>NC_030810.1:54391299-56891299 GCF_001704415.2 Capra hircus | reverse complement strand
TGACATAAATCACAGCAAGATATTTTTGACTGACCCCCTAGAGTAAGGAAAATGAAAACAAAAATAAATAAATGGAATCTAATTAAACTTAAAAGCTTTTGCACAGCAAAGGAAACCATATACAAAACAAAAAGACAACCCTCAAAGTGGGAGAAAATATTTACAAATGAAACAACTGACAAGGGGTTGTTTCAGATGCAAATATGAAGCAGATATTCGATTTGCACAGTATTTGCAAATATACAAACAGCTCATGCTGTTCAATATCAAAAAAAGCAAAAAATGAATCAAAAAATGGTATTTGACCTAAGTAGACATTTCTCCAAAGACCTACAGATAACCAAAAAGCCACATGAATAGATGCTCAACATCACTAATTATTACAGAAATGCAAATCAAAGCTACAATGAAACATCACTTCACACTGGTCAGAATGGCCATCATCAAAAACTCTATAAATACTAAATGCTGGACAGGGTATGGTAAAAAGGGAACCCTCCTACACTGTTGGTGGTAATGTAAATTGGCACAACCACTATAGAGAACAGTATGAAGTTCCTCAAAAAAAAACCCAAAAAACAGAACCATCTTTTGACCCAGCAATATCATACTTGAAAATATGCCAGAGAAAACCAAAATTCCAAAAGATATATGCACCCCAATATTCATTGCAGCACTAGTTACAATAGCCAGGCATGGAAGCGAGGAGGTAAGGAGGGAGATTAATAAATTGGGAGAATGGGATTGACATATAACGCTAAAATGTATAAAATAGATAATTGATAAGGACTTACTTGATAGCACAGGGAATACCAATCAATAATCTGCAATGTACTATATGTTAAAGGAATCTAACAAAGAGTGGATATATGTATATATATCTTATATGTATATGTATATACACACATATATACATATATATGTATATACACACATATATATACATATATATGTAATATATATTCATAACTGATTCACTTTACTGTACAGCCATAAGTAACACAGCATTATAAATCAACTATACTCCCATAAAATTTAAAGAAAATAGAATAAATTCAGGGATGAAGTCACTTGTTTGTATAGTATCCCCAGTTACTACTGGGGGACAATTACGTTCACGAGGCTGGACTTACACACAGGTAATATGTACCATGTATACTAGAAACAGAAGAAAAAGCAAGCTCTGTAATTGGAGAGTTTCTGTCATTTTTAATCACCGGTTTAACCCCAGTGCCTGGAATACTGACTACTCAATAAATGAATGAAAATATCAAGGAAAAATAATCAGAAAAACTGAATTCTAGTTTCCACTCATTATCCATTAGGAAGTTATATTTTTAGTTATATTGGTAGAAAATAGATTGTCTGGTCAGTTGATTTTTAATGCTTGTTTTAAACCTAGGTAAGGAGATCAGTTGTGCTAGTTCAGTAAATGAACGGGTTTATTACACGTAAAATGTAGGATTTGCTAATGTCTTACAGATTACTTCATTCATTTCTCTAGATTATTCTTAGTAATACTTTGAGTGAATACAGGCATTTTCTGATGAGAGAAAAACCAATCCTGCTGAGTAGAGAAGGCAATCTGAAGAGTAAGGAAAACAGGGGGAAATCTCTAATCAAGAAAGTTATTCTTTTGAGAAATGCACTGACAAAAGAAAAGCTGGAAACTGTAAGATTAAATTTTAGGTTTACTGAATGCCTAAAGAAATATTAATCATACAATTAATCATGCAACAGCTATTAATTATACAATCATATGACCTGATCCCATGTACAACAGGTATTATACATGCTTCTATCTGTTCTTCACAGGTTGCCAGAAATATTTATAATAACAAATCTTATTTGCCTTGCTAACAAAAATTTGATGCTTCTTGTTCTCATAACACTAAATCCAAGTTCTTTACAAGGAACTATAAAACATGTATAATTTGACTTTCATTTTCAAACTCTTCTGATGTCATGGTCAGTCCTTCATTACACAGACTATGTTCCAGCCACAGGAAATTCTAATAATAAATCCTTGTCTTTGTACAGTACGTCTCCACTTCCTGCAAGGATCCCTTTCCTTCTTGTCCTTGTTACATCCAATTTATCACTCAAGATTCGGCCAAGATTCACTCTCCCTCCAGGAGGTCTTTTCATATAACCTCTACTGAGTGAACATAGTTCTACCGTTAGGCTCCAATGGTGACATTGCAGCAGCAATCATTAAAGGCCCCCAAAGGCATCTTGTCCTTCATTCCTTTGACAATAAAACTCTTAAATGTTTATCACATGGTACTGGGACTGGCTTCTGCCCATGGAATGTGAACGGAAGATCTGCAAGCAATTTCTGGGTCACATCCTTAGAGGGGAACTACTTGATGTCTACTTTGTCTTTTTCCTTCCTGCACATTGAAATCTGAAAGCAGTACGTTAGAGAATGACAGGGCAAAAAGATAAATAAAATTTAGATTGGTGGTTCACTTGGTGGAGTGTAGCATCCCTATAGTTAATTGTCATAATTGTCTATTAGCTAAGAGCTTTTTATATAAGGGAAAAATAAACCTATCTTGTATAGTTTAGTGGTAGCTGGTCTTTATAAAGCAGCTAGACTAATGTCCTAATAAACGCAATACTCTCTTACTCCTTATATAGCCCCAATGATGTTATGCTATTACTAGCTGCCATAGACTGCCTTTGTTAAGAGTATTTTGGTTACTCAGGTGAAAAAAAGAAGGAGGATTGATTTTAAGAATAAAGTGGTATTTCACAGAACTCCAGGGAAGTATATCTGGGTTTCATGGATGTCTAGTAACAGAAATTGTATAGCTACCAGAAAGCCAAATAATTCTTCTTTGAGGCTTAATCATTTACCCTGTGTGTCTTACTCCGCTGTCTCTGAAAATCTACTTCCTTCTTTGGTCTGGTAGTTAAAGGCCTTGGCCTTCTTCACACACAGGGGAAGAGACAGCCTTCCACCTTTCCAGAACATATCACTTAAGTTTTAAGCAAAATGTCAGATGAAACTAGATCCTTTAATTCTTAATTCTAACTTAATTAAAAGAGAATCTCAGTGCCTGAGTTTTTCTTCAATCCTAATCTAATCATGAAGCCAGTGATAGGATATTCCCTTTCCACAATGAAAGGAAGTAATTGTTTGTGTACACACACGCTGAGAGGTGTCTCCTGTAGAAGTCATTTGTTATTAGAGGGCCTTGTCAAGATTTTACTTATTTTGTTATGCTTAGAGCCTAGTGCTCTTTCTGATAAAATAAATGTTTGCTGAATGTAGAGTTGGAGAAAGAATAAATAGAATCCAGAGAGAGCATGCTGACGTATGGCAGCCAAAAACAGCTTTTATTATTTTTGGTGCAGATGTAAAAATTTCTTGTCTTATAGACAAGAAGTTATATCAAGATTGTGCAGAACTCAAAGAAGGTATTTTCTGAAAGCAAATTTGTCACTGGCTGTTCTCAACAGGTAACGTATAAAACACAGACAGAATTACCCTGCATAATGTCCTCATCTCCTACAAATCTCTGTGTGCTTATATTACTATTTTTTAATTTCAAAACATAATTTCAAAGTATTGAACTATCTGAATTCTTAAAATAATTATGTCAGTGCGAAAGGTCTCTGCTCCACTGCAACCAAACATGCATGATAAAATATCTAACCAAATGTATACCAGTGACAGAGAAATAATGAGTTCTAATTTAATTCCATATTTTTTTTTTTACTTTTCTTAGTCAATGGAAAATTATCTGAATTATCTGACATAGAAAACTAACTCACCTTGGCTATGAAGCCCTCTTTTACTGCTAAAGGTAAGAAAAGATAGAGGATTCATTCTGCGATAAAGACATTCAATCATACTCCTCACACTAGGCATGTCAGAAAAATCACCTCATGGATGAAAATAACAGATCGAGGATATCAGAGAATGATGGACTTGGGAGATAGGAAGGCATAGTTTATGTCAGAGCAATCCTGGATGGTGTAAGATAACAAGACAGTGCATCCATACCTTCTATTTTCAGTGAGGATAATCATCGGAGGGTTAATCCTTTAGACATTTGGAGTTTATTCTATACTTGCAGAGATATCATAGTAATATCTTATCCTGTATTTCAATTACAGCACATAATTGTAATGGTAAACTTTGTGGAGGAAAAATAAAGAAATATTACTCATGAACATCCCTGATTGTTTTATTTTTAACTTTTTATTTTAAATAATTTTTAAAATGAGACAAAAGTTTCAATAACTATAGAAAATACTTTTATGCACCTTTTGTTAATATTCCACAAATGTTAAGATGCTACCCTCTTTGCTCTATACTGCCTCTTCTCTATTTTTTTTAGAACTATTTCTGAGTCAGTTGACAAACAGATGCCCTATCAACTAAGCCTATGCTTTACATTATCCCAGGACAGCTGAATGAAGAAACCATTTTGGACGTGGATCACACAGCTCTAGTTGTTTTGGCCTCCAGCCATTTAAGTCAGTCCTAGTCATCTGAACCACTTCTTCCCCACCATTTCAGTCTGAAAGCCCTGGCTTCAGACATCTTGGAGCAGAGGGAAGCCATTTTCATTGTGCCCCTAAACTGAATATCTGACCCATACATTTTCTAAGCATCACAAAATTGTTGTTATTCTATAAGTTTCAGAGTGTTTGGTTATGCAGTCATAGAAACTGAAATGATTAGTTATAAGATTGTTTCACTAGCCCAGTTTAAAATGTATTTTATCTTCTACTCAACTAACATTAGTGGAAATGAACGGAAGCAGAGGTGCCTTAGAAATAGTTACAAATTAAAAATATAAAAAGAACTTAGTGATGGTTTAAAGAATGATGCATGATAAAGCAGATGAAAATATCAAGATACCTGATTTGTTCTATACAATGGGTGATTTTGTCTTTCAGTGAGGTGCTATTTATGATGTCTACTTTTTTTTTTTTTTCCCCAACCTGGAAACATGGGAAAATGCATTCCAACCTCTTAGAACATTGGTGAGATTACTTGTCTAATTCTGGCCAATGAATTGTGAGTAAGGTAATGAAAAGCTTCAGCATGTTTTTCATGTTTTTCCTATTCCTTTTTTTTTTTTTTTTCCTTTGGTGATGAGAATAAAAGCAACCTGAATGACTGATTCACAGCAATAGTGATAACTTCTCTGGAGAGTTACTCATGATACAGAGGATTTTGTGTAAATAAGAAATTAATTTTATGCATTAAGTCTCTGACTTTATGGGGTTGTGTTTCACTACAGATTGGTCTCATTTGTTCTGACTGATTGCATGGGCAGTGCTTAAGAGGGCTTTCTTGCCTCAAGAAGTTGGTTAGAATAATGTTTTTTGTTTGTTTGTTTTTGTTTTTTTTTCTAATTAAATGGGAATTGTGTCCATTATTAGGCCATTAATAAATGGAAATGATTTTAATTTGCTTTTTCCTTCACATGTTTTCACAATATTTATTTTAAAATCACATTAAAGAGACAAATAATATCACAAGTACTATTCTAGGTGACAGAGATTTGGGTTAGATATAAATATATAACTACATATTGATAGATAGCTAGATAGTAGATTGAACAAGCAAAAAACTTAGTAGATTACAACACATAACTATAAGTACCATGATACAAGGTATAACATCATCAATGATACAGAAACTGTTCAAATATGTCATGCTTATTCAAGGAAGCCTAGAAGTTTCTGGGGTTATCCAGGGAACCTTCCCAACTCAGGGACTGAATGCATGACTCCTGCAGCTGTTGCGTTGTAGGCAGAATCTTTACTGCTTAGCCACCAGGGAAGCCCTAAATTTTAGGTATATTTAATTCTAATATGTTTATGTGAAATTTTTAAATATCAAACTGCAGTGAATACAAAAAAAGTCTACTCACCATATTGCAATGATCTTTGTAGTATTTGTGTGTGTGTGTGTGTGTGAGCGTACCACAGTGCAATTAAAATATCGCGGCTTCAAATGTTTCTTTTTTCTGTTTAGATACCTTATGTTCTGTAAAACAGTTTTAAAACTTGATAACATTATTCAGCTAGTGCTAAACAAATGTGTGAGTTGTGTTGCTCAGTCTAAAATTAAAAGCACCTATGTAGTGTCATTTTGAGAAGTGAGATGGAAGATTTATCTGATCATATGATTGGAGTGATAGATACATGATATAGAAAAATTTCCTATTTTTGAGTGTGAAGATCTATGGGAAAATATTTTAAAAAACCATTATTTATCTTGAGGTTGAGAAGTTAATAGTATTTTGCCAGGGAAGAAGAAGGAAAGACACTCTAAAAAGAGGGAATAAAAGGCATAGAGAGATGAGAACACAATAATTATTTTTAAGAAGTGTGAAAAATATGCCTGAGTACAAGCATTTCACAAGGTTAGTATTTCTGACCAGTCCTTTACATCTCTGCATTCCATGACTCTGCCCACAATTCATACTCTTATTTTGAAAACCACATTTTTTTAAAAAAAACATTGATCTGGCTGTTTTATTTCCCTGCATTTGTATCTTTGATGCATCTTCACTGCCTAAATAAAAAAGAGCTCAACTCCTTCTTTTACATTAGCTCCTGAATCCTTTACAGACAAGACTTAATTGACCTTTCTGGTCTCCCCTCATACTAAAAAAATTGCTAGGAATTTAGATAACAGTAACCTGGACTTCTAAATTACCCTCCAACCCCTTGCTATATTCAGAGTTCTTAACTTTTTCTAGGCCACAGTTTTGTCGTCGGATCTTTGGAATTACTTGTAAACATCATCGCCTGTTTAAAATTCTGAAGTGAAGTGAAATTTGCTCAGTCGTGTCTGACTCTTTGCAACCCTTTACACTCCATGGAATTCTCTTTCCTTTCTCCAGGGGCTTTTCCCAACCAGGGATTGAACCCAGGTCTCCTGCATTGCTGGCGAATTCTTTACCAGCTGAGACACAAGTGAAACCCAAGAACACTGAAGTGGGTGGCCTATCCCTTCTCCAGCTGATCTTCCTGACCCAGGAATTGAACCGGGGTCTCCTGCATTGCAGGTGGATTCTTTACCAACTGAGCTATGAGGGAAGCCTTAAAATTCTGAACTTTGTTCTGAATACTTCACTTTGTCCATGTACTCCATCCATCATTTCTGACATTTGACATTATTCGCAAATCATTTGTCTCTTATTGAAAAACGGGGACTTCCCTAGTGGCTCAGCTGGTAAAGAATCCACCTGCAATGCAGGAGACCCAGGTTCTATCCCTGAGTCGGGAAGATTTCCTGGAGAAGGGAATGGCTACCCACTCCAGTATTCTTGCCTGGAGAATCCCATGGACAGAGCATCCTGTCAGGCTATAGTCCATGGTCTTGCAAAGAGTCAGAAATGACTGAGTGACTAAGCACACTATATTGTGTATACATTGTACTGGATTTCTAGTATTTTCTGACAAATTGTGACAAATTAAATGGTTTAAGCAATACACACTTAATTCACAGATTCTGTGGGGTGTGGGTAGGGGCATGGTGAAGTTCAGCCCTCTATAAGGCTACGATTAAAGTATTAGCCAAAGGTAGACTGTCATCTGGATACTTGATTGGCGAAGGGTATTTTTCCAGCTTTGCTCATATTATTGACAGAACTAATTTCTTTGCAATTGTAGAATCATGGTAGCTTGCTTCCTCACAGGGAGCAAGGGAGAGAGAGAGAGACTCTAGAGTCATACGCTAGTAAGATGGGGTCTTTTATAATGTAACACAATCGGAAAATGACAGCCCTTTGCCATAGTTTATAGGTCAGAAGCAAGTTACAGGGAGAAGGCAATGGCACCCCACTCCAGTATTCTCGCCTGGAAAACCCCATGGATGGAGGAGCCTGGTAGGCTGCAGTCCATGGGGTCACTAAGAGTCAGACATGACTAAGTGACTTCACTTTTACTTTTCAGTTTCATACATTGGAGAAGGAAATGACAACCGACTCCAGTGTTCTTGCCTGGAGAATCCCAGGGATGGGGGAGCCTGGTGGGCTGCCATCTATGGAGTCGCACAGAGTTGGACAGGACTGACGTGACTTAGCAGTAGCAGCAAGTTACAGGGCCCACACAACCCCTGCAGAATTAAACTGTAAAAGGATGTGAATATCTAGAGGCACAAAACATGAGTGAATTTTAAATTCCATCTGCTAAACGTATGAATCTGTTTTTCTATCACTTCGGTTCAATTCAGTTACTCAGTCATCTCCGACTCTTTGTGACCCCATGAACCAGAGCATGCCAGGCCTCCCTGTTCATCACCAACTCCTGGAGTTTACCCAATCTCATGTCCATTGAGTCAATGATGCTGTCCAACCATCTCATCCTCTGTCGACCCTTTCTCCTCCTGCCTTCAATCTTTTCCAGCATCAGGATCTTTTCCAGTGAGTCAGCTCTTCACATCAGGTGGCCAAAATATTGGAGTTTCAGCTTCAACATCAGTCCTTCCAGTGAATACCCAGGACTGATTTCCTTTAGGATGGATGGATTGGTTGGATCTTCTTGCAGTCCAAAGGACTCTCCAGAGTCTTCTCAAACACCACAGTCCAAAAACACCAGTTCTTCTGTGCTCAGCTTTCTTTATAGTCCAACTCTCACATCCATACATGAGTATTGGAAAAACCATAGCCTTGACTAGACAGATATTTGTTGACAAAGTAATGCCTCTGCTTTTTAACATGCTGTCTAGGTTGGTCATAACTTTCCTTCCAAGGAGTAAACATCTTTTAATTTCATGGCTGCAGTTGCCATTTGCATGGATTTTGGAGTCCCCAAAAATAAAGTCAGCCACTATTTCTACTGTTTCCCCATCTATTTGCTGTGAATTGATGGGACCGGATACCATGACTTAGTTTTCTGAATCTTGAGCTTTAAGCCAACTTTTTCACTCTCCTCTTTTACTTTCTTCAAGAGGCTCTTTAGTTCTTCTTCACTTTCTGCCATAAGGTGGTATTGTTTGCATATCTGAGGTTATTGATATTTCTCCTGCAAATCTTGATTCCAGCTTGTGCTTCCCCCAGCCCAGCGTTTCTCATGATGTACTCTGCATATTAGTTAAATAAGCAAGGTGACAATGTACAGCCTTGATGTACTCCTTTTCCTATTTGGGACCAGTCTGTTGTTCCATGTCCAGTTCTAACTATTGCTTCCTGACCTGCATACAGACTTCTCAAGAGGCAGGTCAGCTGGTCTGATATGCCCATATCTTTCAAAATTTTCCACAGTTTATTGCGGTCCACACAGTCAAAGGCTTTGGCATAGTCAATAAAGCAGAAATAGATGTTTTTCTGGAACTCTCTTTTTCGATGATCCAGCAAATGTTGGCAATTTCATCTCTGGTTCCTCTGCCTTACCAGGTTGAATATCTGGAAGTTCACGGTTCACGTATTGCTGAAGCCTGGCTTGGAGAATTTTGAGCATTACTTTATTAGCGTGTGAGAAGAGTGCAACTGTGCTGTAGTTTGAGCATTCTTTGGCATTGCCTTTCTTTGGAATTGGAATGAAAACTGAGCTTTTCCAGTCCTGTGGCCACTGCTGAGTTTCCCAAATTTGCTGACATATTGAGTGTAGCACTTTCACAGCATCATCTTTTAGGATTTGAAATACCTCGACTGGAATTCTATCACCTCCACTAGCTTTGTTCATAGTGATACTTCCTAAGGCCCACTTGACTTCATATTCCAGGATGTCTGGCTCTAGGTGAGTGACCACACCATCGTGATTATCTGCATTTTGAAGATCTTTTATGTATAGTTCTTCTGTGTATTCTTGCCACCTCTTCTTAATATCTTCTGCTTCTTTTAGGTCCACACCATTTCTGTCCTTTATTGAGCCCATCTTTGCATGAAATGTTCCCTTGGTTTCTCTAATTTTCTTGAAGAGATCTCTAATCTTTACTATTCTATTGTTTTCCTCTATTTCTTTGCATTGATTGCTGAGGAAGGCTTTCTTATCTCCCTTTGCTATTCTTTGGAACTCTGCATTCAAATGGGTATATCTTTTCTTTTCTCCTTTGCTTTTTGCTTTTCTTTTCACAACTATTTGTAAGCCCTCCTCAGACAACCATTTTTCTTTTTTGCATTTTTTTTCTTGAGGATGTTCTTGATCCCTGTCTCCTGTACAGTGTCACAAACCTCTGTACATAGTTCATCAGGCACTCTATCATATCTAGTCCCTTAAATCTATTTCTCACTTCCACTGTCTATCATGTAAAAGTAATTCACACACATAAACACAAGCATGTATCCATGTACACACATGCCTATACACACACACACACACACACACACACACAAGGCATCCCAAGTTCTCAGTGTAATTTCAAGCTTTAATAATTTCAGATATATGAAGTGTGACAAGTGTGTAAATACTACAAACTATGATTTAAATTTTTATAATTATTTAATTTTATAAAGGTTCAATTTTTAAAATTTTAATTTTTGGTCAAGTTCAAATTTTCAGTCAGAATCTCTATTTTTCCTCTCTTTCCATATGCATACTATTTTACAAGAACTCTGTCTCTCTAAAATACAATGTATGTATATGTCTATATATCTATATATGTCTATATATCTATATAAATCTATCAATATAGATCTACCTATACATATATATGTGTATATATATGTTAAAGTGAAAGTTCCTCAGTCACGTCTGACTCTTTGCAACCCTATGGATACATAGTCCATGGAATTCTCCAGGCCAGAATACTGGAGTGGGTTAGGGTTAGTCCAGGTGATCTTTCCAACCTAGGGATTGAACCCAGGTCTCCCACATTGCATACAAATTCTTCACCAGCTGAACCACAAGGGAAGCCCATATATAAATATGGAACTGGTGACTTTATGGAAACTCAAACATTGTCTAGTTTAAATGCCCTCATTTCAGAGACAAGAAAAGTGAGGAAACCTCAATGGATCAAGTGATATGATTACCAAGAAGTTAATAAGAGAAACAAAATGAGAATTCAGAACTCCTAATAACTTTTTTCAGTTCTTTTTTCAATCTCACCACAATACCTCTCTTAATACATTGTTAATAACAATGTAAGAGCAAGAATAGCATCTAGCATGAAGCTTAAAATATAATAGGTGCTTAATAAATTTTCTCTGAATAAATGAGAGAAATAAAGAAAAAATACAATAGAAATACAAAATGCGAGGAAGGTCTCTTTAAAATAGATCTTTCTATTTATCTGCTTAACAAATATTTATGTTACCAACATGTAAATGTATGTGCATGTGTGCACACTCAGTTGTGTCTGACTCTTTGTGACCCCATGGACTGAGTCCACCAGGCTCCTCTGTCCATGGAATTTTCCAGACAATGGTTCTGGAGTGGGTTGCCATTTCCTTCTCATATATATTTTTGTATATATATAAAATCCCTAAAATAATGTATATTCTCATGATATTATCATATATGTATATATAATTGAAAGAAATTGTATATGCAATTAAAATTATATATAATTGAAGAAAAGAGGAGTGATTTTATAAAATGTTATCCAAGAAGGTCTGTAACTTGAAAGATCATAATGATAGGCTATCAAGGTAATGGTTAAGAGAAACAATGCTGTAACCAGAAAGAGATAATTTAAAAATAATTAATTGTTTTTAAAAACACATCTTACAAATGAACTATGTCAGAAATAATATTCAAAAAAAGACTAAATAGTGTTTACTCAGGTCTGGAATTTACCCTGCTGGTATTATCCAAACCAGTGGCTATCAGTACATAACATTCTCAAGTGACTGCAAAATCAAAAGTGATTCTACTCTTAAAGAAATATTCTGGCAACTATTGGTTTGTTTTCTGTGATTCTGCTTCTGTTTTGTTTGGTCATTTGGTTTAGTTTTTAGGCTCCATATACTAGTGAAAGCATATAGTAATAGTTTTTGTCTGATTTATTTTATTTAGCACATTACCCTCTAGGTTAATTCAGATTAATACAAATAGCAAGATTTTGTAATTTTTTTATGGTTGAATAATATTTCAGTGTGTTTACATGCCATATGTTCTTTATCCCTTCATTGATCAGTGGATCCTTTGGTTGCCTCCATACCTTGGTTATTTATTGTAAATAAGATTGCAGTGAACATAGAAGTTCATTCAACTTTCCAGGGTAGTGTTTTTGTTCTCTTCAAATCAATGCCCAAAGTCAATTTCTGGATTATATGGTAATTCTATTTTTAAAATTTGAGAGACCTCCATACTATTTTCTGTAGTAACTGCATCAACCTACATTCTGACCAATAGTTGAGGAGTGGGCTAAATAGGTGAAGGCGATTAAGAGTTACAAACTTTCAGTTATAAAACAAATAATGTGCATGCAACGTGCAACATAGAGATTATAGCTGATAAAACTATAATAACTTTATATGGCGATAGATAGTAACTAGATTTATAGAGGTGACCATTTCAGTTCAGTTCAGTCACTCAGTCATGTCCGATTCTTTGCGACCCCATGAATCGCAGCACACCAGGCCTCCCTGTCCATCACCAACTCCCAGAGTTCACTCAGACTCACATCCATTGAGTCCTTGATGCTATCCAGCCATCTCATCCTCTGTTGTCCCCTTCTCCTTCTGCCCCAATCCCTCCCAACATCAGAGTCTTTTCCAATGAGTCAACTCTTTGCATGAGGTGGCCAAAGTATTGGAGTTTCAGCTTTAGCATCATTCCTTCCAAACAAATCCCAGGGCTGATCTCCTTCAGAATGGACTGGTTGGATCTCCTTGCAGTCCAAGGGACTCTCAAGAGTCTTCTCCAACACCACAGTTCAAAGCATCAATTCTTTGACACTCAGCCTTCTTCACAGTCAAACTCTCACATCCATACATGACTACTGGAAAAACCATAGCCTTGACTAGACGGGCCTTAGTCGGCAAAGTAATGTCTCTGCTTTTGAATATGCTATCTAGGTTGGTCATAAATTTTCTTCCAAGGAGTAAGTGTCTTTTAATTTCATGGCTGCAGTCACCATCTGCAGTGATTTTGGAGCCCACAAAAATAAAGTCTGACACTATTTCCACTGTTTCCCCACCTTTTTCCCATGAAGATAGTAACTGGATTTATAGAGTGACCATTTAGAAATATATAAGTATCAAATCACTGTAATGATACTCTATGCCAGTTATACTTCAGCTCAAAAGTGTGCTTCAATCAAGGTTTGCTCATGCATGCATGTGTGTGCTTAGTCATGTCTGATTCTTTGCATTGAAATCTGTCATCAAAGACATTAAAGAAAAGTTGACTATTCTTAGGGCTTCCCTTATTGGTGATGGCAAAAGAGATTTCATTTCACATCAGATTTCACTTATTTAATTCTATCCTATCAATGATCACAATCTACTAACAGTATGTTTTTATCTAAAGAAACCTAAAATAATATTTTCAAAAGAAAATAAATACAATAACAGTTATCATACTCTATGTGAGTATCTCTGATTAGTCTTCATAGGGTACGCGGTATTGAAAGCTTCCTTTTTTGAGATTAGTGCTTGTATGTAGTGTGTGTATATATTCTCTATTTCCCCAAAGCTAGAAGCTGCAATTTAATAATGAATTATTAAGTAAAATTTTATATATACCGTGTAATTCAATTTGTAACTAATGCATACTTGAGTGTATTCAGAATATTTGATTTTAAGTGTCATTGGGTTTAGCAATCAGAATGTTTAAAGGTGTATGGTTACTGTTAGAATTTTGAATAGCCATGCTCCAGAGTCACTTGAAGTCTCTATACATAATAGCTATGATTTAAGCTAAAAATGATGTTTATGTAGTAAAAATAGTTCTATTTCCAAAAAAAAGATATCAGTTTAAAGTACATTTAGGTCAAAGTTGAATGAATAGTGTGATTCAAGTCATTTATTTTGTAAACTAGCTGCAGATTTTAAATTAGTTTCTAAATAATTTACTTCTACATTTCATAGTTGAGCAGTGTTGTTGGGATACTTTTTTTTTGTGAACCATAACCAGTTAGCAGGATGTTCATTAATATTTGTTTATTTTTTAAATAAACAAAGGTGTGCTAAAATAGTTCAAACAATATTCCACTGGATGCTGTTAGGAATTTAAAACATCTAATTACTTCTGGCTTGCAAATTTGGTGAAACCTAATTAAATAAATATCATATCTATGGATCAACCTATTAAACAAATGCTCTTGCTTTATATCAGTTTTACACATCCTGTATTTAAGGGGAAATGTGTTTAAACAAACAAGTGTTAAAAAAATAACTGTAAAATAACTGTAAAATAATTCACTTAAGCAATAAGTAATGAAGCAAAACAATTATGTCCACCTTGAAGTTGCACTTACACATTTTTTTCAATTCTTGGAAGAGAAGTTCATCCTTAAGTGAATGAATTCCAAATAAATGTGTGAGATTTTGGAGGGGTGAATTATCTTTGAATTATTGCTTTATGAAATTGGTTGTATATAGGGTAACAAAGGAAATAGTCATTCACATGTCATAGGAAAAAATCTTGCAAAATTATGAAGATTAAAGCTCAAAATGAGGAAAACATAAAATGTAAAAGTATTTGCAGTAATTGCATAATTTTATCTAAGCCACTAAAGGTATATTAACAAGCTGGATTCCTTTGATCCACTATAAAGCTTTGTCAACTACGGCTTTTTTCTTTAAATTGATTCTCCATTTTGTCTTCTCATTTTCTCAACAGTGCACAGCAGGAAACGCTGTCTACAGATAGAAAACAGGATCTAGCTGTAGGCACACATATGAAACAAAGAGGCCTCAATTAAATGGAAAAAAAAAAAAACTTCTGTTACTGTTTGATCTTAAAATATTGAACTTGTCAATCAGGTACAGACACAGAATTTAAATTTAAATTTAAATCTATTTAAATCTGTTATAACAATGTTACAGTTGTATTGCTGACCATTTTAAAAGTCAAAGAGGTCCACAAGATGTTATGTAATTTTACTCTAATTGTTTATATTTTACAACTACATATTCTATTTCTTTAAATGTTTCATTTTGTATTGCAGTAGGCTGATTAACAATATTGTGATAGTTTCAGGTGGACAGCAAAGGGACTCAGCCATTCATGTATCCATTCTTCCCCAAACTTCCCTGCCATCCAGGCTGCCACATAATATTGAGCAGAGTTCCCTGTGCTATTCAGCGACCTTCCCAACCCGGGGATTGAACCTGGGTCTCCCGCATGTAGGCAGATACTTTACCCTCTGAGCTACCAGGGAAGTCCCTATATAGCAGGACCTTGTTAGTTATCCATTTTAAATATAGCAATGTGCACATGTCCATCCCAAACTGACCCTTTCCCCATCCTCCTGGCAACCACAATCTCATTCTCTAAGTCTGTGAGTGTCTTTGTTTTCACACATTCTATTTCACAAACAAAATCAGTGAATTGCCTTTTTAAATCAGGTTTAAACCTTTAAAAAATCAGGAAACCTGTCTAGAGTTTAACCCTACGTGGTTTAAGAGCAAAACTCAATTTGAGTGTTGACCTTGTCTACTTATTTCTCTGTAGGTTAGAGAGTGTTAGGAATGGAGAAAACAGAAGAAAGGGTGTGGAAGGCATTTGACTGAGCTATAAACTGAACTTGGTATGGAAAAATACGATGGGAAATTGCCTACAAACCGGCAGCATTCATTCAAGTGTGTAACTGACATATTCTAAGTGAGAATGTTGATTCTCATCATGTGTTGCTTTTTGTTTCCTTTAGGCCAAAACAGGACAATTTCTGGTGCTTCTATAATAATGCAACAACATTTCACCCTCACATTAAGTCCATGCCCTCCAGTTCATTAAAGAAGCTAACCCTCTACTTACGAGGCTACCTGATTTCACTTTGAGAGCCTTTTTTTCATTCATTGGAAGAACTTTGCTGTTTCTTTCTTAATAGGGTCAGTAGCACCTTTGAACTTATTTTCACTTCAAATACAAAGAGATTTGCACTGAATAAGTTAAGAAACCTATGTTCATCCTACATAGGCAGGACATGTACAAGGTCCTGAGTTGAATCTGCAATATGGGGCCTGATTAACCTCAGGACATTCATGGTCATTGCAACTAACATTGTATCAGGTCTCTGTGAAGTTGCATCAAAAAAGACTAAAATGTGTATTCTTTTTTGAGGAATTTCTGTTATTCTCTTTGAATTCCAAATTCCCAAATGGCATTCATTTATAAATCTCCTCTTTAATCCAGTGAAGGTAGTGGTGATCTGATAAGTGTTCAAATGGATCCATTTGGGACTCATTAGCAGTCCAAAAGAACATTCTCAATTCTATATTTTTGGTTATCGAAATTATAAAAATTGCTAGTATCATTATGGATATGTACTTCGTGTTTAGGATAAAGTCTAGAAATCAAATCTGTAGCCTTTGGAAGCAATATTTGTAATATTTAAAATTATTTTCAGAAAGAAATACTTTAAAAATAGTTTATATTTTGTCCCTGTAAGAAAACATTTGTCTATGGAAACATAAAAACAGTTCACTCCATAAGTTAGTATGCTTTTCCATCAGTAAATGAAAAACAACAACAACAAAAAAAATTAAAAGCTAAACTAAACTTTTCTGACTTCAAAAATAATGTAGCTTGAAGGAAAAGAAAATCAGAGAAATTTGAGAAACTTGGTTTTCACAGTCTCAGGTAGAAAGAAATTAAGTGAACAATTCTCTTTTTATTAGTTTTCCTAAGTTTTGTTCATGGAATCATATGCACAAGCAAACAGCAAATAAAATTTTAATTTGAGCTTAATTTAGAAAGCAATAATTTATATGTATATAATACTTTATAAATTGATTTTATGTACGTCATTTCATTTAATGCTTCCTTTTATGTTTGTGATTTACCATAGAAAATACCACAATTTCTTTACTTTATACATTTCTTTCTTATACATGAGAAAGAAACTGAGACTTAGAAAAACTGCGATTTAGATAAGGAGATTATACAGCTAGCTACAACATGGAAAAATCCCCTATCTTTTTTATTCTTCAGTTCAGTTCAGTCGCTCAGTCGTGTCCAACTCTTTGCGACACCCATGAATTGCAGCATGCCAGGCCTCCCCGTCCATCACCAACTCCCAGAGTTCACTCAGACTCACGTCCATCAAGTCAGTGATGCCATCCAGCCATCTCATCCTCTGTCGTCCCCTTCTCCTCCTGCCCCCAATCCCTCCCAGCATCAGAGTCCTTTCCAATGAGTCAACTCTTCACATGAGGTGGCCAAAGTACTGGAGTTTCAGCTTTAGCATCATTCCTTCCAAAGAAATCCCAGGGCTGATCTCCTTCAGAACGGACCGGTTGGATCTTCTTGCAGTCCAAGGGACTCTCAAGAGTCTTCTCCAACACCACAGTTCAAAAGCATTAATTCTTCATCACTCAGCCTTCTTCTTACTCAGGTGTTATTTCCTCTAAAACCTGAACACAAAGCTATGAGTAATAGGAGTTAAACACCAATTTGAATAAATATAAAATTTGTATTATACAGAGGAAGCAAGCAAAAAACAGTTGGAGATGCTCTAAAATAAATGAACAGTTTTCTAAAAGTCCATTAAAATAAAAGTATACATGGTGAATTCTGCATTAATGGTCTGGAGATAACCAGGAATATTAGCAAGTGTGTAGTTAAGGTACTATATTGGGAAAGGCACGAAAAGCCAGGAAAGAAACTGGAATATTGGGAAATAAGTGAATCAATCAAAATAGAAATTGATATTAAGAAAATCTTTGAAGACTGGAGAGCTCCGTAAAACATAGCCAACTGGGTCAAAGCAAATAAAAGGAAAAAAAAATGTTATAAAAATAAATGGCAAGTATATAAGTAAAGATTTTTTAAATTAAAGAGGGAAGAAAAAATTGAATACAGAAAATATTATTAAATGTGTGTTGGTATTAACAAGGCCTCTTTATAATGTTCATTATCAAAAAAATAGGGCAGAGTAGTGATATATTTAATGCTCTCTAACAATGAGAGAAGCTGAAAATTTGACCCTAAGAAATTTATCAGAGATCATAAATAGATATTTCTCTTTCTAGAATCTTGAAGAAAATAGAAGTCAGCAGGAAAGACATCTCACAAAGGGCAAAATTGAAAGCGTGGCAGAAACTTTCAGAAATAATGTCAAGAAGCCTGAAGCACAGGGTGAACCAAGGCTTTTGAAAAGCACTAGAGAAAATTTAAATATAATTTTTAAGAAATACTGAGCAAGGGATAAGCCTGATTCCTGGGCCGGATGGTATAATATTAGCAGATGACATTGGAGGGACTAAACTCTTATTTTGCCTGTTTTCTCAATCAGGGGAAAAAGTGATCTTCAAATTGAAAAGGGTAGGACAAACAAGGGAATCAAATCCTAAGATAAGTAAAGAGATAGTAAGGGAGCACTTAGCTAGTTCAAAGAGTTCACATTACCAGACTCAGATTGATTACCTCCCCAGGGACTGAAATAACTTGTTCTTAGACTCTGACTCATCTCATGAATCTGTCTGCTCCTCTCTGTCTTTGCTGCCACTGCCCTGGCCACGAAGTCATCATCTCTCTACTAGATTATTTTAGCAATCTTCTATACACTTGACCCCAGCCAGTCTCTATTGAGATTTGTCTTCCACACATCTTAGGATGCTTTGTGTGGACCTCTCTATGGTAGCACTAGTTTACAATTCCAATACCAGCTCCCCTAGTACCATTTAGCTGATGCCGTAGCCGAGCTAGGGTACTGTTTAATATATCATGCTCACATAAGCTTCCTTGTCTTGGAACATGCTGTCCAATTTGCCTAAAAGATATTGTCAGAGTTCATGGATCCATTGGCTTCTTTGAGGCCTGGGTTAATGACAGTTCTCTTTTGTAGTTTACTGTATGTCTAAAGGAAGAATTAATTCTATACCTTTCTATCTTCCTGACTATGTAGCTTGTTCCGTCAAATGAATGGATGAGATTTATCTATATTGAAATTCTGCAGGCCAAATGTTAAATGTCTGCTGAATTAAATGTAATTATTATACCACTAAATATTTTCATAAATGCTTCAAAAAACATGAAACACAAAACATCATTAATTTCTGATTCCTAAGATTATATACTAGGGGCTCCCCTTGTGGCTCAGCTGGTAAAGAATCCACCTGCAATGCAGGAGACCTAGGTTCGATCTCTGAGTTGGGAAGATCCCCTGGAGAAGGGAAAGGCTACCCACTCCAGTATTCTGGCCTGGAGAATTTCATGGACTGTGTAGTCCATGGGGTCGCAAAGAGTCGGACACTACTGAGTGATTTTCACTTTCACCTTCATGATTATACTTAGTATTTTTAAAGTTAGCGTATTGTCATTATAAAGATTCCAACACTGTATGGTCTGAAGGGGTATACGTTTAGTAATCTAATTCTTCTCTCTCTTCACCATGTACCCATCTTTGTAAATAATCATTCATGTGTGCGTGCATGTATGTAAGTCAACACATCAACATACGTAGCTCTACTTTACCCTTTTAAACAATTATATGATATCTCAGCTATCAACATATCATGATTTCTTATACGGTAAAGAAAAGAGCAAAGAGAAGATATTCTTTATTTATATATTGTAGGCAATTTTAACTGGGTCTGATTCATATATTTAGGAATAAGAATGCAATAGGAGAATAATATCGCAGAACTTTCACTTTCTTGAAATTATCACAGTGTAAGCATGTCTCTCAGAGAAGACAATGGCAACCCACTCCAGCACTCTTGCCTGGAAAATGCCATGGATGGAGGAGCCTGGTAGGCTGCAGTCCATGGGGTCGCTAGGAGTCGGACACTGAGCGACTTCACTTTCACTTTTCACTTTTATGCCCGATAAGGAAATGGTAACCCACTCCAGTGTTCCTGCCTGGAAAATCCCAGCGGGGAGCTTGGTGGGCTGCCGTCTATGGGGTTGCACAGAGCCAAACACTACTGAAGTGACTTAGTAGCAGTAGCAGGAGCAAGCATGAGTGATGAGTGATTATAACATTTAAGGAAATTTTAAGAATGTTTATCATTAGCCTAAGCTTCAGAAAATATGTAACTCCACTCTATAAAACATGCTAAAATGAGCATATGCATTATAAATAGTAATGAATATATTATATTGTATTATAACATATTAATATAATGTGGATTAAATGCATGTATATGCTTATTAAACAAATTCCAAATAAATTTAAATAAGTGAGCATAATATGTATATACATTTGCTTTTATTTTGCAAGATAGATTTTAAGAAATAGGGCTGCCGAGTCAAAAAATATATGCATTTTGAAGCTTCATACTTGGGAAGAACCATAACTGATTTTATCATGGTAGTCATGTATAGTTTTGATTATTGAATGGATGTCCACATAGAAAAAAATCTCTAAACTTGTGTTTCAGCCTTATATCATTTCTAATTTTCTCAATTTCTATATTAAAAGTATAAAACCATGCTTATTAAATACATAGATAATACAAAAGAGTGGATATGAAGCAAATTTTATGAGAGAATACATAAATATCTTGAGAAGCTGAATGATAAAAACAATAAGAAACAAGAATCAATGAAAATATGTATAGAGATCAAAGTTTTTTTCACAAATATTTCAATGGAAAATGCTCAGAAGTTTCAGCTGACAAAATTTCTCCCTAGTCATCGATATATAATAGTCAGTTTATATTAGTATTAATATCTAGAGCATGAATGGCACAGATTCCATTATTCTTTGAGATGCAGGCTCCACCTGAAATATTGCCTTTCATTCTTTATACCCCATTTTAGGATGGATATTTTCAAATTGAAAATACCAAAGAATAATGAATAATAAGAGAAAGTATCTTGAAATTATATCATAGGAGAAGTAGTTAAAATAAAGGGGCAAATTCCTCTTGAGAAGGAGAGAACATGTACACAAATAATTCAGAGGTTTTAGAAAGTTTGAAAACCTGCTGTTCATGAGAAAATGGATGTGTCTGTGAAGCTCCAGATTAATGGAGGGAAATTACAGAGGCACTGATTTTAACTCAGGATAGAGAAGACATTTGGCATTTAGAAGTGTCCTGACTTAGGGAAAAAGAAAAAAAAAAAAGATATTTTGTGAAATAGTGAGCTGTACTCTTTTCTAGGAAATGTAGAAATCTCCACCCAAGATTTCATAGTTGGAGTTCCTGTGTTGTGTGAGTTTATTAAAAGTGGATGACTTTTAATAGCCCTTTACATCAGAGATTTTTTATAAAGTGAAAGACAACCATCAGAATCACTGATGTTTATGGAAAGCTTGTGCTGTGTCTTTCAGGTATTCTTTAAACTTATTGTATGAAATAATTTATTTAATCCTAACAACTACGCTTTTTGCATTTCTTTTCCATGGAGATGGTCTTGATCCCTGTCTCCTGTACAATGTCACAAACCTCATTCCATAGTTCATCAGGCACTCTATCTATCAGATCTAGTCCCTTAAATCGATTTCTCACTTCCACTGTATAATCATAAGGGATTTGATTTAGGTCATACCTGAATGGTCTAGTACTTTTCTTCATTTTCAGTCTGAATTTGGTAATAAGGAGTTCATGATCTCAACCACAGTCAGCTCCAGATTTTGTTTTTGGTGACTGTATAGAGCTTCTCCATCTTTGGCTGCAAAAAATATAATCAATCTGATTTTGGTGTTGACCATCTGGTGATGTCCATGTGTAGAGTCTTCTCTTGTGTTGTTGGAAGAGGGAGTTTGCTATGACCAGTGCATTTTCTTGGCAAAACTCTATTAGTCTTTGCCCTGCTTCATTCCCCATTCCAAGGCCAAATTTGCCTGTTACTCCAGGTGTTTCTTGACTTCCTACTTTTGCATTCCAGTCCCTCTAATGAAAAGGACGTCTTTTGGGGGCTTTAGTTCTAAAAGGTCTTGCAGGTCTTCATAGAACCGTTCAACTTCAGCTTCTTCAATGTTACTGGTTGGGGCATAGATTTGGATGACTGTGATATTGAATGATTTGCCTTGGAAACGAACAGAGATCATTCTGTCCTTTTTGAGGTTGAATCCAAGTACTGCATTTTGGACTCTTTTGTTGACCATGATGGCTACTCCATTTCTTCTAAGGGATTCCTGCCCTCATTAGTATAAATAATGGTCATCTGAGTTAAATTCACCCATTCCAGTCCATTTTAGTTCGCTGATTCTTAGAAAGTCGACATTCATTCTTGCCATCTCTTGCCTTACAAATAGCTGTGAAAAGAAGAGAAGCGAAAAGCAAAAGAGAAAAGGAAAGATATAAGCATCTGAATGCAGAGTTCCAAAGAATAGCAAGGAGAGATAAGAAAGCCTTCCGCAGCGATCAAAGCAAGAAAATAGAGGAAAACAACAGAATGGGAAAGACTAGAGATGTTTTCAAGAAAATTAGAGATAACAAGGGAACATTTCATGCAAAGACGGGCTCAATAAAGGACAAAAATGGTAGGGACCTAACAGAAGCAGAAAATATTAAGAGGTGGCAAGAATACACAGAAGAACTATACAAAAAAGATTTTCAAGACCAAGATAATCACGATGGTGTGATCACTCACCTAGAGTGAGACATCCTGGAGTGTGAAGTCAAGTGGGCCTTAAAAAGCATCACTATGAACAAAGCTAGTGGAGGTGATGGAATTCCAGTTGAGCTATTTCAAATCCTGAAAGATGATGCTGTGAAAGTGGTGCACTCAATATGCCAGAAAATTGGAAAACTCAGCAGTGGCCACAGGACTGGAAAAGGTCAGTTTTCATTCCAATCCCAAAGAAAGGCAATGCCAAAGAATGCTCAAACTACCACACAATTGCACTCATCTCACATGCCAGTAAAGTAATGCTCAAAATTCTCCAAGCCAGGCTTCATCAATACCTGAACCATGAACTTCCTGATGTTCAAGCTGGTTTTCGAAAAGGCAGAGGAACCAGAGATCAAATTGCCAACATTCACTGGATCATGGAAAAAGCAAGAGAGTTCCAGAAAAACATCTATTTCTGCTTTCTTGACTATGCCAAAGCCTTTGACTGTGTGGACCACAATAAACTGTGGAAAATTCTGAAAGAGATGGGAATACCAGACCACCTGATCTGCCTCTTGAGAAACTTATATGCAGGTCAGGAAGCAACAGTTAGAACTGGACATGGAACAACAGACTGGTTCCAAATAGGAAAAGGAGTACGTCAAGGCTGTATATTGTCAGCCTGCTTATTTAACTTATATGCAGAGTACACTGGGCTGGAAGAAGCACAAGCTGGAATAAAGATTGCCAAGAGCAATATAACCTCAGATATACAGATGACACTACTCTTGTGGCAGAAAGTGAAGAGTTAAAAAACCTCTTGATGAAAGTGAAAGAGGAGAGCAAAAAAGTGGGCTTAAAGCTCAACATTCAGGAAACGAAGATCATGGCATCTGGTCCCATCACTTCATGGGAAATAGATGGGGAAACAGTGGAAATAGTGTCAGACTTTATTATTTTGGGCTCCAAAATCACTGCAGATGGTGACTGCAGCCATGAAATTAAAAGACACTTACTCTTTGGAAGAAAGGTTATGAGCAACCTAGATAGCATATTCAAAAGCAGAGACATTACTTTGCCAAAAAATGTGTATCTAGTTAAGGCTATGATTTTTTCAGTGGTCATGTATGGATGTGAGAGTTGGACTGTGAAGAAAGCTGAGTGCCAAAGAATGATGCTTGAATTGTGGTGTTGGAGAAGACTCTTAAGAGTCCCTAGGATTATAAGAAGGCGATGGCACCCCACTCCAGTACGCTTGCCTGGAAAATCCCATGGACAGAGGAGCCTGGGTAGGCTGCGGTCCATGGGCTCGCAAAGAGTCAGACACGACTGAGTGACTTCACTTTCACTTTTCACTTTCATGCATTGGAGAAGGAAATGGCAACCCACTCCAGTGTTCTTGCCTGGAGAATCCCAGGGATGGGGGAGACTGATGGGCTGCCGTCTATGGGGTCACACAGAGTCAGACACGACTGAAGTGACTTAGCAGTAGCAGGACTGTGAAGAGATCCAACCAGGCCATTCTAAAGGAGATTGGTCCTGGATGTTCATTGGAAGGACTGATGTTGAAGCTGAAACACCAATACTTTGGCCACCTCATGCAAAGAGTTGACTCTCTGGAAAAGACCCTGATGCTGGGAGGGATTGGGGGCAGGAGGAGAAGGGGATGACAGTGGATGAGATGGCTGGATGGCATCTCCGACTTGATGGACATGAGTCTGGGTGAACTCCAGGTGTTGGTGATGGACAGGGAGGACTGGCATCCTGCGATTCATGGGGTCACAAAGAGTCGGACATGATTGAGCAACTGAACTGAACTGAACAACTATGCTGTTGCCAAGAAAGGTCTGTCTAATCAAAGCTATGGTTTTTCCAGTAGTCAAGTATGTATGTTAGAGTTGGACTTAAAGAAAGCTGAGTGCTGAAGAATTGATACATTTGAACTGTGGTATTGGAGAAGGCTTTTGAGAGTCCCTTGGACTACAAGGAGATCAAGCCATTTAGTCCTAGAGGAAATCAGTCCTGAATATTCATTGGAAGGACTCATGCTGAAGCTGCAATACTTTGGCTACCTGATGTGCAGAACTGACTCATTGGAAAAGACTGTGTTGAGAAAGATTGAAGGCAGGAGGACAAAGAGATGACAGAGGATGAGATGGCTGGATGTCATCACTGAATCGATGGACATAAGTTTGAGCAAGCTCCGGGAGTTGGTGATGGCCAGGGAAGCCTGGCATGCTGCAGTCCATGGGATTGCAAAGAGTTGAGCATGACTGAGTGATTGACCTCAACTGAACTGAACGACAACGCTGGGTACTAGGTAAGATTATTATTATCTGTAGGTCTTAGAAATATCACATACTTTGACACTAGTTCTGCAACCAGAAAGTGGCTGTCTGTCTTTGTGTTATTATTTTTAAGCTTCATGATATACCATCCCCCCAAAATGGAATGCACATTTTATCTTGTGATGAGTTACTTTTTAACAGGTTCAAAGGGGTAAATGCAAGTGTTTGCATCTTATATTCTAATAAGGGCCAGAGCATTTTTATTCTTCTCTGTTTACTAAGTGACTGCACTGCATCCAATGTTCTAAGAATAGTATCTGTAGGTGTAGAAGTGTAGGGACCTTAGTAGTCTATTTGACCCTTACATTTTCGTTCTGGGAATTTCATCTCCCATGTCCTGTCTATCCATGCCTAGTGCATTGTAGTAGTTCTCCAAATTTTCAGGGATGAGTAGTATGCTCGCTCATTCTTTGAACTACAAGCTATGACAGCAGCAATAGTTTTAAATTGTTCTTTGCCAATCATAAGCTATTTGGCTATGGGCTAGGTCATAACCTGCCTAGTCATAATTTTCCTCACCTGCAAGATGAAAAGTAATAATGGTAAGAACATTGGAGATTATAATGTGGTTTAAATAATGTAAGTTATTGTGGGGATTACATACAGAAACACATAGCAGGTTCTGAGCACAGTAACTGACACATGGTAAATGCTAGATAAATGTTAGCTATTACTGTGATGATGGAGATAATGACATCTGTCAGTACAATGTTCTATACTTCAGATTCATAGAAAACAGGATGCATGGGAGACGTATGCATGTTGCAAGTCTTGATAATAATAAACATTATTGTACATATTTTTTTACCAAGCAGTTAACAGAGGTTCTATATTGCAATAATTTCTAAAATGTCCTATAATGAAAAGCATAGTTCTCAGTTCTGAGCAAAGTTCCATAAATCATTAAAAATTCTTATCCCCACTGAGTCTCTTTGTTACACCTCCAGCAGCTCAGCAGTCCTTCACAGGCCCAGCAGCTTGAAGGTCAAGGATGCAGGATCTCCAGGTACCAGGGCCACTTCAGCATTTAACCCCTAGCCCAGTCAATTTAAGGCTATAATATTTGTTCTCTCCTTTGAGACAGGACCCAGCACAGTCTTATCAGGTGGTTCTCCCCAGGGAAGAGAAACTTACTCCAGGACAAGCTTACCAACCACATCAAATAAGGGCAGACAGGGGACAGTCCTCTATGTCCCATGTGTGAATGCTCTGGGAATTATGAAAAGGCCTTGAGAGTGTCATGGTAAATAAGAGAAAAAATATACAAAAGAGGGAAGTGGAGATGGTTTTGCAGACAGATGGGCCACTGTGGTTGGTTGTCAGAATCTTGAGTGGTTTCTTCAACCTTATGGCCAGAGCAGGAAAAAATTTCAAGTAAAAGAAAATGGCTTTGCGAAGGTTATCTTCTCACACAGATATTTATGATTTCATGGATTGCATATGTGGTGCTTTTGTTATTAGTTCACACACAATGAAATTGATAAAACTAAACGTCTAATCCCATTCCCTTACATAAACACCTCAAGAGTTTAAGAAACAGAGAAAGATTAAAATTTAAGACCTGTCTTACTTTTTGCCATAAGCCTGTCTCAATTTGTTTATTTCTGTTTGAATGATATTTATAATAAATTATTATTATTTGAACTTACATAGGGATTAGAGCAATTTAAATTTTGGCTTTATTTTATTTTAAATTTTTAAAATAATGAATAGAAAACCCACAAAGATGAAATGTCACAGTGTATAGGACATCGCTTTCTTTACGTCTGAAATATTTTCTCTGCCTTAAGCTTCAAGAAATGGTAGAAAGCACCTGGACATATGGCTATGTTTGTTTTCTGAAGATTTCTTTTTCTCTCAGACTCATACAAGGGGAAGATATATAAAATATGCACAGTGCTACTACTTTTAATAAATTCAATGTCTATGTGGTTGATTCACATATTAATATTTCTGGTTAGAGATAATTGCATAACAAAAATTAAAATATCCAGAAGTCATCAGATATAAGTGAGAAGTTTGAAAAATGGAGAATAGAGTGCAGCTTCGCTGGGCTGTAGTCAATAATCCTCTGGAGTAGGAAATCACAATCCACTCCTGTATCCTTGCCTGAAAAATTCTGCAGACAGAAGAGCCTGGCGGGCTACAGTCCATGGGTGTGCAAAGAGTCGGACATGACTGAACACACAAAGAAAAGAATTTTTGAAATTTTGGTAACTGAAAACATCACAGAATAGAAGCTAAAACTTTTCAGTCAAGTTCTGCATATTTATTTTTTAATCTCTGAGCTGTTTTGAATGGTAATAGAAAGAGGCACAGAGAAATTCACTTCTGTCTCTATAAGAAGACAACAACACTCCTATAGCCTGTTTACTCACACCAATATTTATTTGTGTTCCTATCTGCTATGTGCTGGTTCCTTTGGTATCTATGTTTCCGGAGAGAAGATGACTGAAATGTTCTTTGCTTTTGAAGACAGAGTTTAAATCATACAAGGGGGGACTTAGCAAGTATATATATGACCACACAAGGTGGAATCACATAGGTACCAGAGAGAGAGATGACTAGGAGAGTAGAAATGGACCTATAAAATCAGCCAGTCTGTCTAATCTGCCTCACTTTATAGATGAGAAAAGAAGTCAAGAGAAGTAAGTCAGCCTTGCTTAAGGTCACACAGCATATTAGAACACACCCAGAACTAAGTCAGGTCAAGTCAAATCAAGGGCTCTTTTAAATTTAAGCTGCACTTTTACTTTTGGGGAACTTAATTAACTTTAATTTTGTGGGGACTTTGGTATGTTTCATTTTAATTCAAGTATAAAGATATATCAAAAATATTGTTGCACACTATAAAATACATGGAAAAAATTAAACTTTGGTGTTAGCACAGTAAATATTTTTTATAACTGTCTAAACCCATTATTCATGTATCTGATCCATTTTACAAAGTGGTAAAACTCAGAATTATAGATAGATCATGACTAAAGCACTATTTTGTTATCAATAGCTATTTGAAATCTAACTAGGGTCCATGAGAATAGTGGTTGAGAATCTCTTTAAAATTGTCTGAACCTTCACATGATTGTAGTTTTACTCTCAGTGAATGTTGATTGGAATGAACATAAAATAGCTAAAAGCTCATAAGAATTCTTTAACAGTTTTAAATTATGATTAAAGGAAGCATCATTTATAGATACCTGAAAAAATAAAAATAGTGAGCATGTGTGTATTCTGTCATATACATTCCTTCAAAGTGCCGTCTTACATGAATATCAGACTAACCGATTCACTTATTTATTCATCATTTATTCATCCAAGAAGAATTAATCTCTTGCAGTCATGAGACATAATATCAATAAAGCTTGTGTTTAGAATTCTTTTTCTACTACTTACAAAATCAAATGTTTGTCTCCCCATATTCTTTCGACTGGACTTCCTTGTGTCCAGTAGAATAAAAACTAGCTGTAGAATTTTCTGTGGATCAACGCAATAAATGAAAACATAACTTTTTTAGCAGGATATTCTCACCAACTACAGTATTTTTCTTGTATACTTCACAGAAGGTGATGTAGAATATCGTCCCACCAGTGTAAGAGATAGTAAATAACCATGGGCTACAATGTGTGCTTATTACTGATCCCTACTGAGCTCAACAGATCTGCAGATGATTTTTAAATAGGTTGATGAGTGGTTCTTAAGGGAAAGGACAGAAGCTGAAATGTCCACATAGCGCTAATGGGCACTTTAATTTAAATTAGCCAGGCAGAGTGTTATCTTTAAAGGCTGCTGCTGCTGCTGCTGCTAAGTCACTTCAGTCGTGTCCGACTCTGCGTGACCCCATAGATGGCAGCCCACCAGGCTCCCCCGTTCCTGGGTTTCTCCAGGCAAGAACACTGGAGTGGGTTGCCATTTCTTCCTCCAATACGTGAAAGTGAAAAGTGAAAGTGAAATCGCTCAGTCATGTCTGATTCTTAGCGACCCTATGGACTGCAGCCCACCAGGCTCCTCCGTCCATGGGATTTTCCAGGCAAGAGTAATGGAGTGGGGTGCCATTGCATTCTCTTTTAAAGGCAAAAGATTTAAACTCTACCATGTGTAAGGCTTACTTGGCAGTGCTTGTTTTAAGGTTGGCATGAAGTACATTTACTCCAGTTACAAAATCCTAGTAACACTTTTGATATGAGGTATTCATTTGCTTTTGATTTCCAAGTTCTTCCAGTAGACCTGTATGCATTCTGAAGTTGGAAATATATTGAAAAAAAATTGAGGAGCTTCATAGGCATTCCACAGTTACTTGTTCAGGGATTTCCTTTTCTTTTCTTGGAACTTTGGGTTCCTGGTAAGAACAGCAAACTAATAGAAATGTGAATGAACCCTGTCTTTTAAGTGAAAACTTTCTTTTTTATCACATTCATTTTTTTTTCTATAATAACTAGGGTATATATTTACATGAAATTTTATACAAACAGGATTGCCATGGTCTGTTTGCTTTGCCTTTTAATCAGATCATTTCTGATAGGTTGTATAAACAAGGATGTTAGTGCCCTCTTTCCAAAATAAGTACAGCTGAAAAACAGCTTACTGATTTTAAATCATGGCTTTCACATCCACAATTGGACTTAAATATCCAGGAAGATCTTTATGGACTGTAACAGATGATGGCTGCCCTCTAGTGACTAGACATTCTTGCTGTTTCAGTTTAGGTTAGAAAAGGGCGTTTAAAACGTATGTCCTAATTTCTATTCAATCAGTTGGGCGTTAGAAACCTTTATAGAGAGAACACAATACATATTGAATATTAATTATATTCTATGAATGCAGATATATATGAAATACAGATATATTTTCTCAATCATGGCACTTTTGCCAACATATATTTCTTACAAATTCAACCATTTTCAAGCTAAACTTATCAATTAAATAACCCTAGTTTTATTTCAACTCATAGAACAAAGGCTAGTTTTTTTTAATGTAGAAAGGTTAATTATATAATAGTGCTAACTATTGAATCTTCTTCCTGTCTCCATCTTATTCTCTCTGGCAAAGAAAACATATTCTGTTCATTTGGCAAACAGTTCACATTTCTAACTATCTTCAGAGAAATTGCCTTTTTTTGTTTTTTCTAATTGCTAAAATGCCTGGAGCTGTATTTAGATGATCACACATAACTGAATACATCAAGCCACATTTAAAATTCAACCAGCAAGACTATAACTGCTCCCAATCAATAGTAGTGGAACTTAGTGATCCTGACCACACCTGCAAGGTGGCTTTCTTATTCTATTGCAGCTACAAGGTACATGGCAATATTAGATTTGATTACTTTCAAACTAAACAAAAACAAAACAAACAGAAACAACAACAAAACCCATAGCACTTCAGCTTATTGCTGATAGAACTGAATCAAAATAAATCTTATTGCCAAGCAGACCAGAGAAAAATCACCTCTTTGAAGGTTGACAGGAAAGCAAATCGTTTTTCACTTACTACCTCATTTTTTCCTTTATCTTCAAACCAGAAGATATTTTCTACAATGTCTAGGTGTTACTTTTTTCTTTAAAAAGCAAGTTTTTGCTGAAAGTGTGAAAACCTAAAAATCAGCTACCATATAGGGAAAATTTTTTCCCAGCCTCTATGAAATGATGAACTATCCCTTGTTTAAAATATAGGACAGTATTTGACCTTGGATCACATGCTGATATATATAAATATTCAGGATAAAAGTGTAGTTGGAAAAACTGATGCATCTTTATTGCTATAGTATCTAATGAAAAAATATTGATAATTTAAAAAGGTTGACTAGATAATCTACTCAGATTTTCCACATGGTCAATCATCTAAATGGTCTATTGCATGGTCTAAAGCTAATAGGGTAAATTCAATTGATTATTGGTTCTGATTTGGGTATGTATTTCCAGACCTTTATAAGAGAATCTATTTTTTTTTTTTGTCTTTGTTTCGTTTGTACTTTTCTTTCTGCATGGTAAAACCAACACATGAGAAATCAGAACAAAACTGTCTGGGCTTTGTTGCTGTGTAAAAATGGCTAACATCACCTGACCAACATCAGCCTTTTCGTTCATCTCTATCGTTCCTGGAAAAAAATATTCAGTTCATTTCTTCTTAATAAATATTTGTGGAGTTCTGATTCTGTTAGGTGTATTAGCTCTAGGAGATGAAAACACAGATAAGATTGAGTTTCTGCTTGAAATGAACAAATACTTACAAAAATTGTGGTCAGTTCAGTTCAGTTCAGTCACTCAGTCGTGTCCAACTCTGCGACCCCATGAATCGCAGCACTCCAGGCCTCCCTGTCCATCAAGTTCACTCAGACTCACATCCATCGAGTCAGTGATGCCATCCGCAATAATAAATATATATGCAATATGAAAAAAGAGTACAGAATAAGGATTCATTCTTTGCAGAGTAGGGAAGACTTATTAGAAGGGATGATTACCAATAGAGTCAACATTTTGAAAGATAAATAGGAAATCTCAAGAGAGATAAGAGGAGGAAAGGACACTCAAGCTGGACAAAATGACCACTTTTTTTTCTTGTTTATATTTACTGAAGTATGGTTGATGTATAATATTATATGTTACAGATGTAGTATATAGTGATTCACAATTTTTAAAGGTTATACTCCATTTATAGTTATTATAAAACATTGGCTATGTTCCCTGTGTGGTACATTATATCTTTGTTGCTTATTTTATATATAATAGTTTGTATTTCTTAACTCCCTATCCCTAAATTGACCCTCCCCCATTCTCCCTTCCCAATGATAATCAGTAGTTTATGTTCTAAATTTATCAGTATACTTCTGTTTTATTATATTCACTAATTTGTTGCCTTTCTTAGATTCCACATATAATTGATATCACACGTGATTTGTCTTTCCCTGTCTTTCCCTGTCTGACTTATCTCACTTAGTATAATTTCCTCCAAGTCTGTTCACATTGCTGCAAATGGCAAAATTTCATCCTTTTTATGGCCAAGTAGTATTCCATTGGGTGGGCTTCCTAGGTCACTTAAGTGGTAAAGAGTCCACTTAACAATGTAGGAGATGCAGGTTCAGTCCCTGGGTCAGAAAGACCCCCCCAGAGAAGAAAATGGAAACTGACTCTGGTATTCTTGAATGGACAATCCCATGGACAGTGGAGCCTGCAAGGTTACAACCCATGGAGTGGTAAAGAGTCAGATATGATTTAGTAACTGAGCACTGAGCCTGGTATTCCATTATATATTTCCCACAGTGCCTGCACCAATTACATTACCACCAACAGTGTATGGAATATCTCTTTGCTCCACATTCTTCCTGAATTTTTTATCTGTGGTTTTTTGAAGATAGTCATTCTGACAAATAAGGAGTGATACCTCATTGTAGTTTTGATTTGCATTTCCTTGATGATTAGCCATGTTGAAGAAATTTACATGTGCCTATTGGCCCATTTTCATGTCCTCTTTGGGAAAATAATCTATTTAGGTCTTTTGATTTTTTTTTTTTTTTGATGTTGAGTTATATGAGCTGCTTATATATTTTAGAGTTTATGAGCTGCTTATATATTTCAGATATTAACCTCTTATCTGTCATATTATTTGCAAATATTTTCTCCCATTTTGTAGGCTGTCTTTTTATTTTGTTGATTGTTCCTCTATATGTGCAAAAGCTTTTAAGTGCAATTAGTTCCAATTTGTTTATTTTCTCTTTTATTTCTTTTGCTTTAGGAGATAGATTTAAAAAAAGTTATGATTTATGTCAAAGAGTATCACGTCTGTTTTCCTTTGGGAATTTTATGGCTTCCAGTCTTAAATTTTGATCTTTTGAGTTTGTTTGAACTGAATTATGTCAATTGTTGCATATCTTATTATAAATGTTGTCCATAATATTATGTTCCAAATTTGGTAGTAATTTAATAAATACTGATTTGAACAATCAGTCCCTTAATAAATTGCTCTTTTGAACTCCTACCTTATTTCATTCAGTGTCCTAGATGCTGAAGAAAAAATAAAACTAAACATAATATGGCTGCTGCTGCTGGTGCTAAGTCGCTTCAGTCGTGTCCGGCTCTATACACAATATGGCACATGTCCTCAAACTGCTTACATGTTTGTAAAGCATGTAACCCTGCCAAAGTTGTAGTTATAAAGTCAATACAGACAAAGAAAGGTGGGGGAAGAGGCAGCAATAAAGGAGTTCTTCCAGCATATCTTTGGAAGAGAAAAGACAAGTGAAAAATTGATGATATCAAAGGATAGGAAAAGTTATAAAGGAGCTCTATATCCTTACAAAAGAGTAAGGAGTCATATATTCTTACAAATGATAAAGGAATAGGTGGCGAGGATAAGTAAGGGAATTCACATTTTATGCTCTTCTGAGAGCCTCAAAGCTTAAAGACACAGGTCACAGGGAAAGTGGGCGTGAAACTCATGCTAATAACAGGGAATTTGTTTAAGAATTTGTACAGTGAGGGAATGAACCACACCAAGGTCTGCCACAAATACATACAACTGGTCTCTCATGCATAGTCAAGAGCAAGGTTGAGGACAGGGTTAAATAAATAGTAAAATGAATAGAGCATTTATTGTTTGTAGACTTTTTGATGAGGGCCATTCTTACCGGTGTGAAGTGATATCTTCTTGTAGTTTTGATTTGCATTTCTCTAATAATGAACGATGTTGCTATATGGCTCAGGAAACTCAAACAATGGCTCTGTGTGAGATGGGGAGGGAGACGGGAGGGAGTTTCAAAGGGAGGGAATATATGTATTCCTATGGCCGATTCATGCTGAGGTTTGGCAGAAAACAGCAAAATACTGTAAAAGTTTTCCTTCAATAAAAAATAAATTAATTTAAAAAATGAATATAGAAAAATCTACACTCAGCTGGTAAAGAATCTGCCTGCAATGCAGGAGACTCCGATTCTTGGGTCAGGAGATCCCCTGGAGAAGGGATAAGCTACCCACTTATGTATTCATGGGCTTCCCTGGTGGCTCAGACGGTAAAGAATCTGCCTGCAATGCGGGAGACCTGAGTATAATCCTGGGTTGGAAGATCCCCTGAGGAATATATGGCAACCCAATCTAGTATATATATATATTTTTTTTATTTAATGCACATTTATTGGGCATCTTTGTTGTTGTCATTGTTATTGCTGTTGACACTTAGAGAGCAGTTTATCTAAAAACAAATCAATTTAACTGATCATTGTGTAGGTTAACTTACAAGTCAGTAAGTCTCATTCCCACTCATAGAGAACAACTAGTCAGTTTTTTAGTGTCTTATGTCCAAAAATCATGAATAGAGTCAAGCAATACTTGACTTTTAAAAGGAAATCTCTCATGAGAAATCAATGAATTAATATTAACTGTATCTTCTCAAAGGGAACCCACAGGAAAGGTACAATGGCAGAAGCAGAAGCCAATGACCAAACTTTTAATTATTACAGAAATAAGAGAAAGTATTGTGTCCATGAAGTAAGGATATGGCATGAAAAAAAGAACAATTCATGAATATGAAGAAGCTCTGGAAAGCCAAATTTATTTTAACAAAATAACCATTCAATTTAAAGGCTAACAGAGTAGTAAATCTCTTAAAAAGTAGAACATAAAGATAAAAAATTGAAATTAAGTCTCAGAAAATATATATAGACATAGATATAGATAGGTAGACAGATAGGTAGATATAGATATATGGATATGGCTTCCCAGGCGGCTCCATGGGTAACACATCTGCCTGCAATGCAGGAGACACAGGAGATGGAGATTTGATCCCTGGGTTAGGACAACCCGCTTGAGGAGGGCAAGGCAGCCTACTCCTCTTCTTACCAGGAGAATCCCATGGACAAGAACCTGGCAGGTTACAGTCCATAGGGTCACAAACAGTTGGATGCTACTTTTCTAATTGGATAACATTTGGAAGATTTCTGAGCATAAAGGGAATATTGAATGCAACACACATTTATTTTGGCTTTCTCCATACTCTGGGCTTCCCTCATAGCTCAGTTAGTAAGGAATCTGTCTGCCATGCAGGAGTCCCTGGTTCCATTCCTTGATCTGAAAGATCTGCTGGAGAAAGGATAAGCTACCTATTCCAGTATTCTTGGGCTTTCCTTGTGACTCATCTCGTAAATTAATTTGCCTGCATTGTGGGAGACCTGGGTTTAATCCCTTGTTAGGAAGATTCCCCTGGAGAAGGGAAAAGCAACCACTCCAGTATTCTAGCCTGAAGAATTTCATGGACTGTATAGTCCATGGAGTCGCAAAGAACTGAACACGACTGAGCAAATTTCACTTTCACTTTCCTCCATACTCTAATGACAGTGAAATGTGTATATACAAAAATGAAAAAAGCAAGAGACAGCAATTTAAAAAATTAAAATAAGTAATAAATGATTTATTAGATATAAGAAAATTGAATCTTATCCTGGAAGGTGAAAGCTGATAATCATATACAAAATTTCCCAAGGGCTCTAGATTTAGAAAAAATCAAAATAGGTAATTTTGTCTCTAGAGTTAAAAGAACTATTAATAGTAGGAGGATTGTTTGAAAGCTTGATTAGGAAGCAAGGAGGATTGCATATTCTTTAGTGTTTTGTAGAATAGTCTTACTCCAACACATGAAAAAAAAAAGGAAGTTTATTCTCTGGAAACTGTAATTTCGGACTTTGGGCTGTGAGGCATATTTGAGAATAAGTGTAAGATATGGTATTTAGAGGGATTAGTGACTTTACTAGTCTCCCATTGTGCTGAAAGCCAAAAAGTCACCCTTCACACAAAAGATTAGAAGACAAATCCAAGAGGAAAGACTTTGGGAGCCATGCTGACAGTAGCTTATATAGTAATGCTGCATAAGTGTATATTTGATGAGATCCACCCATGGACTCCGAGCTTCCAGTTAGCTTTTTCATGATGAAATGAGGGCTAAGGAAAGTACAAACCAGGATTTCTGGAAGGTTCTGATAATATTCCCTTTTTTGATCTCAGAAATGATTACCCAGGTGTGATCAGTTTGTGGATATTATACTCATTAAATTAGAATATGTAAAAAATATTAAATATTAAAATATGTAAAAAAAGATCAAAATAATCCCAAATAGTTGCTAACTGGCAATGGCATAATCCTCCTGATATTTATTTCCTTTAAATAACTTTATTTCTGTCAGCAATGGTCTTCATCACAGAATAGGTAATTAGAGGGGCAAAAGAAAAAAAATAAATTCCAAAATGTTGGATTAACTTTCTTTTAAGTTTGTCCAGTGGTATAACTTGAACTAATATTAAGACTCTTGAGCCACAGATTTTTCTGGAGGCTACACTGGCAGCTCTTGACTATATTCCAAATTTTTTCTCTAATAATAAAGGCTTCTAAACACATTTGTCTAAATTCTTTTAACCAAGGTCATACTGTATGTGTTTAAATTTGACACCATTGAAATCTTAAACCCCAAGATTTTACTACAAATATGTATGTTGCCTTCTAATTCTGGAGCCTTGGAGTTAAGATTCACATAGGATTATTTTAACGACAAGTAGCCATTTGCCTGGTACCAATCGTTAAAGTTTCAGGGCCTTAGCAATGGTTCAATGGGTAAAGAATCTGCCTGCAATGCAGGAGACACAGGAGGCATGGGTTTGTTCCCCGAGTAGGGAAGATCCCCTGGAGGAGGGCATGGCAACCCACTCCAGTATTGCTGCCTACAGAATCCCATGGACAGAGGAGCCAGTGGGCTATGGTCCATGGGGTTGCAAAGAGTTGGACAAAACTGAGTAACTGCACACACCAGTGATTGTTAAACTGAATGCTCTTACAGTTTAGAAACTATGAGCAGTATTTCTCACACAGAATATGACCTAATAAATAAAATATTTCACAGGAATGAGGAAATGCACAATTTTCCATGCTTTGCTTACAAAGATAAGTAGCTGAACTGAAGTATTCCTATATGAAGCTGAAGAAAAATATCTCTGTGTATTGAAATGATAATTGAAATGATAATGTTGATAATTCATAGGCATTACAGAAGTGAGTGATCTAAAGGAAATAATGCATGTTTGTTCTAACAGTTGATTTCCTAATAGTGGTGATTTTTGCCAATTTTTACTCCACTAAGATCCTCATATTTGTACTTTAGACTTAAGAAATCCTTGTCACTGACCTGTTCTCACTGGCCACTAATCTTGGCCTGGAGATTTTGCAGTGAGCTCTCTTCCTGGAAGCCTGGCCAAATTCCAAGAGTTCCATGCTCAGGGGGTTTTCCTGCTGTGTGCCAATAACTATGGAAATATTTATATTTTGTGGATTCTGGTAAAATTAGATGCCTCTGAGCTCAAAGCATCTAAGAGAATATGCAGAACTTCATGCTGAAAGAGCCAGTGGTAGTACCATGTATAAACTGCTGTTTGGAGGCAACGCAAGGAGAGAGAGAGTAAATCCCCAAGACTATATTCTTGCTCCTCTGTTATCCATTCTCCAAACAGCAACACTTTATTCTGTAACTCAAGCTTTGTCACTCCTTTTATAAAAATATGTCCCAAGTTTCTCAAGCTGTCACTAAATAAAATTTAAATGCCTTCCATGACCTACCTGTGTAGTACATTAGCAGCATACCCATGGTAACACTGTCCTGTGCAGCTGGTTCTAAGCTGTCACTTTGCCACTTACTCTCCTCTCTGCAGCCACACTATGTATTGACTATACCAAAACCCAAAAGGGTGTTGCAATCATTATGCATTGACACAGTTGTGTTGATTGATTAGAGACAATGCATGTTCTATTAATCACTAAAATGTTTTGCTTGTCAGCCCTGCTAAGTTTTCCTGGACCTGGAAACTTCTGCAATTACTAGCTGTTCCCACTGTCTGAAATGTGCTGATCACCTTTCATCTCTTGCCATGACTGGCTCCTTCCTGTTTTCAGGTTGGCATAAATGTCTCCTCTCTAAAGTCTCTTTCCCTTTCTATTTTGCATCAAGATTTTTTTTTTTCTTCCTGTATGGTAGTCTCTCTCACAAAACATCAATCAGATGTTCATAGCACTTCTCATGCCCTGTATCTTGTTTATTCAGAATAATTGTCAACCTTTGTTATTGGAGTGTAAGCTTCATAAGGGCAAGGTCTTCCTGTCTGTTTACTGGATTTTGAGCTTTGAGCAGATGGTTTGACTCAGTTAATCCTGGTATGCGAATGAACAAATAATAGGGATTTAAACATCATCACATGGATGTGAACCACTATGCAGTACTATCATGTAACTAACCTAATGTGTACAAATAAAGAGAAACAAGACTTAGCCAAGGGCTTTTGTAGGTTAAGAAGCTAAGTCATAGAGTCAAAAAGCCCATGAATATCTCTGTAAATAAGGTGTAAGATTATAGATCAAATATAATTTGCACAAGTATTTTAGCGTGCAAAATAGGAAGAAATTTTTGTCTTTCCTGCTGTATCTTGACATCCAAATACCATCATCACTAATAGTACTATTTTTGAATGTGAAAATATAAAAATGTCAGGATTGCACCACTGACCTGTATGCTTAATTGAGAATTGCATTGATAGGGTTGAACTTTCTAATCTGTGACGAAAATCCTCTGAGTAAAGAGCTTCAGTCAGCACAAATGGATTCCTGAGACCTCAAGAATCAGTGGAGCTCTATTGGCTTTAATTTGAAGGACCAAGAAGCTAGGGGATAGGACATTTCTTAATCTCAATTCCAAATTTTCACAGATCTGTCCTCAGAACATTTTATCTAACTGTGATGCCTCTGATTCAACAGAAGTGTGAATGCTTTCTCAGATAGAGAGATCAATGGTCCTCGGGTCAGTTTTCCCACATTCTTTGAGTCCACTACTCTAATAACTACTATCTTAAATTCCCACTGGTGGGAATTCAAAATTTAATCTCCAGGAGGATGTAGAATGGATTAAAGGAGTGAATAAATAAATTTCAAGGTTCCTATATATCTAAGCCTGAAACCCAATTCTATGTTCTGTTTTTCAACTCAAATTATATCCAGATGCATTTTCTCATCAAAAATTCTATAATGACATCAATTGATTACCTTTCTATGAAAAATGACAAAACGACCCAAATTTATTATATAATTCCAACCTATTATCAAATTCCTAAGGATAAATTAATACTCCAAAATATTAATGTTATAAATCTTATAAATTCAAAAGATTTAAAGTCTAAAATCAGATTCTCTTGACTTTCTAAGTTGCAAGTCCAAGATCTGGAAATGCAAGAATACAGCAATAAACCACCCAAAGATTTTTTTCTTCTTTCTACTCTCAGTCCAAGGGTTTCCAACTAGGTTCCTGGGTGGGGTCAGGCTAGGCTCTATTGTACATGTACCTTTAGCACTGCTGAGGTTACTTATCTAAACTCAGTTGAGTCGCTCTGTTGTGTCTGACATGTTGCAACCCCACGGTCTGCAGCCCACCAGGCTTCCCTGTCCACACCAACTACTGGAGCTCACTCAAATTCATGTGCATCAAGTTGGTGATGCCATTCAACCATCTCATCCTCTGTCGTCCTCTTCTCCTCCCTTGAATCTTTTCCCAAATCAGGGTCTTTTCCAATGAGTCAGTTCTTCACATCAGATGGCCAAAATATCGGGCCTTCAATTTCAGCATCAGTCCTACCAGTGAATATTCAGGACTGATTTCCTTTAGGATTGTCTGGTTTGATCTCCTTGCAGTCCAAGGGACTCTCAAGAGTCTTTTCCAACACCACAGTTCAAAAGCATCAATATTTTGGTGTTCAGCTTTCTTTATAGTCCAACTCTCATATCCATACATGACTACTGGAAAAACCATAGCTTTGACTAGATGGACCTTCATTGGTAAAGTAATGTCTCTCCTTTTTCCAAACTATATGACATTGCTAATCCAAAGTTTCGTGTTGAAAATGAAAGGATACACAGCTGATTCATAGCACTAACACACACACCCAAATTTTTTTAAATGAATCCATGCACTATCCCTAGAAATGTTTTGCACAAGCAAAATTATAGTTATGTATTCTGGAATTTAGTTGTTAAGACCATAGAAATTATGACAGAAATTAATGGATACTTTATTAAGAGAAGTAAAGTTTGGAAAAAAAAAAAAGTCTTCAGGGCCACCCTCCTTACATTCCCACGTAATCTATGCTAATGTTCCAGAATCTATCACCTCTTAATCTAGACTTACTTGGTAAAAATACCATCTTCTGCCAAGATGTATATTTTAAAACCCTACATTGATAACCAGAAGATAATGTTTCCTCTTTCAGTAAGTGATCTTTTTGAGAAATTGTTGCCCTTTGACAAAATTTTTAAATGAGATGCTTTTCTGTATATAATTCATATTTGTTTCAATTGGAGGATAACCCTTGGCAGATTTTCAATGGATGTTGCTGCTAATGGTTTTGAACCATATCCTTCTACTCATCTGGAAAGAAGCAATATCTCTGTCATGCCTTGTCACAGTACCTTTTTTTCACATAGGACATCTGTATTTATTTTTTTCACATGCAAGTTTCCAAAGGGAAATAGAATCAACATAAACCAGATTTTCTCAAAGCATCCAAAAGTACACCCTTTTTCATCTCCCAGAATCAGGTACACCTAGTGAGAAATTATTTCCTCTGTTCACCAACATCAAAACCATGGTTGGATTGTTTCTTGTAGTTCTGCCTGGTGTGCTGCAGTCCATGGGATTGCAGAGCCAGGCACGACTTAGCAACTGAACAACAGCATCCTTTAAACCCTCTAAAGTTTGCTTCTCTTAGAGAAGCATAGATTTGTCAGGCATATTGTCTACAATAACTACAACACCCTGAAATGTCACCTAAAAATATTTTGACTATTTTATGCTGACCTTCCCTGTCCCTCCACTTTTATCTATTTAGATATTCAAAAAGATGTGTCCTGTATTGATACGACAGAGAATTGTCCATCAGTAGCTTTGAAAGTCTTCATACTGTCCTTGGTCCTGGCTTCCTCTGGTAGATATATTCAAGTCTCTTATCTTGGATTTTGCTCTCTTCTTCTGTCAGATGTCATTGGGCTTCAGTCACTTTCTGATCTAGCAACAGCTTAAATATCTCTCCGTTTCTAATACCCTCTTTAAAAAATTTTACTTAGGTGCTTCATCTTTTTAATACACCCAATTTTAAGAAAAAAAGAGAGAAGGAATAGAGTCATGACTTAAGTTCCTTCTCTAAAATTTGCTTGTTAGACAAGACATTCTCCTCCTTTCTGGAGAGAGTAGTTAAGAGGACAGCTACAGGTCAGATTATTCTAATGATTCAATTGGTTACAGGATGCCAAGAGACAGGAAATTATTTCTCAACAATTTTTTTTTTTAAGTAAGAATTGAAGATTTGCAAAAACTGAACAAGCAACAACGACAATAAAACCATAGGAGAGAGTCAAGGTTAAAATATAAAGCAAATTTTAATAATTAAGGATAGAACTAAAAACCAAAATGTTAGCAATAAATGTATTAAGAAATAAGCTGAAATACATTATAGGTATGACAAAGAAATTAGAATATTATTCTAATATTAAGGAAAAGGAAAGCATATTTGAAATATTAAGGCAAAAAATAAGCAAACAAAAATCAGTACAATAGGCTAGACTTCTGGACAGCTGCGAGAAATGGCAGCAACAACCTAAGTATCTCCAAACACACCCCCCTACTTGTATGAAAAAGCAAAAGGAAAACATAAATTATATTTTAAAAAAATCATCATAACTTGAAGAGAGAGAATACTAACCCCACAAAATCAGTATGAGTAACAAAGAAGAAAATTATTAATTCTTAATGTGCAATCTCTCATACTTCTGCCTCACCTCCAGTCAGATTCTCTGCTTTGCGTGGATAAAGTCAGACTGAAAAAAAAAAAATCTACAGAGAAGACAGATGAGGATGGCAGTTAAAGAGGCCTTAGTGTGACTAGAAACTACCATCTTAAATCTGAAAATTCTTAAAAAGTGTTTGGGCAGATCCAAGTACACATTATAAAGATGAAATTTCAAGAGCTAGTGATTCAAAGTTCAGTTTAGTTCAGTCTCTCAGTTGTGTTTGACTCTTTGCAACCCCATGAACCGCAGCACACCAGGCCTCCCTGTCCATCACCAACTCCCAGAGTCCACCCAAACCCATGTCCTTTGAGTCGGTGATGCCATCCCACCATCTCATTCTCTGTCATCCCCTTCTCTTCCTACCCTCAATCTTTCCCAACATCACAGTCTTTTCAAATGAGTCAGCTCTTCGCATCAGGTGGCCAAAGTATTGGAGTTTCAGCTTCAACATCAGTCCTTCCAATGAATACCCAGGACTTTAGGATGGACTGGTTGGATCTCCCTGCAGTCCAAGGAACTCTCAAGAGTCTTCCCCAACACCACAGTTCAAAAGCATCAATTCTTTGGTGCTCAGCTTTCTTTATAGTCCAACTCTCACATCCATACATGACTACTGGAAAAAACAGTACAGGACAAATGGAAAGATGGAAAGGGATAATCTCTGAAACACGTAGCTGCTGAGAAGATAAATAAAGCAAACCCCCTGGCCAAAGGAAGGAAAAAAAAAAAAAAAAAGATGTGTCCTTTGGCAAGTGATTAATGAAGGAAAAATATAAAATAAAAAGGGGAAGAAGTTTAGTGTTCTGAAAGACTAAAGAGAGTCATAAAATCCAACCTATAACCAAACCATAAAAACAAACACTTCTAAAGTACCTGGATTGTACTATACCTAAAGAAGAGTGTCCTTATACTAAAGTAATTGCATATTATTTTACAGTATTCCTGATATAGCTCACTAATACCATAAAATAAACAAAAGTAAAATATTTACAAACCTATTAAAGAAAATTAGAAAAAAATCACATGAAACACATAGAAAATACACCACTTCCTCCCCCAATTAACAAACTAGAAGATATGTGTAAATGAACATTCCACCAGAAGTATATGTACTCAAATGAGCATTTGAATCAGAAATTAAAAAAAAAACAAAAACAGGATGAGCAAAGAGCAGAGTGAAATTAAAAAGAGAGTGAATTGAACTCTGGAAAGGAAAATAGTGGAAAAGAAGTATTAAAATTTGAAAATACATTTCAGAGCTAAAAGGAGACTGTAAACAAATAAAACATTTATTAACTATGATTAGAAAGGCAAAAAAAAAAGATCCAGAAAATAAAAATGACATTAAAAGATGAAAAGATATAAGAAAGGCAAAAAAAAAAAAAACAAAAACAAAAACTGAAAGCAAGTAGTATAAATTCAAGACAGGCGAAAACAATTGTCTTTCTATAAATGATGTCACTGAAGAAAATTTATGAATTAATAAAAAGAGCTAATATCTACATACACAAATACAACAAAATCAACATTTGTAAAATATAATCAAAGAGTTGAGATTAGATATATTTGCCATATATTTATATATTCATATTTATATATTCAAATGTGAACTCATTTACCTAGGAAAGAAAAGATATTTTCATTTTGGCTCACAAAACAAGACCTAATTAAATACTGTGCATAAGAGGTGCACCTATAACAAAGTGATTCAGGAATCACATGTAACAAAGTGATTCAGGCACACCTATAACAAAGTGATTCAGTATAAAAATATACTGCTGTTGCTGCTGCTGCTGCTGCTAGGTCACTTCAGTTGTGTCTGACTCTGTGCGACCCCAGAGACGGCAGCCCACCAGGCTCCCCCGTCCCTGAGATTCTCCAGGCAAGAACACTGGAGTGGGTTGCCATTTCCTTCTCCAAAAATACACTACACAAGTGCAAATCAAAAGTGAAGGAATAGTGATCCTAATATCAGACACTGTAGATCTCAAACTGAAAACCATTAAATGTCATAGCAAATGACACTGTACTATTTGACCTTGTTCTGGAAGTATTAGTCAATGCAATTAAATAAGAGTAAATTGTTTCCAATTATCATGGTAAAATATTAAGAGAAAATATATAATGTTGATAAATCAAAAGGCATATTTAAAGACCATAACTACCAATCTCATTATGAATAGTGATGATTATATGTAAATTCCCCTCAGGAAGAGAATTAGAAGTGGGCAGCCATGAGTGAGCCCTATTTTCTTTGTGTGTGTGTGTGTTTAATATTTTTAATGATGTGACATATTGTATAACTTCCTAAATATTAAAAAATATATAATAATCACAACTTCTAATATAATTAATGTTCAACTGTATAATTATAACACTATTGTCCTCTTTTGTATCACTTGAGAATTTATTTTTCAAAGCTACACTCAAAAGTCATTTTACTTCATCTCAATATTTATGAATAATACATATTCATAAAACTTTTTCTTGCTATCCCAGATAGGTTTACTATTTTGCTTCTCTATACTCCAAGAATTCTTTATGACTCCATTAAACAACTAATCACAATTATTGCAATTTATGTAGTAACTATCTGTTTCCCTTGTCAGAATGAGAATGACTCAAGATTAGATATTATGTATTTTGTTCATGTTTGTACTTCAGGCACTCAGAAAGACTGAAATGTATTTTTCTCAATATGTAAATATTTATGAAACTAAAAGTGATATTCTGCTTCTCTTAGGTGTTAAGAAGAGCTCCATATAGAACAGAAGACACTCAAATTCTAGGAAATAGTCTTGGCTCTGTTATTTCTCTATTCTTCAGTCATTAATTCTTCCAGATCAAAACAGGAAATAATTTGGAAAAGGAGAGTCAACATTTGAAGCTTATTATCCCAGGGGCTTCCCTGATAGCTCAGTTGATAAAGAATCCACCTGCAATGCAGGAAACCCCAGTTTGATTCCTGGATTGGGAAGATCTGCTAGAGAAGGGATAGGCTAATCACTCCAATATTCTTGATCTTCTCTTGTGGCTCAGCTGGTAAAGAATCCACTTGCAATGCAGGAGACCTGGATTCAATCCCGGGGTTGAGAAGATCCCCTGGAGAAGGGAAAGGCTACCTACTCCAGTGTTCTGGCCTGGAGAATTCCATTGACTGTATAGTGCATGGGGTCACAAAGAGTCAGACATGATTGAGTGACTTTCAAAATCCTGACAACCCTGGTGTCACCCTCCATGATTAATACTTTCTAATGGTCGTTGAAGGCAAAAACAAACAAAACAAACAGAGTTGATTTGCAGCACCAAAGTCATTGAAGTTTTAACCTCTGCCTCCCTTTTTTCTGTGACTGTGGCATTATTTGAAAATGGAGCCTTTGCATATGATCAGGTTAAGACAAAATGACATTAAGGTGGGTCCTAATCCAGTATGACAAATGTCATCATGAAAAGGGAAAATCTGAACACAGAGACTGATGTGCAAATGGGGAGAAGGTCTTATAAAGGTGAGAGTTATACTGCCTGAAGTTTACCAAAAATTAGGAAACAGTCTTGGATCAGACCTTTAATTGGAATCTTCACAGGGGGTGTGGCCCTGCCAACACCTTGATCTCAGATTTCCAGCCTCCAGATTTGTGAGACAATATATTTATATTGTCTAAGCTGCTGGACTTATGGTACTTTGCTACAGCAGCCCTAGAAAACTAAAATGAGCTTTGTTGGAAATATTTTCAAGCAGAGAGTCAGTGAAATGAGGAACTCCACTTTCTTATTCTTTCCTCTACCCTTGGAGAGAATTACAAAGAGGAGAGAGCACAGCAGCAAGCATGGAGTGCTCCAGGAGAGAGACTTCCGATTAATGTGTAATATTGTATGGTGTGGGAAAGGTCTGGTGAATCTGACTGGTGAAACTTTGAGCTTAGTGCTAGGTGTCTAGAGGAATTATTTGGGAAGCGCAATTGATAGTACCCAACAACGTCAAGAAAATTAGAATTGGGTTGACTACTGGAGTGAGTTGCCATTTCTTTCTTCAAGGGATCTTCGGGACATAGGGATCAAACTCGGGTCTCCTGCATTGCAGGCAGATTCTCTACCATTTGAGCAATCAGGAAAGACCATTTATATAGTATATACACATGATTTATGTACAAAAAGACATTTTTATAGTATTGCCATGAATTGTATATATATATATAAATTGTATATACAAATTGCATATAGTATATACTATAAATTGTGCATATATTTTTCACTTTCATATTTATCACTTTCTTCACTTTCAGTCAGTCAGTCATGTCCAACTCTTTGCGACCCCATGGACTCAGCATGCCAGGATTCCCTGTCCATTACCAGCTCCCGGAGATTATTCAAACTCATGTTCATCGCATCGGTGATGCCATCCAAATATCTTATCCTCTATCATCCCCTTCTCCTCCTGCCTTCAATCTTTCCCAGAATCAAGGTGTTTTCCAATGTGTCAGTTCTGCTCATCAGATGGCCAAAGTATTGGAGTTTCAGCTACAGCATCGGTCCTTCCAAAGAATATTCAGGATTGATTTCCTTTAGGATGGACTGGTTGGATCTCTTTGCAGTCCAAGGGTCTCTCAAGAATCTTTACCACCACCAGAGTTCAAAAACATCAACTCTTTGGCCCTCATCTTTCCTTACAGTTCAACTCTCACATCCATACATGACTACTGGAAAAACCATAACTTTGACTAGGCAGACAGTTGTTGGTAATGTAATGTCTCTGCTTTTTAATATGCTTTCTAGGATGTCCATAGCTTTTCTTCCAAGGAACAAGCATCTTTTAATTTCATGGCTGCAGTCACATTTGACAGTGATTTTGGAGCTCAAAAAATAAAGTTTGTCACTTTTTCCATTGTTTCCCCATCTATTTGCCATGAAGTAATGGGACCTGATGCCATGATCTTAGTTTTATGAATGTTGAGTTTTAAGCCAACATTTTCACTCTCCTCTTCACATTCATGAAGAGGCTCTTTAGTTCTTCTTGCTTTCTGCCATAAGGGCAGTGTCAGCTGCATATCTGAGGTTGTTGATATTTCTCGCTGCAATCTTGATTCCAGCTTATGCTTCATCCAGCCTGGCATTTCTCATGATGTACTCTGCATATAAGTTAAATAAGCAGGGTGACAATATACAGCCTTGACATACTCCTTTCCCAATTTGGAACAAGTCTGTGGTTCCAAGTCCAGTTCTAACTGTTGCATCTTGACCTGCAAACAGATTTCTTAAGAGGCAGGTCACGTGGTACGGTATTCTCATCTCTTTCAGCATTTTCCACAGTTTATTGTGATCCACACAGTCAAAGACTTTGGTGTAGTCGATAAAGAAAAAGTAGATGTTTTACTGGAACTTGCTTGCTTTTTGGATGATCCAGCAGATGTTGGCAATTTGATCTCTGGTTCCTCTGCCTTTTCTAAATCCCAGCTTGAACATCTGGAAGTTCACAGTTTATGTACTGTTGAAGCCTGGCTTGGAGAATTTTGAGCATTACTTTCCTAGTGTGTGAGACAAGTGCAACTGTGCGATAATTTGAACATTCTTTAGCATTGCCTTTCTTTGGGATTGGAATGAAAACTGACCTTTTCAAGTCCTGTGGCCACTGCTGAGTTTTCCAAATTTGCCTTTAAAGGCATCATCTTTTAGGATTTGAAATAGCTCACCTGGAATTCCATCACCTCCTCTAGCTTTGTTCGAAGTGATGCTTTCTAAGGCACACTTGACTTCACATTCCAGATTTCTGGCACTAGGTGAATGATCACACCATCATGGTTATCTGGGTCATGAAGATCTTTTTTGTATAGTTCTTCTGTGTATTCTTGCCAACTCTTCTTAATATCTTCTGCTTTTATTAGGTCCACATCATTTCTGTCCTTTATTGTGCTCATCTTTGCATGAAATGTTTCCTTGGTATCTCTAATTTTCTCGAAAAGATCTCTGGTTTTCCCTATTCTATTGTTTTCCTCTATTTCTTCACTTTACAACCAATTAAGTTTTTTTTTTTTTTAACTATTTCCCTTTGTATTTTAGATACTGAAGAATAGAGGTGTTCAAAAATTTTTACCCAAGTAATTATATGGCAGAATTTGGACTCCAAGAATTGTGGCTCAGAAGACTATGCTATTAATACTACTTCTTAAGGAATTCTCTAAAGCTAGCATAAGCAAAAGAAAAATAAAGGAATTTTTATGACACAAGAGGCATTCTTAGGGAGTAAATGGATTCAGAAAGTGAATATAATTAGCTCTTGTCTTTGGGCCCCTCTGGCAACTGCTTTATTTTCTTTTCCAACTACAGACTAATTCTCTTGTATATGCTATTCTATAAGCTACTCACAATAATTAAAAGGGGTAAGACATACACATTCTCCTTTCAAATAATGCATATATATCACCTAATTTAAAATCACATAACCTTAGTTTGAACTTTTCCAAAGAAGTAGGTCATTAGCTCAGTATAAATCAATGGGCCACCCTTGGTACAAATAACTATTGTAGGGTTGGAGGTACAAGATAATGCTTAACAATCACAATTTCCAAGACACCGATTTTGTACCTATGAATTTGAGTGGAGGAGAGACGTTTTGTAGACAAGTAGAATGGGAACAGGTATCCAGTAAGCAAGCATCCATTATTGACTCCCAATAATCAGCTTATAATAAGCTAAGTATAGAAGGGTAACAAATTTAAAAATATATGCATAGGATAGATGACTTTCAATCCTCTTCCATGTATAATAATTTTGGGTTTTAAATATACTATTCCTTCCTTAGAATCTGAGTTTTTGAATTATGAGTTTTAATTATTTCTAGAAAACACTCCTATTGTGTATCTATTTCTAATCTTCACTCACTGAATATATAGAATATGGTTATAGCTTGAATTGCATTCCCAACTCTCCAGGGGATTTTGAAGTTCTAATTCTCAGTATTTGTGAATGTAAGCTTATTTGAAAATAGGGTCTTTGCAGATGATAAGATTAATATGAGGTCCTTAGGGTGTTACTAATCCAACATGACTGTATCTTTGCAAACCGGGGTAATTTGGGCATAGAATCAGACAGGTGAATGGGGAGAACACCATGTGAAGATGAAGGCAGACACTGGTGTGAACCATCTACCCCAAGAAGAGCAAACTACTAGTATACTACCAGAAGCTAAAAAGGGGCATGGAACAGTTTCCGGTACTCTGTTATGGCAGCCCTAGAAAATTAACACAAAAATGTGTATGTACATAAGTAGTTTGCCCTCAGTTCAGTTAAGTTCAGTTGCTCAGTCATGTCCAACTCTTTGCGACTGCATGAAATGCAGCACGCCAGTCCTCCCTGTCCATCAACAACTCCCGGAGTCCACCCAAACCCATTTCCATCAAGTCGGTGATGCCATCCAACCATCTCATCCTCTGTTGGCCCCTTCTCCTCCTGCCCTCAATCTTTCTCAGCATCAGAGTCTTTTCAAATGAGTTAGCTCTTCGCATCAGGTGGCCAAAGTATTGGAGTTTCAGCTTCAGCATTAGTCCATCCAATGAATATTGAGGACTGATTTCCTTTAGGATGGACTGGTTGGATCTCCCTGCAGTCCAAGGGACTGTCAAGAGTCTTTTCCAACACCACAGTTCAAAAGCATCAATTCTTTGGCACTCAGCTTTCTTTATAGTCCAACTCTTACATCCATACATGACCACTGGAAAAATCATAGCCTTTAGTAGACAGACCTTTGTGGGCAAAGTAATGTCTCTGTTTTTTAATATGCTGTCTAGGTTGGTCATAACTTTCCTTCCAAGGAATAAGCGTCTTTTAATTTCATGGCTTCAATCACCATCTGCAGTGATTTTGGAGCCCAGAAAAAGAAACTCAGCCACTGTTTCCACTGTTCCCCATCTATTTCCCATGAAGTGATGGGACCAGATGCCATGGTCTTAGTTTTCTGAATGTTGAGGTTTAAGCCAGCTTTTTCACTCTCCTCTTTAACTTTCATTAAGAGGCTATTTAGTTTTTCTTCACTTTCTACCATAAGGGTGGTGTCATGTGCATATCTGAGCTTATTGATATTTTTCCCAGGAACCTTGATTCCAACTTGTGCTTCATCCAGCCCAGTGTTTCTCATGATGTACGCTGCACATAAGTTAAATAAACAGGGTGACAATATACAGCCTTGACGTACTCCTTTTACTATTTGGAACCAGTCTGTTGTTCCATGTCTAGTTCTAACTGTTGCTTCCTGACCTGCATATAGGTTTCTCAAGAGGCAGGTCAGGTGGTCTGGTATTCCCATCTCTTTCAGAATTTTCCACAGTTTATTGTGATCCACACAGTCAAAGGCTTTGGCATAGTCAATAAAGCAGAAATATATGGAACTCTGTTGCATTTTCAATGATCCATTGGATGTCGGCAATTTGATCTCTGGTTCCTCTGCTTTTTCTAAAACCAGCTTGAACATCTGGAAGTTCACGGTTTACATATTGCTGAAGCCTGGCTTGGAGAATTTTAAAGAATTACTTTACTAGTGTGTGAGGTGAGTGCAATTGTGCAGTAGTTTGAGCATTCTTTGGAATTGCCTTTCTTTGGGATTATAATAAAAACTGACATATTCCAGTCTTGTGGTCACTGCTGAGTTTTCCAAATTTGTGGGCATATTGAGTGCAGCACTTTCACAGCATCATCTTTCAGGATTTAAAATAGCTCAGCTGGAGTTCCCTCACCTCTACTAGCTTTGTTCATAGTGATGTTTTCTAAGGCCCGGTTGACTTCACATTCCAGGATATCTGGCTCTAGGGGAGTGATCACCACATCGTGATTATCTGGGTCATGAAGATCTTTTTTGTACAGTTCTTCTGTGTTTCTTGCCACCTCTTAATATCTTTTGCTTCAGTTACGTCCCTACCATTTCTGTCCTTTATTGAGCCCATCTTTGCATGAAATGTTCCCTTGGTATCTCTAATTTTCTTGAAGAGATCTCTAGTCTTTCCCATGCTATTGTTTTCCTCTGTTTATTTGTATTGATCACTGAGGAAGGCTTTCTTATCTCTCCTTGCTATTCTCTGGAACTCTGCATTCAAGTGGGTATGTCTTTCCTTTTCTCCTTTGCTTTTCACTTTTCTTCTTTTCACAGCTATTTGTAAAGCCTCCTCAGACAGCCATTTTGCTTTTTGCATTTCTTTTTCTTGGGGATGGTCTTGATTCCTATCTCTTGTACAATGTCATGAACCTCCATCCATCCATAGTTCATGAGGCACTCTGTCTATCTGATCTAGTCCCTTAAATCTATTTCTCACTTTCACTGTATAGTTATAAAGGAATTGATTTAGGTCATACCTGGATAGTCTCATGGTTTTCTCCACTTTCTTCAATTTCAGTCTGAATTTGTCAATAAGGAGTTCACCATCTGAGCCACAGTCAGCTCCCAGTCTTGTTTATGCTGACTGTATAGAGCTTCTCCGTCTTTGGCTGCAAAGAATATAATCAATCTGAATTTGGTGTTGACCATCTGGTGATGTCCAAGTGTAGTCTTTTCTTGTGTTGTTGGAATAGGGTGTTTGCTATGACCAGTGCGTTCTCTTGGCAAAACTCTATTAGCCTTTGCCCTGCTTTTTTCTGTTCTCCAAGGCCAAATTTGCCTGTTACTCCAGGTGTTTCTTGATTTCCTACTTTTGCATTCCAGTCTATTATGAAAAGGATATCTTTTATTGGCTGTTAGTTCTACAAGGTCTTGTAGGTCTTCATAGAACCGTTCAACTTCAGCTTCTTCAACATTACTGGTTTGGGCATAGGCTTGGCTTACCGTGATATTGAATGGTTTGCCTTGGAAATGAATAGAGATGAATGTTTTTGAGATAGCATCCAAGTACTGCATTTCAGACTCTTTTATTGACTATGATGGCTACTCCATTTCTTCTAAGGGGTTCCTGCCCACAGTAGTAGATATAATGTTTATCTGAGTTAAATTCCCCCACTCCAGTCCATAGTAGTTCACTGATTCCTTGAATGTCGATGTTCACTCTTGCCATGTCCTCTTTGACCACTTCCAATATGCGTTGATTCATCGACCTAACATTCCAGGTTCCTGTACATAGTTGGCCTTCAAGAAACTTACAATCTATGGGGAGATGTAAGATGGGGAGATAGCCTTACAAATATATCTGACAGGACAGTGAGGGACAGTAACATTTTCTTAGTCAAAAATCCATCAGGTCAAGGTCTGAGGGGATGACAATTCCATCCATCCCATCTCTCCACAAATAGCTTTCAGTTTCATTGCACTTTCTTTGAAATATTTTGAGGTTTCAATTCAGTTGATAACTTTGAATAATATGGAAATATCTACTCTCCTGTTTTCAAAAAAAATGTCTCGTCTATATATTCTTAAACAACTGCATACTTTGTGAATGACACAGCCTTCATAATGTAATTTTACCTCTTCAAAATATATTACACATACTGAAATAATTTGCTCACATACTAGATAGCAACCTGCTGAAAACAAGGGATAATACCTTATTAAAAATTTTCTTCAGCTCTTAACAGAATGACAGTATATTTTGAGGAATAGATGAACAAATAAATATCAATAGACTAATTATACAAATATCACCTTTACAAGATACCAAGACTTTTCTCTTTTATGCAACTTCCAAACAGATCTATCTCTGTTAAATAAATCCAGTTTGAGCTCAACAGAGAATGAAACATATATGGGAGTTAATATTCTTGGTACTACTCCATATACTTTCCTGGGTACATAGGGCAAGACCCAGAATAGCATTCCATTTGTTTGAATGACAGATTAGTTGATTGATTTTTGTGACAAATGACAAATGCCAGTTGCCAAATTATATCTTCAAACAACTTCTGTCACTCAAAATTCAACTGAACTATATTCCTAAAACAATCTAATCCTGGGGAAACACAACAGAAAAATTACCTTAAGTGCCACTGTATTCTGGGTCATCAGTATTTCTATTTAAGAGTAATCAAAGGGAAGCTTTCTAGTCTAGACTAGGCAGATTAGTCCCTTACAAAAAAGATTCTGTCCCCATTGAAATGCAACAACTTTCACAGTTCTCTTGGAGGTGAATTTTCCTCTCTTGCCCTCCCTGAGAGAACAAAGGAGGGCCAGGATACTATCTGCTCTAAGTGGAATCTGGAAGTCAGAATCCACTTGAAACTCCTTTCTTGATTTCTACCACTACTGTGTAAGCATGATGAAAACCAGAAGGATATGGATATAAAGATGAAACTAGGCCTCCCTGCATACATAATTTTACCTTTATTCTACTTACTACCAAGGGACCCTATTCTATATTTAGAGAGTAAAAGATACTATGCAGTTCTGGATCTATGGTATTTTTTAGTTTTATCGTCCATGACAGTCCAAAAGATTTTAAATGCAGACTGGACTACTGGGCAGGAAGCTTGGGTTTCTTTCCTGGTTCTGCCTCCTGGTATCCAATGAGATGGGAGGGATGTATACAATATATAGATGCTATGGATATTTAAAAATTTCCTATGACTAGAATCACACTTCATCCAGTGTCTCTATTCTTTTTTCATGCTAAGTGTACATCATTTTTATCTGGCCTCTTAGAAATCTCTTCTAATTAGAATATATGTTTTTATTTTTATTTTTTCCTTCTTCAAACTGATTTGATTTTCTTGAAGTGGGATTTATTTTTCTTTTTATGCAAAGAGTTAGTTGAAAAATTTGTAATTATTTCCCTTTAGTCTGCTAAAAAGTTTCTATAGTTATTTTTTGAGTAATTAACACATTTATCCACCCTTCCAGATAGCTTAGTTGCAGAAGACCCCAGTTCCATTCCTGGGTCAGGAAGATATGCTGGAGAAGGGATTGGCTACCGACTCCAGTATTCTTGGGCTTCCCTTGCGGCTTCGCTGGTAAAGAATCTGCCTGCAATGTGGGAGACCTGAGTGCAATCCCTGGGTTGAGAAGATCCCCTGGAGAAGGGAAAGGCTACCCACTGTAGTATCCTCACCTGGAGAATTCCAAGGACTGTATAATCCATGGGGTCACAAAGAGTCATACTTCACTTTCACTTTCACCTTTAAAGAAGCATTTGATTAAAAATAATTCTTCTTAGCTTCTAGTATTAACACTGATAGTCTATCGTAGAAATAGCAAGGTGAATAAAATAGGTTACTAAACTTCAAGAGTTGACAGACTAGTCAAGAAAATGGTCAGTTATCTTTAATTCCAAGGGCTATGTTCTACAAAGTTACCATGAACCCCAATTAGCACAAATAGGGTTAGGTTCCTAGTTAAAGCAATAATCAGTTACCTTTATCTCCAAGGGCTATATTCTACAAAGTTACCATGAATCCTAATCACAAATAAGGTTAAGATCCTAGGAGCCTATGGTCACATTTTGCCCAACTGAACAACATATAAACTGGATTTGTTGTATATATATATATATATATACATGTATATATATATATAACTAAAGAAACCATATTAAATATTTGTTGCTTGATCAATATTCAACTCACGGACATTCGATGAGGACAATCCCATCCTCCTCAGCCTGTGGCTTCTGCGGTCCTCTTCACATTTGGCTTCCCTAATAGCTCAGTTTGGTAAAGAATCTGTGTGCAATGCAGGAGACCCCGATTGGATTCCTGGGTCAGGAAGATCCACTGGAGAAGGGATAGTCTACCCACTCCAGTATTCTTGGGCTTAGTTTGTGGCTCAGCTGGTAAAGAATCTGCCTGCAATGCAGGAGACCCGGTTTGATCCCTGGGTTGGGGAGATCCCCTAGAGAAGGCAATGGCTACCCACTCCAATATTCTGGCCTGGAGAATTTCGTGAACTGTATAGTCCACGGGGTCACAAAGAGTCAGACACGACAGAGTGACTTTCACTTTCATTTTGATGGCCAACAGCTTCAAGAGTCATTCTTGAAAGAAGCTTTCTAATATATGAATTTTCTCCTTAAGGAAAATCAGAGGCTTCTTGCACTTAGGAACAGTTAACAGCACTTTATTTTAAAGAACAAAATCACAGACAAAAAGCACAAATATGTAAAAAACATGCACCAAATATATTACAAAAAGGACAGTAGGAGAGCTGAAATAAAAAGGTAGAATGCTGTCTTTACTTCAGGTGGGAACCCTTGCATTGTTTTTGCCACTGTGCATGTCAGCCACTCTGAGCATGTCAGCAAATGACTATGAGTGTCATGAATTTGGGATTGCAAAGAAAATTTAATGAGTAGGTAAACTGTTTAATTGGAAAAGACCCTAATTCTGGGAAAGATCGAAGGCAGGAGGAGAAGGGGATGACAGAGTATGAGATGGTTGGATGGCATCACCAACTTGATGGATATGGTTTGAGCAAGCTCCAGGAGCTGGTGATGCTGGTATGGGAAGCCTGGCATGCTGCAGTTTGTGGGGTGCTGCAGTCCAAAGAGTCAAACAGGACTGAGAGATTGAACTGAAATTTACAAATACAGAATCACAAATAATGATGATCAACTGTATGTGAACAAAAGGGGAAAACAGTGTTCCATCATTCCAAAGGAAAATTAAACACAGAGGAGAAAAAAGTCAATGCTGAAGAACATTCTGTAGAACAAATGCTGAGTGAGATAGTGTTTATAGGTTTCTTTCATGTAGGCAAAAGGCCACATCAATTAAAGAAAATAGCATATTAAGATTGTGATAACATGAGACTTTGTGGCGCATTCAAGAAATATAGTAGCTTGATGATTCTTGATTCTAAAGTTCATATTGGAAAATTTTAGAAGTCTGAAGAGTATAATAGAAGCCATATAATGAAGGATCTTAATGTCCACCTTAGTTGTTTGGAATATTTTCTGTGATTAGAAGCCATGGTCATGTTATAAATGTATACAAAGCATGAATAAAGTCTGATAATACTATCTCAGTATCTTTTGAAAAGAAAACGTTAAATACATTAAAAAGAGATATTTTAAATAAAAAATTTACTATTATCTGCTCAAATCAGGTTTTATGTTTTAACACAGAATAATAATTTTAGCTTTATTAAAGAAGGAAACTGCAAAGAAAATATTCTGTTGATGTCTGAACAGAAATGCAATTCTTAGAAAATTATAAAAGGCCTAATTTGACATTATGAGAAGAGCTGAATCATTGGAAAAGACCCTGATGCTGGGAAAGATTGAGGACAGGAGGAGAAGGGGATGACAGAGGATAAGATGGTTGGATGGCATCACTGATTCAATGGATATGGGTTTGGGTGAACTCTGGGTGTTAGTGATGGACAGGGAGGCCTGGCGTGCTGCAGTTCATGGGGTTGCAAAGAGTCAGACATGACTGAGTGACTGAATTGAACTGAACTGATCTGGTAAAGGTACAATATTTCATAGCATATTGTATGATGATTATGAAACAGCCATTTTTCTTTTCCTAAAAAAAGCCTTCTCTGGCCCCATTACCTACTCCAGTCTTTATGAGGTGTTTCTCATATAGGTTTCTACCCAGTGCAAATAATATTGTAACTTTCTTCATTTGTGCCCATACCAATTTGTCTCTCCACCTATCATAATATTTATCAAACTGCATTAAGTATACCTTAGTATACAGCTAAATAACTCTTGATGGTGGGGAATATTTTATTCACCATTGTAGCTCCAAGCTATAATACATGTCTTTGACTTGAGAGCTGATGAACAAATCAATAGTAAGAGAGTGAAACATTAGATGAGCCTTAGGGTTTAGCTCTGACATCCTTTGCTCTCCATATGGGAGGGAACAATCCAAAATGCATTTTTTTTCAGTTCTGCTTCTAAAATTTTCAATCTCAAGATAATTTGGGAAGGTGTTTGTCGGTTGTGAGCCATTTTATTTGAAAATATTGTCATTTATACAAGTTTAACAATTCAGTGATGTGCAAGAAATTATAAAGTTAGACAGTTTCCTGTTAAAGTTAGGTGTATATGGCATTTAAGAAAGGTGATATACCTTTTGAAGAAATATCATTTCAGATTTTTCTATAAGTGACCTAGCAGTAATTATTTCACCTGATACATGCTGTTTAGAGTGTTTCTATGGCACGACCTGCTACAATTGAAGAAGCCATCCTGCAGAGGCACCTATCATCACAACTGTCATGTTTTTATTTTTGCTAGGGATTTTAAATCTCACCGCAAAGTCCACCCAAGAATCCCACCGTGGCTCATGTCTTACACTGTGCATTACTCCTCTGACTTTTTGAGCAAGATCAATCAATCAATTTCTTTCACCAGGAACTGAGCAGTCATGACATCACCACCAAGTTTAGTCCTGTTCTAGAAAACCAATTGAGCTTGACCAAAATGAGCAGCAATTTATTTTCAACCAGGGAGAGTCAGTCTCTACAGGGTTTTAAATATCAGATACTGCTGCTGGAGTTGGGTCCAGTAAATACCTCTATAGAGCCAAGGAGGGAAGGGTAAAAGAAGATCAATGTGCTCATTTTCAATAAATCACTAGATTAATCCAGGTGGGATTCTGCAGCTGTGGGTGGAAAGCAAAAGGAGGTCATTATTTGTATTTAAGAGTGCAAAAGCAAAATCAATTTTTTAGACCAAGGTTCAGGAGAGCTGACTGATGGAATGGTAGATATATAAAGAAAAGTATAAAATTTGGATTAGAAAAGCTTTCCCACCACTGCCACTCATTAATGTTAATGAAACTCACAGATTAAAATTCAGTCTGGTTGCAATATTCATTATATTTTATACTATTAAAATTTTATTTAAAAGGGGCTTTATTTCCAAGTTGTTTAAGAAGAAATCAGTTTCACCAAGATTTTTTTAAGCACTCACTTTTTTACCTATAGCATCAATAATAACTAATGAAACCTTCTGTTACTACGGTCTTTGGTTATATACCTGCAATTGGAAACACTCTTAGCACATGCAGTTATATTACTTGGGCTTAATAGCCTCCTCAGGCAAAAGAATATTATATATGAATATTGAATTGTTAAAGAAAATTTTTTAATCAGGCACAAAACTAATTATAGTTTTATAATTTCTACAGTATTTGTTAGAAAGTTTTCTATAAACTAGTATCACTAACTTGATACATAAAAAAAATATTCCTAGGTAGTTGATTATCAAGGAATATTTAACTTACTGAATTTATTTGTCTGTGGTTCTTCAAAATTAGTTTGAATACACTTTTATTTAAAGTAAGGTGTTTAATATCAGTTATGTGCATAAAAAGGTGTTTGGTCATTTGAAAGGAGGAAAAATGCTAAAAATAGAATAAAATTGAAATTGTATAAGTTCTATGCAGTCAGAGTAGAAATGATTAGGTGATGTTGAAATGGCTAAAATTTTTTTGAGGCTTGAATATGAATTTGAAAACTTTTAGTATTGGTAGAGAAAAATGGATAGCATATTCCATGATATAGTAATGGAAGAAACAAAGAAATAAAGATAGATAAACAGATAGATAGATAGATAGATAAGAATACAAATCACAAGTTTCTTTAAGAGTGTCTCTAGAATTCTAGGGGCTTTATGTTTCCTAAAGACATAGCTGAAATCAAAATTACCAATAAGTGTTAAAAAGATGCATCTTTGAATTTCAATCCAGACCTCTTTCATGTGAGTCCGAAGAATCTCTGGTGATTATCATACAGACCACAATTTGAGAGTCAGAGTCACCATATTATTAAAGTTTAGCCATATATGAAACCAGCTACCAGTATGCACCAGTTAATACTGGCAACCTCTTTCCAGACATGATGAAAATTAACATAGAAAAGTTTGCCTTTTCTTGGTGAAGGACATGATGTTCAAGTAGTTAAAAGGAAGTTTTGTAAATTTTCTGACCTTAGTTTGAAATAAGTGACAAACTGCTTCATTTCTCTGAGGTTCGATTTTTTTTTTTTTTTTCCTTTTTAATCCAGGCTGTTAGATTGTTTTGAAGGCAGGGATCATGTCTGCTTGGCTTATAGTATTTTCAGCACCTAGCTGGAAAAACTATTGTGGCATACAGATGATGATGCAAGGAGATCCAACCAGTTCATTCTAAAGAAAATCAGTGCTGAATGTTCATTGGAAGGACTGTTGTTGAAGCTGAAACTCCAGTACTTAGGCCACCTGATGTGAAGAACTGACTCATTTGAAAAGACCCTGATGCTGGGAAAGATTGAAGGTGGGAGAAGGGAACGACAGAGGATGAGATGGATGGCATCACGGACTCAATGGACGTGAGTTTGAGTAAACTCCGGGAGCTGGTGATGGACAGGGAGACCTGGCATGCTGCAGTCCATGGGTTGCAAAGAGTCAGACACAACTGAGCAACTGAACTGAACCAAATGGAACAGAGGATGGTGAAATGTACTATTAATTAAGTAAGATAATGCTTATCTCAGTGGAGATGTTAGGTAGCTAGAATAGGAAAAAGGAGTCCAGAATGGTGGTGGTTAAAAGACAAAGAAGGGAAAAACCCATGAAAATAGAACAAAGGAAGGTCCAAGGACTGAAATGAGAACCTCAGGTAAAACAAATAGCCCTCCTAGCTAGACCAATTTACATAGAGCAGGCTCAGGGGAAGGAGAAAAAGCATATAAAAAGAGGAGCCAAAATTGAGCTGGAGGCTTCTCTTTTTGCATCTTTTGGGTCAGCCTGCCCTCAAGACTTGAGGATGTATTTTCCTTTTCTTGTCAAATAAAACTGAGCTGTAACACAGTGCTGTAACACTGGTCCATACATCACTTGAAATTTTTGCTGTGGTGAGATAGAACCAAGGAAATTACAAACTTCTCCAACACATAGGGTACATGATTCAGATTTAACCTGGGTGAAATAACCTTGGCTCAGCCCCCATGAGAGGCAGGCCAAGCATAGCAGAAGCCCAACTTGGCAAAAGCTCCCACAGTGGAAGCTATACTTGAAGAAAACCCAGCTCAGGGTAAGTGACAAGCCCAGCATGGTAGAAACCGGGACAGCAAAAACAAACTCAGCAGAAAGCTCATGCGGCTCAGTCTGAGATTCCAGATGACCTCCTATTAAGGTAGGAGGTCCTTGCTCCTATGGCTGGAAGGACATATGGCTAACAAAATCTTAAAACCTTTACAATCTCTGGTTTCTTGTTTCCTTGAACCTCCTGCAAACAGGCAAGTGGCAGTCATTGCCCCAGGGTGTCCCAAAGGCTCTACTATCTGCTATGCCTTAGTAGCTATTGCCCAGGTTGGTGGGGGTTCTTCTGTCCTTTATCTTCTTTGTCCCTAAGTTCAGGCCAATGAAAACTAAGCACAGATTATGAAGGGGATTCGTTGATAGGTTCTTCCCACTGCTTTTTCCTCCCATCCTTCAGCTCCTCTCTCCTGGGACTTGAGCCTGGCTAAAACCCACAATGCCTGGTTTCAGGACTCAAGGAAAGTCAGGCTCTTGATGTCTCATTGCAAAACATTCAGTGAGAGACAGAGCTATAGGTAAGAGGTGGATTTGTTCAGATTCAGAGAGAAACTCACTCCACGGGGTGTGGACCATCACGGAGGGCGAGTGCAGTGGCTATGGAGTGTGATGTGGTTAGTTTTCTAGGGCTGGGTGATTTCATATGCCAATGAGTGGAAGAATCATTCCAACAATTGGGGAACCAGCCACTCCTTGGTCTTTTGACAGTGCCTTGGAACTGTCCTGGCACCTCTGGTTGTGTCATTTAGCTTGCAGACTGAGGATCAAGGTTTAGTTGAATTTTACTTGTCATCTGATTTTAATTGGTTTATGTTATGCCCTTGGGCTATGTCATTCTTTCAAAAGTTGGGCCCTTCCCCCTTCACTGCTATCCCATGCTCTTTTCCTGAGCCCGTTCTGGGCCCACAATGTTGCCTCTACAATCTTCTGGAGGGACAACTAGAAAATAGCCGGCCCTTGGGAGAGAAATACTGTAATGATATCCAGTCCTTCTAGAGATTCAGGCCTTCATCTTCCATATTTCCTACAACATGTTCAACAACAGCACCTCTCAGTGAACTTGCTAGGGAGGGTGACAGACATGCGATACCTGCTAGAAGTCCATCTGTTGGTGGCATCCCTTCAAGGGAAATTGGGCTTCCGGGGATAATGTGTGCCACTTTGGGAGTTAGCTCTGCAGGCCATTTGGACCCAAACCCTTACCACCCTTCTAAATTTACAAACATACCCCTGGATCAAATCTCCATTCCACTTTTATGGAACATCTAGTCTGTTGCCTCTTATCAATTTGTTCTTAAGCCACTTACTAACTCCTACAACCAGGACCTTGCCCTCTAGTAGGCAACATTGCTCCACACTGCTTATTACTAAAATACTCTTACTGTCCCTAACAGGAACTTCTGTTATTACCTGAAGTGGGTCTATGACAATGAAATGTTTACCATTGGAAACACCCTAAATTGCTCTTGTGGAGGACTAGAGGAGGAAATAAGTGACTTATATTCCCTCAGAGAAATAAGAGGATAAGGCTTATGGATGTTTCACCAAGCCCCACCTTGAGGGCACAGGCTTGGATTGCTTTACATCATGATATCTCTGGGCTTCCCTGGTGGCTTAGATGATAAAGCATCTGCCTGCAATGCAGGAGACCCAAGTTCAATCCCTGGGTCGGGAAGATCCCCTGGAGAAGGAAATGGCTACCCACTCCAGTACTCTTGCCTGGAAAATTCCATGGATGGAGGAGCCTGGTGGGCTACAGTCCATGGACTCGCAAAGAGTTGGACACAACTGAGTGACTTCACTTTCACTATGATATCTCTTCCCATCCATGGTGGACAAACCAGCAATGAGTTAAGATTACAACCCCTTAATCCTACCTAGCACTGGTCATGCTGGAGACCTTGGGGATGCCCAACTCCAGTCTGGGGGGTCCCAGGAGGTTGACCTGCCGCAACCTGCCTAGGGATCTCGTCTTTGAAAGGTTGTCACACCTCACCCTGCTTGGGGATCCACCAGTCCAGGGGTCCCAGAAGGTCGACATGCTTCAACCTGCCCAGGGACCCAATTCTCAAGAGGCCAACCTGCCTCAACCTGCCCGGGGATTCAGTCTCCAGGAGGCTGTCACACCTCAGCCACACCTCAGCCTGCCTGGGGATCTGCACCCTGATGCAGGGATGCCCAGCTCTCAGGTTGCAACAGTACTGAGTAGGATAAGCTTCAGAAAGACTCACCCTTAAGGAAGTCCACCCATGAAAAGAGAAGAGAAGCCCCCAGCTCAATTTCAGCTTCTCCCTGAGCCTATCTTATGTAAACTGGGCTAGCCAGAGGGCTGTTTGTTTTACCTGAATTTCTCACTCCAGTCCTTGGACCTTTCTTTGTTCTATTTTTGTGGGCTTTTCCCTTCTTTTTCTTTTAACCACTACCATTCTGGACTCCTTTTTCCTAATCTAACTTCCTAATAGCCCAGCAAAAAGTAATCAGCTATGCCTGAGTCGAGTCTCAGCAATAACTCAGGAGTCAAATGAGAACCCCATTGCCTTTCTGAAAAGTCTAAAAGAGGCCCTTCAAAAGTTTACCAATCTGAACTGGGACTGTTATGAGGGACAGGTGATTTTAAAGGACAAAAAGTCTGAGAGGGATTGTCAGAAGATCCTCTGACCAATTCTGAGGAAATCTGGTACACTGATGGAAGCAGTCTTGTCTTGGATGGGAAAAGAAGAGTTGGATATGTAATAATCTCCAGTTCATGCACAGAAGTGGCATGAAGGAATCAAGCAGCCAATCAGGCAGCTAAGAGAGCAGCATTACAGAGCAATGGCCTAATAGGGGTTGCTACCTTAGTTCCACAGACTAATTTGCCAGAAACTCCTTCATATACTGAAGGTGAGACTCTTAAAGCTAAGAGTGAAGGCTTTCAAGAAAATCATATGGGGTGGTTCAAAAAGGAGGGGCTCCTTTTTCTCCCTGGGAACCTCCAATGAAAGTTGGTTAACTTTTTACATACCGCCACTCATTTAGGGGATAAGGCCCTCCAAAGATTACTAAATAGGTCATTCAGAGCAAGAGGCCTCCAAATGACTATAAGGCAAGTTGTCTTGTCTTGTCCCATTTGTCAGTTAAACAACCTGCCATCTATAGGGTCGCACAGAGTCAGACATGACTGAAGCGACTTAGCAGCAGCATCAGCAAGGAGCTTGAAGATCTCAGCTGGCCTGAGCCATCCAATGGCGTGGGACCTACCCAGGAGAAGATGGGCAGATGGATTTCACTCAGATGTCAGTTTCTCAGAGGTATAAATAGCTACTAGTCATTATAGATACATTCACAGATGGATTGAAGTCTTTCCCACTGGGACTGAGAAGGCTGAGGAGATGGTGAAAAAACTGCTCCATGAAATCAGTCTGAGATTTGGTCTTCCCAGGTCACTACAAAATGACAATGGGGCATCATTTACTTCTAAGGTCACCCAAGGGGTCTCTAAAGCATTGGGCATTATTTATTATCTCCATTGTTCCTGGAGGCCTCAGTCTTCAGGAAAAGTAGAAAGAGCCAACTAATTCTTAAAATCAGTGATGAAAAAAGATAACTCAGGAGACCTCCCTGGGATGGAAGGAGGCTTTACCAATAGCTCTCCTCTGCACTCGTGTTGCCCCTAAGGAACAGGTTGGTCTTAATCCTTATGAGATGCTATATGGGAGACCTTTTGTTTATGCAAATGACTTCTTCCTAGACCCAGAGGCTCAGACCCTCTGGTCTTATCCCATGGACATTGGGCAATTCCAACACAACATATATGCTTATGGGGTGTCAACCAGGACCCAAAATATTCTAAAGAGCCACCACTATATGGTCCAGGGACTCGAGTTCTAATTACAGTCTGGAAAGATGGGTCCCCAAAGGCTCAACTCCAGCCCACATGGAAGGGTCCCTACCCTGTAATACTTTTTACCTCTAAAGCAGTCAAGATACCAGGACATGACTCCTGGATTCACTATTCACAAGTCAAGCCATGAAAGAAAACAGAAGAGGACATTCAATACACCTGTGAGCCCCTGGGAGATCTCAGATACCTATTCAGAACTACAAATGAGGGCCATTCTAATGAACACCCTCAAAATCAAGTTTATGGGGATAAGATTTCTCAGGACAGCTCTAAAGAGCCAACACAGCTTGACAGGGGTTGTACTCCAAAATGCAAAGGAGATAGAGCTCCTGATCCCTGAACAAGGAGGGACTTGAACCATCTTGAATGAGACATCTTGAATGAAAAACATCCAGATCCTACAGGACCTCAAAGAATGAGCTGGAGAGTTCTTGGGGTGGCTGCAATCTCTCTTTGGGGGATCCTTCTCCTGGTGAGGGGGAATTTGGAGTTGGCTAATGCGCCTACTAATCCTTGTTATCACATATCGATGCTGCTTATGATTGCTCCCTGTGTTATCAATTGTCTTGTCTCTGCTCAGGTCAACAAGCTGCAACATGCAGTGCCAGTTCCAAAAGGATATATAAAACTACAGCTGACTATGGAAAATATCACTCACCCTTAGATGAAGAAGTGAAGTGAGCTCGCTCAGTCGTGTCCGCCTCTTTGCGACCCCATGGACTGTAGCCCACCATGCTCTTCCATCCATGGGATTCTCCAGGCAAGAATACTGGAGTGGGTTGCCATTTCCTTCTCCAGGGGAACTTCCCGACCCAGGGGTTGAACCCGGGTCTCCCACATTGCAGGCAGGTTCTTTACCCTCTGAGCCACCGGGGAAGCCCTTAGATCAAAACCGCTATAAGGATTCTGAGGCTGCAGACTAGCACGAGGGGGAGGCCTGATGCTCCTCACCATCCCAGTTCAGCAGGAACTAGCCAGAGCGACCTTGACTCCCTTATTCCTAAAGAATTGGGCCTCCCATCTCTCGAGGGTGAAATGTTAGGTAGCTGGAATAGGAAAAAGGAGTCCAGAATGGTGGTGGCTAAAAGACAAAGAAGGGAAAAGCCTTTGAAAATAGAACAAAGGAAGGTCTGAGGACCAGAATGAGATTTTCAGGTAAAACAAACAGCCCTCCTGGCTGGCCCAGGTTACATAGGGCAGACTCAGGGCAAGACGAAAAAACATATAAAAGGAGGAGCCAAAATTGAACTGGGGGCTTTTCTTCTTTTTGAGTCTTTTGGGTTGGCCTGCCCTCATACCTTGAGGAAGTATTTTCCCTTGCTTACCAAATAAAACTGAGCTGTAACAAAGAGCTTTAACACTGGTCCATCAGTCACTTCAAATTTTTGCTGTGGCAAGACAAAACCAAGGAAATTACAAACTTCCCCAACAGATATATGTAAAAAAACTCAAAATAATGTAGTTAATGATTCAATTACAAGAGAAAGTCAACCATGCATTCTGCATTTATTTAGAATTTCTGTTCCTCATTAAGTTCTGGGAACGTAAAAATAAATAAGACAGAATTTTTTTACCTCAAATATTTTACTGTTTTTTGAAAAGAAATTCAAATAAATCGAAAATTACATTAAAATATGATGGGAAAATGAGCATGTTGATAGCTTACAGTGAACAACATCAGATTGTGATCTCCAAAGAAGATTTAGCTTTGGGACCAGGGACCAACTTTGATCACTCAAGAGCTTTTGTGTATCAGAGTTTTATTAAAGTGAAAAAAGGACAGAGGAAGCTTCTGACATAGACATCAGAAGGGGGATGAAGAGTGCCCACACTCAATAGTCTTATCAAGGCCTTATATACTTTTAGCAGACCCATTCCAAGCAACATACATCTTAAATTAACAAGATTAGTCAGAAGGTTCTTGTCTGGGGAGTGCGTAATTTCCTCAGTTCTGGTCTTGCTGCAGCAAAAATTTGAAGTGGCAGACTAGTGTTATAGCTTGTCTGGAGCTCAGAGTTTTATACAGCAAGCAAAGGAAAATACACCCTCAAGGCCTGAGGGTAGGCTGGCCCAAAGGAGAGGCCTCAATCCGTCTTGGTTTCCTTCTTTTCTACGTTTGTCTCCCCACCCCCACCCCTTGAACCTGCCCCATGCAAATTGGGCTGTTTTTTTTTGTTTGTTTGTTTGTTTGTTTTTTCACCTGATGTTCTCACTCTGGTCTGTGGATTTTCCCTTGCTCCATTTTCACAGGCTGTTTCCTTTCTTTGTCTTTTAGCCACTGCTATTTTGGACTCCTTTTTCCTATCCTAACTACCTAACAGTTCTTGTTAAGCAGCACCATATTCTTGAGCAAGATACATTGTTATATTCACTAAGACAAAGCAATGTAGAAAAAAAAAAAAGTGTGTCCTTTTCTTCTCCTCAAGAAACTCCAGACCCCTATCTCTTCCTTAAGAGCCCAATACCTCTCTCTCCTCCTCAGGGACCCCAGACTTATCAACCTGCCTAGAAATTGACTCTCTAATCCTCCCACTTTTCTTTTAGGAGAATTATATTGCCAAGGAAAAGGGGCATCATTTTCATTCCATAAGTACTTCCTGCTGTTGAGGGGCATTGGCCCTAAATTCTTGAGGCATCATATTCTCCTAACCCTCATATTGAGGATCTCTAATCCAGGGGCCCCAAGTATTAGTTGGAGGAGGCTGTGGCACTTGTAGGAGTTTGAACAACCATTTGTAAACTAAAAATTTTCAGATAGTTAGAAATAAACCCCATTATACAGTTACTAAGTTAATGCAAAATAGTCATCAAACCAAGTTAATACGTAATCAAAATTAAAAGTCATGCTATGTCCATAGTTACTTCAGTCCATTTTAGGATTATTGTCACCAACCATATCAAGAAGACGTGTCACGTACAATTGCTGTTGGTGAAGGTATTGGTAGAGTTGAAGAAAGTCCTTTCCTTGAAGCAGAAAAACTCACCATGTTAAGCCTTCAATTGAAGAAGAGGAGAATATTCTGCAGACCCAGCAATTAGACCAACTGTGGAGGCTGGGTCAGGGGTCACCTCCTGGAGTTCTCATAATGTCTGTTGAAAAGCTGAAAGCTGAGTCACATTCCAAGGCTTTAGGATCTATGACAATATCTGCATGCAAAAATGGTCTGCCACAGAGACAGTCCGTTTTTTGGGTGGGGAGGAGTTTAATCCCTCATTAAAGGCTGGGCAAGTTCCCCACCTGCAAGGAGATCCAACCAGTCAATTCAAAAGGAAATCAGTCCTGAATATTCATTGGAAGGACTGATGCTGTTGCTGAAGCTCCAGTACTTTGGCCACCTGATGTGAAAATTTACTCATTGGAAAAGACCCTGATACTGGGAAAGATTGAAGGCAGTAGGAGAAGGGGATGACAGAGGATGAGATGGTTGGATGGCATCACCGACTAGATGGACATGAGTTTGAGTTAGCTTCTGGAGTTGATGATGGGCAGGGAAGCCTGGTGTGCTGCAATCCATGGGGTCGCAAAGAGACGGACACAATTGAGTCACCTGAACTGACTGAAGTTCCCCACAATCCACAGTCTAAATGTGGCAATAGCCTGTAATGCCCAAGAATCCTCTCAGTTGTCGTAAAGCCATAGGTAGAGGATGATCTAATATAGGTTTACTTTCAAATCAGTGAGTGAAAAATATTTGGCTCTTTCAGGAATTTTAGACAATAAATTATAAGGATTATGCACCATGGGGTGTAAAGGAACCACAGCCTCATTTCTTATTCATAAATCTTGAACTAGTCTCCATTTATCATCCAACTTTTTCACACCCAAAATAGGATTGTTGTATGGACTATTACAGGGAATTAATAGCCCCTGTTCTTTTAAATTTTCTATGATGGGTTTTAACCCTTTTTTAACATCAGGCTCTAGTGCGTACTGTTTCTGATGTACAAATAGGTGAGGGTCTTTGAGCTTGAAAACAACAGGAACAACATTTTGTGTTCAACCCACAGTTCCATCAGCCCACACTCTAGGAATTACATTTTGTTCAGTTAAAATGAGCAGGTTCTGTATTTATGAAAACAGAGGCCTGGACCTTGTTCAGTATATTTCTCCCCAGAAGGGGTGAGAGAGACACTGGTACAATCAGAAACCACGTGAAAATAGCACAGAGTCCCAGTTGCATCTTAGAGAATGATTGAAATAATGTTTGGCTCATTCAGACAGCTCCTTTATGGCAGTAGATCGGGAGGAAAGAGGACCAGGGGCTTCAGTGAGCACAGAGAAAGTTGCCCTATGTCCAAAAGAAAATTGGCTGATTGCCCCCACAGTTATCAATACCCAAGGTTCCTCAGGTATTATTAGGATGGGGACTTCGGTGGGGATCCCCAGACACCCTCAGTCCCGATTGCCTTGAGAGTGTGACCCCTGGGATCTATTGCCTCCGAGGGCAGTCTCTCCTCAGGTGTGGTTCTTTACAGACCCGACATAGAGCTGGGAGTGACTTAGATGCCTGAGGGCAATCCCACTTGAGATGCCCCTCCTTTCCGCAGTAATAACAAACCCATCCCTTTTCACCTGGGCCCCTCTGGGCATTTTCCTCAGGCTGTTTCAGTGAAGGTCTAACAGCCATTTTTGGGACTTCAGTCTTTCGCCTGGTTCTTTTTTGCTGTTATTTCTCTTCCTCATATTCTCTACCATAATATACCATATAAGCCAGCTGTAACCATTTTTTTAAAAGACTGATTTGGTCCAACCTTCTATTTTTGCAATGTACAGCAGACATCTGGAGCCAACTGACTGAGAAATCTATCTTTTAAGATCATTTCTCCCTCTGTATTTTCAAGATCAATGTCGGTAAACTTGCGGAGAGCCTCCTGTAGCCTGTCTAGGAATTTACCAGGAGTTTTCTTCTCTCCCTATTCTATGTCAGCCAACTTATCATAAAGTCTTAGCACATGCTCACTTGATTCCTACAAGAATACATCCAGCAAAATGGCTCTGCTATAGGAAGTTTTTGGCTCCCAGTAAGGAAGAGGGTTATTTCATATTCCCTCTATCCCCTTGCCTTCAAGCTATTCATCTCCAAAAGTAGTAGCTTCCCCCAAAACTCGAGCTCCCAGGTCATGAGTCAGCAACTATACCAAGACATACATTATATCAGTTTTCATTCCAATTCCAAAGAAAGGCAATTCCAAAGAATGCTCAAACTACCGCACAATTGCTCTCATCTCACATGCTAGTAAAGTAATGCTCACAATTCTCCAAGCCAGGCTTCAGCAATACGTGAACTGTGAACTCCCTGATGTTCAAGCTGGTTTTAGAAAAGGCAGAGAAACCAGAGATCAAATTGCCAACATCCGCTGGATCATGGGAAAAGCAAGAGAGTTCCAGAAAAACATCTATTTCTGCTTTATTGACTATGCCAAAGCCTTTGACTGTGGATCACAATAAACTGTGGAAAATTCTGAAAGAGATGGGAATACCAAACCACCTAACCTGCCTCTTGAGAAATCTGTATGCAGGTCAGGAAGCCACAGTTAGAACTGTACATGAAACAACAGACTGGTTCCAAATAGGAAAAGGAGTACGTCAAGGCTGTATATTGTCACCCTGCTTATTTAACTTATATGCAGAGTACATCATGAGAAGCGCTGGACTGGAAGAAGCACAAGCTGGAATCAAGGTTGCCAAGAGAAATATCAATAACCTCAGATATGCAGATGACACCACCCTTATGGCAGAAAGTGAAGAGGAGCTAAAAAGCCTCTTGATGAAAGTGAAAGAGGAGACCAAAAAAGTTGGCTTAAAGCTCAGCATTCAGAAAATGAAGATCATGGCATCTGGTCCCATCACTTCATGGGAAATGGATGGGGAAACAGTGGAAACAGTGTCAGACTTTAGTTTTTGGGGCTCCAAAATCACTGCCGATGGTGACTGCAGCCATGAAATTAAAAGATGCTTACTCCTTGGAAGAAAAGTTGTGACCAACCTAGACAGTATATTCAAAAGCAGAGACATTACTTTGCCGACTAAAGTCTGTCTAGTCAAGGCTATGGTTTTTCCTGTGGTCATGTATGGATGTGAGAGTTGAACTGTGAAGAAGGCTGAGTGCTGAAGAATTGATGCTTTTGAACTGTGGTGTTGGAGAAGACTCTTGAGAGTCCCTTGGACTGCAAGGAGATCCAACCAGTCCAATCTGAAGGAGATCAACCCTGGGATTTCTTTGGAAGGAATGATCCTAAAGCTGAAATTCTAGTACTTTGGCCACCTCATGCGGAGAGTTGACTCATTGGAAAAGACTCTGATGCTGGGAGGGATTGGGGGCAGGAGGAGACGGGAACGACAGAGGATGAGATGGCTGGATGGCATCACGGACTCGATGGACGTGAGTCTGAGTGAACTCCGGGAGATGGTGATGGACAGGGAGGCCTGGCGTGCTGCGATTCATGGGGTCGCAAAGAGTCAGACACGACTGAGCGACTGAACTGAACTGAACTGAAGTAAGTTCATAAAGTAAAGTTAGTCCTCTAAAAGCTTCTATATATATATATATATATAGTCTTGACTGCAATTGGGACTGTTTGAGTTTTTACCAAGATTGAGGAAACCCCTCATGGAAGAGTCCCCTGACAGCCTGTTCAGTTGGGAGCCCCAGATACAGAGGCAAAGTAGAGAGAACAGGAGGGAGCTGAAAGTTTCACACTCAAATCTTTACCCTTAGGATGTAAGTCTGGCATGTCTCGAAGATAGCTAAAGAGTAACATGTATGGCATCTATACCAATTTCTCTTGTTTTCTACAGAATCAGTCTAATTATAAAACAGTATTATAATTGAGACCCTTAAACAGGCCAGCATTCTGCGTCTTCCAAAGGATACTGTGGCCGTTCAGTATCGCAGAAGAAGATCAGGTGTGTCTTTTTTTTAAATTCTGGGGGTCAAATTTGTCCTGCCTTTTTTTTTTTTTTTCTCTTCTAATACATTTTAAAGGAGTGGTTCTGGAACTGCTAGCTCCTATCTTAAGAGAGAAAAAAGTGGCATCCACAGTCGTGGCTTCTTCCCACCTGAGGTGTCCCTCCCTGCTCTATCTAGATGGGGGTGTAGACAGAGTTTCCACTGAAGTTTTCCTTCCCTGGTCGGACTTAGTCTGTCCCTTACCAACACAGGCGCCTTACTCATCCCTCCAGGCCCTATCACCAAGCAGTGGTGGAGATGCACCAGGGATAGGCCTGATGGCATCCGCAATTGATTTCTAGTTCCTTACCACCAAGACCTTTGTTTGATTTTCCCTTTTCCTTTGATGCCACCTGGAGTGGAGCTGAGCAGTTTTCCTGGAATGCTTCCCAAGCTGGGACAACTAGGGGAAGCATTCATGCTCCTTGTGCCTCTGCACACTCCTGACTGCAGTCCTGACCACAGGAGAAACGGTTAGTCATGAGGGATGAACAGCAACCAAGATGTCCCTTCTGAGTGCCACCACACTAGTAAATGTTTGTGAAGGGATGGCCAGTGAGGAAAAAGTGATTTTTTTGTCCTCAAACTATTAGCTCCAGTCCTTCCAGTCCATTTCCACAGATTCCACAGAAAGAATATCTAAGAAGTTGAGACAGAAACCACTGGAGAACTTTATTTGGTCTGCTAAGAGCTATCACTACCAAAGGAAGAAGCCCACTGTACTTCCAATCTGACCAGATCCAGCAATTCCTGATCTGTGTCCTCAAAAACCTCATGGCCACCAGCAGTGCTTTTATCCCCATAGATCGGAGGCACAGCCCTGACAAAGACTCACTTTCAGGTTGCTGGCCCCTGAGGCAGGCAGCCAAGGGGGTGACCTCTAGCCTGAGATACGTTCCTGGGGCTAGATCTCCCCCTCATTCCCAAACATGCTCCTCCCAGCAAGTCTGGGTTTCTCATGACTTCCAGCTTGGGGTCTAAGTTAAAGTACATAGTAACAGCATGGATCACAAGTCCCTTGAAAGTCTATAATCTGACAGATTAGATTAGCAGTTCTAATTCCCATTGTAACTATGAAATGGTCAAAGAGACCAGGAAAAGCTGACTGAGAAAGGAAAGTTTGGTCCACATGCTTTGCCCATAGGCTTTCAATCACTCACACACACACAGGCACACCGTAGAGTTAGTAAGTAAAGTAGAAAATTAGTAAGTAAAGTAGAAAATGTGTATGCTGAGAAAACAGAGAGGCTAGAGATCTGAGTATTCCTACCTTGTCCTGAAGAACCCAGACAAGCCCCCAAGATGATAGCTTATGGTGAACGATGTTAGATTCGTGATCTCTGAAGAAGATTTAGCTTCAGGATTAGGGGCCAGGCTTGATCACTCAAGAGCTTTAGTGTAACAGAGTTTTATTAAAGTGAAAAAGAGACAGAGAAAGCTTCTGGCATAGACATCAGAAGGGGGATGGAGAGTGCCCACACTCACTAGTCTTATCAAGGCCTTATATACTCTTACCAGACCCATTTCCACCACATGCATCTTAAATGAACAAAAGATTAGTCAGAATGTTCTTGTTACAGAGAAACATGTCCTCAAGCAAGATACATAGCTATATTGACTAAGACAAAACAATGTAGGAAAAATAATAAACGATTGTCCTTTTCTCCTCCTTGAGAACTCCAGACCCCCATCTCCTCCTTGAAAGCCCCAGACTCCTCTCTCCTTCTTGGGGACAGTGAGATGAAACAGGAGGCAGTCAAAGAAGATTACCTTGAGGACATGGCATAGTATCTGTATAGGTTTCCCAGAGCAAGTATCACAAATTACCAAAAAACAAGTGAGAAAATAACAGAAATTCATTTCTCAGTTCTGGAGGTCAGAAATCCAAATTTGTCAAATCCTGTTGACAAATAGATGTCAATAGGGCCATGCTCCCTCTGAAGTTTCCTCACCTCTTTCTACTTTTGGGGCCTCCTAGCAGTTTTTAACTTGTATGTACATTACTCCAATCTCTTCTTTTATTTTCACATGGCTTTCTTCCCTATATGTTTCTCTATGTGTTCTTTCCTCTTCTTGCAAGGACACCAATCATTGGATTCAGCTTCCCTTTCAACTTAATTCATTGCATCTGCAAAGTCCCTATTTTCAAACAAACCACATTCTGAGTTTCAGCTGCTGCTGCTGCTGCTAAGTTGCTTCAGTTGTGTCCAACTCTGTGCAACCCCATAGATGGCAGCCCACCAGGCTCCCCTGTCCCTGGGATTCTCCAGGCAAGAACACTGGAGTGGGTTGCCATTTCCTTCTCCAGTGCATGAAAGTGAAAAGTGGAAGTGAAGTCTCTCAGCCATGTCCGACTCTTAGCAGCCCCATGGACTGCAGCCTACCAGGCTCCTCCATCCGTGGGATTGTCCAGGCAAGAGTACTGGAGTGGGGTGCCATTGCCTTCTCCGTCTGAGTTTCTAGTGGATATTGATTTGGGGAAAACACTATTTGACTCACTCAGTTCAGTTCAGTTCAGTTGCTCAGTCATGTCTGACTCTTTGTGACCCCATGGATTTCAGCACTCCAGGCTTCCCTGTCCATCACCAAATCCTGGATCTTGTTCAAACTCATGTCCATCGAGTTGGTGATACCATCCCACCATCTCAACCTCTGTCTCCCACTTCTCCTCCTGCCTTTAATCTATGCTAGCATCAGGGCCTTTTCCAATGAGTCAGCATCAGGTGGACAAAGTATTGGAGTTTCAGCTTCAACATCAGTCCTTCCAATGAATATTCAGGACTGATTTCCGTTAGGATGGACTGGTTGGATCTCCTTGCAGTCCAAGGTACTCTCACAAGTCTTCTCCAACACCACAGTTCAAAAGCATAAATTCTTCGGCCCTCAGCTTTCTGTATAGTCCAACTCACATCCATACATGACTACTGGAAAAACCATATCCTTGACCAGATGGATCTTTGTTGACAAAGATCTCTGCTTTGTAATATACTGTTTACGTTTGTCATAGCTTTTCTTCCAAGGAGCAAGAGTCTTTTGATTTCATGGCTACAGTCATGATCTGCAATGATCTTGAGCTCAAGAAGATAAAGTCTGTCACTGTTACCATTATTTCCCTGTCTATTTCTTGAGATTGCTATCTATCTTTTGGAGCTCCTGGATCTCTAGGCATGCTCATCTACTCTGAAAACAGGAGGTCAGGTCTAGTGTGGATACCAATACTCCTTTCAACATTTAAATATCACTGGTCCAGGAAAATAATTTTGCCTTCTAAAGTCATGGGTCCTTCCTTATAGAAGTTAAGATACTGGTTTTAATTTTTCTCCAGGATAGAAGACAGCAGGCCTTGTTTTAGCACAGAGAGGGTTGGTTTGTTTGTTTTTCCAAAACTTCATCTAACCTGTTTGTGTCTGTGCCTTTCAAAAGGAGAAATAGCAAGATTCATGCCAATTTACTCTTTATACATTTTACCACAGCATTTATCACAAAGGGAGCAAAGATACAAGTTGATGAATCTGAATGAAGATCTGCAGTGTCTATTAAAACAATGATAGAAAAAAGCTTCTGAGTTTCAGTTGTTTTTCCTTCTACTCAATCTTTTCAGCAGAAATTAATAATCTTTTCTCTCCTATTTCTAGAAAAGAGCCAGATTAGAGGCTTGTTTTTCATCTTCAACAACACTGGAGACCAAGGCTTACATAATACAACTTGTTGGGTCTACTGAAAAGAACACTGGATGACCATGGGGGTTTCCTCCAAAGATTTACTTGGGATTAGTGAGTTTTTCTGCCACTTTAACCCAAACTGTTGAGCACAGCAAGCTACCACACACACTTTTCTGGAAAAACAAAACTACTTTTCTCACTGCCTTCTTCCTGCAAATTAATCAGAAAAACATCTATTTCTGCTTTATTGACTATGCCAAAGCCTTTTACTGTGTGGATCACAATAAACTGTGGAAAATTCTGAAAGAGATGGGAATACCAGACCACCTAACCTGCCTCTTGAGAAATCTGTATGCAGGTCAGGAAGCAACAGTTAGAACTGGACATGAAACAACAGACTGGTTCCAAATAGGAAAAGGAGTACGTCAAGGCTGTATATTGTCAGCCTGCTTATTTAACTTCTATGCAGAGTACATCATGAGAAACGCTGGACTGGAAGAAACACAAACTGGAATCAAGATTGCTGAGAGAAATATCAATAACCTCAGATATGCAGATGACACCACCCTTATGGCAGAAAGTGAAGAGGAACTAAAAAGCCTCTTGATGAAAGTGAAAGAGAAGAGTGAAAAAGTTGGCTTAAAGCTCAACATTTAGAAAACGAAGATCATGGCATCCGGTCCCATCCCTTCATTGGAAATAGATGGGGAAACAGTGGAAACAGTGTCAGACTTTATTTTTGGGGCTCCAAAATCACTGCAGATGGTGACTGCAGCCATGAAATTAAAAGATGCTTACTCCTTGGAGGAAAAGTTATGACCAACCTAGATAGTATATTCAAAAGCAGAGACATTACTTTGCCGACTAAGGTCCATCTAATTAAGGCTATGGTTTTTCCTATGGTCATGTATGGATGTGAGAGTTGGACTGTGAAGAAGGCTGAGCACCGAAGAATTGATGCTTTTGAACTGTGGTGTTGGAGAAGACTCTTGAGAGTCCCTTGGACTGCAAGGAGATCCAACCAGTCCATTCTGAAGGAGATCAGCCCTGGGATTTCTTTGGAAGGAATGATGCTAAAGCTGAAGATCCAGTACTTTGGCCACCTCATGAGAAGAGTTGACTCATTGGAAAAGACTCTGATGCTGAGTGGGATTGGGGGCAGGAGGAGAAGGAGACAACCAAGGATGAGCTGGCTGGATGGCATCACAGACTCAACGGACGTGAGTCTGAGTGAACTCTGGGAGATGGTGATGAACAGGGAGGCCTGGCGTGCTGCGATTCATGGGGTCGCAAAGAGTCGGACATGACTGAGCGACTGAACTGAACTGAACTGAATGACATATTTATAGATAAAGTAGCCTCTGATAACTATCATTTATCCCACTGGGGGGAAACGACATGAACAAAGTCAGAGTTTGTGTGTAAGGCAAAAAACCCCTGAGCAGAAAACAAATCTCAGTAGATTTTTTTGTCCTTTGCTTTATGAAGTAATTTACAAATTTTAGTTCAATCTATATTACCCCTATTTAGAAGGGTTTATTTCCTTTACTGACTTTTCAATAGTTGTGAACTAACCAAATAAGGAAAAAGTTAAAAGGAAAGTGAATTGTATTTACTTGTAGAAGAACTAGTATGCAGATAGTAAATAACAGCTAGTTTATCTGAATATAAAACAGGGTTAAATCAACCAACCTGGTAAAACAGAATTTTAAGTGGAACATTCTTCAACTGATATACTAAAATTTCTACAAGAGTGACTATATATTTTTAAATGAATATCATCATATTCTCATATTTGTATGTATTTGTATATATTTTGATCAAGAACTTGTTGAACGTTTAAAACAGTTGCTTTAATATGAATGTTGAGAATGTTGAGAATTTTGGAGGTTTTTTAAAAGATTATTTTACAATTTTTCAGAAATAATGAAACACTGAATATTACTATATAACAAAAAGACAACGTCTACTGAACCAGTGGCTAGAAGCAAGAAAAATGGCATCATTTGCCAATAAAATTTTTTGATGTAAAAAGAAAAAAGTCAAGGAGCATAAACTAATGATTACATTTTCTGAAAGATAAAGATTTTTAGGTATTTTACATTACTTTTAATATTACATTAGAGGAAATACATACTCTCACAGAAGATCTGAGAAAGTCAGCTTGCATACTGGCTGCAAGTGTAAATGCTTTATATCATTTTTATTATAGTCATATCTATGGTGCCATTTCCCCTGCCTATTAATTCTTATTTTAATGACAAATACTTTACTTTCAAGAAAGGCAAAATGATTCAAAGTTAAGATTATAGACTTTAAAAGCAGATGCGCTAAGAAGCCTATTCAAGTTGTAGCTTGAATCTTAGTTTCATCTATACAGCAGAACAGCAATCCAGTACTTAAGGGCATGGGCCTTGGCTTTGACATATAACTTTTATTGAATTGATAAATCTGATCAGGTTAGTTAGTAATTCTCTACTTAGATTCCTCATCTGTAAATAGGAGGGATTAAAATATCTACTCCATAGGATTGCTGTGATTGTAAAATAGTTAATACTTGCATAGGTACAGTATTTAGAACAATGTCAGGTTTTAAGTTCTTACATGTCAGCAAATATTATTATCTACAAATGATATACTAAAGTTCTCTCTGAGCTATGAGATAATAAATGAGATAATATGTATGTAGAACTTTTCATAGCCTCTAAAGTGATGCAGATATTAATTTATAATTAAGTAACTATCAATAAGGACCCTCTATCTCTATTGTACTCCTGTATCATGTAGGCTACAGCAAGTTTCCTAATCTATGGGTCTCCTCTTTAGATCTCTTGTACTTGCTTCAAGCAACTAAAATCAATTTGTAGAAAATAAATGGTCATATAAACATAAATTATTTTAATAGCCTACACCAGCAGTTTGTTACACTTTTTTTTATTCACACTATTGTGCTGTGTTAATGATAGAACAGATATTGTCACCATTTTTAGGAGAGAAAACTAAGGACATGAGACATCAGAAAGTTATTCAAGAACTTTGTACCATAGCTGTAAGTTAATGCAAGTTTGTGAGATTTAAGGTCAAGAGATGGCACTTTTAGAAAGGAAAGTTTTGTTGATATTATATTTACAGCAACAGGGCCAATTGAAGTTTCTTCCCAGCAGCATAGTGTCTCAGTTAGGGAGCTGAAGGTAAGTGGCGACAGCTGATGTAAAAATAATTTCTAAGATTGCCAAGGTGTTGCTGAAAGCTTTCACTGACACCTGATTTGTCTAATGGATACTTCATGATTATTTACTTCCAGGCATGGATAATATTCGAGTAAGATTCCAGTAAAAATAGGATCTGTGTTCAGTAGCCAACCTGCTCTGAATATTGCATCACTATTTTATCTCTTTTCTCTTTCCAAATTTAAAGGGTTCTCATATCTTTGCAAACGCTTCCTGCCCATTCACAAGTTTCTTATAGTAGGCACATAAATACTTTTTAGGGAATGCAGCAGATAAAAGTAAATATATACATGATTAAGTTTATCAGCTTGAACACATGGAAGTTCACAGTTCACGTATTGCTGAAGCCTGGCTTGGAGAATTCTAAGCATTACTTTACTAGTGTGTGAGATGAGTGTAATTGTGCGGTAGTTTGAGCATTTTTGGCATTGACTTTCTTTGGGATTGGAATGAAAACTGACCATTTCCAGTCTTGTGGCCACTGCTGAGTTTTCCAAATTTGCTGGCGTATTGAGTGCAGCACTTTCACAGCATCATCTTTCAGGATTTGAAAGAGCTCAATTGGAATTCCATCAACTCCTCTAGCTTTGTTCGTAGTGCTGCTTTCTAAGGCCCACTTGATTTCACATTCCAGGATGTCTGGCTCTAGGTGAGTGATCACACCATCATGATTATCTGGGTCGTGAAAATCTTTTTTGTACAGTTCTGTGTATTCTTGCCACCTCTTCTTAATATCATCTGCTTCTGTTAGGTCCATCCCATTTCTGTCCTTTATTGAGTCATGAAATTCCAGATGCTCAAGCTGGTTTTAGAAAAGGCAGAGGAATCAGAGATCAAATTGCCAACATCCGCTGGATAGGTGAAAAAGCAAGAGAGTTCCAGAAAGACATCTACTTCTGCTTTATTGACTATGCCAAAGCCTTTGACTGTGTGCATTACAATAAACCGTGGAAGATTCTTAAATAGATGGGACTACCAGACCACCTGACCTGTCTCTTGAGAAATCTGTATGCAGGTCAGGAAGCAACAGTTAGAACTGAACATGGAAGCACAGACTGGTTCCAAAGGAAAAGGAGTCCGTCAAGGCTGTATATTGTCACCCTGCTTATTTAACTTTTATGCAGAGTAAATCATCAGAAATGCTCGGCTGGAAGAAGCACAAGCTGGAATCAAGATTGCCAGGAGAAATGTCAATAACCTCAGATATGGAGATGACACCACCCTTACGGCAGAAAATGAAGAGAAACTAAAAAGCCTCTTGATGAGAGTGAAAAAGTTGGCTTAAAGCTCAACATTCAGAAAACTAAGGTCATGGCATCTGGTCCCATCCCTTCATGGGAAATAGATGGGGAAACAGTGGAAACAGTGTCAGACTTTATTTTTGTGGGCTCCAAAATCACTGCAGATGGTGATTGCAGCCATGAAATTAAAAGTCACTTACTCCTAGTCAGGAAAGTTATGACCACTCTAGATAGCATATTAAAAAGCAGAGACATTACTTTGCCGACTAAGGTCCCTCTAGTCAAAGCTATGGTTTTCCCTGTGGAAATGTATGGATGTGAGAGTTGGACTGTGAAGAAGGCTGAGCACCAAAGAATTGATGATTTTGAACTGTGGTGTTGGAGAAGACTCTTGAGAGTCCCTTGGACTGCAAGGAGATCCAACCAGTCCATCCTAAAGGAGATCAGTTCTGAATATTCATTGGAAGAAGGACTGATGCTAAAGCTCAAACTCCAGTACTTTGGCCACCTCATGCGAAGAGTTGACTCATTGGAAAAGACCCTGATGCTGGTAGGGATTTGGAGCAGGAGGAGAAGGGGACGACCGAGGATGAGATGGCTGGATGGCATCACTGACTCGATGGACATGAGTTTGAGTGAACTCTGGGAGTTGGTGATGGACAGGGAAGCCTGGTGTGCTGCGATTCATGGGGTCGCCAAGATTCAGACACGACTGAGCAAGTGAACTGAACTGAATTGAACTGAACTGAAGGTTATTCACTCTGTAATTTCTCCTCTGCCATCCTATTATATTGGTTAAGAAGCATGGTCTAACATATGCTGTTGGACATAATGTTACAGAATAGTTCAGGCTATTTCCATATTAGAATCAATTGGTCTATTGAAGACAGTTTCTTTCTTTCTTTCTTTCTTTTTTTTTTTTTTTTTACTGAGCAGACACTCTGTGATATCTTGACAAAACCATACATTAATTATTATATAGAATCAATTAAATTCCAGTCTGTAATTAGAAGTAACCTTTAAAAATTCAGTCATTGTGAGTTTATTTTGACTTTAATGCAAGAACTTGATTTAATGATGTAAATAACTTTGCTTACTATTGCAAAAGACTAAATAAAAAAATCGAAACAAATTTTTTTGTAATGCAGTCTGCTATCTTTTTGAAAGTTTTTAACTTCTAAAAGGGAAATTCCAAAGTTGCATATGATGTTTATTCATCAACTCATGTGTATTTATTTTTGAGTAAGATTGTGAGTGTCCCTGAAAAAATGGAGAGAAAAAAAAATTCTGAGATTTACTTGAGTTTTTTCTTCTACAAGTGTTCATAACATAATCTTCTGCACTTGGCTTTAGATTAGAGATAAATTAGGCAGCCTTGGGTTTCAGCTTCACTTCTTAAATTCTTAGATGCCAAAATTAAGCCTAAATTTAGAGGCAGACCAAATTAGTGACATCTGCCTGAGGGCGAATGCTTTTAAAGACAATGATAGAACATTAGATTTACCAGAGTTTTATACTTAATTTCTTGCGGTGTATTTTAGACTTGCTTATGATCTTCAGTAAAGAAGCACAGTCATTTAGTAATTCATAGATGGTTAACCTTGTTACTTTCCCTAGGCTCTAATATATGAGAAGGCCTCATAAAGACACCCTGGGAACGTCCTGTTAAAGTAAGATCCAGTGCTGCTTTTGATGTTCCCCTGCCCTTGTGTATGTGGAGGGCAGATTGTGACAATGTGTGATTGTACTGTGGTCTACTTGTTCTGACATAAGTAGAAGCCAGCAAACTACTGTCCTTGACAGTTTCCGGGACTGCACTGGGATTTCCATTATTGAAATTGGATAGGATAGTTTAATAAAGGGTACAGTTATAAGTTATGGGGTTTCTAATTGAAATTGTTGGCTATTGAGAAATGTACTTAACGTTGTTTTAGTGCTCAGTTTTATACATAGAGAAACTAAATGCAAAATGCTTAAATCAGAAGCTGCTAAGAACGAGGGGTTTCCCAGGTGGCACTAGTATAAAGAGCCTGTCTGTCAATGCAGGAGGCATAAGAGACACGGTTTCCATCTCTGGGTCAGGAAGATGCCCTGGAGGAGGGCACAGCAACCCACGCCAGTAATTTGCCTGGAGAATCCTATGGACAGAGCAGCTTGGTGGGCTACAGCCCATAGGGTCTCAAAGAGCTGGACATACTGAAGCGACTTAGCATGAATCAATGACAAGTTTTCCTTATATTAATATCTAATGTTTTTATCTGGGGTTTAATTAAATTTGAGAGTAGTAATTACTATTACATACTCACAATTACTTTAAAAAACAGCCTGTTGAGATATAATTTTTGTACATTAAATTTTATCCAATTAAAGGATACAGTGCAATTTTTTTTTATTTTTGTACTTGTTGTTTTTAAAATTTTGTTAGTATATTGTTAGAGTTGAGCAACCATCAATAAAATCTAGTTCTGAGATATTTTCTGACGCAAAGTGCAGCCACTACACATTTTCCCTATAGTCCCCAGCACTTGGCAAAAACTGGTCAACTTTCTGTTTCTATAAATTTCTAACAATTTATAAAAATGGAAATATATAGTATGTAATCCTTTTATGACTGGCTTTTTCGACTGAGTGTGATGTCTTCAAGATTCCACCATTTTGTCGTATTCATCATAACTTCATTTCTTTTATTGTTAAACAATATTTCAATATGTAGATATACCTATCACATTTTATTTATGCAGTCATTAGTTGATGGACATTTGAGTTGTTTCTAGTTATTGGTTGTTGTTAATAATGCTTCTTTGAATATTTATGTACAGGGTTTTATGTGGATTTATGTTTTCACTGCTCATTGGTATATACATAGGAGTAGAATTGCTTTGTCTTATGCAACTTTTGGGAAGTTCCCCTGGAGAACAGATAGGATACCCACTCCAGTACTCTTGGGGTTCCCTGGTGGTTCAGATGGTAAAGAATCTGTCTGCAATGCAGGAGACTTGGGTTTGATCACTGGGCTGGAAAGATTCCTTGGAGGAGGGCATGACAACCTACTCCAGTATTCTTCCCTGGAGAATCTCCATGGCCAGAGAAGCCTAGAAGGCTTACAGTTCATGGAGGCACAAAGCATCAGGCACGACTGAGCAACTAAGCACAGTACACTTGGGAACTTTATGATGAACATTTTGAGGAATGGCCCAACTGTTTTCCAAACCAGCTGCACTATTTTGCATGCCCCTAAGCAACTTACGTGGAGAAGGAAATGGCAACCCACTCCAGTACTCTTGCTTGGAGAACCCATGGGCAGAGGAGGCTGGCAGGCTACAGTCCATGGGGTCACAGAGAATCAGACACGACTGAAGCGACTTAGCACAGCAGCAACATATGAGTGTTGATACCTCTTTATCTTTGCCAAAATTTGTTATTTTCTGTTCTTTTGGTTATAGCAATTCTAATATATATGAAGTGGTATCTCATTGTGGTTTGACTGCATTTCACTGAAGACTAATGATGTTGATCACTTTTCATGTGCTTATTGATAATTTGTTTATCTTTGGGGCAGTGTCTGTTAAAATACTTTTTTCCATTTTTTAATTGAGTTACTTGTCTTTTTATTATTGTTATGTGTTTTTTGTATATTCTAGATAAAAGTCCTTTATTAGATGTGTGATTGGTAAATATTTTATCCTATGCAGTAAATTGTCTATTCATCTTCTTGATGTTATCATTAATAGAATATAAGGTTTTGCCATTGCCTTATTCCTTAGCCATGCTTCCACTGAAGTCCTTTTCTTCAGTAATGCTTTTGAAGGAACCAATCTATGATATTCCCCACTGCTGCTGCTAAGTCGCTTCAGTCATTGTCCAACTCTGTGCAACCCCATAGACAGCAGCCCACCAGGCTCCTCTGTCCCTGGGATTCTCCAGGCAAGAATACTGGAGTGGGGTGCCAGTTCCTTCTCCAATGCATGAAGGTGAAAAGTGATAGTGAAGTCACTCAATAGTGTCCGACTCTTCACGACCCCATGGACAGCAGCCTACCAGGCTCCTCTGTCCATGGGATTCTCCAGGCAAGAGTACTGGAGTGGGTTGCTATTTCCGTCTCCTCTATGATATTTACCATTTAAAAATTTTGATAGGTAATCTCATGAGACTTATTAAAAATGATGATTATAATAGTATTCTTTTAGATAGAATTTCAGTATTTTCCTTTACTTTAATTCAGTTGCAACATTTTGGTTCATTCAATTGTTACACTCTGAATTACAACTCTATTTATGCCAAATGAAAATAAAATCTATGTTGTATCTGTTACTCATATTTATAACCTACAAGAACATTCCATATTTAACCTTAATCTATAAGGCTTGTCTTCTTGCAAGAAAAAAGTTTTTGATTGGAAAGAGTATTTATAGTCTTTGACCATTCAGATTAGGAAGATATGAAGGGTCTCTCATTTCCAGGAAAAAGACGAAAGAAAATGGTGAAGCAACACATGAAAACCTTTGACTTCTCTCACATTGTAACTATTTCACATAAAAGCAAAGAACAAGAAACATAGTCACTAAAACTGCCTCTATCACAGCATAATATCTTGTACATAGCAAGCCTTAGTTAAACTTTTGCTTCAGAAACCTTGAAAAAATTTCAAAGAAGCCAGAAAAGTTGACTGAGGAAAGGGAATCTGAGCAATGTGATACTAAGAGGAAAAAATGATTGTGGAATAAGAAATAAATCAGCAGTTTTTATATTGAAAGCTTACTCTGTTAAGAAAAGGTGAAGAAGCTAAATCTTAGGGCAGAAACAAAGGCTCTCAAATAAAAGGTGAGAAATTGAAGGTAATTTTACATTTTTAACTGAAATTTTCCTTTCAAAACTAGAAGAGATCCCAAAGTACATGATAAATATAAAGTATTTTATAAACTCTCATGGTTTTTATCCCCAACATATTTTATTAAAAAAAAAAAAAAAAAAAAGGAGTGACAGAGTTGTCCTAAATTCAAGCCAAGGGGAATTGAGCAGATATTAATAATAAGACCTGAGATGATTTTGAATAACTGAAGGATCTGTTTAAGAAACTCACAAGACCTCATGAAATTATCAAAAGACATTCATAGATAAGTGATTGAATAATCCAGCACTTTTGCTTTTGGAATGTGTTATTATTTGTGAGTGACCCTCTATAAAGTCACTGTAGAAGTGGTGGCTGTTGATTGCAGTAAGAAGAGAAGCGGCACCTCCCAAGAAATTGTGAAACTATGGGGTGTGGGAAAATTATTTTATTAAATATCAAGACATGAAAATCCAAGAGCCCCAAGCAAACAAGAAGTGGAAAGATAGTCCATTTGAGATTGCGACTTTTTCCCTTGATATGTTCTAAGCATTTTTGTGGAGGGAGTACTTTCTTCCTACAAAGCAGATGTAAAGCAGACTGTTTTTGTTATAAGCAGATCAGAAGCTACAAATGCTTCCTAATCCACCTTTCACTTTGACTGATAATCCCCAACCAGTGAAAACTTACATGAAAAAAAAGAAGCACATTTTTTAAATGTCGCCATTAGGTTTAAGAATATTTACTACTCTGAGCTCTGAGTTCTGTAGTAACCTGTAATCACGTGGTACTTTCCAGTTGTAAATGACAATACCATATTGAATTCAAAAAGAACTGTCAGCAAAGTGTAGATGATTCATTTTGCAACTTGTAAGGATCTAGAGTTGAATGAACTTTTAGGAAAGATAGGAAAGAGGGAAGCAGATGAAACAATTGCAAGATCCTGGTGAATTACATTGTATGGAGAATTAAATGTTTAATGTTAACTTAGAAAAACTGGTAGCCTAAAGAAGAATACTGTCAAAGATTCTCTTCTAGGCAGAATGCCAGACAGCTTGAGCCAGGTTTCCACAGCAATATCCTCAGGTTTTATTTAAATTGAAAAAAAAAAAAACCTGTCCTCTTAGCTTCAGCTGGCACAATGAACTCACAGCTTCTTAGTCAATTCCAACATTAGTCCTACAATACCATCTGATGATATATATTTACAAATATATATGTCATAGTGTTTTTACATAACTTGCCAAAAGTTATTGTTAAAATTCATTATTCAACTATATGGCAAAAAAACCTAATGATTAGGTATACAAAGGACTGAATTAGCAAATAAATAAGTAATACCAGTAGTTCAGTTACCCTGTCAGAAATTATTCCGTTGGAAATTGAAACATCTGGAAAGAAAATGAATGTGTCATAGAAATTAGATTGATTTAATTTGGGTCATCTGGATTTACTTATTTAAATGACACATGTTTTTTAAACTAGTATTATTGAGAGTCCTTTGGACTGCAAGGAGATACAACCAGTCCATCCTAAAGGAGATCAGTCCTGGGTGTTCATTGGAAGGACTGATGTTGAAGCTGAAACTCCAATACTTTGGCCACCTGATGCGAAGAGCTGACTCATTTGAAAAGACCCTGATGCTGGGAAAGATTGCAGGCAGGAGGAGAAGGGGACAGCAGAGGATGAGATGGTTGGATGGCATCACCAACTCAATGGACATGAATTTGGGTAAACTCCAGGAGTTGGTGACAGACAGGGAAGCCTGGTGTGCTGTGGTTTATGGGGTCGCAAAGAGTCGGACATGACTGAGCAACTGAACTGAGCTGAACTGAATGTAATCAATAATCTTATTTCCTATTCAGTTCTTAAAGTCTTAAAGGATAGGACTCTAGAGAGGGACCTTAAACTAGTCAAGTCTATTTGCATTTTGAGAGCACTTCTTTAGTCTCCATTTTGCTTAATGATGGGCCTTAAGATTGAGTTATTGGACTCCTTTAAATAAATATTTTCTGTGTTTGCAGATATCATCTATTCATAAAACCTTGTTTTTGTTTTTCAGTTGCTAAGTTGTGTTCCACTCTTTGTGACCCCAAGGACTGTGGCATCCAAGGCTTCCCTATCCTTCATCATCTCCCAGAGTTTGCTGAAACTCAAGTCCATTGAGTCAGTGATGCCATCCAACCATCTCATCCTCTGTCGTTCCCTTCTCCTCCTGCCCTAAATCTTTCCCAGCATCAGGGTATCAGGGTCTTTTCCAATGAGTTGGCTCTTTGCATCAGGTGGCCAAAGTACTGGAGCTTCGGTTTCAGCATCAGTCCTTCCAGTGAATATTCAGGGTTGATTTCTTTTTGGATTGACTGGTTTGATCTCCTAGATTGTCCCTTGATTGTCCAAGGGATTTTTCTAGAGACTGCTCCAGCATCAATGTTCAGTGCGCAACCTTCCTTATGGTCCAGCTCTCATATCTGTACATGACTACTGGAAATATCATAGCTTTGACTAGATGGACCTTTGTCTGCAAAGTGATGTCTCTGCTTTATAAAACCTTGTAGTTACACATATCAAACACTTTTATGGTTATCTTTTCTTTTTTGGACACATTGTTGAAATGTTTCCCCTTTACTTTTTGGAAAGAACTTACTTTGCCTTTGGATCCTGTCAAATATTTTAAAATATGCTTTGTTTCTTCATGTAGTATATGCACACTATCATCTAAGTTCATTTCTAACACAAAATTTTAAATGTTATTTTATTGATACATAAATAATTTTACTTGTAAATAAAAATATCAATTTCCTTAAGATCACAACTTGCTCTCAAAATATTTTGCCAATATACTTGCAAAATAATTTACTTGTACTCATATATTTTCAAAATATAATGCAGCATTTTAATTAAAGTATAGAATCAGTTAATTAAAAACAATGAAATATGTCCACTTGCTACTTAACATCCCTTCCTTTATGCCTGGTGCAAGGTCCCTGGGCCCCATGTTCAATGGGAACTGGGTGGAGCATGTGGTTGGCATATTGAGGTCAAGTAGAAGAACTATGACCAACACTGAGACCCACATGATAGCAAGTCTCAACATTTATGGAGTATCTACCGGCATAAGATATTTTACTAGGTGTTTGGAGGGCTCTAACAGTACTCTTGCCTGGAAAATCCCATGGATGGAGGAGCCTGATAGGCTACAGTCCATCGGGTTGCGAAGAGTCGGACACGACTGAGCGACTTCACTTTGACTTTTCACTTTCATGCATTGGAGAAGGAAATGGCAACCCACTCCAGTGTTCTTACCTGGAGAATCCCAGGGACAGAGGAGTGGTGGGCTTCCATCTATGGGGTCGCACAGAGTTGGACACGACTGAAGCGACTTAGCAGCAGCAGCAGCAACAGTATTTATGTGTTTTTTTTTTTTTAATTTATTACTGTAATTTCACCTCATCTTGTTAGAGAAGTTCTTCTTATTTCTCTTCTCATCAGTGGTTCTCCTCTGATCCTTGACTGTTCTTATAACTGTTTTACACTCCTGACCTCCTTGTTCTGTAATGTCACCCTGAGTTTATAGCACAATATCACAGTCATGGTGTGGCACTGCTCAAGACACTTACAAATGATATGACACTGGAGAGACAAATGCTTCCTACCTATATGCATTTTTAAAATTAGGTTTTGGGGGAAATTTTGATTAATAACGTATATGCATAAGAATATATATGCGCACCGCAAGCACTAAAGAAGGGGACAAGATAATAGCAAGATGAAAAACCCGCCTGTTCTTCCAACTTTGCTGTTCCAGGTGGTTGTCTGCGCTTAATAGATGTGTTCATTATTAGTTTGTAACAGTGTGAATATTCCTGTGTTGGCCAAGTCTCTTCAGTCATGTCTAACTCTTTAAGACACTGTGGACTGTAGCCCACCAGGTTTGTCTATCCATGGGATTCTCCAGGTAAGAATACTGGAGTGGGTTGCCATGCCCTCCTCCAGGGATCTTCCTGATCCAGGGATCAAACCTCCATTTTCTGCAGCTCTTGCATTGCAGGCAGGTTCTTTACTACCACTTGGGAAGACTGGATAATCCCATATATATTTTATGTTCTTCCTCCACCACACCCTTGAACTTTGGTAAGAAAGCTGTACTACTTTCTTTCTCCTATGCTCTGTTCTTACTTCTTCCTTTTTTCAACTGCTTTCTCCAGTTCAACCACTATTATTTAGTACCCCTGCCCCAAAGCAGCATGTTCCTTTGGCTAGAGCAAAAAGCAGACACAGTTCAGCAATTTGGAACACATGAAATCTTTCAAGCAACACTCCTGCTGTGAAACCACAAACACGTGCACATCACTGGAACTGATCTCATAGTTGTTTGTTTTCTATATGAGGCTGTCATCCCTATTCTCACTTGAATAACAATTATTTACTTACTTGTCTATTTACAATAATAGTAACAAGCCAGTAGGGTAGAGATTAGGAAAATGCTTTTCAGGTATTTGGAATGACATTTTATGTTTTAATTTCTTTCTTTACTTTTTAAATTCTTTCCAATGGTATGTATGGACTGTATCTTTTATGTCTGTAAGCCCAAATACTAATACATTGCCTAGCAGAGAATCTAGTAAGATCTCAATAAATATTAAATATTTAATGAATTGATGGAGAGGCCTGGATTAATGTATTATTAACTGCCTTGATTTCAGCACAGCCAAACATACTGGAGTAAATCAAAGCAGGATCATGTTCTGGAAGTCTCTAGCTGATATTAGAAGGAGAAGGAACTAGCTTTGAACTTGATTTCTGTTCACATGCTAAATTTCTTTTAAAAAATCTTTCTGACTTTAATTACTGAGTTTTTAGGAAGAAATATTTTTTGGCTGCTCAGATTGCTGGTATCTAGTTAGGTTTATAATTTTTACTAAGTTCTTATTTCTTTTTAACTTTGTATTTTGTATTGGGATATGGCTGGTTAACAAACAATGTTGTGATACTTTCAGGTGAACTGTCTACAGACTCAGCCATACCTGTACATGTATCTATTCTCATTCAAACTCCCCTCCAATCCAGACTGCCACACAACATTGAGTAGAGTTCCATGTGTTATTCAGTAGGTCATTTTTGGTTATTTATTTTAAATATAGCAGTGTGTATATGTCCTTCCCAAACTCCCTAACTATCCCATCCGTCAAGAAACCATAAATTCATTCTCATAATGTATGAGTCTGTTTCTTTTTGTAAGTAAGGTCACTTGTATCATTTCTTTTTAGATTCCAAATATAAAAGATATCATGCAAAAATAATCTCAAAATGGATTAAAGACCTAAATGTGAGACCTAACATTATAAAACTCCAGAAAACATAGGCAGAGCACTCTGACAAAAATCACAGCAATATATTTTTTGATCTATCTCCCAGAATATTGGAAATAAAAGCAAAATAAATGGGACCTACTTAAACTCAAAAGGTTTTGCACAACAAAGGAAACAATAAACAAAATGAAAAGACAACCCACAGACTGGGAGAAAATATCTGCAAATGATGTGACCAGTAAAGGATTAGCCTCCAAAATTTACAAGCAGCTCATGATGCTAAACAGCATCAAAACAAACAACTCACTCAAAAAATGGGCTGCTGCTGCTACTGCCAAGTCTAACTCTCTGCGACCCCATAGACAGCAGCCCACCAGGCTCCGCCGTCCCTGAGTAGACCTAAATAGACATGTTTCTGTAGAATAAAAACAGTTGGCCAACATGAAAAAGATGTTTAACATCACTAATTATATGAGAAATGCAAATCAAAACCACAATGGGATGTCACCTCAAACGAGCCAGAATGGCTATCATCAAAAAATCCACAAACAATAAATGCTGGAGAAGATGCAGAGAAAATGAAACTGTCCTACACTGTCAGTGGGCATGTAAATTGGTAAGGCCACTATGGAGAACACTATGGAGGTTCCTTAAAAAACTAGAAACAGAGTTACACATGACACTACAATTCCACTCCTGGGCATATATTTGGAGAAAAATGTGATCTGAATATATATGCATCCGAATGTTCATTGCAGCACTGTTTGCAACAGTCAAGACACAGAAGCAACCTAAATGTTTATATGTCTATAGAGTCTATAATGATTTTCAAGAAGTTAGATTTTATGGTGCATCTCTTCTTGACGTAACTTAGTTTGATGGCTTGGGTTGATAACCTTGTGCATCAAGAGAGGAATGGATGAAGAAGATGTGATACATATATGTACAGGATATTACTCAGCCATTAAAAAGAGTGAAATAATGTCATTTGCAGCAACATGGATGGCCCTAGAGAGTGTCGTACTAAGTTAAGTAAATCAGACAGAGAAGGAGAAATAACTAAGTTCTTATTTCAGATGGTTCAATTTTTTTTTCTCTGTGCTATAAGAGCTTTAGGACTGAGCTAAAAGAAACTCCATTTTATTGGTGAGACACTGGGGATAGGAAGCAAAGAGATCCTAGATTTTTTTTAAAAACCAGATTCACAGAAGTTACTATCCGATTATTTCAAGGCCCAAAGCAGTACCTTTAAAACTTCATTAAAGATGTCACAGCATTTTTTCTCTCTAAATAAATATCTGGTTAATGAAATTTTGCTTTACAACAAAGACCTATAATCACTGTAAATTGTTGTATTGAATTTAATAAATTATTTTCTTTTGATAAGACTGAGCTCATCTTTACACATTAACTGCCTAAATCCTGGCTTTATGCTGGTGTTGATATGTAATAACATTTGAAATCAGTGTAAACAGCCTTAAGAAATGAATGAATGAATGAAAGAATAGAATGTTTTCTTTCCATCTGTTTTCTAACACATGCAGTTGAAAATATGTGTTTTCATTTTATAGCACAGACCTAACCTATCTTAATTTCATTGTAGGAGCTTGACTTGCAAGAGAAAAAAATTCATAGGCTATTTTAAAGTCCTATTGCTCTGGAGATTTATGCAAATTCTTCGTGGAAATGTAGACACATTTCCCTTCATCAATAATGATGTATATTTTTGTGTAAAATATAAGCTGGACCTTACCATCAATATATGAGACTTGTCCACTGTACTCAGTATAGAAAGAATTGGTGACATTTCACTGAAAAATACTCTCACATTAATTCAAATTTAGGACTTTTAAACAATAGATGTTGATGTACCTATAAAATCCTTTAATTTTCTCTAGGAGAGTTAGGCAGAGAGAAGAGATGGGTTGCAAGTATTGGGAATTAAAGCAGGTTTTAATAAACAAATAAGTTATTAAGAAATCTTACTCAAATTAAGGGCCCATCAATGACAGGTGCAATCAAGGTTTTTTACAATTCTGGTGTCTAAAATGCACAGTGATATTAGTCTATTTTGACTATTCATTTTCTACTATAAATTAAAGTTATAGCTTTGAACCCCGGGGAGTGTGAGTGAATGAAATAATCAACTGCAAAATGGGCAATAACTTCTTCTGGAAATCTTTTCTCAAGTGACTATTGAAATAGAATCTATGCAACTGAATTTTTTTCTTCTTCTTGACTTGGTAAGGAAAAGAAAATATAAGCTTTAAAAATTATCACATTAAAGCACATATGGCAACAGACCTCTTTTCACTTATGAAAAATATTTCTGACAGGAGAAGAAAAGGGCTAGAATCTGGGAGGGCAAGTAGACATGTACATTTTAAGTTCTATTACATTGATTGATTTCATAAAAGTAACAAGCTATTTAAAGATTACACTCTATCCATTTATTTCCTTGTACTCTTCAACAGATGGCACCCAGCAAAAGAGGCGTGCCATCAGTCATCCTGTGTGTTGCCCAGCACTTTTCCTGTCCCACTTTTCTCAGGCCTTTCAGCGCCATTTGCCACTGTGGCATCTCTACATATCTGTTTGCTGAAGCAGTCAGCTGCCATAGCTTGGCTTCCTAAGTCAGTTGGCCCAAATTTCAGTCTCTCTCTTAAGAAAAGCTAGGCACAACGCATCATGTCCACATGCTCAAATCAGTATGTGTATGTGTATAATTTAGAAAAGGGATATGAACAAAGTGGGCATTGGGGCTGAACAATCTCTCCAGTTTTACGAGAGTCCATTCATGAGTCTATAATGATTTTCAAGAAGTTAGATTTTATGGTGCATATCTTCTTGATGTTACTTAGTTTGATGGCTTGGATCAATAACCTTGTGCATTCAGAAGCAACTCTAAGATTTTGACAATTTGTACCAATTAAGTTCAAAGGTGTCACAAAGTGACCCATCTGACAGTATCTTGTCAGTCAGTCGACAACAAGTTGTTCCTATTGCATGAATTATAGACATGATCAGTTCCCAAAGGGGTCTTTCAAAAGGGCAATGCCAGCCACATATTAGAAGGGTAGAACATTTAAATTTAAAGGAGAGGGGAATTAACTTTCACAAAGTTAATCAAACATCCACACTCTTGATTACTATAAGGTATTAGTTTGCACTTCAGAACCTATTCTATCTGAGTGAACAGATGCTACTTTAAAATGTTAGTGCTCCAAAGTTGAAAAATCTCATAACCATAGAATTCTAATCATCTTTAGGTTGGAATAGAGGGCTTGGCCTATTTGAAAATGAGTAAAGACACATTTGAGGCTGGACCATTTGCAGCAGTAAGAACATGCCTTGCAAAAACTGTTCCTGTTAGTTTGTTTCATCTACTTTAGCCTATTAGACACAATATTTAGTTTTCTTTTCATCCTATCAATGCTTTGACTACTGCTATTTTTTTTTTCTACCACATTCTACCTTTTAATGCCACCTTTATATATATGAAGGTCCATCTATATAATAGGCAGGCTCAGTGAAAAACAGAAATTCAGAACCCCTTATCCAACATTTGTTAAAACATTCAAAATGACTATAGCAGAGCAGCAGGCCAAAGATAGGGTGTGTCCTATATGCATAATATCTTTCTCACTCCAGTTTAACATCTCTGTCATAATATTTTTTCTTTAGTTATTTTAAATATTACACATGAATATACTTTAAAAATCAAAATGTAGAAAAGAATGCACAATGAAATGTCAGCAACCTTCTTGCCTAAAACTCTCAGCTATATTGTCAAGTAAGCATCGCCATCAACAGAGCCCTTTGTGGGTGTGGGATGTGTTTTGTGTGTAACATCTTTCTACTTTGTTGAAATTAAATACATATTTGTTGATAGCTATGTTAGAGCATGTGTTCTGGATATAGCAGCAAGGGAAGTGAATCATTGACTTAGAGAATGCTTTACAGTTAAGGGAGAGAAAAGACCTATGTACCTTCATTTAATGAGTGAACGCAGACTATCAACAGTTTTCTCTTAATACCAATTATGTTCATTTATAATGCTTAGTGAAAATTAGTTTTGGGAGATACTAATTATATTGAGCCCATATAGAATTATAGAATTCACTGTTGGCTTCATAAGGAGACTTGCTTAACAAAAATCAACTGAATTGAAAGCATATTTGGATCCCTGTAACAGTGAACCTGATTAATTCGCATTAAACAGTTTTATTTAGATTAGGCTGAAATAAAACAGTTGAGGAGTACTACTATGTAACAGGAAACTTAGTTATATCCTCATGACATCCCTGTGCATTAGGGTTTGTCATCACAATTTTATAGACAAGACATGAAAGCTTAGATAATGGAAGGAACCAGCCCAAAGTCGCTGAAGCAAGTAAATGGTTTCTGAGTCTGTAAACATAGTACTTACATAATCCCTTGACTTCCCATTTCACCAAAAACTGTTAAATATAGTTCATTCAACACTTGTGTTAGTGACTCAACTATTATAATTTTTGTAAGTAAACTAATTGCATTACTCAGAAAATTGTACCTTTTGCACTTAAAAAAGAAAATCACATCTAAATTAATCAGCACTAATAAAGCATGCAAAAGGATAAAATCAACTAATATCTAAACTTTAAACAAAAACAAAAAGAGATAAAAGGAAATTACCTGGAGCCCTGTCTTCAAGCATCATTTATTTATTTACCTGCTGGATTGATATTATGCCTTCTCTCTGAAGAGCTGGTGTAAAATCTTGCACATGATATGCTTTGAAAGAGAAGTTTACAAAGTCTGCCTGGCTTTGGAGGTGAATAACCTCACACAACATATTCCAAGCACTTAGTATACACAAAAGAGACAGACTGACACTTTGAATGGATAATTAACATTTACTTAGCAGTTAACACATTTACAAGTGTTTGCTCGCACTTTTGTTTTTTCTTCTTGTTAAAAAATGAAGCTTTTAGTGGTGATGATTTGGTGAACGAATAAGTATGGGTGAAAGGAACAGTAGGTAATCTGTAGTCTTTTCCAACTGGAGCACATGCAAAGACTACCCATTATTTCAAGCCCTAGGGGGATAAAATGATCTTTTGCATCATTTCTGAAGTGTGAAATGAGAGATGTATCTTTGGCAGTGTTTAGATTTCTAACCACATGAAGAACAAAATGCTTTTGTTCCAATGTAAAATAAGAAGATGGTGTGATTTCAAAATACATCTGGGACAGGACTGGAAAATAGCATTTTTTCCTCAGGTTGTACTTATTCTCAGATGGGCCATTTATTTATTTACTCACTTATTTTCTAATTTTTTCAATGTGTACCATGTGTAAACAGTTAAGATAAACACAAATATTTTTAATGCATGGTCCCAGACCACAAAATAAAATAAGGCAAAGATGGGTGGAAATGATTACAGGGAGATGAGAGATGCTATTTCATCATGGTGAGATGCTATTTGAAGCAGCAAAGATGGACAATAGGTAATGGGCTGGGTATGGAATTAGGTAGCATCAACACCTGAGCTGAAATGCCTCTGTGAGTTTTTCTGGAGAAAAGAAAATTTATAGAAAAGTCACAAAAAAAAACATTTTGACAAGCCACATTTCAGATTTGTGATGCTGGCATGAAGGAATTTAAGCATAGGGGAAATGAACGGGAAGATGTGAAGACATTACACTGAATCAGAGGACAACTGACATTGCAAAGGAAGATTTGGCTGATGCGAGTCTGGATAAATTGGCCTTGTTTGTACTTATATATATTTTCTCCTTGAAAATCACATGACAATGCTCACTCCCAGATGGACTCTATGCCATTTGGTTTTCCTCTAATCTAGTATCATTTGTTCTCATGTGATACAATGCTTCAAATCTTAAAAATTAAATTTTCTTCTAATATTAATATATTTAGTAACTAATTTACTTGAGAAAAATCTATTGTCACCTATTTTCTGTTCTTGTCTTTCTCAGTAAAGTAGTTTATTACAGCAAGCATTGCTTTGACGTTCAGGTAAATAAGCTATGATAGAACTCATTATGTTTATTATCTTTTATTACTGAGAAGGTGAACAGTGCACATAAGGTTGCTGATGAAAAAAGTGAGATGATTCTCTCCAAGTCTTTGCAATGAATGTTCTGGGAATTCCTTTATACATCCAGTTAGTGAATATATGCCAGCAAATTTGAAAGCTCAGCAGTGGCCACAGGACTGGAAAAGGTCTGTTTTCATTCCGATCCCAAAGAAAGGCAATGCCAAAGAATGCTCAAACTACTGCACAATTGCACTCATCTCACACGCTAGTAAAGTAATGCTCAAAATTCTGCAAGCCAGGCTTCAAATATATGTGAATTGTGAACTTCCAAATGTTCAAGTGGGTTTAGAAAAGGCAGAGGAATCAGAGATTAAATTACCAACACTTGTTGGATTATCGAAAAAGCAAGAGAGTTCCAGAAAAACATCTATTTCTTCTTTATTGACTATGCCAAAGCCTTTGACTGTGTGGATCACCGAAAACTGGAAAATTTCTTAAAGGGATGGAAATACCAGACCACCTGACCTGCCTCTTGAGAAACCTGTATGCAGGTCAGGAAGCAACAATTAGAACTGGACATGGAACAACAGACTGGTTCCAAATAGGAAAAGGAGTACGTCAAGGCTATATATTGTCACCCTGCTTATTTAACATATGCAGAGTACATCATGAGAAACGCTGGGCTGGAAGAAACACAAACTGGAATCAAGATTGCTGGGAGAAATATCAATAACGTCAGATATGCAGTTGACACCACATGTACGGCAGAAGTGAAGAAGAACTAAAGAGTCTCTTGAAAGTGAAAGAGGAGAGTGAAAAAGTTGGCTTAAAGCTCAACATTCAGAAAACTAAGATCATGGCATCTGGTCCTACCACTTCATGACAAATAAATGGGGAAATAGTGAAAACAGTGACAGACTTTATTTTGGGGGGCTCCAAAATCACTGCAGATGGTGACTGCAGCCATGAAATTAAAAGATGCTTGCTCCTTGGAAGGAAAGTTATGACCAACTTAGACAGCATATTAAAAAGCAGAGAGATTATTTTGCCAACAAAGGTCTGTCTAGTCAAGGCTATGGTTTTTCCAGTATTTATATATTGATGTGAGAGTTGGACTATAAAAAAACCTGAGCCCTGAAGAATTGATGCTTTTGAACTGTGGTGTTGGAGAAGACTCCTGAGAATCCCTTGGACTGCAAGGAGATCCAGTCAGTCTCTCTGAAAGGAAATCAGTCCTGAATATTCATTGGAAGGACTGATGCTGAAGGTGAAACTCCAATACCTTGGCTACCTTATGCGAAGAACTGACTCATTGGAAAAGACTTTGATGCTGGGAAAGATTGATCACGGGGGAAGAAGGGGACAACAGAGGATGAGAGGTTGTATAGTGTCACTGACACAATGGACATGAATTTGAGTAAAGTCCGGGAATTGGTGATGGAAAGGGAGCGCTGGTGTGCTGCAGTCCGTGGGGTCACAAAGAATTGGACACGACTGAGTGACTGAATGGAACTGAATTCGTATATGCGTATATATATATATATATATATATATATATATATATATGCACACACAGAGATATATATATATATATATATACCTATACAGATGCATTTTTAGAAAGATTAAATCTGTTATACATATATATATATAATATATATATAAATGTGTGTGTGTGTGTGTGTGTACACATTTGTATATATGCATGCATATATGGGATTCTCAGGTAGCTAAGTGGTAAAGATTCTGCCTGCAATGCAAGAGATGAAATTTCAATCCCTGAATCAGGAAGATTTCCTGGAGAAGGAAATGGCAACCCATTCTTTCTTGCCTGAGAAATCCCATGGACAGAGGAGCCTGGAGAGCTACTGTCCATGGGGTGGCAAAAGAGTCCAACATGACTTAGTGACTAAACAACAAAATATACAGATATAATCTGTCACATATAAAAATATGTGTACAAATATGTAAATATTATATACATAATAACAGATTTAATCTCTCTAAAAGGGTAATTTCTTCTGTCTCTGCCTCAAAAAATTTCAGGATCTTATTAAATCTGAATGGATAACACTGAAAATCAATACTTTTTGCAATTTTGGTCCAAATTTCATTATTGCTATATTTTTTGGGTTGTTATGTTTTCATCTTAAGTTCCAGGAAAACTGAACACCTTGATGAATGTCTGCCTCTGCCTGGTATATGCTTCTTTCTTATTTCTGTATTTTCAAATTCAACCTGTGCTCTTCTGCCCAGATGAAATTTTAAGTTATCCAAAATCCTACCGTTTATCTCTAGGGTAAATAATACTGCCTTGCTCTGAACTTACATTGCACTTTATCTGAACTTCTTTATGACATTTTTCACTTTCAACCCTGTATAATAGTTCTTTATATAACACTGAGAACACATTATTTATATACATGTCATTTTCCTCTCTCTCTAAAGATAATAATTCCAATGTGGCTTATGTCTAAATTTGTCACCCTATCTGACATACCAGTAAGCCATTTGCTTTGTATGTAAAAGGCAAGCAGTAGATATTTTTTAAGGAAACAAATGAAGATTAATGTTATAAATGATGATACAGGCAGGTAGCTGTTCAATGATTTTCCCAAAGTCATGAAGAAAATACTAAGAGGAGGTTAATGTAAAAAATTTTGCTTCAAGAAGGAAAACAATTTTCAAAAAGATTAATGGGAGTGAATATTAATTCGCTTAAGTATCCAAATGGGCGTTTCACCTAGCAAGGAACAATTAGCATTTTAGAAGAATAGTCCAGACATTTCCCCTCTCCAGGCTCATTTTGTTTCCCATAAGTTATTTCTTTATTTCTCTAAGGATTATATAACATATAGAATTACTTCAACATGGAAATGTGCAGCTGAAGTATTTTAGAAACTAACACCTATTATTTGGAGGTACAGACACTCCTGATTAATGATTTCATGTTTGTGTGTGTGTGTGTGGGGGGGGGTGGGTAAGTCAGCCTCTCCTAGAAATGTTCCAGTCTCTTGAGAAATACAAAGCTTTTGGTATTTCATTTCATGTAAAAATCATTTCATCACAGCATCCTTGACATTTGGTGGAAAGGCTTATTTTTTAAAGGTGTCAAGCTTTATTTCGGTTACAATTGTTACTACCATTTGGTTTTATTTTTTATTTTTTAATAAAGAGAGAGGAGGATGATAGTTATTTATAATCATAGTAACATGGTGTGTATTTTATTGTCCAACTTAATATATCAGAGGAGAATACCTAGATTTCTCTTTTGTTCTTCTTTTTAAAATTCAAGTAGTTGACATAATACTGTCTAAGTTTTTGGTGTACAACATAGTGATTCAGTATTTTTGCAAATTATAGTCCATTATAGGTTATTACAAGAAGTATAATTCCCCATGCTATACAATATTTAACGGCTTCCCTGGTGGCTCAGATGGTAAAGAGTCTGCCTGCAATGCGGGAGACCTGGGTTCGATTCCTGGGTCGGGAAGATCCCCTGGAGAAGGAAATGGCAATCCAGTCCAGCACTCTTGCCTGGGAAATCCCATGGATGGAGGAGCCTGATAGGCTACACTCCATGGGGTCACAAACAGTCGGACACGACTGAGCGACTTCAGACTCAGATTCAGATACAATATGTAACCTTGATGCTTATTTATTTTTTATGTCAGTTCAGTTCAGTCGTTCAGTCGTGTCTGACTCTTTGCAACCTCATGGACTGCAGCATGCCTGGCCTCCCTGTCCATCGCCGACTTCCGGAGTTTACTCAAACTCGTGTCCATTGAGTTGGTGATGCCGTCCAGCCATCTCATCCTCTGCCATCTCCTTCTCTTCTTGCCTTCAATCTTTCCCATCATCAGGGTCTTTTCCAGTGAGTCAATTTTTCACATCAGGTAGCCAAAGTAGTGGAGTTTCATTTTCAGCATCAGTCCTTCCAGTGAATATTCAGGACTGATTTCCTTTCAGATGGACTGGTTGGATCTCCTTGCAGTCCAAGGGACTCTCAAGAGTCTTCTCCAACACCACAGTTCAAAAGCATCAATTCTTTGGTGCTCAGCTTTCTTTATAGTCCAACTCTCACATCCATGCGTGACTACTGGAAAAACCATAGCCTTGACGAGACAGACCTTTGTTGGCAAAGTAATGTCTCTGCTTTTTAATATGCTATCTAGGTTGGTCATAACTTTCCTTCCAAGGAGCAAGCATCTTTTAATTTCATGGCTGCAGTCACCATCTGCAGTGATTTTGAGCCCAAAACACAAATAAAGTCTGTCACTGTTTTTTGTGTAGTAGTTTGTTAATCCCATACCCCTAACTGTCCCCTCTCCCCTCCTGTTCCCTCTCCTCTTTGGTAACTGCAAATTTGTTTTCTATATCTGTGAGTCTGTTTCTGCTTTGCATATATCTTTATTTGTATTATTTCTCAGAGTCTGCATATAAATGAAATCATACAGTGTATATCTTTGTCAGCCTGACTTATTTCACTAAACATATCTTCTGTCCTTTCATGTAGCTGCCCTTTTGCTCTTTCAGTCTAGTGCTTTCATTATCTCAACTTGTAAATAAAAATATGATCCAACTTTTAAAAAAAGCCCCCTATGCTTTTAGCAAACATTGTAAAACAACAGAGAAAGTGTTATTATTTTGTTTATTGCTGGTGCCTAGTGTATATTTTCCATATTATATTTTCTATGCCAATGCTTGCATATCCCTCTTTCATTTTCACACATTCTTTGGATTCATAGCTTTAAGATCTCGATGAGATACAGAAAAACATGTAGGTCTGTTTTCACATCTTGAAAGTTAAGAAAGTGAAGCTCAGAGAGGCAGCATGACTTATTAAAGTCACACAGCTCCAAAGGCATCTGTTTCATTTTCCTTTCTTTCTTTTTTTTTTTTTTTTAACATGCAGGTTGTTATTTTCTTTTTTCTCTGATTTCTGCTTACCTTGTACTATCTGTGAAAATATATATTGATGCCCAGATATGAAGTATGTACTTTTCTGTATATATCTATCAATCTTTGAAATCAAGTTTACTTACAAATTATACAGCATATAAGTCATTTTTTCAACTAGCAATGAGTATACAAGGCTGTAAATGCATCCCAACTTCACAGTCCATAGAGCCTTACAGTGCCACTTGACCCAAAATATACGTCCAGTGCATGGAGGAATCCCATGCAGCATCTATTTCCTGTGGTTAAGATGATTCAGCCCTAGGGAGGTTTTTGTCCAAAGTCTGAGAAGAGGAGTTTGGTGACCATTGGTTATTTTTCTCCAAGAAGCTGTGTCAGATTCCATATTCAAAGTATATGATAAATCCAATTGTATTCCAGATACCAAATTTGGCCTAGGGCATTTGCATCATAAACTTTCACAAAGATGCTCACTAGTAGGAGGACAGGAAAGCAGCGACCTTAAAATGATAAGTGGGGCTCCAGAGCTGCCTCCAAATGATGGCTATGATGTTAATGATGAGCACCAGCGGTGCAGCCACTCTTATGCACATGGGGTCTCCAGAGAACACATGCCTGCACCACTGGGCCAGTATCAGGATCAGGATCATCACCAGGAGAACAAGCAGTAAGGCACATCCATAGTTGGGTATATTGACCGGAAGGAAAGTTGACGTTAGTAGCAGTGAATTAAATTACTGAAGTATAAAAATAAAATGTAGAAGCTATTTGGGTCTCATGTAAGTAGAAGGAAAAATAAAAAAGCTAAGAGAAATATAGAATACTGTGCATACTTAGGGTTGCAATGAGATCCCCTGATGGCTCAGTTGGTAAAGAATCTGCCTGACAATGCAGGAGATGCAGTTTCAATCCTAGGGTCAGTAAGATCCCCTGAGAAGGAAATGGCAACCCACTCCAGTAATCTTGCCTGGGGAGTCCTATGGACAGAGGAGCCTGGTGGGCTACAGACCATTGGGTCACAAGAGTCAGATACAACTTAGCAGCTAAACTACCAAAGGTTGTGAACCTGAGGTAAATTAAGGACAAGATGAGAGTTTTATCAAATATAAAAACATTTTGATTAAAGCTGAATCATTGTCATTTGACCTTGTTAATCATTTCACATTGATAAAAATCACCTGCAGAAAAAGATATAACTGTAGGTGGAGTTATATATTTATCTAGTTTTAATTTGGCAAAAAGAATGGAAAGTTTGGCCAAGATTTTTTCCGCCAGATAAACTATGAATTCATCAGAGAATCAGCATTTGAGTTATGTATTTAAAAAATGTGTTTTGAGTCTACTCTCCAGGGGTTTAGATTATTGAAGATCTGTTCCCCTCATGATTCAGTTTGGTGCATAATTCCTACAGGAGTATATGCAGACAGTCAAACTTCTACCCACTGTGTTCTCTGCCCAGAGAGGACATTTGCCCAGAATCTTATTCTTCTGGTGTCATGCACTTTTTGACTTCATTTTTATAGTATTCTGAACTTTATCATCATCCAGGCATACTGGGAGTAAAAATGAAAGCCAACATTCTTGATTTCCTGTTTATTCTTTACAGAGAACTCAAACTCCTCATATATTCCAGGGAGTAGAGGTGATCTGACTGAGACTTTATAGTTGGCATTGATAACCAATGTGGGTGGAGTGCATTTAACTGGGAAAAATATGTCCTTTTTTTTTTTTTTTTTTTTTTTTTACAGAAATGTCCTGGACATGAATAAAGCTTGAATAATTGATCAGTGCCAGAAAGAGAAGAGTGTGAGTTGCTAGCTTTTGTGTAAGAACTTAGAAAAAAAAAAATGGATAGGACCCTTTTGAAATACATTTTAGTTTAAAATTACTGATCATCTCTTTACAGGCATCCAAAAGCTTCCCTGGCGGCTCAGAGGTAAAGATTCCCACCTGCCAACGCATGAGACCTGGATTCAGTCTCTAGGTCAGGAAGATCCCCTGGAGAAGGAAATGGCAACCCACTCCAGTATTCTTGCCTGGGAAATCCCATGGACAGAGGAGCATGGAAAGCTACATTCCATGGTGTTCCAAAAAAATCTGACATGAGTTAGCAACTAAACAAAAATGAAAGTTTCTCAAGACTTTTTTTTTTTTTTTTATTCTGCCAGTCCCGTGGTCAGTCCCAGTTTCTTGCACTTTTGTCCTCAATTATATTATTTTAAAGATAATGAATGCTGCATGTTTCACTGAAATCATGTATAGAAAATATATAGGGTAGGGTAAATTCAAATCCACTCTCAGCTCTGGCTTCAGTTTTATAAAGATTTACTTAATTACTTAATTTGTGTCCACTTCTTTTCCAACTAAGTTTTTTTTTTAAATGCAATAAGTTCTTTTATGTAGCAGTGAATTAACACATTTTATGCTACTTAAACTTTCTCTTTTACCAGTAAAATGAAAAATGACATTAAAAGTGGTTATAAAAGACAAAACACATATTTTAAATTCACCTGGAATTATTTAATGATTTTTAACCTCTATTCAGCAATATTTTGGGTGCAAGTGAATTTTATTTTATTCTAATGTGTCATAAATATATTTATATTTTATTCATTTGTATTTTATTCATTTATTTTAATTCATAAGTTTAGTAAACCAAAATGCAAAGGGAAAAATAACTTAATTCCATAAATATTCTGAATGATCAATTGTTTTTGGTTCACAAAATGCCACAGCTTTGTTTCTTGACTTGTATTATTTTAAAGGAAATAAATTCTTATGAAAGAGTGTGCATGTTTATCCCACAAATTAAAATTCAGGCAGATTTATTATAGTACTTGAGTAAAGCTTCCACTTTCAGAAATTTACTTAGTTGAAATAGAAGTGAATAACTGTAAGGAAATTGAATCCATCCTGAGGATATTTCTTAATACCTTAACAAATTTCAAAACAAAGATAATGTTAAAACAAAACTGAATTAAGTCATGTCAATTATCAGTTTATAAAGATTATTTCCATTTCTATAAATGTAGTTAGAGATAATTTTGCATTAGTAATAGCACAATAGTGTCATAAAAGTCTTTCTGTCTTGTAGTTTGTCCGTCATTACACATACATGAGAGAATATTCATTTAAATAAAAATAACATGGACAATGAGAGTTTTCCCACTCCCTGTGTGTTTTCAAGAAGACATTGAACAATTACTGTAGGTCCTCTCCTCTTTTCACCTCTTTGGTCATTTTTTGCAGGAAAGTTGGAAGGTCTTTTCTTATTGGGAAGAGAAAATTAAACATGCTTACCTCAGCCGCTCCTTTCTGCGGGCATAGTTTATTTTGTACTTGATGTTAGAAGAAAATTAGGAGAACTGTACTCAATATGAATATTTAATTGAGCAAACAAATTGCAAAGAAGGATTCTGCATATCTCAAACTGGTAGGACGTTAAGAAGCATGCTGTTACATGATGACTTATAAGGTGAAAATGAAGATTTTTTTTAACCTTTACAATGATTAGTTAATATAGTGAGAATTTCCAAATGACAGGGAATTCAAAAAAATGATTATCTTAAAACATTGTAGAAAGATTATTTAAATTTCTTTTATGATTATCAGAGGTATTCACAAGAAATAACCTAAGATTTGTTAATGTTTGTAAAAAAGGTAGATTTTTTTTTTCCTGATATGGCTTAAACGACTTTGTCTGCCTGCAGCATTTTCCAGCCTGGTCTCCATTTTATTTTAATTATGGTAAGTCCTTCAAAGTGGGCAATTCTTTCTTATTCTGGGATTAATTGCTAGGATAAAAATAGGCCTTCATATCTAAGGTCAGGCCCTGCAACCCAGCTTCTGTCAGCTTGATGATAAAGAAGAAGAAGGAGGAGGAGGAGGAGGTGATGGAAGAGGAGGAAAGGAGGATATGAGTGAGGAAGAGGATGGGGAAAAAGAGACTGAACTAAATCTGATTTTTATTAGTCTGATCTTTGTAATATATCTCAGTTTGGGCTAAACTTTTGTTTTTCAATTTAAAAAAAAAATTGTTACCTATTTTTAGTGTAGTGTAATATCCTTTTAGTTGACCTAGTTTTGTCTCCATACTATGATATATCAAAATAGGTAACTAATAAGAACATACCATGGGCTTCCATGGTGCCTCAGTGGCAAAGACTTTACCTGCAAATGTAGGAGATGAAGGTTCGATCCCTAGATTGGGAAGATCTCCTGGAGCAGGAAATGGCAATCCACTCCAGTATTCTTGCTGAGAAAATTCCCATGGAAAGAGGAGCCTGGTATGCTGCAGTCCTTGGGGTCACAAAGAACAGAATACGACTGAGTGATTGACCACACACACACAAGACCCTACTGCATAGCACAGAGAACTCTACTCAATACTTTGTAATGGCCTATATGGGAAAACACTCTAAAAGAGTGGATGTATGTATAAGTGATTCACTTTGCTGTATACCTGAAAGTATTAATAACAAAGCATTATATATCAAATCTAGTCCAATAAAATTTTTAATAGTATAAAGTTTTCTCTGTCTCAGAGAAATGTGTGTTCCACAAAACTATAGAACTATTTGCTGTACTCCTGACTATTATAAAATTCATAAAGATTTCTACAGTAATCCATAATAAGATTTCAAGAATTGAAAAATCTGAATTTTCTTTGCACCAAGCTTGAAATTATTTTATAATAATATAAGCTTAAATTTATTCACGCTTAAATTATTCAAGCTTAAAATTATTCATGCTGATTAGAAGCTTTTATTGGAAAACATTTTTGATTTTGACTAAGAAAAGTAAGAAATGTTTCCCTCTATCTAACAGTTGAAAAGACTTATGGCTTACCAAAGGTTACCAAGTAAGCAGATTAAAAAAATATATATATTTGAAGCCAGATTTGTGTCAATCCAGAAGTGATATTCTTTTCATTCTGCTGACTCTTTGGAAAGACTATATATTGCAACTCAGTTTTTTAAAAAAAGAATAGTCAGAAATATCTCATTGCTGATATTTTTATTAATCAGTTCCTGTTCTTCCGTTACATAGGTAATTTTTAACATAAATCATGGGTAAACAGTGTTTCTTAAGGGATAACCTCCATGATGAAAAGTTTTGCATTTTAAAGCACTTTGAAAAAGCTCTGAAATAGATCATAGGATAAATAATAATTTTTATTGGGTACAATAGTGACATATCTTCAGTCAGTCAGTCAGTCAGTTCAGTTGCTCAGTCGTGTCCGACTCTTTGCGACCCCATGAATCGCAGCACGCCGGGCCTCCCTGTCCATCACAGGAGTTCACTCAGGCTCGCGCGTCCATCGAGTCAGTGATGCCATCCAGCCATCTCATCCTCGGTCGTCCCCTTCTTCTCCTGCCCCCAATCCCTCCCAGCATCAGAGTCTTTTCCAATGAGTCAACTCTTCGCATGAGGTGGCCAAAGTACTGCAGTTTCAGCTTCAGCATCATTCCTTCCAAAGAAATCCCAGGGTTGATCTCCTTCAGAATGGACTGGTTGGATCTCCTATCAAATAATAGGAAGTTTCCTTTAAAAGAGAGCACAAGAGTTAGATGTATTCTATAAGAATTGCTTTTTTTTTTCCTGAACCACTATTATCAGTCAATTTATCCTATTTTAAATATTTGACTCTTTTTTTTCTGTGTAAAGAGATAATATGATAGATCATGCCTACAGAGCAATATTTTGTATGCTGTTAGAAGCCACTGTGTAATAATTCTCATGGTTCTTGGTCTAGAAAACTCATATAATTCCTACAGTAGGAGGCATGGAAAATGAACTAGTAGATAGTATAAAATGAATTATTAAATAGTTGCATAAGGAGGTATAGTCAAGATAATCAGAAAATGGAGCAAAAGTTGTATAACTAAAATATTGGAGGAAAGAATTTTAGATGCAAAACATGACTTTGCCTATATCCTATTTTTTAATAGTCTTGTTCTGTAACATTTTCTCTACGTGGTGTGAGTTGTGAGCTTCTTAACCCTGCTTTTCTAATTAATGGAATTTTAGCTGTTGTCTTGAAAACTACGAACTACAGTGAAAGAGCTCTCATTAAGATAAGGAGAAAATATTCCCTCCTCCCTTACAACTGTAGAAAAACACATATAATTCTGCTTAATACACTGACTTTGCAGAGTTATTTTAAGATGTCAGGTGGCACTAGCAGTAAAGAACTCGCCTGCCAGCGCAGGAGACTAGAGATGCAGATTCAATCCCTGTGTCAGGAAGATCCCCTGGAAGAGGACATGGCAATCTACTACAGTATTCTTGCCTGAAGAATCCCGTGGACAGTGGAGGCTGGTGGACTACAGTCAAAAAGGCTGCAAAGAGTCAGACACCGCTGAAGCAACTTAGCACACAGCATGCAAGAATCTCAGGCTATGGAAATTTTTTGATGTGTCCTCTGAAATTAAGCTTTAACCCCAGTAATAGCTGTGATTCTGATTGGTTGTAACCTAATAATCTGTTGCCCTGGTAATATCTAAATTGACATTTTCATTTTCTGAAACTATAAAGTCATGCTTTCTTATAAAACCAGGAGATTACCAGTATTTCTTTCTTTTCCTCTATGCGTAGAGTGGAGGGGGAAAGCCCAATCCATGGTTCTGCTCTATTTTTCATTTAAATAAAGGGGTAAAGCCATTTTGCTTCATTTAAATTAACAATTTCTTGGAGGCGTTACTCGATCTGAATGTTAAAAAGAAGACAGATTTTGAATAGGGTAGTAGGATGGAGGAAAACAATGATGATTAGTAGGAAGAACACGTAATTGAAAATGACAAGAAGGGCTGTCAATTCTCTAGAAGATCCTTAGGAGTTAGGGCCAACTCCTTCACTAGCTCACTACTCACTTATTGATTCATTTGGCATACATTTATTGAGTTCCTCCCTAAAGAAGGAAATCACAACCCATTCCAGTATTCTTTCCTGGGAAATCCCATGGACAGAGGAGCCTGGTAGGCTACACTCCATGGGGTCACAAAGAGTCATACCTGACCTAGCAACTAGAAACACAAATTAAGTTCCTATTTGGTACCACAATCTCCTTCAGACACTGAAAATTTAAAAAATAAATAAACTTGGAATCATAATATCTATCTCAGAAAAATTAAGTGCCCTTGAACAAGATAATTAACTTCTATAACTCAGTTGTGTTTTTCTCATTTTTAAAATCATGACAATGAAAAAAACTAAACTAGATTAAAGTTCAGCATACACAGTAAGGACGTTAGTAAAATCAATAAGAGATAGCTTTATTCCTAAAATAACTGAGATGTTGTTGGGGAAGTAGATCTATAAATGAATAATTACTATTCAAAATTTTGGAAATCTACTATATATCATGAGTCTTAGGGGAAGAATCAACCAAAGGTTTGTTCTAGATGTTGAAATTGCATCCTTGTCCTCTGATACACATAGAGAAGGGCAGAGACGAGAGCAAGAATAGAGAAACCTCTATACCAGTTGCCTTAATTGAGAAACTTCGCTTTGTTGGCCTCAGCATTCTTATCTGTCAAGTGAAGGAGTCTGAAAACTACGTTCCCTTACAGCGCCAAAAAAAATGTAGTTTTATCTTAGCCAAAAGCTATTCTCCATGGCTCAATTATGCCACTTTGTTAGAGATAGATCTTTCCCATGTATGAGACAGAATTGCTGTTATTTTGTAGTTTTCTCTTGACTAGGTTTATTTTCCAAAGGAGCATCACATGGATTGTTCATAGTTATGAATATGAGGATGTGTTCCACTTCAAGATGCTTGTATCATCCATTCCCTCAAGGACGTATTTTTTAACTGTTACTTTGTTGGTCCTTTATGGTTTAAATTGCTTCATGTTTCTAAAATTTTTAGAGAAATTCCAATGTACTAACACAAATTTATTGCTTTACTTTTATAATTTTTCTACATTTATTTTCTCTCTCTACTATGAGAGATTGAAGTGTTATGAAAATGTTAAAAACACTGATACAGTGACCCACAGATATCTAGTATTTTTTAATAAAGAAGAGAGTGGATATAAAAAAAATCTGCTTAAAAATTGTCAGTTAAACTTTCTAATAACATAAAACAGGTGGATAGTTTTGTTTGATTTTGAACTTGATAACATGTGGAAGAAAATAAGTTTTTGTTGAGATTTGCCTCAACTGGAAACTTTAACTGTTACAGTAGCAAACAGAAAGTAATTCTAGGCACAAAAAGCTAGAAGTTGCTGTGACTCATAAGTCTCTACAATGTCCAAAGAACAGAAGAAAATATCCTTTAAAAACACCATTCCTCATTTCAAACAAGCTGTAGCATTTCATCTTCACCATATCACTAAGGCAAAAGCTTGTATAGGTTATGGTCATCAATCAAAGTCCCTGTTAAAAAGTTCTTTCCATTTTAACTACTCTAGAAATTCTCATTTAGAAGATTCAGTTCACTGAGCCAGATCAATCCATACTAATGCAGCTATCATGACCTTTATCTTTATTTTCCTCTTTCAAAAATGTAATATAAACATAAATAAAAGGGAAAGCAAATCCCATAAAGCTAACTGTCTTTCTGGTTTGGTTTCTTGTCACTGATGATTTTGTTCTCTGTGTGTGTATGTTTGAAAGTAGTTTGAAAATTCTTAAATTACTTTCTATCTTTGATTGTGTCGTGAATGTTATGATATTCTGCCCAGTGTTTCCTCTCAGGACCGATGTACTCATTTCCTGGCTGTGCCTGGTAGGGAGGTGCTGGTGGCTGATTCCTGGAAATTGGCCCAAAGTGCCCTGCCAAAGATACATCCTTCTCTGAAAGGGGCACATATCCAATAATTAGTCATAGGGAGGCGAAAGATGTGGTGGCCTCACTGCCTCAAAGGTGGATGACTTTGAAGGGCTCTGACAGTTTTGGAGCTGAGGAGTTTGTTGCCTATAAATTGCTGTTCAATGCCTCCTTCTGTCCAATTCTACTTCCTTCATTACACAACAGATAATAATCATGTGGGGATCAATATCTTAGTAAATCTAGGAAATTGACCAAAGGCAGATGCTATAAAATAGATCTTTTCATGGGGGTATAGAAAATGATAAAATTCTTCTTTTTGGATGACACCATCATTTCTCCATCTTGGTCCTATGTTACCTTAGGTGAAACTTACTGCTTTTCATAGGTACTCAGGTTCAGGAAATTTAAGAGAGCAAAATGATATCAGGTTGAATGTAAGTCTCTGAAAAGATATTATAGGATTCATTTAACTGCCTGGTAAATATTGAAATATACTTTTCTCAAACTTTCACTTCTTCCCATAGCATACAACTTCATAATGACATCTGTGGGCCAGCATTATACAAATGAAACATAAGTGTTGCCTACTCCATGCCTTTCCAGATTTTTAACACTTTTTTTATGTCTTCTTAACTTTCTTACCTATCCTGACTAAGAGCTTATGTTTCCTCTTCCCTCCACTCATGTTCACCAGCATCACAGATTAATAGACTAAATTACAAATGTAAATACATCACCTTCAAAAGCTCCCTATTACTCACAGGAAAAAATCATCATTTTGTAGACTGTATGGTGTACATACATACCAAAATTGCCAGGAGAAATATCAATAACCTCAGATATGCAGATGACACCACCCTTATGGTGGAAAGCGAAGAGGAACTGAGGATCCTCCTGATGAAAGTGAAAGAGGAGAGTGAAAAAACTGGCCCAAAATGCAGCATTCAAAAAACTTAGATCATGGCATCCGGTCCGATCACTTCTTGGCAAATAGATGAGAAAACAATGGAAACAGTGACAGACTATATTTTCTTGGGCCCCCAAATCCCTGCAGATGGTGACTGCAGCAATGAAATCAAAAAATGTTTGTTCCTTGGAATAAAAGCTATGAGAGACCTAGACAGCATATTAAAAAGCAGAGACATTACATTGCCAACAAAGATTCATCTAGTCAAAGCTATGGTCTTTTCAGTACCCATGTATAGATGTGAGAGTTGGACCATAAAGAAGCTGAGCACTGAAAAACTGATCCTTTTGAACTACGGTGTTGGATAAGACTCTTGAGAGTCCCTTGGACTGTAAGGAGATCAAGTCAGTCAATTCTAAAGGAAATCAGTCCTGAATATTCATTGGAAGGACTGATGCTGAAATGGGAGTTCCAATATTTTGGCTTACTGAAGAGAAGTAACTGACTCACTGGAAAAGACCCTGATGCTGGGAAAGATTGAAGGTAGGAGGAAATGGGAACAACAAAGGATGAGATGATTGGACGTGAGTTTGAACAGACTCTGTGAGTTGGTGAAGCACAGGGAGGCCTGGCATGCTGCAGTCCATGGGGTTGCAAAGAGTTGGACACAACTGAGTACCTGAACTGAACTAATGGTGTGCAAGGCCAGTAGAATCTGTACTTATAGCTTTAGTCTTATAAAGAATAGAGGTGGTAATGCCATTTTAATATATCGATATTTTCACAACAAAGATTATTTTCAATTCCAACTTGTCACACATTTTACTGAAAAAATCTGGCTTTACCAGAGAACTTGGGTTCAATTATAAATTGTTTTTAAGTAAAGCATGTATAATTATGAAAAAGTCATTTTGAGAAGATGGTTAGTCAAGTAAGAAATCAAGTGTTTCTGTGTGTTAGTTGCTCAGTCATGTCTGACTCTTTTGCAACCCCATGGACTATAGCCCGCCAGGCTTCTCTGTCCATGGAATTCTCCAGGCAAGAATACTGGAGTGTGTTGTCATTCCCTTCTCCAGAAATCATGTATGGTTTTCCACAATTTTATCTTCTTAAGCAGTTCATGTTCTAAAGAAAATAAAAGCTGTTAAGGTATTGAAACAATAATTACTAAAGTGTATTGTTTTCTAGAAGTAACCTTGGAAACTGACATTTCTTTCATTGTCAGAGTGATTAACAATTAATGTTAGTGAGAATAAATGTTCTTAGAATTAATTTAACTACCAATCTTCTTCTTAAGTCATGATACATTGATAATGAAAAAACATGTTTTGAAAATGTTTTTATGTAAATATGCATATACATATATATGAAACTGAAAGTGTTAGTTGCTCAGTCATATCTGACTTTTTGCAACCCCATGCACCATTTAGCCCACCAGGCTCTTCTGTCCATGGAATTCTCCAGGCAAGAATACTGGATTGAGTAGCCATTCCCTTCTCCAGGAGATCTTCCTGACCCAGAGACTGAACCTGTGTGTCCTGCATTGCAGGCAGATTTTTTTTTTACCATATGAACCATGAGGGAAGCCCACATATATGAATTGCTGTTCAGTTGCTTAGTCGTGTCTGACTCTTTGCAATCCCATGGACTGCAGCACTTCAGACTTCCCTGTTCATCACCAACTCCTGGATCTTCCTCAAACTCATGTCCATTGAGTTGGTAATGCCATCCAACCATCTCATCCTCTGGCTCCCCCTTCTCCTCCTGCCTTCAATCTTTCCCAGCATCAGAGTCTTTTTCAATAAGTTAGCACTTTGCATGAGGTGGCCAGAGTATTGGAGTTCCAACTTCAGCATCAGTATTTTCAATGAATAGTCATAGTTGATTTCCTTTAGGATTGACTGGTTTGATCTCTTTTGCAGTCAAAGGGGCTCTCAAGAGTCTTCTCCAACACCACAGTTCAAAGCATCAGTTCTTTGGTGCTCAGCCTTCTTTATGGTCCAAGTCTTACATCTATACAAGACTACTGGAAAAACCATAGCTTTGACTATACAAATCTTTGTCAGTAAAGTAGTATCTCTACTTTTTAATACACTGTCTAGGCTTGTCCTTGCTTTTCTTTCAAGGAGCAAGCATCTTTTAATTTCATGACTGCAATCTCCATTCACATTGATTTTGGAGCCCAAGAAAATAGTCTGTCACTGTTTCCATTGTTTCCCCATCTATTTACCATGAAGTAATGGGACCAGATGCTGTGATCTTAGTTTTTTAAATGTTGAGTTTTAAGCCAGCTTTTTCACTCTCCTCTTTCACCTTCATCCAGAGGTTACTTCCTCTTCGCTTTCTGACATAAGGGTGCATATCTGAGGTTATTGATATTTTTGTTGGTAATATAAATATATTTAATTATAACACATGTATGTGTATATAAACACAGATACTCTTAATACGAATATATATATAGCATTTTCTTGCCTGACAAAATATGTCTACAGAAAATTATGTTTTCTAAAGTTTAATTCACATTAAGTCAGAAAGTGTTTACTGAATATCTTACACTCTACTGGTCAGGAGCTTATAGCATCATCTTCTTATCAAGAACTTATTGTCCAGTGGAATATTTGCTTTTAGATAAAAATTTACACATTTAAAAACAATGAAAGATCTTATCATCTTATGGTTTAAATGGTTATATTAAACTTTTAAAATTTAAAAGTTTTAAATTTTAAGTTTTTCCACAGAAAAACTATAGAGCAAAATAGCTATACATATTAATTATCATCTTAATTAGCTAAGTTGTATAAAGTATAATATTTGGATAAAGCTGTAAATTATATATTTTTCTTCAGTAATTTGCTTTCTGAAAGAAATCTATATAAATGAGTCAAAATCCAATCAATCAAATAAAAATTTACCTAGCACAATAGTTTAAAATTTATTATTAATTTATTTTTTCCACAGAATAAAGAATAGTTTCCAAATAGTGCATCTTGAAAGGCACAGTGGCATTTTATTTTAGTTTTTGAAAATTTAAAATAAATCCAATGGTAAAACTGCTTATGAAGTATTCAGATATTTTCAAAGTTCATTTTTGAGTCAAGTGAAAGTATTGTGCTAATCAGGCATAGAAATCATGGTAGGTATAGCAATTTATTGTAGTGAGATACTTAAGTCACATTATTCTTTTTGAATCTGGTTGTTGAAGTCACTATCTTACAGTGCTTGCTTTAATGTACTTCTAGAACTCCTTTACAATTTGACGTTAATGAACACCTCTAAATGCATTTGAATTATGAATTTGAATTTAAACTCTGTCTTGATTGCCAAGCATGCTAAATGCAGACAAAGTGGTAATCAGTCAACCATTTATATTACTTTATTACCAGGTTAACTCAATTCAGTCAACATTTGTTGAGTGTCCATTATCCTAGCCACTTATATGGAAATATGTGCTGGCTTATCAATGTTTTAAATTTGTTTAGCAAACAACCATAATTATATTTCAGTTTAATAGTCTATTATCTTTACATTTATAATCAATTGTTTAAAAAGGCCTATGTTTGAAGGCATTTGTCATCAACCATGTGGAATTTATTGTGTTAAAACAATGACAAGAGTGAGTGTTGCATGCTCAGTCCTGTCCAACTCTTTTGCGACCCCATAGACTGTAGCCTGCCAGGCTCCTCTGTCCATGGGGTTATCCAGGCAACAATACTGAAGTCGGTTGGCATTTCCTTCTCTACGGGATCTTCCAGACTCCAGGGATCAAACCAAGATCTCTTGCATCTCCTGCATTGACAAGCACATTCTTTACCATTAGACCACCCAGGAAGCCCAAAACAATGATAATTATTACTAAATTTCTGTTGTATTTTAATGCTGAAATTGCCAGGAATTGTTTATTTATGCTTCCTTTCCTTGCATTTGGTTTCTAAAGAAGCTTGAATTAGAGAAATGTGAGATGCTCAACATCTAAAGTATTTTCTTACAGACTTTAAATTTGGTCTCATAAAGTACTGAAAACTGAAAATTTTGTTTATATGGTTTATAAAGGTTTCAGTTTATATGTCTGTAAGGAACCTGATCAGGACTGGAAAGTATTAAGCGTGTTTGAGACATACTTTCTTTCTGAAATAGGTGAAAGCAGCATCCCCCAAATGCGGGCAACGCTCAGTGGATGGTGACTTCCCTGTTACAGAAGTACTAACTGAAAGCGCTTGTGGGATGCTATAAAGAACCTTATCAAATAAAACTTTCTGCAATGAAGAGAACATTATCTGTGCTTCTAATCTCGAGTTTCCAAAACACATTATGAAACATTTGAAAAGTGAATAATGTGGCTAAGGGGCTGAATTTTTCATTTTAATTAATATAAATTTGATTTTCAATAGTTGTGAATGACTATGACAATTATCAGTTCAATTCATTTCAGTCCCTCAGTCATGTCTGACTTCGTGACCCCACGGACAGCAGCATGCCAGGTTTCCCTGTCCATCACCAATTCCCGGAGCTAACTCAAACTCATCTCCTTCGAGTCAGCGATGCCATCCAAACATCTCATCCTCTGTCGTCCCCTTCTCCTCTTGCCTTCAATCTTTCCCAGAATCAGGGTCTTTTCCATTGAGTCAGTTCTTCACATCAGGTGGCCAGATACTGGAACTGGATTATATCAGACAGCAATTTACCACTTGTATTCAAGCAAAAGTCACATGAGGTGTTTAAGATTGCTTCTGTGTGTTTTTTCATACTGTTCATGGGGCTCTCAAGGCAAGAATACTGAAGTGGTTTGCCATTCCCTTCTCGAGCGGATCACATTCTGTCGGACCTCTCCACCATGATCCATCCGTCTTGGGTGGCCCCCCACAGCATGACTTAGTTTCGTTGAGTTAGACAAGGCTGTGGTCCATGTGATTAGACTGACTAGTTTTCTGTGATTATGGTTTCAGTGTGTCTTTCCTCTTATGCCCTCTTGCAACACCTACCATCTTACTTGGTTTTCTCTTACCTTGGACGTGGGGTATCTCCTCACAGCCACCTGTCTTGACCTTGAATGTGGAGTACTGAAACTCCGACCTGGAACTCCCCAGGTCAGTAAGTGCCCAATATGCTACTGGAGATCAGTGGAGAAATAACTCCAGAAAAAATGAAGGGATGGAGCCAAACCAAAAATAATACCCAGTTGTGGATGTGACTGGTGATAGAAGCAAGGTCCGATGCTGTAAAGAGCAATATTGCATAGGAGCCTGGAATGTTAGGTCCATAAATCAAGGCAAATTGAAAGTAGTCAAACAAGAGATGGCAAGGGTGCTGTCGACATTCTAGGAATCAGCGAACTAAAATGGACTGGAATGGGTGAATTTAATTCAGATGGCCATTATATCTACTACTGTGGGCAGGAATCCCTTAGAAGAAATGGAGTAGCCATCATGGTCATCAAAAGAGACCAAAATGCAGTATTTGGATGCAATCTCAAAAACGACAGAATGATCGCCACTCATTTCCAAGGCAAACCATTCAATACCACAGTAATCCAAGCGTATGCCCAAATCAGTAATGCTGAAGAAGCTGAAGCTGAAGAGTTCTATGAAGACTTCCAAGACCTTTTAAAACTAACACCTCAAAAAGATGTCCTTTCATTATAGGGGACTGGAATGCAAAAGTAGGGAGTCAAGGAACACCTGGGGTAACAGGCAAATTTGGCCTTGGAATGTGGAATGAAGCAGGGCAAAGGCTAATAGAGTTTTGCCAGGAGAACACACTGGTCATAGCAAACACCCTCTTCCAACAACACAAGAGAAGACTCTACACATGGACATCACCAGATGGTCAACACCAAAATCAAAAACATCCATTCTGCTTTATTAACTATGCCAAAGCATTTGACTGTGTGGATCACAATAAACTGTGGATAATTCTAAAAGAGATGGGAATACCAGACCACCTGACCCATCTTTTGAGAAACTTGCATGCAGGCCAGGAAGCAACAGTTAGAACTGGACATGGAACAACAGACTGATTCCAAATAGGGAAAGGAGTATGTCAAGGCTGTATACTGTCACCCTGCTTATTTAACTTATATGCAGAGTACATCATGAGAAACACTGGGCTGCAGGAAGCACAAACTGGAATCAAGATTGCCGGGAGAAATATCAATCACCTCAGATAAGCAGATGACACTGCCCTTATGGCAGAAAGTGAAGAGGAACTCAAAAGCCTCTTGATGAAAGTGAAAGTGGAGAGTGAAAAAGTTGGCTTAAACCTCAACATTCAGAAGATCATGGCATCCAGTCCCATCACTTCATGGGAAATAGATGGGGAAAAACTGGAAACAGTGTCAGACTTTATTTTGGGGGGCTCCAAAATCACTGCAGATGGTGACTGCAGCCATGAAATTAAAAGACGCTTACACCTTGGAGGGAAAGTTATGACCAACCTAAATAGCATATTCAAAAGCAGAGACATTACTTTGCCATCAAAAGTCCATCTAGTCAAGGCTATGGTTTTTCCAGTGGTCATGTATGGATGTAAGAGTTGCACCGTGAAGAAGGCTGACCGCCGAAGAATTGATGCTTTTAAACTGTGGTGTTGGAGAAGACTCTTGTGAGACTCTTGGACTGCAAGGAGATCCAACCAGTCCATCCTAAAGGAGATCAGTCCCAGGTGTTCTTTGGAAGGACTGATCCTAAAGCTGAAACTCCAGTACTTTGGCCACCTCCTGCAAAGTGTTGACTAATTGGAAAAGACTCTGATGCTGGGAGGGATTGGGAGCAGGAGGAGAAGGAAACGACAGAGAATGAGATGGCTAGATGGCATCTCCGACTCGATGGACATGAGTCTGAGTGAACTCCAGGAGTTGGTGATGGACAAGGAGGACTGGCGTGCTGCGATTCATGGGGTGGCAAAGAGTCGGACACGACTGAGTGACTGACCGGGACTGTGAATTTTAGACATTTCAGATCACCAACCACAAGGCTTGCTGACCCCCTGAACATACGTTTAATGCCACCATTACAAAGAATTTTCCTTAGTAAAGTGACATCCTGGATACCAGACATGTTACTTTTTTTATGTGACCGGTAAGTAAGAAAGATGGCACTAATACTATCCAAATTGAGAGCTTGTGTAATGGCACATACAAGGTTGTTTCCTGTGGGGTTAGCCTTAAATAACTTCCAAACTGACTCAAGCTCCTAATGGCCATAGTGATTATGTTCTTGTTATTTCATGTCATTCCTTATGAACTGAGTGAAGAGATAGCTTTCAGAATGTATAAAGTAAACTTACTTGGCAGAGAAATGAAGAAACCACTATTGTGAAAGTTCAAAGTCAGATTCTCACTTTCAAAATTTGCTGTTTTGGGAAAGAAGGAATGATAATCTGCCCACATTGCAGAATTGTTTTCAAGACAAGAGACTATTAAGCAGTAGACAGTTTTGTGTGTGTGTGTGTGTGTGTGTGTTTAACTTAAAGACTTGCTCTTGGGCAGATGCCAAAGGAGGGGAGGGGATAAAACTTTTGTCTTTTTCTGGATGTGCTATAATACAGATTTCTTAAACTGACATAAAATTTCAGTTATTGTAGGCAGCCAAAGTAAAATGATGTGCTTTTCTCCAACAAACTCCATTTTTCCTGATACATGACATTTTTTCATACTGTTTTCTCTGCCTGAAGCACCTTTCCTCACAACTTTACACACCAAAAGCATATCTGATCTTTAATGTTCATATTAATGCTATCTTATCCCTGGTTTTCTTTATTCCATTTTCCTTAAATGATTTTTTCCAGAACCTACTTATATTTTTACAGTGAAAAATACACCTTTCCCTCACTCTCCAAGATCATATGCTTCACATAAGTGATGGCCCAGGCATTACTGTAACCTCCCCAGTGCCCTGTAGCTCAGATGGTAAAAAATCTGCATGCAATGCAGGAGACCCAGGTTTAATTCCTGGGTCAGGAAAATGTCCTAGAGAAGAAAATGGCAGCCCATTCCAGTATTCTTGCCTGGAAAATCACATAGACAGACGATCCTGGTGGGCCACAGTCCATGGGATCACAAAGATTCCACATGACTGAAGCAACTAAACCACCTCCATGCTTTGAAAAGTGCCAGAGTAATAATAGGTACAAAACAGATATGATGAAGATGATATAGCAAACAAATGAATGAACGGATGAATGGGTGAATAACAAAGCAGAAATCTTTAGAAAATCATTCACTGGTAAAAACAAACAAACAAACAAAAACTACCTGAAAAGCAGTTAAGAGCCTAATTGGAAATGTTAACATTCCTTAAGAATGCTTTACATTGCAAGTTGCATGAAGCCTCACTTAAACTAATATAAAAGCAAAGGAAAAGACCCTGACTTTGGGAAAGATTAAAGGCAGAAGGAAAAGAGGGCAACAATGGTTGAGATGGTTGGACGGCATCACCGATTCAATGGACTTGAACTTGAGCACACGCTGGAAGATGGTGAGGGACAAGGAATGCTGCCCCGCTGCAGTCCATGTGGTTGTGAAGAGTCGGACATGGCTTGGCAACTGAACAACAACAACAACAAACAAAGGAAGAGAATTTACTGACATACACATCTGGAATAGTCTTTTGAGAGATGAGGCTTCAGAGCTTTTGGGGATAAGTTTGGAAATGGCATCCAGGGGCCCAAATTTTTCTACTTTTTGTTCTACTTCCTTTGCCTCCTTCAAGCTCCATGATGGCAATCAGCAGCTTGAGGGACCATATACTTATAAGTTCATTTCTGGTGGAAGAGTGTTGCAACTGTCCACTGTATACCTGACAAAGTTTGAGATTCACATTAGGCCTTTCTAACGCAATCTGCTGAATTTTTTTTATCCTGGAAGTTGTCTGGAAGTGTAATACCACTAGACCTTGAGTTGAAGTGAAGATGGAGTTTCATTCTCCTCACATTCCACTCTCAAACTGTAGATTCAGTTGCCAGAATAGGGAATATCTGTCTATTGAGGAGACAAATACGAAATGCCCATCTCAGAAAATGAAACAAAACTAAATTGTAAAGAGTCATATGCTGACTGACCCACTCCAGTATTCTTCCCTGGAAAATTCCACAAAGAGAGGAGCCTGGCAAGCTACAGCCCAATGGGGTTGCAAAGAGTCGGACAAGACTGAGTGATAACATGCACATATGCACTCTGACTGAACTCCATCCACATCTACCATAAATTAATTGGGGACTCAGTGAAAGTTCCTTATTCTTAGTGTATTAGTTTAGGAGGGGGGCTAATTTTTCCTCTGAATAAGAAAATTCATCAGAAGAAGGAGTCATTTGCATTAGACTGTAAATGGCAGAATGAGAATATTTTCAACCAGCATTTTCTCCAAGAGGAGAAGGGGATGACAGAGGATAAGATGGTTGGATGTCATCGATGACTCAATGGACATAAGTTTGAGCAGGCTCTGGGAGTTGAAGGACAGCGATGTCTGGCCTGCTGCAGCTCATGGTATCGCAAAGAGTCAGACACCACTGAGTGACTGAACTGAACTGAACGATCCCCACGGCATCTTACGTAGGTACTCTGAATTTCTTTCATGGGTAGCATCCACTGAGTGTGATAACTATCATTAGCATCTGGTTAATATTACTGCTAGTTTCTCTCAGAAAGAGACTCTGGACAGGCATTAATCAGATTGATAACAATGCCTGGAATAGAAATAGATGCCCACACTTACCAGGGTATAATTTGAGGCTAAAAATCCTCTAAAATATCTGTTTCTTGCTGTTTTTCATAGTTTCCTGGTTTCTCATTTGATTTTGACTTTCAATTTAGTCTCAAATTTATATTTTTGGTAGAACCAGGCTTTCTTTTGACTTAAAGCTAGGAATTATTCTCAGACTTCTATTATTATTATTATTTTTAATCACTTCCCTCTCCTATTACATTTAGCAGGCAAGATAAACTGGTGGTTGAGTAGAGGACTTGGAGTCAGACAAATTTGATTTCTTTTCCCAGATCTGACGCTTAATTAAACATGGTACAATTTGATTCCCTGATCTAAAAAATCTCAATAAAATCAGAGTTATTGTAAAGACCAAATAGAGTACATATAAAGTACTGAGCTTAGTACAAAGTAAATGTCATTTATTATGGGCATCATAATTATTTATATTATCTGTTAGTTGAACAACAAGTTACAAAGAATGATATCTAAGAACTGACTCTTTTTACAGCCATCCATGTTCAATTTAATACTTGGCAAATTTAGGCTATAATAAAGATGATATATTCATGAATTTTTTCTAAGTGGAACAACAAAATATTAAAGGAATTTCTTCAGATAAGTTGTGTTTTAGCAATATCTCTATGGTTGCATGAAAGAATGGATTCTAGAGAAAAACAAAGGTGAGAATGAAGATATGAGGCTCAATTAGTTTGTTACTAATATATCATGGTGGAAAAAATTGTCATCTATGCTGTGAGCTTTCATCTATTTCTTTGCATTGATCACTGAGGAGGGCTTTCTTATCTCTCCTTGCTATTCTTTGGAACTCTGCATTCAAATGGGTATATCTTTCCTTTTCTCCTTTGCCTTTAGCTTCTCTTCTTTACTCAGCTATTTGTAAGGCCTCCTCAGACAGCCATTCTGCCTTGTTGCATTTCTTTTTCTTGGGGATGGTCTTGCTAACTGCCTCCTGTACAATGTCAAGAGTTTTTGTCCATAATTATTCAGGCACTCTATCAGATCTAATCCCTTGAATCTATTTGTCACTTCCACTGTATAATCATAAGAGATTTGATTTAGTTCATACCTAAATGGTCTAGTGGTTTTCCCCACTTTCTTCAATTTAAGTATGAATCTGGTAATAAGAAGTTCATGACCAGTCAGCTCATGGTCTTATTTTTGCTGATTGTATAGAGATTCTCTATCTTTGGCTGCAAAGAATATAATCAATCTGATTTTGGTATTGACCATCTGGTGATGTCCATGTGTAGAGTCCTCTCTTGTGTTGTTGGAAGATGGTATTGCTATGACTAGTGCATTCTCTTGGCAAAACTGTAAGCCTTTCAGTTCAGTTCAGTTCAGTCGCTCAGTCGTGTCCGCCTCTTTGTGACTCCATAAATCACAGCACGCCAGACCTCCTTGTCCATCACCATCTCCCAGAGTTCACTCAGACTCACGTCCATCAAGTCCTTGATGCCATCCAGCCATCTCATCCTATATCATCCCCTTCTCCTCCTGCCCCCAGTCTCTCCCAGCATCAGAGTCTTTTCCAGTGAGTCAACTATTCGCATGAGGTGGCCAAAGTACTGCAGTTTCAGCTTTAGCATCATTCCTTCCAAAGAAATCCCAGGGTTGATCTCCTTCAGATTGGATAGGTTGGATCTCTTGCAGTCCAAGGGACCCTCAAGAGTCTTCTCCAACACCACAGTTCAAAAGCATCAATTCTTTGGTGCTCAGCCTTCTTCACAGTCCAACTCTCACATCCATACATGACCACTGGAAAAACCATAGCTTTGACTAGGCGGACCTTAGTCGGCAAAGTAAAGTCTCTGCTTTTGAATATACTATCTAGGTTGGTTATAACTTTTCTTCCAAGGAGTAAGTGTCTTTTAATTTCATGGCTGCAGTCACCATCTGCAGTGATTTTGGAGCCCACAAAAATAAAGTCTGACACTGTTTCTACTGTTTCCCCATCTATTTCCCATTAAGTGATGGGACCGGATGCCACGATCTTCGTTTTCTGAATGTTGAGCTTTAAGCCAACTTTTTCACTCTCCGCTTTTGCTTTCATCAAGAGGCTTTTTAGTTCCTCTTCACTTTCTGCCATAAGGTTGGTGTCATCTGCATATCTGAGGTTACTGATATTTCTCTCGGCAATCTTGATTCCAGCTTGTGTTTCTTGCAGTCCAGCATTTCTCATGATGTACTCTGCATAGGAGTTAAATAAGCAGGCTGACAATATACAGCCTTGAAGTACTCCTTTTCCTATTTGGAACCAGTCTGTTGTTCCATGTCCAGTTCTAACTGTTGCTTCCTGACCTGCATACAGATTTCTCAAGGCGCAGGTTAGGTGGTCTGGTATTCCCATCTCTTTCAGAATTTTCCACAGTTTATTGTGATCCACACAGTCAAAGGCTTTGGCATAGTCAAGAAAGCAGAAATAGATGTTTTTCTGGAACTCTCTTGCTTTTCCCATGATCCAGTGAATGTTGGCAATTTGATCTCTGGTTCCTCTGCCTTTTCTGAAACCAGCTTGAATATCAGGGATTTCACGGTTCACATATTGTTAGCCTTTGCCCTGCTTCAATTTGTACTCCAATGACAAATTTGCCTGTTACTCCAGGTATCTCTTGACTTCCTACTTTTACATTCCAGTCCCCTATAAATAAAAGGACACCTTTTTTTGGATGTTAGTTCTAAAATATCTTGTAGGTCTTCATAGAACCATTCAGCTTTAGCTTCTTCAGCATTTCTGGTCAGGGAATAGACTTGGATTACCATGATATTGAATGGTTTGCCTTGGAAATGAACAGAGATCATTCTTTCCTTTTTGAGACTGCATCCAAGTACTGCATTTTGAACTCCTTTGTTGACTATGATGGCTACTCCATTTCTTCTAAGGGATTCTTGCCCACAGCAGTAGATATAATGGTCATCAGAGTTAAATTTGCCCATTCCAGTCTATTTTAGTTCACTGATTCATAAAATGTCGAGGTTTACTCTTGCCATATCCTATTTGACCATACATTGGAAGTGGTCATGAACCACTTGATTCATGAACCTAACATTCCAGGTTCCTAGGCAAAATTCTTTACAATATTGGGCTTTACTTCCATCACCAGTCACATCCACAAGTGGGCATTGTTTTTGCTTTGGTTCCATCTCTTCATTCTTTCTAGAGTTATTTCTCCACAATTCTTCAGTAGCATATTAGGCACCTACCATCCTGGGGAGTTCATCTTTCAGTGTCTTATCTTTTTGCCTTTTCATACTGTTCACGGTGTTCTCAAGGATAGAATACTGAAGTGGTTGGCCATTCCCTTCTCCAGTGGACTACATTTTGTCATAAATCTCAACCATGACCTGCCATGGGTGCCCCTACATGGCATGGCTCATAGTTTCAATGAGTTAGACAGGGCCATGGTCCATGTGATCAGTTTGATTGGTTTTCTTTGATTGTGGTTTTCATTCTGTCTGCCCTCTGATGGATAAGGCTAAGAGGCTTATGGGAGTTTCCTGATGGGAGAGACTGACTGGGGGAAACTGGGTCTTGCTCTTATGTGCAGGGCCAAGCTCAGTAAATCTTTAATCCAATTTTCTGTTGATGGGCAGGGCTGTGTTCCCTCCCTGTTGTAATGAAGATAATGGGGACCTCCTTTATAAGGTCCTGTGCATGCACTGCCACACTCAGTGCCCCCGACCCTCAGCAGGCCAACACCAACCCATGCTTCCACCAGAGACTGCTGGACACTCACAGGCAAGTATGGGTCAGTCTTTAATGGAGTTGCTGCTCCTTTCTCCTAGGTCCTGGTACACAGAAATGTTTTGTTTGTGCCCTCCAAGAGTCTGTTTCCCAAGTCCTGTGTAAGTTCTGGTGGCTCTATGGTGGGGTTAATGGCGACCTCCTCCAAGAGGGTTATGCCATACCCAGGTCTGCTGCACTCAAAGCCCCTGCCTCTGCAGCGGGCCACTGCTGACCTGCACCTCTGCAAGAGGCACTCTAGCACTCAAAGATGGAGAAGGGAATGGCAAACCACTTCAGTATTCTTGCCTTGAGAACCCCATGAACAGTAGAAAAAGGCAAAATAATAGGTTACTGAAAGAGGAAATCCCCAGGTCAGTAGTTGCCCAATATGCTACTGGAGATCAGTGGAGAAATAACTCCAGAAAAAATGAAGGGATGGAGCCAAATGAAAAACAATACCCAGCTGTGGATGTGACTGGTGATAGAAACAAAACCGATGCTGTAAAGAGCAATATTGCATAAGAACCTGGAATGTCAGGTCCATGAATCAGGGCAAATTGGAAGTGGTCAAACAAGAGATGGCAAGAGTGAACGTCAACATTCTAGGAATCAGCTGACTAAAATGGACTGGAAGAGTGAACTTAACTCAGATGACCATTATTACATCTAATACTGCGGGCAGGAATCCCTCAGAAGAAATGGAATAGGCATCATGGTCAACAAAAGAGTCCAAAATGCAGTACTTGGATGCAGTCTCAAATATGACAGAATGATCTCTGTTTGATTCTAAGGCTAATCATACAATATCATAGTAATCCAATTCTATGCCCCAACCAGTAACACTGAAGAAGCTGAAGTTGAACAGTTCTATGAAGACCTACAAAACCTTGTAGAACTAACACCCCACAAAGATGTCCTTTTCATTATAGGGGACTGGAATGCAAAAGTAGCAAGTCAAGAAACACCTGGAGTAAAAGGCAAATTTGGCCTTGGAATGCGGAATGAAGCAGGGCAAAGACTAATGGAGTTTTGCCAAGAAAATGCACTGGTCATAGCAAACACCCTCTTCCAAAAACACAAGAGAAGACTATACACATGGACATCACCAGATGGTCAACACCAAAATCAGATTGATTATATTCTTTGCAGCCAAAGACGGAGAAGCTCTACACAGCCAGAAAAAACAAGACCGGGAGCTGACTGTGGCTCAGATCATGAACTTCTTATTGCCAAATTCAGACTTAAATTGAAGAAAGTAGGGAAAACCAGTAGACCATTCAGATATGACCTAAATCAAATCCCTTCTGATTATACAGTAAAAGTGAGAAATAGATTTAAAGGCCTAGATCTGATAGATAGAGTGCCTGATGAACTATGGAATGAGGTTCATGACGTTGTACAGGAGACAGGGATCAAGACCATCCCCATGGGAAAGAAATGCAAAAAAGCAAAATGGCTGTCTGGGGAGGCCTTACAAATAGCTGTCAAAACAAGAGAAGTGAAAAGCAAAGGAGAAAAGGAAAGATATAAGCATCTGAATGCAGAGTTCCAAAGACTAGCAAGGAGAGATAAGAAAGCCTTCTTCAGCGATTGATGCAAAGAAATAGAGGAAAACAACAGAATGGGAGAAACTAGAGATCTCTTCAAGAAAATTAGAGATACCAAGGGAACATTTCATGCAAAGACGGGCTCGATAAAGGACAGAAATGGTATGTAACTAACAGAAGCAGAAGATATTAAGAAGAGGTGGCAAGAATACACAGAACTGTACAAAAATGATTTTCACGACCCGGATAATCACGATGGTGTGATCACTAATCTATAGCAAGAAATCCGGGAATGTGAAGTCAAGTGGGCCTTAGAAAGCATCACTACAAACAAAGCTAGTGGAGGTGATGGAATTCCAGTGGAGCTATTTTCAAATCCTGAAAGATGATGCTGTGAAAGTGCTGCACTCAATATGCCAGCAAGTTTGGAAAACTCAGCAATGGCCACAGGACTGGAAAAGGTCAGTTTTCATTCCAACCTCAAAGAAAGGCAATGCCAAAGAATGCACAAACTACCTCACAATTGCACTCATCTCACATGCTAGTATAGTCATGCTCAAAATTCTCCAAGCCAGGCTTAAGCAATATGTGAACCGTGAACTCGCTGATGTTCAAGCTGGTTTTAGAAAAGGCAGAGGAACCAGAGAGCAAATTGCCAACATCTGCTGGATCATGGAAAAAGCAAGAGAGTTCCAGAAAAACATCTATTTCTGCTTTCTTGACTATGCCAAAGCCTTTGACTGTGTATATCACAATAAACTGTGGAAAATTCTTTTTTTTTTTTTTGGAAAATTCTGAGAGAGTAGGGAATAGCAGACCACCTGACCTGCCTCTTGAGAAATTTGTATGCAGGTCAGGAAGCAACAGTTAGAACTGGACATGGAACAACAGACTGGCTCCAAATAGGAAAAGGAGAATGTCAAGGCTGTATATTGTCACCCTGCTTATTTAACTTCTATGCAGAGTACATCATGAGAAACGCTGGACTGGAAGAAACATAAGCTGGAATCAAGATTGCTGGGAGAAATATCACTCACCTCAGATATGCAGATGACGCCACCCTTATGGCAGAAAGTGAAGAGGAACTCAAAAGTTTCTTGATGAAAATGAAAGAGGAGAGTGATAAAGTTGGCTTAAAGCTCAACATTCAGAAAATGAAGATCATGGCATGTGGTCCCATCACTTCACGGGAAATAGATGGGGAAACAGTGGAAACAGTGTTAGACTTTATTTTCTTGGGCTCCAAAATCACTGCAGATGGTGACTGCAGCCATGAAATTAAAAGACGCTTACTCCTTGGAAGAAAAGTTATAACCAACCTAGACAGTATATTCAAAAGCAGAGACATTACTTTATTGACTAAGGTCCATCTAGTCAAGACTATGGTTTTTCCAGTGGTCATGTATGGATGTGAGAGTTGGACTGTGAAGAAGGCTGAGCACCGAAGAATTGATGCTTTTGAACTGCGGTGTTGGAGAAGACTCTTGAGAGTTCCTTGGACTGCAAGGAGATCCAACCAGTCCATCCTAAAGGAGATCAACCCTGGGATTTCTTTGGAAGGAATGATGCTAAAGCTAAAACTGCAGTACTTTAGCCACCTCATGCAAAGAGTTGACTCATTGGAAAAGACTCTGATGCTGGGAGAGATTGGGGGCAGAAGGAGAAGGGGACAACAGAGAATAAAATGGCTGAATGGCATCACTGACTCGATGGACATGAGTCTGAGTGAACTCCGGGAGTTGGTGATGGACAGGGAGGCCTGGTGTGCTGCAGTTCATGGGGTTGCAAAGTGTCGGACACGACTGAGCGAGTGAACTGAACTGAACACCCAAAGACAGTTTTGGCTCAGTTTGTAGGGTTTCCTGGTTCACACAAGGTTTTGTTTGTGCCCTGTGAGCATCTCTGGAAGGTATGGGGTTTAATTCTAAGCATGATTTCACCCCTCCTACCATCTTCCTGAGGCTTCTCCTTTGCCCATGGACATGGGGTATCTTTTTTTTGGAGGGATTTGACATTCTCTTGTTAACAGTTGTTCAGCAGGAATTTGTAATTTTGGATTTCTTACAGGAGAATATGAACACATGTTCTTCTACTCCACCATCTGCAGATGACACCACCCTTACAGCAGAAAGCAAAGAAGAGCTAAAGAGCCTCTTGATGAAAATGAAAGGGGAGAGTGAAAAAGTTGGCTTAAAACTCAACATTCAGAAAACTAAGATCATCGCCTCTGATCCCATCATTCATGGCAAATAGATGGGGAAACAATGGAAACAGTGAGAGACTTTATTTTGGGGGGGTCTCCAAAATGACTGCCAATGGTAAAAATTGATGCCATGAAATTAAAAGACACTTGCTCCTTGGAAGACAAGCTATGATCAACCTAGACAGCATATTAAAAAAGCAGAGACATTACTTTGCCAACAAAGGTTCGTCTAGTCAAAGCTATAGTTTTCCAGTAGTCATGTATGGGTGTGAGAGTTGGACTATAAAGAAAGATGAGCACTGAAGAATTGATGTTTTTGAACTGTGGTGTTGGAGAAGACTCTTGAGAGTTCCTTGGACTGCAAGGAGATCAAACTAGTCAATCCTAATGGAAATCAGTCCTGAAAATTCTTTGGAAGGACTGAAGCTAAAGCTGAAATTCCAATAATTTGGCCATGTGATATGAATAACTGACTCATTGAAAAAGACCCTGATGCTGGGAAAGATTGAAGGCAGTGGAAGAAGGGGATGACAGAAGATGAAATGGTTGGATGATCACCAACTCAATGGACATGAGCTTGAGTAAGTTTCAGGAGTTGGTGATGGACAGGGAAGATTGGCATGCTGCTGTCCATGGTGTTGCAAAGAATTGGACATGGCTGAGCAACTGAATTGTACTGATTCTGTGAATTACAGGGATTTAGATGTATATGCAATGATAAGAAAGAATTTGGTGATGAATTGAAAGAGAGAAAGGAATCTAAAAGTCCGCCAGTTTTCCTATTTGAGCAAGAGCCTGGAAAATCATATTATCCACTGAGATAGAATAAGTAGAGGAAGTGAGGTCCTTGTATTCACTCTTCTCTCTACAATCCATCATCCTAAATGCTATCAAAGTGATCTTTCTAAAACAATTTTGATGATGAAAGCCTCTGCATAGACAATTCAGTGGATAATCATTACCCAAGTAACAATGCATAAACCCTACATTCAAGTATAATTTGTTTGCAGATTACTTTTTATCCTTCTTACTTTTTCCTTAATCACAGTCTCTGGACCTGTGTGTGTGAGTGAGTGAGACAGTTATCCTATAATTAACTTTTCTAGCCCCTTCTCCAACTTGCAATATTCCATCATTTTTTCATCTAGGTAAATTGATATCCCTTACGTCCATGATTCCCAGTCTTCTTCATGCCAGATTGACTACATCTCATCCTTTGGCCCCCATTGCAGTGATCATTATATATATATATATATATAAAATATGTTGTTTCACCAACAAAATGTGCTTACATGTCTTCTTGCCAGCACACTGTGTATCCCAACATGGATGAGGTTAGCTTTCCCTTGTACTATACCTTCCATCATAAAGAATGTGCTCAATAAATGTTTAATGAGTAAACTAAACATGGGGATAAGTGTGTCAGTGTTTGGATACATGTAGAGTTGGACCATCTCTGCTCCAGCTTTACACACAGTTTTCTTTGTACAGGAATCTGAGGTGAAGATGACCAAATATAACAGGAATTCCTATGGAAGAAACTATAAAGACTTTTTTCTCACCTCAGTTTGCACAGTATTAACATTATCCACTGTTGTCATACTATAGCCTTCCTATTTACTGAATGACAATTTACTTGAAATATCAAATATTTTTAATGGATCATTTTAAATATGATTTGTAATATTGATTTGTCTGCATTGTAAATATGATTGTCTACATTGTGACAATATGCAGACTTACACATCTGAAAACTATTCAACTTTGCATGGAAATTTTACACACAGAGTACAACTGAAATTTCATGTGTCATTGACAAAACTTGGTGCCATCATCTGAGTAGTTTTCAAAGTAATCCTTGATAGAGTTATGTTTTAGGCAGATTAATGTATACAATAAATGTACAGAGTATTTAATATATTGATATTTTTAAATACTGTTAGAATACATTTTATATTGTGGCTTTTATAGGATTCTTGTTTACATTTAAGTACCTGACTGATAAATGATCATCAGAAAATCTGATGATCAGCTAATGAATTTAAAAGCAGTCATTATATTTCAGCCTATATGTCCTCCTCATTGCCTTGAGAGAGAATAATAATTTTGTGATTCTTATGAAATTATAATTGCTAAATATAATTTAAATAATTAATCTTCCACAATATAAAGAAATATATCTTAAAGATCTAAAGCTTTCCTAAGAAACAAGAAAAAGACAGCTGACCCTTGAACAATGTGGGTTTGAACTGTTCAGGTCAACATATAAGCAGATCTTTTTTTCACTAGTAAATAAAGTGCTCCACGACCTACAGTTGGTTGAATCTGCTGATCAGTTCAGTTCAGTTCAGTCGCTCAGTCTTGTCCAACTCTTCACGACCCCATGAATCACAGCATTCCAGGCCTCCCTGTCCATCACCATCTCCCAGAGTTCACTCAGACTCACGTCCATCGAGTCCGTGAAGCCATTCAGCCACCTCATACTCGGTCGTCCCCTTCTCCTTCTGCCCCCAATCCCTTGCAGCATCAGAGTCTTTTCCAATGAGTCAACTCTCCGCATGAGGTGACTAAAGTACTGGAGTTTCAGCTTTAGCATCATCCTTTCAAAGAAATCAAAGGGTTGATCTCCTTCAGATTGGAATGGTTGGATCTCCTTGGAGTCCAAGGGACCCTCAAGAGTCTTCTTCAACACCACAGTTCAAAGGCATCGATTCTTTGGCGCTCAGCCTTCTTCACAGTCCAACTCTCACATCCATACATGACCACTGGAAAAACCATAGCCTTAACTAGATGGACCTTAGTCGGCAAAGTAATGTCTCTGCTTTTGAATATACTATCTAGGTTGATCATAACTTTTCTTCCAAGGAGTAAGCTTCTTCTAATTTCATGGCTGCAATCATCATCTGCAGTGATTTTGGAGCCCCAGAAAATAAAGTCTGACACTGTTCCACTGTTTCCCCATCAATATTCCATGAAGTGATGGGACCAGATGCCATGATCTTCATTATATGAATGTTGAGCATTAAGCCAACTTTTTTGCTCTCCTTTTTGACTTTCATCAAGAGGCTTTTGAGTTCCTCTTTACTTTCTGCCATAAGGGTGGTGTCATCTGCATATCTGAGGTGATTGATATTTCTCCTGGCAATCTTGATTCCAGCTTGTGTTTCTTCCAGTCCAGCGTTTCTCATGATGTACTCTGCATAGAAGTTAAATAAGCAGGGTGACAATATACAGCCTTGACGTACTCCTTTTCCTATTTGGAACCAGTCTGTTGTTCCATGTCCAGTTCTAACTGTTGCTTCCTGACCTGCATACAGATTTCTCAAGAGGCAGGTCAGGTGGTCTGGTATTCCCATGTCTCTCATAATTTTCCAGTTTATTGTGATCCACACAGTCAAAGGCTTTGGCATAGTCAATAAAGCAGAAATAGATGTTTTTCTGGGACTCTCTTGCTTTTTCCATGCCATGATCCAGCAGATGTTGGCAATTTGCTCTCTGGTTCCTCTGCCTTTTCTAAAACCAGTTTCAACATCAGGGAGTTCACAGTTCACATATTGCTGAAGTCTGGCTTGGAGAATTTTGAGAATTACTTTACTAGCATGCAAGATGAGTGCAATCGTGCAGTAGTTTGAGCATTCTTTTGCATTGCCTTTCTTTGGGATTGGAATGAAAACTGACCTTTTCCAGTCCTGTGGCCACTGCTGAGTTTTCCAAACTTGCTGGCATATTGAGTGCAGCACTTTCACAGCATCATCTTTCAGGATTTGAAATAGCTCCACTGGAATTCCATCACTTCCACTAGCTTTGTTTGTAGTGATGCTTTCTAAGGCCCACTTGACTTCACATTCCAAGATGTTTGGCTCTAGATAAGTGATCACACCATCATGATTATCTAGGTCATGAAAATCTTTTTTGTACAGTTCTTCTGTGTATTCTTGCAACCTCTTCTTAATATCTTCTTCTACTGTTAGGTCCAGACCATTTCTGTCCTTTATCAAGCCCATCTTTGCATGAAATGTTCCCTTGGTGTCTCTAATTTTCTTGAAGAGATCTCTAGTCTTTCCCATTCTGTTCTTTTCCTCTATTTCTTTGCATTGATTGCTGTAGAAGGCTTTCTTATCACTTCTTGCTATCCTCTGGAACTCTGCATTCAGATGCTTATATCCTTCCTTTTCTCCTTTGCTTTTCGCCTCTCTTCTTTTGACAGCTATTTGTAAGGCCTCCCCAGACAGCCATTTTGCTTTTTTACATTTCTTTTCCATGGGGATGGTCTTGATCCCTATCTCCTGTACAATGTCATGATCCTCTGTCCATAGTTCATCAGGCACTCTATCTATCAGATCTAGGCCTTTAAATCTATTTCTCACTTCCACTGTATAATCATAAGGGATTTGATTTAGTTCATACCTGAATGGTCTAGCAGTTTCCCCTACTTTCTTCAATTTAAGTCTGAATTTGGCAATAAGGAGTTCATGATCTGAGCCACAGTCAGCTCCCGGTCTTGTTTTTGTTGACTGTATAGAGCTTCTCCATCTTTGGCTGCAAAGAATATAATCAATCTGGTTTTGGTGTTGACCATCTGGTGATGTCCATGTGTAGAGTCTTCTCTTGTGTTGTTGGAAGAGGGTGTTTGCTATGACCAGTGCATTTTCTTGGCAAAACTCTATTAGTCTTTGCCCTGCTTCATTCCTCATTCCAAGGACAAATTTGCCTGTTACTCCAGGTGTTTCTTGACCTCCTACTTTTGCATTCCAGTCCCCTATAATGAAAAGGACATCTTTTTTGGGTGTTAGTTTTACAAGGTCTTGTAGGTTTTCATAGAACTGTTCAACTTCAGCTTCTTCAGCGTTACTGGTTGGGGCATAGACTTGGATAACTGTGATATTGAATGTGGTCCACTGGAGAAGGGAATGGCAAGCCACTTCATTATTCTTGACTTGAGAACCCCATGAACAGTAGGAAAAGGCAAAATGATATGATATCAACAGAGGAACTCCCCAGGTCATTAGGTGCCCAATATGCTACTGGAGATCAGTGGAGATATAACTCCAGAAAGAATGAAGGGATGGAGCCAAAGCAAAAACTATACCCAGTTGCGAATGTGAGTGGTGATAGAAGCAAGATCTGATGTTGTAAAGAGCAATATTGCATAGGAACCTGGAATGTCAGGTCCATGAATCAAGGCAAATTGGAAGTGGTCAAACAAGAGATGGCAAGGGTGAACGTCGACATTCTAGGAATCAGCGAACTAAAATGGACTGGAATGGGTGAATTTAACTCAGATGATCATTACATCTACTACTGCGGGCAGGAATCCCTCAGAAGAAATGGAGTAGCCATCATGGTCAACAAAAGAGTCCGATATGCAGTTTGGATGCAATCTCAAAAACGACAGAATCTACTGATATGGAACCACAAATACAGAGGGTTGACTATGGGACTTGAGTACCCATGGAATTTGGTATCCAAAATACGTCCTGGAACTAATCCCCAAGAGACAACAAGGGATGACTACACATACAATTATAAATGCAAAGGAAGAGAAGTGCACATGCTATCTCTACACATTTGTTAGGTGGCACTAGTGGTATAGAACCCACCTGCGAATGCAGGAGACAGATATGGATTCCATCCCTGGGTTAGGAAGATCCACTGGAGAAGGGCGTGGCCACCATCTCCAGGATCCTTGCTTGGAGAATCCCATGGACAGAGGAGCTGGGTGGGCTGCAGTCCATGGGGTCATAGAGTTGGACATGACTGAAGTGACTTAGCACACACATATAAGAATAAATATTTTCAAAGAAAGTAGTGGTTTTTAGATTTTAAAAATTCAATTTATGTGCAAATTTTACTAGTGCATAGAAATGCCAGGAATGCCATTTTTACTAATAATATTTTATTAATACTGTACTTGTTTTAACTTAATGGGAAATATTAGAATTGTATATAGGTATCAGTAAGGTAATTAAAATATTAGCAATCAATTCAATTATTTTGTGTAATTCAGCACTTCTCCAATACTAATAAAATGAGCTGAAATTCTTTAAAATTGTTAGCACTTCCTTTTTGCCAAACTTACATGTTATGAACTTCCAATTCTTTAGTGGCACACTGCTTTCATACCCTACATTAGCCAGAATTATCAACTATTTTCATAGATGCATATTACTAAGTCACTTCAGTCGTGTCCGACCCTGTGCGACCCCATAGACGGCAGCCCACCAGGCTCCCTAGCCCCGTCCCTGGGATTCTTCTGGCAAGAACGCTGGAGTGGGTTGTCATTTCCTTCTCCATAGATGCATATTAGATATACCCAAATTTTACCATACTTTTGAATACTTGTCCTTTCTGTCTTCAGTAAAAATTTTTGAGTTGAATTTGTTTCTTTTTCCCCTGAAATGTATATTTTACTGACTTTTTTGTTTTATTAGTTATTCTTATTATTTTTTTACTTCACAATATTGTATTGGTTTTGCCATACATCAACATGAATCCACCACAGGTGTACATGTGTTCCCCATCCTGAACCCCCCTCCCACCTCCCTCTGCATACCATCCGTTTGGGTCATCCCAGTGCACCATCACCGAGCATCCTGTATCATGCATCGAACCTGGACTGGCAATTCGTTTCTTATATGATATTATTCATGTTTCAATGCCATTCTCCCAAATCATCCCACCCTCTCCCTCTCCCACAGAGTCCAAAAGACTGTTCTATACATCTGTGTCTCTTTTGCTGTCTCGCATACAGGGTTATCGTTACCATCTTTCTAAATTCCATATATATGCGTTAGTATACTGTATTGGTGATTTTCTTTCTGGCTTACTTATGAAATTTTGAGAGAGATATATTTTTATATTATTTTGGTTAAGTTAAAAAAGAAATTTAGGATTAAATAAATGAGAATGTTCCAACATGCACATAATGGCTATCTTATTAAAATAATGATCATTTGCTAATATCAGTTGACTTCTTCCTGTGCATACTTATTCTTTGACTCCATATTGCCCAAATGATTAATTTTTTTCACCCTTAAAATATGTGACTCCCTTTTACTCTTCCTTTTCTATTGAAGAAGCAGAATAATACAGTAGTAATGGTGTCTCATTCAGGGATAATTTGGAGGGATCTAGCTTGTTATGCTGACTGAGGAAAATAGTAGAGACTGATCCTATTTATAAAGTGATTCTCTACTAGTGGTATTTATGAATAATTCATAAAATAAAAAAATAGTGCCCATCAACAAATCCACTGTACTTTTTCAGAGTCAATTTTCTAAACATTTCCTGGAGCCTTCTCTTACCTGGGACAACAATGGTACCAGCACTAATCAGTATGCAATTATAGATGCTACATGTTAAGAAGGTCTTGAGCTGACTTCCAGGTTTCACTAGTGTCGGCTAAAATAGCCTTCTTCATTCTAATAAAACTAAAGGGTATTTTTCTTCCCCAGAAGCTGTCTAATTATGTAAAGAAAAGTGATTAACTGATTATGATGAATAAATTAATCTCCAAGGAGATGCAAAAATTCAGACATTTCTAATTAGTATAATTTTCATGGGACAACTATAAAAATTCTCTGTTCTTATTAGCAATGATTAACAGAACAATAACTAATTTTTGGCAGCTCCCTACAAAATTATCAGAAACACCCTGAGGACTCAGATGAAATAATTGTAAATTCATAGGAAAGTTGTTTAAAAACTAACTTACAAGCAACAACCATAACAGAAAACTCCATTTCTGCTTAGAAGAATTCTCATCTTTTCTTGTTATGTGTTCCATCATCATCCTCCTCCTTTTCCTCATCATAACACATGCCACTGAATATCTGCTATTTGCTTGCTTGATTCTATGCATTTATTAAGATGAATTAAATTTAATCCTAACAGCAGCCCAGTGAGATCAATGTTATTGTTGATTCCAACTTAATGACCATGTAAGACGGAAACCTTATTTCGCTTGGTACTGATTAACGTCCAATTTCACTAGAAATTTTTAAATTTTTATCATTGATATTTAAATTGCTTTAAATTGTTCATTTGAATATTAAGATAACTATGTTCAATTTATTTAACATAAGCTGAAGACTCTTGAGAGTCTCTTGGACTACAAGGAGATCCAACCAGTCCATTCTAAAGGAGATCAGTCCTGGATACTCTTTGGAAGGAATGATACTGAAGCTGAAACTCCAGTACTTTGGCCACCTCACATGAAGAGTTGACTCATTGGAAAAGACTCTGATGCTGGGAGGGATTGGGGGCAGGAGGAGAAGGGAACGACATAGGATGAGATGGCTGGATGGCATCGCCAACTCGATGGACATGAGTTTGAGCAAACTCTGGGATTTGATGATGGACAGGGAGGCGTGGCATGATGCAATTCACGGGGTCACAAAGAGTCGTACACAACTGAGTGACTGAACTGAACTGAAATGAGCTGGAAACCTGAAAATACATAAAAGAATCATAAGATAGTTCTGATAATATTCACTATGCCTTGCGTCTAGACGCAACAAATTTTTCCACAGGTTTGAAACTATTGAACAATCAATAGTTCATTGATTTTTATTTTGATCAACAAATCAGACTGGAAAAATGAGAACTAGAGCAATTAAATTAAAATATTATTAAAATGTTTTATGAGAATTAAAGCAGAAATATATAGGCATAATTAATTTACAATAGAATTGAAAATTCTATAAAGCAGAACATGTGATCAGGGAAAAGGATTCTAAACTTTTGAACCAAATATGATTGAAGAAATCATTTTGAGAAAAACAGGGAAATAACATGACACATAAAATATTTCAATTAGCAATCTGTCATATCACAGTATAAAATTTCTGTGTCAAAATGACTACCTTTTCAGTTGGTCACGCACTAGAATTACTTGGTCACTTAGGGAAGATTGGAACTCTTGTTTTATTTCCTTTCATCTATCCATCAAAAGTTAAAATGTGATTTTCTTAGTGAAAGCAACTTTTTTTTCCTCACTGAAAAGCTGTCTCTGATATTCATATAGATTTCTAACTCCTAAATGACGGCCACAATTTATTTTCAAATATTGTGTACTATGCTGCTGCTAAGTCGCTTCAGTCGTGTCTGACTGTGCGACCCCATAGATGGCAGCCCACCAGGCTCCGCTGTCCCTGGGATTCTCCAGGCAAGAACACTGGAGTGGGTTGCCATTTCCTTCTCCAATGCATGAAAGTGAAAAGTGAAAGTGAAGTCTCTCAGTCATGTCTGACTCTTAACGACCCGATGGACTGTAGCCCACCAGGCTCCTCCATCCATGGGATTTTCCAGGCACGAGTACTGGCGTGGGGTTCCATTGCCTTCTCCAAGTGTGTACCATAGATTTTCACAAAAATAAATTTACAATACAGAAAATGTATACATGTATCACATCTATTTTATCCACTCATCTGTTGATGGACATTTGAGTTGCTTCCATACCTTGGCTATTATGAGTAAAGTTGTAATAAAAATTGCATTGAAGTTCAGATATCTCATTAAAATCTAGCTTTCTTTCCCTTTGGGTATATATACAGAAGAGGGATTGCTGGATTAGTAAATCTATTCTCAATTTTGATTAATTTTTATATTGTTTTCCTCAGTGGCTGAACAAGTTCATATTTCCACCAACAATGTAAAAAGATTCCCTTTTCACAACTATGCCAGCACTTGTTGCCTGTGTTTTTTTATTTTTAATTTTTATCAGAGTATAGTTGATTTACAATGTTGTGTTAGCTTCAGGGGTACAGAAAAGTAAATCAGTTATACATATACATACATGTATTCATTTTATAGATTCTTTCCCCGTATAGGTCATTACAGAGTATTGAGTAGAGCTCCTTGTGACATTGTAATAAGAAAGGAGGATATATTGTTGCATCTATATTGCAACAATATAAATGGACCTCAAACACAGTATGATAAAAGAGATAAGTCAGGCAGAGAAAGACAAATACTATATGTTATCACTTGCTTGTGGAATCCAAAAGAGTCAATTGTGTGAAAAACAGAGAGTAAAATGATGGTTACCAAGGGACTGGCGTGGGAGTGGGAGACAGTGACCATTTTTAAGGTTACAAACCTGCAACAAGTAGAGATCTAATGCATATACATATTAAATGCACAGTATAATGAATGCAGACAATAATATTGTAATATAATAATGGAATGTGATAAATATTGTAACAATGGGAATCATATTACAGTAAATAAATATACTAAAGTAACATTCTGTACTTCTTAAACTTCAACAATATTACATGTCAAATTTGTTCAATAAAATTAAAATTAATTGATTGATTATACTCCTGGCAAACAATTTTGCATTGAAATGTTAGAACAATGTCTTATTAACCTAAGAAGGCATTTTTTGAAAAAGAAAAAGAGGTGATATTGTAACATATTACAAGTCATACATACAAGCAATAAATATTTATATGAATAGGAAAAAAGATGTGAATAAATAAAATAAAATTGTCAGAATATTTAAAATTTGCTATGACTACATATGAACATTAGATGTGTAAAAATATAAAGCATCAGAAATATACAGTGATAGTATTAAAACAGCAATCATTTAGTGAGGAGAAAAAGGAAAATTATCTTCTATGAATGTGACCTTTGTCACAGATTATTAAATACTTAAAGAGCAAGTAGCCAAAAACCCAAAGCAAATGTATTGTGTCATATCTACTGAAGATCAGTTAGGAAGAATCACGAGGCATATCTAAAAATATAAGATGGTAGGGGAAAGAAGCAAATTTATGACACGCACATACAACAACAAGCATAATAAATTTCAAACCCCTCCAGAGGTTTTTATTATCACTCAGAATAATGCCTGGAGCCTTAAAATAACAATATATCCTCTGATAATTTTGTCCCCATTCTTTCCCTTATTGTCTAAGCTCCCACCCTGCTGGTATCCCTTTTCTTCCTGTAATACTCCAGCCACATTCACATCTCAGGTTCTTCTTACCTGCACTTGTCTATACCTGGATCATTGATTTCCAAAATAGCTTCAGTTCAGTTCAGTTCAGTTCAGTCACTCAGTCGTGTCCGACTCTTTGGTGAACCCATGAATTGCAGCATGCCAGGCCTCCCTGTCCATCACCAAATCCTGGAGTTCACTAAGACTCACGTCCATCGAGTCGGCGATGCCATCCAGCCATTTCATCCTCTGTCGTTCCCTTCTCCTCCTGCCCCCAATCCCTCCCACATCAGAGTCTTTTCCAATGAGTCAACTCTTCATGTGAGGTGGCCAAAGTACTGGAGTTTCAGCTTTAGCATCATTTCTTCCAAAGAACACCTAGGACTGATCTCCTTTAGAATGGACTGGTCGGATCTCCTTGCAGTCCAAGGGACTCTCAAGAGTCTTCTCCAACACCACAGTTCAAAAGCATCAATTCTTTGGTGCTCAGCTTTCTCCATAGTCCAACTCTCACATCCATACATGACCACAGGAAAAACCATAGCCTTGACTAGATGGACCATTTTGGGCAAAGTAATGTCTCTGCTTTTGAATATGCTATCTAGGTTGCTCATAACTTTCCTTCCAAGCAGTAAGCATTTTTTAATTTCGTGGCTGCAACCACCATCTGCAGTGATTTTGGAACCTCCCAAAATAAAGGCTGACACTGTTTCCACTGTTTCTCCATCTATTTCCCATGAAGTGATGGGACCAGATGCCATGATCTTAGTTTTCTGAATGTTGAGCTTTAAGCCAACTTTTTCACTCTCCTCTTTCACTTTCATCAACAGGCTTTTAGTTCCTCTTCACTTTCTGCCATAAGGGGCTTCAGTTCAGTTCAGTTCAGTCACTCAGTCATGTCCGACTCTTTGCGACCCCATGAATCAATCGCAGCACTCCAGGCCTCCCTGTCCATTACCATCTCTTGGAGTTCACTCAGACTCATGTCCATCGAGTCCGTGATGCCATCCAGCCGTCTCATCCTCTGTCGTCCCCTTCTCCTCCTGCCCCCAATCCCTCCCAGGATCAGAGTCTTTTCCAATGAGACAACACTTCGCATGAAGTGGCCAAAGTACCGGAGCTTCAGGTTAGCATCATTCCTTCCAAAGAAATCCCAGGGTTGATCTCCTTCAGATTGGACTGGTTGGATCTCCTTGCAGTCCAAGGGACTCTCAAGAGTCTTCTCCAACATCACAGTTCAAAAGCATCAATTCTTTGGCGCTCAGCCTTCTTCACAGTCCAACTCTGACGTCCATACATGACCAAAAGAAAAACCATAGCCTTGACTAGACAGACCTTAGTTGGCAAAGTAATTAGGTTCACTAATTTCCCTTTGCTAGATTTTGGCCTAAGATCAGCTTTTCAGTTGGACCTGCAGGGACAACTGAAAAGGTGATCTCCAAAGAAATAAAGGTAGTCAAAATTACATGAAAAGATGATCACTAGTCATCAGGGAAATGAAAATCAAAACAATAGTGAGATAGAGCCTCATAGTTCTTAGAATGACTATTACTTAGAAAAAGAAGAAGAAAACAGAAATAACAAGCATCAGGGAAGATGTGGAGAAAAAAAATACACTCGTGCACTGTTGGTGAAAATGCAACTTGGTGCAGCCACTATGGAAAACATAATGAGATTTTCTCATAAAATTAAAAATAAAAACACCATATGATCCAGCATTCTACTTTTGGGTATTTCTCCAAAAAAACGAACACTACTATCCTTAAAAAATATATGCACCCTTATATTCATTGAAGCATAATTTATAATAGCCAAGATATGGAAACAACCTAAGTGTCCATTGATAAAGAATACATGGTATAAAAATATGCATATGCATGCACGTGTGCTTAGTCGCTTCAATTGTGTCCCACTCTTTGCGACTGTATAGACTTTAGCCTGCCCGGTTCCTATGTCCATGGGATTCTTCAGGGAAGAATACTAGAGTGCGTTGCCATGCTGTCCTCCAGGGGATCTTCCTGACCCAGGGATCAAACCTGGGTCTCCTGGGTTGCAGGCAGGCTCTTTACCACTGAGCCACCAGGGAAGCCGATATATATATATATATATATATATATATATATATATATATATATATATATATATATATATATATATATATATGTATATGTATATATATATATATATACACACACATATATATTTCAGCCACATAAAAGAATGAAATCTTATCATTTGTGATGACATAGATGAACCCTTAAGGGCATTATGCCCTCACGGCAAAATGAGTGAAATAAGTCAGACAGAGAAAGATAAATACTACGTGATCTCCTTTTACATGAAGTCTAGAAAAACTTCAAGAAAAAAAAATAAAAGAAGCTATGAGCTGGATTTAGTCAAAGGGTTATAGTTTGCTAACCTCAGGTTTAGACAACTATACAGTAATAAGCTTAACATTCATGTTTTCCAAGTGGTCTGTGCTAGGATTTGTTCCATGAACTTTGCATTTCAGCATGCAAAAGACCCTCTTATTTAGGAACAAGCATCATATTCTCTGCCCAATTTTGCAAGTGAGAAAACTGAGAGCTAGAGTAATTAAGTATCTTTCCACAGGTCCTATAAAAAGAGGAAGAATCAGTTTTCAGAATTGGTCAGCTTGATTCCAGGGCCCAGTTTCCAACTGAAATTCTGCAGAACTTCATACTGCATATGCCATTAAACATTTCTTCAAATGGAAGACAGATAAGATGTAGTTCTAATAAGCTGCCTTCAACTCCCTCAAATAGAAACTTTAAAATACAATTAATTTGTACATTTATTTAATTTTTTTTAAGTCTATACTCTTCCCTCCTCCCAAATTTGCTAAAAATTTTGCAGGGTTAACTGTGTGCTCTGCAGCAGATGTTGCAATACATAAACACATAACATTTGATTTTCCTGTGGGCTACTTTATTTCACTTTCTTTCTAATCAAATGACGTTTTCAGGGGAATGAGGAATACAACTGTTAACCTTTTTCCTTCTGCTTGAGCGAGAAAAAATTCATCATTTAAAATGAGGGCAAATAGAGCATTTCAGTCAAGTACAGAATTCTCTTAGGAATATTCTCACTTAAAAGACAGAAGTTTTCAAACTGAGGTAGTGAAGATCATGTCACATTCAGAAATAATACCCTGCCTGAAGAGTCAGTTTACTCAGCAAATACAGGTCTGTGTGGTGCCACTGCATAGTTTCCTTTGCCAATAATGACTTGAGGAAATCCAAAGGAAACAGCTGAATTTCACTTGTGAAAAGGGCTCATGGAAATAGACTTTTGGATAGAGGCTAAATTCTGAAAGTTTTAGGATATTATCTCTTTTATTATTATTATTATTTTACTTTACAATACTGTATTGGTTTTGTCATACATCAACATGAATCCGCCACAGGGGGTACATAAGTTCCCACTCCTGAACCCCCCTCCCTCCTCGCTCCCCATACCATCCATCTGGGTTATCCCAGTGCACCAGCCCCAAGCATCCTGTATCCTGCATTGAACCTAGACTGGCGATTTGTTTCTTATACGATATTATACATGTTTCAATGCCATTCTCCCAAATCATCCTGCCCTTTCCCTCTCCCACAGAGTCAAAAAGTCTGTTCTGTACATCTGCGTCTCTTTTGCTGTCTCGCATACAGGGTTATCGTTACCATCTTTCTAAATTCCATATATATGCATTAGTACACTGTATTGGTGTCTTTTTTCTGGCTTACTTCACTCTGTATAATCGGCTCCAGTTTCATCCACCTCGTTAGAACTGATTCAAATGTATTCTTTCTAATGGCTGATTAATACTCCATTGTGTATATGTACCACAGCTTTCTTATCCATTCATCTGCTGATGGACATCTAGGTTGCTTCCATGTCCTGGCTATTATAAACAGTGCTGCAATGAACATTGGGGTACATGTGTCTCTTTCAATTCTTGTTTCCTCGGTGTGTATGCCCAGCAGTGGAATTGCTGCGTAATAAGGCAGTTCTTTTTCCAGTTTTTTAAGGAATCTCCACACTGTTCTCCACAGTGGCTGTACTAATTTGCCTTCCCACCAACAGTGTAAGAGGGTTCCCTTTTCTCCACACCCTCTCCAGCATTTATTGCTTGTAGACTTTTGGATCGCAGCCTTTCTGACTGGTGTGAAATGGTATCTCATTGTGGTCTTGATTTGCATTTCTCTGATAATGAGTGATGTAGAGCATCTTTTCATGTGTTTGTTAGCCATCTGTATGTCTTCTTTAAACGATGTCCATGCTTCACTTCTTGACTATGATTTGTAGGTGACTGAATTAATTAAAAAGCTGCAGTCTAGCTGGCTTCTCTAACATCAGAATTCCTAATGGAGAAGGCCATAATTTATGCAACCAAAAACATATACAATTTTTGTCAAATTAGAATTTACTTTAGTTCTAGACATCTGCTGTATAACAATATGTGTATGTTCACAACACTGTAGTGCACATTTAAAACTTTGTTGATGTATCAATTTCATTTTATGTATTCTTTAAGACAATTTTAAAGAATTCACTGAATTGAAAAAAAAAAAAAAGATGATGGCCATACTTATGATCCTTGCAAGTTGTTATTTTGGAGAGAATGACGACAATCACTTTACTTATGAGACATTTTGGTTGCTGGATAAAACCATCATATTAGTCTGTCCAAAGGGTCATTGCATCAGAGAAGTAAATCAAATATTCAATTTATAATCTTGATCAAAAAAAGAAAAAAGAAAGAGAGAGTACCTCTTCCTAACATTAAAAACGCATCTCCCTACACTGTTTAAAAAGTACCCAGAGTTATACATGAATGCCTATTTCGCCTCACATTTTATCATCCTTAAAGCAGATACTGCTGTTTAAGATGACACAGAACTATGAATGAATATATAGCACAATTAATAATAAAACACTTAATTATCTTAGTGTTTAGAGTGTATGTTGAGCTCATAAGTCTTAATGTGTGAATGTGGCCTTGTAGCTGTATCAGTGTCTTGCATTAAAAAAAAAAAAAGACCAAAGTATATATATCATTTGCAGTCATACATCACAAAGTGACATATTCAGAAAAGAAAACTGTGTTTTGTATATTTAAATAAGATTCAAAAAACTTGATGGAATTGGTCTTTATTCAAACCTGAGGATATTTCCTCGGAGAGCTTCTGAGTTTGGGCTGCAAGATTATCAAATGAACTCATTCTGATCAGAATTGTAATGGTACTAAATGACTGCGTGGTGATGACTGCTTAAAATATACCTTTTTGTGTAATAGCACTAATTATCAGCCACCCTTTACAATGAGCAGATAATCACTATTAATTTCTTTGGCATTCACTCTAGTTACATTAATCATGATGAGCTCGTTTGACTCTAATGTGAATATAATATGTGATGCCATAGGAATTCCACCACAATTTAGCAGCAAATAAAGTCCACTGATTGTGAATCACCATGAGCTTCCCTCATTGAAGACAAAGGCCTTCATAACTATCTCCCAGATGAGAATTGCTATACATTCTTTCTTGAAAATGTGAAGTGTCTGCTGATACATTAAAAAGAAAGAAAGAAAGAAGCAAAAATAAGAAAACCTCTGAGGGAAAGCTTACATCAAGCTAAAACATTAAGTTTTCAAGAAAATGATCATTAATATTAATATTTTGCATATGTTAGATGATGTTGAGGACAAAGGAGGAGAAGCATCCCAACAGTTTCGACCGTTTTTGCCAGGAAGATGGTTAAAAGTGAGAAGTCTTGACACCAATTTCCCAATCAAGTTGCTAGCTCTGTGATTTTGGCAATTGACAGTCTCTGTAAGCATTAAATTTCTTACCTCTAAAATGAAGATGAGTTCAGTGCCCATTTTATGAGTTTTGAGAGAATTAAACATGTTAAGCACAATGCTCAAAACTTAATAAATGTTCACTATTGGTATTATTGCCACGATTCCCTGGTGGCACAGATGGTAAAGTGTCTGCCAGCAATGCGGGAGACCTGGGTTCGATCCCTGGGTCGGGAAGATCCCCTGGAGAAGGAAATGACAACCCACTCCATTACTCTTGCCTAGAAAATTCCATGGATGGAGGAGCCTGGTGGGCTACAGACCATGGGGTTGCAAAGAGTTGGACACGACTGAGCGACTTCACTTCACTTATTGGTATTATTGATATCAATAAATAATAAACTATGAGATGTATGAAACCATTATTATTTAGAATATGTGATAATTGTTTTTTTGTAAAAATAGTACTGTTTAATAAGTCAGGTTTAGTCAACCACAATTTTTATTTTCATTTTATTCTTACCATAAATGGTTATACTTGGTTCTGCAGTAGGTCAAACCAGGTTATTAGCCACAAGCAGCATTTCTCCTCTTCTCCATTACAGCGTTTCTTATGTATGTCAATCTGCTGCTCACTTCAATGAGCTAGTCTGTTTTTTTTTTTTCCTCTTTTCAACCATCTTACCTTGTTTCAATGTCTTCAAGTTAATTAAAGAAATGCTTCTTCCTCGAAGTTCCATGTTTAAATCATCTTGTTATGTCAAGCCAAGTAATGTCATTTTTAACAGAAGAAGAGCATTGTTTGTCCAAGGAATGCAAAATATCCCTTTGCAAACTGACAGGTTCTCCTAAACTGGCTGATTTTAAATTGGCTTGTTTGGCACATACCTTCCTTCCCCACTAAGACTTCTTCCTGTGCTGGGTGCTGCTTCTGACAACACTTCCTTGCATATGCATGTGATTAAATAACAGACACTAGGCTTTAGTTATGTTTCCTTTCCTTGTATATATATGTTTTCATTATTATTATGCTGTGCTCAGTCATGTCTGACTCTTTGCAACCCATGGACTGTAGCCCACCAGGCTTCTCAGTCCATGGAATTTTCCAGGCAAGAACACTGCAGTGGGTTGCCATTTCCTACTTTAGGGGATGTTCTGGGCTCAGGGATAAAACCCACATCTCTTGTGCCCCTGCATTGGTAGGTGGATTCTTTACCACTGCAACACCTGGGAAGACTATAATATTTCAGATTATGCGGTTTCTTTTTTTCCTAAGACCTATCTGAAATCTTACATTCTATGGAGAAAGTAACACTTGGACACATCCTTCATCGGTTTTCTTATTTGTTAGATAAAATTATTGCTGTATCAAATGACATCATGGTCATTTATCCTCTAACATTTACTGGTATCTTTGTAAATTTTGGAGAAAATTTACTTAAAGTTGAGTATGACTTTTTTTTCAGTTAAACGGTCTTGATTGAGGGTCTTTTTTTCCCCTCTATTTTTGCATACATGATAATTTATTCCATCACTTTAGCCTTCAATGAAGTCACTCAAAATTACTGTAAAAACAAAATAAATCATATTTTGGAAAGAAAAATACCATATACAATGAGTGCTAATGAAAATACATCTTAGAAATAGGAAATAAGATTAGAGGTGATATATTATTATCAGCCACAAGGGATTCTTCAGGCAGCCAGGAAAAACACACACATAGAGCTCTTCTGGTTTTGTCATCATACTATATTTCCGTTTACTAATGAATTCAGAAATAATTGTCACCTTAGGGCTCTAAGAGTAAAAAAATTAAGAGGGTAACCTATTAGAGGGTAACCGCAGTTTGCATACCTTGTTTCTGAAAAGAAAGCCCAGAGTTAAAGAAGCATTCATGAGTTCTTTGGACTTTTATAGTGCAATTAAAAAAAAAAAATCTAGGTTTCTAAGAGCACTAGTTTAGTTTTAACCTCTAATACATGAACCATATCTCTGTTCAACTATCAAAATCTGATCACCTACTTAGCTATGTAAGCACATAAATCTTCTTACATAACTGGGCATCTAATATAACCACACTAGTTCTATTTGCTCAGAATAGGGAGCTTTTTATGTCTTAGGGTGATGGCTCAACCACTAAGTAGAAACAAAGAGGTAAGTTACAAATGTGGAGTCACATTGACTAACATTGATGATAAGTTGATGGGCTAAATAAAACTCGTTTAAAAGAGTTGGGAGCAGGTATTTGTGGGATAAAACTCAGAGAATTGTGTCTTCGGAGATTTAAAGTGATTTTTCTTGGTATGAAATTACTGAAGTGGTAACTGATTTCCTGCAATTTAGTAGTTATTTCAAGATTGTGGGAAACTTAGCAAACATAACTGATTATTATGAAAAAAATACACTATGCCAGGGTATCTTTTTCCTGCCCCAAGTCTCTAACATAATTTTAGAATATTTAATAATAGACAAAATTTGTCATTTTGAACATGATCAGCCATACTCTCTTGTCTGTAATACAAGCTAACTAGAATATAATCTTCAGACTACAGTGGAAAGGATATCCATTCTGTTTTCATTTCTTGATATATCCTGAGAAACAGGACAGTGCCTTTAACATATCAAGTGATCAATAAATCTATGCTGATTGAATAAAAGTTTGTCTCTGAGAAATTATATGGTAGATATCTTTTCTTAACCTGAAACTAGCTTAAATATTTATTTCCTTATAAAAAGTTATCTGGTTCTTCTAACTACAGAATGTAAAAAGTAAATTTCCATTTCTTTTCTCTGCTTCTATAGAGACTGGGAAAAGTTACTCTGTGCTGTGTGTTGCTTAAACTATAATGAGCTCAATAAAGCAGAGTCTGTTTTGCTATTGCTGGTATTAGTCTGGAAATAAGCAGTAATTTTTCTCAAGGTAAATGTTTCCCTTTAGGTGGGATTATTCCATAGGTTAAGGTGAATTATTTTCTTGGCAATTAAGAGTTTTCCCACTATTCTAATTTGTTCATATTTGTATTCGGATTAATATAGTATAAAACATTCAAAAACTAAGAGCATGGCATCTGGTCCTATCACTTCATGGTAAGTAGATGGGGAAACAATGGAAACAGTGACAGACTTTATTTTTTGGGGTTCCAAAATCACTGCAGAAAGTGACTGCAGCCATGAAATGAAAAGAAGCTTGCTCCTTGGAAAAAAAAAAAAAGCTATGACCATCCTAAATAGCACATTAAAAAGCATAGATGTTACTTTGCTGACAAAGTTCCATCTAGTCAGAGTTAATGGTTTTTCCAGTAGTCATGTATGGATGTGACAATTTGGAATATAAAGAAAGCTGAATGCCAAAGAATTGATGCCTTTGAACTGTGGTGTTGCAGAAGACTCTTGAGAGTCCCTTGGACTGTAAGAGAGAAAATCAGTCAAACCGAAAGGAAATCAGTTCTGAATATTCATTGGAAGGACTGATGATGAACACCTGATACAAAGAACTGCCTTTTTGGAAAAGACCCTGATCCTGGAAAGATTGAAGGCAGGAGGAATAGGCAACAAGAGAGGATGAGATGGTTGGATGGCATCACCAACTCGATGGACATGAGTTTGAGCAAGCTCCGGGAGTTGGTGATGGACAGGGAAGCCTGGCATGCTGCAGTACATGGGATCTCAAAGAGTCGGACACAACTGAGTGACTGAACAATATCAATACAAATAAGATTCAAACTAAACAAACTTCTTATTTTCACTTTAACTTCTGAATATACCAAATTTAAAGAATGTAGATGTTTGTATCTCTACTGATATATTGAATTGTTTTTTCACAAATATCTTCAAGGCTTTGCAATTTCATCAAAAAAACATTGCAAAGAAAAAGTCAAACTTCTAAATTCTATGCATATAAATGATTTTGTGAAAACAGAATGGTTGCATAAAACACATTTGCTAAATAGAAAAAGATGGTCTTTTTTTTCCCTGCCTTTTTGTGTGTTTGTTAATGGCTGACTTTAGAGATTACTATTAGAAATTAGATATGCTACTACGAACATAACATTTCTAAGATAAATATCCCTCATTATTTAATACATCCTGTCTTAATACACCTTTATTGTTTGCCACATGTAAAGTTTAGATCACTTAGTTTTCAACTACAAAATTTAGAGAACTCCTTTCTAAAATAAAGGAAAAATATTTGACATTAGATATTGTAAAAGTGGACTTTGATTGTCTACACCTTCTTCATCGTAGAATTTAACTGTATAATTAAATTTAATTATAATTAAATTTATACATTTAATTCTGTATTTAATTAGTCACAAGTTTATGTAGCACTGTGTTTAGGTCTTCCACAAAACTATTGTTGTTTGAAGCATCATGCATGTGATTTGCTTGAGGAGCAATATTTTTTTTAAATGTTGATGCACTTCTAGTCACAGAAAATGTCAAATACTTTAAAAACTGTGAGAGGCAGGTTCATGTTAAACAAAAACTTTCAGGATTTCAATTTTCAAGTAAAGCAACAAAACTGAGATTTGTTCTTTTTTTTCAACCTTCTGTCATTACCTTCTCAGCACCTGTGATATTTTGACATATCTCGTCTGTTATCACAAGCATTTATATATTGTTTCTGAATTAATCTTTTGTATACTCAATAAAGGAAATATAATCACTTAATTCAATTCATTAAAAAATAGTACCTTGTTTCAATTTCATTTCAATTCTTGCTATTATTTTTTGGCATTGTGTCATTTTATAACTGATTAATATAAAATATGATATATTCAGGTATATTTAAATATTCAGAATAAAGCAATGTGATCTTATACCTTTTTAAATTTTAAATCATTCATATTCAAAGACTTTTTGAAATTCAAATTATAGTGTAATCGTAGGTCAAATAAGGTTAATAGATATTATTTTCCAAATTTAGTAAACACTTTTTCTCTGTTAATAGCTATATTTTGAGTGTGCTATGTATACCAATTTTATATATTGAGTAGGTTTTTAAAGAAAGTCTATCTGACTTACAGTTTCAACCCTATACAGAGTCAATGTCTTGGCATATGTACTGTTCTTCAATCATATCTTTTTTGAAGTAAGCACTTTTATTGTATTTTCCTTAAAAAATAATTTATGTTCTTATATGCTACATTGTGCAAGACTCAAATAAATAAAATATCTCATTTTAAACAGTGATTGCACCATAGCATTTAGATTTTGCTCCTTGTTTAGTTTGCTCCTGGCAAATAAACTTGCTAGATCACTCTTCTGTAATATTACTAAACTGATTATAACAGGATTAATGTATGTCATTTGACTACCATATTCTAAGAAATTTTATTTAAAGCCATGATTAACATTTCTGACTTTAAGAGCTTTACTTGTCAAAATTACTTATAAATAAATATTTTATATTAAAATCACGCTTTTTCAAAATTGCATGAAACTATATGCATTCATCTGGAAAAGGCAATGGCACCCCACTCCAGCACTCTTGCCTGGAAAATCCCATGGATGGAGGAGCCTGGTCTGCTGCAGTCTATGGGGTCGCAAAGAGTCAGACACGACTGCGCGACATCCCTTTCACTTTTCACTCTCATGCATTGGAGAAGGAAATGGCAACCCACTCCAGTGTTCTTGCCTGGAGAATCCCTGGGATGGGGGAGCCTGGCGGGCTGCTGTCTATGGGGTCACACAGAGTCGGACACGACTTGAAGTGACTTAACAGTAGCAGCAGTGTATGCATTTATTCAAAGTTCTTAAGCTCTGATGATTGTCCTAGCTAAAAATAATGTACTCTTTATGAAGCTCATTTCAGAGCTGATGGATGCCAGGATCTGCATATGAAAATGTAAAAGAATATATAATGTGAAGTAAAAGAACAGAGTTCCCTGCTGAGATGAAGTCTCTTTAACACCAGGACTAGCTTGTCTTGTCTGTGCTTGGAACAATAGATACTTCCAATTCAGCCTGACATTCCTATGACAGTCTTTCTCTTCTATTGTCAGTTAAAATATAGGGAAGAACTTTCCTTGAAATTTCCCCAAAGAACCATATATACTGCAATTCCCAGCTGTGCACTTGTTTGCAAGGCAGAACAAGAATCAGCTAGAATACTAAACTATTTGGTTATACAACAGTGACCAGGGAATTTCACAAACATGAACTCACCTGTAAACTGTTACGTGACATTTGGACAGTGATGATTTCCCATGTCTAAGTAAAGAAACACTCTAAGTAGCTAATGTTTCCTTTAATATTATTATTATCTAGTGTTTAAGAAACAATTTAAAACATTGTAATCACAATGAGTTCACTGAATACATTTTGAGCATCAGCACAGCTGGTAAAATTTTCAAGCTCTGAAAATAAATGATACATAAAGCAAGTAAAACATAAAACATACATAAATAAAAACATAAAGCACGTCATAAGCTTTATTTTCTTTTTGCCAATATGTTAAGAAATCTGATTTCAAACATTATAGTAAGATGTTTGTATCATTCAAAAATATTTCATTTGAAATAAAATTAATTTCATAAAATCAGCAGTAAATAATATTGTTTGCTTGTAATTATTAGTTTTTACTGAAAGCAAATAAAATGATATTTGCTTAATTAAGGAAATACATTTTGCAATGATTCCTGTGTACAGTACAAGCTAAAACAATGATAACAAGTTTAGTGAAAGGTGAACTTCATAGACTGAAGTTATATTATAAATATGTATTATAATCTGTAAGTAAAACTTCTAACTTATTATAAATTAAAACGAATTGTTTACAAAATCATTTTAGTTTTGTCAGGACTAGTTAAAATAGTTCATGATAATGCAAGCAGAGTGGTTGGATTCTTCATCTTCATTACTATTTTTAACTGAAATTAAAATGTTTCTTTACCTGAAATACTTGATTACCTACTTGCCACTTACACAATGCTTTCTTAAAGATATGGCCACATTTTTCTCACCCATCCACCCAATTTTTGAATATCCACTAAATGACAGATGCTTGTCATCCACTAAATGACAGTGAACAAAACTTTCCTTTCAATAGTAACTACTCAAAGGTTCAGAACTTTCTCTGCAATATGTAATATAGAAAAGACTTCTCTATCCTATAGAAATGCCATAGTCTGTGAATTTTTTTTCACTGAGTTTATCCAGCCATTTATAACAGCAAATATCTTTTTATGGCATATCCTGGCTGATGACAAGATCACAAACACTGCTTTCATAACACTATGAAAGGACACTTATTTGAGCCTCAGTAAATATCTGTGGAAGATTCTCTCTATCCAGATTTCTTTTCCCCTAGGTATCTATTTTGCCTCATTTTTCACTTTATTTAGGTTTCTGCCAAAGCATCACCTAATCAGAAGAGGCTTTCAACACCAGACTATCTAAAATGGTACTTCCCAAGGAGATCCAACCAGTCCATCCTAAAGGAGATCAGTCCTGGGTGTTCATTGGAAGGACTGATGTTGTAGCTGAAGCTCCAATACTTTGGTCACCTGATGCAAAGAGCTAACTAATTTGAAAAGACACTGAATCCACCATGGGTGTACACATGCAATATTGTAAAGTAAAATAAATAAATAAATAAATTTAAAAAAGAAGGATTAAAAAAAAAAAAAAAGAAAGAAAAGACCCTGATCCTGGGAAAGCCTGACGGCAGGGGAGGAATGGAACGACAGAGGTTATGTTTGGATGGTATCACTGACTCGATGGACATGAGTTTAGGTAAACTCCAGGAGTTGGTGATGGACAGGGTGGCCTGGCGTGCTGGGGTCCATGGACTCGCAAAGCGTAGGACATGACTGAGTGACTGAACTGAACTGAACTTCATTATCCTATATCTTTTGTTTTATTTTACTTCACCGTACATATCACCTACCTGACATGGAATGTTTGCTAAGCCTTTTCCTACCCCAACTATAATTAAAAGCAAAGATCTTAATTGTACACTTGTGCTATAATTATTATGTGTCACAGTGGCTGGCACATGGTAGATGCTCAATTTGTTAAATTAATAAAAGAATAGCTTATTGTCTCTGAAGGTATTATTTTATCTTATATTTGTTTGGAGTAAAACAGGAAAAAAATCAATGCCATTCTAATTTATAGAATATAATGTTTATCTTAGATAAACAAAATATTTAAAATATTTCAAAATTTGAAACTAGATATTCAGATGTAAGTAAATTTGATATATGTTGATTAGACCTTGAAAATATGAACTCCCTAGCTCTAACTTGAACACTGACAACTTTCTACAATTTTCTGTCCTGAGGATAGTATATATATATATTTTTAAATGCCAAGAGCAAATTTAACAGTAACTCTTGGGATGCAGAAAGTCTTAATTCTGTTCACCTGCTATATTCCCAGTGTCCTTAGAGAAAAATGATATAGCTTATATTCACACTTCATGATAATTCTTTCGTAAATTCTCTTACGGCATCATTATTGCTGTAGTAACTCTCTTTGTTCTCTCAAACATAGGTCAATGGTAGGCATTATACATTTGCAGAAATTTCATATGATGCATTTAAACATGTGATTCAGATTGAGCAGATGGCATATTTTACAGTTTCACTTAAGCTGTGAAATACTGGTTCTAGAATTTGAATACAAATTTGTTGATGCTAAATTCATAAGTTTATATTTTTTCTAATATGCCATCATATTTCATTCATATTTATAGTATGATCTTCTTAAATTTAGATAGTTCTAATAATGAAAATACAGCTGATTAGATATAGTTAAATGAGTTGATTTTAAGTGAATCAAAAGGAAGAAAATTCATTAAACAAAATTTTAGCAATTTAGCTAATTGGTAAAGATTATCCAAATCATCTGTCTACTGACTGTTTTTCCTTCTATTAAAGTTCTATTTCTCTTTCTGACTCTGAAGATCTTAATCCATTTTTTATTCTGTCCTCTCAGTTTTCATTTTGTTGCCTACTTCCATAAACCTATGGACATAATTTTTCTCATTTGGATTTAACTAGCAGCTGAACATGACTTTATATTATGGTTTCTCTGCCTTCATTTTGGAGACCTTACTCAATACTAAAATGATAATATGCTTTTTGTTTGTTTGGTTATTGTTGTTGTTGTTTAGGGAAATACCTTCTACTAATAAAAAGATCATTTTCTTAATTTCCCTGTTTGTAGGTAAATAATAACTTACTTCCTCATGATGATTCTAGATTCACCACATTTTTTTTTGCTCTGCATTGACCTGACTTCTCTAGAAAAAGTCTCAATATTTTGTCATAATTAAAGAAAAATTTTTTATTGATTTCCTACAGAATATTCTAAAATAGCACTTACATTTAGAAAAAGTGGGATCAAAAGTCACATAATTATGTGTAAGTTAAGTATTAATGTTAAATATTTACAAAATAGTATAAGATATTCAAAATATCTCTGTATTTGTATGACAGGGTTGGTAGTGGGATAGTTTAGTTTGCCATGTTTCTAAGTTACTCCATATCTCTTTTTATTTCTATTTAACTCCTTTTTCACATAGATAACTAGATTTCTTAGTTTTTCAGTACACATTGTCAGAGCATGTGAGGTGGTCAATAGTAAAATATCCCAAGCTTGATAGCGTTTATTTAAGACAGTCATCCGTACAAGGCAGGCATCTCTTAAGTTTCAGTGCAAAGAGAAGTAGGATTTAATTCACTTGAGTAACATATCCACGGCTGTTCACTCATCCTACAGTCATGGACACCATAGCTCAAGGGAAATACAGTTCCCCAAATATCACAGGCTCCCAAACAAAAATGGGGTGTGCTCACTCCAACTAAGGTCTCTTAGGGTTCCATTTTAATCACTTTTAATTGAATATTTATATCTATTTGATTGTTGCACTGCTGTGGTTAAATAAACTTCTCAAAAGCATAATTCTCATTATTTCATCCCCAAACCTGAAAACCAAGCAAAGAATTCCCATCATTTTCAAAATGAAATTCTAAAACCACTCTAATCCTAACAAGATCCTTTATAATCTGGACTCTGTCAATAGTTTAAGATTTATCTTTCTCTGCATTCATATTTCACTCTTTTCTTTAGCCATAGTTAATTCTCATGGCTAATATTAAGATTTCCTTATTTTCTTGAATGGGCTCAATCTCATTTATTTAATTCATACAATTATAATATGTTAATTTTGACATAAAATAATATGACAATATTTGATTATACCTTCTTCAGTATGAGTACATTTTAAACTAGATGCCTAAAGTGTGTTCCATTACATAACTTTATGTTTAGTAATTTTTATCATAATCTTTGGTTTACTTTTTTTCCTCCTCACTAGAGAGGGTTTCTCAAGTTGTGAAGTGATAAAGAATCCACCTACCAGTGCAGGAGATACAGGAGACATGAGTTGGGTCTTTAGGTCAGGAAGATAGGAAATGGCAACCCACTCCAGTATTCTTGCCTGGAAAATCCCATGGACAGAGGAGCCTGGAAAGCTACAGTCCCTGGGAACACAGAGAGATGGACATGACTGAGCAAATGAGGACACTCTTCTCTTTTGTTAGTAAGAATCATGTCTTATGAATTTTTATATTTTCTACCTCAGGGTACTTAACATGTTTAATAAATGTTTCTTAAATGTGTGTATATAATATTTAAAGTGTTAAGTGAAAGTGTTTGCCACTCAGTCATGGCCAGCTCTTTGTAATTCCATGGATTATGTTCACCAGGCTCCTCTGTCCATAGTATTCTCCAGGCAAGAATGTTAGAGTGGGTAGCCATTCCCTTTTCCAGGGAATCTTCTTTTCCCAGGAATTGAACTCAGGTCTCTTGCATTACTAGCAGATTCTTTATCATCTGAGCTACCAGGGAAACCCATACAATATTTAAAACATTTGTTATAAAGAATCTTATAACCCAACAATAAAAAAAGAAACTACCTGTCAGAAATGGGCCAAAAACCTTAGGCATGCCACCAAAGAAGATATACAGATGGCAAATAGTCATATGAAACAGTGCACCACATCAATGTCATGAGTAAAATGCAAATTAAAGAAATGAGATACTACTACCTACCTACCAGAATGGCCAAAAGCCAGAACACTGACAACATCAAATTCTGACAAGCATGTAGAGGAACAGGAATTCTCATTCATTGTTGTTGGCAATATAATATGAGTACAACCACTTTGAAAGATGGTTTAGCAGTTTCTTGCCAAACTAAAGATACTATTACCATACAGTCCAGGAGTCATATTCCTTAGTATTTTTCCCAAAGTTGAAAACTTATAGTCATACAAAAATCTGTTCATGAGTGCTTATAACAACTTTATTCCCAGTTTCCAAAATTTGAAAGCAACTGAGATGGCCTTCCATAAATGAATGGATAAATAGATTGTAGTTCATTCAGAAAATGGATTATTACTCAGTTCTGAAAAGAAATGAGCTATCAAAGCATGAAATGACATTGGAAGCCTGACAAGCATATTACTAAGTGAAATAAGTCAATATTAAAAGGTTACATACTATATTATTCCAACCACATAGCATTCTGGAAGATAAAACTACATGACAGTAAAAGGATCAGTGGTTGCCAGGGGTTAGAAATGAATAAATAGAGTACAGAAGATTGTTTGCAGAGTGAAACTACTCTGTACAATGCTATAATGGTGGATACATATCACTTATATATTTGTCCAAATCCATAGAATGTACAAGACCAAGGGAGAAGGCAGGCAGGGAGATAAGGACAAACGAAGGGAGGGAAAAAATGGAGAAAGAAAAGAATAAAGAAGAACAAAAGGAAGGAAGGAAAAAACACTGTGAAGATAGTATAATTATGGATGATTGTATTATTGCTCCCATCTAGTTTTATACCTCTTCTCATTGACTAGCTCCTTGTTGCCATATGAGTACAGTGCTTCCATGGGGACTTTTCTTTTCCCCAAAAATATTAGTGTTGGCCATTGGTCTGGATTTTGGCAATAGAATATAAACAGATTTTGCCAAAACTTTCTAAAAATGTCCCAAAAAAGAAAACCTTGGACAAATATTACTTATAAATATACAAATGTGAAATGAAAAGCAGCAAATAAAAATGCATTGTCGTATAAAGAGAAAAAGTCATCAGACTGAATAATATTTATTTCAAGTAAGCAATCATTTAATATTATCAGTGTCTTTCAGTTCAGTTCAGTTCAGTTGTTCAGTCATGTCCAATTCTTTGCAACCCCATGGACTGCAGAATGCCAGCCCTCCCTGTCCATCACCAACTCCCAGAGTTCACTCAAACTCATGTCCATTGAGTCCATGATGCCATCCAATCATCTCATCCTCTGTCCCTTTCTCCTCCCACCTTCAATCTTTCCCAGCATCAGGGTGTTTTCAAATGAGTCAATTCTTCACATCAGGTGGCCAAAGTATTAGAGTTTCAGCTTCAACATCAGTCCTTCCAACGAATATTCAGGACTGATTTCCTTTAGGATGGACTAGTTGGATATCCTTGCAGTCCAAGAGACTCAAGAGCCTTCTCCAATACCACAGTTCAAAAGCATCAATTCAATAAGCACCAATGTCTTAATATCATTTATTTTATAAATATATGAAAAGATACAAATCATATTATCTCTTTTATATTCACTGAAACTGTATCTAATAAATTTTAATGTTTTAAGGATAAGTCTTTAAAAACTAAGAAGAGATGTATACAAATTTAACAGATAAAATATATTGATACAACTGCCAGAAACACACCTAAGAAATTTTTTTCAAATGAACAAGGAACAGTAAGTTCCATATTGATTCTATTATTTAACAATGTCGTGATAGTAATGGCCAATATAATTAAGAGTAAACATAAATAAATATAAAAATTAGAGGAAGGTAGAAATACGTATTATTTAACAATGAAATGATGTTTTACTTGAAGAAACCAAAAGAACTCATTGTTTTAAATTTACACAAAGTAAAAAGAAAATAGAGAAAGGTTGCCAGGTAGAAAGTAAATATATAAAAAGCAATTTTCATCATATTTACAAATTATATCTGAGTAGCCAAAATGATAAAAAAGTTTCCATCTATAATATTGAAATCAATGCAGAACTTAAGGATAGCCTTATCAATATAAAAGCTTTATGGGTGAAACTATGGAATGTCATCAGATACAAAATTAAAAATAACATTAGTAAAAACAACAACAATAAAAATAAAATATGTAAAAGATTTAGAAAGCTTAACATATTTTGGATGAAAAGACTCAGTACTATAAAGGTGTATTCTCCCAGAAGAAATCTCTAAAAGTAGATCGATTTCAACAAAAACAAGTGTTTTTTGTTTTTTTTAAATAAACTACAGTAGTAGTATTCTAAACTTTACTTGAAATGAAGAAGCAGCAACTGAGAATACCCATGATAAGCCTAAATTAAAAGAAAATAATAAGATAGACTAAACCCAATACTCCAATATTGAAATGTACAGTTTTATTAATGAAGCACTATGGGTTTGAGTTGACTCATTGAAAAGACTCTGATGCTGGGAGGGATTGGGGGCAGGAGGAGAAGGGGATGACCGAGGATGAGATGGCTGGATGGCATCACTGACTCGATGGACGTGAGTCTGAGTGAACTCCGGGAGTTGGTGATGGACAGGGAGGCCTGGCGTGCTGCGATTCCTGGGGTTGCAAAGAGTTGGACACGGCTGAGCGACTGAACTGAACTGAACTGATGGGTTTGAAGTATAAATAGGCATTAAAAACAAATGGAAAAACTGAAAAATCAATTAGGAAGCAAAAATAAATATAGAGGCACTATACAGGTGACATTTAAATCAGTACTGATAAATGATGCTGATACATTTGAATGGCTTTCTTGGGAACAAAAGCAAAGTGAATGAATGTGTGCTAAGTCGCTTCCGTCTTGTCTGACTCTGTGACCTTATGGACTACAACCCGCCAGGCTCCTCTGCCCATGTGGTTCTCCAGGCAAGAATACTGGAGTGGGTTGCCACGCCCTCCTCCAGGGGATCTCTGATTCGCAGATCAAACTCACATCTATTATGTCTCCTGCATTGGCAGGCAGGTTCTTTACCCCTAGCAGGAGCTGGGAAGACCCAAATTGGATAGCACACCCAATATAAAAAGAATTTACAGGCTATAAACTTAAAATTTTAAAAGACTACAAGCATTAAAACGAAAACACATTTTTAATAAAGTGGAAATGGATGATGATGACATAAATAAGGTCACATAACCTGCATAAAATAATACCCTGAGGAAAAAACATAAATATGTCAAACATCAATGACAAACTGAGAAAAAAAATGACTTATAACTGAAATCAGGACTAATTTTCTTAGTATATAAAGAGAACTCAGTTCAGTTCAGTTCAGTCGCTCAGTCGTGTCTGACTCTTTGCGACCCCATGAATTGCAGCATGCCAGGCCTCCCTGTCCATCATCAACTCCCGGAATTCACTCAGACTCACGTCCATCGAGTCAGTGATGCCATCCAGCCATAAAGAGGAACTAAAATCAATAATAAAACATACATTCAGTAGAAAACATAGACATATGGTTCAAATAAGCAGAGAACCTAAAAGACACTACAAATAGCTTTTAACCATGTGGTATATATCAGCTTCACTGATGATAAAAAAATAAAGCCTAAAACTAAAGTTTAAAAACTTCTTTTGTAACTACTCAGATAAGCAAAAGTCTAAGAGTTTGATAACAGTGTAGGCTGAAGAGAGACTTTAGATAGAACTCCTATACATTGCTGGTAAAAGTGTGACCTGAAATGGCCTCTACTGAATATTCACCAAAGTTATCAATATTCACCAAAAGTTAGAACATATTGGGGGGCACAAAAAGTTCATTCAATAAAAACCTCAATGAACTTTTTGACCAACCCAATATATACACCTGGTCCTGTGAACTTCATTCATAGGAATATACTTTGAGAATTTGTTCCCTTACATAAGACATTAACACTGATTGCAATAGCTATTTACATAAAATTTATGATGTAATATGGCAGTTGAAACAGTGGAATGTATTTGTAACAGGATTAAGATAATGCTCTAATGATCTATGTAGAGAGATCTCCAAGATTTTATTTAGTGGAAAAATTCAATATGCTAAATAGAATACTGTATAGTATTATACTGCCATTAAGCAATGAAAAAAAAGAGAGGAGAGAAGAAAGAAAGACAGAAAAGACTGTTTCATTCATTCATCGAATATTTACTGAATGTATCCTGATTCTCATGCTCCACTCTACATACTTGAAACAAATAATTGAACCATATAGTCTTTAGTCTTATGGTATCTGCATTTTAGCTGATACGTTTCTTTGTACACACTTAGAATGTTGAAAGTGCAAACAAAAATTAATTTAGTCAAATTTGCTGATGTAAGAAATATATTGCGTTGTTTTAGATGGGGAAAGTACTGTAGTAAATGCTGAGTGAGGAAACAGTAATATATTTTCTGTGCAAAACTAAATCACTTTTTGATTTTCATGAAAATGACTGACATGTACTGGCAAAGAGAAATTGGTTTACCTTTGGAAAACTAGCAGGGCATAATAGGAGATGAAAATGGCCTTAGATGATAGTGGATTGAAACTTAATTTGTTTGTTTTAAATGAAGGGGATATGAGAGGGATTAATGAGAAATAAAATAATTTATTTTTTAAATTTTTTTTAATTTTTTTTTTTAGTTTTTTATTTTTTAAATTTTAAAATCTTTAATTCTTACATGCGTTCCCAAACATGAACCCCCCTCCCACCTCTCTCCCCATAACATCTCTCTGGGTCATCCCCATGCACCTGCCCCAAGCATGCTGTATCCTGCGTCAGACATAGACTGGCGATTCAATTCTTACATGATAGTATACATGATAGAATGCCATTCTCCCAAATCATCCCACCCTCTCCCTCTCCCTGAGTCCAAAAGTCCATTATACACATCTGTGTCTTTTTTCCTGTCTTGCATACAGGGTCGTCATTGCCATCTTCCTAAATTCCATATATATGTGTTAGCATACTGTATTGGTGTTTTTCTTTCTGGCTTACTTCACTCTGTATAATTGGCTTCAGTTTCATCCATCTCATCAGAACTGATTCAAATGAATTCTTTTTAACGGCTGAGTAATACTCCATTGTGTATATGTACCAAAGCTTTCTTATCCATTCATCTGCTGATGGACATCTAGGTTGTTTCCATGTCCTGGCTATTATAAACAGTGCTGCGATGAACACTGGGGTACATGTGTCTCTTTCAATTCTGGTTTCCTCGGTGTGTATGCCCAGCAGTGGGATTGCTGGGTCATAAGGTAGTTCTATTTGCAATTTTTTAAGGAATCTCCACACTGTTCTCCATAGTGGCTGTACTAGTTTGCATTCCCACCAACAGTGTAGGAGGGTTCCCTTTTCTCCACACCCTCTCCAGCATTTATTGCTTGCAGATTTTTGGATCACAGACATTCTGACTGGTGTGAAGTGGTACCTCATTGTGGTTTTGATTTGCATTTCTCTAATAATGAGTGATGTTGAGCATCTTTTCATGTGTTTGTTAGCCATCCGTATGTCTTCTTTGGAGAAATGTCTATTTAGTTCTTTGGCCCATTTTTTGATTGGGTCGTTTATTTTTCTGGAATTGAGCTGCATAAGTTGCTTGTATATTTTTGAGATTTTTTGTTTGTCAGTTGCTTCATTTGCTATTATTTTCTCCCATTCAGAAGGCTGTCTTTTCACCTTGCTTATATTTTCCTTTGTTGTGCAGAAGCTTTTAATTTTAATTAGATCCCATTTGTTTATTTTTGCTTTTACTCACACCTATGGACAGATCAACTAAACAGAAAATTAACAAAGAAATGCAAACTTTACATGATACATTAGATCAGTTAGACCTAATTGATATCTATAGGACATTTCACCCCAAAACAAGGAATTTCACCTTTTTTTCAAGTGCTCATGGAACCTTCTCCAGGATAGATCACATCCTGGGCCATAAATCTAAACTTGATAAATTCAAAAAAATCGAAATCATTCCAAGCATCTTTTCTGACCATAATGCATTAAGATTAGATCTCAATTACAGGAGAAAAACTATTAAAAATTCCAACATATGGAGGCTGAACAACACACTTCTGAATAACCAACAAATCACAGGAGAAATCAAAAAAGAAATCAAAATATGCATAGAAACTAATGAAAATGAAAACACAACAACCCAAAACCTGTGGGACACTATAAAAGCAGTGCTAAGGGGAAAGTTCATAGCAATACAGGCATACCTCAAGAAACAAGAAAAAAGTCAAATAAATAACCTAACTCTACACCTAAAGCAACTAGAAAAGGAAGAATTGGAGAACCCCAGAGTTAGTAGAAGGAAAGAAATCTTAAAAATTAGGGCAGAAATAAATGCAAAAGAAACAAAAGAGACCATAGCAAAAATCAACAAAGCCAAAAGCTGGTTCTTTGGAAGGATAAATAAAATTGACAAACCATTAGCCAGACTCATCAAGAAGCAAAGAGAGAAAAATCAAATCAATAAAATTAGAAATGAAAATGGAGAGATCACAACAGACAACACAGAAATACAAAGGATCATAAGGGACTACTATCAGCAGTTGTATGCCAATAAAATGGACAACGTGGAAGAAATGGACAAATTCTTAGAAAAGCACAATTTTCCAAAACTGAACCAGGAAGAAATAGAAAATCTTAACAGACCCATCACAAGCACGGAAATTGAAACTGTAATCAGAAATCTTCCAGCAAACAAAAGCCCAGGTCCAGACGGCTTCACAGCTGAATTCTACCAAAAATTTCGAGAAGAGCTAACACCTATCCTCCTCAAACTCTTCCAGAAAATTGCAGAGGAAGGTAAACTTCCAAACTCATTCTATGAGGCCACCATTACCCTAATACCAAAACCTGACAAAGATGTCACAAAAAAAGAAAACTACAGGCCAATATCACTGATGAACATAGATGCAAAAATCCTCAACAAAATTCTAGCAATCAGAATCCAACACATTAAAAAGATCATACACCATGACCAAGTGGGCTTTATCCCAGGGATGCAAGGATTCTTCAATATCCGCAAATCAATCAGTGTAATTCACCACATTAACAAATTGAAAAATAAAAACCATATGATTGTCTCAATAGATGCAGAGAAGGCCTTTGACAAAATTCAACATCCATTTATGATAAAAACTCTCCAGAAAGCAGGAATAGAAGGAACATACCTCAACATAATAAAAGCTATATATGACAAACCCACAGCAAACATTATCCTCAATGGTGAAAAATTGAAAATAATTTAAAAAAACTGTGGATGATGCTTTGAAAGAATTATGGAAAACAAGAGCGAGAAGGATTATAATATATGTGATCTTGGCAAGAATACACAGAAGAACTATACAAAAAAGATCTTCACGACCTGGATAATCACGATGGTATGAACACTCAGCTAGAACCAAATATCCTGAAATGAGAAGTCAAGTGGGCCACTATATTTCTTCATTATGAAGCAATCTAGTGGAGGTGATGAAATTCCAGTTGAGCTATTTCAAATCCTAGAAGATGATGCTGGGAAAGTCCTGTTTTCAATATGCCAGCAAATTTGGAAAACTCAGCAGTGGCCACAGGACTGGAAAAGGTCAGTTTTCATTCTAATCCCAAAGGAAGGCATGCCAAAGAATGCTCAAACTACTGCACAATTGTACTCATCTCACATGCTAGTAAAGTAATGCTCAAAATTCTCCAAGCCAGGCTCGAACAGTACATGAACTGTGAACTTCCAGATGTTCAAGCTGGTTTTAGAAAAGGCAGAGGAACCAGAAATCAAATTGCCAACATTTGTTGGATATCAAAAAAGTAAGAGAGTTCCAGAAAAACATTTATTTCTGCTTTATTGATTATGCCAAAGCCTTTGACTGTGTGGATCACAATAAACTTGGAAAATTCTTAAAGAGATGGGAATACCAGACCACCTGACCTACCTCTTGAGAAATCTGTATGCAGGTCAAGAAGAAACAGTTAGATTTGGACATGGAACAGCAGACTGGTTCCAAATAGGAAAAGGAGTATGTCAAGGCTGTATATTGTCACTCTGCTTATTTAACTTATATGCAGAGTACATCATGAGAAACACTGGGCTGGATGAAGCACAAGCTGGAATCAAGGTTGCTGGGAGAAATATCAGTAACCTCAGATATGCAGATGATACCACCCTTATGGCAGAAAGTGAAGAACTAAAGGGCCTCTTGATGAAAGTGAAAGAGGAGAGTGAAAAAGTTTGCTTAAAACTCAACAGTCAGAAAACTAAGATCATGGAATCCGGTCCTATCACTTCATGGCAAATAGATGGGGAAACAGTGGAAACAGTGGAAACAGTGACAGAATTTATTTTCTTGGGCTCCAAAATCACTGCAGATGGTGACTGCAGCCATGAAAACTAAAAGATGCTTACTCCTTGAAAGAAAAGTTCTGACCAACCTAGACAGCATGTTAAAAAGCAGAGACATTACTTTGTCAAGAAAGTTCCATCTAGTCAAAGCTATGGTTTTTCCAGTAGTCATGTATGGATGTGAGAGTTGGACTATATAAAGAAAGCTGAGCACCAAAGAATTGATGGTTTTGAACTGTGGTGTTGGAGAAGACTCTTGAGAGTCCCTTGTACTGCAAGGAGATCCAACCAGTCCATCCTAAAGGAAATAAGTGCTTTGGAAGGACTGATGCTGAAGCTGAAACTCCAATACTTTGGCTACCTGATGCAAAGAACTAATTCATTTGAAAAAACTCTGTTGCTGGGAATGATTGAAGGTGAGAGGAGAAGGGGACGACAGAGGATGAGATGGTTGGATGTCATCACTAACTCAATGGACATGAGTTTGAGTAAACTCTGGGAGTTGGTGATGGACAGGGAAGCCTGGCATGCTGCAGTCCATAGGGTCGCAAAGTGTTGAACACAACTGAGTGACTGAACTGAACCAGGATATGTTTTATAGTATTTTTTAATGGTGAAATACTGACCCAGACTCCTGCAACTACTGTATAAACTGGACTAGTGAACAGGCTTGCTGAGTCACAGGCTTTGTGTTAGTTGTGTGAAAGGCAATCTAGAGTAGAGGAAAGTATTAGGGATAAGACAGTCAGAAATGAAACATAAGATATTAAATGAAAAAACCTTCTGATGGCAACAAATAGAAATTACTGGAAATAGTAGACTTTCTTTAATATTTTTGGTTAAGATAATAGAGCCAGAGTAGATGAATTACACAAGAAGCAATCTCTACAGAAAATGGATTTGCTCTAGGAAGGAGAATTGAGGAAGTAGATTGCAAAATTAAGAGGGAGATATATTTCAGACAATAGATAAAATCTTCAGTATTTTGAAATTTGTCCTATAGCATGTACTGCCTATTCAAATATTAATTTGGCTGAAAAAATAAAATAAATTGGAAAAATGTAGATATCTTTCAGCTGGAATTTTGAATTGGGTAATAGAACACTGGATTAAAATCCTCAATCTATCATTTATGAACTAAATTACCTTGGGCAAGTGAACTTCTTGAATTCCAGATTTTTTGTTTTTAAAATTGGAATTATGATGCTAGTGAAATTTGTCTCTCGAACTGTATCTACACACATGGACATGTGAATGTGATAAATATTAATAACACACACTTACATGTAGCTGAGGGCTTCCCAGGTGGTGCTAGTGATAAAAAACCCACCTGCCAATGCAGGAGATGTGTGTTTGATCCCTGGGTTGGGAAGATCCACTGAAGATCGAAATAGCAACCCACTCCACTACTCTTGCCTAGAAAATTCCATGGATAGAGGAGCCTGGTGAACTAGAGTCCATGGGGTCACAAAGAGTTGGACACGCCTGAAGCAACTTAGCACATGTAACTGAACTACCTGAGAAGTGCTTTTTTGTAATGGTGCTGAAGGCTAGTAGAGTCTATGCATGTACTGATATATTCTATTGTGAATGAAAGGGCAAATGACAACATGAAACCAAGGGTTCTTTCATAATCTCATGAAACAATAAAAAGTATTACTAGGAAATTACTAATTACACAATATATAGTGATAACTGTTTACAATTAACTATATGGTTTCCTTAATTAGGCTTACAAAAATAAATAATGTAGATTTCAAGCCCCATTTCAATGTTTAATTTCACCTCTTCCCAAGATTAAACCTTTACATTTAGCCATATTGAACAACTTTCAGCTCCATAATACATAGTTCTATAAGGTTTCAACATGTTTTGAACATGCAAAGTTCTGCTGAGATTCTGTATTATCAGGTACCCTAACCCTCCCCTGTTCCTCTATTTCAAGAACTTATATTTGCCCTCACCTAATCAGTTCTTTCAAAAACTGCTCCTAATGTAAGAATCCTATGTCTTTCTTGTATTTCACACAGCACATATATCACCTACTTCAATCCTCACTAATTATAATTTGAATAATTTCTTGCATTGATATGTTACTATATACCATCATGCTGCTCTTTTATATGAATTTCCCATTTACTACTCTTAGTAAACTTAAAAGCATCTAAACTATTAATATTTTCATTTTACAGACTTGGAAAATAAGGCTTGGAAAGGGAAAGTAAATTGCCTAAGGTCATGGGATTAAAAAGTAGACAGAACTAGGATTCAAATCCAGGTTGGTTGACTCACTGTAATAGCCTCCAATGATTCTCATCCACTTTTGCTCATTTGCTTATAAGCATTTCTCAATAGTTTTTAAAGATTCGCGAGATCAGAGATAGTATCCTGTTCGCTATTTTTAAGTTTAATGCTTTGCAAGTGCCTGACATCAATCTTTGACTCTTACTGATGAATTTGAGGTCTATGTCTGTGATGGCATTTGGAATGTATGAGGAGTGAGAGAATTACAACTTTATCCAGTGGGAGATCAGACAACAGGATGAAAAGGGAATTTTGATTACAGTCATTCTCTGTGGAAGAGTGTGGAGAGGTGCCTGGCCTCTGACACTCTGAGGGTGATTTAGGGTGTGACAACCTGTCCTGCATCATCATTTACTTCCTGACTACTAAGAAAGCAGTGTTTCTGCTAGGGACTGGGAGTGCTGGCATCTAAGGGGCAGAGCACTATGGCAGTAGTGTCAAAAGGGCCAACAAGTATCCATATCCATGCCCACCCAGACTGCTTGTAAGACATCTCATCAACTATTTCATAAGCAACAAGTAAGTTTTAAGAATAAATGATTAATAATAATGTTATGTAAATATTATAATAAGTATATAATAATGATCAATTGAATATACACAGTCAGTCCTCAGTTCAGTCGCTCAGTCATGCTTGACTCTTTGTGACCCCATGGACTGCAAACACACATTATTTTAATATATTTTAAATGTTTTGATATATAAAGCTAGGAATACATATCTAGGAATGAGAGAAATCTCAAATATAATTTTGGCTTTGAACTACCTCTTTTCTCTGGTTAGGCCTCCATAGCTCTTCTTGATCACGTGGTTCATTTTTCCTGACAGTTTTCTATGTGGCCAAACCATTTCATTGCTTGTTTTCTACAATTTCTTGTGATAAGGAATGTGCTCAGTCATGTCAGACTCTTTTCAACTGTATGGACTGTAGTCCCTCAGACTTCTTTGTCTATGGGATTTTCCAGGCAAGAATACTGAAGTGGGCAGCCATTTCCTCCTCCAGGGGATCTTCCTGACCCAGGGGTCAAACCCATGTCTCCTGAATCTCTTGCACTACAAGTGGATTGCCTTATTAATTTTCAGAAATTTCTCACTCTTCTATAATGCTTGCTTAAAGGAGAATCCCATAGACAGAGGAACCCATGGGGTCACAAAGAGTCAGACACAACTGAAGCAACTTAGCACGCACAGATATCATTTAAATCATTTTTTTTTATGATTCAACATGCTTTACAAGATACATAGGACATAGTCATTTCCCTAGAGTTGACATCTCGCTAAGTTTGCTCTTTGTGTGTATCTTTCTGTTGAATGTTTTGTCTTCTCTATGCAGTTTCCTGAAGTTTTGCCCATCTACAAAGCAGAATGAAAGAATTTTGCTTGTGCTAGAGCAATGAAAGGAGAATTTAAAGCATCTTTTCTTAGTGAGATGGATAAATTTCAGAATATTCTTGAAAATAAGAACATAGATAAAATGATACCTACACATTCATGGAAATATGTTAAGCATTAATTTTGCCTATAGTAGTTCAGATGCTTACATTTTAAGCTGTTAGGAACATGCTTTTATGTGAGTTACTTATAGATCCTAATTTACAAATAAAGAATGCTGAAAGTTATGTGTCAGGGTGTGTGTGTGTATGTGTGTGTGTGTTTGTATGTATTCATGGGTAGACCAAAAAAATGTAGTGCAAAGGAAAAATGATGTGATCTATTTGAATTTCTTCTACATTCTCAGAAGAAATATGAATGCAGTCACTTAAATATATGATACTCTCCACAATTTTGCATGTGTGTGTGTGTGTGTGTGTGTGTGTGGTCCTCATTCTTCAAGACTTTGCCTCATAAATTCCAAAATATCCAATCAAAAATTTAAAAATCAAACTGAGACAAAGAATGTTTACTGTTAGCTGACTTAAATAACAAGGCAGTTTTTAAAAAGTTAGTGTGTGAGTTTTTTGGTAATACTTCTGGAGAAGTGGTTCATTGATTTTTTTTTCCTTTTAATATCAATCTTCATGTACTGTGAGACCTCTGGTAATATTCTGAGTGAATATTCACATAGGGACATGAAACAGAATAGATAAGCTATCATGACCTAACATTGTGTTTCCATCATGCCTCACCTTTATCTATGCCCACTTTAGGTCTCTTTTAAATCAAGACTCTAGCTTCATAATCAAGTTTACATCTGAAATGTTTATTCTATCTATTATAAATGAGTGCACATAAAATTTAAGCTAGGTTTTATGAGTAATGTTCTTACCATATGCATAATAGACACTTAGCTAATAATGTGTAATATCTTGTGCAATATAAGTTTATATAAGTTTCTTGTGCAATATATTGTCTTTATGTATTATATAAAACTCTACAATAAAGTATCAAAAAATACAGTTGTTGTAAGCAAGGGCTGAATAAATGTTTTCTTGGTTATAATAGTTCTAATTTTATATCATTATTATTAATGATTTCATAAGCACCCAATTATTTCTCCCACCTGAACTGAGAAATGTGCAATTTTTCAAGGCCATAAAAATTTACTGTTGAATTATAACTATACCCATTATCTTAAAATTTAACTTATCCTTAGAGTAACATCACTCTATCTATGACACAAATTTTTTTATTCTATTTCAATTAGTAGTAATATTTATCTTTAGCATTAAAAGTTGCTTAAGGTCTTGACCAAACATTTGGCCTTCTAATTTATTCATATTATCTTATTTACATATTTTCTTGCTTATTATTTGTTGGTTATGTGTTTTGTTTTTTGTTCAGGATTAGTTGTAATAAATATCTTCCATAAGATATAGCTTAAAAGAAAACTTTTTCTTCCCAAGTTTATGGTATTAATAATTTAAAGCCACAGGGATTAGGACCTATCAATGGTAAGTAGAGTACACACTATTTAGATTAGAAATCTTGAGAAAACAAGCTTACCAGTATAACATGCATTTAATATTTTGCATTTTGTTGAAAACAATTTGAGGGTAAAGGAAACTGATAATGAAAATTGTACTCTACCTATTCTTTATAGTTAAGATTTTCATGTAAAGATATTGAGTTGTCAAGGCAGCAATCTTTCCAGACATATTGGTGTTTATACAAAACACATTGTAAGTGAATATTTCATTTCTAAAATTAAGTGAGAAGATAAACAAGAAAATTCTTATTCAAATGCGGAATGCTTTATTTCAAAATGGAACAGGTGCTGAATGTGTTGCAATGACTGGCCTGTTTATTTCAGACCAACTCTCAGTTAACGAAAAGCAAAATACACAAATGTTTAATATGCTTGCTCGAAATGATCAGAAATCCACTAAAGACCCAAGGATTCATGAGGCCAACATTCTGAATAAAACAGAAAACCAAAGTGTTGAATCTGAATCTTTAAACTATCTTTTTTCCTGAGGTAATTTCTAATTCAAAGGTAAAATCCAAGAAGCTAAGAATCTGAGCAGAAGCAAGGAGTAACAAGTGGGACAGTGGCAGAAGACTTAGAAGATCCCAAACACTGAGAAGACAAAAATGGGAGTTCGGGGCCGGTAAGATGAAAGAATTCTGTAAACATTTCTGGCTTCCTCTTGGCACCTTTCGGCTACATTCTTCAAATGAGGGAGAATTATACATAGATAGGACTTTCCTTGTGGCTTAGCTGGTAAAGAATCCATCTGCAATGAAGGAGACCTGGGTTTGATCCCTGGGCTGGGATGATCCCCTGGACAAGGGAAAAATCCCCTGGAGAAGGGAAAGCCTACATTGTTAAATTGCCAACACCCATTGGATCATCGAAAAAGCAAGAGAGTTCCAGAAAAACATCTATTTCTGCTTTATAGACTATGCCAAAGCTATAGACTGTATGGATCATACAAACTGTGGAAAATTATTAAAGAGATGGGAATACCAGACCACCTGACCTGCTGCCTCTTGAGAAATCTGTATACAGGCCAGGAAGCAACGGTTAGAACTGGATATGGAACAATAAACTGGTTCCAAGTAGAGAAAGGAACACATCAAGGCTGTATATTGTTACCCTGCTGTTTTAGCTTATATGCAGGATGCATCATGATAAATGCTGAGCTGGAGGAAGCACAAGGTGGAATCAATATTGCCAGGAGAAATATCAATAACCTCAGATACACAGATGACATCACCTTTATGGCAGAAAGTGAAGAACTAAAAAGCCTTTTGATGAAAGTGAAAAAGGAGAGTGAAAAAGTTGGCTTAAAGCTCAATATTCAGAAAACTAAGATCATGGCATCCGGTCCCATCACTTCATGGCAAATAGATGGCAAAAGAGTGGAAATAGTGGCCGACTTTAGTTTTGGGGGCTCCAAAATCATTGCAGATGGTGATTGCAGCCATGAAATTAAAAGACACTTGCTCCTTGGAAGAAAAGTTATGACCAACACAGACAGTGTAGACAGTATATTAAAAAGCAGAGGCATTACTTCGCCAACAAAGGTCCATATAGTCAAAGCTATGGTTTTTCCAGTAGTTATGTATGGATGTGAGAGTTGCACTATAAAGAAAGCTGAGCGCCGAAGAACTGATGGTTTTGAACTGTGGTGTTGGAGAAGACTGGAGGGTCCCTTGGAATGAAAGGAGATCCTAAAGGAAATCAGTCCTGAATGTTCTTTGGAAGGACTGATTCTGAAGCTGAAACTCCAATACTTTGGCCACCTGATCCAAAGAACTGACTCATTGGAAAAGACTCTGATGCTGGGAAAGATTGAAGGCAGGAGGAGAAGGAGACAACAGAGGATGAGATGGTTGGATGGCGTCTCCAACTCAATGGACATGAGTTTGAGTAAACTCTGGGACTTGGTGATGGACAGGGAGGCCTGGCGTGCTGTAGTACATGGGGTCACAAAAAGTCAGACATGATTGAGTGACTGAACTTACAATTCATACATAGACAAGTGCTTGCAAACACTGAATTCCATTTTAGAAAGAATTCATTCCCTGTTTAGGTCTGTTAACTGATCTGCCTGTGAGGACCAGAAGTAAATCTTCTATAGAGGAAAATAGACTAGCCTTCATATCATATTTACTTTCTTTTTCCCACAAAATATATGACATTTAACTAAAATATTAAGTATGCAGACAAAAAATGACTGAAAAAACAAAAATAAAAGCAGACAATAGAAAAATAACAGTAAGAGATACACACATTTTGTTATTAACCAAAGACAGATGAAGTGGGCAAAAATATATAAAGATATAGTATGTCTAAACAACAAAATCAATAAGGTAGGTCTTCAGTTCAGTTCAGTTCAGTTCAGTCGCTCAGTCATGTCCGACTCTTTGCAACCCCATGAATCATACCACGCCAGGCCTCCCTCTCCATCACCAACTCCCGGAGTTCAATCAGACTCATGTCCGTTGAGTCAGTGATGCCATCCAGCCATCTCATCCTCTGTCGTCCCCTTCTCCTCCTGCCCCCAATCCCTCCCAGCATCAGAGTCTTTTCCAATGAGTCAACTCTTCACATGAGGTGGCCAAAGTACTGGAGTTTCAGCTTTAGCATCATTCCTTGCAAAGAAATCCCAGGGCTGATCTCCTTCAGCATGGATTGGTTGGATCTCCTTGCAGTCCAAGGGACTCTCAAGAGTCTTCTCCAACACCACAGCTCAAAAGCATCAATTCTTCAGCACTCAGCCTTCTCCACAGTCCAACTCTCACATCCATACATTAATATATTAATACATAAAGTCTAATTCCTATTGTTATAGAATGTATATTTTCCTCAGGTGCACATAGAGATTTTACAAAAAAAAAAAATCCTATATTGGATCACAAAGAAAATCTCAACTTCCTTAAAATAGTAATAATCCAAATAACATTCTATGAGTCTAATGTGATAGAAATCAAAAAATCTGGAAACAGCTTAATTCTACACAAAGATTTTTTAATTCATTATATTAAATAATTTCTTAGTGAAAGAGGAAATGCAAAGCAAAAAAAGTCACTAAAAATGTAATAATAATGATTTTAAAATAACACTGTAAAATATGAGACATAGCAATAGAAAAAACAATAATCAGAGGTTAATTCATAGTCTTAAATTGTCATATTAAGAAAGCTGTGGTACATATACACAATGGAGTATTACTCAGCCGTCAAAAAGAATTCATTTGAATCAGTTCTGATGAGATGGGTGAAACTGGAGCCAATTATACAGAGTGAAGTAAGCCAGAAAGAAAAACACCAATACAGTATACTAACACATATATATGGAATTTAGGAAGATGGCAATGACGACCCTGTATGCAAGACAGGAAAAAAGACACAGATGTGTATACCAGACTTTTGGACTCAGAGGGAGAGGGAGAGGGTGGGATGAGTTGGGAGAATGGGAATTCTAACATGTATACTGTCATGTAAGAATTGAATCGCCAGTCCATGTCTGACGTAGGGTGCAGCTTGCTTGGGGCTGGTGCATGGGGATGACCCAGAGAGATGTTGTGGGGAGGGAGGTGGGAGGGGGGTTCATGTTTGGGAATGCATGTAAGAATTAAAGATTTTAAAATTTAAAAAAAATAAAAAATAAAAAAAAATAAGATAAATACTAAATGCTTCAATAAATACTAAATACTAAGTTGCTTCATTCAGGTCTAGCCCTTTATGACCCTATAGACCATAGGCTGCCAAGCCCCTCTGTCCATGGAAGTCTCCAGGAAAGAATACTGGAGTGGGTTGCTGTGCCCTCCTACATGGGATCTTCTCAACCCAAGGATTGAACCCGTGTGTCTCAGTCTCCTGCACTGGCAGGTGTGTTTTTTTACCTCTAGAGCCATTGGGGAAGCCCTCAAATACTAAATGAAATAATAGCAAATATTAGTTTATGAATATTTGTTTAGAAATTCAGGTATAGCTTTATATTTATAACTTATTAACATGCAGCACCGGAGAAGGCAATGGCACCCCACTCCAGTACTCTTGCCTGGAAAATCCCATGGACGGAGGAGCCTGGTGGCCTGCAGTCCATGGGATCACTAAGAGTCAGACATGACTGAACAACTTCACTTCCACTTTTCACTTTCATGCATTGGAGAAGGAAATGGCAACCCACTCCAGTGTTCTTGCCTGGAGAATCCCAGGGACGGCAGAGCCTGGAGGGCTGCTGTCTATGGGGTCGCACAGAGTCAGACATGACTGAAGCGACATAGCAGCAGCAGCAACATGCAGCATATCATTAGATGAAAAGAAAAATACTCGTATATGCACATGTTATTACTTTCATAGATGCTGAAAAGGTCTTGTAAAATATTCAATATTCATTTATATTTATAAAAATAAGCAATAAAAGAGGATTTGATAAATACTTTATAACAGGAATATGTGTGTGTGTTTCTGTATGTACATATGACTATATGTACATATGCTGTTAATTTACAATAAATGTGTTCATATTCATATGTAACTAAATAAAAATATATTATCATCTCTGCAGGTGCAATAAAGTACTATTAAAGAATTATACATTTATAACAACAATAATAATGACATCAAATTTCTTTAATTTGATTATTTTTAAGTGGTTACAAATACCTAGAGGAGTTATGTACTTATTAGCAAAATGCTGACCCTTCTTTCTGGGTTTGGGCACAAATAAGATGGGTCACTTTCACCGTATCTATTCAACTTTGAATTGAATGTCTTTGTCAATAAAATGAGTTAACAAAAAAAAAATGCAATGTGATTAGAAAGAAAAATAAAATCATAATTTTATTATTCATAGATTATATTACTATACATGTTGCAATTTTAACATTTCTATAGGTAAATAATTATAATTAATCAGTGAACTCTGTAAGGTTGCTAGGTAGAAGGGCAACATAGAAAAACAAGTTATATTGCTGTTGCTGCTGCTGCTGCTGTTGCTGCTGCTACTGCTATGTCGCTCCAGTCGTGTCTGACTCTTGACAAACCCATGGACTGCAGCCTACCAGACTCCTCCGTCCATGGGATTTGCCAGGCAAGAGTACTGGAATACTCTTCTCTGAGTTATTGCTTCTCTGAGTTATATTGCTAAACATCTACAAAACTAATCAGAAAATAAAATGCTACTTAAAATAGCATCCAATGTATAGAGTCTTAAAGCAAATGTGTGAATATATGGTAACTCAATATATGACAAAGATGGCCCTTTAGAAGAGTGGGACATAAAGACTTCTATAAATGACATTGGAACAGTTGGGTTTCTCATTTAAAAAATGAAAACAGAAACAGAAATTTACCTTTAACATCTTGTTGAAAGCAAAACTCAGTTTCAGGTGAGTTAAGAATCAAACTGACAGAAAGATCTATTTGTTAATGTTACATAAGGAGGTATGTCTTTAATAAGACAATAAAAACAAAATCACTGAAGGAAATATTATAGCTTTATCTTTTTTTTCTAAATCAAAAATAAGAACTTTTAACCCAAGAAGCTAGAGGACAAGAGAATATGTCTGTCTTGCATGTGTAATAACTGCTTTAGACCCAGAATTCAGAATATAAAAGTAACGCCTACAAAACAAGACAGCCCAACAGATCAAAGTTTCAAAGACTTGTACGGGCACATCACAAAAGAAAAATCCTAGTGATCAATAAGTTGAAATAAAAGATCATTCATATTATTAATCAAGGAAGTATAAATTTGTGATACACTCTTTAAGCCCATAAAACTAGCGAGAACTAAAATGTGTAGGTGATAACTGAGGAGACAGGTAAGCTTGCTCGCTGCCATTAGGAGTGTAAATTTATATGCTCAGCTAAAAGGAGCTTAATATTTTCTAGCAAACTTGAAGGTAAATTTACCATCTATGGAGCAAAATGTAGCCCAGAGAGGTATCCATGTACTTTTGTACCAGGGTCCACATATAAGATGTTTTATACATTTTTTTCTTCAGTAATCAATGCAACTGAAGAAGTAATTTGTAATTCATAGTAGGGTCACACAATGGAGTACATCCTGAATTTCAGTAAAAATGAACCCCTTATAGTGGCATGAATGAATCTTAAAAACAATATTTAATCAAAGAAATATATACACACACAGATAAAAGTGCAAAACAAATACTATTTCTTATGGAGTGGGATGTTTTGGTGACCAATGAGGGACACATAAGTATAACCTCATTGTGACTATCAAATTTCCTTTTCTTTTTCCTAGATAATGGTTACACAATTGTTTGCCTTAAAATTACTTATGAAATATGTTTATGCACTTGTACCTACATTATATTTCACAGTAATATAAAAATATATATTTACTCTGATACCTTGGGGGATAGGTCTGCAGATACATTTATTAGAAAGTAAACAGTAATTATTTATAAATGATATTTGGACAAATTTCAATTTATTTTTGGCACTTTTTACATTATTCTAATCATTCTTATTACCAAGTACCATACTTATGTAAACAAAGTATGGGTAAAGGGTAAAGGTAAAGAAAGGGTAATATACTTTTGGTATAATATAGGTTCTCATTTTCAGTGTTCAAATTTTTATTTGGATGATTGGTCTCCTTTAAGCAAATTTGGAAAATATTTATATTTATATTGTAATTGTTTCTACAGCATTTGTGAGATTTGCAAAATATATACAAGAACTTGTTATTTAAGATGAATCCAACTTAAGTAACTGAATCTTTTCACATATAATATTCCAGTAGTTTTTAAACATGCTTTCTTTTGGAGAAAAGAAGAGAAATATATGAAATAATCCTCAGTGATTTTCCAACTTCAGAATAAAATTCACACATGAAAAATAAAATACTACATCACTATTAAGAAATAATATGATGAAGGTGTGTTATAAAATTACTTTCCTAGGAAGTATTACTCTCCAATATAATTTATTATGTAATAAATATATATTAAATACATAGGAGAAAAGACTAAACTATATTTTCATTTTTATATTTGTATAGATGTTTTTAATTTAAAATTATCCATTTTGAAATTCATTTTACTGAAAAAAGGCTAGACCTATTTTTTTTAAACCTACAAAAAGAGCATGGAAAAAGTTTTCTCTAACTCATTTTATCTTGCTATCTCAAGTTGTACAGAGATCTGAACTCATTTAAAAATATTTCTGTGTCAAAAAAATTTCTAGAAACAAATGGCAATGAAAACAACAATTCAAAGCCTATGGGATGCAGCAAAAGCAGGTCTAAGAAGGAAGCTTATAGCAATATATAACTCAAGAAACAAGAAAAACATCAAATAGACAGTGTAACTTTATATCTAAAACAACTGGGAAAAGAAGAAGAGTGACAACAACAACAAAAAAACAAATTAGTAGAAGAAATTATAAAGATCTGAGCAGAAAGAAATGAAAAAGAAATGAAAGAAACAATAGTAAAGATGAATAAAACTAAAATCTGGTTCTTTGAGAAGATAAACAAAATTGACAAACCTTTAGCCAGATTCATCAAGAAAAAAATGAGAGAAGAATCAAATCAACAAAATTATAAATGAAAAAGGAGAGTTTACAAAAGACAATGCAGAAATACAAAGGATTATAAGAGACTATTATGAACAACTATACGGCAATAAAATGGATAACCTGGAAGAAATGGACAGGTTCTTAGAAAAGTTCAATCTTCCAAAATTGAGCCAGGAAGAAATAGAAATTATGAACAACCCAAAGACAAGCATTGAAATTTAAGCTGTGATAAAAAATCTCCCCCAAGAAACAAAAACCCAGGACCAGATGTTTTCACAGGGGAATTCTATCAAACATTTAGAGAAGAGCTAATGCCTATCCTTCTGAAACACTTTCAAAACTTGCAAAGGAAGGAACACTTCTTAACTCACTCTATGAGGCCACCATCACCCTGATACCAAAACCAGACAAAGGCAACACACAAAAAAGAAATTACAGGCCAATATCACTGATGAACATAGATGCAAAAGTCCTCAACAAAATTTTAGCAAACAGAATTCAGCAGCACATCAAAAAGCTCATACACCATTATCAGGTTGGGTTTACCCCAGGAATGCAAGGATTCTTCAATATATGCAAATCAATCAATGTAACACACCATATTAACAAATTGAAAGATAAAAACCATATGATCATCTCAATAGATGCAGAAAAAGCCTTTGACAAAATTCAGCACCCATGTATGATTAAAACTCTTCAAACAATGGGCATAGAAGGAACCTACCTCAACATAGTAAAGGCCATACGTGATAAGCCTACAGCAAACATTATTCTCAATGGTGAGAAACTGAAAGAATTCCCCCTAAGATCAGGAACAAGACAAGGGTGTCCATTTTCACCTCTATTATTCGACATAGTTCTGGAAGTCCTAACTATAGCAATCAGAGAAGAAAAAGAAAAAAAAGAATCCAGATCAGAAAAGAAGTAAAGCTCTCACTGCAGATGACATGATATACATAGGAAACCCTAAAGATATAATCAGAAAATTACTAGGGCTAATCTAACATTCAAGGTGTATTTAGAAAAAGCAGAGGAACCAGAAATCAAACTGCCAACATCTACTGGATCAATGAAAAAGCAAGAGAGTTTCAGAAAAACATCTGTTTCTGCTTTATTGACTATGCCAAAGCCTTTGTCTGTGTGGACCACAAGAAACTGTGGAAGATTCTTAAAGAGATGGGAATATCAGACCACCTGACCTGCCTCTTGAGAAATCTGTATGCAGGTCAGGAAGCAGCAATTAGAACTGGACATGGAATAACAGACTGTTTCCAATTAGGGAAAGGAGTGCGTCAAGGCTGTATATTGTCATCCTACTTATTTAATTTATCTTCAGGGTACATCATGAGAGATGCTGGGCTGGAGGAAGCATAAGCTGGAATCAAGATTGCTGTGAGAAATATCAATAACCTCAGATATGTAGATGACATCACTCTTATGGCAGACAATGAAGAAGAACTAAAGAGCCTGTTGACAAAAGTGAAAGAGGTGAGTGAAAAAGTTGGCTGAAAGCTCAACATTCAGAAAACTAAGATCATGGCATCTGGACCCATTAGTTTAGTTCAGTTTAATTCAGTCGCTCAGTAATGTCTGACTCTTTGCAACTCCATGAATTGCAGCACACCAGGCCTCCCTGTCCATCACCAACTCCCGGAGTTCAGTCAAACTCATGTCCATCTAGTCAGTGATGCCATCCAGCCATCTTATCCTCTGTTGTCCCCTTCTCCTCCTGCCCCCAATCCCTCCCAGCATCAGGGTCTTTTCGAATGAGTCAAGTCTTCACATGAGGCAGCCAAAGTATTGGAGTTTCAGTTTCAGCATCAGTCCTTCCAATGAACACCCAGGACTGATCTCCTTTAGAATGGACTGATTGGATCTCCTTGCAGTCCGAGGGACTCTCAAGAGTCTTCTCCAACAACACAGTTTAAAAGCATCAATTCTTTGGCGCTCAGCTTTCTTCACAGTCCAACTTTCACATCCATACATGACCACTGGAAAAACCAAGGCCTTGACTATATGGACCTTTGTGTCAAAGAAATGTCTCTGCGTTTGAATATGCTGTCTAGGTTGGTCATAACTTACCTTCCAAGGAGTAAGTGTCCTTTAATTTCATGTCTCTAATCACCATCTGCAGTGATTTTCGAGCCCCCCAAAATAAAGTCTGACACTGTTTCCACTGTTTCCCTATCTATTTCCTATGAAATGATGGGAACACATGCCATGATCTTTGTTTTCTGAATGTTGAGCTTTAAGCCAACTTTTTCACTTTACTCTTTTACTTTCATCAAGAGGCTTTTTAGTTTCTCTTCACTTTCTGCCATATGGGTGGTGTCATCTGCATATCTGAGGTTATTGATATTTCTCTTGGCAATCTTGATTCCAGCTTGTGTTTCTTCAAGCCCAGCATTTCTCATGATGTACTCTGCATAGAAGTTAAATAAGCAGGGTGACAATATACAGCCTTGACGTACTCCTTTTCCTATTTGGATCCAGTCTTTTGCTCCATGTCCAGTTCTAACTGTTGCTTCCTGACCTGCATATATGTTTCTCAAGAGGCAGGTTAGGTGGTCTGGCATGCCCGTCTCTTTCAGACTTTTCCACAGTTTATTGTGATCCACACAGTCAAAGGCTTGACACAGTCAATAAAGCAGAAATGGATGTGTTTCTGGAACTCTCTTGCTTTTTTGATGATCCAGCGAATGTTGGCAATTTGATCTCTGGTTCCTCTGCCTTTTCTAAAACTAGCTTGAACGTCAGGAAGTTCACAGTTCACGTATTGCTGAAGCCTGGCTTGGAGAATTGTGAGCATTTCTTTAATAGCGTGTGAGATGAGTAGAACTGTGTGGTAGCTTGAGCATTCTTTGGCATTGGAATGAAAACTGATCTTTTCCAATCCTGCGGCCACTGCGGAGTTTTCCAAATTTGCTAGCATATTGAGTGCAGCACTTTCACAGCATCATCTTTCAAGATTTGAAACAGCTCGACTGGAATTTCATCACCTCCACTACCTTTGTTTGTAGTGATGCTTTCTAAGGCCCATTTGACTTCATATTCCAGGGTGTCTGGCTCTAGATGAGTGATCACACCATCGTGATTATCTTGGTTGTGAAGATCTTTTTTGTACAGTTCTGTGTATTCTTGCCACCTTTTCTTAATATCTTCTGCTTCTGTTAGGTCCATATCATTTCTGTCCTTTATCGAGCCCATTTGCATGAGATGTTCCCTTGGTATCTCTAATTTTCTTGAAGAGATCTCTAGTCTTTCCCATTCTGCTGTTTTCCTCTATTTCTTTGCATTGATCACTGAGGAAAGCTTTCTTATCTCTCTTTACTTTTCTTTGGAACTCTGCATTCAGATGCTTATATCTTTTCTTTTCTCCTTTGCTTTTCACTTCTCTTCTTTTCACAGCTTTTTGTAAGGCCTCCCCAGACAGCCATTTTGCTTTTTTGCATTTCTTTTCCATGGGGATTGTCTTGAACCCTGTCTCTTCTACAATGTCATGAACCTCCATCCATAGTTCATCAAGCATTTTATCTATCAGATCTAGTCCCTAAATCTATTTCTCACTTCAACTGTATAATCATAAGGCATTTAATTTAGGTCATACCTGAATGGTCTAGTGATTTCCCCTACTTTCTTCAATTAAGTCTGAATTTGGCAATAAAGAGTTCATGTCAGCTCCTCGTCTCGGTTTTGTTGACTGTATAGAGCTTCTCCATTTGACTGCAAAGAATATAATCAATTTGGTTTCAGTGTTGACCATCTGGTGATGTCCATGTGTCCGGTCCCATCACTTCATGCAAATAGATGGAGAAACAGTGGAAATGGCTGACTTTATTTTTCTGGGCTCCAAAATCACTGCAGATGGTGATTGCAACTATGAAATTAAAAGATGCTAAAGAACTAAATAGACATTTCTCCAAAGAAGACATACGGATGGCTAACAAACACATGAAAAGATGCTCAACATCACTCATTATTAGAGAAATGCAAATCAAAACCACAATGAGGTACCACTTCACACCAGTCAGAATGTCTGCGATCCAAAAATCTGCAAGCAATAAATGCTGGAGAGGGTGTGGAGAAAAGGGAACCCTCCTACACTGTTGGTGGGAATGCAAACTAGTACAGCCACTATGGAGAACAGTGTGGAGATTCCTTAAAAAATTGCAAATAGAACTACCTTATGACCCAGCAATCCCACTTCTGGGCATACACACCGAGGAAACCAGAATTGAAAGAGACACATGTACCCCAATGTTCATCGCAGCACTGTTTATAATAGCCAGGACATGGAAACAACCTAGATGTCCATCAGCAGATGAATGGATAAGAAAGCTGTGGTACATATACACAATGGAGTATTACTCAGCCGTTAAAAAGAATTCATTTGAATCAGTTCTGATGAGATGGATGAAACTGGAGCCAATTATACAGAGTGAAGTAAGCCAGAAAGAAAAACACCAATACAGTATACTAACACATATATATGGAATTTAGGAAGATGGCAATGACGACCCTGTATGCAAGACAGGAAAAAAGACACAGATGTGTATAACGGACTTTTGGACTCAGAGGGAGAGGGAGAGGGTGGGATGATTTGGGAGAATGGGAATTCTAACATGTATACTGTCATGTAAGAATTGAATCGCCAGTCCATGTCTGACGTAGGGTGCAGCTTGCTTGGGGCTGGTGCATGGGGATGACCCAGAGAGATGTTGTGGGGAGGGAGGTGGGAGGGGTGTTCATGTTTGGGAACGCATGTAAGAATTAAAGATTTTAAAATTTAAAAAAAATAAAAAATTTAAAAAAAAGTAAAAAATAAAATAAAAAAGAAAAAAAAAAAGAAAAAAAAAAAAGATGCTTGCTCCTTGGAAGGAAAGTTATGACCAATCTAGACAGCATATTAAAAAGCAGAGACATTGCTTTGTCAAGAAAGGTCCATCTAGTCAAGGTTATTGTTTTTCCAGTGATCAAGGATGGATGCAAGATTGGGACTATAAAAAAAGCTGAGCACCGAAGAATTGATGCTTTTGAACTGTGGTGTTAGAAAAGACTCTTGAGATTCTCTCGGAGAATCTGCAAGGAGATCCAACCAGTCCATCCTAAAGGAGATCAGTCCTGGGTGTTCTTTTGTAGGACTGATATTGAAGCTGAACCTCCAATACTTTGGCCACCTGATGAGAAGAGTGACTCATTTGAAAAGATCCTGATGCTGGGAATGATTGAGGGCAGGCAGAGAAGTGGACGACAGAGGATGAGATGTTTAGATGGCATCACAAACTCAATGAACATGAGTTTGGATGGTCTCCAGAAGTTGGTGATGGACAGGGAGCCCTGGTGTGCTTGGTTCAATGGGTCACAAAGAGTCAGACACAGCTGAGACTGAACTGACCTGAACTCCTTGGAAAAAAGTTATGAACTACCTAGATGGCACATTAAAAAGCAGACATTAATTACTTTGCCAACAAAAGTCCATCTACTCAAAGCTATGATTTCACCAGTAGTCGTGTATGCATCTGAGATTTCTTTCTATAAAGAAAGTTGAGCGCTGAAGAATTGATGCCTTTGAACTGCGGTGTTGGAGAAGGCTCTTTTGCATCCCTTGGAATACAAGAAAATCCAGCCAGTCCATCCTAAAGGAAATCAGTCCTGAATGTTCTTTGGAAGGACTGATGCTGAAACTGAAACTCCAATACTTTGGCCACCTGATGAGAAGAACTGACTCATTTGAAAAGACCCTGATGCTGGGAAAGCTTGAAGACAGGTGGAAAAGGGGATGACAGAGGATGAGATGGCTGGAGGGCATCACTAACTCAATGGACATGACTTTGAGTAAACTCTAAGTGTTGGTGATGGACAGGAGGCCTGGTGTGCTACAGTCTGCGGGGTTGCAAAGAGTCAGACATGACTGAGTGACTGAACTGAATCAGCGAATTTAGCAAAGTTGCAGGATACAAAATCAATACACAGAAGTTACTTGCTTTTCTATATACTAACAATGAAAAATCAGAAAGAGAAATTACAGAATCAATCCCATTCACCTTTGCGACAAAAAGAATTAAATATCTCAAAATAAACATACCTAAGGAGAAAAATTAACTATGCACAGAAAATCATAAGACACTGATAAGAAAAAATCAAAGATGACATAAACAGATGGAGAGATATTATTCCATGTTCCTGGGTAGGAAGAATCAACATTGTAAAAATGACTATACTACCAAATGCAATCTACAGATTCAAAGAAATCCCTATAAATTACCAATGGCATTTTTCACAGAACTAGAACAAAAATATTCACATTAATAAGGAAACACAAAAGACCCCAAATAGCCAAAGCAGTCTTGAGAAAAAAGAAGAGCTGGAGGAATCAACATTCCTGGCTTCTGATTATACTACAAAGCTACAGTCATCAAGACAGTATGGTACTGGCGCAAAAACAGTAACATAGACCAATAGAACAAGATAGAAAGCCCAGAAATAAACCTATGCACCTATCAGTTCAGTTCAGTCACTCAGTCGTGTCCGAATCTTTGTGACCCCATGAATCGCAGCACTCCAGGCCTCCCTGTCCATCATTGACTCCCAGAGTTCACTCAGACTCAAGTCCATCGAGTCAGTGATGCCATCCAGCCATCTCATACTCGGTCATCCCCTTCTCCTCCTGCCCCCAATCCCTCCCAGCATCAGAGTCTTTTCCAATGAGTCAACTCTTCACATGAGGTGGCCAAAGTACTGGAGTTTCAGCTTTAGCATCAGTCCTTCTAAAGAAATCCCAGGGTTGATCTCCTTCAGAATGGACTGGTTGGATCTCCTTGCAGTCGAAGGGACTCTCAAGAGTCTTCTCCAACACCACAGTTCAAAAGCATCAATTCTTCGGTGCTCAGCCTTCTTTACAGTCCAACTCTCACATCCATACGTGAATACTGTAAAAACCATAGCCTTGACTAGATGGACATTAGTCAGCAAAGTAGTGTCTCTGCTTTTGAATATACTATCTAGGTTGGTCATAACTTTTCTTCCAAGGAGTAAGCGTCTTTTAATTTCATGGCTGCAGTCACCATATGCAGTGATTTAGGAGCCCCCCAAAATAAAGTCTGACACTGTTTCCCCATCTATTTCCCATGAAGTGATGGGACCGGATGCCATGATCTTCGTTTTCTGAATGTTGAGCTTTAGGCCAACCTTTTCACTCTCTCCTTTCACTTTCATCAAGAGGATTTTGAGTTCCTCTTCACTTTCTGCCATAAGGGTGGTATCATCTGCATATCTGAGGTTATTGATATTTCTCCCAGCAATCTTGATTCCAGCTTGTGTTTCTTCCAGTCCAGCGTTTCTCATGATGTACTCTGCATAGAAGTTAAATAAGCAGGGTGACAATATACAGCCTTGATGTACTCATTTTCCTATTTGGAACCAGTCTGTTGTTCCATGTCCAGTTCTAACTGTTGCTTCCTGACCTGCATACAGATTTCTCAAGAGGCAGGTCAGGTGGTCTGGTATTCCCATCTATTTCAGAATTTTCTGCAGTTTATTGTGATCCACACAGTCAAAGGCTTTGGCATAGTCAATAAAGCAGAAAGAGATGTTTATCTGGAACTCTCTTCCTTTTTTGATGATCCAGCGAATGTTGGCAATTTGATTTCTTGTTCCTCTGCCTTTTCTAAAACCAGCTTGAACATCAGGGATTTCACAGTTCACGTATTGCTGAAGCCTGGCTTGGAGCATTTTGAGCATTACTTTACTAACATGTGAGATGAGTGCCATTGTGCGGTAGTTTGAGCATTCTTTGGCATTGCCTTTCTTTGGGATTGGAATTAAAACTGACCTTTTCCAGTCCTGTGGCCACTGCTGAGTTTTCCATATTTGCTAGCATATTGAGTGCAGCACTTTCAAAGCATCATCTTTCAGAATTTGAAATAGCACCACTGGAATTCCAATACCTCTACTAGCTTTGTTCCTAGTTTTGCTTTCTAAGGCCCACTTGACTTCACATTCCCGGATTTCTGGCTATAGATTAGTGATCACACCATCGTGATTATCTTGGTCGTGAAGATCTTTTTTGTACAATTCTTCCATGTATTCTTGCCACCTCTTCTTAATATCTTCTGCTTCTGTTAGTTCCATACCATTTCTGTCCTTTATCGAGCCCATCTTTGAATGAAATGTTCCCTTGGTATCTCTAATTTTCTTGAAGAGATCTCTAGTCTTTCTTATTCTGTTCTTTTCCTCTATTTCTTTGCATTGATCGATAATGAAGGCTTCTTATCTCTTCTTGCTATTCTTTGGAACTCTGCATTCAGATGCTTATGTCTTTCCTTTTCTCCTTTGCTTTTTGCTTCTCTTTTGGTTTCCATGGTGGCTCAGAGGTTAAAGCGTCTGCCTCCAATGCAGGAGACCCAGGTTCGATCCCTGGGTCAAGGAGATCCCTTGGAGAAGGAAATGGTAACCCACTCCAGTATTCTTGCCTGGAGAATCCCACAGACGGAGAAGCCTAGTAGGCTACAGTCCATGGGGTCGCAAAGAGTCGGACATGACTGAGCGACTTCACTTTCTCTTCACAGCTATTTGTAAGGCCTCCCCAGATGGCCATTTTGCTTTTTTGCATTTCATTTCCATGGCGATGGTCTTGATCCCTGTCTCCTGTACAATGTCATGAACTTCCATCCATAGTTCATCAGGCACTGTATCTATCAGATCTAGTTCCTTAAATCAATTTCTCACTTCCACTGTATAATCATAAGGGATTTGATTTAGGTCATACCTGAATGGTCTAGCAGTTTCCCCTACTTTCTTCAATTTAAGTCTGAATTTGGCAATAAGGAGTTCATGATCTGAGCCACAGTCAGCTCCCGGTCTTGTTTTTGTTGACTGTGTAGAGCTTCTCCATCTCTGGCTGCAAGGAATATAATCAATCTGACTTTGGTGTTGACCATCTGGTGCTGCCCATGTGTAGAATCTTCTCTTGTGTTCTTGGAAGAGGGTGTTTGCTATGACCAGTGCATTTTCTTGGCAAAACTCTATTAGTCTTTGCCCTGCTTCATTCCGCATTCCAAGGCCAAATTTGCCTGTTACTCCAGGTGTTTCTTGACTTCCTACTTTTGCATTCCAGTCCCCTATAATGAAAAGGACATCTTTTTTTGGGTGTTAGTTCTAAAAGGTCTTGTAGGTCTTCATAGAACCGTTCATCTTCAGCTTCTTCAGCGTTACTGGTTGGGGCATAGACTTGAATTACGGTGATATTCAATGATTTGCCTTGGAGATGAACAGAGATCATTCTGTCATTTTTGAGATTGCATCTAATATTGCATTTCAGACTATTTTGTTGACCATGATGGCTACTCCATTTCTTCTGAGGGATTCCTGCCCACAGTAGTAGATGTAATGATGTAAATAGTCATCTGAGTTAAACTCACCCATTCCAGTCCATTTTAGTTCACTGATTCCTCTAGTGTTGACATTCATTCTTGTCATCTTTTGTTTGACCACTTCCAATTTGCCTTGATTCATGGAATGCAATATTGCTCTTTACAGCATCAGACCTTGCTTCTATCACCAGTCACAACCACAGCTGGGTATTGTTTTTGCTTTGGCTCCATCCCTTCATTCTTTCTGGATTTATTTCTCTACTAATCTCCAGTAGCATGTTGGGTACCTACTGACCTGGGGAGTTCCTCTTTCAGTATCCTATCATTTTGCCTTTTCAAAATGTTCATGGGGTTCTCAAGGCAAGAATACTGAAGTAGTTTGCCATTCCCTTCTCCAGTGGACCACATTCTGTCAGACATCTCCACCATGACCCGCCCGTCTTGGGTTGCCCCACGGGCATGGCTTAGTTTCATTGAGTTAGACAAGGCTGTGGTCCTAGTGTGATTAGATTGACTAGTTTTCTGTGATTATGGTTTCAGTGTGTCTGCTCTCTGAATCCCTCTTGCAACACCTACCTTCTTACTTAGGTTTCTTTTACCTTGGGCATGGGGTATCTCTTCATGGCTGTTCCAGCAAAGTGCAGCCGCTGCTCCTTACCTTGGATGAGGGGTATCTTCTCACCACCACCCTTCCTGACCCTCAATGTGGGATGGCTCTTCTAGGCCCTCCTGTACTGGTGCAGCCACCAGTCCTTGAATGTGTGTTTGCTCCTCCAGGCCACCGCCCCTGGCCTTGGGCATCGGGTGGCTCCTCCTAGCCATTCCTGTGCTGTTGCAGCCTGGCACTCTTGGCTGCTGCCCCTGACCTCAGACGTAGGGTAACTCCTCTTGGCTGCCGCCCTTAGGACATGGGGTCCTCCCAGCTTTTGCCCCTGACCTTGGACGTGGGGTAGCTCCTCTTGGCTGCACCTAGTGTGCTGGTCACAGCTGCCTGTGCTTAGTGAGCAGGTCGTGTGCATCTATAGATAACTTAATTTTTACAAAGGAGATAAAAATATTCAGTGGGGCAAAGACAGCCTCTTCAATAAATGGTGCCAAGAAAACTGGACAGCTACATGTAAGAGAATGAAATTAGAACACTTCCTAACACCACACACAAAGATAAACTCAAAATGGATTAAATACCTAAATGTAAGACCAGAAACTATAAAACTATTAGGGGAAAACATAGGCAGAACACTCGATGACATAAGTCAAAGCAAGATTCTCTATGAGTAATGGAGGTTCCAGCTCCTAGAGTAATGGAAATAAAATCAAAAGTAAACAAATGGGACCTGGTTAAACTTAAAAGATTTTGCATAGCAAAGGACACTATAAGCAAGATGAAAAGACAACCTTCAAAATAGGAGAAAACAATAATGAGTGAAACAACTGACAAAGGATTAATTTTCAAATTATACAAGCAGCTCATACAACTCAATAACAGGAAAACAAACAACCCAATCAAAAAGTGGAAAAAAGACCTAAACAGACATTTCTCCAAAGAGGACATACAGATGGCCAACAAACACATGAAAAGATGCTCACCATTACTCATTATTAGAGAAATGCAAATCAAAACCACAATGAGATATCACCTCACACCGGTCAGAATGGCCATCATCAAAAAGTCTACAAACAGTAAATTCTGGAGAGGGTGTGGAGAAAGGGAATGCTCTTGTACTGTTGTTGGGAATATAAATTGATACAGTCACTATGGAAGATGGTATGGAGATTTCTTTAAAAGCTAGGAATAAAACCACCATAAGACCCAGCACGACTGAGCAACTTCACTTTCACTTTTCACTTTCATGCATTGGAGAAGGCAATGGCAACCCACTCCAGTGTTCTTGCCTGGAGAATCCCAGGGATGGCGGAGCCTGGTGGGCTGACATCTACGGGGTTGCACAGAGTCGGACACGACTGAAGCGACTTAGCAGCAGCAGCAGCAAGACCCAGCAATCCTACTTCTAGGCACATACCCTGAGGAAACCAAAATTGAAAAGGACACAGGTATACAATTGTTCATTGCAGCACTATTTACAATAGCTAGAACATGGAAGCAACCTAGATGTTCACTGACAGGTGAATGGATAAAGACGTTATGGCACATACACACAGTGGAATATTACTCAGCCATAAAAAGGAATGCATTTGAGTCACTTCTGACGAGGTGGATGAACCTGGAACCTATTATACAGACTGAAGTGAGACAGAAAGAAAAAAATATCATATTCTAATGCACATATATGAAATCTAGAAAAATATTTCTGAAGATTTTATTTACAGGAAGCAACGGAGAAAGAGACATAGAGAACAGACTTATGGACATGGGGAGGGGGAGAAGAGGGTGAGATGTATGGAAAGAGTAACATGGAAACTTACATTACAATAAGTAAAATAGATAACCAATGGGAATTTGCTGTATAGATCAGGAAACTCAGACAGGGGCTGTGTATCAGCCTAGAGGGGTAGGATAGGGAGGCAGATGGGAGGGAGGTTCAAAAGGGAGGGGCTATATGTATACCTATGACTGATTCAGAAAACTAAGATCATGGCATCTAGTCCCATCTCTTCATGGGAAATAGATGGGGAAACTGTGGAAACAGTGTCAGACTTTATTTTTTGGGCTTCAAAATCACTGAAGATGGTGATTGCAGCCATGAAATTAAAAGACACTTACCCCTTGGAAGGAAAGTTATGACCAACCTAGATAACGTATTCAAAAGCAGAGACATTTCTTTGGCAGAAAGGTCCATCTAGTCAAGGCTATGGTTTTTCCAGTGGTTATATATGGATGTGAGAGTTGGACTGTGAAGAAAGCTGAGCACCAAAGAATTGATGCTTTTGAACTGTGGTGTTGGAAAAGACTCTTGTGAGTCCTTTGGACTGCAAGGAGATCTAACCAGTCCATTCTAAAGGAGATCAGTCATGCATGTTCATTGGAAGGACTGATGCTGAAGCTGAAACTCCGATACTTTGGCCACCTCATGTGAAGACTTGACTCATTCGAAAAGACTCTGATGCTGGGAAGGATTGGGGGCAGGAGGAGAAGGGGACAACTGAGGATGAGATGGCTGGATGGCATCACTGACTAGATGGACATGAGTTTGAGTGAACTCTGGGAGTTGGTGATGGACAGGGAGGCCTGGAGTGCTATGATTCATGGGGTTGCAGAGTTGGACATGACTGAGCGACTGAACTTAACTGAACTGATGGCTGATTCATGTTCAGGTTTGACAGAAAACAACAAAATTCTGTAAAGCAATTATCCTTCAATTAAAAAAAAAAAGTTCCTGTGAAACAAATTATAGATCTCACCAAGGCAGGAATACATACAATAGCAATATTTTATAGATTTTATGCCTCCAAACTCCATGCCACATAACAACTGTTTGTGAAAAAGTGAAAGTGTAAGTCACTCAGTTGTGTCTGACTCTTTGTGATCCCACAGACTCTGAGACTGCCTCTGAGAATTCCTCTGAGAATACCACAGAATTCTCCAGGCAAGAATATTGGAATGAGTAGCCACTCCCTTTTCCAAGGGATCTTCCCAACCCAGGGGCTGAACCCAGGTTTCCTGCATTGCAGGCAGATTCTTTGCCACCTGAGCCACCAGAGAATCCCAACAGTTATTTTATTAATTTTTAGTAAGTTCAGTTAAATATTTTATTGACAATATTAGGAAATATAACTGGGAATTTATTTGATCTAAGCCTCTGAACTGTAGGAGTCGATGATGATTCTACCCTTGTGCCCCAGTTTATTTCTGTGTCTCAGAATTTCTTAAGTCGCCACCTATTAGCCAAAGTTTCACCCTGCATGTTTATTGAGAGTTGCCAAGATGCCATTCAAAAAAAGAAAAAATCTCATACACACACAAAATGAAATGAAACTCTACAATATGGTGAAATTGATTTGTCTCATCTGTGTTATATAGTAGCTCGTCTAAATTTTCTGTATTTTAAAAAATGTTATTACTCTAGATCTGTATTAACACTGATTTTGACATCAGAAAATATAAATTCTGGATTCACACTTTCAAATGTTAATGGTGACAAGATGTTTTTATAATCTTTATGTCAATATAAAGATCACAGTTTTATTATCTATGAATTTGAGGTAGCAAACATTTGTTTCATAGTGAAATTATATCATATTGTAAAAATTGAAAATATTTAAAAATAATTGATATAATAATTTTATAAAATATGATGTGTAGAATGACTGCTATTTTCACACGGATTCATCACTTCTTAATTGGACCCTTTAGAGCTGTCTCAAAATAATTTTTTATTTTGTGCTTTTTCTATTGACATTTTTTTAAAGTTTGGTTTAACCTATGGTTGAAAGGAATGTCCTTTGTAAGTGTAAGGGACTAGCAAATTAGCCTAGATAGTGTGGTCAGACTCTCTCAACCCACGTCCTCTTGCTCTCGCCCCATGTTTTGTAAATACATGGTTACATAACAGCTGAGATCGCTTATAGCACTGTATATACACATCACGATGTACCCACTTGGCCACAGGGCTACTTCTGTTCTGGAAGCATATACAAACTCCACCTCAAAAAGCCCTTGAGGCTACATTATGGCTAATGAGGCTGGATTGTGTTTGTGAGGCTGTGTTATGATTATGTCTCCTGGGTCAACCATAAGAGGAGAGGCTACAGCATGTCTGCTGCTGTGACTGCTGTGCCAGTCAGGAGTGAATAAACTTGTTTTCAGTTCCTATGATTCCTTGAGGTTTCTTCCAACCACCCTGCTCATGCCTTGCCTACCGTGGATTCAAGGTACAATGTGCACAATGAGAAACAGTGAAACAACTGGCATAGTCACCAGGATACCCGGCAGGTAGAGGAGCTAAGTGCTTTCCTGGTGGCTCAGACAGTAAAGAATCTGCCTGCAATGAGGGAGACCTGGGTTCGATCCCTGGGTTGGGAAGGTCCCCTGGAGGAGGGCATGGCAACCCACTCCAGTATTCTTGTCTGGAGAATCCCCATGGATAGAGGAATCTGGAGGGCTGCAGTTCATGGGGTCACAAAGCGTCAGACATGACTGAGTTAGTCGACTAAGCACAGCATAGAACAGCACAGAGGAGCCTGAGGCTCCAATGGATGAAGGAAGCCAGTGGCCACCATATAGCATATGGTACCAGGTGGCTGCAAGTCCTCTCTGTGTGAGCCCCCACGGAAGACTGGGAGACAGTGGACAGGTCACTGGATAGCAATGAAAAGCTGTTACAGGTGGGAAGTTCCTGTTTCCCAAACAAGGTGGCATGGACTGTCACTGGCATCCTGGGGTGAATCTTCCTGACTCCTCTGAAGCTGAATACAGATAGTGTCCTGCCTGATGCAGTGCAGGTGAGCTATGTGCAGAGATGCTTGGAAGAACTAGGGCAACGTACATTGGTGTTAGAGCAAGAACTCTGTGGCCTTGAAGAACCAGCATCTCTGATGGCAAGGCGTTAAGCAATGATGATGATGAATATTATGAGAACAAGAATGATGAATGTTATGAGACTGGGTCCCTGCTGGGCAGCGAGGTCCATTATACAACAGATAGGGGTTCATTATACAAAGCAAGAGCAGCCTAAGGCCCAGGGGTGGCATCCTTAAGGGGCCCCCAATGTGACTGAGTTCACAAACTATTCACAATATATTCAGGCAGAGTTGGTCAACTTGGGTAAGCAAAGGGAACCCTCGGCAACAGGACTTTTGAGACTCTGGGACACAGGGGTGGATGGTATCATTTGTTCCAGTGATGAAACAGAATGGCTGGTATCTATAACCACTCACCCCTCATAAAGACGAAGTTTGCAGAATGCTGGGCAAATCATGAAGGGCACACCTAACCAAACATACACCCCCATGGAATGTATTAATGCTTCCGTCTGCACCATGTGGGTGAATGTAGGATAGCTCCTGGATACTATGAGTAAATGGCATACCTATGCTGAGTGGGCCCCGGTTGTGAGAGAACTGGGCATGAAACAGTCAATATTTAATCCAAATACCTGAGGCCCAGATGACAAGCATTTTATGGGTGGCATGTTACGTCATTTTGAACAATGCCCCATCCACCTCTTCTCGATCCCTGAATGCTATTCTTGCACTCTATGTGGGGTGCTCCATTCTATGAAGTGACCTCAATGCTGGCCAACTTGGGAGAAATAGAGCAGCAGCAGCAGGCAAAAGGTGTCAGGAGTGTGAGAATAAAAAAGGGGCCAGGCTGGGGAAGGCCCCATCCAGGTGATGAGAAAGTAAACCTGGGCTAATTTGCTGGCAGTGGGAGTGACAGAAATAAAATAGTCAGACCCCCCAGCGCTCTGCTCCTAGAGCTATAGAGGCAACTGAGACGGGAGCAGCAGTTTAGCAAGTTTGTGAAGCACCCATAGCAAGCGATAAGGGCAGTTCAGCCAGAAGATTACATGATGCCCAGGATATTCCTTTAGAAGCCCTTTTCCACTTTGAATAGGGCTCAGACTAAGGTGCGTACCTGAAGAACCCAAGCAGGGACCAGAGACCCCATGTAGAACTTGAAATTCACTGGTCTCTAGCTAATGCACAGAGAGTAATAGCCCTGGTTGACACAGGTGCCAAATGTAGCCTTGTTCACAGCAGGTGGTAGCAGTTTCCAGCTCCGAGTGCATACATTGTTGGCTACAGTGGCCAAATGGTTAAGATTTAGGCTGTGGCCTAGATTATAGAACAGTGTGCTGTAAAATTTGGCTCCTATGATGTAGATTTAGTCTGTGTCCTATGCTGTAGATTTAGAACATCGTGAAAGCATTTGGAATCTTGTGGGTGGGCTGTGAACGCTGCAAAAATTCACTCCTCAAAGGTGTGGGCCTGGCAACTGTGAAGGGTTTTGCGGGGTTTCCCAGGTGGCACTAGTGGTAAAGAATCTACCAGCCAATGCAGAAGACATAAGAGATGTGGGTTCGATCCCTGGGTTGGGAAGATTCCCTGGGGGCATGGCAATCCACTCCAGTATTTTTGCCTGGAGACCATGGACAGAGGAGCCTGGCAGGCTACAGTCCATAGGGTTGCAAAGAGGCAGACACGACTGAAGTGACTTAACACACAAGCAATAAAAACCTGCAGGGGTGGAACTGCCCCTGTGGAGGCTCTCCTGCAATTTCACAAGAAGTGATAATGGACTGGACTTGGCCATGGAAGATAAAGTCACTCCACATGCGGTGAGTGGCTGTTCTTGCTCCATGAGGGCAAGACTGCAACATGAGTTCCAACTGATACCTGACATTAGGTTTTATTATACATTGGGGATGTAAATGTCTGTAGCAACTGCTATTGCAAGACATAAATCCAAGGGTCAGTGTTAATCACCAACGAAAGATTGTGGAAGATAGCTTGTGCGTAGATTGTGAGGCAAGAGACCCCGAAGTGGTAGAATGCTGGGAAAGAGCAAATTAGCCAAGATGGTGTGGTCAGGTTCTCTCCCCCGACGTCCTGTTACTCTCGCCCCAGGTTTTGCAAGTACATGGTTATACAACAGCTGAGAGCACTGACAGCACTGAGCATGTGCATCGCGATGCACGCACTTGGCAACAGGCCACTCTTTTTCCGCACGTTACGTTGTGTTATGGCGGTGAGGCCGTATTCTGACTGTGCTCGCTGGGTCAACCATGGGAGAAGAGAATACAATGCCTCTGCTACTAGAGCTGCTGTGCCAGACACAAGAGCATAAATGCGTTTGCAGTTCCTATGCCTCCTTGAGTTTTCTTCTAGCTTCCCTGTTCGCTCTCTGTCTTCAATGGGTTCAAGGAACAGTGTACACAGTCAGGAACAGCGAGACAGTAAGTAACTTCCTTTCTCTAATGACTTCTTATTAGAAATGTTAAGCTGATATTAAACTCATAAAACTAGTATAAATCATTTTTTTAATATGAAGAATGGTTTACTACTCTAAAGTCATAATCATAAATATTTTATTTTTGATAAAGACATATTTGCAACGTCCTAAGGATGCAGAATAAGAAGCTTATGAAAATTTTATGAAATGTTGTTTGACAAATCTTTGAATTGTCATAAATTTATTTCTACTGCCAAATAAAGGCATTTGAAAATTATTACAAAAGCTGTTTTACACTTTATCAAACTACCAAAAAAATACAAGTGCTTCATAAACTCTTTTCACTGCAGCCAATCAGTCATTTCAGGAAAATTTGTGGTTCTGTAAGAGTAAAGAATTTTAAGTTTACTCTAGAGATTAGTTGAAAACATTTTCTAATTTAGAAATAGGTGATGGAATATCTTAATATCTTGCCTACAAGTAGTCAGTTTCCGTTTAATTTTCAAGTACATACCAATCACACAATAACTTTATTAAATATGAATTTTATTTTATAAAACATACCAAATGAATAATAATATTTTAGTTCTAGTTCATCAACAGTTTGGCATTCAATCCATGACTCTCCAAGATTACCTGTCTAAAATGATATTTTGTTTAATCCATTGCACTAAGGCTTTTCATAGTACACAATATCCAATAAGGAATATAAAACATCACTGTTAGGCTTAGTAAATAATTACACAGAATTTTAATAATTATTAAGATAATTTCCATTCTGTGACCATGTAAAACATTTGGATGTTAATTTACTTTAGAATTTACTAATAGAAATATCATATTAACATTTTTCACCTGTTACAAATCACTCATTGCTTTATGAAAGAAAATTTAAAAAAAAAGGAAAAGCAGCTTGTAATTGTAACATTTCTTGTTATTTTAGCTTATCCAAAGAAAATTCTCATCTTTTATTTTTTTAAAATAACCAAATGGGGCTTACAAGGTAACAGCCTTTTTTAAAAAGAAAATTAAAATATTTTGAACACATTATTTCCGAAATTATACTTGGTCAAACAAATATGACAAAAAAAGAAATGTTAATGTACATTAGTTATATAACTGAAATCTAACATTCTACGTCTTAGAAATTAAGCTGTTTCCATTTTACTGCCAGTTCAATCTTAAATATTTCTATCAAAATATTCAATATGATGATAAATATGACCAAGAATACTGAAGGTGTTTTTCAGACAACAAAGGCAATTTATATTAGGTGATTGCTAGAGTAATTGGCATTGTGTTCTATAAAGAAATCTTAAAGATTATTCAATTGAGTTTATATTACATGTCACATATAACATTGGTCCACATCTGATCAAATGAATATAGAAAAATGTTATTTAGTGTTCTTCCCAGTAGAAATATACATTTTACATTATTATTTTTAACATTTTATGAAAATATGTTTAACTTTGCTTCTTTGAGCATTTCATGCATTTATATATGCATAATACAGTTTTTAGTTTCATATCCTCATATCCATATAAAATTATCTTCCTTTTTTTTGTCTGAAAGATTTTTTTTTTTCTCTTCCTCAACCAAGGCATGCATCTGCTTTTGGAGATAGTGGTGGTAGTTGTGATGGTGATATACAGTCATAAAATAGGGCTTATCATATAGGAATCATCAAAGATCAATGCCAAGTTAACATTCAGCTTCTGGAACATCAAAATATGATTTTTTATGCTAGAAAATAATCTTGAAGCTCAGATTATTCTATCAAGAGACAAAGCATTTTTTTTTTAATACACACTGAGCATGTCATGGTCCAACCTGGATTAATTACTGTGTGGCTTTTTCTGAAAAATACAGAAGATGATGCCTATGTATGTTTATAAGTAAATCATTTCTATGGTAGGAGGACACAATATAGAGAGATAGAGGAAGAGGCAAGAAGAGAGAAAAATAATCAGAAATGTGTGTTTTTCTCTTCTCTGGACTTTCACCTTGGCAGAGATTCTTAAATTATTTGAGGTAACTACCCAGGATAGTTTATCTGCTGGTCTGTGTGGGCATCTGTGACAGGATTCTACTGTGAAAGTGACATTTCCAATGTTAAATATCCAGCTCTAATTAGGAAGTGATCAGAAACGTGATTAAAAAAGGGGATGATCTAAGTCAACTCAGGCCTCATGTGTTATGGATACTAAGCTAATAGTTCACCTGCTATCAGTCCTTCCCTGAGAGGGAAAAATGATTTTTGAAAGAGTCTAAGGTAGAGCATCAGTGTGAAATAATAAGAGAGGCTTAGAGATCAGAAATTGTATTGGACTTAAAGGAAGAAGAGTCAGCACAGAAATATTACAAGGCCTCCTGGGATCTTTACCTTACTGAAAAGTAAGGATCGCTGATTGACTCTCCTGAGCTCAGCTCAGGATGTGTCCTGACCACACAGATTAGGATATTATGGGTGTTCTTTTGGAGGCTGTATGCTGACCTATGTACAATGAAGGACCCTCTAAAGAGGAAGGCCACCCAAACTTTTGGCCCCTCCCTGCAGTAGCCTATACACAGTGATTGGTCATGTTTGGATATAGAGGTTAAACTTCTATTTCCTAATTCAGACTATCTCTGTAGTGTGTGTTGAAAGCCTAAGCAAGAAATAAAAGTACTTTAGAAGATGGGAACAAAGATTTGGAACCTGAAACAACTTTGTGAATATACTAAAATTACTGGATGATACAGTTAATAAGATGGGAATTATAGCTCAACTTTACGCATGTAAGAATTAAAGATTTTAAAATTAAAAAATAAAAAACTAAACAAAATAAAAAAAAAATAGTATGTCTGAGGAAGATGAGATAACCAATGGTTGAAGTGAGAACAGTGAGTCTGGAAGCAGCATTAATAAATGGGAAAGGGAGGTGGTTAAGACAGCAAGCATCACTGATCATTGCAAGTAAGTCAAGAGCATATGACTGATAATTGATATATCAAGAAAAACGAGCTCATAAATATGGAGAACAGATTGGTGGTTGTGGAATATGGAGAACAGAGGAAGGAGGTTGGAGGTGGGTGAAAGGAGTGAGAAGGATCCAAACGTACATGAAATAAAGACATCATGGGAATGTTATGTATTACATGGTGATGATAGTTAACAATATTGTATATTTGAAAGTTGCTAAAATAATAGATCTTAAAAGCTTTCATTATAAGGGAAAATTAATTATGTACAGTGATAGATATAAACTAGACTTATCATGTGATCATTTTGCAAAATATGATAATATCAAATTATTATGTTGTACACCCAAAACTAATATAAAGTTACATATCGGTTGTATTTCTGTTTAAAAATTTATAATTAGAAACAAAAGGCACACACTTTGCCTTATAACTACTTCTATGGATTTGGTGGAATATAAATTTAAATCTTTTCTTTTCTTCTGGCATTATGAGAGAAACTATAGCCTGAAATAGGAAAGAAAAGGACTTAATTACTTTTCTTAAGACATATATTTATAAAACTGGTAGTATTTGCACCTGAAATTCTTTATCATTGACATGGTCTGCCAATAACCAACAAACGCCCAACTACTTCTAAAGTGTGGTTCTATCTATTTACATTTGTCTTGTGATCTTCTTCTTGTGTCACCCCACAGGTAAGTTTTTGAAACTCAAAAGATAGTTTTCCACAAACTCTATAGATTTTTGTGTAGATGCATAAAACTGGACCTAGAGCTAGGACTTGACAAATAGAACTGAAACCAATTACTGCAAATATAAAACAAGTGTTCATAAGATGTGCCCTTTGGGATTAAATTGGATTAGATTGGATTTTGAGAGTGGGCTCTTATTACAGTAAATCTTTAAACAGTTAATAAAACTAGTCAAGTACCGGGACTTAACACCAGGGCGAACACGTTGAAGTCATTTTATTTCCTTAAATGTTTAAGTCACATTTGTCATTTAAGTCAGGATTAATTCATCATGGAATTATATTTACATTTCCTGTGAAATGCATAAGGCCACAGAATGGAGAAACAAGGCATAAAGTTCTTATTTTGACATTTATTTTGGTTGACGATTTTAAGACATCATTCACTTACCCAAAATATTGAGCAATGACATAGTTTCAGAGACTATAATATAAAAATGTCACGTTCCTTTCTTTTCAGGGAATCATAGAATTATACAGAAGGCAAATAAACCAATAATCACAATGTGTTAATCTGTACTATTTTTAGAATACACTTTGCTGAATTTAAATCTTAGCAGGCTACTTAGTTCTGAAGGCAATGGGGAGCATTTGAAGATGTTTACAAGGATGTGATTATAATTATGGAACATGGCACCCATTGCCTACTAAATAGATTTAAAACTCCTTAGCATATTGTAATTGTCATTTATGATCTGTTCCCTCATCTCCCATTCTCATTTCCCCAGCTGTGTATTCTTTCCCATGCAGGGAATTATTTTTCTTGTTGTAATGTGTTTGTGTAAACTGTCTGTCCTGCTCTGTTACTTTCTCCTCTTCTGCAAGAATCAGTGAAGCCCAACTCCTACTCATTCATCCAGACTAAACTCATATGTCATCTCTTTAGAAAAGCCTTTCCTGACTCCATTGTTTCTGCCTGCTTTGCCAAGCTTAGTGAGTCACTCCCAAATCTGGTCCCACAGAACTTGGGACATATTACTATCAACACTCATCACATAGCCCTGTAATTATTGAATCACATGTCAAACTCAACAGACTGTGAGACAAAGACTCTTATTAATCTTTTTTGTCAAAACATATCAAAAACACAGGCACTCAGAAATACTTTTGGAGTATGGAAGAGAAAAAATACACATATTTTGCATCTTTGTTTACAGTATTACATTACAATACCATGAATTTGCATTGTGTTCCATAAGCAGCAGCGGGCCACGGGGACTTATAAACAGATTTGTAATGTATCAGATTTGTGAATTCATTATTCTAGCAATGAGATGTGAGAGTGGGCTAAGAACATTTGTCAGACACTGATTGAAAAAGTAGATGCTGTCAAATCAAGTTATTTAGTCCAGGAATTCCCTTATTCCCCTTGCAAACCTGCATGATCTTTCAAACAGTGTGACTTTCTATTCAGCCAAGCATGCAGCATATACGCAGAAGAATGACTGGACCAGGAAACCGTAAGTAGTTACCATGTTAGGTCCTTGAATGCCTCTCTCCACCCATAACGTCTCTGTTATCCCATTTTTTCTCCTGGGGCCTCCTTCCTGCTGATAAATGAACAACCATAATGTTAATATCATACTCAGCAAGGAAATTCCAAGATTTTGTTCCAAAGCCCCAGGCAGCAACTTTTCTGAGCAGTACATGCCAACGACTCCTCAGTGTTAAATATTTTAACTATCACTCCTGGTTGTATAAGTAATTCTGACAACATGACACTGTACTGAGGGCAACAGCTTTGTATATGTTAGGTTATTGTAATACACAAGAAAGCGACAATAACCAAACTGACACATCAAATGAGGTGGAGACTGTAGAGTTAGAAATGAGATGCAATTCCAGGGAGAGAAAAAGGTGCTAAATATCCCAAACTTAAGGACAAAATACTAGGTTCAGAATGAGGCAGGAGCTTAGTTAATAAGAATGGGATATAATATGTCTTGATAGGTTAGCAACTTATTGTCTGAATCTTAAAATATCAAGATAAAGTTCCAAAAATAATCCTAAATTTAGATATGGTCCTTGAATATGAAGTGGATGTAACTCTGTACATATGGGATGAAGTATCAAACTGCTTTGGGAAAAGTAAGATGAGGGTATAAAATGCCAAGCAAATTATGACAGTGATCTCATGAGAAGAAACTTAAATTCCATTTGTACATTTGTAGATATAAATACAAATTCTTTCTGTTGTAGAAGTCAGTAAGAGAAAAAAAATATTATCCTGGCTAAAGGGGTTATGACTGTCCTTTCAAATAACCAAGTACATAAGTTTTTAAAATATGTATTATCTGACCAAAAGAGAGAATTTCACATGCAATATCTGAACTGAATAATAAACTATCTACTATTAAATATTAGACATGTTTTAGCATGATTCCTTCTTTTGTTTCCTTTTTTTAAAATGGGCTTCCCTGGTGCCTCAGAAGGTACATAATTTGCCTGCAATTACAGGAGACCTGGGTTCAATCCCTGGGTAGGGAAGATCCCATGGAGAAGGGAATGGCCATCCACTCCAGTGTTCTTGCCTGGAGAATTCCATGGACAGATGAGCCTGGCGGGTTACAGTGAATGATTTAATATAATTGATATCTCTATTCTAGTCATCAGTTCAGTTCAGTCGCTTAGTCATGTCCGACTCTTTGTGACCCATCAATCGCAGCACACCAGGCCTCCCTGTCCATCACCAACTCCCGGAGTTCACTCAGATTCACGTGCACTGAGTCAGTGATGCCATCCAGCCATCTCATCCTCTGTCGTCCCCTTCTCCTTCTGCCCCCAATTCCTCCCAGCATCAAAGTCTTTTCCAATGAGTCAACTCTTTGCATGAGGTGGCCAAAGTACTGGAGTTTCAGCTTTAGCATCATTCCTTGCAAAGAAATACCAGGGCTGATCTCCTTGAGAATTGGTTGGTTGGATCTCCTTGCAGTCCAAGGGACTCTCAAGCGTCTTCTCAACACCACAGTTCAAAAGCATCAATTCTTCGGTGCTCAGCCTTCTTCACTGTCCAACTCTCACATCCATACATGACTACTGGAAAAACCATAGCCTTGACTAGATGGACCTTAGTCGGCAAAGTAATGTCTCTGCTTTTGAATATACTATCTAGGTTGGTCATAACTTCCCTTCCAAGGAGTAAGCGTCTTTTAATTTCATGACTGCAATCACCATCTGCAGTGATTTTGGAGCCCAAAACACAAATAAAGTCTGACCCTGTTTCCACTGTTTCCCCATCTATTTCCCATGAAGTGATGGGACCAGATGCCATGATCTTCATTTTCTGAATGTTGAGCTTTAAGCCAACTTTTTCACTCTCCTCTTTCACTTTCATCAAGAGGCTTTTGAGTTCCTCTTCACTTTCTGCCATAAGGGTGGTGTCATCTGCATATCTGAGGTTATCGATATTTCTCCTGGCAATCTTTTTTTTTTTTTTTTACATGTCAATGAACATTTATTTTTTTTCTTTTTTTTTAAATTTTATTTATTTATTTATTTTTTAAATTTTAAAATCTTTAATTCTTACATGCATTCCCAAACATGAACCCCCCTCCCACCTCCCTCCCCATAACATCTCTGTGGGTCATCCCCATGCACCAGCTCCAAGCATGCTGTATCCTGCATCAGACATAGACTGGCGATTCAATTCTTACATGATAGTATACATGTTAGAATGTCATTCTCCCAAATCATCCCACTCTCTCCCTCCCTCTGAGTCCAAAAGTCCATTATACACATCTGTGTCTCTTTCCCTGTCTTGCATACAGGGTCGTCATTGCCATCTTCCTAAATTCCATATATATGTGTTAGTATACTGTATTGGTGTTTTTCTTTCTGGCTTACTTCACTCTGTATAATCGGCTCCAGTTTCATCCATCTCATCAGAACTGATTCAAATGAATTCTTTTTAATGGCTGAGTAATACTCCATTGTGTATATGTACCACAGCTTTCTTATCCATTCATCTGCTGATGGACATCTAGGTTGTTTCCATGTCCTAGCTATTATAAACAGTGCTGCGATGAACATTGGGGTACATGTGTCTCTTTCAATTCTGGTTTCCTCGGCGTGTATGCCCAGAAGTGGGATTGCTGGGTCATAAGGTAGTTCTATTTGCAATTTTTTAAGGAATCTCCACACTGTTCTCCATAGTGGCTGTACTAGTTTGCATTCCCACCAACAGTGTAGTATGGACACCTTATCTTTGACCAAGGAGGCAAGAATATACAATGTAGTAAAGACAATCTCTTTAACAAGTGGTGCTGGGAAAACTGGTCAACCACTTGTAAAAGAATGAAACTAGATCACTTTCTAACACCGCACACAAAAATAAACTCAAAATGGATTAAAGATCTAAATGTAAGACCAGAAACTATAAAACTCCTAGAGGAGAACATAGGCAAAACACTCTCAGACATAAATCACAGCAGGATCTTCTATGATCCACCTCCCAGAATTCTGGAAATAAAAGCAAAAATAAACAAATGGGATCTAATTAAAATTAAAAGCTTCTGCACAACAAAGGAAAATATAAGCAAGGTGAAAAGACAGCCTTCTGAATGGGAGAAAATAATAGCAAATGAAGCAACTGACAAACAACTAATCTCCTGGCAATCTTGATTCCAGCTTGTGTTTCTTCCAGTCCAGCATTTCTCATGATGTACTCTGCATAGAAGTTAAATAAGCAGGGTGACAATATACAGCCTTGATGTATTCGTTTTCCTATTTGGAACCAGTCTGTTGTTCCATGTCCAGTTCTAACTGTGGCTTCCTGACCTGCATATAGATTTCTCAAGAGGCAGGTTAGGTGGTCTGGTATTCCCATCTCTTTTAGAATTTTCCATAGTTTGTTGTGATCCACACAGTCAAAGGCTTTGGCATAGTCAATAAAGCAGAAATAGATATTTTTTTCTGGAACTCTCTTGCTTTTTCCATGATCCAGTGGATGTTGGCAATTTGATCTCTGGTTCCTCTGCCTTTTCTTTTTTTTTTTCCTCTGCCTTTTCTAAAACCAGCTTGAACATCACGAAGTTCACGGTTCACGTATTGCTGAAGTCTGGTTTGGAGAATTTTGAGCATGACTTTACTAGCATGTGAGATGAGTGCCATTGTGCAGTAGTTTGAGCATTCTTTGGCATTGCCTTTCTTTGGGATTGGAATGAAAACTGACCTTTTCCAGTCCTGTGGCCACTGCTGAGTTTTCCAAATTTGCTGGCATATTGAGTGCAGCACTTACACAGCATCATCTTTCAGGATTTGAAACAGCTCAACTGGAATTCCATCACCTCCACCAGCTTTGTTCGTAGTGATGCTTTCTAAGGCCCACTTGACTTCACATTCCAGGATGTCTGACTCTAGATGAGTGATCACACCATCGTCATTATCCAGGTCATGAAGATCTTTTTTGTACAGTTCTTCTATGTATTCTTGCCACCTCTTCGTAATATCTTCTGCTTCTGTTAGGTCCATACCATTTCTGTCCTTTATCGAGCCCATATTTGCATGAAATGTTCCCTTGGCATCTCTAATTTTCTTGAAGAGATCTCTAATCTCTCCCATTCTGTTCTTTTCCTCTATTTCTTTGCACTGATCGGTGAGAAAGGCTTTCTTATCTCTCCTTGCTATTCTTTGGAACTCTGCATTCAGATGCTTATATCTTTCCTTTTCTCCTTTGCTTTTCACTTCTCTTCTTTTCACAGCTATTAGTAAGGCCTCCCCAGACAGCCATTTAGCTTTTTTGTATTTCTTTTCCATGGGGATGGTCTTGATCCCTGTCTGTTGTACAATGTCACGAACCTCATTCCATAGTTCTTCAGGCACTCTATGTATCAGATCTAGTCCCTTAAATCTATTTCTCACTTCCACTGCATAATCATAAGGGATTTGATCTGGGTCATACCTGAATGGTCTAGTGGTTTTCTTTACTTTCTTCAATGTGAGTCTGAATTTGGTAGTAAGGAGTTCATGATCTGAGCCACAGTCAGCTCCTGGTCTTGTTTTTGTTGACTGTATAGAGCATCTCCATCTTTAATTTGAGAATCATCATGAATTCTTTTTCCTCCTTCATCTCCTGTATCATAAGTTTTATCATATCTTACTGCATGTATATCCAAAAGTGTATGGCCACCACTCCTTTTCAGAGCTATGTGCCTTTATGGATCTTCATATATTTCCTGACCTGTTGCATTTTCCTTTTAGGTGAAGGTATTTGCGACAGGCCCCACATATTCTGATTACTTTTAGTCATACTAGCAGACTCATTTTACTAACTAAGCTCCAGCTCAAATTATATCACAATTCTGAACTCTTCCCATTGAAAAGTTTCTCCAGCCCTGCTTGGAATCCTCAAGTGGTTATTTTAGGAATAGGGAGGTTTAGGGTCCATATCTTTACTAGTTCTTATCCATGTCTTTCTCACTAAACTATCCATAATTTCTGGCCTCTTCAAGTGAAGCTGGGATAGAAGGAGGAGAGTGAAAATGATTATCCTTGACTGGTACAGTTACAGTATGATTCAGGTTGCTTCTGATAACAGATGTACAATTTCAGGCTCATTAACTTGTAGGGCATTTTTAAAGGCTCCTCATAGAAACTTCTACTAGGAAACTTCAACAGAAAATGATTTGATATAAATAATGTGACTCTACTGGCTGTGCCTGCTATTGATTCTCCACTATCCCCAAAGCCACAGAAGGGTATCTTTGCCCTTACATGTGATTAATCATCTTGTGTGAGATTACTTTTTAGAAACACAATAGGCAGCATGATTCTGATCAAGTTAGTTCTCCCAGTGCAAACCTCTACATCATACCTAATCCATCTTCAAGCCATCTAGCCTCTGCAATTTCCCCTAAGAATGGTCTCAGTAAAGTTAGACCCTATCTTTGTGGCCCCCTGAAGTCCAAGGTTGAAGTCAAGTTCTCTAAGAATTTGTGTTGAAGCCCCTCAAAATTATGTTGGATAAAAAGTACTCCCCTTTCTTTTAGAGGGAAGGTATAGTCTACTAACAACATTCTCCAAAGAACACTGTTTTCCAATCATTTCCACTTTATTTGCAAACTTGAAGGCAGATGAAGAGCTAATGTTGTTAGAACTATGTTCATCATCTTTCACCATGTTCCTTTCAAGTAATCTGACAGTTTCCTTTACGCGTATTGTTCTCGGCCTTTGCTCAACGCTCACAGGAGAAAGAATCTCATTTCAATATTGTATTGAAAATATATCTTTCTTGCCAAGTACAGTAAAACTTCTTAAAGTCAAGAATGAAGGCAACATGGAGAGCTGGTTAGTAGCATAGAAACAGAGCCAGATGTGCTTTGATTCAGACCCAAATTCTGTTACTTGTCTGCTAGGGGACCTTGACCATATTTATTTACTTTCTCTGGGATCTGTTTTCTTTATCTGTAAATGGGGCTGAAAACCTTACCTTATGTAATAGACATCATTTATTAAATCCTTACTAAAATAACAGTTATTTAGCACTGTGTCAAAAAGTAAGTAGGCGAATGTCCTTATATCTATTGCCTCATGTATACAAAAAGGAACTTGTAATTTTCCTGCATTTACTAATGAGGTGTATATATATATATATATATATATTTGTTAATATATATGTTAATTAACCATGCCTACATTTAAATTACCTTTTTAGCTTGCACAAATTGACAGAGCCTGAATCTAGAAATTTCTCTTCCAAAATTCATGCCCATTATGATAGATTCACTGATAGCCAACCTTACTGGGCTGTTGAGAGAAATTATATGAGATAACTGCTTGAAAGTATTTATCACTGTGCCATTAATAAATGATAGCCACAATTATATAATTCAATTTTATTCTTTCAGTCTTTCATAGTTATAAGCCTACTATCTTTTTATGGCTACTAAGAAGCATTAATTAAATAAGTAAGTAAAAATGTAGTAATCTAGTATTAATGTATGGTTATAAAATTTTAATCTTGTATTTTTCCCCTTTTTAATATAATGCTCTTACTATAAACATTAAAGCTCCTTTTTGTATATGAAATTAATAATGTTACCATCATCCCTTAGCTTCAAGTTTCAGTATTATTTCATAAATGTCCTCTTCAAGGAAGGAAAATAATTCAACTTCCAAATAAAAATAGAAAAAAGTAGCTACCATATTCATTTTGTTTTAGAATTTGAACTCCTCTCTCACATGTTTGGCTTATATAATCATTTTTTTCAAGTTTATAATAATTATTTTGTAACTATAGTACCACACCCTCACTAAACATAGTACTTGCTGTGAAGTAAATGCTTAGTTAACAATTAAGTAAAATAAACATATTTCTTATTATCATTTTACAGAAGAGGAATTGATGTACATAAACATTAAATTAATTGTCTTATTTCACAGATCTAATAGACATTGTTCTCAGACTTCCAAAACTAGCTTTTCTCACAATATGTTGAAAAGTGTGAGGATTCCCAATGTTCATCGCAGCACTGTTTATAATAGCCAGGACGTGGAAACAACCTAGATGTCCATCAGCAGATGAATGGATAAGAAAGCTGTGGTACATATACACAATGGAGTATTACTCAGCTGTTAAAAAGAATACATGTGAATCAGTTCTGATGAGATGGATGAAACTGGAGCCAATTATACAGAGTGAAGTAAGCCAGGAAGAAAAACACCAATACAGTATACTAACACATATATATGGAATTTAGAAAGATGGTAATGACGACCCTGTATGCAAGACAGGAAAAAAGACACAGATGTGTATAACGGACTTTTGGACTCAGAGGGAGAGGGAGAGGGTGGGATGATTTGGGAGAATGGCATTCTAACATGTATACTATCATGTAAGAATCGAATCGCCAGTCTATGTCTGACGCAGGACACAGCATGCTTGGGACTGGTGCATGGGGATGACCCAGAGAGATGTTATAGGGAGGGAGGTGGGAGGGGGGTTCATGTTTGGGAATGCATGTAAGAATTAAAGATTTTAAAATTAAAATAAAATAAAAGAAAAGAAAAGAAAAGAAAAAAATAGTGGCTGAGACTGGCAGGCGGCACAAGTAGGACTTCTGAGGTGCTGATCCTGTTCTTTCTCCTGAACTAAATACTGGTTATATCACAGTGTTCACTTTTTGAAAAACCATCAATTTACACACTTAGGATTTGTGTACTCTTCTGTATTTATGCCATATTTCAAATGCAAAATTTACATAAGCTATCTCTGTTGATCTCATATCTCCCTCCAGCTACTGATGTTGGAAGAAACCACAGTAGAGAGGGGAAAATGGACATATACATTTTTCACTAGAGAGATAAAACATAATTATAGCAGTATCCTTTAACAGATGAGAGGAGACAAAAGTAGTACAGAGCAGTTTGGCCATTGATAGCAGCATGGGTAAATCATCCATTGTGTCTGGAGAAAGTGACAATGCATAGATACAGGAACAAGTATGAGAGTGGGTTCTTGCTGTGGTGAGAGCTTTCAAATTTCTATATTAATCGCTTTTATATTCCACATGAAATCTGAATCATGATTAAATCAGGTTAAAGTTAGGAAAGGGGGAAATATTGATTATTTAATAAGAGAAAAGGTAAAAATATAATGTTAGGAAAGATGGAGATTAACTTATTGGGGAAATATTGTAAGATTATTAGGACTATATGATTTTACCATGAAGAATTCAAAGTAAGTTGAACTGTGCATGTGTGTACAGACACATGTGTGACAGTGTGAGCATATATTTGCCAACCATATTTAAGTATTCCAGTATGGAAGCAAGAAAAGTGGATGTAACCCGGTTTATTGTTTAGCCTAGTGAATAAGATAAAGTGAGAGACTGTTTAGATAACTAAATCTCTGTGCTATAACTAAATCTGAAGAGATTTACTTCAGTTGTGTTTGACTCTTTGCAACCCAATAGACTGTAGCCTTCCAGGCTCTTCTGTCCATGGAATTCTCCAGGCAAGAATCCTGGAGTGGGTTGCCATGCCCTCCTCTAGAGAAATTTTCTGACCCAGCAATCTAACCCACATCTCTTGCATAATAGGCAGATTCTTTACTACTGAGTCACTGGGGAAACCCCACAACTGAATATATGTGTAGGCAAATAAATTTAATGATTAAATATAGAACTTAATCTACATGAAGTTGTATGTGAGGATATGAACAAAGTAATAGTGAAAGGGTGCTAAAACAATGGAAGCTTCTGAAGTTTCTTAAAACTTAACATGTGAGAGGCAGTGAGATAAAAGGCAAGGACATGATGGTTAGAAAATCAAAATTTAAAATACAGAGTATTAAAAAAAATACAGAGTATTGGCACTTAAAACTGTAATGATGAGGTCACATGTCATGCCATGCTAATAAGTTAGCAAGAAAGATGAGATCACAGGGACAGAGGAAGTAAAAAATTTGGAAACCAGAATTTTGGTAAAATCATCTATTTGACTTAGAATTTTGTATTTTATAAAAATGGCTTGAAAACCAAAAACATGCTATCTCAATGTATTTTTTATTTAATATGGTCATTTTACTTTGAAATCTGAAATGATTTCATAGTTACTATATATTAGACATATTCCTTTGCTTTGATTATATTTATGGGTGAAATTTTAATTCTGCTCAATATAAGTTTATATGAAGGTAAATGCCCATTGAGCAAAGATTGCTCAGAAATATACAATGTATATTTTTTAAATAAAAGCAATATTTGGTATAATTTTCCCCAAGAAGAAGAAGTTTATCAAGATAACAAGTAGAAAATCATACTAATATTTAGGAAGATAGTTTGCTTCTCTGATCTGACTACAACAACTATAGCAAATACCTTCAAAATGTCCTTAAAATATTTCAGTTTCTTTTCTTAGCATGTGTTTAATTTTGGAGGCTTATTTTTATGAATTTTTGTGAGATAATTAAATCACTAGACAGTTGTTTCATCTGATTATGATATCCTTGCAAATATACATTTCAAACAGTATTCTGAAATCTTTACATATTATACTGAGATGTGTAAATTTATATAAAATGTAGACCCCTTCAGAAGAACAGTTGAAATATTCTATTTATTTATTCTCAAGGTCTTTTCTAAGAAACAGTGAAAGACTTCAGTACAATTTTAATGCATTTTAAACTACTACAACTTTTTAAAAAGTTTATTAAATTATTCTTCCATTAAAGCTACTGATAAATTACAGAAGCTATTCAAGGATTTCTAGGACTCTATGGAGGTTCCTCAGAATACTGTAGTTTGAGCAAAACTGGGCAACATATCTCTTGGCTATCACATCAGCATTTACAGCCTGTTTTATCTGTTTTGTATATTGGCATTTTACTCAAGGTTATGATTGGAACAATAATTTATACTAATGATAAACATAGCAATTAAAAATACCTGATATTCCAAAAATTGGCACTAAATCCCATGACGGGTCTTGTCTATATAAAAATTCTACCTCTTGTGAGTCTGTTGGATAGCAGGGAGATCAAACCAGTCAGTCCTAAAAGAAATCAACCCTGAATATTCATTGGAAGGACTGATGCTGAAGCTGAAGCTCCAAAACTTTGCCCATCTAACATGAAGAGCTGACTCACTGGAAAAGCCCCTGATGCTGGGAAAGATTGAGGGAAGAGAAGGGGTGACGCAGGATGAGATGGTTGGATGGCATCGCCGACTCAATGGACATGAGTTTGAGTAAACTCCAGAAGAGAGTGAAGGGCAGGGAAGCCTGGCACACTGCAGTCCATGGATCACAAAGAGTCAGATACAACTTAGTGACTTAACAACAAATAGCTCTAAGAATTCCATATTTTTCTCATCAAGCTGCAAATAACTGAGTGTCTTTTGTAAAGTGACTTAAGCATAAAGTGAAAGATATGAAATTCAAATTTCATTTTTGCCTACTCTAAATTGTGGTTTATTCCATTTTGGAAAATGGAACTATATCCAGTAAATAAATAAATATAGGTGGAAATATTTTGGCAGAACAATAAAATTAAGTTTAAAAAACTTCACTACAAATAAAATCCCTGTAGCAAGAAAATAATATTAGCAAAGAATAGCACCATAATTCTGATCAGTGGAAACAGAAAAGCAGAGTTTCAACAAAGCAGATTATTTTATTATTAAGAAAATACTGGAAATGCATACTATAACCCCAATACAATGTCATTGTCCATATCTGTGCAATTATTCTAATATTGACAGGTTACATAAAAATGTAATTTTCCTATAATAGATTTACAAGCCAACTTTATAAGTCAATCATATTTAACTCATCATTTTATGTCTTCCTAAAATTTCAATTTCAAAAATGCCCTGACCTGCTGAGTAACTATAGCAGAGTCATAGAAGAATCATTCTCTCTTGCTAGGAACTTTTATACAAAATCAACAATGAAAATAAAGTCCTAGATCTGCTATGATTGAGGGGAGAGAAAAGCCCCTAAGTAAAAAAAAAAAAAAAATACATATTTCAGATAATAGTCAATATTAAATAAAATTCACCATCAAAGTAAATGGTCAATTTCAGACAGCATTAACAAAACTACTGACCTTGGAGTGCAGAGACATGACCTAACTGGTGGTAAAGCAGTGGAGACAGAGTTGTAGAAGAAATTCCTCCTGGGCCTGATTTGGCTTAGATAGACAGATACAAGGAAATATAAAGCGCTACTTGTGTGAAGACAGTAGTCTGTCTTTGTGGCATATTAGGAGGAATTCTTTGGATTTTAAAATCTAAAAAGCTACTACTCCTTCATCCACTATTGGAAAATACTGCAAATGGCTGATTCGAACAACTGTAATTCAATTTTGAATGGACACTATAACCTTCATACATAAGTAAAAATAATCAAGAAAACAAATGCAACACTTTTCAAATGATTAGAAAAAACACAACCTCATGGGAAAATGTTGCTATACAGAAGATGAAAGTTGTAGACATTTCAATATTACTGCTGTGCAAAATGTCCACTCAACCAGACCACTAATGATTCCGTGTCAATTACGATAATATTTCTCTCACTGTTCATGAATAGTCATAGAGTGGTATTTTTCTGTGTTACATCCGAACCACCAGATGCCTTCTTCTTGTATTTATAGTTAGACATATGCAAGCCAGAGTTATAGATGAACTCAAATGCAGATCTCAGTTTATATCTTATAAGTAAAGCACCTAACTCAGTGAACTTTCCCAATCATTTTCACAGCTAGGAGAAAACCAGCTGTTTTCTTAGATGGCAATCATTTACATGATTATTGGGTGTTCTCTAGCAAATTTTTCACAGTGGGAGACTTTTTATAGATAAGAAATTCATCAGTGATAAAGGAATAGATTGCAAAGCAGTCTAGTTAAATGTTATTATAGGGAAACTGCACATTTTGTCTATTTAAACATTATTGCTTTGTTTTGGAGTGTAGGTCCAAATAAGCTTTAGAATATAAACTTTCCCAAGAAGTCATTTCCTTTAAGGAACTAGCTGGGTTAAAAATAAACTTTTGTCAGCAGAAAAACTGTTTAGCTGTTTGTAATCCTTAGCAGAAGAAGAGCAAAGGGAATCAAATCCCATCAATTGTGTGATAAATAACCTGTGCTATAGAACTTTCAAGCAGAGGGTAGTCGTTTGAGAGAAGCACACACGCTAGACAATATTTTTAATCTTTAAATTAGACTCATGAGATTAGGGGGCCGACAAGTTGAAGTAGAGGGCAAAGTCTTTAGACTTTTAAAAAATGTCCTTTTGGCTTTATTTTTACTTTAATTCAGGCAGTGAATAAATTCAGAAAAGCTCCTCTTACCCAATTTGTATGGGTGTAAATAGCTGAATCCTAGGGAGATAAGTTCAGTTGAGCAGCTTAGCTAATTGAAAAACATTGACACCCACATTGACCTGCTCCTTCTTACCTCTGAGGCCACAAGCCTCATATTGGCAGGAGCAGCTGGGATGGCATATAGAACACATCAAGTTTGTGTTTGAGCATAAGTAGTTTTTAGAGAAATGGAACCAAATGGCAAATTATATCATGTAAAAATGATCAGTGGTATTTAGAGTACCCATGATGTTATTTTTCTCCAAAATTTGCATTTAAATAACACCCAATTTTAAATAATTAAAAAATAATGTACTTATATATATTCATGTATATATTTAGACTGTAATTTTGGCAGAATAGACCATGAGCTTTTGATATATTTTGTTACTTTTAGTAAATTTGTCTGACAAATTTTGAAATGTTTCTTAGATTTTTAGAGCCCTCTCTATTCAAAAATTTTGTTGTACATATTGTTATTCTTATTTGTTAACTAAAATTTTGTTTTGAGGACTTCCATTGAATTCAGTTTAACATTCTGAACAAAAGGTATAAAATAAAGTTTGTAGTATAGATGCAATTATAATGAAAATTATTTTTGTAAAGGGAAGAAAAAATAGTAAAAAAAAAACTGAGAAAAAAGAATGAAAAAGAGAAAAAAATAATTCAGCAGTGACACAAATAGACAGACATCAAAACATAAGAATGCAGAGAAAATGGGAATTTTATTCTCAGTATATCTCCTTCAACCACTGATGTACACTTAAGCACTGTGATATGTCTCTCATTTTAAAAAGAAACCTGAGCTTGAGACAGAGATATGGAATTTTTTTATCAACTTCCTCCAGCTAACTTCTGTTACTTTAAAATTTTATTTTATGGAAGTCAAGTGTTCTTCCTCCATCTTTCTCTAGAACAAAATGCTTTAAAATGTGACCCATACTCATATTCCCAGTTCCTCTTTCATGATTGTCTCTTGGAACAATTACAATCAGACTTCCATTCACATCACTCCACCCAGATAGCTCTTGTTAAAGCTACCAGTAACCCTTCAGTTAAATAAACTTATTGGCAATATCTCAGTCTTTATCTGATTGATGGATCTGAAGCATTTGACAGTTGATAACAAGCTTTTTCTTGGAAATGTATACTTAATATGCCTATATGGCCCTCACTACTACTATCTTGCTAGTCCTCTTTTCTCAGTCCCTTTTTCAAAATCATTCTTATTTCCTATTTTTCTTTTAAGTGGGTTACATCCTACAGGTTCAATTCTCTACCATTTTATTAGAGTAGGTAGTACATTTGCAGTTATTACAATGTTTATATCATTATATCATGAGTTTGAGTAAGCTCTGGGAATTGGTGATGGACAGGAAAGCGTGATGTGCTGCAGTCCATGAGGTTGCAAAGACTCAGACACAACTGAGAGACTGAACTGAACTGAACTGATTATTCCTTTTAGAGATTATAATGTACAACCTTAAATATACCTTGTATTCATATTTAATATTAAACCAACTTATATAAAATTTAAAACGCTGAAAACAATAGCTGGTTTCATTAAAACTCTCACTGTTTTTTTGTTTCATCCATATTTATATGTGGCTGTTTTATCTATATCTGTATAAGTTGACATTCTAGGAATCAGTGAACTAAAATGGACTGGAATGGGTGAATTTAACTCAGATGACCATTGTATCTACTACTGTGGGCAGGAATCCCTTAGAAGAAATGGAGTAGTCATCATGGTCAACAAAAGAGTGAAATGCAGTACTTGGATGCAATCTCAAAAACGACAGAATGATCTCTCTTCGTTTCTAAGGCAAACCATTCAATATCGCAGTAATCCAAACCTATGCCCCAACCAATAACACTGAAGAAGCTGAAGTTGTACAGTTCTATGAAGATCTACAAGACCTTTTAGAACTAACACTGAAAAACAGATGTCCTTTTCACTGTAGGGGTCTGGAATGCAAAAGTAGGAAGTCAAGAAACACCTGGAGTAACCAGCAAATTTGGCCTTGGAGTACGGAATGAAGCAGGGCGAAAACTAAGAGTTTTGCCGAAAGAATGCACTGGTCATAGCAAACACCCTCTTACAACAGCACCAGAGAAGACTCTACACATCACTAGATGGTCAACACCAAAATCAGATTGATTATATTATTTGCAGCCAAAGATGGAGAAACTCTATACAGTCAGCAAAAACAAGACCAGAAGTTGACTGTGGCTCAGATCATGAACTCCTTATTGGCAAACTCAGACTTAAATTGAAGAAAGTAGGGAAAACCACTAGATCATTTAGGTATGACCTAAGTCAAATCCCTTATGATTATACAGTGGAAGTGAGAAATAGATTTAAGGGACTAGATCTGATAGACAGAGTACCTGATGAACTATGGACGGAGGTTCCTGACATTGTACAGGAGACAGGGATCAAGACCATCCCCATGGAAAATAAATGCAAAAAAGCAAAATGGCTGCCTGCGGAGGCCTTAACAAATAGCTGTGAAAAGAAGAGAAGCGAAAAGCAAAGGAGAAAAGGAAAAATATAAGCATCTGAATGCAGAGTTCCAAAGAATAGCAAGGAGAGATGAGGAAGACTTCCTCTGTGATCCATGCAAAAAATAGAGGATAACAACAGAATGGGAAAGACTAGAGATCTCTTCAAGAAAATTAGAGATACCAAGGGAAAATTTCATGCAAAGATGGGCTTGATAAAGGACAGAAATGGTATGGACCTAATAGGAGCAGAAGATATTAAGAAGAAGTGGAAAAAAAACACAGAAGAAGTGTACAAAAAAGATCTTCACGACCAAGATAATCATGATGGTGTGATCACTCACCTAGAACCAGACATCCTGGAATGTGAAGTTAAATGGGCCTTAGAAAGCATCACTACAAACAAAGTTAGTGGAGGTGATGGAATTCGAGTTGAGCTATCCTGAAAGATGATGCTGTGAAAGTGTTGCACTCAAAATGCCAGCAAATTTGGAAAACTCAGCAGTAGCCACAGGAGTGAAAAAGGTCAGTTTTCATTCCAATGCCAAAGAAAGGCAATGCCAAAGAATGCTCAAACTACTGCACAATGGCACTCAGCTCACACGCTAGTAAAGTAATGCTCAAAATTCTCCAAGCCAGGTTTCAGCAATATGTGAATCGTGAACTTCCAGATGTTCAAGCTGGTTTTAGAAAAGGCAGAGGAACTAGAGATCAAATTGCCAACATCCGCTGGATCATCAACAAAACAAGAGAGTTCCAGAAAAAACATCTATTTCTTCTTTATTGACTATGCCAAAGCCTTTGACTGTGTGGATCACAATAAACTGTGGATAATTCCTCAAGAGATGGGAACACCAGACCACCTGACCTGCCTCTTGAGAAACCTATATTCAGGTCAGGAAGCAACAGTTAGAACTGGACATGGAACAACAGACTGGTTCCAAATAGGAAAAGGAGTGTGTCAAGGTTGTATATTGTCACCCTGCTTATTTAACTTATATGCAGAGTGCATCACGAGAAACGCTGAGCTGGAAGAAACACAAGCTGGAATCAAGATTGCTGAGAGAAATATCAGTAACCTCAGATATGCAGATGACACCACCCTTATGGCAGAAAACAAAGAGTAATTAAAGATCCTGTTGATGAAAGTGAAAGTGGAGAGTGAAAAAGTTGGCTTAATGCTCAACATCCAGAAAACGAAGATCATGGCATCTGGTCCTATCACTTCATTGGAAATAGATGGAGAAACAGTGGAAACCGTGTCAGACTTTATTTTTCTGGGTTTCAAAATCACTGCAGGTGGTGATTCCAGCTGTGAAATTAAAAGACACTTACTCCTTGGAAGAAAAGTTATGACCAACCTAGATAGCATATTGAAAAGCAGAGATATTACTTTGCCAAAAAAGGTCCATCTAGTCACGGCTATGATTTTTCTAGTGGTCATGTATGGATGTGAGAGTTGGATTGTGAAAAAGCTGAATGCCAAAGAAGTGATGCTTTTGAACTGTGGTATTTGAAAAGACTCTTGAGAGTCCCTTAGAGTTCAAGGAGATCCAACCAGTACATCCTAAAGGAGATCAGTCCTGGGTGTTCATTGCAAAGACTGATGCTAAAGCTGAAACTCCAATACTCATGGGAAGAGTTAACTCATTGGATAATACTCTGATGCTGGGAGGGATTGAGGGCAGGGGAAGGGGACGACAGAGGATGAGATGGCTGGATGGCATCACTGACTGGATGGACATGAGTCTGAGTGAGCTCCGGGAGTTGGTGATGGACAGGGAGGCCTGGTGTGCTGTGATTCATGAGGTTGCAGAGTCGGACACGACTGAGCAACTGAACTGAACTGAACTGATATGTGGCTGCTAAGTTGCTTCAGTTGTGTCTGACTCTTTGTGACCCTATAAACCATAGCACTCCATTGTGTTCTGTCCACAGGATTCTCCAGGCAAGAACACTGGAGTGGGTTGCCATATATCTAGATGGGAACCCCAGGTGGTGCAGTGGTAAAGAATCTGCCTACCAACACAGGAGATGCAGAAGATGTGGATTGGAACCCTGGGTCGGGAAGATCCCCTGGAGTAGTAAATGGCAACCCACTCCAGTGTTCTTGCCTGGAAATCCTATGGACAGAGGAGCCAGGCAGGTGACAATCCATGGGGTCATAAAGAGTCAGAGATGTTCCTTTCTTCTCATCAAATTAAATCTTATTTTATTTATCTGTCTTTATCTTTTGGGTCTTCATGTATTTATTTTATGTCTATTTTTTATTCAAGTAATCAGCCATATTTATAATGACTGTCAAAAAGTCCTTACTTGCCCTTACATGCGGTCATCTCAAATTTCATTTTTAGGGACTTGTTATTAGTTTATAATGGGTCATATTTTTCAGCTTCTTTTCATGTAAAGTATTTTATGCTTGACATTGAGAATTATACTTTGTAGGATATCTGGATTGTGTTGTTTTTCCTCAAGAATTATTTTGTTGTCAAGCTTCTTGGTCAAATCAGATTTGGTTTCTTCTTTGCTTCAGCATGACTATTTGTTTCCATTCTTTATTTCGAATACTGCGCTTTGTCTTCAGTCAAGGACTGTGTCCTAACTTCAGGTTGGTATGGATCTCTGGAATCTCAAGTGAGAGGTGAACTTCCTAGCCAGTCTAATTCTCATTGGAAAGTTAAGAATTTTATCTTTGCGTATGCCTTGACCTCTGGAGTCTTTGTTCTGATCTCAGCTTCCTAGCAGCTGCTCTCTCTTAGATCTCATCGGAACCTTGCCCTATATATGCACAACCCAGCCGTCAGACAAAGAAACCCAGGGAATATTTGCATAGTTCTGTGTCTCCCTCCTGTGCACCTCTCTCCTCTTTGGTAATTTGTTCCACAAATTTTAACCACTTCAGCAGATTTTGCCTTCTTAGCTCAGCAAGCCTGTCATTTCTTTAGGCATACAGAACATACCCACAGGCAGAAAGATGGGTTGAACTTAGGGTTCATAAGAGTTATTATTTCATTATGGATCACAGCTCTGTGATACATATTGTCCAATGCTTGAAAACAGGTTCACATATTTTGTTCATTTTTATATAGTTTGCTTTAGAAGTATGGGTCTCATACCAATTACTCTCCCATGACTAGAATCCAAAGTGTGACCTTCCACATCTTGGCATGCAGTTGTCTTCTCAATTAGTTTTAATTCCTCATCATTATTGTCAATTCTTCACAATTAATGGCAGTGCTTTGCTTCTAGTTGCTCAGACAAAATCTTGGAGTCATTCTAACCCATCTCTTTCTCTCATTCGCTGCATTTAATTTGTCAGCAAATTCTAGTTTTACCTTCAAAATATATCCATAATATTTCCACTTTTATGGCCTTGATTATGTCAAGGCTGTATATTGTCACCTTGCTTATTTAACTTACATGCAGAGTACATCATAAACGCTGGGCTGGATGAAGCACAAGCTGAAATCAAGATTGCTGGGAGAAATAACAATAACCTCAGATACACATATGATATCACTGTTATGGCAGAAAGTGAAGAGTAACTAAAGAGCCTCTTAATGAAAGTGAAAGAGGAGAGGGAAAAGCTGGCTTAACACTTAGCATTCAAAAAACTAAGATCATGGCAAATAGGTGGAGAAACAGTGACAGACTTTATTTTCTTGGGGTCCGAAGTCACTGTAGCCATGAAATTAAAAGACACTTGATCCTTGGAAGAAAAGCTATGACCAACCTAGACAGCCTATTAAAAAAAAAAAAAAAAAGCAGAGACATTGCTTTGCCAACAAGGGTGATTCTAGTCAAAGCTGTGGTTTTTTCCTGTAGTCATGTACAGATGTGAGAGTTGAACTATAAAGAGTGCTGAGTGCTGAAGAATTGGTGCTTTTGAACTGTAGTGTTGGAGAAGACTCTTAAGAGTCTTTTGGACTGCAAAGAGATCAAACCAGTTAATCCTAAAGGAAATCACTTCTGAATATTCATTGGAAGGACTGATGCTGAAGCTGAAACTCTAATACTTTGGCAACCTGATGCAAAGAACTGACTTGTTGGAAAAGACCCTGATGTTGGGAAAGATTGAAGGCAGGAGGAGAAGAGAATGATAAGAGAATGAGATGATTGGAAGGCATCACAAACTCGATGGACATGAGTTTGAGCAGGCTCCAGGAGTTGGTTGATGGACAGGGAAGCCTGATGTGCTGCAGTCCATGGGGTCGCAAAGAGTCGGACATGGCTGACTGACTGAACTGAACTGCAATAGCTTTCTAACTGGGTTCTTCCTTCTGTCTTTGATCCTGTTATGGTTGCCATTATCCTGTACAGCACTTTTGTGATTAGAAAAAGATATCACCTGTGATGAAAACTTTCACTAGTTTTTCATCTTAGGAAAAAGTTCCAAGTTCTTTCAGTAGCCTGAGTGGATACCGAATCCCACACATGGGATACAGATGAATCTTCATCTCCTATCACTCTTCCCTTTGTTTACTCTTTTTTTGTAACACTGACTTCTTTATTGTACTCACAGTAGATAAGTTTATTTCTACCTCAGAACTTCTGCACAGAATGTTCCCTTTGACTAGAATTATGTTCTCCAAATATGCACATTGGTCTCTATTTCAATACCACTTTTTAATGTGAAGCTATATCTGATCTACTCTTTTAATGTGAAACTATATCTGATCGACACATTTAAAAAAGACTCTTGAGAGTCCCTTGGACTAAGTGTTTCCTCCTAATCAAATCCCAAAGCCATAAACACCACCTGGGAATCACTGTCCCTTTATCACAGTCAGTCTATTAAAAAAAAAAAAAATAGACAAGTAAATAGTATGGTAAATAACATCTTGTTACTTTTGATATAAGTATTTGTTTTTCCATCTAGTATAAGATCTTTAATTTTTCTTTCAAAGAACCACCTTTCCAAATTGGGCATTGTAAATTCTGGAGCCCAGCCCAGTGTTACAGACTACATAATACTATCCTTTAGTCAGTATATTGTTAGATCTATTTGTAAAGTCATCATTCTCTTATGTTTCTTTTTTTTTTCTCTTATGTTTCTTGATTCTCAACATATGCAATTTATTTTAACAACCAGACACTTTATAATCTTAAATTTCATTGCTTTTTATAGAAATACTTATTTTCTTACCATTATGAAGTGACTCCTGTCTCATACATGTGGGCTAAAGTAGGTTCCCTCTTCTGACATCTTGTTTTGATAAGATAAGCCTTATCTAAAATATATACCAAAAGTATCTCTCAATATTAATGATATAGTCATGCAGAAGCATTAAATTAAGCATTTATTGTTTTTAAATGTGAACTAATTTCCCATTATTAAACATTGTAAACATTATAATATTTAATGTAATATGCCTTATACATTTCTGTTTTTCTGTGTCTACTGTGCTTTAATTCCTCAAGGACACATTTAGTTCTAATTTGCTGTGTCTGGCACATAGTGTGTTTGGCTTGCTAAATATTATTGAAATACCCACAGAAAGTGACAAGATCTGGGTTGAATTGTTAAGAAAAAATTTAGGTAGAGGAATTTAAGGGTCTATTTGCCTATGGCATGGCCTAGATAAAAGTGACTCTAGAAAAATAAATTACTGTTTTATGGGGAATAAAATAAAATATAAATGTTTGTCTTGGTTTAATGTGTTTAAATAATAGATAAATATTAAAAAGTACAACATTTTAAAAGGACATTGGAAAATAGATTACCTTAATACAAATTGTTGTCAACAATATATGAGAGAGATGAAACATCTAGTCATTTAATATTTTAAAGATATGATAATGGAAAGAAATAGCAGCCAGAAATTAATGTATATACCTATGATGGGTATACTATGAAAGTGCAGAAGAAACCTCCATGGGTAGAACTTATGGAAAGCGAGAGAGGAAGGGATTTTGATTTTATAAAAATATGTAAAAACTAGCTAAGAGATTATTGTATATGAGGCATGTAATTTTTCCTCTGGCAAGCCCACCAATAGCATAAATAAACTGGAATAAGACACTCAGCATTTCCTTATCTCTTCTACTTTTTAGTTTCACTGAACTTAGCTGCATTGATAGGTGTCTAGAGGGTAAATAGCACAACACATCCCCCTGATGTCTGTCCTCTTAATATCAATTACCTGATTTAGGATTTTTATCTTTGTAGGACTCTGCTGCATCAGCTAATCATCCTTGAACTTTACTCTTGGCAACATAAGTTGACATAGAACTAGTAAGGTGTAGAGAAAGGCCATGAATCTGCCTCTGTGGTATAAAATGGCAGTTCCCAAGGTGTGGTCCTCAGGCCACCGGGAATCCCTGGGACTCAGGGCATTCATAAAGTCAAAATACATTATTTGCTCATTTCATTGTGTTGACATTTGTATGACAATACAAAAGCAATCTTGGGCTAAACTTTTGGCTTCTTAGCACAAATTGAGTCGGGGCAAAATTTGTACTGATAGTATTGGTACTCTTCACTGCCATACCTTTGCAGTAAACGAAATGCGTTTCACTTATGAACATCTTGATAAAACAGTAAAAACAACATTGATTTTGTTAAATCTTGGTCTTTAGGCACATGCTCTTTAAAAAAAATATATCGTGTAATGAAGTGTGACATAGTCCAATATCTTTTCTATATTTCAAAGCACACTTGTTTCCACTATGCAAAGCCATTATTCAGTTCTTATATTGGTGAGCTGAACTAGCCACGTTTGTTACAAAACATCATTTTTTCTTGCGACAGTTACTGACAAACAAATAATGATTAACCAGTCATTTGAACTTATTAAAAAAAATGAGCGTATGGTTTTAAAGAAAACCATTGAGGAAACTTGATGTCAATAATGAAATTCACTTTCAAGCAACAATTTGAATTTTGGAAAAAGTATATCTACCACAGTTAGGTTGACAGCTTCCTGATATTTGAATAATTTTTCTGATGAAATTAATGACATTAACAACTATGATTTTTTTTGATATCATAAGTGAAATGCATCAGCATTTCAAAGATTTGTATAACTCAGTGTACCAATAATTTTCCAGGTAATCAATGCTTAATGTTATTAAATTATGTGTACTTAAAACATGAATTTAAAGTACAATCTAGATAGATTCCAATGTAATTGCATGAAATATTCCTCATTTCCTTTTGGCCCTCATCAACAGGGTTCTCAAGTCCAGAACAATCTTTTCAAGTCAATTTAGGTTCTCTTGTATGCTTCCAAAATCTCATCTACACAATACCCTCCTACCAACACCTAACCAAACATCTGGCATTTAGTCTGGCCCAATAGACATATAAAATTTAACCACTGCACTTTCATGCTCTTTTGAAATTGGTCCTGCACATCATAGCAGACATTATGAATGTTTTAGGTCCCGGCCAGCCATGCGATGTTGCTGTCAAATAATTACTTAGAGATTCAACATTATTTACAATCCACAACAATACTTTTCTCTTAGAGATTCAACATTATTTACAATCCACAACAACACTTTTCTCAAAGTATAACCAGAGTGCTAGGATATTAGGATTCATTTGCCCTTCTAGTCACATAAACGGTCACAACCAACCTTCTCACATGGCACTGGAGTTACTAGCTTTCTGTCTTGATTTATTAATGGAATTTTATTTCAAGAATCTCTTTGATTCAACTTGTTTTTGATCAGAAAACTCCTTTATATATCACAGCAAATATGCTTAACATCAAATTAGTTCCCTCAGATAGGAAGCTCATTTCTTCTCCAGTCATTTCCACAGACAGTGTTTTTTTGTCTTTTCTATAGACTACTTTTTCCATTTCCATAGACTATTTTCTCTGCCTGGAGAAGTTACCCTTTTCTTTGTTTCCCATCTTTTACTTAGTTAACTCCTTACATGTCTCTCAACTGTTACTTTGTCATAGGAGCCTTACCTGACCACCCAGTTTAAGACAGACTTCACATTCTTATACCCACCATTTTATGCTCTCCTATTATCATGTACTTCTTACTTAATCACACTATTAAGGAGTTTCTTAAATTTTATGTTGTTTTGTTGTATTTTTTGCTTTTAGATAATGATCTATTTAGCATCTGTATTCTGGGCCCAGTGCAATGTTTAGATTCATGTAAGAAAGGTATTCCATGGACCCCTGCTCTACAGGTTCCATTCTAGTCTTCCTATTTATAGGAGATCTAACCAGTCCATTCTGAAGGAGATCAGCCCTGGGATTTCTTTGGAAGGAATGATGCTAAAGCTGAAGCTCCAGTACTTTGGCCACCTCATGCGAAGAGTTGACTCATTGGAAAGACTTTGATGCTGGGAGGGATTGGGGGCAGGAGGAGAAGGGGACGACCGAGGATGAGATGGCTGGATGGCATCACAGACTCGATGGAGGTAAGTCTGAGTGAACTCCGGGAGATAGTGATGGACAGGGAGGCCTGGCGTGCTGCGATTCATGGGGTCGCAAAGAGTCGGACACGACTGAGCAAATGAACTGAACTGAACTGAAATATTCTTTAAGTGCAGTATTTCATATCTAAATGTTGTTAGATGTCATTTATATGAGAAAGACTGAAACAGAGCCATATAGAGAGTAAATATAATAAAATAGAAATTTAGAATTCAAACAGAGAAATATTCAACAGTGAATAGAAGCAGCCAAAAAAATTTTCTTGCCTTGAAAATATCAGTATCCATATTCAGAAGCTTGTTTCTGATTAGTTAATTTCATAATTATGTTACCTAAATGAGGCATTTTTTAAAATTTATTTTAATTTGATGCTTAGAGGCTTTTCCACATCCTCTCTTTGAATTCTCCTCAAATGTTAAAAGCAAACTCTGGGACCAAATTATAGTATCAGGTTTGCTACTTTATATAATTCCATGATGTTCTTGTAGTAATAAAGGAAATTTATCTACCATTCAGCTTACCGGTCTCTCCATAGATGACTTTTTTAGCATTAGTTATCTTTACATAAACTTGATATGATAGTGATTAGGGTTGGGGGTGGATGGCTGAGGCAGAATGAAGGAAAAAAAAGTCACAATAATCCCTCCCCCTGTTGGGACGCTAAACTTATTTTTCTGACAAATTGACTTCTTTGCCAAATTGAATTTAAAAAAAAGATAAAGAGGCAAACATATTGCTATATATATATATATATATATATATATATATATTATTGGATTTTTTGTGTTGGTGAAGGGAATTTCAGATAAGTGAGAAAGGAATGTTTTATAAACATAAATTTATGTTAATTTAGTTACCTACACATAATAGTTATGTCAAATAACCCTTAGAAAACTTTACTAACTAAATCCAGATTACATTATTGGGGTTTTTATTTGTCACCATAAAATATTTGGCCTTCGAGTACAGAATGAAGTAGGGAAAAAGTTAACAGAATTTTGCCAAGACAATGCATTACTCATAGCAAACACCCTCTTCAATGACCCAAGAGAAGACTCTAGACATGGACATCACCAGGTGGTCACCACTGAAATCAGGTTGATTATATTCTTTGCAATCAAAGATGGAGAAGCTCTATACAGTCAGCAAAAGCAAAACAGGGAGCTGACTGTGGCCCAGACCATGATCACCTTATTGCCAAATTCAGACTTAAATTGAAGAAGCTAGGGAAAACCACTAGGCCACTCAGGTATGACCTAAATCAAATCCCTTATGATTATACAGTGAATGTGAAAATTGATTCAAGGGATTACATCTGATAGACAGAGTGCCTGAAGAACTATGGACGGAGGTTTGTGACATTGTACAGGAAGCAATGAACAATACCATCCCCAAGAAAAAGAAGTGCAGAAAGGCAAAATGGATGTCTGAGGAAGCCTTACAAATAGCTGAGAAGAGAAGCTAATGGCAAAGGAGAATAGGAAAGATACACCCATTGAATGCAGGGTTCCAAAGAATAGCAAGGAGAGATAAGAAAGCCTTCTTCATTGATCAGTGCAAGAAATAGAGGAAAATAATAGGCAAGGAAAAACTAGAGATCTGTTCAAGAAAATTAGAGATAACAAGGGATTATTTCAAGCAAAGATGGGCACAATAAAGGACAGAAATTGTATGGACCTAACAGAAGCAGAAGATATTGAGAAGACATAGCAAGAATACAAAGAAGAACTATACAAAAAAAGGTCTTCACGACCCAGATACTCACGATGGTGTGATCACTCACCTAGAGCCAGACATCCTGGAATGCAAAGTCAAATGAGCCTTAAGAAGTATCACTATAAAGAAAACTAGTGGAGGTGATGGAATTCCAGTTGAGCTATTTCAGATCCTGAAAGATGATGCTAAGAAAGTGCTGCACTCAATAAGCCAACAATATGGAAAACTCAGCAGTGGCCACAGGGCTGGAAACTATCAGTTTTCATTCCAATCCCTAAGAAAGGCAATGCCAAAGAATGCTCAAACTACTGCATAATTGCACTGATCTCACATGCTAGTAAACTAATGCTCAAAATTCTCTAAGCCAGGCTTCAACAATACGTGAACCGTGAAATTTCAGATGTTTAAGTTGGTTTCAGAAAAGGCAGTGGAACCAGAGATCAAATCGCCAACATCGGTTGGATCATAGAAAAAGCAAGAGAGTTCCAGAAAAATATTTACTTCTGCTTTATTGACTATGCCATAGCCTTTGACTGTGTGGATCACAACAGACTGGAAAATTCTTCAAGAGATGGTAATACCAGACCACCTGACCTGCCTGCTGAGAAATCTGTATGCAGGTCAAGAAGCAATAGTTAGAACTGGACATAGAACAGCAGACTGGTTCCAAATAGGGAAAGGAGTACGTCAAGGCTCTCTATTGTCACCCTGCTTATTTAACTTATATGCAGAGTACATCATGAGAAACGCTGGGCTGGATGAAGCACAAGCTAGTATCAAGATTGGCAGGAGAAATATCAATAACCTCAGATATGCAGATGATACCACCCTTATGGGATAAATTGAAAAACTAAAGAGCCACTTGATGAAAGTAAAAGAGAAGAGCGAAAAAGTTGGCTTAAAGCTCAACATTCGGAAAACTAAGATCATGGCATCTGGTCCCATCACTTCATGGAAAATAGATGGGGAAACAGTGGAAACAGTGTCAGAGTTTATATTTGGGGGCTCCAAAATCACTGTGGATGGTGACTGCAGCCATGAAATTAAAAGACACTTACTCCTTGGAAGGAAAGTTATGGCCAACCTACATAGCATATTAAAAAGCAGAGACATTACTTTGCTAACAAAGGTTTGTCTAGTCAAGGCTGTGCTTTTTCCAGTGATCATGAATGGATGTGAGAGTTGGACTATGAAGAGGGCTGAACACAGAAGAATGGATGCTTTTGAACTGTGGTGTTGGAAAAGACTCTTGTGAGTCCCTTGGACTGCTAGGAGATTCAAGCAGTCCATCCTAAAGGAAATTAGTCCTGAATATTCATTGGAAGGAGTGATGCTGAAGCTGAAACTCCAAAACTTTGGCCACTTGATGCAAAGAACTGACTTGGAAAAGATCCTGATGCTGGGAAAGATTGAAGGCAGGAGGAGAAGGGGACAATAGAGGATGAAATGGTTGGATGGCATCACTGACTCAATGGAGATGAGTTGGATATACTCCTGGATCTGGTAATGGACAGGAAGGAGGCCTGGTGTGCTTTAGTACATGGGGTCTCAAAGAATCAGGCACGACTGAGCAACTGACATTATTGGGTTTTTTATTTGTCACCATAAAATGTTACTTCCTTCAAAATACAACACTCATTCTAAAGCAGCACTGCTCTTCACAAAGCTGTGTGCTTTTTTTTCCCCCTGATCTAGAAAGTTCTCTCTCTGGGGACCTCCATATGTTTGGCAAGCCTACTAAATTTTGCATTCTGTATACCTGATATACACTTGTAAAACTTTTTCCTGTATGATGATCATTTAGAGGTGACTCAATATCTGATTTAGATTTTGCATTAAGGATTACCTCAATTAAAATTGTACATTAGTTTCTTGGTCAAAGATCTACCATTTTTGGAAACTGCTGTAATCTGTAAGGCCAATGGCAAAAAAAAAAAAAAAAAACTGCATATATGAACTGTATTCTAGTTGATTAAAGTTATTTTTCATGTGGACAATGATTAACAATTTTGAAAGCAGTAAATATATATATATAAAAGCCGTATATGCATATAAAATTAAACAAATGAATAAACGCACAGTGAGCAATGGGAACCAGGTTTATCACTGTTGAATTGAGAGGTTACAGATAAGCATGGAGGAAAGATTAAGCTATTCTACGTGTTTTGAGATTAGAGTTGGGTAACTTAGTATGAACTCATGTTTAGCCTAATATAGATACAGATGGAAGCTATATCTAAATATTTATAGGCATATAGATATGAATATATTTGTATATCCTCATATATTTATTTGCTCTACCAGATGAGAGTCCCTAGAAATAAGAACACTCCAGCAGCAGTAAGTACACCTAGCTCTCAGATCTTGGTTTCTAATATTGTTCTTCAATACAAGAAAGCATGACTTCTTGAAGAAATAGTTGATTCTAGGACTGAGGAAGGAAATAAATAAGATGGGACTGAAGCATTGTTTAGTACCAAGGGAAAAGAGTCAAGAAATACTCAATGAAAATATAATAGTGTTATATAAAAGAAACATGAGATTCAACTGAGAAAACTCCCAACAGATAAAGCTTGAAAAATCTGAATGACAAAATAAAAAACACAATATTGTTTTATAATCCAAGGAATAAAATAAGTAACCATAAGGACATTCTGATATAAATAAATAGTTGACTTAATAATGAAGAATAAGCAAATGTGTGCAGAAGAACCCCAAGTTATTATGTATAGGTACTCCATCCTCAAGGAAAGGAAGAATAACTCTGTACTCCTAAGTCTGTGCCTCTTATAGTTGCCTCCTTCCAAAAATACACTACAAAGAGAAGGGTAATAACAAACAAAAGAGCCCCCAAACACTTTATAGTATGAAAACTGTCCTGCAGAACCTCATCTAAGTGTTCAGGGTTGATACCAACAGTGATAAAATATGTTGACAATATGCATACTTGATGTGAAGTGATAGGAATGGCTTTTTATCTCTGTCTCCCTCCAGAAAAATTCATGCAGACCTGAGTGCTAAGTTGCTTCAATCATGTGTGACTCTTTGCAATCCTATAGAACTGTAACCTGCAAGGCCCCTTTGTCCGTGAGAGTCTCTAAACAAGAATACTGGAGTGGGTTGCCATGCCCTCCTCCAGGGGATCTTCCCAACCCAGGAATTGAACCTGGGTCTCTTAGGTCTCCTGCACTGGTAGAGGGGTCCTTGCCATTAGCGCCACCTGGGACGGCCACCCCCTCCCCTCAAAATAAAATCCCGTAAGCCTTGCCTAATCATGAGAAAAACATCAGACAAATTCCAATAGAGGACCATCGCACAGTATGCTTAACCAAAACACCTCAAAACCGTCAAAGTCACTAAAAACTGAGAAATTCTGAAAATCTGTTCTAGCTAAGAGGAGACATGATAACTGTGTAATGTTTTCTGGAATGAAAAGACAATAGGCAAAAACTATGAAAAACTGAAGAAATCATGTAATTTAATTTACAATAAGCTAGCAATATCGGTTCATTGGTTTATTAACTATGACAACTGTACCATACTAAAGTATGATGTTTGTAACAGGATATGCTGTGTGTTGGTTTATGGAAATTCTCTGCACCATCTTTTCCACAGATTTCCTGTAAATCAAAAGCTGTACTAAAGTTAGTAGTTCATTTTAAAATCTACATTAAAATAAAAATAAAAGTCCAATATCCTTTCATAGAACTATTTCAATGGCAAATCAGTTTTGATTTACATAGCTCCTACCCACAGCAACTTTTGAAAGTGGCATTTATGTAGCATTAAGAATGATTTATTCTGTAACTCCTAACAAACAATGTACTCTTTAACAAAGCTTACAATAGCCTTCCAAAAAGAAAATGCATGAGGGAAAATTTTGATATTATAATTTTTATTATGCAATTCAGATCCCAGTGTTAGAAATCTAATGTTTCATTAATGTTTTAATCATTTATGAAACCATAATATCACTTATTAATAATAAAATGTTTAGATATAATGTTTAAGAGAAATGCACTTTTGTTCCACAAGAAATGGAAGTTATGCTTTCATTGTGAAATATATCATACAGAAGAGTATATACCATTTATATATAGTATAAACAATAATAATCATAATCATAAAATGTGCCTGCATCCTTAGTCTCAAGATTAAAAAAGTAGAAAATTTTCAGCTCCTTTGCAACTTTTTCTATGATTAAATTTCTACTATCTTAACTTTTGTGTTAATCATTGCCTTTGACTTTGTTTTAATTTCTATCTATCATCAAGTATACCTCAAAACACATAGCTCAGTTTTGTAAAACTAAGTACTGAGCATGTACCTCCCTATTCAAAGAAAGTTTAATATTGTCAGTATTGGTTGGAGGCTTCTGTGCTAAGTCACTTCACTTGTGTCTGACTCTTTGTGATCCCATGGACTGCAGTCTGCCAGGCTCCTCTGTTAGTGGGGTTCTCCAGGCAAGAGGAATGCATTGGAAGGCAGGTTCTTTACCATCAGTGCCACCTGTGAGGCTTCTAGGATTAATTAATCGTATAGTCTTTGTTATTCTAGCTAGTTCCACGTTTCCTAAATAGTTATAGGAGTCCTTTCTGCATGTCAGTGGCAAAAGCATGAGTTATTTGAGAGAGAGTGCTCATCACAGTTGACCTATGTGTCAGGACTGCAGAGTGGATTATGGGCTAGATGACCAGTTGGAGTCTGGTCCATGGGAATTATCTAGCTTCTGTTTTCTGCCCTCTGACCTCCTCCGGAGTCATCCTCAACTCTCAGGAGAAACCAAACCAGCAGATAATTAATCAACCCATGATAAAGACAAATCAAGCAAGAACCTCTATGCAAAGTTCCCTAGAAAAGAGTATTTTATAGCCTCAGGGGTAAAAGCCTAGACTAGGAGCAAGGAGGGAAGTCACTTGGTACCATGACTGTGGGAGAGGTATGGAGACTTAAGCATTTCTCAGTTTTCAGCCAGTCTTTATTTTAACCCCATGCACTCCATTTGTATTTCCAGAGGCACACAGTATGTGAATTCCTCATCATTTTGTGGATATTTACTCTGTAGAAATGTCCTTTTGTGCTGGGTGTGGATTTAACCTTCTCAGCTGTAGTAAATCAGTCCCTATTCAACTGTCTGTTTTGCAGAATGAAAAATATTTGCTATTTTTTCTTTTCTCCCCTGTCTAATGATACACACACACACACACACACACACACACAATTTTAACTCAATCATTTGATAGTACTGTTTATGGGATTTCAGATCAAAACTAAACTAAAGATATGTGTGTGTGTGTGTGTGTATATATATATATATATAACTGTCATCTTAAACCAGAACTTCAGAATTGAAATTTCTCAAATGATAAAAGCACAACTGACATATTTTGATTCATTGGTGGCAAGTTGTATGCTACAGTTGACCAGACAGTAGTATTAAAACTACTTGAATAAGTGATACCTATTTGCTCATATCTTTCATTTTCTCCTAAGTAAGTCTTAAATGTAGAGCCAAATCTCACCAATAGATGCATAGCTATTTAAACTTGTAAAAATTAGTAAGTAGATCCTTAGGAATCAGTTTTTCAATAACCTCTCATTCCCAATCACCAAGTCACAATATTCATTATATTTGAGAAGTCAAATATTATTCTGATCTCAACCTAAGATTTTGAAAAAATAGAAAGGCACTTTTATTTTTCCAAATAACTATATCAGCACTGACTGGTATTTACAACAAACCATTAATAAATTAACAAGGAATTGGAATTCGCCAAGTTTATGTCATCAACATTGTAGTTATATTACTTAAAATCGAATAGAAAATTTGGAGAAAGTTATTACTACCTATTAGATAACATCTTCTTTTTGGAAATATATTACCTGACTTCTGTCACTTGGTTATAGGACCACCTTATCCTGAATTCCCACATGTTGTGCCATTTATTTTTCTTCTACAAACAGGAGAGAATGGTAAGTGAGCACATAATTTTGACACTGTGGTAAACACAGTGGCAGAGGTATGCACTGAATGCTATCTGTAAGGAGGAAAAGGGCCAGATTGAAGTCACTGGTGTCAGGGAAGAGGCAAGGACAGATTGAGTCTTAAGGCATTAGTAGAAGGTAGGCAGGTAAGAAGAAAAGAAAGTATATTCCAGAGAGAAGAAATTAAACAATAGCAAAAGAGCCTTACTCACATGTCTGGGCTACTTAGAAGAGAACTGATGAAATATAAAGTAGGGAGTGGAAAGAGATTATGCTAGAGAAATCTGTAGGGGACAGATTAAGAAGACTTTATGTGCCATACTGTGGAGGGCAGTCTTCTCACAAAGACAGAGTGAGTTATTAAAAAGTTTTAAGCACTGAGGTGCAATAATTAAAATTGCAAATTATATGCATCACTCTGGAGTCAGAGTAAAGGACGGCTTTGTGCATCTTTTCATTGTACAACTTTGAACCATTTTTATCTCTTCATAAATGAACATGTAACTTTCCATTGCCAGTTACTTCTTAGGATAAAACACATTTTCTCTTCAAAGTATCACTTTGGGCTTAATTCAGTGAGCGTTTGAACTGCAACCCATAATGTATATATATATTCTGAGACCAGAAATTATGAATGTCTGATATCTTGCTATTAATTACAAAACTGATTAGTGACATTATTGAAAGATGATGGCCAAGAGGTTAATATCCAAAGTAGGAGGTTGGCAGGGAGAGAGAGAGAGAACTAACAATTCTGGAAGATATAAGTCTTAATATAGTTTAGCTCTATCAGTAATAGCAAAACAATGCATTTCTCTCATTTTTAATATTTTAAACAAGAAATTTCCATTATTATTTATGTAGCTTTATAACAAACTGTCACTCAAATTAGTAGTGAGATATGTTACATGACATTTTGTAGGTTGACTGTGCTCAGCTAGGTTCTTCTGTTCCACATTATGTTGGCTGAGATCACACATGCCTCCTTCACTTTGGAATTCAGCTGAGGCTGAACAGGATGGGTGGCTTCACCCACTGGTGAGCTTTCATCCTCGATGGTAGCAAAGAGAATGGCTGGAGACTTCCATGTGGAAGCTTTTCTCCCCACAGAGTTGGGACTTGGACTCAATCACTCAGTAATATACCTTGAAATTCTCTACATGAAGTCTAGTTCCCAAGAGGATGAAAACAGAGGTTTCCTTGGCCTAGAAACTACGTAGTGTCACTTCCACAGAATCCATTGTTACAAAATTACACAGAAATCTCATATTCAAAGGGTGGAGAAATAAAATTTTATCTTTTGATGGCAAATGCCTCCTATGTGTGCAGAGGAGAGTGAAGGCAGTCATATATGGAACTAATCTGTCATACTGCCCCTTTAAAATTATGAGAAAATGAAAAATATTTTTGATATCAGTGCAATCAACATACATAACTAAAGAATCTCAAGTTTCACAGGAAAATGCCTTTATCATTTCATACAAGTTTTATTACCAAATGTTACCTGTTAGATTTTCTAAGACAGTTTGGTTTACATATGATCTACAACATAGAGTGCCGTACATTTCTGAATTTCTTTTTTGGTAAGAACAATATATTTTTCACCTATTAGCTTCATGTTTAATCAACATAGGTTGTGCAAAAAATTAGTTCATTAAATAAACATTTCTCATTTACATGACTAAATATCAAATATGTACATTTCTAGCATTCAGATCTGCTCTCTTTTTTTGGAAATAAAACTGTCACCCATAAGAGACAAAGAAAGAAATACTAAAAGAGGTTAATAGCAATTATAAATTTACAGCTTACTACACACTGTTCAAACTAATACAGATACAGCACCATTTACAGTTAGAAACTGTGGCCAAAGGAATTATTCTGCTCTGCATGGAACTGGGTTTATTTAACCAATGTTGCTTCCAGTAGAAAAGTGGATTAGTTTTTCTTTAAGACAGAGTTAAAAGTTTTGCAGCTAATTTATTTTAAAAAGTATTCTTACTGAAAGATCCAAAAAAAGGTGAGGGAGGGGGCATGTTAAACTGTAATGAAGTACTGGGAAAGAAAGCATGACTTAATTATTTTTCTAGGGTGGATAATGAATAAATTAGCCACACTGCCAGCTTGCCATTTGTATGGAATTTATTACGTTTTCCTTTAAGAACCATATCATGACAAAGTCAATTTTTCTCCTGACTGCAAACTGATTGATGGGACAATGTCTGGCTGTGAAAGACTTCCTCTTCATCTTTGTTTTGGCAATGTTGATATCATAAAGAGTGCCTGAAGTTTTCTTGAGTTCATGCTTTCCTACAAATTATAAACAACAAGTATGTTAACACTTTTTTTACAAGCTGTCTAATCATGTAAATTACAAAATGAGTAACTTACATCATGTGACCAAGAGTATATATGATTTTGGGAGGCTCTTATTGTTTTTCTTGGAAGATTACACAGCTATGCTGGAAAACTGATACCTCCATTGGGACTAGACATGAGTGAGTTATATTGGGTATTAGTTTTTTTTTTTTTATGTGAAATGTAACAAATCAAGTTTTTAAACTGGAGAAGTTGATTTACAATTTTTTATCATTTTGGATCATGCTAGTGACTGCGATTCATGGGGTCGCAGAGTCGGACACGACTGAGCTACTGAACTGAACTAAACTGAACAAGTAACCTATCATGCTAGTGACCTATACATTGAAAAATGATCATGATTTCCTTTTGGAATCAATAAAATATTCTGTATTTTTAAGTTAAAAATGGTTTCATGTTTAATTAGGTAAATGTTTCTGTATATTAAATATGTTTTCTTAAATAGATTTAACCTTGCTGCCTGCTTACACCTAAGATCAGCTTCTGAATTAGGTGGGGGGGAAGGTACAACATAACACTGAAATAGCACATGGAAAATAAAAATAACTGCTAATCCTAACACAGCATTGCAAAATGCACTACCACAAAATTATTTATTTATTTTTGCCACGTGGGATCTTAGCTCCCCAACCAGGGATCAAACCCATGCCCCCTGCATTATGAGCACAAAGCCTTAACCATGGGATTAACAAGGAAGTCCCCCAAGAAATATTTTTAAGCACTCAAAGTTCTTGGTGGTTAACTATCTTCTAGGAAAGAAGATAACCCTGTCCTTCTTGGTCTGTTTGTTTCAAGTATCTCTTCAGTTCAGTCGCTCAGTCGTGTTCAACTCTGCGACCCCATGGATGCAGTACGCTCTTTTAATTAACTAAAGTGGACTCGAAATGCTTGTCTGTTTAGAAAGTGAACTTCTTTTCGTACAAACTAATTATGATTGTGCAATAGGTGAAAGCCAATCCTTTGTTAAAACTCTTTTACATAAATGTGTCCTGCTAATTTGATTCAGTTGTGTTTGACTCTTTGCAACCCCATGGAGTGCGACCCCACCGGGCTCCTCTGTCCAAGGGATTCTCCAGGCAAGAATACTGGAATGGGTTGCCGTACACGTCTCCATTTACATAACATGAGTTCATATTAAATTTAAGAAATACAAATCTTTTAATCCCCACAGTTGTGTGAATCTTTTGAGCAAATTTCTTGTAATAAGTATTTTCATAAAATAATATATTGACAAAGTATAAATTTCAAGGTCAATGTATTACAATGAAATGCATACTTTATGTGCATATTCCATAATTAATTACATTGTTAGAATACATTTTTACTCTGTCATAGGTAAGTCAGTGAAGGCCTTTTGAATGTAAAATGCAATTACATATATAGGCACCATTAGATAGATATGCAAACCATATACATGCAATAGCACACATAAAAGTACATCTTGAAACTTTATTACCTATGTCTATTTCAGTTTGCATGTTTTGCTTTGTATTAACAGCAGAAACTAATATCCTTGCTTTAATTGAATACTATAAACAGCAACACAGTTCCCTGATAATTTTGCCTTCGAAGTAATAATTTTTAAGTGACATAGAAGTGTAATATCCTATTTGAAAAGAGCAGTCTCTACTGATATGAGAAGCTTTTACTAAAAACGTACAGTGATGAAAGAAGCAAGGGACATTTTTAGTTTGTGTCTGTCATTGAGAACTAGACAAAGACTGACAATGTCACTAGTACCTCAAACCGACTCAGTAACTGAATCAATGAGTATAGTTTATAAGTATCTCCACCTGAGAATCTGTACCACTTTCCAAGAATTAAAAAGTCTTTTCTCCTGGGTTAGGAATAATTTTTTGATCTCTGATTTTTCCTTCAGCCCCACGATCCAGTTCAACCCTGAGTATCTGAAATGCTCAAAAGGTCAGGTTGATTCAAAGATATTTTATTGGATTCCAGTTCTCAGGGTAGTTTCTTTTCTTTTTTTTTCCCTTGATTCTTATTTTTCTCTCAGACAGGTCCCCACTTTCTTTAAAGCAAATGCCCCACTTTCAAGGTCACATTTGATGTCTTTGCTCTCAGATTGATTTTCTCTCTTTTATGTATTCTTCCAGGAAGTCGCTTCCCTGCCCTGAGAAAATACAAAGTTAGAAGAAACATGCAAGCCAACACACAAACACACATACACATACAGACACACACACACACACACACACAAACTAAGAAAAAATCAATTTTAGAATATTTAGTGTAAAGTTTATAAACCTGAAAGTGAAAAACTCTCATCCCAATTTAATTTACACAAGCTATTTTATGATAAATATCTCTTCACAGGAGTAAGACTAAATATATGAGTTACAGTTAGTGATATAATTGACAAAAGGATAGAAATTAGGACCAGCTACAAACATCATAGTACAAAATGAAAAGTTAGAAGAATGCTCTTTTCATAAAATATTGAAAAGTTCTATATGCTAAGCTTATAGTGTTAAATCCAACATGAGGCCCATCTAAGTATAGTGCTCTATGTGATGATAGAAATCACATACCCCAGAATCTGGGTTTGATTAAAATCTTTACTTTGTAACTTCATATTTTTCTCTTTTGATTAGTTGGACAAAAACCTTATATAAAACTGTTAATGCAATAGTTGGTATGTAACCCTTAATTCTGGTAGCTAATGACAAGAAGAAAATTGTGTATTTTGAGTTTTCCTTTTACAAAACCTCCCATGGAAATCTGTTTTATTCTATTTAATGTTGGGACTTTGCCCATGCACTTTCTTTATGGACTAAATCTATTTTTACCTTTTCTTTCATGGAGCAGATACCTTTTCTTATCTATTTTCTTTCACATGCAGGAATTCCTTTGGCTTCAGTGATGAGTAGAAAAAGCCTTAAATAATTTTGGCTACCTCCAGGAAAATGAGACTCCTTGTAGTGCTTAAATTAGAAACCTATGCTTTTTATATCTCAAGATCACCTACAAAAATTTTTTTTTTTAACTTCAAACTTTGGAATCAAAAGGTATAAATGTACTTTCTTATTATTCTAGGTAAAGGATAAAGAGAATTATTTTTTAATTTAAAAAATAGAAGTACTTTTTAAAATTTTTTTATCTCCTGAAATCCAACTTATTTCCTTAAAGAAAAAAAAATCCATTCAATACAAATAAGTTTGTAATTAAATTGCTATAAACTGTAAGAAATGCTGTGCATTTGCTTTTAGGAATATATTTATTTTTTGAATACAGTTAAAGAACTTAAAGTGCTAGACCCTTCTGCCTAAATTGGAAGTTTTTCATTTACTAAAATTATATATTTTTTCACATTAATAGAAGAAAATTATGTTAAAAGTATGTTTAGCTAAATGCTGTTTTGAAACATTTAATATCTCTATATTATGATATCCCCAATTTAAAAGAAAACATTTTTTTGGTACAGGAAAGTGTAATCCTAAAGTTTAGGTATCATTTTCCCTAGAAAAACAAGACTAACATGTTATTTTTGGATATATTTTTTACTTCATGTCAATATCAAACTTACACAATAGTTGTAAGAATAGTAAAAAAGAGTTGCTATAAATTTTGTATTATTTTGCATACAATGATCACAATCAGGATATTTAAGATTAATAAAATTTAGTAATCTAATCAACAATCTATATTCAAGATTTATCAGCTGTTTTAATAATGTATTTTCACAGATTATTTTTATTTCCTGAGTTCAGTCTAGGATTAGGCATGACTATATTGTTCCTTTTTTGATTAAGCAATTCCTCAGCACTTCATTCTCCTTGACTTTAACGTTTTAAAATCAGTATGAACCATTTATTCTATAGAATGATCTAAAGTTGGGTTTGTGTGATATTTCCTTATGAATAGATCCAGGTTTCACCCTCCCCACAATTTGAACTGGGCCAAGTCTCTGGAGACAGCACAAGATTGAAGATATTGTAGGCATGGTTTAATTCTACATTTTTGCCAATTTAAAAACTATCCCTGCATCATATTTAGTAACTGATTGACAATTATTTTTAAGAATACAAAATTTAAGAACATACTAAAGAATCAAAGTAAGAGTTAGTCAACATTTTAGTATATGATGACAAAATAAGTGAAAATTGTAAACTGACATAAATTTGGGGTAATTTTAATCAGCACACAATTGGCATGACTTGAGGTTGCTGATACTTCTCCCAGCAGTCTTGATTCCAGCTTGTGATTCACTCAGCATATAATTTCTGCATATGTTAATAAGAAGGGTGACAATATACAGCCTTGTCATACTACTTTCCCAATTTTGAACCAGTCTGTTGTTCCATGAGTCTCTTCACTATGACCCATTCATCTTGGGTGGCCCTGCACAGCATGGTTCATAGTTCCTTTAAGTTACACAAGCCCCTTTGCCACAATTAGGCTGTGATCCATGTAGCGGTTCTTACTCTTTACAGTATTAATTTTATACAATTTTGGGCCTAATACATTTCAGATTTATTTTTCCAAAGTGTTAGTTTAGTGTACCACCATATTTTAAATTTTTCTCTTATTAAAAAATAAAATTGTTATCTATGTGATTCCTAAACTTTCTTTTCTTCTCCTTTATCCACATATTATTTTTCAAGGCATAGATTGTTTTAATTATTTCTATTAATAGCATAATCTGATAGACAAAGGGGAAATCTTTCCTTTTTTTTTTTTAATTTACTTGCTATTTCCAAATTTTCTGTTTCTTAATTACAAAGAAATTAAATCTATAACTTCACCTGAGGATAAATTGGAAAATGTAAGTCTATTGAGGAAACATATTTTCTTCATTTATTCCCTTCTTCTTTAATAATATAACTCTGCTATAATTTACTAACAATTTAAATGCACAAAACTTTTAAAAGACAATTTCAAATAGTGTCCCTTCCTTCAGCAATAGTTTTGTGAAGTTGATATTTAATTGGAGAGACTGTGTTGCTCATAGCCACCTGGGGAGAGACTAATGTACACAATTACATAAATAAAATGATTCTGGAGACACGAATCTGGAAGGAAAAGGAGGAGAAAGCATCCTCTAGGTATTGTTATAGGGAGGGGAATTCTTTCAATGGGATAAACTGGGATGAATGTTTGAGGATCCTAGGAGCTCAGCAACATCAAGCAGCTTTGGAGAACTTATCAGAAAAAGGAATGTATTTTGATAGCTAATAGAATTAATGAAAATTCTGAAGAACCATTCCAGAAGAATGGTAAAATTAAAAAAAAAAATAAATTAGAGAACAGGGGACATTGCTTAAGCTATGTTTCAGAACTCTGTGGCCAGGAGGCACAGCTGGTAACCTGGATGCTGGATGCTTGATTTCATTTCTACACCCCTACCACTGCACAAATAATCTCTAATTATTCTCGGTAGAAGTCTGTGGAACTTCCACAGACTCCGAATCTTAGATGAAAGCATCTGATTTTTGCAGTGCAAGTTTAATGCCCATACTCTGGCTACCAAGAGGCAAGGAGAAGGAATATTATTGCACTTCCTTCTACTGTGTGTATTGGAGCCCAGTCACCAATCAAGATTTAAACAATATAAGATTTTACCAAATTGAGAGCTCAAATTTTGGCAGCCAACAACAACAACGAAAAAAAAAAACAAAAAAGACCTCATAATTTGTTGACACTTGAGCTATAACCTAGATGTAGGAAAAGACTGCCTTTCAGAGATTAGAAATAAGTGTGAGGAATGCCAAATACAAAGGCAGGAATGAGATTGAAGCATTCAACGGCAAAAATGGAGACCAGAGTTTATAGAACAACGTATTATAAACACTATTTTTGAGATAATCATATTATAGGAAATCCTTCTATATTTAACAATTAAAGAGTATTTTAAATAAGTGTTTATTATATATATTATTTCCTTATATAAATATAATAAAAGCTTTTTTATTTTTAATCAATTGCAATCATCTATTTGTTTTCAGTTTTGCTTGATAAACATGGTAATAGGCATTAACTTTTCATATTAAATTCTTTGTTTTAAAATACTTTTCAATTTGATTCCCTATTATTTTGTTCATACATTAAAATCTAGTCAAAAGAAAGAACAAATTTTATGTTTCTGCTGTATCATTTTTTTAAGGATAATTAAAACGAGCCTGAAATATTTTGAAAATATTTTCTTTTTTGTAATCTGGAGCAAATTCTCTAGAATGGGATACACACACACACACACACACACACACACACACGTATGTATATACCTATATGTTTAATTTGAAAATTATTTCTCATAAAACTGTGTGCAGTTTCCATAATCTAATTCATATGTTTCATTGACTACTGACTGGGAATGATTGACAGGTATGATCTCTAGTGACACCTTCCTACATCCCTCCAGGCAGACCTTAAGGGAGCTTCAAGTAACTATAGGAGTCACAGGGTAAGTTTGGGGACCTCCAAACTCTCTCTGCTTTTAGTAGTACTATTAACACTATTGTGTCAGGATTCAGTTTTCAGAAATGGCCATAAGTCTTGCTTGACCTGGATCTATTGACTTACTTAACTGAGGTCTTTCAGAGTATTGCTGCCAGTTAGATGAGAATGCTCATAACTGATTCCAAAGTAATTGCATATTTGATTAATTGTTTCCTTCATTGACTGATGCACTCATCCAGCAATAATTCATGAGGTTTCTTTCTGTTCCATGAGTACAGCCATGGAGTCTGTCTCAGATTGATTTCTGACCCAAATGCTTACTAGTTCTGTACCCTTGGGAAAATTACCTAACTTCAGTGGGTCTCAGTTTCTACATCACAAAATGAGGATAAAAACATCAAACTCATAGAGTTTTGCTTTAATTTTATAGCAATCATATGATAAATTACATTTCTTTTGGCATATAGTTATAGAAAATTGAGAACATTATAACTACTGTGAAAACTAGAATACAGATCAGTCCCATAATTTCCCCTCTCTTTGTTATCTATTTATATTCATACCTTACCCTCACAATGAACTCCTGACAACCACCGATCTTTTTTATAACCCTATATTTTTGAAAACATTATACAAATGTCCAAATGAAATGATGCAACTTATAAATCTTTGAGACAGGCTTTTGCGCTTAGCATAATCTTTGAGGTCCATACAGTCTGTTTTGTACATCAGTTATTCTTTCTTTTTTACAGATGAATAGTAGTCCATTGTTTAGATGTACCACTATTTTAAAAAAATCCTTTAGCTCATTGAAGGACATTTTTGTTATTCCCATCTATATCTAAGAGAGAGATTAATGAATTATATTGATGGCCCAAACTGCTTCCAAAGGGGCTGTCCCGTTTTATATTTCCACCAGGAATGGATGGGAGTTGATTTCCATTCTCCTTGCCACTTGATGGTGACATCATCTTTTTTAGGCATTTTAATAAATGTAGTGACAATTCATCATGGTTTAGTTCACATTGATCTAGTGGCTAATGATGCAGAATATCTTTACATGTATTTGTAATTATCTGTGTATTCCTTTTTGTGAATTGTTTGTTCAAGTCTCTTGCTTAATTCTAGTTGAATTACTCAATATTTTACTGTGAATTTGTTTTTAATAAATAATCTTTATTTTTGAGAGGTTTTAGATTCACTGGCGGTTCAGTCATTAAAGAGTCTGCCTGCAATGTGGGAGACCTGGGTTCGACCCCTGGGTTGGGAAGATCCCCTGGAGAAGGAAATGGCAACCCACTCCAGTACTCTTGCCTGGAGAATTCCGTGGACAGAGGAGCCTGCTGGGCTACAGTCCATAGGGTCACAAAGAGTCGGACATGACTAAGTAACTAAGTTTCCCTAACTTTTCCTTTTTTTCAAGATTCACAGAAAATTTGAATGGAAAATACAGAGAGCTCCCAAATACCACACATCCATACACATACACAGCCTCTTCCACTGTCACTGATCCCTATGACAAAGGTACATTTATTACATTTAGTGAACCTACATAGACACAGCCTAATCCCCAAAGTCTCTAATGTACCTTAAGCTTCATTCCTGGTGTTATACATTCTACAGTTTTTGACAAATGTATAATGACATATATTCATCATTGTGGTGTCATACAGAATATAATTACTGTCATACAGAATATAGTTAGTGTCCTAAAAATTCTCTCTGCTCTGCCTATTTGTCTGCCCCTTTCCACTGTCCCCTGACAAACACTAATCTTTTTACTGTCTCTATAATTTTGCCTTTTCCAAAACTTCATAGTTGGAATCATACAGTAAGTACCCTTTTCAGATTGACTTCATTTACTTGGTAATTGATAACTCATTTCTTTTTTTAATGCCAAATAATTTTTTAGTTACTAGATGAACCACAGTTTATTTATCCACTCACCTACTGAAGGAAATCATGGTTGCTTCCAAGTTTTGGCAGTTATAAACAAAGCTGCCATAAACAGACATGTGCATTTTTGTGTGAATGTAAGTTTTCAGTTCTGGGCAACTACCCAAAAGGTCGTATGGTAACAGTATGATTAAATTTGTGAGAACCTCCAAAGTGTCTTCCAAAGTGGCTGTACGATGGTACATTGTACATCCCCACTAGCAATGGATAAAAGCTTCTGTTCCTTCACTTTATCACAAGAAGTTGAGGTTGTCAGTGTTTGGATCTGTTCATTTAATAGGTATATAGAGGCTTTTCATTGTTTTAATTTGCAATTTCGCAGTAACACACCATGTTGAACATCTTCTCATAGTTGTAGTTATCATCCATGTATTTTCTTTTGTATAGTGTCTGTTAAAGTCTTTGCCTTGTTTTTAATAGGGGTTTGCTTTCTTATTGCTGAGTTTTAGAGTATTTTGTATACTTAGGACAACAATCTTTTATAAAATATATCTTTTGTAAATATTTTCTTCAAATCTGATTGTCTTCTCATTCTCTTCTCATTAACTTTCTTATAGGTTTTTAATTTTAATGAAGTATAGCTTATCAATTGTTTCTTTCATGGATTGAGTGTGCCCTTGGAATTGTATCTAAAATGTCAGTGGCATAACAAAAGTAATCTAGGTTTTATTTAATGTTCATTGCTTGGAATTTTATTAGTTTGTATTTTACATTTATTTTATTTTATTTTTTTACATTTAGTTCTATCATTCATTCTGGGTTAATCTTTTTAAGGATGTAATGTCTGTTCTAAAATCACTCTATTTTATTTTACATGTAGATGTCCAGTTGTTCCCACAACATGTGTTAAAAAAAAACAATTTTTTCTCCAATGTATTGTCTTTCCTCCTTTGTCAAGTATCAGTTAACTATATTTATGTAAGATATATGTTTTCTATTTTATTGATTTACATTTCTGTTCTTTCTCCAGTACCACACTTTCTTGGTCACTGCTGCTTTGTACTATGTCTTGAAACTGCATGGTGTCAATCTAATTTTGCTCATCTCCTTCAATATTGAATTAACCATTCTGGGTCTTTTGTCTCCCCATATAACTTTAAAATCAGTCTGTCAATTACTGCTGAATTTTGAAACTTCCTTATATATGCAGATAATAGATTCATTATAGATTGTGTAATTTGTAAATGTTTCCTCCCAGTCTAAAGCTTGTCTTTTCATTTTTTTAAGAGTGCCATTCTCAGAGTAAAATTTTTAATTTTAATGAAGGCCAATTTATCAATATTTTATTTTGTAAATCATGATTATAATGCCATATGTAGATTTTTGTTCTTTTTTAAAAATTTTACATTTTACATTTAAATTTATAATTCACTAGATTTAATTTTTTTAAAGGTTGTGAGAATTGGGTTGAAGTTCATTATTTCGAGTATCTATTCCAGTTATTCCCACATCATTTGTCAAAAAACTATTTTTACTTACTGAATTGTACCTGCATTTTGTCAAAAATCAATTGGGCATATTTCTGTGTATCTATTAATGGAATCTCTTTCCCTATATATCTATCTTTTTACCAATTCCAGACTGTCTTGTTAACTGCAGTTGTGGAATACATTATAAAATCATGCGGTGGTAATCCTTCCACTTTACTTTTTTTTTTAAATGGCAGGTAGGCTAGTTTTTTCCTTTATTTTTCATATAAACTTTAGAATAAACTTACCCAAATATAGTCTTGCAAGTTTTTCTTAAATTTGAATTATATTATATTTACATATTAATATGTTTAACTGACTTCTTTACTATGTTAAATCTTCCAGTTTCTGAATGCAATACATCTCTTAAATTATTTCAGTCTTTTTTTAGAAAAATCATTTATCAGTATTTTTAGTATTTTTCAGAATGAAGATTCTACAAATTCTGCATGATCCAATGAATGTTGGCAATTTGATGTCTGGTTCATCTGCCTCTTCAAAATTCAGGTTATATATCTGAAATTTCTTGTTCACATACTGCTGAAACCTAGCTTAAAGGATTTTGATCATAACCTTGCTAGCATGTGAAATGAGAGCAGTTGTACTGTAGTTTGAACATTCTTTGACCTGTTCAGTTGGGATTGGAATGAAAATTGACCTTTTGCAGTCCTATGGCCACTGCTGAGTTTTCCAAAGTTGCTAACATTGAGTGTGGCAGTTCAACAGCATTGTCTTTTAGGATTTTAAATAGCTCAGCTGAAATACCCTCACTTATATTTGTTTTGTTTGTTATAATACTTCCTAAGGCCCACTTGACTTCACACTCCAAGACATCTGGCTCTAGGTGAGCGGCATACCACCATGATTATCCAGGTCATTCTGCTAGATCTTTACAGTTTCTGTCCTTTATTCTGCCCATCCTTGCATGAAATATTCCTCTGATATTTCCAATTTCTTGAGGAGATCTCTGATCTTTCCCATTCTATTGTTTTCCTCTATTTCTTTGTATGGTTCATTCAAGAAGACCTTCTTATCTCTCCTTGCTATTCTCTAGAATGCTGCATTCAGTTAGGTATATTTTTTTTCCTTTCTCCCTTGCCTTTCATTTCTCTCCTTTCCTCAGCTATTTATAAAGCCTCCTCAGACAATCACTTTGCCTCTTGCATTTCTTTTTGTTTGGTATGGATTTTGTCTTTGCTTCCTGTACAATGTTCAAACTTCCATCCACAGTTCCTCTGGCATTCTGTCTATCAGATAGAATCCCTTGAATCTATTCATTACCTCCACTATATAATCGTAAAATAATTGATTTAGGTCATGCTTGAATGGCCTCGTTGTTTTCCCTACTGTCTTCAATATAAGCCTGAATTTTGCAATTAAGTTGCAATAGAGAGCTCATGATTTGAGCCAGTCTCAGCTCCAATTCTTTTTTTTTTTTTTTTTTGCAGGCTGTATAGAGCTTCTCTATCAAATAACATAATCAATCTGATTTCAGTATTGACCATCTGGTGATGTCCATGTGTAGAGTCAGCTCTTGTGTTGTTGGAAAAGAGTATTTGCTATGACCTGCATGTTCTCTTGACAAAACTCTGTTAACCTTTGTCCTGCTTCATTTTGTACTCCAAAGGCAAACTTGCGTGTTACTCAAGGTACCGCTTGATTTCCTCCTTCTGCATCAGCTATGATTAAAAAAAAATGATATTTTATTTTGGTGTTAGTTCTAGAAGATGTTATATGTCATCATAGAAGTCAACTGTAGCCTCTTAGGCATCATTCATTGGAGCAAAGATATGGATTATTGTGATGTTGAATTGTTTGCCTTGGAAATGAAATGGGAGCAAGTCTGTTGCTTTTTAGGTTGCACCAAATACTGCATTTCAGACTCTTACTGTCTATGAGGGCTATTCTATGGAATTCTTGCCCACAGTGGTAGATAAAATTGTCATCTGAATTATTTTTTTCCATTCTCATCTACTTTAGCTCACTGCTTTCTAAGATGTTGATGTTCAACCTGCCACCTCCTGCTTGACCACATCTGATTTACTTTGGTTCGTGGACCTAAAATTTCCAGGCTCCCATGCAATATTGTTTTTTTATAGCGTCAGACTTCACTTTCACCACCAGACAGATTCACATATGAGCATTATTTCCTCTTTGACCAGCCACTTCATCCTTCCTGGAGCTAATAGTCCTCTGTTCTTCCTTAGTCGCATGTTGGACACTTTCAGACATGGATGGTGAGCTTCTCACCTTCCTGTGTCATATCTATTTGCCTTTTCATACAGCTCATGAGGCTCTTGGCAAGAACACTAGAGTGCATTGCCATTTCCTCCTCCAGTGAACCATATTTTGTCAGAACTCTTCACTATGACCCATCCATCTTGGGTGTCCTTGCACGATATGGTTTGTAGCTTCATTGAGTTATGCAAGCCTCTTTGCCAAGACGTGACTCTGATCCATGAAGGGGTGGTTTCATAGGTACATTTATTGGAGATACAAAGAGAAGCATGCTTACACCTTTTTTGTTGTTGTTATTCATTTGCTCTGTCATGTCCGACTCTTTGTGACCCCATGGAATGGACTGCAGAACACCAGGCTTCCCTGTCCTTGCTATCCACCAGAGCTTGCTCAAACTCATGTCCATTAAGTCAGTGATGCCATCCAGCCATCTCATCCTCTGCCCTACTCCAGCCTTCAATCTTTCCCAGCATCAGGGTCATTTCTACTGAAGCAGGTCTTTGCATCAGGTGGCCAAAGGGTTGGAGCATCAGCATCAGTCCTTCTAATGAATATTAAGGATTGATTTCCTTTTAGATTGACCAGTTTGATCTCCTTGCAGTCCAAGAGACTCTAAAGAGTCTTCTCCAACAGTTCAAAAGCAGTTCAAAAGCATTGATTCTTTAGTGTTCAGCTTTCTTTATGGTCCATCTCTCACATCCATATATGACTACTGGAAAAACCATAGCTTTGACTATATAAGCCTTTGTTGACAAAGCTTTTAACACAATATCTAGCTTTTTCATATCATTTCTTTCAAGGAGCAAGTGAATTTTAATTTTGTGGCTGAAGTCACCATCTGCAGTGATTTTGGAGCCCAGGAAAATAAAGTCGGTCACTGTTTCTGTTGTTTCTCCCATCTATTTGTTATAAAGTGATGGGACCGGATGTCATGATCTTAGTTTTTTAAATGCTGAGGTTAAAGTCTGCTTTTTCACTGTCCTCTTTCACTTTCATCAGGAGGCTCTTTAGTTCCTCTTCATTTTTTGCTATAAGGGTGGTGTCATCTGCATATCTGGGGTTATTGATATTTCTCCTGGCAGTTTGTGGTTCATCCAGCCTGGTATTTCACATGATGTACTTTGCATATAAGTTAAATAAGCAGGATGACAATATACAGCCTTGACATACTCCTTTCCCAATTTGGAACCAGTCCATTGTTCCATGTCCAGTTCTAGCTGTTGCTTCTTGACTTACATTCAGGTTTCTCAGGAGACAGGTAATGTGGTCTGTCCCACAGGTAATGTGGTCACTTCCCATCTCTTGAAGAATTTTCCAGTTTGTTATGAGATGCACACAGTCAAAGATTTTAATATAATCAGTGAAGCAGAAGTAGATTTTTTTTTTTTCTGGAATTCTATTCCTATGATACAACGGATGTTGGCAATTTGATCTCTGGTTCCTCTACCTTTCCTAAACCAGGTTTGAACATCTGGAAGTTCTCATTCTATACACTGTTGAAGCCTGGCTTGGTGTATTTTGAGCATTACTTTGCTAGCATGTGAAATGAGTGTAATTATGCAGTAGTTTCAATATACTTTGGCATTGTCCTTCTTTAGAATTGGAATGAAAATTGACTTTTCCAGTCCTGTGGCCATGGCTGAGTTTTACATATCTTCTGGCATATTGAGTGCAGCACCTTAATAGAATCACCTTTTAAGATTTGAAATGGCTCAGCTGGAATTTCATCACGTTCACTAGCTCTGTTCTTAGTGGTGCTTCCTAAGGCCTGCTTGACTTCACAGTCCAAGATGTCTGGCTCTCAGTGAGATAATGCCACTGTGGTTATCTGAGATTTTAAGTCTATTTTGTCTAGTTCTTCTGTGTCTTCTTGTAATCTCTTCTTAATATCTTCTGATCCAGGTATTAAACTGATATTGTATTAAGGAATAATGTGTTAATACATAAACATTCCTTAGAATTTTGCCTGAAATATAGTTAGGACTCAATAAATAGAAGTTATTGTCATCATTTTTATTATTTTCCAACACTGAGCTAATGCTAGGGTAAGTTTTCTGTCTTCATGACAGTTAGAGGTTAGAAAAAGAGACAGAGATAAGCAACATACACAAATAATTATAATTTTTAAAAGTGTTATGTAAGAAAAGTAGACAGTGAAGGGTTAGTGATAATTTTTGTTGAGCACATTCATTTCATGAATGTGCATACATTCATGTGATTCACAATCTTTGAGAGTTGTAGTATATATTTTGTTTATGGAGCTATACACTCAGTGATCAAGCAAGAGATCAAACTGCCACCATTTGCTAGATTATAGAGAAAGCAAGGGAATTTCAGAAAAACTACTATCTCTGTTTCATCAACTACACTAAAGCCTTTGACTGTGTGGATCATGACAAATTGTGGAAAGCTCCGAGAGAGATGGGAATACCAGACCATCTTACCTGTCTCCTGAGAAACCTGTATGTGGATCAAGAAGCAATAGTTAGGACCCTGTATGGAACAACTGATTGGTTCAAGATCGAGAAAGGAATACCAGAGGGATGTCTTCTTTCACCCTGTTTGCTTAACATATACACTTAGCACACCATGAGAAATGCCAGGCTGGATGAGTTCCAAGCTGGAATCAAGATAGGTGGGAGAAACAACAACCACCTCAGATACGTGGATGATACCACTCTAATGGCAGAAAGGGAAGAGGAACTAAAAAGCCTGTTGATGTGGGTGAAGGAGGAGAGTGAAAGAACCAACTTAAGACTAAATTAAAAAAAAAAAAAAAAAAAAACAAACAGAAAAAACTAAGATCATGGCATTTGGCCCCATTACAACATTGCAAGTAGAGGAGGAAAAGGTGGAAATAGTGACAGATTTCCTCTTCTTGGGCTCCAAAATCACCGCGGATGGTGATTGCACCCATGAAATCAGCAGATGATTGTTTCTTGGCAGGAAAGCAGTGACAAACCTAGATAGTGTTTTTCAGAGATGCTACTGCCAACAAAGGTCTGTATAGTCAAGTGGTATATGGTTGTGAGAGCTGGACTGTGAAGAAGTCAGAACACCAAAAAATTGATGCCTTCAAACTGTGGTGCTGGAGAAGACTCCTAAAAGTCCCTTAGACAGTAAGGAGATCAAACCACTCAATCTTAAAGGAGATCAACCTTGAATATTCAGTGGAAGTATTAATGCTGAAACTGAAGCGCCAGTATTTTGATCCTCTAATCTGAACACATGACTCATTAGAAAAGTCCCTGATATTGGTAAAGATTGAGGGCAGAAGGAGAAGAGGTTGTCAGAGGATGAGATGGCTGGATGGCATCAGTGATGCAATGAACATGAATTTGGGCAAACTCCAGGAGGTGATGAAGGACAAGGAGGCCTGGCATGCTGCAGTCCATGGGGTTGCAAAGAGCCGAACACTTCTAGGTGACTGAACAACAATACACTCAGTATATTATCAGTATATTTTGGAATTATAAGAAAGTCTCTGAGCAGTTTTATTTATAAGACATTTCACCTTTTTATTAATAACTAAATCCATGGCTTTATTTTAATGTCTCCTCTCTATCAGTTTATTATTTTTTATTCTGGTTATCTTATTTTATTACACCATCTGATTCTCCTCTTTTGCTATTATTTTATCAAGTGGCAAGATATGTTCCTGGAATGCAGCCAGTCCACCAATATTAAACATTGCCTACTGCCTCGCAGAGTGCTGAGCTGGGCATGTTGGGAAGAAAGATAACAACAGGACCCCAAAGCAGCTGCTCTGTGGTGACCTCAAAAGGAAGGGCCCCGTGCAAGTCAAGTAGAAGGGATGCTGCTAGCAGACAGATGAGAGAAATTTCAGGATAGATCCTGACTACTGGACAGAAACAACAGCAGAAATTAGGTCTCTTAGATGGGAGTGATCTTAGTCTGCCTATATGCATCTCTTGGAAACCAAATAGCACTAAAAAGCCAATATGCATTGTAACCACTAATATGAGTTTTCAGTATTGCAAAATAGTAGGACAGAAGATTTCAGCAGAGTTAATCTGCTGTAGTCCTTATTTTGCAGGCTGAATTTAAAATAAAAAGTATTTTAAATATGTTCAAGTCAATGTTTCCTAAGGAAACCATGTCTCTTTCCTCTCAAGGCCTTTGGAAATGCTTATTACCTATTACCAAACTTATTACTCAATTAATTTTCACATAATATTGACTTTGTAACTGAAAACTCACTTCCTCAGGGAAGATTTCCCTGAGTGACCTCCAGAGTCAGGTATTTTGCTTTCATAGGTCCTTAAACTCTAAGTGGCACCATTGTATTTCCAGAGCCTGCACTTCATAAATGGTATTAAATAATTAGCTAAAATAACTACAGAGCACTCTGTAAACATTAAATACCCTGTAAACATTAAACACCCTGTCACAAGAATAAATTAATATGATTTGTGTTCTGGAGATGTTTCTAATCTAATGCGTAAAGGTACACATGCAAGAGAATAAACAAGCACGCAGGAGTTCTATCTTCACCATCATTTACAAACACAAACTTGTGGGAGTAATATTGCTAAGAAGACAGTTTTCAGTCTTCTGGGAAGGCGAAATGAAAGAGGTTGACAAGAAAGGCATTTTAGAAAAGCTGTTTCTGAATTGAAACATAAAGAACAATTTTCTATATCCTGGGCATAAGTATGCTTTTCTGAGTGTTAAGTATACACACATACTGAGTACATATACACACATACACAGTATATGTATATACACACACATATATATTCACAATATATAAGTATTACAGCGCTTATATGTTTTATATTTTGTGTGTATATGTATAATAAAAGGTATCCATATGTATTTTTAAAATACACATATATAACATGTACTTTTACTATGACTGGACTAACAGAGTTATTATAGATCACCTTCTGCTATACACACAAAGTGGTATAACAGATTAATTATGATATCTTCAACATATGATTTCAATAATATTGCCCTTGTATTATTTTGCTCTTACCCCTAAGTTAACCATGCATAAACATGGCTTTTACTTACTACAGGCAAATTTTGCTACAGTGAATTCTAATATTGAGAATATATTTCTAAAATAAATCATTCTGTGACCCAGTAAATATTATTTTGGCACCCTCATTCATATTTGCCAGTTCTTTGTAAGATTATATGGATCATTTTAATCATTTCCTTAAAAAACAATATAACTGTGTTATTTGTAATGATCATTTAGAGCCATAGCCTATTAACAAGGCATATTTTCTTAAGACTTAAATTGTCAGTCTCTCATGACCTTTCTCACTATTCTAATGTTATAGTGTCTCACACATAATCTCAAAGTTCTTGAATTCTAATTTCTTGTATGATGATAAGATTTGTTCATCGCTTTGTAACTGAAGCATTCTGTATCGCACCAACTGAGAATGGTTTTGTTCCTGCTTCTGAGTGCCATGGAAATGGAGTGACAGCACTGTAATTGTGAAGCAGTGTATCTTCACTCAACTTAGTTGTTATTTACCCTGTTCAGAGAACTCACACATTATTATGGCTCACATAAGTTTACCCATGAGTCCTAAAATGTCACTTTTTCTCTTATACTGATAACAGACGTTCACTGTTGAGGTAAAAAGTCCAACTTTAAGAAGCAGACTGTCCCTGAGGCTTATCCTTATTAAAAAAAAAAAACAAAAAATTCATTAAGCCAGAATAAATTGCAATGTATTCAAGTAAAACTGTGGGGAAGGCTTTTTTTTTTTTTTTTGGCCTGATGGCGATCCACAGGTGCAGGAAAATGCAGACACATTTAGATGAGCTTTAGCATCACACCTGTGCTGACAGAATGTGCACTCAGAACAGTCAAGAGGAAAATGAAGGCTCTATCCACTTTGTGGACTTGCTAAAGCCACGGGTTAAACTTTGGTTTTTCTTTCTTTTCCTCCTGCTCCATTTGATGGTCTTGATAAAGTTCTGGCTAATTAAAAACATATCTTCCTTTATCTTTGAATTTTAGAGTGCCTTTTAAAGTAAGCCTCTATTTCTTAGGATACCGATTATAAAAATAACATGTTAAAATTACCTTTTTTTTAATATTAGAAAGCATTTTGGCAGAAGACTCAGCAGCTCTTCCGTCTTTTTTTGTTCTTTAATCACTGATGGTGTCCCAGTGGTTTCCTTATTAAACTGTATAAATAATACAATAAAACTTTAAATGGCATATGGATAGTTCAACATTTATTCCTTTTAAGAGCTTAATCTTTGAATAAATTATAACCATACAGACATAAACTTTATAATAAACTAACAATTTTTAAGTATGAGAGCAGGAGCCAAAAGAAGAGACTATTTATCAGTTTTCTGTGCAGTGTCTGGAAATTTGACACAGCTGAAACCCAACAGTCATGGTTAAGATTACCTTAGTTTACAAACTGATCTCTTTTCAGATACTATCTGAAAAGATGCTATACATTTGCTGACTCTTAAATCATTTTTCACTGGACAAGATGTAAATAAAGTTGGGATTCCAAGTTGGCACACTTGTAAAGAATCTGCCTGCTAATACAGGAGACACAAGAGATGCAGGTTCAATCCCTGAGTCAGGAAGATCCCCTAGAGGAGGAAATGGCAACCCACTCCAGTATTCTTGCCTGGCAAATTCCATGGACAAAGAAACCTATATCTATGGGGTTGCAAAGAGACACAACTGAGTACAGATTCATTCATATATACAAAGTTTGATCTCTTGTCATATATTATCTCTGTATGTACATTTGCTGACTAAAACCACCTTTCATTGGACAAGACATAAACAAATTGCATACAATTTGAAAGAATTGTTTTGTGTAAAGAGAATCTTATTCCATACTTATTCTATAAAAATCCTTTACATTTATTGACAGTGTTTCCAGTTTACAAGGTCTTTGGCAGAAAGAAATTTGCGAAGACAAATTTTCTTAATGGACTCCTCAATCTAAGCACAAATATATTCACCAAACAATAACTTGAAGTTCATATTTTAAGAATATGCCTAGCATATATTTTAACTTTGATTTTATTACATATTAAGAATTCTTAAACTAGATCTTCTTATATATTTAATAAACATAATATATAAAAATACATGTAATAAAAGTAAAAATATATAATAATTACTATGTTACTTCATACACCATTATAGATAATGCACAGATAATATACACTGAATTTTGTAGGTTCCAAATATTCTTTGTAATAGAACTAATAAAACCTTGATGCATATGAAATATCTCAATCTTGGTCCCACCCAGATTTATTTCTTGATATTCATTTGCTGCCTATCCTGGTTATCCTAATCTCTGTTCCATCCTTGCTCATCTTATTATCCTTTTTATTAGAAATACGTTTAATGAAGTAACAGAAGATCTAGTCTATCTGAAAGCAAATTTTCAAGATTCACACATAATCTCATGTCATTTTTTACTTCTGATTTTTCTACTGCGTCATAATATCTTGGACATACTTCATAAAAAGCACATATCCATTAACCTTATATATACTCAGTGATGCAGATTCTGGTCAATATTTTTTGAAAAGGATGCAATTATTCTGAAAACAACAGTTGATTGTAATCATAAAAGTGATTTCTTATTATAAAAGACATAAAATATAGAGAATTAAAATAAGATTCATATCTATTTCACATTCACAACCAGACATTTATTGGTAAGTTCTTTCAAAGCTGTACAATTGGTTCTGTTTTACAGAAATTGCCAATATCCGATAATATTCTGGACATCAACCTGCTGTTTCAAATGAGTGTATTTTATTCATACATTCTTCATCCATTGTGAAGACTTATTTTCCTCTTTGTTTGAAATAATACAATTGATTCAGTATCAATATTCTTTTCTCTCTGACATATAAACAAAAAACAGATTTTGCTGCATTTAATTCCCCTGCCGACAATTCCTCTTGACAGAGACCTGGGTCACCTTTCTTATTTTAATATAGGAGATTTTCTGAATACATATTGCAAATTATGGCAGTTGCGATGAATTATCCAAATATGAGATGACATGGAGAAAGTTATAAAAAGTTTTTCTTTTTCATGTTTTTTCACACTTTAATCCAGCTGACATATATACATATATATGTTTATATATTGTAAAATTCTACAGAAATCAGCTTGACATTGGTCACCTGTCCATGAAAATTATATACCATTTTAAGCATTTTTGTTCATGCCCATTCCAGAATCTCCAAAGACTCACAAAACCCTTGGATGCCCTTTGTAAGATCTTTTTCTCTAGTGACATTTCTCTTTTTCACCCCATTTGCCTTTGAAGATTTATGATTGTTTTCATCAAAGTCATAGTCTACCTTCTACTGAGACTCTGATTTTTAAGCTTTAATATACCTGAGGATCACACAGGCTTATTTAAATAAGAGTCCTATGCTGCATATTTAGAAATTCAGTGCCTCAGTTGGAGCTTAGAGACCTGATAAAGATGTACCGATTAAACTGTAGATTTCTTAAGTGAAGGATGAGGTTTTATCAATATGTGTATTCCTGGTACTTGGCACCATGCCTGACAATAAACAATGTAATAATTGCTTGTTGAGCTGAATTAAGAGAATTAATTTGAAAAAAAAATAGCTTCAGGTATTTCATTAATATTTCCTGCTAGAAAATTTTACTATCCCAGCTAGAATGTGTCAAACTTTTGAGGCTAGTCCAAACGTGGACTCAGGGAGCATTCTTCTCACAATACACACACTTTTCATACGTATCTTATGAATTCACCTGACATCTATTATACACCTAAGTCCTAGGCCTGTATTAGATGCTGTGATATTAAATTGCGTGGGGTTAATTCTTAAACCTCAAGGAATCTAAAAGTTAGGGAAGAGGTATATCAATAGTTCTAAAATAACATAATGGTTTATAACAGAATGAACAAAGCATTTTAAAAGCATTGAAAAATGAAGGTTGAATGCTGTTAAAGATTCTCTCAATATTAAAACCTCAAGAATCAGCATTCTATAATATTTTTTATGCTCATGCAAATCATTCTCTATGCCAATTTTTCAAAGAATTTGATGGCATTAGAAATTGTCAGGGCGCAACACTGTTTGTCATTAAAAATGAAAGCAATCAGAACATCATCCTGTGCCACTGTGTCTTTCTCATTTGCTTTCTCATTTATATGCAATCATATATATTGTGCCTTTGATTTTAACTTCCTTTTTCTGTAAGAATTCATGATTTTTACTTTTATTTAAGTATGGGCTCAATCATCTATCCTTTACTCAGCCTCCATTTGATTAACCTCTCAGCAGAAATGTTTCCTTTCCTGGCCCATGTACTGGAACCTTCTCTTTATTTATTTATTTATTTTTTTAATTTTAATTTTTACTTTATTTTACTTTACAATACTGTATTGGTTTTGCCATACATTGACATGAATCCACCATGGGTGTACATGCCACCCCAAATATGAACCCCCCTCCCACCTCCCTCCCCACAACATCCTTCTGGGTCATCCCCGTGCACCAGCCCCAGGCATGCTGTATCCTGGAACCTTCTCTTTAAAATCAAGCTAATGTCTGTTTTTGTTAAAATGTGAACTATCTTTCCTGTCACTGCTGCTTTTCCTCCAAGGATCCCTTCTCTCTTGAGGATTGGAGTTATCTTTACATCTCAACAATTTTTGAATGTTCCCTAAGGCCCTTATGGAGAAGGCAATGGTAGCCCACTCCAGGACTCTTGCCTGGAAGATCCCATGGATGGAGGAGCCTGGTAGGCTGCAGTCCATGGGGTCGCGAAGAGTCGGACACTACTGAGCAACTTCACTTTCCCTTTTCACTTTCATGCATTGGAGAAGGAAATGGCAACCCACTCCAGTGTTCTTGCCTGGAGAATCCCAGGGACGGGGGAGCCTGGTGGGCTGCCGTCTATGGGGTCACACAGAGCTGGACACGACTGAAGCGACTTAGCAGTAGCAGCAGCAGCAGCAAGGCCCTCATGGACTTTTTTCATAGTTCAGTTGGTAAAGAATCCTGCTGCAATGCAGGAGACCTGAGTTCAATCCCTGGATTGGGAAGATCCCCTGGAGAAGGGAATAGCTACCCACTCCAGTATTCTGGCCTAGAGAATTCCTTGGTCTGTATAGCCCAAGGGGTCGCAAAGAGTTGGACACAACTAAATGAATTTCACTTTCAAGGCCCTCATGACTGACATTCATAATTGTAATTCCTGCTCTGATGAACCTGCACGATGCCTGGTTTTAGGGAAGGCAGTCATATGCCTCCTATGGTAAAGTAGAAAAAACAAATCCATCCTGCTCTCATCCTTTGATGACTGAGGAAAAGGCTTGTGACCCCAGCTTAGTCATTCAGATTCTTCCACCTTGGACACTGATTCTTCAGTGAGTGAAGCAGAGATAAGAGGAGTGGAAGGGATGTGTTGCCCCATGACAGCATCCTGACCAGATTATCTGCTGAACAGGAGTTTCTGGTGAATTGTCTTGCATTCCTGCTTCTTGTGAGCTCTGGCTCAAAAATTACTTTTAGCTTAGAGCAGCTGAAGTTAAATTCTACTTCTGCAACTAAGAACTCTGAGTTGACTTCTAGTTAGTGAGAATAAGAAGCAAATAGTCTCAATATTTTCCCTAGTGTTGAGTATTTATTGTTAAAATATATAATTCCATGGCAACTTAGCAATGCTTTTATAGTGAAACAAATGTTTTACTCAACTACATTGAAGTTCTTACATCAAATATACTATGAACAGATAAACTATAAGTAGACATATTGATAAGGTAGGACTAAAGATATATGCAAACTCAGCATTTTCCTATGCCAAATAATATATATTTAAATAACTTGTATCATCTCCAGCTTTAATGGTATTTTATTTTGATTCCCATATAATAGTATGGTCTATTCATTGCAGTCAGGATTTGCGTTTCCCATTTTTTTAAATTGTGTTTTAGTCTGCCCTTATAAAAATTATTCCATTTAAATGGTAATACTGTGTCTGGGCTATTTTCAGAGTCCAATTTTCCCATAAAAATTATATTTGACAAGGCAGGTTCAGGATTCAATATAAAAATTATCTACAATCTTTAGAAAATTTCATGTTATTCAATACTAGGGAATCCATTCAATGATATAGTTAATTTCCTATAGGTCGGCCACTGCAGCATTGTTCTTACTTTTGGGGTTCCTCATATTGTTGCACCTTGAGAACTATATATAGGTTTTTGTGAAATATAACTTCATAGATTTGAATGCAGCTCTTAGATGCAAGCCCCAAATAGTCCATAATCATTTATTTATCAGTTCACCTCAGTTTCTCAGTTGTGTCTTACTCTTTGTGACTACATGGACTGCAACACAACAGGCTTTCCTGTCCATCACCAACTCCCGGAGCTTGCTCAAACTCATGCACATAGAGTCAGTGATGCCATCCAACCATCTCATCCTGTGTCATCCCTTTCTCCTCCTGTCTTCAATCTTTCCCAGCATCAAGGTGTTTTCCAATGAGTTAGTTCTTCGCATCAGGTGGCCAAAGTATTGGAGCTTCAGCTTCAGCATCAGTTCTTCCAATGAATATTCAGGACTGATTTCCTTTAGGATGGACTGGTTGGATCTCCTTCCAGTCTAAAGGACTCTAAAGAGTCTTCTCCAAGACCACATTTCAAAAGCGTCAATTCTTCAGCTCTTAGCTTTATTTATGGTCCAACTCTTACATCTATACATGACTACTGGAAAGCCTATAGCTTTGACTATACAGACCTTTGTTGGTAAAATAATGTCTCTGCTTTGTAATATGCTGTCTAGGTTGGTCACAGCTTTTCTTCCAATGAGCAAGTGTCTTTTAATTTCATGGCTGCAATCACCATCTGCAGTGATTTTGGAGCCCAAGAAAATAAAGTCTATAGCTGTCTCCATTGTTTCCCACCTATTTGCCATGAATTGATGGGACTGGATGCCTAGGTCTTAGTTTTTTGAATGCTGAGTTTTAAGCCAACTTTTTCACTTTACTCTTCCACTATCATCAAGAGGCTCTTTAGTTCCTCTTCATTTTCTGCCATAAGCGTGGTGTCATCTACATATCTGTGGTTATTGATTTTCTTCCCTGAAAGTTTCCAGCTTGTGCTTCATACAGCCTCGAATTTCACATGATATACTCTGCATATCAGTTAAATAAGCAAGGTGACAACATAGAACCTTGATGTACTCCTTTCCCAATTCGGAACCAGTCTGTCATTCCATGTCCAGTTCGAATTGGTGCTTTTTGACCTGCATATAGATTTCTCATGTGGCAGATAAGATGGTTTGGTATTCCCATCTTTTTAAGAATCTTCCACAGTTTGTTGTGATCCACACAGTATATTCTTATAGGAAGTAATCACACTACACATAGAATGAGAAAGAAAAATATATGTATCCTGTCTTCTATTCTTATTTTCCACAGGACTGAATCATTTTTCATCTTGTTTTGTATTTTTTCTATTAATTCCTTACCTTTTCTTTCACATATCAGGGCTTCCTTATTTCTATGAAGTATTTGGGCTGGATGTAGGGAATAGAGTACATGATGGGCCTAAAAATATTTCACAAGTTGAAAAGAGGAAATTAAGCCTGTTATTTTCCCATCTGAAAATCTAAGACAATATCAAACTTGAAAGAATAGTAGCAGTTACAGGTTTTTGTTTTGTTTTTCCTGGAAAGAGAACCTGATTCATAGTAGTTACTCATGAAAAGATAATCTTTTTTCTCTAGCTTATATTAAGAAATATCAGTATAAAATAAATTTTATATTAAGATTAAAACATCTTAATATTTTATCTTAAAAATATTATCTTACCTGTGATTTATAACTGCTTATATATAATAGAAATACATTTCAAACATCTGGTTACTATTCACATATCCTCATATATATTGTAAAAAGCACTTACCTTATATTATAAAAAGCATATAAAGCAAGTTCAAATGTTTCTCTTAATTCTTCTTTCCTACTTCAATTTTCTGTGATATTGGAGGATAGAGTTATAACAGTTTCCTTATAAGTAGAATAGAATCAAACCTCTGCTTCGTGTCTGCTTAAATTTGATAACCTAAAGAATAAGATTAAAAAGCATTTTCTTTCACTATTTAAAGTTTTTCTGCTAAATTTAACAAACTTGTCGATAACTATGATTAAATTACATATTTATTTGATCAAAATAATTAAATGAAATTAAGACATTAAAGTTAAAAAATTTCAAGCATCATTTAAGAAAAGTACTGTATTAAATAAAAATCAATTCTTTTTCTAATACTTCCTGGAAATATCTTACATATCTAAGGTAACTGAGTATTATAACAGTAGATTATACAGTGATATTCAGAATTATATACAGTAGACTTAATAACAGCACTTGTACACAAACACTTATCAATAGATGATACTATTGCTACCGCTAAGTCACTTCAGTCGTGTCCGACTCTGTGTGACCCCATAGATGGAAGCCCACCAGGCTCCGCTGTCCCTGGGATTCTCCAGGCAAGAACACTGGAGTGGGTTGCCATTTCCTTCTCCAATGCATGAAAGTGAAAAGTGAAAGTGAAGTCCCTCAGTCGTGTCTGACTCTTAGCGACCCAATGGACTGCAGACTACCAGGCTCCTCCGTCCATGGGATCTTCCAGGCAAGAGTCCTGGAGTGGGGTGCCATTGCCTTCTCCGAGATGATACTATTAGGCTGGTGCAAACATAACTATGATTTCAGACTGTGAATTTTAAACATCTTTGTTAATAAAATAGGAACCATTACAATTAATACATTTTTGTCAACAAGAAATGTTTGTTTATTTTTTTGCATAAAAATCCATGCTTTGGGATTTGATTAATGCATGGGAAGATTTTCTACTGCCTGCTGGTTGTGGAAGAGTTTTCCCTACAGAAAGTTGTTTAATGCTTGAAGAAGTGGTAGTTGGTTGGTGAGAGGTCAGGTGAATATGCTGGATAAGACAAAACCGAATTCGTTCAATTTTTGAATCATTGGTGGTATGATGTGTGCTTGGGCGTTGCATAGAAGAACTGGGTCCATTTTGTAGACCCATGCTGGCTGCAGGTGTTGTAGTATCAGTGCATCTCATGATTTGCTACATATACTTCTCAGGTGTTATGGTTTCATCGGGATTCAAAAAGCTGTAGTCAATCAGATCAGCAGCAGGCCCCCAAACAGTGACCATGACCCATTTTGAGGGCAAGTTTGGTTAGGGGAAGTGCCGCATAGCTTCTTCTCGGTCCAACCACTGAGCTTGCTGTTGCCATTTGTTGTGTAAAATCCACTTTTCGTCACATGTCACAATCTGATCAAGAAATTGTTCCTTGTTGTTGCATAGAGTTAGAAAAGACAATGCTACAAAATGATGATTTTTTAAATTTTTGCTCCTCACATGAGGCACCCACTTACTGAGCTTTTTCACCTTTCCAATTTGCTTCAAATGCTGAATGACTGTAGAATGGTCAATGCTGAGTTCTTTGGCAACTTCTCATGTAGTTGTAAGAGGATAAATGACCCTCTCAATTGGTAGTTGTCAACTTCTGATGGCCAACTACTGCGCTCCTACAGGGCTTTCCTCTCATTTGTAAATCTTCTTGAACCACCACTGTGCTGAACATTCATTAGTAGTTCCTGGGCAAATGGGTTGTTGATATTGCAAATGGTCTCAGCTGCTTTATAACCCATTTTGAACTTGAGTTAAAAGATTTCTCAAATTTGCTTTTTGTCTAATATCATTTCCCTAGTCTAAAATAAATATAAAATAAACAGCAAGTAATAAGGCACTCACAAAAAACCCCACAAAGTAATAAATGCACATTAAAATGATGCATAACATAAGCACATTTATTTAAGAATGTATCCAATATCAAGTGGCAAGTTTCAACAATGTAAAACTGCAATTAATTTTGCACCAGCCTAAGAGGAGGCTTTCACTTGAATCTCAGTATCAAACAAACTGTAGCATTCCAAAAGGACATAATGGGAAATGATCTCTTATTCTGTGTTTTTTCAGTTCACATATTTTGAGCATTATTTTGGTATAAGACATTGTCCTAGGTCTTAGGAATACAAAGATAAACAGAGCATAATCTCTATTCTCAAGAACTTTAAAATGCATTGAGGTCAAGGAAATGAAGGCAAGCCAAATGGAATATTCAGGTGCTGCATAAGCAACATGTGTGGAGGTGAAGTAAAGGAAGTAAACCTCAGAGGAAAGAGACCAAGCCATTTTAAATTCTAAACAGGTGTATCTGATAGTGATTTTAATGAAACAATAGAGAAGGAAACAAAATACACTTGAGAATGATTGAAAATCAGGAGCAAAGTCAGAGAACTGAAGACATGCCTGGCAGGAAAGTGTGGAAAGTATGAAGAGGACTGGTGGTGGGCAGGAGGAACTGAAATTCAAAGGAAGAGCAAGCAACACTCTAAAGGTCATTTTAAGAAGTCGCACTGCCCTTTTTGGGCAATGAGGAATCTTGGTAGCTTTTTGATTCATACAATGATACAATCTTTGTTTTGGAAAGGTAACTGCCATGAAGGATGAAATAAACAATCAGATGACTAGAGGACTGGATTGGTACCAGGGATAATAAAGAGTTGAATGTGGACAAACTGGTGACTAGAGGAAATGATTTTACATACTAAGTGGCTTTTCTGGAGTAAATGATGGGCTATACTGATGGGCTGATAAGTGCTGAGCAATCCTATTACCAAGATGATGCTAAATTTTAATGATATAATCTTGTAACTGCATTTGTCAGAGGTCAAGCTCCCTAAGAGCAGCACATATTTAGAATTTTTGTAAAATTCTTTGATTGGAGCATAAATTGCAAAAAAATAAAAATCATATCTTTAGGAGAGAATCATCAATATCGTGATGTGGAATATAGGAAATTGTATTTAATGATAATTATTAGTGACTGGCAAAAGAATAGTAAATATTTTCTTCTTGCCCTATAGTGTTTTGTGCCAACTTATATACATGTAGCTCTCTAAAACCACTTTTCAGAGAGCAGAGCACATTAAATGCATTCATGATTTGTAATTTAAAACTACAGTTGTGCGAAATTGCAGTTTAAGCTTGTATGGATCTATACCCATTGAGTTTGAATTAAGATTTACAAATATGTATTAGGTTTGATAGGACAGTCATTGAATGAAAAATACAATTTGTGGTATTGAAATGCAGCAAAAATATGAAAATTTAAAATATGTATAAAATCTTTCTCAACAATATGCTTATTAGATCTTAGGTGATGCATATAGCACATTTCAGAAGTCAAATGGGGTGTATAGTCTGAATGCCATGATTCTAAGCTTCTTAATTTAAAAATAAATTGGAGGAACTTATTCTAGAAGTAATTATTTCAGAGAAACATCATGTCCTACAAAACTCATTCATAGTCAAGAGACTCATGAAACAAATCAACCTTTTAAAGTCCCTGGTTTTAAGTGGATATGGCTGAAAACAGTTTTTTGTTTTTTGGGTTTTTTTTTTTTGCCATAACTGTGCACATCTTTAATCAAAAGATAGTTCTAGAATTAGTCAAATCCATGCAAAAAGGTGAAAAAGCAAGGTTAAATGTTGAAAAAAATCATATCCCATCATGTTGAATAATACAAAAATTGTATTATCCTATAATGAGTAAACTAATTACAAACTGGTCCAAAAACCCAGTTAGTGCAGGAATTAGCTCAGCAACTCTGCTTCTCAGCCCTAGTTGCACATTACAGTAGACATGCACAGCATCATAGCTAGATTATCTCATTTAGTAGGCCTATTTAAAAATATCCCTAGATCACTTTAATGTGCAATCATGGTTGAGAACCACTGCTTTCCCACAAGATATTAACCAAGATGAAGCACATGATTTTCCAGTTTGGGGATAATTTTTATTCCAGTAAACATCTATTAAGATGTGATCTGGGTTCTTATAACTTTCATCCATTGAAATTGCATCAGCATGTTTTATTTTTTGAAAAGTGCTTCCTCATTTTTACTTATTTTATTTCCAAACAAAGTATGCATTATATAGCAGAAGGGCTATTTGCATTCATTTTTATTACTGTCAGTAATAGTTGATACATAATATAGGCTTTCTATGAAGCTGACACTTAGGTGCTTTATTATAACAATTTTAACCTTTTAATTAGTTCTAGAATGTAGATATCATTATTAACTGAATTTTAAATATAAAAAAATTGAAATAGAGGAGATTTTAAAAACATGCCTCAAATTACATGACCAGAGTTTTGAAAGTGGGGATTTGACCCAAGCATTTATGTTCTCAGCCACTCCATGCTACCTGTCAGTATGCTTAACACAAATCTGTTGAGCTAACCCTATTGTACCTACCAATCATTTTAAGATTTAAAGAAAGTATTATCTTTTCTCAACATTTTCAATAACCAAGAACTTTCATTTCTTTTTTATATAACTTTATCTGCTCAGATTTACTTGTTGCTAGGAAATCCATGAAAACTTTTCTCAAGCGCTGAATTCTAACTTGCCAATATCACCACTTGTGAAATTTAAAATGATGAACTTTAAGAATTCTTGGAGCTTAGGCTTTTATGATTTCCATTGTATCCAACAACTAAATTGTCATTAAAAGTCTTTATTTTATATTGAATGTAAAACCCTTCTCTTTCATAGGATTATATACACATACCAAGATACTAATCTGCTAATATCATAAATTTTATAAAATCTGTTTGATTTATTAAATTTTTTAAATTAAAAAGTTACTCTAAGTGGAACAAAGCCTCTGATATCTTGGGACCCCACTTTCTCTGTTTCCTCTTTTCATCTCTGCATCTCATTCCTTCCCTGAAAACCAAGCATCCCAAATCCATCAACTAGCTCAGTAGGAAAAAACAAATGGATTGTCAAAAATCCTAAGAATGAAGTTAAGGTGTAAATGTTTTTCCAGTTAAGTATCAAATTATTTGCTTCATTCCTCACTGTCTAAATGACAATTTTCCAAATATCTTTCAACTAATTGTCTAGTTTGTTTTCCAATCTAGAAAACTAGCCTGCTAGTTTTTCATTAGTGTATCCTTCCCAACAAATCAAAGGTGAAGAATTTATTGAATCTTTCTTCTCCTTTGGCTGTTGCAGTGACAGTTATAATAAAGAATAATTCCTTAGCCCCGCTGTTGGTCATATAAAGGAAATGTCCCTTTATATGACCCTCATGTATGCTGCTCAGTCACTTCAGTCGTGTCCAACTCTGTGCGACCCCATAGACGGCAGCCCACCAGGCTCCCCTGTCCCTGGAATTCTTCAGGCAAGAACACTGGAGTGATTTGCCATTTCCTTCTCCAATGCATGAAAGTGAAAAGTGAAAGGGAAGTTTCTCAGTCACGTCCAACCCTTAGCATGGACTTCAGCCTACCAGGCTCCTCCATCCATGGGATTTTCCAGGCAAGAGTATTGGAGTGGGGTGCCATTGCCTTCTCCACTCATATATGAGGGTCCCTCATATATTTTCTATGTCCCACATTCCAATGATCATGTCTTCAGTCTATTTTAAATGTGTGGCAGTGTGAATCTAGTACCAGTTTTTAACAAGATAGAAGCCCAAATAACATAATGGATACTTGGCCTGAAAAATGGTCATGGCTTTGTCACTCTGGGAAAAAATAATTTCAACAATTTTAGGGGGTTTGTTGGGTTTTGTCTTTTAATATTTTGCTGCAAGGGAAGAAGTCACCTTACTGAAAATGATTACAGAAATATTTGAAGTTTAATGGATGAAATATTGTAATTATCAAAAGAACAGCAAAGATCTTATGGTAAAAGACAAAGTTTAGGCAATGTGGACCAAATAAATCAGCTGAGCTGCTCTGCGCAGTATTAAAAAAAAGTGGATGAGGTGTATGTACAACGTATGTTTTCTTTTAGAAATGTTTGAACATCAGTCACATTATTGGTTTTTCCCTTTGGTCAAAATGTGTGTGGACATGTATGTGTGAGTGTATATCTGCATTACATACTTTTCTCTAAGCAGTTACCAACAGGGTTGCCAATAAGTGCTTATGTCTATTGGAGAAGGAAATGGCAACCCACTCCATTATTCTTGCCTAGAGAATCCTGTGGACAGAGAGCCTAGTGGGCTGCTGTCATTAGGATCGCACAGAGTCGGACACAACTGAAGCGACTTAGCATGCATGCATTGGAGAAGGGAATGGCATCCCATTCCAGTGTTCTTGCCTGGAGAATCCCAGGGACAGAGGAGCCTGGTGGGCTGCCATCTATGGGGTTGCACAAAGTCGGAAATGACTGAAGCAACTTAGCAGCAGCAGCAGCTTATGTCTATTAGCATACACAGACACATAGATATTCATATAGTCCTATCATTTATGGAATTTGCAGTATTAGACCAATATATGACTTCCCTGGTGGCTCAGATGGTAAAGAATACACCTGCAGTGCAAGAGACATGGGTTCGATCCCTGGGTCAGAAAGATTCCCTGGAGAAGGGAATGGCTACCCACTCCAGTATTCTTGCCTGGAGAATTCTATGGACAGAGGACCCCTAGCACACTAGTCCATGGGGTCGCAAAGAGTCAGGCACAACTGAGTAAGCAACAGTTACACTAGACCAATATAAGCTACTTTGGGAGATATTGAAAAGTCGTTGAATATATTGGGAAGGGACAGAGTGATGTCAAGAGGATTCTCATGGGATGTTGTCTGGTTTTCACTTACCTCACTTCTCCTCTCCTTCAAACCACCCTCGGTTAAATATGCTCATACTGGAATGATAGGGCTCAGCCTTAGCAGCTATTTGTTTTTATCTATACTTTCCTCCCTAGGAAACTCATTCAGTATTGTGACATTAAATCTATTTTCACTTTTCATACTGTCAGTGATTCAAAAATATATATCTTTAGTGCTAATCTTTCCTCTGAACTCAAGACAAGAGGTGTCCAAATATGGACATCAGGATCCCTGTGTTGGTCAGGTTCTTGCAGGAGATGAATTATACATAATTAGATACTTTGAGGGAAATTGAATCAAGGGACAATTTTGAAGGCTTGAATAAGGTATAAAGACACCACAAGTGAGAGTGCTGGGCACTGTGCTAGGATTGGAGGGGAAGTCAGAGGGAGAGGTTACTAGAACTCAGAGAGACAGCTGAGAGGGCTGTTTTGTAGAAGCCAGGATTTTGGTTCACAGAAAGGCATGAGAGGCAGCCAAGTTCTCAGGAACTCTGCAGAGAGGGAAATTGGGGAATACAAATTTCAGCTTCATTCTCTTTCCTCCAGCCTTTTGTCATTGGTGTTCCCTGTTAGCTGAACTGTACTGGAAGGTGGAAAGGAAGAGAGGTATAGAGGCAACTTGCAAAATCAGCCTCCCTGGGGCACAAAGCAAAAGGAAGGAGGGTAAGTGTGAGGGTGAACTAGTTCTGTGTAAGTAGAAAGAGAATATGCCAGAGAATAGTGCATGAAAAAGCCACAAGAAGAAAGCACTCAGGCCAGTAAGTAGTTCAATACATCTGGAATAAAAAAAAAGTCAGAAAAGCAATTTATAAGGTGAAAGAGAGAAACATCAGCCAGATTATGAAAAGTTTTTTAAGCTAAATTAAGGACTTTGGATATAGAATTTTAAAGCAGAGGAGTGTCTTGCTAATATGTATGTTGTAGAAGCAACATCCTGGCTTCTGACTGCAGTCAGGATTATAAAGAGAGGAGGGCTTGAAATTGAAGGAGCCATTGAAGGACTGATAGTGAAATCACCAGGTATAATCAGCACTGTGATAGGATAGAAATAAAAAGACACATTGATGGAAGATTTTAACAGTCCATGTCTGACGTAGGGTGCAGCATGCTTGGGGCTGGTGCATGGGGATGACCCAGAGAGATGTTGTGGGGAGGGAGGTGGGAGGGGGATTCATATTTGGGAACGCATGTAAGAATTAAAGATTTTAAAATTTAAAAAATTAAAAAAAATTAAAAAAAAAAGAATTTGATAGGATTTGGTGATTATTCAGATGTTGAAACTAAGAGAAAAAGAAAAATCAAGGATGATATGAAATTTCTGGTACGTATTACTTAGAAAATGGCAGTACCATTTCTAGTGACAAGAAAGAGACTAGAGAGAAATGAGGAAGGAAATGATGAGTGAGATATTGCACATATTTTAAAATACTAAGTTCAAGTTGCTTTTGGAATAGTGGATAAGTATTCTAACCCATAGGGGAGAACAGTGATACAGATGTAGTTTGGGGAACTATTGGCTTATTAATATTTACTAATGAAGAGAAATGAATGAGGAAATTATGTGATTTAGCCAAAAATTAATTTTAGGTATGACTGACTTAACACTTACATGTTTTTCAATATACTCACCTAATGACAAGTTTAATAATTTTGCTAAAAATGATACTTAATGCCGAGAGTAAAAGACAGCTTGTTTCTAAAGCCCATCTTTCAATTCTAATTAACTTCTATGGATATTCCCTTACTGTCGTTTGTCAATTTAATGCTTTATGAAGTAAAATCTTCTTAAACAAGCTGTAGAGAAAATATTCTTGCAAAATTATTGGGAAAAAGAATTCCAAGTATCCAAATATTACAATAAGACTTTGAGTTTTAGAATGCACATTCAAGGTCACATAGTGGTCTCAGAGGTCTCATGTTTTTGGTGAGAAAGCAAACAACCAGATATTTATGCTAATGGGTGAATCATTCCAACATACAGTAAATTATAATGAGAGTAAATATTCAGTTAAAATAAATAATGATTATACATATATATATATATGTTAATCAAGCATTTTCACATAGATCATACCTATGGTGTAAGACTAATGGGGACTAGGGAAGAAGGGAGATGCTAAACAAGAGAGGATATACTATAGATTAGACTTTAATTAATATGCAAGTCTCAAAAGCTCAATCTCCAGTGCTCCCAAGAAACTCCATAAAATACAAACATACTGATGTTTAAAGACTGAAATATGGGAAGCCGCTAAAACATGGATGCTGAAATTGCTAACATTACATAAGGCATGAAAAAAATCTCATTGCCTTCATGGAAACTGAATCAAATCCATAGAGAAGCAGATGTTTCCCTTTAGCAAACTTTCAAAGCAGAAGGAACTTGCATTCAGTCAGGAAACTGGCAGAGCCTCTGGAGTTATTTCTAAGTGGCTGTGAGAGCTGAGAGAATGTCCTTGAAGACCTGTGTTCTGGTTAAAATGGAAGTGGAGGCTTTGGCAGACTGCTTTCGGCTGCCTGCCAGCGACTTTGAAAAGTATGACAGCTAATACAGCTGCCCAGATAGTTCTTTGGCTGCACCTCTGGTTGGAAGACATGATTTTGAAAGAACTCCATGCAAGGAATTCCATTTGGCAAAGGCCTGCTTTTTGGCAAGTATGTAGAAAGTCTTCTTGCATAAGCATTGAAGAATAAATTGTGTCCGCCTCAGGATAAAACTTCTGGGGGATAGGAAAAGAGGCAGAAACTTTTCAAACTGACAAGAGACACTAGAAATTTGCAATCAGTAAAAATGACCCAATTGCTAAAAGAACAACGAAAAACCGTAAAGTTCTTCAAAGAATCCAGAAAAAAAAAGGGAGCTGGCCTGGCTCAGTCACTGCTCTAGATGAGGCAACCAAATAATAAAAATCACATGGGAGTCAGAAATGGGGAAATGTACACTTGAGAAAACGTTTATCTAAAAATATTAAAATATAGTTTGCATTATGTAAAACAGATTTTATAATGTGGAAACCTGGCACCATGCTAATCATGAGTTCATAAAATGCTGACCTTAATGTGCAGACTTGGGTTCCTCCGTTACGTACTGTCTGAGATTTTTTGGAGGAAGACTTGCTAAATATGCCTTGTTAGCATGAAATCCGACATTTAGCACACAGTGCGGTATCTTTATGAGGCCAGAGTGTCCACAGGCTTCCCCGGCATGAAAACTGTCATCAAGTCTTAAACTTCATCAGTTCATACACAGCTTCTGATGTGTGAAAAGCAGTATAATGTTTTGCCATTGGTTGATAATAAAAAGTCATATTGACTATCTTCTTTCTTTTTTAACATATGTAACCATGACTGCTTAAACCCTGTGAGAGAAAGGTTGTTTTCCCTCAGGTTGTCAGGTAAACTATAGGGTCTTGGTTCAATTTGGATTTCAGACAAACAGACACCATTTTTTTTTTAAAGGTTCAGTTCAGTTCAGTTCAGTCGCTCAGTCGTGTCCGACTCTTTGCAACCCCATGAATCATAGCATGCCAGGCCTCCCTGTCCATCACCAACTCCCAGAGTTCACTCAAACTCATGTCCATCGAGTCAGTGATGCCATCAAGTCAGTGATGCCATCCAGCCATCTCATCCTCTGTTGTCCCCTTCTCCTCCTGACCCCAATCCCTCCCAACCTCAGGGTCTTTTCCAATGAGTCAACTCTTCGCATGAGGTGGCCAAAGTATTGGAGTTTTTAGGGTAGGTATTCAAATTTAACTAGGTGTCCTGTATTTTATTTGCTAAATACGGCAGCAAATTTTAGGGACAGTTTTATGAGTGAGGGAGATCTCTCATGAGTTTCTATTGCTATGCAATACATAAATTTGCTTGGATAGAGTCCAGCATAAGTACACCTAACAACACATTTTGCTTTACTAAAACATTTATTGCTATCATGCCCCAACCTTTACCCAGTGCATGAGCTTATTAATTTTTGAAGAAATGTGTTTTCCAACTGGACTTCCGATAGGAATGCTGAAGTGAAGTGAAGTCGCTCAGTCACGTCCAACTCTGCGACCCCATGGACTGTAGCCTACCAGGCTCCTCCGTCCATGGGATTTTCCAGGCAAGAGTACTGGAGTTGGTTGCCATTTCCTTCTCCAGAGGATCTTACCGATCCAGGGGTCAAACCTTCGTCTCCCGCACTGTAGGCAGATGCTTTACCATCTGAGCCACCAGGGAATTAGGAGTGTTGAAGAACTGGGCGAAATATGTGCTTAGTGTAAATGAGGGGTGAAGAAAAGAGGGAAGGACAGAGGGAGATGAATGATAAATATTTTTGATGATTAAAAGCTTATACTTCAGAGAAATCTCTGAAGTTGAATACCAGTCCTGCCAGGTACCTACCCACGTAAACTTGCCTAATTTAAATTAAATACAACCATTACTAACTAGGGTGTTTGACCATATACTCTGTGTGTGTATGTGTGTATGTGTGGGTCTGTGTTCTGTCAGTGATTTTACAAGATTGTTATGGAAAAGCTGAGAGCTCAATTCATATCTTATCGCTTAAAGGACAAAGCTCAAAATGACAATGCTTTAAGCTGATATCAGGGAAAAGAGACATTTGATGGTAATTCGATGAAAGAATCAAGGTGCAAAATGTTATTATAATTTAAAAATTAAATAGACTGCTACTGTTCTGCCATTTTAGAAAACACTTAACCACAAGGCAGTTTTACCTAGTTTCTTGGAGATATTTGACTTCTATGGATAATCTCCTAGTGTAAACCCAGATGACACATATTTATATTTAGCAGTTTTGAGAAATAGTAGCAAAGAGTATTTAAGCCTTGCTTATGATATCCATCCTCCTTGGGTTCTGTATGGTGAGTTTAGAAGATGATTTAGCTCAGAAGATTAAATATATGAGATTATCCATTAGAACATTTGACTATAGCATCACACTATAGTCTATAGATATATAGATCTATAGATATCTATAGATGTATAGATACTTGACTGTAGTATCACAAAGTGATTATGAATTTTTGGAAAAAATGTATTTTAACCTTATTATTTCAGTTGGGTCTAAAAATATTTCTAAGTAAATGTTTCTACTGTGCCCATTATTCCTACTAGATTAAGACTATCTTAAATCAGGGTTTGTAGATATGTTATCTATAGGTTATCAGAGCTTTACACAGTGTATAATGGGCAAAAATACTAAATTGTGGAAAATAAAAAATAATGAATAAAGTTAAGGAAACAATATGGAAAATTAAGATTCAGAAACTAGAGTAAAACATAGGTGGTTCAAAAAAATTGTGTGACTAACTGGGATGAAATTATTGAGCTGTTTTTTTTTTTTTTCTACTTGCCTTGAAAACTGTTAGGCACAATTTTCCCCAAATTTTCTAAAGTAGTTGATAATTGTTTTGCCCTAGCACATGGCTAACAAAAATGTATAACACATGGCTTTACATACTGAATAATTAAAAAATAGATTTTAATTAGCCATTAATTTATATTGAATGTTGGATTAACATTATCAATTTTTCTCAAATAATAAGTATCTAACAGCTGTGTATCCCTGGTGGCTCAGACAGTAAAGTGTCTGTCTGCAATGCTGGAGACCCAGGTTAAATTCCCGGGTCGGGAAGATCCCCTGGAGAAGGAAATGGCAATCCACTCTAGCACTCTTGCCTGGAAAATCCCATGGACGGAGGAGCCTGATAGGCTACAGTCCATGGGATCGCAAAGAGTCGGACACGACTGAGCAACTTCACTTCAACTTCAACAGCTGAGCTATATTTAAACATACATGAAAGAGTTTAAAACATTCTTAAATAGTTGAAATTGTCCTCAAATTGTAAGGTTATGGGTAAAACATAATATTATTTTCTAATCCACATGACGAGATATCTACTTTTCAATAGAAAAGAAATTTATATCCAAAGCACTTAGAAGAAGCACGCACAGTGTTAATACATGTTGACTTTTTTTGCTGTCATATGAAACAAGTCAAGTCTCTAGACTGAATATCCATGAAGAAGGATCAATATTACAATCAAGAAAAAAAATAATTTCACTATAGGTAGATGATAGCCATAAATGAAAATTGCTGCTGTGTTACACAGTAATTGACTCATTAATGAGTTGTGTGTTTATTCATTTTAAATAAAACATTTTTCAGGACAGCCAAGTAAAGAAAATTGAAACAGCATAAAACAGGAAGCTGTCATAGCCAAAGGAAACACCATCAGAATTTTCTAAGTAAAATCATGTTTCTTTATGGCAGGATATATCTAGAAGCTCTCAGGCATACATGGTTAATATTAGCCTAAATTTTCCTACATTTAGCAATATTTAGAAAAAATTTAAAATAATAAGTTAGCAAATTTGCATTTCTCTAATTATGAGCAATATTGAACATCTTTTCATGTGTTTGTTAGCCATCTGTATGTCTTCTCTGAAGAAATGTCTATCCCACTACTAGGCATATACCCTGAGAAAACCATAATTGAAAATGACACAGGTACCCCAATGTTCATTGCAGCACTGTTTATAGTGATTAGGATATGGATGCAACCTAGATGTCCACTAACAGATGGATAAATAAGTAGTGATACATATATATAATGAAATATTACTCAGCCATAAAAAAGGAATACATATGAGTGAGTGCTAGTGAGGTAGATGAACCTAGAGCCTGATAAATAGAGTGAAATAAGTCACTAACAGAAAAACAGAAAAATTAATTGTATATTAATGCATATATAGAGATCCTAGAAAAATGGTACTGATGAACCTATTTGTAGGATAGGAAGAGAGACAGACACAGAGAATGGTCTTTGGGAACAATGGGGTAAGGAGAGGCTAGAGAAAACTAAGAGAGTAGCATTGAAGCATATATGTTACCATATGTAAGACAGACAGCTAATGGAAAATTGCTGTAAAACTCAGGGAGCTCAACTCATTACTCTGTGATAACCTAGAAAGGTGGGATGGAGTGGGGAGGAGGTTCAAGAGGGTGGGGACATATGTATACTTATGGCTCATCCACACTGTTGTATGGGAGAAGTCAACACAATATTGTAAAGCAACTATTCTCCAATGAAAAATATATTTTTAAAAAAGAAGTTAGCAAAATGTAGCAAGACAGGGTCTTTTCCTTCCAATTATATCACCTAGAAATAAAGGAACTGAAAATCATATATCCCTGTTCCTTGACTCCATTATATCACCCCTTTTTCCCTTGCTGCGCTAGTGTCCAATGCAATCACACTAGCCACATGTGTTCATTTAAATGTAAACAAATTAAACTGAAATATAGTTAGACATTAATTTACTAATTTGCAGTAGTCACATTTCCACTGCTCACATGCTAAATATTCTTTTGGGTGGTGCTGAGAATCCCTAAGGGGCCTAAGATCAGCTTCCTTCATTTTTCCCACTAATAAGTAAAACATGGTTCCATGAATATGGCTTGATTCACCTTCATCTCTTCTCCCTTAAAGAGTGTAACCTAGATTAAAGGGATACAAAACAAAGCTTGAATTCTTCATATTGTCTAAAATCAAAGCTGAATCAAAAAGTGACCTTGGAGAGGCAAAAATGAATGTTCAGGATATGAAGGCCTCGATCCAGAGTATGCTGTCAGATCACCACTGCTTAGAATGACATATTTATTATATCATTTTCTGCCTAATTCACCAGAAACTAGCTGCATATAAAATGAAATGGGAGTTGATGTTGGTGGTGGTCAAGAAATAAGGTATATTAATTACAGAAAGAGAAGGAAGGTAAAAGAAGCCAGGAAGTATAATGGGAATTGAGAGAGGAAAGAAAAACAGCCTCTACTTTGCAATTTTGACAAAAGCCTGCTGTTTGGTTAATAATAACAACCAGGAGAAAAGCAGATTTTCAACAAAAGTACTTTATGCAGACAAAATCTACTGAGCTAAGTGCACCTCAAATCCCCTCAGCATAAAAGCTCAAAGAGCAAAGAATTTTTAATACTGACTCTTCGAGTGTATACAATACTTTCCTTCATGCAGAAGCCAAGCACAATTGTAATAATTTAGTTCTTGTCAATCTGCCTCACTCTTTGCATCATTATGCCTCGAATAGCAAGGTGAGATCTAGGCAAATTGGGCTGGGAACAGGGAGCTGGCTCTGTGAAAATGCATGTTGAAATACAGACACTTGAAGGATATTAACTCAGGGTCTCATAGTGCCAAAAAGCAGATCTATGCAATATTTTTTTCTCCCTTTCTTGAAATCTGAAAACTGAGTGATAGAAGAAATTGAGTGATTGGATAATGATACTTACGGGATGTGGTCATTATATTTATCAATGCCATATGACCATCAGAATTTTGGGAAATATGGAATGATTCAAGTTTGTAAAGGCCGAAAGGACACAATGTTTTAGAATGTTAGATTTGGTTTTGACAGTGGTGGACAAAAGAAATTGTCATGGAATGAGGGAGACACACAGCAGAAAATAAATACATAATATACTTGAAGTAATATAATTAAGTGCTATGTTGAAAAGTTAAAGTAAAATGAGGAATAATGAATGATGGTGGCTGGTATTTTAGATGAGATAGAAAGAAAAGGTCTTTATCAGGGAGATATTTGAGAAAGGACTTAAATGGAGCAAAGGAGAGCAAGCTGCTAGACTTTGGGGAAACCAGCTTTCCATAAAGAGAAAATGTCAGGTTCAAAGGGCTTGAAACAGCTAAGTTCTTGGGAAAGTTTGTGAAATAGCAAGGAGTCCAGTGTGAATGAATCAAAGGAAGCAAGGAAAAGTGTATGACAAAATAAAGTTAGGGTCCCAGTCAAGACCTGCTGATGTAGGGTAAATTTTTAAATATAAAATTAGAAATTGATCATTTCTCAGTATCATCACTGCTCCCACACTGGTTAAAGATACCACTCTTGCTTGCTTTGCCAAATCATTTCAGCAACCACATAGTTTTTTCTAACTTACTACTATAAAGCCTTCTTTCTCCTTCCTGTCAATCTGTATTTACTCATCAACCAGAGTAATCCTTTACAAAAATAACTCAAGCTAACACCACTGTTTAAGATCTCTTTCCAACAACAGATGAGTCTACACGTGAACATCACCAGATGGTCAATACTAAAATCAGATTACTTGTATTCTTTGCAGCAGAAGGTGAAGATCTATACAGTCAGCAAAACAAGACCTGGATCTGTCTATGGCTCAGATCATGGGTTCCTTATTCCAAATTTCAGATTTAAATTGAAGGAAGTGGGGAAAGCCACTAGTCCATTTGAGTATGACATGAATCAAATCCCTTATGTTTATACAGTGGAGGTGAAAAATAGATTCAAGATATTAGATCTGAAAGATAGAGTGCCTGAAGAACTATGGAAGAGGTTCATAACACTGTACAGGAAGTGGTGACCAAAACCATCCCCAAGAAAAAAAAATGCAAGAAGGCAAAGTGGTTGTCTAAATAGGGCTGGCAAATAGCTGAGAAAAGAAGACAAGTGAAAGGCAAAGGATAAAGATATACCTTACTGAATGCAGAGTTCCAGAAAACAGCAGGAAGAGATAAGAGAACATTTTTAAGTGAACAATGCAAAGAAATAGAGGAAAACAATGAATGGAAAAGACTAGAGATCTCTTCAAGAAAATTGGAGATACCAAGGGAACATTACATGAAGGATGAGCACAACAAAGAACAGAAATGACAAGGACCTAACAGAAGCAGAAGAGGTGGCAAGAATACACAGAAGAACTGTACATCGTGGTATGGTCACTCAGTTAGAGCCAGATATACTGAAGTGTGAAGTCAAGTGAGCCTTAAGAAGCATTACTATGAACAGAGCTAGTAGAGGTGATAGAATTCCAGCTGAGCTATTTCAGATCCTAAAAGATGCTGCTGCTAAAGTGCTACACTCACTATGCCAGCAAATTTGGAAAACTCAACAATGGTCGCAGGACTGGAAAATGAATTTTCATTCCAGTCCTAAAAAAGGGCAATGCCAAAGAATGTTCAAACTACTGTACAATTGCACTCAAGTCATATTCTATTAAGGTAATGCTTAAAATCCTTCATCCTAGGCTTCAATAGCACATGAACTGAGAACTTCCAGATGTACATACTGGATTTAGAAAAAGGCAGAGGAACCAGGGATCAAATTACCAACCTCTGTTGGATCATAGAAAAAAAAAACATGGATATTCCAGAAAAGCATCTACTTCTGCTTCATTGACAATGCTAAAGCCTTTGACTGTGTGTATCATAGCAAACTTTGGAAAATTCTTAAACAGAAGGGAATACCAGACCACCTTACCTACCTCCTGATAAACTTGTATGCAGGTCAAGAAGAAACTGGGCATGGAACAACAGACTAGTTCAAAATTGGGAAAGGAGTACATCAAGGCTCTATACTGTCACTCTGCTTATTTAACTTCTATGCAGAGTATGTCATGCAAAATTCCAGGCTGAATGAATGAATGAATAGATAAATCACAAGCTGGAATCAAGATTGCTGGGAGAAATGTCAATGACCTCAGATATTCAGATAATACCAAACTAATAATAGAAACTAAAGTGGAACTGAAGAGCCTCTTGATGAAGGTGTGAGACAGTGAAAAAGCTGGGTTAAAACTCAACATTAAAAAAACTAAGTTCATGGCATCCTGTCCCATCACTTATGACAAACAGATGGGGAAAGAGTGGAAATGATGGCAGATTTTATTTTCTTGAGCTCCAAAATCATTGCGGATGGTGACTGCAGCCATAAAATTAAAAGATGCTTGTTCCTTGTAAGAAAAGCTATGACAAACCTTGACAGTGCATTAAAAAGCAGAGACATCATTTTGCTGACAAAGGTCCATATAGTCAAAGTTATGGTGTTTCCAGTAGTTATTAAAGATGTGAGAATTGGATCATAAAGAAAGTTGAGTGCCAAAGAATTGATGCTTTAGAATTATGGTGCTGGAGAAGACTTTTGAAAGTCTCTTGGACTACAAGGAGATCAAACCAGTCAATCCTAAGGGAAATCAGTCCTGAATATTCCTTGGAAGGACTGATGTTGAAGCTGAAGCTCCAGTCCATTGGCTATCTGATGAGAAGAGCAAACTCATTGGAAGGGACCCCGATGCTGGGAACGATTGAAGGCAGAAAGAGAAGGGCATGACAGAGGATGAGATGGTTGGTTGGTATCACTGATTCAATGGACATGAGTTTGAGCAAACTCCAGGAGATAGTGAAGGACAGGGAAGACTTGAGTGCTACAGTCCATGCAATCACAGAGTTGGATATCACTTGGCAACTGAACAACAAAAAAATTGAAACAAAGTTCTTATCTTCTATATTCTTATCATAGTCTGCATGGCTTGAACTTCCACCTCTCCTACTGAGTTATGCCCAAATGCACCAGCTTCCTTGCTGTTCCTCAAAAATACCAAGAATGGCCCCACCTCCAGTCCTTAGCCCTGAGCCTTGGGACAGAGTTTCCACTCAAATCTCTGCTCTCATTCTACCTCAGGAGAGGAAACTACCACTTCTCCTATCAGTTTCCAACCACTTCCCCCAGGTTTCCTGCACTGCAGGTAGACCTGTGTACCACTGCAGCACCTCCTCCATTTGCTTTTCATTTAATGGGCTGGCCAAAAAGTTTGTTTGGGTTTTTCTGTAAGATGTTAGGAAACATCATTTGCCTTCTGCCATTTTCTGTCTTCCTGTACCAGAAATAAAAGTTTCCCGAGAGCAAGGTTTTTATTTTGTTCATTGTTTATTGGTAAAGCCTGAACCTCTACTTGGCATATCATAGCTGGCCGGAAACTTTTTGTTTTAAATAAATGAATGAAAAACTGAGGATAGTATCAAATCAACTTTCTCTAATCAAATTGGAGGTCAAGAGTGATAATAATAGAGGAGTTAAGGATGACACCAATATTTTTATCCATAGAAACAGTGAATGGTAACTCTCTTCACTGAGATGGAAATCAAAGGAGAGAAGCGGAGTGGAGTCAAACTCAAGTGTTCTGGTTGGAAAAAAAAAATGTTAGCTTTTAGGGTTTTTATTTGGTTTAGAATGTTTGGGTTTGGTTTAGAATATTAAGGGCAATTAAGACAGAATAGTAAATCATAAGTACATTACCTTGGAGGTGGTTTAAAATAGACCTTTAAGTATAACATCCATCACAGTGTATAATTGTTTTAACCAAACATATCTATTATAGAATATGATGGCAGGAAATCTTTGAAATTAGGAGTTTCTTGGAGTGGCCTAAGGAACACATAGGGTACCAGATATATTAAAAATTCCTCAGCCCCACTTTTCACTTTAACCGGAGTATTTCTCTTTTAACAATACAAAGAAAATGTTCTGAGGATAGCAAACAAATAAATTTTAAATTGCTTCAAACTTTTGAAGCCAGGAACTTGAAACTTCTTATTCAATGGATAGAAACTATTAGGAGCCAGAAAGGTGAAATAATTTGCCTTTGATCACAAGTTGGCTGATGATGCAGCCAGGTTCAAGTGAGGTCTGTTAATGCCAAGGTCTTTTCTCTATATTCTACTCTATCACAATACATTTTTATCAAAGAACTGTCACATCATGAAAGGAATTGGGATCTGTAAAGAAACTTCTGCATTATGTTGGTCTGATGGTCTAAATTCAGCTCATACTTGTTTTTGAGAGTTTTTTCATTAAATTTTCAAAAGTTTTGGTGCCTGATTGTTAAATTCATGCATAGTTAAAAATTAAACTATATAAACTTACAATTAAATGATTATATTAAAAAACTAACAAACACCTGAAAATAATTTTTCACTATATTTTACCATTTTCTATATTCTTGATACTATTTGTGTCTATTGCATCTTTATGATGTAAATACTATATAATGCTCTGACAGTAAACTGCCCTTCCAAATTCTTTATTCAGTGACTTCATGTAGGTAGTTTGAAATCAGTCATGGTAGGCATGCTTGCACCATGAAAACTATCAATTGTCATCAGTGGACAGCCCTCTTGACTCATCCCTCCCACCTCCCACCGCCAGACCTTGTTGTTAAATATATACCAGTACACTGTTGCTGAAAATTAGTATTAACAATATTCATTATCTTTTCTGGGATCTTGGGTAAATCATTTAACTCCTCTCTTAACTTGGTTTGAAAATTAAATACATAAATACCACCCTTATCTGATAACTGTATTGATTAAATGAGATAATGCATATGAACATACACAGGACTACTACTACCACATATGGCATATTTTTGAAAAAAAAAATCCCAAGATCACTTAAAATATTGATTTGTCATAATATTATTTTAATATACATATTTTTATTACAATAAAATACCAGTGTCATTTGCCAGAAAATTATTCAAATAATCTTCATGTTTTACTGCTTGGAAAAAAAAATGGCATACAGTATAAACTTTGTATATTCAAACTAAAAAAAAAAAATGTTTTTTCTTTGTTTTAATATATACAGCCTCTGCCAAAATGTTCAATCACTTGCTTCTCCTGTGTAATTCCCTTCAAAGTATTTTTTTGGTTTTATGGAGGGAGATATTACAGCCATAACAAACAATGAGTTGGGCATTCTTTCATTTTCTATGAAGGAGGACTCTCGGAAAAATTCTGTCAGGGACCTAAAGATCCCCAGCAACACTCAGTAAAGACTTGTTCTTCTCATGTTAGACAGATGGACTTCAGGTGGCACTAGTGGTAAAGAACCTGCCTGTTACTAACTTGAATCTTCACTGCATATATAGTAGATAGGTCTTGTCTTTTTCTCTGAGCTGTGCAAATAATTTAAGTCTATGTTCATTGTGAATGTGTTTCATGTGATTCAAATATTGAAATAATTATAAGTAAATAACTATAAAATTCAAATCTTTTCCAGAAAGCAAAATTAAAGCATTTAAAACATGCTGTATGCTAAATAAGAACAGTTTATTTAAAATCAGTATATTCAACTTAGGTAATAAGTTTTATTTCTTCCTTTTCTGAGAGGTGTCCTTGGGTATTGAGTACCATAAACCACTGCACATATGGAGTGAATTTTTAGAAAGAAAATCACTAGCACCTGGATTTCAGTAACATTCAAAATGGCTTTGTATGTATCCAACTGGCATTATTTTTGCTCATCGAGAATACAAGTTTATAGGCTGAAATTTTTTCTATATCAAGACTGTCCTCTCTCCCTTATCGCCTTTCTTATTCCTATCATACTTCTTTAATCACAATAAAATCGATTACACTCTAAGTTCTACACTAAGCCCCAGTGACCTGTTTTTCCATTTTCTATTTTATTTACTAATCTTCATGCTATACACCTGAAGTCTCTCCTAATATTCTTTTTATGTGATGCTGAATGATACTACACTATTAAATATAAAAACTAATGGACCAAATTTGAACTCCTTTTAAAATTTTATAATCTGAATGATGAATGTCTTCTATAATCTAACAAGTTTTTAAATTTTAAAACACTTTCAGGAGATTGAAATACTCAGGGTTGTCTTTATAAATTCTGTGAACAATTAATATGAGTTGTTTTTTCCTTTCAGAGTTTGTTCCCAGAAAGATGACCAAAATTGGTAGATTCTTAGAGCCCAGAAGAGATGAGAACTCAACCTAAGATTTTAAGAGATTCTTGAGGTTCCCAGAATTCATCACTTCTATTTAAACATATTTTTATTATGCTCCTACACCTATAGAACTTCCCCTTTTTTTTCTTTCTATTTTTTTAAATAAAAAGTGATTTATGTATAGGCAGATTTTTCTCATAACTCTGATTCATATTTGTCTAACTATTTTGCCTTGCAGTTTACCACTATTACTGCCAACTACTTAAAATGTGTTCCAACATCTTAGATTTAATAAGCATATTAAGGATTTGTGTTTCTATAATCATTCAAGATAGTTCCATGATGATATATTTAATAGACATATAAATTAATGGTGATAATATCCCATGTTGATGCTGTGGGTGGGGGGAGGTTGTATTAATATAGACCCAAGGAGCCAAGGGAATGGCAACCCACTCCAGTATTCTTGCCTAGAGAATTCCATGGACAGAGGAGCCTGGTGGGCTACAGTCCATGGGGTCACAAAGAGTTGGATACGACTTTGCCTGTGTGTACTGAACTGTAACTTCCTCCAACTTTAAAGGAAAACTGGAGAAGGAAATGGCAACCCACTCCAGTGTTCTTGCCTGGAGAATCCCAGGGATGGGGAAGCCTGGTGGGCTGCCGTCTATGGGGTCGCACAGAGTCAGACAGGACTGAAGCGACTTAGTAGTAGTAGTAGTAGTAGTAAGGAGCCAAAGGGAATAATGAAGGAAGGGCAGGAGCTGGGGAAGCAATTCGTCTCAAATTTTTTGCATTAATAATACCTTCTTTGCTGTTCAACAGCAACAAGATGGAGCAAAGCCAGCAGTATTCAAACTGTAATAGACCATGGTAGTTCAAATGTGTGATTCTAAAACAGGGCAGAGGTAAAAGTTAACAGCACATCTTTCGGAGTGTGATTTTTTTAAAAAATCTGCCAAAATCCTGGTGCACATGTGACCTTTATCCTACTACCTTGTCTGATACACACCACCATGCACTGGTTAAAGTCAATGAGTGTTCAGGAAGAAACTTTTTTTCTCAAGGAGCACTGCTTCACAATATTCTTTATTTTTTTACCTGTATACAACTTGGAAGGACTTTCCTCCATTTGTTTGCTTTGCTTAATCTTTCTTGTAGTCAGAAAATGATGATTTGCATCTTAGGAGAATGTCTCAGCCTGGGTGATAACACATTTCAGACACATGCCATTAAGTTTATAATAGTTAAATCATTGGACATATACATTATCCAGTAATTACAAATGTATTTCAGATCCATTTCAGCAAAAGTCATCAGATAACAATTTGAATTTATTTTAAAGAAACATCTTTAGAGTTCTTTCAAAAGGAAAATACAGATCTGCCATTTTTCTGAACTGAAAACAACAACAACAAAACCCTAACAGCATTTTTTCTGACTCTGTATATAAAAGAGAATTTTTTTTACCCCAAAGTGATTCCTGTCCACTAGAGATACTTGCTAGATGACAAAAGATCTTCTTCACTGGCAGATTCAGAGGCTATTTGGAAAGCTTCACTCCCACCTGCAGCTGTACCTGCTGTGAGGTTTTACTTGTAGATTTCTTGGTGAGTTCAAAATCTATTGCCTATATTAGTAAAATGAGCCTAATCCTAGAAGCAATTTTCTAGTATAGTTAAGGAACTTCCCTGGGTAGGAATGGACTATACAGATACATTTTTCCCTTGCAAGTTTACATGAACTAATGCTTGTATAAAAAATAAACAAATTGTGGATTGGGATGTAATTTTCTTTATTAACTAACATTATTGTACTAAAATTGCCTAGGTCAGAATTTACCATATGGTTAGTCCTCACATCAGTAGTGAGTTTCAAAGAAGAAATTGACCCTAAAATCTTCTGCTTTTTCTATCTGATTCTAGAAGAAATTTAAAAAAAATGTTTTATGTTTTATAATGCTGTATTTATTTCAAAAGGAAATCTTGGACTTATCAAGCTGGAAATTACAAAATCCAAAATCCAAACATGGTACCATGGCCTTGAAGACACTGGTCAATATGGTCCTAAGGGATATTTCTGATCTCAACTCTCACACTCTCTCCTGTTCATACTGGACTAACAACTCTGACTTCTTGAAGATCTTCAAATATATTGATATTAAAAATACCCTGGCCTCAGGGCCTTAACTTAAGCTCTTTCGTAGATCTGAAACAGCCATTCCTTATCTGCACACCTGAGCTCCCTTACTTAATTTAAATGATAACCAGGGGATCTTCCCTACCCAGGGATGGAACCCAGGTCTCCTGCATTGCAGGTGGACTCTTTACCGATTGAGCCACCAAGGAAGCCCTAGAATGCTGGAGTGGGTAGCCTATCCCTTCTCCAGGGGATCTTCCCAACTCAGGAATTGAACCAGGATCTCCTGCATTGCAGGTCTAAGCAGAGAGGCCTTATCAAATACTTCAGTGCCCCACCACACAGTCATTAAATGCTTTTTTACCTGAACTTATTATTTTCCAAGTTTTACCATCACTAGATATAAATTGGTTTGCTTCAGTTCAGTTCATTGCTCAATCGTGTCCGACTCTTTGCAACCCCATGGAGTGCAGCATGCCAGGCATCCCTGTGCATCACCAACTTCCGGAGCTTACTCAAACTCATGTCCATGGATTCGGTGATGCCATCAATCCATCTCATCCTCTGTCATCCCCTTCTCCTCCTGTGTTCAGTCTTTCTCAGCATCAGGGTCTTTTTAATTGAGTGAGTTCTTTGCATCAGGGTTATCTGCTCATTCATTGTCTCCTCCCAAGGAGTTTAAGTTCCACAAGTACAGAAACTTTGTGTATTTTATTTTAATCCCTGGGAAAAATGAGTAGTTAATAAATATTTCTTTAATAAATTCACAAAAGAATGATGCATTACACTTTGGTATAGCTAATAAGACTACTTCCCTTAATTTATTTTCAAAATTTACAAAATGTATGATGTTTTAACAGATTAAATACCTAAAGTTGACTTTCATTTGTTGTGAAATTGACATTATCAAGGATTATATACAGTAGTAAACAGCTTTTTCTTAATATTCTAATAGTTTGAAATTTTGGCAGAATGAGAGGACATATTTTGGTAAAGACACTTCAAAAAAATTATAGGAGTTAAGTTGTTTTATAATATTGTGTTAGTTCTGCTGTGGAGCAGATGAAGCAGTTATACCTATACACATATCTACTCTTCTTCAGATTATTTTCTCATATAGGTCATTATAGTGTACTGAGAATTCCCTGTGCTACACACTGGGTCCTTATTAGTTATCCATTTTATATATAGTAGTGTGTATATGTCAATCCTAGTTTCCAGATTTATCCCTCTCCTTACCCATCACTTCTCCACCCCATAACCAAAAGTTTGTTTTCTACCGCTATGGCTCTATTTCTATTTTGTATATAAGTTCCTTTGTACCATTTATTTTTTTAGATTGCACATATAAACAATACCTTGTATTTGTCTTTCTCTGTCTGACTTACTACACTTAGTATGACCATCTCTAGGTCCATCCATGTTGTTGCAAATGACATTATTTTATTCATTTTTATGGCTAAGTAATATTCCATTGTATGTATGTATAACATCTTATTTATCAATTCCTCTATCAGTGGGCATTTAGGTTGCTTCAGAGTCACTTTAGTATTCATGATCTTATTCATATACCCAGCATAAAGCAGTACTTTACCTCCCAGTGTTAGGAACTCTGTTTGCCAGTGTATCAGAGAATCACAAAATAAGATTTTTTAACCAAGGTATAATGTCACTTAACCACAAGTCAATCTAACTTCCTCTTTTCCTTTCAGATGAGGATTGACTACATGAATTTAAGGATGGTTTTAAATAAAGATGGTTATGGTTCTATCATTGTCATTTAATTGGAAAAGTCTGCTTGTACTCAAGATGTCAGAACACTTTTTTTATTGAAAAATGAATTGACTTCCTGTTAACAAAAGCCTCATCATCTGTTCTCAAAAATAAACAAAGTAGAGATCCCCTGAAGACTAAATGACATAGATATCTTTATAAAGATCACATTGAATTTAACAATGAAAAACAATAACACAGTTTGAAAACCATACATCATTTTTAATAACTATAGTTTTGAGGACAAAATAATTACCATGAGTAAAATGTTCATAGTCTATCCTTAGTATTTTTTTTAAAAGTATTTTCTTCCAGAAAAAAAAAAAAAAAAAAACATTTATTAAGTCAGTAATGAAGCCATATTTAGTATTTTAGATCTTGGCAATAGAAAAAAAATAAACTTTCATTAATGTTGAGAAACATAGGGTCAAAATTTCAACAGGGAATGTAATTAGATAAGACACTCTGCTAGAGATGCTTATTGTTATGGCTAGTAATAAAACTTCCAGGCAATTTTACTAAAGTGGCAAAAAGCTTTTCTATTTATTGAATAAATTTATATTTTCAGTTCAATTTAAACATTTTAGAGCTTTTCTTTGAAATTCTTGATTTTTCATTTGATCTCTTTATTTGCTTTATTTGTAAAGTTTGGATTTATTTATTTAGTTAATATATTTAATTAACATGTGTTCCACTATTAATTGTATTCAATATATTGTATTCTAGCTTCCCTTAAGGAGATATTTTTTCTATGTTTGTAGTGCTGACTTATTATAAGGTTAGACTCATCTGTTTCTTTTGTTTTTCATCTACAAGATTTAAAAATAATTAGTATACACACAGGATTAACTGGAAGAGGGTACGGCAAGCCACTCCAATATTCTTGCCTGGAGAATACCACAGACAGAAGAACCTGGCAGTCTATGGTCCATAGTGTAGCAAAGAGTTGGACACAACTGAAGCGGCTTAGCATACCCGCACATGCACACAATTAAAGTTAAAACTCTATACAAAAGATATACATAGAGAAGTCTTATTTTCATTGCTGTCCCTCCACTACATTTTTGCCTTTCTCTTATTTTTATTCAGAGAAGGCAATGGCACCCCACTCCAGTACTCTTGCCTGGAAAATCCCATGGATGGAGGAGCCTGGTAGGCTGCAGTCCATGGGGTTGCTAAGAATCTGACACGACTGAGAGACTTTCCTTTCACTTTTCACTTTCATGCATTGGAGAAGGAAATGGCAGCCCACTCCAGTGTTCTTGCCTGGAGAATCTCAGGGACAGGGGAGCCTGTTGGGCTGCCGTCTATGGGGTCGCACAGAGTCGGACACCACTGAAGCGACTTAGCAGCAGCAGCAGCACTGACAATCCTTGTGAAAGCCTGTGTTTTGTTAATTTAAACATAATAGCGTGTGTATTATTTTCCCCTTACTTTTCTAAAAGTTAGTATATGATATGCACAATTCTGTACTTTGCTTTGCTTTCTTAAGTTTGCAATATATTCTGGACTTCTCTTTATATTAGTACATTATTTTGGGGGATTGCATAGATCTGCTATCTAAAACCACCAGTTTCTTCAGCTTGGTATGTAAGTTGCTTTCAATGTTTGGTGGTACGAACAATGCCACAATAAATAACCTAGCAAATATATCATTTCATATTTCATATGTGTGTGTGTGTGTGTATATATATATATATGTGAATCCCAATTAGATTCTTTAAAATAGGATTGCTATGCCAAAGAGTATGTGTAGTAGTAATTTTGATCAAAATAACCAATACTCTTCTGCATAGTTTTATAACAACAATAATATGTGGAAGAGTATTCTCACAGTTTTGCCAACAAATATTTGTATTTTAACCAATTTGGTATATGAAGAATGTTATATCTCAGTATAGTTTTAATTTGTATTTTTTTTTATATGAGGGAGGTAGGACTTCTTTTCGGAGAAGGCAATGGCACCCCACTCCGGTACTCTTGCCAGGAAAATTCCACGGATGGAGGAGCCTGGTGGGCTGCAGTCCATGGGGTCGCTACAAGTCGGACACGACTGAGAGACTTCACTTTAACTTTTCACTTTCATGCATTGGAGAAGGAAATGGCAACCCACTCCAGTGTTCTTGCCTGGAGAATCCCAGGGACAGCGGAGCCTGGTGGGCTGCCGTCTGTGGGGTCACACAGAGTCAGACATGACTGAAGCGACTTAGCAGCAGCAGCAGGACTTCTTTTTATGTGGGTATAACTATATATCATTTTGCTTATGAAAGATTTGTCTTTTTGCCGTTTTTCTTTTCTTGTCTTTTTTCTTAACAATTACTTGAAGGTTATTTCTCTATTAAGGAAATTAACTCTTTATGATGGATGGCAAATATCTTTCCTCAGCTATTTTCATGCTTTATTTTCTTTATAATATTTCTTTAATTTTAATTTTTATGCAGTTTTGTGTTGCTATTTACAGTTATTACAAAATATTGGCTATAGCCCTTTGTTATATAATAAATAGTACCTGCATGCTTAGTCATGGCCAGCTCTGCAGCCCCATGACTATAGTCCACCAGGATCCTCTATCCAGGGAATTTTCCAGGCAAGACAGTTTAGTGGATTGCCATTTCCTACTCCATGTGTAATGCATCCTTGAGTCTATCTTACACCCAATAGTTTGTACCTCCTACTCTCCCTTCCCTTTATTGCCCCTTCCTCTCTCCTCACTGGTAACCCCTAGTTTGTCCTCTATATTTGTGAGTCTGCTTCAGTTTTGTTATATACTCATAGTTTGTTGTATTTTTGAATTCCATATATAAGTGATATCACTCAGTGTTTATCGTTCTCTGACTTTTTCACTCTTTATGGTATTTCTTTTTGTTGTGCAGCTTTTTAATATATATATATATTTTACGTTTACTGTTTCAAATTTGATATTTTTATTTTTTTACCTCAAACCATCTGAATTGAAAATTTGCTATGATAAATTTACATATGTGTCATAGCAAAAAAATTAAAGTAACTGCTGAGCATTTGGTAGAAAATGCAGATTGTATTATCATATTGTCTTAGCTTCAGTCTCTGTAGCATCAACCTCCTTCCTGAAATGTTTACAGGTTCAAACTCTCACTAACCTGTACTCACCACCACTTGAACAGTGCCTATAGATTCTATGTCTTTCTTGCTGTGAAATCTCCCTTGAGCATTTCAAGTGGCAAATGCCATGTTTCTGAAATTGTCATTTCTGTTTGTTTTGCTAAGTATTTTCCAATTTTTTTTTTTATGTTTGAAGCAAAATATTTAATGGAGTTTATTTATATAACAGCTTATGTTCATTGCAGTATAGAAACAAAGCATAATTTGTATTGAACATCATAGAAGTCACTGCATGCAGAACACAAAGCTACTAATTAATAAATTCATTAAGTATTAAATTATTAGGTAATTGATGTTTTAAATGCTTTATGTTATGCAAAAGCCCATGGGGGATTGTCCTATTGCTGTTTCAGAGTGTTTATCGACATCTGGGAAAGTTAGCTGGAGGTTTTGGATGGACCAATCGTATTATTATTATTTCCATTTAGTATAATGGAAATAAGCCTCCCTCTATCCGAAAATTTGCCATCCAGCATGTTGACCAGCTTGTGTTAGATTCAGATAAGCAGTGTTGTTTGTACTTGTTTGAGTCGTTTTCTCTTTATTTCACATATCTTTGATGTATTTGAGTTCTACCCTGATGTTTGGTGTGATCTATAATACCAAATTTTTTCTTCTGCTATATGGCCATCTAGTTATTATAACTCTATTTATCAATAGACCTAATCTTTATTCAACTTCTTTCAGATGTTATTTCATAAACTGTATTCATCAAAGTGCTTGTGTATATCTAACTCTTAAATATTATCTTTTTTTGAAGGTGCAGATATCTCTTTGTGATGGTAATCACCTTTCTTTTGCTATATATTCAGAGGTAGAATTACTGGATCATATTGTAATTCTATTTTTAATTTTCCAGGGAATGCCATACTCTTTTCTCCCATGTCTGTCCCAATCTATATCTCTTCCTATAGTGCACAAGAGTTCCATTTTCTCTACACTTATTTCTTATCTTTCTGATCAGCACCAGCCTGAGAGATGTGATATAATATCTCACCATTATTTTGATTGCATTTTTCTGATGATAGTGATGTTGAGCACATTTTCATGTACCTGTTACCATCAGAATAACTTCTTCAAAGAAATATTTATTTAGGTCTTTTATCTATTCTAAATTTTTTCAATTTATTTAAGCTAAAAATAAGTTTATGCATTTCTCCCACTCACCGCTGGCAACCACCAATTGTTTCATGACATCTATGAGCTTGTTCTTATTTCAGCTAATATAATGCCCTCAGGGTTCATGTATGTTGATGCAAATAGCAAGATTTCATTCTTTATTAAATCTGAATAATATTCTATTATATACACATATATGTGTATATATACATGTATACACACCATTTCTTTCACCATTTATTTGTCCATCAGTGGACACTTAGGTCATTTCCATATCTTGGTTATTGTAAATAATGCTTCAATGAACATGTGTGCATATATATCTTCTGAAGCTAGTGTTTTAATTTTTTTCTGATATATACTCTAAAGTGGAACTGCTGAATCATATAGTAGTTCACTTTTTTAACCTCCATACATTTTAACATTATTCACAGAAGTTTAAACATGGCAACAAACTAAATATCTATCAATGGATGAATGGATAAAGAAAAAATGATACAGATGGAGATACAGGAATATTACTCAACTGTAAATAAGAAGGAAATCCTGTCATTTACAACAACATGGATGAACCTGGAGTACATTATGCTAAGTGAAATAAGCCACATAGAAGGATAAATACTTTATGATTTCACTTTTACATAGAATCTGAAAAGGTCAGACTCGTAGAAGCAGAGAGTAGAATGGCAAGTGCCAGTGGTGGGGGAAATGGGGAGATCTTAGTCAAAGCAAACAAACTTGCAGTTATAAGATAAATAAATTCTGAAGACCTAAGTACAGCATGATGTTTATAGTTAATAGTAGTGTACTGTATATTTGAAATTTCCTGAAAGAATAGATCTTAAATGTTCTCACTACACACATACACACAAGGTGACTGTGTGAGGTGATGGCTATATTAACCAACTTGCAGGGCTTCCCAGGTGGCACTGTTGGTAAAGAATCCTCCTGCCGTCACAAAAGATGCAAAAGACCTGAGTTTGATCCCTGGGTTGGAAAGGTCCTCTGGAGAAGGAAACGGCAACCTGCTCAACTATTCTTTCCTGGAAAGTTCTATGGACAGAGGAGCCTGGAAGGCTATAGTCTATGGGGTCTATAGTCAAACATGCGTAAGTGAGCACACGTGTCGTATTAAATCATGACACTGTTCTTCTTAAAGAAAGATAGCACATTGTACACCCTAAATATAAACGATTTTTATTTGTCAATTATACCTCAATAAAGCTGGAGAAAACAAGTTACAGCGAAAAATTTTCCCAAATTTATAACAAACACCAAACCACAGAGTCAAAAATCACTAACCAGAATAAATACATGCAAGTATGCGCATGTCTCCCCCAACTCACACAAACCGTCCCCAGACATGCTACTAGATGTATCATATTCAAACTGTAAAAAAAAAAAATCAATTGACTATGAATCTCATCATATTTAGACATTATCTTCTGTACCACTGATCTATTTGTCCATCAATATGCCAATACTAAATTTTCATGATTATTAAAAAATCAAAAAAGTCTTAAAATTAAAAAATAAAATTAAAATCCTTTATGGTTCTGCCTAAGCTTTATTATCTTCTCTTTTTAATCATTCTTAGAATTTCATCTTCTATATGCTGATAACTCTCAAATATGAACTTCCAGCTCTGTTCTTTCTTGAATTTTGTATCTGTATACTTAACTGCATACTTTACTAATTTGCTGTCCAAATTTACTGAGATTTCAAAAGGAATCTCGACCTCAAGATGTTCATAACTTAGTCAAATTTCCTCCTCATTGATGTACAATATCCAGTCTTTTATGGCAGTTAATGACGCCGTTTTTTTCATGAAGCTGCTCAAATATTTCTTCCTCACTTCTCATCCACACTCACTTGCAAGTGATCTTTTAATTTCTTAAATAACTGTCAAAACTAGTCAATTCTTTCCGCTTTCACCACTACAACACTAGACGAGAAATCATGATCTGGTCTCTGTTTCTTCTTTCACTCATTTATGCACCAGCTTAGTCCATTCTTCTCAGTGCTTCCCATACAAAGAATATTTGTAGTGGAGATTTAATATTGCAATTCCTGATGACAGCTCATTTGTGAGTTCCACTTCGCTATATAATAAAGTCCAATATCCTTTACAGTATTTACAATATTCCCATGATGTTAGTGACCAACCTCTTACCTTTATTAAACTCCAGACATGAGTTTCTTTTGAGTCCCAAATACATAACACTTTTTCTACTTCTAAAACTTCACATGCAAATTCTCACTTCCAGTAATTGTCACTCAATCTCTATTTATTTTTCCTGGCTAATGTTTCTTCATTTTCAAGTTTTAAATGACATTCCTCAAGAAAGCATTTACCAATTCATTACTTTGAAAATTTATATATTAAGTATCAGGCACACTTTAAGGTATCGTGGAGGATAGCGTTTTACCAAAGCTTAAGGAAGCTGTTTTCTATTGTGGGAGAAAGCAAATGTAAACAAATATGAATAAGTAAGTCCGCAGAATAATAGAGATAGGCAGTACTGATACACACTCATTATGCACTGGAAAGTGGTTTAGTTTGTCAGACTACGGAGATATACAGTTTAGCTGCTGTCCTGAGTTTCAAAACATCCCTGTGTGAACAGATTAACCTGGTTCTCCACCCCAGCACTCCCAGACTATCTAGTAAAGAAAGGCATAATGTCTAAAAGAGCAGGGGTTCTCCTCCCCTGCCTCCTGCATTTATTTTGCTTATCTGGTACTAGAGCCTTTCAATCCTTCAGAGGTCCCAATTGCCAAGCACTACCAATTGATTCCCCAAGGATTCTGAAGCACTTTATCTTCTGGCATGCATGGCCCTGTGCCTCTGGTTCAGTTCAGTTCTGTCACTTAGTAGTGTCCAAATATTTGCGACCCCATGGACTGCAGCATGCCAGGCTTCCCTGTCGATCACCAACTCCCATAGTTTACTCAAACTCATGTCCGTTGAGTGGGTGATACCATCCAACTATCTCATCCTATGTCATCCACTTCTCCTCCTGCCTGCAATCTTTCCCAGCATCAGGGTCTTTCCCAATGAGTCAGCTGTTTGCACCAGGTGGCCAAAGTATTGGAGTTTCAGCTTCAACATCAGTCCTTGCAATAAACACCAGGACTGATCTCCTTTAGGATGGACTGGTTGGATCTCCTTGCAGTCCAAGGGACTCTCAAGAGCCTTCTGCAACACCACAGTTCAAAAACATCAATTCTTCAGTGCTCATCTTTCTTTATAGTCCAACTCTCACATCCATACACGACTACTGGAAAAAACATAGCCATGACTAGATGGATCTTTGTTGGCAAAATAATGCTTTTTAATATGCTGTCTAGGTTGGTCAAACCGTTTATTCCAAGGAGTAAGCGTCTTTTTATTTCATGGCTGCAGTCACCATCTGCTGTGATTTTGAAACCCAGAAAAATAAAGTCTGCCACTGTTTCCACTATTTCTCCATCTGTTTGCCTAAAGTGATGGGGCTGGATGCCATGATCTTAGTTTTCTGAATGTTGAGCTTTAAGCCAACTTTTTCACTCTCCTCTTTCACTTTCATCAAGAGGTTCTTTAGTTCTTCTTCACTTTCTGCCATAATGGTGGTGTCATCTGCAAATCTGAGGTTAGTGATATTTCTCCCAGCAATCTTGAGTCCAGCTTGTGCTTCATCCAGCCCAGCGTTTCTCATGATGTACTCTGCATATAAGTTAAATAAGCACAGTGACAATACACAACCTTGACATACTCCTTTTCCTATTTGAAACCAGTCTGTTGTTCCATGTCCAGTTCTAACTGTTGCTTCCTGACCTGCATACAGATTTCTCAAGAGGCAGGTCAGGTGGTCTGGTATTCCCAACTCTTTTATAATTTTCCACAGTTTATTGTGATCCAAACAGTGAAAGGCTTTGTCATAGTCAATAAAGAAAAAATAGATTTGATCTCTGGTTCCTCTGCCTTTTCTAAAACCAGCTTGAACATCTGGAAGTTCACAGTTCATATATTGTTGAAGCATGGCTTGGAGAATTTTGAGCATGACTTTGCTAGCATGTGAGATGAGTGCAATTGTGCAGTAGTTTGAACATTCTTTGACATTGCCTTTCTTTGGGATTGGAATGAAAACTGACCTTTTCCAGTCCTGGGCCAAGGCTGAGATTTCCAATTTGCTAACATATTGAGTGCAGCACTATCATAGCATCATCTTTAAGTATTGAAATAGCTCAATGGGAATTCCATCACCTCCACTAGCTTTGTTCATAGTGATGCTTACTAAGGCACACTTGACTTCACATTCCAGGACATCTGGCTCTAGATGAGTGATCACATAATCGTCATTACCTGGTCATGAATGTCTTTTTTGTACAGTTCTTCTATGCATTCTTGCCACCTTTTCTTATCTTCTGCTTCTGTTAGGTACATATCATTTCTGTCCTTTATTGAGCCCAACTTTGCATGAAATGTTCCCTTAGTATCTCTAGTTTTCTTGAAGAGATCTCTAGTCATTCCCATTCTATTGTTTTCCTCTGTTTCTTTTCATGATCATTGAGGATGGCTTTCATATCTCTCCTTGCTATTCGTTAGAACTCTGCATTCAAATGGGTATATCTTTCCTTTTCTCCTTTACTTTTGGCTTTTCTTCTTTTCACAGCTATTTGTAAGGCTTCCTCAGAGAGCCATTTTGCTTTTTTGCATTTCTTTTTCTTGGGAATGGTTTTGCTCCCTGTCTCCTGTGCAAGGTCATGAACCTCTGTCCATAGTTCATCAGGCCCTCTGTCTATCTGATCTAGTCCCTTAAATCTGTTTCTCACTTCCACTGTATAATTGTTAGGGATTTTATTTAGGTCATACCTGAATGGTGTAGTGGTTTTCTCTACTTTCTTCAATTTAAGTCTGAATTTGGTAATAAGGAGTTCATAATCTGAGCCGTCTCCAGGTAATGTTTTGCTGACTGTATACAGCTTCTCTATTTTTGGCTGCAATGAATATAATTGATCTGATTTCGGTGTTGACCATCTGGTGATGTCCATGTGTAGAGTCTTCTCTTGTGTTGTTGGAAGAGGGTGTTTGCTATGACCAGTGCATTCTCTTAACAGAACTCTATTAGTCTTTGTCCTGCTTCATTCTGCATTCCAAGGCCAAATTTTCCTGTTACTCCAGGTGTTTCTTGACTTCCTACTTTTGCATTCCAGTCCCCTATAATGAAAAGGACATTTTTTGGGAGTTTTAATTCTAGAAGATCTTGTAGGTCTTCATAGAACGGTTCAACTTCAGCTTCTTCAGCATTACTGGTCGGGGCATAGACTTGAATTACAGTGATATTGAATGGTTTGTTGGAGACAAACAGAGATCATTCTGTCATTTTTGAGACTGCATCCAAGTACTGCATTTTGGACTCTTTTGTTGACTATGATGGCTTCTGTATTTCTTCTAAGGAATTCTTGCCCACAGTAGTAGATATAATGGTCATCTGAGTTAAAATCACCCATTCCAGTCCATTTTAGTTTGCGATTCCTAGAATATCGACATTCACTCTTGTTATCTCCTGTTTGACCACTTCCAATTTGCCTTGATTCATGGACCTAACATTCCAGGTTCCTATGCAATATTGCTCTTTACAGCATGGGACCTTGCTTCCATCACAAGTCACATCCACAGCTGGGTGTTGTTTTTGCTTTGGCTCTATCTCTTTATTCTTTCTGGAATTATTTCTCTACTGATCTCCAGTAGCATATTGGACACCTACCGACCTGGGGAGTTCATCTTTCAGTGTTCTATATTTTGCTTTTCATACTGTTCAGGAGATTCTCAAGGCAGGAATACTGAAGTGGTTTGCCATTCCCTTCTCCAGTGGAGAAAAATGTGGTCCACTGACAAAATGCGGTCCACTGGAGACTGTGGAAGGTGACTCTGGTAAACCACACTTATGGTCATCCTGCTGTCCAGTATACCAAGTTTTCTGTTCGTTAATCTCCCTCTACTTCTTAGAATCTCAGGAGCCTGCCCAGAATCCAACAGGAGAAATAGTATCCCCTTAAGACCGCACTGGCACACTTGCAGACAAATGTCTAGCACCTTTCTCCTAACATGTCTATGACCACTGGCCTGCAAATAGTCCCTGAGTCATCCTTTAGTGGCTGTTGGTGGAAATAACTTGGTGAAAAAGATCCATTAGTAAGAAAGATGATGATGATAAGAGATGAAAGAATTGGCAGAGAGATTCTTTGAATAGTTTTCAGGAATGATCTGGCCTTAGATACAGGAGTGAGTGGTTCATACAAAGCAGTAAGATAAAGGCAGGAGTTGTATGCACAGGTGATGGTAAGGAGTCAGTATGACTATAGAATCCTTGATTTTGCTTCTAATTTTTGATAAAATGAGATCCATGCTATAAAGCGAGAGTGACTATGTAGAGAGTGACTATTGTAGAAACTACAGAGTTTACACTAAATATCTTTGCTACATATCTCTTTACCACCTTTTATTTCCTGTTTCCTAGCAGTCCTTATACTTTTAATTTCTTGTGAAACATAAATCTTCATTATAAGTTCTTCCATGTTGTTTCCAGCTTTGTCTGGCATGGTATGGCCATTCAATAAATGTTGATTGAATTGAATTAAATTGAAAAATATGAACTAAAAAGGAAAATAACAATATGGAATGGAGTAGGACAGTTTCCAAGTTTGAGTGACTCTGGTTATTCACTAAAAAAACAAAAAACAAAAAACAGAGAGAGAATGTAGTAAGAGAAGAAGAATGTTAAGAATCTTTGTGAGGAATTGGCAAATTTGATTTGAATATGCTGATTTTCATGTTGTTAGAATCCATCCAAATGGAGTGCTTGCACAGGAAGTAATATGCACAAGTGGAAAGTTTGAGATTTAGTCTACCTATGTAGATTCAATTGGTCTTCCCCGGTGGCTCCGCAATGAACAATCTGCCTGCAATGCAGGAGACTCAGGTTTGATCCTTGAGTTGAGAAGATCCCCTGAGAGAGGGCATGGCAACTCCAGTATTCTTGCCTGGACAATCCCACAGATGGAGGAGTCTTGTGGGCTACAGTCCATAGGATCACAAAGAGTCAGACACGATTGAAGTGACCTAGCATGCATGCACATAGATTAAATTATCATCAAGCTGATCTCCGGTGGCTTTGGCTGCAAGGGCTTGGAATGGGGCTTAGAATGAGGCTTGCCGTGGTGAAAGGACCAGATCCTAGCCACTAGACCAGTGGTCAGTGACAAAGGTGCTGGCTCTTTGGCTTTGCAGAAAATAATTTCCACAAAGACAGAAAGTAGTGAAGCAAGTAAAGTGGTAATTAGGAGAAAAAAAGAGTAGAGTATGTGTAGACAGACACACGGGCAAACTCAGAGAGAGACGGAGTTGCTGAGTAGCACCCTCATGGCTGTTTGGATTACTTTTATGGGGCATTTTTTCTGGGTTTTCTTTGGCTAGTCATTTTGATTTGACTGATTCACAGTCTGTATTTACTATATCTCCCATGTGTGTGCACACATCTCTTAGCCTAGATGAATCCTACCAAAAAGGTGTCTGGGTAGAACATTTTTTTGACATAACTTCCATTTGACCTCCAAGAAGCCTTTTCTGTGCCTGTGTGGTTGGGGGTGTCTCCTGACTTTCAGAAGAAGAAATATGTGGTCTGAGCAAGACCCAGCCTCCTCCCTTAATTGCCCTGCCTTTCTTGTCTTGGTGTTTCAGTCGATAGAGAATGAATATCCAATTGCTTTACCTTCAGGGGACCCATCTGCCTCCGGCCTCAAAGCTATAAGAGTATAGGTAGTAGCTGAAACTGTATAGATTGTTTGTGTTGCCAGCTAAGAAAGAATGCTTTGTAATTAGAAGCCTAGGAGGCAAAAACTGAACCTAAGATAACATGACCATTGATTTAATGAACTGGATTTTACATTTCCATTCCCTTTCCTTGTTAGTCATTAGATGGTTCTTGCATTTTTCCTTTTCCTCATTTTCTCCTTTTCCTCTTCCCCCAGCCCCCAGAGAGATTTTAAGCTCCTAGAACATAACATTTAAAACTTTTGTTTCCTAAATCCCAACTACTGATCACATTAAGTTTGATAACTATTTGTTACTTTTTTTATCTAGCTATGTTGGTTGTCACTGAAAGTGAAAGTAAAGTCGCTCAGTCGTGTCTGACTCTTTGCAACCCCATGGACTGTAGCCTACCAGGCTTCTCAGTCCATGGGATTCTCCAGGCAAGAATACTGGAGTGGGTTACCATTTCCTTCTCCAGGGGATCTTCCCGACCAAGGGATCGAACCCGGGTCTCCCGCATTGGAGGCAGACGCTTTAACCTCTGAGCCCACCAGGAAAGCCCAGTAGAGAACAGATATATTGAGTTTAGGTCTAAACTTAGAAAACTCCTTTGGAGAGCTGACTCTGATGACATAATCATGGAAAACAAAGTAAGTTTTTAAAAAAGGCAAGCTGGCTTTGACAGCTTAATCATTTTTCACCTTTTGATTATTATATAATCTCATATTTCTTTTTCTTATCTATTATTGTGCCTAATCCTTATTCTTTCAAACCCTACTATTTAATCACACATTTCATTCCCCCTTTGAAAATCTCCCATTATCTTACTCTTTATAAGATAAATGTAGTCTAGTTTGTGGCATAGGGCCTGAAATTTAGAGTGTTGTAAGTTATTTCTATTTAAGCACCAGACTAGAGTAAATAAAGACTAGTGTTGCTAACAGGCAAAGATATTGAATACTTCTGAAGCCTTTTTTCAGTGAAAACAATCAAAGGCACATGTGTGAAAAGGAAAAGCTGACACTATGAGGTCCAAAGAGCAGTGAAAGTGAAGTCACTCAGTCGTGTCCAACTCTTTGCAACCCCATAGACTGTAGCCCACCAGGCTCCTCTGTCCATGGAATTTTTCAGTACTACAGTACTCTTGCCATTTCCTTCTCCAGGGAATCTTCCTCATCCAGAGATCGAACCCGGGTTTCCTGCATTGCAGGCAGATGCTTAACCATCTGAGCCACCAGGGAATCCCCCAAAGAGCAGTAGCTGGTGTAAATTTAGCCAGGCAATAAATGGCTTTCAATAAACCTAAGTTTTATTAATGAGGTAAGAATTCTTTCCTTATAGGAACTACAGGTTCACACAATGCTTTGAAACATTCTGAGTGTTGGCAGAGAAAAGTATTCAGATAGCTCAGTCGCTCAGTTGTGTCTGAATCTTTGTGACCCCATGGGCTACAGCATGACAGGCCTCCCTGTCCATCACCAGCTCCAGGAGTCTACTCAAACACATGTCCATTGAGTCAGTGATGCCATCCAACTATCTCATCCTCTCTTGCCCCCTTCTCCTCCTGCCTTCAATCTTTCCCAGCATCAGGGTCTTTTCCAATGAGTCAGTTCTTCATATCAGGCAGCCAAAGTATTGGAGTTTCAGCTTCAGCATCAGTCCTTCTAATGAATATTCAGGACTGATTTCCTTTAGCATGGACTGGTTGAATCTGCTTGCAGTCCAAGGGACTCTCAAGAGTCTTCCCCAACATCATAGTTCAAAAGCATCAATTCTTCGGCGCTCAGCTTTCTTTATAGTCCAACTCTCACATCCATACATGACTACTGGAAAAATAATAGCTTTGACTAGATGGATCTTTGTTGGCAAAATACTGTCACTGCTTTTAAACATGCTGTTTAGGTTGGTCATAACTTTTCTTCCAAGAAGTGTTAGTGGACTCAGAAAAAGTTCTAGTGCTTCAGGCTGCTTTACTTATGGATATGCTGAAATTAGAGTAATAGAAATACCATGACTTATTCTCTTTATACATAAAAAGGAATTTTTGTGTAGACAGTGATGAATTCTTACACTTTTATTCACATATTATTGCAATACTTCTAGAAACACGAATTCCAGTTTTTAGAATTGATTTGCAAGACAATAAATTTTTAAAGACCACTGACTTTTGTATTTGTCCCTTCATAGACCCTATCTTCAAATCTTTTTCTTGACTCTGCCCTTTTAGCTCTAAACCTTGCTCCTGGGTCTCCCTTAGCATCTAAGATCCATTGCTTGTTACAGTCCTAGAGCTCACTCCACTGTCTCTGTGTAGACACAGCCAATGTGTTTCCCTCTCTGTGTATTGTATTCACCTACTGATGTGGGAAGTGATTAAGGAGGTAGGCATGACAACAAGAGGAGAAAACAACATTCATAAATAAGAGTGAGAACAATGCAATTCAAATTGATGATTAGAACAACAGTGCTGTAAATAATGCATCCACAAAGTGAACAAATATATCTACTCTGCAATTGCTACACTCGCTGTTCCTGATCTGGCATGCTGTTCAGCTACCTTTGAACATTTTAAGGGATGGAAGCTAAGAACAAAAGATTTAGAACACTCCAACAAGTAAATCCTTGCCTGGCTTGTCAAATTGTACATACTTACTTTACAATTTATCACAGCTGGTATTCTTGACCTGACGCCAGGCTAAGAGATTCACAAGCAGTATGTTTCTATACGTTAACATACTTGCCTATAGAGACATTTTGATAGCTTCTTTGGAAAACTGTATATGCTCAAAGACAGAATAAGTAGCAGGTTTTAACCTCACAAATGCTGAAATTTAATGTATTTTCTTTGTATTTATTTTTATTTTGATCTGTTTTGTCCCACATGTGGCTTTATGTTTTTCTCAACTAAATGATGAACTCCTGAAGAGTATGGACTTTTAATATCTAGCAGAGTACTACCTATCTAACCCATGCTACTCCATGCGAATGTGGGATGTTAAAGATGGGGAAAGTGAGACATCACTTATGGATAAATTCAACAATTTATGTGCTTGACCCTATGCTGTATTTTTGAGATGCCAATATGATGAAAAGACTCTCAGTCCAAGGGAATGTCTTTTTCTGTTTCTCCATAGATAGTAACATACTCAAGGAACTGGAAGGTCATTGAAGAACAGATATTGTTCCTACACTTGTGAAATTTATTTCTAATCAGTATGAAGACAACAAAACATTATAGATTTTTGCTTTTAATTACAATTTGATCATGCAACAAACAGATATATAGGGAGCAATAAATGTATATCAGGGAAACACAAGGTATTCTGAACGGTATATTATAAAGTGTGTTTCTGTTGCTTTGTTTTTTTGCGTGTGTCATTTTAAAAGGAAGTGACATTTGAGTTGAATTTTAACGACTGAAAGGATGACTAGATTGTAGGAAAAAAAAAAAAATCCAAACAGTGGGAACAGTCAATGCAAAGATCCTGAAGATGAGAAACATCAGGGGGTGGGGGTGGGGGAATATCTAAGGAGATGGAAAACTTCAAGAGGAAGGTGGTGGTAATGTCACAGCCATTAACAAATGGCACCAAGCACTTTGTTTGTGTTTTTGTTTTTGTTTTAAACTCTCATTTCAATCAAATGAGCCATAGTTCATTTTAATCAGGGTACCAACATAATTATGAGCCCATTCTGTCAGATAGTCTTACATACTAGCTATTAGCATACTGCTATCCTTATGAAAATATTTAGATTAAATCACAGAAGAATGGACTTTACACTCAAAATAGGTAAAAACTCTTCAGATTCACACTGTAAATTTCCACGTATTTGAAAATTCAACCTTACACAAACACATTCATGCCCCACTTACACTTACCCAGTGTCACTTTTCACATTATGTCTTCCTCAAGCCCTCTGAGGTATGTTTTATCACTGCTGACATCTGCTTGGCTTCCTTCAACGTGACACAGTTATATCCAAAACCTGGTGATTCTTATCTAATTTTTCATTCTCCGGCATTTTTCTCTCCTCCAACTTGCTCAAAAAAGGTGTCTCTGGATTTTTACCTGGGCTCTCTTGACTTTCCTCTCTGTATTCCCTTCCTTAGGAATTTGGAATACTGTAGCAGTTGATAGTGGGTATCTCTGATGGCTCAACAGGTAAATAATCTGACTGCCATGTAGGAGACACAGGAAATGTGGGTTCGATGCCTAGGTTGGAAAGATCCCCTGGAGAAGGAACTGACAACCGCTCTAGTATTCTTGCCTGAAAAATCCCATGGAAAGAGGAGCTTGGCAGGCTACCATCCAGTGGATTGGAAAGTCAGACACAGCTGAGTGACTAAGCACACAGCACAGTAGCTGACAGCATTTCTAATAAAAGTAAACTTTATTATTAGATACTATGGTAAGTGGTGTGTTTTATTGTGGGATTTTGGTTTTTAATTTTTTACAAGATCTATTGTTGCAATTACCCCTTAAAACAGTCTGCTTTCTATCTGCTGCCCACTCTTCCTTGGTTTATAGTGTAGTACACAGATGACACAATAAGGAAGTATTATTAGTATTTCCATATCATAGATGAAAAGTACGAGCCTTAGAAACATTAGCTCAAGATCACACATTAAGTAACTGCAGGCGAGAGATTCAGACTAGCAAGGCTGACTTGATATCACAAGCCTGGATCACAAATCTGCCTCATTAAAGATTGAACACAGTAAGTAGACTCAACCCCAGAACAGATGCTATGTGATAATTGTATAGACTTGACTTAAAAACTATTAAGTAATATTTTTGAATCCTCATTTCATCAGTTACTAGCTTTATAATGCTGGATAAATTTCTGAATTTCTCTGAATTTGATTTTCATCAATGAAATTAATATTTTAAAAGCCTCAACTATAGTTTTATTATGAAAATAATATATGTAAGCATTTAGTACTCTGCCCTGCACTTAGTCAACATTTAAAACCATTATTCTTTTTTGGTAATCTCTAAGGTAAATAACTTTTAATTTTCAATGTACTCTCTGTTGAATATCAATTCTAATAAAGAATTATAAAATTTATGTGTGTGTGTTCAGTCTTGTCTGACTCTTTTCAACCTGTTGTATTGTAGCCTGATTACTCTGTCCATTGGCTTTTCCAGGCAAGGATAGAGGGGTGGAGTGCCATTACCTTCTCCATGTTAATGCTCAGTTCCCTTTAGGCGCTCAGTCACGTCTAACTATTTGTGACCCCATGAATGCATCACGACAGGCTTCCTTGTGCATAACCAGTTGCAGGAGATTGCTCACACTCATGTCCATCGAGTCGGTGATGCCATTCATCCTCTGTCTTCCCCTTCTCCTCTGCCTTCAGTCTTTCCTAGCAGCAGGGTCTTTTCCAATGAATCAGTTCTTTGCATCAGGTGGCCAAAGTACTGGGGATTCAGCTTCAGCATCAGTCTTTTAAATGAATATTCACAATTGATTTCCTTTAAGATTGGCTGGTTGGATCTCCTTGCAGTCCTAGGGAATCTCAAGAGTCTTCTCCAACACCACAGTTCAAAAGCATCAATTCTTCAGCACTCAGCTTTCTTTATAGTCCAACTCTCACATCCATATATGACTACTGGAAAAACCATAGTTTTGATAATAAATAATAAGGAATATGAGTCTATATGTAAATTTGAGCTCTAGAGAAACAAAACTGATTTAAATTTTTTCATCCTTCCAAGGCCAATTTTCTCCTCCCTTGGGGTCAATAACAGCAACATTGAAAATCTATGTTCTACAATGGCCATAAAATTTCCAATGACTCATAATAATAATTCTTTCATTTCTCAAGTTTTACATTTACTTTTAGGTTTAAAAATGACTAATAATTAAACACAAAGTTACTTTTCTTATTCTTGTTTTCAAAGGCTAATCTGGTTCAATAATTAAAAAAATAAAATGGGCTATTGGTTATTACCTAATGGTTATTTTTGTGACTTCAACATGCTGTTTCATAATAAATTTTGGTTTGGCCACCACAATTCACTCATGAATAAAAACCAACCCATATACAAATGTAGACACATTACACATTTGAAAAAGAAAGCTTTTTCTTTACTAAATTGCCTGCTCTTTTTCTAAAAATCCTTGTTTCCTTAAATTGTATGAGTATGTGGTGTGTAAGTCATACATAATATATTCTTGTCAATGAATATATTCAGATTGGTTTTCCTAGTACTATAGCCTACACCTTTATTCCTATTAGCATTTCTTTTTCTAAGACAAACATTTCAAGAAAGGGAAATACAGAAATTTATCATATTTTCAAACAAGTTGCATTTGTAAATGAAGCAAAAATCCTCAGGGAGATTTGATTTTAAAGTATCTAAAGGCCAAATGCAGTTATTTGATTACTAGTTTTAGGTAAAATAAATAAATAAATGACTGCTACATATACAAATGGCTTAAAAGCAAATATAATTTTAAACGTGCAGACTATAATATACAACGTGCAGAATCTGACCTCATAGTAAACAATTTTCTATAACTGCCTTCAGGTTAAAAAAAAAAATAGGAGAGACTTAATAGTTCTTAACACTTCAAATGCTAGACAACAGAGAGTAAATTCTTATCTCATATCATAAGAATTGCCTATTGTTAAAATAGTGTGGACATTTTTAAAGGAAGAAAGTATTTAAAAATGAAACAAGATCATTATTTAGGACACACCATAGAAAATATAATCCCAATGAATGATACAATAATACTTTTCATTTAGGAATGACAGCTGACTCGTGAATTTATTTTTTTAGCTGTTTTTTATAAGGAATACTAGATTATATAAAAACATATTCAGCTTTGAATACCTAAGAGTGGTTTAAATTGTTTATAATTTTATCCACCTGGGAACAACAATTGAAACAGCCTTAGAAAGAAAGAGATAGTGCTAAGTCTTGTCTGACTCTTGCAATCCCATGAACTGTAACCCACCAGGCTCCTCTGTCTATGGGATTCTCCAGGTAAGAATACTGGAGTAGGTTGCCATTTCCTTCTCCAGGGGACCTTCCTGACCCAGGAATTGAACCCAGGTCTCCCATATTGCAGGCAGTTGCTTTACCTTCTGAGCTACACAGGAAGCCCCATAATATTCTCTACCAACCGTGCCATAAGGGAAGCCCAGGAATACTGGAATGGTTAGCCTATCCCTTCTCTGGCAGGTCTTTCCAATCCAGGAATTGAACTGGGGTCTCCTGCATTGTAGGAGGATTCTTTACCAACTGAGCTGTCAGGAAAGCCCTATTATCCTTAATTGTATATAATAATGGTGGGGAAAATATGGGTAACTTACATGAAAACTTGATTAAAGAAGCAAGTATTTTATGAAGTAAAACAAGTATTCTGTGAAGTCTTCATGTTTAGTTTTGTGATCTTATGAAGAGATTCTTAGGAGATAATTTTCATAGATCTGTCAAATACAAATTGCCAGTTGCCATGCACTCACCATCTACCACTGCTGCTGCTGCTGCTAGATTGCTTCAGTTGTGTCCGACTCTGTGCAACCCCGTAGATGGAAGCCCATGAGTCTCTCCCAGGCCATCTACCTCTACAAGGATTAAATCATGCTATTGCAGCTGCTGATCTCAACAACTCCTGAAAGGAGTTCAGGGTGAGGGCAGACATGAGGCTGTCACACTCAGGGAAAAACTGGCAGGACAAGTCTTCAGATAATTAGATATTTTAAGGAATTGATTTCATGAGCCCAATTCTTGTATCTCCTCATATCTAAAAAAGCACTACAATCATTCATGGTGAATATTCTGTTATCATGTGGATGTTCTGTCAGGTAAATGTTTCTGCTAGTCGCTGTTCCTTGTGACTACCAGAAAGCTTCATAAGACTAGTAGAAACCTGGAAAAATATGTGCTTGTTTGCATATATTACCCCTTCATCAAAGTTGTATTTATACTGACCTTCTCTCTGCTTCTTTGGAGCAATTTCTCAGAGCTATCTGAGGTGCTGTCTTCCAGGCTGCAGCTTTTCATTTTGCCCCAAATATAATTTAACTTGCAGATCTCAAGTTGTGCATTTTTAATTTGGCAGATCTCATATTTCTGCACATCTTTTGGGAAAGTATCCTGATCAACTTTTTCTGGACTATATTATCAAAGATGTTTGTATAGCAAACAACCTTGAAAGATAGAGACAGTCCCTCTTGTCTCTTCCTTCCCCACACTCACATTTTAAGTAAATGGAGGGATAGTTAGTGTACTAACCAATGTAACAGAGGAAATGTCTCCTACTAGAGCAAAGGTCAGGGAGGCTTACTGCCCATTATAAAAGGCTGGATTCCTAAACTAACTAAACTAAAGCTCCATGAGAATAGGTGTCATCCCCTCTTTACCTCACTCTATGGGAACTAGATTTCAGAAAATGTGTTGTGTTAATCGTTCAGTTGTATCCAACTCTTTGAAACCTCATGGATTGTAGCTCACCAGTCTCTTCCGTCCATGGAATTCTCTAGGCAAGGATACTGGGGTGGGTTGCAATTCCCTCCTCCAGGGGATCTTCATGACCAAGGGATCAATTCTGCATCTCCTGAATTGCAGGCAGATTCTTTACCGTTTGAGAAATGCTGAAACAGTACTATTGCTATTGCTGTTGAGGTAGACATTGTTAGACAGTCAGTATAAGGTTGAGGCCTTGATTCTTTTTTTTTTTAGTTTTTAACTCCAACTTTAATTTCACATAAGCATCTTGTTCTACTAATCTGTACCTGTTGTTTAGTTTCCAGGCGTTTAGAAGAATGCCGCCATGGTCTGGAGGACCATAAAACATCCAGACCCATAATAAGACAATCAGTAATTGCCATCAAACTTATCAAGGGAAAAACCCCTGGTGGATCATTAAGTCTTAAATATACACCTGGTCCTTAAACAATAGGCTGAGATCATGAGAAAGAGTCACAGACTGCCAGCTCAATGCCTAAAAAACCCAGGGACTAGGAATTAAAAAAAAAAAAAAAGCCATAAAAATGACCTACTGGACATGGTGGCTTTTTAAAATGATTGGTCAAAAATTACATACAACAGGTGCCCCAAACCAGCCCAAAATGAACAAATCAATACTGGCAAAGATATATACTGTGTTATTCTCACATCTGAGGGCTCTTCACCCTCTCTCAGTGTCTATGCTGAAAGCTCTGTTATCTCTACCTTCTGAAATAAACTGTAAAATTTTGTAAGTTTATAAATTTCAGCTTTAGGTTCTATGAACAAGGACTTGGTTTCCCATTTCATCTGTGGGGGCCCTTTACCCCTTCTCAGTGTCTATGCTGAGAATTTTGCATCTCTGTGATCTAAAATAAACTTTGCCTCTGTGAGTGTTTGCGAGTTTACAAAGTTCAGTTTTCAGTTCTGGCAAAAAAGGACTCGGTTTCCTATTTCACTGTGGGTAATAAAGGAGGATCATGGCATCCGGTCCCATCACTTCATGGGAAATAGATGGGGAAACAGTGGAAACAGTGTCAGACTTTTTTTGGGGGGGCTCCAAAATCACTGCAGATGGTGACTGCAGCCATGAAATTAAAAGACAGTTGCTCCTTGGAAGAAAAGTTATACCAACCTAGATAGCATATTCAAAAGCAGAGACATTACTTTGACGACTAAGGTCCATCTAGTCAGGGCTATGGTTTTTCCTGTGGTTATGTATGGATGTGAGAGTTGGACTGTGAAGAAGGCTGAGCGCTGAAGAATTGATGCTTTAGAAGTGTGGTGTTGGAGAAGACTCCTGAGAGTCCCTTGGACTGCAAGGAGATCCAATCAGTCCATTCTGAAGGAGATCAGCCCTGGGATTTCTTTGGAAGGAATGATGCTAAAGCTGAAACTCCAGTACTTTGGCCACCTCATACGAAGAGTTGACTCATTGAAAAGAACTCTGATGCTGGGAGGGATTGGGGGCAGGAGGAGAAGGGGACGACCGAGGATGAGATGGTTGGATGGCATTACAGACTCGATGGACGTGAGTCTGAATGAACTCCGGGAGTTGGTAATGGACAGGGAGGCCTGGCGTGCTGCGTTCATGGGGTCGCAAAGAGTCAGACATGACTGAGTGACTGAACTGAACTGAACTGAACTGAATAAAGGAGTTTTGATGCTTTAAGTATTTCAAGAAATCTCTCTCCCTCTCTCCTTCCCCTCTGTATCTCCTTCCTTCACATGCCTATAAGATGAACATTAAGTTGACTCATAACCAGGTCTCTTAGAGGAAAACCCAGTTTTAATCCCTCTGCCTTGTTCTTGCCTGGTACATCAGTGTAGTTCAAGTCAACATCACAGGTTAGAGGAGACCCTTAAGGAGAAAAAATTTTCATATTTCAGAACTGTTGGTATTTATTTGACAAGATGTGTAATGTGAAGGTGAAAATGTTAGTTACTCAGTTATGTCCAACTCTTTGAGACTACATGAACTGTAGCCCTCCAGGTTCCTTTGTCCATGGAATTCTCCAGGCAAAAATACTGGAGTGGGTAGCAATTCCCTTCTCCAGGGGCTCTCCCCGGCCCAGGGATTGAGTGCATGTCTCCTCTCCTGCAGGAAGATTCTTTATCTTCTGAACCACCAGAGAAGCCCCATAATGCAAAGGTAGCATAATGCAAATAATGTGACAGTTTGACCAGGGATCCTTAATTTAATATACTACCATCTCTGCATAATACATGAGTATTCAAATTGTTAAAAAACAAAATTTAACTGAGTCAATTATAGAGATCTTATTGGTTTTATTCAATGATTCATCAACTAGACAGCATCAAATCAAGCAGATAGAAAGGAGATCTGAGGAACTGCACAAGATGAAAGACTTTTATAGGCAGAAGAGCTCAGGAACAAGGAAGTTATACTAGCTCCCTAAATAGGCTTTTCCTTTTCTTAAAAAATTTTTTTTGCAATGTTATTTTCCTTTACAGGATGTCAGAGGTCTATCAGACAGATTATCTCACTCATGTTGATCAGGCAGCTCCTGTCTGAGTAGTTGAAGATTCTGTTTCTGAGAGAGCTGCAAATGTATTAAGTCAATGTGGTGACAAACGGCTTACAGAAGCGGCTATCTTTTGGGTGTGTGTTTTTAACAATATGAAGAAATATTTTCACAGCAGTTCCTATCATGTTTTGACTGCAGAGTAATTTTCTACAAATTCTGGAAAATATCTGTGGTACTAAGAGTTTTTTGGTTTTGAAGTTATTAAAGATTATGAGCCTTTGATTAAGGAGAAGGAAGGTGGAAATTGACCTATGCTTGTGCTCAGTTGTTAAGCCTTGTTCGACTCTTTTGAATGACTAGCTCGCCAGGCTCCTCTGTCAATGGGATTTCCCAGGCAAGAATATTGGAGTAGGTAGCCATTTCCTTCTTGATGGAATAAACAAGTCTACTTATATCTGAAGTCCAACCTGGTGGTCAAATCCAACTGTCTGGATCCACCAGTTCACTTTCAGCAACACACTGTTACTTAATTTTCTTCTTTTTAAATCCTTCACATCAAGATGATGGCGAGGATCTAAAAGAGATCTGCTTTTCTATTTTTACTGGCCAAAGTACCAGTATATAGCTTCTCTCAAGATTACTTTTTCTCCCATTTAGTGGGAAATAGGAAGAAAATCTAAATTTCCTAACTTTATTATGCATTCATTCTACTTTTATTTAGCTGCAATTAAAGATCATGTCCTTTTTCTCATTTTCTACATTATTGAGCTGTTTCCTTGAAGGAATAGATAATGCTCCCTGCTCTTCAAAGGGAGAGAAATAAGAAAGGATGTCAATTTTAGGTGTTCGTTTAAATCTTGTCCTTGGTGAGGATCATTCAGATAATAATCTTTCGTGTTGTTTCAGGAGTAGAGAGACAAGTGTAAAGAAAAGTCTTAAGATCTTTCCTCCTTTGTATGCCAACATTAACAGTATGTAGTTCAGTAACTGAGGCCCAGGAAGACTTTTTAAACTAGCTGATATTATTAGAGAAATGGTTTGGGGAGACATCCTTCCATTCTTTGAATTACAAACCCCTCAAGCCAATGGGTCAAACTATGTTAATTTATGACTTTGCTAGAGCTCCTAAAATAATTTTATTTTATAAATCATTCAATAAATTAATGTAGACATAACTATCATTTCACATATTAAGAAAGCAATGTGCTTTAAAAGAAATGCGGCACAGAAAAAAATGTTAAAAAAGTACTTTGTTAAATTATGTAGAAAAGATAGTTTAAAGAAGTTCAAGTGTTTTTCTTTTTAATTCATAGAAGATAAGGGTAAAGAATAAGTAGATGGATGTATATTAGTAGAACAAAGTTAATGCAATTAAATACACTAAATAAAATAGTACCATTTTTGAAATTATTGCTTTCTCCATATTATTATGACTATTATTTAAGCTGATATCCTGGTCAAGATCAGTGAAAATTATGCTCTAGCTTTACAATTGCTATGTGAAAATACAGAATTCTTTATAAATTTAAACATTATTTTTGTGCAGGGACAATGCTAATATTCTCTGCATTGTTCCAATTGTAGCATTAAGTGTTGCTGAAGCGAGCACTAAAGTATACCAAAATGCCAAAATCTAAAAAAAACTATATCAATGGCTCAAGCAATTTGAGAAATTGATCTATAATGAACCTGCAATATTGATGTAGTAGGACATTGGATACATTGGTCGTATGAGAACACTTGGCCTTACCTGGTGGCGCTAGTATTAAAGAACACATCTTCCAATGAAGAAGACATGAGTCATGGGTTCAATTCATCAGTCAGGAAGATCCCCTGGAGGAGGGCATGGCAACCACCTCCAGTATTCATGCCTGGAGAATCCCATGACAGAGGAGCCTGGCAGGCTATGGTCCATGTGGTCACAAAGAGTCAGACATGACTGAAGCCACTTAGCACATGCATAAGAGAACTACATTTCTGACAGGACACTAGAGGGGAGTTAGTAGCTTATATTTTCATAATAAGAAAGAACTACAAAAAAATGCATCTGTATCTTAGAAGAAAATTTTAACAGACCTACAGTTAATATTTCTAGAACTAACACCAAAAAAAGATGTCCTCTTCATCAGAGGGGACTGAAATGAAAAGTAGGAAGTCAAGAGATACCTGGAGTAACAGAAAGTTTGGCCTTGGATTATAAAATGAAGCAAAGCAAAGGATAAAATAATGTTGCCAAGAGAATGCCAGGGTCATAGCAAACACCCTCTTCCAGCAACACAAGAGATGACTCTACACATGGACATAACTTGATGGTCAATAATGAAATAGACTAATTATCAAAGAGGCAAAGCTCTATACAGTCAGCAAAAACAGACCTGGAGATAACTGTGGCTCAGATCATGAACTCCTTATTTCAAACTTCAGACTTAAATTGAAGAAAGTAGGGAAAACCACTAGGCAATTCAGTTATGACCTAAATCAAATTCCTTATGATTATACAATGGAAGTGACAAATAGATTCAAGGGATTACATCTGATAGAGTACCTGAAGAACTATGGACAGAGGTTCATAACATTGTACAGGAGGTGGTGATCAAAACCATCCCTAAGAAGAAATGCAAAAAATAAAGATGGTTGTTTGAAGAGGCATTGGAAATAGCTGAGAAAAGAAGAGAAGCAAAAGGCAAAGGAGAAAAGGAAAGATATATTCATCTGAATGCAGAATTCCAAAGAACAGCAAGAAGAGACAAGAAAGCTTTTCTAAGTGATTGATGCAAAGCAATAGAAGAAAAAAATAGAATGGGAAAGACTAGAGATTTCTTCAAGAAAATACGAGATACCAAGGGAACATTTCATGCAAAGATGGGCGCAATAGAGGACAGAAAATGTATGGACCTAACAGAAGCTTAAGATATTAAGAAGAGGTGGCAAGAATACACAGAAGAGCTATACAAAAAAGATATTCATGACACAGATAATCACAATGGTGTGATAACTCACCTGGAGCCAGACATCCTGGAATGCAAAGTCAAATGGGCCTTAGGAAGCATCACTATTAACAGAGCTAGTGGAGGCAATGGAATTCCACTTGAGCTATTTCAAATCCTGAAAGATAATGCTGTGAAAGTGCTGCACTCAATATGCCAGCAAATTTGGAAAACTCAGCAGTGGTCATGGCCACAGGAATGGAAAAAATCAGTTTTCATTCCCATCCCAAAGAAAGGCAATGCCAAATAATCTTCAGACTACCACACAATTGCACTCATTTCACACAGTAGCAAAGCAATGCACAAAATTCTTAAAGCAAGGCTTCAACAGTACATAAATTGAGAACTTCCAGATGTTTAAGCTGGATTTAGAAAAGGCAGAGGAGCCAGAGATTAAATTGAAAGCATCCATTGGATCATAAAAAAAAAAAAAAAAAAGAGAGAGCAAATTCCAGAAAAACATCTACTTCTGCTTCAATGACTACGCTAAAGCCTTTGACTGTGTGGATAATAATAAGTTGTGGAAAATTCTTAAAGAGATGGGACCACTTTACCTACCTCCTGAGAAATCTGTGTAAAGGTCAAGAAACAACATTATATGTCTTTTAGTGTTGCTATAATTTTTTTCTTATAGATAACAGGTAATGAAAAAAGATTGAGAAACACTACAATAGGGTTTTTAACTTTAATATTTAAAAGCAAAATATTTTTCTATAAGAAATTAAACATATATATTAAGATTTTCTTTTGGGTAGTTGCCATGAAATATCTGAGATATTTCTTTAAATAAACTAATTTTAATCTGCTCTGTGCCAAAAATAAATACATAAATAAAACTGAAAACATTAGAAAACATTGCTGTGAAATGTTGTATCCAGATGATAAATAGATATAGGTAGATAAATGGGCTTCCCTGGTGTCTCAGATAGTAAAGCATCTGCCTGCAATACAGGAGACCCAGGTTCAATCCCTGGATTGGGAAGATACCCTACAGAAAAGAATGGCAACACACCCCAGTATTCTTCCCTGGAGAATTCCATGGATAGAGGACCCTGGTGAGCTACAGTCCATGGGTTTTAAAAGAATTGGACATGAATAAGAAACTAATACACACAGAGATAGACAGATAGATAAATGATAGATTATAGATAGGTAATTATTTGAATTTGACAATAAGGAGTTCATGATCTGAGCAACAGTTAGCTCCCAGTCTTGTTTTTGCTTACTGTGTAGAGCTTCTCCATCTTTGTCTGCAAAGAATATAATCAATCTGATTTCAGTGTTGACCATCTGGTGATGTCCATGTGTAGAGTCTTCTCTTGTGTTTTTGGAAGAGGGTGTTTGCTATGACCAGTGCATTCTCTTGGCAAAACTCTATTAGTCTTTGCCCTGCTTCATTCCGCATTCCAAGGCCAAATTTACCTGTTGCTCCAGGTGTTTCTTGACTTCCTACTTTTGCATTCCAGTTCCCTATAATGAGAAGGACATCTTGTTTGTGTGTTAGTTCTAAAATGTCTTGTAGGTCTTCAAAGAACCATTCAACTTCAGCTTCTTCAGTGTTACTGGTTGGGGCATAGACTTGGATTACTGTGATATTGAATGGTTTGCCTTGGAAACGAGCAGAGACCATTCTGTTGTTTTTGAGATTACAACCAAGTACTGCATTTCGGACTCTTTTGCTGATCACAATGACTACTCCATTTCTTCTAAGGGATTCCTGCCCACAGTAGTAGATATAATGGTCATCTGAGTTAAATTCACCCATTCTAGTCTGTTTGAGTTCTCTGATTCCTAGAATGTCCACGTTCACTCTTGCCATCTCCTGTTTGACCACTTCCAATTTGCCTTGATTCATGGACCTGACATTCCAGGTTCCTATGCAATATTGTTCTTTACAGCATCGGTTTTGTTTCTATCACCAGTCACATCCACAATTGGGTACTGATTTTGCTTTGGCTAAATCCCTTCATTCTTCTGGAGTTATTTCTCCACTGATCATCAGTAGCATATTGGGCACCTACTGACCTGGGGAGTTCCTCTTTCAGTGTCCTATCTTTTTGCCTTTTCATGCTGTTCATGGGGTTCTCAAGGCAAGAATACTGAAGTGGTTTGCCATTCCCTTCTCCAGAAGACCACATTCTGTCAGACCTCTTCACAACGACCCACCCATCTTGGGTGGCCTCTTATTGCCAAATTCAGACTGAAATTGAAGAAAGTATGGGAAACCACTAGACCATTCAAGTATGACCTAAATCTAATCCCTTATGATTATACAGTGGAAGTGAGAAATAGATTTAAGAGAGTAAGTCTGATAGATACAGTGCATGAGGAACAATGGGCGGAGGTGCACGACACTGTACAGGAGACAGGGATCAAGACCATCCCCAGGGGAAAGAAATGCAAAAAAGCAAAATGGCTGTCTGGGGAGGCCTTACAAATAGCTGTGAAAAAAAAAGAGAAGTGAAAAGCAAAGGAGAAAAGGAAAGATATAAGTATCTGAATGCAGAGTTCCAAAGAATAGCAAGGAGAGATAAGAAAGCCTTTCTCAGTGATTAGTGCAAAGAAATAGAGGAAAACAACAGAATAAGAAAGACTAGAGATCTCTTCAAGAAAATTAGAGATACTAAGGGAATATTTCATGCAAAGATGAGCTCAATAAAGGAGAGAAACGGTATGGACCTAACAGAAGCAGAAGATACTAGGAAGAGGTAGCAAGAATACACTGAAGAACTGTACAAAAAAAGATGTTCATGACCAAGATAATCACAATGGTGTGACCACTCACCTAAAGCCAGACATCCTGGAATATGAAGTCAAGTGGGATTCAGAAGTATCACTGTGAGCAAAGCTAGTGGAGGTGATGGAATTCCAGTTGAGCTATTTCAAATCCTGAAAGATGATGCTGTGAAAGTGCCACACTCAATATGCCAGCCAGTTTGGAAAACTCAGCAGGGGCCACAGGACTGGAAAAGGTCAGTTTTCATTCCAATCCCAAAGAAAGGCAATGCCAAAGAATGCTCAAACTACCACACAATAGGACTCATATGCGCACTAGTAAAATAATGCTCAAAATTCTCCAAGCCAGGCTTCAGCAATACGTGAACCGTGAAATTCCTGATGTTCAAGCTGGTTTTAGAAAAGGCAGAGGAACCAGAGATCAAATTGCCAACATCCGCTGGATCATGGAAAAAGCAAGAGAGTTCCAGAAAAACATCTATTTCTGCTTTATTGACTATGCCAAAGCCTTTGACTGTGTGGATCACAATAAACTGGAAAATTCTGAAAGAGAAAGGAATACCAGACCACCTGACCTGCCTCTTGAGAAAACTATATGCAGGTCAGGAAGCAACAGTTAGAACTGGACATGGAAAAACAGACTGGTTGCAAATAGGAAAAGGAGTACTTCAAGGCTGCATATTGTCACCCTGCTTATTGAACTTCTATGCAGAGTGCATCATGAGAAATGCTGGGCTGGAAGAAGCACAAGCTGAAATCAAGATTGCTGGGAGAAATATCAATCACCTCAGATATGCAGATGACACCACCCTTATGGCAGAAAGTGAAGAGGAACTAAAAAGCTTCTTGAAGAAAGTGAAAGAGGAGAGTGAAAAAGTTGGCTCAAAGCTCAACACTCAGAAAACTAAGATCATGGCATCTGGTCCCATCATTTTGAGAGGGTAACAGGCAGGAAGGCCAGGGGTCTCCAAACGGAGAAAATAGCCTGCAAGTATCAGACATTTTTATCTCTCTTAAGCGGCAGGAGAAAACAAACTAGCGATATTTTTTCCTTCTCTATACATATTTAAAAGGAGTTCAGATCAGTTCAGTCGCTCAGTCATTTCTGACTCTTTGCGATCCCATGAATCACAGCATGCCAGGCCTCCCTGTCCATCACTAACTCCCAGAGTTCACCCAGACTCACGTCCATCGAGTCAGTGTTGCCATCCAGCCATCTCATCCTCTGTTGTCCCCTTCTCCTCCTGCCCCCAATCCCTCCCAGCATCAAAGTCTTTTCCAATGAATCAACTCTTCGCATGAGGTGGCCAAAGTATTGGAGTTTCAGCTTTAGCATCATTCCTTCCAAAGAAATCCCAGGGCTGATCTCCTTCAGAATGGACTGGTTGGATCTCCTTGCAGTCCAAGGGACTCTCAAGAGTCTTCTCCAACACCACACTTCGAAAACATCAATTCTTTGGCGCTCTGCCTTCTTCACAGTCCAACTCTCACATCCACACATGACCACTGGAAAAACTATAGCCTTGACTAGACGGACCTTAGTCGGCAAAGTAATGTCTCTGCTTTTGAATATATTATCTAGGTTGGTCATAACTTTTCTGCCAAGGAGCAATTGTCTTTTAATTTCATGGCTTCAATCACCATCTTCAGTGATTTTGGAGCCCCCCCAAAATAAAGTCTGACACTGTTTCCAGTGTTTCCCCATCTATATTCCATGAAGTGATGGGACCGGATGCCATGATCTTCATTTTCTGAATGTTGAGCTTTAAGCCAGCTTTTCACTTTCCTCCTTCACTTTCATCAGGAGGCATTTTAGCTCCTCTTCACTTTCTGCCATAAGGGTGGTGTCATCTGCATATCTGAGGTTATCGATATTTCTCCCAGCAATCTTGATTCCAGCTTGTGTTTCTTCCAGTCCAGCGTTTCTCATGATATACTCTGCATATAAGTTAAATAAGCAGGGTGACAATATGCAGCTATGATGTACTCATTTTCCTATTTGGAACCAGTCTGTTGTTCCATGTCCAGTTCTAACTGTTGCTTCCTGACCTGCATACAGATTTCTCAAGAGGCAGATCAGGTGGTCAAGGTTTCCCTTAAAATTCTGTGTTGCCATGACACCTGGTTTCACCTGAAGTTAACCAATGCCTTTTTCTTATGGAAATGTTTATCTTCAGCTATGCTAATGTACTATACATTTACCCCAAACTCTGTCTTCAAGTAGGTTCTGCCTTTTTGCTCAGAACCTACTTGACAAACCAGTATGTTATACTCAGATATTGTTCTTCTAATCTATGTAAATTAAACTATTTGTATGGTGATCTGCCCTTCTTCAAGATTCAAGTTAATTATTTTATGGCCCAGGGAAAACCATTTGGTGCCAAGATTATCACAAAATGCATCTTATGGGTGAGGGGCCTGGTGCCATTGTAAGTTTTAAAACATTCCTTTCTTTCATTAATAGACTTTTAGTGACTATATAACTCCAGCTGAAGACTAGCATGTATGGATGTAAGAGATGGACTGTGAAGAAGGCTGAGCACCGAAGAATTGATGCTTTTGAAGTGTGGTGTTGGAGAAGACTCTTGAGAGTCCCTTGGACTGCAAGGAGATCCAACCAGTCCATTCTAAAGGAGATCAGCCCTGGGTGTTCTTTGGAAGAAATGATGCTAAAGTTGAAACTCCAGTCCTTTAGCCACCTCATGAGAAGAGTTGACTCATTGGAAAAGACTTTGATGCTGGGAGGGATTGGGGGCAGGAGGAGAAGGGGACTACAGAGGATGAGATGGCTGGATGGCATCACTGACTCGATGGGCGTGAATTTGAGTGAACTCCGGGAGTTGGTGATGGACAGGGAGGCCTGGCGTGCTATGATTCATGGGATCACAAGAGTTGGACACGACTGAGTGACTGAACTGAACTGAACTGAAGACTAGCAGAGGTGCACTCTTTCTGCCACCTTCTGATGCCTATGTCAGAAGCTTTCTCTATCTCCTTTATGCTTTAATAAAACCTTATTACACAAAAGCTCTGAGCAATCAAACCTCATCTCTGGCCCCGCATTGAATTCTTCTCCTCTGGGGGCCAAGAATCCCGGCGTCGTGATTCAACAACAACCTTTCAACTTCATGGGAAATAGATGGGGAAACAGTGGAAACAGTGTCAGACTTTATTTCTTGGGGCTCCAAAATCACTGGAGATGGTGATTGCAGCCATGAAATTAAAAGATGCTTACTCCTTTGAAGGAAAGTTATAACCAACCTAGATAGCATATTAAAGAGGAGAGACATCACTTTGCCGACTAAGGTCTGTCTAGTCAAGGCTACGGTTTTTCCAGTGGTCATGTATGGATGTGAGAGTTGGACTGTGAAGAAAGCTGAGCGCCAAAGAATTGATGCTTTTGAAGTGTGGTGTTGGAGTCCCTTGGACTGCAAGGAGATCCAATCAGTCCACTCTAAAGGAGATCAGTCCTGGGTGTTCTTTGGAAGGAATGATGTGACAGCTGAAACTTCAATACTTTGGCCAGCTCATGCGAAGAGCTGACTAATTAGAAAAGACTCCGATGCTGGGTAGGAGTAGGGGCAGGAGGAGAAGGGGACGGCAGGGGATGAGATGGCTGGATGGCATCACTGACTCAATGGACGTGAGTTTGAGTGAACTCCAGGAGTTGGTGATGGACAGGGAGGCTTGGCATGCTGCGATTTATGGGGTTACAAAGAGTGACTGAGTGACTGAACTGAACTGAACTGAATTTTTTGAATCATTGTTTTATTTTTCCTCACCTGATTTCAGTGTTTTTCAGCATATGAACTGAAATATCCAAAGATAAAATATTTAAAAATCTTGTTAATACTTTGAGCCTAGCATGGATTAAACTAAACTAATTTAATTACTGAAAAACTAAATAAAAGAAGCAAACTGGATAAAAGTTATTTTAATGGGCTTTTATTTAATCCTTTCTATAAATGTGAATTTATAATGTATGATTTTTTGTGTGAGGAATATTGTACTCCTAATATCGTTTTTCAAATTTTTAACAGTGGAGTATAACTGACATCCATTTGTTAGTTAAGTGAATCTCAGTATCATTTTTAGTGCTGGTAGAAATTAATGTCCAAAGCACACATTCACACATAGAAACTCACATTCCACATCAATTTCAATAAACAGTGCATTTTTCCTGCCCTGGTCTGGATAATTTTAGAATATAGTTTGAGGCAAAAGTTAATGGTGTTGCTTGTATTATTCTACCACTCCATAGGACATTCTATATTCCAGTGACTAACTCATCATCAGTTCACTGCCAAGTCAATTCCCAAAAGTTTTGCCTACAAAGTTCAACATTATAGTGCAAACAAATCAATCTTTTGATTTTTCAGCCCTACTCCCATGAGAGGGCAGTGAGGCAATATGTTAGAAAATGAAACTGTGAAATAAAGACTAATATCATAAGGGAAATTAACATCATATTTGTTTTGTATCTCTTCTTAGTCTTGGTAATAATATTCTTCAATCAAACTATTTCCTTGAGTTCTACATACAAAAAAAAAAAAATGTCCATCTTATTCAGACATACAATGGCTTCAAAAATATTCACCTATGGCCTGAAAGTTATGTGTAATGTAAAACAAAAACAAAAACAAAAAAAAAAAAACAGCAGTTCAGAATCATGTGCTAATGCTAAGGTGTATATGGCAATTAAAACTCATGACCTGGAAAAAATGTAAACAGTCCTGTGATTAAAGCATCTGAAAGGTAAATATGAAGTCAAAGTAAATAAACTGCCCTGTCCACAATTAGCTAGATTTCAGAAAGCAGCATGCCCATTTCAGTCAATTTCTTGTTGATAGTTGCAATAAATAGTCTTATATTCTAAATGCTTGAGGGCAAATAGGGTTCATCCTTATGCACCCCTAATTTTCCAGTCATTTTGTATAATATTGTATGCTGAAACAAAATCATTCTCTTAATAACCATCTCTTTTTAAGATGGCCTTTCCATCAGTGCATAACTGAGAACTGGCCCCTTGGGTCCAGGAAAGGAAGAAAGAGAGAGAGCTTAATGAATTGGTAAATGCTTTTTAAGAAAAGCGCATAAAAGTTCTGAGTAAATGATGCATGCTTTTCTTGTGAATTTTACCTTTAACTATAATTCATAAATGAAGACCTGATTTTAGCTCTAGCTCAACCTAATGTTCTATGCATAGCTAGGAAAATGTTTTAATTCTCTCTGGAATTCAAGTCTTTATATGTAGCCTTCTCTTTGAATGAATGACTACTATAATATCATATATCTGGAGCAAGCCCTCTTGTAAATTCCACAGAGAAATATAAGCAGCTAAATTTTTGCTTTGAGATCACTTTACGGGTATAAGCTCTTCAAAGATACCTGCTTACTTTCAACATCTTTTTTCCTCTCTACATGTAATCAAATGCCGTAGAATAAGCTCTTCACCAAACGGGCTGCATTGAGGAACTTGCTGTGCTTCTAATAATGACTCATCTTGCTACTGTTCAGCTTCAGAAGAGAAAACTGCTGTGGAAAAATAGCTCTGGTAGTCTGGCATAGATAATAAAACACATTTTTTATGACAGTAGTCTCCCTTCTTTGTGAATTTTCAGTTGGCTTCTATGAAGCCTACCATAAAAAATAAAATGAAGACCTTACATATGTAATGCATTTTTCTTAAGAATTGTTAATATGGAGATCAATAGTATTCTGGTCTAGTGTATGAGTTGTCCAGGGTATCACTGGCCTAAACAGATTCAAGTTGGCACTAGGACAAGATAGGACAGATGTTCCCATTTCTTCCCTTGAAGGGGTCCCGTGCATTTCCTGGAAAAGAAAGGAAACTTGGCTGACAGAAAAAAAGGGCTTATGCTGATTATAATGCCAAAATAACCAGAGAATTATGTCAAAAGCAAAATCAGTTCACACAAAAAAATTGGCATCACAAAATGAAATAATATTCTTTAAATGGCATTGATTGTAACACAAGTCTGCAAATTAATCAAAAATGATGAATGCAAGATGAATTATGATTCTTGATATTTCACATTTTATCATACTATTTTGATATCTGTCAATTGTGAAGATGCTTGAAAATATGTTTCTTTTTCTCATCTCACTGTATTCTTTGGGGCTTGATATAAAATTAACCAATTCACTGGCTTATTCAGTAATTAATGGTTTCAGTTCAGTTCAGTCGCTCAGTCATGTCCGACTCTGCAACCCCATGAATCGCAGCACGCCAGACCTCCCTGTCCATCACCAACTCCTGGAGTTTACCAAAACTGATGTCCATCGAGTCAGTGATGCCATCCAGCCAGCTCATCCTCTGTCATCCCCTTCTCCTCCTGCGCCCAATCCCTCCCAGCATCAGAGTCTTTTCCAATGAGTCAACTCTCTGCATGAGGTGGCCAAAGTATTGGAGTTTCGGCTTCAGCATCAGTCCTTCCAATGAACACCCAGGACCGATCTCCTTTAGAATGGACTGGTTGGATCTCCGTGCAGTCCAAGGGACTCTCAAGAGCCTTCTCCAACACCACACTTCAAAAGCATCAATTCTTGGGTGCTCTGCTTTCTCCACAGTCCAACTCTGACATCCATGCATGACCACAGGAAAAACCATAGCCTTGACTAGATGGACCTTAGTCGGCAAAGTGATGTCTCTCCTCTTTAATATGCTATCTAGGTTGGTTATAACTTTCCTTCAAAGGAGTACGCATCTTTTAATTTCATGGCTGCAATCACCATCTCCAGTGATTTTGGAGCCCCAAGAAATAAAGTCTGACAGTGTTTCCACTGTTTCCCCATCTATTTACCATGAAGTGATGAGACCAGATGCCATGATCTTCATTTTCTAAATGGTGAGCTTTAAGCCAAATTTTTCACTCTCCTCTTTCACTTTCATCAAGAGGCTCTTTAATTCTTCACTTTCTGCCATAAGGGTGGTGTCATCTGCATATCTGAGGTGATTGATATTTCTCCTGGCAATCTTGATTCCAGCTTGTGCTTCTTCCAGCCCAGCATTTCTCATAATGTATTCTACAAAGTTAAATAAGCAGGGTGACAATATACAGCCTTGATGTACTCCTATTCCTATTTGAAACTAGTCTGTTGTTCCATGACCAGTTCTAACTGTTGCTTCATGACCTGCATATAGGTTTCTCAAGAGGCAGGTCAGGTGGTCTGGTATTCCCATCTCTTTCAGAATTTTCCAGTTTATTGTGATCCACACAAAGGCTTTGGCATAGTCAATAAAGCAGAAATAGATGTTTTTTTGGAACTCTCTTGCCTTTTCCATGATCCAGCGGATGTCGGCAACTTGATCTCTGGTTCCTCTGCCTTTTCTAAAACCAGCTTGAGCATCTGGAATTTCATGGTTCACATATTGCTGAAGCTTGGCTTGGAGAATTTGGGGCATTACTTTACTACTGTGTGAGATGAGTGCAATTGTGAGTAGTTTGAGCATCCTTTGGCTTTGCCTTTCTTAGGATTTGGAATGAAAACTGACCTTTTCCAGTCCTGTGGCCCCTGCTGAGTTTTCCAAACTGGCTGGCATATTGAGTGTGGCACTTTCACAGCATCATCTTTCAGGATTTGAAATAGCTCAACTGGAATTCCATCACCTCCACTAGCTTTGTTCATAGTGATGCTTTCTAAGGTAAATTTGAAGTGGCCAAACAGCAGATGGCAAGAGTGAACATCAAAATTTTAATAAACAGTGAACTAAAATGGACAGGAAAGGGTGAATTTAACTCAAAGGAATATTACATCTACTACTGTGGGCAAGAATTCCTTAGAAGATGGGAATAATAACATCTAAAAAATCACTTTCTCAAATAAAACAAAAGAAACCATTTTTTTCCAGAATTTTGAAAATTAATCAAGAATTGGACAAAACCTGAAAAACATTTATTTAAGAAAAACAGGTTACTCTTGGAAATAATGATGAACTTCATAGCATTCTAACATTTAACACAAAGATGGGCACAATATAGGACAGAAATGATATGGACCTAACAGAAGCAGAGGATATTAAGAAGAGGTGGCAAGAATACACAGAAGAACTATCCAAAAAATTTTCATGGCCCAGATAATCATGATGGTGTGATCAACAACCTAGAGCTAAACATGCTGGAATGCGAAGTTAAGTGGGCCTTAGGAAGCATAACTGCAATCAAAGCTAGTGGAGGTGATGGAATTCCAGTTGAGCTATTTCAAACCGTAAAAGATGATGCTGTGAACATGCTGCATTCAATATGCCAGAAAGTTTGGAAAACTCAGCAGTGGCCACAGGACTGAAAATGGTCAGTTTTTAGTCCAAAGAAAGGCAGTGACAAAGAATGCTCAAACTGCCACACAATGACACTCATCTCACACTCTAGTAAGGTAATTCTCAAAATTCTCCAAGCCAGGCTTCAATAAGCAACAGTTAGAACTGGATAGAAGTAGCAAACTGGTTACAATTAGGGGAAGGAGTACATCAAGGCTGTATATTGTCACCTTGCTTATTTAACTAATATGCAGAGTACGTCATGAGAAATGCCGGGCTGGAAGAAGCACAAGCTGGAATCAAGATTACCAGAAAAAATATCAATAACCTCAGATATGCAGATGACACCACCCTTATGGCAGAAAGTGAAGAAGAACTAAACAGCATCTTAAGGAAAGTGAAAGAGCCGAGTGGAAAAGTTGGCTTAAAAGTCAACATTCAGAAAATGAAGATCATGGCATCTGGTCCCATCACTTCATGGCAAGCAGATGGGGAAACAGTAGAAACAGTGACAGACTTTATTTTGGGGGACTCCACAATCACTGCAGATGGTGACTACAGCCATGAAATTAAAAGACACTTACTTTTTGGAAGAAAAGTTATGACCAACCTAGATAGCATATTAAAAAGTTGTCATTACTTTACCAAAAAGAGACATTACTTTACCAACAAATGTCCATCTAGTCAAAGTTATGATTTTTCCAGTAGTCATGTATGGATGTGAGAGTTGGAGTACAAAGAAAGCTGAGTGCTGAAGAATTGATGCTTTTGAACTGTGGTGTTGGATAAGGCTCTAAGAGTCTCTTGGACAGCAAGGAGATCCAACCAGTCCATCCTAAAGGAAATCAATCCTGAATATTCATTGGAAGGACTGATGCTGAAGTTGAAACTCCAATACTTTGGCCACCTGATGCGAAGTACTGACTCATTTGAAAAGACCCTGATGCTGGGAAAGATTGAAGGCAGCAGGAGAAGGGGACGACAGAGGATGAGATGGTTGGGTGGCACCACTGACTCAATGGACATGAGTTTGGTTAAACTCCAGGCTTTGGTGATATACAGGGAGGCCTGACATGCTGCAGTCCATGGGGTTGCAAAGAGTCAGAGATGACTGAGCGACTGAACTGACAACTGACTGAGTGACTGAATAGACTGACTGATTGGAGAAAACCTGAAAAGCATTTATTTAAGAAAAACAGGTTGCTCTTCAAAGTAATAATGAACTTCATGACATTCTAATTTTCTCAGTTCTTTCCATTTTCCCAATTATGCATTAGCCTTTGCATTAAAATGTAGACTTTTTTTTTAAATCCATGTAGAGTAAGACCAACAGATCAGGAGATGATTGCCAATTGAAAATACAACTTGTTACTATCAGTTCTATGAGGAAGAGTGCCGGAACGTATGGAGAAGCATCAGGGCCAATTCAGAAAGAAAGAGAATGAGTCAAAAGGTGGACAAAACCCTTGTGGTTTCTGTCATAAGGAATGCTTAGGGTAGTATGAATAGACCCAGGTCTGACCAGTAAAGAAATGTGTTTAGTTTTCTGGTGCTTGTCCCTTGGCTGGTTAGGATTGATATCCACACCTGTACATTTCACAATCAAACTATGGAGAGGCAAAAAGACCATACAAAAAGCTTCAAGAGAGAAGTGACTTAGATCCTCATTTTACAGCTCAATTAATATCTTCAATTAACATTCAAATAAGAAAGATTAAAGGCTGATTTTCTTGAGAAAAACCCAAGAAGCCAGGAAATAGATGACGTATTTAAAGATTTTAATAAAAACTATCAACCAAGAAACCAGTATGATTATACTAACCAGCTTGAAATAGCTAACATCATGACACTGCTAGTAGAATCAAGTGGAATCTTGTTTATTAACTTTTACACAAATCAGTTTTTATGTGCATGAATATAGCACATATATGAAGATAAAAATTTCTGTCCTTAAAGATCTTATTCTCTGGAAAACAGATATTAAACCACAATGATTTAATCATAAGTACATATTTATATGTGTGTGTGTGTTTGAGAGGAGAGAGGATTGACTGCTAATATGGGGAAAAAAAAAAAAAAACGACCCTAATGCTAGGAAAGATTGAGGGCAAAAGGAGAAGGGGATAGCAAAGGATGAGATGGTTAGATAGTATCACCTATTCAATGGACATGAACTTTTAATAAACTCCAGGCAATAGTGAAAGACAGGGAGGCCTGGTGGGCTGCAGTCCACAGGGTCTCAAAGAGTCAGACACGACTTAGCAACTAAGCAAGAATAGCAACAATGTATAACAGAGTCACTGATAGGGTCTGGATTGATCTATACAGGCTTCCTTAAAGAAATGTGTGGATAGAATTGCTAAGGTGAGTACCCATTGTATCTTACTCTATTTCTGTTCAGTTACCCAGTCATGTCTGACTCTTTGCAACCCCGTGAACTGCAGCATGTCAGGCTTCCCTGTCCCTCATCATCTCCCAGAGTTTGTCCAGGTTCATGTCCATTGCATTGGTGATGCCATCCAGCCATCTCATTCTCTGATGCCAGCTTCTCTTTCTGCCCTCAATCTTTCCCAGCATCAGGGACTTTTCCAATAAGCCAGCTCTTCGCATCAGGTGACCAGAATACTGGAGCTTCAGCTTCAACATCAATTCTTCCAATGAGTATTCAGAGTTGATTTCCTTTAAGATTGACTGGTTTGATCTCCTTCCTGTCCAAGGGACTCTCAGCAGTCTTCTCCAGCACCATATTTTGAAGGCATCAATTCTTTGATGCTCTACCTTCTTTACGGTCCATCTCTCACAACCATATGTGACCACCGGGAAAATTATATGGACCTTTGTTGGCAGAGTGATGCCACTGCTTTTCAACACATCGTCTAGGTTTGTCCCATATTCAGCAGTAATTTACTCATCCCCGAGCTCCATGTACCACATCTAAGAGCGTGCCTATCATGTTAATAGTGTCTGACCCACAACTTGTACCAAATCAATGAGTCTTTAATTCAGCTGCCCATAATGCATGGAAAGGTTTTCATATAGCAGTACATAAGAGCCAAACCAGCTATATTTCTAACTAAGAAGAATTGATTCTGAGGTTTACAATTCACACACAGCTGATAAGGCATATTTCAAGTGTCATAATAAATATACAAATATTTTTGAAAAAGCCAGCATAGAAAATAACCTAAACAATATCTTTATATTAATAGACAAAAACTCATTCACTCTTTCATCAAAAATGTCATTTTTGCATTTTTATGAATTACAGACAAGGAAAGTTTTGATGGGTATGTATGTATGTATATATATGCATAAATATATATATTTATTGTATGTATTTTATGTGTATGTATATATATATTATACATATATACAGATATTCTGATAGGCAGAAAATTTTATCCATTTTTAAGGAGATTTTTGATGACAAAGTTTTCCTTTAATGTTTTCTAAAAGTGTTCCTAAACATTTTTATTATATTGCTTAGCTTATACAGCTCTATATTTGGACAAGTTTATCACTGGTAATTACTTTAGAAATGGTCAAGCTGTTGTGTTTATAACAACACGTAGATTATTGCTAATAAAATGTAACTTTGACTTTAATGAGTATGGAAAATTTGACAAACAAATATGCCAGATACATCTTTTGATTACTGCCTAAGACTCATTAATATGATTATTTTGTCAAACATCTTGACTGACAAGTTAAATATTACTGCCACAGTCATGTGAGTTGTAAGAATATAACAATGAAGAAAAAAAGAATATAACAATGAAAGGGAAAGCTTTTTCCTCTGATTCTAATTAAACAGGATATTATCTTACCTTGTCTCCAAGGTACTACATACTTTCAGGTTCAAACGCATGTAAGAATTAAAGACTTTAAAATTTAAAAAAATAAAAAATTAAAAAAAATAAAAAAAATAAAATAAAATAAATGGGCAGTTGAAAATAGCATATTTCACTCCTTGTTTAAACTCTATGGGCAAAGAGCATTATTTCTTTAGGATATGCAGTAACTCTTCAGCCAGAATCACATTTTCTTCAATTATATGGTCCAGGGATCAATAGCTAAAATCTTAGCTTTATTCTTTATAATCTAATACACTTAGATTATAAGTTTATTCTTATAAACACTCACTAGTCCACTGTGGTATAGATGGCAGAGATTTACACAGTTCCAATAAAGGAAAAAGTAAAGATTTAGCTTCTGTCTATAGAAAAATATCATAAGATTGTGGTTTACAGAAATATTTCTGTAAAATTATGGTTAATAGAAAATATCCTATTTTTGGCCACCATATTATACAGTATGTACCAAAGGATCACTCTAAAGGAATAATTAATTATTTTACAACCAATATAATATATGTTTCTTGTATTGTATTCTTTATAACTTTTAATAAAATCTGTGATATTTAAAGAATTTCCTTAGTAAATATGAAATTATCAACACATTACTAAAATCAGTGAGTAGTATATGTACATGTGTGCTATATATATATATAGACTATGTATGTGTTATATATATATATCTCAATACTTATGTAATTTATATGTATTCCATATATGATTTAAATATGTGTATATTTAAGCTCAAAGGGTAGAGTCAAATGGGCCTTTCGACTCTATTTTTGGACTCAGTTTTCCCAACATTGAGGAGAATAGTGTTATATGAATTATCAGTATCACCTAACAAATCATTGCTAAAACTGGTGCTGAAAATCACTTCATTCTGCTATTTTGCTATTTCTTTTTCATTTTAGTAACAGAATTAACAGATTATTGTAAAATAAAAATATATACCTTTGCTTTTTATTCAGAAGCATAAACAAGAGCAAGGTAAATAATTGCTTAGTTTCACAGCATCAGTGCCTAGAGATGATTTTTCATGGGTTTTAGCTTTTCATCAGCATCAGTCCTACTTAGTCAGTATGAAACCAAGGTTCTCATTGCTGTGCAAACACAGTTCAAGACAAGTCACCTAGTGTTCCCACAGCCCTACCACACGACCATTCCAACTGCATCTCCTGTGTGCAAAGTCTGGACATATAATTGTTGTTTCTAAAAGAAAATGGCCAATCAAATGTGACTTAGCAGGAAAGAGGGTACTGAATCTGGGTACACCTAGAATAATCCCACTCAACTAGCTGTATTTACTAATGAAGAAATTTGCCTCTTCTATTTTACCCACCTCCTTGCATATTTCAATGCTCTCTTTGGTTGCAAGTTAGAATTTTATTTGACAAATTCCTTAAATAAAACTAGCACAATTAGCTTTGCAAAAAAAAAAAAAAACAAACTAAATTTACATTTATATTTCTTCATCTTGGCATATGAACAGATTGATATAATGCTCTGAAATAGGTCTAAAACAAATAACATAGTAGATTTGGTTTGCATGTTTGAAACATTATATGTGATTAATATCATGATGTTAATCACATTTAGTTACTATACTAATAGCTAATATTTATTGTCAAGCACTGGTCTAGAGCACTTTATGTAGATAGTACATTTTTAATCTTTACTAGAATTCTGTGAAATCACTCCACAGTCATATTTTGAATATGTCAAATATTGCTATTTATTTAGTGCTAATTCTTAATATACTAATAAGTAAGCCCTCTTCTTATATTAGGTGTATATACACTAAATAATCAATTGAAACAGCACTATGAGGTAAATACTATCCCTGTTCGTAATTGAGGAATCTGAAGCCTAAAAGTTTGAGTGATTTATTCAAGTTCATCCAGCAAGAAAGTGGTGGAGTCCAATTTGAACTCAAGCTTCAAATATTAATGTTATAGTTACTCAGGAATATTATGTTAATAAAGTACCATAGAACTGCATAGTCAGCCATAATTCACAGCCCAGCTACAATACAGTGAAAAAACATAGAACTACAGTATAGTGAAAGAGCATAGAACCAGCAAACAAAGGGGTAGAAAGCCTCTCGCTCAATTTTATCATAATAAAGTCATCTTAGTGACTTTCCTCATATATAACATAGAGATCATTTTGATGAATGAATGAGATTTTCTGTTATGTGAACAACCTGAATACAATTTCAAGCACTTATTAGCTGCTTAACATTGATTATTTGTGTCAATCAATAATTGATACATTTGTACAAAGAAAATTAAACTATTTGCATGGAATTACTCACCTGTTTAAGCTTCCCTGGTGGCTCAGCAGTAAAGAATCCACCTGCAGTGCAGAGATGTGGATTCCATCCATTGATCAGGAAGATCCTCTGGAAATGGAAATGGCTACCCACTCTAGTATTCTTGACTGGGAAACCCCATGACAGAGGTGCCTGGTGGGTTACAGTTTATTGGGTCACAAGAGTCAGACACCACTTAACAGCTAATCACCACCACCACTCAACTGTTTAGAAGAGAAGATACTAAAGTGAGAAGATTGTATACAAAAGGAATATAAACAATTAGAAGCTGTGCTGCATTATTAAAAATTGAATACTGAAGCCATTGTTGTTCACTTACTTAGTCTTGTCCAACTCTTTGCAACCCTATGAATAGCAACAAACCAAGCTTTCCTGTCTTTCATTATCTCCAGAGGTTGGCTCAAACTCATGTCTATTGAGTCAATGATGCCATTCAGTCGTTCCATCTTCTGTCATCCTCTTCTCTTCCTGCCCTCAATCTTTCCCATCATCAGGGTCTTCCAATGAGTTGGCACTTTACATCAAGAGGCCAAAGGATTGGAGCTGCAGCTTTAGCATCAATTTTTTCAATGATTATTCAGGTTTGATTTCTTTTAGGATTGACTGGTCTGATCTTCCTGCTGTCCAAGGGACTCTCCAGAGTCTTCTCCAACACCACAGTTCAAAAGGATCAATTCTTTGGTGCTCAGCCTTCTTCATAGTCCAACACTCACATCCATACATGACTACTGGAAAAACTATAGCTCTGATGATAAGGAGCTTTGTTGGCAAAGTGATATCTCTGCTTGTTAATACACTGTCTAGGTTTGTCATAGCTTTCCTACCAAGGAGCAAGTATCTTTTAATCTCATGGCTGCAGTCACCATCCAGAGTGATTTGGTAGCCCATGATAGTATAGTCTATCACTGTTTCCATTATTTCCCCATTTATTCACCATGAAGTGGTGGGACCTGATGCCATGAACTTAATTTTTTTGAATGATGAGTTTTAAGCCAGCTTTTTCACTTTCCTCTTTCACTTTCATCAACAGGATATTTAATTCCTCTTTGTTTTCTGCCGTTAGGGTAGTATCATCTGCATATCTGAAGTTATGGATATTTCACAGTTATGATTCCAGCTTTTGCTACATCCATCCCTGAATCTCACATGATGTACTCTACATGGAAGTTAAATAAGCAGAGTGATAGTATACAGACTTGTGATACTGCTTTCCCAATTTTGAACCAGTCTGTTGTTTCATGTCCTATTCTAATTATTGCTTCTTAACCTGCATACAGTTTTCTCAGAAGACAGGTCAGGTGGTCTGGTATTCCCATCTCTTGAAGAATTTTCCACAGTTTGTTGTGATCCACACAGTCAAAGGCTTTATAGCATAGTCAATGAAGTAAAAGTAGATGCTTTGCTGGAATTATCTTGCTTTTTCTATGATCCAACAGAAGTTGGCAATTTGATCTCTGGTTCCTCTGCCTTTTCTAAATCCAGCTTATACATCTGGAAGTTCTCAGTTCACATATTGTTGAAGCCTAGCTGGAAGGATTTTAAGCATGACCTTGCTAGCATGTACAATGAGTGGAATTTTACAGTAGTTTGAACATTCTTTGGCACTGCCCTTCTTTGGAATTGGAATGAAAACTGATTTTCCAGTCCTGTATCCACTGCTGAGTTTTCCAAATTTGCTGGCATATTGAGTGCAGCACTTTGACAGCATCATCTTTTAGAATTTGGACTAGCTCAGCTGAAATTCCATCACCTTTACTATCTTTGTTCATAATGATGCTTCCCAAGGCCCAGTTTACTGTGCACTCCAGGATGTCTGGCTCTAGGTGAGTCATCACACCATCATGGTTATCTGGGTCATTAAGGTACTTTTTTGTACAGTTCTTTTTATTCTTGACACCTCTTCTTAATATTTTTGGCTTCTGTTAGGTCCATAGAGTTTCTGTCCTTTATTGTGCATATCTTTACATTAAATGTTCCTTTGGTACCTCGAATTTTCTTGGAGAGATCTCTAGTCTTTCCTATTCTACTGTTTCCCTCTATTTCTTTGCATTGATCACTGAGGAAGGCTTTCTTATCTCTCCTTGTTATTCTTTGGAACTCTGTATTCAGATGGAAAAAATCTTTCCTTTTCTCCTTTTCCTTTAACTTCCTTCTTTTCTCAGATGTTTGTAAGGCCTCCACAGACAACAATTTTGCCTTTATACATTTACTTCTCTTGGGGATGGTTTTAAGTCATCACCTTCTGTACAATGCTATGAACTTCAATCCATAGTTTTTCAGGCACTCTTTCAGATTTAATACCTTGAATCCATTTGTCACTTCCACTATATAATCATAAGGGATTTGATTTAGGTCATGCCTGTATGGTCTAGTGATTTTCCCTACTTTCTTCAATTTAAGCCTGAATTTTGCATTAAGGAGTTCATAATCTGAGCCACAGTCAGCTCCTGGTCTTGTTTTGCTGACAGTATAGAGCTTCTCCATCTTCTGCCCAAAGGATATAATCAATCTGATTTCAGTATTGACCATCTGGTGATGTTCATTTGTAGAGTCATTTCTCATGTTGCTGAAAGAGTGTTTGCTATAACTAGTGCACTCTCTTGGCAAAACTCTTTAAGCCTTTTCCCTACTTCATTTTGTACTCCAAGGTCAAACTTGCCCATTACTACAGGTGTCTCTTGACTTCCTACGTTTTCATTCCAGTTCCCTCTGATGAAAATGACTTTTTCTTTCTTTCTTTCTTCTTCTTCTTTTTTTTTTTTTTTTTTTTGATGTTTGTTCTAGAATATCTTGTCAGGCTTCATAGAACCATTCAACTTCAGCTCCTTCAGTATTGGTGTTTGGGGCATAGATTTGGCTCTTTGTGATGTTGAATGATTTGCCTCGGAAATGAACCAAGATAATTTTGTTGTTTCTGAGGTTGCAGCCAAGTACTGCATTTCAGACTGTTTTGCTGACTATGAGGACTACTCCATTTCTTTTAAGGGATTTTTTCCCACAGTAATCAACACGGTGGTCATCTGAATTAAATTCACCCATTCCTGTTCACTTTTGTTCACTGATTCCTAAAGTGCTGATGTTTACTCTTACCATGTCCTATTTGACCACTTCCATTTAACCTTGATTCATGGGCCTAGCATTCCATGTTCCTATGCAATATTGTTCTTAACAGCATTGAACTTTACTTTCACCACCAGGCACTTCCACATCTGGGCATTGTGTCTGCTTTGGCTCAGCCTCTTCGTTCTGCCTGGAGCTATTTTCTGCTCTTCTCCAGTAGCATATTGGACACCTACTGACATGAGGGGTCTATGTTTCAGTGTCATAGTTTTTTGCCTTTCACACTATTCAAGGGATTCTCAAGGCAAGAATGCAAAAGTGGCTTGCCATTCCCTTCTCCAGTGGACCACGTTTTGTCAGAAATCTTCACCACGATGTGTTGGTCTTGGGTGGCCCTACATGACATGGCTGCTAATTTCATTCAGTTTTACAAGGCTGTAATCCATGTGATCATTTTGGTTAATTTTCTGTATTCTGTATGTCCTCTGTGGATGTGGATAAGAGACTTGTACAAGCTCCCTGATGGGAGGAAAAGGCTATGAGGAAAACTGAATCTTGCTGTGGTGGGAAGGACCAGCCAATTCCATTCAGTCACTCAGTCGTGTCCGACACTGTGACCCCAGGGACTGCAGCACGCCAGGCTTCCCTGTCTATCATCAACTCCCAGAGTTTGCTCAGACTCATGTCCTTCGTGTCAGAGATGCCATCCAACCATCTCATCCTCTGTTACTCACTTCTCCTACCTTCAATATTTCCCATCATCAGGATCTTTTCCAATAAGTCAGTTTTTCACATCTGGTGGCCAAAGTATTGGAGCTTCAGCTTCAGCATCAATCCTTCCAATGAATATTCAGGACTGATTTCCTTTAGGAAGGACTGGTTGGATCTGCTTGCAGTCCAAGGGGTTCTCAAGAGTCTTCTCCGACACCACAGTTCAAAAGCATCTATTCTTCGAATCTCAGATTTCTCTATGGTCCAAAAACTGGATTTTGTTCCGGTGGGCAGGACCTTCCTCAGTAAATATTTAATCCAATTTTCTGATGATGGATAGGGTTGTGCTCCCTCCCTGTTGTTTGGCCAGAGGCAGCCCAGTCCTAGAGTTTGCAGTCTCTATGGAAGAGTCATAGTCTTTATAGTAGACCTAATGGCAACCTCCTTCAGGAGAGCTTATGCCCACAATACGCACCTTCCAGAAATGCTGCTGTCAGTGCCCCAAGCCCCACTGCAGGCCACTGTTTACCTGCACTGCTTCTAGAGACTCCCTAACACGCACAAGTCAGGCTCTGTCCCTTATGGGGTCACAGCTCCTCTCTCCTGGGTCCTGGTGCACACAACACTTAGTTTGCACTCTCTAAGAGTCTCTGTTTCCCCAGTTCTGGGGAAATTCTGTCATCAAATTCCACTGACCTTCAAAGTCAGATTCCCTGGTGATGAGTATGAAGTCATAGCTTTTTCTATTTATACTATCACACAGAACCTATCTAGAATATCAAGACGTGTTCAGGGAATGATTACTGAACTAAACTAAAATCTCACTAACACACATGTGCTTTGTTGTTTGTGAAATCTAGTTAATTTCAACAAGCAAATAAAAATACTACATCGACATCTACTTGGTACATATTAGAACAGGTTGTTTGTCAAGTAAACTTAAACAAACTTGAGTTGGTTTCTCTCTCCTTACAAGAGTCAGCAAGCATCCCTTAGTCCTCACTGAATCTGGATTGTGGACAGAGGAAGAATTTGAATTGCAGAAGGGCCACTGGAGCAAACACAGGACTGAGCAAGCCATGGACTCCCTGTTATCTTTCATCACAGGATGCTAGTGTGGTCACTGCATTGTCAGGACCAGCTTTCTCCTACATAATAGTGCTCCTTAAGAAACTTCTTTCTCCAAATGCCAGCAAAAAAAAAAAAAAAAAATTCATAGTCTGTCAGGGAGGAGATAGGAAAAAGGATTTTCCTTTTTCAGTTGCCTATTTTTTCCCGCTGTCTGTATATCATTTCACTTCATAGAACAAGAAAAGTATAAGTGAGCAAATGAATTTTAAATTACTAGGTACCTTTTCCTTATATGTAACCTTTGCAAAGTTCCATAGAACCAGTTAATTAACCCAATTTGTGACTGAAGTGATCATGCTGAGCGTCCATGTTAAGTACATTTTTATTCATGATTCTCTCACCAGAGGTTCAGTTTGTTGTTCTTGTACCACAACTAAGAAATTATATATAAGTATAGTCAAATTTATATTTTTAAATATGTTCAGTTTCTTTTTAACATTTTACTTCTTCTAATTTTTCATTTTTTTAAATTTTTTTCCACAAAAATTCAACATTTGCTTTCAGTTCAATGCATTTTCAGTTCCTTAGATCCTGATTATTTATATTTTTTTTTTCCTAAGTGGTTGTTCTAAAAATTTTTTAGCATTATAATTACCAAAAAGACAAGCAAGTCCTAACCTCCCCCTTCCACATTTGACAGAAGAAGATATTTATGTCCATGGAGTTTAAATGATAATCTGATGTTCATCAAGTTAGTTGAGTAAATATGTAGATAAAGATGGTGGTGATGTGATCAGACTTCATTTAGCCTAATTCTTTTAAAATAAAATTTATAATTAAAACATTTCTAAATTATCACTAAATTATTATAGTTTAATTAAATCATGAAATGTTACATTCATTTAAAATATGAATACATAATTTCTTGTAAAATTTTGCTATGTGTTCATCATATTGTATTTTGAGGTTTCTTATATTTTTAATCCTCTCAAAAATATAAGTTGCTGTTATCAAGACACATAAAAGTACGTGTTCTCCATATTTAATTCTAGATTATTTGATGTGATTAATTTTACTAAACACTTCTAAAAAATAAACTCCATACTAACATTACACAGGATGTGTGTGTATGTGTGTTCTGTTCACAATTAAGCAGGTAAAAATTGACAAGATTATATTGTGTGGTCTTGTCAAAATGTATCCAATCTCCTCCTTGACCTTGATTGATTTAGGCTAACATCCCCCCCAAAATTTGGCATTTTACAAATAGTCTTATTCAATCACTCTTGTGAAAGTCTTCATAGGAAAATCTAAGGAAAACAGAAATGAAGATGAAGAAAAATTAAACTGTCAGCTATAACTTTTTATTGAAGGCAATAGTTGGTATATTTCTAAACAGATAAACATGTAAGGGCATTTGCTGAGTTAAATGTCAGGAAAAACAAAACAAAACAAACCCACTTCAAATCCCTCCAGCAGAGTGTGTGTTATTTTTCAAAGAAGATAATCAGGTGAGATGATTTATCATCACTGTGGTCAGAAAATCATAAGAAAAAGTCTACAGGCAAACCACACTGTTAGGTATAAGTTTTCTACTTGGCCTAAGAATATACCTTCCCCTTGAACTGAATGCTGTAGCGGAACTGAGGTATCTGCTCAAGTAGGGAACCTCAGTGATGTTTAAAATGGCCTTTAAATAAACTGGAAATGGCTGCTATGTACTCATTTGGAGAAAAGATGACATGGAACACCTGTAATCAGTGCAGAAGTTTAGCCACAGGTGCGCAAATAAAAAACATCCAAAGTGAAAAAAAAAAAAATGTACTGTAACTTATTTAGTTTGGGACTTTCAAAAACTATATTCAGTATTTGTCATCTTCTACTCTAACTGAATGGGAAATAGATGAGGAAACAGTGGAAACAGTGTCAGACTTTATTTTGGGGGGCTGCAAAAGCACTGCAGATGGTAATTGCAGCCATGAAATTAAAAGATGCTTACTCCTTGGACGGAGGAGCCTGGTAGGCTACAGTCCACGGGGTCGCAAAGAGTCAGACACGACTGAGCGACTTCACCTCACCTCACCTACTCCTTGGAAGGAAAGTTATGACCAACCTAGATAGCATATTGAAAAGCAGAGACATTACTTTGTCAAGAAAAGTCCATCTAGTCAAGGCTATGGTTTTTCCAGTGGTCATGTATGGATGTGAGAGTTGGACTGTGAAGAAAGCTGAGCACCAAAGAATTGATGCTTTTGAACTGTGGTGCTGAAGACTCTTGAGAGTCCCTTGGACTGCAAGGAGATCCAACTAGTCCATCCTAAAGGAGATTAGTCCTGGGTGTTCATTGGTAGGCTGCTGAAGCTGAAACTCCAGTACTTTGGCCACCTCATGCGAAAAGTTGACTTATTGGAAAAGACCCTGATTCTGGGAGGGATTGGGGGCAGGAGGAGAAGGGGATGACAGAGGATGAGATGGTTGGATGGCATCACTGACTGGATGGACGTGAGTCTGATTGAACTCCGGGAGTTGGTGATGGACAGGGAGGCCTTGCGTGCTGTGATTCATGGGGTCTCAAGGAGTCGGACACGACTGAGCAACTGAACTGACTGACTGAACTGACTCTAACTGAATAGAGAAATGTCCACAGTTACAATTTTATTGCATGAAATACTCCAGGTGATTATAGGTATGTTATGCCAACACAATATCATTTCCTCCAAATCACTTTGCACTATAATTATTAGCTAGGGGGAGTGAGAATAAAGATTCAGTGAAGAAGCAGGAAAAACCCTTGAAAACCTTGTGCATTTACCTGAAAATATACCTTCAACAGTTATAAAGTAAAAGCTTATGGAGCTAAGAGGAAATACAGATAAATATACAGAAATAGTTGGACGTTTTAATATACCTCATTAAACACTATGTAGAACAAGCAGAAATAATTAGTAAATTAGCAAGAATATTGATGATTTAAAAAACACAATCCTCTAACCTTTACTTATTGATCTATACAGGATTCTACAACCAAACTTTACAATGTAATTTCTCTTTAAGTTCTTGTGGACATTTACAGGAAAAGACCATACATTAGGGTGAAAAAAGTTAAATTAATTATTATTCTAGTGACAAAGATCACAAAAATGGTTGTTCAGATGCTAAGCCATATGTGACTCCTTGAAACTCTATGAACTGCTGCACAACGGGTTCCTTGTCCCTCGCCTTGATGAATGTTGAGAGGGAAGGGATGCAGAAGAATATCTGGAATGGTAAAAATATTCTATGTTTTCTTATGGATAGTGTTTCTACAGTAGTACACAATTGTATAAATTCATGGATTTGTGCAAAAAAAAATGTGTGATTGTATGTATTTTACCATGGAGAAGGAAATGGCAACCAACTCCAGTATTCTTGCCTGGAGAATCCCATGGACAGAGGAGCCTGGAAGGCTATAGTCCATGGGGTCACAAAGAGTCAGAAAGGACTAAAGCAACTCAGCATGTAATTTATACCACTATAAAAAACAAAAAGCATGACTAGTACCTAATAGAAAATTCAGTAAAAATCTTAATCTAGATTTTAGCCACATTGAGAACTTTTATGCCCCAGACCCTAAAGTTTCTCCATCTCTTCCCCATTCTTACATAGCTACTTAAGAAATAAAGAAATCATAAATAATGTAAGCTATGCCATTAATATATATCTATACTTCATATAACATACACCACACACATACATACATTTCTAAGGCATCATCTTTTGACCAACATCTACCTAGGGGTATAGTCTATTATGGACTTATACTGGTAGTCCCAAGTGAACAATCCTCTAGAAATTCCTTTTGATTTAGACTGAAACTGTGACTTATTTTAACTAACAGAATGTGGTAGAAATGACTTTGGCCTTAGTGGAAATTCCTGGCCTATGCCTGATTAAGGCCTGCTGCTGCTGGTTAAGTCGCTTCAGTTGTGTCTGACTCTGTGCGACCCCATAGACGGCAGCCCACCAGGCTCCCCCGTCCCTGGGATTCTCCAGGCAAGAACACTGGAGTGGGTTGCCATTTCCTTCTCCAATGCATGAAAGTGAAAAGTGAAGTGAAGTCGTTCAGTTGTGTCCAACTCTCAGCGACCCCATGGACTGCAGCCTTCCAGGCTCCTCGGTCCATGGGATTTTCCAGGCAAGAGTACTGGAGTGGGGTGCCATTGCCTTCTCTGAATTAAGGCCTAGTAGCTTCCAATTCTATGCACTTGAGAACGCTGATGAGCCAAGAAGGCCAGCTTTTCTGCTGAGGTGATCACACAGAGCACACACATAGAGAGGTCATGCTAAAAGAGAGAGCTCATAACCATCTGGAGGGGGAGCAGTCCAGGTGTTTAAGGGTCTTTCCTAAGCCCAGTCTCAGGCCAACTCAGTACCAGAATCTGACCATCCAATAGACTGCCAGCAAGCTAGTCAACAAAACAACCATTCAGGTGAACCGAGCCCAGATTGTAAATTTATGACAAGTTTCTTTTTAAACCACCAAGTTGTAGGGTGGCTTGTTATTCAGAAATAGATAACTAAAATATTGTATCATTAATTTAGCTTGGAGTTTGATGTTAAGTATGATCATTAGAACTGAAATGGAATGGGCATTGAAGTTGTCACCAGAGTGACTTTTATGTTCACCTCAAGTAAGAGTGATGAAGCATATAATGGATTTTGAGTCTTTTAAAATCTAGCCTGAATTTCTATCAAAAGAATTATCTTTATCTTAATTGGAGTTGAGTTAGTATTATCTTTGGAAAATAGCCACGGGGAGGCCTAACTAACCTGACTTTTGTATAGGAAATCAAAGCGTGAATCTTAATTTCATTGCCATTGAAGAAGTTCCTGGCTCATGTGTTTTAACCCATAAATTACCATTTTTAAAGACGTTTCATATTGTCTTAATAGGACGATTTAAAAAGAAAGTACAATGTGTATTCCACAAAGAGAATGTTTCTTTTAATTGCTTGGATAAATGAGGGGGGGAAGTCTCAAATTGCATAAAGAGGAAATATTATGTTTGACAGATAAAATATGACACCCATTTAAATTTAACTTTCAGAAAAATAATGATTTTTTTCTTAACTATAAGTATGTCCAGTGCAATATTGTGAACATACTTATACTAAAAATGCATTCTCTGATTTATGTAAAATTTAAATTTAACTAGCATTTAGTATTTTTATTTGCTAAATCTGGCAACATTACAGTAGTGATAAAGTCAATGTTGGTTGGTAGAAAGCAGACAAGGATTGTGGGCAGGGGGAGATAAAGGGCAGAGGAGGATTCAGAAAGGTGGGAAAGGATAGAGCAAAGAAATTTAAGAAGAGAGGTAGATACAGTCATTTCTTTGGAAGTGGGAAAGTAAATGTTAGCAAAGAATAAAAATTTTCCAGGAAATTGTAACTGTGTAGTCAGGGATATATAAAAATATGACTCTATTATTTTATATAACTTATCTCAACCTCTTGTCCTCAGCTGATAGGGAACAGAGGCTTGACAGTTCATGGTATCTGACTTTCTCCTCCTAGCTTAACATTTCTTTTTGGATGACTGTCTATTTTAAGAAAACGTTTACTCTTTCAGATTCCACCTCTTCCCCCTCATCCTCCTTGAGATGGTGCTTGAAGGGGATATGAGAAGTTGATAGTGATGGGGGAGGGGAGCACCCACATACTGGCTTTGAGCTGAGACACCTGTCTCCACTTGTGTCTGCATCTTCACTTTGGTCCCTCCCATGACCAAATGTGCAGGCGATGTAAGGCGCCCTACCTGGAGAAGAGCACCCACTTCATTTGAGGGCTGACCCTACTACGTCTGACTGCCACCTCCCACTTATTCAGTCACACTGAGAGCTTCTCTTAGACACCTATACCCAGTAAGAAAGTTGCCAAAACTAGAAATTTTATACTTCCACATGTCAAAGAAAAAGATTTGTCAAGAAGCTTGTGAAAAATTATTTATGCATAGGTTCAGTTTTGTAGAATAGTCAAGACTTTGAGTGGAATCATTTTGTATTCTTTATTTGAAGGAAATAATAGTTCTATGAAGTTGGGAAAGACCAAATATTTATGAAAAAAAGGTAAGGTTTTAATATCTACTGATAGATGGCCTATGTAGATTCTATATCTACTATCTATGCTTTGTTCTCACCGATCTTCTTTATTCCACCTTTGTGTTTACCTAGGGGTATATAAATAGTTCATGATTTTTTTTTTATAATAATGTTTAACTTCTTTATTTCTACTGGCAAATGATAAATGAAAAATCTTGCTATATCCAGATTTTTTCAGATTAACATGCCCATGCTTTATCGCCTTGAATTACAGGAATAATCAAGACTGCACTGCCTTAACTGAAGAAAAGTAAAGAATTTTGCCTTTGATTTTTTTAAATTTAATTTTATTTTTTAATATAAATTTATTTATTTTAATTGGAGGTTAATTACTTTACAATTTTGTATTGGTTTTGCCATACTTCAACATGAATCCGCCACAGGTATACACGTGTTCCTCATCCTGAACCCCCCTCCCTCTTCCTTCCCTATACCATCCCTCTGGGTCATCCCAGTGCACCAGTCCCAAGCATCCAGTATCATGCTTCGAACCTGGACTGGTGATTTGTTTCATATGTGATATTATATGTTTCAATGCCATTTTCCCAAATCATCCCACCCTCGCCCTCTCCCACAGAGTCCAAAAGACTGTTCTATATATCTGCGTCTCTTTTGCTGTCTTGCATACAGGCTTATTGTTACCATCTTTCTAAATTTCATATATATGTGTTAGTATACGGTATTGGTGTTTTTCTTTGTGGCTTACTTCACTCTGTATAATAGGCTCCAGTTTCATCCACCTCTTTAGAACTGATTCAAATGTATTCTTTCTAATGGCTGAGTAATACTCCATTGTGTATATGTACCACAGCTTTCTTATCCATTCATCTGCTGATGGACATCTAGGTTGCTTCCATGTCCTGGCTATTATAAACAGTGCTGCGATGAACATTGGGGTACACATGTCTCTTTCAAATCTGGTTTCCTTAGTGTGTATGCCCAGCAGTGGGATTGCTGGGTCATAAGGCAGTTCTCTTTCCAGTTTTTTAAGGAATCTCCACACTGTTCTCCATAGTGGCTGTACTAGTTTGCATTCCCACCAACAGTATAAGAGGGTTCCCTTTTCTCCACACCCTCTCCAGCATTTATTGCTTGTAGACATTTGGATCGCAGCCATTCTGACTGGTGTGAAATGGTACCTCATTGTGGTTTTGATTTGTATTTCTCTGATAATGAATAGTTCATGATTTTGATTTGAAATAAGAATCACTTGTGTTGTAGTATGGGGAGACTTATTTTTCTTCTTTTTAAAACATAATCAGTACCCCAAATCAATATCACTATTCTCTTTAAAGGCTAAGTTTTAGTTAAGGAGATTGATGTTTTATTGGTTTAGAAAAAGAGCTGTTTCTTTTGAAACATTAAAAAATAAACAAATCTCTTAAATATGCTTTAAAAACTGTTTCTAAACTATTTAGAAATGATTAAAGCTGAAGAAAGCTCTAGCTGCTATAACTTTTGTATAATACAGCTTTTTACCTCTTTTGATAAAGTTAATTTTTTAAAGACAAATCTTAAAAGAAAAAATGGATAAGAATTTTAAATTTAGTTCATTTAAACTGAAAAACAAAAATTGTAAATCCATTTCACCTACTTAATCTGTAACCACACCTCTGGCAGCCACCAATCTATTCTCTGTATCTAAGAGCTTGAGCAAAATTTTTGTTTGCTTGTTTGTTTTATATTCTACATGTAAGAGGGGCTTCCCTGGTAACTTAGACGGCAAAGAATCTTCCAGAAATGCAGAAGAGTGGGGTTCGATACCTGGTTCAGGAATCCCCTGGAGAAGGAAATGGCAATCCACTTCAGTATTTTTGCCTGGAGAATAACATAGACAGAGGAGCCTGGTGGGTTACAGTCCATGGGGTCACAAAGAGTCAGAAACGACTGAGTGACTTTCACTTCACCTCACTTCACATACATCTATATAAACATATATTTATACACACACACACTGCTACTGTTGCTGCTGCTAAGTCGCTTCAGTCGTGTCCGACTCTGTATGACCCCATAGACAGCAGCCCACCAGGCTCTGCGGTCCCTGGGATTCTCCAGACAAGAACACTGTAGTGGGTTGCCATTTCCTTCTCCAATGCATGAATGTGAAAAGTGAAAGTGAAGTCGCTCAGTCGTGGCCAACTCATAGCAACCCCATGGACTGAAGCCTACCAGGCTCCTCCGACCATGGGATTTTTCAGGCAAGAGTACTGGAGTGGGTTGCTATATATATATATATATATATATGCTATATATGTATATGTATGTATATATATACATATACACAAACACACACACACTATACACACACACACACACACACACACATACACACACACACACACACACATCGGAGAAGGAAATGGCAACCCACTCCAGTATCCTTGCCTGGGAAATCCCATGGATGGAGGAGACTGGCGAGCTACAGTCCATGGGGTTACAAATGAGTTGGACATGACTTAGACACCAAACAACAACATATATATACATTCAGTTCAGTTCAGTTCAGTCGCTCAGTCGTGTCCGACTCTTTGTGACCCCATGAATCGCAGCACGCCAGGCCTCCCTGTCCATCACCATCTCCTGGAGTTCACTCAGACTCACGTCCATCGAGTCCGTGATGCCACCCAGCCATCTCATCCTCTGTTGTCCCCTTCTCCTCCTGCCCCCAGTCCCTCCCAGCATCAGAGTCTTTTCCAATGAGTCAACTCCTAGCATGAGGTGGCCAAAGTACTGGAGTTTCAGCTTTAGCATCATTCCTTCCAAAGAAATCCCAGGGCTGATCTCCTTCAGATTGGACTGGTTGGATCCCCTTGCAGTCCAAGGGACCCTCAAGAGTCTTCTTGAACACCACAGTTCAAATGCATCAATTCTTCAGTGCTCAGCCTTCTTCACAGTTCAACTCTCACATCCGTACATGACCACAGGAAAAACCATAGCCTTGACTAGGCAGACCTTAGTTGGCAAAGTAATGTCTCTGCTTTTGAATATACTGTCTAGATTGGTCATAACGTTTCTTCCAAGGAGTAAGCGTCTTTTAATTTCATGGCTGCAATCACCATCTGCAGTGATTTTGGAGTCCCCCCAAAAATAAAGTCTGACACTGTTTCTACTGTTTCCCCATTTACCAGTAATGCTGAAGAAACTGAAGTTGAACGGTTTTATGAAGACCTACAAGATCTTTTAGAACTAACACCCAAAAAAGATGTCCTTTTCATTATAGGGGACTGGAATGCAAAAGTAGGAAGTCAAGAAACACCTGGAGTAACAGGCAAATTTGGCCTTGGAATGCGGAATGAAGCAGGGCAAAGACTAATAGAGTTTTGCCAAGAAAATATACTGGTCATAGCAAACACCCTCTTCCAACAACACAAGAGAAGACTCTACACATGGACATCACCAGATGGTCAAAACCAAAATCAGATTGATTATATCCTTTGCAGCCAAAGATGGAGAAGCTCTATACAGTCAACAAAAACAAGACCGGGAGCTGACTGTGGCTCAGATCATGAACTCCTTATTGACAAATTCAGACTTAAATTGAAGAAAGTAGGGAAAATTGCTAGACCATTCAGGTATGACCTAAATCAAATCCCTTATGATTATATATATACGTACATATCCATATATGTGACAAGTATGTCTCACATTTTTTTCCATTCGTCCTTAGATCCTAAGGTTGCTTCCATATCTTGGCTATTGTAAACAATGCTGCAATGAGCATGGGGGTGCATATATATTTTAGAAACTGGTTTTATTTTCTTTAAATAAACACTTAGAAAAGGAATTACTAGATTATATTGTAGTTATATTTTTATTTATTTGGGGAATCTCCATACTGTTTTTTATAGTGAATGAACTAATTTACATTCTCATAAATAGTGTTTAAGTGCTCCTTTTCCTCCACATCTTTGCCAGCACTTCTTATTTCCAGTCTCTTTAATAATAACCTTTCTAGCATGTGTGAGGTGATATCTTATTGTGGTTTTATTTGCATTTCCCTGAAGATTAACTATGTGGATCATCTTTTTTTGGTACCTACTGTACATCTGGATGTCTTTTTTTAAAAAATAAAAGGTCTCCTCAGATCCTCTGCCTATTTTTTAATTGGATTTTTTTTTTATTTAGCTATTGAACTTTATGAGTTCTTTACTTATTTTAGATATTAGCCTCTTATCAGATTTTGCAGGTTGTCTCTTTGTTTTGCTAATGGTTTCTTTTGCTTTGCAGAGACTCTTTTTGTTAGATATAGTGCCACTTGTTTGTTGTTTCTTTTGTTGTTTTTGGTTTCAGATTAAAAAGAATTATTGCCAAGTCCTATGTTAAGGAGCTTACTGTCTTTTTTTCCTTCTAGGATTTCTATGATTTCTGATGTTAAGTTCAATTATTTAATTCATTTTGATTTAATTTTTGTCTATGGTGTAAGACAGTGATCCATTTTCATTCTTTTATTTGTGGCAGTTCAATTTTTCTAATACCATTGTTCTTCCTTCCTTGTATATTCTTGGCTCCTTTGCATAAATTTATTTACAACTTATGTATGGATTTAATTCTGGTACCTCCATTATATTCCATTGATCTATGTGTCTGTATTTATGCCAACCATATTGTCTTAATAGCTTTAACATAATTTGAAATTAGGGAAGTTAATGCCTGCAGTGTTATTCTTTCTCAAGATTGCTTTGACTATTTGGAGTCTTGTGTGGTTCTGTATAAGTTTTAGGATAGTTAAATATCTGTGAAAAATATCATTGGAATTTTGATAAGGATTGAATTGATTCTGTATATTGTTTTGTATACTATTAACATTTAAAGAATATTAATACTACAAGTCATGAGCATGAAATATCTTTTTATTTATTTGTGTCTTCTTCCATTTATTCTCTTAAAGTCTTGTAGTTTTAAATATACAAATCTTCTATCACCTTTAAATTTATTTCTATGTATTTTATTCTCTTTGATGCAACTGTAAATGGTATTTTTAAAATGTCTTCGATAATTCATTATTAGTGTATAGAAATGCAGCAGATTTTTGTATATTGATTTTGAATCCTGCCACTTTACTAAATTTGTTTATTAATTCTAATTGATTTTTGATAGCATCTCCCTTCTGGCTTGCAAAGTTTCTGCTGAAAAATCTATTGGTAGGCTTCCCTTCCTCTTCTCCTTCTGGGAACTCCATGATATTAGTCTATCTGATGTCATTCCATAAGTTCCTTAATCTACCTTTCTTTTTTTCTTTTTCTTTTCTTTTTTTTTTTTTTTTCTGTTTGCTGCTCTGCTTGGTTAAATTCCACTGCCTTTCCTTTAAGTTGACTGATCTTTTCTCCAGCTTCACCTAGTCTGTTAAATAAGTATTTTTCAGTTCAATTATTGTATTTTTCAACCTATGACTTATCTTTGGGGCTTTCTCATATTTTCCATGTCTTTGTTGAAGTTCTTACTCTGTTCATCTATTCTTCTACACAGTTTGGTGAAGGTCTTATCATTATTTTAAACTCTTTATCAGATAAATTTTTGATTTCCATTTCATTAAGATTTTTTCTGAGGTTTTATTGTATTCTCTTTAAGGAACATATTCTTTGTTTCTTTATTTTGTGAACTCTCTATGTAGATTTTTATATAGTACATGAAACAATCACCTCTCCCAGTCTTGAAGGAGTGGCCTTGTGTAGGTGATAAATTAATCATTCAACCTGTCTTTACCGTCTAGTTTTCTCTTAAACATCTGTGTTTGTCCTTGTTGCCTATTGTATTTTAATAGCTTCTAGTTGTTGAGATGTGCCAAGACCTGTCAGTTTCTTAAAGGGGATAATTTCAGCCTAGATTCAGGCTGATTAGAAGCCAGACCCTCAGGCAGTAGCTTCTAAAGTATGCAAATATATACAGACCAAATACATAAGGCAATCTGGAGGTGTCCCCTGAGCAGCAGTCACAGAAATCAGGGATCCAGATGAATGCATAAGATTTTTTCTGGGCAATACCCATGAGCTGGAGCATGGCAGATGGAGAGTACCAAGATGATACCTAAAGCTGACATTCCTTGAGAGCAGCTTCACATCACTAGGTGACTAGATGTGTGCCAAACCTGCAGCCTGCTGCTCAGGCCAAAGCTTAAGGACAAGCAAAAAAGGACTCATTCACATAAAGACTGGTAAGTGTGCCCCCTGTCTGTGCAATGCCCTGGGGGTGGTAGCCTGTCAAGAATGGTCTGTCCATTTGCCACAGTAAGTATTTATTTGAAATATAGTGATGCTTCATGAATCTACATAAAATATTAAAGAATTTTAATGTTGAAAGCAGAATTATTTTTCAGATTTTAGGTCTTTAAAATGTGTTTTTTTCCTTGGTGGTGAGCTGGAGTCTAGCCAAACAACTGCATCCATGGGCTGCCAGAGTTATTCTTTGCACAATTTCAGGTTATTTGATTAAATTACTATATACCTAAAAAGTATTTCCACAGAGTGATTAGAAAGGAGATAGAGTAATGTTAACTGTATCATTCTTAGAAAAAGAATTACACAAAAATCTTTGTTGAGATTTTGATATACGTTATTTTTGTATCACCATTTGACTCAAGGAATAAAAATCAATTAGAACTGTATATTACTTAAGAATAATATTGCTAATTTTTAATGGATTTCAAAGGACTTTTTAATGACTCATAACATTTGATCTTCATAGCAGTCCTATACTAGAAAAAGAGCAGGAATTTCCCCTCTTTCATCTATAAGGTGATTAAATCTCAGAGAAATCAAGTTTATAAGCAAATGTCAATAAATAGATGAACAGAGCTGTGTAGACAGGCTCCCGTATTACCCTGTTCTTTTCTTAGTCCTTCCATCTTTCTAATTATTGAGGATTTAATGTGTCTAAATTTATATATATATACTTTTATTTTCTGAAAGTTCCACATGTAGTTTATTGAGAGCAAGGATTATGCTTCACTTATCAGTTCTAGCTTACATTAATACATATCTGGTGAATCTGAGTTTTACATTATTATTACTACATTATGATCTGGGTAATAATGTAAAATAATTGGAAACTTTAAAGGTTTTAAGGTTAAAATGACCTTATGATAGAAACTGAAAATGATAGCAATCATCTTCTGTTTAATCTCCAATTGAGAAGAAAAAATGCTTTAATATCATGAGTTTTGCACTCTCATATAGTTCTTCAAATATAATAGCAATGTCACTACACAGTATGAATAAACTAGTGGCACAGGCAGAACCAACACCCAGAAGTCACATCTGCCAAACTTGGTGAAGCAACAATTTTGTCTTTCAAATCAAGACTAAACTCTGTAGAGGGAAATTTATTTTGTGATAAACAGAGTCTTACAGTATTATGCAATTGACAAAATCTACTATGCATTTATGGTATTATGAGTTTACTGTATTTGGGTTTGTTCAAATAATTTCACATATCTAGTAGAAATTGTATCTTATGTGATGATTTAATCTAACCACAGCTGCAGCAATATAAATTACACTTAAGACTATGCTGATTGATTATAATCAGTTGTAATCATGTCTTATAATTACATTCCATTCTAGAGGCAGAGGCTGTTTAAGCCTACTCAGCACTGAGCTATATAAAGAAGATTATTTGTTACTTCTGACAGTCTCAGTCAACATTCAAAATTGCCTGCAAACAATAAGTTTTATTATATTTATTGTCCAGGCATCAAATGAGTTTCATGATTTATCAACAGAAGTTGAAATGGAATTTCAAGGGAGTCTAGAACTTATTAACTACTATGTAAAGAACCTTCCCTTCAATCAGGAGACATAAGAGACATGGGTTTGATCCCTGGGTTGGGAAGATCCCTGGAGAAGGAAATGGCAACCCACTCCAGTATTCTTGCCTAGTGAATCCCATGGACAGAGGAGTCTGGTGGGCTTTAGTCCATAAGGTCGCAAAGTCAGAAACAACTGAAGTAACTTAGTATTCACACTCAAAGTATCTCCCTAAAAGCACTCATAATCTATGTTGTGAGTTACATTGATGTATTAGTTGTTTTGGTATGTTCTATTTCAAAATATACACATTACCTAATAATCAAGGGAGAAGGTGGGGAGTATTGGGGGACATAGATAAAACAAAATTGGCAGAATATTGATAATTTATTAAAGCAAGCTAATAGGTACAAAGATTCATTATAAAATTATATGTAATTTTTATATGCTTGACATTTCCATGATGAGGCAGGTTCTTTACCACTAGCGCCACCTGGGAAGTCCAAAATTCAAATAACATTATGCATAAACATGTATGCATGTTAATTACTCAGTCGTGTCCAACTTTTTGTGACCCCATGGACTATAGCCCACCAAGCTCCTCTGTGCATGGGATTCTCCAGACAAGAATACTGGAGTAGGTTGCCATTTCCTTCTCCGTATAGAAGCATGTTATATCAATATTCAGTAATTGCAAAAGTGTTCTTTAACATTTAAATATCTAAGTTGCTGTTTATTGTTTAAATACTTTGCCTTTAAATTCCCCATACTCTAATGAACTATTTCTGAACACTTTTTATAGTATTTCACCTAAATTCAAAGTCCCTATTCCCTCCTTTTAGCCTGACCTCTCCAATCCCTTCTTATCAACAATGCCCACTTTTCATCTGCACTCTCAGTAAGTTGTAGTCAGCAGTCATGCAGCAAACAATGTGCTACTCTATAATCAATGCCTTATTATTAAAGATGAATATGCTTTATACACTTAATTATAGCTCCCACAAGAAACACATGAATATTATGAACCAGTTGCACAGAATTGTCTGGCTAGGCTTATTCTGACTAGACGTCTCCCTGTATTAGAGTAGTAATGGAATAATTGAAAGGTAAGTTTTCAAGTAAGATTTTAAATTACTAAATACATTTCTTTAGATTTCAGCAACTTACATGAGTTTCTTAGTTTTCATGTTTTTTGATTTAAATATCTGGGTATGTAGGCTTCCCAGGTTGCTCAGCAGTAAAGAATCTGCCTGCCAATGTAGGAGACGCAGGAAACGAGGGTTCAATCCCTGGATCAGTAAGATCCCCTGGAGGAGGAAATGGCAACCGATTCCACTATTCTTGCCTGAAAAGTCGCATGGACAGAGCAGCCTGACAGTCTATAGTCCATGGGGTCGCAAAGAGTTGGACATGACTGAGCAACTGAGCATGCACACATCTGGTTATCTACACACATATCGTAAAAGTTTGATCTGTAGAAAGAATATGGATCATTCTTTTTTGTCTCTGATTTTCCATCCACATTTACTATCTAGTCTTTTATGTACTTGAATGAGGATTGGACTGTGGTTTGCCAGTTCCTTTCTGGAGCTGAAAGAGTAATATTGATCTAAAGCAGTTTCATTAACATGAACATTTTTACACTACTTTAGACACTTCTTAGGCTTTCTCTCATTATTTATGAGACAGGATGCCAAAAGTTCTTTTTTCTTGATTTGGGACTTAAAAATGGGACTGATAGAAACTCTCATTACTTCCAAACAAGTACCTTCCTGAAAGATCTGGAACCAGCACACACGTCATACATGGCTGTTATTGTTCAGTTCCTAGGCCACGTCTGACTCTTCATGACCCCGTGGATGGTAGCATACCAGGCTTCCCTGTCCTTCACTAACTCTCAGAGTTTTCTCAAACTCAGGTCCACTGAGTCAGTGATGCCATTCAACCATCTCATCCTTTGTCATCCCCTTCTCCTGCCCTCAATCTTTTCAGCACCGGCATCTTTTCCAATGAGTCAGCTCTTCGCATCAGGAGGCCAAATATTAGAGCTTCAGCTTTAGCATCAGTCCTTCCAATAAATATTCAGGGTTGATTTCCTTTAGGATTGAGTGGTCTGATCTCCTTGCTGACCAAGGGACTCTCAAGAGTCTTCTCCAGCACTACAGTGCCAAAGAATCAATTCTTCTGCATTCAGCCTTTTTAATGGTCCAGCTCTCACAACATACATGATTACTGGAAAAACCATAGCTTTGACTATACAGACCTTTGACTGTACAGACCTTTGTCAGCAAAGTAATATCTCTGCTTTTAATGCATAGTCTAGGTTTGTTGTAGCTTTTCTTCCAAGGGGCAAGCATCTTTTACTTTTGTGACTGCATACATGGCTAATACATCTAAAATAGTCATTTTTTGCCTTATTTTACAAACTGAAACTGATATACTACATGAAAGTGTCTTTAAACATATTATAACCTATAAATATGTGCATGCTCAGTCTTGCCTGACTCTTTGCCACCCCATAGACTGCATCCCACCAGATTCCTCCATCTATGGAGTTTTCCAAGCAAGAATACTAGTGCGGCTGCCATTTCCTACTTTAGGGAGTCTTCTAGATACAGGGATCGAATTCACATCTGTTACATCTCCTGCATTGGCATGTGGATTGTTTATCACTGTGCCACCTGGGAAGCCCCCAAAAGCCACTTCATTTTAATAAATTATTGGATCTCATATAGTCCAGAGATTTAAAAAAATCACTAAGAAGAGATACTAGGCAAAATTGCATTTTTGTCTTTTCATTCTCATAATAGTTCACTCGGGGAATAAAATTTCACTAGAAAGAGGTAATGGAGTTTAAGTTCAAAAGCTAAATCTAAGTTTCTCTAACTACATTGTAACAGTTCCATATGAAAATCTTTTCAGTATATGTAGCCAGGTTATTTGAACTCCAGTCCCTACTCTGTCATTTCTTGGTTGAAGGACCTCAGATTCTTTAATTGTCCTCTCCCAGCTTTAGTTTCCTTAGCCATAAAATGTAGATACTACTACCTCACAGAGTTTTATAATAGTGAACTGGTTACCATATCTAGAGTATGGTACATAATAGAAACTTTATTAAAGTTATATATTATTGTTAAAATCTCTGCTGGGAGAATAACACAGGAGCATAGGTAGACATATAGTGGCAAGGTAAAAATCACTTTATATTCAGCATGCTTAAATAAACCATATATATTCACTCTTCAATCTATAAACTGTTCCTAATTTTGTATAAAAACCTTGCATAAATGAAAAGAAACCAGAATTTAATATTTTACCATGTAAGCATGCACAGTGCTGTTACATTCTATCTGTGTTAAAATTGTCACATTCCCAAAGCATCCATTTGAGAGATGTTGGCAAGTAAGAACTATGATGAGATGGGCATGAATGAATACAGCTGTGGGCTCTACACTCCCTTTAGAATTAGAAATAGAAAGTAATGTAATTGTGTTTTAAAGACATCATCATATTATTGACTTTTATCTGATAATTTAATTATAAGTACAATTTATTGGAAGGGTTTCGTCTTGTTCTAGGTATTTGTCCCTGTTTGGCTCTTCATCATGCTGCTGTGATACTTTGAACTAGTCGTTGGTAGCTGATTATGACATTTTCAGGCCAATTATTTTCCTAGCAATGGTAGAAAAAGCTCTGTCCTCTGCTGTGGGCTTAGAAGACACTGTCCATAGGAAAGGTGTTTTTGTTGCAGTGTTGGACCAATAGTAGTAAGTTATCAGTGGTCCAAAGCTATCTCATCTTTTTTGTTCCTGGGGGTTCAGGATGGGGAACGCATGTACACCCGTGGTGGATTCATGTCAATGTATGACAAAACCAATACAATATTGTAAAGTTAAAAAAAAAGGAATGAAAGCTAAAAAAAAAAAAAAAGGTTGACATTGAAAAAATATATATATTGATCTTATAGGCCATGTGGAATATTCATGGCTCAGAAGCCTGAGCTCTGGCATCAGGCAGCCCTTGGTTAGAATCTCAGCTAAGTATATATTCCTCTCAATCATTCTGAAAGAGTGATGTTTTGGAACTATGTCAGCTTTCCTTTTGGTTTGGTCAGTGAAGACTCTGCCATTCAGGAGACCTAGGTTCAACCCCTGGATCAGAAGATCCTTTGGAGAAGGAAATGGCAACCCACTTCAATATTCTTGCCTGGGAAATCCTATGGATGAGGAGCCTGGCTGGCTACAGCCCATCAAGTTGCAAGAGTTGGACATAATTTAGTGACTAAACCACCACACCATTGAAACTATATAAGACTCCTTTTCCTTATCTGATGGTCTGGTCAAGAGGAATTCAATACAGAAATGTGCTAAGAACTGAGAAAGAACTACCTGATTTCCTTTTTCCACAGAAGTTCTAAGAAATGGTCCTGGCTAAGATAGATAATTCAACATGTTCAAATGAGCTTGGACAGATTCACTTAAATTGAAGTGAAGAAGTAAAGTAATTCTTGCAACTCAAGCAGAGAAAACACTTAGTCTCAGCTATTTAAATATTTCAGGCAACAGAGTTTCTTGGATCTGAATTATGAATGCTTGTTGCCCTGTACTCCACTTTACCTCACATGGGTAAACACAGCCCAGGTTTGCAGCAGCACATTTAATGTGCTCAGTCAGACTAAAACCTTAATGAAATGGTTGCAAGATGAAAAGCCAGTAACTTTAACTTCAAGCCAGGGCACTGAGAGAACTGAAAAATCACCTGGGAAAGATCTGTAGAGCAATTAGATGGACAGAGAAATGCTACTAATTGCTAATGATCGGCTGAAATGTATGTAGATGCCGGGGATGTTACTGTACAGGTGTGGGATTCCACTTGACATTTGTCTTAGATTTAATGTCTGACATTTGTGTAACTTCCAATTAAAACAGAATAATGATAATTAGATACGAAAGAATCTGTTAAGCTCTGAAATTTTACTAAATTCCTTACATAAAATAAACTTCACTACTTTGACATTTAACTATTTTTTTCTTCTGTCTCTACAAAACATGTATCAGCAAAAACTAATGAACTTTATTGTATTCCTGCCAATTTGGAGGAATGAATAGTCTAGGCAAAGTATGAATACACTTAATAATGGCTCTATATTAAGCCCACACACAAGGATGTTGTGCAGCCAGTATTCACTGATGTGCTCTCCTGGATGTTCCACACCATAATCCATTCTCATTGGTCAGTACTATTGTCTCATTGGTTGATGTCTATGTGGTACCAGTTGGTAAAGTTCCAATATCACCCTGGTTCTTAAGTATAATTTAAAAAAAACAAACCTTTTTTTTTTTTGCTGGTATTTATACCCTGGATTAAGGGCTTGGGAATGGTTTAAAATATGATGCTCAAAAACTCATCTTTCTTACTTATAGTAAGAAAACTATTTATGTGAAATGACATGATGAACTCATTAAAATGAGAATTTCTAGATATCACTGATTAATTATTGATTTGGATTTTTCTATGAATATAATTTAATGAGTCATCTAAACATTTTAGATCAAATAAATTTTCACTTAAAAATCCATCTAATGTGGTTTACTAACGAAGTTATTTTAATGTGATTGTTTAATTATTCAATTTAGGTTTATGAATACATGCAATTGTAATACCAACTTAAATATTTCCAACATTGGGGGTAACTTTAAAAAAATAGCTAGTATCTTTTCTTTCTCATACATTTTCCCTCTGATTTTTAGTATACATGTCCACTGATACATTTAAAAATCTAATTAAAATGAAGAAAAATAGTAAGGAAATAATTTGATCCATTAACTCTAAAATATATTTTTGAGGGTAAATATCTGATTTTGGAAAAGTACATTTGGAAAAATGAAGTTAGTTGTCTTTCAGATTCCAATGGAAATATTCTTTCTTTACTATTACTGATAACTCATTCTCAATCTAGGTTTATGTACAGAAATAAGCTCATATGCTTCTAAAACACATCAGAAAATTTTATTGACTCATACCAGATAAGTGATTGAGAAAGAAAAAACAGTACAATTCAGTGATGTCTTGAAGTAGGAATCCATGTCGGTGGAGTAGTTAGTGAGCTACTCTTTTATCTTAGACTTTTTAGGACTAAGGAGGAAGGAGCAGTCAAAACCCATATGGCTAGAAGGACACAGCACCCATAGTATCCACTGGCCTCTGCCAAGCTTAGCCATGGCCATATTTATTCAAGGATGAAGTAAATACATGTGTGGAGTACACTTGTAACTATGATAAAATTTTATACCACCTATTTGTTACTTATGTTCTAAACAACATGTAATACATTTTATATTCCTTAACTTATGCGAGCCTATAAAGCAGATATTATCAATTCCATTTTCCAGATAAGGAAACTAAAATTCAAGAATTTTGCTTCCCCTAAATCAGAAAGCTGATAAGTGGCAAAGACAACATTTGTTTGAGCCCTGTCTGACATGAAAGCAAATTTTCTTAATCACTGCTTTAAGGCATTGAAGAATCTGAGAATACCTCTAGAATTATTTTTCTGCAAAAGAAGTCATACTATTTCAGAAACACCCACCTGGAAATGCAAATCAAAACTAAAATAAGATACTGCCTCACACTAGTGTGAATGGCCACCATCAAAAAGTCTACAAAAAATAAATGCTGGTGAAGATATGGAAAAAAGGGAAGCTTCCACACTGTTGACAGGAAAGTAAACTGGTGCCCCCACTATGAAAAATAGTATAGAGTTTCCTTAAAAATGAAAAATAGAGTTGCTATATGATCCTACGATCCCATTCCTGGGCATATTTCCAGAAAAGATGAAAATTCTCATTCAAAAAGATAGATGTACCTCAGTGTTCATAGCAGCACTATTTATTGTAACTAAGGCATTGAAGCAACCTAAATATCCACCTATAGATAAATGAAAAAAAGAAATATATATTCCACATACAATGGAATATTTCTTATTCAGCCATAAGAAAGAATCAAATTATGTCATTTGTAGCCACATGGATAGACCTAAGATCATCATACAGAGTGAAGTAAGTCACACAGAGATAGGCAAATATCATATGCTATCACTTCTATGTGAAATTTTAAACGATGCAAATAAATTTATCTACAAAGCAGAATTAGACTCATAAAGAAAAAACAACCACCAAGGACCTACTGTGTAGCACAAGGAACTATATTCAATATTTTGTAAAAACCTATAAGTGAAAAGAATCTAAAATTATGTATATTCATATATATATGTAACTGAATTACTTTGCTGTACACTTGAAACACTGTAAATCAATTATGCTTTTTAAAAAGCCATAAACATCCTCCTGATATTTTTTAAAGCCTAAAACAGGTAATTCATTTTTCTGGTGAACAGGGATTCAAGAAAAGGAAAAAGATTAATGTGGAGACAGATATGCCAACTAAAGATTGTAAAGAAATTCAATGTAATATGATAATTAAAATCTGTATTGCAGTTAATAAGGAGCAGAATATATGCTCTGGGAAATGGAATCAATATGTTGATCCAGTTTCACATTATATCCAAATATCCCAGATGTGATGTTAGGCCTTATTTTAGCTGTTTTTCCCAGTTCCAACTTAATTTTCTCCTTCATCCTCACTCAGATTAAATTTGTTTAACTAGATCAGAATTTCTCAATCTTGGAACTATGGACATTTTAGACCCATTCATTCCTCAAGTATGTGGCCACATCCTAGCCTCTAACCACCAGACACCAGTAGCACTGTCTCTTAGCCTCTGCCAGTTGTGATAAACAGAAATGTCTCCAGAACTGCCCAGTGTTCTCTGGGGGGCAAAATCACCAACACTGGAAACCAATGGTTTAATTAAACAATGAAAAATTAATCATTTTGTTAGTTTGGTTGACTTTGATTGAATGACACATATTTACAGAGTTAAACTTCATTATCCCATGATAAACATTCACTACAAAATGCACAGAGGAAGCAAAAGAAAATTTATTTTTTAATACAATCAGGAATTTCCTCTAACCACTAGAGGAAATTCCCCACATATCTGTGGTTTCTATGTCTTTCTTATTCCAACTGTTTCCTGCACATGACGGAAAATTCTTGTACTCAAAGTACAGAGAAACAGAAAAAATTTGAAAAGCTAATGAAGTGGGTATAAAGAATATGATAATGTACAAATCTTATGATAACCAATGGTACTAAAATTTCGCTCCAACATATGCTTACTATTTAAAAAAACATTTGTTTCATTGGGTTCTGGTGGAAGTAGAAGATTGCATATGCAGACATTTCTAAAGGTATCAAGAGAACCACAAATTATATGATGAGTCTACCTTTCTACTGTTATAGTGGTATTTTCCACATTCTTCGTGAAGAAACATTATACTTGGGACTAAGTGACATGATTAGTGACATTCTCTATGCCCACTGCTGCTGCTGCTAAGTCGCTTTAGTCGTATCCGACCCTATGAGACCCCATAGATGGCAGCCCACCAGGCTCCCCCATCCCTGGGATTCTCTATGCCTAAATTACTTTAAATTAAAAATGTATATGTATTAGTTTTCTATTGCTTCTAAAGTAAATTGCTCCAGAATACAGGGTATCAAGATATTAAACACATAACAAGCCTTTTCCATCTTCCCTTACCCTCTCCATTATGTTAATTTTTTTTGCTAATCTGTGTCCTCGTAGATTCATCTCTTACACTGATTTCTCTGTGAGAATAATGAGTTTAACTAAAGCTTTGCAAATGGTTTTGAGCATCTAAGTTTTTGAGGCCTCTTCTATGCCTACTCTGTTATTCTTCTTGGCACTTTTTACCTAGGAGGGTGGATATTCATTTATAACCTCTAATTAAAGAAAATGTTAAAAACACTTTGGGAGAAACACTGAGTCTTCTTAGAGAAAACAGAGAGAGAAAAAAATATTCACTGAAATTAGTGTTTATATTATTATTTCATTCAGAATATTCAAAGCAAAGATTTTAAATGAGTATGCATCATGCACTATAGCGTATCCACAAATAGTCATCTTACTATGCTTCCTGGGTCTATTAGGAAAGGAAGCAAAAAGCCCTTTTAGAATTGTAATATAGACTAACTCTGAAACATATATTTATTGGAATTAGCCTTATTCTATATATGATTGAAAGCAAAATGTCACTATTATTCCTAATGTTTACAAAACATTATCATTTTTTATTAAAATGTCAAAAGATTTACATAATTTTTCATTTTACATATCATAATCAAAGAATTTTTCCTAGTAGTACTGATAATTCCCAACTCTGTTAAAAAATAGACAAAAATAGGCAGTGATCTCCTATCATTCTAAGCAAATCACTGATATTTCACTGTTTTGAATGAATCCTCTCTTCATATTAACAACATATTTTGTTGATAAGAATCAAAGCAATCCCATATTTCTATAAAATCAAAGTGAAAAAAGCACAGAGTACCAAAAGGTATCTGTGAGAGAGAAAGAGAGAGAGAGAGAAAAATAGACAGACAGAGACAAAGGGGACCCCCATTTACTTTCAGTTCAGTTCAGTCGCTCAGTCGTGTCCAACACTTAGCAACCCCATGAACCGCAGCACACCAGGCCTCCCTGTCCATCACCAACTCCCAGAGTACACTCAAACTCATGTCCATTGAGTTGGTGATGCCATCCAGCCATCTCATCCTCTGTCGTCCCCTTCTCCTCCTGCCCCCAATCCCTCCCTGCATCAGGGTCTTTTCCAATGAGTCAGCTCTTCGCATGAGGTGGCCAAAGTATTGGAGTTTCAGTTTCAGCATCATTCCTTCCAAAGAAATCCCAGGGCAGATCTCCTTCAGAATGGACTGGTTGGATCTCCTTGCAGTCCAAGGGACTCTCAAGAGCCTTCTCCAACACCACAGTTCAAAAGCATCAATTCTTCGGCGCTCAGCCTTCTTCACAATCCAACTCTCACATCCATACATAATCACTAGAAAAACCATAGCCTTGACTAGATGGACCTTTGTTGGCAAAGTAATGTCTCTGCTTTTGAATATGCTATCTAGGTTGGTCATAACTTTCCTGCCAAGGAGTAAAGTGAAATCACTCAGTCGTGTCCGACTCTTTGTGACCCCATGGACTGTAGCCCAGCAGGCTCCTCCCTCCATAGGATTCTCCAGCTAAGAGTACTGGAGTGGGTTGCCATTTTAAGGAGTAAGTGTCTTTTAATTTCATGGCTGCAATCACCATCTGCAGTGATTTTGGAGCCCAAAAAAATAAAGTCTGACACTGTTTCCTATGTTTCCCCATCTATCTGCAATGAAATGATGGGACCAGATGCCATGATCTTCGTTTTCTGAATGTTGAGCTTTAAGCCAACTTTTTCACTCTCCTCTTTCACTTTCATCAAGAGGCTTTTTAGTTCCTCTTCACTTTCTGCCATAAGGATGGTGTCATCTGCACTGGTAATAGCAAATACCCTCTTCCAACAACACATAAGAAGACTCTACACATGGACATCACCAGATGGTCAATACTGAAATCAGATTGATTATATTCTTTGTAGCCAGAGATGGAGAAGCTCTACATAGTCAGCAAAACAAGACTGGGAACTGAGTGTGGTTCAGATCATGAACTCCTTATTGTCATTTACTTTAGTATCAGGTAATTTTTTTAATGCCACATTAAAATAAGTTGATCTTTCTGTTGTCAGTCAATACTTACATCCAGAATCTATGATGATCAGACTCTGTGGGAATTAATAAAATAATCAAGATTGTGATGAGCACTGGTGACATATCATGAAAACTGCCAACTATCATTTAAATGAGAAAAAAAAAATCATTTCAAGCCCGAACTTATGCCTACAGCCTGCTCAATTGTAATCCTCAAAATCTGTACATTTAACTAGACCTATCTAAGCTCAAATCATCAAATCACTTAGGGAATAGTTTAATTTTGGCTGAAGAATCTTTGTGTAATAGTAATAGCTCCTGTGGTCATGTATGGATGTGAGAGTTGGACTGTGAAGAAGGCTGAATGCCAAAGAATTGATGCTTTTGAACTGTGGTGTTGGAGAAGACTCTTGAGAGTCCCTTGGACTGCAAGGAGATCCAACCAGTCCATTCTGAAGGAGATCAACCCTGGGATTTCTTTGGAAGGAATGATGCTAAAGCTGAAGCTCCAGTACTTTGGCCACCTCATGTGAAGAGTTGACTCATTGGAAAAGACTCTGATGCTGGGAGGGATTGGGGGCAGGAGGAGAAGGGGACGACAGAGGATGACATGGCTGGATGGCATCACTGACTCGATGGACGTGAGTCTGAGTGAACTCCGGGAGATGGTGATGGACAGGGAGGCCTGGCGTGCTGCGAGTCATGGGGTCGCAAAGAGTCGGACATGACTGAGCGACGGAACTGAACTGAACTGAACTGAACTGAATAGCTACCATATATATTCTGGGCTTCTCAGGTGGTGCTAGCAGTAAAGAACCTGCCTGTCAATGCAGGAGAGGTAAGAGATGAGGGTTCAATCCCTGGGTCAAGAAGATCCCCTGGAGGAGGAAGTGGCAACCCACTCCAGGATTCTTGCCTGGAGAATCCCACGGACAGAGGAGCCTGGTGTGGTACCGTCCATAGGGTTGCAGAGTAGGCACAACCGAAACAACTTAGCACACATACCATATATTCTGAGTTTACCACATGTACTCAGTGCTAAAGGCACTCTTTATTACCACTGAATGAAATAAGAATAGATATGTTCATTGCATAGATAAAATACCTGAAGTTTAGTTTGGTTATTGTCTACACAAGATCACTCATCCAGGAAGGGATGTGAAACACTGACCTCTTCTGACTCCAAAATATGTACAATTAAGGAAAAAGCTATACAGAAATATTTAGAGAAAAATTTTATGAACTGTTCAGGATATTTCTTTTTCTTTTTTTTTTTTCAGGATATTTCTTAAAGATCTTTTCATTCTTATATAACTTTGGGGAAAACAATACCTAAGATCTACGACATATCAGATTTTTCTAAGTCATTTACATACAGAAACATTTAATTCTCCAAAAAGCTTTTTAAAGTAGGTCCATTTATGATCCTCATTTTTAAGATGAGAAAACTGAAAAAGTGAGGTGTCAACACGCAAGTAGCAGTGATTTTTAATCTTCAAAAACAGGAGCAAAATTTTGCAATCATATAATCAAGGTTTTATGTTTGAGTATGATTTCATTAAAATATGTCTTGTAATAAAAGAACTACATTGCCAGTAACATAACTGTTACCTTGTAAATGTGTCTTCCTGGGTAAGGTAAAATATTGTTTTAATTTTTTTGATGTGCATGGTCTTCATTGCTCTGTGGGTTACTCTCTAGTCGTGGTGCATGGGCTTTTCATTGTGGTGGCTTCTCTTGTTGTGGCTCCTGGCCTCTAGAGCACAGACTCAGTAGCCGTGGCACATGGGCTTAGTTGCTCCACAGCATGTGGGGTCTTTCCAGACCAGGGATGGCAGCCCTGTCTCTTGCACTGGCAGGCAGATTCCTTACTGAGCCACCAGGGAAGCCCTCAAAGCCGATTTAGAGCCAACAGTGAAATTTCCTTTGTTAACTGGAATTTGGGAAGAAATTAAAGCACTGAAAAACAGGGGGAAATCTCCACCCTAGGTGTGATGTGATAGCTGAAGGGGCCCTAGCAGTGTGAGCAGGACTTTGGTGGATAGAACACAGAACTGTGAGGAGAGGAGGAAAAACTGAGACTATTAATATCGGGGCTCCATTTTTGTGACTTTAGTTCTCTTTGTCTTATTAGATTCATGTCCTTCCATGCAGACCCATAAGTCTGACTCTGTCTGAGACAAGAAAACAAAGATTTGAGCAGTTTGGGGAAAGCCATTTCTATCACTCATTTTGTCCAGATTACCAAAAGACAGGTTTCATTTCACATACGCCAGGTGTTAAAAAGCACTAAATACTTGAACTATATAAACGGATTAGGTAGATATGGAATATAAATTACAAGTTATTCTAGAAATTATTCTATAATAGAGTGCAATTGTCAGAACTAAAATTAGAGAAAATGGCATATTTTGTTCAGTCCAGTGGTTTTGAAAGTATTGGTAAATATTGGCAGGGCTCAGAGGCTGGTCATTAAGGCAGAGGTGGAAAGATTTTTGCTTTTTAACAAAAACCCAACTTAAATCACTAGTTGGGGAAACTAGAATAATTAACAGTTAGTAAAATAACTAAGTTATAATTTACAAGCCACTTCTTAGCACAGGAAAAGAGAGAAAGGAAACAAACAAAATTGATCAGAAGCAAAAGACTGGCAAGCAGCAGAAAGACATAAATTTCAGAGTATACACGACAAGATCAGTTCAGCTCAGCTCAGTTCAGTTCAATTCAGTCAATCAGTCGTGTCCGACTCTTTGCAATCCCACGACTCGCAGCATGTCAGGCCTCCCTGTCCATCACCAACTCCTGGAGTTCTCTCAAATTCACGTCCATCGAGTCAGTGATGCCATCCAGCCATCCCATCTCCTCGGTCGTCCCCTTCTCCTGCCCCCAATCCCTCCCAGCATCAGAGTCTTTTCCAATGAGTCAACTCTTCGCAAGAGGTGGCCAAAGGACTGGAGTTTCAGCTTCAGCATCATTCCTTCCTAAGAAATCCCAGGACTGATCTCCTTCAGAATGGACTGGTTGGATCTCCTTGCAGTCCAAGGGACTCTCAAGAGTCTTTTCCAACACCACACTTCAAAAGCATCAATTCTTCGGTGCTCAGCCTTCTTCATAGTCCAACTCTCACATCCATACATGACTACTGGAAAAACCATAGCCTTGATTAGATGGACCTTTGTTGGCAAAGTAATGTCTCTGCTTTTGAATATGCTATCTAGGTTAATCATAACTTTTCTGCCAAGGAATAAGCGTCTTAATTTCATGGCTACAATCACCATCTGCAGTGATTTTGGAGCCCCAAAAAATAAAGTCTGACACTGTTTCTACTGTTTCCCCATCTATTTCCCATGAAGTGATAGGACCAGATGCCATGATCTTTGTTTTCTGAATGTTGAGCGATGGTTGCAAATCCCCTACACAAAATAACCTGAGATGTGAATTATTTTCAGCATATTTGGTGCTGGCTTCTGTTCCAGAAAGGATCTACCCAAAGACTTTAGGATCCCTTTTGGCCACAGTTAACCCAGGGGCCACCCAGAAGCAGCAAATGTTATAAAATAAAGGCAGAGATCAAGCATGCATGCTAGAGAATCAAAGCTCATCTATCTCATGCATAAAGATGTCTTTCCCCTCTTTCTGATTTCCCCATCTCTTAGTCTCACTTCTTCATCCCTCAACAGATTCATGATTCAGTCTGCCTAGGGCATTGGCACCTGGTGGCCTTTGAGTTTTGCAACAACCTCCAATACTTGATGTTTATTTCTTTACTCTTTCCCATCTTTTCTTTTTATAAGACATTATTTCCATGAAGGCAAGGACTACTTCAAGGTGCTCAATAAATATTCCTATTGACTGAATGTATTCATCCATGTATTCAGGAAATGCTTTTTCATTCTTCAACTTACTGTACCTTATTTTTTCTCCTCTACCTAAAAGGTAATATAATTGAGTCTACCCAAGGTTATTGTGAAGATTGAGAAACAGTAAACAAGTTAGCACAGGATAAGCATTATGGAAGGTTTATTATCATTATTATTATCTTTACAGATAGCCAATCAACTGGATACTGAAGCCCAGCCCTACCATCTTGCTGAAGTCCTAGGTCTTGCCCTCACTGAACTTTCATGCAAGCCAGGAAGTAGAAAACCTGCAGAAACTGAGGGAAAGCTATTGAGTAGGGAGGACAGAGATCTAGTTCTTGTAATAAGGAAGCACCTTTACCACTGAGACAGGATTTTGTCTGTTTGCTTGACTTTTCTCTTTGGCCATAAGCTCAGAGGTTTAACATAGTTTCTGTGAATACAAGAAGCAATCCCAGTATGCCCTGCCAGGCAGAGCTGGTAATTAAGAACACCTGGCTCAGGTGGAGGGTGATCTATGTGCAGATGAAAGCAGCTGACTTCAGCAGGCAGCCCCTGATGTTGGTAACAGGAAGTTGGGCATAGTTGCACTATTCCTAAAGCTGTTCCTATAATATGCCCAATCCTCCTTCCCATTTAATGTTGCCCCATACTCCAGCTGTTATGTTCCTCTGAATTTTTGGTTTCAACTGTGTAAGTCTGGTACAAAAGGAGGAGAATGCTCACTTGGCAAAATTCATTGCTGCAGGGCTGACAACTGAGACACAAGATACTGTGAATCTTTCTGCTCTGCCTCAGAGATTCCTACAGGGTTTTTGCATAAGCACCCATTTCCTAACACTGCTAGCAATTCTTTTGCTTGTCCTGATTACAATTAACCCAACTCTGCTTCAGTTCCCTGTTGGACCTAGGACCCTGCACTTGCTCACTCCTGTGATGCTGAACTAGAATAACTTGCCTGCTTCACCACATACTACTCAGACAAAATGTAAAGTATTCTTCTGGCAGTAACTGCAATATCATATAAGGTAACTGAGGATGAATAATATAATTAATGGTCAAACCAAGAAAAGGTGTTAATCACATAAAAAGATCTGGAGAAAAAAATCAGTGTAGCCAATATAAATGATTTAGATGTTTACAAGAAAAAAAGCTTATGGTTATTATGAAATTTACAACTGCATAGCAGTATAATTTCATAGGAACTCAATGTTTTCTTGAGATATTGATAGGTATCAATGTCACTAAAAAAATAAAACAAACAAATAAGAAAAAAACTAGCAAAGAACAAAACATAACCCAGAAATCTATTAGAGTTAGAAGACATAAGGGAAGGAGATAAATTTCTTATAATTTAAACTATGTGAAATTTGAACAAGAATGAAGCAAAAAAAAGACTACAGTCTTTGTCTGATTGAAGAGTTCTTAAGTGTGAAAATAATTTCTGCATCTCCTTGTGAATGCTTTCATATTGAGAATGTGGTGTACTGAATAGAGAAAGAGTATAAAGTCTCAGATCTTTGATGGAGAAAGCTTTTCCCTATCTTGAGAGCTTAACCTAGGAGCAGGATCTTATAAACTTTGCCTCATAAAACATAAGCACCAAGTGTAGCGTGAGCTGGGTTTGTACAGACTCACATCCTTCCCCATCCAAGGATTTAGTGTAAAATGGAGTCCAAATTATATCTTTAGCAAGTGTAGGAAATGGAAGGAATAATGACTTTTTGCACTGATCCTTTGAGTGAGATAGAAACAAATCTCTTCTTTCAAACTGCATTAACTCATGTCAAGTACCCAGAATCCATGTAATATATTGCTTCTTTCTAGTGACCAAAAAGAGTTAAGATCCCTCTAAATGGCAAGCAGTTCACCTTCTGGACATCAGGATGTGAGAAATGGCAAGCAGTTCACCTTCTGGACATCAGGATGTGAGAAATATTAAGGGAAATATGAAGTACAGCAGTTAATGGAGAAAGGAGATGATTAGCCAGCAAAATTCTGTGATGAACCACCTCATGAGTTGTACTTATTAAAACAAGAATGGGAATACATATAACCACACACGGGGACTGGCTTTCATATAAAGCCAGTGAGAACATAATTGCTGAAAATAAAGTGAGATAGTGAAAAGAAGTGTACAAATTCTACAAGTGCATTTCCACTATAGTACAATCAGAAAATGTACCTCTTATTCCTTTGATCCTTTATGGACTACCATTTTCATTTCATTATGTGAAATGTTTTAGAGGTCAGAGGAAACTGGAAGACTACTCCTTTCTTAAGAGGGATAGAGAAGAGAGATTCAGTTCAGTTCAGTTCAGTTCAGTTCAGTTCATTTCACTCACTCAGTCGTGTCGGAATCTTCGCGACCCCCATGAATCACAGCACGCCAGGCCTCCGTGTCCATCACCATCTCCCAGAGTTCACTCAGACTCACGTCCATCGAGTCCGTGATGCCATCCAGCCATCCCATCCTCTGTCGTCCCCTTCTACTCCTGCCCCCAATCCCTCCCAGCATCAGAGTCTTTTCCAATGAGTCAACTCTTCCCATGAGGTGGCCAAAGTTTCAGTTTTAGCATCATTCCTTCCAAAGAAATCCCAGGGTTGATCTCCTTCAGAATGGACTGGTTGGATCTCCTTACAGTCCAAGGAACTCTCAAGAGTCTTCTCCAACACCACAGTTCAAACGCATCAATTCTTTGGCGCTCAGCCTTCTTCACAATCCAACTCTCACATCCATACATGACCACAGGAAAAACCATAGCCTTGACTAGACGGACCTTAGTCGGCAAAGTAATGTCTCTGCTTTTGAATATACTATCTAGGTTGGTCATAACTATTCTTCCAAGGAGTAAGCGTCTTCTAATTTCAAGGCTGCAGTCACCATCTGCAGTGACTTTGGAGTCCCCCAAAATAAAGTCTGACACTGTTTCTACTGTTTCCCCATCTATTTCCCATGAAGTGATGGGAGCAGATGCCATGATATTCATTGTTTGCATGTTGAGCTTTAAGCCAACTTTTTCACTCTCCTCTTTCACTTTCTTCAAGAGGCTTTTTAGCTCCTCTTCACTTTCTGCCATAAGGGTGGTGTCATCTGCATATCTGAGGTGATTGATATTTCTCCCGGCAATCTTGATTCCAGCTTGTGTCTCTTCCAGTCCAGCATTTCTCATGATGTACTCTGCATGGAAGTTAAATAAGTAGGGTGACAATATACAGCCTTGATGTACTCCTTTTCCTATTTGGAACCAGTGTGTTGTTCCATGTCCAGTTCTAACTGTGGCTTCCTGACCTGCATACAGATTTTTCAAGAGGCAGGTCAGGTGGTCTGGTATTCCCATCTCTTTCAGAATTTTCCACAGTTTATTGTGATCCACACAGTCAAAGTCTTTGGCATAGGCAAGAAAGCAGAAAGAGATGTTTTTCTGGAACTTTCTTGCTTTTTCCATGATCCAGCAGATGTTGGCAATTTGATCTCTGGTTCCTCTGCTTGTCTAAAACCAGCTTGAACGTCAGGAAGTTCACGGTTCACGTATTGCTGAAGCCTGGCTTGGAGAATTTTGAGCATGACTTTACTAGCATGTGAGATGAGTGCCATTGTGCAGTAGTTTGAGCGTTCTTTGGCATTGCCTTTCTTTGGGAATGGAATAAAAACTGACCTTTTCCAGTCCTGTGGCCACTGCTGAGTTTTCCAAACTTGCTGGCATATTGAATGCAGCACTTTCACAGCATCATCTTTCAGGATTTGAAACTGCTCCACTGGAATTCCATCACCTCCACTAGCTTTGTTTGTAGTGATTCTTTCCAAGGCCCACTTGACTTCACATTCCAGGATGTCTGGCTCTAGGTGAATGATCACATCATCGTGATTATCTGGGTTGTGAAGACCTTTTTTGTACAGTTCTTCTGTGTATTCTTGCCACCTCTTCTTAATATCTTCTGCTTCTGTTAGGTCCAGACCATTTCTGTCCTTTATCGAGCCCATCTTTGCATGAAATGTTCCCTTGGTATCTCTGATTTTCCTGAAGAGATCTCTAGTCTTTCCCATCCTGTTCTTTTCCTCTATTTCTTTGCACTGATCACTGAAGAAGGCTTTCTTATCTCTTCTTGCTATTCTTTGGAACTCTGCATTCAGATGCTTATATCTCTCCTTTTCTCCTTTGCTTTTCGCCTCTCTTCTTTTCACAGCTATTTGTAAGTCCTCCCCAGTCAGCCATTTTGCTTTTTTGCATTTCTTTTCCATGAGGATGTTCTTGATCCCTGTCTCCTGTACAATGTCATGAACCTCATTCCATAGTTCATCAGGCACTCTGTCTATCAGATCTAGTCCCTTAAATCTATTTCTCACTTCCACTGTATAATCATAAGGGATTTGATTTAGGTCATACCTGAATGGTCTAGTGGTTTTCCCTACTTTCTTCAATTTAAGTCTGAATTTGGCAATAAGGAGTTCATGATCTGAGCCACAGTCAGCTCCCAGTCTTGTTTTTGTTGACTGTATAGAGCTTGTCCATCTCTGGCTGCAAAGAATATAATCAATCCGATTTCGATGTTGACCATCTGGTGATGTCCATGTGTAGAGTCTTCTCTTGTGTTGTTGGAAGAGGGTGTTTGTTATGACCAGTGCATTTTCTTGGAAAAATTCTATTAGTCTTTGTCCGGCTTCATTCTGCATTCCAAGGCCACATTTGCCTGTTACTCCAGGTGTTTCCTGACTTCCTACTTTTGCATTCCAGTCCCCTATAATGAAAAGGACATCTTTTTTGGGTGTTTTTTTCTAAAAGATCTTGTAGGTCTTCATAAAACCATTCAACTTCAGTTTCTTCAGCATTACTGGTTGGGGCATAGACTTGGATAACTGTGATATTGATTGGTTTGCCTTGGAGATGAACAGAGATCATTCTGTCGTTTTTGAGATTGCATCCAAGTACTGCATTTCGGACTCTTTTGTTGACCATGATGGCTATTCCATTTCTTCTGAGGGATTCCTGCCTGGAGTAGTAGATGTAATGGTCATCTGAGTTAAATTCACCAATTCCAGTCCATTTTAGTTTCTGATTCCTAGAATGTCGACGTTCACCCTTGCTATCTCTTGTTTGACCACTTCCAATTTGCCTTGATTCATGGACCTGACATTCCACGTTCCTATGCAATATTTCTCTTTCATCATCGGATCTTGCTTCTATCACCAGTCACATCCACAACTGGGTATTGTTTTTGCTTTGATGGTCAACTCTGTGGATATACCCTAGGCCATGATTCTTCCCTTTTGATGATTTTTTACCTTTTATATACCTGAAATGATTAACTGTGATGACAACAATTATGTTGTTCAGTTGTAAAGTAATGCCCAACTCTGCAACTCCATGGACAGCAGCATGCCAGGATACCTGTCCTTCACTATCTCCTGGAGTTTGCTCAAATTCATGTCCGCTGAGTCAGTGATACCATCTGACTATCTCATCCTTTGACATCAATTCTACTTTTATTATAACAAATCATTTCTACAAACCCATCTCTTCAACATAAAATAAAATAGGAGATAAACTAAACCCTCATCAAAAACAATCTATAGTGATAGAAAACTATTTGATAATACACTTTCTTATTATACTCATTCCAATTAACTTAAGTAAATTTTGTGTAATACATAAGCCTAACTAAAGACAGTAATCATTACTGTATTTAGTTGTTAGGTTTTATATTTTTATCTGCATCTCATGGTAGGAAACATACATTGTGATTAAATATACTTTTATTAACAATCGATTTAATGTTATTACTCAGAATGATATTATGCATTAATAAAGTATTTATTGAGACATTTTACTCCAAAGATTTCACAAAGTGATTTTATGAACTGTACGGCTTTATCTTCCCCAGTGTAATTAATGCACCATTTTTAGCAGATGAGACTAATGTGATGATACCAAACATCTATTGCCTAGTTTCTGACCTAGAGTTGATGTTGGATAATCATATATTTTTATACAGGACATTTACTGGTAAGAATTAATCATTCTTTTATTACCTCTGAGTATATAATATAGTTTCCTTATATTAGTCAATTTTATACAGGTCTTCACTATTCTAAAACTTTGGAAGATTCTTAAAGCAAGTGCCACTTGTATTATTCAAAAGAATCTTTCAAACCTTGAGAAAGACAATTGTACACAGGTTGTTTTTTATACTTTAATCAAGTGAAGAACACATTGAGCAAATTCAAATGACTAAAGTTTCAGCATATTTATCCAAAACATATCAGGAGGAAATCTATTAGCTTAATATTAATTTATTGACTAGATGTTAGAGAAGGCAATGGCAACCCACTCCAGTACTCTTGCCTGGAAAATCCCATGGACAGAGGAGCCTGGTAGGCTTCAATCCATGAGGTCGCAAAGAGTCAGACATGACTGAGTGACTTCAATTTTACTTTTCACTTTCATGCATTGGAGAAGGAAATGGCAACCCAATCCAGTGTCCTTGCTTGGAGAATCCCAGGGACAGCAGAGCCTGGTGGGCTGCCATCTGTGGGGTCGCACAGAGTTGGACACGACTGAAGTGACTTAGCAGCAGCAGCACTGAAAGAACCTCAAGACATATGTGCTTAAAATAGTATGCAAAATTCTTAAGTATAATCCAAAAGTATAGTTTTAATTGTGGCTAATGTTTGCAAGCAAAAATACAACTATTTTCCTCTGGAGTTATTATATTTCTTAGGAATGTCATATTTGGTGCTTTTAAAAATGTAGCTTCAGTTCAGTTCAGTTGCTCAGTTGTGTCCGACTCTTTGCGACCTCATGAATCAGAGCACGCCAGGCCTCCCTGTCCATCACCAACTCCCGAGTTCACCCAAATTCATGTCCATCGAGTTGGTGATGCCATCCAACCATCTCATCTTCTGTCGTCCCCTTCTCCTCCTGTCCTCAATCTTTCCCAGCGTCAGGGTCTTTTCAAATGAGTCAGCTCTTCACATCAGGTGGCCAAGGTATTGGAGTTTCAGCTTCAACATCAGTCTTTCCAATGAACACCCAGGACTGATCTCCTTTAGGAGATGGACTGGTTGAATCTCTTTTCAGTTCAAGGGACTCTCAAGAGTCTTCTCCAGCACCAAGTTCAAAAGCATCAGATCTTTGGCTCAGTTTTCTTTATAATCCAACTCTCACATCCATACATGACCACTGGAAAAACCATAGCCTTGACTAGATGGACCTTTGTTGGCAAAGTAATGTCTGCTTTTGAATATGCTATCTAGGTTGGTCATAGCTTTCTTCCAAGGAGTAAGCGTCTTTTAATTTCATGGCTACAATTACTATCTGCAGTGATTTTGGAGCCCAGAAAAGTAAAGTCAGCCATTGTTTCCACTGTTTTCCCATCTATTTCCCATGTAGTGATGGGGCCCAATGCCATGATCTTCGTTTTCTGAATGTTAAGCTTTAAGCCAACTTTTTCACTCTCCTCTTTCACTTTCATCAAGAGGCTCTTTAGATCCTCTTCACTTTTTGACATAAAGGTGGTGTCATCTGCATATTTGAAGTTACTGATATTTCTGGCAACCTTGATTCCAGCTTGTGCTTCTTCCAGCCCAGCATTTCTCATGGTGCACACTGCATATAAGTTAAATAAGCAGGGTGACAATATACAGCCTTGACATACTCCTTTTCCTATTTGGAACCAGTCTGTTTTTCCATGTCCAGTTCTGTTGCTTCCTGACCTCCATACAGGTTTCTCAAGAGACAGATCAGGTGGTCTGGTATTCCCATCTCTTTCAGAATTTTCCACAGTTTATTGTGATGCACACAGTCAAAGGCTTTGGCATAGTTAATAAAGCAGAAATAGATGTTTATCTGGAACTCTCTTGCTTTTTTGATGATCCAGCAAATGTTGGCAATTTGATCTCTAGTTCCTTTGCCTTTTCTAAAACCAGCTTGAACATCTGGAAGTTCGTGGTTCACGTATTGCTGAAGCCTGCCTTGGAGAATTTTGAACATGACTTTACTAGTGTGTGAGATGAGTGCAATTGTGCGGTAGTTTCAGCATTCTTTGGCGTTTCCTTTCTTTGGGACCAGAATGAAAACTGACCCTTTTCAGTCCTATGGCCACTGCTGAGTTTTCCAAATGTAGCTTCAGTTAATTTTTAAAAGTATTTTACTCACATTGCACTAAAACTGGCACTCTGTATCAGTATTTGATTTGAAGAACTCAGGAATTATTGTTATTATTACTACTATTCTCAGTATTTTAATGAACATGAACAAGACAATATCATGCATTTCCATCCAAGTAGTTATAAATATGTCATTTTAAAACTGGAGAATACAAAGGAACTATACTATGGAGGGCTGCATTGGGTCTTTTGTTTTTATATCTTTGTAAGATGACATAAAAGCATTAGCTACTATGTTTGTATGTCAACCTTTAGATCCACTAATTCTCTTTACTATCCTTTAACACATTTTTGGGACTATTTTATTTTCTTAGTCTAGTCTTAGAATATTTGATTTGTTCAGCACTGGTCCTGTATACTGTCTCATAGTAGTATGGTAGTGTTACTGAGTTATTCTGCTGTTGTGTTGTTCTGAGCTCTCCAGTAAATAGTGTGGATTATTTAAGCAGTTTTTATATATTACACAGATTTGTAATTTTTTATGTGGCTATACATATTTATAAGTTTTTAAAAGAATCATTTTTTTGCTTGGACAGTTCAAGCTTATTGGGAAATATATATTTATGAAGTTTTAAACCATGTTATAGATTATATGAATACTCATTTTGTTACATAGCCCTGAACTCTCGAAAATTTCTTTGCCACTAATGATTGTACATTTAATTTATCATAAATACTGCAAAGTTCAACTATGTAGAAATTATCTTTTCAAATAAGAATAACAAGGTTTGCTAGATGATAAGTTATATTTGAAATATTTGAGAACTTTCAGAGAAGAACATAGGATAGTGATAAAATAATTTCTAATTAGAAATCATTCAAAGCTGCTGGAAGGCAGGAACTTTTAAGATCTTCTGTCTACTCTGAGCCATGAGCAGAATGATGAGCTTCATTCATTCATGTAAATATTTTCTGTGTGCCTATTTTACTGGCTGTAGCTGTACTGGGGGAAAAAAAAAAACAGGAATACAAAAGTTTAAAAAAGATATTCTGCATTCTCCAGCTGTTTACATTTCAATATCATTAAAATTGCCTATTAATGTGATTTATATCATTGTAATACTGTAGCACATCAAGTTATGACATCTCTAATCATTCCAATATTTAAAGATATTTCATTATGCCTTAGCAAGGTCTAGAGGAAGATGTCATTTCAGTTACCATTTTTTCTCGTTTTTGTAGCTAAACTTTGAAATTGAGTTCTCATTACTCATTAAAATAAAAATATTGCCTCAACCCCATTTACAAGTCAAGATACTATTATCTGAGTTTCACTTAGCATTTCATCAGAACAGCTTCACCATAAATTCCCAGTGACATTTAGGTTACTAAACCCAATGGATATTTACCATCTCTCATCTTTCTTAGCCTAACAACTCCTTCTTTCCTGAAGCATCACTTTCCCATGGTTTCCATACCATGACCTTACCCTGGTTTTCCTTCTATTTCTTTGGCAGTCAATACTATTTATTTTCTATTTTTTTCTTTGCTACCAGCAGCTAAAAGAGCTGGCTTTCTCAAGGCTTTGCCCAAGATTGTTTAATTTTCCAACTATCTCATTGTCTACTCCATTTTTGAGATTCAAAGGCAAATCAAACAATAGATCAAGAAAAGAACTGTGTTATTCTCACCATCATCATTACCCCAAATTGGTCATCCTTTTGTATTTTCCACCTTAGGAAATGGCATTATATCTAGCCAGTTGTTTCATTCAGAAATCTATGGCCTTTCTTGTCATTTAGCACTCTCTCCACCTTCATCTCCAATTCATCACCAAATCTTGAATATCTCTAAGTTGACCACTTTCTCCCCAACTTCAGCATAAGCATCTTAATAAACCACTACCATTATCTCTCATCTGGACTGCTAGAATGCGCTACCATGTGATCTTCCCACATCCAGTCTTCCCAGCCCTCTCCCATTTTAGACAGAGTAAACCTTTCAAAAAATACTCTGAACTTCTGTCAGTTCTTTGTATTCAGACCATCCTTGACTCTCCATGGGAAACTAAAACTTTTCAATTGCTCTCTGATGTTCTTGGGATAAAGACCAAAATGCTTAAAACAACTCACAAAAACTTGCTTGGTTTGGCCCCTATATCCATCTTCAATGTCATCTCAAAACATACTTCCCTTCACTATTTGTGAACTCACTGAGCATCTATCAGTCCCCTGAAGAGTCATGTTTCTTCTCATTGCAAGGCTTTTATACATGCCACTCAGTATGTTTTGAATGCACTCCATTATTTTCTTTCCCTGGTAAAATTTTCCATATCCTTAGATGTCTCTTCCTAATGGCACATTCTAGAGTAAATTTCTTTGCTAAACATTTCAGAGAACTGTGTTCCTTTTCCTAAGGCCATTATTTCTGTTTGCCTGATTGTGCGTGGGTTCTGGCTCTTTCCCTGATTTGCTCTATGATCATGAACAAGTTACTTAACTTCTTTCTCCCTGTTTATTCTGCTATATAATAGAGATAATAATAATATGTTTTAAATAATTAATTAAAAGTAACTATATTTTCCTTGCCCTGTTTAGAGGATTAAACAAGATAACATATTTTAAACACAAATGTGCCTGAACACACTGTTTGATGTATTTATATTACTACTTGTTTGTTTTCAGATTCATTGTTGTGATTATTTGATCAACATCTTTCTCTCCATATAAATATGTCAGTTCTATGAGAAAATGATCACAACTTATCCCTTAAAAAGGATTATGATTTTTCAGTAACTAAATAAAGATTTTTGAAATAATGGATTCAAGGAAATACTAATGAGATTAATAGCATGAAAAGAGTCAAATTGGAAAAACTAAACACACATTATTATATATAATCTGAGAACAAATAAATAATACCTTTATATGTATATATACACACATACATATCTATACATGCATATGCATGTTATGTATATAAATATACATACATATAAAGAAGCATATAGTGTGCCGATAATACATAGTCTATATAACATATGCTATATACACATATTTAATATACATATATATTTATACACACACATATTAAGAAACTTCATTAAGTCTGAGATGAAAATCTTAAACAAAATTCAGAAACAGGACAAGGTCACCACTGTCAATTTGATCACTTAATGTGATTCTGAAATTTCTTAATGCATTTTTCAAAGGAAATTGAAAAGTAAACTAAAAAGTATTAATTATTTTCTGATGATACTATTTTTTAATTGAAAGCAGCCATGTAGTTAATCTTGAAACAATTATATTACACAGAAATTACATTACTCCACGATGCAAAGTTTTTTAGATATTACATTTCCAATTGGAAACATTACAAATTACTTCAAAGCTGGAATCCGCTTTAAAATTTATGCATAATTGTGATACAATAAGATGTTTTTCTTTTTCTTTTTTTTTATTTTAAGTGTTTCTCAAGAAAATAGTTATCAAATCAATAATGGACATTTAAATATATAATGTCATATATGGAAATATAATTTTAGTAAGATTACTTTTACAAAACAAATTGAATTCAATAGTATTCATCTAAATCAAAAATAATGAGTTAGTAAATATAGTAAAGCCCTAAAAATCCGATTTCTGATATTTCAATTATGTAAAATATGCTAGAATAAAATAAACAGAATGTGTATGACAAGTATAATATAAACTATAAATTTTTACACAGGAGCAAAAATGGTTTTAGTAAACGAGGAGAGGTATCTTATACAAAGCCTGGCTAAACTAAAATGAAAATAGATTTTTAAAATTCAAGATATCTCAAGGAAACCAGTTTACAATATGGTTTCAGGAAGGGAAGAAGCAGAAATCTCTTACTTTTACATCTCATTGTGCATTCTTAGCTATAAACATCCCCTAGTATTATACCTTGTACTTAGCTTCTCAATTTTTTTCAGAGTATCTTAAATAAAGAATAGATGCTTACAATTTGAAATATCCGAAATATGCATGCAGAGATAATTAGTTGAGAAATAATGAAGAGAGAATTCACTGAGTATAATCCTTAAAGTAACACAATGTGTGTGTAAAAATACAAATTCCTAGGCCCAATTGTAACATATTAGGCAACTTAAGATGCATTGTAAACATTTTTAATTATCTTAATTCCAGTGAGCTTTCTAGGAAACTGACAAAAAGTTTCAGGAAATTAGTCTCCATGGGCATATAGACTTATGTTTCCTCATTTTTTAAGTTAATTTAATGCATCATGTGAGCTTAAAGGGATTTCTCACAGAATCTAAACATATCATTATTCTATAAAGTTATAAATGTTCATGTAAAATGTACTGATTAAAAGTCATTTGATACTGATGAGATTTTTTTAATTGGTTATCCTCATGAAAAAGTTTTAGATAATCTAAAATTGCACTACTCAATTCCCATTAGCTGAATGAGAAAATTTTGAATATTGGAACATAAGTCATTTCATAAAAGGATAAGACTAAAGTATGTCAGAAGTCTCAGGATATTGTTGGTTCTGGCTGATTTGCTGTTTAATGTGGGTGTAGTACTGTTAATGAATTATACTGCCTGACCTGATGCTTAAGAAACATGTGTAATCATTTATGCAGAAATTTTGGGGAAAAGGCAATTAGACCGTCTCCCTTTTACTTGCTGCTACCACTACTTCTTTTTCAAACTGCAAAATAAAATGCAAAAATAGACATAAGAATACACGAATTTAAATATATGACTTAATGAATTATTGTTTTACCTTTCATCTACTACTCAGATCAAGAAATAAGACTGCCAATCAATCCAGAAGCCCCTTACAAGTACCTGGTTCCAATTACAGGCTGCTTAATCTCCTCTCTCCCTAAGTAACTACCATGCCAACATTTAGACTAATGAATTCTTTCATTATTTTTCAGTTTTATTATGCCATTTCTTACTTTTGACACACAAAGGTTAGTTTTGCTCATTAAAAAAAATTAATAATAATGTGTTTTAGATCTGATTCAGTTGAAAAGTTCCTTATCTCTCCCTGTCTTCTGCATACAACAGTAAGCTAACCATTTATCTATTCATCCATTGATGGACCCAGGCCATCTGACCTTCTGGGTTTTATATAGTCTTACGTTAGTCCTCTGCCCAATCATTTCCTACAAATTGGCAGTTGAATACAGCAGCTTGTTCAAATTCAGGTTCTAACTCTTTGGTAAGAATCTAAATGCCATTGTGTTGCTTCAACAGGAAGGAAGCATATAATGATTTTTTTGTCTGTCTTTTAGCAATATTTATGGCTGGTATTCGTTAATATGTAGACCCATGATTTTATTGGATGTTGGAAAATGGAGATATTTTAATCCTATAATTTCTTTTTTGTTTATTAACTGGAATGTTTTATAAGCAGATAAATTCCCTCATTTACTATCTGGACACCAAGGGATATAGCTGATATAAGAAAAGAAAAGTGGGATAAAGCCTGATTCTTTGCAGCAATTAGTAGTTTTCAAGGTAAAGAACCAGTTTCCTTCTCACCCTCTCATTTTGACAATTTTTAGGAACTCATGAATTTAAATATATTTGATGGTTCTTTGTACACTGCAATTGTTATTATTTAATAACAGTTCAAATCATTCTATCCATTGGCCAGTAGAGCCTCAAGTTGTCTTTTGATATTTGAAAGAAGTTGAAAGCGTTCCTTTTATCTATCTTCACAAAATTGCCCAGAATGTATTTTTTTAGTTCACCTTCTGCCTCAGAACTAACACCAACATTTTCTACAAGAAGCTACTGTTACTCTTAGTGAACAAGTGGTATTTAAGATCATCACTGGGTACTAAGTGTTTTAACTTCTTCTGGATTAGCCATTGTGTTTAGACCTTTCAAGTGAACACAGTTAGGATTGATAATATATCCAAGATGAAATACCTCATGAGCTGATATTTACATTTATATTTCTAATAGAGTTTTGCTTAATCTCTTCTTTGTTTACAGTCATAGGTTTGCTTTCTGTTTGTTTTAGTTTTAATTTAATTTTGATGACCATGGTATTTTTTTTCTCTCTTTAAGATACACTAACTTCAGCACAGTTGCACTCATCTCACACGCTAGTAAAGTAATGCTCAAAATTCTTCAATCCAGGCTTCAGCAATATGTGAACCGTGAACTTCCAGATGTTCAAACTGGTTTTCTAAAAGGCAGAGGAACCAGAGATCAAATTGACAACATCTGCTGGATCATCAAAAAAGCAAGAGAGTTCCAGAAAAACATCTATTTCTGCTTTATTGACTATGCCAAGGCCTTTGACTGTGTGGATCACAATAAACTGTGGAAAATTCTGAAAGAGATGGGAATACCAGACCACCTGACCTGCCTCTTGAGAAACCTATATGCAGGTCAAGAAGCAACAGTCAGAACTGGACATGGAACAACAGACTGATTCTGTATAGGAAAAGGAGTACGCCAAGGCTGTACATTTTCACCCTGCTTATTTAACTTATATGCAGAGTGAATCATAAGAAATGCTGGGCTGGAAGAAGCACAAGCTGGAATCAAGATTACCGGGAGAAATATCAATCACCTCAGATATGCAGATGACACTACCCTTATGGCAGAAAGTGAAGAGGAGCTAAAAAGTGTCTTGATGAAAGTGAAAGAGGAGAGTGAAAAAGTTGGCTTAAAGCTCAACATTCAGAAAACGAAGATCATGACATCTGGTCCCATCACTTCATGGGAAATAGATGGAGAAACAGTGGAAACAGTGTTAGACTTTATTTTTTGGGGCTCCAAAATCACTGCAGATGGTGAGTGCAGCCATGAAATTAAAAGACGCTTACTCTTTGGAGGAAAAGTTATGGTCAACGTAGATAGCATATTCAAAAGCAGAGACATTACTTTGCCAACAAAGTCCATCTAGTCAAGGCTATGGTTATTCCAGTGGTCATGTATGGATGTGAGAGTAGGAATGTGAAGAATGCTGAGTGCTGAAAAATTGATGGTTTTGAACTGTGGTGTTGGAGAAGACTCTTGAGAGTCCCTTGGACTGCAAGGAGGTCCTACCAGTCCATCTCCTAAAGGAGACCAGCCTTGGGTGTTCATTGGAAGGACTGATATTGAAGCTGAAACTCCAGTACTTTGACCATGTGATGAGTTGACTCATTGGAAAAGACTCTGATGCTGGGAGGGATTGGGGGTAGGAGGAGAAGGGGATGACAGAGGATGAGTTGGCTGGATAACATCACCAACTCTATGGACATGAGTCTGAGTGAACTCCGGGAGTTGGTAATGGACAGGGAAGCCTGACATGCTGCTATTCATGGGGTTGCAAAGAGTCAGACACGACTGAGCAACTGAACTGAACCGAACTTTAGCAGAGGCTTCCCTGGTGGCTCAGTGGTAAAGAATCCACCTGCCAATGCAGGAGACACAGGTTTGATTCCTTGGTGGGAACAATCCCCTGGAGAAGGAAATGATAACTTCTCTTGTATCCTTGCCTGGAAAAATCCCATGGACAGAGGAACTTGGCAGGATGTATTCCATGGAGTCACAAAAGAGTCTGATATGACTTATCAACTAAACAACAATAAAACTACCAGAATATGTCTTTTTTTTTTTTTCATTCTGGGTCAATATTCTCAGATTTATGGTATGTTCTTTCCGTTTGTAGGAGTTTTATTTGTTTATTTTTGTGAAAGTTTCCTTTGAGTATAGTTTTTGGAATTTCTTTTACTCCCTTGATTTTTTTTTCAGATACTCATTTTTTCAATATTTTGGATCTTTTTTTTTTAACCTACCTTTAATATTTGCCCCTTATTTTCAAGCCTACCAAATTCTTTCATTTCTTTTCCTTTTGATTGTTTCTGTTTTTAAAATTTACCTGGTATATCTCATAAGGCAGAATCCCATTTTCTTCCAAAATAATTTTCTAATTTCTACATATGTCAGGGATTGCCATCTTGTGTTTGGTTTTTATAATTGTGATTGATAGAATCTTCACATGTTCACGGCTTGTATACCTGTTTGAATGGTGTCTTCTTAAAAGATATTTTGAAATTCTAACCCTTATTCTTATGCCTATTCCCCTAATTGGGAGTAAGATCTTTACAGATCTAATCAAGGTATGATAAGGATATATTGGATTGAGGTGGATCTTAATCCAATGACTAGTCTATAGAAGAAGATGCAAATTTACACACAGAAACACAAAAAGGAAAATGCCATATGAAGACACAGACATACAGATAAACACAGGATAAAGTCACTGTAAAGACCAAGGCAGAGATTGTAGTAAAAGGTGTACAAACTAAGAATTGCTAACAACCATGAGGACCTGGAAGAGACAAGGAAGAATTCTTCCCTAAATCCTTCAGAGGGCTCACGAACCTGCTGGTAACCCTGATTTTGGACTTTTGGTCTTAGAAATTGTGAGAATATATTTGTGTTGGTTTAAGCTATTTGTTCATGAGAGTTATGGCAGCACTAATAGGTTACAGTTTTAATCTATTTTTTAAATGGCTTTTGAGGGTACTTTCATTGTTATAGTGATGTTATTCTTTGTATTTTCATTCACTTGAACTTTTGGATTGAATTTGTATTCCAGAACATTCATCTTTGTTGTCCCAATATTCATCCATTTTTCATTCCACTCTCCTCAGTTTTTCTTGAGTTTCTCCTACTGAGGAACAGTAGGAGCCCTAACATATAGTTGATTCCTGACATCATTTTTGAGGGTTTATGCATGAAACTGCTCTGGCTAATTCACATACTTTATTCTGTGCCTCTTGTATGCTCCTGTTACTTAGCATGGCAAAACTTCCAATCTTGATTTTTCTTGTATAGGTCTGCTATGATTTCTAGTAAACACATATTAGCTATCTTGAGACTCTCCTGTTGTCAGAATAGTCAGTTGTCACCTGATGGTAACTATTTTTTTTTCCTCCTAACCGACATAAAAGTAGGTCATAAAACTATTGGTTATTTTTTCACACTCATAGTTTAGAACCTAATGGGATATCTTGTCACCTAGTTTTGTTGTAAATGTTGTCTATGGGTAATGGCTTTAATTATATAGTTGCTTTTGTGCAAGATTCAGAGAAACTGGAAACCATCCTATCAACATTATCTTTGCAGAATGTGTACCTAGAAACTTTATCAATAGTCAACAACTAAACTTCATTGAGTATTCACTATATGTCAGACACTGAGCTAGACACCGTACTCACCTTTTGTCAGTTAGTATTCATAGCAGCCTATGAAGTCAGTATTTTCACTAACTACATTTTAATGATAATTATACAAATAAATCATGAATGAGTAAAATAACTTGCCAAATACCATACAGGTACTGTTATCTATCAGTTCAGTTCAGTCACTCAGTCATGTCCAACTCTTGGCAACCCCATGAATCGCAGCACGCCAGGCCTCCCTGTCCATCATCAACTCCCGGAGTTTACTCAAACTCATGTCCATTGAGTCAGTGATGCGATCCAGCCATCTCATTCTCTGTCGTCCCCTTCTCCTCCAGCCTTCAATCTTTCCTAGAATCAGGGTCTTTTCAAATGAGTCAGCTCTTCACATCAGGTGGCCAAAGTATTGGAGTTTCAGCTTCAACATCGTCCTTCCAATGAATATTCAGGACTGATCTCCTTTAGGATGGACTGGCTGGATCTCCTTGCTGTCCAAGGGACTCTCAAGAGTCTTCTCTAACACCATAGTTCAAAAGCATCAATTCTTCAGTGCTCAGCTTGCTTTATAGTCCAACTCTCACATCCGTACATGACTACTGGAAAAACCATAGCCTTGACTAGACAGACCTTGACTAGACGGACCTTGACTAGACTATTATCTATGGCTGAATTCTAACAAAATTTCTGAATTTATAGCTAATATTCTTAGCAAATCTAAAGTACTTCTCCAAAAAAAAAGAAGAAGAAGAAGAAATTTTCTGAATCTAAAATTTTGAAAACGTCAAGACAAATGGTCAGAATACTGTTTTAGTGGAAATGCATAGTAGTGCTAAAAAATATCTGTGAAAGCATATCTTATTGGCATGAAAAAGCATGAAGATATTGAGCACAGGTAAAGTAAAAATGAGGAGGAGGTAGTGAATGACAAGCGAGCTCATTTTTTACCTTTGCCAGAGTCAAGCTTGGCTCCTGACCTACAAGAACTTGTAACTGAGATAGAGAACTGAAACTTTAACAAAACTGTCCAATCAACGGCCAACTTTTCAAAAGTAGTTGCTCTGACTCTGTGACAGAGTCACTATGTCCTTCCTATGTTATACAAGGAGGGATAATTCATTGGGCATATTTCCTTCCCTCAGAGATGTTTCAATTTTGTAAAAAAGATAAGATGTGTTCATGAATAATTTAAGATAGTAAATAATAAGAACCATTTATGCCACAAATAATAACAACTTTAGGAGTTTGGAAGAAAGAGAGCATGTGTGACTAGGGTCATAATGGGCATGTAAATTGGAGCTTAGAGGTTAAGTGAGACCTTAAAAGAAAACAAGAACCAGGAGAAGAGTCTTAGAAAGAACAAGCAGTACTGAGAGATGATAACAGCCGATAGATATTTTCAGGACAAAAATGAGCCTACAGAACTGGCTAAGTACTTTAAATGGCTTATCCTGATTTTACAGATTGGGAAACAGAAGATTTTTAAAGTAGAGGGAAAAAAGATTAAGGTCTTTATTTCCACTTAGGAGTGGAGCAGTCTGAAGGCGAAAAGACAAAAAGGTTAATAGGAGACCTTGTACAATGACTTCCAGGAGGTTGGGATGGTGGATAGTCATAGGGTACATAGAAACTCTGGAGGGCTGGATAGATTGTACCCATTTACATATTCATAGGACTTGTGAAAAGAGATGGATTGGGTACCCAGACACTCACAGTGACCTATGTTTGCCCTTAAGCTTTCCTATATAGTATTATACAAGGTTTTGCAGAGTGGCCTTCAACAAACTGTTTTTCACTCATCATATGCCACCAATCATATCTGAGGGTAAGTTGCCTTGGAGGTTATTCTCAGAGGTCTATTAATCAGGACTGATATCAGATAAAATGGCTTCAAAGTTCCAAATCTCAGAAGCTGCCTTGGTAATAGAGGCATACAGCTCCATTCTAATGCTAATAAACACATTTCTTTGTCACAAATCTCAGAAGAGTTATAAAAAGAGGGATTCAGGATCCTAAAAGGATGAACTGTATCAGATCTATGTAGGTAAGCTTAGACTCAATTTTAATATATTGTACAGAAGAGAGTTCTACAAGATAGAAAAGTCAAAATATTCCCTTTAAGTGGCACCAAAAAAAAAAAAAAAAAAAAAAAAAGGAAAAGAATGGCCTTTGTTCTGTTATTTGAATTGGAATAGAAAGATATTTTGACTATAGATGCTAGCCATAGAAAATATGTTCAACCTCTAATCTAAAGAATTATTCAGTCTTTGGAAAGTTGAAAAGCATTATTTTTCAATAGGATATTTTAAAGTTTTTATCCTTAGTAAATGCAGCTATAGCATTTTAGGGATATACATTTACATAGTGTTTTGCACATCCACATTGTGCATTTGCTGGAATGTGTAAATGGATACGCATTTTATATAGTGTTTAAATATATTTAAAGTAAATCTAGGAAATACTCAGAGATCTAAAATTAATTTTATATTCAATAACTGGCCAAAAAATAAAATGTCAATCATGTTTTCTAGATGTATGCTATAATTCCAATCAAAAGAAATTTCCATTTCACAATTTGATTTTAGGAGAGTGCTAGATCAAGGTTACTGATTTAAAAGATTCATTCATTATTTATTTTAAACTTTGTTTATTACTCAGGTTTCATATAGAGACTAATTATTTAGTTGGGAAACTGCAGCTGTCTAAAATAACATTAGGAAAATTGAGCTTTTACCCTGAGGCAGCAAAATTGGACTTTGTCAGGAAGGATATTTGAGGAGGTTGTATACTACAAAATGCTTAAAATTGGCCATTAAAGGGAAAGAATCTGCAGCCATTATTTCTCACCAGAGCATAATTAAATGCAAATAATAAAGTCTGTATTATCTCTTAAGTTCCACATTTGCTATTTGCAGAAAATGGATTCCTGAATGGCAGCTGTCAGAGGGGCTTGGGTTTCTGACACCAACCAGTTGAAGAGTTCTAATTGTGCAGTCTTATAAAACTACACTTTCTATTGTGGGATCTCCATTGACTCAAGTAGAAAATACCAAGACCACAACTCAACAAAGATGCAACTTTAACATAGAGCTCAGTAAACTTAGACTCTGGACAAAGAATTCATATTAAGAACAAAGTCTTTTCATTCATGAAAGCAACTCAGTCCTGCTAAAGCAAAATCTTCTGAGGTTTCATATCCATTCCTTTGAAAATTAGCTTGAAGGGCTGATGGGTCACACATAAGGATAATCACTCAAAAAGTTTTGACAGCAGCTTTTATTAGTAAAATCTTTTCTTGTTACTATGCTGACATTTACAAATTCATCTCATAACTCCAAAAAATATTCTATGTAATTTTTTTAACTTCCTATTCAAAATATGAAAAGAGATACGAGGCCCAGAGCTCAAGTAGTAATGAGGTAAAGTCAATAAAGCTGATTAATAAATCTGATACATTTCAACTAATTTTTTATGGGAAAAATACATATACTGGAGATATATTCTATACACCAGATATTATATTATTTTATATTAGATATTTGGAATGGCATATATTATAGCTATATAATAGATTACATTCATGTACTTATTTTCATCAAAAGAATCACATAGATACTTATTCCTTAGTGATATTAACTATATTGATTCCTATAGATGGTATATGTCTATGTTTCTCTATAACTCTATGCAAAATCATGTAATTGAAAAAAATAAACAGAGAATATAGCATTATGAATTACAAAATCTTAAGAGCAAATATGATCAAATACCCAGGTAATTGTTAATAAAAGAAAGAAACATAGAGTGCTTAAAATTTGCTTATGATTAATGATATAATAATTAAGATCAATGTTTAAAAATCAGTGTGGAGTGCTGTCATGAAAGGCTTCCTTCTTTACCTCCTCCCTCCCCCCCTTTTTTTTTCTTTTATCTCTTATTTTTTAAAACATTAGTAAGATTGCATTCACTAACTTTTGCATGAGACTTGATTTTATTTACATGTCAAATATTATTTCATAACTTTTTTTAGTTTGTAGAAATAAATTAAAAATAATATAAATATGGCAAAATAGTCTAGAAAGAGATGTATATGCAATTTACATACATTCATAGAGTTAGTCTTCCTTTATGTAAAATGTATTTTAAATAAGTTAATTTGTAGACAAAACCATAATTGAATCTCTTCATATCCATTGGGATACACATAATCCTATGTCACATATATGGGTAGACTTGGACAACAGCATAACTAGATTGGAGACAGATGAGCTATATTTTCTACATTCATTCACACTGTTTTCTCCCTCTTGGGGAGTTTGTAGTCTTTGCCAAATGATTGAGTCAAAGAGCTAGTCCAGCAAAATGCACATTCCAGCTGTTTCTCACACTTCAATTTTCTTCCTCATTTATTCCCTGGTTGTTATTATTGTCCCAGCTGACCCTAAACCCCTTTTCTGTACACATAAAAAGTATTACTATGGGGAAAAAAAAGCCCAATGCATGTATTATGAAGCTATCTAAAACACCTCTCAAATCAGGATTCTTAAAATTATGTAAAACATTCCGTCATGCAATCCATTCTCTCTCTAAGACACTCTACTCAAATTTGACTTTTTCCTTTTAAGAAGATTGTCTTGAATGGGTTTCTGACAATTTTAAAGAGATACATTCTATGTTTGGCAAATTCCCCCCTTTTTTTTAAAGTGCATGCCAATTCTTCCAGGAATGAACTGTAAATTCAACAAAGGCATAAAAATTTCAGAGTCCTGTTGACTAGAAAATTTTAGTTCCACAGGTGCCAGATGTACAGGATCACCAATGTCTGTACATTAAAGCTCACCATGACTGATGCAGGCTTAGACAAGAACGTCTCCTGGTTGTCTTTCTTGCGTGTTCTAGAAGCAACTGAGAGGTTGCATCAAACATGGACATACTACTTTAACCTGAGATGATTGTGATAGAGGAAGATATGGCAAAATACAACAGAATTTTTCAGAATATGTCAACTTATTTAAGAATCTATCCCAAATATATAGAGCTTTCAGGAAAAAAAAAAAAATTCTTTTTTTTTTTTTTTCGCAATAGATATGGGAAAACAAGAAGGCTACTTTACTTAAAATAATATATATTTTGCAGGTATACTGTGTGCAACAAATGAAGATGTACTATGTCCATATTAAGCAAGTAAACAATGAACTCAACCTTTATCTTTCATTCACAAACATACATCAGTTCAGTGGCTCAGTCGTGTCTGACTCTTTGAGTCCCCGTGGACTGCAGGATGCCAGGCCTCCCTGTCCATCATCAACTCCCGGAGTTTACTCAAATTCATGTCCATTGAATCGGTGATGCCATCTACCATATCATCTTCTGTTGTCCCCTTCTCCTCCCCTTCAATGTTTCCTACAATCAGGGTCTTTTCAAATGAGTCCGTTCTTCTCATCAGGTGGCCAAAGTATTGGAGTTTCAGCTTCAACATCAGTCTTTCCAATGAACATTCAGGACTGATTTCCTTTAGGATGGGCTGGTTGGATTTCCTAACTGTCCAAGGGACTCTTAAGAGTCTTCTCCAACACCACAGTTCAAAAGCATCAGTTCTTCAGCACTCAGATTTCCTTATAGTATTTATGTACAAGCATACTTTCTTTATGGTATGTATGTACAAACGTACATACCAACCCCAAAACTTAAAAAATCTATGCATATGGGGAAATTGCCATGTAAATAATGAAGCCATGAGTAACATATTGAGACACTCAGAGAAAGTGTGAGCAAGGTATTGGTTTTATATTTCAAATGATCCTTAAAGAATAAGTTGGATTCTTAATGAGATTATGCATTGCTCTGTAACCTAATGATTGTTAGCATCAGATATACTTTTAATGAGCAAAAAGTTTCAGCCTATTGATTGATTAACAGAAAATAGTATTAAAAAATCATTTAAAAAATTAAAGGATTTTTAACAACTTCTAGAAAGACAGACATGAAATAGTTTTCCAAGTTCTTACAACAGATTTTCAACTATCTATATTAGTTTTTTAAAATAGGGCAAATTGGAAACAAAAAAAAAATAGTAAAATTCTTTCCAGTGGTTTTTCTACCAGTGAACTGTAGAATTCAGCTAAATGGGCTCCGTTTTTCAACAGAAAATTATAGATTCTTTGAGAGTTGAATGTTAACAAATAGCACATCTAATTACTCTTTGCTGCCTTTGGAATTTAAATGAAGAATTCTGGTAAGTGACTGTAAGTCAAAAAGAATTTGGAAGGCAATTTGATCAATGTGATTGGCCAATATATTTGACATTCATTCTCTACAAATATTCTCCAGCAGCAATTAAAATGGCATCAGCAATAAAAACAAATCTATAATTTTGAAATAAATCCAAAAGCATGCATTTTTTTCCTGAAGTGCTTTTCCTAAGGATTATTGATGGCTATAGCTTTATTGCACTCAGATTTTGCAAAATTCTCAAAGTTTTTCAAGCATTCATTATAACCTTAAAATTGCCCTCCATGTTTATTGTTTTTACTTAATTCAGTCTCCATATCGGGGAAAAAATCACAAACATAAGGCTATAATAATGTATAACATACAGTTAATTTTTCATTTCATGTTATTCTTTCCCTTGAAATTGACAACTGATAGAAAGTTATTTCTATCACAATAGAAAGTTATTTCTTTCTATCACAATAGAAAGTTAATGTGATAACACAATAGAAAGTTATTTCCTAATAATTCCAAAGCATAGAAAAGGAAACTAGTTTGTTTTTGAGGCTGACATGGTAGCATTTAAAAGAAACAAAACATAATTATACCTGAAGCTTCTTAAAAATCAGAGAAACTTCAGCTTGGCTGTATCTTATTTTAAGGCATTCAAGCTCAGTATATACTGAACAAATTATTGTACCACATCCTATGTAATTCAAAATAGAAAGACTGTCATAATAACATATTAAGATATATATGAAAATGTCCAAGAGATTTCTGAGTTTTTCCAAGGTGACTACTTGATACCTATGCATCTATATGTAGCACATATATCAAATACATTCTTTCAAAAATGTATGCCTTGTTGCCTTTTTTTCACATATGTCCTCAGCAAATACTTAGCAAATCTGTTTAGTAAACCTTTAATAAGAGATAATACGGGCTTCTCTGGTGGCTCAGTGGTAAAGAATTTGCTTGCAGTGCAGGAGGTGTGGGTTCAATCCCTGTGTTGTGAAGATCTCCTGGAGAAGGTAATGGCAACCCACTCCAGTACTCTTGCCTGGGAAATCTCATGGGCAGAGGGGTCTGCTGGGCTACAGTCTATGGGATTGGAAAAGGGTCAGACATGGTTTAGCGACACAACAACAACAACAATAATGAAGGGATAGTATAGATTGAAGAACAGGGAGAAACACCATGCAATATTTTGTCATTAAGAAGCCATTCCTTCATTGTCAATAGTGCAGGTGTGGTTTTATTACTACTAGCCAGTTTTCAATTATAAAGAGTAGCACTAGGGTATAGTAGTTAAGGCTGCAAGCTCTATTTGTTGTTGTTGTTCAGTCCTTCAGTCATGTCTGATCTTTGTGACCCCATGGACTGCAGCACACTACGCTTCCCTGTCCTTCATCATCTCCCGGAGCTTGCTCAGACTCACGTCCATTGAGTCAGTGATGCTGTTCAGAATCTTGTCCACTGTTGTCCCCTACTCCTCCTGTCTTCTATATTTCCCAGCATCAAAGTGTTTTCCAGTGAGTCTGCTCTTCCCATCAGGTGGCCAAAGTATTGGAGCTTCAGGTTCAGCATCAGTCCTTCCAGTGAATATTCAGGGGTGGTTTCCATTAGGATTGACTGGTTTGATCTCCTTGCAGTCCAAGGGACTCTCAGCAGTCTTCTCCAACACCACAGTTTGAAAGCATCAATTTTTCAGTGTTCACCCTTATTTATAGTCCAACTCTAGCACTCATACTACTGGAAAAACCATAGCTTTGACTCTACGGACTTTGTTGGCAAAGTGATGTCTCTGCTTTTTAATATGCTGTCCAAATTCTCATAGATTCTCTTCCAAGGAGCAAGAGTCTTTTAATTTTATGGCTGCAGCCACTGTCTGCAGTGATTTTGGAGCTCAAGAATACAAAGTTTGTCACGGTTTCCATTGTTTTCCCATGTGTTTGCCATGAACCGATTGGACCAGATACCATGCTCTTTGCTTTTTGAATGTTGAGTTTTAAGCCAGCTTTTTCACTCTCCTCTTTGACCTTCATCAAGAAGCTCTTTAGCTTCTCTTCAATTTCTGTCATAAGGGTCATCTGCATATCTGAGGTTATTGATATTTCTCCCAGCAATCTTCATTCCAGCTTGTGCTTCATCCAGTCTTGCATTTTGCATGATGTATTATGCATATAAGCTAAATAAGCAGGGTGACAATATACAGCCTTGATGTACCCCTTTCCCAATTTTGAACCAGTCTGTTCTTCCATGTCCAGTTCTAACTGTTGATTCTTAACCTGCATACAGGTTACTCAGGAGGCAGGTAAGGTAGTCTGATATTCCTATCTCTCAAATAATTTTCCACAGTTCATTGTGATCCACACAATCAAATGCTTTAGCATAGTCAGTGAAGCAGAAGTAGTTGTTTTTCTGGAATTCTCATGCTTTCTCTGTGATCCAACAGATGTTGGCAATTTGATCTCTGGTTCTTCTGCCTTTTCTAGATCCAACTTGTATATCTGTAAATTCTCAGATCACATACTATTGAAGCCTAGCTTGAAGGGTTTAAAAGCATAACCTTGCTGTGTGTATAATGAATGCAACTTTGCAGTAGTTTTAACATTCTTTGAGATTTCCCTTCTTTGGGATTGGAATGTAAACTGACCTTTTCCAGTCCTGTGGCCATTGCTAAGATTTCCAAATTTGCTGGCATATTGGGTGCAGGACTTTGACAGCATCATCTTTTAGGATTTGAAATAGCTCAGCTAGAATTCCATCACCTCCACTAGCTTTGTTCATAGTGATGCTTCCTAAGGCCCACTTGACTTCACACTCCAGGATGGTTCATAGTGGTGCTTCCTAAGGCCCACTTGACTTCACACTCCAGGATGCCTGTCTCTAGGTGAGTGATCACACCATCATGGTTAGGGAGGGGGGTTCAGGATTGGGAACACGTGTACACCTGTGGCAGATTCATGTTGATGTATGGCAAAACCAATACAGTATTGTAAAGTAAAATAAAGTAAAAAAAAATAATAATAAATTAAAAAGAAAAATTTCTTTTGTATAGTTTCTGTGTAGTCTTGCCACATAGGAAGATGTGGCAAGTATCTAGTATCTTCTTTTTTAAGGTCCATACTTTTCCTGTCCTTTATTGTGCCCATCTTTGCATGAAATGTTCCCTTGGTATCTTTAATTTTCTTAATGAGATCTCTAGTCTTTCCCATTCTATTGTTTTCCTCTGTTTGTTTGTTCTGTTTGATTAGGAAGGCTGTCTTCTCTCACCTTGCTATCCTTTGCAACTCTGCATTCAAATGGGCATATTTTTCCTCTTCTTTGCCTTTAACTTCTCTTCTTTCTCAGCTATTTGTAAGGCCTCCTCAGACAACCATTTTGCCTTTTTTTATTTCTTATTCTTATATGGATGGTTTTGACCAGTATCTCCTGTTCAATGTTATGAAGGTCCATAGGCAGATGAAAATGATTTAAAACTTTTTCCTCAGTTTATTGGCTCTATGACTTGGGATAAATTGATTGAATCTCCCTGTGTCTCATTCAGTTTCCTCATGTGAAAAATAGGAATAGAAATACACCTACTTTATGGTTAAATGAATCATGCTTGCAAAAGGTCTAGATTAGGAACTGGTATATAGAAAGTGCTTCAAGAAAGCTATTATCATTATAACACCCAAACTCAGAGTCAGTAAAATCAGGAAGTTTGTCTGCAGCACATTGTTACTAATTATTTTGTAAATTCAGTGGAGCATTGGATAAATGGGGTTATCACCCAAATTTGGGAGAAACTTCCGCTATCTTCCAGAGAAGGAATCCTAGTTAGCACTGGATGCCATTTCAGCAATGTCAGGTACAGGAGACAGAGGTTGTCACAGAGGTTGTCGTTGGTAAAAACACATGTTTGAGTCATAGTTTAGGGCTGGTAGCTATTCCTTGCTGCTGCCACCTTATCTTCTGCTGCTGCTGCCTCATCCTCCTGGTTGATTAACATCGAGAAAGTTATTTTTGAGCCCTTGACAGAGGCAAGCTTCTCCCAAGGGTTTTGTAGCTGAATCTATAGCCTCAAGTATTGCAGCTGCAAACATTTCAGCTAACTCCTGGGCCTTCCAACCTGAGGGGATGGCTGCAGCTGGGCCTATTCCTGTTCCAGGCCAGCACCCAGACTCCATGCCTTCAGGCCTAGAGCTCCCTGGTCCTTTTGGCACTGAATTTGAAAGAGCCCGGGAGAAAGTATAATGACTAGATGCTTCTTTTGCTGACAGAAGTCTTGTTTCATCTTAAAATGGCTGTGCTTATATTCTCGCTTTCATCATTTCAAATGTTGGGTAACGAGAAAAAATCGAAAAGAATTTTTGTGAACAGTCTTTTCTGGAATCTGTTTCTACCAAACTAACTTTACAAAACTCATGAAACCTTTGATTACGCTCAGAACATTCATTTTTATTCAATGCTTTGCATAAAATAAAGGCATGTTTTGAGTTGACAAAATATTCTGAATTTAAGTATCTCAGAATAATTATTGGCTAGTTTATTTGGGAATAAGTGGCACATCTTTTAAGTATTCATTCTCTGGTATTTATTGTTGTCTGTAAATACAAAGTGCATCATTCACATTCTAACTTATTTTCCTAGTCTTCCATTATCCTCACTTCAGCTGTTTCTGTTCATAGGCTGCTACTGTTCATACAACCTGTATCCCAGTGCTGATAACACATAATAATTGTATGCATTTAGATAAGCCTTGGAGAAGGAAATGACAACCCACTTCAGTACTCTTGCCTGGAAAGATCCCATGGACGCAGGAGCCTGGTAGGCTACAGTCCATGGGGTTGCAAAGAGTTGGACGTGACTGAGCGACTTCACTCACTTTCACTCACATAAGCCTTACAATTTACAAAGTTCTCCCACACACATGTTTTTATTTGAGTGTTATAGTTATCATGAGGTGGACAGAGTAAGGAATATTATTTACATTTGAAGTCTAAGGAAACTGAGGCACACATCAAATTAAGTGATTTGTCGGGGATCAGTAAGGGAGAATCAGGATATGGGGTTTGAAATCCAATCATTTGTCACTCCACTCTTGGTTCCAGGACAGGATGGCCTAATTTATCAAGTATGGGCCTTAAAAAATCCCAGAAATACTCAAGTTCAAATCTGATTCTGCCACTTACTAGTTGTATTACTTAGCATAATCAATCCTTCATTTACTTTCAGACTGAAAGTGGAAGACACAGATAGTTAAACAGAGATGGAGTTCAAAAAAATATAAAAAACAAAAACAAAATAAAATAATAGTGGTCTACAAGTAATAGGCAAGAATAACTAGTGATCATTGTCTTGCCTATGTTTTCTTTCTTTGCCTATTCACTTGGACCTATTTACTATTTACCTTAATAAAAGTAAAGTTTTTGGTTGAGCCACATGAAACCTAAACTTTTGAAAAGGAAATAGTCAAATATAAGAAATTCCATGTTTCTATCTAATTCTTACAGAGGCTTGAAATACCAAATTTCATAATCCTGTGACTTTTTTGTTGTGGCTTTGATATCTATTTAAAATGCTTTCTTTTTGTGTAGGTTATGCATACATATTTTAGAAAAAATTTAAAGTTCAAAACACTATATAGGAAAAAAATTAAGTCCCTCATTCATCACTGTTTTCTAGTCTAGTTTTCTCCTTCCAAAGCAATCATTAACAGAAGACACTTAGAATACTTTCCAAAGATGCTTTATTTACTAATAAAGAATATTTGTATAATGTATCTTTTCTGTTTTTATCCTGCCAGATGTTTGCCTAATATATACAACAAGCACCTAAATTTGGTAGATGTTTTCCACATACCACAAGTAGTGGGTGAAGGGAATCACTCAATAGAAAGTTGATACAGTGTTCTTAAAAGGAGAGAAAAACAATACTATGTAAGAAAGGCCAAAAGAAGATGATTTACTACCAAAAGACTCCAGGCTAACAGAGCAGGCTCAAATCAGTGCTCCCGGAACCTCTTTACATGCTGCTGCTGCTGCTGCTGCTGCTGCTGCTGCTGCTGCTGCTGCTGCTGCTGCTGCTGCTGCTGCTGCTAAGTCGCTTCAGTCGTGTCCCACTCTGTGCAGCCCCATAGACAGCAGCCCACCAGGCTCCGCCGTCCCTGGGATTTTCCAGGCAAGAACCCTGGAGTGGTTTGCCATTTCCTTCTCGGATGTATGAAAGTGAAAAGTGAAAGTTAAGTTGCTCAGTCATGTCCGACTCTTCGCGACCCCATGGACTGCAGCCTAGCGGGCTCCTCTGCCCATGGGATTTTCCAGGCAAGAGTACTGGAGTTGGTTGCCATTGCTTTCTCTGCTTTACACGCTAGTATATATAAAACATAAAACACTAAATATATAATAATAACATGTCCCCACACTAGACTGTGAGCTCTCGGAAGACAGGGACTCAAATTTATACCTTTCTGTATCCCCAACACTAAGTATAGTTAGTTCTTGACAAGTAGAAGGCATAGATAAGTTTCAAGGTCATAAATGAACATTTTGCTACTTACTGAATTTTTTCTCAAGCATTTCAGTGAGACCTACTTAACATTGCCAGAATATTACCATCCAATGTTTATCTTTTCTAAGCAGATGTTTTCCCACTTGTAACATATCTATTTTGCAACTTTTCTTATTTCTCTAAATCTTGATAACCAATCTAAATCTCATGTATTCGAGTTAAAAAACTGGAATGGCTATTTTTTTTTTTTTTTTTAATGTATGCCACTGGCAGTAAAGATTTCATCTGGAAAGAAATCCTTTTTCAGATACATTTTTTTTGCATAACAGAAAGTAGAGTGAACATGAAGGGTGGATGGCTATTTGGCTAAGTCATTGAATGGATTACATAGATGTTGTAATCCATTTGAAAGAGAATATAGAGTATTCTCCATATTCTCAATGGTATAAAGTATTTTTTAATGAAAAAAATCAATGTAAATACAAAAGGAACACACAAGACATCCGTTGTATCTCTAGCAAACATAGGTACTACTATGTCTGCTGGGAAGACTGGTGACCAGTTCTTATCCCGGGGTGGGTCAGTAGCACAAACTTGAATATTCCTGCAGTATCAAAACCCAGAGAAGAACTAAAAGGGAGATATGGGTAAATCTGTTTCTTTCCTATTTTCAATTTCCCTTCATAGGACAGGGATAAGTTCTTATCCCAGGACTTTACATTAGGATTGTAACATTTACGTTCAATTAAAAAGGAACACACAGAACAATAAGCCAAGAGGTGCTTGAATACTGCCACCAACTAATGGGCAAACGAAGCCTCAAAGCAAACATTCTTTCCTCCCTTCCAACAGGACCAAGCATGTGGGGCCTCAGTCAGCTCAGTTCAGTTCAGTTCAGTTCAGTCTCTCAGTCGTGTCCGATTCTTTGTGACCCCATGAATTGCAGCACGCTGGGCCTCCCTGTCCATCACCAACTGCCGAGTCTACCCAAACCCATGTTCACTGAGTCGGTGATGCCATCCAACCATCTCATCCTCTGTTGTCCCCTTCTCCTCCTGTCCTCAATATTGAGAACTAGTTGAAAGAAAGTGAGGTCTAAAGGAGGCCTTGACTGGAGGCTGGCAATAAAAAAAAGAAAAAAAAAAAAAAAGGGAAACAAACTTTCACAAGTTCCTCTATACATGACAATTAGGGTTCCAATTCAAATTGCTGTTAGACTTAATATTTACATCTGCAATCTTCAAATTGTTACTAGGATTAAATGAAACTTTTTAAACTGAGAAGAATTGTTTTATTATTGTGTTCTCCACAACATCTAATACATTCATTGCATGCATTAAGGTGCTCAAAGGCAGTGGGTTGAATAATATAAAATTTGGACCTTAATTATCTTAGAAATAAAAATTCTTCTGGCTCAAACTGTCATACCTATAGCTTATATTTTAAAATGAACATTAAATTGAAAGTTTTGGTATTTAGTTATCCATGTTTGGCTGTGCTGGATCTTTGTTGCTGTGCATGGGCTTTCTCTAGCTGTGACGAGCGAGATCTTCTCTCTAGTAGTGGTGCTTGGGCCTCTCCTTGTGACTTCTCTTATTGCAGAGCACAGTCTAGGACACTTGGGCTTCAGTAGCTGAGGCACATGGGCTCAGTAGTTGCATCTCTTGGGTTCCAGAGCACAGCTTAACAGTAGTGGCACAGATGTGGCATCTTCCCAGATCAGAGGTTGAACTCATGTCTCTTGCACTGGCAGGCGGATTCTTTATCACTGAACTACCAGGGAGGCCCAACATGGAATTTTAAAATAATGCAAGTTTAATTACTAAGGAGTGCTTTTTCTTTCCAATAGCTGATACCAAAAACCACAAATATATAGCTCTCTGGTATATCTGTCCATCTCATTCAAAACTCAACTTCAGTGCCCAGTGTGGTCCTTTCACACAGTCAAGATAAATATCTGTGGAATGGATGTTTGAATTAATGAGAGTAGATATCAATATAAAAATGTCAATCTATCATTAGCCAAAACTGTGAAAGGCAGGCTGTCTACAAAGCACCTTGAAATCAAACTGAAATAGTGTTTCTAGTTATTTCAAACTTAACCACTGTGAACCAATATTAATAGAGACTAAAATGATCTCTTTTATGAAAAGAAAAATCCTAACAACAATTAAACTTTGTGTCCAAACAACAGTCCAGCATTTATGTGTGTATATGTGTGTTACTTACAAAGTTTCTTTTTCCATTCTAATTGAATGTGTCCCACATAGTTCTGGGGACTTGAAAAACACAAGCTACTATATGTTGAATTAAAATGACAACTGCAGAAGCAAAGCCATAACTATTGCTACAAGCTGCAATTTGCCTTCTCTATAATATCAATGAGGCATCTGGTTCCTACTCTGTCGGTTTCCCCTAGGGCTTCAAAACAAAAGCTATAGAGGAAAAAGTAGGCTCATTGTATATGTGGCTAGAACAAGAAATATGCTGTGTAGATTCTGAAACATATTTCTGCAATTTCATAAATGGCCTGTAATTCAATAACAACCATCAAAACTTTATTAGTTTCATTTCTATTTGGCTATAAATGAACTTGTTTCCCACTAAGTCACTCATATCCATATTTTCCACTGTTTTAGTGGTAGTTATTTTGATAATGATGATGGTCTTTCTCTACAATGATTATGCAAGACAAGTTCAAGACATTCCTATAACTAATTAACATATTTTACATAAGAGAAATGTTTCTTTTCAAACAAGCTTCCTTTTTAAAAAAATGTTGTTTTGCATTGTTTGGATTTGTTTACTTACAAGATTAGTAAATCCATTATTCATGGGATGTTTGTCAGCACAAAGTTCCTACATAATGTGCACTCCTCACCCTCAAATACATAGTTATGATAGCTTGATATATTTATTGGTTATATCATAAAAGTCAGTACTGAAAAAAAGTTAACAATGTTAGCAATAGACAATGCTTAATTGAGTTAAATGATTAAAAAAACAAACAGTAAACCTGAGTGTTGACTTTGAGTATCTTTCTTTGTTCCACTTTTAACTTGTTTGTTTACCTAAATAATATTTACCTTCTGGACTGTGCATATTTGTAATTTGTAGTGCAATGAAAAGTATTTCTAATGGAAAAATCAGTTTTATCCTTAAAAAGAAAAGATTAACAGATTTTTCTTTGGTGTCACTGTGTAGTAATATATACAAATCTAGGAAGCACTGTTAGATTTTCAAATAATGATGTGATACAGTTATCATAAATTGACACCAAAATACTTCTGTGTGTTGGCTAAGTCAGCGTTTACAAGTGACCATTACAAAAAGAAAAAGAAAATAGTTTTAAAATAAACCCTTAAGCCTCTGAACAGTAAGCAGGACTTATTTTGACATGTAGTTTATCAAGCTGTGAGACTTCTACTATTACAAACAAAACAAGACAAAAATAAAGGAAAAACAAAAATAAATGAATAAAATGATGACAATCGTGGGAAAGTTCCTTTGAACAAAATGTGAATTTAGGTATTTTTGTCGTTGTTACTACAAATTATAAACCTGATGAATACAAATTAGATTTTTTATTCAATAATTGAAAAGCAATAAATGAAAATAGTTGCAATATTTTCACTAAGTGTAGGGAATATTGGCTTTGAGCACACATTTATTTTAGTAAATCCTTTAAACGTACTAATATTACTTGTAAATCTCTAAAATTAATCCTCCAGAGTGCTGAGACTGGATTGGCATAGGATTTGACAAGGAAGGAAATATAGCTAATGATTTTCAAAAAATTATTTTTCTACAGCATATATTAATCTTTGCCTCACCAAGTATTTTCTTGATAGTGTTTTTTCCCTCTCTGATGCATATCCTGTCTTTTGGCTCAATAATCACAATTTGAAAAAAAAAAAAAAATCTCCTGTAAGATGATTTAAACCAACAATGGTAGACTATTTAAAGTTGGATTATGTCACTGCAGTGCGAGTATGGGGTTTCAAATTTGGTTTGTTGATTTGTTTTTGTTTGTTTTTTAATTCTACATCTGCTGCTAAGTCACTTCAGTCATGTCCAACTCTGTACAACCCCATAGACCGAAGCCCACCAAGCTCCCTAATCCCTGGGATTCTCCAGGTAAGAACATTGGAGTGGGTTGCCATTTCCTTCTCCAATGTATGAAAGGGAAAAGGGGAAGGGAAGTCGCTCAGTCATGTCCAATTCTTAGCAACCCCATGGACTGCAGCCCACCAGGCTCCTCTGTCCGTGGGATTTTCCAGGCAAGAGTACTGGAGTGGGGTGCCATAATTCTAGCCCTGACTTTAATATTATTTCCCTATTTAATATTATTACCCTTTATGAATTTCCTCATTTCTCCAATAATAGTCAAAACAGAAAGCTATTATTCTAGATGAAATATTGATTGGATATATCAATTTGGGGGAATTGGCTCCTCATTACTCAACAACTCATTAATTTCTCTTTCAATAAAAATACAAATGAGTTAGCATTTCATGAAAATATTTTGTGGGTTTGGAGGCTTTTTACTCAATATGTTAGACTTATGCTTGAATCACATTCTACTCATTAGAGCTCATGTAATATTCAAAGTTACTCTTGTAGTCATTTAAAATGCTGTGGTAAGCCTGCTATTTTTGAGAATGTGATAGTCTATGATAGTTTCATGAAATCGATTATGGCCCATTGCACCAGAGTTTTGGAAAGACTATTTTTCGATCTTCCTCTCTTTAGAATCAGTCCAGCAGACACGGATGTTAGACAAATCTGAACACTGTATCCTACAGCCTTATTTTTATAAAATAATATCCCTGAGTTATACAGATTTCATATACAGATTTAATTTGTATCATTGGAGAAGGGGAGAATAAATTAACCCCACTATTAGATATGGAAGCACTTTAGGACTCTCTTCTATTATAACCTATTTGTATGCAGTTCCAGATGTAAAGCTCAGTGCTTCCCAGGTGGCACTAATGGTAAAGAACCCATTTGCCAATTCAGGAGCCACAGGAGATGTGGGTTTGCTCTCTGGGTTGGGAAGATTCCCTGGAGAAGGAAATGGCAACCCTCTCCAGTATTCTGGTCTGGAAAATTTCAAGGACAGAGGAGCCTGGTGGGCTACAGTCCATGGGGTCACAATGAGTCAGACATGACTGAGTGACTGAGGACACACTAGATATAAAGTTCCTCCTAATTAGCGCAGCTGTTTGGAGAACTTAAAAATGAACCCCCTGTGTTATGCTCCAAGCAAGTGTCAGCTACCTCTGTCAAGAGTTGTCACAATTACCAGTACATAAAATAATAAAAAACACAGGTAATGGAATGCCAAAACTAATCTCCCTACTGCAATAACGTGTGGGTGTGCATGCACTGTGAATGAGCTGATATTTATTAGTTCAGTTTAGTCCAGTTCAGTTGCTCAGTCTCTCTGACTCTTTGAGACCCCATGGACTGCAACTTGCCAGGCTTCCCTGTTCATCACCAACTCCCAGAGCTTACTTAAACTCGTGTCCATCAAGTCAGTGATGCCATCCAACCATCTCATCCTCTGTTGTCCCCTTCTCCTCCTGCCCTCAATCTTTCCCAGCATCAGGGTCTTTTTAAATGAGTCCGCTCTTCGCATCGGGTGGCCAGCATCAGTCCTTCCAATGAATATTCAGGACTGATTTCCTTTAGGATGGACTGGTTGGATCTCCTTGCAGTCCAAGGGACTCTCAAGAGTCTTCTCCAACACCACAGTTCAAAAACATCAGTTCTTCGGCACTCAGGTTTCTTTGTACTCCAACTCTCACATCCATACATGACTACTGGAAAAACCATAGCTTTGACTAGATGGACCCTTCTTGGAAAAGTAATGTCTCTGCTTTTTAATATGCCATCTAGGTTGGTCATAACTTTTCTTCCAAGAAACAAGTGTCTTTTAATTTCATGGCTACTGTCACCATCTGCAGTGATTTTGGAGCCCAAAAGAATAAAGTTTGTCATTGTTTCCAGTTTCCCCATCTGTTTGCCATGAAGTGATAGGACCAGATGCCATGATCTTAGTTTTCTGAATGTTGAGTTTTAAGCCAAATTTTTCACTCTCCTCTTTCACTTTCATCGAGTCTCTTTAGTTCTTCTTCACTTTCTGCCATAAGGGTGGTGTCACCTGCATAGCTGAAGTTATTGATATTCCTTCCTGCAATCTTGATATGTATTAGTACTTCCTGTTTAAATATATCTGTGCTGTGTATGTGCACAACCCTGCCTGTGGACACATCAGTGTTACTTACTGAGATGAACAGAAGTCAAATGCACACATTCCGCATCTTATTTTTCAAAGAATCCTAGTTTTTTTCAAGTTATTCTAAGGAAGCATTAGGCATCATGGCATGGTGTCTGGCACTATGCAGTTCCTTATTTAATAGGAAAATGAATTAAAGATTTTAAAATTTAAAAAATAAAAAAATAAATAAAATTAAAAAAATATGTATATAAAAATAAATTAAAAAAAAAGAAACTCCTAAAAAAAAAGTATTTACAGTAAAATATTCATAAATTGTCAGCACCTCTGTTGTTACTGCCCCCAGGGCCACTTTCATTTAAGTCTATTTTCCAGACATTTTTCTATTTTCAAATATATACCATACTTTGATCTGGCATATAACCAATCAAGCTGCCTTTTATAACCTGGCTACACCTGTTTCTGCAGGTGTAGTAACTGAAAGAGGGAACTTTTAGGATAGAGGGAAGGGCTACTTGGGATTCATTTTGAGCCAGCTATTTTTTCACAGCAACCTAGCAAGCAGTTTTGATGAATTTCTTGTGAAGCAAATCAGTAGGATTTTTCTCTTTCTTATCAGCATGACTTCCCTTAGAATGAAAATGCCTTATATAACATGCTTTTCAAATGACATATTTATAACTAGTAGAACAATTTCTTTTTTAAAATTTAACTTATTTTTGCATTATCTTGACTTGGTTTTACCTTTTTAAATTCACATTGTCGTGTGTGTATTTGCATGCTGTTTGTGTGTGTGTGTTAGTAAATAACTTTTCCATTACCCTGGGGTTTTTTTTATATCATTTCATCTATCTGTTTATTTATTTGATTTTTGCTGATGATGTGTAATCAACAGAAGAACTCATGGTCAGTAGCACTGGTTTTATCAACCTCCTTAGTTTGTTAACCCAGTGTCAGGAATATTTCTCTCCTCCTGAAAAGCATACATGTGCTTCCAGATGCTCACAATACACTAAATATCTGTAGCCATTGCTCTGCCCCTAGTGTGTCTGGATGCTTAGGCTTCTACCAATTGATTTATTTCCAAGAGTCAGAAACACTGTTCTACAACCTTTCATGATTTAGAACTTTCTATTGTAATTAGGTAAAAGTATTAATTACTGTATAAACTAAAAAGCAAAAAAAAAAAAAAAGTGCAAAAATAGTTAACATTTTTGCCCATAAAAACTTTGAAATAGCCTGGTTATATTTATGTAACTCTCCTAAATGCTATTGAATTTAGGTGTGAATAAAAATAATGTAAACTCTTTGCTGGTTGGTGGTAGGGGATGTTATTTCAGAACATATTAATCAATATAGTAGCCACTAGCCACACATGCTCTTCATATTAAAATCTAAATTAATTATAATATAATAAAATTAAAAATTCAGTCCTTTGGTTGCTCTGTGTTCAATAGCCACATACAGCTTGTGTTTACCAAGTTAAACAGCACAAATATGGAACATTTCTGTCATACCCCAAATCTATTGAACAGCGCCAAAGAGAAATTCTACCCTTGGATGAATCTGTTTTTATTTAACTCCTTGCTCCAATTAAAAAAATAAAAACTGAAATTGTAGATGAACAATATCTTTGTGTTTTAGACAAGAGAATGATTCATAATGAATGCAGAGATGGGCAAAATTAAGTTATATCTTTTATGTTTAAAAATGCTAAATATTTTTTTATGATTTTTCCATTTTAATCCATGTTTCACTTAATTGACTATTAACTCTCCTTGCTAATATAAGATAAAGCAGTTTTACTCCTATGTATGGGGTAATGAATAAGTATGCCTGCTCCAAAGAGAGTTGTGACTATACCATTGCTCTGTCACCAAGGTCCTTTGTAACCTTGTGAAAGTTTGGCTTTATAAGGTTTTGATATAAGAACTAAATGAGTTGAAGGTAAAATTCTCCCGTCTGTGACTGCCACATGTGCAGAAATGAATAACTGTTATAATTATAAATAATAGCATCAAACAGTTGTGAGACAATTTAAAAAATGCCATTAAGTATATTATTTCATTTCATTCTCAATTAGTTCCTTTCTTTTTTTTAAAATTATTATTATTGTTTTTTTTATTTTTTAAATTTTAAAATCTTTAATTCTTACATGTGTTCCCAAACAACTTTTTATGGAAAAACAAGATCTCTTACTCTACTGAGTTTGATAACTGATGATTATTTCTCTGAGTTCAAAACTTATATCATTATAGCCTTCTTCTGTAATACTCTCTTTCATGAACTATTCCGAAAAGTGTGTCCTACTAAATCAATTTCATTTGAAGGAAATCTTCTGGTTTATCTCTCATTTACAGAGTTTGTCAATAATATATAGCAGAGAGAAATATCATGATTTGAGACACTGAAGCCTGGTAGATCTATTTCACTTATGTATCTAGTCAGTAGAAAACTCAGTTGTGTCTGGAAACAGAATATCACAGCTATTGTCTTCCAGCTGATTATTCATCAAAGAGTTCTCATAAGCTGATTCCAAATTAGTAGCAAAGAGAGTTTGAATGCATACTGTTTGTCTTCACTTAAGATCATTTATTAAATCTAAAGTTTTTCATACCAAATCACCCAGGCCCTGGATTATTGAGAGGGATCTCTACTATAAACTAAATCAATATCATAATACAAGACAGAGACAAGTTCTGAAAGTGACTAAAATGTGAATGCTGATTCTGCATCTAAGATTGAAAACATATCTTTAAATCTTGTACAAGCCATGTTAATGACTTATGCAAGTTCTCTCCCTTCCAGATAGATAGCTACAAACTAATGAGAAAAGATAAGCTGCTACAAATACTACTATAATACAGAGAAGATCTTAAATACAGGAAGAGATGTACATGGGTATAGGGAGTTTAAAGAATATTGAGTTTGCATTGTATGAGGGATATGAGATTCAACTTCACAGCATGAGTGGCTTTCAATAGGGGTAAAAACCAGAAATAAAGTATGAGTTGGAATAAATAAGAAAAAAGCTATGTATCGCTTAGGTAAGTTAAATTTTATTTTGGTGTCTTAACATCATTTCTGACATTTTTCTCCACTTCTCCTATAGATTCTGAGAAATTAAATGCCTCAGACCACTTTGCCACCAAAGTTCTGGTTTTGCTGTTATTGTTTAGTTGCTAAGTTATATCTGATTCTTTTGAGACATCATGGACTGTAGCCTGCTAGGCTCCTCTGTCCATGGGATTTCCCAGGCAAGAGTACTGGAGTGGGTTGCCATTTCCTTCTCCAGGGGATCTTCCTGACCCAGGGATGGAACCCACATCTCCTGCATTAGTAGGTTGATACTTCACCACTGAGCCACCAGGGAAGCCCAAGTTCTGGTTTAGATTCTATCAATGGGAGTCCCTCACATGCAAGTAACAGGAAGAAAGTACTTTTATTTATTTTTCACTTTGTATCCGTAATAGTGGCTACAGTGGGCAAAAACAGTTTGGACTCTTAAGGCCATAACAGCAGACAAATGTAGGTTCCTTTAGCTGCCAAATGTAGGCTCATGGAAGGGCAGCCCCAGAGGAATGCAGAGTAGGCCCTCGTACTACTGGCTTCCTACTCATCCTGATCTGAGTACGGCCACTCCACCTTTTTCTTCCTTCTAACAATGTTGTAAAAATCCTAATTCTCTTTCTGCTTGAAATAAACAGATTTCTTTCAGTACTTAAAACCGTTAATGATAAAGAGAAAAACAAACAAAAACGTGCATGTAGGCAAGTTGGGACATATGTTGGAGAAAAAAAAAATTCTAGCTTTCCTAACAACTGGACTAAAAATGCAATTTTGAACTGTATTAGATAGAGATTGTAATGTTCAAATTGCAAATTGAGCTTGCAGTTCAGTAGTTTTCTGTCCTGTATCTCTAGCTGTTTTAGATAAGTGCTTTGGTCGCTTAAGTCATTTATTTTCTCTAGGTTTGAAAAGGTGAGGACTCATCAAGTCCAAAGTTAACTTTAAACAAATCCACAGAAATACATTTCTATAAAATCAGTTGAGAAGATAAAACATAAATGTCTATGATTTATCTCAGTGAATTTATGCCATAAGCTATGAATATAATAAGCCTGACAAAGTGACATAAGAAATTTAAGTCCTAGAAATGTGAGGTAGAACACTGTTGATTGTAAACAAACAAAAATAAATTCTAACAATATAAAATAAAATTCCTTAATAATAGCCATCATGGTTTGTGGGTTGAGTAGGGAAAAGGGATGAAGTAAAAGCAGTCCAAATCTTGTCTTGGTAGGAGATAGCTATGGACACTCCTTAACACTTAATATTTGAAAAATGCAATAATAGGTAAGCGTGTCATGCATTTAGGGATACATAATCAGAGATTATACCCTTCAAATGAATAGAATGGGAAATCAGAGATCATTCAACCCTTATCCAAAAATAGGAAGGAAAGTACAATAGTAATGATAAGCTTTGGGTTTCCCAGGTGACTCAGTGGTAAATAATCCACCTGCCAATGCAGGAGACACTGGAGACATGGATTCAATCCCTGAGTTTGGAAGAGCCCCTGGAGGATACTGCAGTATTCTTGCCTGGAGAATCCCATGGACAGAGGAGTCTGGCAAGCTACAGTCCATGGGGTTGCAGAGCATCAGACATGGATGAGTGACTGAACACATATATACAATAAGATATGGCAAATAGAAAACACAAAGTAGGTACCAGCTGGGATAAAGATACATATTCAGTTCAGTTCAGTCACTCAGTCGTATCCGACTCCTTGCGACCCCATGAATCGCAGCATGCCACGCCTCCCTGTCCATCGCCAAATCCCAGAGTTCACTCAGACTCACGTCCATCGAGTCCGTGATGCCATCCAGCCATCTCATCCTCGGTCATCCCCTTCTCCTCCTGCCCCTAATCTCTCCTAGCATCAGAGTCTTTTCCAATGAGTCAAGTCTTCGCATGAGGTGGCCAAACTACTGGACCTTCAGCTTTAGCATCATTCCTTCCAGAGAAATCTCAGGGCTGATCTCCTTCAGAATGGACTGGTTGGATCTCCTTGCAGTCCAAGGGACTCTCAAGAGTCTTCTCCAACACCACACTTCTAAAGCATCAATTCTTCAGCGCTCAGCCTTCTTCACAGTCCAACTGTCACATCCATACATGACCACAGGAAAAACCATAGCCTTGACTAGATGGACCTTAGTTGTCAAAGTCATGTCTCTGCTTTTGAATATACTATCTAGGTTGGTCATAACTTTTCTTCCAAGGAGTAAGTGTCTTTTAATTTCATGGCTGCAATCACTATCTGCAGTGATTTTGGAGCCCCCAAAAATAAAGCCTGACACTGTTTCCACTGTTTCCCCATCTATTTCCCATGAAGTGATGGGACCGGATGCCATGATCTTCATTTTCTGAATGTTGAGCTTTAAGCCAATTTTTTCTCTCTCCTCTTTCACTTTCATCAAGAGGCTTTTTAGCTCCTCTTCACTTTCTGCCATAAGGGTGGTGTCATCTGCATATCTGAGGTTATTGATATTTCTCCTGGCAATCTTGATTCCACCTTGTGCTTCCTCCAGCCCAGCGTTTCTCATCATGTACTCTGCATATAAGTTAAATAAGCATGGTGACAATATACAGCCTTGACATACTCCTTTTCCTATTTGGAACCAGTCTATTGTCCCATGTCCAGTTCTAACTGTTGCTTCCTGACCTGCATACAGATTTCTAGTTCTCATTAGTGTTCTCAATGGTTTAAAACTAAAACTCAAATAAAAACAGAACAAAACAAAAATTCCAAAATCAAATTCAGGACAAAATGCCCTAAATGCTATAAAGAGACATAGCCCATAACAATAATAAGTGAGTGAGTAAAAGTCAACTTTTTGTGACCCCATGGACTATACAGTCCATGGAATTCTCCAGGCCAGAATATTGGAGTGGGTAGCTGTTCCCTTCTCCAGGGGATATTCCCAACCCAGGGATCCAACCCAGGTCTCTCACATTGTAGGCAGATTCTTTACCAGCTGAGCCACCTGGAAACCCCTGCAAATGGCCACATATCAAAGTAATGTAACAGACACAAATCTTCTTGCACCTAAATTTTATTTTAAATTGCTTTAAGTTTCAAGAAGTGACAACTGCTATCGTGACAAACCCACAACTCTAGTGAGTTATTACTTTTTTCAGAAAGCAATAGGGCAAATAGACTAAAAACTAATCAAACATACCAAATATTTCAGTGAAACAATTCAATTGTCTATATTAATAAGTGTATATGTGTCTTTTCAAAACCAATAGATATTTCACAATTTCCAAAATGTGCCAATACAACATTGATAGACTAACCATATGTTGATTCCCTTCAGTAAACAACAATCCATTCACTTGACAGGTATTTACCAAGTGTGTTCTATGTGCCAAACACTTTTCTTTCCTTAGGGATCCTAAATGTAATGAGAGATGAAAAATGCCACAGAAAAAGATTGGAGAAATGTGATCTGATTTACATTTCAAAAAGATCAATATGCTGCAGTGGAGAGTATCATAAAGCACAATCTTAACTTATAAAAGCTCCACAAAATTTTCTCAGAATTGTTTATATAAAATAGAAGGCTGCAAAATTTAACATCTACCACTTAGCTCGATGAGCTTTGTGCCTTGGGCAAGAGAGACAGTATTTCAAATTTTATTCTAAGAAAGAAAAATAAAACTATGAAAAAAATGTGTTGTTGATTTCCCGTTAAGAATTAAATGAGAGGATTAAATGATATTTCAAAGAAATACATTAAATGTAACTTAGAGAAACTGCTAAAAATTTCTACGGTGTTGTACATGTAAACCAAACATATTTTCAGGGGTAAATTTTTTTCTATACACTATTTTCCTCTTCCTTGATGACTAGAATTTAACTCTTGAAAACTATGTTTCTCCATTGAACTACCCCATTGAATAGTTAGGCAAAATATTCTGTTTTCAATATTTAATGATGAGGTTACCTGTTTAACCAGTCTGTTGTGTAAGTCTGTCACAAGTTTGTGCTCAGTCACTAATTTGTAACTTGCCAGAGTTCTCAAAAAACAGTGGGAAAATCAGTGAGATTTTCCAGGCACGAATACTGGAGTAGGGTATTTCCTCCTCCACGGGATCTTCCCAACCCAGGGATCAAACCCATGTCTCCTGCATCTCTGGTAGTAGATGGCAGATTCTTTACCACTGAGACATCTGGGAACCACAAGTTTACTACTATTTAAATTAACATAAGCACATATAGTTATGTGTAAATGCATGGAAAATGTAACAGTGGATAAACACCAAACTAATAACAGTAGTTACATCTGGGGAGTCACTTAATTTGGTAGCATAAGGCAGGTTTAGAGAACAGGGGAGAAAGGATTTAAACTTTAGGTTTATCTAGAATATTTAAATTTCTTTAAACAGATAATTTGTTTATATATAAATGAGGCATTCACAGCTTGGAAGGAAATAGAATCTTGAATTGTCAAAGTGTAGTTTCATGCATACAAATAGAGAATGGACTCATGTCAGATATTTTATTGAACTCTAATTAATGGAAAAAACAGTAGAGTAATAAAGATAGTTTCAAAAGACTTTGAGGATTGAAGATTATATAGCCATCAGAAAGGATATGCTTTTAAATATGGATATAAAAATAAGGTTCTTAAATTGCATGCAAACTGATTAACAAGCCACAAGGCATTAAAACCATAACTTATGTTTTCTACTGATTAGAAATCTACAAATTAACACATAACTCTACTTAAATAGCAGTACCAAGCCCAGGGATATTCTCCTGGAAAATTAAACAATCCTTGGGTATACTTGGAAAACAATAAAACATTATGACATTAAAAGTACATGCCGTATCCTTTTTGCTTATTTCAAGTGTCATATAATGTTATGAAGTGGAGTAAAAGAGCAAAAGATGATATCTCACTGTTAGCAACAGTAGTAGAAATAGATGTTTTAAATCATATATTGGGGAAATGTGAGTAATTTCTGCAATAACTGGAATAGAACTATCTAAATAAATAGTGAAATGTAACAATATGAAAAATAATTACAGAAAAAAGAATCAAAATTGTTTGCAGTTGGTATATCAGCCCTGATAACTAGAAAATATTCATTCAAATGCTAACAAAAAATGTAAGTTTTCAAGAAGACCAGAAGAGAGATTGCCTTTAGCTATATGTACTGATTATTCATAATAAGGATTGTTGTGTTATTAAAACTTATCCTATATATTATTTTAGTTTATATATTTTCATGTTGGAACTGAATGTATAGGAAATTCCTTTAGGATATTCTGTGCTGTTTGTGTCTGTGTGCAGGCTCTTTACACTTTTCTGCTGTAATCAGAACATTATAAATCTCTCTAGTTATAGATAAGGCTGCATAAACTCTAGTTCCCAATTACAAACAAGATTTAGGTGACCACTGTGAATTCCAAATAAGCAAAATAATAAACTTATGCTATTCTTGGTGTGCCATGTATAGTATAAGTGTAACACATTTGTTAATAAAAATTTTCCCATAATTTGGACAAACCACTATTTTCAAATATTATATTTAAATTATAATTAGCCTAGTGAGGTACTTTATTGTACATTTTTATTGAATTCATTTTGTCTTAATTGCTCAAATAGACTTGGTTTAATGGCCTATTACACAAATAAAAGTTGACTGACTCTGTGGAAAGAGATAAATAGAACCCTGCTGGTCCCTGATAATAAGGAAATATTAGTGTCTCAACATTTCATGATCTTAGTTGAACTTTCTGATATCTTTATTCTGTCTGTTGGAAATCTAGCAAGGAAGGCTATCAAGGCCAGTTAATGAAAACAGAGCTATCAGATTCTATCTGAAAATTGAGGAAACAAAGATTGAAGCATGACTCCTGTGAAAGTTAATCAGAAGACAGAATTTATTGTTGCAGGGTTACGTTAAAATATCAAAAGTAATTATTTCTCACTTATTGGGATTATTCGAAGACCAAAGTGAAAGGTCCTCTAAAATAAACAAATTTGAAACTTCCTTTGAAAGAATCTAGGGCATGCATATTTATTTGACTTTACATAAAAAAATGTTGATTTACATAAATTTGCATATAGTGCTTAAGTATGTAAAACTAATTAATACAACTGAAACGATGTATTCAAGATTCACATTTAAGGTCATTCAAAGAACTGGGGTCAACCAAGTTTTGCAAATTAGGAAATCTGACTCCACCAGGGTTTTTCCCAAAGCAGGGATCATTTTCAAAATGCTTTGCCTAAAGACAAAGGCTTCCAAGCTGATTACTCTGCAAATACAAATGCCTGTTTTTCTCAGTGTTAAAGTAAGAGGACCCTAAGTACTTTTAGTGTACTTGGGGCTGCTGTTCTCACTGACTGCTTCTTGTCCTCAGATGGTGTATTATATCATTCTGTCTCATAACTGAGGAAGCTACCAAGAGAGCTGCCTTGGCTGATCAAGCCTGCGATAGGAAGCATTCAGTGCTCCAAAAATGGCATACAATCTCAGAAAGAGTCTTTAAAAATTGTCAGCTCTACTTTTAAAACTTAGTGGCTTAAGCTGTTTATAAAGAAGCCTAAAATAAGAAAGTTTTCTGTTTTAAATAAGATAACCTATGAAGTTTTAAAAGTGCAACATTCGGGGCATTATATTTTCCTTCCCTGAGTTATGAGAGAACTTTAATAAAAAGTGTCAATAATCTCAAATCCATTTAAACTCACTTCCTGGGATGTTCTGATTTACACAGCCGTGATCTGCCTGTGATGGATCATAGCTGATCAGGTCATTTGCTGATAAACATATTTCAGAGGATTTCCTTTCCTTTTTCCATTGAAATTCTCAGAGTATAACGGGATGTCCTTGCAGAGGCTTCTCTGAATGGCAACCTCTTTCTTCTTTTCAAGAAACTCTTTTTTCTGGAAATACAGTTCACCTTGTAGGACTAGTTTTACTATTTATTAAGACCTGGACCCTGGTAACTAAATCAAGTGCTAAATATTGAGATAAAAGTACGTATAATTAAGCAGTCACCTTTTTGAGCTCATGGATGTTGACTATTTAAGATCACTAAGGTACTTTAGCACTTTCCCTTAGCAAAGGGAAACTTGATAGCTAAAGACAGGAAGACAGAGGCCCTCTAGTGCCAGGCAGTGGGCTTCGATGCGCTTGGGTAGACATCGCCTTCAGGACATGAGATGCTAAAACTGATTCTGTGGCATATTGAATATGTTAAGTCAGGTTCTTTTACTTGACCTGGAATTTAAGCATACATTTTTGGATTTTCTGATGATTTCTTAAAATGGCTCATTTATTTGTCCACTTTTTCGGCACTACTGCCAAACCAATGTATTTATCTTCTTGCCAACCCATACAAAAACTTTCAGAGGGTTTTCTACTGTGGGTATAGGTGGAGGAGTCATCCTCAACCCTCTTAGAGGTCCTGGCTATCTGAAAACTATGCTGATAGAGACAAATTAGCAGGAGAAAATCATAAATTTATTTTATATAAATTTTTCATAACATGGGAACCTTCATAAGGAAATGAAAGCCTGAAAAATTGTAAAGCTGACTTTGTTTTGCTTTGTTCTGTTTTTCTTTTATTAAAGTATAGTTGATTTACAATATTGTGTTAGTTTCAGGTTTACAGCACAGTGATTCAGTTATACAGATATGAATACGTGTATATATATATTTATAATATCAGTTATAAATATATTAGAATATATCTATATATATTCTTCAGATGAAATGGTTAAATTGGAGTATTTTATTGCTAGTTTTGATGACAAGTACACTGCCATGGAGAAATATGATGTAATACGGAGAGCATAAGGTAAAAAAATAGTGTGAAATCAAAGAATATGAGGTAAATGTAGTAAATGAGGGAAAAGTCACAAAGCCTATTTGTTCCTTTAGATTCTTCTGGTATCTTTCTGTCTCTGGAGATAAGGATTTTTTTTTTTTTCCTCCCTTTGGATAAAGGGAGGATAGCTTGCACATGAGAGTTTTATGACTCCTTTCAGGGGAAAAGGGCATGTAGTGGGAAGGTTTAAATGACCTTCCTGCCTCTGCCATTTTCTCAAACTCCTTGAGCCTAACATATTCAATATGCCACAGAATCAGTTTTAGCGTATCATGTCCCGAATGTGATGCCTACCCAAACACATCAAGCCCACTGCCTGGTACTAGAGAGCCTCTGTCTTCTGTTCTTAGCTATCAGTATTACTTTGTGACTTGGCTTTAGTGTTTTCATTGTCTAAACACTTTCATTGACTCCCTTCTTTTCTAAAATTCTTACCCAGTGTTTTAGGATACATGTTACTTCAGTTTTTCTATAAGACTTCCTTGGTTACTTTTTGTATCTTCTCTCAATTTTATTTGTCAAGGCCTAGCTCATGTTGTCCTAATTAATTAAAAACAACTCTAACTACCCCTCTTTATCATTGTCTATAACCCATATTATTACCTATAATAATAAAGTCTCCTGTTTATTCAACCTAAAGTGTTATGCCGCTTTATAAATGAGAATTTGATATACATAGGGAGTTAAGATTGACCAGAGTAACAGAGCTGAGATTCATATCAGTTTCATTTTATTTCATTTTTTCTCTCAATTAAACCCTTGCTCAAAAGTAAGTTTTCTGACTTCCTAAATGGTATTCCCTCATTTCAACTTTATTAGTACGTTGTTTTCATCATGTAAAAAATCCCTTATTTTCTTTAGTAATGCTTAGCCATTTATGAACTGCTTCATATGTTTTTTGTTTCTTTTCATTTTTTGAGACATAAACACAGAGTGATGGAATAAAATGTAAATGCATCTCTTGTCTTAGTTGGATTAAAATAATTTTGAACTAGTGGTAAGTCTAATATAAAAATAAATAAGAGTATTTGGACATCTTATAAAGCACCACAAATTTACTAAGTTTTCTTGTTTCTTAGATACCATAGATTTTAAAATTAATCATAAATTTAATAATATTTTGAAAAAATCCTGGAGCATTCTAAGAACACATTTTTCAGTTTTAAGAGTTTTTGCTAGTAAAATAATGCCTTAGAAAAAGAGAAAGGCAGTGATTAGGATGAAATTTTCTAATTTTCTATGGGGTTTTTTTTGACATTTGTAGGAGTCTTTAAGATAAAAATTTAAAAAAAAATTCTCTCCAAATTCTGTGTATTATTCATGATTATGTTGTATATCAAATTCAAAATCCTCTTATTTTCTCCTAACTCTGGGCATTTAATATCCTTCACTGTCATTAAATATGGAATAGAACATTGTGAAAGAACTAGATGAAAAGGCTTATCAAATTTGTCTAATTCTCTTTCCAATTTTATGTAAATATTTACTTGATTTTTACTCTATCTCTCTTTCTCTATTACATAATTTTAGTTTCAAATTGACATTCAAAATTTTTATTTTGTCTCCATTATAATCATAGAGAGTCCAATAAAATACTTTATATCCATCTTCTTAAAAATCATAAATTAGGAGAAAATATTTGCAAAATGCATACATGACAAATATTTTCAATACTTTATATCCATCTTCTTAAAAATGATAAATTAGAAAATATTTGCAAATTGCATATTAGAATGTGTAAAGACTCTCAGTTCAGTTTTCTTCCCAACCCAGGGACCAAACCCAGGTCTCCTGCATTGCAGGTGGATTCTTTACGAGTTGAGCACAGGGGAAACCCAAGAATAGTGGAGTGGGTAGGCTATCCCTTCTCCAGCAGATCTTCCCAAGCCAGGAATTGAACCAGGGACTCTTGAATTGCAGGCAGATTCTTTACCAACTGAGCTATCAGGAAAGCCTTCAGTCACTCAATTGTGTCCAACTCTTTGCAGCCCCATGGACTGGAGCATGCCAGGCTTCCCTGTCTATCACCAACTCCTGGAGCTTGCCCAAACTCATGTCAATTGAATTGGTGATACCATCCAACCATCTCATCCTCTCAACACTTAGTGAAAAGCATGAGCAAAAAAATGAACAGACACTTCACTGAAGAATGTTAAGTAGATATTAAGCAAACACGTGAAAATGTATTCAACAAGTTTATTCATCAGGGAAATGCAAATGAAAACTATAATGAAATATCATACACTCTAGAATGGCCACAATATCATACAGAGATAAAACCAAAGTCAGTGAAGATGTAGAGAAACTGGATCACTCATTATTTGCTGTTGGTAATGAAAATGGTATAAGCATTTTGGAAACTAATTTGGCAGTTTGCTTAAAAGGTAAACATTTTATTGACCCTGAAGTTGCACTCATGAACATTTATCCCAGAGAAATGAAAACCTATGTTCACACAAAAACCTGTATGCAAATATTTATAGCAGCTTTTTAAAATGATAGCCAAAAATTGAAAACAGTTCAGACATCTTTCAACTGATGAATCGTTAAATGAACTGTGGTACCTAAACACAGGAATACTACTCAACGATAAAAAAAAATGAGTACTGATATGTGTAACAGAGATTTATGCTGAGTAAAAACAGCCAATCTCATAAGTCAGTCATATGATTAATTTTATTTATATAACATATTCAAGTTATTCCAAAATTTCAGAAATGGGTGTTCTCCAGGGCTTGGGGAGATGGACAGGGTGGGAGGGAGAAAGCTGTTACAAAAGAGCAACATGAGAGATTCATGGTGATTGAACAGGTCAGTATCTGGACTGGGACAGTGGAAACAGACTACACAGAAACATACATGAGGATTTGTAAAACTAAGAAAATGTAAATAATATTGATGACTTACATGTACACCAATTCTTGATTGTGATATTGCACCATAGTTTGAAATGTTACTCTTGCGGGAATCTGAGTAAAGTTTTCATAGAATTTGTATTCTACGTGTTATTTTTACAGCTGCATGTGAATTCACAGTTACCGCAATAAAACATTCAAATAAAAATGATAAAGTGAGGATCGTCTACTTTATATAATATTGAATAATTAAAATAATCAAATAATTATAATTATATTTGTATTCTCCCCACAAGATTATTGGTGATTAACAATAGAGGCCATATTCATATATGCATTTTTAAGGCTTGAGCTGGTATGAAAGTAGAAGATGGATTTTGAAGGATTGATATGCAAAATACTTGTGTTCTGACAGAGTAGGAAGAGACGATGTTTATGACAAAGAGGCAAAATGTATCAAGTGAATCACTGAGAAATATCGAGGGCATTGTCTCTGAAACGTTGCTTACAAATTATAGGAAGATCTTGTTAAATACACAGATGCAGGATACAGCCCTACGGGTCCTGATTCAGTAGACCTGGAATGAGGCTCTGGCATCATCTTAGGTGATCTTGATGGTATCAGTTAACCTACAAATTTGAAAATCATTGATTTGTAGAGAACTCATTGCAGAACAATGCATTAATTGTCCTTTAACATATAGAAATATATAGATATGATTACTACCATCAATGCCTGGGCTTCACAGGTAGTGCTAGTGGTAAAGAATCTGCCTGCTAAGGCAGGAGACATTAGAGACACAGGTTGTGATCTTTGGGTCTAGAAGATCCCCTGGAGTAGGAAATAGAAACTCAGTCCAGCGTTCTTGCCTGGAAAAATCCCATGGACTGTAGCCTGGCAGGCTTCTCTGAGTCAGACATGACTGGGTGAGCACACATCATCAAAGAGCTTAGTATCAACTGAAAATTAAACTGAAGGAGGTTGAAAATTTAACCATATTTTATATCAGTAAATACATAGAATATCATTTCTAATTTCTGCATGATAACGAACTAGAAGATTGCATCTTCATATTAGAAACATTTTTGTTTTTATGAATTTAAGATGGTTCTGATTTTCCCTGACTTCCCTGGTGGCTCAGAGGGTAAAGCGTCTGCCTGAAATGTGGGAGACCTGGGTTCAATCCCTGGGTCAGGAAGATCTCCTGGAGAAGGAAATGGCAAGCCACTCCAGTGTTCTTTCCTGGAAAATCCCATGGAAGGAGGAGCCTGGTAGGCAACAGTCCATGGGGTCGCAGAGTCGGACGCGACTGAACGATTTCACTTTCCTTTTGTCTGTCCAGGAGAGAATTCAGTTTTATTGAGTGTTGTCATAAAAACATGATTGTTTGATAAATAATCAGGTACTGATTTTAAAAAATAAATAAAAATTATAGTGGTTGAAAGGGTTAATTTATTTCTTATGATTATTTTCTAGATCAGATTGTTCAGTAGTAGTAAACTTGTTATATATTTATAGATATATATATAAAATGAACAAAAAATCTCTTGCAACCCACAAACATAAGAATATATTGTATTTTGAGATTATTTTATTCAATATTATAATGATAGTTGCTAGTAATAGAAAATCTAATAGACATACCTATATTTAAAAATAAATGTAAGTGCATAAAAACACAAAAAAGATTCTGAAAAATAGAAAAAATATATTCCATTGCTTATTGTGTGCTGTTCTTATTATATATAATATATGTGTGTGTGTGTCTGTGTGTGTGTGTGTGTGTGCTCTGCTGTGCCTGAGTCAGACATGACTAAGCATGACATATATATATATATATGAGCACAGAACACTAATAAACAAGGGAAATAGATTTTTTTCTATTTTTCAGAATCTTTTTTGTGCTTTTATGCACTTACATTTATTTTTGAATATAGATATGTCTATTAGACTATTACCAGCAACTATCAATATAATATTGAATAAAAAATCTCAAAATGCAATATTCTAATGTTTATGGGTTGCAAGTGACTTAGCATGGCCTCAACCTGGGAATGTTTACTTCAGGATGGTGATAGGTGGATAAACTAGGATAAATCTTCGCGTCTCTCATTTTAGGATTTAGTCTGGAAGCACGTGTATGTTCCACTCATGAAACATAAGAAAGATAACACATTAAGAAGTATAAAAGGATAAACCAGCCACACAAATGCATTATAAGTATTTGTTCTTTTCAGTTCTGATGACATCCTAGTGTCCAATGTAAGTAACACATTCAAGCCCAAAGTCATGGAGTTGGGGCATTCACTTCAACTATAGTAATGCTATGCAAAGGTAGAGATGTACATACCACTCTCCTAGGGATCACTACGGAGAAGGCGATGGCACCCCACTCCAGTACTCTTGCCTGGAAAATCCCATGGATGGAGGAGCCTGGTAGACTGCAGTCCATGGGGTTCAAAGAGTCAGACACGACTGAGTGACTTCACTGTCACTTTTCGCTTTCAAGCATTGGAGAAGGAAATGGCAACCCACTCCAGTGTTCCTGCCTGGAGAATCTCAGGGATGGGGGAGCCTGATTGGCTGCTGTCTATGGGGTCGCACAGAGTTGGACATGACTGAAGCGACTTAGCAGCAGCAGCAGCAGGGATCATTAACTCCAATGATCAACTTTTGGTTAGTAAAATTACTCTTTAAAGGTATTGTATTTGGGAATTATAAGATACAGCATATTTTTTTCAATTATTTATTAACATTATGTGGAAAATTCTGAAAGAGATGGGAATACCAGACCACCTAACCTGCCTCTTGAGAAATCTGTATGCAGGTCAGGAAGCACCAGTTAGAACTGGACATGAAAAACAGACTGGTTCCAAATAGGAAAAGGAGTACATCAAGGCTGTATATTGTCACCCTGCTTATTTAACTTCTTTGCAGAGTACATCATGAGAAATGCTGGACTGGAAGAAACAGAATTTGGAATCAAGATTGCAGGGAGAAATATTAATCACCTCAGATACGCAGATGACACCACCCTTATGGCAGAAAGTGAAGAGGAGCTAAAAAGCCTCTTGATGAAAGTAAAAGAGGAGAGTGAAAAAGTTGGCTTAAAGCTCAACATTCAGAAAACGAAGATCATGGCATCCAGTCCCATCACTTCATGGGAAATAGATGGGGAAACAGTGGAAACAGTGTCAGACTTTATTTTTGTGGGCTCCAAAATCACTGCAGATGGTGACTGTAGTCATGAAATTAAAAGACGCTTACTCCTTGGAAGAAAAGTTACGACCAACCTAGATAGTATATTCCAAAGCAGAGACATGACTTTGCCAACTAAGGTCCGTCTAGTCAAGGCTATGGTTTTTCCAGTGGTCATGTATGGATGTGAGAGTTGGACTGTGAAGAAGGCTGAGCGCCGAAGAATTGATGCTTTAGAAGTGTGGTGTTGGAGAAGACTCTTGAGAGTCCCTTGGACTGCAAGGAGATCCAACCAATCCATTCTGAAGGAGATCAGCCCTGGGATTTCTTTGGAAGGAATGATGCTAAAGCTGAAGCTCCAGTCCCTTGGCCTCCTCATGCAGAGCTGACTCACTGTAAAAGACTCTGATGCTGGGAGGGATTCAGGGCAGGAGGAGAAGGGGACGACAGAGGATGAGATGGCTGGATGGCATCACTGACTCGATGGACGTGAGTCTGAGTGATCTCCGGGAGATGGTGATGGACAGGGAGGCCTGGCGTGCTGCGATTCATGGGGTTGCAAAGAGTTGGACACTACTGAGCGACTGAACTGAACTCAACTGAACTGATAATTGTTATAATTAGTTATTTAAAATATTAATTTTAAATAAAATCAACTCTTAAGTTTCTTACTAGATTGCATCTTTTACCTTTGTAATACATGCCTTCTATAATATATGTATCAGTTAATTTTTGCAATGGAGCAAATCATCCTAAAATTAGTGGCTTGAAAAAGTTTTTTATTTGTTTACTATTCTGCAAGTCAACAGTTTGGGCTGTGATTTGTTAGAATATTTTGCCCCTTAGGATCACTGGGATGGCTGAGAAGTTTAGGAAACCTGGATCATTTTCTGTATATGGTCTTGATACCAAGTTCTAAGTTTGCACTGCTTGCATCATGAAAGACCAGTAAATTGAAACAAGGTGCTGGGGCAGGGAATAGTGACTTTATTCAGGAAGTCAGCAGATCAATGGCATACTAGTGTCCTGAAGAATCAAATCGTACTTGGGTTAGAATTAGAGACTTTTTATGTTAAAAAAGGAGGCATGTGGTTGGCAAACTTCTTGATGCCAGCCAGATCCCAGAGGGGAAAAGAAAATCCTTTGTTCTTGCACCTATTCAGATAGGTCTGGTCACGATGTTCTATAAACTTTCAATAAGACAAACATTTTCCCTTATGCAGCTTTATCTCTATATAAATGAAAGATCAAATAGGGGGCAAAGACTTCAGAAAGAGCTACTATGTATATTTCAGAATTCAGGCACCATTCCTTAACAAAGGTGCAGAGTCAGCATGACTAGGCATAGGCAATAGAGCACAAAGTTAAAACTAAAGAAACAGATGCAATATGGAGTCAGGATTGTTCTCTGTTATAGTCTCTCATTCTCGGGAGTCAAAGCTAGACTTGTGATCCAGGCAGCCAGTTATCAAAAGGACAAGTGCAGAAAAATTCAAGTCACCCTGAGACCTCGGATCAGAATTCACACAGCGATACTTCCACTACATTTTTATTGATCAAAGCAAGTTATAAGGCCATTTTAGATTCAAGAAGTGAATAATAAACAATGATGCTTTCTTGTACTAATATTAATTAATTAAAACAATTAATAGTGATATAAACTAGCTGATTTTGCTAAACTAAGTCTATCAAATGTCCTTATGTTTTATACTTTTCAAGCATCTTGAAATGGCATAATATTTTCGATATGCTACACTACTCAAATTTTCAAAAGTAAAAATTTTTTGAAACTTTACACTTGAGTCGGATCTTTGATCAGAGGTGTCTACATCTGTTTAATTATGTCGCATTAGCTAACAAATTTTTTTGACTTTTATCACAAAAAATATATGTCTATTTAACAGTTATATACTATAAGGTATATGTAAAATGGCAGGAAAGAGTTCTTCCATTCAAATTAAAAAACCTTTAGAAAAATTTTAAAAATTTCGTACCTCCTCAATTGATTCTTCTTCATCCCTATGCAGACCACTATGTTAGATTATCAGGTAGCTTTCCTAATAAGTTAATTCACATCTTGAGTGGATACATTTTTCTGAATAAGCTAATTATAATTAATAGTAAATCTAAAAATATCTGACATTTACTACAATATTTTTCTAATTTGCATAGTGATAATAGTGATTGGCTGATGGGATGTGCTTGCTTTGCTTAGTCTCTCAATTGTGTCTGATTGTTTGCGACCCCATGGATGTAGACTGCCAGGCTCATCTGTCCATGAGGATTCTCTAGGCAAGAATACTGGAGTGGGTTGTCCTCCAGGGCTTTTCTTCCCAACCCAGGAATCAAACCCAGATCTCCTGCATTGCAGGCGGATTCTTTACTGTCTAAGCCACCAGGGAAGCCCGATTGACTGATGGGCTATGTGATAATTACAAGATCCAGGCTCCTTTTGTCTTATTATTCAGTCTTCTTCCAGGTCTTCTGAACTGCTCTGAGTACTCTCAGTGGATGTATTAGGGAAGAAAAAAAGACATTGATAATAGAGAAGGTTCAGGCCTGGAAGTAGCACATTTGACTAGTTTCCATAACGCACTGGCAAGAATTAATTTACATGGCTGCATCTAAATGCAAGGGAGAGAGAAGGAAATGGCAACCCACTCCAGTATTCTTGCCTGGAAAATCCCATGGATGGAGGAGCCTGGTGTGCCACAGTTCATGGGGTCACAAAGAGTCGGACACAACTGAGCAACTTCACTCACTCATGTTTACACTTACTGAAATGTTAGGGAAAGAACGAAACACATCATAGAAAAGTTTACTAATGAAACATTATCATGACAAAGGACTTGGCTGGCTTGACAGTGGAATGGCACCCCCTCCTCCTCAAACCGTCCTGGATAAACAAATTGGGCCTGAACAATGGGACATTTGGAAACTTGCTGTGAACGCCGAAAAATCTGGAACTTGGACCGGACGTTTCACAGAGACCTGTCGAGGTCTTAGTAACTATTTCTTTTGCTGTAATCGGCCATACTTTATACAAGCCTGTGTCCCACTCCCTTTTGTTATAGCCATAGCAAATTTACAATTTAATAAGACTTTATGTTCTATTACTTGCATTAATTGCAAACTATATACTTGTCTTAACTCCTCAAAAAAAAAAAATAAATAAATAAATGCAAGGGAGGCTTAGCAATGTGGTCCAGCTATACACTAGGAGGAAAAGGACTTTGGTGAAACATATTACACTTTTCCATAGTGGAAAATAAATGGAAAATTGTCTTCTTTTACTAGTAATCAGTGATGTGCAAAACTATTACAATGTCCTTGATTTTTGTCTGACCGTTCAACTCAACGAGTAGAACTTTGTAGAGACAGGCAGGATATAAGTCTAGCCACAAAGAATTTCCCTCCGTGTATGTTTCTCGGGACTTGTTAAAACAGACCCCAGCTGCTATTCTTTAGACTATAAAGTAAGTTTCTCATTAATTCTGCCCCTTTAGCAGCTGACAGGCAATTTGACTGCTTGGAAAACACACTGAGTTTTTATGACCCACACGTAAGTAATCATAACCAGCCATACGTAAAACCGCAGAACATAAATTGATGAAACTAATACAATTTTAACCAACAATATTAAAGGTTATGTTTTAGAACTACAAAGTTTTTTTTAACATTTCAGAGTTGTCCTAGAGAAGGGTAGTGAATTTTGCTTTCATATTTAAAAAATGCATTTACTAAGATAATTATTTTCTCTTTAATTTTAATCTTTTTGCAAATGTTTTATTTTTAGATCACTTCATATTATATATTAGGAATCTGTATTAGTAATAAAATATGTAATTCACTTCTAAACATTTTAGGAGCATGATGTACTCTGCATATAAGTTAAATAAGCAGGGTGACAATATACAACCTTGAACTACTCCTTTCCCAATTTTGAACCAGTCAGTTGTTCCATGTCTGGTTCTAACTGTTGCTTCTTGACCTGCATACAGATTTCTCAGGAGGCAGGTAAGGTGTTCTGGTATTTCGGTCTCTTTAAGAATTTTCCACAGTTTGTTGTGATCCACATAGTCAAAGGCTTTAACATTGTCAATGAAGCAGAAATAGCTTTTTTTTTTTTTTTTTTAATTCCCCTGCTTTTTCTATGATACAGCAGAAGTTGGCAGTTTGATCTCTGGTTCTTCTGTCTTTTAAATCCAGCTTGTACATCTGAAAGTTCTTGGTTCACGTACTTCTGAAGCCTAGTTTGAAGGATTTTGAGCATAAACTTGCTAACATGTAAAATGAGTGCAATTATATGTAATTTGATTATATTTTGGCATTGCCTTCTTTGAGATTGGAATGAAAACTGATCTTTCCCATTCTTATGGCCACTGCTAAATTTTCCAAGTTTTCTGGCCTGCTGACTAAAGTTAGTAAAACTTTGTTTAGTTACATGTCAAAGAAGAAATTAGGAAATTTAATGAGATGTCTGACATTATCATAGATATACAAAACCATGAAATTCACAATATTCTTTAGAGCAAATTGTTACTGCATATCTACATGTTAACATAATAGAAAATGAAAGAAAAATGTAAAATCCAAATTTTAAAGGCTTTTATTGCTAATCCAATTCCAATTCTTGCACAGTATTTAAAATGAATTTCATATCTAGCAGAAAGTAGTCATAAAAACAAATACAACATTGAGAAAGAATAAGCTACTCAGATATCCATTTCTTATCCCATCTCTAGAGATTTGTGACCCCTCCAACTAATCAACATTATTCATTCTCTACTCAAACATCACATAGTCATAGTGACTTTGCCTGCCTATCCCATCAAAATTCTTCACTCACTCTCTAGTCCTTTATTGTGGTTTATTAAAATATCAGTATAATTTAGCTGATAATATATTTTATATTTATTTGTTTAATATTTGTCTCCCACACTAAAGGAAGGCAAAAATTTTCTGGCTGGCTTACTTCAATATGTTTAACCTCTAAAAATATTTCTAAAACATAAGCAATGTTTAATAAATGTTTACTGAGATATTAGTGACCAAATCAGTATTTATTCATTGTGTACTATGCTTATTTATGTCCATATAGTTTTAATAGTAACAGAGTTTCACAACCAACCCCTACCTGAACCATGGATATCATAATCTAGTTGGGAAGGTGAAAGGATGAATAAATAGAGGATAATTCAATTTTTAAAAGGTGTGCTATCCAGAGCCAGTATGTAAAATAGTATGACAATTCCTAAAACATTAAAAATATAATTAACATATGTTCTAACAATTCTATTTTTGGGTATATTCTCAACAGATATGAAAGCAGAAACTAAAAGGGCTATTTGTATACACATGTTCATAGACGCAAAAGCCAAAGCATGATGCTACATTAAGTGTCCACTGACAGATGAATGGATAAACAAAATAAAACATACACAAAAAATTGAATACTTTTCAGTCTTAAAAATGGAAGGAGATTCTGACACATGCTGCAGTATGGATGAAACTTGAGAACATCACTCTAAATGAAATAAGCCCAACACAAAAAGACAAATATTGTATAATTCCACTTATGTGAAATATTTAAAACAGTTAAACTCATATGATTGAAAAGTAGAAAGGTGGTTGCCAGGGGATGAGAAGAGGGAAAAATGGGTTTATTTCAATGTTATCACCTTACATAAAAGCATATCCTACAGATTATACATTTTGATACTCTACTTTTTAAAAATGGATTTTATATTGCTTTTCTTCATTTAAAATCTGTACAAAGAAAGCTAGTTAGAGATTTATCTAGAGCACAAATAAGTGTAAGTGAAATATATAGTGTCATGTGAATATATAATGGTATTGCTTATGGAAGGAGGCCAAGCCATTTTCTCAGTGATTGAGCCCCAGTTTGTCCTATTATACTGTAGATGTTTCTGACCTCAGATCTACCCCTATAATGAGGCCTTTGCCTATGAATTAGGAGATGGAGGATTCAGTTTCATTTCAGAACTCTCCAAGGGTTTCTCTTGGCTTCCCTGGTGGCTCAGACGGTATAGAGTCTCCCTACAAATGTATGAGACTCAGCTTCAATCCCTGGGTTGTCCCCTGGAGAAGGGAATGGCTACCCAATCCAGAATTCTTGCCTGGAGAATTCCATGGACAGAGGAGCCTGGTGGGCTAGTCCATGGGGTCACAGAGTCAGACTCTACTGAGTAACAAACACTTCTACTTTTAAGGGTTTCTCTGTTTTTATCTCGATTCTTTAGAAAATTCATAGGGGAACACTCTGAAGAAGGACAAATCAATGAAAATGTGAATGTTCTCTGGAAGAAGAACTTGGATTCTTTGGTTTCTGTTATCACAATCATATATTGCAAAAATTTTTATGACCTTGAAAACTGCTAGGTTGATACCAGGCATATTTGGCAAGTGGAAACCTCTTCCTTGCTTTCAAACCTTCAATAAAATAATGTTTTCTTAATGAGGCCTTATGTTTTCTGTTGACTACAGAAGTTATAAGTGAATCAAGTAAACTGTGACAACAGGAGAGAAAAATGGGACCGTAAATATCAAAATCAATGCCAGTTCTCACTAAGTTTGAGGAGTATTCAGCATTTGTTCTTTCTCATGTTTTCTGTTTTATCCATCTTACTCATGAATAAATAATACATTAACAAATACTTTAACAAAAACAACAGAAAAAACTTAGAGAAGACAGAAGAATAGGAAGGAAAAATAGCTCTTGAGATGGAATGACTCACTCAGCCACCTCACCCTATGCTCAAATTCAGCCCCTGAAATAACATCAAAGCTCCAAAATAATAATCTTATCCCATAGTCCATATACGGGACATAGCAACACAAAACTACAAAGCAAAGATAATGAGCTTCACTATTGAGATGTCTTACTGGGAGTATCGTATATTATCCAAAATTTATGATTTACCTACTGATTACAGTATACAGAGAGATTGCAATATAGATATACAGAATATACATATAGATCAGACATTTTGAACATACCCAATAGTAAGGACAGTTTACACAGTAACTCGTTATATAGGCACATAAATGCGCGCACACACATACACAATAATGAAACAGATAGTTCATGATTGCTTTTATGCTAAATACAGGTATGCACTCTGATCTTTGTTCTTCTTGTTAATATTTTTAATGTAGATAGTACCTACTTGATGATTTCACAGTCCATTAATGGATTGCCACAATAGTTTGAAAAGACTAATGTATTCACATTTACATAAACAAAATATGTTTTCCCTTACTAAATCACTTTTAAATAGCTTTCAATTTATTATGAAATTATGAGGAATAAATTGCCTGATATTAAAGTGTTATGCAAAACAATTTATTATGTTTTTATTTTCACCTTCCAAATTCTACCTAATTAAGACTTCATATCCTCTACGTACATTTCTCTATACCCACAATCAGAATCTTTGCCTCACTAAAATTCATGGGTAATACAATGGAACTTTCTTTTCCACTCATCACTTGAAGATCTAGCGTTTAATAAAATAACAGGTGTAATTGTCTTCTACATTAGATTGCAAGTTCTTTAGAAGTTAAAACACATTGTGTAACTCAATTTTGCATTCCTTATAGTACTAACATGGTGATTTCCATATAAGCCCTTAATAAATGTTTAATGAATTAAATTTAGAGGGCAAGAAAAGAGCAAACTGAATAATGAATAGTCATTTAGATATATCAGAAAGTTATAATTGATAAGAGATAAATGTAAAACATTAGAATTAGGATTTCAATTCTATGTCATTTCCATTGTTTCTCTTTCAAGCACCTGTAAATATTTGGTCTAAGAGTTGACTCATTGGAAAAGACTCTGATGCTGGGAGGGATTGAGGGCAGGTGGGGAAGGGGACGCCTGAGAATGAGATGGCTGGATGACATCACGGACTCGATGGACATGAGTCTGAGTGAACTACAGGAGATAGTGATGGACAGGGAGGCCTGGTGTGCTGCGATTCATGGGGTCACAAAGAGTTGGACATAACTGAGCGACTGAACTGAACTGAACTGAATATTTTTTAAGATTTATATGTAAACACACTCTTAACCTCTTCACTACTATAATTCAAGACTTTCAGACATACTGCCTCATTAGTCTTACTTCTACATGATTCAACTGTACACTCACAAACTTTAATTCCTTTATTTTCAACAGCATCTGATTCTCATCTCACTGCTATCCTTTGTGCATGGTACATTTATCTGTTTTTTTTTTTTTCCTATCTGCCTCTAATGGATATCTGACATCTATCTCCCTGGTTTCAAGTAAAAAGTTATTTTGCAAGTATTATCTAATTATATTGAGCCCCAAAATGGAATAGAGAAATTCATAACTATGAACGTGCCTGCATTCAGTTCAGTTCAGTTCATTCGCTCAGTCGTGTCTGACTCTTTGACCCCATGAATCGCAGCACAACATTGCAGCCTCCCTCTCCATCATCATCTCCCGGAGTTCACTCAGTCAGACTCACGTCCATCGAGTCCGTGATGCCATCCAGCCATCTCATCCTTGGTCATCCCTTCTCCTCCTGTCCCCAATCCTTCCCAGCATCAGAGTCTTTTCCAATGAGTCAACTCTTCTCATGAGGTGGCCAAAGGACTGGAGCTTCAGCTTTAGCATCATCCTTTCCAAAGAAATCCCAGGGTTGATCTCCTTCAGAATGGACTGGTTGGATCTCCTTGCAGTCCAAGGGACTCTCAAGAGTCTTCTCCAACACCACAGTTCAAAAGCATCAATTCTTCAGCATTCAGCCTTCTTCACAGTCCAACTCTCACATCCATACATGACCACAAGAAAAATCATAGCCTTGACAAGACGGAGCTTAGGTGGCAAAGCAATGTATCTGCTTTTGAATATGCTATCTATGCTGGTCATAACTGTCCTTCCAAGGAGTAAGCGCCTTTTAATTTCATGGCTGCAATCACCATCTGCAGTGATTTTGGAGCCCCCAAAAATAAAGTCTGACACTGTTTCCACTGTTTCTCCATCTATTTCCATGAAGTGATGGGACCAGTTTCCATGATCTTCGTTTTCTGAATGTTGAGCTTTAAGCCAACTATTTCACTCTCCACTTTCACTTTCATCAAGAAGCTTTTTAGCTCCTCTTCACTTTCTGCCCTAAGGGTGGTGTCATCTGCATATCTGAGGTTATTGACATTTCTCCCGGCAATCTTGATTCCAGCTTGTGTTTCTTCCAGTCCAGCGTTTCTCATGATGTACTCTGCATAGAAGTTAAATAGGCAGGGTGACAATATACAGCTTTGATGTACTCCTTTTCCTATTTGGAACCAGTCTGTTGTTCCATGTCTAGTTCTAACTGTTGCTTCCTGACCTGCATATAGGTTTCTCAAGAGGCAGGTCAGGTGGTCTGGTATTCCCATCTCTTTCAGAATTTTCCACAGTTTATTGTGATCTGCATAGTCAAAGGCTTTGGCATAGTCAGTAAAGCAGAAGTAGATATGTTTTCTGGAACTCTCTTGCTTTTTCGATGATCCAGCGGATGTTGGCAATTTGATCTATGGTTCAACTCCAGGAGATGGTGATGGACAGGGAGGACTGGCATGCTGTAATTCATGGGGTCCCAAAGAGTTGGGTACAACTGAGTGACTGAACTGAACTGAATTGAACTGAAACCATATCAACAATGTTGCATAAAATTGCAGGTGTGGACTGTTAAGCAAACAAAGGCAGTGTTTAATCACATACACAAGCAGCCTATTAGTAAAACCTCACACAGACAAAGCAGCAGCAGATAGTCAAGGCCCTTCTTGCCTTGAAATTCTAGGCAGAGTATTCAGAGATCAAGCAGGGGCAAACACTAGATTTTAAAATGTATATTTAAAAAAATAAATAAAGATTAGACTCTGAACCTTGAGTTCTGGGGAATTTATAGAGGCTTTGATTAGGAAATTAGTTGCAGAGTAAGGGACAAGAATACAATAGCAATATGATGGCTTGCAGTCTTGGCTCTATTGTCTCATCCTTTTAATTCAGCATGCATGAGATTGGAAACACTGACATGTCTCTGGTTCAGGGGGATATGCACACACTTTGTGATTGCAATTACAAAACTTGTTGAATGAATGGTATTGCTCAATTCTTATCATGACTGGGTGAGTACTAGAGCCCTTCCTGATATAACTAAGGGAGCTGGAATCCAGGTATTTAATCAGAACAGGATTGAGTGTGTTAATTAAGAGGGGGCAACTGGTTTCCATGAAATCAACCCTTTTCATTTTGTGGACAAGTTAACCTTTACTGTTCTCTTCTGCTTCCAATTCTTCATTCCTTTTAACCTCACCCAAAATCTTGTTATTGGTGTAACAACAGATTGAAGTTTTCATTAATGGATGTAGCATCATTATTCAAGTAATATTGATTAAGTGTATTATTTCCAAATCTTCACTTCCATCCTGCTATAGAACTATGCATTTACCTCTTTTGCCATGTAACTTTTTAAGTCCCACTAGTCAAAGTATAATTTCTTGCTCTTTAGATACTGGACTTGGCCATATTATTTGTTTTGACCTGTAACTTGGCAGACGCTATGTGAGTATGAGTCTTCAGTATGATTTATTGTCTGTATTCTGCAGAAGGGCATCTTCCAGATAAGGATCATGTTATCCCTAAAGCCTAGTTTCAGAAAAGTAATGGAGAAGACCTGAACCACCCCCCAAATGAGATCCAGACTGTTCAGCTGAATTTAGCCCAGTTAAACCTAACTTTAGCTGATTTCAGTCAGTTTGGTTCAGTCACTCAGTTGTGTCTGACTCTTTGTGACCCCATGGACTGCAGTATGCCAGGCTTCCCTGTCCATCACCAACTCCCAGCTTACTTAAACTTATGTCCATTGAGTCAGTGATGCCATCCAACCATCTCATCCCCTTCTTCTCCCACCTTCAATAATTCCCAGTATTAGGGTCTTATCAAATGAGTCAGTTCTTTGCATCAGGTGGCCAAAATTTTGGAGTTTCAGCTTCAGCATCAGTCCTTCCAATGAATATTCAGGGCTGATTTCTTTTATGATGGACTGGTTGGATGTCCTTGCAGTTCAAGGGACTCTCAAGAGTATTCTCCAACACCACAGTTCAAAAGCATCAATTCTTTAGCACTCAGCTTTCTTTATAGTCCAGCTCTCACACCCATACACGACTACTGGGAAAACCAAAGCTTTGACTAGATGAACCTTTGTTGGCAAAGTAATCTTTCTGCTAATTTACATGCCAGGAAACCTGTATATGTGATATTGTTTGTTTTGTTAGCTACTGAAATTCTGTGGTTTTATGTGGTTGATGTTGTTTTACTGTTATGTAGCAAAGGCTAATATCAATTCAGTTCAGTTCAGTCTCTCAGTCGTGCCCAACTCTTTGCGACCCCATGGATCGCAGCACGCCAGGCCTCCCTGTCCATCACCAACTCCCGGAGTTCACTCAGACTCTTGTCCATCGAGTCCGTGATGCCATCCAGCCATCTCACCCTCAGTCATCCCCTTCTCCTCCTGCCCCCAATCCCTCCCAGCCTCAGAGTCTTTTCCAATGAGTCAACTCTTTGCATGAGGTGGCCAAAGTACTGGAGCTTCAGCTTTAGCATCATTCCTTCCAAAGAAATCCCAGGGCTGATCTCTTTCAGAATGGACTGGTTGGATCTCTTTGCAGTCCAAGGGACTCTCAAGATTCTTCTCCAACACCACAGTTCAAAAGCATCAATTCTTCAGCGCTCAGCCATCTTCACAGTCCAACTCTCACATTATTTTCTTAATTGCCAGGCTACAGCAGTCTGTAACTATCTTTATTCTTGTTCTTCCTTTGGGAATGGCAATACTAGGATCTATCCTTAGAAGAAGTCCTTAGACATCTGGCTGAGATTTTCCTACTGCCATTGTATGGTAGCAATATTATTTTAAAATCTCTTGAAAATAAAGACCCTGATACTAGGAAAGATTGAAGGCAGGAGAAGAAGGGGATGTCAAAGGATGAGATAGTTGGATGGCATCACTGACTAAATGGACATGATTTGAGGAAGCTCCAGTATTTGTTGATGGACACGGAGGCCTCTGTGCTGCAACACATGGGGTCTCAAAGAGTCAGACACAACCGATTGACTGAACTGACTGAATGAGGTTTAATCTCCTCAACAGTAATCATTTTCCTTTGCCTGTTGATTAAGTGGCATGAGGATCCCAGAAAGTGACAGTTTCAATTTACTTAATTTCGGTAGAAGTATTGATGTGTCTTCTAGTGGAATCATTTGTCTGTTGGTCACTGAGATCTTCGTGGCAGAAAAACTTAGGGCCAACAAATATCAACACACTCCCTACATTTCTCAATGGAGAAGGAAATGGCAACCCACTCCAGTATTATTGCCTGGAGAATCCCTTGGACAGAGGAACCTGGCAGGCTATATAGCCCATGGCATCACAAGAGTCGGACACAACAGAGCGATTAGAGCGAGAGAGATTTCTCAAAGTTGATTTAAGGCCATGTGGTTGAGTTCTGGCCAATGGAAATGTAAGTGGAGTTGTATCATAGCTAGTCTGTGGCACGTTAGAGTTGGCATACTTTCTTCATCACTCTTTTCACTCATCAGCCAGATTTTGGAAACAGTGCATTGAGACTGAAGAATTACAAAATAGTTGGATTTAGTCTTCCTGAATCACAGGATAGAAGAGTGTGTGTGTGTGCTCCATTGCTCAGACTTGACTGATTCTTTGTAGTCATGTGGATTGTAGCCCTGTAGGCTCCTCTTCTCTCTCCATGGGATTTTCCAGGCAAGAATACTGGAGTGGTTTGCCATTTCCATCTCCAAGGATAGAAGAGTGACTCTACCAAACTTAACATGAATGAGAAATAAACCTTTGTAGAATTAAGCCAATGACATATTGGAGATCACTTACTGAATAACTAAAATTAATTACCATCATTATGACAAACTCAAATCCAGTGAAGTCCAAAATTTTGAGGACAGTATATACCACATTATGAGTTATGGTCTATAGCTAAACTGACTTTCATTCTTTGATTATCAGACAAATACAGTGTAGCTATAAGAGAAAGATCACCATATGGTCGTTACTCATTCAAACATGTTTATAATGGCATATGGTTTATAATGATTCAGTGTTTTTCTCCCAATTAGGAGAGTAACTGAGTCTTCAACAAACTTATTTCAATATTCTCTAGGGCCAGTTATATCTGGGTAATGGAGTAAACATTAAGAACCATACATTGTATGGAGTGAGATAATTGCTTAATTTCTTTTTCTGTAAAATTAGTTCCTAGAGTAGAAGCAGAATTTTTCACGTAAGATGTATGATGAAGTAAGTCTATCACTGTTAGTGCTTAGGGAAGTTTTGCAGGAAGAAAAGGCCAATATACATTCAGAGTAATTTTGTTTTTTCAGTGAGGAATAAAAATTCCCTCTATGATGGAAGGGGTCAAATTAAATTAACCTGCTTACCATTTGTTGGTAGAGTTCTAGTATTTAGTAAGAAGGTAGCAGCTAATCCATTACAAGTGGTGATTAGCCACTTTAATGAGTTATTACTCATCAAACTTTAGTAGAGATTCAGTTGTCCAGTTCAGTTGCTCAGTCACGTCTGACTCTTTGTGACCCCATGAACCGCAGCATGTCAGGCCCTCCCTGTCCATCAACAACTCCCTGAGTTTACCCAGACTCATGTACATTGAGTTGGTGATGCCCTCCAACCATCTCATCCTCTGTCGTCCCCTTCTTCTCCTGCCCTTAATCTTTCCCAGCATCAGGGTCTTTTCAAATGAGTCAGTCAGTGCTTCACATCAGGTGGCCAGAGTACTGGAGTTTCAGCTTCAACATCAGTCCTTCCAATGAACACCCAGGACTGACCTCTTTTAGGATGGACTGGTTGGATCTCCTTGAGTGCAAGGGACTCTCAAGAGTCTTCTCCAACACCACAGTTCAAAAGCATCAATTCTTCGGTGCTCAGCTCTCTTTATAGTCCAACTCTCACATCCATACATAACAACTAGAAAAACCATAGCCTTGACTAGATGGACCTTTGTTGACAAAATAATGTCCCTGCTTTTTAACATGGGTGTCTGGGTTGGTCATATTAATAGTTAACAAAATAATCATAAAAGTTTATTCTACCCTGATTATATAGTATTTAATTTGAGTATTCAAGATACTTGATTTTATGTCCTGGGTGTACATCTTATTAACTCAGTGTAGCAGAAATAGGCTGGCTATTTCTAAACAAATATGTTTTTTTTGCTAGGTACATAGCTAGATTACTGTGGCAGATTGTATTTTATAAGGATGTTGGCAATAATTTCTCCCACCTTCCATGCTCATTCAATGTGATTTTGCCACTCTTCCACTTAAGAAGTGACGGTTATTTCTCTCCTCTTTTGAAACAGGGTGGGGCCTCTACTTGATGGAATATGGCAGAGGCAACACTGTGCCAATACCAGCATAGTTCTAAATTATACAGTGCTTCCTTTTCCTGCTTTCTTGAATACTTGTTCTTAGGATGCTTCCTCTAGGAACCTAGGTATCATGTTCTAAGAATCCCACATCATGTGAACAGTCTACCTGTGGGTATTCTTGTTTACAGCCTCAGTTAAGCTACCAGTCCATAGGCAATATCAGTTGTCAATTATGTGAGTGAACTATCTTGAAAGTAAGCTATCTTCTTATGTTTACTGACCCAGCCAACATCAAAATATAATCCTAAGAGACCCTATATGAAAACCATCCATCTGAGTCCGGTCAACTGTCAGAACCACTAATCCTTTGAAGGCATTAAGATTTGAAGTAGTTTGTTATGCAAGAATAGATAAAACAACTCCATTCCCAATCTCCTAGCTATATGATTGTGTTCTGGCCAATGGAATGTGTGTTCAAGATGGTAAAAAGTGCCCTCTGACTTGGCTCAGAAAAAAGAATTTGTGTAATCCACCACCCTTTCTCTTTTGTTTCTTGGGAGTTGATGTCCAGGATGATCCTGGAAACGACATGGTGAAGAATTGAAGGACTACACAGAGCAGCTCCCAAATACCAGAACAAATGAAATTTGGACTTGCTTGGCTAAGCAATGCCTCTTTTGTGGGTTAAATAACTAATGTTTAAGGATCATACTATAGCAAATAAAGTTCTATTCACTTATATAATATGATAATCTAGCATGTTCCTTAAACTCTTACCTTTTTAACTTTCTTGTCAGTAAAGTGGAGATAGAAGCCCCTGTCTCATACCTCACTGAATCCTATAAATAATAGATTACATACTGGTTCTTAAGATAATTTTTACACTGGAAAGAAGAACAAAATGACAGTCATATTGATAATTACAGCTTTTGAAACAGTATTTCAGAAGGGTTGCACAGCATAGATTTTGGAATCAGATATATTTATTTGGTTGATTATTGTGTGACATGAAGAAGTTATTTAGGCTTTTTCTGTGATTTAATAAGATTATAATATATAATTGGACATAATTAGAAACTGTTAGCGCTCAACATATATTCATTTGAAAGTGAAACTATTAGTTGCTTAGTCGTGTCTGACTCTTTGTGACCCCATGGATTGTAACCCACCAGACTTCTCTGTCCATGTAATTCTCCAGGAAAGAATACTGGAGTAGGTAGCCATTCTCCTCTACAGAGGCTCTTCCGACGCAGGGATCAAACCTGGGTCCCCTGCACTGTAGGCAGATTCTTTACTCTCTGATCCACCAGGGAAGCCCACACATCCATTTCCTTCTTCTTAAATATAAATATGTCAGTTCCTGGAAAGAAAAGTTATTAGTAATTTCAGATCATAATAGTAGCCATTCTAGTTAACTACCAACTTAACTTATAACTGATCTGAGAAACCCTTGCTTGACTTCAGTTTTTTCCTTTTGGGGGGGTTTAATTCATCCTTCTTTATGGATAGCAATTGGAGAATAAATGAATGAGTGCATATAAAGTTTGTTCCCTCTTTAACACTTCTGTAAACTGAGGAAGAAAGAAAAAGATCCAGGATTTTACCCTTATCTTAGCAAAAATAGTATGATAATACTAGCCACCAATATAATAAGTAATTGAATAATTAAGCATACACAGAAAAGTCAGATAATTTAAAGAAGATGATTTTCAGGAAGTAACATGGCTAGAAAGATCAACAGCCTTCTTTGTAATAAGATCCATAGGAGAAAAAGAGTTTTAATTCAGGAAATGCATTCTAGATACAAATCGGAAAATAGGTTGTTTAAAATAAAGATACTTAGTTCAGAGGATGTATGCAGCTAAAGAATATAGTTTTGAGGTGAAGAAAGAAATGCAATGTTTGAAATTTCAAGGAGAACTAATCATGATTTATTAACACATTAAAATGACTGTAGTTCACGTCAATGCTGTCTTAATCAATGATATGACAAATTTTCAAGCTTATAAATATTTAACAACAACTTAAATGATCATTGTAATGACCATAGACAATTAAAAGTGCTGTGGACTCTATATATCTGTACAGTGCAGAAAGCAACTTTTTTTTTTTTTTTTTAGTTTGAAGTAATGGTATATTTTTAAATAGTTTATGACTTCCACCTGAAGAAAACATTTTAGCATTTTGTGTCATTTTAGATATAATTAGGGGAAAGAACGCTTGATCTTGATGTTTGGAGTTGCGCAGAAATGACTTTATATGTGTGGTCTAAAATATTTTTAATTGGAAAGATACTTGGTACATTTAATATATCCTTATCTCTGTTGCATAATTACGTTGAAAATGGGGGTCCATATGGTAAATGAGCAACATTTAATAAAAATAACTATCTTGCCAGAAACAGTGATGTTATAGTGAAAAGATTTGCACATTACATAATTCATGATTTTTATGGGAAACATAGGGTTAGTCATAAGAACTACTTTGAGTTTAGAATCTAACCAAGATATACCATCGTTTCAATAATGAATAATGCAGATAACATCTACCCTCCATGAGCTACAGAGCAGAGAAGGGAGCTATCTAAAGTGTCTCATTAGGAAAAAGATGAAATGAACATCTAGCACCTTGATGGAGAAAGCTGAAAGATTTTTTTTCTTTTCTCAATTATTTGTAAAAATAAATTTGCACATTTTTAAAACCTTTGGCAAACTAAAACCTAACTAAAGAAAATGATTCTCTTTTCAAATAACTGATAAAATATTTTATCATAAGGTTTTACATAGTGCAAATTATACAGGCCATCAACATAATGATTGAAAATATAAATAAATAAAAAGCATATGTCTGAGAAAGACACAATGAGCCCAACTCATTATAGCGTCGTTCTCAGCACAAGACTAGTTTGTATGGTGTCAGCAGTTCCACAACTCCTGCTTCTGTTGATTGCATGAATGGAATTATAACTTTCATTTCAGATTACAACTCAGACTTAAACAAGTGAAGTATACGTTTGTGGCCTGCTTTTTGGGAAATTGAAAACATGAAGTAATCTCTACTTACAATAAATTTGAGAAAGCATCATTCCTGAGACCAAAAAAGAAACAGTTTCTCTCCCTCTCTCGAACTGTGGCCTCAAAAATGCAAGCATATTTTTTTCTATAGTTTTATTTTAATTATTTTGCAAAATATACTAATGTTTAGAAACAATTTTATGTGTGTAAAGATGAAATCAAATTGGGAGATAAAGCTGCTGTCCAAAAGTCTCTCCTGATAGTGTTTTGTCATTGTTGTTTAGTTGCTAAACCATGTCCAACTCTTCTGTGACTCCCTGGACTAGAGATTACCAGGCTCCCCTGTCCATGGGATTTCCCAGGCAAGACTGCTTGAGTGGGTTGTCATTTCCTTCTCCAGGGTATCTTCCTGACCCAGGGATTGAACCTGTGTCTCCTGCATTGGCCAGTGGATTCTTTACCAGGGAAGCTTTACTAAAGCCAGGGAAGCTGGCTTTGCTTAGACATGGTTTAAAAATCCAGACATTACAGGCAGGTATAAGAACAATAAAATATGAAGCATAATCACTATGTTATATAGAAGAAACTGACACAACATTGTAAATCAACTATACTTCAATAAAACAAATTTAAAAAGAAGTTTACCCTCTTAGCCCATATCTTCCAAGAAAGGCACTACTCTTACCAAAATAGCTGTGTTCATTTTTTTTTTAATTTTTGTATATACATAAAAGGAATAATATCAGATGTGTGATTCCACATCTTACTTTTTTTTCATTTAAGTGTATATGATTTCTAGCTTCTTATATTAGCACAAATATGTCTACCAAATTCTTTATACTAGTTACATAATATTCTGTTGGATGGGTATGTGAAAATTAATAATAGGTACTATACAGATGGATAATTTATGTGGTTCATGCTTGTTTTGTTATAAACAGTAATTTGCTGACCATACTTATACAGATACCATATTACCCTTTGACTAGACTGTGAACCCCTTGGCTGGTTACATATATTGTGTCAAATGATGTTATCTTCCTTATTAACGTCTCTCACACCAGCTCCATGAATATTCCTATTTCATGAGGAGTTCAATAAATATCACTTGACGGTAAATACATTTATATAATTTGTGTGAATTCCAGCAGAGTAAATTTCCAGCAATGTGATCTATATCTGTTGATATATGCATTTGTAATTTTAATAGATTTTGCCAAAATTGCAAATAGTTGGCAACTATAGTGTTTCAATCTGTATATTTCTTCACTCTTTTATAAGCTCTGAATATTACTAAACATTTGCATATTTCTGTATTTAATTGGTTAAAAAACAAATAAAATATCTTATTTTTATTTGAATTCCTTAAAAGTGAGATGGAAATATTTTCTTATGCTTACTGAGTATTTGCAGTTATTTTTTATTCAACTTATCTGTTGCTCTGGCAGCCTGATTTTCCTATTAATTCATATGAATTCATTGTAAATTAAAGAAATTAGCTCATTGTCAATCTTATTCTTGGTGAGTTGCATTTTTTTCTGTGCTATTCATTTAAATGCTTGTAAGCTTTATCCCCTACAAACATTTTCTTATATACAGTCTATTATTTCTCCTCTAGATTTTATTTTTATAAATGTAAAACTTACAGCTTCTTTACATGGCAGATACTTTCAAGGGGCTAGGACTACATCACTGAACCAAACAAAGGTGACTGCCCTTGTAGAAAAATATTCATAATATCAACAAATGTGTGTGTCGATATCGGGCATAACATGGGAAATTCAGTGTAGTCTTTTCTCCATTTTCGTAGTCTGCCTTTCAAAAAACACTCTACTGAATTTTTCCCATTAATTAAAATTATGCTTATGTCATAAATGTATTTTGACTTTTTACATCTCCCTACTCAATTTCATTTTAGTGATATGTAATATAGTAGATTCAAAATACATTTTAATATGTAGAAATGTTATGGCTTCATATTTATGCAACTTATTTTCCAAGATTTTATATTGTACATTTATATTGGTTATCTGAATAAACTTCACTGTTATTTTTTCTTTTCTCTAAAACATTTGAAAATTAATTTGCCACTATTATGCTTGTATGTTTGTAAATGAATGTAATTGTTGTGTGTGTTTACTGCCTGTCAAGTGTTGCTATCTTTATTATGCTGACGTAAGTAACTTCTAACATGATTGCGAATATTTAACTTAAAAAACAAAATATAGCTTTGATATACATTGTAGAATCACTGAAGGAATGGATGGCTTTGAAAGGCTCCTTAAAATTGACATAGTTCAGGATACAAATTAAAGTAGGAAGGAATAGGAAAAGAGATATGTTAGGAAAGGCAAGCATTAGTATAGAATTCCAAGAGATAGAGATGAAAGACATTACAGAATATGTTCAGATACAAATGGAAAACCCAGGTTTTCTGTATAGAATAATGAGAAATAATATGAAAAAAAGTAGATTGATACCTTAATATGGACATCTCTGAATGCCAGGTTGCAGTCTTTTCCTGATTAGAAAGAGAAGCTTATCAAAACTTTGGGGTTAATGCCATGCAGTTTAACTGAGATTAAAAATATTAATTTTAATATACATAGATAGTTCTATTGTGAAAAAGACTAGGAGAAACACTAGAGAAAAACAATAGGAGAATAATGCAGTCATCATACATTAGTTATTTTTTGTGAAAATCAAATCTAGGAAGTATTACAATTTGGCAAAGTTAAGAAACACTGATTTAAAAATCCACAGATATATTATTTTAAAATTTTATATAGCCATTCCCTTCTCCAGGGGATCTTCTCCAGGGGATCTTACAGACCCAGGAATCAACCTCAGGTCTCCCATACTGCAGGCAGATTCTTCGCTGTCTGGGCCACCAGAGAAGACTAGGCTTGAAGTCTAGTATGGGTCCCACAAGGATAAAATTAGTGTCAGTGGAGCTGAGTTTCTTTCTGGAGATCCTAAGGGAAAATCTGTTTTCTTGCTCATTCAAGTTATGCGCAGAACTCAATTTCTTATGGTTGTAAAACCACACACCTGGGGTGGGACTCAAACTCACCCTAAAATCTGGTTGGGACTTGACCTCACAATCCCTGATGAGGAGGGTAATCCAACCCACTATCATTTGATTAAAACTGCTAACCTAAGGTGTTAGGACTTAGAAGTTCAGGTGCTTTTTTTCTCTTAGCAAGTATTCAGTCTGAGGCAAAGCATCAGGCAAATAATGAATTTACTAGCACAGAACACTTGTGAGAGAGACAAGCAGGCTAGCAAAGGAATGCAGCAGTCCCGAGAGTAAAGAGGGCTACATTTTTATGATCAAAGCAAAAGTGGAAGGAAAAAGGAAGAAGGCCACCTTCTTCCTCATTCTTGAGTAGACATCAAGGCTTGCATCATTAGTTCCTCCTTTGGCCCTTTATGATTTAACCAGGACAGTCATGACACTATTCAAATCATATGCATATTAGCAAAAGGGTGGTCACAGTTCAGCTGCTTAGTCATGTCAGACTCTGTGTGACCCCCTGGAGTGCAGCACACCAGGCTCCTCTGTCCTTCACCATCTCCCGGCATTTGCTCAAACTCAACATTGAGTTGGTGATGCCATCCAACCATCTCATCCTCTGTCATCCCCTGAAAGGTTGGTGTGTGTGTGTTACTCACTCAGTCATGTCAACTTTTTGGGACTCCATGGACAGTAACTTGCCAGATTCCTCTGTCCCTGGAATTCTCCAGGCAAGAAAACTGGAGTGGGTTGTCATTACTTTCTCCAAAAGGGTGGAAACATGGTAAAATATGGTAACTTATCCCATGTTTCCATATAAGGACACCTTTCATCTAGTTTTTCCCATTTCACCTATATTCCTGTCTTGGCTACATGCAGAAATGCTACTCTTCAATTAATTAATTGACAATTAATTCTGACTTCTTGTAAGATTCTAATCCCATTATCTACCATGCTGTGTTTTGGGCTTCCCTGGTATCTCAGATGGCAAGGAATCTGTCTGGAATGCAGGAGCCCTGGATTTGATTCATGGGTCTGGAAGATCCCCTGGAAAATGGAATGGTTACCCACTCCAGCATTCTTGCCTGGGGAATTCCATGGACAGAGGAGCCTGGCTGGCTACAGTGAGGTGGCAAATGAGTCAGACATGATTGAGCAACTACCACTTTGACTATCAGGGTTTATGTCTTGCTTGCGCCTGGTGCTTGGATGCACTTACTCTTCCTTTAAGAAGTAAAATAGACAGCCATTAAAAAGAATACATTTAAATCAGTTCTAATGAGGTGGATGAAACTGGAGCCTATTATACAGAGTGAAGTAAGCCAGAAAGAAAAACACCAATACAGTATACTAACACATATATATGGAATTTAGAAAGATGATAATGGTAACCCTGTAAGAGAGAAAGCAAAAGAGACACAGATCTATAAACAGTATTTTGGACTCTGTGGGAGAGGGCAGGGGTGGGATGATCTAAGAGAATAGCATTGAAACATGTATATTATCATATATGAAACAGATCGTCAGTCCAGGTTTGATGCATGAGACAGGGTGCTCAGGGCTGATGCACTGGGATGACCCAGAGGGATGGGATGAGGAGGGAGGTGGGAGGGGGGTTTTGGATGGGGAATACATGTAAACCCATGGCTGATTCATGTCAATGTATGACGGAAACCACTACAATATTGTAAAGTAATTAGCCTCCAATTAAAATAAAAAATTTTAAAAAACTTTTAAAGAAGAAATAGAGTAGATTGTTGCTAGTTTATTATATTCTTGAGTGGTTATTAGCTCACAACAGTCTCCCAAACTCCCTTAAAATTCCCTTCTGCCCTTAATCTCCTAGTGGGATTTCTGAACTATTTAATTATCCTACTCTATCCTTATCAATTGTAAGATTGGGATTCCTATATTTTGTTGGAGGAGAAGGGGACGACAGAGGATGAGATGGCTGGATGGCATCACTGACTCGATGGATGGGAGTCTGAGTGAACTCTGGGAGTTGGTGATGGACAGGGAGGCCTGGCGTGCTGCGATTCATGGGGTCACAAAGAGTCGGACACGACTGAGCAACTGAACTGAACTGAACTGAGATATATTTCCAATTTATAGAGGCCACTCACATTCCTTGGCTCATGGTCCAGCTTGAGTCTCTCTCATATTTTGAATCTCACTGATTTACTCTTTTTCCACTTTAAGGGAATCATGTGATTATCTTGTATGTACCCCAAACAATCCAGGATATTCCCTATATATCAATGTCCTTAACCTTAATCACATCTGTAGCATCCCTTTCACTATGTAAGGTAACATATTCAGATTCACGGATTAGAGTGTAGATCTCTTTCAAGGAGTCATTAAATTTCTGCCTAGCATAGTATCCCATCCTGACATATTTCAATAACTTCATAAGCATGATTTCTGGCTTTGGTAAGCAATTTGGATTTTGATTTAACTCATGAGGACAGTACTCTACAGTTTTGGGAAATTTGAAAATACATAACTTATTCCAAGATACTCAATTATAGAATGGTTGGGATTCAGATGAGGGACTATTCTTAATACAGTGTTCAGCATACTCTATGTGCTAAAGGCTTGTAATAGAGTGAACACAACAAGAGGATTCTTTTCTTTCCTCTCATTTACTTATTTTTTCCTCGTTTCAAACTATATTCAAATTAACAATATCAACTGATAACCCCCAGAAGCTTAAAGAGAATACAAACTCTGTGGAATATAGCATAGGCTTTTTCTTCCACAGCAATTTCTATGAAAATGTGGAAGGTAATTTTCAAATTGCTGAAGTATGATTCACAGAAAATTATAAGGTATTTAAAGTTTACATTGGCCCTCATATATAAAGGTCCTCAAATCTTAGTCATTTTGTAACTCATCTTGTAGCTGAAAGTGGGTACACTTTCAGCAACATCTCTCTATTTTCCCCACCCTCAGCCTGTTAACCACTTTACTCTCTATTCCTATGAATTTGAATTTTATATTCTATATAGAGGTGATACCGTACAGTATGCCTTTCCCTATCTAGCTTGTTTCATTTAGGATAACATCCTCACTTTTCATCTATGTTGTTGTAAAGAGTAAGATTTCCTTCTCTCTCATGGCTGAGTAATATTATATATATACATACACACCCAATACACCCTATTGTTTTTCCATTTACTAACATAGACACATAGGGTATTTCCATATCTTGGTTGTACTGAAAAATGCTGCAATGACATTAGAGTTTTAGTTCAGTTCAGTTCAGCTCAGTCGCTCAGTTGTATCCGACTCTTTGCGACCCCATGGATCGCAGCACGCCAGGCCTCCCTGTCCATCACCAACTCCTGGAGTTCACTCAAACTCACGTCCATCGAGTCAGTGATGCCATCAAGCCATCTCATCCTCTGTCGTCCCCTTCTCCTCCTGCCCCCAATCCCTCCCAGCATCAGAGACTTTTCCCATGAGTCAACTCTTTGCATGAGGTGGCCAAAGTGCTGGAGTTTCAGCTTTAGCATCATTCCTTCCAAAGAACACCCTGGACTGATCTCCTTTAGAATGGACTGGCTGGATCTCCTTGCAGTCCAAAGGACTCTCTTAAATATCATATTTTCAGTTCCTTTGAATATACACCTAGAAGTGTGATTGCTGTATCATATAGTAGTTTTATTTTTCATATTTCGAGGAACATCTCATCAAGAGTGTACGAGGATTCCTTTATCTCCAAATCCTCATCAGCATTTGTCATCTCTTGTTTCTTTTTGAAATAGTCATTCTAACAAATATGAAGTGATATCATGTGATTTTTGACTTGTATTTTCCTGATTAGTGATGCTGAATACCTTTTCCTGTACCTTTTGGCCATTTGTATGTCTAAGTTTTCTTGAAAAAATGTCTATTCTGATCCTCAACCTATTTTTAATTGGGTTATTAGTTTTTGTTTCATTAAGTTGTATGAGTTATTTATCTATTTTGGGTATGAACCCCTTATCACATATATTTTCTTCCGTTCTATAGATCACTTTCATGTTTTTGAAGGTTTTCTTGGCTGTGCAGAAGCTTTTTAGTTTAAGGTAGTCCCACTCATTTATTTATTTAGCCTCTAATTTTATTACCAATTCCAAAAAGCCATTGCCAAGATGAATATCAAGGAGCTTATACTTACACATCTTAAAAATAAAACAAAACTACATCAAATATAGGGCATAAATCTTCAAACCACTGAGATTCTGATGATAATAAAGAGCTTAATCAGATTTTTACAAAAAAATATGCAGAAGGTACCTACTTGTCACAAGACAGTCAGTCAACAATAGGAAGTGATTCTGAGTTTATCTGGGCTTCCCTGGTGATTCAGTTGGTAAAGAAAACCTTCAATGCAGGAGACACAGTTTCAGTCCCTGTCTTGAGACGATACCCTAGAGGAGGAAACAGCAGCCCATTCCAGTATTCTTGCCTGGAGAATCCCATGGACAGGGGAGTCTGGTGGGCTACAGTTTATTCTACTCTTTCTAGCCAAGTTTCCTTACAGACACTGCACAATTCTTAATACGGCAGGCAGACCCTTAGTCATACACTTGCTTCTCCAAAATTTTCACACCTCTTTGTCTCCATCAGTCATTGAGTTCTAACTGCAATTTTCTACCAGTTCCTTCAGTGTCTCCCTACTACTGGCACATGACCTGTTCCTCTCCCTTTTGTGCCTCCCCTTCCCTCAATACTATTTGACTCTCTAATTCACCAGATTCAATTTTCATTAGCACTCTCTGCTCTCTTATGCCTGCATGTCTATTCCTGCACTGCAAATGTTCATCTGTATCGTTTTTCTGGATTCCATACTTATGCATTAATATAGTATATCTGCTTTTCTCTTTCTGACTTACTTCACTGTCTATGACAGATTCTAGGTTCATCCATATCCTTATTTTGTTCCTTTTTATGGGGGAGCAATACTCCATTGTATATATCATACGTGCTACATCTTCTTTCTCCATTCATCTGTCTTGGACATTTAGGTTGTCTCCAAGTCTTGGCTATTTTACATAGTGCTGCAATAAACATTGGGGTGCATATGTCTTTTCAGATTATGGTTTTCTCAGGGTACATGTCCAGTAGTGGGATGGTGAACAGTGTGGGGAGCAGGGAAAAGGAAGAGGGATAAACTGGGAGATTGGGATGGACATATATACATGACTATGTTTAAAATAGATAGCTAGTGGGAACCTGTGTGTAGCAGAGGGAGCTCAGCTAAGTGTTCTGTGGGACCTAGATGGATGGGATAAGGTGGAGATGGGAGGGAGGTCCAAGACGAGGAGAACATTTGTATACATGTGGCCAATTCACATCATGGTGCAGCAGAAACTAACAGCATTGCAAGGCAACTATAAAAAAAAAAAAAAGACATTCCTGACTTCCCAAGATAAGCTATATCCCCTATTATTCCCTTTTATACTACCGTACACATTTAAAAATAGACTTTCTGAAATATAACAACTTCAGTGATGTTTATTCAGTTTAAGGGTATAATTCTATGAATTCTGACAGATCTATACATCTGTATAATCACTAATGAATCTACGTATAGAACATTTCCATCACCCCAGAAATTTTTATTGCTTTTTTTTTCAGTCAGAGCCACTGAAAATATGTTTGCTTTATGGTAGGCTAGAATTATTAAAATTTACCATACATTAGAATCTTTAATAAATTAGAAAAAAATTCATATTGTGTGTTTGGTTTCTTCAATATATTTTGTGTCTGGCTTCTTCAATATATTTTGTAATGTATTGGTGTTGATGTATGTATCAGCCATCTGTTCCTTACTAACACTGAGAAGCATCCCTTTTATTCATATGCTACAATTTATGCATTCATGTATGAACAGAGGAACATTTATATTGTTTCTAATTTCTGTATATTACTAATAAAGGTGCTGGGAATATTCATGCAAAAGCCTTTGTGTGGACACATGTTTCCATTTCTCTGGGCAGAATGAGAGCTGATGGGTCTTATGAGTATCTTTCATATTAAAAGAAACTGCCAAAGTCTTTTGCAAAGTTGTTGCATTATTTTACATTCCAACCAGCAATATATCTAGTTGATACTGCATACTTTTTAATAGTAGAAACTAGCAAAATTTATAATTATGCCTCCATAGAACTGTGATTAAGTTTTACAAAGGAAGAGGATGGGTCTATTTTTTTTTTTAATTTGGCTTAGCACAATTCCAGACATGGCATAGGCACACAAAAATTATTTGTTAACATAGTAAGAATTAAATATAAATATTGACTTCTCAGTTGATGTGAGAATATGTGTCTAGATTTTAAAAATAATAATGACCTAATCTCAAGTTTGACAGTTTATATAACTAGTAACTGAAAAAGCCAGATCTTGCTTAGGCTGCATTTCTAAGCCAGGTATGTAGATTTAAAAGTTAATCTAAGGATACTGAGTAGTATAAGCAGTGTATAGAATATTGTTTATGTAGCAATCCTCTTTTTCTTTTGGTCATAATGGTACTTCTAAATATACAGATAATCCTAATCAACAAAGATGTTGATTTCAAAGTTAAAAAAATTATATGAATATTTAAAGATGATAAATTCATTCTAGGAGACTTCCAACTAAAGTATCTTGAAGTAATTATGTCACTTTTAGAGGAAACTTCACAAGGAATAACAATAAATTTACTAATTGAACTAGTACTTTACACTAGAACATGAGAGGTATATGTGCAACAGGTCAACAATGCTTTAGAAAGTCTACCTCCACTGAAAGCCTCCTTAGTTTATGGTATTTTTCTACATTTCAGTTTTTCTAAAGGGAAAAAAGGGAGCAAATGTTTATTGAATAGAATTGTGTTTTACATGATGCTTTTTATACACATGGCAACATCAAACAATTCAAGAAGTGACTTACTGAATAAAAATAGCCATGATTATCTGCTTAGTCACAAGACAGAAAGCATTTGGCATTATAAAAAATGTGTTTGAAGCACTCTAAGAATGTGGAAGTCATTAATAATGCTATCAGGAGCTACTTTATTAAGTGTGTGACATGGCACTGCTATTACTCACTGTATTTCTTTATGTGCCATGAGATCTTTAATATGTGCCTAGAGAATCATTTTAAACTATCATCAATTTACTGACATATATTAAGGCCAGTTTTTGAAACAATGCAGAACTTTTCTCCTCCTTTACTCTGAAGTCTCTAATAGAAATAAATTTGTGGTTTATGTGAGCCTCTCAAAGGAAAATAAAACTCCAAAAGAATACCACTACTTTTTGTAATTTCTTTCATTTGCATATGTGTTCATGATACTCGCTACCTCTCCAATTAGTGATTTTGAACAGAACAGCTATCTTAGTAATTTTACTCTAGCAGCACAAATGATATTAACAAGCTAAAAGTTTCTAGTATATGGATTATTCAAGCTCTAGTATATGAGCTTGAAGAATAAAAGATGATATCATATGACAGTGTATGAGAGTGTTATGTGCTAAACTGTTTCAGTTGTGTCCAACTATTTGCAACCATATGGAATGTAGCCTGCCAGGCTCCTCTATCCATGGGATTCTGCAGGCAAGAATACTGGAGTGGGTTACTGTGCCCTCCTCCAGGGTATATTCCCTACCCAGGGATTGAACGCACATTTCTTATGTCACCTGCATTAGTAAGGGGGTTCTTTACCACTAGCGCTACCTGAGAATCCCCTTTCCAAAATACTAAGAATTAATACTCATTTAATAATCTGTGGGTCTCATACACATTTCAAAATTTTTGTATATCCATTGTTTAGATTGAATTATCTATGTCTAAAGAGAGAAAGAGGATGATTACGTACTCATTATTAAAATCTAACAACCATTGGGTAACATCTGAACACATACTTTCCTGACTATTAGATTCAGACGCAAACTATGAGGGATAGTATAAATTTATGATAAAAGTTGTGAAAAGGTAAAAAAGGCTTTTATCTTTATGCAATTTTATATGCTAATTTTCAGATACACCAAAGAAATACTTTCATTGAAGATGGATTTATTTATGCTTGCCAATCAATTGTCTTGAGCAAGTGCAAAAGTATAATACTCTGTAGTTACATGATAAGGAAATAGAGAACAGTAGGTAAACAGGGGGCTTCCCAGGTAGCTCAGCTGGTAAAATATCTGCCTGCAATGCAGAAGACCCTGGTTTGATTCCTGGGTTGGGAAGATGCCCTGGAGAAGGCATAGGGTACCCACTCCAATATTATTGCCTTGGACAGAGAAGCCTGGCAAGATACATTCCATGGGGTCACAAAGAGATGGACACAATTAGGCACAGCACAGGTAAGCAGGACTAAGACATATAGGAGATATAGAAGCAAAGGGGCTTGATATAGTCTGGAGAAAGGTGAGTGGCCAAATTCAAGTTAAGGTGGAAGAAGTGGTGGTTATGTATAGTCTTCCATTGAAATTCCAATAACCTGAACATCCAGTGTGAGTCCTCTACTATAAATATTAATGTGTACTAAGACATACTACAGTTGGTGGTAGTGTTACATTTAACACATATAGTTGACCCTTTAGCAATATGAATTTGAACTACATAGGTCCATTTATACCTGGATTCCTTTCAATAGTGAATTCTAGGTTACTAAACAATCCATGGTTGGTTGAATCTGCTGATGTGGAGCTATAAATATAGAGGACCAACTACAAACTACACTTGGATTTTCTTCACAGAGAGTCAGCATCCCTAACTCCTAAGTTGTTCAAGGCTCAAATGTATTTTTAAAGGCAATGAATCATCTTTTTTAGGTGCTTTTTCTTCTAAAATGTTGTTAAATAGTGCATTGTCTTATATCATTTTTAGAAAATATTATTGAGATTAGATCTAATCTTTTTTTAACATATGAAATATCAACTTAGTGACTAACATACATTCTCCTTTAAACACATTCTAACATCTAGTCAAGGCTATGGTTTTTCCAGTGGTCATGATGGATGTGAAACTTGGACTGTGAAGAAAGCTGAGTGCTGAAGAATTGATGCTTTTGAACTGTGGTGTTGGAGAAGACTCTGGAGAGTCCCTTGGACCACAAGGAGATCCAACCAGTCCAGAGATCAGTCCTGGGTGTTCATTGGAAGGACTGATGCCGAAGCTGAAACTCCAGTACTTTGGCCACCTCATGTGAAGAGTTGACTCATTGGAAAAGACTCTGATGCTGGGAGGGACTGGGAACAGGAGGAGAAGGGGATGACAGAGGATAAGATAGCTGGATGGCATCACCGACTTGGCGGACATGAGTTTGGGTGAACTCCAGGGGTTGGTGATGGACAGGGAGGCTGGGCGTGCTCCAATTCATGGGGTCGCAAAGAGTTGGACACGACTGAGCTACTGAACTGAATGTTTTGTTTAAAAACTTTAGCACTATAACTTTTACTTAAAAAGGAATCACTTTTCTAGGTAAGGTAATCTTTCTGACTATGTTTTGGGAGGGATAGTCAAGAAAACTGTAGAATATGGTTTTACTTTTACATTTAATGTAATGATTTATCAGCAAGATAAACATAATGGTTTAGCACTGTTTGAGTCAGAGTGGAAAGTGCAGGCATTTTTTTTTGTTTGTTTTTTGAGCCTAGAAAACTATTAAAGTTGAATCAAGGGATATTCTTGAGGACAGAGACTGTGTATGAATCAAATGGCTGGTAAATGAAGCAACCAAATCAATGCTATTGGCTAAATGATGATGAAACTGATACATAACCATAAAAAGACTCATCTGTTTATAATTTAAAACCTCTTAATTATTTTCCCTTTGCAATATTATTCCTTATGTTGTAACACGTTTTTCTTATTTCTTTATTTCCTTGACTAAACTATGTAATTGCACTATAAATTATTCCCATTTGCAGTTCAGCACTGTATCATTGTAATGCTTTCCCTTGAGCCATGGTAAAATCCTAAGTATATGGATTTTTTATCTTATGTTGCATTTCCCAGATGTGTGAACTATATGTTTAAATGAGCACACATGAATTACTTTTTTATTGTAAATACCAAAAGTTGGATTTTAGAAAGAAGAGGAAAGTAAATTCTCAATGGTTCAAGTCTTCCTGTCAAACATGTGTGCATGCCCAGTCGCTTGTTATGTCCAACTCTCTGACCCTATGGACTGTAGCCCTCCAGGCTCCTCTCTCCATGGGATTTCCCAGGCCAGAATAGTGAAGTGGGTTGCCATGCCCTTCTCCAGGAGATCTACCCAAACCAGGGAACAAACCTACATCTCTTGCATTGCAGGCAGGTTTTTTACTACTAATCACCAAGGAAGTCCAATTTTGGATTCAGCCTCCCACATTTTTTTTCCCCCTAATATCTTCTCTCCTGGAGCTCTGATTTAAGCTAATAAGAAGAATTTATTTAAATATTCTATATGTGTCTTGTCCTGTAGGTCATCATAGAACTATTCAACTTTAGCTTTTTGGCGTTAATGGTTGGGCATAGACTTAGATTACTGTGATATCAAATGGTTGGCCATGGATATCAAATGATTTGCCTTGGAAACGAGCAGAGATCATTCTGTCATTTTTGAGACTGCACCCAAGTACTGCATTTCAGACTCTTTTGTTGACTATGAGGGCTACTCCATTTCTTCCAAGGGATTCTTGCCCACAGTAGTAGATAATGGTCATTTGAATTAAATTCACCCATTCTGGTCCAGTTTAGTTCACTGATTCCTAAAATGTTCGTGCTCACTCTTGCCATCTCCTGTTTGACCACTTCCATTTTACCTTGATTCATGGACCTAACATTCCAGGTTCCTATGCAATATTACTCTTCACAACATCGGACTTTACTTCTATCACCAGCCACATACACAACTGGATATTGTTTTCACTTTGGCTCCATCTCGTCATTCTTTCTGGAGTTATTTCTCCACTCTTCTCCAGTAGTATATTGGGCATCTACCAACCTGGGGAGTTCATCTTTCAGTGTCTTTTTTTTTTTTTTTCCTTTTCATACTGTTCATGGGGTTCTCAAGGCAAGAATACTGAAGTGGTTTGCCATTCCCTTCTCCAGTGGACCACATTTTGTCCACCATGACCTGTCCATCTTGGGTGGCCCTACATGGCATAGCTCATAGCTTCATTGTTAGATAAGGCTGTGATCCATGTGATCAGCTTTGTTAGTTTACTGTGATTGTGGTTTTCATTCTGTCTGTTCGCTGATGGATAAGGAGAAGAGGCTTATGGAAGCTTCCTGATCAGAGGGACTGGCTATGGAGGAATCTGGCTCTCGCTCTGATGGGTGGGGCCATGCTCAGTAAATCTTTAATCCAATTTTCTGTTGATGGGCAGGGCTGTGTTCCCTCACTGTAGTTTGCCCTGAGGCACCTCCCAGTACTGTTTTATTCAGTGCCTCTGACCCTACTGCAGGCCACTGTCAACCCACACCTCCACTACAGACTCCTGAACACTCACAGGTAAGTCTGGCTTAGTTTCCTTTTGGTTCACTGCTTCTTTCTACTGGCTCCTGGTGCACACAAGGTATTTTTTGAGTCCTCCAAGAGGCTTCAACAGTACATGAACCAAGAACTTCCAGATGTTCAAGTGGGATTTAGAAAAGGCAGAGAAACAGACATCAATTGCCAACATCCGTTGGATCATAGAAAAAGCAAGGGAATCTCAGAAAAACATCTACTTCATTGATTTTGCCAAAGCCTATTATTGTGTGGATCACAACAAATTGTGGAGAATTCTTAAAGAGATGGGAATATCAGACTACCTCACCTGCCTCCTGAGAAATCTGTATGTAGGTCAAGAAGCAACAGTTAGAACTGGACCTGGAACAACTGACTGGTTCCAAATTGGGAAAGGAGTACATCAAGGCTGCATATTGTCACCCTGTTTATTTAGCTTATATGCAGAATACATTGTGCAAATGCTGGACTGGATGAAGTGAAAGCTGAAATCAAGATTGCCAGGAGAAATATCAATAACCTCAAATATGCAGATGACACCATCCTTATGGCAGAAAGTGAAGAGGAGCTAAAGAGCCTCTTAATAAAAATGAAAGAGGAGAGTGAAAAAGCTGGTTTAAAACTCAACATTAAAAAACTGAAGATCATGACTTCAGTTCCCATCACTTCATCGTAAATAGATGGAGAAAGAATGGAAACAGTGAGAGATTTTATTTTCTTGGGCTCCAAAGTCACTGAATATCGTGGCTGGAGCCATGAAATTAAAAGACTCTTGTTCCTTGGAAGAAAAGCCATGAACAACCTAGACAGCATATTAAAAATTGGAGACATTACTTTGCCAACAAAGGTCCATATAGCCAAAGTTATGGTTTTTCCAGTACTCATGTATGGATGTGAGAGTTGGACCATAAAGAAAGCTGAGCACCAAAGAATTGATGCTTTTGATCTGTGGTGTTGGAGAAGAGTGTCTTGAGAGTCTGAGAGCCCCTTGGACTCTAAGGAGATCAAACCAATCAATCCTGAAGGAAATTAGTCCTGAATATTCATTGAAAGGACTAATGCTGAAGCTCCAATATTTTGGCCACCTGATGTGAAGAACTGACTCATTGGAAAAGATCCTGATGCTGAGAAATATTGCAGGCAGGAGGAGAAGGGGACAACAGAGGATGAGATGATTTAGATAGCATCACCAACTCGATGGACATAAATTTGAACAAGCTCTGGAAAATGGTGATGTACAGTGAACCTGGTGTGCTGCAGCCTGTGGGGTCGCAAAGAGTCACACATGGCTGAGTGACTGAACTAAACTGAGCTGAATTTATTTTGTACTACATACAAAGACATGAAGATACATCACAAGGATATGTTATTAGACAACCTTACTATATACAAAAGGAAGACTACCTATGCAAAAATGTAACTTCCTCAGATATTTCCTTACCTCTTACCTCAGTCTCTCTGAACATCTTATTCATTGGTAACAAATTATTTTTCTTAAAACAAAGCTCCAGTCACAACAATTTTCTGATCAAAGATCTTCAAGGTTTATATTGAATCTAAATCTAATTAAGTATAAGTATCTCTAGTGGGAATTAGAACCTTCAGCAATACTATCCAGCATGTTTTCTATGTAACTTATCTGTCTTCTCATATATAGCTATAATACAGGGAAACTAGGAATTTCTTATTTTTTCAAAATTCACAGTAAAGTTTCAGCTCTTTGCTAGGTTCTCTTGTTAACATAGGCCTTGTATCTCTCTATATGTGTGTGTTGGCTAAGTCGTTCCATTTTTGTCAAATTCTTTGTGACCACATGGACTGTAACCTACCAGATTCTTCTGTCCATGGCATTTTCCAGGTAAGAATACTTAACTGGATTGTCATACCATCCTCAGTATCTATACAACTTATTGTAAAAGCCATAGTCAATCTTACAAGGCTCTTCAAATACTAAGATTTTTGAAGTCTCTTTTCATAAAAAGAAAGGAAGTATGGCTACAAGAAAAGTGAAAAGTGGTATTAGAGGTCAGATTATAGAAAGAGTATATTTGTTTTGTTATATAAATACAGAATTTATATATATAATGATTTATTAGATGAATAGTATAAGTACATAAATTTTATTTAAATATTATATAAATGTAAGTATATAAATAAACTATTTCTATAATCTAACCTCTAGTATCTCTAATTTCACTTTTTTTTGTAGCCATGTTTTTATTTTTTTGTGAAATTATTACCTATACTAGATTGTGTTTTCTTTTCTAGAGAATGAGGGATCAAAATATTAATTTTTTTACTGGAACTAAGCAAGTAGTAAGATGAAATATTAAATGTGAAGTATCAAATTAAGGTCCACTCAGTAAGAGACATGGTTCTTAAAAAAAAAAAAAAGGCAAAATTGCTTCAAGACAAAATTTTCATATAAAAAGTATCCTTTCACATGGTTCTTCAATCCTGTGATGAATTCTAATTGTTATTAAGTTGGAAAGAACATATTTCAATCAGTCAAAACCACATATATAAAACTTTAAAGAAGGAAAAACAGAAGGCAAATTTGTGCAATGATGAAAATATTGGTTCTATCTGAATAGAGGGGAAGAAATGGGTAATTATCAAATATTTGTTAGGTAGTGTGTTATATTTGTTATTTCATTATATTGAATTTAATTGTCTTCTGGAGCAAAGAATTTGTGTAGGAGAAACAAAATATATAGTACTGCCAGACTCAAAAGATTGATTTAGAGAGGGTTAGTGCCATGGTGTGCTCTTTTAAGAAGACTTGCAAGACACTTAGTCCTGCCCAGAATGTCATAAGACACTTGGTCTACAGCAAAAGGTCCTTGAAATTTGGTCCTATCAAAAATGTCTTTGAGCACACTTGGTCCAGCCAATTGGACTAAATGGACCAAATCAAGGACCCTTTCGTGTGGACCAAATAACTTATGGATATTTTGGATAAGATCAAATGTCTACTAAACTTAAGAAAATTTAGCTTATACACAAAATAATTATCTTTATTTCACATAAAAGAAGCTTGTAGATTAGACTTCCAGTATAGAGTGATTACATGAAATCATAATGATTTAGTTTCCTTCCTTTAAGCTGTTTCATGTTGATTCCAAATCATGCTCCAGTGTGGCTGCCAGAACTCCAAATATCATGTGTATATTACAGCCAGCAGCAAGAAGGAAGGGATGAAGCAGAGTATCATTTCTCCTTTGAAAGAAATATTTTAGAAATATATCAAGATATTTCTGATCAATGACTATGTCTGTTGGGAAATCTACTACCAACTAAAGGGATACTGAAGAATGTATCTAAAATTTAGAAATATTCTTGGTATGAAAAGAGGGAGAATTTATTGAGAAATATTGTGCAGGCTTAGTTAAAAAAAGCACATTGAATTTTGTAAAATAGTTTTGTGTCTTGAAAGTATTCTTTTCAGTAGAATGATCAAAACAAAACTGTGGAGATAGTAGAGATGAAATTGCTGGGGAAGTGATACATCACATTTATACCTCAGAAAGGTGATTGTAAAAGAACATTATGTTCAGAATAAAGCACACTGAAAGGAGGAGGGTGATAATTTGGTAGGTTTTATCAGATAGCCAAGACCTTCCCAATTTAGCAGCAGCATTAGTCATAAGTGAAATAAGTGAGAGTTAAAGGGAAGTAAAATAGTCCAGGTGGTTAGTGGCTAATGTTTGAAATACAGATACAAGAGCTGAGTTAAGTAAAATGAAATATGTAACATGTTTCTGAATATCACTGGCTCTTCTAGGTAAGAATTTCTACACCTAGTCTAAAGGAAACTCATATGTCCATTAAGAAACTTTATTGAATATTTTACCTCACTTAGATTACCTGGATATTAGACAATTTAAAGAAATAAGCTCTCTTAGTACTCATAGCAAAGACATATATTTTACAAAACTATAACTGGATTTATACAGGCACTGTTATTGTTTACTTATGGATTTATGGGGGAAAAGATCTTTTCTTGAAAATCTTGCTGTCAGAGACAAATTCTTAGCTGGTTTTGCAAAGTAATGTTGCCTTCCCAAGCAGAAAGCTAGTTACATGAACTGCTGAAAATTCACGACCAGCTTTTTCAGTAAAACTATAAATAACAGCTATATTGTACCTTGGGAAAACAAGCATGGGCTCAAAACTTTATTAAAAGTTATTTTTTTTTCCTTGAGATGCTGTGTAAGTCACCTACAGAATAAATCTGATAACTTATGCTTTATCTGTAGCAGACAAAGAAGAGGTAACTGGTTTGTTTAACTGTGTATCTACTCCCAAAATATCAACACAAAATATGTTTGGAAGTTGGGTGAGAAAACTAAAAAGATAGTTGACTATATGCCTATTGGATTAATTTTTAAATGAGGTTAAAAATACAGTCATTAAATAATACTTTCTCAATTTGCATGTTTTCTGATCACTTCCCTGATTGTGTACAAAATAAGAATCTGCACTATTCTTCTGCAGGTATTAGTAGAAGTGTGTTCTTTACATAATCTATTCCAAATAAAGTGAGCACGTTATTCAAATAAAATACATATATCATTCTATGATAGGCCAAAAGCACCTGATAAAGATCTGTTCAGTTTTAAAAGGTACCTGAGTGAATAAATCACTTCCTTCATTTACAAATGAAGTTATTACCAGTATGCCTTATTTTTCTGATTTAAGTTAACCATTAAAAACAAAACAAAATTTAAAAAAAAAATCAACATAAGAACAGAGTAATTATGTGAAAGGGGTGAAAGAGAAAGACAAAGGGGAATGAAATTCTAGTTATAAAACCAAGCGACATCCTTTGTTTTTATGTTTTCCTTTCATTTACTCACTCACACTTGAATTCAATGAACATATGGGGAGGTGGGGGGACCTCTGATCTCTTAGTGTGTTTTTCTTTTGAATTTAATGAAATTAAAAACATTCTACATATTTAAGTCTAAAATTCCAGCAAATCTAATAAAAATAAAAAAGAATCCATTCATTAAAGAAGATGAGAGTATATATCTGGCTTTCTTAGGTTCCGAATAAAAGATGTAATCAAGCATAATGCATCATATACCCACTGAAGGTTCATTTAGAATAAATTTGGAGAAACTGATCTAGAGGAAGAAGGCATGAAAGAGACTTAACTATGAAAGAGAATCTTAACTATTTTGAAATAACAGGAGGAGGTGAAGGGAAATAACCCAGAGACTTGCTAGAACCCCATCTACGGTCTTTGGTCTATGTTACAAAGTGGTAGAGGGACTTACGGTTAATTTTTAGGCAGTGAAGTTTTAACTTGGCAAGTACAAAGAAAAAAGTACAAGTACAAAGCAAAAGTGAACGATTCAAGATAATGATTTTTTTTTTACATTATTTTTGGAAGCCTGAAAGAAATCAGGTTAAGGTACATTAATTAATAGTAAAGTAACAATTTCAGAGTAAACAATTCTGTTATAATGAATATTACATTGCATTGTAGTTACTAATGGTTCTTTCTTTCTCATGAGATTCCTAGATTTTCAATAAAAAGTGTGCCTTATCCATTCTTTAAAATCTTTAACTTGATATAAAAATGCTTGGTAAAACTGTTTGTGTAATAAACTAACATGGTTGTGTTTCCCATGTTGTCTAGTTTCTGTTTTGTTCTTTTCTAAGGCTGTTTTCACTATTTTTATTCAGATTTGCACTTCTGCAGATTTTACCCATCAGTTCAGTTCAGCGCTCAGATGTGTTCAACTATTTGCGACCCGTGGACTGTAGCATGCCAGGCTTTCCTGTCCATCACCAACTCCTGGAGCTTGCTCAAACTCATACTGACCAAGTCGGTGATGCCATACAACCATCTCATCTTCCATTGTCCTTTTCTCCTCCTGCTTACAGTCTTTCCCAGCATCAGGGTCTTTTCCAATGAGTCAGTTCTTTGCATACGAAGTATTGGAGCTTCCATTTCAGCATCAGTCCTTCCAGTGAATATTCACAACTGATTTTCTTTAGGATTGACTAATTTGATCTCCTTGTGGTCCAAGGGTCTCTCAAGAGTCTTCTTCAACACCACAGTTCAAAAGCATCAATTCTTCAGTGCTCAGCTTTCTTTATGTTCGAACTGTCACATCCATACATGATTACTGGAAAAACCATATCTTTGACAATATGGACCTTTGTTGGCAAAATAATGTCTCTGCTTTTTAATAAGCTGTCTAGGTTGGTCATAGTTTTTCTTCTAAGGAGCAAGCACCTTTTGACTTCATGGCTGAAATCATCATCTGCAGTGATTTTAGAGCCCAAGAAAATAAAGTCTCTCACTATTTCCATTGTGTCCCCATCTATTTGCTATGAAGTGATGGGACCAGATGCCATGATTTTCATTTTTTGGAATGCTGAACTTTAAACGAGCTTTTTCATGCTCCTCTTTCACTTTCATTAAGAGACACTTTTGCTCCTCTTCCATTTTTGTCATAAGGCTGGTGTCATCTGTGTATTTGAGGTATTTGATATTTCTCCTGGCAATCTTGATTTCATCTTGTGCTTCATCCAGCCTGGTATTTCACATGATATACTCCACATATAAGTTAAATAAACAGGGTGGCAATATACAGCCTTGACATACTCCTTCCCTGATTTGGAACCAGTCTATTGTTCCACGTCTGGTTCTAAGTGTTGCTTCTTGACCAGCACATAGATTTCTCAAAAGAAGGGTAAGGTGTTTTGATATTCCTATATCTTTAAGAATTTTCCATAGTTTGTTGTGATCCACATAGTCAAAGGCTTTCTTGTATTCAATAAAGCAGTAGCAGATGTTTTTCTGGGATTCTCTTGCTTTTTCTATGATCCAACAATTGTTGGCAATTTGATATCTGGTTCCTTTGCCTTTTTTAAATCCAGTACTTGAATATCTAGAAGTTCATGATTCACGTACTTTTGAAGCCTTGCTTGGGGAATTTTGAGTATTATTTTGCTAGCGTGTGAGATGACTGAAATTGTGCAGTACTTTGAGCATTCTTTGGCATGACGTTTCTTTGGGATTGGAATGAAAATTGACCTGTTTCAATCCTGTGGCCACTGATGAATTTTCCAAATGTGATGGCATATTGAGTGTAGTGCTTTCACAGCATCATCTTTTAGGATTTGAAATAACTCAACTAGAATTCAGTCACATCTACTAACTTTGTTCATAGTGATGCTTCCTAAGGCCCACTTGGCTTTGGAATCCAGGATATCTGGCTCTAGTTGAGTGATCACACCATCATGGTTATTAGCGTCATTAAAATCTTTTTGTCTAGTTATGTATATTCTTGCCACCTCTTCTTAATATCTTCTGCTTCTGTTAGGTCCATACATTTTCTGTCCTCTGTTGTGCCCATCTTTGCATGAAATGTTCCCTTGATATCTCTAACTTTCTTGAAAAGATCTCTAGTCTTTTCCTCTATTTCTTGGCATTGATCACTAAGGAAGGCTTTCTTGTTTCTTTTTTTTTTTTTTTTTGCCCTCACGAGTTCAACCCTACCTGAAAAAAATTTATTTCTTATTTTAAATTTCTCTCAGTAGAGAGAAATTGGATTTAAGCTAATATGATTTACTGATTAGAATATTTCATATAAATTTTAATTTAAGTATTTTTTTTCTCCTTACAATGGTGATAATGAAAGAAACAAACAAAAAAGATTGATAAACTGTTCTAGAGTATGAGTTCCTTTAGACAGGAACCATGTCTAAAAATATCTTTAAATCCTCAGCCTCTAAGTGATAGTACATCACTTAGAGGCTAAGGAAGGCTTTCTTATCTCTTCTTGCTATTCTTTGGAACTCTGCATTTGGTTGGGTATATCTTTCCTTTTCTCCTTTGCCTTTAGCTTTTCTTCCTTTCTCAAGTATTTATAAGGCCTCATCAGACAACCCTTTTGCCTTTTTGCATTTCTTTTTCTTGGGGATGGTCTTGATCACTGCCTCCTGTCCATTGTCACAAACCTCCATCCATAGTTCTTCAGGCACTCTGCCTAACTGATATAATCCCTTGAATCTATTTGTCACATACACTGTATAATCATAAGGATTTTGATTTAGGTCATACCTGAATGGTCTAGTGGTTTTTCCCACTTTCTTCTATCTAAGTTTGAATTTAGCAATAAGAAGTTCATGATCAGAGCTGCCATTGGCTCCTGGTCTTGTTTTTGCTAACTCTATAGACCTTCTCCATCTTCACCTGCTAAGAATATAATCAATCTGATTTCAGTATTGACATCTGGTGATGTCCATGTGTAGAGTCTTTTCTTGTGTTGTTGGAAGAGGGTGTTTGCTATGACCAGTGCATTCTCTTGGCAAAACACTTTTAGCCTTTGCTCTGCTCTATTTTGTACACCAAGGCTCAACTTGCCTGCTACTCCAGGTATCCCTTGACTTCCTACTTTGCATTCCAGTCCCCTATGATGAAAAGGACATCTTTTTTTAGTGTTAGTTCTAGCAATTCTTGTAGATCTTTTAGGATTTAAGATTCACTGAGCATGGCCCCGCCCATCAGAACAAGACCTAGTTTCTCCCACAGTCAGTCTCTCCCATCACGAAGCTTCTGTAAGCCTCTTATTCTTATCCATTAGAGGGAAGACAGAATGAAAACCACAATCACAGAAAACTAACCAAACTGATCACCTGGACCACAGCTTTGTCTAACTCATAGAAACTATGAGCCATGTCATGTAGGGCCACCCAAGACAGATGGGTCATAGTGGAGAGTTCTGAGAAAACGTGGCACTGGAGAAGGGAATGGCAAGCCACTTCAGTAGTCTTGCCTTAAGAACCCCATGACCAGAATGAAAAGGTAAAGATATATGACACTGAAAGATGAAGTCCCCAGGTCGGTAGTTGCCCATTATGTTACTAGAGAAGAGCAGAGAAATAACTCCAGAAAGAATGAGATGGAGCCAAAGTGAAAACAGTGCCCAGTTGTGAATGTGACTGGTGATGAAAGTAATGCCCAATTATACCTATAGATCTCATTTTATAAGAGAGCAGTGAACAAGTACAGAATGTATGCAGTAGGGGTGAGAAAATGAATATGAAGACTGCTTCTTATGAAGAAAGAATGTTTGAGTGAGTCTGCTTCAGTGCAGTGGCAGATCTGAGTATCAAATCCTTGAAAGGCTGCAGTATTCAGGATTACAGAGTCTGCACCTATTAGAAAAAGGCATGAGGGCATGAAGTTAGATCTGTGTAACATTTAGTTGTCTAAATATGGAACAGTTGTTTTTTAAGTTGTGAGATTACTATATCTGGTGGGGTAAGATGGAGATTGGATTGCTTATTTAAAGAGACATGTTCAAACACTTTCCTTCTTGGAACTGGAGAGTTTGTTGATTCCCTTACCTATTTCTTTTAGGTATAATAGTTATTTCATCACTTGCCCATTGTCTAACCACTCCATGATGATGTTTCTGAATATATCTTTGACATAGACATCTAGCGAACTATAGATATTCATTAATAGGTATTTTTATAACAAGTACCTTCCTAGATCTTGGGGAATACAGATTAATAAAGGCACTTTTCCTCTCTGGATGTTCATGGTTTAGAGAGAGGAAAAGTAAACAATACACATTCATGATGCAATGTGTACAATGAAAATAATCTAGTCCTCATTTTTATTTTCTCCTCTGAGCACTAAGTCGGACAAAAATGTTGTTTGTGAATTTAGATGGAAAGAAGTTACATTTCATTCTTTTCAGACTTCCTGTTGTTATTGCTGCTGCTATTGTTTCTTGCCACACTGTGTGGTTTACAACCCTGGTTACTCCAGGGATTGACACCAAGTCTTTAGGAATGAAGGCAGAGAGTTCTAACCACTAGAACACCAGGGAATTCCTTAAACTTCCTGGATTTCTCTGTGTTTTGTTCCCAGGAAACAAAACTCCTGTTAAAATCTCTCTATAAAAAGAACTTTTGACTATTCAGACAATATGAGCATGTTTATGTAAGGAATCAGAATCCATATTCATGTAAATTCACTGAATTTTCTAAACTCCAAACTTGGCATGTAGCAATAGAAGGTAACTCAACCAAGGTGGGTGAAAATGTGACAAAAATCAAGTACCAAAGCAATACGAATTTATTTGAACAATAACACCTTGTTTGATTAGAAACACTAAATCTACACGCTAGTTTCCTATTATTGGAATACATGTTTGATGCTTCATAGTTCAGTTTTACCATGACATTTTCATATATTCACCGCAGAAAAATCTCTCCCAACCTACTGACTTTGCACTTGTAGTTCTCTGTTTAGAATCTCTCAGTTCAGTTCAGTTCAGTCACTCAGTCATGTCTGACTCTTCGCTAACCCATGGAACTGAATCTATTTGTCAATTCCATTGTATAATTATACAGAATTTGATTAGTTTTGAAAGTCTAAAGGAAGTTCTAAAGCTACTAAAATCATGATTAGTTTTATTAACATACAAGCTGGCCAGCTTTACATCCAACAACAGTGAGGCTTTTCATTTATTGATTGTTGCCAAAAAGTAATAGTTATTTCTCCTAATCGTCTCTATTTAAATAACTCTACCCTTCCAAACTTAAAAGAAAAATGTCCATAAATGGATAAAGACATTACTCTGATATTTTTCTACAATTAGATTTACAGATTTGGCAAGCATATTAGTCCTATTTGTTTAGATGGAATAAAAGATTAGAATTGTGTTGTTTAGATGTATTGAAAAACATAAATTTGACTTAATTAGCTATCAATATATAATACATGCCAAAAAAGCACTTCTTCCAATTAAACTAATTTCTATTTTGATTGAAAAATTCTTCAATTCTATGACTAAGATATTAATATTATAATGAGAGACAAAGATATTTATCTATTTTGTTTCGTATTACAAACACCATTATATTAGCAACTGATTAATATTTCCTTTGATGACTAAACACAAATTCATTACAAGCAAACCAGTTTGCTCTCATGAACACTGTTAGTATTATTCATTTCAGTTAGAGATTGTATTTTCTCATCTATAAAAGAGAGGTGCTTCAGTTAAGGAGTTGTAGTTTGTTGTCTGGTTTCCCATTCCAAGGAAATAAAAATTACAGGAAGTAAATTTTATGTTTCATCTACATGCTAAAAAGATCACATGAGAAAAATAACATTCTAGATAATTGTATTTTGTGGCTATTTAAAGTTTTCTGTTGAAGCAAAGATGCATGATGAAGAAATCAACTTTTATATATGTTTCATATATTAGTAAGTGGAGAAATCAAAATGGCTGTCTGGGGAGGCCTTACAAATAGAAAAGAAGAGAAGTGAAAAGCAAAGGAGAAAAGGAAAGATATAAGCATCTGAATGCAGAGTTCCAAAGAATAGCAAGGAGAGATAAGAAAGCCCTCCTTAGCAATCAATGCAAAGAAATAGAGGAAAAGAACAGAATGGGAAAGACTAGAGATCTCTTCAAGAAAATTAGAGATACCAAAGAAACATTTCAGGCAAAGATGGGCTCGATAAAGGACAGAAATGGTATGGACCTAACAGAAGCAGAAGATATTAAGAAGAGATGGCAGGGAATACACAGAAGAACTGTACAACAAAGAGCTTCACGACCCATATAATCACGATGGTGTCACTCACCTAGAGCCAGACATCCTGGAATGTGAAGTCAAGTGGGCCTTAGGAAGCATCACTATGAACAAAGCTAGTGGAGGTGATGGAATTCCAGTGGAGCTATTTCAAATCCTGAAAGATGATGCTCTGGAAGTGCTGCACTCAATATGCCAGTAAATTTGGAAAACTCAGCAGTGGCCACAGGACTGGAAACTGTCAGTTTTCATTCCAATCCCAAAGAAAGGCAATGCCAAAGAATGCTCAAACTACCACATAATTGCACTCATCTCACACACCAATAAAGTAATGCTCAAAATTCTCTAAGCCAGGCTTCAGCAGTGCATGAACCATGAACTTTCAGATGTTCAAGCTGGTTTTAGAAAAGGCAGAGGAACCAGAGATCAAATTACCAACATCTGCTGGATCATGGAAAAAGCAAGAGAGTTCCAGAAAAACATCTATTTCTGCTTTATTGACTATGCCAAAGCCTTTGACTGTGTGGATCACAAGAAACTGTGGAAAATTCTGAAAGAGATGGGGATACCAAACCACCTGACGTGCCTCTTGAGAAACGTATATGCAGGTCAAGAAGCAGCAGTCAGAACTGGACATGGAACAACAGACTGGTTCCAAAGAGGAAAAGGAGTATGACGTCAAGGCTGTATATTGTCACCCTGCTTATTTAACTTCTATGCAGAGTACATCATGAGAAACACTGGACTGGAAGAAGCACAAGTTGGAATCAAGATTTCTGGGAGAAATATCAGTAACCTCAGATATGCAGATGACACCACCCTTATGGCAGAAAGTGAAGAGGAACTAAAAAGCCTCTTGATGAAAGTGAAAGAAGAGAGTTAAAAAGTTGGCTTAAAGCTCAACATTCAGAAAACGAAGATCATGGCATCCGGTCCCATCACTTCATGGGAAATAGATAGGGAAACAGTGGAAACAGTATCAGACTTCATTTTGGGGGGCTCCAAAGTCACTGCAGATGGTGACTGCAGCCATGAAATTAAAAGACACTTACTCCTTGGAAGGAAAGTTATAACCAACCTAGATAACATATTGAAAAGCAGAGATATTACTTTGCCAATAAAGATCCATCTAGTCAAGGCTATGGTATTTCCAGTGGTGATGTATGGATGTGAGAGTTGGACTGTGAGGAAGGCTGAGTGCCAAAGAATTGATGTTTTTTCACTGTGGCTTTGGAGAAGACTCTTGAGAGTCCCTTGGGCTGCAAGGAGATCCACCCAGTCCATCCTAAAGGAGATCAGTCCTGGGTGTTCATTGGAAGGACTGATGCTAAAACTGAAACTCCAATACTCTGGCCACCTCATGCGAAGAGTTGACTCATTGGAAAAGACCCTGATGCTTGGAGGGATTGGGGACAGGAGGAGAAGGGGACGACAGAGGATGAGATGGCTGGATGGCATCACTGCCTCGATGGACATGAGTTTGTTTGAACTGTGGGAGTTGGTGATGGACAGAGAGGCCTGGCATGCTGCAGTTCATTGGCTTGCAAAGAGTCAGACACAACTGAGCAGCTGAACTGAACTGAACTGAAGTAGAGAAAAGAACCTAAATTCTTAAATAATAAAGCATTAACATTTTACTGGAAAACTTGGCCTCTTTCAAATGTAGATTCTCTGTACTTCTTTTGATTGCCTTTTTTAAAGTTTACTAATTTATGATTAAATAATCCATCATCCTTCCCCATTGAGTATAACAAAGTCTTCTTTCCTATACTCAAGTATTACGAGGCCTTTCTTTCTCTAACAGCTAGAAAACAATTAATTGAGGAGGACCTGAGTTATATTAAAACATGAGGAAACCTATTTTTTGCTGTTCAGTCACTAAATTGTGTTCAACTCTTTGCAAGCCCATGGACTGCAGCAAGCCAGGCTCTTCTGTCCTCCACTGTCTCTTAGAATTTGCTCAAATTCAGGCCCATCGAGTTGGCAATGCTAACTAATCATCTCATCCATTGACACCCTCTTTTCTTTTTGCCTTCACTACTTCCCAACATCAGGGTCTTTTCCAATGACTTGCCTCTTTGTATCAGGTGGGCAAAGTATTGGAGCTTCAGCTTCAGCATCAGTCTTTCCAATAATTAATTATCCAGGGTTGATTTACATTAGGATTGACTGGTTTGATCTCCATGCTGTTCAAGGGACTGTCAAGAGTCTTCTGTAGCACCAAAGTTTGAAAGAATGAATAATTTGGTGCTCAGCCTTCTTTATGGTCCAACTCTCTCATTGGTACATACCTACTGGAAAAACCATAGCTTTGATGAGATGAACCTTTGTTGGCAAAGTGATGTCTCTGCTTTTTAGTATGTTGTTTTTTAATTATATGGATGCAGTCACTGCCTGCAGTGATTTTGGAATCCAAGAATATAAAATCTATCATTGTTTCCACTTTATCCAACGTATTTGCCACAAAGTGATGAGACCAGATGCAATGATCTTAGATTTTTGAATTCTGAGTTTTAAGACAGCTTTTTCACTCTCCTCTTTCACCTTCATCTAAACTAAGAAGCTCTTTAGTTTGTCTTCATTTTCTGCCATTAGAGTGCTATCATCTGCATATTTGAGGTTATTGATATTTCTTCCATAAATCTTGATTCCAGCTTGTGATCAATCAGCCCAGCATTTTGCATGATGTACTCTGCATATAAGTTAAAGAAATAAGGTGACTATATACAGCCTTGACATACTCCTTTCTTGATTTGGAACCAGTCCCCTGTTCCATGTCCAGTTTTAACTGTTGCTTCTTGACCTTCATACGCGTTTCTCAGGAGCCAGGTAATGTTGTCTGGTGTTACCATGTCTTAAAGAATTTTCCACAGTTTGTTGTGATTCACACCATCAAGACTTTAGCACACTAGATGAGCCAGAAGTAGATTTTTTTTTCTGGAATTCACCTGCTTTTTCCATGATCCAACTTATACTGACAATTTGATTTCTTGTTCCTCTGCCTTTCCTAAATCCAGCTTATACATCTGAAAGTTCTCAGTTCACATACTGTTGAAGCTTAGTTTGAAGGATTTTGAGCATAACATTGTGAAATGCTAACCTAGCATGTGAAATAAGCGCAATTGTTCAGCAGTTCGAACATTTTCTGGCATTGCTCTTCTCTGGGATTGGAATGAAAACTGATCTTTTTCATTTTTGTGGCCACTGCTGAGTTTTCCAAATTTGCTAACAAATTGCATGTAGCATCTTAACAGGATCATTTTTTAGGATTTTAAATAGCTCAGCTGGAATTCCATCACCTCCACTAACTGTCCACAGTAATATATCATTAAGGCCCACTTGACTTCAGACTCCCAGATGTCTGGCTCTAAGTGAGTGACCCCACCTTCACGGTTACCCAACTCATAAAGGCCTTCCTTCTATAGTTCTGTGTATTCCTGCCATCTCTTCTCAATCTCTTCTGTTTCTGCTAGGTTGTCACTATTCCTGTCATTTATTGTTCCAACCTTTGCATGGATAATCCCTTGATATCTCCAATTTTAGTATATGTGCTGCCGAAGAGAACACTTACAATTTTGTTGTTAGTTGCTTAGTCATGTCCAACTCTATGCAACCCCATGGACTGTAGCTTGCTAGGCTCCTCTGCCCTTGAAATTCTCCAGGCAGGAATATTGGAGTGGGTAGTCATTGCCTTCTCCATCACATCTTCTGGACCCAGGTATTGAACCTGGGTCTCTCACATTGCAGGCAGACTCTTTATCAGCTAAGCCACGAAGCTTCTGAACTGTGGTGTTTAAGAAGATTCTTGAGAGCCTCTTGGACTGCAAGAAGATCAAATCATTCAATCCTAAAGGAAATAAGTTCTGAATATTCATTGGAAGGACAGATGCTGAAGATGAAACTCCAATACTTGGGCCACCTGATGCGAAGAACTAACTCCTTAGAAAAGACCCTGCTGTTGAAAAAGATTGAAGGCAGAAGGAGAAGGGGATAACAGAGGATGAGGTAACTGGATGGCATCACCAAATCAATAGACATGAGTTTGAGCATACTCCAGGATTGGTGATGGACAGGGAAACCTGGCATGGTGCACTCCATGGGATTGCAAAGAGTTGGACATGGCTGAGCAACTGAAATGAACTGATCTCCAATTTTCTTGAAGAGATCTCCAGTCTGTCTTATTCTATCATTTTCCTCAATTCTTTTGTATTGTTGATTGAAGAAGGCCTTCTTAACTCTCTTTGCTATTCTCTGGAACTCTGCTTTCAGTTGGATATATCTTTCCCTTTCTCCTTTGCCTTTTGTTTCTCTTCTTTCCTCAGGTATTTGTAAACTCTCCTCAGACAACCACTTTGCCTTCTTGCATTTCCCTTTCTTTGGGATGGTTTTGGTCACTACCTCCTATACAATGTTACAGACTTCCATCCATAATTCTTCGAATACTCTGTCTACCAAATCTAATCCCTTGAATTTATTTGTCACCCCCACTGTATAAAAGTGTATAAAGTATAAATATAAAGTGACACTGTAATAAGTGTCACTCCCACTTTATTTTCTTGAGCTCAAAATCACAGTAGATGGTGACTGCAGCCATGAAATCAAAAGATGCTTGCTTCTTGGAAGAAAAGCTATGACCAACCTGAACAGCATATTAAAAAGCAGAGACATTGCTTTGTCAACAAAGGTGTGTATAGTCGAAGCTATGGTTTTTCCAGTAGTCATGTATGGAGGTGAGAGTTAGACTATAGAGAAAGCTGAGCACTGAAGAATTGATGCTTTTGAAATACGGTGTTGGAGAAAACTCTTGAGAGTCCCTTGGAATGCAAGGAGATTAAACCAGTCAATCCTAAAGGAAACCAGTCCTGAATATTGATTGGAAGGACTGATGAATCTGAAACTTTAATACTCTGGTCACCTGATATGAAGAACTGACTCATTTGAAAAAACCCTGATGCTGGGAAAGATTGAAGGCAGGAGAAGAAGAGGATGACAGAGAATGAGATGTTTGGATGGCATCACCTACTCGATGCACATGAGTTTGAGCAAGCTCTGGGAGTTGGTGATGGACAGAGAAGCCTTATGTGCTGCAGTCCATGGGATTGCAAATGCCGTGCACGACTGAGCGACTGAACTGAACTGAACTGTATAAGGGATTTGATTTAGGTCATACCTGAATGGCCTAGTGGTTTTTCTTGCTGACTTCAATTTTGCAATATGGAGCTCATAACCTGAACCACAGTCAGCTGGAGTTCTTGTTTTCACTAACTATTAAAGCTTCTTCAACTCCAGCTGCAAAGACCGTAATCAATCTGATATAGTATTGACCATTTGATGAGGTTCATGTGTAGAGTTGTCTTTTGGATTGCTGGAAAAGGATATATGTTATGACCAGCATGTTCTCTTGACAAAACTCTTAACCTTTGCCCTGCTTCATTTTGTACTCCAAGGCCAAACTTGACTGTTATTCAGGGTAGCTCTTGACTTTCTACTTTCCATTCCAATATCCTTTGATAAAAAGGACATCATTTTGTGTGTGTGTGCATGTGTGTTAGCTCTAGAAAGTGTTGTAGGTCTTCAGAGAACCCGTCAACTTCAGCTTCTTTGGCATAATGATTGGAGTGTAGACCTGGATTACTGTATGTAAAATGATTTTCTTGGAAATGAACCAAGATCATTCTGTTGTTTTTGAGGTTGCACAAGTACTATATTTCAGACTCTTTTGTTGTGAAAGCCTATAGTTTCACTGTCTTAAGTATCCAAAATGTGAGCATCATCCAGTATTTTTTCTGAACACTCCCTTCTTTCTCCAGCTTTAGATGTTAATAAACAAATGAAGGTTGGTTTTAGAAATCTAATTTGTGATCTTAATTGTTACTATACTTCAGGAGTCTCCTAGCTTGCTTTCTTTTATAAGAATAACTTGATTGGGCCAGGTAATAAACTTCACTCAATGGAGGTAATTCACTGACTCCAAAAGTGTAGATAATATAAATCATGTTTCAAATTAGTGTCCTATTATTTCTTAACTTCTAGATTTAAATTCTTTGTGGTTTGGTAGTACAATAATTCCTTTCACATGTTATGAAATCATGCAAGGTGTCCTCTAAAAGCCTAGGCAAAATATATTGTTTCTCTTTGTTTTTCATTTCCCACATAATACAGTCTTCCTAACTAAATAGGTATTCTCAAATTTCCACATATTTCGGGAAGATGATTTAATTGTTTAGGAGGGGAACAATTTTGATCACCTTGATATTTCAGTTTTACAACTTTAGAAAAAAAATTTGAAATGCTAGAATATCTCCAATTTTGATAACCTTGAAAACTTTCTAAGAAAGAAAATAACAATATATCTGGCTTTGGGCTTCCCTGGTGGCTCAGATGGTAAAGAATCTGCGTGCAATGTGGGAGACCTGGGTTTGATCCCTAGGATGTGAAGATTCCCTGGAGGAGAGCATGGCAACTTACTCCAGTATTCTTGCCTGGAGAATCCACAGGGACAGAGGTGGCCAACAGTCCATGGAGTCTCAAAGATTTGGACATGACTGAGCAACTAAGCACACAGCACATTTCTGGCTTTAATTATTAAAAAGCTGCCTTGTTCAGTGGTTTTCAAGAGATTCTTTTTTGGAAAACTGCAAATTAATTAAAAAGCATTTGTATTGCTAGTATTGCCTGACTTAATTAAATCAAGAAAAATTAACATCTAAGATATGGCTTCCCACGTGGCGCTAGTGGTGAAGAACCCACCTGCCAATGCAGGAGACTTAAGAGACCCGGGATGATCCCTGGATCGGGAAGATCCTCTGGAGGAGGCCATAGCAACCCATTCCAGTATTCTTACCTGAGGAATCCCATGGACTGAGGAGCCTGGAGGGCTACAGTCCATTGAGTTGCAGAGAGTCAGACACAACTGAAGCTACTTAGCACGCAAGATATGGATATACATTTTTACAGACTTACTACATGGAAGTTGTGCTTCTTTACAAGGAAAAGGTGCTAATGTCAAGGAGAAAAAATAGTGAGAATTCTATGTATGTTCTTTTTCAATGACCTAGCACACTCTAATCATATTACCTTGAGTCAATTCTTGCCCCTAGTTTATTTCAGTCTATTATTCACACAAAGGCTACTTGATGATTTTCTTTTCATTATTTTATAGTTACATTAATGGTGAAAGCATATTATCTATTAATGACATTCCTCAAAATTAAAACTTCCATTTTAGATACATATTACAATATCTCATATAATCTTATGTTACTACCTCTTCCTTTATTTAATTCAATTTTTTAACAATCTAATAGAGAAGGTTGACATACATTTGTGTGGATTTACTAATAGTATGGTGAGGTCTGTAAAATGTAACGGATATTTGTTTACAATTGTGCTATACCTCTACCAAGGTATTGATTAAAGTGAAATCAAGAAGTGACATTAATATCTTACATAAACCACTTCCCAGAATAACAAAGAAGATGAGCAAATTAGTCTTCATATCCCCCAGTAAAATTCAGGCAAGATTGATTTCATCTAAAATTTTCAGAGGCAAGATTTTTCATAGATGTTCAATTACAATATTGTCATTTTCTTGTGCTACATATTGTATTTACAAAATGAATATTATGAATATTTCAAATAAAACATAAGCAGTAATATAATTTATATGCAGCACTATATTTTACTTGCAAAACTGTCAGATACTTTCACTACAGTTATGAAATATATCTGATGAATATCCTTTGTATTATTTAAAGTTTAGAGTAAAAATGAATAATGTTTATTTGATTATACTTTAGTGCTAAGATGAATGAATATTAAACTCCAATTTCTATGCAAAAAAGAATCAGAACCAGAAAAACTCTACTCCTTATAGTAAACTTCCTGTAAAATACAGAACACTGAATTCAGATCAAAACATAGGTTTTGAAGTACAATATACAACATTTATTTTACATGTATTCATTTATTTTAACTTGCAATTCTAAAAGCAGTGAGACTCAAGATATAAAATACTCTCCCTAATTGAACTATCTGTTTTATAGTGGGTAAGAAGAGAATGAGAAAAAAAACCAGGATGAAAGCACAATAATATTAATCTTAAAATTTTCATAAAGTTTATGCCTTCCTCAGATATTCAAATATAGAAGTATTTCTGCTTTAAAAAAAAAGATGTAAACAAAACCACAACGATGATCCTTCAATTTAAATCAATAAATATCAATTATATATTTACTTTGGAGAACTAGGGAATCTTTCTCAAACTCAGGGTTGTTTAAAAGCTGATGTTTATAGTCATGAAACAAAAAATATAAAGAAAAAATATCATCCAATTAAAAATTTAATCAAATTCCTAAAGGAAATCTGAGCATAGATTGGTAGTCAGTCAAATCTATCAAACAGTACACATTTATTGAGTTACATATGCCTCTTTCAATGGATGTGATTGTTGTGTGTCTAACATCTACACTGATACACATGAGTTCAACTTTAACCATTCATCTAAGAGTTCTTTCATTCACCAAATATTTATTGTCAGGTACTATGCTATTTAATGTGGATATAATGATCAAAAACAGACATTTTCTTCTAAAGAAAGCAGCAACAAACTCCTAACTGTTTATAAGGGCCCTGAGGTTTTCTCAAGATTTTGTATATTGTTTTTCTTTTTCACTTTCAGATCTACTTGCTTTTTCCTCTCTTGAATTAAAGAACAATGATTAAGGTCCCTCACTGCTTGTAAGAGACCAAGAGGGGAAAAAGCAAGTAGATCTGAAAGTGAAAGAGAAAAACAATATACAAAATCAATCTGAGGATATTAGCTTTGATAAAGTAATTTACCAATTTAAAATTGTAAATAGGGGAGAGGGAAAGATGGCGGAGGAATAGGATGGGAAGACCACTTTCTCCCCCACAAATTCCTCAAAAGAACATTTCAACGCCGAGCAAACTTCACAAAACAACTTCTGTAGGCTGGCAGAGGACATCAGGCAACCAGAAAAGCAGATCATTGTCTTCAAAAACAGGTAGGAAAAAATATAAAAGACGAAAAAGGAGACAAAGGAGGTGGGGAGGGAGCTCTGTCCCGGGAAGGGAAGCCCGTCCCGGGAAGGGAATTTTAAGAAGAGAGGTTTCCAAACACCAGGAAACACTCTCCCTGCCGAGTCTGTGGCGAGCCTTGGAAACACAGAGGGCAACATAACAGGAAGGAAAAATAGATAAATAATTAAAACCAACAGATTACAAGCCCAACAGTAACTCCCCCAGCGGAAAAGCAGCACAGACGCCTGCATCCGCCACTGGGAAGTGGGGGCAGGGCAGGGACGCGTGGGAGGCGCGGGCTGCAGAGCTTTGTAAGAATCGGGCAGGAACGCCCCACGCGCAACCAGAACGATCTAACTTGGGCTAGCAAACCAGACTGTGGGATAGCTACCACGCGAAAAGCTCGAACATAAGACACCGCCAGGACCGAGCACAGAACAAAGGACGGAACGGGAAAAGCCGGCTGCAGACCATCCCCCGCCGGGGACAGGCAGCCAGAGTCGTAAGGACTGGAAAGGGGCAATTGCAGACTCGGAGAGACTTTACTTACCTAAGTGCAAGCAGGCTCCTTTGCTAAGACTTCTGGGGGTGCTGGATAGTCACAATCTACTGCACGGGGTGCGCCAGCGGCCCGCCCAGAAAGCTGAGCAGCAGCGGCAGAAAAGGTGACAAGCTGCGGCGATCGCGCTCGCCAAACTCCTGAGCTACTCGGATCTGGGAAGGGCACAAAGCGCAGTTCCAGCCGAATCTGTGCCTCTGAGGGCTGCCTGAGCGCCGAACCTGAGTGGCTTGGACCGGGGAAGTGCACGCAGCCTAGGGCCGGCCCCAGACGGTTCCAGGCTGAGCATCCTAGAGCCGGAGCGGTTTGTGCGGTGCGAGAAAGGACAGGTCAAGCCGGGCAGAGATACTGTGTGCACACGACAGTGCTATTTATTAGCAGCAGCCCCCCTCCCCACAGCGCAACTGAACTAGTGAGCCTAAAAAGCCAGCAAACAGAAGAAGTTAAACAGAGGGAACCACCTTGGAAGTGATCCCACAGCGCCCATTACACCAGAAAGGGCCAGATATTTTTAATATTTTTAAAATCATTCCTTTTTTTTTTTTTTGATTTTTTTTTCTAACTTTTTTTTAATTGTTAAGTCTTCTATTTCTCCTCTAATTTTTATTTCTATAACCTATTATTACTATATTTTTTGTTTGTTTTTTAAAAAGACTTTTTTTTTTTTTTTTTTTAAGGCAAACACCATATACAGTCTTTGGATGGTTGTTGATGGTTTTTTTTTTTTTTTTTGATTGTTTGTTTGTTTGTTTGTTTTTTAATAATTCTTTTTCTTTCTTTTTTTTTTCTTTCTTTCTTCCTTTTTCCTTTTGCTTCTCTCTAATATTGTATCTTTGAAAATCCAACCTCTACTCTAGATTTTTAATCTTTGCTCTTAGGTTTTTGTGGTCAATTTTGTACATTTAAAAACCCAAACTTCACTATCCCAGTTTACCTGAGAGCGAGATTACTGGCTTGACCACTCTCTCCTCCTCTGGACTCTCTTTTTTCTCCACCAGGTGGCCTCTGTCTCTTTTCTCCCCCATCTCTCCTCTATCCAACTCTGTGAATCTCTGTGTGTTCCAGACTGTGGAGAACACCTAAGGAACTGGTTACTAGCAGGATTTCTCTCTCACCTTCTCATTCCTCTCTCTGATCCTCCTGGTCACCTCTGTCTACTTCCTCCCTCTCCTCTTCCCCGTATAACTCTGTAAATACCTCTGAGCGGTCCAGACTATAGAGCGCACATAAGGAAGTGACTACTGGCTAGCTTGCTCTCTTCTCTTTTGATCTCACTGCATCTCATTCCAGTTACCTCTAACTACCCCCTCCATCTTCTCTTCTCCTTATAACTCAGTGAACCTCTCTGAGTGTCCCTCAATGTGGAGAAACTTTTCATCTTTAACCTAGATGTTTTATCATCGGTGCTGTATAGATGGAGAAGTCTAGAGGCTACTGTAAAAATAAAACTGAAAACCAGAAGCAGGAGGCTTAAATCCAAAGCCTGAAAACATTAGAGAACTCTTGAATTCAGGGAACATTAAGCAATAGGAGCCCATCTAATGCCTTCATACCTACACCGAAACCAAGTTCCACCCAAGGGCCAACAAATTCCAAAACAAGACATACCACGCAAATTCTCCAGCAACACAGGAACACTCCCCTGAGCTTCAATATACAGGCAGCTCAAAATTATCCCAAAACCTTTGATGTCTCATAACCCATTACGGGTCACTCCATTGCACTCCAGAGAGAAGAAACCCAGCTCCACCCACCAAAACTCCAACACAAGCCTCCCTAACCAGGAAACCTTGACAAGCCACTGATAGAACCCCACACAAAGTGAGGAAGCTCAATAATAAAGAGAATTCCACAAATTCCCAGAATATAAAAAGGCCACCCCAAACGCAGCAATATAACCAAGATGAAGAGACAGAGGAATACTCAGCAGGCAAAGGAACAGGAGAGTTGCCCACCAAACCAAACAAAAGTGGAAGAAGTAGGGAATCTACCGGAGAAGGAATTCCGAATATTGATAGTGAAAATGATCCAAAATCTTGAAATCAAAATGGAATCACAGATAAATAGGCTAGAGACAAGGATTGAGAAGATGCAAGAAAGGTTTAACAAGGACCTAGAAGAAATAAAAAAGAGTCAAAATATAATGAATAATGCAATAAATGAGATCAGAAACACTCTGGAGGCAACAATTAGTAGAATAACGGAGGCAGAAGATAGGATTAGTGAAATAGAAGATAGAATGGTAGAAATAAATGAATCAGAGAGGAAACAAGAACAACGAATTAAAAGAAATGAGGACAATCTCAGAGACCTCCAGGACAATATGAAACGCCCCAACATTCGAATTATAGGAGTCCCAGAAGAAGAAGACAGAAAGAAAGATCATGAGAAAATCCTTGAGGAGATAATAGTTGAAAACTTCCCTAAAATGGGGAAGGAAGTAATCACCCAAGTCCAAGAAACACAGAGAGTTCCAAATAGGATAAACCCAAGGCGAAACACCCCAAGACACATATTAATCAAATTAACAAAGATCAAACACAAAGAACAAATATTAAAAGCAGCAAGGGAAAAACAACAAATAACACACAAGGGGATTCCCATTAGGATAACAGCTGATCTTTCAATAGAAACTCTTCAGGCCAGGAGGGAATGGCAAGACATACTTAAAGTGATGAAAGACAATAACCTACAGCCCAGAATACTGTACCCAGCAAGGATCTCATTCAAATATGAAGGAGAAATCAAAAGCTTTACAGACAAGCAAAAGCTGAGAGAATTCAGCACCACCAAACCAGCTCTCCAACAAATTCTAAAGGATATTCTCTAGACAGGAAACACGAAAAGGGTGTATAAACTCGAACCCAAAACAATAAAGTAAATGGTAACGGGATCACACTTATCAATAATTACCTTAAACGTAAATGGGTTGAACGCCCCAACCAAAAGACAAAGACTGGCCGAATGGATACGAAAACAAGACCCCTCTATATGCTGCTTACAAGAGACCCACCTCAAACAAGGGACACATACAGACTGAAAGTGAAGGGCTGGAAAAAGATATACCACGCAAACAGAGACCAAAAGAAAGCAGGAGTGGCAATACTCATATCCGATAAAATAGACTTTAAAACAAAGGCTGTGAAAAAAGACAAAGAAGGCCACTACATAATGATCAAAGGAACAATCCAAGAAGAAGATATAACAATTATAAATATATATGCCCCCAATATAGGAGCCCCGCAATATGTAAGACAAATGCTAACAAGTATGAAAGGGGAAATCAACAATAACACAATAATAGTGGGAGACTTTAATACCCCACTCACACCTATGGACAGATCAACTAAACAGAAAATTAACAAAGAAATGCAAACTTTAAATGATACATTAGATCAGTTAGACCTAATTGATATCTATAGGACATTTCACCCCAAAACAATGAATTTCACTTTTTTTTCAAGTGCTCATGGAACCTTCTCCAGGATAGATCACATCCTGGGCCATAAATCTAAACTTGATAAATTCAAAAAAATCGAAATCATTCCAAGCATCTTTTCTGACCATAATGCATTAAGATTAGATCTCAATTATAGGAGAAAAACTATTAAAAACTCCAACATATGGAGGTTGAACAACACACTTCTGAATAACCAACAAATCACAGAAGAAATCAAAAAAGAAATCAAAATATGCATAGAAATGAATGAAAATGAAAACACAACAACCCAAAACCTGTGGGACACTATAAAAGCAGTGCTAAGAGGAAAGTTCATAGCAATACAGGCATACCTCAAGAAACAAGAAAAAAGTCAAATAAATAACCTAACTCTGCAACTAAAGCAACTAGAAAAGGAAGAGTTGGAGAACCCCAGAGTTAGTAGAAGGAAAGAAATCTTAAAAATTAGGGCAGAAATAAATGCAAAAGAAACAAAAGAGACCATAGCAAAAATCAACAAAGCCAAAAGCTGGTTCTTTGAAAGGATAAATAAAATTGACAAACCATTAGCCAGACTCATCAAGAAGCAAAGAGAGAAAAATCAAATCAATAAAATTAGAAATGAAAATGGAGAGATCACAACAGACAACACAGAAATACAAAGGATCATAAGAGACTACTATAAGCAGTTGTATGCCAATAAAATGGACAACGTGGAAGAAATGGACAAATTCTTAGAAAAGTACAATTTTCCAAAACTGAACCAGGAAGAAATAGAAAATCTTAACAGACCCATCACAAGCACGGAAATTGAAATGGTAATCAGAAATCTTCCAGTAAACAAAAGCCCAGGTCCAGACGGCTTCACAGCTCAATTCTACCAAAAATTTCGAGAAGAGCTAACACCTATCCTCCTCAAACTCTTCCAGAAAATTGCAGAGGAAGGTAAACTTCCAAACTCATTCTATGAGGCCACCATCACCCTAATACCAAAACCTGACAAAGATGTCACAAAAAAGGAAAACTACAGGCCAATATCACTGATGAACATAGATGCAAAAATCCTCAACAAAATTCTAGCAATCAGAATCCAACAACACATTAAAAAGATCATACACCATGACCAAGTGGGCTTTATCCCAGGGATGCAAGGATTCTTCAATATCTGCAAATCAATCAATGTAATTCACCCCATTAACAAATTGAAAAATAAAAGCCATATGATTATCTCAATAGATGCAGAGAAGGCCTTTGACAAAATTCAACATCCATTTATGATAAAAACTCTCCAGAAAGCGGGAATAGAAGGAACATACCTCAACATAATAAAAGCTATATATGACAAACCCACAGCAAACATTATCCTCAATGGTGAAAAATTGAAAGCATTTCCCCTAAAGTCAGGAACAAGACAAGGGTGTCCACTTTCACCGCTACTATTCAACATAGTTCTGGAAGTTTTGGCCACAGCAATCAGAGCAGAAAAAGAAATAAAAGGAATCCAAATTGGAAAAGAAGAAGTAAAACTCTCACTGTTTGCAGATGACATGATCCTCTACACGGAAAACCCTAAAGACTCCACCAGAAAATTACTAGAGCTAATCAATGAATATAGTAAAGTTGCAGGATATAAAATCAACACACAGAAATCCCTTGCATTCCTATACACGAATAATGAGAAAGTAGAAAAAGAAATTAAGGAAACAATTCCATTCACCATTGCAACGAAAAGAATAAAATACTTAGGAATATATCTACCTAAAGAAACTAAAGACCTATATATAGAAAACTATAAAACACTGATGAAAGAAATCAAAGAGGACACTAATAGATGGAGAAATATACCATGTTCATGGATCGGAAGAATCAATATAGTGAAAATGAGTATACTACCCAAAGCAATTTACAAATTCAATGCAATCCCTGTCAAGCTACCAGCCACATTTTTCACAGAACTAGAACAAATAATTTCAAGATTTGTATGGAAATACAAAAAACCTCGAATAGCCAAAGCAATCTTGAGAAAGAAGAATGGAACTGGAGGAATCAACTTGCCTGACTTCAGGCTCTACTACAAAGCCCCAGTCATCAAGACAGTATGGTACTGGCACAAAGACAGACATATAGATCAATGGAACAAAATAGAAAGCCCAGAGATAAATCCACACACATATGGACACCTTATCTTTGACAAAGGAGGCAAGAATATACAATCTCTTTAACAAGTGGTGTTGGGAAAACTGGTCAACCACTTGTAAAAGAATGAAACTAGATCACTTTCTATCACCGTACACAAAAATAAACTCAAAATGGATTAAAGATCTAAATGTAAGATCAGAAACTATAAAACTCCTAGAGGAGAACATAGGCAAAACACTCTCAGACATAAATCACAGCAGGATCCTCTATGATCCACCTCCCAGAATTCTGGAAATAAAAGCAAAAATAAACAAATGGGATCTAATTAAAATTAAAAGCTTCTGTACAACAAAGGAAAATATAAGCAAGGTGAAAAGACAGCCTTCTGAATGGGAGAAAATAATAGCAAATGAAACAACTGACAAACAACTAATCTCAAAAATATACAAGCATCTTCTGCAGCTCAATTCCAGAAAAATAAACGACCCAATCAAAAAATGGTCCAAAGAACTAAATAGACATTTCTCCAAAGAAGACATACGGATGGCTAACAAATACATGAAAAGATGCTCAACATCACTCATTATTAGAGAAATGCAAATCAAAACCACAATGAGGTACCACTTCACACCAGTCAGAATGGCTGCGATCCAAAAATCTGCAAGCAATAAATGCTGGAGAGGGTGTGGAGAAAAGGGAACCCTCCTACACTGTTGGTGGGAATGCAAACTGGTACAGCCACTATGGAGAACAGTGTGGAGATTCCTTAAAAAAATTGCAAATAGAACTACCTTATGACCCAGCAATCCCACTTCTGGGCATACACACCGAGGAAACCAGAATTGAAAGAGACACATGTACCCCAATGTTCATCGCAGCACTGTTTATAATAGCCAGGACATGGAAACAACCTAGATGTCCATCAGCAGATGAATGGATAAGAAAGCTGTGGTACATATACACAATGGAGTATTACTCAGCCATTAAAAAGAATTCATATGAATCAGTTCTGATGAGATGGGTGAAACTGGAGCCAATTATAGAGAGTGAAGTAAGCCAGAAAGAAAAACACCAATACAGTATACTAACACATATATATGGAATTTAGGAAGATGGCAATGACGACCCTGTATGCAAGACAGGAAAAAAGACACAGATGTGTATAACGGACTTTTGGACTCAGAGGGAGAGGGAGAGGGTGGGATGATTTGGGAGAATGGGAATTCTAACATGTATACTGTCATGTAAGAATTGAATCGCCAGTCCATGTCTGACGTAGGGTGCAGCTTGCTTGCGGCTGGTGCATGGGGATGACCCAGAGAGATGTTGTGGGGAGGGAGGTGGGAGGGGGGTTCATGTTTGGGAACGCATGTAAGAATTAAAGATTTTAAAATTTAAAAAAAATAAAAAATTAAAAAAAAAAAAAAAAAGAGGAAGAAGCACCTGCAAGCCTACTTCAGCATCTCTTAGCTATTGCTGGGCAACTGAAAATGGCAGCAGCCACTGTGGACATAGGTGGAAAAAAAAAAAAAAAAGTTTACAGTGGAAGAGTGCTCTACTAGCTCTGACATCTTTATTTGAACCATTCATTTACAGATAAATAAACTTCTATTTTTATATGCCACAAAAAAAATAAATAAAATAAAATAAAATTGTAAATAATATTTTGAAGTATGAATATATTCAGGGGCAGTTTTAAATTCTTTACCTATATTAGCTAAGCTGACCTTTGCCATAACACTTTGATGTTAATATCATATTTCTCATACAAAATATGAGAAACTAAAACTGAGATACATTAAGTATCTTTCTCAAGGTCACCAGCTAGAAAGAGATAGAGCCAGAATCTAAAGCCACTTGGTCTGACTCAGAGCTGTGTAATCCTCCATCTTGTCATCTTGACTCCAAAAGTCATAAATAATTTGCATAATCTCAGACTATGCACATATATATATATATTAATTATAGAAAGTAAAATACAGTTATAATTGAAGTTTTTCTTTTTGTAATCTGTTTATATTTTATGATTTTATATCTCCTTTTCTTTTACTATATTTTAGGATTTTTGTTATGTGGTTTTAGCAGGAGTCTTCAGTTTCAGACAGAATCTTGATTATACTTGTTAGTAACCAAATCATTCTAAAATTTTCCTGCTGCAAGGAAAAGAGAACCTAGATCAAACTGCTTATTATAATATAGAGGATTCATCAGCTGATGTAACCGAAAAGTACAATAATAGATCAAATTTCAGGCATGTTCTATCATGGCCCTTGCTTCTGTTTTCTTGATTCTCTCTGGTCTTTCTCCAGGCTTTAGTTCTATCTTCATATTGGCTTTTCTTGAGACTCTTACAGTGGGCTAGCCCATAGCACCACTTAAAGAAATGACATTGTGACTTTATATTTTTTAAAAATCTCCACCATTGCTTATATCATGTTTTTATTGAAACACCAATCTTTTAGTTTAAATTTTTCAAAAGCCATTCTCTTCTCATAATTATACATTATCTAAATGAATTATAAATATATCATTGGTTTTCATTTTACAAGATAAGGTATTTAATTCATTTTTTTTTCAACCTACACAAGTCATGTAAGTTTTTTAAAAATAATCTGGAATTGATATTCAGATTATGATCATTGCATTTTCATCATTTGCATTATATAACTTCTCTTTGAAGAACACTATTTTTCAAATTTGCATCTATTTATGCAACAGAGGAGTTACCCCACATCAGAGGTAAGAACAGTGGCTGCACTTTGCTGGAGCAGCCGTGAAGAGAGACCCCATGTCGAAGGTAAGAGAAACCCAAGTAAGATGGTAGGCACTGAGAGAGAGGATCAGAGGGCAGACAGATTGAAACTACAATCATGGTCAGCTAGGTAATCTGATCACATGGACCACAGCCTTGTCTAACTCAATGAAACTAAGCCATGCCATGTGGGGCCACCAAAGATGGCCAGGTCATGGGGGAGAGGTCTGATGCAATGTGGTCCACTGGAGAAGGGAATGGCAAATCACTTCAGTATTCTTGCCTTGAGGACCCCATGGACAGTACAAAAAGGCAAAAAGATAGGACACTGAAAGATGAACTCCCTAGGTCAGTAGGTGCCCAATATGCTACTGGAGATCAGTGAAGAAATAACTCCAGAAAGAATGAAGGGATGGAGCCAAAGCAAAAACAACACCCAATTGTGAATGGGACTGGCGATGGAAGCAGGGTTCAATGCTGTAAAGAGCAATATTGCATAGGAACCTGGAATGTCAGTTCCATGAATAAAAGTAAAATGGAAGTGGTCAAACAGGAGATGGCAAGAGTGACACTGACATTTTAGGAATCAGTGAACTAAGATGGACTGGAATGGGTGAATTTAACTCAGATGACTATTATATCTACTACTGCAGGCAGGAATCCCTTAGAAGAAATGGAGTAGCCATCATAGTCAACAAAAGAGTCTGAAATGCAGTACTTGGATGCAATCTCAAAAACGGCCGAATGATTTCTGTTCATTTCCAAGGCAAACCATTCAATATCATGGTAATCCAAGTCTATGCCCTAACCAGTAATGCTGAAGAAGCTGAAGTTGAATAGTTCTATGAAGACCTGAAAGACCTTCTAGAACTAACACCAAAAAGGATGTCCTTTTCTTTATAGCGGACTGTCTAGGTGGGCGCAGGAGGGCCTAGAGGAGCTATCCCACGTTGAAGGTCAGGAAGGGCGGTGGTGAGGAGATACCCTTCGTCCAAGGTAAGGAGCAGCAGCTGCACTTTGCTGGAGCAGCTGTGAAGAGAGACCCCATGTCGAAGGTAAGAGAAACCCAAGTAAGATGGTAGGCACTGAGAGAGGGAATCAGAGGGCAGACAGACTGAAACTACAATCACAGACAACTAGGTAATCTGATCACATGGATGGTAGATGTTACAAGAGGACATCAGAGGGCAGACACACTGAAACCATACTCACAGAAAACTAGTCAATCTAATCACACTAGGACCACAGCCTTGCCTACTTAACGAAACTAAGCCATGCCCGCGGGGCAACCCAAGATGGGCAGGTCTCATGGTGGAGAGGTCTGACAGAATGTGGTCCACTGGAGAAAGTGAAAGTGAAAGTGAAGTCGCTCAGTCGTGTCTGACTTTGCGACCCCATGGACCGTAGCATACCAGGCTTCTCCGTCCATGGGATTTTCCAGGCAAGAGTACTGGAGTGAGTTGCCATTTCCTTCTCCAGGGGATCTTCCCAACCCAGGGATTGAACCCAAGTCTCCCGCATTGTAGGCAGACTCTTTACCCTCTGAGCCACCAGGGAAGCCCTGAAAAGAATGGCAAACCACTTCAGTATTCTTGCCTTGAGAACCCCATGGACAGTATGAAAAGGCAAAATGATAGGATACTGAAAGAGGAACTCCCCAGGTCAGTAGTTGCCCAATATGCTACTGGAGATCAGTGAAGAAATAACTCCAGAAAGAATGAAGGGATGGAGCCAAAGCAAAAACAATAAGCAGCTGTGGATGTGACTGGTGATAGAAGCAAGGTCTGATGCTGTAAAGAGCAATATTACGTAGGAATCTGGAATGTCAGGTCCATGAATCAAGGCAAATTGGAAGTGGTCAAACAAGAGATCGCAAGAGTGAACGTCGACATTCTAGGAATCAGCAAACTAAAATGAACTGGAATGGGGGAATTTAACTCAGAGGAGCATTACATCTACTACTGCGAGCAGGAATCGCTTAGAAGAAATGGAGTAGCAATCATGGTCAACAAGAGTCTGAAATGCAGTACTTGGATGCAATCTGAAAAAGGACAGAATGATCTCTGTTCATTTCCAAGGCAAACCATTCAATATCACAGTAATCCAAATCTATGCCCCAACCAGGAACCCTGAAGAAGCTGAAGTTAAACGGTTCTATGAAGACTTACAAGACCTCTTAGGACTAACACCCAAAAGAGATGTCCTTTTCATTATAGGGGACTGGAATGCAAAAGTAGGAAGTCAAAAAAACACCTGGAGTAACAAGCAAATTTGGCCTTGAAATACGGAACGAAGCAGGGCAAACACTAATAGAGTTTTGCCAAGAAAATGAACTGGTCATAGCAAACACCCTCTTCCAACAACACAAGAGAAGACTCTATACATGGACATCATGAGATGGTCAACACCAAAATCAGATTGATTATATTCTTTGCAGCCAAAGATGGAGAAGCTCTATACAGTTAACAAAAACAAGACCAGGAGCTGACTGTGGCTCAGATCATGAACTTCTTATTACCAAATTCACACTTACATTGAAGAAAGTAGGGAAAAGCACTAGACCATTAAGGTATGACCTAAATCAAATCCCTTATGATTATACAGTGGAAATGAAAAAATAGATTTAAGGGCCTAAATCTTATAGATAGAGTGCTTGATGAACTATGGAATGAGGTTCATGACATTGTACAGGAGACAGGGATCAAGACCATCCCTATGGAAAAGAAATGCAAAAAAGCAAAATGGCTGTCTGAGGAGGGCTTGCAAATAGCTGTGAACAGAAGAGAGGTGAAAAACAAAGGAGAAAAGGAAAGATATAAGCATCTGAATGCAGAGTACCAAAGAATAGCAAGAAGAGATAAGAAAGCCTTCTTCAGTGATCAATGCAAAGAAATAGAGGAAAAGAACAGAATGGGAAAGACTAGAGATCTCTTCAGGAAAATTAGAGATACCAAGGGAACATTTCCTGCAAAGATGGGCTCAATAAAGGACAGAAATGGTCTGGACCTAACAAAAGCAGATGATATTAAGAAAAGGTAGCAAGAATACACAGAAGAACTGTACAAAAAAGATCTTCATGACCCAGATAATCATGATGGTGTGATCACTCACCTAGAGCCAGACATCCTGGAATGTGAAGTCAAGTGGGCCTTAGAAAGTACCACTACAAACAAAGCTGGTGGAGGTGATGGAATTCCAATAGAGCTATTTCAAATCCTGAAAGATGATGCTGTGAAAGTGCTGTACTCGATATGCCAGCAAATTTGGAAAGGTCATCAGTGGCCACACAACTGGAAAAGGTCAGTTTTCATTCCAATCCCTAAGAAAGGCAATGCCAAAGAATGCTCAAACTACCACACAATTGCACTCATCTCACACGCTAGTAAAGTAATGCTCAAAATTCTCCAAGCAAGGCTTCAGCAATATGTGAACTGTGAACTTCCTGATGTTCAAGCTCGTCTTAGAAAAGGCAGAGGAACCAGAGATCAAATTGCCAACATCTGCTGGATCATGGAAAAAGCAAGAGAGTTCCAGAAAAACATCTATTTCTGTTTTACTGACTATGCCAAAGCCTTTGACTATGTGGATCACAATAAACTGTGGAAAATTCTGAGAGAGATGGGAATATCAGACCATCCTCTTGAGAAACCTGTATGCAGGTCAGGAAGCAACAGTTAGAACTGGACATGGAACAGACTGGTTCCAAATAGGAAAAGGAGTACGCCAAGACTGTACACTGTCACCCTGCTTATTTAACTTATATGCAGAGTACATCATGAGAAACGCTGGACTGGAAGAAGCACAAGCTAGAATCAAGATTACCGGGAGAAACATCAGTCACCTCAGATATGCAGACGACACCACCCTTATGGCAGAAAGTGAAGAGGAACTCAAAAGCCTCTTGATAAAAGTGAAGGAGGAGAGTGAAAAATTTGGCTTAAAGCTCAACATTCAGAAAACGAAGATCATGGTATCCGGACCCATCACTTCATGGAAATAGATGGGGAAACAGTGGAAACAGTGTCAGACTTCATTTTGGGAGGCTCCAAAATCACTGCAAATGGTGATTGCAGCCATGAAATTAAAAGACCCTTACACCTTGGAAGAGAAGTTATGACTACCCTAGATAGCATATTCAAAAGCAGGGACATTACTTTGCCGACTAAGGTCCATCTGGTCAAGGCTACGGTTTTTCCAGTAGTCATGTATAGATGTGAGAGTTGGACTGTGAAGAAGGCTGTGCACCGAGGAATTGATGCTTTTGAACTGTGATGTTGGAGTAGACTCTTGAGAATCCCTTGGACAGAAAGGAGATCCAACCAGTCCATTGTGAAGGAGATCAGCCCTGGGATTTCTTTGGGAGGAATGATGCTGAAGCTGAAACTCCTGTACTTTGGTCACCTCATGCGAAGAATTGACTCATTGGAAAAGACTCTGATGCTGGGAGAGATTGGGGGCAGGAGGAGAAGGGGACGACCGAGGATGAGATGGCTGGGTGGCATCAGTGATTAGATGGACATAAGTCTGAGTGAATCCGGGAGTTGGTGATGAACAGGGAGGCCTGGTGTGCTGCGATTCATGGTGTCACAAAGAGTTGGACACGACTGAGGGACTGAACTGAACTGGAATGCAAAAATAGGAAGTCAAGAAACACCTGGAGTAACAGGCAAATTTGACCTTGGAGTACAGAATGAAGCAGGGCAAAGGCTAATAGAATTCTGCCAAGAGACTGCAAAGGTCAGAACACAAGAGAAAACTCTACACGTGGACATCACCAGATGATTGACATCAAAATCAGATTGATTATATTCTTTGCATCCAAAGATGGACACGCTCTATATAGTCAGTGAAAACAAGACTGGGAGCTGACTGTGGCTGAGATCATGAACTCCTTATTGCCAAATTCAGACTGAAATTGAAGAAAGTGGAGAAAGCCACTAAACCATTCAGGTAGGACCTAAGTCAAATCACTTATGACTGACTATACAGTGGAAGTGAAAAATAGATTTAAGGGACCAAATCTGATAGACAGAGTGCCTGATGAACTATGAATGGAGGTTCGTTACATTGTACAGGAGACAAGAATCAAGACCATACCCAAGAATTAGAAATGCAAAAAAGTAAAATGTCTGTCTAAGGAGGCCTTACAAATATCTGTGAAAAAGGGAAGTGAAAAGCAAAGAAGAAAAGGAAAGACATACCCAGTTGAATGCAGAGTTCCAAAGAATAGCAAGGAGAGAAAAGAGGCCTTCCTCAGTGACCAATGAAAATAAATAGAGGATAACAATAGAATGGGAAATACTAGAGATCTCTTCAAGAAGAGCAGAGATACCAAGTGAACATTTCATGCAAATATGGGCTTCATAAAGCATAGAAATGGTAGGGACTTAACAGAAGCAGAAGATATTAAGAAGAGGTGGCAAGAATATGCAGAACTGTACAAAAAATGTCTTCATGACCCAGATAATCAGCGTGTGTTCACTCACCTAGAGCCAGACATCCTGGAATATGAAGTCAAGTGGGGCTTAGGAAGCATCACTATGAACAAAGCTAATGGAGATGATGGAATTCCAATTGAGCTATTTCGAATCCTAAAAGATAATGCTGTGAAAGTGCTGCACTCCATAAGCTAGCAAATTTGGAAAACTCAGCAGTGGCCACACGACTGGAAACTCAGTTTTCATTCCAATCCCAAAGAAAGGCAATGCCAAAGAATGTTCAAACTACTTCACAATTGTACTCATCTCACATGCATGTAAAGTAATGCTTAAAATTCTCCATGCCAGGCTTCAGCAATATGTGAACAGTGAAATTCCAGATGTTCAAGCTGGTTTTAGAAAAGGCAGAGGAACCAGAGATCAAATTGCCAACATCCACTGGATCATCGAAAAAGCAATAGAGTTCCAGAAAAGTGTCTATTTCTGCTTTATTGACCATGCCAAAATCTCTGACTATGTGGATCACAATAAACTGGAAAATTCTGAAAGAGATGGGAATATCAGACCACCTGACCTGCATCTTGAGAAACCTGTATGCAGGTCAGGAAGTGACAATTAGAACTGGACATGGAACAATAGACTGGTTCCAAATAGGAAAAGGAGTATGTCAAGGCTGTATATTGTTACCCTGCTTATTTAACTTATATGCAGAGTGCATGATGAGAAACGCTGGACTGGAGGAAGCACAAGCTGGAATAACGATTGCCGGGAGAAATATCAATAGCCTCAGATATGCAGATGACACCACTCTTATGGCAGAAAGCGAAGAACTGAAGAGCCTCTTGATGAAAGTGAAAGAGGAGAGTGAAAAAGTTGGCTTAAAACTCAACATTCAGAAAACTAAGATCATGCCATCTGGTCCCATCACTTCACGGCCAATAGATGGGGAAACAGTGTCTGACTTTATTTTTCTGGGCTCCAGAATCACTGCAGATGGTGACTGCAGCCATGAAATTAAAAGACACTTACTCCTTGGATGAAAAGTTATGACCAACCTAGACAGCATATTAAAAAGCAGAGACATTACTTTGCCAACAAAATTCCGTCTAGTCAAGGCTATTGTTTTTCCAGTATGCATGTATGAATGCAAGAGTTGGACTATAAAGAAAGCTGAGTACTGAAGAATTGATGCTTTTGAACTGTGGTGTTGGAGAAGACTCTTGAGAGTCCCTTAGACTGCAAGGAGATCCAACCAGTCCATTCTGAAGGAGATCAGTCCTGGGTACTCATTGGAAGGACTGATATTGAAGCCAAAACTGCAATACTTTATCCACCTGATGCAAAGAGCTGACTCATTGGAAAAGACCCTGATGCTGGGAAAGACTGAGGGCAGGAAGAGAAGTGGATGACAGAAGATGAGATGGATGGATGGCATCACTGACTCGATGGACATGGATTTGTGTGGACTTCGGGTGTTGGTGATGGACAGGGAGGCCTGGCGTGCTGCGGTTTATGGGGTCGCAAAGAGTCAGACACGACTGAGCAACTGAACTAAGTGAACTGATGTAATATATTTAACTATATATTTAAGATGTTGAGCTTTAAATATTAAGCTTCATATGTTAGAGTATTTCTGATATGGTTCTTAAATAAAAAGGGAAACACTTTTCTGGGAGACATGATTAATATCTATGTGCAGGAGGAAACGTGCAAGATGAGTCTGGAATCTTATGTTGTGTAAGATGAGTCTGAAATCTTATGTTATGAGAAAGAAGTAAGCACATACTAACACATACACACACAATGGAGAAGGTATGTAAAATAGACAGAGGTACTAACAATGAAAAACCTTCTGATATCCAAATATAGAGCAATTTGAAAAACAAAGTAAATAAAGTAGCAACAGATGATAATCCAAAGTATAAAATAAATATGCGTGTTTCTCCCTTATGTGAATAAACAATTGATACATAAATAAAAGGGGGAGAATAGAAAAATAACCCATGTAGAAAATTTTCAATTAATTTTTATAGATACAGCCCACTCTGTGAAGTGAAACATAATTCTGCACTCTTGAAATGTGCGCTATACATAGTGACTTTCTTCCAAAACATAAAGGGGAAGAAAGAACTTTAGAGTAGAGAATTCTGACAAAAACTCAGTAAGCTGACAAAACTCAGTAAGCTGACAGATACAGGTTAACATGAACAGTGAAAGTCATATTGATAGTAGGTACCCTTGTAATATCACATGAAAAAAATGACACTTTACCTTTCGGTTCTGATTGCAAAAAACCTATAATTTTAGTTTTAACCATGAGAAACATAAGATAAATCCAAGTCTAAGGACATTTTATTAAAAAAAAAAAACTAACTATTACTCCTTGACAGTCAAGGTTCATAGAAAACAAGTCTAAGGTGTCACAGACAAAAGAACACTTAAAGGAGACATGATAACTAAACGTAATATATTCTGGATAGGCTCCTGGAAGGGGAAAAGAACATTAGGTAAGAACTAAACTGAATAACTAACTATTAATTTAGTTAATAATAAGTGTAACTAAGATATAATGCTCATGTAAAATGTTAATAATATGAAAACTCACTGTTCAGGTGTATGGGAACTCTATACACTGCCAACACAATTTTTCTGTAAGTCTAAACCCAGTCAAAAATGAAAAAGCTATTTAATAAGATTATATACAAATATTTTTGTAGGCTTCCTCTTTGAAGTTCAATATAATAATGTGTCTGAATCACCATTGCAAATATTTGAGAATTAAAGTTAGGCCAGGAATCCTCAGGTTTTGGTCTTTGTACATTTTCAAGCAATGTTCTCCATTTAAAATATAAACATAAAGTAACTATTTTTGTTCAGTTTCTTTGATTTATCAGAGCACTAAAATCCCTTAATCAGAGCGATGACTTCAGGGTTGGCACTGGAATTTATATGGGAGCTATAAGAGGTCAATTTTTCTTCTCCACTAGACTTGAATCAGAGACACTGGCTAATACTGCTAAGCACATCTTGCCACTCTAGCAGAACAGGAACACACACAGACAAACGGGAGAAAGTTTTGCAAAAGAAGAGACAATACTAGTCATATAGTTTATACCCAATGTCAGATCATATTTGAAACCTATACTTGGTCTTGTCAGTTTTCTTTTGCAAAAAGTAGCTATGGCTTTTGCCCGCAAAACACTCTTAACTGATACAGAAGGATTTGTAGTTGAGGAAGAGAAAGAAGTTCCATCCATTGTTTGATGCTGTTTTCCTCAAAAATCTCATATTATTTCCATATTTAATAAAGTCAAGCCATGTTCCTTACCTCTCATCTCTGTCTCATCACTTCACTTATCCTTTCTTCCTACTTCTCCCATTCATATTTATTTCTGATTAAAAAAGTCGATTGTCTCTTTTGCTCTGCTTTTATCTCATCTTCCACCTCAAAGATCTCACTTTGTTACTTTGCTGAATAAGAACAGTTAAATGAAAAGAATTCTGGTGACAGTAGTTAAGATAGTACATTTTCATCTTGCTTCATACTGTTGCTAATTTACTTGGTTGTAATGACCAACATTATTTACAGTAGCAAAAATATGTCAGCAACCGTAGTGTCCAGCAATAGATGAATGGATGAAGAAGATATATATATATATATAAACATTGGAATATTACTCAGCCATAAAATGAATGAAATCTTGTGACAATATGCATAGATCTAGAGAGTATTATGCTACACGAAATGTCAAACAGAGAAAGACAAATACTGTATTATTTAATTTATGTGTAGAATCTGAAAAACAAAATAAATGAACAAACATGATTAATAGAAACAGTCATAAATACAGAGAACAGATAGTTGCCAGAGAGAAGAGGGGACAGGCAGATGAAAGAAATAGGTGAGGAAGATTAAGAAATACAGAACTCTAGTTATAAAATCGGAGAAGGCAATAGTAACCCACTCCAGTACTCTTGCTTGGAAAATCCCATGGGTGGAGGAGCCTGGTAGACTGCAGTCCTTGGGGTTGCTAAGAGTCAGACACAACTGAAGTGACTTAGCAGCAGCAGCAGCAGTTACAAAATAAATGAGTCACAGGCATGGAATATACAATGTGGGGAATACAGTTAATAATTATGTAATCTCTTTGTATAGTGTTAGATGATAACTAGAATTATGGTGGTGGTCATTTAAAATGTATACAAATATTGAATCACTACATTGTCTGCCAGAACATAACGTAATATACCAAGTCAACAACAAAACGAAAAACTCAAGAAAAAAAAATGATGATTTGTGATTACCAGAAGTAGGAGGCAGGGTGAGGGCAATTGGATGCAGGCAGCAAAAAGGTACAAACTTATAGCAATAACACAAATAAATACTAGGGATGTAATGTACAGCATAATATAATTAGCACTACTGGATATTATGTATTAAAGTTGTTAAGGGGGTAAATCCTAAGAATTTTTATATCAAGGGAAACCTTTTTTTTCTATTCATTTTGTTTTATATCTATATGAAATGGTAGATGTTTGCTAAACTTACTGTGTAATCATTTCATGATATATATTAGTCAAATCATTATGCTGTACACTTTAGATTTATATAGGGATCTATGTCAGTTATCAAAGAAGGCGATGGCACCCCACTCCAGTACTCTTGCCTGGAAAATCCCATAGACGGAGCAGCCTGGTAGGCTGCAGTCCATGGGGTCACTGGGAGTCAGACACGACTGAGCAACTTCACTTTCACTTTTCGCTTTCATGCTTTGGAGAAGGAAATGGCAACCCACTCCAGTGTTCTTACCTGGAGAATCCCAGGGACGGGGGAGCCTGGTGGGCTGCCATCTATGGGGTCGCACAGAGTCGGACACAACTGAAGCGACTTAGCAGCAGCAGCATGTCAGTTGTATTTCAATTAAACTGGGAGGGAAAAAAATGATTATAAACGCCTTTAGAGCAGAGACCCTGTCATATCTGAGTTTTATTGTAAATCCAGAACAGGCCACACTCTTGATAAATAAACTTGATAAAGACACAATACTTGTTATGTGTTATTTGTCTGAGAGCAGGAAAATAAACAGTATTTGAATAGTCAAAAGCTATCTAAACAGAAATGGTTTTGTTGTGAACTTGTCCTTTATTTCTATAAAATACCAAGTATCCATGTTTTCTTTTAGGAAACATAGCATTCAGGCTAAAAATTTTTATGTGTCCTACAACTCTAAAATCCATGAATCTAAAAGACTTTCAGTCCTCTTCCATTCCTTTATCTGCAATTTGGTGACTCTAGTTTAATCCAAGTCAAAATATTTTATTTTCCTCTATATGCCATTGTAGTGACATCGTGGAAAGGACTAAGGATTCCAAAAGTATTCTTAGAATAGCAGATGTAGTACTAGTCAATGTTAGTGCTAATCCCACCAGAAGCAACAAGAAAAATGCAAACGCAATTAATGTCTTGTCTCATAGTTTTCATAGGATAAAAATAAAAATGGTTATTTAGGAAAAGCATAATTCATACTGAAATTCTTATTGAAATCAGAGTTAATTTTATTCAATGCCTGCTTATGAAGGTGGGAAGATAGAGAGACATGAGGTCATTTAATAAATTTTTCCTGTTAGTATTCACAGGTTGTTTAAGATATATAACAATATAAAATAGTCTGATGGCACCCAATTAAAAAAACAGAGTAAAAATTATAGTATTGCATTTGATTTCACAAATGCAATTTTGACTGCATGTGATTTCTAAAAATGCCATTGTTTGCCTCTAAAATGGAAAAAATGAATTGTACTTTCACTCTAGTTTTACTTGGAAAAATAAATAACACAAAAAAAATACTTAAGAGTAGGAATTAGTACATAATATTCAACATATGTTAGCCGAGTCATTAGTATGACTGTGAATAGATACCAAGATTTCTGATGATTTCACCTAATACAAAAGTAGATTGTTTAAATGTCTGGAACAATATTTACAGTATCTAAAATAATTTATTTTATTGGTTGCTAAATTCTCAATGCCTTAGTGTGGTAATCTGCCTGTAGATATTCCAGAGAAACTATGGCATATAAGTATGCACAGATTTCCTACACATATCTGTTCAAAAGACTATTTAGTATTTTTATTAGAGTGTTTTAAGGCCAGAGTGAATTCAAGATCATATTTCATTTAAGTATCTGAGATTCATATAGTCCATATGCATCTGAAAATTTTAGGTAGGATTATTATTTTTCTTTGAAAAATGAGGGGTCTAATAAGATACCTGACCTCTGCTAAAAGAGAATCAAGGTAGTATCCATAAGTAGAGCTAGAATTTGCTTAATAATATAATTTAAATTTTAGCCAACAAAAGAAAAAGAAGCATAAATGGCAAAGGTCCACATCAAGGAGAGAACATTAAGGAGTAAGTAAGACTGAGATTTCAAGTGACATTAACTGTGGAGGGGGAAGAATCAGGAGAAAAATTACCTTAAGTAAGTTTTATGGCTCCTGTATGACTTGGACTATACCACTGGCAACAATATCCTAATAATTTTTCTTCTTCCCTAGTTTTTATGAATTTTGGTTGTCTTCATTGCCAGAATCCCATGCTTTATTGGTATGCTTGTGGTAGCATCTCTGCTCAGGTTTAATTCACAGTATTAAAATTTAAAAATAATTTAAAAATCACTTATTTTTAGACCAGTTCCTCCTGATTCGCTGATCATGTAAACTGATTAAAGCAGAAAGTGGATAATGAATTTAAGCTTTGGTTCTCAAACTCCTGTGATTCACTCAAAGTATAGCCCATGGCCCCATCTGGAGTCCTGTTCAGTTCAGTTCAGTTCAGTTCATTTCAGTTCAGTTCAGTAGCTCAGTCGTGTCCGACTCTTTGCAACCCCATGAATCGCAGCACACCAGGCCTCCCTGTCCATCACCATCTCCTGGAATTCACTCAGACTCACGTCCATTGAGTCCGTGATGCCATCCAGCCATCTCATCCTCAGTTGTCCCCTTCTCCTGCTGCCCCCAATGCCTCCCAGCATCAGAGTCTTTTCCAATGAGTCAACTCTTCTCATGGGGTGGCCAAAGTATTGGAGTTTCAGCTTTAGCATCATTCCTTCCAAAGAAATCCCAGGGTTGATCTCCTTCAGAATGGACTGGTTGGATCTCCTTGCAGTCCAAGGGACTCTCAAGAGTCTTCTCCAACACCACAGTTCAAACGCGTCAATTTTTCGGCGCTCAGCCTTCTTCACAGTCCAACTCTCACATCCATACATGACCACAAGAAAACCATAGCCTTGACTAGACGGACCTCAGTCAGCAAAGTAATGTCTCTGCTTTTGAATATACTGTCTAGATTGGTCATAGAAACACTAAATCCTTGGCCCCATCCCACCAAAACTGAATCACAGTCTGCATTGAACAAGATATCCAGGAAATGTGTTAGTATATTAATATCTGAGAAGTACCACTTATTAAAAATTCAGATTCTTGAGTAGGCTACCTGGAGATTCTGCTTCAACAAGTCTCCAGTAAGTGTCTAGAAACTTGCAACTAAACAATTATCCTAGTTGATTAGGACACTGACATCCCGAGAAACATTTTTTTTAAAAGATGAACTTATTGTGAGGGTCATCCTAGGTGTATTTAAATAAATATGAAGGGTATTCTAGGAACTGAGCTTTTTAAACTTACCTAATGCATCCTGGATGATGGCATGCACAATACTCCCAGAGCTGGGGAAACGGTTTTAGCGGAGGCTGCTTTTCTGATGCTCTGCGCTTCCCATACTCAAAGCCAAGTCAGAAAAGGCAAGCATTATGGGCCCAGCCCTAGACTCTGAAAATGCACAGTCTACTGTGATAGACTCTTATGTGCATTTTGTTTAGTGAAAAGGAAGACTTGTGGGCCAAACAGGAGAAACTTGAAATAACATTCAGTGAAATAATCCCATTTTTAGGTTCACCTCTGTATCTAATCTAATGATTTGCCTTTCATTCTTCCCTTCTTTAGCCAGTCTATGAGAGAATCACAAAAGCTTTTGCCTTTTTGAATTAGAAGCACCTGATTTGGTAGTTTTCTTATCATAAACAAGCCATGTAGTCATGAGAGTAACACAAAGGTGAGGCAGTAAAATTCCCCCAGAGCACTGTAATAATGAGATACTATTAATTCCAACCCCACCCCCAAAGGAAATTAAAACTGCAATGTTCCTTCACTTCTGGCAGGAACATAAATTGATACAACCTTTCTGGAAAGCAATTTGGCATTATACTTCAAAAAATTTTTTAATGTTCATACTCTTTAAACCAGCAATTCCTTCTCCAGTAATTTTTCCTAAGGTGACATGAACAAAGATTTATGTACAAAACCTTCATGGCTATGTTACTTGTAGGAACAAAAATTGATACCACCTTTTATATTCAATAATAGAGAAGGGGTTAAATATTGTGGTAGCTATGTGATAGGGGCATGATTAAATTATGTAAATTGATTCAATATGGTCTGTGACAGACATAGTAATTAGCAAACAGAATTCTGGATTAGTATCTGTTCAAAATGGGAGAGTAAAATCTTACATCGATATGAAATGGATAAGGCAGACTATTGTAGTGGAGAAGACACATAGTGTAGGTCAAAAAGAATTACAGTCTAGTCTAGGCTCAAGGATATACAACCTAGGGGACTAGATCTACTTATTCATCAACTCTGAGATCAAATTTTCTACCTGCATAATGGGAATTCATACTATCTTACCTGAAATATTTTGTTTTTATGTGTCTGTGAACATCTAAAATTCTATATATGAAAGTTCACTTCAACACAGTGTTATGTAAGTGTGCTAGTTAAGTGATAATTATGAAGAAGATTTAGACCCAGAGGGAAAACTCTTGGTTGGGAGAATTTGTAGGATACAAGAGTTCTGCAAGTAATATTGGAAAAACATGATTCCTATTATTACAATATGCCCACACTTATCATGACCACTGATTTTTGTAGAAAGAAACCTGTCCCCAGATATGGTATACATTTGTTAAGAGAAAACTAATGCCCAGTTCCTTCACTTTTGAGCTATGTTCTTTGGTACAGTTAATTCCAATTGCATCACTCAGAGTAGAGATGTGATTTTAATGTTATCACAATGCATACATACATACAAACACACAAATTATAACAACATGAGGTGTTAGATATATTAACTAACCTTATTATAGTAATAATTTTGCAAAATATATGTATATCAAATTATCATCTTGCAAAACTTCAGTTGACATAATGTAATAAATAATATCTCAATAAAGTTGGGAAAAAAGGAAAATATTGGACATATGACTCAACCCCACAAAATAAATTATTCTTTTGTCCAGGCTATAGATAGAAGAGATATTCTGTTTTCTGCTACCAGGCTTTAACCTTGAAGGACATATTTGAACTTGCCTGTAGCCACTTTGCTATCATGTGGCACCTGGACATACAATTAATATGGCAGAGAACTGAGCCAAAAATAGAGGGCAATGGGCTGTCTTGCTTCATTTGAATTAAACCTTCCTCTGCATTAAGCCTTTTCATTATTTAAGTAAGCTAGTTAAAAGTAAACTAATTAGAAGCTTTCCATTGTTAGTCAATTTGAGTTTGTTTTCTTGACCCAGTCAAAAGAGCCCTGATAGTATTAATATAATATATAAATATGAGTTATTAGTACTACATTGTTTTCATTACACACAAGTTTAAACAGGCATCTATTCAAAAATATATTATCTGTTAACAATGAATGATTTGAGATACAATTTTTGGGACATAGAAAATATAAATCCATCATTAAACACTTCCTAGAAATAAATTTCCAGAAAAATCCATCCACTATAATGCCACATGACAAACCATAAAATGACTGAATATACTAATTTTGTTTATACTTAAGAAACTATACAATTTCTCAAAGTGAGTTAAAGATAATAAAATAAGGCATGAATTTAGTAACTATATTATAAACCACTTGGAAAATTGTATGGTCTAGTGGGAAGGCTTACAAGTCTGGTTGTGCTAGGATCAACATCTCTGAAATTCTGTTTCCCTACTTGACATCATGTGATAAAATTCTCATAGAGTTCATCCATCTGAAGTGCGTGGGGCAATGCCAAGCATATACAGCAGGAACTACTACTAGGTACTGAGTAAAACTTCATTTCCTCCTTCCCTCCCCACAGTAAAATAAACACATGATATCCTTACACTTGGATGAAATCCTAAAACTCATTCTATTAATTCTGGATCTTCTCCCAATGCAATTCTTATATAATATTCTGAAATGATAGACGTTTCAATACATACTTGGGGAAATGTTTTAAATTTGAAATTCCCTAAAAATGTATTGACAGATTACATAAAACTGGTGAAATTAGAAGTGTATGGTTTTTTATGGCTAAGTATGGATTAAGCTATTTGAACTGAAGAGTGCATATTTCTCTAGAGGAAACAGCATCAAGCAGGATGTGAAAGATTCTGAAAGCAGAAGCAGGGCTATTAAACTGTATGGTGATCTAGGGGATGGAGTAGATAGTGAGGAGCTAAATTTCTGCTGATCACCAAAAATTACTTAGGTTGGTGAAAAAACAGGCAGGATTATGAGGAAATCCAGAAGGATCTAATTAAATTGGGTGATTGGGCACTGTGATGACAGATTAAATTTAGTGCAGATAAGTGCAAGGTAAGGCATATTGAGAAACATAATTTGAACTTTCCATGTATGCTGATGGGTTCTGAATTAGCCTGAACCTCTTAGGGAAAGCATTTAGAAGTCATTATGGATAGTTCAATGAGAAAGCTGCTCAATATGGAAGAGCATTTAGAGTAACCAATAGAACACTTATGGGTATTAATTTGAGCATGTGGAATAATATGAAAACTATTAACATGAAATTACATAAATCAATGGAATTCTCATATTTGGCTAAACTTATTTTAGGTAGTTTATCAGAAAATACTAAGGTATAGTTGGCAAGTGTGTTCAATTTTTAAATTAAAAGTGGACAAATAGATTGTGCATTTGTTTAAGAGTACAATTGCAGCAAGACACAGATTTAACAGGCTCAAAAAATAATGAGTGTTTCAGCAAAAATCTTTGGCCATTTCTTTTCAATAAATACTAAAATATGAAGATAAGATGATATTGGAAGAACTAAAATCTACATTTTAACAGAAATACCTTTAACATGACTCAAAATCAATCTGTAATTCACTAGTGAAGTAAATCATTGAGTCAAATAGTTCAGCAAATCATAGGATTAGATATTTAAATGACTATGAATATACTTGCAGCTATACTAGCTACATCAGGTTCAGATGCCACACATTTATCAATCCCCTTGCTCCAGTGTGCTGAGAAATCATCTATGCAGCTCAGGGAAGATTTGTTGTTGTTTTTTTTTAGTTTAGTAATATACCTTATAAGTGACTGGAAAAACCATATAACAATTGGTCATTATATTATTTATTTTAAAAGAAAACTATTTTATCATCCTATATGAGTTTATAATTTTTAAAATATGCAGTGATGTGTATTAGGCATAATATTGTTGATGCAGGTACTACTCAGTTATAAGGATCATAGGAAAACTTTAAAAAAAGTAACTAAATGAATATAAATGTTAAAATTGCATTTATGTTATTGTTGTAGTTCATTAATTTAATAAATGTGATTAAGCATTTACACTGTTTCAGGAAATGCAGAAGTTACAAAGAACCCAGAACGAATAAGACCCCAGATGCTTCAAATCATAAAGTGGAATAAAAGCAGGATATTTAAAACAGGTACATGCTTATGTTTTACGTATTGTTGTTATTGTTCTGTTGCTAAATAATGTTCAACTGTTTTGAGACCTTAGGACTATAGCCTACCAGGCTCCTCTGTCCATGGAATTTCCCAGGCAAGAATACTGGAGTGTGTTGTTGCCATTACTTTCTCCATGGGATCTTCCCGATTAAGAGATCAAACTTGAGTTTCCTGCATTGGCAGGCAGATTTTTTTACCACTTAGGTAGCAATACAATATCTAGAGTTCAAATATTGCAACTGGGCTAGGCGAACTTACTTTCAAAGAGGACACTGGAAAGTTTCAGAGGAAAAATAATGATAAAAAAGCTGAGAGATAGGAGAGCTTTTTGTTAAGAGAGAGAAAAGTGTATTCATTTCAGGGAAAACAATCCAAGGAAAAACACAGAAATCATATGTGGCAGGTTGTGGAGAACTGCATACATTTGTAGATGGGTTCTTGTGATGCAAGATTTTAACGGTATGGTTATTTTTTTCTAAAACAACTATTTTGGAAGGACTAGAGTCGTATGAAACAATTAAGAAGTAAACCCGTGGCGATTCATGTCAATGTATGGCAAAACCAATACAGTATTGTAAAGTAAAATAAAGTAAAAATTAAAATTTAAAGAGAAAACAATTGTTAATTCCATGATTTAAAAGTTTATTTTTCTACCCTCCCTGCCCCCCAAAAAAGGGTCAAAAACTTTGGCTGAGTATGTATATTTCTTAGGCCTTTCAGTTGAGCTCAGTTCAGTCGCTCAGTTGGGTCCACCTCTTTGAGATCCCGTAGAATGCAGCATGTGAGGATTCCCTGTCCACCTCCTGGAGCTTGCTCAAACTCATGTCCATCGAGTTGGTGATGCCATTCAACCATCACATCCTCTGTCATACCCTTCACCTCCTACTTTCAATTTTTCCCAGCATCAGGGTCTTTTCAAATGAGTCAGCTCATTGAATAAGGTGGCCAAAGTATTGGAGTTTCAGCTTCAACATCAGTCCTTTCAATGAATACTCGACTGATCTCATTTAGGATGGATTGGTTGGATCTCCTTGCAGTCTAAGGGACTCTAAAGAGTTTTCTCCAACTCCACAGTTCTAAAGCATCAATTCTTTGGTCCTCAGCTTTCTTTATATTCCAACTGTCACATCCATACATGATTACTGGAAAAAACATAGGCTTGACTAGATGGACCTTTTCTGACAAAGAAATTTCTCTCCTCTTTAATATGCTGTCTAGGTTGGTCAAAACTTTCCTTCCAATGAGTAAGTGTCTTTTAATTTCATGGCTACAATCACCATCTGCAGTGATTTTGGAGCCCAGAAAAATAAAGACAGCCACTGTTTCCACTGTTTCCCCATCTCTTTGCCATGAAGTGATGGGATTGGATGCCATGATCTTAGTTTTCTGAATGTTGAGCTTTAAGCCAACTTTTTCACTCTCCTCTTTCACTTTCATCAAGAGCTCTCTAGTTCTTCTTCACTTTCTGCCATAAGGGTGGTGTCATCTGCATATCTGAGGTTATTGATATTTCTCCTTGCAATCTTGATTCCAGCTTGTGCTTCATCCAGCCCAGTATTTCTCATGATGTACTCTGCATATAAGTTAAATAAGCTGGGTGACAATATACAGCCTTGACATATTGCTTTCCCAATTTGGAACCAGTCTGTTGTTCCAAGTCCAGTTCTAACTGGTGCTTCCTGACCTGAATACAGTGTCTCAAGATGCAAGTCAGGTGGTCTGGTATTCCCATCACCTTCACAGTTTTCCACAGTTTATTGTGATCTACACAGTCAAAGGCTTGGCATAGTTAATAAAGCAGAAATAGATGTTTTTCTGGAACTCTCTTGCTTTTTCCATGATCCAGCAGATGTTGGCAATTTGATCTCTGGTTCCTCTGCCTCTTCTAAAACCAGCTTGAATATCTGGAAGTTCACAGTTCACGTATTGCTGAAGCCTGGCTTGGAGAATTTTAAGCATTTCTTTTCTAGCATGTGAGATGAGTGTAACTATGTGGTAGCTTGAGCATTCCTTGACATTGCCTTTCTTTGGGATTGGAATGAAAACTGACATTTTCCAGTCCTGTGGCCACTGCTGAGTTTTCCAAATTAGCTGGCATATTGAGTGCAGCACTTTCACAGCATCATCTTTTAGGATTTGAAATAGCTCAACTGGAATTCCATCAGCTCCCCTTAGTTTTATTTGTAGTGATGCTTCCTATGGCCCACTTGACTTCACATTCCAGGATGTCTGGCTCTAGGTGAGTGGTCACGCCATCGTGATTATGTGAGTCATGAAGATCTATTCTGTACAGTTCTTCTGTGTATTCTTGCCACTTCTTCTTAATATCTTCTGCTTCTGTTAGGCCCATACCATTTCTGTCCTTTATTGAGCCCATCTTTGCAGGAAATGTTCCCTTGATATCTCTAATTTTCTTGAAGAGATCTCTAGAGTTTCCCATTCTGTTGTTTTCCTCTATTTCTTTGCACTGATCACTGAGGAAGGCTTTCTTATCTCTCCTTGCTATTCTTTGGAACTGTATTCAGATGCTTATATCTTTCCTTTTCTCCTTTGCTTTTTGCTTCTTTTCTTTTCACAGCTATTTGTAAGGCCTCCTCAGACAGCCATTTTGCTTTCTTGCATTTCTTTTCTTGAGGATGGTCTTGATCCCTATCTCCTGTACAATGCCATGAACCTCTGTCCATTCTTCATCAGGCACTCTATCAGATCTAATCCCTTAAATCTATTTCTCAGTTCCACTGTATAATCTTAATGGATTTGATTTAGGTTATACCTGAATGGTCTCTTGGTTTTCCCCACTTTCTTCACTTTCAGTCTGAATTTGGTAATAAGGAGTTTATGAGCTGAGCCACAGTCAGATTATGGACTATATTCAACTATATCCCAATATAAAATTCATGATAGCTCAGTTGGTAAACAATCCACCTCTTTTGTGGCTCAGCTGGTAAAGAATCCGCCTCTTCCCTTGTGGCTCAGCTGGTAAGGAATCGCCTGCAATGTGGGAGTCCTGGGTTCGATTCCTGGGTTGTGAAGGTCCCCGGGAGAAGTGAAAGGCTACTCACTCCAGTATTCTTGCCTGGAGAATTCCATGGACTCTATGCGGGAGGGAGGGCAGAAGTCTCAAAGAGACATGACTGAGCAACTTTCACTTTCATGGGGATATTTGTATTTGGTTTGGAACTGCTGTACTTTGCAAGCATCATCATCCTATAGCCAGCCCAGAATATGTACGAGAGAATGTGAATAGGGCTGCATGTTTGTTGAAGGCAAGTTGACAGGGGTAGAGAACAATGTCGGGGAAAATGTCCAGTGGAAGAAATCAACACTGTCATGCACTTCATCTTTTGTTTACTTTAAACCCTAATGTAGTTAACTAGAAAATGTAATCTAAAATCCAGAAATAGGACCAACTTTTAAATTGAAAAACAACAAATAAAAAAATCTTGAATTTTCATCTCCTTGACTTGACCTTTTATGTATAAATATGTAGACTCTACCCATTTTGAACTCTTTTGTGTACAACTATGAAGGGATTGAGAACAAACCTAGACATTAAAAGCTGAAAACCTGAATTTATCTGAATGTGTTTATTTACTAAAGCTTTGGGAACTTGCCATTGGGAACTTGTTTAACCTTTAAACCTGTTTCTTCATCTGTCAAAATGAAGATGATTTGCATTTCTAATATGGTGAAGAGGATCAATAACACAGAGTTTAAGTTCTTAGTTACCTTAAGACAAGTAAATTAGTGTTATCTTCACAAATTTTTATGGTCTACCTTTTGATATTATTCTATACAAAAGTGAATTTCACCTATAAACTCAAATTTGTAATGTTTATTTAATAAACCCAATGTATAACATTATGAAAAAGATTTTTTTCTTCCTCTTTAATTTTACATATTAATTTGTAAACTGTTAAAGGATATTTATGCTCCACTTAAGTAGACCTAAATCTGGATATACATACAGATATAGAGTTGCATCTGTATGTAAATTACAGAGACATTAATGTCCCTCATAACACTATTTCTGATTGTTAAATAATTATTTGCATTTATTTTGACATGTCCTAAAATATAATTTTGAGTCTCAAGGAAGTTTCTGTTTTAGTAAAAGTATATAATTACAGACCCTTATAGTAGGAAGGCCTATAAGATCAACCAGTTTGGCCCACTAATAATAATGGCAGCTACTGCTTTTTCTAGAGCTGTCTATAGGTTAGTGACTATGACAGTTATTTTACAGTCTCCTACTGAATTTCATTTAATCCTCAAAACATCCACCAATGTCATTAATCTCATTTTTCAGTAGAAGAGTTTGAGATTTATAGATGTCAAGTATCTTGCTCTTGGGCACATGGTTACTAAGTGTCTTATCTTGGATTTAATTATAGGTCTCTCTCTCCTACTCCCCTCTCTGCCAAATCTATGATTTCAATCATAGTTTTATATTGTCTTTTCCCTGAGAGTTAATTCTCATCATTGATATGTGTCCCAAGCAGTCATCCTACTGATCTTGCCCCATCCTGAAGATCTGCAAAACTCACTACCTCTGTCTACTGGTGGTTCACTCTATCTTTGTACAGTTTTATTATCAATCTGGAATTTATTTTTTGTTGTTTCTATTAATAAGTTATAGTTCTACACTAGGAGGGATTATTTACTACCCTATTTATATGAAATAAATACTATAAAATTTGGCCAACAGACACAGTTAAAAAATTCTTAAAGTTTGCAAACAATAAATGGCTATATTTCTTTTTAAAATTCTCTCATCAAAGCTTCTCAATCTAAGGGCAAATGCTTGATGTGTAGAAATTTGAAAATATATTCCAGTGCTAATCTGAAGAGAGAGGCAAGGTTGAATTAGCCATAAATATGTAATAAACATTAGTTGTTGTAATGCTCAGATAAATGTGAACCAGAAAAGTGGAAAGTTTACTAGGAAAGAAAGATTATCAAGGTATAAAGTTTTGTAAGTTCAGAGAGAAAGAACTATGGGGAGGAGAAAGAAAACAAAAAAACACTCCAACAAAGAGGCTCTAGCTCAGACAATGAAGGGAAACACTAGGGGAAATATCTAGTAAGTGTGTTACCATTAAAACATCATAAGTAACATTAAAATTGCATCTTTGAAAGAAAGAATTGTATTAAAAATTAGTGAGAAGACAAAAAGATTGCAAGTTCTGATTTCAGTATATTTGATAATCTAATGTTATGTAGAAATTATATTAAAACAATTCTTCATTAGGAATGACAATGAAATGCCCTGTGTTATTAGTATTGTCAGCTGTAAGTATAGTTATGTCATATTATATCATGTGTGTGTATATAGTGTGGTGTATATATATATATATATAATTTATTTATATTCTTTTTATCAGTCAGGATCCAAGTTAACAAAATGAAGCCAATGTTAACTACTTCATACAGATGGAATTAATACAATGAATTTGTTACAGTTGATGACAAAATTGTGAACTTGAGGAGAATAGATGCTACCATTCTTAGGCTAGAAGGACAAAGAGATAAGGAAACAGCTCAGAACCAAGGGAGTCTACATGGTCAGAGCCAAATCCACGGGGGAGATTCAGCCACTGCTGGACATACCCCCAAAAGAAGGTGGTTGGACAGTGATTCACAGCATATCGCTCCACTTTTCCCCTGTCCCTGTTGGTGCTTCCCATTTGCAAAAGACAACAGAAGCTAGTTAATAAAGAAGACTGTGAAAGGAGCCTGCAGAGATCAGCTCTGAGGTCATGCAGAGCAAAGGAAAGCAAAGCAGTAAACCTGGAGGCAAGTAAGTCCAAAGGCTCTCATATCATCAAAAGAAAATTCATTCTTCACCACATTATTGAGAAAAGTAAATTTTACTAATTGTTATTGGGAGAGACAAAGATTTGATACTACATACCTCATAGTTTGAAACTTCACTACTCCTTTGACATGTTTCTTGTCTCACATAGAACTCTACCCAGAGATTTTCCATTTTCTCCCTTACCCCAATTAGAGTTCAGATGCTAATAACCACATACATAGTAAAATGTCTACCAAATACTAAGAATGAAGTAAATAATTATAAACAAATTATAATTCCCTTCATAAAAATGACTCAAATATTATCTTAATATTGATATCTTATTTCAATATGTTCTGAATAATTTTTTTTTCATATATCTTGTTGCCCCGATGGTTGACATTAAGTCCATCAGAATTAATAAAAATGGTTTGCTCCTTCAGTCTCTACTTCTTTACCTCATATTCTATCTTCATCACATTTCAGAAAAAGTTTGCTATTGTCACTTTGGGCTTCCCTGGTGGCTTAGATTTCATTGACATTAGAAAATTCAAAAGGAATTTATACAGACAAGTCCAGAATCCTCTCACTTCCCATTCCTTAAGAATTTCTTAACCACATTTGAGGTACTGGACCTCTCCCTTTCTCTCTGAATATTAGTATTTTCTCTTCTTGTTCTCCATAACAACAAAATTTACTATCTCTCCAGTATCATCTTAATCTCTTTTATTAACTCCTCATCTGCCCAAACCTTAAATGTTGAAGAATTTCTGGCCCATGTCCTTGGCTTTCTTCCATTGTATATTTGTTCTCTTTCTCCTCCTCTCTTTTTCTCTGCAATTTTAATCAACCTCATGGCTTAAAATACCCACCTTGCAAATTCCTATCAGAAGCCTAAACTCTTCTTTGAATTCCAAATTCATATATTCAACCAATCACCTAACATTTCCACTCAGTCATCACAAATATCTTATTCTAAAGAGAATATTTAATTAATTTATCCTCAAAACTGCTTTGGGATTCCCAGGTGGTGCTAGTGGTAAAGAATTCGCCTGCAAATTCAGGAAATAAAGAGACATGGCAATGATGACCCTGTATGCAAGACAGCAAAAGAGACACAGATGTGTAGAGCGGACTTTTGGACTTAGAGGGAGAGGGAGAGGGTGGGGTGATTTGGGAGGACGGCATTGAAACATGCATAGTATCATGTAAGAAACGAATCACCAGTCTATGTCCGATGCAGGATACAGCATGCTTGGGGCTGATGCATGGGGATGACCCAGAGAGATGTTATGGGGAGGGAGATGAGAGGGGGTTCATGTTTGGGAACGCATGTACACCCGTGGTAGATTCATGTCAATGTATGTCAAAACCAATACAGTATTGTAAAGTAAAATAAAGTAAAAATAAAAATTAAAAAAAAAAAGAGAGATATGGGTTTGATCCCTGGATAGGGAAAATCCCCTAAAGTAGGAAATGGGAACCCACTCCAGTATTCTTGACTGCAAAATCCCATGGACAGAAGAACCAAACAGGTTACAATCCATAGAGTCATAAAGAGTTGGACACAACTGAGCACACATATACACACAAACTTCTACTTTGGCTGTACAATTTTTTCCATCTCTTATGCTCTTCATCTCGAAGAGCCTACAACTCAGCCGCAATTCTTTGCTCTTTACCCTCTGCTCCTTAGAAGGAAAGTTATACCAACCTAGACAACTTATTAAAAAGCAGAGACATTAATTTGTCAACAAAGGTCCGTCTAGTCAAGGCTATGTTTTTTCCAGTAGTCATGTATGGATGTGAGAATTGGACTAACAAGAAATGAGTGCTAAAGAATTGATGCTTTTGAACTGTGGTGTTGGAGAAGACTCTTGAGAGTCCCTTGATTGCAAGGACATCCAACCAGTCCATCCTAAAGGAGTTTAGGCCTGGGTGTTCATTGGAAGGACTGATGTTGAAGCTGAAACTCCAATGTTTTGTCCACCTGATGTGAAGAGCTGACTCACTGAAAAAGACCCTGATGCTGGGAAAGACTGAGGGCAGGAGGAGAAAGGGATGACAAAGGATGAGATGGTTGGATGGCACCACCGACTCAATGGACATGGGTTTGGGTAGACTACGGGAGTTGGTGATGGACTGGTGTGCTGTGGTTCATGAGGTTGCAAAAAGTTGGATATGACTGAGTGACTGAAATGAACTGAACTCTACAACCAATCTGCTCACATCACATTTCAGCTCCACTCGCAAAGTATGTGTAGAATATAAACATTTCCACCTTCTCCATTGCTCTCAACCTCACCCTAATCTTTCATTTATATTAGTGCAAGAGCATCTTAAATAATCTCCTATTTCCATTCATGTTTCTTTGCAACCCATCCTCCACAAAGTAGCCAGAGAAATCTTTTAAAAATGTAACCAAGACAATGTCACCCTCTTGCTGTTGATTTCCTGTTGTACTTAGCGTAAAATCCAAACTCTTTATTATAATCTATAACACTATACAAAGGTAATTGATAATCCTGTAGATAGTTTTGCCCTTATCAGATTTTTCTGGACATATTTATTGAAATCAATAAATCACTAAACAGATGTATCCATTCCATATATGTCAATTGACCTAAAATCCTTTATCATCTTCTTTAAGTCAGTAAAGTTAAAAAAAACATAAATTTTCCAAAATCCAAAGCACTTCAAAGGCAAGTGATGCAACTTTATGTCTTAACTTGAAGCAGAGCCTAACAGTGGAACTCAAGCCAGCTCTCTATTAACAGAAATATGCTTTCATGAAAAGAAAAGAATTAAGTTTGATGGCTTTCTAGCTATCCTTTTCAACATTGGAATCAATGACGCAATTCCAAGGACTTCAGGCCCCAAAGCAAGCTCACTTTCAACCCCCTATTAAAACCCAAAGAAATATCAAATGGAGATAAGAGAATTACATGAAAGATTACCTGTAACTGTGGCCTGCTGCCACTTGGTAGGACAATCAACATGCATGGGGGATTAAGCTATATAAACTCAGTTGAATTGAATCAGCTGTCTTAATGGGCCAGAAAATCAACCAGTCTGAGTGAAAAATTCACTTGAAATGGTTGACTGGCACTAGTTGAAGAAGCAACTGAAATTTGTAGAATCCTTAAAATGCCCCAAATTAGGAGGAAAAACAACAACAACAAACTATCTTTTTTTCATCTGAGTTCTTGACATCATCTAGAAAATAGCCTTGGTACTCTAAACCTGAAAAACCAATTGTACCTCTCCTAATCTCTAAAAATAGCTGTTCACTTCTCAATGATACCTATTACATGTAAACCAACGGCACAAGGAGGACAGATAAGATCTTTACTTAGATCTTTATTTCATGAATAATTTACTCAATGATCACAAATATTTCTAAGTACCTTTCTTTATGATACTACTGCATATTACTATAAACACTGTGCTTTTTACATTGAGTTTCACATGCATTTTTCTCAGGATACTTTGAATTGGGCTTGTTATCCTTGTTATTTATATTGAAACCCTGACACTGAGACATGATAATTGGTTTGTCCAAGATCATGCAAATGTGGATTGGCAAAGCTGGAATTCAAATCAAGACCTTCACCTTCTATAAAATATATACATCCCCTTAGCCTTCGGAAAATCTATCAAGTCACTTTTTTTCCCAAAAAATTTATTTTCCTTGATAACCAGGAACTCTATAATTGTTTATCATTTTGCCAAAGAAAGAAAGAAAGAAAAAGAAAGTGAAGTCGCTCAGTTGTGTCTGACTCTTTGCAACCCTTTGGACTGTAGCCTACCAGGTTCTGCCGCCTATGGGATTTTCGAGGCAAGAGTACTGGAGTGGGTTGTCATTTCCTTCTCCAGGGGATCTTCCTGAACCAGGGATTGAAACCCAGGTCTTCCCCATTGCGGGCAGATGCTTTACCATCTGAGCCACCAGGGAGAAGTTAAGAAGTTAAATGATGAGCCATTACAGAGTTCCTGGTTATCAAGGAAAAGTCATGCCATAATACTCACCTATTAACTAGGCCTCACCATAAAAATCCATTTATTAAGTCACCCTTAGAACTATGATTTGATCATCCAAATAATTTGAAGTCAAGATCATATTTGCCAAAATATAATAATACCAAAAAATGAAAGTAAAGCTCTTGTGCAGGTGTTTTCTTCTTAAATTATTCATTTGTATGTGGATAATAATCTTACAGCTACCACAGTCTTTCATTCTGAAGTCTCAAATGCTTTTCAATGAATCAAAATCTATCTTAAATAGAGTAAGTAAATAGTTTATTTTAGTAGAAACTGTATTGTCACTACATCATCAACTTTCATTTAAAAATGTGCATTACTTATTCAGCTATTTGAAAGATAATATTATCAGCTCCTCTCAAGGAGCTATTTTGTCTTTCTTTTCTTTTTTTCATCTACAAGGCTTCATTTTTAAACTTATAACACTGTATGTTTTTGATACATCAATTACCATTTTAAAATATACCAGTCTATCTTGAAACTTTCTCCACAGGTTTCTTTGCTAAAGAAAATATTAACCCTTTCCATTTATTGGGAATCAATGTTTAATCCTTTTTTGTTCTCATACTTATTACAAATAATAAAAAATTCTGAGTGTCAGTTTAAGAAGCAAAAGTGGTGGGTAATAGTCCTATTACTTATTGATCATTTTAAATTAAAAATTTGAGTGCTCTCTGTTTGAAAAGTAAACCAAAAAATTATATTTCACATCTAATATGTAATGAAAAACTGCATTTTGGAGATGTTTTATGCAATACTTTAATATCTATAAAAATGGAGTTTCTATTATTAGTTAAATTTATGATTATTTCAAACTTTCATAACAGGTAAAAAAAAATTTACTTACCTCTACCAGGAGTGTAGAATATGGAGAATATCCTGATGGATACTGAAAAGCAAGTCTTAAAATATCAAAAGTATTCTTAAATTATTCTATATATAGCCCTTTTAAAACTTTAAAACTACCTTATGACCCAGCAATCCCACTTCTGGGCATACACACGGAGGAAACCAGAATTGAAAGAGACACATGTACCCCAAAGTTCATCGCAGCACTGTTTATAATAGCCAGGACATGGAAACAACCTAGATGTCCATCAGCAGATGAATGGATAAGAAAGCTGTGGTACATATACACAATGGAGTATTACTCAGCCGTTAAAAAGAATTCATTTGAATCAGTTCTGATGAGATGGATGAAACTGGAGCCAATTATAGAGAGTGAAGTAAGCCAGAAAGAAAAACACCAATACAGTATACTAACACATATATATGGAATTTAGGAAGATGGCAATGACGACCCTGTATGCAAGACAGGAAAAAAGACACAGATGTGTATAACGGACTTTTGGACTCAGAGGGAGAGGGAGAGGGTGGGATGATTTGGGAGAATGGGAATTCTAACATATATACTGTCATGTAAGAATTGAATCGCCAGTCCATGTCTGACGTAGGGTGCAGCTTGCTTGGGGCAGGTGCATGGGGATGACCCAGAGAGATGTTGTGGGGAGGGAGGTGGGAGGGGGGTTCATGTTTGGGAACGCATGTAAGAATTAAAGATTTTAAAATTAAAAAATAAAAAATAAAAAAGAAAAAAAAACTTTAAAACTCTATAACCTTTTAAAACATTAGATAGTAATGATTTCTTCATATCCTCAAAATCTGAAATGAACACAACACTCTTAATTGGCTATATCCCAATATAAAATAAAAAGTTTAAAGTTTAGGGAAAAAAAGAAAAAGATCTCTCAAAACTTTTCAAATTAATCTATTTCTTATATAGTTTTTATATTATTTATATAGATCTGATTTTTAAATACATTGACATTATAGAATATTCTACTTAGACATTGTTTTTTTATTTTTTAATATTTCTTAATATTTCTTTATATGCTTGCATATGTATTTTTTTCTGTGAAAATGCATGTTATATTATATTACCCCAATTTTATTCTCCAAACAAATACTTATTAAATTCCACCCATGTGTGAGGCATGGTTTAACCACAGAGGACAAAATGTACCAAAAAATGCCCATCCTCAATAAGCTCACATTCTAGAATGGAAAACATTCAATAAAGAAAACCAAAATAAAAAGCAAAATGTATGTTAATGTAATAAAAGTACTGTGGATAAAAATGAAGCAGTCAGGGGGATAGAGATTAGATATTAGGGCAGTGCTTACAGGTTTATTTTCAGGTAAGTTAGTCAGTGGGAGACCTTACTCTGAATGTAAAATTTTCAGAAAAGCTTAAGATGGTAGAAAATTTAGTCACAAAGATACCGGAGGAGGGGAGGTGGAGATAGGTGAAGAGTGTATAACAAGTGAAAAAGAAAAATTAGACAGGGAGAGGTAAGAAAGATAATGAAATACCATATTATAAATGAGTGTAAAGATTTTGGCCTTTGCACTTATTCAGATGGAAAGCATATAGAGGGAATTGAGTAAAGATTTCAGACACCTCCAATGACTACATCTGTTATAATGTGGATAGAACTGAATTGTGAAAGAAGAGCAAAGAATTGTGAAAATTATTGCAATCAAGATTGTATTATTGACTTACAAGAATTTGGTGACAGTGGAAATGTGAAAAACACATATTGAAACTGGAGTACACAGGACTTGGTAGTAGTAGTGTTAATCCCTCAGTAGTGCCTGATTCTTTGTGACTCTATGGACTGTAACCCACAGGCTGCTCTTTCCATGAAACTCTCCAGGCAAGAATACTAGAGTGGGTAGCCATTTCCTTCTCCAGAGCATCTTTCTGACCCAAATATTTAGCCCAGGTCTTCCGCAATGCAGGCAGATTCCTTACCGTCTGAACCACCAGGGAAGCCCATACATGATTTACTGATGGATTAAATGTAGTATCTAAGAAAAAAGAGGAAGCAATGATAAAAAGCTGGAGTGACTATGACTGAGATAGAGAAGTAATTTCAAGCCTTGAGGCTACATGGGATAACCTAGAGAATGAGTATAGACAGAAATGAAAACAGGTCTAAAGATTTAAGACAGAGCTCTTTAGCAAAATCCAAAATTTAGTCAGGTGTAGGGCTTCCCTGGTAGCTCAGTGGTGAAGAATCTGCCTGTCAGTGCAGGAGACACTGGTTCAATCTCTCTTTCAGGAAGATCCCACATGGTGCAGAGCAACTAAGCCTGTGTGCCACAACTACTGAGCCTGTGCCCTAGGGCCTGAGAGCCACCACTGCTGAAGCCCATGTACTGACTAGAGTCAGTGCTCCACAAGAGGACCCACTGCAGTAAGAAGTCTGTGCACCACAGCTGGAGAGGAGCGCCGCCTTGCCACAACTAGAGAAAAGCCCCCACAACTGCAAAGACAACTGCAAAAATAAATAAACACGTAGAATTTAAATTTTAGTCAGATGTAAATTGAGAAATCACCAGAACAAAACCAATCCATGAGAAAATTTTGTTTAAATATCAGAAGAATTGAGTGTCCTGGAACCCAAGTAAAAAAAAAAATTGTTTGAAAAGGAGGAAATGATCTAATAAATTAAATAATATCAATTGATTGTGTAAGAGGATAGGAAATTAGCCACCAGCTCTGTCGACATGAAGGTTATTCTGACTTCAACAACACATATTCAGTGATGTTCTAGAGAAAATGAATAATTCAGTGTGGAATTTTGCTCCAAAATGGTGATAGGAAAATATAGCTGAGGTTAGAAACTACCTCAAAAGAGAGTAAGTAAACATAAAGATGATTAAAGAAAGAAAATTGGTAGGGTCTTTTTTTTTTTTTTTTTTTGCTTTTGATGAAATATAGCAATTTATAGAAATAATGATTACAACAAAGGTAGTGTAATCCATGGTTAAGATACTGTTTTAATGTCTAAATATTTTTCAGATCTTTTGTTTTGTAGGTGTTATGAACAGAAGAATATATGTTGGAAGCACTTTATGTTTTACTTTTAAGTCATATTCATTTCTAGGAAGTGAACTAAATGTGAAAAAAATAGATGGCCATGAGATTGATGACATGATGGAGAATAAGATCTAGCTTGGGTTTTCCAAATGGCTCAGTGGTAAGAAAAACTCACCTGACAATCTGGGAGATTTCAGTTCAGTCCCTGGTTTGGGAAGATCCCTTGGAGAAAGAAACGGCAACCCACTCCAGTATTCTTGTATGGGAAATCCCATGGACTGAGGATCCTGGTTTACTACAGTCCAAAGGGTTGCAAAGAACCATACATGACTTAGCAACTGAGCATGGGAAAACTGTCATACAACTCCATTTCCCTGGCTAGTCCTAGCCTGCCAACCATTGTGCTTACTAATATCATTTAAATTTTCTGTTTGGAGTGAACAAAAGTAATTCTCTTAGAAAATGGTCAGTTTTCACTAAGATTTTTAATGTAGACCCTCTCCAGTCTGAGCAGTAACATGTCGTTCCCATATCTTTTAAAATTATCTGAATTGCTTTTCTCTACCATGTGTAAGGGCTTCCCTTGTGACTCAGTTGGCAAAGAATCCACCTGCAATGTGGGGGACCTGGATTTGATCCCTGGGTTGGGAAGATTCCCTGGAGAAGGGAAAGGCTACCCATTCCAATATTCTGGCCTGGAGAATTCGGTGGACTGTATAGTGCTTGGAGTTGCAAAGAGTCAGACAAGACTGAATGACTTTCACTTTACCATGTGTAATATCACAGTTAAAATTAAAAATGTCCATTTGTAAAAAATTATATTTACTTTTACCGCCATTACAATCTACCAGGATTGTTGAATTATTTTCTGTAGCCAGCGATGAAGAAAAAAAAAAAAGTGACAGTTTGTGTAGAAACCAAACAATTTAAGGACTACTTTTCTAACCCCAAATAATGTTTGAACACCTTTGATCAAACCTGATTATCATCACTTTTGTACTGTCCCTCCAAGAAACTGATTGTACAAATAATGTAAAAAAAATTAAAAGTTTATTCTTAAGATAAAGACTTCTTGGTCTTATGAAATACTAATGGAGGCTTACAGAATGGGTGAAGTGTCCAAAATGATGCAATTTATTAATCCAACTCTGAGATTCAATCCCACTTCACTCTCCAGGTCCAATTAATTTAAATATAAACTTTAGGTTAAATATATGCTTCCAGAGTTATAAAACAGTTTCTGCTTACTATCCATTTTCTTTTTACTAGGATCACACAACTTTATTGTTTTTAAATAGTAAAGTTACCTTTTTCTAAGATTTCTAAGCTTATACTAAAACACTCCATTCATTTTTTAAGAATATCTATTGAGTTTCCACTATATTTCGACTGCTATTCTTGGTGAGAGGATTGCTGTTGTTGTAGTCCGTCGTTCAGTCATGTCCGACTCTTTGCCAAAAGATGGACTGCAGCATGCCGAAGTTCCCTGTGCTTCAACAACTCCCAGAGCTTGCTCAAACTTATGTCCATTGAATCAGTGATCCCATCCAACCAACTCATACTTTGTCGTCCCCTTCTTCTCCTGTTTTCAATATTTCCCAGCATCAGGGTCTTTTCTAATGTGTCACCTTTGTTCTCTTGCCAATCTTGATTCCAGCTTTGGCTCCACCCATCCCTACATTTCAAACAATGTATTCTGCATGTAAGTTAAATAAACAGGGTGACAATATACACCCTTGACATACTCATTTCCCAATTTGGAACCAGTCCATTGTTCCATGTCCAGTTCTAACTGTTGCTTCTTGACATGCATACAAATTTCTCAGGAGGCAGGTAAGGTGGTCTGGTATTCCCATCTCTTGAAGAATTTTTCACACTTTGTTGTGGTTCACATAGTCAAAGGCTTTGGCATAGTCAATAAAGCAGAAGATGTTTCTCTGGAACTCTCTTGCTTTTTCAATGATCCAGCTGAAGTTGGGAATTTGATCTCTGGTTCCATGCCTTTTCTAAATCCAGCCTGAACATCTAGAAACTCCTGGTTCATGTACTGTTGAAGCCTAGCTTCAACAATACTCAAATTCTCCAATTTTGAGTATTACTTTACTAGCGTGTGAGATGAGTGCAATTGTGTGGTAGTTTGAACATTCCTTGATATTGCCTTTCTTTGAGATTGGAATGAAAACTGACCTTTTCCAGTCCTGTGACCACTGTTGAGTTTTCCAAATTTGCTGACATATTGAGTGCAGCACTGTCACAGCATCATTTTTTAGTATTTGAAATAGCTCCACTGGAATTCCATCACCTCCACTAGCTTTATTCATAGTGATGTTTCCTAAGGCCCGCTTGACTTCACATTCCAGGATGTCTGGCCCTAGGTTGTTTTTGCTGACTTCATAGAGCTTCTCCATCTTAGGCTGCAAAGAATATAATTTATCTGATTTCGGTGTTGACCATCTGTTGATGTCCATGTGTAGAGTCTTCTCTTGTGTTGTTGGAAGAGGGTGTTTGCTATGACCAGTGCATTCTCTTGGCAAAACTGTATTAGCCTTTGCCCTGCTTCATTATGTACTCCAAGGCCAAATTGGCCTGTTACTCCAGGTGTTTTGACTTGCTACTTTTGCATTCCAGTCCCCTATATTGAAAAGAACACTTTTTTGGGGTGTTAGCTCTAGAAGGTCTTGTATGTGTTCACAGAACCATTCAACCTCAGATTCTTCAGCATTATTGGTCAGGGCATAGACTTGGATTACCATGATATTGAATGCTTCTGCTAAGTCCATACAATTTTTGTCCTTTATTGTGCCCATCTTTGTATGAAATAGCCTCTTGATATCTCTAATTTTATTGAAGAGATCTCCATTCTTTCCCATTTGACTTTATTCCTTCTTTTTGTTTGCACTGATCACTTAGAAAGTCTTTCTTATCTATCCTTACTATTCTTTAGAACTCTGCATTCAGATGGATATATCTTTCCTTTACTCCTTTGCCTTTTGCTCCTCTTCTTTTCTCAGGCATTTGTAAAGCCTCCGCAGACACAATTTTGCCTTTTTTTTTTTTTTTTTTTTTTTTTGCATTTCTTTTTCTTAGGGATGGTTTTTATCACTGCCATCTGTACAATGTCACAAACTTCCGTCCATCATTCTTCAGGCATTCTATCCATCAGAACTAATCGTATATCTTAGGTTATTGATATTTCTCCCAGCAATCTTGATTACACCTTGTGCTTCTTCCAGCCCAGGGTTTCTCAAAATGGACTCTGCATATAAGTTAAATAAGCAGGGTGACAATATACAGCTTTGACGTACTCCTTTTCTTATTTGGAACCAGTCTGTTGTTCCATGTCTAGTTCTAACTGTTGCTTCCTGACCTGCATATAGGTTTCTCAAGAGGCACGTCAGGTGGTCTGGTATTCCCACCTCTTTCAGAATTTTCCAAAGTTTATTGTGAACCACACAGTCAAAGGCTTTGGCATAGTCAATAAAGCAGAAAGAGATGTTCTTCTGGAACTCTCTTGATTTATCAATGATCCAGTGGATGTTGGCAATTTGATCTCTGGTCCCTCTGCCTTTTCTAAAATCAGCTTGAACATCTGGAAGTTCATGGTTCACATACTGCTGAAGCCTGGCTTGGAGAATTTTCAGCATTACTTTGCCAGTGTGTGAGATGAGTGTTTGAGCAGTAGTTTGAGCATTCTTTGGTATTGCCTTTCTTTGGAATTGGAATGAAAACTGACCTTTTCCAGTCCTGTGGCCACTGATGAGTTTTCCAAATTTGCTGGCATAAGGAGTGTGGCACTTTCACAGCATCATCTTTCAGGATTCGAAATAACTCAACTGGAATTCCATCACCTCCACTAACTTTGTTCACAGTGATGCTCTCAAAGGCCCACTTGACTTCACATTCCAGAATGTCTGGCTCTAGATGAGTGATCACACTATCATGATTATCTGGGTCATGAAGCTCTTTGTTGTACAGTTCTTCTGTGTATTCTTGCCACCTCTTCTTAATATCTTCTGCTTCTGTTAGGTCCATACTATTTCTGTCCTTTATCTAGCCCATCTTTGCATGAAATGTTCCCCTGGAATCTCTAATTTTCTTGAAGAGATCTCTAGTCTTTCCCATTCTGTTGTTTTCCTCTATTTCTTGGCATTGATTGCTGAGGAAGGCTTTCTTATCTCTTCTTGCTATTCTTTGGAACTTTGCATTCAGATGCTTATATCTTTCCTCTTCGTCTTTGCTTTTCACTTCTCTTCTTTTCACAGCTGTTTGTAAGGCCTCCCCAGATAGCCATTTTGCTTTTTTGCATTTCTTTTCCATGAACATTGTCTTGATCCCTGTCCTGTACAATGTCATGAACCTCCATCCATAGTTCATTAGGCACTATATCTATCAGATCTAGTCCCTTAAATCTATTTCTCACTTCCACTGTATAATCATAAGGGATTTGATTTAAGTCATCCCTGAATGGTCTAGTGGTTTTCCCTAAGTTCTTCAATTTAATTCTCCATTTGGCAGTAAGGTGTTCATGATCTGAGCCACAGTCAGCTCCTGGTCTTATTTTTGTTGACTGTATAGAGCTTCTCCATCTTTGCCTCAAAGAATATAATCAATCTGATTTCGGTGTTGACCATCTGGTGATGTCCATGTGTAGAGTCTTCTCTTGAGTTGTTGAAAGAGGGTGTTTGCTATGACCAATGCGTTCTCTTAGCAAAACTTTATTAGCCTTTGCCCTGCTTCATTCCATACTTCAAGGCCAAATTTGCTGGTTCCTCCAGTTGTTTCTTGACTTCCTACTTTTGCATTCCAGTCCCCTATAATGAAAAGGAGATCTTTTTTGGGTTTTATTCTAAAACGTCTTGTTGGTCTTTATAGAACTGTTCAACTTTAGCTTCTTCAGCATTATTGTTTGGGGCATAGGCTTGGATTACCATGATATTAAATGGTTTGCCCTGGAAATGAAGAGATCATTCTGTCGTTTTTGAGACTGCATCCAAGTACTGCATTTCAGACTCTTTTGTTGACCATGATGGTTACTCCATTTCTTCTAAGGGATTCCGGCTAACAGTAGTAGCTATAATGGTCATCTGAGTCAAATTTACCCATTCCAGTCCATTTTAGTTCACTGATTCCCAGAGTGTTGACGTTCACTCTTGCCATCTCCTGTTTGACCATGTCCAATTTGCTTGATTCATGGACCTGACATTCCAGGTTCCTATGCAATATTGCTCTTTACAGCATTTGACCTTGTTTCTATCACCAGTCACATCCACAGCTGGGTATTGTTTTTGCTATGGCTCCATCCCTTCATTCTTTCTGGAGTTATTTCTCCACTGATCTCCGGTAACATATTGGGCACCTTACCAACCCTGAGAGTTCCTCTTTCAGTATCCTATCATTTTGCCTTTTCATACTGTTCATGGGATTCTCAAGGCAAGTCTTGTCCAATTCTTTGCGACCCCATGAACTACAGCATGCCAGGCCTCCCTGTCCATCACCAACTCCCCGAGTCTACCCAAACCCTTGTCTGTTGAGTTGGTGATGCCATCCAACCATCTCATCTTCTATTGTCCCCTTGTCCTCCTGCCCTCAATATTTCCCAGCATCAGAGTCTTTTCAAATGAGTCAGTTCTTCACATCAGGTGGCCAAAGTTTTGGAGTTTCAGCTTCAACATCAGTCCTTCCAATGATCAGCCAGGTCTGATCTTTAGAATGGACTGGTTGGGTCTCCTTGCAGTCCAAGGGACTCTCAACAGTCTTCTCCAACACCACAGTTCAAAAGCATCAGTTCTTCGGTCCTCAGCTTTCTTTATAGGCCAACTCTCACATCCATACATGACTACTGGAAAAACCATAGCCTTGACTAGATGGACCTTTGTCGGCAAAGTAATGTCTCTGGTTTTTAATATGCTGTCTACTTTGGTCATAACTTTCCATCCAATGAGTAAGTGTCTTTTAATTTCTTGGCTACAATCATCATCTGCAGTGATTTTGAAGCCCCCAAAAATAAAGGCAGCCACTGTTTCCACTGTTTCCCCATCTATTTGCCATGAAGTGATGGGGCCAGTTGCCATGATCTTCGTTTTCTGAATGCTGAGCTTTAAACCAACTTTTTCACTCTTCTCTTTCCCTTTCATCAAGAGGCCTTTAGTTTTTCTTCACTTTCTGCCATAAGGGTGGTGTCATGTGCATATCTGAAGTTATTGATATTTCTCCCGGCAATCTTGATTACATCTTGTGTTTCTTCCAGCCCAGCATTTCTCATGATGTACTCTGCATAGAAGTTAAATAAGCAGATTGCATGGTGTAGTGGTGTATGGTGTAGTGGTGGTGAAATGCAGGGGCCTTGGAAATTACTCCAGTGTTTTAATCAGAATGGAATAGAAAGTTATTTGAAGACTTAAAAAAAAGAATAGCGTTATATGACTTCCTGTCCAAAAGAAGACTCTGAATTTTGAATTAATACAAGTTTACATAGGAACAAGAATGGGAACAAAGATGCCAACTGCTGGCTAGTGCATTAAAACAAGGTGATAAAGACTGTAGCTTGAGCCAGTGCGGTAGTGGTGAAGGTGCTGAAAAGTAATCAGATGCAATATATTCTTAAGTAGATTGGATAAGAATTTGTTACATATTAGTTAAGAGAAATCAAGTGTGAGGTGAAGGGTATTTTGGCCTCTGCTACACAGAGCATGAAATAGATCTTACCTGATATGGAAATATATATGAAGAAGTTGATTTTAGAAGAATGGCCATTATTTTAACTTTGAAATTTTATTAAGACATGTAAATAGTGTATACCTGAATATCCTGGAAGCTGGAGAAGGGACTTGAATGAAAAATAAAAATGTGGTAATTACTGGCTAGAGTTAGTAGGTTTTAAGCCAGAATACTTTTGGATCACCAAAAAAAGGACTCTAGATAAGAGGAGGTCTGGGAGTTGAACACTGGTGCTGTGATATTTAAGGATGAAGAGAAAGGAATTACCAAAGAAAACTAAGGACATAAAGAAAGATTGGAGAAATGGAGGGAATCTGCATTCCAGAAGTCAACAGAAGACATTTCAATAAGGGAGTATTATCATGTGTCGAATACTGCTAATAGAACAATGACATCATCACATGATTACTGGTGAATTTGACAAAAGGACTTCCAAATGGAACTGCATAGATGAAAGACTAATTAGCAAAAAGTTGAGAGAGAATAGAAAGACAGGATGCAGAGACAGAGAGCGTAGACATCTGCTATATTTCATCAGTTCTAAGATGTGTTATTTCATATTAAAATCCATGAAATCAGAAGATGTATTAAAATTAATAGCATTTTATGCTTATTACTATCTAGACATCTATTCTGATGCAGTTGTCATGGCCTGCTTACTCATAATCTTTGTCATAGCTGTTTAAATTTTCATCACTGCTACATAAAAATAAAACATAAAAGTTCTTTCAATATACATAAAATTAAAATTTGAAGTGATGTGAAAGCTTTGGTCATAGATTAATTAGAGTTTTTCCTTTCTTAGTTGTACTTACACTAACTTTATGGTACAGTCAGTGTGACTCAATACAGTAAATATGATTATTATGGAGCTTATTTATAAGGAGAAAATAAAAATAAGGAGATGACTGGAGGGGATAAAGAGGTCAAGAAGGGGTTTGCTTATGGGATTTTAAGATGGTCAACATGAAAGGAAGGGATTTCCTTTCCCAGGGATTGAGCCCAGATCTGCCGCATTACTGGAGGAATCTTTACTGTCTGAGCTACCAGGGAAGCAGTTAACTGAATATCTCTATGGTTTATGCCTCATGCACAGTACAAAAGGTGCTCCAACCATAAAAATAGGTTTTTACAAATAAACAATAAAAATAAATATTTCTAGAGAAATTAAAATTATGTGAAATTGGGCTAAATGGTGTATATGATTTTCTGTATTACTAAAAACCTGCAAAATAATTATTATGAAATAACTCATTTTGTAGATAAAGAGATTGAAATGAATATAGTGTATATTTCCTTTGAGTAACAATTGTATATAAGCATTGGGTCATTCTTAGATAGCTCAAGACTGTACTTTTTATTTAGTAATTTATATTTCTGTGTGCCCACTTATCTAATCTGTTTATTTTTCAGTCTTTATTGTTGGGCAGTCAAGTATTTCTGGAAATTTTAAGAAGTGTTAATGAAAAGTTTGTGTTCCATATTCTATGTTGTTTTTTTAAATGTAGGTAAGAAAAATGCAATTGGCTATGAAAAAGTCATCATAATTGTGGAAACCAGGTATGGCATAATGTGTAATTCTTAATTCATGATTATGTAAGTTTCAAAATCTGGATATAAATTAATGTTCATATTTTATCTAATAACCATCATTTAAAAGTACGTTGATTATTTGACAATAATCTGTTTTGGTTTTATTATAGTCTGATGTGTTTTGTTCTAATAGAATAACTATGGTTTAATTTATTAAAAGTATTGTTTTTCATTATCATAAAAATGTGAAAGATAAGGTCGTATTTTGACTATTTCTTAGCAGCAATAATCTGTTTATTTTTCCTATTTTATATATCTCCTCAAACTAGGTGTTTTATGAGTTCATATTTGTGTACTTTTATTTGTATCATTAAATAGCATATTAAAAAAATCTCTTATTATTGACCCAAATTTGCTCAGAATCTTTCTGCTTATTAAGTTATACAAGTCTTCTGAGTTTGTGTAGTTCACCTAGGGTTCCCAGGTGGCTCAGATGGCTCAACTAGGAGCTTAGTTTTCCCTAACAGTATTAATTTCCATGAAAAAAATATGTTCTCAATACAGTTGTGGATATTGTGTGGACCACACACCAATGGATGCCATGGAAGTATGGTAGAAAGGGGACATAGAATAACGTTGAGGAATATGGGCTCTAGAAGAAAACTACATGCCTACCAATGATGACTAGCTGTACGATTACAGGTGATTAATTTGATCTCTCTCAGGTTTACTTTCAATATTTATAAAGTGAAAGTTTTAATAACATCTAAATCATAGGTCATAGACTTTGAAAGTTAAATGATAATGCATTGCTTAGTGAACTGATTGGCATACAGTTAATGTCTAATGAATGTTGAGAGCATAAAGAGGAAGAAGACATAATCATCCAGAGCACATTACTTTGTTCAAATGTGTGTGGATAACCAGAAATTTTTAGGTTGCTAACATTAAATGTATCTTGAATATATATAAGTATATAGATAGATATATGAAAGTGAAACTGTTAATCACTGAGTCGAGTCCGTCTCTCTGTGACCCCACGGACTGTAGTCTGCCAAGCTCCTCTATCCATAGAAGAATACTGGAGTGAGTTGCCACGCCCTTCCCCAGGGGATCTTCCTGACCAAGGCATCGAATCCCAGTCTCCTGCATTTGCAGGCACTGACCACTCCTGTATTCTTTACCGTCTGATGCACCACGGAATGACTTCCTGGTGGCTCAGATGGTAAAAAATCCATTTGCAATGCAGGAGACCTGGGTTGGATCCCTGGGTTGTGAAGATCCCCTGGAGGAGGGCATGACAACCCATTGTCCTATTTTTACCGGAGAATCCCCATAGACAGAGTAGGCTGGCTGGCTACAGTCCATTTGGTTCCAAAGAGTCAGACATGATGAGCGAATAAGCACAGCAGGGTGGGGGATTGGGAGGTGGCAGGGCAGGGGGAGAAGGGTAGAGGATTTTTTTAAACATTTCTGAAGAAAATTAAGAATTCCATTGCAGCTATGTGCATGTTAATTATGATACATCTAAAAATTGTCACTAAATTGACTATATTAATTTACAGTAGAAAACATTTTAAACAGAATTATTGAGATATATTATGAACAGTCTAATAAACTATTTTCTACATTTTTAGTATGAGATGAGGTATATAATTTCTCTTAAGGGCTCTACTTAGTGGGGAAAAAAGTTTGGTTATGGATTCTCAAGTAATTAAATGTCTTAAATAGGCTGCCGAAGTGTTCTCATTTGAATGAGCAGTCACACTTTATTACTTTGCTAAACTATGCAGTTTTATAAAAGTTTATATGAGCAGGTTTGCAGTATACTAATGAAATTGAATGTTAATGTTCTGCAATATGAAAACATGAGCCTACTAGAATAAACATTGTAAAAAAGAGATGCTTCTTGTAAATCTTGAAACTCAATGTTCTGCAGTATAACTCATAAGCAACAAGGTCATTTGCTAAAAACATTTTCACTCATTTTCATCAGCTTGATGTTGCTTCTGGTTTGTGTTTGCTTGTTCATTTTCTGCTTTGTGGTCAGGCAGAATTTGGAATCTGCAGTTGAGATTAGCAAAGTCTTTAATTTTGTGAATTTTAGAAGGAATTCAGACAGGCCTATGCTACAGAAAATTAGCACAATTGACAAAGGCATCTCTGTGTCAAATCCGATTATAATAAAGCATAAATCTACAAGGTTTTCTTGTTTGCTAGTTTTATATTTCCTGTCTGCCTTAGTCAGTCTTCTCCTTGATAAGAGCACTTTTAGAAGTCATCTCTTTTCTTTCACCCATACCCATGTTATTAGTTTTGTCCAAGTCATGATTAAGTCCAGGAATTCTCCTGAATTCTAACAGGGGAAACTCTAAGTTAATATATTTTAACACTTATTGAGCATCAAATATATAAGTTTACATATGTTTTCTGATTATTGGAATAATTCTGGAGGATAGGTACAATTTTCTCCTTTATTATAAATGCTAAGGTTAAGATTCCTTGGTCAAGTGACTCGCCAAAGTCACAGAGCTGGTGTTTGCCATTCTTTGGCTATGAGGTCAGTTCTTTTTGCCTGTGAAGACTATCCAGGATTCAATGCTGCCTCACTGGTAATATGAGAAGATAATTCTAATGATGACTTCACTAATGGCTCTCACAAGTTATATTTTTTAAGGAAAATCAATGGCTTTAGTAGAAAACATGACCATGACTTACAATGCTGAATAAAGAAGCGTGTTTAAATTGTATGAACTGCAAATTTGTTTATTTATGAGTAGAGATTTTAGAAAATGGCATGTTCACAAGTGCAATGACCACTGGAAACTGTGCAAAGGAAGGCTAAGAACTTTCATCAAGTAAAATTAGCAGAGGTTTTGGTTTGGCTGATCGTTTCTGATTTTTCTTTTTCTTTTCTTTTTTTTTTTTTTTCATGATGAATGAGAAGGATGACTTTTAAAGGAGGCCAACATTGTTTGACCCAAACAAATCATAATGAGGTATAAAAACCACTGACCTTGAAGCTAAAACCCAGGCTTGTTTTACTTGTTTTTATCATGATGTTGTTTTCATTTTTTTTTTTTTTAGAAATATGGGCATTTTATTCTTAAGTCTTTTGAAATAAAATTTAAGAGGTTATAAAAATTATTGTAACTATAGAATAGATTTCTAACAGTACTATGCACTAAACTGTCTCTAAAATTTTTTTTTTTTTGTATTTTTGAACTTTCAGCACATATGCTTCTGTAATTCAGGAGCAACTTAGCCATCATTCATTAGGAGTAAGATAAATTAATCAATATATTTTTGCTCTTGCTTTCTGAGTTAAACAAATTTCCAGTTACAAGGTGCTAAACTCTAACATAGATATAAATAACAGTGTGCATTCTACCACAGATTTCATCACTCAAACTGAGTCAATGTGGTTAGTGTAATGAGTTTTAGTAAATGTACAGAACTTGGAATATAAAATACTTAAAAATCTTAAGGCATATTATTTACTGACTTTCTCTTATCTAGCAATGCAAATAAAAATTCTAATTATACATTCAAATCATTAAAATATACAGTGCAATAAAAGAAAAATAGTCTTCATTCTGTTTCTACTTAATACACCTAGAGCATTTCAAATGATTAAAGGCATAAACAGTTGAATGCATTGAGACAGTTTGATTCAGGTAAATGGAGTTCCCCAGAGAGAAAGTCAGACTTATTGGTATAAATTTCTACTTCCCTAAAAAATTTACCACTTCTCAACTAATATATTCAATTCCCAGGTAAAACTAAAATATGTTCCTATGCAACAAACTCAACCATTTTGCTCTTATTGTTTCAATTCTTAAAAAACTGAAATCTCTTGGTTAAGATTTCTTTAGTGACAGTTTAATATTGAATCAATGAAATGTCTAATCTCCAGAGAATTATATGTCTTATATTCTGAAGTTGTGCCATATAAACAAATTGCTTTTCTAATCCTATTGTATTTTTAAAGTATATGAAAAGTTCAATCTAATCTGTACAACAACATCAAATTTTTATTCCCTTACCCTTATTTTATTTGTAAGCAAAACTCAATTTCCAAAGATATAGATTGTTACCTGTATAACTAGATTATGGATAACAACTCAATACATTTGTTATTATTACAGTTAACGTTTCAGAAAATCATGTCACAAACAACACTCTGCATTAGTCTTGTTTTATTCTTTTTAATAATCCAGGTTTAGTTATAATATTATATTTTTATTTTGGATTAATTTTCCTAAGTAGGGGGAAATAATGTCACTAACCATAATGAAACAAATCATAGTAAAGAATTTATCTTCCTAGTTCAGTTATTTTTCTATCAAGCATTACTTTTTGTAATATTAATATCTATATATCCTCCAAAAAGCAAAGATTTATTAGAAAACATATTTTATTATAGTTACATACATTGAGTGTAAGGAATGTTTCTTTAAAAAGTAATTGAAAGATAATAAATCACTAAGTTTGATTATGAAATTGTAATTTCTTATTAAGAATTTCCTCATACATTATCTCAACTTTATGATGAAGGTAATATTATTGCCATTTTATGGATTTTAAAAGGAAGTCTCTTAGACTTGCCTAAATTGAACAATTTATAGGTAGCTAATCTGAGGTCCAAACACAATCTGACTAAAAAAGTAACATTTGTTTTACCAGACTAAGCAACTAAGGCTCAACATTTATTGTGAACCTGTGTTTAATAATTAGTAATAAATGCTTGGGGTATTAAATCAAACGTCATTCTCCTTCTCTCTCTCTCTCTTTCTCTCTCTCTCTCTTTATCTCTCTCTCTCTCACACACACACAGACACACACATAGTACTTTACAGATGAGGAAATGTAGCCACAGAGAAATTAAGTAGCTTGTGTAGCCAACAGGTTTGTAAGCGACAAAACTAAAACCAAAGTATACAGCATAGTGTTTCAAGTGCAAGCTGTGGAGAAAGAATACTTAACTCCTACTGCAGGTTTACCACATTATTCCTACGTAGTGCCCTGGAGAAAACAACGCAAGTTTCAAAATTAAGCTAAATTTCTCTACTTTTCTAAATATATTGCCTCCCTTCCTATTATATTAACTCTAATTTATTAAATTAATTCTCTCTCATACTTTAAAATTGTTCTATATTTCACTAAGTTCTGCACTCTCTTTACTAGTTCTTTCCTAGGTCTGTATTTGGTTTTAATCATGTGATTACTTTCTAGCTGCTTTAGTTGACATATACCAGGCCTACATCTAGACTTTCTTGTATTTTTTTAGGTTAAAAATATTTCCTAATGACTACTTTAAATGGTCCCACAAATTTTGACATGAAGCACTTTCATTTTCATTTAGCTCTGAGTATTTTCAAATTTCCTTAAAACTTTTCTCCACAAAGCAAAGTTTACTTGGTAGTATGTTTAATTTCTTGAAAACTGAGGTTTTGTAAGCTATTTTTCACTCTATTAATGCATTAACTTTATTTTAATTATATCACATATATAATTATAGTGTATATGTATTTTACTTATTAAATATACATATATGTGTGCGAATATCTGAACTCATTCTATTTGCAGATGTTTTGAAACCTACTGAAATTTTCTTCTCTGATAATGCATAATAAATTTTCTGTGAGTAATCTATATATTATTTAAAACAATGCATATTCAGGAATGATGAGAGTAGAGACACTAACTTGACAATGTAGGTCCAAAAAGTCCTTATGAAAACTTTAGAAGCCAGTTAAGAAGTCACAATACCCAAGGCAAGTACAAATTCAAGAACAACTCCGTCGAAAGGAGTATGAAAATGATTGCATTTAATGTGTAACAGTCTTTTTCTTTCCCCTTAAGCCTGTCCAACTCAGAATAGTCAAAGAGAAAGCACTCTACTCATAACTTCTCACTTGGGTGGAAAGCATGAACATACATCCAGTGTTTCAGCTTTTAGTTGGGGATTGCCCAAGAGGCTAGTTTATTTTCTCATCTGACTTGGAGTGCTGACCAAGAATTTCATACTTAGAATGCCTGGAGACCGTTAAGAACAAAGCTAAGCAGCTTGTTTCAGCATCAAAGAACATGTAGAACCACCAGGGAGCAAGATATTATAACCTCCTGATTACGCAAAAAAAAAAAAAAAGGAGAAAAATCTCTCTAACTGAATTTGCATGCACAAACCTATCAAAGGCACATTGCAGAAAAATTTGTAATATTCCATTGTGTATATGTACCACAACTTCCTTATCCATTCATCTGTCAACAAACATCCAGGTTGCTTCCATGTCCTAGCTACTGTGAATAGTGCTGCAATAAACATTGGGATTCATGTGTGTTTTTCAATTCTGGCTTCTTTTTCAATGCCCATTAGTGGGGTTGCTGGGTTGTATGGTAGTTTTAAGGGATCTCCATACTGTTCTCCATAGTGGTTGTATCAGTTTGCATTCCCACCAGTAGTATAAGGGAGTTTCCTTTTCTCCATACTCTCTTCAGCATTTATTCTTTGTAGACTTTTCGATGATGGCCAATCTGACTGGTGTGAAATGATACCTAATTGTGGTTTTGATTTTCATTTCTCTAGTAATGAGTGATGTAAGGCATATTTTCATGTGTTTATTAGCCATCTGTATGTCTTCTTTGGAAAAATGTTTGTTTAGGTCTTCTGCCCACTTTTGATTGGATTGTTCATTTTTCTGCTATTAAGCTGCATGAGCTGCACTCAGCTATAAAAAGGAATGCATTTGAGTCAGTTCTAATGAGGTGGATGAACCTAGGAGCCTCATATAGAGTGAAGTAAGTCAGAAAAAGAAGGACAAATATCATATATTAATGCATATATATGGAATCTAGAAAGTGATACTGACGATCCTACTTGCAAGCCAGCAAAGGAGACATAGGCATAAAGAACAGACTTTTGGACTCTGTGGGAGAAGGGGAGAGTGGGATGATTTGATAGACTAGCATATAAACATACATATTACCATATGTAAAGTAGATAACCAGTGTGAGTTTGATGTATAAAACAGAGCATCCAAAGAAAGTGCTCTGTGACAAGCTAGAGGGGTAGATTGGGGAGGGAGGTGGGCGGGGTTTCGGAGTGGAGGGGACACTTTATACATATGGCTGATTCATATTAATGTATGGCAAAAGCCATCACAATTTGTAAAGCAATTATCCTCCAATTGAAATAAATAAATAAAAAGAGAATTTGGAAATGCTTTAAGAATCTCTAGCTGGGCTGATTGTGAAATTATTTCCCTATGAAAGTCTTTCCTGGTGGTTCAGACAGTAAAGAACCTGCCTGCAGTGCAGGAGACCCAGGTTTGATCCCTGGGACATGACAATATCCTGGAGAAGGAAATGGCTACATTCTCCACTAGGCTTGTTGGAGAATTCCATGGAGAGAGGAATCTGATGGGCTATAGTCCACGGGGTTGCAAAGAGTCAGACATGACTGAGTGACTAACACTTTCACCGCCCCCCCCACTTATGCAAAGGTAGTATCTAAAACCAGGAGGAGTGACTGTATTTTTTCAAATGCCCAAATCTCAAAAAAAACATGACAGGGTACATAATAAATAGGAGGGCTATGGCCCAATCAAAGAAACAGAAAATATCCAGAAACTGACCCTAAAAAAAGAGGGAATTTATGAATTACCTGATCAAAATTTCAAAACTATTATCTTAAAGGAGCTAAGTGAATAAGATATTGATAGACAACTGAAAACAATCTGGAAAATAATGTGTGAACAAAATGAGAATATAATAGATAGGAACTATAAAATGAAAAAAAAATCAGAAGTTGTAAATACAATACAATACTGCATTCACAATACAATAACTGAATTGAATGATTCACTAGATGGATTCAACATCAGACCTGAAAAAACAGAAGAAAAAATGAACAAACTTAAGTAATTTGAAGCTATTAAGCAAGATGATCAAAAAGAAAAAAGAAGGAAAGAAAACCTAAGGACCTTATAGTTTAAAAGATTAAATAAATAAAAAATCCAGGGGACTAATAATATACACAACCACGAACTTCCAGATGTTTAAGCTGGATTTAGAAAAGGCAGAGGAAACAGAGATTAAATTGCCAACCATCCGCTAGATCATCGAAAAAGCAAGCGTTCCAGAAAAACATCTATTTCTGCTTTATTGACTATGCAAAGCCTTTGACACAATAAACTGTGGAAAATTCTTCAAGAGATGGGAATACCAGACCACCTGACCTGCCTCTTGAGAAACCTGTATGCAGGTCAGGAAGCAACAGTTAGAACTGGACATGGAACAACAGACTGGTTCCAAATAGGAAAAGGAGTAAGTCAAGGCTATATGTTGTCACCCTACTTATTTAACCGATATGCAGAGTACATCCTGAGAAACACTGGGCTGGAGGAAGCACAAGCTGGAATCAAGATTGCCAGGAGAAACATCAATAACGTCAGATATGCAGATGACACCACCCTTATGGCAGAAAGGGAAGAAGAACTAAAGAGCCTCTTAATGAAAGTGAAAGAGAGAGAAAAAGTTGGCTTAAAGCTCAACATTCAGAAAATGAAGATCATGGCATCTGGTCCCCTCACTTCATGGAAATGGATGAGGAAACAGTAGAAACAGTGGCTGACTTTATTTTTCTGGGCTCCAAAATCACTGCAGATAATGATTGCAGCCATGAAATTAAAATATGCTTATTCCTTGTAAGGAAAGTTATGACCAACCTAGATAGCATATTCAAAACCAGAAACACGACTTTGCCAACAAAGGCCAATCTAGTCAACACTATGGTTTTTCCCTTGGTCATGTATGGATGTGAGAGTTAGACTATAAAGAAAGCTGAGTGCAGAAGAATTGATGCTTTTGAACTGTGGTGCTGGAGAAGACTCTTGAGAGTCCCTTAGACTGCAAGGAGATCCAACCAGTCCATTCTAAAGAAGATCAGTCCTGGGTGTTCACTGGAGGGACTGATGTTGAAGCTGAAATTCCAATACTTTTTCCACCTAATGCAAAGAACTGACTTGGAAAAGACCCTGATGCTGGGAAAGATTGAGGGCAGGAGGAGAAGGGGTGACAGAGGATGAGATGCTTGGATGGCCTCACTGACTCAATGGACATGAGTTTGAGTGAACTCTGGGAGTTGGTGATGGACAGGAAGGCCTGGCGTCCTGCGTTTCATGGGATCGCAAAGAGTTGGACATGACTGAAGTGACTGAACTGAACTGAACTGATAGGAATCCTATAAAGGAAAGAGAAGAAAAAGGGCAGAAAACTTATTTGGAGAAATAATGACTGAAGCTTTCTGAATCTAAGGAAAACTTGTAAAATTGTTATCTTCAGATAGACATAAGTTTATTTCTTCATTTCCAATTTGAATATGCTTTATTCCTTTTCATTTACTAATTACTTTGACCGGGAATTCCATACTATGTTGCATAGAGGTGATAAGAGTAGGTGTCTTTGTCTGCATTCTGATCTTGTAGGAAAAGTTTCCAGTTACCCAACTTCAGTATAATGCTAGCTGTGGTTATCCACATACAAAAGGTTCAAAACACTTCAACAAAGGTGACTTTAAAAAGTTCCACAACAATACTCATTACAATAAAACTGCCAAAAGTCAAAGAGAGATTCTTGAAAGATTCAAGAGAAAAATGACACTATATACAAGAGAGCTCCCATATACAAATAATTGAATGGCCTAGCAGAAATGGCTAAATTTCTAGAAACATACAACTTACAGAACTGAATCAGAAAGAAATAAAAATCTGAACAAACCTATAACTAGCAAAGAGATTGAATAAGTAATAAAAAAACACCCCCCCCCATAAAAAACAAAACAACAAGAACAAAACATCCCAACAAAAAAAGGGCCCAGGACCAGATGGCTTCACTGGAGAATTCTACTAAATGTTTAAAAAGAATTAATACCAATCACCAAACTGTTCTAGAAAACTGAAGAAAAAGGAACACTTCCAAAATCATTTTATGGAGGCAGCATTTCCCTGATGTAAAAATCTGACAAATATACTGCAAGAAAATAAAATTACAGCCAGCCCAATGTCCCTGATAAATATTGATATAAAAATTCTCAGAAAAAAAAAATACTAGCAAATTCAATTCAAAAGCACATTAAATAGATCACACACCATGGCCAAGTGGGATTTAGTCCTAGAATGCATGGATGCTTCAATGTAGAAAAATCAATCAATATAATAGGACAAGTTAACAGAAAGAATAACAAAGCTATGTGATGATCTCAACTAATGCAGAAAAAGCACTTCATGGAATTCAACATTATCTCATGATAAAAACAGTCAACAAACTGGGAATTGAAAGAAATTACTTCAAAATAATAATAAAAAAACACATATGAAAAATCCACAGTTAGCATCGTACTAGAGCTGAATAACTGAAAAAATTTTCCTGCAAGATCAGAATGCAGACAAAGATGCCTACTCTCATCACTTCTATGCAACGTAGCACTGGAATTCTCAGTAACAAGAAAAAGGAATAAAGCACATTCAAATTGGAAATGAAGCAATAAACTTATGCCTATCTGCAGATAATGTCATTTAACAAGTAGAAAACCCTTAAGATTATACACACACACATATACACTGTTCAAGTTAATAAATAAATTCAGTGATGTTGCAGGATACAAATTAGTTGTGTTTCTACACACTAGCAAAGAACAAACCGAAAAAGAAATCAAGAAAACTATTTCATTTGCAATAGCATGCAAAGAATAAAATGCTTTAAGCTTAACTAAAGAAGGTAAAGTCCTATACATTGAAAACTATAAGATACTGAAACAAACTGAAGGGGACACTAATAAACAGAATATATAGCCAATATTCAAGGATTGGAGACTTAATGTTGTTAGTGTCTATACCCAAAGCTGTATACAGATTTAATGCATATTTATCAAAATCCCAACGGTGTATTTTACATAAACTGGACAAAATGCTAAAATCTGTGGAACATCAAGAACCGCAAGTTGCAAAAACAATCTTGAGAAAGAAAGACAAAGTTAGAGGCCTCATACTCACTGATTTCAATACATATTACAAAACTATAGTCGTCAAAATAGCATGGTACTGGTATACAAAGACAGATATACAAACAATGGAAGAGAAAGAGAGTTCAGAAATAAACCCTTGCATTTGTTTTCAACTGGCCTTTGACAATAATATGAAGACAACAAAATAGGAAAAGCAGGATCTCTTCAACAAATGCCATTGGGTAAACAAGAGCATGCTAAAGAATAAAACTGGACTCTTAACACCACATAAAAAATAAATCCAAAATGAATTAAAGACTTAAATGTAACATCCGCTGGATCATGGAAGAAGCAAGAGAGTTCCAGAAAAACATTTATTTCTGCTTTATTGACTATGCCAAAGCCTTTGACTGTGTGGATCACAATAAACTGTGGAAAATTCTTTAAGAGATGGGAATACCAGACCATCTGACCTGCCTCTTGAGAAACGTGTAGGCAGGTCAGGAAGCAATAGTTAGAACTAGACATGGAACAACAGACTGACTGCAAATAGGAAAAGGAGTACGTCAAGGCTGTATACTGTCACCCTCCTTATTTAACTTCTATGCAGAGTACATCATGAGAAACGTTCGACTGGAAGAAACACAAGCTGGAATCAAGATTGCCGGGAGAAATATCAATAACCTCAGATATGCAGATGACACCATCCTTATGGCAGAAAGTGAAGAGGAACTCAAAAGCCTCTTGATGAAAGTGAAAGTGGAGAGTGAAAAAGTTGGCTTAAAGCTCAACATTCAGAAAACTAAGATCATAGCATCCGGTCCCATCACTTCATGGAAATAGATGGGGAAACAGTGGAAACAGTGTCAGACTTCATTTCATTTGGGGGGGCTCCAAAATCACTGCAGATGGTGACTGCAGCCATGAAATTAAAAGACGCTTACTCCTGGGAAGAAAAGTTATGACCAACCTAGATAGCATATTCAAAAGCAGAGACATTACTTTGCTGACTAAGGTCCGTTTAGTCAAGGCTATGGTTTTTCCTGTGATCATGTATGGATGTGAGAGTCAGACTGTGGAGAAAGCTGAGCACTGAAGAATTGATGCTTTTGAACTGTGGTGTTGGAGAAGACTCTTGAGAGTCCCTTGGATTGCAAGGAGATCCAACCAGTCCATTCTGAAGGAGATCAGCCCTGGGATTTCTTTCTAAGGAATGATGCTGAAGCTGAAGCTCCAGTACTTTGGCCACCTCATGCAAAGAGTTGACTCATTGGAAAAGACTCTGATGCTGGGAGGAATTGGGGGCAGGAGGAGAAGGGGACGACAGAGGATGAGATGGCTGGATGGCATCACTGACTCGATGGACGTGAATCTGAGTGAACTCCAGGAGTTGGTGATGGACAGGGAGGCCTGGCATGCTGCGATTCATGTTGTTGCAAACAGTCAGACATGACTGAGCGACTGAACTGAACTGAACTGAAGATCAGAAATCATAAAACTCGTAGAACAAAGCATAGGAGAAACACTTCATGACATTGTATTCGACAGTTATCTTTTGGATATGATACCAAAGCCCAGATGGCAAAAACAAAAATAGACAAATGGAAGTACATAAAGCTCAAATATCTCTGCATAGTAAAGCAAATAATGAATAGAGTGAAATGGCCACCTACAGAATGGGAGAATATATTTGTATATCATATATATGACAATGACTTGATATCTAGAATATATAAAGAGCTCTCACTCTTTAATATATAAAGAACTCAACAACAACAGAAAGCACAAAAGAAACTAATTAAAAGTAGGCACAGTACATGAATACACAGTTTTCTAAAGAAAATATACAAATGACTAAGACACATAAAAATTCTCTCACATCGTTATTCATTGCATTAGTTGCTGTATCGTGTCTGACTCTATTGACCTTATGGACTGTATCCCACAAGGCTACTCTGTCCATGTAATTCTCCAGGCAAGAACACTGGACTGGGTTGACAATTCCCTTCTCTATTCAATTTTGAAATACAAATTCAAAACACAGTGAGATATCACTTCACCCTCATTTGGATGCTTCTATAAGAACAAACTTTACATCCCTTGTGGCTCAGTTAGTAAAATATTTCCCTGCAAAGCAGGAGACCTGGGTTCCATCCGTGGGTTGGAAAGATCCCTTGGAGAAGGGAAAGGCTACCCAGTCCAGTATTCTGGCCTGGAGAATTCCATGGAGTATATAGTCCTTGGGGTTGCAAAGAGTTGGACACGACTGAGTAACTTTCATTTCATTTCACTTCATAAAAACAAAGCCAATCTGAAAACAATGTGTTAATGGAGCATTTGGAGATATTAGAACTCTCGCGCACTATTGATACAGTTGTAAAATGATGCAGCCACTGTGAAAAACATAAGATTCCTCGAGTAGTCAAAAATAATATTATCTAGCAATTACACTTATAGGTATATATCTATCAGAACTGAAGATAGGAAATATTTGTTTCTACAGTTTTGAAATCAGGGAATATCTTAAAGAAATATTTGAATGCTCATGTTCATTGCGAGCTTATTCACAAAAGCCAAGAGATGGAAGCAACCTGTGTCCAGGGACAAATAAATGGCTAATTAAATGCTGCATATATGCAAAATGGAATATTTTATCATATGCTACAGCATAGGAGAACCTTGACTACAGTATGCTCTGTGAAATAATTCAGTCACAGAAAACAAATACACCATGATTCTACCTATACTTGTGTGTATGTTCAGCTGTGTCCAACTCTTTGTGACCCTCTTTCCATGGAATTTTGGGGAGGCAAGAATAAAGAAGTGAGCTGCCACTTCCTACTCCAGAGAATCTTCCTGACCCAGGGGTTAAATTCAAATCTCTTGTGTCTTCCGCATTGAAGGCAGATCCTTTACCACTGTGCCAGGTGGGAAGCCCTGATTTCACTCATATGAAGGCTCTAAAGTAGTCAAACTTCTAAGAGAAATAGAAAATAGATTTCCAGGTGTTTGGGGAAGTGTAGAAAGAGGAGTTGTTATTCAGTAGGTATAGAGTATCAGTTTTGCAAGATGAAAAATTTCTAGATATTTGTTGTATAATGATGTGCTTAGCATGGTAATGTACATTGAAAATGGTCAAGGTGGTAGAGTTTATGTTAAATGCTTTTTGAAGATAAAAATGGATAAACACAATTTAAGAAATTCCACATTCTGAAAAAATATTTTTTGAATACAGAAATTACAATTTTGGGTTTTTAAAATGTCTTCCTGTTTTTCTGATAGTGGTAATCATATAGCATATAAATTATATATTATGTGAAAATATGTTATTTATGTCTTATTAATCTTTTCACAAGGGATTAATTGTGAAATTAAGTAATTTATTATATTTTTTTCACAAAGATATATTGTTCTTTATCCTTTGTTATACTCTATCACTTTAAATAGCTATTGACACCACTAACAATGATTTCTCTTGATTTAAGTTGCCTCACACATCTACTTTACTCCTTTTGCTTTCAAACTGTCTGAATTATTTTACATTAAGTGCAGGCAAGATACTATTGTGCATTATGCTTTGGTACATATACACAATGGAGTATTACTCAGCCATTAAAAAGAATACATTTGACTCAGTTCTAATGAGGTGGATGAAACTGGAGCCAATCATACAGAGTGAAGTAAGCCAGAAAGAAAAACACCAATACAGTATACTAACACATATATATGGAATTTAGAAAGATGGTAACGATAACCCTGTATGCAAGACAGCAAGAGACGCAGATGTATAGAACAGTATTTTGGACTCTGTGGGAGAGGGAGAGGGTGGGATGGTTTGAGAGAATGGCATTGAAACATGTATAATAGCATATAAGAACGAATCACCAGTCCAGGTTCGATGCATGATACTGGATGCTTGGGGCTGGTGCACTGGGATGACCCAGAGGGATGGTATGGGGAGGGAGGAGGGAGGGGGGTTCAGGATTGGGAACTCATGTACACCTGTGGCAGATTTATGTTGATGTATGGCAAAGCCAATACAATACTGTAAAGTTAAATAAATAAATAAAATCTGAAAAAAAGCACAAAAATTAATGAAGTTTCTGTATTTTGAATGACAATTTTATCCATATAGAATGTATAGTTCTAAAATTATAGATTCTATGTTTATTTTAACAACTCTTTCTATTAGTTAGAGTACTACTGGAAACCCCTACAATCTTATTTCAGAACTTTCCTCTTAATACAATTACCCATTTTGTGCTTTCCTGATAACTTCTGGGATTTTCTTAATAACCGTTACTTTCTATTCAAGATCAGTAGGTTTTTCTTTCATAATAGAGTGGATTAATTATTGTTCCCGACTTTTCACTCCCTTCCTTTAAGGGAATTGTGCATCTACGTCCTGTGTCCAGTGGCTTTGCAGTGCCTAGACCTGCAACAGGCAAAGTGCACAGAAGTCATATTGACTTTCAGCTCATCATAGAGATTTTCTTAAGCCATAGGAATGCATAAGTATGAAATTAAAAAAGAATTAATTGTGCTTGCTTGATATGACTTGCTCCTCTGTGATTCTACCAACCACCTTGAGAAAAACAGTCCAAAATAAGCAGATACATGTATGAGAGATAAAATTTAATTATTTTTAGCCTTTGATATTTTGAGACTGAAAATACAATAATAGAGGCAGAATCCATTCTATTAACCCCACATATTAAGTTATGTTATAATTACCTTTTTAAATGTAAAATATTCAATACATTAAAAATGTTTTCTAAAATATAGCAAGATAGTGATTTTATGTTTCACTCATAACCTCATTTAAGTCTCATTGCTAAAACTGATGAAACACCTTATTTACTACACCTTTCTCATAACTCTCTTTCTCCCCAGTCCTGAATTTTGTGTTGATAATTCTATTGCATAACTTTAGAATATTGTTACATATGTCAATAAACAATGCATATCATATATGATTATGTACCCATACAATTTTTTAGATTTACTGTATTATTTTGAATACATTTATTGAGTTTCATTTACAGTTATGATTGATTGATTTGATGGTAACTGTATCAGCTGCTGAGTGCAGCTCTAAAGCTTTCAACCTCCTCTCTACTCTCTGTACTGAAATTTGAAAAAAAAAAACAAAAACAAAACTCACTCAGCCTCATCATGCCTGGTAGTCAAAAAGACACTTTAATTTTTGAATAAATTAAAAACTCTCCTTAAAGTGTTGTTCTTTTGATATCAGAATTTAGGATTTTAATGGCCTAACTGATTATAATTACAGACATTTGTTTCATTATACTCATGAATGATGAATCACTCGAAAGGTAATCTATTGAATTCAGATTTTCTAATCTATTTTTAAATTAGAAAATTCTGAGGCAGTAATTTAGAGAAACAAACAAAGATTGTTTTGTGGTCCCAGATTCCTCTTTTATTTAATTAAAATTGTTTTTAAAAATCATAATTGGGAATAAGGTGTTCTGTTTAACAGAATATTAAAAAATAAATACTTTATTGAGTATGCTTTGAAAAAAGGGATAATATTTTTGCAAAAGTATAACAAAAGATGTGCAAGCAGAATGTACATTTCCAAGTATGATTTATACATTGTCTTTGTTATATATTAAATATATTATATTAATATTTAATATATTAAATATATTAATATTATATATATTAAATATATATTAAAGTGTAAATATATAGCCAGTGTTTTGCTAGATGAAGCATGTACATGAAGTAAAAATGAAATATGTTTTGTGAGATAAATTTTTATTTCTATTTTTATATCTGGATAAAAATTGCAACATGTCAACAAATTAACTTTGTCAACATTCTGTTATCTGTTCATTATAATGTATAATACATGTGTAGTTATATACACATGCATGTATAACCAGTACAACACATATGCTTTATAAGCAAAACATGTTTTAACTACAGCACATATTACAACATATGAACTAACTAATAATGATCCTTATTGTGTTTGCATGGAAAAAGAAATGTTCAACAGAATAAGGTAGTGCAGTTTCTTTGTCCTAATTATTGGTAGCACTTTAATTTTATTATTATTATTGTACTCCATAGCCTAGTATCAGCTAACAGAGAAGATGGTGATAAGCACTATTTAAAACATATTTGTAAATATTCTTTTAAAGGGAGTGGGGATTTATCCTTTGCTCAATGCTTTATTTGAGCTTTCTTTGAGGCTTTAATATAAGATAGTATGATAAGATATAGGGATGTTTCTTTCCAAAATATTTATTACCTTATTAAGGTAAACTGTCTTCCCTGCTGGTGGATGATATTTTATAGAAAAAATACAAAATCCTATAAACTTCACGGCTGGAGTCCAGACACTTTTTAGCTGACAACACTATAACCATTACTTTCATTCTAATTTTAAGGACAGTAGTAGCAGCACTTCAATTAACCAATTAATCAAAATAATACTCAATTTCTACACACTAGTTCATAAAGGCTCTCCATATAACTCATTATTTCAAACGAATGCCACCTCCTGCCATGGTGGGTGTTCAGCTGGCCTAGAAAAGCACAGTAGTTAGCCCTTTCCATTGCAGTGAAAAACGCTATCAACACTGACACTTAAGTGACCATAATTAGTCCACTGAGATTAATGTGGGAACTTTGTACTTCTCCTAGTGTCACTGTCCCAGACTTATGATACTCTCTAAATTGCAATAGTTCATTGGTTCATTTTCCAAATTGTTTTCTCACTTAGAATGCCTAAAAGCTTAAAACAAAAAAAAAAAAAGAAGAAGAAGAAGAAGAAAATAAAAAGATCTTGGGTACCATAAAAAGCAAACTCAATTGAATGAAGTCTAAAGGACTTCAAATTGTAGTGTATTTTCTGAGTATTTGTATGAAAAAGACACATCAAATGACCATACAAAACAACCAAATCCTTGTAACTGATAACTTGAAATATTTATCAGAGTGAATGTGAAAGTTCAGAGATTTTCCATGAATGCAACTTTAGAAACATAAAAGAATAAAAAGAAAGCACGTTCTACCTATTCAAACAATTTAATTCAAAGGTTTTACAGGCTTTATGAAAAAAAAAGCTTCTAATAATAAAAGGGCATGAAATATGGTATCAGGTTACATATCATGCAAAAGCTAATGTCAGTTTTATTGAAAAATATACCAGTGTGTAACTGTTTTATTTTATGAGTATTTCTACAGTTAATTTTTTTCTTTTCCAGTTTTACTGAGATCTAATTGATACAGAGCACTGTATGAGCTTAAGGTATACAGCATAAGGACTTGACTAACATATGTCATAGAATGCACAGCTATCATCATGGATACAAAATAAAAGAACAAACATTATTTTTCTTGTGATGAGAACTTTCAGGGTTTACTTTCTTAACAACTTTCATATATAACATACAACAATGTTAACTGTTACATTGATCATGTTGTCCATGGGATTTTCCAGGCAAGAATGCTGGAGTGGGTTGCCATTTCCTGACTGCTTCAATAAACTTATCAGGAAATGTTGATTAAGAGGTCAATGCTAACAGAAAAGAAAGAGTTTAAGGTTTTTGTTCTTGATCCTAATTCAAATTTTTTGTGTCTTGAATAATGACTTGGAATAGTGATACACTAAACAATGTGGATTAATGGAAGCCTTCATCAAAAGAGTAAGGACACTAGTTGAATACAACTTCAACATACATTAGCAATGTTATATTTATGCTAAAATGAATTAAAATGAGTATAGGAGCTACTAATAAAATGTCATTTCTTAACAATGATAGGTGCCATTTGGGTCTGGGTGTTATAATCTGAGAATGTACGGATAGAGTTGAGAATACACAAAACAGAATTATTAGCACAAGGAAAGAGCTGAAGATATCTAGATTAAAGAGGAGAATACTTAACAGAAAAATGAAAACTACCTTAAACACTTGAAAGACTTTCACATAGTTTTGAGTTTAGATTTATTTTATGTGCTTCCAACAGTTAAATCTAGAAGTAGTATTTGCAGTTTAGAAGGCTGTGAATTATGTCAAGAAAACGTTTCTCCCATGTAGTGTACTTTTAGTTTTGTTTTTCAAGCTATGCACATTTTTAATGGTTTCATTAATTATTGAATTTTATACAATGATATGATTCAATCTGAGATTCAATCTGGTTCATTAACATCTTTTAGAGTCATTACAAAAGAAAACCATATTAAGAAGTATATGCATATATTAAGTGTATACATTTATATATACTTGGGTATGGCATAAGCCCTCTTGGAGGAGGTTGCCATTAAACCCACCATAGAGCTTCCAGAACTTACACAGGACTAGAAAATAGACTCTTGGAAGGCACAAACAGAACCTAGTGTGCAATAAGACCCAGGAGAAAGGAGCAGTGACCCCACAAAAGACCGACACAGACTTGCCCTGAAGTGTCTAGGAGTCTTCCGTGGAGGCCTAGGCCAGGGGTGGCCTGCTGCAGGGTTGGGGGCAGTGAGTGTACCAGTACATGCATGGGATCTTTTGAAGGAGGTCGCCATTATCTTCATTACCTCCACCATAGCTTGGCCCCAGGTAAATAGCAGGGAGGGAACATAGCTCCACCCATTAACAGAAAATTGAATTAAAGATTTACTGAGCATGACCCCTCTCATCAGAATAAGAACCAATTTCCCCTTACTCAGTCTCTCCTTACTCATGAAGCTTCCATAAGCCTCTTACCCTTCTCCATCAGAGGGCAGACACTCTGAAAACCACAATCACAGAAAACAAGCCATCTGAGTACATGGAACACAGCCTTGTCTAACTCAGTGAAACTATGAGCCATTCCATGTAGGGTCATCCAAGACAGACCGGTCATGGTGGAGAGTTGTGACAAATGCACTCCACTGGAGAAGGGAATAGCAAACCACTTCAGTATTCTTGCCTTAAGAACCCCATGAATAGGATGAAAAGGCAAAAAGATAGGACACTGAAAGATGAACACCCCAGGTCAGTAGGTGTCCATTTGCTACTGGAGATCAATGAAGAACTAACTCCAGAAAGAATGAAGAGATGGAGCCAAAAAAACCCAACACCCAGTCCCAGTTGTGGATGTGACTGGTGAAAGAAGCAAATTCAATTCTATAAAGAGAAATATTGCATAGGAACCTGGAATATTATGCCCATGAATCAAAGCAAATTGGAAGTGGTCAAACAGGAGATGGCAAAAGTGAATGTCACCATTTCAGGAAAGAGTGAACTAAAATGGACTGGAACGGGTGAATTTAATTTGGATGACCATTATATCTACTACTGTGGGAAAAAAATCCCTTAGAAGAAATGGAATAGCCATCATAGTCAACAAAAGAGTCCGAAATGCAGTACTTGGATACAATCTCAAAAATGGCAAAATGATCTCTGTTTCCAAGGAAAACCATTCAATATCATGGTAATCCAAGTATATATCCTGACCAGTAATGCTGAAGAAGCTGAAGTTGAATGGTTCTGTGAAGACCTACAAGACCTTCTAGGACTAACACACCCAAAAGATGTAATTTTCATTATAGGGGACTGGAATGCAAAAGTAGGAAGTCAAGAAACACCTGGAGGAACAGGCAAATTTGGCCTCGGAATACAGAATGAAGCAGGGCAAAGGCTGACAGAGTGCTGCCCAACAAACGCACTGGTCATAGCGAACACCTTCTTCCAACAACACAAGAGAAGACCCTACACGTGGACATCACCAGATGGTCAAACTGAAATCAGATTGATTTCATTCTTTGCAGCCAAAGATGGAGAAGCTCTACACAGTCAACAAAAACAAGACCAGGAGCTGACTGTGGCTCAGATCTAAACACCTTATTGCCAAATTCAGACTTAAATTGAAGAAAGGAGGGAAAACCACTAGACCATTCAGGTATGACCTAAATTAAATGCCTTATGATTATACAGTGGAAGTGAGATATAGATTTAAGGGACTAGATCTGATAGACAGAGTGCCTTATGAACTATGGACAGAGGTTCATGGCACTGTACAGGAGACAGGGATCAAGACCATCCCCATGGAAAAGAAATGCAAAAAAGCAAAACGGCTGTCTGAGGAGGCCTTACAAATAGCTGTGAAAAGAAGAGAAGTGAAAAGCAAAGGAGCAAAAGAAAGATATAAGCATCTGAATGCAGAGTTCCAAATAATAGCAAGGAGAGATAAGAAAGCCCTCCTTAGCAATCAATGCAAAGAAATAAAGGAAAACAACAGAATAGGAAAGACTAGAGATCTCTTCAAGAAAATTAGAGATACCAAGGGACTATTTCATGTGAAGATGGGCTCGATAAAGGACAGAAATGGTATGGACCTAACAGAAGCAAGAAGATATTAAGAAGAGGTGGCAAGAATACACAGAAGAACTGTACAAAAAATATCTTCACGACCCAGATAATCATGATGGTGTGATCACTCACCTAAAGCCAGACATCCTGGAATGTGAAGTCAAGTGGGCCTTAGAAAGCATCACTATGAACAAAGCTAGTGGAGGTGATGGAATTCCAGTTGAGCTATTTCAAATCCTGAAAGATGATGCTCTGGAAGTGCTGCACTCAATATGCTAACAAGTTTGGAAAACTCAGCAGTGGCCACAGGACTGGAAAAGGTCAGTTTTCATTCCAATCCCAAAGAAAGGCAATGTCAAAGAATTTTCAAACTACCGCACAATTGTACACATCTCACACACTGGCAAAGTCATGCTCAAAATTCTCCAAGTCAGGCTTCAGCAGTATGCGAACCATGAACTTCCAGATGTTCAAGCTGGTTTTGAAAAGGCAGAGGAACCAGAGATCAAATTGCCAACATCCACTGGATCATTGATAAAACAAGAGAGTTCCAAAAAAACATCTAGTTTTGCCTTTTTGACTACAGTAAAGCCTTTGACTGCATGGATCACAACAAACTGTGGAAAATGTTAAAGAGATGGGAATACCAGACCACCTGACCTGCCTCTTGAGAAATCTGTACACAGGCCAGGAAGGAACAATTAGAACTGAACATGGAACAACAGACTGTTTCCAAATAGGGAAAGTTGTACGTCAAGACTGTGTATTGTCTCCCCACATATTTAACTGATATGAAGAGTACATCATGAGAAACACTTTGCTGGATGAATATAAGCTGGAATCAAGATTTCTGGGAGAAATATTAATAACCTCAGATATGCAGATGATACCATGCTTATGGCAGAATGTGAAGAAGAACTAAACAGCCTCTTGATGAAAGTGAAAAAGGAGAGTGGAAAAGTTGGTTTAAAGCTCAACTTTCAGAAAACTAAGATCCTAGCATCTGATCCCATTACTTTAGGGCAAATAGATGATGAAACAGTGGAAACACTGGCAGACTTCATTTTTTTTGGCTCCAAAATCACTGCAGATGGTGCCTGCAGCCATGAAATTAAAAGACGCTTACTCCCAGGCAGAAAAATTACGACCAACCTAGAGAACATATTAAAAAGCAGAGACATTACTTTGCCAAGATAGGTCAACCTAGTCAAGGCTATGGTTTTTCTAGTGGTCATGTATGGGTGTGAGAGTTGGACTATAAAGAAAGGTGAGCACTGAAGAATTGATGCTTTTGAACTGCGGTCTTAGAGAAGACTCTTGACAGTCCCTTGGACTCCAAGGAGATCCAACCAGTCCATCCTAAAGTAAATCAGTCCTAAGTATTCATTGGAAGGACTAATGCTGAAGTGAAACTGCAATACTTTGGCCACTTGATGGGAAGAATTGGCTCATTTGAAAAAAACATGATGCTGGGATAGGTTGAAGGCGGACAGAGGAGAAGGGATGACAGAGAATGAAATGGTTGGATGCTATCACCGATTCAATGGATATGAGTCTGAATAACTCTGGGAGTTGGTGATGGACAGGGAGGCCTGGCGTGGTGCAGTCCATGGGGTCGCAGAGTCGTACACCACTGAACGACTGAAGTGAACTGAACTGAATATATATACACACACAGATATATTAAGTATGTGAATATACTAATATGTGTATATTAAGAAATATAAGCCATATTAAGAACTAGATAATTTTGAATCCCAGATCAAAATACTAATGCTTTGGATTTCTATAATATTGATTACTAAGCTAACAGGCTACTAGAAGTACAGGTTTTCCCCACTAACCGAAAGTAGAGCGTTCCTTTGAAGCTTTTCATAGGCCCAAATTGTGTCAAGGAAAGAATCAATTATCTCAGTACATCTCTTGCTCATGGATACAATAATGCATCAAATTTAAATCACATAGCTCACATATGTAGATCAAAGCTATAGAAGCTTGATACTGAGACTCTGAATGTAGTTCCAGGGGAAGGAACTTGTCAGTACCATTCTCATTTCTCTGGATACATGCTTGCTCTCCAATATTCGAAGCAAAACAAACTCTGGCACTTTTTTTTTTTTTTTTAAACCAAAAGTCCTCTTCAGATTTCTTTAAGTTATCAAAAACAGTTACTGACATAGTTCTTTGGTAAAAATGGAGTGGCAAAGAGACCTTATGAAAAGTGGAGGATACCTGTATTTATTTGGAAGGGTAGTTTTAAGGCAGATCACAGAGGAACCTCCTTGATAGGAGTCGTAAGAACTTGTGATCATTCCATAAAGAAATATAGACTTAAAAAGAGAGAAAATTGGCCTCTCCAAAGGTTTATGAGCCAAGAAAGAACCCTCTCTTTCTATAATTGCTTCAAGAGGCAGTGATGCCATCCAACCATCTCATCCTCTGTCATCCCCTTCTCCTCCTGCCCCCAAACCCTCCCAGCATCACAGTCTTTTCCAATGACTCAACTCTTCGCATAAAGTGGCCAAAGTACTGGAGTTTCAGCTTCAGCATCATTCCTTCCAAAGAAATCCCAGGGCTGATCTCCTTCAGAATGAACTGGTTGGATCTCCTTGCAGTCCAAGGGACTCTCAAGAGTCTTCTCCAATACCACAGTTCAAAAGCATCAATTCTTTAGCATTCAGCTTTCTTCACAGTCCAACTCTCACATCCATACATGACCACAGGAAAAACTATAGCCTTGACTAGACGGACATTTGTTGGCAAAGTAATGTCTCTGCTTTTGAATATGCTATCTAGGTTGGTCATAACTTTTCTTCCAAGGAGTAAGCGTCTTTTAATTTCATGGCTGCAGTCACCATCTGCAGTGATTTTGGAGCCCCCCAAAATAAAGTCTGACACTGTTTCCCCATCTATTTCCCATGAAGTGATGGGACCAGATGCCATGATCTTCGTTTTCTGCATGTTGAGCTTTAAGCCAACTTTTTCACTCTCCACTTTCACTTTCATCAAGAGGCTTTTGAGTTCCTCTTCACTTTCTGCCATAAGGGTGGTGTCATCTGCATATCTGAGGTGATTGATATTTCTCCTGGCAATCTTGATTCCACCTTGTGTTTCTTCCAGTCCAGCGTTTCTCATGATGTACTCTGCATATAAGTTAAATAAGCAGGGTGACAATATACAGCCTTGACGTACTCCTTTTCCTGTTTGGAACCAGTCTGTTGTTCCATGTCTAGTTCTAAGTGTTGCTTCCTGACCTGCATATAGGTTTCTCAAGAGGCACGTCAGGTGGTCTGGCATTCCCATATCTTTCGGAATTTTCCACAGTTTACAAGCTATTTAATGACTTATGACCATGAATGCAGGTACACACACACACACACACACACACACACACACACACACACACAGATTTTATTTACTATGGCATGAGCCTAGGGCTAATGTTGGGAAGAATCGACATATATGATACTGATATTTTGCTCATAAGTGTGGGATATCTTTTTTAATTGATGTAAACCTTTCTTGATATCTCACTGTACAGTTTTATAATTTTCTGCATAGTGTCTACCATATTTGTATTAGATCTACCATGATTGTTTTTATTCTCTAGTAACAACATCTTTTCCTGAATTAAATTTTTGTTGATGCATATAAGTATAGTTGTCTAAATTTTGGCATTTTACTTGGCAATTTTGATATATTCTTAGATAAATCAACTCACTTATATAGATTATTTTGGAGATTTTTATGTAGGCAATTATATTACTTACAAGTTTTCCTTTTTATTTCAACCTTGATGGTTTTTGGTTTTATCATTGTCTTATTGTTCTGACTCAAAACTCCAACACAATGTAAAAGAGAAGTGGTATTAGCTATATTTCTCAGTATACATTTTGGGGGCTATTTTGCAGTTTTGGGATATTCACCTATACACACAGTAATATGAGAGACTTTAGAATATATGAATATTTGGCCTTATTTGATGCTTTGTGGTTGTACTTATTACTGTAATTGTATTAGCTTTTAGTCTATTAATGTAAAGAATAACCTATGTAAGTAATAAAATCTAGAATATGTTAACATTCTTGGTATAAATATACCTTGATCATTATATATAGCTATGTTATCGCAGTGATAGATCACAGGTCCTAATATTTATTCTTATTATATATTTAGCATCTATATGGTTATATCTCCTTTTTCATTCCAGGTAATATTTATGTTCTTCTTTATGTCTATTTTATTAATCTTACTTTTTTTTAGTCTTTTCAAAGTGCTGAATGTATTGGAACTCTTTGCTCAGTGACACACAAAACAAAGAAGTACATTTTAGATTCAAACACAGCAAACATTTGTTTTTTAGGAAAAGCACAAGAGAAAAATGGTTACGTTTTTGGAGAATAGTGCTATGTATACTATTAATTATGATTCCAGATTCACAACAACAGGTTTTTTTTTTTTTTTTATAAGAAATGCTCAATGCTACATTCTTTTTTTAGATTAGTGTTTTCAATCACTCCTACCTAACGCTCAGCAAATACCATTTATAGAAGTAACTGATTTATTGAAAACTATATAACTTTGAATTCAGGGTACCATCTCTTTGGCAAGAAAGTGGTATGTTTCCAAATAAAAATAATTTTATCCTGAATATTGTACAATGATTCTCATTGTATCACCACAAAACTTTCTTGTATGTCTTAATGAAAGAAATATGAAATAAGGTTGCACACATAAGATGAGCACATCTTTTATGGACTAAGAGAGTCTACCCCCTCTAGTCTAAAAATGATATTACTGTCACTAGTAAACATAGGTTTCCTAGGCATGTTTACCAAAAACAGTGTACCTAATTCTATCTGAATATTAAAATTACCAGAGGAGCTTTAAATATCCCAAACCAATTGTAGAGGCTCTCCCTCTGTTGGCTTATAGCCCAAGAGGTTCAAATGTGCAATGGAGTTGAAAACCAATGTCATAAGTTTATGTATCTGTGAAAACCTAAGCCTTAAGTGCATGTGTAACATTATCCTACAAGAATAGACTATTGAGGTCAAAAACCACTGCAGCTAATAGCAGAGTGCTCTTCCTGAACTAATTCAATCATTATAAGACACTTCAAAAGCAATTTCCTAATTTGTATTTTTACACTATTGAAAATGCTTTAATAGTATGCTGTGTTTTGTCAAAAATTTTCCCGTGTTGCAGAATTAACTACTTTATGCTTTAGAGTATATTTATCTTACTTTAAGCTCTTTAAATTTAAATTTGTGTATGTTAATCTATTTTTAATAAAACTGGTCAGTTAACCTGAGTTGGTTAATGCATGTAGTAAGTAATATAAAAAAGAAAAATCCATGCTGATATTATAAAACCAACACTAAAAGTCTTTGTAACAGAATATCCTGAGATTAGAGTGAATGCTATAGAAGAAGGAACTGGGTAGCTATATTTTTAAAATGTAATCAGCTTTAATCCATGAAGAAATATAATTTTGTGAAAGAAAGTTTGAATTGTTAATTCAGTTGCTACTGTCTTAATTAAACTTGCATTTATATAGCCATATTTTCTTAACCAAACATATTTCTATTGATTGAATCTGGTAATTTCATTTTGTTTTTCAATAATTACAAGATGTAATATAATCATTGTCCTCATTGCTTTCATAAACTAAAGTTTGTTGTTTTTCTTTTTTTATCCTGACAATTTGTGTAATAATGTTTCTTTTTATTTTGGAGAAAAATTTATTGTAGTTTATGGTAGACAATCTTCTGCCCTTTGTATCTACCTGTGCTGGACCTCTCCTGATTTCGCTCCAAGGATTCTTTTCTAAATAGTATTTATTTATGGCTGCCCTGGGTCTTTGTTGGTGCATGTGCATTTCCTCTAGTTGTAGCAAGGGGAGACCTCCTTTCTAGCAGCAGTTCATGGGGTTTTTTATTGAGGTGGCTTCTCTTGTTGCTCAGCTTAGGCTCTAGGGTACGTAAGCTCAGTAGTGGTGGTGCATGGGCATAGTTGCCCCACAGCATGCGGGATCTTAATGGACCAGGGATTGACTCTGTCTCCTACTTTGGTAGGCAGGTTCTTAAACACTGGACCACCAGAGAACTCTAGTCCAAGGATTTGAATGAGGTTTATCCCATCATCCAGAACCTTAGGTGAGCACCATATTCAAGCCTGATCATCCAGAATATTTCACTTAATTGTACATGGTGGAGGAATCTAGTGTCCATGACCAAAGGCAATCCAAGGAGATTTATCTATTTTAGGTTAAATTATAAAGATAACAGGAGATGGATATCTTTAACACAACTTTATCATAAGAAATCTTGATTGGCAATGAAACTAACCCAAAATAAAATAGTGCTGAGTGAAACTTGAAAGAGTCCCAGTGATATATTTCAAGTCTTTGGAAACAAATGCTTCCCACTTGCTGTTTAGTGTGAGGGAAATACATTTTCTTATCAAGATAAGATTAGTTGTTTTTTTGGTCACTGACAAAAGAGTTTTGGCTACTAAAATACTATCATGTTTAAATGTCATAACTTTCAAGGAATAACACGACAGCATTTTATGTGCCAATCAGGAATAAAAGGAAAAGTTGTCAATTAAACATTAACTGCACAATAAATCTCAGTCTCAGTTTTCTTAAAACTGATCAAACAGAAACAAAGGTATATGGTAACGGAAAAATTGAAGAAGTAGGGTTTTGAAAATAAAATATCCTAAAATGTAAATTACAGAAGCCAAGCCCGTAGATGCTATGCCTCAGATCATAAGGGGGCAACCTTTCTCACATGACAAATTATTGGATACTGTGACTTGGGCCAGGTATTTATTTAGGCTAGAACTTTAGGAGACTTGATGTGAAAATGAAAATATTTAAATCTGTTAACTAATTATTATGTATGACCTTAATAAATTCCTACAGATAAGAGACAATCTGACCTCAGCAGAGCATTGAAGGAACACAAAACAGCTAGAGTTAGAGAAGACTCCTCCCCCACCACTGTTGGTCGTTCCAAGATGCCTGATTCATGTACATTTCAGTGCTCAAAAATCCACATCCCAAGTTCTACACTAAAGGAAGAAAGCTAGAAACAAGACAGGAGGTAAAATAGCTTTCAAAAGGGAGCTAAGTCTGGGCCATCAGCACATCTAGGATCTTCTGATTTAAACAAACTGCCTACGAATGGTAAAAATCAAGTCCCACTTAAATTAAAAAAAGCTCACTGGCGTTCAATCTGACCTGGATAGGTTAATCTTATTACTTTACGGGTCAAGAACAAAAAAGAAACAATTATGCTAAAAACAAGAAATACGAGCAAAACATTTTGAAGGGCTGTTGCCAAAAGACAAACACCTATGCTGGGTTACAGATTAAAAGCTCTTGACTCTTGGCTTTGGTAATTATCCCACAAAATGGATTGAACACAAATTGATGGGAAGCCAAGGAAGGATTAATGGAATTAGTTGTATTGCCTGATAAATTCCTGAGTCTGGGAAATAAAGTCCTCAGTTCAGTTCAGTTGCTCAGTCATGGCCAACTCTTTGCAACCCCGTGGACTGCAGCATGCCAGGCCTCCCTGTCTATTGCCAACTCCTGGAGTTCACTCAAACTCATGTCCATTGAGTTAGTGATGTCATCCACCCACCTCATCCTCTGTCATCCCCTTCTCCTCCTGCCTTCAATCTTTCCCAGCATCAGGGTGTTTTCAAATGAGTCAGTTCTTCACATCAAGTGGACAAAGTATTGCAGTTTCAGCTTCAATATCAGTCCTGCAGTGAATATTCAGGCTTGATTTACTTTAGGATAGACTGGTTGGATCTCTTGATGTCCAAGGGACTCTCAAGAGTCTTTTCCAACACCACACTTCAAAAGCATCAATTCTTCGGTGCTCAGCTTTATTTACAGTCCAACTCTCACATCCATACACGACTACTGGAAACACCATAGCTTTGACTAGATGGACCTTTGTTGGCAAAGTAATATCTCTGCTTTTTAATATGCTGTCTAAGTTGGTCATAACTTTTCTTCCAAAAGTTATGCCTGATAAATTCCTGAGTTTGGGAAACAAAGTCCTATGCTTGTTTAACTCCAAAAGCAGTCCCTAGGCACTGCGATCCAAATCTCCACCAATGGAAAGGGAATGCTAAGCTGTAGTAATCATCAGAAAGATTTTTACAAAATCTCCTTTTCAAATGAGATGTAATACAGAAATAGAAATATGAAAGCTTCTAAAGAAACAGAATCAGGAATAGGAAGATTGATTGACACAGAACACTCTTCATGGCAGAACAGCAAACCCATGTTATGTATACAAAAAGAACATTGTGTGTAGTGTGGAAAGCTGAGTACTGTATATTCTTTCTCCATCTGCCCTGTCCAAATGAAGATTTTATTGAAGATATTCTACTTACTCATTGCCATAGTACATTAAGTATGACGGTGATGGGTTACAAACCATAAGAAGACCCTGGGCAAAAGAAAGCATAACCAGAAGCCTTGGACTAACAGTTGTGTGCAGTAATTGCATGAGATATTAGGTTCTCTAATACTAAGGAGAATCTGATATGTATCTGCATTGGCCTATTATGTAGTTGTAACAAGTTAGGAAAAGATGCTTTAAATTAATGTATATTGAAGACAAGATGTCAGTGTTAGCCAGAAATAGACTATTGAATACCTTCTATTTGTCCTCTTGTTCCACTGATGTATGAAATCTAAGTCTGGGTACGTGATCAAAACCTAACTGGGGAGCTTGAAAGGCTAGCTACAAGATACTTAAGAGAGAAAACCAGGATTTCAATAAGCCAATGAAAGTTATCCTCAGATTTATTGAAGATATTTGTAAGAGATGCTCTTGAGAAATGGAGTATTTCCTGAAATATCAATAAACAAAGACGTCACAGTCATCAGCAATTGCAACCCTCCAATGTGAGCAGGTGAGTCCTATGGGGAACTCAAGAAGAGAAGAATACAGCTATCTAGCATCCATTGCACTGCATTCACTTCCTATAGTCATTCCTATGGTGAGCCCTGCTGAAAACTCAGGATAGTGGCCCCAGATGGCTGAGATGCATATCAAAGGAATGATTTCAGTGAGCCCAGACTCTTGCATCTCCCCATACACAAAGGAAAAAAAAAAAGTGTTAGTCATTCAGTCTTGTATGACTCTTTGCAACCCCATAGACTGTAGCCTGCCAGGCTTCTCTTCAGGCAAGAATACTGCAGTACGTTGTCATTCCTTTCTCCAGGGGATCTTCCTGACCCAGGGATTGAATGTGGGTCTCCCACACTGGGCGCAGATTCTTTACCTTCTGAACCACCAGGGAAGCCCACACCAACATAAATAAAAAATTGCTAAATTTCCTAACGAGTAATCTGGTTTTCTTTTAGGTCAGTTCAGTCACTCAGTCATGTCTGACTCTTTGCCAACCCGTAGACTCCAACATGCCAGGCCTCCCTGTCCATTGCCAACTCCCAGAGTTTATTCAGACTCATGCCAATTGAGTCAGTGATGCCATCCAACCATCTCATCCTCTGTTGTTCCCTTCTCCTCCCACCTTCAACCTTTTCTAGAATCAGGTCTTTTCAAATGAGTCAGTTCTTCACATCAGGTGGCTAAAGTATTAGAGTTTCAGCTTCAGCATCTGTCGTTCCAATGAATATTGAGGACTGATTTCCTTTAGGATGGACTGGTTGGATCTCTTGCTGTCCAAGGGACTCTCAAGAGTCTTCTCCAACACCACAGTTCAAAAGCATCAATTCTTTGGTGCTCAGCTTTCTTTATAGTCCAACTCTCACTTCCGTACATGACTACTGGAAAGACCATAGCTTTGACTAAATGGATCTTTGTTGGCAAAATAATATCTCTGCTTTTTAATATGCTGTCTAGGTTGGTTATAACTTTTTTTCCAAGAAATAAGTGTCTTTAAATTTCATGGCTGCAGTCACCATCTGCAGTGATCTTGGAGGCACCACCCACCCCCCGCCATAAAAAACGTCTGTCACTGTTTCCACTGTTTCCCCATCTATTTACCGTGAAGTGATAGGACCAGAAGCCATGATCTTAGTTTTCTTAATGCTGAGTTTTAAGCCAACTTTTTCACTCTCCTCTTTCACTTTTATCAAGAGGCTCTTTAGTTCTTCACTTTCTGCCATTTAAGTGTGGTATCATTTGTACATCTGAGATTATTGATATTTCTCCTGACAGTCTTGATTCCAGCTTGTGCTTCATCCAGCCAGGCATATTAAAAATAATCTTTTGATGTTCAGAACCTACTCTTTGCTGCAAAACTTGTATATAACCTGGCTCTTCCCCTGGTCCCCTTGGAGCTGTTCTCTCAGGGTACTTCAGATGCTGTCTCCCAGGCTTGGAGTCCTAAATATTCCCACTGAATAAAACATAATTCTCAACTTTTAGGTTGTGAATATTTTAAGTTGACCCTAAAACAATAAAAAATGTCTTAAATTTCTAGCTGTGCAGTTTAGGTTAAACATTGTTTAAACTGAGAGTGAACCCAAGGAGAAAAGCAGAGTCTAATGGAAAGAAGGGGTTGTAAGAGTCAAAAAACAAAAGAAAACAACTAACAGGCTCTGCATTCTGACATTCTGGAAGGTAGTTTCACCCCTGAACTTTCTAGCTATGTGAACGAATAAACTCCACTTATTTTGCTTAAATTTGTTCAATTTGAGTTTTGTCATCTTCCTTAAATAGAAACACAAGTAGTAGTTATAAACTCAAAAGCTGTGGCGCTCAGGAACCTTGCATAAATTGTGTCTGTGTGTGTGTGTGCACGCACATGCTCAGTTGTGTCCAACTCTTTGTGACCCCATGGGCTGTAACCTATCAGGCTCCTCTGTCCACAGAATTTTCCAGGGAAGAATAAAGATTCTGCAGGCAGATTCTTTACCATCTGAGCCACCAGGAAAGCCCAGAAAAGTAAATTCCTCCTTTGAGCAAGCTTCTGAAATGAAATATTTCAAAACTGAGCTGTCAGCAATGCATAGTTCTTATTCTTTTATAAAAATGCATGGTATAGGCCAATTTTTATCATGCCTTGATTTTGCATACAACAATTTAAAATGTACAGCAAATAATTTATATTTATTAATCTACAAAAAATGGTAGACATCTGAAAGTTAAGTTTTTACCTCCAGTTGCTTATGCTCAAATATTCACCCTGATGTTTCTGGGTTTTTAAGCATCATAAGCAGCAAATAAAAAACAATTGATGCTGTGTAAGTAGTCCTATGCTAGAGATTGTTGTCTGTTAAATCAGAGAATGCAGATCCCACTTATGTGTATAGTTAGGAAATTGATAGGATAGAGCAGAAGATAATGGTTACTGTGGTGACTTGCAGAGTTTATCTTTATTCCAAAGCATTCTTTGTCAATTAGAAACATTAAAAAAAGAAACAAACAAACAAAAATCAACAGCAAAGAAATTCAAGTGTGCAGATTGACTTCTAAAGTACCAGCTTGTGACATTTATCATGTAGTTTCAAGAAGAAAAGTATGTCTGAATAATTCTTTTATCCATTGTAAACACATCTTAACTTTTCAGAACATATTTTAGTAATCAATAGTAACCTATTGTTTCCACACTCAGCAAAGTATGATTTTTCTATATATCTTAATATTCACATTAATTGCTCAGAGGTCTATAGGCTTTTGAGTACTCTACTAAGTGAAGGAGGAAAAGGTTACCACATCAATATAGAAATGACCTGATAAGAAAATTCAGTGAATTTTCTGAAAAATTTGGTAATCTATTTAAATTGATTATTCCATCAATATGTATTGTACCACACTGATGGAGAACACTAAAAATCATTTTGAATAATTGGATTGAAACATAATAAAGGTAGAGATGTAAGTTCAGAAAATCATATTAACAGGAGCATGGGCCCCATTAAGCATGAATCAAGAGCTCTCTGAAGTTCTGAGTCTAGAGGCAAAACTTACTTGCAATTATACATATTTTATGTGGAATCCAAGTATCAAAAGGCAAGTGTTTAGATTGAATTGTATACTACCCAAATTCATATGCTGAAGCTCTAACTCCAATATGACTGTATTGGAGATGGGGCTTTGAAAGCAGTAAAAGGTTAAATGAAGTCATAAGGGTAAAGTTTTAATAAAGTAGGACTAGTGCCTGGAGAATCCCAGGGACTGGGGAGCCTGGTGGGCTGGAGTCGGACACGACGGAAGTGACTTAGCAGCAGCAGCAGCAGCAGTGTCCTTATATGAAGAATAAGAGACACCAGGAATTGCACACCTACAGAGAAAAGGCCATGTGACACATTGAGAAAGCAGCCAACTGCAAAACAAAGAAAGGGATGATTTTGTTGTTTAGTCACTAAGTCATGTTCGACTGTTTAGCCACTGTTTAACATCTAGGGGGATATTAAAAGGAATCAAACCTGCCAGTACCTTGATCTTGGACCACTAGCTTCCAGAAATGTGAGAAAGCAGTGTCTGATGCTTCAGCCACCTAGTGTTCGGTATTTTGTTACAGCAGTCATAGAGACTAACATAGGAAAATCCTTCATTGTCTGCCCACTCAGTTTCAAGAGAATAGAAAAACCTCCTCTTTCTCTTTCTCACAATCAATCTACAGGCTTTGGATCAAGATTAATTCTTAATCCTCTTCAAAGTTACCAGGAAAGAGAAAACATAGAAGAGTCATTTCAACCTAGAAGGAACTGGGAATTGATTATTTTACTAGGAAAGACCAAAATCCCAAGAAAAGAGGAGAGAATAGGAACAAATGGGCATAAGGGTCTGGGAAACGACCAAGGGAAGAGATAGTTCTAGATGGGAGATGGTGTATCTGAGATTCTTGGAAAGCACAGGGGTCATCATATGAAACACCTCAAAAGTTCTAGGGAGTGAGGTATTACTTCCATCTGAATAGGGGAAGAATTTAACTAGTCTAGGACCCAAGTTTCATAGCCACTTTCACATCAGTTCACATGACTTAGCAACTTGAAATGATTGTCTATATTTGGTAAAGAACTGGTTGAAAATCCACTTGGTTTTGTTGCTATTTGGTATCATGAAAGCAGGTGAAGCACATTCTAGATACAATGAGAAGTGGCTCCCTACTTATTCATCTTCTCAAAGTCTGGTGAAGAAAGCTAATCCCACAAATTAGAAGGTCGCTATGATTCAATGGACGTGAGTCTGAGTGAACTCCGGGAGTTGGTGATGGACAGGGAGGCCTGGCGTGCTGCGGTTCATGGGGTCGCAAAGAGTCGGACATGACTGAGCAACTGAACTGAACTAAACCGATGCAAGATTAGATAACTATTTTATGCAATCAATATTACATTGAAAGTAAATGATAATTCATTTATTCCTATCTACCCAAATATTTTAAGTGAAGAAATAATTATTTTCAAATTTCATGAGAATAACTGGTTAGGAAAAATTAAACTCTAGAAAGAAAAGTCACCTATAAGGGAAAACAAGAAAAAAACATCAGAAGTGCAGGTAACCTTATCATAATTCTTGGATTGTTGTTATTGTTGTTCAGTCACTCAGTCATGTCTGAAATTTTGTGACCCCATGGACTGCAGCATGCCAAGCTTTTCTGACCTTCACCATCTTCTGGAACTTTCTCAAGCTCATGTTCATTGAGCCAGTTATGCCATCCAATCATCTCATCTTCTGTCATCCCCTTCTCCTCCTGCCTTCAACCTTTTCAGGCATCAGGGTCTTTTCTAATGAGTGGGCTCTTCCCATCTGGTGGAGCTTCAACCTCTGAATCAGTCCTTTTAAGGAATAGTCAGGATTGATTTCATTTAGGATTGACTGGTTTGATCTCCTGCTGTCCAAGGGACTCTCAAGAGTCTTTTCCAACACCACAATTCAAAGCATCAATTCTTTGGCACTCAGCCTTCTTTATGGTCCAACTCTGACATACATACATGACTACTGGAAATACCATGGCTTTGACTACATAGACCTCTGTTGGCAAAGTAATATCTCTGCTTTTTAATATGCTGTCTAGGTTTGTCATAGCTTTCTTCTAAGGAGCAAGCATCTTTTAATTTTGTGGCTGCAATCACCATCTGGAGTGATTTTGGATTAGATTAGAACCTTGGATTAGAACTAAAAATAAAATTCAACACATTGATAACATTTTAAAACTAGCAATATGTTTTTTCTATATTATGAAAATGCTCAGTAGACCCCCAAAAGATAAATACATCTACAAAATAAGAATTAAAATGGGAAAATATTATTCCTGAATAGAATTTATCACGTATTGATGTTCTTAATTATAATGCTCACGGAAATAAATTCGCACTAAAACTGACACAAAGAAGTTAATAGTCACTTATAGAAAATTTACAAAAGAGAAAATAAATATGACTGGAAATCAATTTACAGTATACAAAAAATAGCCTTAAAGTGTTTATTTATAGAATCTCCTATGATAGGACTTTAATCCGATCTAATCTGAGCCTCCTTTGAATGGATCATTGGGCCCTCAATTGAGATTTCTTATACAGGAGAGGGAAATAAGCATTTTTGTTTTGACTAAAACACTGTTGTTGTTATTGATGATGACATATTCAATGGTAATCACGTTAACCTATGCACAATTAACAGAACTTTATGTAAAACAGTATAAAAGTTAAACATCTCAACTAACACAAAGAACAGCCAATATTTTAAAGAACCCCTCTTCCCTCACAATCCCCAGGCAAGTACACACCTCCTATCCCTATCCAACACTGTCATCTTTTTATAGCTCTTAAAGGTTGTTATCCTGGACAAATTTTGTAACCATTTTATTGATCTTAATTATTTTTCTAGATAGATGATATGTCTTCTTTCAAGTATATGTTATCAGTACTCTTGAAGTAGCTTAAGAATACAAACTTCCTTTTCCTCCTCCCTGCTGAGTATCAGATCAAATCTTCCTGCCTCCCTGTCTCCAGACTGCTCTTCCTTCTCTGTTAACAAGGCAAATCTCAGAAGGGATCTTGGGTTAATACAAGTGTAAAACAGGACCTGAATTTTTGATATATTAAAAAATATGATTTCTTCTTTTCTCTTGGCAAAAGCTTTTACCACATTTTTATATTCTGAGTCTATAGAGTTTATTTTTTCCTCTAAATATTCAGTTCAGTTCAGTTCAGTTTAGCCAGAGTTAATCCCAATAATGACTTCCCTGGTGGCTCAGATGGTAAAGTGCCTGCCTGCAATGCAGGAGACACGGGTTCAATCCCTGGGTCGGGAAGATCTCCTGGAGAAGGAAATGGCAACCCACTCCAGTATTTTTGCCTGGAAAATCCCATGGATGGAGGAGCCTGGTGGTCCAAGGGGTGGCAAAGAGTCGGATGCGACTGAGCGACTTCATTTTCACTTTCAATCCTAATAATAAAAACACAAGCAAGAAACTTGTCATATTGGGAAAAATAAATTTACAGAGTAAATAATAGCAAATAAACTTTCCTTAATTCCTATCTTTTCCAATAATAGATAAGATGCTATTAGTTATACTCATTTCACTGATGAAGTTTTCATTATTTAAAAATTGAAATAATTTTCCCAGGTAACAGAAATAATTGGTCTTGTAGTGATCACTGTAAAAAACATATATTCAAGGTTTCTCATTTTTTAGTAGAAGACTTCTTCCACACATTATGGAATATCAAGAGTCCTTTGTGTGCACCAGATTTGCTGATCATGAGCTGACCTAATGGATAATTGCAAAGCCAGAAAATATTATTTTTATATGATTAATTAATACATTAATAAGACAGGGGTACTCTTTCTGCCCCCTTCTGATGCCTATGTTAGAAGCTTTCCCTATCTCCTTTATACTTTAATAAAACTTTATTACACAGAAGCCCTGAGTGATCAAGCCTTGTCTCTGGCCCTGGATTGAATTCTTCTCCTCCGGGGGCCAAGAATCCCGGCATCGTGATTCAACAACAACCTTTCATCTTGGGGGCTCGTCCGGGATGCTTCAGGACAAGTGAACAGGCTAAGGAGGTTATAAAGTTTCTCTTCATCAGTGGAAGGCTTCCCATGATGGACATCTCCATTTCAAGGAAAGGACTTTCTCCAAGTCTGTGAATACCTTCAACAACAATCACATGCGATGCCTCTTCTTCATCTGATGACATCTACCAATCCTAAAATGGACTGGTGCAACACGTTGCATTTTAACTATGGACATAATGTGACTTTTAATTTTGATTTTTAACTTGTTTTAATGACTATGTTGCCTTACATCTGTAATTGTATAACTGGATTTGTTTCTAGCCGCATGAAAGCTTTTAAGTTACAAATGGTTGCTCAAACTCCTGCTACTGCTGCACCTTCCTCCAACTACTATTTGGGGCCCCTGGATCAGATATCCTCAATATGAAGATTAGGAGAATATGTTGCCTGGCCAATTTAGGGGCGAAGCCCCTTCTCAGCTCAAAAGCAGTTATGGAATGATAACGACGCCCCTTTTCCCTAAGCAACACAATTCTCCTAAAAGAAAAGGGGGGAATGAGAGAGTCATTTCCTAGGCAGGTTGATAAAAAGTCTAGGGGTCCCCAAGGAGAGAGGGGTCTGGAATTCTCAAGGAGGAAGAAAGGACAAAGTTTTTTTCCTTCTCTGCATTCCTTAGGATTATATAACAACAGTGTATTCTGCCTGAGGACAGTCTCTGGATTAAACCTTCTGGCTAGTTCTGTTATCTTTAAAGGTAAATTATGGGAGTAGGTCTGGTGAGGTCTTTACAACCTCCAGACATTCTTTGGATTCACTGGAGAGTATATAACTTCATTGCTAACACTAACAAGCGGGTACTCTTTCTGCCCCCTTCTGATGCCTATGTCAGAAGCTTTCCCTATCTCCTTTATACTTTAATAAAACTTTATTACACAAAAGCTCTGAGCGATCAAGCCTTGTCTCTAGCCCTGGATTGAATTCTTCTCCTCTGGGGGCCAAGAATCCTGGCATCTTGATTCAACAACAACCTTTCATTAGTGTATAGAAATGCAAGTGATTTCTGTGTGTTGATTTTGTATCCTGCAGCTTTGCTGAATTCACTGACTGGCTCTAGTGTTTTTCTGATACTATCTTGGGGTTTTCTGTATACAATATCGTGTCATCTGCAAACAGTGAGAGCTCTACTTCTTTTCCAATCTGGATTCCTTTTATTTCTTTTTCTTCGATGACTGCTGTGGCTAGCACTTCCAGAGCTGTGTTGAATAGTGGTGGTGAGGGTGGACACCTTGTCTTGTTCCTGATCTTGGGGTTAATGCTTTCAGTTGAGAATAATGTTTGCTGTGGGCTTGTCACATACGGTCTTTACTATGTTGAGGCAGGGTACTCTTATGTCCATTTTTTGAAGAGTTTTAGTCATAAATGGGTGCTGAATTTTGTCGAGGGCTTTTTCTGCATCTGTTGAGATGATCATGTGGTTTTTGTCTTTCAGTTTGTTAATGTGGTGTGTCGCATTGATTGATTTGCATATATTGAAGAGTCCTTGCATTCCTGGAATAAACCCAACTTGATCATGGTGAAAAAAAAATAATAAGACAAATATTTCTTTAATCTATTATTATTTCCTAACTTGCTAAACTCTTCAAGGTGTTTATAATACACCTTGAAGGGGGGTTGAATGTAAACATAAAAGTGCAAAGAGATATTATATATGCCTAAATTAAGGAACAAGATATTTAATTTTGATGGGGGCATAAAAGAGGGAGTAAGTACTTCTACTTAATGGAATTTATCTAAATGGACTTCAAAGAGAAAATAGCTTTAAAGGTAAAAGTTGATATGTGGGAAAGTATTGAGCAAATTGACCAGGTTATAAAGGGCATTTTAAGGAGAGAGACATGTTTGCAAAAGACAGAGAGATGAAAGACCATGACATGCTTAAAAAGTACAAGTCAATACATATGACTAGAGAGACTGAAGCAGTCAATAGGCTCCAGATCAGGATGGACAAAAAAGCAGAGGACCCTTGGTTTGCCAATTCTTGGTTGGAAGGATGAACATATTATTCTTTCCATCAGTCAATACAGTTTTCAGACTTCACACGCAGGGAAACAGCAGGTAAGTGTGCTCCTCAGAAAATTCCCAGGACCTGGGAATGAAGCTCTTCCAGTTAAAGTGACATTTGAAATTTTGATCGCCTCAGGGAGACAGTTTGGCAATCAAGCAATTGTCAGGAGCCTCCGGACAGAGTCATTTGGGGAGCAGTGTGGTGGTGAAGGTCTTCCTGATTTTTCTGGGCGGCACCCTACCCTCCTTGCTACACTCCAGAAGCCCCGCCTTTAGCATGATTTTTCTTTCATGTTTCACATTTGTGGCCCCTGAATTGCCTCTGCTCCCCATTATGCTCTGCATTTTTAGATGTCTCTTTTTTCCTCCATAGTCTTATAATAGCACTGAATTAATATATAATCATCAGTACTTATAAACAGTGTTCACTCAGATTTCATGGACTCTAGTTAAAGCCATTGCAAAGTGATTGTGGGTAGAAAAATGGAAACTGATTTACGTCAGAATTTCTCCAAAATCTGATTCTATCAAACATGGCAGTTTTAATCAGGGTCTTTTTGGGTGTTTGGTCCCCCTCCAGGAGAGGTATTCTCTTTTTCATTTCAATGGCTTATGTAGCTTTATGTTTTCCTCTGTTGATCCAGTGTTTCCAGACATATTTCAGCCTGGACTTAAGAACCTTGGAAACAGTCTATAATCCAAATTTCATTTCAAAAGCTCACTGCCTCTTGATAGGTGATCTGGCAGAAAACATTGAATTCAGCCCTTATGTTTAAATAATCTGTAAAAGCAGCCAAAAAAGGCTATCACTAGGTGTTTACATAATACATTTTTACTTAACAAGGAAAGGTGTTAGGTCTCCAGGTCTAGCAGCAGAAACATGGTGGCTGTGACAAACAGATTCTGGGGCAGGATGGATGAGGGAAAGAGGAAAGAATACAAATAATGAAACAGTGAATGTAATGTTGATCCAGTACCTCAAATGAATTATCTATTGGAAATCTCACTGGCAAAAAAAATAAATAAATAAATAACATAATTTTAAAGTATCATCAAAAAACAGCAGGAATTCATGACGTTGGTTTATTTCTGGTCACCCACATGGCAAGTGTCTTAACCACTCAACTGAGCTCTCATTCAATTATTAATTTCTTCAGCATCACTCATTGAGATAATCAAGGAACATCTTTCATTATATGTAGCTCAAAGTAGATAATCAATGAGTATCCTTTATTCACTTGACAAAAAATTATGAAGCATCAGATGTAAACCAAGCATTATTTCCATGCTGGAAACACAGTGATAAGCAAGTTACATGGCAAGTGTCATATTCTGTAAAGTGTTATATTCTAGTGGAAAGACTAGGAGCAGGAAAAAAAAATGATACTGTTCAATGGAATTATGTAACGGGAGCAAGCAGATAAGAACACCTAAAAGGGGCTTTTCACAGTCGAGCCTCAGAGGTAAGAGAAAGCAGCCATACTTGGGAATTACAGAGAGCCTGGATTGGATTCTAGACCTGCCCGTTATAAGGAATGTAAACCTGGAGAGATTACATAATAGCTCTGTGTGTCAATTTATGCCTTTATAAAGTAGAAATAATAATGATGTGAAATGTGTGTGTGAAAGTGTTAGTTGCTCAGCTGTGCCCAAATCTTTGTGACCCCAGAGACTGTAGCCCGCCAGGCTCCTCTGTCCACAGAATTCTCCAGGCAAAAATACTGGAGTGGGTGGCCATCCCTTTTCCATGAGTTCTTCCTGATCTAGGCCATTGCAGGTAGATTCTTTACTGTCTGAGCCACCAGGGAAACCCCATAATAAAGATACCTATCTCAAAGTGTGGATTGAGAGTAAATGAGCTAATGTGTACAGTACTTTACAGGATCGGGCCTTGTTTCCATCATCGGTCACATCCACAACTGGGTGTTGTTTTTGCTTTGGCTCTGTCTCTTCATTCCTTCTGGAGTTATTTCTCCACTGATCTCCAGTAGCATATTGGGCACCTACTGACATGAGGGAGGTTCATCTTTCAGTGTCCTATCTTTTTGCCATTTCAGTGTCCTATCTTTTTACCTTTTCATACAAATTGGAAATGTTCAAATAGGAGATGGCAAGAGCAAACGTCAATATTTTAAGAATCAGCGAAATAAAATGGACTGGAATGGGTGAATTTAGCTCAGATTACCATTATATCTACTACTGTGGGAAAGAATCACTGAGAAGAAATGGAGTAGCATTCATAGTCAACAAAAGAGTCTGAAATGCAGTACTTGGAGGCAATCTCAAAAACAATGGAATGATCTTTGTTTGTTTCCAAGGCAACCATTCAATATCATTGTAATCCAAGTCTATGCCCTGACCAATAATGCTGGAAAAGCTGAAATTGAATGGTTCTAAGAAGACCTCTAAGACCTTCTAGAATTAACACCTCCAAATGATGTTTTTTTCACTATAGTGGACTGGAATGCAAAAGTAGGAAGTCAAGAAACACCTGGAGGAACAGGTAAATTTTGCTTTGGAGTACAGAATAAAGCAGGGCAAAGGCTTATAGAGTTCTGTCAAAATAACCACTGGTCATAGAAAACACTCTCTTCCAACGACAAGAGAAAACTATATATGGACATCACCAAATGGTCAACACTGAAATCAGATTGATTATATTCTTTGCAGCCAAAGGTGGAGAATTTCTATAGAGTCAGCAAAAACAAGACCAGGAGCTGACTGTGGCTCAGATCATGAACTCCTTATTATCAAATTCAGACTTAAATTGAAGAAAGTAGGGAAGTCCACTAGACCATTCATGTATGACCTAAATCAAATCCCTTACTATTATACAGTGGAAGTGAGAAATAGATTTAAGGAACTAGACCTGATAGATAGAGTGCCTGATGAACTCTGGATGGAAGTTCATGACATTGTATAGGAGATAGGGATCAAAACCATCCACAAGAAAAAGAAATAAAAAAAAAGCAAAATGGGTGTCTGAGGAAGCCTTACAAATAGCTGTGAAAAGAAGAGAGGTGAAAAGCAAAGGAGAAAAGGAAAGATATAAGCATCTGAATGCAGAGTTCCAAAGAATAGCATGGAGAGATAGGAAAGTCTTCCCCAGTAATCAGTGCAAAGATAGAAGAAAATAATAGAATGGGAAAGACTAGAGATCTCTTCAAGAAAATTAGAGATACCAATTGAATATTTCATGCAAGGATGGGCTCAATAAAGGACAGAAATGGCATGGACCTAACAGAAGCAGAAGATATTAAGAAGAGGTGGCAAGAATACACAGAAGAACTGTACAAAAAAGATCTTCACGACCCAGATAAACACAATGGTATGATCATCCACATAGAGCCAGACATCCTGGAATGTGAAGTCAAGTGGGCCTTAGGAAGCATCACTACAAACAAAACTAGTGGAGATGATGGAATGCCAGTTAAGCAGTTTCAGATCCTAAAAGATGATGTTGTGAATGTGCTGCACTCAATATGCCAGCAAATTTGGAAAACTCAGCAGTGGCCACAGGACTGGAAAAGGTCAGTTTTCATTCCAAACCCAAATAAAGACAATGCCAAAGAATGCTCAAATTACCGTACAAGTGCACTCATCTCACACGCTAGTAAAGTCATGCTCAAAATTCTCCAAGCCAGGCTTCAGTGATACATGAACCGTGAACTTCCAGATGCTCAAGTTGGCTTTAGAAAAGGCAGAGCAACCAGAGATCAAATTGTCAACATCCGCTGGATCATGGAAAAAGCAAGAGAGTTCCAGAAAAACATCTATTTCTGCTTTATTGACTATGCCAAAGATTTTGACTTTGTGGATCATGACAAACTGGAAAATTCTGAAAGAGATGGGTATACCAGACCACCTGACCTGCCTCTTGAGAAATCTTTATGCACGTCAGGAAGCAATGGTTAGAATTGGACATGGAACAACAAACTGGTTCCAAATTGGAAAAGGAGTATGTCAAGGCTTTATATTGTCGCCCTGCTTATTTAACTTATATGCAGAGTACATCATGAGAAATTCTGGGCTAGATGAAGCACAAGCTGGAATCAAGATTGCCAGGAGAAATATCAATCACCTCAGATATGCAGATGACACCACCCTTATGGCAGAAAGTGAAGAAGAACTAAACAGCTTCTTGATGAAATTGAAAGAAGAGAGTGGAAAATGTTCGCTTAAAGCTCAACATGCAGAAAACGAAGATCATGGCATCTGGTCCCATCACTTCGCGGGAAATTGATGGGGAACCAGTGGAAATAGTGTCAGACTTTATTTTTGGGGGCTCCATAATCACTGCAGGTAGTGACAGCAGCCATGAAATTATGACCAACCTAAAAAGCATATTAAAAAGCAAAGACATTACTTTGTCAACAAAGGTTGTCTATTCAAGGCTACAGTTTTTCCAATAGTTATGTATGGATTTGAATATTGGTCTATAAAGAAAGCTGAGCACTGAAAAATTGATGCTTTTGAACTGTGATATTGGACAAGACTCTTAAGAGTTCTTGGACTATAAGGAGATCCAACCAGTCCATCCTAAAGGAGATCAGTCCTGGGTGTTCATTGGCAGGACTGATGTTGAAGCTGAAAGTCCAATACTTTGGCCACCTGATGCGAAGAACTGACTCATTGAAAAAGACCCTGATGCTGGGAAAGGTTAAAGGTGGGATAAGGGGACAACAGAGGATGAGATGTTTATATGGCATCACTGACTTAATGGGCATAAGTTTGAGTAGACTCTGGCAATTGTTGATGGACAGGAAGGCCTGGTTTGCTGCAGTCCTTGGGGTCGCAGGGTCAGACATGACTGAGCAACTGAACTGATCTGTACAATGCTCAAGGAGTTGTTTGGATATAACCATCAGGCAACACTCAATAAAAGTATTTTTATCATATTATTATTCATGTACTTTTGGGCTTTAACAGAAACATAACACAATCCTCTTTATAAGACATGTCTCCCCACCTAGCTCCAGATCAGATCTCCTGTTCCATCATTTTTTGTTTTTTGGAATATCTTATTTCTACTGTATATATTTGCATAAAAATGAATAAAGAAACATAATAAGCTATGAGGGAAAATGTATGCTTCAGTTGACTTTTTTATACAATTCTTACTTTCAGTGTATATTATCACTATTTCACCTTTATTTCACTATAAGACACAATGTTGGAAAATGATACATGTCTGAAGCTTATTGTATCACTGAAGGAAGAATTTGCAGAGGAACACAATTCTGAGGCCCTGGCAAGCATGACCATGCCACATGTTTCTTTGGACCCTACAATATATTTCAGACTCTCCCTTTTTCTTGTAATTTGTGCGTAGTGAATTTTAAGGGAAAGTGTGGGCTAGAAGCCTGAAAATCTGTTTCTCACCTCTCACATATTCATCCTGGTGGGAACTTTGCATGTTCTCCTAATTTTGTAAATCCACAAACAGCTAACTGAACATAACCTAAGTACCAAACATGCCGTCTGAGATGGCGCACTCTGCCAGAGTCCCACTGCTCCTTCCATATATGCTCACTTTGTTCTGATCTCTCTTGCCAGCTTCTGGTATCCCTGTCTATGGTCCAGCACTACTCATCCTCTTCTATATTTCTTCCAAACTTGGCTCTCCTGCTGTATTCCTTCCCTGCCTTTTGGAGAGTTATTTCTTTTGTGTTCATTTATATAACATCAGTTAAAAGGAACGTGAATGCATCTTGTAAGAGCTTTGCTCTAAATGCATTTAATTTTCCTTTATTCCATTTTGTTATCAGCATCAGTGCATTATGTACCTCTACACTAAGATACAATTTTCCATCTTTGAAAAGGGGGCTTTTTTTTTTTTTCAAGATAACTGGTGCCTTTTTAAAAATGAAAAAGATAGATTAAATGCAGGCAATCATACAGCTGGGTTTACAAGCATGAATTACTTACAAAGACTGCAAATCAACAAGAAGTTCTTTCTATCTGATATTTTCCTTGACTCAATTCCAAATACAAACTAAGTAATGGATTAACTGTTTCCAGAATAAACGCTGATAATAATTATAGTACAAATAGCTTATGGGTGATGGGAATGCTAAGTGCCACTAGACTGAGCCCTGGTGGTTTTTCAATTCACGCTCCAAGTCAAGTCTTCAGACACTGCTATATATTATATATATATAATTTGTGCATATTCATTTATTTTCAGTTTGATTAACTGATAATATGGCATTAATTATAATTGCACTGATGGAATTATTGTTATTTATATCTCTAAAGAATACCTTCAGAAAATATTTACTGCTTACTTTGTGCTAAGCATAGCTTTAAAATTTCAAACCTTTTATAATTTGGTGTTAGTCACTTAGCTCTCTGACTTTGTGTGACCCCATGGACCATAGCCTGCCAGGCTCCTCTGTCCATGGAATTCTCCAGACAAGAATACTGGAGTGGGTTGCCATTTCCTCCTCCCACAGATTCTATTTTTCTAATAATGTCTGCCTTTCATCTATCATTTTCCATGTCTCTGCCTATTTTATGGAACATATTAACAGTAATTATTAAACTATTAATCTGAAAACTCCAATGTCTGTCTAACTTATCAGTGTCTTTCTATTATACTTTCACATTCTCTCTCTATTTTTTTGTCCAAATTTTTCTGCTCACTGTCATGCCCAATGATTGAATTCTGTACATTGTAATAAAGTGATTAAGAATTCAAATGCTATTTTCTTTCTACACAGATATCTCAACTTTCATACAATTGTGAGCTAAATAGAGAAAAATTACTGCTTGGGTAATACTTAATGTATATTTGCTTTAAACCTGTCCCTAGTGTGAAGTGTGACTCCTCCCAGGGTTTTAAATGAGAACTTGGGCATCCACAGTGTTTTTTATTTTTATTTTTTCCTGTCAAGAGTTGAAGTCCAATCATTATTTCCTCACTAATGCTAGACTGTCATAACACTGAAATGATTTTCAAAAATTCAAACTTTAGATTTTTTAAGCTTCCCATCCCATGCGGTTTGTAATTTCAAGAATGTTTAAGTGAGAAACTAGTTTTTTGGTTGAGGCTCCTCATGTCTCCAATATTATCACGATAGCTTTATCATGCCTGCAAATGCCCTACTGGTTTCATTTAGTTTAGTTCAGTCAGTCACATCCAACTCTATGTAACCCCATGGACAAGAAGCACACCAGGCTTCCCTGTCCACCACCAACTCCCAGAGCTTGCTCAAACTCATGTCCATCAAGTCTGTGATGCCATCCAACCATCTCATCCTCTGTCGTCCCCTTCTCCTCCTGCCTTCAATCTTCCACAGCATCAGGGTCTTCTCCAGTGAGTCAGTTCTTTGCATCAGGTAGCCAAAGTATTGGAGCTTCAGCTTCAGCATCCTTCATGGTCTCTTTCTATGACTCCTTATCAGGACAATATCATATTGTCAACCTCTTGCTTGCATCTACCTTCAACAGCAAAGTTTCCCAGTGGAAAAACAGTTACAGAAAATCATTCCACCTTTCCACATGTCTTCACTCTGTGGAATCTTAATTTCACTATCCTGGATTGTTTCTGAAGTTCTCTGTGGCTTTTCCTTTTTTTTTTTTTTTAACTCTTTTAGATATTCATAGCTAGAGCTTTGTTGTTTTTGTTAAGTCACTAAGTCATGTTAGACTCTTTTGTGATCCCCTGGATTGTAGCCTGCCAGGCTTCTCTGTCTATGGGATTCTCCAGGCAAGAAGACTAGAGTGGGGTGCCATTTCCTTCTCTAGGGGATCTTCCCAACCCAGATTTCAAAGCCACATCTCTAGCATTGACAGGTGAATGCTTTACCACTGAGCTACCAAGGAAGCCTTTTCAAAGCCTTAGCCTATCAAAAAAAATTCCATCCTACTCAAAATTTCTCTTAATTTTTCAATAATACTTTTTGCAGGATAAGAAATTTGACATATTACTTTTATTCAGCTCTTTGAATATATCATATAGATTCCTTTCTGCTGAAAATTCAACTTTATCATTAGGTCTTTTAAAGTAATAAATGTTTAGATTTCCCAACCCCTGCAAACTACTAAGATTTTTAATGTAATTTTTAGTAATTTTACTGTAAAGGGTCTAAGTATTGTTGCTTTGTATTTGTTCAAATTGAAATTTTCTGCTATTTTTTGAATCTGTGGTTTTAAATCTTTCATTAATTATTGAAAATTTGCTTTAATATTGCTTCAAATATTGCTTCTGCTCCATGCATTTGCTCCTGTCCTGTGTTTGAAATTTTCCACTTTACATTTAATATATCTTGTTTTTTATTTAGTTTTTCATTCTTTTGTCTATATATTCTTTTGTCTACATTTTGAATATTTTCCTAATCATACTAAGTGCACTAAAAATGTTTTCACCTATGTCTCTGTCTTCAGCAACAGTTAAACTTTTCTAAAACATCAATTTTTAAACATAACATTTTTTAGATAATTGTAGTTTCCCACTTTTCTACAATGGTAACATCTCATAAAACCTACAATATCCTAACCAGGATATTCACATCGATCCCCTTAAAATTCAGAATACTTTTGTCACGATGAGGATCCCTCATGTAACCCTTTTATAGCTATGCCCATTCCACTTGTCTCCCATTGTCGCTCCCATCTGAACCCATGGCAGCTACTAATATGTTCTCCATTTCTATACCTTTGTCATTTCAAGGATGTTATATAAATGGAATAGCACAGTATGAAATCTTTTGGAATTGGTTTTCACTCATCATAATTATCTTGAAATTCATCCAATTTTTAAATCTATCAATAATCTCTTTTTAGATGTATCAATAATCGCTACTGATCCATGGTATAGACGTATCACAGTTTGTTTAACCTTCCACTCATTGAAGGATATCAGGTTTGTTATCCGTTTTAGATTATTACAAATTATACGTTTATAAACTTTTATGTACACTTTTAAACATAATTTTTATTTCACTGGGAACACAATTGCTGCCATGAATAACTGCATGTTTAAATTTTAAACTCTGTGTAGCCAAATCAATAAATAAAAATAAGCATTTTTTTAATAAAATGATCTGAACTATACTTGATAAGTCTTTTCTTTTTTTTCAATAAGCAAAACATCCCATCTTACTGATACATGAATAAGATTAGCAAGATGGTTCAAACTGCATACACATTCAAATGAATAGAAAATATTAAGAAAAAATCTCTTGTTTATTGTTCTATTACTTCAACAAAGACCAGAAAATTATTTTTTAGACTAGTTTGTTATACTCTGTGCCATTATCTCAAAACAAACAAAGTATGAAATGAAAAGCTTCATGAATGTCACTTCATATTTTATATAAAACGTTTTCAAATTTATAACCAAGAATTAATATGGTTTACTATTTTATATCCATACAATACTCTAACATCTAACAATCATTTTTTATTATTGTTAGATTTGTTAATTTAAAATAAAACTCCATAGATCCTCATATTATTTAAATTTATTATAAAATGATCAAGAAAATTCTAATGTTTTTTGGAATGTATAAAGAAAAATTTCATGCGGATCTAAATGAGTCATTATGGGTTTATTTAGACTTCACTGCTGGCTCAGACGGTAAAGAATCGCCAGTGATACGGGAGACCTGGATTTGATCACTGGGTTGGGAAGATCCCCTAGAAGAGGGCATGACAACCCACTCCAATATTCTTTTCTGGAGAATCCCTATGGACAGAGGAGCCTGGAAGTTTATAACCCATGGAGTAGCAAAGAGGCTGGACATGACTGAGCGACTAAGCATAGCAAAGCACATGGGTGGTCAAAGTCCCATACAGCTCTTGCAAATTGATTCATGCTGAACACAGTAAAGTTACTGTTTTATAAGAATGTAGCCTTACATGTTAATCTCTCAAATTTTATGCTTATTCCCTGGCTATTACTATATAATACACTGCTGTTCCAACTATCATTTAATTCATAATTTTCTGAAAAAAATGTTTCTGGTAAATATAAGTAAGTATAATAATTCTTATAAAGCAAACATTTATCTTATTTTTATCCCCTTAGAATTAATGCTAAAATTCATATTATAAGTAATATTTAATATACTATGTATAACTGTTTGAAACACTGTTTGAAAAGATATATAGGTATGTAAAGACATTTGAATGGATCAATCAATGTTTTCCTTTAAGAAAAACAGAAAAGACTGTTTAGAACACTATTTCACTGAGTATATTTTTCTTGTCATAATAAAAGGAACATATAACATGAAGTAACTGTCTTTGTATTATTAAAAGTAAGGTATGCTTTTACTAATAATGCCTTATGCATTGGATAGCGTGATTATGTTATTACTATGCTTATTTGATTATTTAGTATTTATACTTGGTGCCTTTTATTTTGCTGGTTTTTAAAGAATTTGAATCATATTCAGTACGGTATAAAGCAATTCTGCTAAACATTCCTTCCAGAGCCTGCCAAGAAAAAAAGCACTTTAAGGGAACAGAAGAATTGCTATTATCAGACACCTGTGATGAGTCAATCACTGCAGATAAACACTGAATTTATGTCTGCTCATCTTGGCAGCCAAGGCAGAAAGGAAAAATGTGGTTCTCCCAAGGTTGTCTTCAGACACAAACATTTTCTTGGCTCAAAATTGAAGGGAGACTTTAACATGTGTTTTTGTTTTTTTTTTTTTATGTTTAGGGACATTGAAAAACATAATAGATGATGTCTTCACACGTTTTTATGAAAAACATAGATATTGTTCAGCTACAAAAGCAGCAGGTTTCACATTAGAGGTAATTCAATTAAGACCTTTCTGTGGGGCACTGAGATAATGAAGTCCACATATTCTGTCTCCTGGAAACCTAAGTTAAAATAGACAGAGCCTAGTGAATCTGGAGGAAGAGATAATTAACCTGTCTAAAAGACAGCTTCTTTCAAATATCGAATGTCTTAAATGAATTTTTGGCAAGAATGCTGTTGCCATCAATTTAGAAATCCTGAAGTCCTAATATTTGTTTTGTTAATTGAATGTGGGACCCTAATCTTTGACTAGTTGACTTCTGTCTCCCCCCAAATACTGTCTTGTCCACAAAAAGGTTCATGTAAAAAGTACATATCTTACAAAATCAATTGTAAATGACAGCTAGATCATTCATTATTATAGTTAGTTATTTGTGTAATTCCTTAATTTGGACTCTACTTCCATGCATTTATGAATTAATTTCAAGTCATTGAAAAAATATTTTTTGTGCTTACTTTGGCTGTTTTACAATAAGTAGAGATATCTTGCAGTCATATACATTTAATTAATGCTATTTAATCTGACTCAATTTTCCATTCCCTTCCTGGAGAACATCTACCAAAATACATGGTGCAGTAGGAACATATAATGATATTATTTAAGCTTTATTAGAGATTTAAAAAGGAAAATTGAAGAAGTAAAGTTTAAAGTGAGATTTTTAAAAGATGTGTAGGAGTTTGCTGGGCAATAGAAGAGTGAATAAGAAATTGTTTGTGGGAGAAAATTATATGTCTGTATTGATGTAGAGCATGGTGTGTGTCAGGTGAGAATCTAATATGGCATAAGGGTGAGAAGTTGGCAGAGCCATATCTCAGAGAATCTTGAGCACAGGTTTAAGATTTCAGAATGGATTCGAAGCTGAAATGCAGAATGTTGGCACCATTTCCCCTACTATTCTTTTCCTTTATTTCAAGGATTGGAGATTTGACATTTTATTTCTTGAGATCCTTACTTCAAGGATCTGGATCAAATTCACCATTGAGTAACACACAAGTTTTGAAAGATGGAAGGGAAACAGAAGCCATTATTATTTTTCTTTCTGGCAGACATGTGGATTTTGTCAGAGATGATATTTCATAGTGGCCTTGTGGATTTCCCTCCCACCTACCCATTTTGATGGTGGGGATAACTATGACTATTGCTGGCAGTTTCCTGTGGTTCCTGCAACTTCCTGATTCCCAAAATCTAGTAGACTATTGATTTATGTATAGTTTTTGCTGACTTTAATTTCATAGAGAGCTGTTTAATTATGTAAATTATTAAGTCAATTTTTGTTCTCCTAATTGAATTCTGATTGATATATTTGTGAGAAATGGTGGGGAGAATGCAACTATATAAGTAAAATAAAATTTAATGCACATAGCATATGCTTAGTAACATGCTACTGCTAAGTTGCATCAGTCATGTCCGACTCTGTGCAACCCCAGAGATAGCAGCCCACCAGGCTCCCGTGTCCCTGGGATTCTCCAGGTAAGAACACTGGAGTGGGTTTCCATTGCCTTCTCCAATGCATGAAAGTGAAAAGTCAAAGTAAAGTTGTTCAGTTGTGTCTGACTCTTAGTGACTCCATGGACTGCAGCCCACCAAGCTCCTCCATCCATGGGATTCTTCAGGCAAGAGTACTGGAGTGGGGTGCCATTGTCTTCTCCAGCTTAGTAAGACTGGGTAAGACAATAAGAAATTGAATATAGCAGGCTGAAGAGAAGGAGAATTCTGCTATTTTGTGGGAAACTTTGTGCTCAAAGAGTCACCTGCAGAATTATCAGCTTACTAAGTCTGTAGCTCTATGGAAAGTAGTTTGAAGGAGTTAATAAGGAAGAACAAATCTAACTCCATATGGGATCTATTTCTTTTACTGTAACCTTTGTATCCTATTGTTTTTGATACAGTTGAGAATTTTTGCTTTAGCCTGAAGAACACAGGATAGGCCATTCTCAAGCTTGTGACTGTTAGAAGTATAACACTTGTCCTTTCATATAGAGATACAAAGTTGCAGAACAGAGAATAACATATGACTTATTGGAGGTTTACAGGAATACAGTTACCTGACTTACATGCACAGTGGCAAGAAAAAAGTTTGCCAAAACTAACTATATCCCCTTTCCTTTTAGTATAAAAGAATTCTGGGTTCTAACTGGAGTAGGATGGCTCTTTGGGACAGTAGTCCAAAATCTTATTGGTCTACTGGCTTTCTGAATACAGTAAGGTCACAATTCCTAGCCCCAACAACCCATCTCTCAATTTATTATTCAGCAAAAAATACTACTTGTTGCACTCACAAAGGTGCTGCAAAGAAAAGGTGAATTCAGTCAAAACTCAAGTCAAGATAAGTTTAAGCACAGGTTAAAGAGAAAGCAGAAAATTCAGAAATTATAGGCCTCAAAATGTTGAGAAACCTAATTGTTTCAAAACTCAGTCAATGAGGAAAAGTCTGGAAAACTTGAAGGAAAAGTCTGGAAAGCTTGGTTACAAGGGTCTAGCAAGACTTCTCATTAAATAAATTAGCCAAACCTAATAGCAGCTTTCCTAATGAAGCTTTTGTCTTCGCAACAAAATCAACTGTCTCATGCATTCTCAAGATAGCTAACATTAAATCGAGAGCGTCAAGTGACAAAGAAACAAAGAAGTGAATCCAGCTTGGAAACTATGTTTAGGAAAATTTGGGATATGGTTACTGGTATATGGATCTGAGTAGAAAGAAATAGATTAGAGGATAAATAAGTTTTTAGGAGAATTATATATTACCAAAAAAATCATAAACTTGCACTTAAAAAAATTGTCCAGGCCTTAAACTACTATTTGAAACCCTAAATTTTTACCACTGGAACCACTATGCAAAATCTCTTGAGACCTGGGAAGATGTCTTCTTAATACATACTGGTGATATAGATATGAAGAGTAATGGACAGTAAAGAACCTTCTAGAAAATAGAAAAACAATTTATAAAAACAATGGAAAACATTCTTCTCAGATATTAGAAGAATTATCTAAGTAAGTAAAAGTTTTATCTACACTTAGGATAAGAGGTCTTAATAAAGTCTGACTATTAGAATATCTCCCATTCTTCCTATTTCACACAAGAGTTTTTACTGGTGCTATTGTGTCCCAGCTTTGGTGAAATTAATGAGTGAGTATGTTTGTGACAGGAATAACTTGTCTTTTTTGTCCATAGGTTCTTATACCTGAAGAATTAGTTACTGATGCTGATGGAGAGGATAATTCATCATCTGGATGACTGATAATCTGAACTTTGAGTTGGACATTGTGACTGGAATTGCTTTACATTGTCTCTCTTAAGCAAATACTTTTAAGTAAGTGAATGAAATGTCTGGATAAAATGCATATTTACTACAAAAAAAATAAGATGGACTATAAGTGTCATAAGACCCTTATCTTCTTCCAGCCCACACAATTCGATGTGATTTTCTGAACTTTATTGTAGCTAAGTGTGGTAATGTCACTGGATGCTAACTGGTGGAATGTGAGGGAACACATGTATACCATTTCTAGGTCAAACCATAAAAATCTGTAATATAAGATCCCCCTTTCTCACTTGTTAGTCCTGTCCATGAATTTCTCAAAGGGTTCTTTGAACTACCACTTTAAAGACAGCCACACAGGAATTCTGTGGGACAGAAATCACCAGACTGATGAACAATTAATTAAAGGAACACTGTGACTACAAGATGGAAATGCTTTGGAAGTGGGTAGTAACAGGTGTAGTGAGATCAACTAAAAAGCTTTAATAAAATAGAAGTTATGGTGAGGGAAATTTTGGAGATGGTAGTAAGCACTGTCAAAAGCTGCTAAAAGATTGTATTAGTTTCATAGGAATAATGTAACAAATTATTACAGAACTGTTTAAAGCAACAGAAATTTTGAAATCAGTTCTGGGATCTAGAAATCTAAAATCAAGTATAAGGATGCCCACCACAGTCCCTCTGACCTCTGAGACAGTTTCAGAATCATTTTTTGTTGAAGGCTGACACGTTTGTGGCCAAATAGCCCTATCGGCCATTTCCTGCTTACAGAATCCCAGAAATTCAGTAACCTTCTGTCATTTCTTCCCATCACTATCCTTCAGTTCAAGCTGGTAGCATTTCTGCTAATGTGATTGTTTGAATCATACATCTAATCTCTTCAGCCAAAACTGGTCCAGTCACACTCTTGGTATTCTCTCCAGAGCGTGATTTACCATTATTTTCAATAAAAATAAGCTAAAAAAATTTCAAATCCTCAATTTTTAGTGCCAGAGCATGATTTGCCATTATTTTCAATAAAAAATAAGCTGAAAATTTTCAAATCCTCAATTTTTAGTTCCTATTGGCATTATGGTATTTTCTTTAGCTTTTTCTTTTCTTTTGTATTTTACTATAAGCCACACAGAGAAACTGTGCTTTGCCTTCCACACTTTGCTTAGAAATCCCCTAATCTAAATATATTTGTTTATCACCTACAAGTTCTACTTCCCATCTAAAAATAGAACAAAATTCAGTCAAATTTTCTGCCAATTTATAATGTGGATGGCTTTTCCAAAGGTATTAATAGTTCTGAAATGACATTCCTTATTTCATCTGATATCCTCAGCAGAGGAACCTTCAACATACTTATTTCTTCTAACAGTATCTTCAAGGCAATTGAGATTTTTTTCAACAATGTGCTTCAAATTTTATCTAGCCCCCCACTAGCCTATTCAAAAACCACTTCCACATTTGTAGATATTTGTTACAGCAGTACCCCACTTCCTGGTATCCAAATCTGTTTCCTATGGCTGCTATAACAAATTAGTACAAATTGTGTCTCTTAAAAGAACAGAAATGTTTTAAAAGTTCTAGAAACTACAAAATTAAAACCAAGGTTAAGCAAAGCTATGATCTCTCTAAAGATGCAGAGAAGGTTTTGTTAGATTCTATTCTTCCAGCTTCAGGTATTGCTCTGAATACTTGGAGATACATCATTCCAGTCGGTGGTTCCATCATCAAGTTGTGTTCTCTCTATGCATATGACTGTGTCTCTTCTCCTCTTCTGAAAAAGACCCCTGTCATAATGGAACAAGGTTCACCTGTTTCAGTATGCCCTCATCTTAACTTGATTACATCTGTAGTGACTCTATTTCCAAATAAGGTCATATTGACAGATACTAGGGCTAGGTCTTCCACAATTATTTTTGAGTAACACAATTCAACCCACACCAGAGTTCAACAAAGAAAAATTTTAATTTGTTTCACTGGGTTTAGTACTATAAAACTTATTGGTCACCTTGGCAAAATCAGTTAATAAATGTTATGCTATATAAAAAATGATAATATTACATGATTATCAAAATAAATAATGCAACTTAAGATACATTGTCACAGTTATATTATTAAAGGAAAAGATCAATAAAGTCTTCTACTGTTTTTTTACTGGCCAAAGTATGCATAAATCATTGAATTTGATTCTGGCATCACAATTTTAGAGAGTCTAGAAGAGTGACTAGCATAATTATATCTAGAAGCAGTGATATATGTCAAAATAATGCATTCAGACCAGAAGAGGCACAATTTAAGAGCCTTTGATAGCTATTTTTAATATAAATTTATTTATTTTAATTGAAGGTTTATAGCTATTTTTGAAAGCAGTTTCTAGTACTCGAAAAACTAGCCTTCAGTTGAGAAGGAGATTAGGTTTATACTACATAACTTCGGAGTACTGAATTAAATTGAATGTAGACAAAGAATACTTAATCTCAGTATGAGAAAGAATTTAATCAACACAGTGCCTAAAAATGAAATCTGCTTATTTAAATGATAGCAACATTTACCAGAGATGTTGAGCAGAGAGCTTACAATTGGGACTAAACAATTGAAATTTGGAGTTGTTATAAAACAGGAATCATATGGTAAATAAAAATTATATTATATTCAAATTTCTCAAACCATGTATTCTCTCATTTTTTAAAAAATTTAAGGTGACTCAAGTGTATTTTTTAATTAATTTATTTAATGTAATTGGAGGCTAATTACTTTACAATATTGTCGTGGTTTTTGCCATACATTGACATGAATCAGCCATGGGTGTACACGTGTTCCCATCCTGAACTCCCCTCCCACCCCCCTCCCCATCCCATCCTTCTGGGTCATTCCAGTGCACCAGCCCTGAGCACCCTGTCTCATGCATCGAACCTCAGCTGGTGATCAGTTTCACATATGATAATATACATGTTTCAATGCTATTCTCTCAAATCATTCTACCCTCACCTTCTCCTACAGAGTCCAAAAGACTGTTCTTTACATCTGTGTCTCTTTTGCATATAGGGTCATCGTTACCATCTTTCTAAATTCCATATACATGTGTTACTATACTATATTGGTGTTTTTCTTTCTGACTTACTTCACTCTGTATATAGGCTCCAGTTTCATCCACCTCATTAGAACTGATTCAAATGCATTCTTTTTAATGGCTGAGTAATATTCCATTGTGTATATGTACCACTGCTTTCTTATCCATTTGTCTGCCGATGAACATCTAGGTTGCTTCCATGTCCTGGCTATTATAAACAGTGCTGCGATGAACATTGGGATACACGTGTCTCTTTCAATTCTGATTTCCTCTGTGTGCATGCCCAGCAGTGGGATTGCTGGGTCATATGGCCATTCTATTTCCAGTTTTTAAGGAATCCCCCACTGTTCTCCATAGTGACTCTCCTAGTTTTCATTCCCACCAACAGTGTAAGAGGGTTCCCTTTTCTCCACACCCTCTCCATCATTTATTGTTTGTAGGCTTTTTGATAGCAGCCATTTTGACCAGCGTGAGATGGTACCTCATTGTGGTTTTGATTCACATTTCTCTGATAGTGACTGATGTTGAGCATCTTTTCATGTGTTTGTTATCCATGTGTATGTCTTCTTTGGAGAAATGTCTGTTTAGTTCTTGGGTCATTTATTTTTCTGGAATTGAGCTGCAGGAATTACTTGTATATTTTTGAGATTAATTGTCAGTTGCTTCATTTGCTATTATTTTCTCCCATTCTGAAGGCTGTCTTTTCACCTTGCTTATAGTTTCCTTCATCATGCAAAAGCTTTTAAGTTTAATTAGGTCCCATTTGTTTATTTTGCTTTTATCTCCATTACTCTGGGAGGTGGCTCATAGAGGATCCTGCTGTGATTTATGTCAGAGAGTGTTTTGCCTATGTTTTCCTCTAGGAGTTTTATAGTTTCTGGTCTTACATTTATAACTTTAATCCATTTTGAGTTTATTTTTGTGTATGGTGTTAGAAAGTGTTCTAGTTTCATTCTTTTACAAGTGGTTAAGTGCATTTTTAAGTCTTAAAATTTAGATCATAGAAACATATTCATTTCCCCTTATAGGCAATAACTGGATAAGCTTTATCCAATTCACTGAATATCTATGCTAAAATAATTTCTAAATGTTGTTGATGATGTTCAGTTGCTCCATTGTGTCCTACTCTTTGTGACCCTGTGGACTGCAGCACGCCGGGCTTCAATAACCTTCACTGTCTCAAACATCTTGCTTAAACTCATGTGCGTCAAGTCAGTGATGCCATCCAACCATCTTATCCTGTGTTGTCCCTTGCTCCTCCTGCTTTTTATCTTACTCAACATCAGGGTCTTTACAAATGAGCAGGCTTTTTGCATCAGAGGGTCAAAGTATTGGAGTTTCAGCTTTACCATCAATCCTTCCAATGAATATTCAGGGTTGATTTCCCTTAGGATGGACTGGTTTGATCTCCTTGCTGTCCAAGGGACTCTCAACAGTCTTCTTCAACACCACAGTTTAAAAGCATCAACTCTTTGGTGTTCAGCCTTCTTTATGGTCCAACTATCACATCCATACATGACTACTGAAAAAACCATAGCTTTGACTAGATGGACCTTTGTTGGCAGAGTAATGTCTGCTTTTTAATATGCTGTCTATGTTGGTCATAGCTTTTCTTCCAAGGAGCAAGCTTCTTTAATTTCATGGCTGCACTCTCCATCTGTAGTGATTTTGGAGTCCAAGAAAATAAAGTCTATCACTGTTTCCTTTGCTTCTCCATCTATGTGTCATGAAATGATTGAACCAGATCCCATGAGCTTCATTTTTTTGAATGTTAAGTTTTAAACCAGCTTTTTCACTCTATTTTTTCACCTTAATTAAGAGGCTCTTTAGTTCCTCTTCACTTTCTGCCATTAGTATGGTGGCATCTGCCTATCTGTGGTTACTGATATTTCTCCTGGCAATCTTGATTCCAGCTCAGCTTCATCCAGCTCAGCATTTCACATGATATACTCTACATATAAATTAAATAAGCAGGGTGACAATATACAGCCTTGACATACTCCTTTCCCAATTTTGAACCAGTCTGTTGTTCCATGTCTTGTTCTAACTGTTGCATTCTGATCTACATACAGATTTTTCAGAAGATAGTTAAGGTGGTCTGGTACTCCCATCTGTCTAAGAATTTTCCTCAGTTTGTTGTGATCCACACAGTCAAGACTAGCACAGTCAATGAGACATAAGTAGATGTTTTTCTGGAATTCTCTAGTGTTTTGTTCAATGAATGTTGGCAATTTGATATCTGGTTCCTCTGCCTGTTCTCAATCCAGTTTGTACATTTGGAAGTTCTCAGTTCATGTACTGTTGACGGCTAGCTTGAAGGATTTTGAGAACGATCTGTCTAGCATGTGAAATGAGTGCAATTGTGCAGTAATTTGAATAATCTTTGGCATTGCCCTTCTTTGGGATTGAAATGAAAACTGACTTTTTCAGGTCTGTGGCCACTGCTGTGTTTTCCAAATTTGCTGGCATACTGAGTGCAGCACTTTCATAGCATCATCTTTTAGGATTTGAAACAGCTCGGCTGGAATTCCATCACTTCCACTACTTTTGTTCGTAGTGATGCTTCCTAAGGCCCACTGGACTTCACTTTCCAGGATATCTGGCTCTAGGTGAGTGATCACACCATCCTGGTTATCTGGGTCACTAAGATCTTTTTTATATAGTTCTTTTGTGTATTCTTGCCACTCTTCTTAATCTCTTCTGCTTCTGTTATTCCACAATGTTTCTGTCCTATATTGTGCCCATCATTGCATGAAATGTTCCCTTGGTATCTCTAATTTTCTATTGTTTTCTTCTATTTCTTTGCATTGATCGTTGAGGAAAGCTTTCTTATCTCTCTTTGCTCTCTTTGGAACTCTGCATTCAGATAGGTATATCGTTCCTTTTCTTCTTTGCCTTTTGCTTCTCATCTTTTCTCTGCTATTTGTAAGACCTCCTCAGACAACTATTTTGCCTTTGTGCATTTCTTTTTATTGGGGATGGTCTTGATCACTGCTTCCTGTACAATATTATGAATCTTTGTCCATAGTTCTTCAGACACTGTCTATCAGATCTAATCCCTTGAACCTATTTGTCACTTCCACTGTATAATCATGAGATTTGGTTTAATTCATACCTGAATGGCTTGAGGTTTTCCTGACTTTCTTTAATAAGTCTGAATTTTGCAATAAAGAATTTGTGATCTGAGACAGAGATCCCAGTCTCTCTCTTTTTTTTTTTTTTTTTTTTTTTTTTGCTGACACTTTAGAGCTTCATCTTTGGCTGCAAAGAATATAATCAATCTGATTTTGATACTGACCATCTGGTGATGTTCATGTGTTGAGTCATCCCTTGTGTTGGTGGAAGAGGGTGTTTGGTATCTCTTGACTTCCTACTTTTGCATTCTAATCCCCTATGATAGAAAGAGTTTTTGTTGTTTTTGTTTTTTTGGTGTTAGTTCTAGAAGATCTTGCATGTTTTCATAGAACTGCTAAACTTCTTCAACATTAGTGGTTGGGCATAGACTTGGATTACTGTGAATCTGAAAATAGTTTCTTATTTGACTAATATTTAATTTTCTTTATTGTGTTCAGTGGCTCAGTCATGTCCAGTTCTTTGTGACTCCATGGACTGTAGCCTGCCTGGCTCCTATGGTCTAATTCTTAGCCTATATGTATTTCTTTACTTTCATCCTATTTTCTTTACCATGAAGTGAAGTGAAGTGAAGTCACTCAGTCGTGTCCGACTCTTTGCGACCCTGTCGACTATAGCCCGCCAGGCTCCTCTGTCCATGGGATTCTCCAGGTAGGAATACTGGAGTGGGTTGCCATTTCTTTCTCCATATCCCTCATTAATTACTTATCTAAGTCCCTTATTTATATTGTACTTTCCATGGATGTCTTGACCATAACTGTTTTGATAAAACTCTCAATTCAGTATTTACGGGCTTCCCACTGTGGCTCACATGATAAAGAATCTGTCTGCCAATTTAAGAGACCTTGCCAATGCAAGTTCTTGAGAAGGAAATTGCAACCCACTCCATCATTCTTGCCTAGAAAATTCCATGGACAGAGAAGCCTGATTGGCTACGGTCCATGGGATCACAAAGAGTTGGAAACAATTGAACAACTAACACCTTTCTGTATTTACATTCTGTCTGATGTAAAAAGGTTATATAACAAATTATTATAAATAATTAATGTACAGTCATATCTGATTTAAGAATATTTGTTTAATGCCCTATAAACTCATAAACAATTGTGATGATCTTCTGCAGTTTTCCTACATATGGAATCAATGGCAGGAGAAAAAATCAATGTCAGTTATTTTTAAAAAGCAACTTTTTGTCCAAGGCATTTATTATTTAATTTTATTCCAAATACATACTTTCATTAAAAACTAGAAAATGTGACTATTAAAAAAGACAATAAATAAAATTATCTACAACTTGAAACTTCTCACACATAATAAACCTAATTTTATCATTCTCATAGACCTATGTTTTAAAAGTAGATGATTTGCATAGATGTGATTGCACTGTATTTCATAATTTTTAATTTAGTGTTCTATGTTGTTCATTAAAAATCATAGCTAGTGCATTTTTCACATTATTAAGACATTAAAGCTTCCCTGGTGGCTCAGCGGTAAAGAATTTTTTATCAATGCAGGAGATGCAACTTCAATCCCTGGGTCAGGAAAACCCCCCTGAGAGTAAATGGCATCCCACTCCAATATTCTTGCCTGGGAAATCCCACGGACAGAGGAGCCTGGCAGGCTATAGTCCACTCGGTTGCAAATAGTTGGACATGAGTGAGCAACTAAAACAACAAACAAAATGCTGTTCAATAAAAATTATAGCTAGTACAGTTTTTCATGATTAAGACATTAAACTGATGAAAATATTTCATCTATTTAGCTCTTTTAAATAATTTTACTCTCTACTCAGCATTGAGGTTACTTTCAATTTTGTTTGAATAGTTATGTGTTCACTATATTTAAGGCACCAGTTTAGTTGTGGAGGCTTCTCAGGTGGCTCAGCTGTAAAGAATACGCCTGCTACTGCAGGAGAAACGGGAGACACCAGTTTGATTCCTGGGTCAGGAAGATCCCCTGGGGGAGGAAATGGCAACTGACTCCAGTATTCTTCCCTGGAGAATCCCATTGACAGAGGAGTCCGGCAGGCTGCAGTTCATTCCTGGGGTCACAAATCGTCAGATATGGCTGAAGCAAATGAGCTGCACACGCACACACTCTAGTTGTGGAGATACAGAAATTTACAAAAGAAGTCTTTCATCTTCAGGAATTTGTATCCTTTTTTCAGAGAGATAGTAAACAAATAAGATAACTTGATAGAGATCTGAGATCAAAATATAGAAAATTAGTCCCCTGTACAAAAAGTGAGGGTGAAACATACAAAAGAGAGAAGGGCAAGTTCACATGTCCCTGCTGCTGCTGCTGCTGCTGCTGCTGAGTCACTTCAGTCGTGTCCGACTCTGTGCGACCCCATAGACGGCAGCCCACTAGGCTCCCCGATCCCTGGGACTCTCCAGGCAAGAATACTGGAGTGGGTTGCCATTTCCTTCTCCAATGCATGAAAGTGAAAAGTGAAAGTGAAGTCGCTCAGTCGTGCCCGACTCTTAGCGACCCCCTGCACTGGAGCCCACCAGGCTCCTCCGTCCATGGGATTTTCCAGGCAAGAGTACTGGAGTGGGGTGCCATTGCCTTCTCCAATGTCCCTAGCTGTAAGCAACTTAATATTTTTTTAGCAAAGAAAAGTTAATTCCTGAAGGAAAGCAAACAAAGGTGACCTTGGAGTGATTTGTGGATATCAAAGAATGTAGGATGCATTGTGTCTCTGTGAAGAAGTTTGAATTTTATGTGAGTTAAGATTCCATTAGGGGATTTGATGAAGCTGTGGCATTTTCTGACTTACATTTTTTAGAAGCTAGATTATCTGCCCTGAAGAGAAGAGGTAAGGGCACCAGTAGAAACAGGAAGACCAGTTAGGAAGTATTGAAGTCATCTAAGATTAAAGGTAGAGATGGAACTAAGTTCTCTGCATAAAATCAAGAGCCATAAAAACTCTAGTCCTATGAAATCTGCATTAAGAACACCCTTGTCTGCTATTCATGTTTCCACATGATACTATTCAGGCAGTCCTGGGAGTAGAGAATTTAGCAAGATTACTGGATACATGACTAACAAAAAAGTCAGTAAATTCTCTACCTCTGCAATAGCGAATTAGTGGTGAGATCATCTACAATAGCAACCTAAAAATCTGAAGTTCTGATGTAAACAAAGATGGTAATATTTCTAAAGAGCTGTCTTTCATTTTCTATTCCCAAGTAATGCACTATCCTAAAGCCACCAAATTTTTTAATATTTATTTTTGAGGAACTTCCCAGAGGTAAATGACACTAGAGCAAAATAAGCAAGAAGGAGAATAGTAGCTAATGTGATCCAAGAAGTACCAAAGGGTCAGACCATGTCGGGCCTTTTTTTTTTTTTTTAATTGAGAACAGTGTTCCACATTTACTGAAATCCTTTTTAGCTTCGACTTTTTTTTTTTTTTTTTGCTTTACAATACTGTATTGGTTTTGCCATACATTGACATGAAACAGGCATAGGTGTACATGAGTTCCCAATCCTGAACCCCCCTCCCACCTCCTACCGCATATCATCCCCCGTGCACCAGCCTCAAGCAAAAAACAAATTAGCCATTTATAAGTGAAGGATAAATAAAACATGGAACTTTCATAGTCTATATTCTCAGAGGTGTGTAAATATTGACCTAGATATATAGCTAAATTCACATTGCAAAAATGTAAAGCAATTGAAAAGTGAATCATTCTGTGTGCCAGTATTTGTGTGAATTCTAAAACAAAGTCTTTAAAGATTACTATTAGAACATGACCAGGGGACAAGCATGTCCATTTCATATTAATAGTTTGGTTGCCTCTGACAAGGTTCAGAATGCCAGAGGAGAATGAAAGGAGTATGTGTCCTTTATGTATTATGTTTATAATTAAAACATGGCTGTCGGTGGCAAATATTAAATTGTTTACATTGATTAATACTAGATAAACTATTTTCCGTACTTATGTATATGTGTCTGTGTGCATGTGTGTATTTGTGGGTCTCTGTACACATGTGTATATATGTATGTCAGTGAATATGTATGTATTTTCATTTAAGATATCAGTCAGTCAGTCAGTCAGTCAGTCCAGTCGCTCAGTCGTGTCTGACTGTTTGCGATCCCATGAATCGCAGCACGCCAGGCCTCCCTATCCATCACCAACTCCCGGAGTTCACCCAGACTCACGTCCATCAAGTCAGTGATGCCATCCAGCCATCTCATCCTCTGTTGTCCCCTTCTCCTCCTGCTCCCAATCCCTCCCAGCATCAGAGTCTTTTCCAATGAGTCAGCTTTTCTCATGAGGTGGTCAAAGTACTGGAGCTTCAGCTTTAGCATCATTCCTTCCAAAGAAATCCCAGGGCTGATCTCCTTCAGAATGGACTGTTTGGATCTCCTTGCAGTCCAAGGGACTCTCAAGAGTCTTCTCCAACACCACAGTTCAAACACATCAATTCTTTGGTGCTCAGTCTTCTTCACAGTCCAACTCTCACATCCATACATGACCACAGGAAAAACCATAGCCTTGACTAGACAGACCTTAGTCGCCAAAGTAATATCTCTGCTTTTGAATATACTATCTAGGTTGGTCATAACTTTCCTTCCAACGAGTAAGAGTCTTTTAATTTCATGGCTGTACTCACCATCTGCAGTGATTTTGGTGCCCCACAAAATAAAGTCTGACACTGTTTCCCCATCTGTTTCCCATGAAGTGATGGGACCACATGCCCTGATCTTCGTTTTCTGAATGTTGAGCTTCAAGCCAACTTTTTCACTCTCCTCTTTCACTTTCATCAAGAGGCTTTTTAGCTCCTCTTCACTTTCTGCCATAAGGGTGGTGTCATCTGCATATCTGAGGTGATTGATATTTCTCCCTGCAATCTTGATTCCAGCTTGTGTTTCTTCCAGTCCAGTGTTTCTCATGATGTACTCTGCATAGAAGTTAAATATGCAGGGTGACAATATACAGCCTTGACGTACTCCTTTTTCTATTTGGAACCAGTCTGTTGTTCCATGTCGAGTTCTAACTGTTGCTTCCTGACCTGCATACAGGTTTCTCAAGAGGCAGGTTAGGTGGTCTGGTATTCCCATCTCTTTCAGAATTTTCCACAGTTCATTGTGATCCACACAGTCAAAGGCATTGGCATAGTCAATAAAGCAGAAATAGATGTTTTTCTGAAACTCTCTTGCTTTTTCCATGATCCAGCAGATGTTGGCAATTTGAGCTCTGGTTGCTCTGCCTTTTCTAAAACCAGCTTGAACATCAGGGAGTTCACGGTTCACATATTGCTGAAGTCTGGCTTGGAGAATTTTGAGCATTACTTTACTAGCATGTGAGATGAGTGCAATTGTGTGGTAGTTTGAGCATTCTTTTGCATTGCCTTTCTTTGGGATTGGAATGAAAACTGACCTTTTCCAGTCCTGTGGCCACCGCTGAGTTTTCCAAACTTGCTGGCATATTGAGTGCAGCACTTTCACAGCATCATCTTTCAGGATTAGAAACAGCTCAACTGGAATTCCATCTCCTCCACTAGCTTTGTTCATAGTGATGCTTTCTAAGGCCCACTTGACTTCACATTCCAAGATGTATGGCTCTAGATTAGTGATCACATCATCATGATTATCTGGGTCGTGAAGATCTTTTTTGTACAGTTCTTCCATGTATTTTTGCCACCTCTTCTTAATATCTTTTGCTTCTGTTAGGTCCAGACCATTTCTGTCCTTTACCGAGCCCATCTTTATATGAAATGTTCCCTTGGTATCTCTAATTTTCTTGAAGAGATCTCTAGTCTTTCCCATTCTGTTCTTTTCCTCAATTTCTTTGCGTTGATTGCTGAAGAAGGCTTTCTTATCTTTTCTTGTTATTCTTTGGAACTCTGCATTCAGATGCTTATATCTTTGCTTTTCTCCTTTGCTTTTCACCTCTCTTCTTTTGACAGCTATTTGTAAGGCCTCCCCAGATGGCCATTTTGGTTTTTTTGCATTTCTTTTCCATGGGGATGGTCTTGATCCCTGTCTCCTGTACAATGTCACGAACCTCATTCCATAGTTCATCAGGCACTCTGTCTATCATATCTAGACCGTTAAATCTATTTCTCACTTCCACTATATAATCATAAGGGATTTGATTTAGGTCATACCTGAATGGTGTAATGGTTTTCCCTACTTTCTTCAATTTCAGTCTGAATTTGGCAATAAGGAGTTCATGATCTGAGCCACAGTCAGCTCCCGGTCTTGTTTTTGTTGACTGTTAAGATACGAATTGCAAGAATATGTGATAGATTACTAACATGAGACTTGGCCATGGGTTGGAATCAGAAGTAAATTTAATTGTCCATCCTATTGATGTGAGAAACATATCTACCCCCATGTCCAGTTTTAGGCTATGCACCTATGGTATCCCTCAACACACCCTGTCACAAACCTCAACATAGATATGTATGGGCACATGTGCTCACAGACACACAGAGTTTGGTCTTACCAATGTTTTGGGCGAATTTCATCACTTCAGGAGTAAGGTTTGACCAAAAGGTATATCTCCTGACCAATCCCCTGCCAATTTCAATTTCCAATCTTCATCTCTTCGATTTGCCTGTATACGTGAATGTGCAGGAAAATATCTGCTCGTACCTAAATACACTGCTTTCTCACAGAAAGAAGGTTGTGGTTTCAGGCCTCGAGGGCTTTCTACATTTTTATTCCATCAAGTTATAGAACAATTTCATGTTATTATTCTCATTAATTGAGCATATTCTCTTGACACTTTCATTAGGAACTCTGGAGGAGGACAGGAGTCATCTGTTTCGGATCATATCACCATCTTTCCCAAAGTACTCTCAAATTGTTCTTGAGTTGTTCTCTAGAAAAATAAAATATATTAGCAGCAATTGTCCAAATACCGCATGCACAGTGTGCTTTTAAGGTATGATTTTAAGCTAGGAACCTTAGCTTTTTAAAAATCTTGGAAAAGAGCTTGAAAAGTTTGGACTACATAATTAAGTCAATAGTTCGGAGAGAATTAGCAATTCTTGAATTACAAATAATATTAGCCTACTTTGTGAAAAAACAATAAGTCAACTAAACAATAAGATTATAACAAAATGTGGAAGAGAAAGTGAGATGAAACAATTTTTCAAAAAGACGGATTAAAGATCACAGTGGCCTGTAGGCAGTTAAAAATATAATTTCCATATAATAATGGCATCAGAAAATGAGCTCTATTTATGTTTCAGACATTTGATTACCACTCACTGTTTATTTAGTATCTGCATCTTTTGTTTATTTGTTTTGACCAGGCGTGGCCCTACACATCAAGCGTAAACAATGAGTAAGACCCTGGCCAAACTCTTGAGGCATTAAGAGTTTATTTTTAACTTATCTGTTGAGAGATAATAAAATACACTTGATTTTTGAAAAGTGGGCTTCTGTCTATCCTCAGTGTGGAGAACTAACTAAGCTAATATTGCTTAATAAATGAAAATTGTAGGCCTTGTGTGCGTGTGTGTTAGTTGTTTAGTCATGTCCAGCTCTTCGCAATCCTGTGGACTCTAGCCTGCTAGGCTTCTCTATTCATAATATCTAGTTAATGATTCTCAACTGTATTATCTACTAAGATCCTAAAGTATATTTTTTATACTTTACATTTTGAGCCATATACTCCACTTTTATTCTTTTAGACACCAAATCACAAATTTCCAAATAAAACAAAATTTTCACTCAAGCATGTGTCTTCTCTTGTTTTCAGTATCTCATTGCTCCATTTTCTTTTACTTTAAATTGTGATTGAACTGTTTAAACATTAATTCAGTAGAAATATGCAAGGAAAATAAAGGCTATGCTAATTTAAATCTCTCGGATTTAAATTTCAAATTTGTTGAAATATTTTCCATCATTTTTCTTTATTTTCCATTATTTAATGAAAAATATTGTTGAGCACCCAATCTGACACTCATAATCTTCTATTCTTACATACATTTGTAGCTATATTTTACTAAAACTTCTTAACAGTGGGAAAGTTTGGGTTACTTAATTTCTTATTCAATGTTTCCTTTGCTCATGTTTCATTTTCTGAATTCTTTCTCTGTTCTTTCCCCTCTAGTTTTATTGAAGTTAAATTGATAATTAAAGTTGCATATATTTAAAGCATGTGATATGATGATTCAGTATGTGTATAACTTGTGAAATATTTACCACAATCATGTTAATTAATACATCTGTAACTTACACAGCTGCCATTTTTTATAGTGAGAATGCTTAAGATCTACTCTTAGCAAATTTGAAGTATTCAATATTATCATAGCCATGATATTGTATATTAGATTCTCAATGTTTATTCATTTTATAACTGAAAGATTGTACCTTTTGATCACCATCTCTCCACACCCAAACCCCTAGCTACAACCATTTTCCTTCCTGTCTAGGAATTTAAGTTTTTATGAATTAATTCATTTGTTTGGATTTCACATGTGATACCATACAGTATTTGTCTTTGTCTGACTTATTTCAACTAACATAGTACTATCTAGTTTCATCCACATTGTTGTAAAGGGTAATATTCCCCTCTTTTAAAGACTGAATAATATTCTACTATAGATAGATCTCGCATTTTCTGTACCAATGTATCCATCAACAGCCATTTGCATTCTTTGCATATCTTGGCTCCTGGGAATACTATTATTACAATGAAAATAGGAGTGCAGATATCTTTTCAAGATACTGATTTTATTTCTTTCATATGTATACTCAGAAATGAGATTGCTGGAACATATGGCAGCGCTATTTTTATTTTTTGAGGAATATCTTTAATGTTTTGCATAATGACTGTCTCAGTTTACATTCCTATTTCTAACAGGTGTAAGGTAATGTCTCATTGTGGTTTTGATTTGCATTTCCCTGATAATTAGTGGTATAGATCACCTTTATATGTACCTGTTTGCCATCTGAATGTCATCTTTGGAAAATGTCTATAGAGGTCATCTGTCTTTTTTTTAAATCAGACTTTTTTAAAAATTCTTGTTATTGACAGTGTGATTTCTTTACATATTTTAGATGTTTACTTATTATCAGCTATATGATTTGCATATATTCTGTATGTTTCCTTTTCATTTTGTTGATGATTTCCTTTGTTGCACAAAAGATTTTTGGTTTGAGGTAATCTCATTTGCTCTTTTTGCTTTAGTTGCCAGTACTTCTGGTATCATATATGAAAAATCACTGCTATGACTAATGTCAAGGAAATTTTTTCCTATGTTTTCTTCTAAGAATAGCACTATTTCTGGTATTACATTTAAGTTTTTATTCCATTTCTAGTTGACTTTAGTGAGTGATGTAAGATAGAGGTCCAGCTCCATTCTGCATGTAGATATCAAGTTTTCCCAGAAGCATTTACTGAATAGACTACCACTTTCCATTGTGTGTTCTTGGTACCTTTGTCAAAGTCAGTTAACTGTATATGTATCGGTTTATGTATGTACTGTTCTGTTCCATTAAACTATGTGACTTTCTTATGTCAATATGAATGTAAATTTTAGGATTCTTTTTCTGTTTCTGTGAATAATTTCATTGGAATACTATAGGATTACATTGAATCTACAGATCATTTGGGGTAATGTGAACATTTTATTAATAACAATATTAATTCTTCTGGTGCAAGAACATAGGATATCTTTTAATTTTTTATCTTTTTTGTGTTCTTTTTAAGCCAATCTTAATAATAAAACAGGCCAAGATTAGTACTGTATGGGTTTTCTTGCAATTTCCCTTTCTGCTTTCAAACTAAAAACAAAGTTGGCTTTGCCAGATCAGTTTCCTCTTCACTTTGCATTGAAAGTTAAATTCTGCTATTGCTTTATCTGTGTTTTTTTTTTTCTTCTCCATGTGTGTGAAACAGAGATAAGAAGAAAATGAGCCCCCCTCCTCTGACTTCTGATAGGTGGTCTGAAACGAGTGTCATTTCCATTTAGACACCCTACCTCCCCATCTACAATGTTTGCTTGGAAAGTAAATATGCATCTTGTTCCAAGCTAATCATTTTCTTTTTTTTTTTTTTTTTCTTAAAACACCTTTGAGATGGAGTTTGGACTTACCGAGGAGGTGCTATAATCCTGTAAAAACTGATCTTGAGACCCTGCCTCATAAAGAAAGTCCAAGGGAATGAAGTCAGGGTGGGTAGACAATAACCTATAGAAAAAGAACAAGACAACAGTGTTCATCCTCCTTGTTCTGTCCTTCCCTGTGGTTGGAGCATGTGAGCACATATACTTTCTTTGTGCCCAACATTCTTGTTTTCACTTTGTCTTTACTGTTAAAAGTTGATTTTTATTTTTATTTTTGCCAAGTGTCCCATTCAGCTTGCATTTGGAAACATCCTTTATTCCAGAAGAATTTTCTTCTTTTACATATCGATTATTGTTTGTTCTTCACTTGTTTTAATATCTTTCTTCTATGGGCAGCTGATCTGCATCTCATATCTCTGGTCACTGTTCTGTATATAAAGGCTTCCACAACCATCTCCCACAAGATTTGATTTTCTTGTTCTATCTGCTAATGGAGAGAAATTTTCAGGTTTGTGTTTGTAATTGCTGACCTCATATCTAACAATGCCAATTCTACTCCTTTCTGAATCTAATACTTTTCAAAATTCTGTAATTAACCCATTTTTTAAAGATTTTTTTTCTTTTACTTAAGTTTTTTCTACAATCTGTACTTATCTATCTTAAAGCCAGTTATGTTTTTAAGTTTCAGTTTGTGTCTTATTATCTCATACTTCTCACAGCTCATGTGCACATGCATTTTATTGAGACAACAACCTGCTAGTAAATTCTCAACATATCTCCCACTGTAAATTATGTTCATTACTAAGCTCTTCTATACTGTGAATGCTAAATTGCTTCTCATATTGCAGAATTGCTTCTCAGATCCTTTGACCTGTAGTCTCTTTTATATAAGACAGTGATGAAATATTTTCAAGACTAGCTTTTGCCATTATCAGTATGATTATGTTTTCTATTGCTTCTATCACTCTGAAGTATTAAGCCTGAAAGCCCAGACTTTAGTCAGAGAGATCTAAACTTCACCTAAACTGCTCTGAGGGACATTGACTTATATAGCTTGTTTCTGCAAGAATAATGAATTAGTTTTACCAAAGAATAAAAAATCCTAAATTATCTGAAGCATTAACTATAGCTCTTTCTTTTCAATGAATGAAAATTCAGCCCTAGAATATATCACTCCCATTGCTTTTACAAGGTAGCTTTCCCCCCTTTTTCTTTATTTTTTCTTTCATTTTCCTATTGCTATCATTGGAAACCAGAAACTATCAAATTATTCCAGGAAAGAAGTTTCCTTCTGGGAAGTGAAATCCTGGAAGGAATCTGGGAAGAATTAGTAGAAAGATACTAGGTCATGGTATTTTATGACAAAAATTTTTCCATAAGGGAAGAGATATGAATTACACTTCAACTATAGCAGACAGGGATTGAAATATTATACAAGAGATATTCCTGAATGACCCAGATATTTTTTCAAGGTATTATTTATGCTTCAGGTAGTAGGAACTTTGTGTTATCTTACTTTGCATTTGCATAATTATATCAGCGTATTTATAGATGGAAAAGTGCGTTAGTCTTCCATTAACAAATTTTGAAGCATAAAATAATACATTTTATTGTCCTTTTCTGTACTATAATTAATGTGTCCAACTCTTTGCGACCCCGTGGACTGTAGCCCACCAGGCTCGTCCATCCGTGGGATTCTCCAGGCAAGAATACTGGAGTGGGTTGCCATTTCCTTCTCTGGGGGATCTTCCCAATCCAGGGATCGAACACAGGTCTCCTGCATTGCAGGCAGACGCTTTAAGCTCTGAGCCACCAGGGAAGCCTTAACAAATTTTGGAGCATAAAATAATACATTTTATTGTCCTTTTCTGTACTATAATTAATGTTACAACACCTATTCATTACTTTCTGCAAAAGAATGTTATTTTCTGAAAACTCTAAGACTGGGTATCAATAGATATCTAACATCACAAACATTGTTATTGGCAGATATAACAATATCTGACACAAAAAATTAGTGCATGTGTATGTTTATTTATACACACAATTATATATGTATGGTTATTAAATCTATATTTTGCTCCTTAAAATATATCAAATGTAGATAAGTCAGATAAAATATTAATTTTAAGTAAAATAAACTAATATTCACAAAGATTAATTAATTTGACTAAGTTAAACTGACAGAAAGTAAGCAACCAAGACTTAATACTTAGACTTTAAAATCCAGGATACTTTTTTTTTTCCTATGTATTCATTGCAATGTGTTTTATCAAAGAAACATATTGAAATGCAATAGGCCTTATTTTATGAATACCTGGTTTAGTATGAATACCTAGTTTAGCTTGTTGTTGTTTGGTTGCTAAGTCGTCTGTTTCTTTTGAGACTCTATGGCCTGAAGCCCTCCAGGCGCTTCTCTGTCCATGAGATTTCTCAGGCAAGAATATTGGAGCAGGTTGCCATTGCCACTTCAGGGGCTGATCGCTGGAGAAGGAAATGGCAACCCACTCTGGCCTTCTTGCTTGGGAAATCCCATGGGGGGAAGAACCTGGCGAGCTAGGAACCTGGCGAGGATGGAACCTGCATTTCCTGTGTTACATGTGGGTTCTTTACCACTTGAACATGTTCATCATAGGTTTCCATTATATAATGTACAGCATCTGAAAAATTCTAATTTTTTGATGCTTTTTATTGTCTGTTTTCTCTCACTAGATTTCCTGAGGGCAAAGATTGCTATTCTCTTGAAAATCATGTACTCAATAAGTATTTATCAATGCTCAAATGGATAAAATAATCTTTCTAAATACTTACTGTATTCAAGTTACCTTGTTTTTTAATATTCATTCTCCATTTTATCCTATTAAACTAAAAGTTTGCTTTATTCTTATACTAATGGTACATTTGGGGCTTGGATATTTCAATAACATGTCAGTGATCATACTATTAGTAAATGTCAAAGGTAGAAATTGGACTTAGTTCTATTTTACTCCACAGATCATACTGTTGAAAACCACACTGAACTGCATTCTAATTTTTCACTTTGTTACCAGAAACATTGTTGCCAGTACTATAAATAAAATAGAAAGAAGAAGAAAATGAGTCCCAAGGTATTGATAATTCTTCTCACTGGCCTCCTTTTTCCTCCTTACAAAATAAATGTTCTAGGACAGCTACAAATTTTGAAGTAGTTCCTTGCTAAGTGACATTAATCTATATATGTATTAACTAGAAATGAATCACCTAGCTCCAAGTGAATGTCATATAAGGCCCAGCAGATTTTTTTGTGTAACTGAACCAGTTTTAACTAGGTCATACATATTTAGGTTTCCCAGGTGGCACTAGTGGTAAAGAACCCACCTGCCAAAGCAGGAGACGTAAGAGATATGGGTTCTATCCCTGGGTTGGGAAGATCCCCTGGAGAAGGGCATAGCAATCCACTCCAGTATTCTTGCCTGGAGAATCCTGTGGACAGAGGAGCCTGGTGGGCTACAGTCCACAGGGCCATAGTGTCGGACATGACTGAGTGACTAAGCACACACATACTTGGGATAAAAAATAAAACAGTAAATTTTAAAAAATAATCTCTTCCCTAATTGATTTAATTTCCTTCACAATTGATTCAACAGGGGAGATAGGACTTATTTCTATGTTCCTTCATGGCCAGGTAGACATTTTTTGAAAAAGTCTTTTTCCAAATGACCCCAAATCACTGCATTGCTATATTGCAATAGCTTGTTGTCCTAGCTGGCATAATATCCCAGTCCTCTCCCCTAAGCAGGCTAAATTCTCACACCAACATTTCAACATTTCCAGCTGGTTCCTTTCTGGCTTTCATATTTGTAAAGATGCCAGTACATCCCTTTCAGTATGTAAGCCAGACCTGGACAATCTCCATAAACATAGGAAGAATCTCCATGACACTAATATTGAGGCTGACTTGGCAGAAGGAAATCAGTGCTTTCTCTCAAGCATGGAAAAGTGCACAAGGTCCATGCCAACCTCCAGGTTACTCCTGTGCTTGGCACCTTTCTCATCCTCTAAAGTATAGATTCTCCATTATTTGTTATCAATGTCATTATCTCCTTGAGCCAATTCACCTTCTGACATTCATGACTCCCAGAGTTAAGAGTTTGTTTTTGATGTATCTTAACTACATTTATTTTTTATTGTGTAAGCAGTTTTTTTTTTTTTTCTGACAGGAATTTTCTCCTCTCCAGAGTAAGACTATAAACATTCTATAATAATAATCATAACTGACAATAGAAAATAAATATTTAATATAAAATCAATGAATTTTATATACATGGACACCCCATCTTCACTGTTCCTCAAGTGATATATATTTTGTATCTCTTTGACCATTTATTACATTAAAACTACATTAATATTGAAATGTGAGAAGGGACAAGGAGACAGTGAGAGGAGATTCTGAGCACTGACCAGGAGAAAAATGTTTCTTTATGCACAATATTTGTGAAAACCAGCCTACAAATTTCCTGTGTAAAACATCCTCTTCATCTGGACCAAACCTATTTGTAAGTTATTTCATTAATATATTAAATGACCTTCTGTTTTTTTTATGCAACTATACCTGAAAAGCAAAAAAGCTCATTTTAGCCAGCTCAAACACTCTTGGTAAGGAGAGTTTTAGTTAGAAAAAAATCAAAGCACAAGCAACTTTAAAGATTTCCTTGGCAATACAGTGGTTAGGGCTCCATGCTTCCATTGCAGGGCTCGTGGGCTTGATCTCTGGTTCTGGAAATAAAATCCTACATGCCATGTGGTGCCACTAAAAAAAAAAAAAAAATTAATGCGATATTTTGAACATTTCAAATCTACTAAATAATTTTATTCCAAATTATTAGTAATTCTTAATAACTTTGAGCAAAGGACCTGGATGAAAGATACAGCATGAAGAACTAAATGACAGAGTAAAGTTGTCCTGTAAAGCGTGTAATAATATGGGCAGTCTGAAAAATCACTTGCCAGGCAAAGGATGTTCCAGCATTGGAGTTTCATGAGCTGTAGCCCACCAGGCTTCTCTGTCCATGGTGATTCTCCAGGCAAGAATCCTAGAGTGGGTTGTCATGCCCTCCTCCAGGAAATCTTCCCAATTCAGGGATCAAACCCAGGTCTTCCCCACATTACAGAAGGATTCTTTACCATCTGAGCCATCAGGGAAGCCCATGGTGCTATATCTAGCTATATATGCTAGATATGGGGCTTCCCAGGTGCCACTAGTGGTAAAGAACCCATTGGCCAATGCAGAAGATGTAAGAGACACAAGTGTGATCCGAGGTTCTGGAAGACCACTGGAAGAGGGAATGGCAGCCCACTCTAGTATTCTCATCTAGAGAATCCCCATGGACAGAGAAGCCTGGTGGGCTGCAGTCCATGGGGTCACAAAGAGTCAGACATGACTGAAGCGACCTACCATGCATGCATATGAGACACATTTTATTTCACCTGTAAGTGAAACCTTGGACATGGCCCTTGTCAAGCTCTCAAACAAAAAAGATAAGTGGATTAGCAAACAAAGTCAAATTTATTCATGTATAGGAGAAAAATTGCAATTCAGGACATCCATATTATTGGAAACTATAGGCAAGCTCTGGGAACAATGAGAGAAGTGTTTCTGTTTGTTTTTTTTTTTTTAATTTTAATTTTTACTTTATTTTACTTTACAATACTGTATTGATTTTGCCATACATTGACATGAATCCACCACGGGTGTATATGAGTTCCCAATCCTGAACCCTCCTCCCACCTCCCACCCCATATTATATCTCTGGATCATCCCTGTGCACCAGCCTCAAGCATCCTGTATCCTGTATCGAACATAGACTGGCGATTCGTTTCTTACATCCTTAAAGAATTGCAAATAGAACTGCCTTATGACCCAGCAATCCCACTGCTGGGTATACACACTGAGGGAACCAGAATTGAAAGAGACACATGTACCCCAATGTGTCTGTTTTTATATAGAGGAATGGAGGAAGTTGGGAAGGGCTATATTTAATGAAAGTTCATTAGAGAAAAATGAGAGCTTGGAGTTTTGGTGACCTTTCACTGACTGAGTTGTAATAGTTTCCCATTGGCTGAGTTGTTGCTGGGCAAGGAGAAAATCTTTTTTTCTTTTTTTTCTTTTTTCCCCTGCTAGGGGATGTAAAGTTAGCTTCTTCTGATGGGTATATGATGTAGGCTTCATGAATGGTACTTGTGTGAGACCCTCCACCCAAAGGGTTTCCCAAATCCATTTTGAAAAGGGATTTCCTTTACTGATTTTCATGTTTTCTATTTTATAGTATTAATAATAGTTGTCAATTATTTTACCATGTTTTACAACTTCTTAGCTATATTAATAATAACCACCACTAGGTATCATCAAATTTCAGATTTTTAACTTTTAATAATGTAATTTTATTTGCATTAAATTTATTATGAGGTATTTAGAAGATTTATTTATTTTTGGCAATTGGTAAAATGTCAGTATTTAAAACTTAAAAATAATTATTTCATTGACATTTTTCTTTAAAAGTTGACAAGAACACAGATCTGAGACTTGAAGCCCAAACATTTGCCAGCAGATTAACAAAAAACGGAAAGGAAAACAACATTGTCACAATGTCTTTTCCAAAGAATTCAGTGTTCTTGATGCAAAAGGATAGAGTACAAAAGTATGTATCATAGGCGAAATCAAACACAAAACATGAAAAGATGATAAAAGATCCAGACAAATGCCCACCTACAGGATGAGATGTGGAAAAACAGCTGCAGAAGAATTAAATTATTATTACATACTTTGCTATATTAAAGTATTTAGAAACCCAGCAGTCAATCTACAAAAATGCTATTTTACACATAGCATCACCATTTCATTTTCCAAAGCTGTGTATTAAATGCTCTGCTTTCAGCACAGTCATTTTCTCCCCAACTCCCCAAACCCTGTCCCTCTCCATGTCCATTCCCCTAATTAATTTCGTATCTCTGGCAACTGATTTCCCCAGGAAATGATGCTACAGCAGAACGAGAGAACAGCACATTGGAACAGTACAACACATCTAAGATTTAGTGAATAAAGATTCTATGGGTTGAGAGGAGTCGAGAAAACTTAATCAGTAAGAAAGAATCTTAGAAGAAAGGACAATGAGAAGGACCTCCATGACCTGCCCCTTAGCTTCAGGTGGAATTTTGGGTGCAAATGTAAATGACAGAATAATAAAAATGTGCTTGACAGGATCTGAAATCATAAGGAACTTGTACAGTTCTTCCTAAGGTTACAACAAGTCTCATAACTATCTCTCAGTCAGTCTTCTCAAGTTCTCTGCACTGTGTGGTAAGAACAGTTAAAAAAAAAAAAAATGACTAGGAGAGTAGCCAGCAAGGACTGTAACATCCTTTCATAGTTTTCCCATGCTCACTAGTACTTGGAGAGTAGTATTTCCTGTGCTTCTAAGAAGGGAACAGAAGTTAATGGGCAATTCAGACTCTATTCTTGCCATTGGAAAAAGGGCAACAGAATACCTGTATATAGGCACACAGCATTTATCTAAGCTTAAGGCAAGAGAGATCTTGATTAGACTTCTAAGTGGCTCAGCATGGACAGAGTTTACAGGGAAAGGAAGAACTAGAGAGGACTGTGTGCCAGAAGCCAGGAAAAGCACTTTTCAAGAAAAGAGGGAATGTAGAAGTCAGGACAGCTAAGGACTGAAAAGCAGTCCATGAATTAGCAACCCAGCACTTGCTGTTTAACTGAGTGACAGCAAGAACAATACAGATCGGTGTGTGCATGCACACTTAGCTGCTAAGATATGTTCTACTCTTTGTGATCCTATGGACGGTACCCCGCCAGGCTCCTCTGTCCATGGGATTGTCCAGGCAAGGATACTAGAGTGGGTTGCCATTTCCCTCTCCAGGGAATCTTCCCGACCCAGGGATTGAACTCGGAATTCCTGCATCTCCTGCATTGGAATGCAGGTTCTTTACCATTGAGCCACCTGGGAAGCATGTTGATGGGGTGATGACATCAAATTGCAAGTTTCTGAAAAGGTAGAACCATTGTTTTAAGTGAAAATAGTAAGTAATAATATTCAGATAACACCACAAATATTTACAGTGAGGGAAAAAGCAGAAAGCACTATTGGGGGAGGGGACATACAGTTGATGGGAGGTGGTATTATCACTGTTTTGATGAACCAGGGACAAAAACATGGTTAAATTATTATGGAAAGAAACAAATATAGTGGGAGTGATTAAAGGAACCTATGAGAGATGGCAGAATTGATAATGTGAGTTAGAAGTAGATGTACTTCTAGTCTCAAGAGAAAAGTTCTGTCTTAGAAAAGGTGGCTAGTAAATATTTTTTTAATTTTTTTGCATTAGATGTTCTCTGGGTATTCAGAGATTTAGACACAAGCATAAATAAGCCAAAAGAACTGAAGGAGCTATGAAAACACATCTCTATGGAAGCTTCTTTTTGGTCACTTTTTATTTAATTCATTCTTTTTGGTCATTTTGACTCAGCATGGACTAATTTTCCACATTTGATAACCTTGCTTTTCTAAATATTTTGGATTTCTTTTACCTTTCTCAGATTCTTCTTTCCATTTTCCTGATTTGAGATCCCCCGTACCTTCTGCTCACATCTGACAGTAATACATATTTCTGAAAAATGCCACATTATGTTTAAGGTGCATGTGCATCTGAAAATAGTTAGAATATGACTTCACACATTTTGGAAACAAAAATCATTACAGTAAAATGCCCCAGTTTCCTGGAATTCTGAACATTTGTTTGGTGCAGACCATCAGTTACATAATGTTATAAAACACAACACTGGAGCTTAGGTTTGCAGTAGGGTCTCTACAAATAAGCCCTATTTCTATGACATTGATGTAACTATTAATACTACAGAGGTGCCATTGCTTCTGAGAATTTTGCCATCTCCTTTTCTTCCTCCTTCTTTTGTCATAATGGGTATATATTTCACAGTGACCTGGATGCTTGCGTACTCAAATTTTATAAAGAAATCTCATGTAACAATGTTGCACCCATAACTGCGCATGGGTTAGTTCAAGGAATCTAGTTAAGAGTGAATATTGTAATGCTTTTTCAAGATTTTGATTCAGTGACAAGGTCAAAAATCATACGCCATGATAACAAATGTTTTTAGCATGTAAATAGAGATAATAGCAAAGTATTACTCCCATTATTAGGTAAACTAAGAAGAAATAAGCTTTCATAAAGGAACTTTGTAAATATTGGTCAATATAAGGTATACACAGTTTAAAAGTGTAATCAACATATTAAATCAAACTTAATACTGAGAATTCTAATGGCTGTACCATTGGACAGAGACCACAAATACTTATGGAAAATATTTTATTTATATTCCAAGTACACAACATAGATAAAAATTATAGATAAATTTTCTTGACCTATATCCTTCCTAATAGGACCTGTTTTACTAACAGAGAATAGTATCTTTCTCTGTGAAAACAATTGGAAGTGAAAAAACAAAATTCAAAACACCGAATTGTATTAATTCACTGTCCTTTAGTTTATCCATTTGTATCTTTGCTAAAACTATTAGGTCTAAGATACTGGGATAATTTGTTACTGCCCAAGAAGAACCTTCCTATATTCAGTTAAAAAATTATATCAAAGGCTTTGAAAGTTGACAAAGTGCCACAAAGAATCACTGTCAAACATAAGCCAGTGCAATAGGTTGCTTGCCTAAAACAAGTGTGGTAAAAGCAAATTTGGGGAATTTAAATAATATCTTATGTGCATTCAGGAAATTTTCTTTCTTAAAAGTATTTTAATGCAATATATTTTAAAGTAAATAATATACTTAATTAGTGCATTTGATGTTCTTAACGATGTATATTTGAGTGCTGACTTACATTCTAATTTATGAACCTAAGAAGCACAGACTATTGAATGTGAGCAATTCAAACGAACTCATAGTTATAGACAATATGATTTATGCTCTTAAAAATCCCCATTTCGGAATTTGTAACTAATTTATCACTATATCAGAATGTAGGTAAGTTGAGTTGTTAAGCTCATGAAAATGACTTTGTTCCATCAATAATATTAATTTACAATGATATAGTAAAAATTATATATTATGAATTTAATTTCCTTGCTCCCCTCTGCTAACTAGAAGCTTTTTATTCTCTCAGTCTCTAGTTTTCAAATTAATATCTTATAATTTTTTTGGTCACTTAATTAGTTTATATACACATGTATGCTACTGCTGCTGCTGCTAAGTCACTTCAGTTGTGTCCGACTCTGGGTGACCCCATAGACAGCAGCCCAGCAGGCTCCCCCGTTCCTGGGATTCTCCAGGCAAGAACACTGGAGTGGGCTGCCATTTCCTTCTCCAATGCAGGAAAGTGAAAAGTGAAAGGGAAGTTGCTCAGTCGTGTCCGACTCTTCACAGCCCCATGGACTGCAGCCTACCAGGCTCCTCCATCCATGGGATTTTCCAGGCAAGAGTACTGGAGTGGGGTGCCACTGCCTTCTCAGATATACATGTATAGTATCAGACAAAAAAGAGTGGTTCAATACATATGTATATACACACATATATATGACATTTTCATGCTTTCGCTTACTTTTCACTTCTTATGCATGATATTTATATATCCTATAATTATTATTTTTTAATATACAGCAATTTTTTTGCTATTCACAATAGTTATGATCACTACAAACATCTCTTCTGGGATGCTAAATCATTGTTCCTAAGGGAAATAAAAAGTTAAGTTCCTCTGTGCCTCTCTTCACAACAGTTTCATCAACCAACATATAAACTGATTTTAGGTGTGTTTCTGTTTAAGGATGCCATATTTAATGTATATTGTTGATTCATTAACATCAAAGTCACAACCAACAGCTCTATACTTCATGCCTGAAAAAAATCTTGTCTGACCGAAGTACTGTCTTCATAAGCTACATCACAGCCTTCCTACAGTTAGAAACACCATATAGCATCCAGCACTACACTAGGGGGCCATTTATACAGCAAATCACAACAAAAAGCATAACAATGCTAAAAAAAGAAAAGGTGGCACTAAACAGGTTTTGAAAGAACACCATTTGTTTACAATGTGTGTGTGTGTGCGCTAAGTTGCTTCAGTTGTGTCTGATTCTGTGTGATCCTATGAATGGTAGCTTGCCAGGCAGCTCTGTCCATGGGACTCTCCAGGCAAGAATTCTGGACTTGGTTGCCAAGTCCTCCTCCAGGGGATCTTATCGACCCAGGGATCAAATGGGTGCTCTCTTATGTTTCCTGCATTGGCAGGTGGATTCTTTACCACTAGTGCCATCTGCAAAGCCCTTGTTAAAATATGAGAGCTTAAATAAGAAGGTAGAGTCTCCTTGTTTGACCTCAGCTGGGAATGTGCACATTGGTGAGTTGATATTTTCTCTGCTTTGGGTGTGTCCACTAAGGACTGCAAAAATTCCCTGTTATTTATTTGAGTTACAAATTTTAGCAAGTAGGCAAATTTACAAATATGGAATCTGTAATTAAGATTCCACTAAAAGCAGCAGAAGTATAATTCTAAGCAAACTATTCCACAAACTAAGAAACAAATTGATATGAGGAGTAGAGAAGTGTGAGCAGTGTGACATGATAATTTCTGGATTTAAACCAAGATTTCTACTATAAGTTTAATTTTCCAAACTTATGAATTTATGTAAAAATTTTCAAACTATCCCAATAGTTCTGAAGTAGGTAACAGTGATGGGAAGAAAGTAGGCAGGGAACAGAAAATGAATTAAAGAAATAAACAGAGACTGATGGAGAAGACAGACTGTTGAGAGCTTACAAACGTAAATTAAGTAAAGTTGCTCAGCCGTGTCCGACTCTTTCCGACCCCATGGACTGTAGCCTACCAGGCTCTTCCCTCCACGGGATTCTCCAGGCAAGAGTACTGGAGTGGGTTGCCATTTCCTTCTCCAGGGGATCTTCCCAACCCAGGGATCAAAGCCGGGTCTCCCGCATTCCAGGCAGATGTAAGAAGAGAGATAAATCTTATGGTAATTTTAAAAAACTAAATGTACCTTAAGGAAAACAGTGTAACTTCAACAACTGAAATAGGAGTATTAAAAGAGACTAAGAAAATGTCTGTCAAACTACATAAAACTGTGTGGCTATCCATCAAAACAGATTTGTAGATATGTTTAATTGAATAAGAGTTGAGTAGGAAATTTCTTGATGTTGAAAGATTGAGGGCAAAGGATGAGAGGGCTCGATGGCATCACTGATGCAATGGGCATGAACTTGAGCAAGCTTTGGGAGATGGTGAGAGACAGAGAGGCCTGGCATGCTGCAGTCCATGGAGTCGCAAGCAGTCAGACAAGACTGTGCAACTGAACACCACCACAACAAGGAAGGTTATTATCAAAGTACCATAATCAGTTGAGTAGAACTCATTTTTAAAATTTTTATTGTGATGAAAATATACACTTCTTGAATCTTCTCATAACAAGAATTTTGACTTGCATCTTGTAGTCTCATAAAGATAATTCCATTTTTGAGGAGAGTCCTCTCTCTTCATTGAAACTGTAAAAGGAGTAGAATTTTTTTCTCTTTTCTTATTTTTTCTTTCTTTCTTCTGCCTTCTTCCTCCTCTTTTCCTTTTCTCCTTCATTTTCTTAACTTCCTTCTTAAATTTCTTTCTTTCTAAATCTCAATGGTGTATTTATAATTACAAAACTGGCTTTTGTTTTATCTCTACTAAGATTACTTTGCAAAAACTCTAGCACTTTGCTACTTATCCAATACCAATTTATCTTACCAAAGCCCTGTTAATAAAAGGCTGTATTTTACTTATTTCACTTTTATTATTAAAAAATAGTTTAGACACAAAAGATTGTCTGAGACAAATGGGTGTAAATTTTAAAGAATAATAATATGGGAATTATTACTTACCCAAAGAGGCTTCTCTACCTTTCCCTTCCTCTGCAGAAAACCAAATTTTGAAGTTCATTTTCTTGCATTTCTTTGTAGTTTCTAACACTTAAACATTTGTCCCATGTGTTTGAAAACTATATGGATGGGGTTATTTTGTATATATTCTGTTATCTTTTCTCCTTCAATTATGTCTTGGAAATTCATTCAAGTGAGAATTTATTAATTCATTCTCACTATTGTACTAAGATTGATAGAAATACTTATTCTTTCATTGATTTTCATTTGAAATGTCGTCTCCATTTTACCATTGAGAATAACGCTGCTTCTGGAAATACAAAAAGAAGCAAGAAGCTAGAACCAACAACTAGCTCAGGTGTATGAGCCACTGCTGACATGAGGCTGAAAAGAATAGCAAGCAGGAAGAAGGGAGGAAAGCTTTCATTTCTTTTCCTGCCTCCTTTCTACCCCAGCACCCCCCACTGACAAAACCTAACAGGAAACCAGATGACCAATGATAAATATATTATCAGTTTTCCACCCCCATAAGTCACAAAACTGATTATGGAAAAGTGAATTTATAGCTGAGAAACAAAATTGAATAACCAACAAATTAGCTAAAATAATTAAGAAAAATTCTTATTAAAAGTCTGAAGGCTGTACCAGAAGAAGAGACAAAAACCAATGCTGGAGACTGGAACTTAACTGAAAGAATAAAAACAGTATATGAAACAGAAATGATGCAATGAAGCATCCTGGTAAAGAAAACGGGCAGATTTTCAGAGGGATTTGAATCCAGGTCTATTTGAGTTTATAGCCCACATCTTTTCAGTTCTGTTTTGCAATCTGCCACAAAGGACACTGAATTCTTTATTAAGATTTCTGCATTTAACTAGACAACCACATTGCATATTTGTGAAATATGGGAAGACCAATCGTGCACCTAGATTCAGACATCCTGGAATGTGAATCAAGTGGGCCTTAGAAAGCATCACTACAAACAAAGCTAGTGGAGGTGATGGAATACCAGTTGAGCTATTTCAAATCCTGAAAGATGATGCTCTGAAAGTGCTGCACTCAATATGCCAGCACTTTTGGAAAACTCAGCAGTGGCCACAGGACTGGAAAAGGTCAGTTTTCATTCCAATCCCAAAGAAAGGCAATGGCCAAAGAATGCTCATACTACTGCACAATTGCACTCATCTCACATGCTAGTAAAGTAATGTTCAAAATTCTCCAAGCCAGGCTTCAGCAATACATGAATCGTGACCTTCCAGATGTTCAAGCTGGTTTTAGAAAAGGCAGAGGAACCAGAGATCAAATTGCCAACATCCGTTGGATCATGGAAAAAGCAAGAGAGTTCCAGAAAAACATTTATTTCTGCTTTATTGACTATGTCAAAGCCTTTGACTGTATGGATCACAATAAACTATGGAAAATTCTGAAAGAGATGGGAATACCAGACCACCTGATCTGCCTCTTGAGAAATCTGTATGTAGGTCAGGAAGCAACAGTTAGAACTCGACATGGAACTGACGGATTCCAAACAGGAAAAGGATTACGTCAAGGCTGTATATTGTCCCCGTGCTTGTTTAACTTATATGTAGAGTACATCATGAGAAACGCTGGACTGGAAGAAACACAAGCTGGAATAAAGATTGCCGGGAGAAATATCAATCACCTCAGATATGCAGATGACACCACCCTTATGGCAGAAAGTGAAGAGGAGCTAAAAAGCCTCTTGATGAAAGTGAAAAAGTTGGCTTAAAGCTCAACATTCAGAAAATGAAGATCATGGCATGTGGTCCCATCACTTCATGGGAAATACATGGGGAAACAGTGGAAACAGTGTCAGACTTTATTTTTTGGAACTCCAAAATCACTGTAGATGGCGACTGCAGCCATGAAATTTAAAGATGCTTACTCCTTAGAAGAAAAGTTATGACCAAACTAGATAGCATATTCAAAAGCAGAGACCTTACTTTGCCGACTAAGGTCCGTCTAGTCAAGGCTATGGTTTTTCCTGTGGTCATGTATGGATGTGAGAGTTGGACTGGGAAGAAGGCTGAGTGCTGAAGAATTGATGCGTTTGAACTGTGGTGTTGGAAAAGACTCTTGAGAGTCCCTTGGACTGCAAGGAGATCCAATCAGTGCATTCTGAAGGAGATCAGCCCTGGGATTTCTTTGGAAGGAATGATGCTAAAGCTGAAACTGCAGTACTTCGGCCACCTCATGCAAAGAGTTGACTCATTGGAAAAGACTCTGATGCTGGGAGGCATTGGGGGCAGGAGGAGAAGGGGACGACAGAGGATGAGATGGCTGAATGGCATCATGGACTCGATGGATGTGAGTCTAAGTGAACTCTGGGAGTTGGTGATGGACAGGGAGGCCTGGTGTGCTGCGATTCATGGGATTGCAAAGAGTCGGACATGACAGTGTGACTGAACTAACTAATCGTGCACCAAACTTAGGAAAACACATTGCTTCTCAGAGATTTTCAGAGGAAAGTATCTAAAATCTGTTTTAGGAAGGAAAATAGCAGAAATATAAATGTTATCATTAATATTTGTAAAGAGGTAATAAAATTATAGTTCCCATGAATGAGAATGTAAAAGAGGTTTATATAAAAAATAAATTATGTTAAAAAAAGATAAACCCCAAAAGGAACAGACATTGTCAACATGTGAACAGAGAGGTGAATGCGAAACAAATACCTAATAACTGACAAAACTTTAATTACTGTAATTGGACTGTTTTAATAAACCAAATAATTAATGAATCGGCATTATAAAGAGTGATGCTGTGCCTTAGTTTTTATTTTGTAATATTTTCCCTTTATGAATGAGACATGCTTTTCTGTTCACTCATTTTTATGAAGGCAACCACAGCTTATATTGATCATGCCTAATTTTCTTCATTCCATTCCTGCCTAATGTGTTTGTCCTTCTTTGGGGTTCAATTCATTCTTCCTAAATTGCATTCTGTAGAATTTCAAGTGAGGATCTATCTTTAATAATTGTTTTTTTTTTTTCTTTTTTGCTTTAAAGTGTATTTCACATGCTGACAAATTTATTTTGTACTCTATGTACAATTCTTATTTAAACTTTTTTTCTCTCACTTTGCACATTCTCATTTCATTATCTTTTACTTTTGCTATTGAGACATCTAGTGTTTATCATTCATAGTCTTATTAATATTTTTACCTTTCTCTGAGTATTTTATTGTATTGTCATAGTATTACCAAGAGCAGACTTCTGATAATTTATCATGCTTGGGCTCTTACTGAGAGTGTGAAATCATTACTTTATTAACTCTATTTTTAAAATTTATTCATTTTAATTGGAGGCTAATTACTTTACAACATTGTAGTGGTTTTTGCCATACATTGACATGAATCAGCCATGGGTGTACACGTGTTCCCCATCCTGAACTCCCCTCCCACCCCCCTCCCCATCCCATCCCTCTGGGTCATTCCAGTGCACCAGCCCTGAGCACCCTGTCTCATGCATCGAACCTCAGCTGGTGATCAATTTCACATATGATAATATACATGTTTCAATGCTATTCTCTCAAATCATTCCACCCTCACCTTCTCCCACAGAGTCCAAAATACTGTTCTATACATCTGTGTCTCTTTTGCTGTCTCATATATAGGGTCATTGTTACCATCTGTCTAAATTCCATATATATGCATTAGTATATTGTATTGGTGTTTTTCCATCTTGATTACTTCACTCTGTATAATAGGCTCCAGTTTCATCCACCTCATTAGAACTAATTCAAATGCATTCTTTTTAATGGCTGAGTAATATTCTGTTGTGTATATGTACCACAGCTTTCTTATCCATTCATCTGCTGATGGACATCTAGGTTGCTTCCATGTCCTGGCTATTGTTAACAGTGTTGCAATGAACATTGGGGTACACCTGTCTCTTTCAATTCGGGTTTCCTTGTTGTGTGTGCCCAGCAGTGGGATTGCTGGGTTGTATGGTGGTTCTATTTCCAATTTTTTAAGGAATCTCCACACTATTCTCCATAGTGGCTGTACTAGTTTTCATTCCCACCAACAGTGTAAGAGGGTTCCCTTTTCTCCACACCCTCTCCATCATTTATTGTTTGTAGACTTTTTGATAGCAGCCATTCTGACCGACATGAGATGGTACCTCATTGTGGTTTTGATTTGCATTTCTCTGATAGTGAATGAGGTTGAGCATCTTTTCATGTGTTTGTTAGCCATCTGTATGTCTTCTTTGGAGAACTATCTGTTTAGTTCTTTGGCCCATTTTTTGATTAGGTCATTTTTTTTTTTTTTTCTGGAATTGACCTGCAGGAGTTGCTTGTATATTTTTGAGATTAATTCTTTGTCAGTTGCTTTGTTTGCTATTATTTTCTCTCATTCTGAAGGCTGTCTTTTTCACCTTTCCTATAGTTTCCTTCGTTATGCAAAAGCCTTTAAGTTTAATTAAGTCCCATGTGTTTATTTTTGCTTTTATTTCTATTTCTCTGGGAGGTGGGTCATAGAGGATCCTGCTGTGATTTATGTTGGAGAGTGTTTTGCCTATGTTTTACTCTAGGAGTTTTATAGTTTCTGGTCTTACATTTAGATGTTCAATCCATTTTGAGTTTATTTTTATGTATCACCATAGAACACTAGAAAGTGTTCTAGTTTCATTCTTTTACAAGTGGTTGACCAGTTTTCCCAGCACCAATTTTTACAGAGATTGTCTTTTCTCCATTGTATATTCTTGCCTCCTTTGTCAAAGATAAGGTGTCTATAGGTGTGTGGATTTATCTCTTGGCTTTCTATTTTGTTCCATTGATCTATATTTCTGTCTTTGTGCCAGTACCATACTGTCTTAATGACTGTAGCTTTATAGTATAGCCTAAAGTCAGGCAGGTTGATTCCTCCAGTTCCATTCTTTCTCAAGATTGCTTTGTCTATTCGAGGTTTTTTGTATTTCCATACAAATTGTGAAATTCTTTGTTCTAGCTATGTGAAAAATACCGTTGGTAGCTTGATAGGGATTGTATTGAATCTATAGATTGCTTTGGTAGTATACTCATTTTCACTATATTGATTCTTCCAATCCGAGAATACGATATATTTCTCCACCTATTTGTGTCCTCTTTGATTTCTTTCATTAGTTTTTTATAGTTTTCTATATATAGTCTTTTGTTTCTTTAGGTAGATATATTCCTAAGTATTTTATTTTTTTCATTGCAATGGTGAATGGAATTGTTTCCTTAATTTCTCTTTCTGCTTTCTCATTGTTAGTGTATAGGAATGCAAGGGATTTCTGTGTGTTAATTTTATATCCTGAATCTTTACTATAATCATTGATTAGCTCTAGTAATTTTCTGGTGGAGTCTTTAGGGTTTTCTATGTAGAAGATCATGTCATCTGCAAACAGTGAGAGTTTTACTTCTTCTTTCCCAATCTGGATTCCTTTTATTTATTTTTCTGCCCAGATTGCTGTGGCCAAAACTTCCCAAAACTATGTTGAACAGTAGTGGTGAGAGTGGCACCCTTGTCTTGTTCCTGACTTTAGGGGAAATGCTTTCAATTTTTAACCATTGAGGATAATGTTTGCTGTGAGTTTGTCATATATAGCTTATACTGTGTTAAGGTATGTTCCTTCTATTCCTGCTTTCTGGAGGGCTTTTATCATAAATGGATCTTGAATTTTGTCAAAGGCTTTCTCTGCACCTGTTGAGATAATCATATGGTTTTTATCTTTCAATTTGTTAATGTGGTGTATTACATTGATTGATTTGCAGATATTGAAGAATCCTTGCATCCCTGGGATAAAGCCCACTTGGTCATGATATATGATCTTTTTGACATGCTGTTGGATCTGTTTGCTAGAACTTTGTTAAGGATTTTTGCATCTATGTTCATCAGTGATATTAGCCTGTAGTTTTCTTTTCTGTGGCATCTTTGTCTGGTTTTGGTATTAGGGTTTTGGTAGCCTCACAGAATGAGTTTGGAAGTTTACCTTCCTCTGCAATTTTCTTGAAGAGTTTGAGTAGGATTGGTGTTAGTTCTTCTCTAAATTTTTGGTAGCATTCAGCTGTGAAGCTGTCTGGTCCTGGGCTTTTGTTTGCTGGAAGATTTCTGATTACAGTTTCGATATCCGTGCTTGTGATGGGTCTGTTAACTTTAGAAATTTCTGTTAATATATCTTCATAAAGTATATTTTCCCCTATTTGTATTTTCTTCTTCTGGAATTCCATTTATATCTATGTTACAGACTTTCTATCACATCTCTCAGCTTTATATTTTCTACCTTAACCTTATGCTTCACTATAGGGAATTTTCAAGTATTTAGTTTATTGACTGGCTTGTCACCTGCATATAGTTTATTGTTTCACCTAATCATTTGAGTTATGTTAATAATAGTTATTCTTTCACTTTGATCATTTACCTTTTAATTGAATTAACAGTCATTAATGCAGTACTTCATTTTTAATACTTTAATGCTAAGTCACCTCAGTCGTGTCCGACTCCATGTGACTGCATAGATGGCAGCCTACCAGGCTCCCCCATCCCTGGGATTCTCCAGGCAAAAACACTGGAGTGGGTTGCCATTTCCTTCTCCAATGTGTGAAAGTGAAGTCGCTCAGTTGTGTCCGACCCTCAGCGACGCCATGGATCCTCCAGGGGATTTTCTAGGCAAGAGTACGGGAGTGGGGTGCCATTGCCTTCTCCAAATAATAATTTAATAGCATTTATTTTTATATTTACCTTCTTTACTTTTAGGACTGTTTTAAAAAATATTGGTTTGTTCTTTATTTCCTTACCTATTTTCTTTCTTTTAATGTTATAAATGGACTTAATATATAATCTTTACTCTGAAGAAGGAAATCACAACCAGCTCCAGTATTCTTGCCTGGAGAATTCCATGGACAGAGAAGCCTGGCAGGATATAGTCCATGGGGTCGCAAAGAATTGGACACAACTGAAGTCATATAATTTTTATTTGATAATTCTAACATTTGAATTAGTTTTTATTCTAAATGTGTTCTTTGTTATTCCCTTACTCTGATTTATGGTGGCTTGTTGTCTCATGTGTTTTGTGATTTTGTATTATAAATTTGAATTGGTAAGGCTTTATCCATAGGATTATGTGCAAACTTAGCTTTTAGTAGATCATGAGGTATTCCAGGGGATCTTCCCAATCCAGGGATCAAACCCGAGTCTCCTTCATTGCGGGTGGATGTTTTACCATCTAAGTCACCAAGGAAGGTCCATCTATAGGATTCTGGGCAAACTTAGCTTTTAGTTTTATCTTAATGTTAATCCCTGACTCCGTGAAAGGACAGGGCTAGTCATAAATTCTCATAATAAATGTTCTTCTTTCCATCCAGACTCAATCTCAGACAGAAAAAAATATCTTTGTTTCTTTCCTTTATCAGGCACATATAAAATGCTTAATTTGGGAAATTAAGAGATTTTGACTACTAATTTGGGGAAATTAATAGACTTAAAAGACTATTTGTTTCTTTTATTTATCAGGCACATATAAGATGCTTAATTTGGGAAATTAAGAGACTTTTGGATATAAATACAAATTTGTATATTTAAATGGAAAAAATAAATTAATATATAATTCTGATAAAAATTATATCAGAATAAAGGATTCAAATCAAGGCAAAAATAAATTTTCATTTTTCATTTAGATGTTTTCCTTTTGCCCATGTTAATGTCCTAATGTCCTAATAATGTCTTTAATGCTTTGAGATTTAATCCCAGAACTTTAGGTATTAATATGGCCATTAAGTAGCCAAATAAAGCAGATATTTTATTCTCTACATATATGAACCACTTAGCAGACTGAAATTTGATATTTATACAAATATTTTAAGAGAATCTGTTTGTTGTTTCAGCCACAAAGTTTAACTGTGATGTACTGTAGAGGCTCCTGGCAACGTAGTGACCTATAGATTCATACCAGGAGAGCTCTTCCTTAACACACAGTAGTTCCATTCAACTTCAGAAATGTTTTTTAACAAGATCAGGAATGTTGTGTTATAATAATTTGCTTTGGTTTTCACAAGACTGGAAATATTTTTTCACACTTATTCTTCTTGTGACAGAGAAACCTGACATAGCTACTATAGCAACTTCTTGTTTCTTTGAATAATCTGTGAAAATAGCTTTTGAAGTTAATAGACCTGACATGATTCCTAAGAAATAAAAGAAAACTGCTAAAATAAGAGAAATGTGCTTGTATTGCACCAGAGCCTAATGACAGCTCTAGATGATGTGTATTATTTTCACAGAAATCAAGATGATACAATTAGAAAATGTGAATCCACAGAGGGACTCTACTGTTCTCAAAAGAGAATGGTTACAAGAATCTACATTTTTCTTAGCTGTACATGATACTTCCCTAGGGTTACAAGTCTTAATTTTGTGTGTGTGATCCCAATGTAATTTCTGTCAATCACAATGCCCTAAAAAAAGAATAACACCCACCAAAATAGCCATATATCTAAACTGAATACAATGTGTCATGATAAAATGATCAGTTTATCTTCACATCACTTTTAAATGTCTAAACTACCTCCAGAGATCTCATCAGAACAAAACAAGTCTTAACTTGAAAACAAAACAAAAATGCATGCCCTTATTTAGAAGTAGAATAGGCTACTTTATTTTGAAAGAAATGGGTGTTTGAAAGCCAAATGAGTTAAAGAGAGTTGTATTTTTCCAAAATAAAGTTTGTATGTGACTTTCCTTTTCTGAAACTATGTGTTATTTTCCTTGGCTAAGATCTTGGGCTATGAATCCAAAGGGACATGATTTTGAAGTCTTGCCCTGTTACTTTTTAGTTACCTTGAACATGTTATTTTTATCTCTATATTTGCATATTTATGTAAAATGTAGCACAGTTTCTCTTTGAAGGTGTTTATAGTTAAGGAAGATAATACTTGTAAAGTGACTGTTGTTTGTACTAAATTGGCATTACTGATTATTGCATTATTGTTATTCAAATGCAGTGCTATTAATAGCAAGAGATAATTTTCCATTTAAGTTACTGTGCAAGACAATTTGGTGGGAAGTGAACCACTGTCATGATTCTCAGGTGGTAACAGATTCCCTGACCATGAACGAGCTCTTAAAGGTAGGGACTTGATTAAAAGAAAAAAGAAAAGTGCCATTTACTGATTTAGTTCCAGAATTCTAAACATCCTCAATTATTGTAATCTTGGCTTACACAAAATAGGGTTTCCCCAATAATACCAGAGTGGTTCTTCCATTACTAGTTTTCTTTCGATGGGGTCCTTTATGTTTTAGCACTTATGAAGATGTTGAGCCCAATTGTGATTTGTGCCTCATTTTACCTCAAATGAGATAAAATTTCCTGTTGAATGTACCTTCTTAATGAATGGCTTATGTTTTGCTTATCAGTTTATTTCTTTAAAAGTGTACTATGCTCTTCATCAAGTGGCCAGTCTACTATTAATTTCATACATGTTGTATTATCTACGTGTAAGAAATCCCAAATTGAAATGTTTTAAGTAGAAAAGCTAATTGCAATTACTTTAATGTATCTGGAACATCACTCAAAAGTTGTTGATAAAAAATTCATCAAAAATCATAAATTATCAGACTGAGATTATGAAATAGATACAAAAGTTAATTTTGAAAAAAAAGTTGTGAAAACTGTAAAAAAAACTAAGAAAGACTGATAAAATATTTTTACGAACTCTATATTTTTTCCAAATATTTTATAAACTTTAATACATTATTAAATTGAAGTAATGTACACACCATGAAAATTGATTTTTTTTTCTTTTAAATACATCATTTACTTGACAATATACTTGAAAACATAGTCTTGGTGTATATTTAGCAAATATTTAATAACTATCAACTGTATATTGGGAATAAGACTTAGAGCATAGACCTTGACCAAGCGGCTTTTTATCTGGTGGAGAAGACAGACAAGAGGACAAATAAAAACTGTACAAATGCAGATAATGAGACATGCATAAAGTGGCAATGGAAACACCTACAGGGAATTCAAACCATTCTAAGATATAGGAGAATCTCCTCAAAAGATTGGAAATTGTTCCAGACTGAAGAAGCAACACGCATCGAGGACAGAAAGGCAGAAGACTGGGGAAATAGGGCCTGAAAACAGAGAAGGGAAGCAGTTCATTATTACAAGCACTTAGAGGCCAGGTCTGAGGAGTGTGGAGAGGAAAGCAAATCCCAGGTGATGAAGGGCTGCACAGGACATGCTAATCAATTTCATTTTCCATCATGAGAGATACAGGAAACTATTAGAGGGTTTTAAGACAAAGGATGATATGATCAGATTAGACTTTAGAAAGCCCATCCCCACAGAAGTTCTGAGAAAGGATTTGTAGAATGCAAAGGGATCAGAAGCAGAAGCTTCTGATTCTACTTCACTGACTACATCTACTTCTGTTTCATTAATTATGCTAAAGCTTTTGAATGTGCGGATCACAACAAACTGTGGAAAATTCTTAAGAGATGGGGATACCAAACCACCTTACTTGTCTCCTGAGAAACCAATATGCAGGTCAAGAAGCAAAAGTTAGAACCAGATATGGAACAATGGGCTGGTTCCAAATTGGAAAAGGATTATGTCAAGGCTGAATATTGTCACCCTGCCTATTTATCTTGTATACAGAGTACATCATGCCAAATGCCGCTGGGATAAATATCAGTAACCTCAAATAGGCAGATGACACCATTCTTATGGCAGAAAGCAAAGAGGAACTAAAGAGGAGAGTGAAACAAAATGAAGATCATGGCATCCAGTATCATCACTTCATGGCAAATAGATGGGGAAACAATGGAAACAGTGACAGACTTTATTTTCTTGAACTGCAAAATCGCTGCAGATGGTGACTGCTGCCATAAAATTAAAAAAAAAAAAATTTGTTCCTTGAAGGAAGCAATGACAAATCTAGACAGCATATTAAAAAGCAGAGACAGTACTTTGCCAACAAAGGTCTGTATGCATCTGAGAGCTGGACAATAAAAAAGACTGAGCACCAAAGAACTGATGCCTTCAAACTGTGATGCTGGAGAAGACTTTTGAGAGTCCCCTGGACTGCATGGAGATTAAATCAGTCAATACTAAAGTAAATAAACCCTTAATATTCACTGGAAGGGCTGATGCTAAAGCTGAAGCTCCTATACTTTGGCCACCTGATGGGAAGAGCTGACTCATTAGAAAAGACCCTAATGCTGGGAAAGACTGAAGGCAGGAGGATAAGGAGATAATAGAGGATGAGTTGTTTGGATGGCATCACCCGATTCAATGGACATGAGTTTGAGCAAACTCCAGGAGATGGTGAAGGACAGGGAAACCTATGTACATGCTGTAGTCCCTGGGGTCACAAAGAGTTGGACACACCTGAGCGACTGAACAACAGCAACAAGGGGATCCTAGATGAACACAGGGAAGCAGGGAAAAATGAAAGTGTTTAAAGCAGAGTGACTATGTGAATGGTGACGACAGTTTGAGAAATTCATGCAAAGTACCAACAAAACTAATGATCTCTCTCCTCCTGTTGCTTTTAGGTCACTTTTATCTGTCTGTTTCACTTTGTGATCATGAACACTTTGGTGGATTAAGAGGAACTTTCAGTGCAAGAAATTCTTACTTTGCTGTCAGTGTGTCACTTTTGCCTGAAAACGTAACATAGGCCGTCGGGTGAACTGTCATGTCCCTGCCTAACTCTACACGGAGCAGGTAAAAGTCAGTTGATGCAAGAATAATTTCATTGTTGGAAAATGTTAATCTCATCTAGACAAGATTTATTAAAGAGGATGGAAAAAAAATGTGAAGTATCTCAAAGCTAAATATTTCACTTATGGGTGAAATCATAGTTCACTGCTGTCAGCATTATTAAGTAAAAATTGTCATTAAACTGACACCTCTTACAAGCTGTAAATTGAGAATCATTATGTAATAACTCTAATAATCTTTGCTAACATTTGTGAGGATTTTACCACTTACAAAATATTTCCTAATCCATTATCTCATCATGAGAAACTTTTCTTATGATATAAATATCTTCTATGTGGTATTAGCAATATATTTTTATAAAGTTGGGAGATCACTCAAACTTTCTACATATGGGTAAGCAAAGCTGTGCTCTTTCCAAAACATATTTTCTGTTGAATGTAGCCAGCCACATCCTTATAGGAATTCATCTGTTTGAACATATTACCCTTTAATTGAAAATCTCTTCATTGGCTTCCCATAAAAATCTCTATTGATTCTAAAGTTTTGTTTCTCACTTATAAGGCACTTAATAGTCATAGACCAATATGTGTGCAGGATCTATTGTCTCTATATGTCCCTTGTTGCCCATTGAGGTCACAATGAGCAGGCTATTTAGTCCTTCCAAAGCATAAACTCAAATCCCTTGAAGCTGAGGCTTTTAGAAAATATGTTCCCTGTTTGTAGAATGTAGTTGCAATTTCAATTTGTTATAGTCCATCTGTTAGCATGCAAAAAAAGAAACAGTTGTGTTTGGTTACATCTCAAAATGCTCAAGATATTATTTTTGGCTGTCATAGTTCCCATCTTAGATGGTGCATGTGTATCTTTAATGAAGTAGACTGATAAGCTGTATCCAGTCTATTCAGCATAAAACTTATTTTCTTGGTCCATATTCAGACATCAAATTTCCTTCTACCATGATTTCCTATTGAAGATATGCATGGGTTTTTCTGGCATTTGGATTCTAATAGATCAGATAAGAAAACACATTTTAAAGACAATATAAATTCTTTACCCCCATTCACTTCAGGTTCTCAGGGAAAAAAAAAAAAAAGAGAAAGAAGGAAAGAATTATGGGTCATCCAGTTAAGTTTAAAATTAGAAAATTAGAATCATAGAAGAAAATGTAAATGTATACAATAGTTAAATAGCTACATCTTAAATAAAAAAATAAATAAATTGAGACAAACCTTTCTCACAGAAGAATTCAAAATAAATCTGTTAAATATTGTTCTTTCCAGAAATTAGTGCTTGATTCTCTTCCACTTGAGTATGGGCTGAAAGGGTCACTTACTTCCACGGATTAAGTGTGAAAGGAGGAAATGGCAGTGGATGCAGTGGAGAACATTAATTTCATCAAGGTTAACATCACCAAGAATATGTCATTGATATCATGTAATCTCTGATATGATGCATTAAGAAGGTCACTTCATCCCTGTGGTATTCTTCTCTAAAACCTCTAACTACAATCTAAGCATGAAAAAATCATCAGACCAATCAAAATTCAAGGATATTCCACATTACACCAAGCTACTTTCCTTCAAAACGAACAATATTGTTTGAAATAAAGACTTAGGAATTGCCAGAGACCAGAGGAGAATAGACACAACAATTAAATGCAATGTGGTACCCTGGCTTGGATTCTAGAACAGAAAAAGATATTTATGAAGAAATTAGTGAAATCTTCAGTTAATAGTAATTCGTCTATGTAAGTTTCTTTGCTTTGATGAATGCACCATGGTTATTAAAATGTTAACATTAGGGGAAACTTTCTAGAGGCTACCATATACCTGAAACTTCACAAAATTTGTTTAATTAAAAAATATTTATTGAGCATCTACAGTTCTTTAAAGATTCTTAAATATAGCTGCATCTACTTCAGGATTCTTGCCTGGGAAATTCCATGGACAGAGGAGCCTAGCAGAGTACAGTCCATGGGGCCACAAAGAGTCAGACACAATTTAGTGATTAAAACAACAAACAACAACAAACCCTATATTTAATATAATTTTCTTTTCAACATTTGTTTTAATTTACAATAACCATAAATATTTCAAGGGGCTTAAATTTGAAGTTTAAACTAAACTTGATGCTTAATTTGAAGAAATAGAAAGGTCAGGATGATAATTATTCATTAGTCAAGAAACTTGATTTTTTAAAGAAATGTTTTATAGTACTCATCTAAATGGTGAATAATTTCAACCACAGAAATCGAGTTTCTGTCATTGAAAGTTAAATTTAAAATATATCTTCATTTTGTTTTTTACCTTTCATGCTTTACATTAGGTCCTATGATATTTTGGATTTTTTTGCATACTAAATATGGAAGCCAAATAAATAAAGCACAACATAATATGTTATCCAATAGAGGTCACTAGCCTGGAATGAGGCAAAGTCCTCTCCATACTAACTGCATATGAGGAATTTTGACCAATTTTGAGCTGTTTATCTCTTCGTCTAAAAACAAAGAGAGAGGTGATATTTAATGGAGCTTTTAGAATTCTAAATTTTGCAGTTCTTGATAATATAATGAGGAGATAAAATCTTTGTAAGAGAATAGTCAAATAGCAGTTTAAAACATTTTTAAAATGTTATGCTATAATTAAAATTTTTGGTCCCATAATATACTATTAAAACCAAATCACATAATAAATCAAACCATATCTATGGACTGTTTGTGCATATCTCCTTTGTACTATTTACATTAGTATGCCGAATCAGTTTTTTCAACTATATGAATGCATGACAATTGACTAAGAGGCAACCTATAGTGCAACACACTCAGTCTCCTATATAGCAAAATTTCTGTCCTCTTTTTGGCAACAGCTCTTCTCAAGAATTTGCCCTGTCAGTCTTTACCTTTAGTTCTCAAAGTGGACAGTGGAAAAGGGTTATTCTTCAGTCCCAGATATTTTCCCCCAAAGCATGTAAACTTTTAATGCACTGTCAGTGAGTCTGGAAATCTCATAAGATGGAACTTTCTTACATAACCTTGAGTATTTGCATTTTATCTGTATTATAAATTTATAAGAATTATGCATTTTTGTAGTTTTATAATGTCTCATGTTTTCTGACATCACGTGCTAATAGGATTAAGGAAGCAGAGAGAAATAAAGTATGGAAAATAAGAGGCTGATGTAGCAGAAGAGGCTCTTTGGGAAAAAGAGGGTAACATTAAATGAGATGTTTCCTTCTCAAGGCTAGGTACCTTCAACCAATCAGGGTGCAGTATTTGTGAAACAAATACAATGGATCACTGAGACATGGACTATGGCCTGTCAAGACCTTGGGCCATACTGACATAGCAAGTCACTCAGTTCCTTTTCCTTTTCAGAAAATCTTTCTCAGCAAGAGGCAGCTAGTTTTTTTCACACAGCAAGCAAGACTCAGCATGTGAAGCTTTGAAAAATCCTGCACTGCAGGGAATGTTTTGCAGAAACTGCATGACAAGATTGCCAAAAGGATTACCTCTTGATTTCTTTTGTCCTTGGGTTTATTTCATCTAATAATGGGGCAAAGATGGTGCCTTCTACAATGAAGAGAGAATTTATTCATGGCTCATGTGTGGCAAAATTGTTTTCAAATCCTTGTTGTTCATAAGTTTCTAAGAAAACAACACTTCATTGAATATAAGATGTATATTTTTCCTTTTAAAAGTGTTTATTATACAATGAATTGTAAGCATAGAACAATTTGTTCTTGTAACAGCTTGAAGCCTGAATCCTAACAAGAAGTTTTTTCTTCCTCTCTTTACTAAAAAGTTGTGAACTACCATCAGGAACATAATACAAGGTCAAGTTAAATGAAAATCAGGCCATTTAACTACAACAAAAATTTTATAAACAAAATAGCACTATAAATTCTAAAGATGTTAGTTTTATCTGTTCACTTTGATGTCTGGCCCTGGTGGCTCAGATGGTAAAGAATCTGCCAGTAATGCAGGAATGATCCCTGAGTCAGAAAGATCCCCTGGAGAAAGGAATGGCTAACCAATCCCGTATTCTTGCCTGGAGAATTCCATGGACAGAGGAGCCTGGTAGACTTCAGTTCATGGGGTCGCAAAGTCTAACGTGACTGAGCAACTAACACACACAGACACACACACAAATATATATATATATGTATTTAGATATCAATTATGACTATACTGACACACATGATTGTCCAGGCCTAAAAAAACCATGAGATTAGTGTCAGGGCACATAGCTTCAAGAATTGCTTCTGTCATTCAACCTTTGAAATTTGAATTGCAATTTCCTTACCTGTGAAATCAGATTGATTATATTCTTTGCAGCCAAAGATGGAGAAGCTCTATACAGTCAACAAAAATAAGATCAGGAGCTGACTGTGGCACAGATCATGAACTCCTTATTGCCAAATTCAGACTGAAATTGAAGAAAGTAGGGAAAATCACTCGAACATTCAGGCGTGACCTAAATCAAATCCCTTATGATTATACAGTGGAAGTGAGAAATAGATTTAAGGGACTAGATCTGATAGACAGAGAGCCTGATGAACTATGGATGGAGGTTCACGGCATTGTACAGGAGATAGGGATCAAGACCTTCCCCATGGAAAAGAAATGAGAAAAAGCAAAATGGCTGTCTGGGGAGGCCTTACAAATAGCTGTGAAAAGAAGAGAAGTGAAAAGCAAAGCAGAAAAGGAAAGATATAAGCATCTGAATGCAGAGTTCCAAAGAATAGCAAGAAGAGATAAGAAAGACTTCTTCAGAGATCAATGCAAAGAAATAGAGGAAAACAACAGAATGGGAAAGACTAGAGATCTCTTCAAGAAAATTAGAGATACCAAGAGAACATTTCATGCAAAGATGGGCTCGATAAAGGACAAAAATGGCATGGACCTAACAGAAGCAGAAGATAAGAAGAGGTGGCAAGAATACACAGAACTATACAAAAAAGATCTCCACGACTCACATAAACACTATGGTGTGATCACTCACCTAAAGCCAGACATCCTGGCATGTGAAGTCAAGCGGGCCTTATGAAACATCACTATGAACAAAGCTAGTGGAAGTGATGGAATTCCAGTTGAGCTCTTTCAAATCCTGAAAGATGATGCTCTGAAAGTGCTACACTCAATATGCCAGCAAATTTGGAAAACTCAGCAGTGGCCAGAGGACTAGAAAAGATCAGTTTTCTTTCCAATACCAAAGAAAGGAAATGCCAAATAATGCTCAATCTACCACACAGTTGCACTCATCTCACACGCTAGTAAAGTCATGCTCAAAATTCTCCAAGCCAGGCTTCAGCAGTACGTGAACCATGAACTTCCCGATGTTCAAGCTGGTTTTAGAAAAAGCAGAGGAACCAGAGATCAAATTGCCAACATCCGCTGGATCATCGAAAAAGCAAGAGACTTCCACAAAAGCATCTGTTTCTGCTTTTTTGGCTATTCCAAAGCCTTTGACTGTGTGGATCACAATAAACTGTGGAAAATTCTGAAAGAGATTGGAATACCAGACCACCAGAACTGCCTCTTGAGACACCTATATGCAGGTCAGGAAGCACCAGCTAGAACTGGACATGGAACAACAGACTGGTTCCAAATAGGAAAAGGAGTACATCAAGGCTGTATATTGTCATCCTGCTTATTTAACTTATATGCAGAGTACATCATGAGAAACACTGGGCTAGAAGAAGCACAAGATGGAATCAAGATTGCCAGGAGAAATATCTGTACACTCAGATATGCAGATGACACCACCCTTATGGCAGAAAGTGAAGAGGAACTAAAAAGCCTCTCGATGACAGTGAAAGAGCAGAGTGAAAAAGTTGGCTTAAAGCTCAACATTCAAAAAACAAAGATCATGACATCCGGTCCCATCACTTCATGGGAAATAGATGGGGAAACAGTGGAAACAGCGTCAGACTTTATTCTTTTGGGCTCCAAAATCACTGTGGATGGTGAATGCAGCCATGAAATTAAAAGACGCTTACTCCTTGGAAGAAAAGTTATGACCAACCTAAATAGCATATTCAAAAGCAGAGACATTACTTTGCCAACAAAGGTCCATCTTGTCAAGGGTATGGTTTTTCCAGTGGTTATGTATGGATGTGAGAGGTGAACTGTGAAGAAAGCTGAACACCAAAGAATTGATGCTTTTGAACTGTGGTGTTGGAGAGGACTCTTGAGAGTCCCTTGGACTGCAAAGAGATCCAATCAGTCCATTCTGAAGGAGATCAGCCCTGGGATTTCTTTGGAAGGAATGATGCTAAAGCTGAAACTCTAGTATTTTGGCCACCTCATGTGAAAAGTTTACTCATAAGAAAATACTCTGATTCTGGGAGGCATTGGGGTTAGGAGGAGAAGGGGATGACAGAGGATGAGATGGCTGGATGGCATCAGTGACTCGATGGATGTGAGTGTGAGTGGACTCCAGGAGTTGGTGATGGACAGAGAAGCCTGGCATGCTGTGATTCATGGCGTCGCAGAGTCGGACATGATTGAATGACTGAACTACCTGTGAATTGGTGATGATGTTTAGCCTGACTGATTCACACAGTAGCTTTGAGGAAACAATAAAAAGTTTACACAGTTTTACAAATTTTAAGGATATATTTCATGATAAATAAAATCAAGTGCACAGCAAAACATGGCACTGTAGTCTATTGCTTTCAATTTTTAAGCATTCAGATATTTGTAAATTTAAAGAATTATAAGAGTCCATAGGAGCATGAGGACAGAGGTGAGCTGGGATCAGGAAAGTCTCCGGAAGTAACACTCGATCTTCAAATCTGAAAGATAGTGATAATTAGAAAGTTTAGAAATAAAGATAGCCTCCAAGTAAATGCTCGCATAGGTGAAAAAGATGGCAATGGTAAGGTAAGGTACTGAGGCTGGAGTAAGGAAAAGGTATAGGTGAGTGGTGTTTCTCAATTCTGGAGAGGTAGGTGTGTTTAGACCACGTTAGCTATTATATATAGGTCTTCATGAAATAATGTTTACAATAATTAAAGGATAACTTATAGCGGTAGAATAATATAATCAGATGTTCTTTTTAAATGAACCATTCAACCACAATGTGGAGAACAGACTGGAGGGGAAAAATTGTAGCCCAAAGGGACTAGTTATTTGGTTATTTCAAAAGTTCATACCAGAATGATAAATGGACAAGAGGCAAGGCAATAGTGACAAAAAGAAGTGAAGTGTTTTGCAATGTGTTTTGGAAACAGAATTGTCAAGATTTGGAGAGGATTTGAATATGGGAAGAAAAAGAAAAGATTTAGTGATAACATCTCATAGCTGAGATGCTAAATGTCTGGTGTTTTGTTTACTGTGACAGGAAATTTTGAAGAAGGATAATGCTTGGTGAAAGGATATAAAGTAAACAGTAGAGAAGAATGTCAATGAGACATCTATGTTACAGATAAGAAACTTTACATTCTTTTTTGGAACAATGGCAATTGAAATCATCAGTATAGATGAAGTGAACAGGCAAAGGGCATTCGGGAAAGAAGAAAAATAGCCCAGTATGGCATTTTGAGATTTCTAAATTTAAGAAAGGTTATGACAAATGTATCAATAAACTGCTCACTATGAAGTATTATTATATTAGATATGGATAGTGCTCAGGCTTTCCTGGTGGCTCAGTCTGTAAAGAATCCGCCTGTAATGCTGGAGACCTGTAATATAGGTGATCAGGGTTCACTCCCTGGGTTGGGAAGGTCCCCTGGAGAAAGCAATGGCTACCCACTCCACTATTCTTGCTTGGAGAATCCCATAGACAGAGGAGCCTGGAAGCCTACAGTTCATGGGGTCATAAGAGCCAGACACAACTTAGTGACTAAACTACCACATAGTGCTCAGTCGCTCAGTCATGTACAACTCTTTGAAGAGAGACACTTTTTCTAGAACTGTGGGCATGAGTAGAGAAGAGGGAATAATTCAAAAGAAGATGATACTTTGGTTGAGCTGAGCACAAAAGAACAATTTCTTTTATCTCGTTCCCTACCTTTTTTTATCCATTCAATAAGTATTTTAGAGTCCTCCAATATTCTAGAAACTATCCAAATTGCTGAGGATAAAGTAACTAACACACAGTACCTACCCATGCTCATAAAGAGCTTAACTAATGTCATAGAGAAGACAGACTGTATACAGTTGTAAACCAACAGACAAAATACATTCAATGAAGTCATCATACTATAAAGACAATCAAGCAAGACAATGAGACGGATGTTAATGGGTTCAATTAAGGGAGGGGGTAGATCAAAGAAGGCCCCACTAAGGGGATGCCCTTTTACTTTAACAGGAGGCAAGCCAACTTAGGAAAATTTTTAGGAGACAGAGTACAGTAAGTATAAGATTGCTAAGTTTGGCATTCTTTAGGTGCATTTCAGAAAAAGGAAGGACATTCAATAAGATGTACGTAGGAATTTTTTAGTAAGTTGATGAAGTAGATTTATCTGATAACTATTCCTTCTTCAGTGAACTGTTAGGTAATATAATCAAGTGTCACTGAGGATAGAAGAAGGAATTTTGATATTTGTGGAGACCTATGATATGAACCGTGAACTTCCAGATATTCAAGTTGGTTTTAGAAAAGGCAGAGAAACCAGAGATCAAATTGCCAACATCTGCTGGATCATGGAAAAAGCAAGAGAGTTCCAGAAAAACATCTATTTCTGCTTTTTTGACTATTCCAAAGCCTTTGACTGTGTGGATCACAATAAACTGTGGAAAATTCTGAAAGAGATGGGAATACCAGACCACCTGATCTGCCTCCTGAGAAACCTATGTGCAGGTCAGGAGGCAACAGTTAGAACTGGACATGGAACAACAGACTGGTTCCAAACAGGAAAAGGAGTATGTCAAGGCTGTATACTGTCACCCTGCTTGTTAACATATATGCAGAGTACATCATGAGAAATGCCAGGCTGGAAGAAGCACAAGCTGGAATCAAGATTACGAGGAGAAATATCTATAACCTCAGACATGCAGATGACACCACCCTTATGGCAGAATGTGAAGAGGAACTAAAAGGCCTCTTGATGAAGGTGAGAGAGGAAAGTGAAAAAGTTGGCTCAACATTCAGAAAATGAAGATCATGGCATCCGGTCCCATCACTTCATGGGAAATAGATGGGGAAACAGTGGAAACAGTGTCAGACTTTATTCTTTTTGGCTCCAAAATCACTTCAGATGGTGACTGCAGCCATGAAATTAAAAGACACTCCTTGGAAGAAAAGTTATGACCAACCTAGATAGTATATTCAAAAGCAGAGACATTACTTTGCAAACAAAGGTCTGTCTAGTCAAGACTATGGTTTCTCCAGTGGTCATGTATGGATGTGAGAGCTGGACTGTGAAGAAGGCTGAGCCCTGAAGAATTGATGCTTTTGAACTGTGGTGTTGGAAAAGACTCTCGAGAGTCCCTTGGACTGCAAGGAGATCAAACCAGTCCATCCTAAAGGAGATCAGCCCAGGGTGTTCTTTGGAGGGAATGATGCTAAAGCTGAAACTCCAGTACTTTGGCCACCTCATGCGAAGAGTTGACTCATTGGAAAAGACTCTGATGCTGGGAGGGATTGGGCACAGGAGGAAAAAAGGACGACAGAGGATGAGATGACTGGATGGCATCACCGACTCGATGGATGTGAGTTTGAGTGAACTCCGGGAGTTGGTGATAGACAGAGAGCCCTGGCGTGTTGTGATTCATGGGGTCGCAAAGAGTTGGACATGACTGAGCGACTGAAATAAACTAAACTAAACTAATGATATGAATAGTCATTCTGACTAGCAGAAGCATGAACAATAATAAAGGCATAATAAGATTACTTTGAAAATGTAGAATAATACACGGTCTTAAATTTAAAGGGAGAAAGGTCAGCACATCTGTGTGTACGTGTATGTGTGTGTGTGTTTGTATGTTTCCTTCCAGTCCATTTAATGAGTCTTCTTTTCATATGAAATTTACAATAAATTGGGCTCGAGATTGTAGTTTTGTCAGTGGAGTACAACAGAAGAGAAATAACCCAAGATAGTGATCACAATAATATACAATAAACTTTAACTAAGAAAGAAGGAAGTAACTCTAAGAAGCAGCTAAGAGTAGGCTAGAGTACTTGCTGAGTCTGATCAAACATTTAAGCAAAGTATTAGATTATAGGAGCTGGACTGATGGACCAAGAGTAGAATTTTACATTGTGATGTACTTTATGCATTTATGGTAATGTCAAGGTCCACAGCTTCACTTTCCAATATGATAGCCATAAGCCACCGGGGATATCTCAATTTACATGTTGAGTAATTAAACTTAAACAAAACTAAAAATACAGTCCCACAGTTGCATTAGCCACAAATCATTAACACATACAGCTAATGATTATCGAAGTGGGCAGTGCAAAATTAAGACAACTCTATCAGTGCAGAAACTTCTGTTGGGTAATATCAGCCCAGATACCCATCTTTGGAATGCATGGTAGAGGCAGAGGAAAATAAATACCAAAATACATGAGGAAGACAGAAAGAAGCTATCAAGTTGATTGACATTTTAATGACTATAGGTTCAGGAGGCCTAAGAGAAATCATGATCTTTTTTAAAATAAATTTTTATTGGAATAGAATAAATTTCAGATGACTGGGAAAATGAGGTATGGACTGCCCAAACAGACTCATACATGATTTCTGTTTCATTGACAAAGTCCACCTGTGGAGGCTTGCTAGGAGACTTTCTAATGTCCTGATACTTGGTTCTGTGCTGTTTCTATAGTTTACCATCAAAGGAGTGCCACATATAAAGACAACTCATTGCTATGTCATCAGCTTATCACCTATCTGCTTGTGTTGCTCCCGTTGCCAACTATATGTGTATATGTTTACAAATAACCATATATATGTTTATACACATATAACATGCATGTAATACTATATATGTATGAAGAGTGAGAAGTGAGTGTGTTAGTTGCTTAGTTGTGTCTGACGCTGCAACTTCATGGCAGTAGCTGGCAAGGCTACTCTCCCCGTGGAATTCTCCAGGCAAGAATACTGAAGTGGGTTTCCATTCTCTTCTCCACGGGATCCTCTTAACCCAGGAATTGAAACCAGGTCTATTGCATTGCAGGTAGATGCTTTACTGCCTGAGCCACCAGGGAAACCCACTATATATATATAGTGACTTGCTGACTGGGATTCTTTTATCTCTACTTTATTTGATATATGCAATATTTTCCTGATTGGAAATTTTGATCTCTATTGGATTTGATATTTGTAACAGTTGTTGTTTAGCCACTAAGTTATGGTGTCTGCAGTGTGCTACCATTTCCTTCTGCAGGGGATCTTCACAACTCAGGGATAAAACCAGTATCTCTTACATTGGCAGGAGGGTGCTTTACCACTGAGCCACCAGAGAAGCCCATTATGTGTAAAAGTACACATGTACATATACACACAAGATATACATTTATCTGTGTGTATATCCCTACAACTTCATTCTTTGGAGGGAATCAGTTAACTATTATTTATTAAATATCTCAGATATAATACAAAAAAAAGACTTTTTGAGCAAAATGGCAATAGGAAAAAATATTTGGAAAACTATGAGGAATTTTTCTACTTTATTTCTTTCCACATAAAATCACGTGAAAAAGAAGCAATTATCAAGATCATTTAAGGATCAGTTCAGTTCAGTTGCTCAGTAGTGTCTGACTCTTTGCAACCCCATGACAAGCACACCAGGCTTTCCTGTCCATCACCAACTCTCAGGGCTTGAACAAACTCATGTCCATCGAATCAGTGATGCCATCCAACCCTCTCATCTTCTGTCATCCCCTTCTCCTCCTGCCTTCAATCCTTCCCAGAAGCAGGGTCTTTTCAAATAAGTCAGCTCTTTGGGTCAAGTGACCAAAGGATTGGAGCTTCGGCTTCAGCATCAGTCCTTCCAATGAATATTCAGGACTGGTTTCCTTTATGATGGACTGGTTGGATCACCTTGCAGTCCAAGGGACTCTCAAGAGTCTTCTCCAATATCGCAGTTCAAAAGCATCAATTCTTTGGCACTAAGCTTTCTTCATGGTTGAACTTTCATATCCATACATGACTACTGGGAAAACCATAGCTTTTATTAGATGGGCCCTTGTTGGCAAAGTAATGTCTCTGCTTTTTAATAAGCTGTCTAGGTTGGTCTTAGCTTTTCTTCCATGGAGGAAGTGTCTTTTAATTTCATGGCTGCAGTCACCATCTGCAGTGATTTTAGAGCGCAAGAAAATAAAGTCTGTCACTGTTTCCTTTGTTTCCCCATTTATGTGTCATGAAGTGATTGAACCAGATGCCATGATATTCATTTTTTGAATGTTGAGTTTTAAGCCAACTTTTTGACTCTCCTCTTTCACTTTCATCAAGAGGCTCTTTAGTTCCTTTTTGGTTTTTGCCATAAGAGTGGCATCTTCTGCATATCTGAGGTTACTGATATTTCTCCCAACAATCTTGATTCCAGGTTTTGCTTCATCAAGCTCAGCATTTCAAATGATGTTCTCTGAATATAAGTTAAATAAGCAAGGTACAATATACCACTGATGTACTCCTTTCCCAATTTGGAACCAGTCTGTTATTCCATCTCTGGTTCTACCTGTTGCTTCTTGACCTGCATACAGATTTCTCAGGAGGCAGGCAAGGATCACACAGTCAAAGGCTTTGGCGTAGTCGATAAAGCAGAAGTAAATGCTTTTCTGGAACTCTCTTCTTGTTTCCATAATCCAACAGATGTTGGCAGTTTGATCTCTGGTTCTTCTGCCTTTTCTAAATACAGCTTGAACATCTGGAAGTCCTTGATTCATGAACTAAAGGAGAGAAAAAATTAAAATATTGCCTCAATTATCTGTAAAGTTACTGAAATGATCGAGCTCGAGGCCTCAATTATCCAAGTAAATGAATCCACTTTCCACTGCATTTTCCATGTAAATTTAATGATCAAGCATTCAGAAAACTAAGAACATGGCATCTGGTCCCATCACTTCATGGGAAATAGATGCAGGAACAGTGGAAATAAGGTCAGACTTTATTTTTGGGGGCTCCAAAATCACTGCAGATGGTGACTGCAGTCATGAAATTAAAAGATGCTTACTCCTTGGAAGGAAAGTTATGACCAACTTAAATAGGATATTGAAAAGCAGATATATTACTTTGCCAACAAAGGTCTGTCTAGTTAGTACTATGATTTTTTCAGTGGTCATATATGAATGTGAGAGTTGGACTGTGAAGACAGATGCATGCCGAAGAATGGATGCTTTTGAACTATAGTGTTGGAGAAGACTCTTGAGAGTCCCTTAGACTGCAAGGAGATCCAAAGAGTCCATTCTGAAGGAGATCAGTCCTGGGTGTTCATTGGAAGGACTGATTCTAAAGCTAAAAGTCCAATACTTAAGCCACCTCATGCAAAGAGTTGACTCATTGGAAAAGACTCTGATGCTGGGAGGGATTGGGGGCAGGAGGAAAAGGGGACGACAGAGGATGAGATGGCTGGATGGCATCCCGGACTCAATGGAAGTGAGTGTGAGTGAACTCTGGGAGTTGGTGATGGACAGGCAAGCCTGGTGTGCTGCTATTCTTGGGGTCGCAAGGAGTAGAACATGACTGAGCGACTGAACTGACCGAACTGAAGGTACTAGTTTGCTTAAGTTGCTAGAAAATCTCTTTTGTTAAAGTACTATTAAGTCTGTTCAGTTCAGTTCAGTTCAGTTCAGTCGCTCAGTCGTGTCTGACTCTTTGAGACCCCATGAATCGCAGCATGCCAGGCCTCCCTGTCCATCACCTACTCCCGGAGATAACTCACACTCATGTCCATCGAGTCAGTGATGCCATCCAGCCATCTCAACTTCTGTCTTCCCCTTCTCCTCCTGCCCCCAATCCCTCCCAGCGTCAGAGTCTTTTCCAATGAGTCAACTCTTCGCATGAGATAGCCAAAGTACTGGAGTTTCAGCTTTAGCATCATTCCTTCCAAAGAAATCCTAGGGCTGATCTCCTTCAGAATTGACTGGTTGGATCTCCTTGCAGTCCAAGGGACTCTCAAGAGTCTTTTCCAACACCACAGTTCAAAAGCATCAATTCTTCGGCACTCAGCCTTCTTCACAGTCCAACTCTCACATCCATACATGACCACAGGAAAAACCATAGCCTTGACAAGATGGGCCTTAGTCGGCAAAGTAATGTCTCTGCTTTTGAATATACTATCTAGGTTGGTCATAACTTTTCTTCCAAAGAGTAAGTGTCTTTTAATTTCATGGCTGCAATCACCATCTGCAGTGATTTTGGAGCCCCAAAAAATAAAGTCTGACACTGTTTCTACTGTTTCCCATCTGTCTGCCATGAAGTGATGGGATAGGATGCCATGATCTTCATTTTCTGAATGTTGAGCTTTAGGCCAACTTTTTCACTCTCCACTTTTACTTTCATCAAGAGGCTTTTTAGCTCCTCTTCACTTTCTGCCATAAGGGTGGTGTCATCTGCATATCTGAGGTGATTGATATTTCTCCTGGCAATCTTGATTCCAGCTTGTGTCTATTCCAGTCCAGCGTTTCTCATGATGTACTCTGCATATAAGTTAAATAAGCAGGGTGACAATATACAGCCTTGACGTACTCCTGGTCCTACTTGGTATCAGTCTGTTTTTCCATGTCCAGTTCTAACTGCTGATTCTGTTAGGCTAGGTTAAATATTATTCAACATATAACATATTATTTTGGAGAAGGCAATGGCAACTCACTCCCATACTCTTTCCTGGAAAATCCCATGGACGGAGGAGCCTGGTAGGCTGCAGTCCATGGGGTCGCTAAGAGTCCAACATGACTGAGTGACTTTACTTTCACTTTTCACTTTCATGCATTGGAGAAGGAAATGGCAACCCACTCCTGTGTTCTTGCCTGGAGAATCCCAAGGACAGGGGAGCCTGGTGGGCTGCCATCTATGGGGTCACACAGAGTCAGACACGACTGAAGCAACTTAGCAGCAGCAGCAGCAGCAATATATTATTTTTCCTAGGAATGTTAGAGTAAACTGTGATCAAAGCATAGTAAATATGTAGGTTATGCCTACACATAGCCAAAATACCCATATGAAAATTGTAAATCAGCTTGCTTTGCCTAAATAAATGCCATAGGAATACTGTTCATTTGGTAATTAATGAATCTTGATAGCTTCAACTTTTATTTTTATTAATGTGTTTTAAAATATTTAAGTTATAGGGGATTAGCATGCATTCTCCAGTTGTGTCCGACCATTTACAACCCCATGGACTGTAGCCTGCTAGTATCCTCTGTCCATGGGGTTTTCCAGGCAAAGAATACTGGAGTGGTTTGCCATTTCCTCCTTCATGGGATCTTCCTGATCTAGGGATCAAACCTGTGTCTCATGTCTACTGGGTTGGCAGGCAAATTCTTTACCACTGAGCCACTTGGGAAGCCCCAAACTGCAAATAATAGTTAATTAACATGACCAACAAGGTCACAGCCTGTTCGATTAGGGCTTTGTTAGAAATTTTTTAAAACCATCAAATTAAGAAATTTAAAAAAAAATGTATTTTATCTCTTGCCAAATGTTTCAAGTTAACCTTTAAAACCAGAGTTTTGAATTGGTGAGATGTGATCAAGGCATTGTTTCTGTAATACAGACCAAAGAAAACTTTGGATATGTTAGAAAGAAACTCCTAAACTCATAGTATGCCCTTGTTAAACGCTTTCATTTTAGTTGATTGAAATGATTTTTTTTTTTTTTAAGAGAATAGGTGGAACCAAGTTTCCAAAAAGAGTAGTTGTGTTTATTTTAGAAATTTCATTATCACCATGGTCTGCTGTCATCTAAAAACAAAAGACTAAAGGGTATGCCCATAGGGCTACTGGCAAGGAGAGCAGATGTTATGGGCTAAGTCCACTTTGATTCTAACTTTATTGTATGGCACGTTGCACATTTTGAACTTTTATTTATGCTTTAAAATTCAGAGAATTTAGCTGAAGTGACTTTCCAAAGATATTAATTAAAAAAACAATGTATTTAGTAAATGAAGTATCAGAATGCTATGATCATAGTCTCTTCTCTTTGATAAAATGAACAGTGTACTCTGAATCTCACTCTGACACCCTTTTTTCTTATATATGCCTAAAATTTGAAATTAGATATGCCTGCAACTTGCCAAGAATGCAGCAGCACTCAACTGCCCTTAGGTTTTCTTCTAAATAAGTTTCAGCTGCCTTGCATCTGAAAGCAATTCAGGATAAACTTTAACATGAACTGAAATAGATTCAGGCTGAATGTTCCATGAGTGGTAGAGAGGGCAAATATAGATTTTTGGAAGTGGTAACCATGTTAGGCCAACTCCAAATTTAACAAGATAGATTTATGGTGTTAATGATAATGGTCACAGAAATAAAAAATAAAATTGGATGTTTTGTATTTTGTGCTATTATGCAAACTGTGATTCAGTTCAGTTCAGTAGCTCAATCATGTCAGATTCTTTGTGACCCCATGAGCTGCAGCACACCAAGCCTCCCTGTCCATCACCAACTCCCGGAGTTCACTCAGACTCATGTCCATCGAGTCAGCGATGCCATCCAAACATCTCATCCTCTGTCATCCCCTTCTCCTCTGGCCTTCAATCTTTCCCAGCATCAGGGTCTTTTCCAATGAGTCAGCTCTATGCATCAGTTGGCCAAAGTATTGGAGCTTCAGATTCAACATCAGTCCCTCCAATGAACAATCAGAACTAATCTCCTTTCGGATGGACTGGTATATCTCCTTGTAGTCCAAGGGACTCTCAAGAGTATTCTCCAACACTACAGTTCAAAAGCATCAAATCTTCGGCGCTCAGCTTTCTTTATAGTCCAACTCTCACATCCATACATAACTACTGGAAAAACCATAGTCTTGATTAGATGGACCTTTGTCAGCAAAGTAATATCTCTGCTTTTTAATATGCTGTCCAGGTTGATCATAACTTTCCTTCCAAGGAGCAAGCATCTTTTAATTTCATGGCTGCAATCTCCATCCGCAGTGATTTTGGAGCCCAGAAAAATAAAGTCAGCCACTGTTTCCACTGTTTCCCCATCTATTTCCCATGAAGTGATGGGACCAGATGCCATGATCTTCGTCTTCTGAATGTTGAGTTTTAAGCCAACTTTTTCACTCTCCTCTTTCATTTTCATCAAGAGGCTTTTTAGTTCCTCTTCACTTTCTGCCATAAGGGTGGTGTCATCTGCATATCTGAGGTGATTGATATTTCTCCTGGCAATCTTGATTCCAGCTTGTGCTTCCTCCAGCCCAGCATTTCTCATGATGTACTCCGCATATAAGTGAAATAAGCAGGGTGACAATATACAGCCTTGATATACTCCTTTTCCTACCTGGAACCAGTTTGTTGTTCCATGCCCAGTTCTAACCGTTGTTTCCTGACCTGCATACAGGTTTCTCAAGAGGCAGGTCAGGTGGTCTGGTATTCCCATCTCTTTCAGAATTTTCCACAGTTTGTAGTGATTAATCCAAACTGTGATTAATCATAGCCAAATACATGGCTATGATCTTCACTTATCTTTGATTTCAAACAACTTGACAAATATTTGATTTGCTTCACATTGATAACAACTCTGTGAAATAAGCCAGAGAGATTACCCATATTTCCCAGGATTGAAAAAAAGAAAAAAAAGTGTAACTTTCAACTACATGATTTTGTTCAAAATCCTGAGTATTTTGAGTATCTCTTTATTTCCTGAGTAAATAAAGAGATCCACTCACCTTTACTGTTAGTTTCATTCTATCTTTTTCAAGGTATAGTATTTTGCCAGTCCTTAATATTACATGGTAAAGAATCAGCCTGTAATGCAGGAGACACAGGTTCTATCCTTGGGTTGGGAAGATGCCTTGGAGAAGGTAATGGCTACCCAATCCAGTATTCTTGCCTAAGAATTCAATAGGATTTCTGGAACAGTCCAACAGGAGCCTGGTGGACGACAGTCTATGGGGTTGCAAAGAGTGGGAGACAACTAAGCAAATAACACTTTCATTTCATGCCCCCTCAAGTTCATTATAGGCTCCATTATCTGATAAAAGAGTAAAGTATGATTAGTTTTCCCTTGCTATAATTAATTTCTAACAGAATTAAACACATATAAACTAGAAGTATTTTCTGAATGAATCAGACAAATTTGGAAGGAGGAGGACATTCATTACATTATATTACAATAATAAAAATAAAATTTATATCTGTTTACAGCTCAAAAACATGTATAAAGTTGAACAAATTAGTGAATTGAATTTTCTCTATATATAATTTCTCATTTAAAAATGGTACTTTACTCATTTTTAAAAATTTTAATTGGAGAATAATTGCTTTACAATGTTGTATCTGTTTCTGCTGTACAATAACATGAATCAGTCATAAGTATACACATGTCCACTCCCTTTTAAGCCTCCCTCCCTTCCCCCATGGCATTCCTGTACATCCTCACAGGGAACCAGGCTGAGCTACCTGTGATATCCAGTGACTTCCCCCTAGCTATCTGTTTTCTGCATAGCAATGTATATAGTTCAATGCTATAATCTCAAATAAATAAACAAGAAAAAAAAGTGATGCTTTAGCTAGTGTACTAATAAAAACTATGCAAAGTGTGACACTTTAGGAAAGAAAGCTTGTTTTTCCTCTTGATAAATTAAATCTAAAATAAACCTCATCTCTGATTTTGAAAATACACGATAATCTGATTTTCAATACTGTTTTTCAATAAGAACTGGCATTTTTGTCATTTATATTTATTAAGCCAAATTTATTATCTCTTCTCTTAGGATAAATATATACATTAAAATAATATTTGTATTATTTAATTTAAATGGAATTATGCATCCTTTCTCAATATTCTTTGAACACTTCAAGTGAATCCTGTAGAGCCTGACTTTAAAACCAGCATAGAAAAATAAGAGGTAGAAGTTTTGAAATCAACTTTGTTTTGGAGAATTTAAAATTTGAAAGCTGTTGTAAGAATCCCTATGAAAAATATAAATTAATTAGAATAACTTAAAATTCCCAACTTAAACTGAAATTCATTTTTCCCAAATTTATTTTGAGCCTCTATTTCAAATCCTGAACAGTTTTCCTACATATTGCTGCAATGTATATATCAATGGTAATCTTAAAATAACAAAGTGACTATCATCCTCCCATCTCTCTAACATAATGAAGCATCTTGAAATGTAATCCTTTTTTTTTATTTGTCTCCATGGCAATTGTTTATTAATTACAGGGCTATGAGAGAGAAGAAGTAGAAGCAAAAATGAAGAAGGGAGAGAAAGTAAGAAAGAAAGAGTGATTTAGAGGAGAAAGAAGGGTTATAGAGGAAAGGAGAACGGGAATAGTCATCAATGCTTATGTAAACACGTACACATGTTAAAAGTGTGTTGTTATCTCAAGTCTTACAGAAATCTTTTTCCCACACTTAACTTTCAGTAACACATACATTTCAAAATAAACATTCTGCATATCTATCAAGCAGTTAACCTATAATTACTAGAATAAATTCATAACAGCAGGGAAGTTGAAGATAACCTATATGGAGAAGATTATACACAAAATAATTAACACTTTGTCATTTGAATTCAAATGTACATAATATACCTTTAATAATAGAAAAGTTGTTATTGTTCATTATTTTATTTCTAATTTGACTATTTACCTGTTTTTAAAATTGAGCAAAGAATTTTACCACTAAAATGAGATTTGGGAGATTAAATGACTGCAAAATAAAAGCTATGTTCCCTTCAGTTCTAGATATTTGAGAAGAAAATATAGAACACTGATTTCCAGTGTAATAGTTATTCTGCGAACATAGACTACCAAAGGCTGAAACTTTCTTCTTACCCTCTTGGGTAAAAATACTAGTATATGCTTACTGAATGCTTTCTGTGTATAAGCACAGCCCTATTAAGCTGTACTGTTATAGCGTCAATTTTATGGATGGGGAAATTAATGTCCAAAGAGGTTTAGAAGTTGATGTCCAAAATTCCTGTGGTCATTCAGTTGGCAAGTGAATTTAGTCATGCTGTCTATTTGGTCCAGAATTCAGCCCATATTTACTAACTTCAAGTGAATATGCTTCTAGATGTTTGTTGCTTTTATCCAACTATCACTATTTAAATTTTTTTTCCGAATTCCAGAGACCAATACATTTTTTTTTTTTTTTACTACACTGGCCAAAGTGAAAATGAAATGCTTTACATTGTATTGCACTATTCTAACCCTGCAAGCTGGTTTTAGAAAAAGCAGAGGAACCAGAGCTCAAATTGCTAACATCCGCTGGATCATCGAAAGAGCAAGAGAGTTCCAGAAAAACATCTATTTTTGCTTTATTGACTATGCCAAAGCCTTTGACTGTGTGGATCACAATAAACTGTGGAAAATTCTGAAAGAGATGGGAATACCAGACCACCTAACCTGCCTCTTGAGAATTCTGTATGCCCGTCAGGAAGCACCAGTTAGAACTGGACATGGAACAACAGACTGGTCCCAAATAGGACAAGGAGTACGTCAAGGCTGTATATTGTCACCCTGCTTATTTAACTTATAGGCAGAGTACATCATGAGAAACCCTGGGCTGGAAGAAACACAAGCTGGAATCAAGATTGCAGGGAGAAATATCAATCACCTCAGATATGCAGATGACACCACCCTTATGGCAGAAAGTGAAGAGGAACTAAAAGTCTCTTGATGAAAGTGAAAAGGAGAGTGAAAAAGTTAGCTTAAAGCTCAACATTCAGAAAACGAAGATCATGGCATCTGGTCCCATCACTTCATGGGAAATAGATGGGGAAACAGTGGAAACAATTTCAGACTTTATTTTTTGGGGCTCCAAAATCACTGCAGATGGTGAGTGCAGCCATGAAATTAAAAGACACTTACTCCTTGGAAGAAAAGTTATGACCAACCTAGATAGTATATTCAAAAGCAGAGGCATTACTTTGCCGACTAAGGTTCGTCTAGTCAAGGCTATGGTTTTTCCTGTGGTCATGTATGGATGTGAAAGTTGGACTGTGAAGAAGACCGAGCACCGAAGAATTGATGCTTTCGAACTGTGATGTTGGAGAAGACTCTTGAGAGTCCCTTGGACTGCAAGGAGATCCCACCAGTCCATTCTGAAGAAGATCAGCCCTGGGATTTCTTTGGAAGGAATGATGCTGAAGCTGAAGCTCCAGTACTTTGGCCACCTCATGCGAAGAGTTGACTCATAGGAAAGGACTCTGATGCTGGGAGGGATTGAGGGCAGGAGGAGAAGGGGACGACAGAGCATGAGATGGCTGGATGGCATGATGGACTCGATGGAGTGAGTCTGCGTGAACTCATGTCCATAGAATCGGGGATGCCATCCAGCCATCTCATCCTCTGTCATCCCCTTCTCCTCCTGCCCCCAATCCCTCCCAGCATCAGAGTCTTTTCCAATGAGTCAACTCTTCACATGAGGTGGACAAAGTATTGGAGTTTCAGCTGTCACATCATTCCTTCCAATGAACACCCAGAATTGATCTCCTTTAGAATGGACTGGTTGGATCTCTTGAAGTCCAAGGGACTCTCAAGAGTCTTCTCCATGTCCTGGCTATTATAAACAGTGCTGCAATGAACACTGGGGCGCACACGTCTTTTTCAATTCTGGTTTCCTACCAGAAGGATGGTACAGGGAGGGAGGAGGGAGAGGGGTTCAGGATGGGGAACACATTTATACCTGTAGCGGATTCATGTTGATGTATGGCAAAACCAGTACAATATTGTAAAGTAATTAACATCTAATTAAAATAAATAAATTTATATTAAAAACAACAACAACAACAACAAACAAAGAGTCTTCTCCAACACCACAATTGAAAAGCATCAATTCTTCAGCGCTCAGCTTTCTTCACAGTCCAACTCTCACACACATACATGACCACTGGAAAAACCATAGCCTTGACTAGATGGACCTTTGTTGGCAAAGTAATATCTCTGCTTTTTAATATGCTATATAGGTTGGTCATAACTTTCCTTCCAAGGAGTAAGCATCTTTTAATTTCATGGCTGCAATTACCATCTGCAGTGATTTGGAGTCCCAAAAATATAAAGTCAGCCACTCTCTCCACTGTTTCCCCATGTATTTCCCATGAAGTGATGGGACCGGATGCCATGATCTTTGTTTTCTGAATGTTGAGCTTTAAGCCAACTTTTTTGCTCTCCTCTTTCCCTTTCATCAAGAGGCTTTTTAGTTCCTCTTCACATTCTGCCATAAAGAGTGGTGTCATCTGCATATCTGAGGTTGTTGATATTTCTCCTGGCAATCTTTATTTCAGCTTGTGCTTCTTCCAGCCCAGCATTTCTCATGATGTACTTTGCATATAAGTTAAATAAGCAGGATGACGATATACAGCCTTGACGTACTCCTTTTCCTATTTGGAACCAGTCTGTTGTTCCATGTCCAGTTCTAACTGTTGCTTCCTGACTTGCATATACTGTGCAGAAAATTAATTGCTCCAAAAAAAATCTCCAATTCACAACAAAATAACTTTGTTTAGAGCAGCATTTTACTGTCATATTCAGAAAAAGATGGTTGGTTTTCTGAGTAAGTTTATTTTATTATGTCAAACATAATTGAAATGTTTCATGAAATCTACTCAGTGTGTCATATCTTATTCAAACTATATCAAGTAGTATATCAAAATATATCAGATATTTTTCCTTGATAGATTCACCCTGTTTACCAAAAGCAAAACCATAAAGTTTAAAAAATCCAATGTATGTTCTATATGCTATAGTAAATTATGCTGACACTTTTACTTTATTCCTTTGCTATATACATCATGACCTTAATCTTTGTATTATATTTCATTTTTTTCCTGGATGTCTTCTCAATAAGTAGAAGATGCACTCTAAACTATATCAAGTGGTGATCAATATCAGTTTTCAAGGAATAGTTCACTACAAGAGAACTTCAGGACTCTTAAATAGAACATATTGTTCATCAACTCTTTTAATACATATTTTCAAAAATAGTAAAGTGTGATTGACTGCAAGATATTTCACATAATATATACAGCATTTGCACTGCAAAAGTACATACTTCTATATTAGTCCTATCATATAAGCTGATATCAGCATTTTAAATGATAAAAGATTACATCTATACTAACCACATTAGCACATCTAATACAAATCAAGAATAGCTTGTCATGGCCTTATTTGTTTATAAACTGTTAAGATATTTAATGTAAAATATTAAGAACATTTTTAATCAAATTCAGTTATGCTACATTTCCGTAGGAAAGAAGACACTGATTTTAAATAAAATCTGGTTACCTGGGACTATTTTCTTCACTATTTTATGCACATTTGTGATTAGAAACATACATTAATTACATTCAGGACAGGCACAAGGGAAGGCTTTTTAAATAGAAAACAGAAAAATGCCCAAAGCTATGATTATATTTAAGTTTTGTAACTTAGCCAAGTCTATTATTCATATTTATAATCTAAAAAGTCACAGTACTCTCAAAATATTTAGACCCCTCCTGATTGTATTAATATTTGATATTTGATTAGGTTAAAATGCAAATGTGAACTCTCCATATGGTGCAGAATAAGACAGGAACAATATGTTCCATGTGGCCAAGCCACCTTGGATCTTTCAATAATAAATATTCACAAGCTCCATTAACACCACATCATCACTACTTAAATTTTAACCTGTGCGGTTTTGGGTCAGTGATAAAATTTGGTCAGTTTCTTCATAACAGTAGAATTAACGGTAGTAGAAAGTACAGGGCGCAAAAGTGGACATTGTGTGGAAATAAGTAAAATGAAATTCTGCTGTAATATTTTCTCAAAATAAAAAATGGGGAGAATAAAAAAAAATAACATTAATTCTAGAGAGTGAAAGAAAATATCTAGTAAGATTGCTAAGAATGAGAAAAGTAACCAGCTTAAACAAATTAAGTTCTTGCCTCCCCTAACTGTGTATTTTTATTTTTTAATTCTTGCATGGATTTTAATTTTTACAACCTTCAGAAACACTAGAGCATATTTATATACTCTCAAGGCAATAGAGATGTCAAATAAGGAAAGATGATTCTGGTATGCATATATTCTTATTTCAGATTTGAGAGCAATATAATTTTTTAAAGGTAAAATCTTTACAAAGTATATTGCTGGAAGGTTAGCACAACTGCTTAATGCTTGGAGAAAAAGACATCAGGACACTGGAACTGGTCTTTGATTTGACCAGTTAATTTAAATGCTTTCTAGTGAAGGTAAAATTTCACAGCGTAAAATAAACACTTTTAAGAATGATGTATGATTTATAAGAAAAACCAATAAAACAAGGACTTCCCTAGCAGTCTAGTAGTGAAGATTCCAAGATCTCAGTGTAGGGGCCACAGGTTCCGTCCCATGCCAGTAACTAAGATCATACCCATGCTGCACAGTGTCACCGAAATAAAATTTTAAAAAAAAGAACAAGTAAAAGAAACAATAAAACAAATGGGTTATTTCTGGTTTCCTCTTCAGCATCCATCTTCTACCCTGAGGAGCTGTGGTGGGGAGTCAGACTTCACCCTATGACCAAAAGTGAAGTTTGAGAAAAAATAATTTGTTCTATCCAAGTGGTCACACTAACGGGCAGGTCTTTGATGTTTAGTCCCTAAATTCTGTCTGACTCTTTTGCAACCCCATGGACTGGAGCCTGCCAGACTCCTCTGTCTGTGTGATTTCCCAAGCAAGAATACTGGATGAGTTGCCAATTCCTTCTCCAGGGGATCTCCCTAACCCAAGGATGGAACTTGTGTCTCTTGCATTGGTAGGCAGATTCCACTGAGCCACCAGGGAAGCCCAGAGGGCAGGTAAGAGACCTAAAAAAAGCCTAAACATAGAACACTTCGAAACTTTAGCTTGATTTGCCTGGAAAAAAAAAGAAAAAGATGTTCTTTGAAGTGTGTTGATCTGGAAAGTAAAATGTTGCAATTTATGCTATCATAATAAAACCAGTTATGAATGAAATTACTTATGAAATTACTTATTACTTATGATACTAAGTAGAGCACAGTAAATCAGAGAAACAGATCCAGAATCTTGATAACAATGAGAACAGCTTGACCAAACCATACTGAAGTTCATTCCACTATTTTATTAGAGCAAAAAGGATTTTTTTCTTGTTCATGAAAAAATACATCTTAATTGATAAAAGAAAGGAAGATGAGTAAATGGACCAAGACCTATTCAGTCACACAATGTATTGTTTTGTTTTAAAAGCAGACACACACACACACACACTTACAAGTAACTCAAAGTGAAAGTGAATTCGCTCAGTCGTGTCCGACTCTTTGCGACCTCATGGACTGTAGCCTACCAGGCTCCTCCGTCCGTGGGATTTTCCAGGCAAGAGTACTGGAGTGGGTTGCCGTTTCCTTCTCCAGGAGATCTTTCCAACCCAGGGATCAAACCCAGGGATCAAACCCAGGTCTCCCGCATTGCAAGCAGACGCTTTACCATCTTAGCCACCAGGGAAGACTCAAAAGACATTATTAAAAACAGTGATCTCGGTGGAGCCACGGTGGTGCGGTGGCGGCACTGGGGATGCCATGGGCTCTGTGCGCAGTGTCAGGATGCTCATGTGGCCGGCGGCCTGGATGCTGAACCAGAGACGGGGGCATCACCTCCTGGCTGGCCCGATGGTTCCCTAAAACCCCAGCCAAGTCTGTGGTGGCCCTAAAAACATCCATCAAGGTGGAGCTGGTGACTGGGAAAACCTACAAGTGGTGTGTGTGTGGCCGCAGCAAAAAGCAGCCCTTCTGTAATGGATCCCACTTCTTCAAAAGCCCTGGCCTATCCCCACTGAAGTCCAAGGCCCAGGAGACCTGCATGGTGGCACACTGTACCTGCAAGGCAACCCAGAAGCCCCCATACTATGATGGTACCCACAAGAGGGAACAGGTACAGAAGGCAGAACTGGGCTCTCCACTCTAGGGGTGGCTCAACCCAAGGATCAAAGCACCTAGAGCTGGTTTGTGAAGGGCTTGATCTGGTAACCCAAGGTCTCCAATCTGGGGCAGCTGGGAACAGGCTCTGGCCTTGAAGCCTGCTGGTGAAGATGACATTAAATAGACTTGCTAACCCAAGATTAAAAAATAAAAACAAACAAACAAGTAAACAGTGATCTTATTCAAATCCTAAAAGTCAGATAATAATATTTTTTGTCCTCACGTTCACTCTTTTTTCCTCCTTGTTTTTAGCCAGACTTTTCTCATGTGAGCTGAGGGTAGAAAATATCGGAATTCTCTTGTGGGTTCTAAGAGAGAATTCCTTGAGGACTAGGGAATGGCAGTATTCACTGAAGTATTAAATGATATGATAGACATTAAGGAGATGGAAGAGGTAGATCAACAAGCCTGGATACTTTGGGCTTCTGCTCCTCTAGGAACCTTTGGTCTTCATGCCAGTCACTCATCACATGCCTGTACTTGGACAGATGCTGCCCTAGCAGTCCCCCAGCAAATCAATTTGGCACATCATTTGACAGGATTTTTCTCCACTCTTCACTACCTGATCATAGCTCATTCTTCTGGGAGCCCATGCTTTCAACGTTTTCTTTCACCACTCTGTAGAATGTGTGATTATCATGTAAGCAACATCTGAACAGCTTATTAAAGCCAAATTATTAGCTTTAGACAATCCCATGAAGTCTACAACAGTTTTCACCTTTTCTCGTCCTATCTTTGCACTGAGTAGGACTATATCAGGACAGAGGTGCCTCAGTTCCTGAACAAACAGGAAGTATAATTTTTTAATAGCAAAAAGCATAGAGGTAGATATATAATTGGATTTGGTAGAGTTTAATAAGCTACATTGATTAGGAAAACTGAGATGCCTAACAACTCTAGAGTGAAGTGAAGTGAAGTCGCTCAGTCGTGTCCGACTCTTTACGACCCCGTGGACTGTAGCCTACCAGGCTCCTCTGTCCATGAGATTCTCCAGGCAAGAATACTGGAGTGGGTTGCCATTACCTTCTCCAGGGGATCTTCCCAACCCAGGGATCAAACCCGGGTCTCCTGCATTGGAGTCAGACGCTTTAACCTCTGAGCCACCAGGGAAGCAACTCTAGAGAAGGAAATTTATAATTAACAGGTCTTTTATAATACTTTTAAAAGCTCAAATTTCTCAATATTGATGTAGGGCCTTTTAAGTACTAATTATATATTATCTTTGTTACTGGATACAAAATAATTTATGTGGAAGGCAACAACAGATGCATGTAGTTATGTGTGGGCACATGAAATGTATTATTTCAAGGAGTGAAAGAGGAAAATCTCAGCTTAGCATTTGCTGGTGATAGCTTTGTTAATTCAGAGCTATGGTTGAAAAAGACAACGTCCACGTGTATATAATGAAAATCATAAGCTTATCTACTTGATACCTTCGAGAGTTTTTGGTGGTTCATAATTAGGAGACCTCCTCAGGGCTTGATTCACTCCTGTGCATTAAATAAACCACTTACTGAAATACATTATCACATTCTGAACATGAAGTACTTTAGTATGAATAAATGATATGCTGGAGTCCTGCAAGTGGCATTACTGGAATATCTCATTTCTGTTGTTGTTTTCCGACCCATTACTTTCACATTTTGCTTCTTCAGCCCCCTACAAAGTCTCCTGAGAGTGATTTCTGAGAGTTCTGAGGGGACATCCTGTACAGGCTCAGTGAGCTCTGTGTTTGTGCTGCTCTGACAGGTGCTGCTCTTACTTTGTGCTGCCATAGATTCTCCCTCTTCCACAGCATCTGGGAGGTCTCAGAGGGTATCCTCCTGCTTCCCCTGTACCACTGGGCTGGTGCGCCCTGCCCCTGCTTCTCTATAAGAGAATGCAGATGTGGTAAGCTTCCTAAAAGGCTCTGCTTCCTCTGTCAGAGTTACCAGATCTGTAGCATTCAGAAATTCTCTCCTGATAACATGAAGCTGTGAAATTGTATGCTAATTTTCAGAAAATCAGAATGAACCTATATCTCTGACTAATCATGTGGATGAAGAACGTGTCACAGTGCTGCTTGGGTGTCAAGGTGTCACAGAGTCCACTGAAAGGTATGTCCAATCTTTTTTCTTCTCTGTGATGCAGACATAGAACTAGAAAATGGTAGACAAAGACAAATGAAAGTCATCATCTTTTACTAAGAGCTAGTATCCTAGACTTTCTTACTAGGTAAAATTCATTTTATTTAGCTCATTTTCTTAAAATGAATTACCTCCCATGTGAATCTTCAGATTTCTACAAAATAGAATTTTGTTTGGTCAGTCCCTTTAGTCCCTCACATGTGCTCAAAATTACCTATGACTTAACAGTGGATGCAGCCTCCCCAGTGGCTAAGCAGTAAAGAATCTGCCTGCAATGCAGGAGCCACAGGAGACACTGGTTCAGTTCCTGGGTCTGGAAGATCCCCTGGAGAAGGACATGGCAACCCACTCCAATATTCTTTCCTGGAGAATCCCATAAGCAGAGGAGCCTGGCAGGCTACATCCATAGGGTCACAAAGAGTCAGACGAGACTGAAGTGTCTTAGCATGCAGGCAACAGTGGATGATTTAGAACTGTAGCTTAGATTATCAAGTTTATATATTCTTATTTTTGTCTATAGTTTACTTGAGTAGCTGTAACTGATTCACCCATAAAAATAGATTTTCAAATCCACATTTTAAAATTCATTAAGATTATCTTCAACAATAATAACAGAAAAAAACCCTGAAAACTCCACTCAATACAATAAATATTTCAATTCAATTCAGAGTAAACTAATATAGTCTTGATTTGACGGACTCTCTGTAGGTTCGTTTGAGAAGCATTTCTTTTTTTATCGAACTCCAATCCCTTCAACAATGCTAACAAATGCACTGTTAATTCCCTTTTCAATGATTTTGTTTTATGGATTATGGTCTATCTTTTCTCTGCCAGGTCATTCCCTTCCAAATAAATATACATCTAGCCAAACTGCTCACTTTTTAAGCCAACATGAGAAAAAGTCATCCTCAAACCTATGGATTACTAAAGCCTACACTCTCCATCCTTCCTTTCCAAACTAAACTTCAAAATATTTGTGAATTGTTATTTGTATGTCTTTATTTTTCAACTCCTCTCAATCTAGTTTCTGTCTCTGAAACTTCATCTCAAGTTGACTTCACAAGGAAAAAGCAACCAGAGTAAAAATTCAAATCTGTTTTTTCCTTTCCTCAGTCGCTTGTTCAACCTATTGTCTGGACCTAGTGGAAAACCAGAGGACAAGAGTATTGATGCAGTCAGCCTCCTAGTGCAAATAAAATTTTCCAACCCAAGTGTTCTTGCCAGTATCATACCCATTTCCCTGGAATATCTCCAAACTCATAATGCTGACAGAAATGATGGATTTAGATGGCTGTAGTTGTAACACATATTTCTGCTCTCATGTCCACAGTTAGTCAGTTAAGACTGGAACATATAATTGCCTGAAAAGAACTGATCATATTCTGTTTCCAGAAAATTTGCATCAAGGACACACAGCGCCAGACAGTTAGATGCTTCACAAGTAAGATCTTTAGAATATGGGCAGGAGCCAGCAACATGGTGAGACAGGGTCTGAAAAAGCTCCTTTCAAAAAGGATTTTGAGAAAAGCAAAATCCTCCTCTCACCCAGAGAAGATAGGAGCAGCAATGCCTAAGGAAAACGAATTAAAATCCATTAGCCTCCAGACTCAGAATAGCTACTGATAACTTCTCACTTCTAAATAAGCTCAGTTTTAATTTCTATAGAAATTTTATCTTTAAAAAAATACACTTTTTTAATTTGAACAAGCTTGTGCAGCTTTCTCTTCCTTCCAGATGATGCCCAGTTACAGTCACTGTTTTTAAAATGTGAGTTTTGTCAAGTGTTTATTCCTACAAACTCTATAGACTACTAATCACATTTTGAATGTGTATGAATCAACAACTGCTAGAAAGGTTTTTGATTATCAGCTGATATTAATTTAAGAAAATGACAGTGGCATCTACTTTTGAGTATTTAGCACCTTATCTAGGTATTTTATTCCTATTTCTTATGTCTTATGTTTCATTCTGATCATGAAATTATTAGGAAAAGATACTAGGTGAAACAAGTCTTTTGAATATTTCTGAGATATTTGGAGACTAACTGAAGTTAAATTACCATAAATTTCTCATATATTTACCCATGGAAAAAACATTTTCATTTCAGGATTCACTGTGGTATACCTATCTAGTAGGAGAGAGACTTTGAGGACTTTGAGTTTTCTGTCTGCTATTTACATAATGTAGGATTTAAAATCAGTTTCTGGAATACAACCACGTATGAGCAATTCCAGTCAGTTCAATTCAGGCCCTTAGTCCTGTCTAACTCTTTGTGACCCCATATAAGTCCTCCTTGTCCATCATCAACTCCTGGAGTTTACACAAACTCAAGTCCATTCAGTCAGTGATGCCACCCAACCATCTCATCCTCTGTCATCCCCTTCTCCTCCTGTCTTCAATCTTTCACACCATCAGGAGTTTTTCCAATGAGTCAGTTCTTTGCATGAGGTGGCCAAAGTTTTGGAGTTTCAGCTTCAGCATCAGACCTTCCAATGAATATTTAGGACTGATTGCTTTTAGGATGGACTGGTTGGATCTCTTAGCAGTCTAAGGGACTCTCAAGAATCTTCTCCAATACCACAGTTCAAAAGCATCCATTCTTCAGTGCTCAGCTTTCTTTACAGTCCAACTCTCACATCCATACATGACTACTGGAAAACCCACAGCTTTGACTAGATGGACTTTAGTTGGCAAAGTAATGTTTTTGCTTTTTAATAAACTGCCTAGGTTGGTCATAATTTTTCCTCCAAGGAGTAAGGGTCTTTTAATTTCATGGCTGCAGTCACCATCTGCAGTAATTTTGGAGCCCTAAAAAAATAAAGTCTGACACTGTTTCCACTGTTTCCCCATCTATTTGTCATGAAGTGATGGGACAGGATGCCATGATCTTAGTATTCTGAATGTCGAGCTTTAAAACAACTTTTTCACTCTCCACTTTCACTTTCATCAATAGGTTCTTTAGTTCTTCACTTTCTGCCATAAAGGTGGTATCATCTGCAAATCTGAGGTTATTGATGTTTCTCACAGCAATCTTGATTCTAGCTTGCGCTTCACTCAGTCTAACATTTCACATGATGTACTCTGCATATAAGTTAGATAAGCAGGGTGACAATATACAGCCTTGACATACTCCTTTCCGACCTGGAACCAGTCCCCTATTCCATGTCCAATTCTAACAGTGACTTTTGACCTGCATACAGGTTTCTTAGGAGGCAGGTCAGGTGGTCTGGTATTCCCATCTCTTGAATAACTTTCTACAGTTTCTTGTGATCCACACAGTCAAAAGCTTTGACATAGTCAATAAAGCCGAAATAGATGTTTTTTTTTTTTTTTTTTTCTGAAACTCTCTTGCTTTTTCAATGATCCAATGGATGTTGGCAATTTGATCTCTGCTTCCTCTGCCTATTCTAAAACCAGCTTGAACATCTGGAAGTTCACAGTTCATGTACTGTTGAAGCAAGGCTTGGAGAATTTTGAGCATTGCTTTGCAAGCCTGTGAGATGAGTGCAATTGTGCAATAGTTTGAGCATTCTTTGGCCATTGCCTTTCTTTGAGATTGCAATGAAAAACGATTTTTCCAGTCCTGTGGCCACTGCCGAGTTTTCCAAATTTGCTGGCATATTGAGTGCAGCACTGTCACAGCATCATCTCTTAGGATGAAATAGCTCAACTGGAATCCCATCACCTCCATTTGCTTTGTTCATAGTGATGCTTCCTAAGGCCCACTTGAATTCACACTCCAGGATGGCTAGGTGACTGATCATACCATCACGGTTGTCTGGGTAATGAATATCGTTTTGTATAGTTCTTCTGTGTGAGGGCTTCCCTGGCGGCTCAGAGGTTAAAGCATCTGCCTGCAAGGCGTGAGACCCGGATTCAATCCCTGAGTCGGGAAGATCCCTTGGAGAAGGAAATGGCAACCCACTCCAGTACTCTTACCTGGAGAATCCCATGGACAGAGGAGCCTGGTAGGTTACAGTCCATGGGGTTGCAAAGAGTCGGACATGACTGAGTGACTTCACTTTCACTTTTGCCACCTCTTCTTAATATCTTCTGCTTTGGTTAGGTCCATACCGTTTCTCTTCTTTTTTGTGCCCATCTTTGCATTTCCTTGGTTTCTCTAATTTTCTGGAAGAGATCTCCAGTCTTTTCCATTCTATTGTTTTCCTCTAATTCTTTGCATTGATCACTGAGGAAGGCTTTCTTATCTCTCCTTGCTATTCTTTGGAACTCTACATTCATATGCTTATATCTTTCCTTTTCTCCTTTGCCTTTAGCTTCTCTTCTTTTCAAAACTGTCTGTAAGGCCTCCTCAGACAACCATTTTGCCTTTCTGCTTGGGGAGTGGTCTTGTGGTCACTTCTTTTTCTTGGGAATGGTCTTGATCACTGCCTCCTGTACAATGTCAGGAACTTTCATCCATAGTTCTTCAGTCACTCTATCTATCAGATCTAATCCCTTGAATCTATTTCTCACTTCCACTGCATAATCATAAGGTAATTGATATAGATTACACCAAAATGGTCTACCCTACTTTCTTCAATTGAAGTCTGAATTTGGCAATAAGAAGTTCATGAGCTGAGCCACAGTCAGCTTCTGGTCTTGTTTTTGCTGACTGTATAGAGCTTCTCCATCTTTGGCTGCAAAGAATATAATCAATCTGATTTTGGTATTGACCATCTGGTGATGTCCATGTGTAGAGTCTTCTCTTGTGTTGTTGGAAGAGGATGTTTGCTATGACCAGTACATTCTCTTGGCATAACTTTGTTAGCCTTTGCCCTGCTTCACTCTGTACTCCAAGGCTAAATTTGCCTGTTACTCCAGGTATTTCTTGACTTCCTACTTTGGCATTCCACTCCCCTATAAAGAAAAGGACATTTCTTTTGGTTGTTAGTTCTAAAAGGTCTTATAAGTCTTCACAACACCATTCAGCTTCTGCTTCTTCAGTATTATTGGTTGGTGCATAGACTTGAGTTACTGTGATATTGAATGGTTTGCCTTGGAAATGAACAGAGATCTTTCTGTCTTTTTTAAGATTTCATCCAAGTACTGCATTTCAACCTCTTTTTTTGACTGTGATGGCTACTCCATTTCTTCTAAGGGATTCTTGCCCAAAGTAGTAGATAAAATGGTCATCTGAGTTAAATTCACCCATTCCAGTCCATTTAAGTTCACTGATTCCTAAAATGTCAATGTTCCCTCTTGCCGTCTCCTGTTTGACCACTTTTGGTTTGCCTTGTTTCATGGACCTAACAGTCCAGGTTCCTATGCAATATTGTTCTTAGAGTATCCTACTTACTTCCATTGCCAGTCATATCCACAACTGAGTGTTGTTTTTGCTTTGACTCTGTCTCTTCATTCTTTCTGGAGTTAGTTTTCCACTCATCTCCAGTAGCATGTTGGGCACCTAATGACCTGGGGAGTTCATCTTTCAGTGTCCTATCTTTTTGCCTTTTCATACTGTTCATGGGGTTCTCAAGGCAAGAATACTGAAGTGATTTGCCATTCCCTTCTCCAGCGGACCATGTTTTGTCAGAAATCTTCACCATGACCCGTCTGTCTTGGGTAGCCCTACATGGCATGGCTCATAGTTAAACTGAGTTAGACAAGGCTGTGGTTCGTGTGATCAGACTGGTTAGTTTTCTGTGACTGTGGTTTTCAGTCTGTCTGCCCTCTGATGGAGAAGGATAAGAGGCTTATGGAAGCTTCCTGATGGGAGAGACTGACTGAGGGGGAAACTGGGTCTTGTTCTGATGGGCAGGGCCATGCTCAGTAAATCTTTAATCCAATTTTCTGTTGATGGTCAGGGCTGTGTTCCCTCCCTGTTGTTTGACCTGATGCCAAACTATGTGGAAGTGAGCCTAAAAAAAGTGTCCACCACCACCCACTTTGTGTCAGGCCGAAAATCAGACACTGAAGAGACCAGTAAACAGAAGAAGCTAAAACAGAGGGAACCACCTTGGAAGTGATAGGTGCAATAGACTAAAACCCTGTCGTTAGTACCAACTACATAGGAAGGGGCCTATAGATCTTGAGAGATAATGGCAACCTCCTTCAAAAGGTCCCATGCACATTCAGTCCCCCCAACCCTGTAGAAGGCCACCACCAACCCACAGTTCCAGGAGTCTCCAGAGGAGAAAAAAATAGTGCAACTAATGTCATTGGACTTGCCTGTATAATAACAGTTAATTAAAAAAAAAAAAAAAAAGAAGCCTGATGTCACTCCAGGTTTACTTAACCACATATCAAGAATTGTACCTAATAATTAATTGATTATTATAAATATGACATTTTGGACCAATCATTGATTCCCATCTTGTCACAGGACTAAAAGTACATGTTAAATTTAGGTTGTATACAGGGAAAACTCCAATCTTGCACTCCTCAGCCCACTCTCAAATACAGGCTTTCTGATAAGTGTGTAGGAAAACAACTCATGTGAAAAAACATAAAAAGAATTAAAAACACAACATACAAAGAATATGTTGTTTAATGTCTTTTAAAAAAGACTTTTTTTATTTGTTTAAAAAAATATATAAAGAATTAGGTAGCTCCTGCTAAAGTTCATACAAATGTTGATGTAGAAGGAAGGGAAGACAAACTAGTTAAGCCACTGAGTGTGTTGCTGAGTCTAATCATTTGCTTTAGTTAAAATTTTCTGCTTTCACTGTAGTCATTAATACTTGACAGTGAATAATCTTGTGTTGAAATTTTTTAATCAGATTAGGTGTTTTTTTCTGTTTGTTTTTTGTTTTTTTTTTTTAATTTATTGCAAACCCTGACCTTCTGTCAATATGGATGGATATAGTGATACTTATAATCAAGTCATGAGTGGAAGGTAAGCTAAGAAATTATTTTTACAATAGTAGAAATATGAATAAAGTTCATAAATCTGTTGATGGTTCTTTCCTCTACAGACATCAGCCCTCTAAAGTCAGGAGCATGCTGTAAATCAAGTAATGCTTCCATTAATCATAATGGGAGTTAAATGTATGTCAAGAGAATGAATCCCCTTAGGTATTTAAAATGAGTTTCAGTTACTATACATCTGTTGATGTAGCTTGGTAAGGTATTTTCACACTTTCCAAGAATCACCGCTTTCGGCAAGATTAAATAAGAAAGCATCAGATGAGTATGCCTTGCCAAGCCTCTGAATTTCAAACACTCCTGAGGACTCCAGGAAGCATGTGTAGCAGCATCTGTAAAATATGCACAGGAGGCTGTGAGGGTGATTCAAACTGCCTACACCACAGGTAACTCAAAGACACCCAGCAGAGCATACGCTCTGCCAGCTACTTGCTATATCTCGACAAGATCTCTGCAGGTAAGGCAGAGTTCCTCACCCAGTGCAAAAATGGGAAATTTGTCTTCTTGCCAGGTTTATGTAAAGACTCTGAATTGAGCTGTCTGATTTTTGTTTTGTTTTGTTTTGTTACCAAGACATATTTAGATCCAGCAAATGCAAATAGCTTCCTAATTAGAGTATTGCTGCCTTTATGAGGGAAAGAAAGGGAAAATTATTGGTATGCAAGAAATGCCCCTAAAAAGATTTAAAAAGCAGAGTCAGAAGAAATCCAACAAAATTATTTAGAATTCTTTGTATTCTTCATGCTGTTCAGGTTTCTCTACAATCAAATTGAGGATTAAAGGTTTATGATACAAATGTAGGAATACTTTTGCACTGAAAATCTTTATTTTGATCTAACTGGCATTTCAGTCTGATTGGATTCATGATACTTACTGGTATAAGAATAATCAAAATGTTGGCTAAGATGAAAGAGACTTGGAGGGAATAATTTGGCAGGCATCATTAATATTAAAAATTGAAATAAGCTGGCACATTGAGGGCTGGGAAGTGAAAGGGAAATAAATAAATAAATTACACAGTTTTTGCCAAAGTTCTATACAAAGAAAAACATAAGATGAAATTAAGAGGTCTAGCTGTCTGGTCCCATTTTTCCATGGATTAGTATGGAAAGTACAGATAAAAAGTAGGAATATATGGCCCTCAAGATGACATTTTGTTGTGACCCAGTCACATTTAATATCTATATAAATCCCATATAAATGAAATACATAATAAGATTCATAATTTTGAAAATAACACTAAACTTCTAGACAGGTAGCAAAATATCAAGTTAATGACTATAAACTAGGGAGATTTTATGAGCCTGGATAAGTGGTTAGAAAAAATGGCAGAGAAATTTGAAAGCATTCAAGTGTAAGACAATATGAGTACCGAAGTATAATAAAAATGCATGTGTAAGATGTCAGATCAGGAAAAGAGTTTAGGTGTCATTTCTCTGATGACACTAATCCAATATGCTATGTGTTAAAAATATAATCCAAAAATACTTCATTACTGAAAATATGCACTGAAAGCAAACAGAAGAATATTGTTAAATATTAAAGTGTATCTAATGCAGCAGACACTATTCTGGACTCTTAAGAATAAAACCACCAGACAGGTCCCTGATTTCATGGAACTAGAGCCTAATGTAGGGGAAAGACTGGTAATAGTAAATATATTTCAAGAATGTCAAAGCATGCACCTGGAATTTTCTTCCTGAAAATATAAGCATAGCTCACTTTCTCAGCTTCTTAAAGATGGCTCAAATCCCATCTTCTCAAAGAGGCTTTTCCTAAAAATCTATTTTAAATTGCTGTACTGTTCCTATTGTCCAACACCTTCAATCTGTTTTCTTACTTTATATATTTTTTTTTCTATATAACACATCACTACTGAGGTAACATTGATTTTACTTATTTGTTTACTGGCTGTCTCCTCCAACCAGAACGTATGTTTTATGAAGCCAGGAATTTATGTCTACTTTATTTACTGCCATATTCCAATGTCTAGGAGAGTCCTGGGCACTATAAGTACTTAACAAGTATTGTTGAATTAATGAGTCATGTCACGTTTTGAAGAAACTAATTGGATGGAGATTGATGAGGTGGAGGACTGTGCTAAATAGTGTGGTCAAAAGATCATTTAAGCAGATGATGAGAAATTAGAAAGAGCCTGTTATGTAAAGATCTGGGAGGAGACAATTTCAAAAGCAACAGCAAGTTCAGAAATCAAAAGGCATGTGTGAAGTAAAAAGAAGTCCTTTTGGGGGGCGGGGGGAGAAGGATGAGTTTTGAGTGGGAAAAAGAGAAACTGAAAGAGATGGAACCATTAGATAGGCAAAAACCAAATTAAGTATCATTTAGTAATTTAGGGAAGTATGCATGCATCCTAAGTCGCTCAGTTATGTCCAGGCCCTTTGGAACCCTATGGAGCTAAGCCCACCAGACTCCTATGTCCATGGGATTCTTCAGGAAAGATCACTGGAGTGGGTTTCCATGTCCTCCTCCAAGGGGTTTCCCCTAACCAGGGATCGAACCCACACCTCCTGAGACTCATGCATTGCAAATAGTAAGAAAGATCCTGGTGAAATCCCCATCTAACTGACAAGTTTGGTGACATCAGGTAAGTCCTTTAATCATGACTAACTTTGATTTTCTTATCAATAAAAATTGGAATAATAAACTTCATTTCTTAAGGCTTAGATGATTGTATGACTGAATTAAAGTCAAATATTTTTACTTTTAAAAGAGATTAAGTCTGGCTATTTTGCATGGGATTAATTTTCTAGATGTAAAGGTATATGTGCATTATTAGAAACACTTGATAAGATACCCACCAGATCTAAATAAAAGATGCAATATTTATTTTTTCCTGGAATATGTGATTCAGAGCATTTAAAATTTAGACATATGTCTGTAAACCACTTGCAGATGGATGCAAATTACCTCAGAGAGACTCAGGAACTGGGCATACCAAGAGGATGCATTTGGCATTCTGGTTTTAGCTCTTCCTCTAAGATCAGTTCACTTCAGTTCTGTTCAGTCACTCAGTCATGTCCGACTCTTTGTGACCCCATGAATCGCAGCGCACCAAGCATCCATGTTCATCACCAACTCCCGGAGTTTACTCAAACTCATGTTCATCCAGCTGGTGATGCCATTCAGCCATGTCATCCTCTGTCGTCCCCTTCTCCTCCTGCCCTCAATCCCTCCAAGAATCAGGATCTTTTCCAATGAGTCAACTCTTCGCATGAGGTGGCCAAAGTATTGGAGTTTCAGCTTTAGCATCAGTCCTTCCAAAGAACACCCAGGACTGATCTCCTTTAGGATAGACTGGTTGGATCTCCTTGCAGTCCAAGGGACTCTCAAGAGTCTTCTCCAACACCACAGTTCAAGAGCATCAATTATTTGGTGCTCAGCTTTCTTCACAGTCCAACTCTCACATTCATATGTGACCATTGGAAGAAACATAGCCTTGACTAGACGGACCTTTGATGGCAAAGTAATATCTCTGCTTTTTAATGTGCTATCTAGGTTGGTCATAACTTTCCTTCCAAGGAGTAAGCGTCTTTTAATTTCATCGCTGCAATCACCATTTGCAGTGATTTTGGAGCCCCCCAAAATAAAGTCTGACACTGTTTCCAGTTTCCCCATCTATTTCCCATGAGGTAATGGGACCAGATGCCATGATCTTCGTTTTTTGAATGTTGAGTTTTAGCCAACTTTTTCACTCTCCTCTTTCACTTTTATAAGAGGAACTTAATTCCTCTTCACTTTCTGCCATAAGGGTGGTGTCATCTGCATATCTGAGGTCATTGATATTTCTCTCAGCAAACTTGATTCCAGCTTGTGCTTCTTCCAGCCTAGCGTTTCTCATGATGTACTCTGCATATAAGTTAAATAAGCAGAGTGACAATATACAGCCTTGATGTACTCCTTTTCCTATTTGGAACCAGTGTGTTGTTCTATGTCCAGTTCTAACTGTTGCTTGCTGACCTGCATACAGGTTTCTCAGAGGCAGGTCAGGTGGTCTGTTATTCCCATCTCTTTCAGAATTTTCCACAGTTTATTGTGATCCACACAGTTTATTATGATCAAAGGCTTTGGAATAGTCTATAAAACAGAAATAGATATTTTTCTGGAACTCTCTTGCTTTTTCCATGATCCAGCGGATGTTGGCAATTTGACCTATGATTCCTCTGCCTTTTCTAAAACCAGCTTAAACATATGGAAGTTCACAATTCACGTATTGCTGAAGCCTGGCTTGGAGAATTTTGAGCATTATTTTACTAGTATGTGAGATGAGTGCAATTGTGCTATAGTTTGAGCATTCTTTGACCATTACCTTTCTTTGGGATTGGAATGAAAACTGACCTTTTCCAATCCTGTGGTCACTGCTGAGTTTCCCAAATTTGCTGGCATATTGAGTGCAGCACTTTCACAGCATCATCTCTCAGGATTTGAAATAGCTCAACTGGAATTCTATCACCTCCACTAGCTTTGTTTGTAGTGATGCTTTCTAAGGCGCACTTGACTTCACATTCTAGGATGTCTGTCTCTAGGTGAGTGTTCACACCATCGTGATTATCTGGGTCACGAAGCTCTTTTTTGTACAGTTCTTCCGTGTATTCTTGCCACCTTTTCTTAATATATTCTGTTCTCCTCATAAGCCTGATTCTAGATGTAGATTCAAAAGAAGGGAAGGAATCCATTTATCTGAACGATTTCAGAATTCCAGCACCCATTCTGTTCATAGAAAGCATAAATTAAAATGATTTATTATTGTTTTTGTGTTATATTCTTATAAATAATTATTTTAGAGTTCTATATTCACAATTAGGACTCAAAAATAATATTTATGTGACTATTACTGCAAAAGCCGTTTAGAATTTAATATACTTTCTTCAGTGTTGTCATATTTATTTTCAGAAACTAAGTTAAAGATATATATTGACTATCCAAATTTCTAAGACCTATTTGTTCTTACAGAAAAAGCCCATATTTGATTCATTTATCTCATTTCAATTAAAAAACTTCCAAATCTCTTTCTACAATAAATCTCAAAGATCTGTTAAGAAAAATAATCCAAATAAGGAAATGAGGCAGAAAATGACTACATGTAGTTAATATTGCACTGAAACATTGTATGACAGGCTTACCCAGGGTTATTTAATTCTCTAGGGAAATACACTTTTTACTGCTGTTTACTACTGATTGCCTAGAATGTGCTAAGTTTACTATTAACTTGCATATTGTTGTCTGGTAGAGAAGAAATTAATTTGTTTGCTAAAAAATAAACACGAATTTTAAAGTCTTATTGACGTATAGAACATTAAACTATTTTGTTCCTAACTTAGCAAATTTATTTCAGCATCTCTTTTCCAACTATGAAAAATTTCTGTGTCTCAAATGTTCTGAATCAACTTTACCCTCCAGCAAGTTCCCTCATTAATGAATCAAATACATCTTTGATATTTGCCCATTATATTTGTATGAGAGACATGATTTTGACAATGAAAGTTATACCTTGCCAGTTTACAAGGTGTAAGCAGACTCTCTTGCTTGAGGAAATTAAGCTTAATTGGTTGAGAAATAGACTTTATGATCTGAAAGATAAAAGATCTCCAGTACACTTTCATTGCCCTTTGGACTTTGCATTAATTCCTAAGTTGCAGTGGAAATTCACATTTTCTAAATTTCTCTTTCTCCCTGGTTTTCTGTTTGCTTCTAGCTCTGGCAATGTGTATTCTCTTGCTGGCTGACTAATGTTAAGAAATCATTCTTCATATGTAACAGCCGTGGTTGAGTATCATATTTTTGTGGTTTAACCATTTGGTTTCCTTTAGCGTCTTCTTTTCTCAGCTATTTGTAAGTCCTCCTCAACCATTTTGACTTTTTTGCATTTCTTTTTCTTGGACATTGTCTTGATTACTGCCTCTGTACAAAGTCATGAGCGTCCATCCATAGTTCTTTAGGCACTCTGTCTATCAGATATAATGCTGTTAAAGTGCTGCATTCAATATGCAAGCAAATTTGGAAAACTCAGCAGTGGCCACAGGACTGGAAAAGGTAGGTTTTCATTTCAATCCCAAAAAGACAATGCCAAAGAATATTCAAACTACTGGACCATTGCACCCATCTCACATACTAGGAAAGTAATGCACAAAATTCTCCAAGCCAGGCTTCAACAGTACATGAACCATGAACTTCCAAGTTCAAGTTGGATTTAGAAAAGGCAGAGGAAACAAGATCAAATTGCCAACATCTGTTGGATCATAGAAAAAGCAAGAGAATTCCAGAAAACATCTACTTCTGCTTTACTGACTACACCAAAGCCTTTGACTCTGGATCACAGCAAATTGTGGACAATTCTTCAAGAGATGGGTATACAAGGCCACCTGACCTGCCTCCTGAGAAATCTGTATGCAGGTCAAGAAGCAACAGTTAGATCTGGACATGGAACAATGGACTGGTTCCAAATTGGGAAAGTAGTATGTAAAAGCTGTTACCCTGCTTGTTTAACTTATATGCAGAGCACATGATGCGAAAAGCCGGGCTAGATGAAGCACAAGCTAGAATAAAGATTGCCAGGAGAAATATCAATAACCTCAGATATGCAGATGACACCATCATTATGGCAGAAAGTGATGAAGAACTAAAGAGCCTCTTGATGAAAGTGAAAGAGGAGGGTGAAAAAGTTGGCTTAAAGCTCAACATTCAAAAGACTGAGATCATGGCATCCCATACCATCACTTTATGGCAAACAGTGGGGGGGAACAATGGAAACAGTGACAGACTTTATTTTTTTGGCTCCAAAATCACTGAAGATGGTGACTGCAGACATGAAATTAAAAGACACTTGCTCCTTGGAAGAAAAGCTGTGACCAAACTAGACAACATATTAAAAAGCAGAGACATTACTTAGCCAATAAAGGTCTGTCTAGTCAAAGTTATGGTCTTTCCAGTAGTCATGTATAGATGTGAGAGTTGGACCATAAAGAAGGGTGAGCACTAAAGATTTGATGCTTTTGAATTGTGGTGTTGGAGAAGACTGTTGAGAGGTCCCCTGGACTGCAAGGAATTCAAACCAGTTAATCTTAAAGGAAATCAGTCCTGAATATTCTTTGGAAGGACTGATGCTGAAGCTGAAGCTTAAATACTTTGCCTACCTGATGCAAAAAGCTGACTCATTGGAAAAGACCCCGATGATGAGAAAAAATTGAGGAGGAGGAGGAGATGGGGATGACAGAGGATGAGATGGTTGGATGGCATCACCAACTCAATGGATATGAGTTTGAGCAACTCTGGGAGTTGGTGACAGAGAAGGCAATGGCAACCCGCTCTAGTACTCTTGCCTGGAAAATCCCATGGATGGAGGATCCTGGTAGGCTGCAGTCCATGGGGTAGCCGAGTCAGACACGATTGAGCGACTTCACTTTCACTTTTCACTTTCATGCATTGGAGAAGGAAATGGCAACCAACTCCAGTGTTCTTGCCTGGAGAATCCCAGGGACGGTGGAGCCTAGTGGGCTGCCGTCTATGGGGAAGCACAGAGTTGGACATGACTGACACGACTCAGCAGCAGCAACAGCAGGGAGTTGGTGATGGACAGGGAAACCTGGTGTGCTGCAGTCCATGGAGTCGCAGAGAGTCAGACACAACTGAGTCACTGAACTGACTGATAACAGATTATGTGTTGAGTTGTGTTCCTTAATACCTACCTGTAAATGTGACGAAGATCCATCCAGTCAAGGCTATGGTTTTTCCAGTAGTCATGTATGGATGTGAAAGCTGAACTATAAAGAAAGCTGAGCGCCAAAGAATTGATGCTTTTGAACTGCGGTGTTGGAGAAGACTCTTGAGAGTCCCTTGGACTGCAAGGAGATCCAACCAGTCCATTCTAAAGGAGATCAGTCCTGGATGTTCATTGGAAGGACTGATGTTGAAGCTGAAACTACAATATTTTGGCCACCTGATGAGAAGAGCTGACTCATTTGAAAAGATCCTGACGCTGGGAAAGATTGAAGGCAGGAGAAGAAGGGGATGACAGAGGATAAGATGGTTGGATGGCATCACCGACTCGATGGACATGAGTTTGGGTAAACTCCAGGAGCTGGTGATGGACAGGGAGGCCTGGCGTGCTGCGGTTCATGGGGTCACAAAGAGTCAGACACAACTGAGCCCTCGACTGAATTAAACTACATAGAGTCTTTGCAGATGTAATCAGATTATGATGAGATCATTAGGATGGGTCCTAATCTTCTATGACTATTGTCCTTACAAGAAGAGAGGGGAAGAGAGGGACATTCAAAAGGATTAAGATCGTGACAGATATTGGAGTCAGGCTGCCACAAGCCAAGGAATGCCTAGGATTACAAATAACTGGAAAGGTAAAGAAGGATCCTCCCTTAGAGTTTCAGAGGAATCATGGCCTTACTTATACACTCTAACCTCAAAAACTGTGAGAGAATAAATTTCTGTTGTTTTAAGCTACCTAATTGTAGTAGTTTGCTATGGGAACCCATGAAAACTAACACACAATTCTTGTAACCATTGAATCTGCAGAAAAACAGTAAAACGTATTCAAATATTAAAGTTGACTCAATCTTAAGGGTTTGCTAATAAAAAATAATTCTGTCAATTATCTACTGCTAAAAGTTATATTAAAGCAAAATTAAAATTTTAGTTTTCTTATGGATAAAATGATTAAGTAGTCTTAGAGTGTTTAGTCTTCTCTCAACAAATAATAATAAACAGTGGCTTTTACCTTTTAAATATTCCTCCTACATAATAGAGACTCAGTATTTCCCTGAGATAATTTTCTATGGTTTACACTGACTTGCTCTTATCATTTTTCTTTTTTTCTGTTTTCTTTTCTTTTTTTTTTTTTAATTTTCATTTTTACTTTATTATGCTTTACAATACTGTATTGGTTTTGCCATCCATTGACATGAATCAGTCACGGATGTACATGAGTTCCCCATCCTGAACCCCCCTCCCACCCCATATCATCTCTCTGGATCATCCCCGTGCACCCAAGCATCCTGTATCCTGTATCAAACCTAGACTGGCGGTTCGTTTCTTACATGATAGTATACATGTTTCAATGCCATTTTCCCAAATCATCCCACCCTCTCCCTCTCCCACAGAGTCCAAAAGTCCGTTCTAAACATCTGTGTCTATTTTGTTGTCTTGCATACGGGGTTATCATTACCATCTTTCTAAATTCCATATATATGTGTTAGTATACTGTATTGGTGTTTTTCTTTCTGACTTACTTCACTCGGTATAATCGGCTCCAGTTTCATTCACCTCATTAGCACTGATTCAAATGTATTCTTTTTAATAGCTGATTAATACTCCATTGTGTATATGTATCACAGCTTTCTTATCCACTCATCTGCTGATGGACATCTAGGTTGCTTCCATGTCCTGGCTATTATAAACAGTGCTGCAATGAACATTGGGGTACACGTGTCTCTTTCAATTCTGGTTTCTTTGGTGTGTATGCCCAGCAGTGAAATTGCTGGGTAATAAGGCAGTTCTATTTCCAGTTTTTTAAGGAATCTCCACACTGTTCTCCATAGTGGCTGTACTAGTTTGCATTCCCACCAACAGTGTAAGAAGGTTCCCTTTTCTCCACACCCTCTCCAGCATTTATTGCTTATAGACTTTTGGATCGCTGTTATTCTGACTGGTGTGAAATAGTACCTCATTGTGGTTTTGATTTGCATTTCTCTGATAATGAGTGATGTTGAGCATCTTTTCATGTGTTTGTTAGCCATCCGTATGTCTTCTTTGGAGAAATGTCTACTTAGTTCTTTGGCCCATTTTTTGATTGGGTCGTTTATTTTTCTGAAATTGAGCTGCATAAGTTGCTTGTATATATTTGACATTAGTTGTTTGTCAGTTGCTTCATTTGCTATTATTTTCTCCTATTCAGAAGACTGTCTTTTCACCTTGCTTATAGTTTCCTTTGTTGTGCAGAAGTTTTTAAGTTTAATTAGATCCCATTGTTTATTTTTGCTTTTATTTCCAGAATTCTGGGAGGTGGATCATAGAAGATCCTGCTTTGATTAATGTCGGAGAGTGTTTTGCCTATGTTCTCCTCTAGGAGTTTTATAGTTTCTGGTCTTACATTTAGATCTTTAATCCATTTTGAGTTTATTTTTGTGTATGGTGTTAGAAAGTGATCTAGTTTCATTCTTTTACAAGTGGTTGACCAGTTTTCCCAGCACCACTTGTTAAAGAGATTGTCTTTACTCCATAGTATATTCTTGCCTCCTTTGTCGAAGATAAGGTGTCCATATGTGTGTGGATTTATCTCTGGGCTTTCTATTTTGTTCCATTGATCTATATTTCTGTCTTTGTGCCAGTACCATACTGTCTTGATGACTGTGGCTTTGTAGTAGAGCCTGAAGTCAGGCAGGTTGATTCCTCCTGTTCCATTCTTCTTTTTCAAGATTGCTTTGGCTATTCAAAGTTTTTTGTATTTCCACACAAACTGTGAAGTTATTTGTTCTAGCTCTGTGAAAAATCCACTGGTAGCTTGATAGGGATTGCATTGAATCCATAGATTGCTTTGGGTAGTATACTCATTTTCACTATATTGATTCTTCTGATCCATGAACATGGTATATTCTCCATCTATTAGTGTCCTCTTTGATTTCTTTCATCAGTGTTTTATAATTTTCTATATATAGGTCTTTAGTTTCTTTAGGTAGGAGAGTTCCAGAAAAATATCTATTTCTGCTTTATTGACTATGCCAAAGCCTTTGACTGTGTGGGTCACAATAAACTGTGGAAAATTCTGAAAGAGATGGGAATACCAGATCACCTAACCTGCCTCTTGAGAAATCTGTATGTAGGTCAGGAAGCACCAGTTAGAACTGGACATGGAACAACAGACTGGTTCCAAATAGGAAAAGGTGTATGTCAAGGCTGTATATTGTCACCTTGCTTATTTAACTTATATGCAGAGTACATCATGAGAAACGCTGGACTGGAAGAAACACAAGCTGGAATCAAGATTGCCAGGAGAAATATCAATCACCTCAGATATGAAGATGACACCACCCTTATGGCAGGAAGTGAAGAGGAGCTAAAAAGCCTCTTGATGAAAGTGAAAGAGGAGAGTGAAAAAGTTGGCTTAAAGCTCAACATTCAGAAAAGAAGATCATGGCATGTGCTCCCATCTCTTCATGGGAAATAGATGGGGAAACAGTGGAAACAGTGTCAGATTTTATTTTGGGGGCCTCCAAAATCACTGTAGACGGTGACTGCAGCCATGAAATTAAAAGACGCTTACTCCTTGGAAGAAAAGTTATGACCAACCTAGATAGCATATTCAAAAGTAGAGACATTACTTTGCCGACTAAGGTCCGTTTAGTCAAGGCTATGGTTTTTCCTGTGGTCATGTATGGATGTGAGATTTGGACTGTGAAGGAGGCTGAGCGCTGAAGAGTTGATGCTTTTGAACTGTGGTGTTGGAGAAGGCTCTTGAGAGTCCCTTGGACTTCAAGGAGATCCAACCAGTCCATTCTGAAGGACATCAACCCTGGAATTTCTTTGGAGGGAATGATGCTGAAGCTGAATCTCCAGTACTTTGGCCACCTCATGCGAAGAGTTGACTCATTGGAAAAGACTCTGATGCTGGGAGGGATTGGGGGCAGGAGGAGAAAGGGACGACCGAGGATGAGATGGCTGGATGGCATCACTGACTCGATGGTCATGAGTCTGAGTGAACTCCGGGAGATGGTGGTGAACAGGGAGGCCTGGCGTGCTGCGATTCATGGGGTCGCAAAGAGTCGGACACGACTGAGTGACTAAACTGAACTGATTCCTAAGTATTTTATCATTTTCGTTGCAATGGTGAATGGAATTGTTTCCTTAATTTCGTTTTCTACTTTCTCATTATCAGTGTATAGGAATGCAAGGGATTTCTGTGTGTTGATTTTATATTCTGCAACTTTACTATATTCATTGATTAGCTCTAGTAATTTTCTGGTGGAGTCTTTAGGATTTTCTATACAGAGGATCATGTCATCTGCAAACAGTGAGAGTTTTATTTCTTCTTTTCCAATTTGGATTTCTTTTATTTCTTTTTCTGCTCTGATTGCTGTGGCCAAAACTTCCAGAACTATGTTGAATAGTAGTGGTGAAAGTGGGCACCCTTGTCTTGTTCCTGACTTTAGGGGAAATGCTTTCAATTTTTCACCATTGAGGATAATATTTGCTGTGGGTTTGTCATATGTAGCTTTTATTATGTTGAGGTATGTTCCTTCTATTCCTGCTTTCTGGAGAGTTTTTATCATAAATGGATGTTGAATTTTGTCAAAGGCCTTCTCTGCATCTATTGAGATAATCATATGGCTTTTATTTTTCAATTTGTTAATGGGGTGAATTACATTGATTGATTTGCAGATATTGAAGAATCCTTGCATCCCTGGGATAAAGCCCACTTGGTCATGGTGTATGATCTTTTTAATGTGTTGTTGGATTCTGATTGCTAGAATTTTGTTAAAGATTTTTGCATCTATGTTCATCGGTGATATTGGCCTGTCATTTGCTTTTTTTGTAGCATCTTTGTCAGGTTTTGGTATTAGGGTGATGGTGGCCTCATAGAATGAGTTTGGAAGTTTACCTTCCTCTGCAATTTTCTGGAAGTGTTTGAGTAGGATAGGTGTTAACTCTTCTCAAAATTTTTGGTAGAATTCAGCTGTGAAGCCGTCTGGACCTGGGCTTTGGTTTGCTAGAAGATTTCTGATTACAGTTTCAATTTCTCTGCTTGTGATGGGTCTGTTAAGATTTTCTATTTCTTCCTGGTTCAGTTTTGGAAAGTTGTACTTTTCAAAGAATTTGTCCATTTCTTCCACGTTGTCCATTTTATTGGCATATAATTGCTGATAGTAGTCTCATGATCCTTTGTATTTCTGTGTTGTCTGTTGTGATACCTCCATTTTCATTTCTCATTTTATTGATTTGATTTTTCTCCCTTTGTTTCTTGATGAGTCTGGCTAATGGTTTGTCAATTTTATTTATCCTTTCAAAGAACCAGCTTTTGGCTTTGTTGATTTTTGCTATGGTCTCTTTTGTTTCTTTTGCATTTATTTCTGCCCTAATTTTTAAGATTTCTCTCCTTTTATTGACTCTGGGGTTCTCCATTTCTTCCTTTTCTAGTTGCTTTAGGTGTAGAGTTAGGTTATTTATTTGACTTTTTTCTTGTTTCTTGAGGTATGCCTGTATTGCTATGAACTTTCCTCTTAGCACTGCTTTTATAGTGTCCCACAGGTTTTGGGTTGTTGTGTTTTCATTTTCATTCATTTCTATGCATATTTTGATTTCTTTTTTGATTTCTTCTGTGATTTGTTGGTTATTCAGAAGTATGTTGTTCACCCTCCATATGTTGGAATTTTTAATAGTTTTTCTCCTGTAATTGAGATCTAATCTTAATGCATTATGGTCAGAAAAGATGGTTGGAATGATTTCAATTTTTTTGAATTTATCAAGGTTAGATTTATGGCCCAGGAAGTGATCTATCCTGGAGAAGGTTCTGTGAGCACTTGAGAAAAAGGTGAAATTCATTGTTTTGGGGTGAAATGTCCTATAGATATCAATTAGGTCTAACTAGTTTATTGTATCATTTAAAGTTTGCATTTCTTTGTTAATTTTCTGTTTAGTTGATCTGTCCATAGATGTGAGTGGGGCATTGAAGTCTCCCACTATTATTGTGTTATTGTTAATTCCCCCTTTCGTACTTGTTAGCATGTGTCTTACATATTGCGGTGTTCCTATGTTGGGTGCATATATATTTATAATTGTTATATCTTCTTCTTGGATTGATCCTTTAATCATTATGTAGTGGCCTTCTTTGTCTCTTTTCACAGCCTTTGTCTTAAAGTCTATTTTATTGGATATGAGTATTGCTACTCCTGCTTTCTTTTGATCTTTATTTGCGTGGAATATCTTTTTCCAGCCTTCACTTTCAGTCTGTATGTGTCCCTTGTTTTGAGGTGGGTCTCTTGTAGGCAGCATATATAGGGGTCTTGTTTTTGTATCCATTCAGCCAGTCTTTGCCTTTTGGTTGGGGCATTCAACACATTTACGTTTAAGGTAATTATTGATAAGTATGATCCCATTGCCATTTATTTTATTGTTTTGGGTTTGGGTTTATATGCCCTTTTTGCGTTTCCTGTCTAGAGAATATCCTTTAGCATTTGTTGGAGAGCTGGTTTGGTGGTGCTGAATTCTCTCAGCTTTTGCTTGTCTGTAAAGCTTTTGATTTCTCCTTCATATTTGAATGAGATCCTTGCTGGATACAGAAATCTGGGCTGTAGGTTATTTTCTTTCATCACTTTAAGTATGTCTTCCTATTCCCTCCTGGCCTGAAGTGTTTCTATTGAAAGATCTGCAGTTATCCTTATGGGAATCCCCTTGTGTGTTTTGTTGTTTTTCCCTTGCTGCTTTTAATATTTGTTCTTTGTGTTTGGTCTTTGTTAATTTGATTAATATGTGTCTTGGGGTGTTTTGCCTTGGGTTTTTCCTATTTGGAACTCTCTGGGCTTCTTGAACCTGGGTGATTGTTTCCTTCCCCATTTTAGGGAAATTTTCAACTATTATCTCCTCAAGTATTTTCTCATGATCTTTCTTTTTGTCTTCTTCTTCTGGGACTCCTATAATTCGAATGTTGAAGTGTTTCAATTTGTCCTGGAGGTCTCTGAGACTGTCCTCATTTCTTTTAATTCATTTTTCTTTTTTTCCTCTCTGATTCATTTATTTCTACCATTCTATCTTCTATTTCACTAATCCTATCTTCTGCCTCTGATATTCTACTATTTGTTGCCTCCAGAGTGTTTCTGATATCATTTATTGCATTATTCATTATATACTGACTCCTTTTTATTTCTTCTAGGTCCTTGTTAAACCTTTCTTGCATCTTCTCAGTCCTTGTCTCCAAGCTATTTATCTGTGATTCCATTTTGATTTCAAGATTTTGGATCATTTTCACTATCAATATTTGGAATTCTTTCTCAGGTAGATTCCCTATCTCTTCCTCTTTTGTTTGGTTTGGTGGGCATTTCTCCTGTTCGTTTACCTGCTGGGTATTCCTCTGTCTCTTCATCCAGTTTATATTGCTGCGTTTGAGGTGGCCATTCTGTATTCTGGGAATTTGTGTTCTCTTTATTATGGAGTTTCCTCACTGTGGGTGGGGTTGTATCAGTGGCTTGTCAAGGTTTCTTGGTTAGGGAAGCTTGTGTCAGAGTTCTGGTGGGTAGAGCTGGATTTCTCCTCTCTGGAGTGCAATGAAGTGTCCAGTAATGAGTTATGAGACATCTATGGTTTTGGAGTAACTTGAGCTGCCTGTATATTGAAGCTCAGGGGTGTGTTCCTGTGTTGCTGGGGAATTTGCGTGGTATGTCTTGCTCTGGAACTTGTTGGCCCTTGGGTGGTGCTTGGTTTCAGTGTAGGTATGGAGGCGTTTGATGAGCTCCTATTGATTAATGTTCCCTGGAGTCAGGAGTTCTCTGATGTTCTCAGGATTTGGACTTAAGCCTCCTGCTTCTGGTTTTCAGTTTTATTTTTACAGTAGCCTCAAGACTTCTCCATCTATACAGCACCAATGATAAAACATCTAGGTTAAAGATGAAAAGTTTCTCCACATTGAGGGACACCCAGAGAGGTTCACTGAGTTATATGGAGAAGAGAAGGGGGAGTGGGTAGTTAGAGGTGACCCAAATGAGATGAGGTGTGATCAAAAGAGGAGAGAGCAGGCTAGCCAGTAATCACTTCCTTATGTGCTCTCCACAGTGTGGATCGCTCAGAGATGTTCACGAAGTTATACAGGGAAGAGGAGAGGGAGGAAGTAGACTGGAGTGGCCAGGAGGATAAAAGAGGGAAATGAAAAGGAGAGAGACAGATCCAGCCAGTAACCAGTTCCCTAAGTGTTCTCTACCATCTGGAACACACAGAGATTCACAGAGTTGGGTAGAGGAGAGAAGGGGGAAGGAGAAGGCAGAGACAACCTGGTGGAGAAAAAAGAGAATTCAAAGGAGGAGAGAGTGGTCAAGCCAGTAATCTCGCTCTCAGGTAAAATTGGGTACTGAAGATGGGGTTTTAAAATGTACAAAATTGACAACACATACCATAAAGCAAAGATTAAAAATCTAGAGTAAAGGTTGAATTTTCAAAAATACAATATTAAAGAAAAGAAGAAGAAGTAAAAAAAAGTCACGAGAATTATTAAAAAACAACAACAACCACAAATATATATATATACGGTGCTTGCTTTAAAAATAGGGTCTTTTTTTTTTTGAAAAGTAATAGTAGGTTATAAAAATTAAAATTAAAGGAGAAATAGAGGACTTAAAAACTTTTAAAAGTTAAAAAAAAAAGAAGAAAAAGAAAAGAAGGAAAAACAATCAAACAAAAACATCAACAACAACAGCAAAAAAAAAAAAAGAGAATGGTCATAAAAATAGTAAAGATATTTCTGGGACTTTCTCTGATGTTGTGGGCAGTGTGGGGTCACTTGCAAGGCGGTTCCCCCTGTTTAGCTTCTGTTTGCTGGTCTCTTCAGTGTCTGATTTCCACCCTGACATAAGGGGGGCGGTGGTGGACACTTTTTTTTTTTTTTTTAGGCTCACTTGTTCAGTCGCGCTGTGGGGAGGGAGGGATGCTGCAAACAAATAATGCTGCCGTGTGCTCGCAGTGTCTGAGCCACGCTGGGCATGCCCCTGCACATGGCGCACACCACTCAGGCTCTACATTGTTCCGCCAGGAACCGTCTGAGGCCAGCCCTAGGCTGCATGCACCTCCCCAGTTTAAGCCGCTCAGGCTCGGCTCTCAGGTAGCCCTCAGAGGCACAGATTCGGTTGGGCCTGCGTTTTGTGCCCTTCCCAGGACCGAGTAGCGCAGGTGTTTGGCGAGCGCGGTCGCTGCGACTTATCGCCTTTCCCTGCTGCTCAGTTTTCTGGGTGTACCGCTGGCGCCCCTTGTGAGGCAGACGGTGACTGTCCAGGACCCCAAGAAGTCATGGCAAAGAAGCCTGCTTGCTGTTTGGTAGATAAAGTCTCTCAGGGCTGCAATTGCCCCCTTCCAGCCCTTATGGCTCTGGCTGCCTGTCACTGGAGGGGGATGGTCTGCAGCCGGCTATTTCTGTTCTGTCCTTTGTTCTGTGCATGGTCCTGGTGTTGTCTTATGCTAGAGCTTTTCGCGTGGTAGCTATCCCACAGACTGGTATGCTAGGTCAAGTTAGTTCGCTTTGGTTACACTTGCGGCATTCGGGCCGAGTCTTACAAAGCACTGCAGCCCGCGCCTCCCTGCCCAGACCCCACTTGCTAGTGGCGGATGCAGGCGTCTGTGCTGCTTCTCCGCTGGGGGAGTTACCGTTGGGCTTGTAATCTGTTGGTTGTAATTATTTATTTTTCTTCCCTGTTACGTTGCCCTCTGTGCTTCCAAGGCTCACCACAGACTCGGCAGCAAGAGTGTTTCCTGGTGTTTGGAAACTTCTCTCTTTTTAAGAGTCCCTTCTCGGGACAGGACTCCCTTCCCAGGACAGAGCTCCCTCCCTACCTCCTTTGTCTCTTTTTTCATCTTTTATATTTTTCCTACCTGTTTTTGAAGACAATGGTCTGCTTTTCTGGGTGCCTGATGAGCTCTGCCAGCATTCAGAAGTTGTTTTGTAGAGTTTACTCAGGGTTGAAATGTTCTTTGATGAATATTTTGGGGAGAAAGTGGTCTCCCCGTCCTATTCCTCCACCATCTTAGGACCGCCCCCTTGCTCTTATCATTTTTAAAACAAGCAAGGAATATTTCTTTCTTCAGAAAGAGCCGTGATTCATTTAATTTACATTATGTTCTATTTCTTTAGTAATATTATAGTGTCCCTCTGGTTAATAGGTGATTAAGGTAAAATTGTTAATTATTCTCAAGCATCTATGTTCCTAACCTAAATAATCATAACTTTAATAATTGTTTTGATTTTTCCATATTAAGATCATATCCTAAATTCAGAAAAAATATATAATTTTAAGATATCTTTTAAATCAATTCAAAATTATCTTTATTATTTACAAATGGCTGTTTGCAGCATCATAATTATTTTTTTCTTTTACCTTATAAAAGGAGGATGCTAACAACAATTGCACATATTTTGTATGCTTCTTATTTATTAATTGCCTAAACACAAGTATGGTCTCCAAGGAAGAGATGTCAGATGAAAAGTGAAGATTAGCCTTTCCTTTATAACAAGTAATTTGCTATTAATATAAATATGTTTAAAAGATTTTAGCATTTGTAAGATGTATTGATTTCCTTGGAGATGTGTCAATGCCTTTATTGTCCATAATGTGTTCTTATCCTCAATGGAAAACACTGATCGATTCCTTAGAAAAGAGTTATTTATTTCACTTCAAAACAATCTTGTTTGTTCTCATACTGCTGGATACTGTAATGAAATAACTTCTGTTCAGCATATTATCAACAAGTTGCTTCTACTTTCCCCTCGTGCTAGCTTGCAGGTTCTGCTAAAACTAGTTTTGTTGACTTTTCAACAATGAAGGACAATCTCAAGTCCTCATGGAAAAAATGAAAACAAACAAACAAAAAAGAAACCCAAAAAACTATGAGAGGTATTCTTCACTACTCTTATATCAAGGAAAAGATTTATGTACTGGAGCTTCTAAGTTGCCATTGCTTAGCAAACTGTGAGACTGTTGTGGGAAATGAGTCAGATTTTTTTCTTTTTACTTGAGAAACAGATGACTCATAAGAATGGCCTGCTGGCCCAAGAACCAGTGGAACAGGAATTAATTAAGAAGAAACAAATAAATCATTATAAAAACCTAATTGTGGTTACTTTTTAAGTGAAAGCCTGATGGTGTGGCTGTTACATATTCACTGTTCTGTTTTGATGAGCAGATGAGAAATCTTTTCTCTTGATCTAAGTCTATATCCAACAGACCATAGTTTTGTAAAATGTTTAGTAAACTATTCTTTACATAATATATTTTTTTCTGACCTCTCAAAATTCAGAAACATACTGTAACTAAGTCCCTTTACTTTAAAGGCAACAGTATTATTTTCATAGGTTTAATAAGAATTGTCATTATTTTCATAGCTTTAATAAGAATTGTCATTCTACTCTAAAGAGTAGAATGCATAACCAGTACGCACAAATTATATAACCAGTCATAACTTTTATTTGACTTTTTCTTTGACCATGTATGATAATCCCAGTATTAAGGTAAATATTATTCTTCATATATGGAAGCAAAGCCTACAAAACCCTCCTAGGAAACAAGTCCAATAATAGTCAATGGTTTATGGATTCCAGGCCTTCCAGGTAATAAAGGATATTTTCTCACAGGTTGAAAACTAGGACCTAGGAGAAACTTAGAGAGATTTATTCTAAAATTATCCTAGGTTTTACAAATGAAATCTGTGAAAATGAATTTTTGAGGATTGGTCTCTGAGAATCCAAAGTAAAGAACCAATAAGAGAGGTTGAAGAAAAAATTAGAATAACAGACAACACTAAAACTGCAATCCTAGATTCTTCATAAAACTTTCCAAATGGAAATTAACTCTGTCTTAATAATTGTTCCATGTTGTATCAGTCTGTATTTGTTGTAAGGGTATACAACATAGGGCTTGTATGACTAAATTTTTTGCTGTGCTTATATAAATCATTCTGGCCAACAAAAAATGACACTAAGTTTTTTGTGAGAATATTAGTAGATTATTTATAATGAAAATTAAGAAAAATTTAAAGAATCACTGCAGATGGTGATTGCAGCCATGAAATTAAAACACCCTTACTCCTTGGAAGGAAAGTTATGACCAACCTAGATAGCATATTCAAAAACAGAGACATTACTTTGGCAACAAAGGTCCGTCTAGTCAAGGCTATGTTTTTTCCAGTGGTCATGTATGGATGTGAGAGTTAGACTGTGAAGAAAGCTGAGCACCAAAGAATTGATGCTTTTGAACTGTGGGTGTTGGAGAAGACTCTTGAGAGTCCCTTGGACTGCAAGGAGATCCAACCAGTCCATTCTAAAGGAGATCGTTGCCATCTTTCTAAATTCAAAAAAATAAAAAATTTTTCTTAAAAAAAAAAGTAGATAAAGGAGATCAGTCCTGGGATTTCTTTGGAAGGAATGATGCTAAAGCTGAAACTCCAGTACGTTGGCCACCTCATGTGAAGAGTTTACTCATTGGAAAAGACTCAGATGCTGGGAAGGATTGAGGGCAGGAAGAGAAGGGGACGACAGAGGATGAGATGGCTGGATGGCATCACTGACTCGATGGACATGAGTTTGAGTGAACTCTGGGAGTTGGTGATGGACAGGGAGGCCTGGCGTGCTGCAATTCACGGGGTCGCAAAGAGTCAGATATGACTGAGCGACTGAACTGAACTGAACTGATGAAAAATTATCCGAAGTATGAAAGTAAGGCAACAGGTTGGCCAACTGTCTTTTTAGTATCATACAGGACATTGTCTAATTAGCCTACTCTACGGTTTTTAATTCTCTAGAACAGGAGTTGACAAACTATGGTACCTGGACCAATTCAGCCCATGACCTATTTTTTTTTTTAAATGAATCTTAAACTAAAAATAGTTTTTACACATTTAAAGCATAAAAAAGAAAGAAGAATATACAAGGAGACTGTATGTGGCTTACAAAGCTTTAATGTTCATGATTGGATCTTTTACAAAACTAAATTTGCTAATCCTTGCCCTAGAATATGTTTTTGCCAGATTTTCAGTTTACTATTTAGTAGTGCCTGAAGTCTGAGAAGTTGCATATAAATGTGTAAATTTTTGTCTATAACATGGCAAATTCTGCTTCCCATGTGGCTCAGTGGTAAAGAATCCACCTGCCAATGCAGGAGATGCAGGAGACACAGGTTTTACCCCTGGATCAAGAAGACCCCCTAGAGTAGGAAATGGCAACCTGCTCCAGTAATTTTGCCTGGGAAATACCATGGACAGTGGAACTTGGTGGGCTACAGTCCATAGGGTCTCAAAAGGTCATATATGACTGGGCATTCACAGAGAAAGGCAAATTATTATTACCTGGTAGAAAATATAACTTCATGTTATATTTTTATTGGCTCTAGTAGATTAACCAATATTGTCATTAACATAGCAAGTTTATTTGAGTCCTAATGGACTATATAAATTGTTTTTTGTATGCTTCTTAAATGAGTTTTACCATTTCTCTTGGTCTGTCAATGATTTAACTATATTTTGGCATGTGCTTACTATATATTTGTTGGAGGATTTGCTTTACAATTTATGAAAAACATATTTTGAGAGCTCTAATATTTTAAATGTGAGTATTAAAGTAAAATTTATAAATACGATAAAAATTAGGTCTTTAAATTGCAGTATGAAGTTTATTCTTTGAATTTTTCTCAAGGAAAGAGATTCAAAGAGCTAGGTTGGTTACAACTATGAAAATTTTATGTACTGTATATATAAACATATATATATTATGTAAATATATGCATATGATTATATGCATATAATCTTCAAAGCTGATTTCTCATGCACTTTACATATATGTAAAATACAATGTGTGTATATATAAAATAATATGTGTATACATATACAAATATATGCATGCATATATACATTTTAATACCTATATACATGTGCATTCATATAGTCATATATATACATTTTCTATATGTTTGGAATTGAAGTAATGGGTCTATTAAGAACTGTTAATACTTACACATATATAGAAATATATAGAATATATAAAATATAAAAATATAATATTTATAAAATATATAAAATTTATATTTTCATATAAAATATATAGAACTATATATTAATAACTAACTTGCTATTATTAGCTATTATAAAACAAAAATTGCTTCTTCCCACATAAGTTAATGATTTGCTACTACAATTCAAAACACTTAAAGTTTAAAATTCGTTGTTCAAATTGTAATGCTATGGCAGCTCTAGTAAGAGCTTCAATGTCCTTTCTTTATATGATGCAATTAAATGATTACTTTTCTATTAAAGATAGTCTATACATGTACATATAACGTCAGAAATTTGTGAAGTATTTAAGTAAATGAAGTGGTGGATTGATTTCAGTTCAAATGGAGGTAAGTCTGAATTTGCTAAAGCTTTTTTAACTATAATTTTTCAATTTGAGGAAACACTTCTTATAGCACAATAAAAAAGTTTTAAATATAAAGCTTTTGAAACATTACATTGAAATACTTCATAAAAAAGATAATTTACGTAATAGAATACATCATTTTGAATAATTCAGATATCCAAAAATATATTTCCTACAGTTGTCAATTATAGTATACCAATTTAAAGAAATGATTTATGAGCATAAATAATTTTTAGAACTATATAATGATTTAGATAATTTTATTTTAATATGATGATAACTGAAATAGACTATTATAATTAAAATGTATATGCAAAAATTGAGCTTCTCTTGTGGTTAATGGGTATAGAATTCATCTGCAATGCAGGAGACACAGGTTCAAACCTTGGATCAGGAAGAACCCATGGAGAAGGAAATGGCAACCCACACTAGTGTTCTTGCCTAGGAAAACCCATGGACAGAGGAGCCTGGGGGCCACGGTCCTTGGGGTCACAAAAGACTCTGATACAACTTAGTAGCTAAACAACAACAACAAATGCAGAAGTTAAGAATGAAACACTCCAAAAATCATATGTTTTCTATTTTATTTCATATTATCAATTGTTCATTGTGAAATATAAATATATATTTATTTTATATGCATCTGTTATTTTGAAGCAATGATAGCCAAATATTTTAAATATAAACAAATAAGTGCTTTTAGTTAAGTAAATTCAGTTATCCTAAATATCAAGTATATACTAAGTACCCAGTAGAAATCAAGTGTCTGAAACATAATTATTACAAAAGATAAACCAATTTGAGTTACTCTCACATTGACTATTTTAGGTTTTATTTAATTATTCATTTAGCTCTATGGAGAACTGCAACTTACTTTAGAAGGGTAAATCACATTTCTGATTTACAGACTTGACATGTCTAAATTTTGTTATCATATGAACTTTATTTTAAAATCAGTAGGTTTTAGAGGCAACTAGTTGGAATAAAAAATGTCTTTGACAATAATTTGGAGAATCTTACACAATGATTAGAAAAAAAAAGATTCTAAGAACTTCCAAAGCAGGTGTTTAATACTACACTTCCAGGTCCCAAATTCTCCTTCGTGCTGCTGCTAATAAATTTACATTTAAAGAAAGATATTAATACATTATATTGAAATCTAAAAACTACTATCATATCTGTGAAGTGAAGTGAAGTCGCTCAGTCATATCCGACTCTTTGCGACCCCATGGACTATAGCCTACCAGGCTCCTCCCTCCATGAGATTCCCCAGGCAAGAATACTGGAGTGGGTTGCCATTTCCTTCTCCAGGGGATCTTCCTGACCCAGGGATCGAACCTGAGACTCCAGCATTCCAGGCAGATGCTTTAATCTCTGAGCCACCAGGTAATAAACAATATTCAGGTAAGAAGAGCACATTGAAGAAGGATCAATGATTCACACCAGGTGAAAGGAGATTTCTCTATTAAAAAGAATTTGTGGCCAGGAACCCAGCTCAGCAAACTCCCTTTCAAAGCGGTATGACCTTGAGTCAGCCCATAGCCTCTGCGTCCACTCCCCACCTGGATTAGAGGGCCTGTAACATCCTATCCATCCCCTGGAGAAGGAAATGGCAACCCGCTCCAGTATTCTTGCCTGGAGAATCCCATGGATGGAGGAGCCTGGTGGGCTACAGTCCACAGGTTCGTAAAGAATCGGACACGACTGAGCGACTTCACTTCACTTGAAATGACAGAATTTAAGTCTAAGAGAACAGTATTGTTTCAAATTAATGATGACAACGGTGTTGAACTGCAGAGAATGCTGCATTAAATATGGAACAATGCTTAAATATGAAGTGGGTAATGTGAAAATGCGCATGCTCTGATAGAAGTGGTTAGTAGAGCGGCTGAGTATTTGTTGTTAGATTGCAAGAACTGAATCATCCCAGCTCCACTTACTAACTGTATCCTTTGGCCAGTAATGTAGCCCAGTGGTTCTCAAAGGCTGAGTGAGAGTGCATCAGAGTCATTTCAAGGGCCAGTTAAAACACAGATTGCTGCTTCCCATCCCCAATATTTTGATTCAGTAGGTTTGGGCTTTGGCTCAAATATTCACATTTCTTAGGTAACAGTGATGCTGCAATCTGGGAACATAATTTGACAACTAGTCTTTGTATACATCATTATATTCATCTGTAAAATGATAATAATCAGAGGTTGGTTTAAGGATAAAGTTAAATAGTCTATTTAGGGTTCTGATACAATGCTTGTTTCACAACAAGAACTATCATTAATAAAAATGAAGATTGTTCAGTTCAGTTCAGTTCAGTCGCTCAGTCGTGTCCGACTCTGTGCAATCCCATGAATCGCATCATGCCAGGCCTCCCTGTCCATCACCATCTCCTGGAGTTCACTCAGACTCACGTTCATCGAGTCCATGATGCCATCCAGCCATCTCATCCTCTGTCATCCCCTTCTCCTCCTGCCCCCAATCCCTCCCAGCATCAGAGTCTTTTCCAGTGAGTCAACTTTTTGCATGAGGTGGCCAAAAAACTGGAGTTTCAGATTTAGCATCATTCCTTCCAAAGAAATCCCAGGGCTGATCTCCTTCAGAATGGACTGGTGGGATCTCCTTGCAGTCCAAGGGACTCTCAAGAGTCTTCTCCAACACCACAGTTCAAAAGCATCACTTCTTCGGTGCTCAGCTTTCTTCACAGTCCAACTCTCACATCCATACATGACCACAGGAAAAACCACAGCCTTGACTAGACGGGCCTTAGTTGGCAAAGTAATGTCTCTGCTTTTGAATATACTATCTAGGTTGGTCATAACTTTCTTCCAAGGAGTAAGTGTCTTTGAATTTCATGGCTGCAGTCACCATCTACAGTGATTTTGGAGCCCCCCAAAATAAAATCTGACACTGTTTCTACTGTTTCCCCACCCATTTCCCATGAAGTGATGGGACCACATGCCATGATCTTCGTTTTCTGAATGTTGAGCTTTAAGCCAACTTTTTCACTCTCCTCTTTCACTTTCATCAAGAGGCTTTTTAGTTTCTCTTCACTTTCTGCCATAAGGGTGGTGTCATCTGCATATCTGAGGTTACTGATATTTCTCCCAGCAATCTTGATTCCAGCTTGTGTTTTTTCCAGTCCAGCGTTTCTCATGATGTACTCTGCCTATAAGTTAAATAAGCAGGGTGACAATATACAGCCTTGACATACACCTTTCCCTATTTGGAACCAGTCTGTTGTTCCATGTCCAGTTCTAACTGGTGCTTCCTGACCTACATACAGATTTCTCAAGAGGCAGGTCAGGTGGTCTGGTATTCCCATCTCTTTCAGAATTTTCCACAGTTTATTGTGATCCACACAGTCAAAGGCTTTGGCATAGTCAATAAAGCAGAAATAGATATTTTTCTGGAACTCTCTTGCTTTTTCCATGATCCAGCGGATGTTGGCAATTTGTTGTTTAATTGCTAAGTAGTGTCAATCTCTTTTCTACCCCATGAACTGCAGCAGTCCAGGCTTCTCTGTTCTTAACTAATTCCTTGAGTTTGCTAAAACTAATGCCCATTGAGTCAGTGAGGCCATCCAACCATCTCATATCTGTTGCTCCCTTCTCCTCTTGCCCTTGAACTCTGCCCGCATCAGGGTCTTTTCCAGTGAGTCAACTTTTCACATTAGGTGGCCAAAGTATTGGAACTTCACATTCAGCATCAGTCTTTCCAGTGATTATTCAGGGTTGATTTCCTTTGGGATTGATTGGGTTGATCTCCTTGCAGTCCAAGGGAATCTCAAGAGTATTCTCCAACACAGCAGTTCAAAGTATCAAGTTTTTGGCACTCAGCCTTCTTTATGGTTCTACTCTCACATCCATACATGATCCCTGGAAAAAACATACCTTTGACTATATGGACCTTTGTTGGCAAAGTGATGTCTGCTTTTTAATTCACTATCTAGGTTTGTCATCACTATTCTTCCAAGGAGCAAGCATCTTTTAATTTAGTGGCTGCAGTCATCATCTGCAGTGATTTTGGAGCCCAAGAAAATTAAATCTGACACTGTTTCTACATTGTCCCCATTTATTTGCATGAAGTAATAGGACCGGATGCCAAGATCATAGTTTTCTGAGTGTTGAGTTTTAAGCCAGCTTTTTTACTCTCCTCTTTCACATTCATCAAGAGGCTTTTTATTTCTCTTCACTTTATGAAGTCAATGAAGGTACTGAGGTAACATTAGAGAAAAAAATAAAAATTAATGCTTACTTCTGACCTAGCATCAGATGAAAATCTAAGTAAATTAAAAACTTCAAAGTAAAATGGATGAGAAAATAATTGTATGTCTAGCTAGCAGTTTAAAACCGTATAATAAAAAGAAATTTTTAATAAATTTTAAAAATGTAATATAAACTTTTAAAATTTTCTTAAAGTATTACTTAAACCTTTAAAACCAAAAGACAAATTATAAATATGTATTTTTTGTATTTTTATATTATATCATTTAAAATAGATGAAGATTGTCTTTAAGAGATTTAAGAACTCTTAGTAAGTCATAAGAAAAATATAAATAGCTTATGTTTTAAAATGGGCAAAGGACATGAAAAAGCAATTTTAAAAAGAGAAATTATAAATAGTATCTATATAAAAATGTTCATCTTCCCTGGTAATTGAAAATAAAATTTAAAAAAATGTTTTCCTATCAATTTGGCAATTAAAAATGTATAATACCCAATATTAGCAAGAAAGTCAGGGGAAAATTACATGTTAATGACCTTTCTTGTAAAAATAGGCTGAATTTTTGTTTCACCCCTAAATTCTTTTGTTAAAACCTGATCCCCAATTTAATGGTGTTTGGAGATAGAACCCTTTGGGAGGTAACTAGGTCATTAGAGTAGATCCCTCAATTACAGGATCAATGCCCTTAAAAAAGAGACGCCAGAGAGCTTCTTTGCCTTTTTTATTATGTGAGAATACAGAGAGGGGAAAAAAAAAAGGCCATCTGGGAAGCAGGAAGCTATTCCTCATCACCCAACCAACTCTGCCAGCTCCTTGATTTTTAAACTTTCCAACCTCCTGAATTGTGAAAAATACATTCCTGTTGTTTACAAGCCACCTTGTTTATGGTATTCTGTTATAACAGCTCAGACAGACAAAAACAGAGTGACAAACAGCAAACTAATTATGCAAATTTAGGTAGTACATCAGATGGTTATTGCTGCTGCTAAGTCGCTTCAGTTGTGTCCGACTCTCTGAGACCCCATAGACGGCAGCCCACCAGGCTCCCACATCCTTGGGATTCTCCAGGCAAGAGTACTGGAGTGGGTTGCCACTGAAAATGCCATGACTGTTGGTGGTGTCAGGGGCTGGAGAAGTAGGGAGTTCAGGCAAGGCCTTTCTGAAGGTGATACTTGGATGAATACCTGAAAGAGGTAAAGAAGCAAACCTTTCAGATATTGGAAGAACACTTTAGGTGAAGAGAATATTATTTTTGCAACATACAATTTTATTAAAAGAAGGATATAACAAATAGAAGATGAACTACATGTGTAAGAAAAAAATCCCTAGAGGATATATATGAGGAAGTAAACAATAATCACCTTTGGGAATCCATGAGCTTTTTCTCTTACTTGATTTTATCTCAGGTTTTTTGATTAGCTGTTTACCAAGGCTAGCTACATAATTTGTAGGAAAGTGAAAAGTGTTAGTCATTCAGTTGTGTCTGCCTCTTCTGCAACTCTATGGACTATATAGCCCGCTAGGTTCCTCTGTCCACGGAATCCTCCAGCCAAGAATACTGGAGTGGGTTTCCATTTCCTTCTCCAGGGGCTCTTTCTAACCCAGGGATTGAACCTAGATCTCCTAAATTGCACGCAGATTCTTTACCATCTGAGACACTAGGGAAGCCCTAATTTGTGGGACCCATTGCTAATGGAAATATGGATTTTTTGCCCAAAAGTTAGAAAAAAGTTCTATTAGCAGTTCAGAAATATAAAGTTTTTTCTTTTCTCCCACATTCTTTTTGCTGATTTGCTATGGTAAACTTGTTTTTGTTTTTGTTTCATCATCTAATGTCATTTTAAACAAAAAATTAAAATTTTAAATTATTACAATACACTGTTCCATTCATCATTATGTTATTCAATGGTATTAAATTCAAAAATAAGAGTATTTGACTTACATTAGATCACCCAAATGTCATAATTTCTATTTCACATTTTGTGCATACACATATTTTTACTGCCATAACAGTAGACTTGCTGCATAGAATCAACCCATCTTTACACTTAACTTCCAGATATGCAGGTATCCTACCAACACCCTTAACCTGCTCTGTACTGAGTAAGGAAATTTTGCCCTATTATTCCTTTTCTTTCTACATCATAGTTTTCATTGCAAATGGTTGGCTAATAGACTAGTACCGTGAATATGATAGAGTTTCATGGTCATCTCTGTCTTTTAGAGCATTTGCCTTCTTTCTGTGTTCAAAGCAAGCTCCAGTTCAAATGGACAGCATAGCTGTCAGTGTCCACACTTTCTTAGTCATATGTGTTACAGCCTTACAGCTTTACATTATTCTGGATTTGAGTCCCTCTGGATCCCAAGACATCATTGATTCAGCAGAGGGTTTCAGGCATCATGAATGCTATAAACAATGAGAAGGTTGGGAAAAAGGGACTGAAATCTGAAATAGGAAATGGTAATCTGTTCCAATATTCTTGCCTGGGAAATTCCATGGACAGAGGAACCTTGGGGGCTACAGTCAATCATTGGGGTCACAAAGAGTTGGATACGACTGAGTGACTGAGCATGCAGGAACAGGGAACACGCATATTTTACACATCTTGTCCCTTTGAGTTTCACTTACAGAACACAAGTTCAAAATAAAATTGCCAAGAATTTCAAGAAGGAAATAGCGGCGCATCGAACTAAACATGGAAGCCATCTGATCATGGGGCCTCATTTGGTTGCTCAGGTCACATGCCTAAAGAGCCAGCCTTGCCCTGTAACTTGAATAATTACATTTTCTGGTTGTACTAAACAATCAGAATGTGCATGTGAAATGAAATGCTAAAGCAATTAAAGTTTTAATTATGGTTAGTTAGTTCAGTCACTCAGTCATGTCCGACTCTTTGTGACCCCATGAATTGCAGCATGCCAGGCCTCCCTGTCCATCACCATCTCCTGGAGTTCACTCAGACTCACATCCATCAAGTCAGTGATACCATCCAGCCATCTTATCCTCTGTCGTCCCCTTCTCCTCCTGCCCCCAATCCCTCCCAGCATCAGAGTCTTCCAATGAGTCAACTCTTTGCATGAGGTGGCCAAAGTACTGGAGTGTCAGCTTTAGCATCAGTCCTTCCAAAGAAATCCCAGGGCTGATCTCCTTCAGAATGGACTGGTTGGATCTCCTTGCAATCAAGGGACTCTCAAGAGTTTTCTCTAACACCACAGTTCAAAAGCATCAGTTCTTTGACACTCAGCCTTCTTCACAGTCCAACTCTCACATCCATACATGACCACTGGAAAAACCATAGCCTTGACTAGACATTAATTATGGTACCACACTATAATAAATGCTGCTTTTATTTATTTATGTACTCACATATTTAGTTTATAGGCAGTATTCTCTGAGCTCCTTCATTCCCCCCACCACCGTTGGGAGTGAGAAGTGTCTTATCTCAAGCCATAAAAAGGTTTCAAATGAACCGCATGACAAGCCACATTTCTGTTCCCTGCAGTTGAGGACTCTCCTGGTTCTTGATTCATGCCTGAAAAGGCTAAAGTAGCCATGAGCAAGACAAGAGAGACAATAGAGAGTTATGTTTGGAAAAAACTAAAACCCCCATTCATGCTGGAATGTTTCAATGGTCATTGTTTTCCGTAAACCTTAGAAGGTCATATAAGCATAAAGTTCTGCCCCAAATAATTTCCTGGAAAAGCAAAGGGACTCCAACAGTGAGAATGTGTGTTTAGAATGGAACACACAGGAAAGAGCCAAGCAGAGGTCTCTCTCAAGGGATCTAACAAACAAACCAAGGAATCAAATTAGCCAAATTAAAGTGTGTAATTGGAATGCCAAGATAATATGTCAGTCACAACAATTCTAGATGAAATACTCTGTATTTTTAAGTTCCCTCACAATGACATCTTTTTTTTTTTTTTTAAGTAGATACCTCTTGATTTATGAGCATCCAACTGCTATCTCATTTTCTGAGATAAGACTTTCATACTCAGTGGCAAATTCGTAGCGGTAACCACGTTGTTTTCAATTTAGAAAAGCCTAGGAGGAGCTATAGATTATTTTAAGAGAGTCTTTCAAACATCTCTGCCACCTCTGCTTCAATTACATTTACTATAGCACACAAGCATTAGTAACAATTCAAACTCTTCTGAAATAGAGAAGTGATATGAGTGTACCGTTTTTTTTATCATATTTTCTGGAAGTTTGACAGAAATCTCCAAAAGAGCTTAAAACTACTATTGCTGCCATTGCTAATGTATGGAATTCCAGATTAATAACAAGAGGAAATGAAAGGTCTTCTAAATGCCGTAGGCTTTTTCTTGATAAGTTTTCTTTTTCTAAAATGAGTCTGTCAATTTAGATGTTTTGATTTCTGATGCAATACAGCCTGAGTGCCTGTAAACCAATTATACAACTTTAAAAAAACAAAGTTGTCAAACTTTTTTTTTTTTTTCCACAAAATGAGCTTTTCTGTTTTTCTAAAGCATCATTTAGATTATAATCTCCTCCAGGGCAGGAGCCATAAATTCAGCATTTTTAAACTATTCCTGAGCTTCTAGAATTTCATTCTGCACACAGTACATACTCAATCAATATTGATGGACTGCCTACATATAACATGTGTACAAAGTAATTTGCTTCTCTGTGAAAACTCAGAAATCTGAGTTCCCTAAGATTACCACTGCCCCTGAGAATGAGTAGGGGTGGGGGTGGGGGGTGGATGTGAAGGATTAATGGTCATTTTCATTGCAGCAGATGTTTAAGGGGGATTGGGCATAGCTACACTCTGCCACATACAACATTTTGTACTACTTTTGAGTTCTGTTTGCCCTAAGCTGCCTGCTGTCCTTTTTGAGATGACAAGAAGAATTACAGCCAGAAACTGTAACTATTTTATTAAATCATGCAGAATTATAGACCTTAGTAATTTTATAAATATATATGGCAAGAAGGAGAAAGTTAGTGAATTTAAAAAAATCAGCAAAAGAAGACATTCATTTAATGGAAAAGAAGTATACATAGAAATGAAAAATGGATAATGAAAACAGATTAGCAAAAAATGAAGTGAAAACAAAGAAAAAATTGTTTTTATATTTATACAGTGTATTTTAATTAGAAAATCTTAAAAACAACACTCTCCTTGTAAGTAGACTTAGGTTGGGAAAACTTTCATTTTCTAAACAAATCTGTCCTTGAGATTTTTCATGCTGCAGTGATCTTTTTGGCTTTCTAGAAATATTGTGTATTCTCCAAATGCAGCAAGGTTGGTTAGACATTAAAATGTATGTGCATTTAAGTGTTGATTGATTAAAATTTGTCTTCTCAAAATGAAAGAGATAACACTTTAAATAAGGAGCAGCTAATTTTTTTTCAAAAAGAGCCAAACCAGAATACTTTTGCTTCTGAGAGCTCTATATTCTCAGTTGTATTTACTCACCACGGCTGTTGTAGTGTGAAAGCACAGAGACAAATGGGTGTCACTGTTTTCCAATAACATTTTATTTATAAAAATATACTAGAGTGTGTGTCAAGGTTATGATTTTTCCAGTGGTCATGTAAGGATGTGAGAGTTATACTATAAAGAAAGATGAGCGCCGAAGAATTGCTGTTTTTGAACTGTGGTATTGGCAAAGACTCTTGAGAATCCCTCGGACTGCAAGGAGATCCATCCAGTCCATTCTAAAGGAGATCAGTCCTGGGTGTTCATTGGAAGGACTGATGTTGAAACTGAAACTCCAATACTTTGGCCACCTGATGAAAAGAGCTGACTCATTGGAAAAGACCCTGATGGTGGGAAAGATTGAGGGCAGGAGGAGAAGGGGATGACAGAGGATGAGATGGTTGGATGGCATCGCCGACTCGGTGGACATGGGTTTGCGTGGACTCCACGAGCTAGTGATGGACATGGAGGCCTGGCATGCTGCGGTTCATGGGATTGCAAAGAGATGGACACAACTTAGAGACTGAACTGAACTGACCTGAAATAGTGTGTATATTTATCTTGTGAAGCCATAGTTTTCCAACTCCTGCTGTATAGATACAGTCTCACAAATGAACTTTCCATGGGTTAAATTGTTTTTCATTCAGTGAGTATAGGCAATGGAGGAGATACTTGTGTAAGTTGTAGAATCATGCAAATGGTTCTAGAGCAGATGAATTAATTCTGAATTCTAAAGATCAATGTACTTGTTTTCATGGCAAAGATTCGTAAGAAATGCCTTATAACAAAAAATGTAAATTTAGGCTTATGTGCTAGATCTAAAGCACATGTAACTTATTTGTGTGTATGTGTTAAGAAGGCATTTGCAATGCAGATAGCACTTGTTTTTATGGTAAGTGTCCTGTAGACATATGGTCAATGATAATGGAATGAAATACCCTTAATTTTCAATATCCTAATAATTGTTTTACTAAATGAATTTGAATATTTAAATGATTTAGCTTATTCTTAATTCCTAATTGCCTTTGAGTAGTCAAGGCTATGGTTTTTCCAGTAGTCATGTATGGATGTGAGAGTTGGACTGTGAAGAAAGCTGAGTGCCGAAGAATTGATGCTTTTGAACTGTGGTGTTGGATAACACTTTTGAGAGTCCCTTGGACTGCAAGGAGATCCAACCAGTCCATTCTGAAGGAGATCAGCCCCGGGATTTCTTTGGAAGGAATGATGCTAAAGCTGAAACTCCAATACTTTGGCCACCTCATGCAAAGTGTTGACTCATTGGAAAAGACTTTGATGCTGGGAGGGATTGGGGGCAGGAGGAGAAGGGGACGACAGAGGATGAGATGGCTGGACGGCATCACTGACTCGATGAACGTGAATCTGAGTGAACTCCGGGAGTTGGTGATGGACAGAGAGGCCTGGCGTGCTGCGATTTATGGGGTCGCAAAGAGTCGGACACGACTGAGCAACTGAACTGAACGGAGTCTAGATCAATGGTGTGAGGTAAGGACTCTCAGATAGGCTGAGATCAAGGAGAAAATTCTTGATGGATCTATTATTCCTAAGCTAGGAATATTTCATAACATTGAATATTAAAATGAAATATTAAAATGTTTCATAATACTGAAAACATACAAAATACATTAATGTTTTATGACTTTTTGTTTTCAAATGTATACACATTATTCGTCTATGCTGGTGATCCCATTTGAATAAGTGCCACTGGATCACTAACAAAAATGGCTCAAATTTTAAGTTGTCATTTTGTATCCGAAATCTAAAGAAACAGACAACAAAAAGGGGTTACATAATATAGAAGAACAGAGAAATTGATTAAAAAGAACTATGCTTTCCAAATAATGCAGAAATATTGAAAGAAAGAAAATATTATTAGAAAAGGGAGCCCAATTTATACAAACTTGGATCACCAGCAGTGATATTGCCAAATAATTCTAGGCACACAATGGGATACTCTTCAGGAGGCTATCTGAATCCTACATTATCTGAAATAACAGGATGTCATAGAGACTCCTGGCTGTTCTTTTACTTAGCTTAAAAAATGATTGTCCCCAACAATCATAAATCAACAGGATTTTTTTCATTTTACCATACCTAGTAGCCTTTGAGTTAAAAGTTCTATTCATACAAATACTTACACAGAAGGTAAAATTTGAATAAACTTCACATTAAATGATGAACTAAATATATTCTTGTATTTGTCAGGCCCCAGTTGGCTAGCTAATAGTCAAATCAAAATCAGAATACTCATGAAAACCAAATGCAATCTAAAGAGCAACATCTTAATCCTATGAAATTGTCTCTGATTTTTTAATTGTAAAATTATGTTATTTTATTAGAATAATAAATAATTCATAAGGCATATATATGATAAAAATAAAATCTGTATCTCTGTCATTACAAAAAGCCACACTAAGTTAGAGCTTAATTTTCTTGCCCAAACTTTTCTCTACTGTTTTGTTGATCTGATCATTTATGGCCCTCAATCTGCATATGAATTTGACAGCATTTGTGAATGCTTTATGAGTTACTCAACAGCCTTTAAGTTGGATTTCTATGTTATATATAACTCCTCTGCAAAGTTGTTTGTTATGGGTCTAAAATTCATTTTCATACTAATGTCCTTGCATTATCTTTCCAGTGTCTAAGCATAATGTTCTCTGCCACCATTAAGTTTAATGAGAGCTGCTTGGCACAGTGATGAAAAATATTTCTTCTCTATAGAAAATTTTTTAGCCAGAGAAAAATCGTGATTGTGATTTTTTCCGGGATAGTGAACTTAATACAGTAAAATATCACTCCTCCAATAGATATTTTTTAAAGAGTAGTAAAGACGAAATAATCAGGATGCCTTCAATAATAAAAATATAAATAGCATATTCAAAATAATTTTTCAAGAGGTTCAAACCCATTTAATGATAGGTGAGAAGGAAGAATAGATTCATTCCCATTTCTTTAATTGAAAATTGTATGTCTCTTTTCAGGTTCATATAGCTAGATTCATGTGAACATAAATGTCACCAGATGGATCAGTGGTAAAGAATCCACCTGCCAATATAGAAGACTTGGGTTCAATCCCTGGGTCGGGAAGATCTCTCAGAGAAGGAAATAGCAACCTTCTCCAGTATTCTTGCCTGAGAAATCTTATGGACAGATGAGGCTGGTGGGCTATAGTCTTTGGCATTGCAAAAGAGGTGGACACAATATAGCAACCAAACAATAACAACAACATTGCCACCTGGGCTAAAATCATAAAGGAAATGCTAGTTTTCTTGCCACAAACAGAAAATAAGGGAAAAGGCACATAGTTTACTTTTTGCTAAGGTTTTTTCAAATGCATACATGAAAAAGGCCACATTAAATTTGTTAAATATGAGCAATGAACAAACATTAGCTTCAGTAAGCCACCTTATTCATTTCTGGTTGGAGAGAAGTATTAAAGAAAAGATTTAAATTAATAAAAGCAATAGCAATAACTACATACTGGAGTTGAATTACACCTGGAGGAGGGCATGGCAACCCACTCCAGTATTCTTGCCTGGAGAATCCCCATGGACAGAGGAACCTGGCGGGCTACATTCCCTGGGTCACAAAGAGTGGGACACGACTAAGCAACTAAACACAAGCACACTCTAAGGCAAGATCCAAATCAATCAGGTGAAAAATAGCAATTAAAACCTTACTACCACACAACAGAAAAACACTCTCATAAATTTAGGACTTTGTGGATATTTTAAAATGTTCAGCTTCTCCTAAACAAAATTAATAGCATAAAATGAAATATTTTAAATTACCTATGAATAATGTTATAATTATGAAAATCTTTGACCAGTTCATGAACTTAAAGTATGGGAGAAATTGGACATTTATTTAAAAAGAGGCAGAGGTATAAATAAACTGCACTAAAGCAGTGCAGGAAATGGATTTTTGAAGGATTTCAACAATTTTAACTCCATAACAATTAAGTATAATACTAAATGCAGGACTATAACTGTTAAATGATCTAATAAAATAGCTTTTGAGGGATTGAATAAAAATTATGGATGATACTATTGGATCATCTGGATGCTTTATTAGATGTTTGCTGCGTACCAGGTACATTTCCAGCCATTTGATTATCTTGTGTAACCCACATAGCATTCCTATGGGGTAGGTGCTCTCACTGTCTTTATTTTACACAAATAGGTGTGGCACTAGTGGTAAAAACCTGCCTGCCAATGCAGGAGACATAAGAGACATGGGTTTGATCCCTGGGTCAGGAACATTCCCCTGGAGAAGGAAACGGCAGCCCTCTCCAGTATCCTTGCCTGGAGAATTCCATGAACAGAGGAGCCTGGCAGGCTACAGTCTATAGGCTCACAAAGAGTCGGACATGACTGAAGCAACTTATCACAGCACAGCACAAAAGTCAAATAACACATTTTAAATAGCCAACAAATATCCTAAAGTAAGAGCGAAGTAAGTGGTATAAAACCAGTATTTGAAAGTGGAAATTTCAAAAACTGCCAGAGAAGCTTTTGAAGAAATTTAACTTCTCATAAACAATAGACACTGTATTTAAGTAATACATGTCAGTTACCTCATGTCTCTTGCAATACTTTATGAGTCAGGAATTTGGACTGAAAAACGATGCTTCTTCAAAAGATTTAACCAAAATGAGCACAATGAAGAGATTACTTACAGAGGTTTGGAAAAAATTGAAGGACCCAATGAAAGCTGGAAAAGCAGAGGGGATGAATGTAATGGATGCTGTGGTGTTTGGCCAAAACTGTCCTCCATGATAATTCATTCCTTCCCCTTTCCATGGAAACTGCGAGGCTGAGGACGCATGAAGATTATTCCCTGCGAAAGAAATCTACCTAATCTGAGGTTATTCTCCTGCCCTGAGCAGCCCGCAATCACTGGCAGGTCCTCAGGGAATGCAAAGACCCGGCCTGCCGCCTGCCAGTCAAACTTCTCTTAAAGGACATCTCAGCTGTAAAGCAAAGCCATGGTTGCCTCAGTATCAAAGAATAACTTGCTCTCTGTCTATTCCTATGTTCTTTCATCTCCTGAGTGCACATCCCAATAAAGTTCCTCCGTAGGAATATTCTCTCAGTATCCGTTTCCCAGGGAACTGATCTAAGATAACCAATGAGTTGCTACCATCACTGAACCTGTCTGGGCAAGTGGTTGAGGTGATAATGTGTTCTAGAAGGATGAGAGACACTCAAGAAGAATCTGTGCAGTGAGAGTGGTGCCTCACAGAGTGCATGATAGTTAGCACCTTGACGAGAAGACAAGAGGAAAATAAATATCCAGAATGTCCTTTATCTTTCTATTCTCTCATTTCTTGCCTGTGCCTTTTATTGGCTGATCCCAACTGAAAGAGGAGCTCAGGGAGCATGGGCAAAAAGCTTTATGAACTGTTTATGAAGTGTTTAGCCTTCTGGAGCACAGAGCAGGAAACAGAAAATAAGACATCAGATCTCAAGGGGAACTTCAAACTGAGGATAATCAGAACAACTTAGAAAACAAGTGACTTTGACATTCAGTCTCATATTATTTGAGTATGAGACTCACCAAAGTTTACAAACTGGTTAGTCTTGGTAAAACTGGATGCCTGCAGGAATAAAGTTATTTTAAATTAACAATAAAATGAAATAGAAATCTTTGAGTAATAGATAGGCAATAGTCTAGCTTTTGTCACTTTCCTCAGAAAAGCATCATGGTTTGGAAAATAACCTGACACTGAATCCAAATCTTTTATTATTACCCACCAAGTCAAAAGTTGGACAGCAGTCCAAGATGTACAAAAATGAAAGATGGATTTGGGGGGCCACAAAAGCTGTTATAGACAGAAGGATAGTCAAAAGACTACTTGAATAGATCTTCTTACCTCCTTCCAGAATTAACTTTTTAAACAATAATAAAACTTTTAAAATAATTTGCAAGTATTGTAATTTTTTTTGTTTCATTTGGGAGAATTAGGGGAATGAAAGATAAACAAGAGGAAAAGTTTTGAATCTATGAAATGATGCAGACAGACATAGCAAACACATTGTCTTAAGAAAAAACTTTTGGGACTTCTTTGTCAGTCTAATGGTTAAGACTCTGAGCTCCCAGCACAGTGGGTGTGGGTTTGATCCCTGGTTGGGGAAGTAAGATCAAGCATGCTGCACAACACAGTTTGAAAAAATATTTTCCTTTCCTGATAACATCCAATTTTACTTTTCATTAAATAATTTAAAGATAAACTCTTAAAGAATAGTAGTACTCAGTGAATTTATTCAATTTAATCATTTTCACCTTTCTTTAACTTCAACTCTATGTCTAATCTGAGATCATAACTTCTGTATACACACTCTCTGAATAAATGTGTTCTCTCTCACACAACCCAAAGGTATCCTATAGACGATGATGTGGGATATCTGTCTTGGATCTTTTGTCAGGAATAAAGAGGTGGCAGAGGATAAGATGGTTAGACAGAATCACCAACTCAATGGACATGAATCTGAGCAGACTCAGGGAGATAGTGAAAGACAGGGAAGTGTGGTAGGCTGCAGTCTATGGGAGTCACAAAGAGTCAGACAGGACTGAGAGATCGAACAACAATAGATCAGAAGAGGCTCCTTAACAGAGGTTTGGGCAGAAGTTCATACTGCATGCAAGTCCTTACTTTATCCTCTCTTTATTAACTAGAAAACATCTGAATTTTCTCAAGGATGGGTGCAAGCCACAGTTAACGTTGAAACATTCCAATTACACGTACATACTATTTCAATCATGTCTTGCGCATTAGTCATGGTTGAAATCTATTTTTTTTTTCTTAATCTGATGAGTTGGCTGCCTATGATACAATATTACCACTGAGAAGGCTAGAAGGGATGACACTTTCAGTGGAAGGTGATTACCAACAGAAGGGAACATAAGTGGGTAGGAGACTACCTTATGAACAACTTAAGTAATAAAGACAACTCAAGATCCTGAAATCCTACTCTTCTTCTGAGCAATCTTATTGGCCCAAGGTCACACTAAGGCAAGGCATGGCATCAAAAGCAAAGTTTGCTCTCATTGGTCAGATTAAGAGAATGTTAAAAGGACAAGTTAGTTTTCCCATGTGCAGAGGGCAGGTGACACTTTTGCTGAAATGGTTTGCTATAATTTGGGCTTGTCTGAGTTGGAAATGATCTGAGAAACCATAGATAACTTCGTTTATATTATACAAAGAAATAAAAACGGATGCCTAGGAATAAAGCCAAACAGTAAATAGTATGAAAGTGAACGTCATTCAGTCATATCCAACTCTTTGTGACCCCATGGACTGTATAGTCCATGGAATTCTCCAGGTCAGAACACTGGAATGGATAGCCTTTCCCTTCTCCAGAGGATCTTCCTAACCCAGGAATTGAACCCAGGTCTCCTGCATTGCAGGCAGATTCTTTACCAGCTGAGCCACAAGGGAAGCCCAAGTATACTGGAGTCGGTAGCCTATAACTGAGCCAAAACTCTAGCTTCCTAAAGTGTTTCCTGCCTTATAAGAAACCTCAGTCTGCAGTGAGCCCAATTATTGTACCAGAAGGTAACATCTCTTATACCAGAAGGTGAACATTCTGGACTCATGTCTTTATTTATAAAAAACTGACAGGATGACAGTCTCATATTCACTTCAATGTCTCTTACGATGACAAAATTAAACAAAGAATATTGACAGTTTTATAGATGATGAATTGTACACAATTATGAACTGTTATTACTTCTAATGGTATCTTATTCTACTCTTTTCCTGTGTCATGCATAGTGAGATGGGGTGTCGATTTCTCTACTTTTACTCATTGATCAGAAGGAAAAATGATAGGCTGGCTCCCCTTCTTGTAAAGATAAAAGGACTCATTTGTGGTTTGAAATCTCCTCTAGCAGAAGATAGAGGAATTCCCTGGTGGCTCAGATGGTTAAGAATCTGCTCACAATGCAAGAGATCTGGGTTCGATCCCTGGGTCGGGAAGATTCCCTGGAGAGCTAACCGATCCTGTATTCTTGCTTGGAGAATCCCGTAGACAGAGGAGCCTGCTGCTGCTGCTGCTGCTAAGTCGCTTCAGTTGTGTCCAACTCTGTGCGACCCCATAAATGGCAGCCCACCAGGCTCCCCCATCCCTGGGATTCTCCAGGCAAGAACACTGGAGTTGTTTGCCATTTCCTTCTCCAATGCATGAAAGTGAAAAGTGAAAGTGAAATCGCTCAGTCATGTTGGACTCTTCGCGACCCCATGGACTGCAGCCTACCAGCCTCCTCCTTCCATGGGATTTTCCAGGCAAGAGTACTGGAGTGGGGTGGCTACAATTCATGGGGTCACAAAGAATTGGACGCCACTGAATGACTAACATTCAGTTTTCACTTAACAGAATACAAAGAGCCATAATTCCTGCTCCTTGCTGATTGTACTGTACACCTCCACATATTTAATAGCTATTACTTAATGTTGTCTTCACTAAACCAAATCATACCTCTAAGCAAACATTTGGTCACCATTCAGCTAATAAATAAAAGTGCAAGATAGCACACAGTGGCTAAGTTTAGAGTCCAAATTAACCGAAAACACTTTTCCTGAAAAATATTATTTATATTCACAGGAATACACTAGCAGAGATGAATTAGAGGAAGGAAGGGGAAAAAGAAGGAAGGAGTGGGTAGAGGGAAGAAGGGGGATCTCTTCCCTGAGACACATCCTTTCTAGTTTAGGCCTGTATTTCTCTGACTCCAGACTTGCATAGATCTGTTAGACTATTTAATATGGCGTTGCACAAATAAGAAGTAAAATCATTGCTATCATCCCCAAACAGCTCCATATCTGAGCTCCATGTTTGTAAACTAAATATACTTTCCCCCTCTCATCCCCTCCCCCCTCTCCTCTTCATTTCTCCCCTGCTCTCCCCCATCTGTCCTTCAACTACGAAGTCCCTGATTCACTGGTACCTTGAGGACATATTCTTTCTTGGTCAGGTCAGTTAAAAACATGTGCAGATGTTCAAAACGTGATATATTTTATGAGTTTGACATTTTTACTGCATTTTTCCTCAGAAGTTAATTCAGTTTTACTGTTGAAGAAAACTGTCATTTTGCTGTACAAGAAAAAAAAAAAAAACACTTTGCTGTGAAAATGGCAACATTTCTCCCTAGGGCAAAGTGGTGGCTTGCAAATCCTCTCCAAAAGAAAACAGAGACGTGACATGAAGTCATCATTTTCACATGAGCTGCCTATTCGTCTTTCCATTTTTTTTTTTTGACAGAAGTGAATTTTATAAGTTCAAGGATAAAACAATTTCTGGGATAAGTCCTAGCTTTCTGAAAAATAGATCACAAGCTATTTTTGTTTTTAATATTCTGAATACAGGACTGAAGATAGAGCAACCACACTAGAGACTGACACAAATGGAAATATTAAACCTATCACCATTCTAAGAATTCATTTGAAGAAGTATAGTACGTAGCAAGTTATTTACTCTTTTGATCTCATTATATCTCATTATTCTTCTTCTCATAAAAAAAAGACATTACCTTTAAATTGGGTTATATTAAAGACAGAATTTGGTACGCCTATTACTGTGGGCTAAGTGATATCTCTCAAACTAAAAAAATAATGTCAAAATCCTAATCTCTGTACCTAGAGTATTACCTTGTATAGCAAAATATATGATTAAAGTATGCTCTTGAGAGGGAGAACACAGGTTTGCCAGATGGGTCCTACATGCAATCATACATATTCTTATATGAGAGAGACAGAAAAGGAGACAGAACTCAACCATCAAGGCAGAGATAGAGAGTGATGTGACCACAAGCCAAAGAGCCGCTGAAGCCACGGGGAGCTGAAGGAGGCAAGGAGCACAGAAATCCTTAAACCCCTTGGAGGCAGCTTGGCCCTGCAGCACCTTGTTTTCAGACTTTTGGCCTCTAACACTGTGAAAAATTTAATTTCTGATGTTTAAAGTCACTAAGTTTGTGTTAATATGTTACAGCAACTCTAGAATACTAACACACTCAATAAATAACGGTTTAATGAAGATAGTTCACTTAAATGATGACTGAAATTTAAGCAGAGCCTACCAAAAACCTCTTACTATAAGATTCAAAAAGAAGTAACTGAATTTATAGCTCTTAGGTTTTACACTTTGTATAATCTCTATCAAGACCTATTTGTTTATTCCAACTGTCCCTTGGTGATTGAAAACTTGCCCTTGGATTGCGGCTGAAGTTATGCCATGTCATGTCTTATCCCTTCTTAAATATCATGTTTCAGACTTCCTCAAGGAAGATTTCTTTCCTACATGTATGAAAATAATGTTTCACTCTATTCCATTTCATATTTATTTACTCCGATGATGCTATGTTAATTTTCATTGTGATCAAAGCAGTTTTAAATCAGTTTTGTTCTTTTAAATGTGTCAATATAATTGATTCCTTTGATATTCCCTATATTTGATATATCTTTCTTTTCTCTAGAGGCTAGCAAATTATGTTAAGTGCTTGTTGACTAAATGGCAAATAAAAACATTTCTGTTTAAGCCTTTATATCTCAATTCCTTATTCCAGTAGTCATACCTAGAAATTACAAATGCAAAGTGAAAACCAATTGTGTAAAATGTCTATTCGGTAGAACAAAAGTATAAATCAGAATATGGCAGAATTCTGAGACTTGGGATGGAAAAGAAAATTATTTGTGACCACATTGTTTATGGCCTCTATCCTCTTTAGCACTGAATGGATAAATTAATATGTGAAAACAGAAGACTTTCAATATAGGAAACATTTCATTCCATAAGCTTTCAACTTTCTGGATTTGTACAATCTACATACCCCAAAGGTCCCAGACAGTACTTTAAGAATCCTTGTTTTACTATATGCCATTTGGCTACTGTTCTGTACAATTATTACTGTAATTTCAAAAAGTGTACCTAGGAGCAAATTAAAAGACAAAGGTGGGAAGTTCAAGTGTTAAAAAAACTCTTTTAACCTACTGAAGGCTGTCCTGGGTGATATCCAAAAAAGTCTTGCTCTTATAGATCCTTGTGTTGAGGGTATTGATTTCCTCTGAACAGTAGTCAATTACAAGATATGAACATGAGTTGACTTTATTTCCTTTGGCTCACTATTCCACATTCTTGAAACTCCTTTTATTCCAATGTCCACTAACCAATAATTCCATTTTGCTGACAAAATAACTTAAAATCTATTATATAATAAAGGATTGGGTTTCAGGAAACACAGCATCTACTTGATATTTAGAGCAAGATGGCTCATAGTCTTTTATTTTTTGTCCTTCTTCAAGGTAGTTGATATAAAGGTTAACTCCGTATTTCAGAATGTTTAAAAGGGAAGTAAGTGATAAGATACTTGACATGGAAGGCTCCCAAAATAGAGGTCATTGTCAAAAATTCTCACGGCTAGCTTGGGTATCTTTGCAGAGAAAGTGGAAATGAAACCACTGGTGAAACATTTGGACAAATGAAAGGATTTGTCATTTAGAAGTCATGAAATCTCCAGCTTCAGAAAACTATAGAGGTCATTCTGGACAAACCCTTCCACTTTATAGAGAAAGAAATTGAAATAATGCTCTCAGCTTTTACTTTCAACTCTTAGAGCTATAGATCCAATCCTATATACAAATGGGTATAGTCAAGAGGTAATTCATTCCTAAATCAGACATTAAACACTTATTAAGCCTCAGATACTCTGTAAGGGTTGGGAAAATAAAAACTAATAAATACCCAGTCTCTGTTCTTAATGAGCTTACTCTCTGTTAGAGATCAAAAGGGAAATATAAATAGAAATAACAGCAATCACTGTGCTATAGGAATAACTGGGATGTCTTTAGATTATAATGCAGATTTTAAGTAGGAAAGGTGGAGAGAATAAAAGACAGAGAGGAACATGGATAAATGCACATAGGTCAAACCCTCCTTGTCACGTTTTCTTTATTAACAAATTCTTCAACTCATCTCTCTTTCTGTACTATGCCTCTCTTGGATCTCTCTTCCATTTAGCCTTTTTCAGCTGTTACTTAGTGATTGACAGTTTACATCATATTCTAAATCTCTATCCAAAAGTTTTCTCCATCTTCTACCCTGGCTGTAACTTGGCTATTCTCTTAGGATAAATTACATCTCTTGCTTCCTTCTTGGGTGGAATCTATTCTCATACGCTCCAAGTATAACAGAATAAAGAGGATATGCCAGTGTCCTTTACGCATTTATCACTGCCTCCAGAATCTGTCACAATTTTTCATCTTATTGGAATATGAAAACAGAATGGAGACTGACACCATGTTCTGCCTGCCATCCTTATCCAATAAACCATTGATGTTTCTCTTACTGATTCTGGGCTATCTCTTTGGTCTTGAAGTTGGGCAAGCACCTGGCTGTTGCTCTTTGGGGTGCAGCTCAGAACACGACAGCTTCCACCTAAAGGACTATATGCATTTTGCTCTCTCTGCCCCATGTCTTGCCCCTCATCTTTGCAGAACTGGTTTTTTCTTGTTCTTTGGGTCATGCCTAAATACCTCTCTCTCTCAGAGGAGACTTCTTTAGCTTCTCATTTTAAAGAGGTCCCTCATTTCCCCAGTCATTTTCTGAAATAGCACTGCCCAACAGGACTTCCTGTGTTAGAAAGGTTGGAAGTGTCCTATAACAAATGTTGATCAATACAGTAGCCAAGATCCAAGCCATATGTGGCTACTGAGCCGAGGAACTGTATTTTTCATTTTATTTAATTTCAATTTATGTTAATATGAACAGTCCCATGTACAGTTCTATAACATCACCATATTTTCCTTTTCTCAGTGCACTAATAATTAGACAACTTGGTGATCTCTTAGTTTTTTATCCTCCCACTTTAGTGACTAGTTATTCCTCTACTCCCATAAAAATACATAAATACAGTATATGGCAACAATTTAAAACCAAAAGTGACATATTTTATATTGATTATTTGTTGAAATGATAACATATTGGATATATTGGGTTAAATAAAACATATTATAAATTTAATTTATCTATTTATTATTTCATCATTTAAAGTGGCTACTAGAAACTTTAAAATAATATGTGTAGTTTTTGTTTTATTTCCTTTAAACAATGTTAATCTAGTCCTTTCTGTTATTTCCCTTCAATTAATCTTAATTACTGAAACAGACAAGTCAAAATAAAGCTGTATATTTATTTTTATGTTTATATCAATTGCAGTTATTTTTATAATTATAAACATGTATATTATTTGGGAAGATTATTTTAATTTCAAACTACTTTCCCTGTGAACTTAACATGTTATGAATTAGTAGTATTATGTCTACTAGAGTCTTCTTCATAAAGTCCATTTTGTTAGACATTAATATATATTTCGTGGTAGATTGGACTATCACTTAAATTCTTGCTCTTTCCCTCATAATTGGATCACGTATCCACACCATCATCTATGCACTGTCCTCCCAGTGTGGTAACAGTACACTCCTTAGTCTATGGGATATGATTTGGCCAATGAGATCTTAGCAGACATAATGCAAGCTGAAGTTTGAAAAGGATTTGCATAATTGAACTTGAAAGGATGAGTACAGAAGAGAGATGAGAGAATTTTAGAGTGAAGCTAAGTTGTAACAGTTATGCCAAGTGGAGATCCGTCAGCTCCCAGTTGTAAAGGGAATCCAAGGGAGATAACAAGAGCTGCTCAGCTGATCCTTCAGCTTACAGGTAGATTCTTAAGTTAAATTTAAAAATTATTATCAATTGCTGATAAGTTTGGTGTTTTTTTACTTTCCTGGTTTTGTGTCCTTGATTCATTGACATACAGATTTCCTTTGGATAATATTGCCTGATATGTGTTTAAAATTGTTAAAACAAAAAAGAGGCATGTTCTTATGTTTTAGGTTTTTTTTCTCACAATTAGCTGTAATTTAAAACTCTGGCCTAAAATATATTTTACTTTTTTAGCAAATCCATATTCATTGATCATTCTTACTGGCAATTATTCTCTTTTTGGGGGACTTTCAAGTAGTAAAGAATCTGCCTGCCCATGCAGGAGAAGCAAGAGACACGGGTTCAATCCCTGGGTCAAGAAGATCCTTTGAAGTAGGAAATGGAAATCCATTCCAGTATTGTTACCTGAAAATTCCATGGACAGAGGACATTGAAGAGCTACAGCCCATGGGGTCACAAAGAGTTGGACATAACTGAATGTGCACTCAGGGATGAGGGATCCATTTCTTTGCTAATAGTGATAAAGCCCCTTTGGTCCATTTTCATTTGTTGAATGCATCAAGTTTCTTTCCCCTAGAAATTTTACACTTCCTTTGCGTTCTGCATGCCATGCTTTTCCTCCTACTGATTTTTAAATTTTCTATCAGGTCACGGTTAGTCTAAATATTATTTCCTATATGAGTGTTACCCTAATTATCAAACCAAAAAATGTGGCCCACTTTAATTTTTCTATAGTAGCATTTCATAATTTCTTAGTTTATAAAAAGAGATGTATTTTTCTTTCTCCCTGCCCAATTAGACTTTAAGTTCCCTGAGAACACTCCCATCAGGTCTCTATGTTATGACTGAAGGAACATATAAGTCCATTATATACAGTTGAAGGCATTGTTTTCAGTTGCTGTTATACCTGGATCTCTTAAAAACATAAACAACTGTTGATATTTTCAAATATTACATACTATGACTTCAATAGTTTTTCACTGAAAAACATATTCTTATTTGTTCCCAGTCTCTTAGATAGATTCTAGACATATATAGGGAGCTTCTTGATAGCTCAGTTGGTAAAGAATCCACCTTCAATGCAGGAGATCCAGGTTTGATTCTTAGATTGGGAAGATTTGCTGAAGGGATAGGCTACCCACTCTAGTATTCTTGGGTTTCCCTTGTGGCTTAGCTGGTAAAGAATCCATCTGCAATGTGGGAGACCTGGGTTAGATCCCTGGGTTGGGAAGATCCCCTGGAGAAGGGAAAGGCTATCCACTCCAGGATTCCAGACTGGAGAATTCCTTGGACTGTATAGTCCATGAGGTCACAAAGAGTCAGACACGATTGAGCAACTTTCACTTTCACTTTAAGTAATGAATAAAGTAAAAAGTGTCAAAATTGAAGGAAAAAAGTGTGTAAAATCTGCTTATAAGTAGGTAGATTAGATCTATGTCTGGAAGTGAAAATGAAAGTCACTCAATTGTGTCCAACTCTTTGTGACTCCATAGACTATACAGTCCGTGAAATTCTCCAGGCCAGAATACTGAAGTGGGTAGCCTTTCCCTTTTCCAGGAGATCTTCCTAATCCAGGGATCAAATCCAGGTCTCCCTCATTGCAGGTAGATTCTTTACCAGCTGAGCCACAAGGGAAGCCCTTCATTACTTAATGGTACCACAAACCAAGCAAATAAGCACAGAAATTAAAAGTGAAAAAACTAAAAATTTTTGGCTTATGTACTTGGGTGAGTAGCACTTTTTTAACATTGCTGTTGTTCAGTGGCTAAATGATGTCCCACTTGTTGCAACCCCATGGACTGCAGCACACAAGGCTTTCTTGTCCTTCACTATCTCCCAGAGACTGCTCCAACTAATGTCCACTGAGTTGGTGATGCCATCCAACCATCTCATCCTCTGCTGCCCCCTTCGCCTCCTGCCCTCAATCTTTCCCAGCATCAGGGTTGTTTTCAATGAGTCAGCTCTTTGCATTGAGTAGCTAAAGTTATTTCTTGGATTTTTAATGTAGTACAGTATAGGAAACTTATTGGTGTGGGATTAACTGTTTTTGAACAACTGAATTTAATTATATGTGTAGTATCAAGTGGACAAATTGATAAAAGCCCTGAATTCAAGGGAATGATTAAAGATACATACTAGAAAATCATCAAAGTTTTGTATCATAGGTATTGAAGTGATAAGAATAATGGAGATTGAATGAAGAGGAATGGAAACTGGAAACACTAAAAAATGGTAAATAAAGAGGAACATGGTAGATGAAAGGTAGATAAAGAGGAGCTAGAGAAAGATATGGTGGTTCAGTGATAAGAATCCACCTGCCAATGCAGGGATGTGGGTTCAATCCCCAGGTTGGGAAGAGCCCCTGGAGAAGGACATGGGAACCCACTCCATGTTCTTGCCTGGAAAATACCATGGGAAGAGGCACCTGGCAGGCTACAGGTCCATGGTGTCTAAAAAGAGTCAGACATAACTTAAACAAAAACAACAAAGAGAAAGATATAAGGAAGGAACCATTCTAAACCAGAAAAGCAAGGTACCATGAAACTCAAGAGAAATTGTTGTTTCAATCCAGAGAAAATGACCAATAGTCTTAGAAACTCTAAAAATAATTATTAGAAAAGCTGAAAGAAGACCATTAGATTTGACAATTAGGAAATTGTGGGTGACTTTAGGCTGAAGACCTCCATGGAAAGATGCAAGTGAAAGCTTGATTGCAGTGGGCTGTGGATTGAGAATGGGAAGAAAATCATTTCCAAGTAATGTTTGAGAAACTTGAGATAAGATTAAAGATTATCATTAGAGGGGAATACAAAACTGAAAAAGTTATTGCATGGTCAGGCCACTCAAGATGGCTGTTCTCTTGCTCTGTAAATCCCCTGCTTGACCAGTCCCTGTTTTATGTACATCCCACCCATATGAAGATCTGCCCCTTGCCCCAGCTAGTAATTGTTCTAAACCTTAGGCTAGAACAGCTCCTTGTGCTAGTTTATTAAAGGGAAATAGCTGCTCTCTTGATAGTTGTTAATCTGAGGAGCTGTGAAGGATGGGCCCCAGTGGCTGGTTTCCCTGGTCACTGATGAGCCAACCTGATATCAATTCCCCCTATAAATGGTAATCTCCTCCCCTGAGTGGAAGATGCCTTTCATGTTCTGCCTACCATCTTCTATACAAAGTGGGGTGTTATTCCAGAACCTTTTGTTTCAGGCATATAGTATCTCCATCAAGTAAACTATTGATGTCTCTGGGTTCTTTCCTTGGTCTCAAGTCTGAGCAACTACAACATTTACAGGTCTATGGAGTGCAACCCGACAGCAGTTTTTTTTTAAGTTATTTTACCATTATTCATATTTCATGACATTCCTAAACCAACAAAAGATTTCCAAACACTTTCTGGATTATACATAGCTTCCTTTTGATATGTTGTGAGAGGTTTGCCTAACAAATAGGCAATTTTTGGCTTTCTGTATTTCTGTTCATTTCAAATAATACAGATAGTCAGATTCTACACAACAAACCAAACTGGCCATTAAGACAATAGATATTCCATATGGGCTGTTTTGAGAACTAGTGGGTTTCATCATCATGACACAGACTATGGCTCCAACACTTGCTCAAAGTCACATGCAATCTGTATAATTGGTATTAGAACTCCTGAGCTCCTGAAAGTTAATCACATCTACCTCAGTCTTTGCTGGGTATAATCCCACTCCCTAATTTAGGGACCATTCTATTGAGTCACATGCCTACAGTTATTCTTTGATATTTGACCTTTTATGACAGGTAGACTGTATAGGTCAGCTAAGACATAGTTTAATGAGAGTGAAGAAATTTTAGTGGAATCTGATAACTGATTTCCTGTTAATAATACTAACACTGTCAGATGCACTTTTTTTTTTTTTCCAGAGGAAGAATCCATATTGACATGAAAATAGAGATAATCTCTGGCTTCTGATAACACTTGAGTGTCCTAGACTAATGCCTGAGATCTTTAAGAAAAAAAAACACTTGATATTAATGGTTAACACAATTTTCAGATTTGGGGTCACTATATTCAGGCCCAGGGTCTTGATCTTTTAAGTGGCTGTAATTAACCAGTGGTCTGATGTGTGCCTGCCAGAAAGTTTCACTGATTTCCTTGGCAGTATTGTTTGATCAGCTTGTTGGATTGTGTCCAGTTTATTTGGCAGAAATTTTGTAGATCCATGCTGTGTCCATTATCTCTCCTTGACAATGATTTAGTCTTATTGTAAGAGTGTCAAAGCTGGTGATTATGCTAGGCTCACTCTTCTTAGATTTGGAAGAATTGCTTCAATGTTACATGAGCTCACATTTAACTGTGTAGCTACATGCATAAAAAATTCTTTATAACAACACAGAAACCATTATTTATCCTTTGTGCGTCTGCATGTGTATATGTCTGTATGTTCATTAATATTCTTAGTACTCCAATAGAACGTGAACTTTAAAGGTAGGGCTATGGTAGGAAGTGGTTCTGTAGCCTTTAAGGATCTATTGAACATTTATTTGTTCATGTTATCTACTAATTTAATAGGACTATTATATGCAAGTTGATGGATATATTCTCTGAATATAGAAAATGAATGAGACATAGCACCAGCCTTTAAGGAGCATATATAGTCAGGGGTGCTATAAGCGCCATTCTCTGAAAACATAACAAATCACTATGCTGAAGAATAATTGTAAGTTTTCTTCTTATAAGGCTTTTTTTTTTTTCTTAGTCTTTTGGGCTGCTACAACAAAAATACCATAGATTGGGCTTCCCTCATAGCTTAGTTGGTAAATCATCTGCCTGCAATGCAGGAGATGGGTTTGATTCCTGGGTCGGGAAGATCCCTGCAGAAGGAAATGACAGCCCATTCCAGGATTCCTGCCTGGAGAATCCCATGGACAGAGGAGCCTGGCGGGCACAATCCCTGGGATTGCAAGAGGTGGCGACGACTTAGCAACTAAACCACCACCACCACCAGGGATTTTGTAAATAATAGAAATTTATTTCTCACAGTACTGGATATTAAGAAGTCCAAGAACAAGACATTGGCATATTTGGTGTCGAGTAGGGCCTATTTCCTCAACCATAGACACCTTTTCACTGTGTCCTCACATGGCAGAAGGTGCTAGGGAGCCCTGTGTGATTTCATAAGGGTATTATAATTTTGTTCAGAAAATATATCTTTCCTTGAGAAAAAACATCTGTTACCTTAATTCTTAATCCTATTCCATTATAATTTTAGAGTTCCTGGTTTTGACCTGGGCCCAAAGGAGAATTCAGTTCAGTTTAGTCGCTCAGTCATGTCCAACTCTCTGCGACCCCATGGACTGCAGCATGCCAGGCCTCCGTGTTCATCACCAACTCCCGGAGTTTACTCAAACTCATGCCCATTGAGTCAGTGATGCCATCCAACCATCTCATAGTCTGTCATCCCCTTCTCCTCTAAAGGAGAATTAGTCAATTAAAAACCCCATGAGACATACAATAAATAAAACTATATGGTATGATAGAGGTAGTAAGGGTTAGAATACATGTTTTATGGGGAAAAAATCAAATAATGTGTTTAATTGAATTATTAGGAAGGCCAGTGAATAAGGATTTGTGCTTGGGTTATAATTGTAAATAAGATACTGATTGTTGGCATCATTAAGAAAGTGGTATTTAAGCAAAATTTGTAGGTGAGGAGATAATAACCCATCAGAATTCAGACTAAAGCCAGTAACTGACAAGACTCTAAGGTGTGAGTGTGAGAGATGTTTGGCAAGTTAGAGAACCACAGGTAGGCCACTGAGATAAGGCACATTATGATTAACATGTGTGTCAGTTATGAGTGGGGCACAGGGTGCCAGATGAAACATTGATTCTGAATGCCTCTGTGACAGTGTTTCCCAAATGCATCTGAATTGGTGAACTTGCTAAATTGATTGCCCTCCTCAATATGATTGGGAATCATCTAATCCATTGAGGGCCTGAATAAAACAAAAGGTAGAGGAAGGAGGAATTGGTCCCTTTACTTTCCTGCCTCACCACTGGAACTGGGACATCTTGTCTCATCTTCTGCCTTTGAGCTGGTTTTTACATCATCAGCACCCCTGATTCTCAGGTTTTCAGACTCAGACTACCGGCTTCTGTGAACATTAGCTCATAGGACTTCATCTCCATAACTGCATTGGCCAAGTCCTCATCATAATCATATGCCAATCCCATTGCTGTTTCTCCAGAGAGCTATGACCAATACAAAGAGGCAGGGAAAAAGGAAGCAAGAGTGAGAGGTCAAAGAAGTATTAATAATCGGGGCCAAAAGGTGTAGCAGTAGCCTTGTAGGTACCGTAGAGTCTTCAACTTTTCTTCCAAGTGAGACAGGGGAACAAATTCAGAGGTTCTCAGTAGAGGAGTGACATCAGCTAATTTGTGTTTAAAAGGAAATTTTTGCTTGTTGGGTTTAAAACAAACTGTAGAGAAAAGAGGTGTTGAGGCAAGGACATAATAAGAAAATATTGCAAAAACCTTCTCAAGGCGTGATCGTCAGCTCTGGTCTCTATCATGGAAATTACCATATAAAATATGTTCTTTCTCTGCTGTAGCTAGTAATAAAGATAGCAGAGGAAAGCTAAGTTAAATAAAAGTTCTTCATAATTGTCCTGTCACTTAGTTAGGGATGCTATGTGCCAAGCTGTTGGCTAAGCTGTTGTAATATGGTGTATTATAAAATTCTTTAAGGCGTATATTTTACCTCCAGTTTATAGAAGAGGAGTCTGGGTCAGAAAGCAAATACACTGAAGGAAACATGACTCCACTACCTTCTGTGCTTCTTTGGCTCTGTGGAGTAACAATGAATATCACATAATTATGCAGAGAGATCAGTGAATTTGTGAATGTAACCTTTTTTTTTTTTTTTTTTTCAGTAAAGCTTATTCCCTGGATTGGAACTTTTTGTTTCATACTGCCCAAAAGCCACGGTGATAGTCATGATCAAAATTGAGCAATATTTAACACCACATGACCATAGTCTCCTGCCAAATTATCTACCAAGTTAAGATTTAGAAGTATAATAATCCAAAGAATTTCTGTCATACCCATGGTCATTTTTTATTAGATCAAATCCATAACAAAACTGCTGTGAGTCAAAAACAACTTGTCATCTGTGTCTCAGGCTTAGGGACATAGTGGGATCAGGCCTTGATCACCAAGGATCTCAGGCACTCAAAAGTGGGCCTGGGTTTTCCTATGAAAAATTAAATCATTGAATAAAAATCTTGACTCTTGTGGCCAAACAAAGTAAATAACCTCAATAACAATATGACAATTATTTATAAATGGAATTTAGAAGAATGACAATTTTATCTTTGCCTCATTTTTGAAGCAAATTATAAACTTTTTTAATGCAAAAATCAATGTATTATATTTTACATTTATTTCCCTGTAAAGTGTTTTCATATATTTGCTGACAAATGCTGAGAAAAAGAGGAGAAATGTAAAAGTTGGCTTTCAAAAGAAAGTATTGACCTTTTTATCCTTGGACAATGATGACAAGAATTGTGAAATTACTGATAAATAATCATCATAGTGAATAGGAGAATATAAAATAGAGAGCAGAAAGCCAATTGCCTCATTAAAGAATCAACAACATAATGTATTAATTCAAAGCTAGAAGGAACTTCAAGTGATTTATGCCATACAATTGGGCTCGTTTCACATGCTAGTACGGTAATGCTCCAAATCTTGCAAGCTATGCATCAGCAATATGTGAACCAAGAACTTGCAGATGTTTAAGCTGGGTTTAGAAAAGGCAGAGGAACCAGAGATCAAATTGCCAGCATTCATTGGATTATAGAGAAAGAAAGGGAGTTCCGGGCAAGCATCTAGCTCTGCTTCATTGATTATGCTAAAGCCTTTGACTGTGTAGATCACAACAAACTGCGGAAAATTCTTAAAGAGGTGGGAGTACCAGACCACCTTACCTGTTTCTTGAGAAACCTGTATATGGGTCAAGAAGCAACAGTTAGAACCGGACATGGTACACCTGACTATTTCAAAATTGGGAAAGGAGTAGGTCAAGGCTGCATATTGTCACCCTGCTTATTTAACGTATATGCAGAGTACATCATGCAGAATGCTGGGTTGGATGAATCACAAGCTGAAATCAAGAACGCCAGGAGAAATATGAACCACCTCAGATATGGAGATGGTACTACTCTAATGGCAGAAAGTGAAGAGGAACTAAAGAGCCTCTTGATAAGGGTGGAAGAGGAGAGTTGAAAAACTGGCTTAACTCTAAGAAACTAAAACTAAAAAAACTAAGATCATGACATCCGATTCCATTAGTTCATGGCAAGTAGAAGGGGAAAAGTGGAATCAGTGGCAGATTTTATTTGCTCTAAAATCACTGCAGATCGTGTCAGTAGCCACGAAATTAAAAGACATTTGCTCCTTGGAAGGAGAGTTATGACAAACCTAAACAGTGTATTAAAAAGCAGTTACATCACTTTGCCAACAAATTTCCATATAATCAAATCTGTGGGTTTTTTCCAGTAGTCATGTATGGATGGGAGTGTATGTGTGTATAAAAATTGCTCAGTTGTGTCTGACTCTGCAACCCCATGGACTGTATAGTCCATGGAATCCAGGTCAGAATACTGAAGTGGGTAGCTTTTCCTTCTCCAGGGGATTTTCCCAACCCAGGAATTGAACCAAGGTCTCTGGCATTACAAGTGGATTCTTTACCAGCTGAGCCACAAGGGAAGCTCAAGAATACTGTCGTTCCTCCAGTGGATCTTCCTGACCTAGGAATCCAACTGGGGTCTCCTTCATTGCAGATGGATTCCTTATCAATTGAGCAGTCAGGGAAGCCCAGTGAAAGTTGCTCAGTCATGCCTGATTCTTTGCAATCCCATGGACTGTAGCCTGCCCCACTCCTCTGGCCATGGGATTCTCCAGCAAGAATGCTGGAGTTTCCATTTCCTTCTCCAGTGGATGTGAGAGTTGGACCATAAAGAAGGCTGAGCACCGAAGAATTGATGCTTTCGAACTATGGTGTTAGAGAAGACTCTTGACAGTCCCTTGGACTGCTAGGTTACCCAATCTAATTAATCCTAGAGGAATTTGACCCTGTTTATCATTGGAAGACTGATGCTGAAAATAAAGCTCCAATGCGTTGGCCACCTGATGCGAAAAGCTGACTCTGGAAAAGAACCTGATGCTGGGAAAGATTTAAGGTTAAAGGAGAAAGGGGTTGCAGAGGATGAGAGGGTTAGATAGCATCTTCAACTCAATGGACATGAATTTGAGCAAACTCCTAGAGACAGTGAAGGACAAAGGAGCATGGTGTGTTGCAATCCCTTGGGTCAAAAAGAGTCAGACATGACTAAGCAATTGAACAACAATAGCAAAAGTCTTTTGTGCATTTTTTCACTGCAAAAATAAAATTGAAACCTCCTTTAAATGACTGCAAGTTTCAAACAAATTCTTAATTGAGTAGATGGTAAGTTAGCCTAGTTCTGACACCAGTACTACTGCATAATTAGAATAATGGCTTTGTGTTGCTTTTAATTTCTTAACACTTGAGATATTTTTGTGCTGAGATTCTGTATCTTTCACATTTGCCCCTCAAATATAAAAATAATGGGATAATATATGTTGAAAAAATACATAGCTTATATTTTGCTGTTTAATTTTTGCCAGTTAAATGTTTTTGTGTTTCCAGTCTTTTCTCCTCCCAAAGTGGTTTAGGTGACATTTTTGAATGTGGAAAAGAACCAACCTTGAAATGTCCCCATTCATCTAGATACCATCCTCTGTGTGATTTAACTCTGCTGTGCTCCAAAATAACTCTGAGTAATTGGTGTCTCCTAGCTCCTATTAAGTGTCAAATTAATCTGTATTATCACTGGAGAACTTTGTGAATTGCTTATAAAATCTAAAGAGAAGGCAAACTATTTAGATTATATTCTTTTGCTTTCACATGATCATTTTCCATGAGTAATTTCCTTATCACAATCCACCAAGGAGAAATTCTTCTCACTCTGCTTAATTTAATTACTCTCTTATCCCCATATAGAGCATAGAGGGTGGGAATGCTGGTGAGGGATATTTGTGCTTAAGACCTAATTGACTTGGCCTTTACCCATGTGATAACTTTGTGGTTTGAAGATAGAGGAAAATCAATCAGTTTTACATACCTATAGCTATCTCCATGGTTTTCAACTAGGGGCATAGTTATCCCTCAGGGGATATTTGGCAATGTCTGGAAACCTGATTTAGTTTGTTATAACTGAGATATGGTACTGGCATCTAGTGGGTGGAGGCCAGAAATTCTGCTAAAAATTCCACAATGCACAGAACAACCCTCCTGCAACAAATAATTCACTACTCAAAATAAAAATTTGCTGACATTGATAAATCTTGGTATGATTTAAATTGGAAATTTCCCCTTCTCCATTACACCCAACATTTTGGTCTTTCAGAAATATGACTACAAAGTGAAGTTTGTAAGAATCCAGTCTTAGACAATTCTGAATTTTGTGGTGTCTCAATGAAGCAAACTTTAAAAAAAAAAAAAAAGTTGTCTGACTTTTTAAAAGCATGTTTGTATGACACATTGCCAATTACACATCACAAAGCATCATCAGAGTCTTTCCCAAAGTCTCATAAAATTTTCACCTTACTATATATGTCTATCACATAATAGGAGAAATAAAAATCCTGGAGAATCTAAAGTATGCTAGGTTACTATGCAAGTTTTTAAATAACAGCTTTCTAAAGAGGCTATGTTTTTTGGACCAAGATCAGGAGTGAGTAAACTTGTATTACCTTTCCCCTACCTAGAGTTAATGGAGAATTGAAAAGGAAGTCTTTGGACTGTCTGATATATTAACTGAAGATGTGGACAGTTTTATTTTTTCTCATGCCATCAGTGTCTCCAGAGCCCTTCCTCCAGCTAGTCATCAAGATTTGGGTTAATGATGGGTTGCAATGCCCTCCTGCTAACTTGACTGATGTCATTTAAAAGTTACCTCCCTATAATAGCTAGTGACATGGCTCCATTGAGGCCATCATTGAATCCAATTAAAAATCTTATTTCTTCCTTGCTGCGAGAGAAATCAGGAGCCTGGCCCTTTGTTCTGAAGTTGCTACACCACAGGGTTTTATGGAAGGTGCATTTGACACTGTCTGGTCTTTAGGCAGGCATGTATGCAAAAATCCCTCAATCCCCAAGACCCAACATTGGTCATTCTTTCATGTCAAGATTCATAGGTAAGTTATTCTCATCCTAATAAAAAGTAAGATGACAACAAATAAAGATGCACAAAAACAGCACAGACAGTCATGTCTCATTGTAGACATTCAGAACTTTTGCTGAAAACAGTATTTTCTATGTTAGAAGGAAAAATGACTGGTAAAATAGATCAATTCAGTTCAGTCGCTCAGTTGTATCCGACTCTTTGAGACCCCATGAATCGCAGCACACCAGGCCTCCCTGTCCATCACCAACTCCCGGAGTTCACTCAGACTCATATCCGTTGAGTCGTTGATGCCATCCAGCCATCTCATCCTCTGTCGTCCCCTTCTACCTCCTGCCATAAATCCCTGCCAGCACCAGGGTCTTTTCCAATGAGTCAACTCTTCTCATGAAGTGGCCAAAGTATTGGAGTTTCAGCTTCAGCATCAGTCCTTCCAATGAACACCCAGGACTGATCTCCTTTAGGATGGACTGGTTGGATGTCCTTGAAGTCGAAGGAACTCTCAAGAGTCTTCTCCAACACCACAGTTCAAAAGCATCAATTCTTCAGCCCTCAGCTTTCTTCACAGTCCAACTCTCACATCCATACATGACCACTGGAAAAACCATAGCCTTGTTAGGCAGGAGTAAACTTTTACAAATTGCAGGTATGCCACACTTTACAGTATCATTCCTGATTACAAAAGTAACTTTGGAAGAGGTGTCAAAGCAGAATTCAATGTGATAATATAATTAAATACATTTTCAATAAGTCAGCACTTATTTTAGTTGCATTTTCCCCTTGGAATGGGAACTGTGTAGGCAATTAGTTTAAATTAGGCTACATAGGGATATTATTTGTATAACAAAATAAGTTTCTCTTTGTAATTAAATTTAATGGTGTTGCACTGGAAAGAAACTGAACAAGTTCCTAAGAACATTCATTGCTGTCATCACTGAGATTTCTGAGATACATGGTTGCTAGTCATTTTGCATCTTCCCTGACATGGTTTGCATTTCACCGTACTAAGCAGATGCTTCTAGCTGCAGATCTAAATCACCTTTTTCTGACATTCAACTAAATTCCAATGTTTCTGAAGTTTTTTCATGTTAGTACAACCTTGTTTTGATTTTAATCCTCCTAAAAGAATGTGAAAAATGCATTCTTCTAATTAAAACTTCTAGTTATCTTATGATCTGCATATGCACAAGAATTTAAGATGAAAACTTTTGGACAATTCATGTATTTTTAGCCCTTCTTCATGAACTAATCAGGACCTATATATACAATGTTTGCACACACATTTATGTGCAACATAATAGATTATTACATGAGCGTGCACTATTTGAATGTATCCTAGTATGCACAACTTTTATAATCAGAAAACATAAAAAAGGATAAATTACTTCCTTAGAGCATACAGAGTCTAGATTTGGTTTACTTTTTTCTTGACATTGTCCTTGGAAGCAGAGTGAGTCAGTTTTCTAATATCAAACTCCTGTTCTATTAAGATGAATAGGAACAAGTGATTTTGTACTAATGAATGCAAAATTTTGTATTAACTAGACAGTTTCTGGTTCTCATTCCACTCTGTTATTCAGTCCCTTAATACTTAGGAAGTTACTTAAACTCTTCAAGTCGAAGTTCTTTCATCTATAAACTGAAGAAAATAAGGCCTACACAATTGTTTCAAAGGATTATATCAAAGATCAAATGAATTAATGTACTAAAAGTTAATCGCAGTTATAATAAGCAGTTAACAATTTATATTAACAATTATAATGTTACTGCTTTGTTCCTCACAGTGGGAAAAATGGAGAGTGATCAGGTAGAAAAAAGTTAAGTGACGCTCTTTAAGTGTATAAATTGATACTACTCTACCAACTACTCTGGATTCCACAGTGATTAAAATAAGTTTCATAAAGCAGTTCCAAAATGGATAAAGTTGCCTTATTTCTGCCAGGCCTTTTTCTCATATGAGTCTCTAGGCCAGGAATATCCTTTCCGACATATTGCCTGATAAATGTTTATCTGTTCTATAGACCCTAACTTGACATATATCTATGTCACAAAACTGTGCTTATCTTTCCAACTCCTCACTATACATAGTACTTTCATCATCAACATATTTTGTTATGACTTTGTTAAAGCATCTAGCACATTTACCACCTAATTACTTATACATTTGGCTCCCATCAAAGATATGCCAACGTGAAGGACAAAACTACTTATTTGTCATTTCCCAGTGCATAGCAATGGGCTTCCCTGATGGCTCAGTGGTAGAGAATTCACCTGCCAATGCAGGAGATGTGGGTTTGATCCCTCCATCAGGAGCTCCCTGAAGAAGAAAATGGCCCACCCCAGTATTCTTGCTTGGGAAATCCTATGGACAGAGTAACCTGGCAGGTTATAGTTTACGGAGTTGCAAAGAGACAGGCACAACTTAATGACTGAGCACTTGATACATGAATACATGGTTCCTGGATGAATGAATGAACATATTAATGAATGAATGAGTGAATTTCTCCTGCAGGATTTGTTCATTTCTTACAAGTCAACAGCAACTGATTTGTAATAAAATCAATTGCTTCTTCACATGCTAGTAAAGTAATGCTCAAAATTCTCTAAGACAGGCTTCAGCAATACGTGAACCGTGAACTCTCTGATGTTCAAGCTGGTTTTAGAAAAGGCAGAGGAATCAGAGATCAAATTGCCAGCATCTGCTGGATCATGGAAAAAGCAAGAGAGTTCCAGAAAAACATCTCTTTCTGCTTTATTGACTATGCCAAAGCCTTTGACTGTGTGGATCACAAGAAACTGTGGAAAATTCTGAAAGAGATGGGAATACTAGACCACTTGACCTGCCTCTTGAGAAATCTGTATGCAGGTCAGGAAGCAAAAGTTAGAACTGAACATGGAACAACAGACTGGTTCCAAATAGGAAAAGGAGTGTGTCAAGGCTGTATATTGTTACCCTGCTTATTTAACTTATATGCAGAGTACATCATGAGAAATGCTGGACTGGAAGAAACACAAGTTGGAATCAAGATTGCCGGGAGAAATATCAATAACCACAGATATGCAGATGACACCCCCCTTATGGCAGAAAGTGAAGAGGAACGAAAAAGCCTCTTGATGAAAGTGAAAGAGGAGAGCGAAAATGTTGGCTTAAAGCTCAACATTCAGAAAACGAAGATCATAGCATCTGGTCCCATCACTTCATGGGAAATAGATGGGGAAACAGTGGAAACAGTGTCAGACTTTATTTTTTGGGGCTCCAAAATCACTGAAGATGGTGATTGCAGCCATGAAATTAAAAGACCCTTACTCCTTGGAAGAAAAGTTAAGACCAACCTAGATGGTATATTCAAAAGCAGAGACATTACTTTGCCGACTAAGGTCTGTCTAGTCAAGGCTATGGTTTTTCCTGTGATCATGTATGGATGTGAGAGTTGGACTGTGAAGAAGGCTGAGCACCGAAGAATTGATGCTTTTGAACTGTGGTGTTGGAGAAGACTCTTGAGAGTCCCTTGGACTGCAAAGAGATCCAACCAGTCCATTCTGAAGGAGATCAGCCCTGGGATTTCTTTGGAAGGAATGATGCTAAAGCTGAAGCTCCAGTACTTTGGCCACCTCATGTGAAGATTCATTGGAAAAGACTCTGATGCTGGGAGGAATTGGGGGCAGGAGGAGAAGGGGGCGACCCAGGATGAGATGGCTGGATGGCATCACGGACTCGATGGACTTGAGTTTGAGTGAACTCCGGGAGATGGTGATGAACAGGGAGGCCTGGCATGCTGCGATTCATGGGGTCGCAAAGAGTCGGACACGACTGAACGAATGAACTGAACTGAACTGAAAATCAATTGCTTCTAGTCCTCTTTCTGAAAGCATTCTTTGGTTATGCTTGGGTGATAATTATCTATTTTAATACAGTATTTACCAGATATTTGGCATTGCCATCTTCTGTAATTATTTATTTTTATTTCCCAGCATGATATTTTCTTTATTGATTAAAGTGAAATAAAATAAAATGGAGATTATGCAGTCTTCTAACTTGCTATCCTTGTTTCTTTCATTCTTTTGCCACCCACTCTGCCTCAGCAGAGTAGGACTTACACTAAATCACTCTATAGACCTTATTCTACAATTTAATGTGAGCATCTCCCAATTTTGGAATTCAGAAGTGTTTCTTTAGCTCCTATTTTCATTTTCTCCTTGAGGTGTATTTGACCTTGCTGATCCTTTTTTTCCTTGCATTTTTTAATATTCTATTTCTGGTTTTCTTCCTCAAAAGCTAAGCTTTGCAAGTAATAATAGAGAAAAGTTAGAGAATATAGAGTAATTTGCTCATTATGATTTTCTTTTAACATAGGAAAAAAATGGAAGGGGTTAACAGTGTTCATGGATATTGATGCTAAGAAGGAAATTCTGGGATAGTTGCATTAATGGAAGATAAGAAACCTCTGGAGTATATATCCAGGTTACTGTTGATAAATTTCAGAGTTAAAGGTGGAACTGTGCAAGGTTTTCTGGAATTGTAAATTGAAAAAGAGGAATATTTTTCAGAGGAATTCTATGACATACATATCTAATATCCATTATATATAGTATTGGACATATATAAAAAATTCTATGATTTCACTTGTAATTATTTATGAGTCATTAATATCCTAATCTGGCTTAAGTAAACCATTGATTTTTGCTTAAAATCTCTACATATGGAGAACTCAAAATACTCGTCATTTAGTTTACAGCACCATGTTTGTTCACATGTTTAATGAGATCATGACATGAAATTTGAGCAAACTCTGAGAGATGGTGAAGAACAGGAAAACCTGATGTTCTGCAGTCCATGGGGTCTCAGAGTCAGACACGCTGTGTCAACCCAGCAACAACATACTGAAGCCAATTTTGCCAACCACCCACAAATATTAATTCTTTAATTATAAACCACAGATTGTATACTCTATGATTCTGCATTTTTAAAATCCAAGCAAGTTCAAGGGTATTCTAGTTAATTTATCAGACCATGAAAAGAATGATCTGTATCTGAAAAAGTTGGAGAAAAAAGTATGGATGAAACTGTTAATAAAAATATAAATGTGAAATTGTTGATTAAGTCAAGAAGTTGAGTGGAAAAAAAGTTTCATTAAAGTATAAAATTTACAGATAAAGAACATGGAAGGCAAGGTAGAAATATACCTTCAGAAATTGTTTTTAAAAATAATAGGTTGAAATACCAAGAGAGGAAGACACCGAGGAAGAAGGAGAGAGACACAGAAAGAAATATGTGACCTGAGATATTTCTAAGTAAAGCAAGGTTTAGGAAGGAACTTTCAGGGGACCAAAGTTTGGGAGAATAGAGATGCAAATTTGGATGTGAGTGAAAAAGGCTCAGCAAGGGCTCTTTCTACCAGTTAGAGAAAGGAATAAATATATCAGAAAGAAATAGAAAACTTCAGAAGTAGATGAGAAATGAAAGTATTCTCCAAGTAAACCTGAAGCAGATAAATAAGTATAATCTGAAAAATATTTCAATTACAGTAAGTCCCCTATATATGAACCTTCAAGTTGTGAGCTTTTCAAAGATGTGAACATGCATTCTATCAAAGTCAGGCTTGAGTAAAATTGCAGCTTACCCTCTGTCTTCTATTGCTGATGATCCCTCAGCTCTACCATCTCCCACCTCCTCTCCCTCCTCCAGTCAGTAACTTTTCTTGCTTGTTCACTCAATGACAACCCCTGTGGGCCAGCTGTTATACTGTACTACTGTACTTTTCAAGGTACTGTACTATAAGACTAAAAATGTTTTCTTCATTGTATGTATCACTTGTGTGAAAAGTATATTATAAACCTATTGCAGTGTAATGCTATATGGCTGATTGTGTTAGCTGGGTACATAGGCTAACTGTGTTGAACTTACAAACAAGTTGGACTTAGGAACATGCTTTTGGAATTTTGTAGAAATTCCTCGAGGACTTACTACAGTGGCAAAATGGGCTATTGAAGGTTTTTATTTGTTAATGCTGTCAGTCTATGAAAGGACAGCTCATTTAGAAATGCAAATCTGAAGTCTGCTTCATTGGGCTCTACTTAACAGGATTTGTGACTTTTATTAAAAAAAAAATTATTTTCTATTTACCTATGTGAGAAAGTTCCCTTTGGGATTCTCCTAATGTAGGTGAATATGAATTCAGTTTTTGTAGAGCTGGAGTGGGATATTTGAGTGTGGCTCTTTCAAAGCAGCTAAAATTTGGAGTGATTGTAAAGTTCCAAGAAAGGCTATAGACCCAGGAAATTTTGCAAGAAAATGTACTGAATGTTAAAACAGAAAAGAATAAAAGACACTGGTTTAAAGCCTAAGAGTTTATTGTGACCTCTGTAGGTTAGTTTAAATCTGGATAAAGGACACTCAGCATTTCCTACTACTTTTGACTCTTGTAATCTGAAATTTTTGACAAAATGTTTCATTAATCAGTGTGATATTTTGCATGCATTTAGGATATTTAACGTATAACTTGTTGAGCATTTATTATGGGAAGGTAAGACACAAGGGTATTCAGTTCAGCTCAGTTTAGTCACTCAGTCATGTCTGACTCTTTGCGACCCCATGAATCACAGCACACCAGGCCTCCATGTCCATCACCAACTCCTGGAGTTCACTCAGACTCACATCCATCGAGTCCGTGATGCCATCCAGCCATCTGATCTTCTGTCGTCCTCTTCTCCTCCTGCCCCCAATCCCTCCCAGCATCAGAGTCTTTTCCAATGAGTCAACTCTTCGCATGAGGTGGCCAAAGTACTGGAGCTTCAGCTTCAGCATCATTCCTTCCAAAGAAATCCCAGGGCTGATCTCCTTCAGAATGGACTGGTTGGATCTCCTTGCAGTCCAAGGGACTCTCAAGAGTCTTCTCCAACACCACAGTTTAAACGCATCAGTTCTTCGGTGCTCAGCCTTCTTCACAGTCCAACTCTCACATCCATACATGATCACAGGAAAAACCATAGCCTTGACTAGACGGACCTTAGTTGGCAAAGTCATGTCTCTGCTTTTGAATATACTATCTAGGTTGGTCATAACTTTTCTTCCAAGGAGTAAGCGTCTTTTAATTTCATGGCTGCAATCACCATCTGCAGTGATTTTGGAGCCCAAAAAAATAAAGTCTGACACTGTTTCCGCTGTTTCCCCACCAAGGCTATAGTTAAACAAAATTGCCATGAATTTAATATGAACACAACAAACGTGAAAATGTTATTCTAATTTGTTCATGACACCAAAAAGAGCAGTTTATTTTCCCAGTATTCTGTATGTAAAATCAATTAACTTTTTTTTTTTTTTTAAGTTGTATTGCTTTATGTCAGACCCATTTATGGTGATTTGTCAGAGAAAGAGCAATCAAGAATTGTAGCTCTTACAATTGTTCATAAAATGTCATATTATTTGTCATCATCATTAAGCAAACAAATAAATAAATCCCAAGTAGGCTACTTTTGAGCCAACATACTTTCTTAAGAGAAATAAAATTAGCAATTGAAATACTAATCTATTGCAATACAAATTTTCATTCATTGAAATACTAATTTAACAAACATTTCATTTTATTCAATACTGACATATTTAATAGATGTTGTATCAATATTTGATCCAAGCCTGGGATATAAATTTAGTCAATTAAAAGGTGATAGATATTGCTAAGTGAATTATATACTGGGTAAACTATATCTGATTCTGAAAGTGATTGGTCTTCTTATTGAAAAATTAATCTTTATCGAAAAGTGATACAGCTCTTTCAATTGAACTAACTCAAATTTGCTATGATTTTTGTTTGGTGTATAAAGGTAAGGCAAGGAGCAAGTTTGCCCTCAAGTGGACTTCAAAAGCAGATCAGAGTTCCCAGACATTAAGAGGGTGAAGAATGTCGGGATCATAGATTTATGTATTCAGATTATAGGCAAGCTTTTGAACAACATGTGCCTTTTCTTATAGAAGCCTTTTTTTCTCCCTATTTGGAAACATCTTACATTTTCATAGGTGCATACATTTTCATGACAATGATTTTAGTCATATTTTAAAATCTTCAAATATAATTTTTTACCCATTGGTAATTTTGTCAAAATTTTAAAATGTTTTAAGGCAGCAACTTCTGCCCTAAATTGAGGTTAAAACAAATTGGAAAATCTAAATTTTCCCCTCTCCAGTAGATAATCACTATTCCAAGGAATCTCAATAAATCTAAAATTAAATCTAAATGATAATATCCAGTTGATTTTTTTATTATACGATGAATTGAATTACATTATTCTTATAACTTCAATAGGGTTTGGCTTGTCTGAAGCAAATCAGTTTTAATTTACTCTAAAAATAGAAATTCAGACTATGTATTTAACAAAATGTAATTCTTTTCTGTTACCCAGGACTTAGTTTTATCAATCAACAATTTGTAATTTCAGTTAAACATTCACAATTTGTTCTGAAATAATCCTGAATTTTAGCCTATGTTATTTTCCTTAGTTTTAAGAAAACAGAATAGCATCTATAGTTCCTGGCAAATAGTAGTTGCTCATGAAATTTGTAATGAATGAATAGATGAATACCTAGCCTTTGCTGCTCTAATGATCTGGATTTTTTATTTTCTTATTGTCTACAAAATCTCTATGATTTTCATGCCATGGAAAAATGGAAATCAAATATCACCTTCTTTACTTTTATTGTCAGTGGATTAAGGTGAAGCTTTAGAAAACATGTTTCTATTTTTAATGCCATTGGGGAGACTTTGTTTCATAGATATGTACTGTCACTGTGCCGTGCTCAGTAGTGTCCGACTCTTTGCGACCCCATGAACTGTATCCAACCAAGCTCATCTGTCCATGGAATTTCCAGGCAAGGATACTGGAGTGTGTTGCCATTTTCTACTCCAGGGAATCTTCCCAACCTAGGGATTCAAATCCGTGTCACATACATCTCCTGCATTGACAGGCAATTATTTACCACTCAGCCATCTGGGTATCCAGGCATAGATATATACTAAATAAAGTACAAATCATGAAATAAAGAAGTTAATTTTATAGAGGATTTTTCCTAATTGAAATAAAGTTACAGTTTAGAACTAAAAATAAACAGTTTACTTATAAGTAAGTATTGGCTATCTTGTGCTATAATAAGAAGCCATCTTAAAGGTTTATTTGTCAGAGGTCAACAGAGGTCATCAGAGGTTTCAAACCATCTTTTTAAGGAATTTAAGCAGCACAAGTGCCCTTTGCTATGGCAAGGGGAAATAAGATGGAGAACCGGTCATCAGCTTTTAAAGCTTTCATCAGAAGGTGGCACATGCCATATCTTAGTGTACTGCTCTTCATCCTGCTCACGACACCAATTGTCTTTTTGCATCTCACTGTGTGCAGTATTCATTGAGCCCAGGGTAGGCAAGGCATGAGCTAAGAGCCTGAAAGAAAACTCAGAGAGCCTTAGGAACTTCAGATGCATTTATTCTCTCCTGGCTGACACAGCAGCCGTAACAACAGACTCTGTATATTCTCTCCTCTCGTGACTGACCCAATGGGCACAGCCCTGATGTGGTAGTAAAATGCCGCTGCTTTTTGGTGGAGCTCATATATCTGGGCCACACAAAGTGTCTTGTGACCAAGCGAGTACCTTGTGAGGTGCATCTGCAGTGCTATAATGATCTCAGCTGTTACATAGTCAATACTTACAAAACGTGGGGTGAGAGAGCCTGAGCATGCTGTCTGCTAATTTGTTCTCTCCCCACATGTGGCCAGCCCAAGTTATATGGTCTGTGTGTTAGTTGCTCAGTCATGTCTAACTCTTTGCGATCCCATGGACTGTAGCCTGCCAAACTCCTCTGTAGCCTTTCCCTTTTCCAGGAAATCTTCCTGATCTATGGATTGAACCCAGGTCTCCCACATGGCAGGCAGATCCTGGGCCACCAAGGAAGTAAGTTATATGGGGATTCCTAAATTCAAAAGAGTGTGAAGTGCAATTCTCCCATATGCTGAAGAGTATAGGAAAACAAGAGATAGTGAAGAGTGGAAATGTCCATCATAGTTTGTAAGAAATGATGTAATTTAAAAAAACTTCAGAGTATTTGAATGTGAAAGAGTTTTCAATTTGTTTAAAAGTAAAGGTCCATCTAGTCAAGGCTATGGTTTTTCCAGTGGTCATGTATGGATGTGAGAGTTGGACTGTAAAGAAAGCTGAGTGCCCAAGAATTGATGCTTTCGAACTGTGGTGTTGGAGAAGACTCTTGAGAGTCCCTTGGACTGCAAGGAGATCCAACCAGTCCATTCTAAAGGAGATTGGTCCTGGGTGTTCTTTGGAAGGGCTGATGCTAAAGCTGAAATTCCAGTACTTTGGCCACCTCATGCGAAGAGTTGACTCATTGGAAAAGACTCTGATGCTGGGAGGGATTGGGGGCAGGAGGAGAAGGGGATGACAGAGGATCAGATGTCTGGATGGCATCACCGACTTGATGGACTTGAGTTTGAGTGAACTCCGGGAGCTGGTGATGGACAGGGAGGCCTGGCGTGCTGCGATACATGGGGTTGCAAAGAGTCGGACATAACTGAGCGATTGAACTGAACTGAAGCAAAATGATCACAGATGAAGAAAAATGCTGTGGAAAAAAAAAAAAAGGAGTTTTACATATGAAATGTGTGTAACTCAGTGATCCTAGCATAAAAACACTGACATACTTGACTTTTCTGCTTTATACTTTTTGGTTTATCTTTAACTCATTTATCTGATTTATCTTTGCATATCCATAGCACTTAGTGACTATAGCATTATACTTTTCACATAGTAGGTTTTCAGTACATATTTAGCACTTAAAAATAAGTCAACAGTCACAAATGTAATACCATACCTAAAATCTTAGAACACTAATATTCTAAACTGTCAGATTATCATAGGAAGGAGGAGGATAATGCCGAGAATAAGTCTGAGGATGCTTAATGAGAGAATGAGCTTTTGGAATCTGGAATGTCCAGGGAACCAGCGCTAGTGTCATGGGTCTCAGAGAGCATTCTGAAGAATGTAGACACTGAATTGAAGGATGATAGAATTTGATCTAATGAAAATGATTCAGAATCCTCAGAGGAATGAAGACATTGGAAATATGTATTCCATGTACACAAATAACAACCAACCTAAAATTGGTCTTATGCACAGCAAGATTTCAAAATAAATTGACTAAAATTTTAAGGGCTCTTCTAATCCTTAATCTAAGATCCCTTTATAAATTTTTGCAGAGTTCTTCTAATGCCCATAGATCTATTTCTCTGAATATCTTGCTGCATTATACAATTAAGCACCTTGAATTTATGCTGACTGTTCTTCATTTTTATTTTACTCTAAGAAGTTTTATCCAAGAACCCACAGTCTACATTTTATAACTTACATTTTTTACGATGAATTTAGACATAATGGAATTTAACACTATTATAGTAACACCCTGATTAACCAGAATTTGTTCTGGTTAATTGCATTTTCTAATAATTACATTTAACAAGTGAATTCTAATCCTTTAAAATGTTGTCAAGAAATTCTTTTCTTCCTCAAATGCATCTGTTCATTTACTAGTTTAATAAGTAAAGCATAAGTGAAGATAATTGAATCTCTATGATAATTGAGAATCTGGTAATGCCTGGAGGGGTCTCATTCTGAAACGAAATTCTCATTGCAAATTGTACCATCTTAGAGACACAGATGTAAAGATTAATGCAATTTGACTGAGTGACTCCAAGACTAGGCCAGAAAACAAAAATTTTCATGAAACTCACTACACACACATACTCACAGACATATTTTCCTGTAGTTTATGAATCCTTCTAAAGTTCAATATATATCAAATAATTTTTGACGAGCTGAGGATCCAGCTTAGTTGAATTCTGTTGATTCAAGGTCTTGCTATGTTGAAAAAATGAAGCTATTTTTCAACGTTGAATTTTAAAAATTATAATTTCCCACTGTAATTAAAGTCTTGAAGGTCTGGTATTGAACATCTGATATCTACCTACTAATTATATAATTTTATATGTGTGCATGCAGGTAGATTATTTTTTGCCACAACAGTATGTTTCTTCCATAGAAAAGCACAGGGAAATGCATAACAAACACAAATATATCAATCTCCCAGAATAAATTTTAAATTTTATATTAGTTTTTATAGAAAATATCACCTTTCCTCTCTAAAGCTATCTATCCCAAATTTATCATTAATCATTCTGTTTTTATATATTTATTCTATGTGCTTTTCTACTTTTAGTATTTAATATATGTTCTGTATTTTACATTGTTCTTAAATGTATATGATTTCAGCACTATAATTATAAACTCTCTATTCTCATATACATATGGACTTGAACCACATAACCTGAGTACTTTATACATAGACTATGTATATATAATTTTCATGTTATCAAACTTCACATGAATTATAAGTATTATTCTGCAATTCACTTTTTATTTATGCAAAAAATTAAGATTTTATAATATTCATTTGCTTTTTAAAATCATAGTTCGTTGACTATGTTGCTATGTGATATTAAATCATGTAACCCTACACTTACTTATTTTTGATTAGATAAACACTTTAATTATTAATAAAGTCTTGTTATTATAAACAGTGATGCATTAAATGTTATTATACATGTCTCCTTGTATACAACAAAGAAAGTTTCTCAAGAATATACACCTAGGAAAAAAATATATATATACACCTAGAAATAAAATCGCTGGGTCTATTGCTAGAGACATAGTCATTTGACTGCATAAGGTCAATAGTTCTCCAAGTAAATTGAACATATTGTACACATATTTTAACAGGCTTTTATAGCTTCAAACCTTTGCCATACTTGTTATGATGAGAATTTTACAGAGTACTGAATTATAGTAATAACCTACATTTCTGTGTGTTTTTTATTTCCTCTTTAAATATTCATTTCTCTTTTTTGTTTTCCTGTTCTGTAAATTGTCTGTTCATGTTTTTTGCCTAGTTTCTTGGACAAGGCATTTATTAATAATTTGATGGCATATTATATTAGCAAGCAATGTTATATGCTACTGGTGAGAATAAAAAATGGCCTGGTCTCTACGGGGGTGGGGGAGTTAATAACATTTAGCACAATTGCATTTATTTCTACCTTTTAACTGAGCAGTCCCATTCTAGTAGTCTATGCTGAAGACAAACTGGTAAAACTATAAAAAAATTGACCACAATCTGTTTTTTACAGACTATCTGTGTAACAAATTTTAGAAATAATTCAAACATCCATCTGGTTGAACAAATGCCAATCTACAGAATGGAGTACTGTGAAGCTACAAAAATAATAAGAAATAACTTTACATACTATCATGAAATTATTGTTAAGTTAAACAAAATGAAGAATAAAATTGTATAGTATATTATCATGTATTATATATATATCATTTAGATATATATATAACATGCATATATATATATACATATTATACACACCTCTTTCATATATATGTATAAATCTTAGGCTTCTTTGAATATATCTTGTTTTATCGATTTCAATTTATAACCATATTTCAAGTAAAACTAAATATCTTACAAATTGAAATACATAAAATAAAACACATTTAAACTATAAACTTTACTATATATTCAGTTGGTGGCATAAATAGAGATAAACCATTTCAGTTTAGTTGCTCAGTCATGTCCGACTCTATGTGATCCCATGAATCGAATCACGCCAGGCCTCCCTGTCCATCACCAACTCCCAGAGTTCACTCAAACTCATGTCCTTCGAGTCAGTGATGCGATCCTGCCATCTCATCCTCGGTCATCCCCTTCTCCTCCTGCCCCCAATCCCTTCCAGCATCAGGGTCTTTTCCAATGAGTAAGCTCTTCCCATTAGGTGGCTGCCGGGAGCCAGTGTGAGGAATCCCGCCCGTGACAAGGTCATGAGAAAGGAAGCTGACATACGCAAGGCGTGCTCAGACTTCAGGGACCCCTCTGGAAATTCCTAAGCATGTACCCCAACAAAAATCTGCTGGTTTTTGTGCTCTGCTTTTCCACTCTTCTGACATTTTCTGGAAAAAGTCAATTCAGGGCTTTAGTCTTCTGCATTTGAAAGAGCGTTTCAATCCAAAAACCCCTCTGATGGCTTTCTAGCCTGCCTGCAGGACTCGTACAGCTGCGCATGTGATTGTTTGAGGCCTCCTGACCGCACAGGAAGCTTAAAACATCCTAGGAATGTAGGAGCTTCTGAGGAGTCAAAATCTTTAGAATAGGACTGATTAAAGTTTCATTTGTTGAGTAAATGCTTGCTGCCAAATTTTCATATCCTTTATTTTTAGATATAGTTGGTATATAGAAAAACAAGTAGTAGACCTGGTATTAGCAACATTAGATCTTTGAGTTAAGTACCTTCTTTGTTATAACCCACTGCACCTTTGTTCTATAGAGATGTAACTTTAATGCTTTAAGGAGATGTAGATTAAAGAAAAACACTTCAGGGGAAACAAAATTAACATTCATTAAGGAAGAGAGCCAAAAACTGTTAACAAGCCTCTTGGCCAAAAGATAATGTAAATCACCTGAGACCTTTTGTATACAAAATGATGTATAGAAAGAGTCTGAGCTGCGAACGCTACATAATTTTGTGTTACCCATTGATCTCCGTGTTTTATCAAAAGTATAAAAGGCCTTCTGAACAATAAAGGGGGGGGCCAGTTTCTCGGGCCAGCTTCTTGAACTAGTCTCTCGGCCTGATTTCTTGGGACTCTGGCTCCCCCCGTGTCTTTTTCTCTCTTTCTTCTTCTCTCCCTTTCCCTCTCTCTGCTCTTTACTTTAACTTCAGGCTGAATCTCCACCTGGGGCGCGGAGGCTCGCCAGGTCTACTTACTTGCCCTGGCTGTTAAGACCCGCACGAAAGGGAGCTTAAGGCGAGGCACCCTTAGATATTCAAGCGGGCGCCGGTGGCCCAACGTAGATGGTGCAAATTCCTTGTCTGAAATTTTATTGGCCTTCCGCGTAAACCAAGCTATTCAGCCCTCTTCCTCCACTTAATCTTCTTACTACACTATAGTTTCTTAATCTAATCTTACATTAATAAATAAACAAGTCTTTCCACGCCAATGCCGTCCACCCTTCGAATTCCCTGGATCCACCGGGGCTGGACCCCGGCAGGTGGCCTAAGTATTGGAGTTTCAGCTTCAGCATCAGTCCTTCTAATGAAAACCCAAGGCTGATCTCCTTTAGAATGGACGGATTGGATCTCTTTGCAGTCCGAGGGACTCTCAAGAGTCTTCTCCAACACCACAGTTCAAAAGCATCAATTCTTCAGTGCTCAGTTTTCTTCACAGTCCAATTCTCACACCCATACATGACCACTGGAAAAACCATAGCCTTGACTAGATGGACCTTTGTTGGCAAAGTAATATCTCTGCTTTTGAATATACTATCTAGGTTGGTCATAACTTTCCTTCCAAGGAGTAAGCATCTCTTAATTTCATGGCTGCAATCACCATCTGCAGTGATTTTGGAGCCCCCCCAAAATAAAGTCTAACACTGTTCCCACTGTTTCCCCATCTGTTTCACATGAAGTGATGGGACTGGATGCCATGATCTTCGTTTTCTGAATGTTGAGCTTTAAGCCAACTTTTTCACTCTCCTCTTTATTTTCATCAAGAGCCTTTTAAGTTCCTCTTCACTTTCTGCTGTAAGGGTAGTGTCATCTGTGTATCTGAGGTTATTGATATTTCTCCTGGCAATCTTGATTCCAGATTGCGCTTCTTCCAGCCCAGCGTTTCTCATGATGTACTCTGCATAGAAGTTAAATAAGCAGGGTGACAATATACAGCCTTGATGTACTCCTTTTCCTATTTGGAACCAGTCTGTTGTTCCATGTCCAGTTCTAACTGTTGCTTCCTGACCTGCATACAGATTTCTCAAGAGGCAGGTCAGGTGGTCTGGTATTCCCATCTTTTTCAGAATTTTCCACAGTTTATTGTGATCCACACAGTCAAAGGCTTTGGCATAGTCAATAAAGCAGAAATAGATGTTTTTCTGGAACTCTCTTGCTTTTTCGATGATCCAGCGGATGCTGGCAATTTGATCTCTGATTCCTCTGCCTTTTCTAAAACCAGCTTGAACATCTGGAAGTTCACGGTTCACGTATTGCTGAAGCTTGGCTTGGCAAATTTTGAGCATTTCTTTACTAGCGTGTGAGCATTACTTTACTAGAGACTTCCCTGGTGGCTCAGACGGTAAAGCATCTGCCTGCAATGCGTGAGACCTGAGTTCAGTCCCTGGGTTGGGAAGATCTCCTAGAGAAGGAAATGGTGACTCACTCCATTATTCTTTCCTGGAAATTCCCATGGATGGAGGAGCCTGGTAGGCTACATTCCATGGGGTCAAAAAGAGTCAGACACAACTGAGTGACTTCACTTACTACCATGTGAGGTGAGTACAATTGTGCAGTAGTTTGAGCATTATGTGACATTGGCCTTTTTTTAGGATTGGAATGAAAACTGACCTTTTCCAGTCCTGTGGCCACTGCTGAGTTTTCCAAATTTGCTGGCATATTGAGTGCAGCACTTTCACAGCATCATTTTTCAGGATTTGAAATAGCTCAACTGGAATTCCATCACCTCCACTAGCTTTGTTCATAGTGATGCTTTCTAAGGCCCACTTGACTTCACATTCCAGGATTTCAATTACATATAAATATAATAATTTAATTATATATGTTAATCTATTTTATTACTTCTATCATTAGTAATAATATCACTGTTATATACATAAATTAGATATTCCTACAATTCAATATAGATAATATAAATGTAAATTTATATTATTAACATTAGATCCAACTTGTTATTTAATACTAATATTTAATACTAATTAACATTAGATCCAATTTGTTATTTAATACTGTTCTAAGGAAAATGAAAATTTTTAATTTATAGCATGAGTTTTAACATTTATTCTTACATGTGCAAGGTCAATTTTAAATGTACATGTAAAAGTACTTAACTAATATGCTGAATCACAAAAATTACACACTTTCTATTTTCAGCTTAGACATACAAGTGTATTTCTTTCTTAGCTCAATAATGGAAACCTGCACAAAATGAACTCAACTTGGTTGAATATTGCACATTCAACTAAATTCTCTACCACCGCTGCTGCTGCTAAGTCGCCTCAGTCGTGTCCAACTCTGTGCGACCCTGTAGACGGCAGCCCACCCGGCTCCCCCGTCCCTGGGATTCTCCAGGCAAGAACACTGGAGTGGGTTGCCATTTCCTTCTCCAATGCATGAAAGTGAAAAGTGAAAGTGAAGTCGCTCAGTTGTATCCAACTCTACCACTGACACACTATCAAAAAGAGGACCAAAAGGAAAAGAAAGTACTGCTTTTTCTTTTTCCTTCTCTGTCATCAATATTAGTATAAGTATTTGTTAACAGAAAAAATATCATGAGTATGAAAGAATATGGTAGAATTCATTGGTCGTGCATATTTCTTAGAATAGCATGGATTTCTTTCTGTATCTGAAGCAAATTTGTTGTTCACATGCAAAGTATAGCTTCTCAATGGCTGTTTCCCCACTTATCCTGTTATATACTTGACATTCTTCTTTTGTGCTTGTTTTGAGTCCTGCTGACCCCTCATGCGTCTTTGCACCAGAATTCTGACATCTCGGCGGGACATTGGAACCACCATATGCAAATAGGGCAACAGACAAGGCTGTGCACATATGCAGTGTGTATCTTCTCGGCTAAGGTGTATGCTCTTCTGTCCCATCAGACTTTGCTCACAAACCCATGTTCAAAGATAACATTGTTAAGAATTCTAGGGCAGTGACAGCATTAAACTAAGCACAAAACCCTTCTAGGCACAGGACCCTGTCTGACTTCCCAGGTCGGATGTCCATGAAGCAAACTTTGTGTATGCATATTCTCTTCATGTCTGAGCCCACAAAATGTTGCTTCATAATGTGGTTAGTTACTATATATACTGCTAAGAATTAAGCAAAAAGCTGCAAATAAAATGTCTATATCTCATTATTAGATTTTTTCCATAACAAAAGAGGAAGAAATACAGTACAAAATGGAGGTTCATGAAAATGACTTAAAGTGAAAGAAAGTGAAGTCACTCAGTCGTGTCTGACTCTTTGCGACCCCATGGACTGTACCCTACCAGACTCTTCCCTCCATGGGATTCTCCAGGCAAGAATACTGAAGTGGATTGCCATTTCCTTCTCCAGGGGATCTTCCTGACCCAGGGATAGGACCCAGGTCTCCCGCATTGTAGGCAGATGCTTTAACCTCTGAGCCGAGAATGATTTAAATAAAGAATAAAAGTAGGCTTTAGTAAAAAACAAAAGATTGTAAGTAGAAGACAGGAAATGATTGATGAAGAAAGATTTAAGAAGATCAAAAGGGATTGGTTCCATAAAATTTAGCATTTCTCTTTTTTTAATTTTTATTTTATTTTATAGTTGAGGTGTACAGCAACATAATTCAGTTATACATATGCATGTATCTATTCTTTTCCAAAGTTTTCCCATTTAGGTCTTTACAAAATATTTAGCAGAGTTCCTTGTGTTATAGAGTAAGTTCTTCTTGGTTACCTATTTTAAATATAGCACTCTATATGTAAACTGCCTAATCGAAATCTATTTCTCAGATCACAAAGATGGAGTAACCACTAGGAGTATCTGATCATGTTTTATTTCACTGTACTTTGCCCTCTTCTCAACTGCTAAGGAAATTCTTATCAACAAGGAAATGAAGGATTATAAAAACTACCCGGGAGTAAAGCCATGAAAATATCTAAAAACCAGGTGAGAAGTACTTACATTTTAAAGATGAGATTTATACTTGATTTTAAGACTTGTTTTGTGGATTAGAATCCTATTTAACTATTTTTTATTTCTAAATTATATGTATATATCTCTTTTTGAAAATCTCATTTCTAATTTTCTGCAATATTCTGGCAAGAAAAATTCTTCTGTATATATTGAAAAAGATATTTAATGATGGCATTTTAATATAGAGTGGGCCATAGCAAAATTTGGCATAATTTAATTACCAGATTGAGTAGCTCTTAATATAACATATTGTAGGAGGACTTGCATGCCCCTAGACTACTGGTACCAAGGAGAAAACAATTTATGAAAAACTTTGAGAAAAAATTCCAGCTTATTTAACATTTTAATTTCTGAAATTTTGAATCCTTTCTTTTCTTTATAACTCTTTTATATGCCACTATGGAACGATTAAAAAAAGTTGCCTTCCTCCACCTCCCACTTTTTGGATATCAGTTACATGATTAACCATATTCACTGGGTATTTTTATCTGTATAATATTTAAAATGAAAAGTTGATATTGTTTTAAAGCAGAGATACGGATGACTACAGCATAATAGGGTACAAAATGTAGGGTGATGGTACAATGTGTGTGGAAGCAGGAAAGATTGTAGCTAAAAGGAATCATGTTGAAAATGTAGAAACTGTTGGGATGAAGATATTGAAAGTAATTTAAAATTGCAGCCCTAGTAGAAAAAAGAAAGACAGAGAATTTCAGAAATTAAAACAGGAGTGGTTTCAGATGATATATTGTAGAAAGTTCCCATGCCTTTGAGACCTCAATAGTTATTCTAAAACAACAACCAAAAAGTTGTTCTGTTGTGAAATAATGTTTGAAAAAGTTATCCTTAACAAAATTAATCCATTTTCTTTTCTGTAAAATATGAAATAGATTATGATATATAAATGTGTATTAGGATTTTTCAGACAAAGGTCACAAGAAATATTCTACAAGCTTCTTAAGCTTTCATGTCCCCTTTTTGTTTATTATAAAGACACATTCAATTTTTGAAGAACCTATTTCCCATTATCTTTTTCAGTTCAGTTCAGTTATTTCATATGACACTGAGATGAGTAATTTTCTAAAAACACACAAATAATTAATGGGAGTGAGACAAGGGCAAAGGATATTAGTATTGAAATGTGCAACTTCTATATGCCAATCATTTGACATACATCTTACTTAATTTTCATGATAACTCTAAATGATAGACATTAACCTCCATTAGAGATGAGGAAACTGGTCTTAAGAACAGCAGGTCAATTCAGTTGAGTCACTCAGTTGTATCCGACTCTTTGTGACCCCATGGACTGGAGCACGCCATGTTTCCCTGTCTGTCACCCACTCCCAGAGCTTGCTCAAGCTCACATCCATTGAGTCAGTGATGTCATCCAATCATCTCATCCTCTGACATTCCCTTCTCCTCCTGATTTCAATCTTTCCCAACATCAGAGTCTTTTTCAATAATCAATTCTTTACATCGGGTGGCCAAAGTAATGCAGTTTTCAGGATCAGCATCGCTCCTTCCAATGAATATTCAAGACTGATTTCCTTTAGGATTGGCAGGTTGGATCTCCTTGCAATCCAACAGACTCTCAGGAGTTTTCTTCAACACCACAGTTCAAAAGCATCAATATTTGCCCCTCAGCTTTCTCTACAGTCCAGCACTCAATCCATACATGACTACTGGAAAAACCATAGCTTTGACTAGATGGACCTTTGTCGGCAAAGTAATGTCTCTGCTTTTTAATATGCTGTCTAGATTGGTCATAACTTTTCTCTAAAGGGGCAAACATCTTTTAATTTCATGCCTGCAGTCACCATCTGCAGTGATTTTGGAGCCCCCCGAAACAAAGTCTGTCACTGTTTCCACTGTCTCCCCATCTATTTGCCATGAAGTGATGGGACCAGATGCCATGAACTTAGTTTTAAGTCAAATTTTTAACACTCTTCTTTCACTTACATCAAGAGGATCTTTAGTTCCTCTTCACTTTCTACCATAAGGGTGGTATCATCTTCTTGCCTGAAGTTATTGCTCTTCTCCCAGCAATCTTGATTCTAGCTTGCGTTTCATCCAGCTGAGCATTTCTCATGATTTATTCTGCAAAAAAAATTAAATAAGCGGGGTGACAATATACAGTCTTGATGTACTCATTTCACGATTTGGAACAAGTCCCCTGTTCCATGTCCAGTTCTAACTGCTGTTCCTTGATCTGTATACAGAATTCTCAGGAGGCAGGGAAGGTGGTCTGGTATTCCAAAGTCTCTTGTGATTCACACAGTCAAAGGCTTTGGTGTAATCAATAAAGCAGAAGGAAATGTTTCTCTGGAATTCTCTTGCTTTTACTATGCTCCAACAAATGATGATGATTTGATCTCTGGTTCCTCTGCTTTTTCTAAATCTAGCTGGAATATTTAAAGTTCACAGTTCACACACTGTTAAAGCCTGGCTTGGGGAATTTTGAGTATTACTTTGCTAGCCTGTGGGGGCTTCCCTAGTGGCTTACAGGGTAAAACATCTGCCTGCAATGAGGGACACTCAGCTTTGATCCAGGACCCGGTTTCAATCCCTGGGTCAGGAAGAGCCCCTGGAGAAGGAAATGGCAACCCACTCCAGTACTCTTGCTTGAAAAATCCCGTGGACTGAGGAGATGAGTGCAATTGTGCAGTACTTTGAACATTCTTTGCCATTGCCTTTCTTTGAGATTGGAATGAAAACTGCAGTTTTGGGGCCACTGCTGAGTTTTTTCCAAATTTGCTGGCATATTGAGTGAAGCACTTTCACAGAATTATCTTTTAGGATTTGAAATAGCTCAACTGGCCTTGTTCGTAGTGATGCTTCCTAAGGCCCACTTGACTTCACATTTCAGGATGTCTGGCTTGAGGTGAGCGATCACACCATCGAGGTTAGCTGGGACACGAAGTTTTGTAGTTTGTTTTTTGTATAGTTATTTTGTGTATTCTTGCCACCTCTTCTTAATATCTTCTGCTTCGGTTAGGTCCATATCATTTCTTTCCTTTACTGTACTCATCTTTACATGAAATGTTCCCCTGGTATCTCTAATTTTCTTGAAGAGATCTCTAGTCATTCCTGTTCTATTGTTTTCCTCTATTTCTTTACATTGATCACTGAGGAAGGCTTTCTTATCTCTCCTTGCTATTCTTGGGAGCTCTGTATTGAATGGGTATACCTTTCCTTTTCTCCTTTGCCTTTAGCTTCTCTTCTTTTCTCAGCTATTTGTAAGGGCTCCTAAGACAACCATTTTGCGTTTTTTTCATTTCTTTTTCATGGGGATGGTCTTGGTCACTACCTCTTATACAATCTCAGGAAACTTTGTCCATAGTTCTTCAGGCACCCTGTCTATCAGATCTAATCCCTTTAATCTATTTCTCACTACCACTGTATAATTGTAAGGGATTTGATTTAGGTCATACCTGAATGGTCTAGTGGATTTCCCTACTTTCTTCACTTGAAATCTGAATTTGCCAATAAGGAGTTCATGATCTGAGCCACAGTCAGCTCCCGGTCTTGTTTTTGCCAACTCTATAGAGCTTCTCCATCTCTGGCTGCAAAGAATAGAATCAATCTGATTTTGGTATTGACCATCTGGTGATGTCCATGTGTAGAGTCTTCTCTTGTGTTGTTGGAAGAGGGTGTTTGCTATGACCAGTGCATCCTCTTGGAAAAATTCTGTTTGCCTTTGCCCTGCTTTCTTTTGTACTCTAAGGCCAAATTTGTCTGTTACTCCAGATTTCTCTTCACTTCTCACTTTTGCATTCCAGTCCCCTATGATGAAAAAGACATCTTTTTTTGGTATTAGTTCTAGAAGTTCTTGTAGGTCTTTATCAGTTCAGTTCAGGTCAGTCTCTCAGTCATGTCCGACTCTTTGCCACCCCATGAATCGCAGCATGCCAGGCCTCCCTATCCATCACCAACTCCTGGAGTTCACTCAGACTCGTGTCCATCGAGTCAGTGATGCCATCCAGCCATCTCATCCTCTGTCGTCCCCTTCTCCTCCTGCCCCCAATCCCTCCCAACATCAAAGTCTTTTCCAATGAGTCAACTCTTCGCATGAGGTGGCCAAAGTACTGGAGCTTCAGCTTTAGCATCATTCCTTCCAAAGAAATCCCAGGGTTGATCTCCTTCAGAATGGACTGGTTCGATCTCCTTGCAGTCCAAGGGACTCTCAAGAGTCTTCTCCAACACCACAGTTCAAAAGCTTCAATTCTTCGGTGCTCAGCTTTCTTCACAGTCCTACTCTCACATCCAAACATGACCACTGGAAAAACCATAGCCTTGACTAGATGGACCTTAGTCGGCAAAGTAATATCTCTGCTTTTGAATATATTATCTAGATTAATCATAACTTTTCTTCCAAAGAGTAAGCGTCTTTTAATTTCATGGCTGCAATCACCATCTGCAGTGATTTTGGAGCCCCCCAAAATAAAGTCTGACACTGTTTCCACTGTTTCCCCATATATTTCCCATGAAGTGATGGGACCGGATGTCATGATCTTCGTTTTCTGAATGTTGAGCTTTAAGCCAACTTTTTCACTCTCCTCTTTCACTTTCATCAAGAGGCTTTTTAGTTCCTCTTTACTTTCTGCCATAAGGGTGGTGTCATCTGCATATCTGAGGTTATTGATGTTACTCCCAGCAATCTTGATTCCAGCTTGTGCTTCTTCCAGCCCAGCATATAAATTAAATAAGCAGGGTGACAATAAACAGCCTTGACGTACTCCTTTCCCTATTTGCAACCAGTCTGTTGTTCCATGTCCAGTTCTAACTGTTGCTTCCTGACCTGCAAACAGATTTCTCAAGAGGCAGGTCAGGTGGTCTGGTATTCCCATCTCTTTCAGAATTTTCCACAGTTTATTGTGATGCACACAGTTTATTATGATCAAAGGCTTTGGCATAGTCAATAAAGCAGAAATAGATGTCTTTCTGGAACTCTCTTGCTTTTTTGATGATCCAGCAGATGTTGGCACTTTGATCTCTAGTTCCTCTGCCTTTTCAAAAACCAGCTTGAACATCAGGAAGTTCACAGTTCACATATTGCTGAAGCCTGGATTGGAGAATTTTGATCATTACTTTACTAACATGTGAGATGAGTGCAATTGTGTGGTAGTTTGAGCATTCTTTGGCATTGCCTTTCTTTGGGATTGGAGTGAAGTGTTCATTTTCAGCTTCTTCAGCATTACTGGTTTGGGCATAGACCTGAATTATCATGATAGTGAATGTTTTGCCTTGGAAACAGACAGAGATCATTCTGTTGTATTTGAGATTGCACCCAAACACTGTATTTATGGAGAAGGAAGTGGCAGCCCACTCCAGTATTCTTGTCTGGAAAATTCCAAGGACAGAGGAACCTGGTGGGCTACTGTCCATGGGGTCACATAGAGTCAGCTATGACTGAGCACATCAATAGCACTGCTTTTTGGACTCTTGTTGATTATTAGGGTTACCCTCTTCTTCTAAGGGATTCTTGCCCACAGTACTAGATAAAATGGTTATCTGAATTAAATTTGCACATTGAAGTTCATTTTAGTTCACTGATTCCTAAAATGCTGATGTTCACTCTTAACCATCTCCTTCTTGAACAGTTCTAATTTACCTTGATTCGTACCTAACATTCCAGGTTCTTATGCAATATTGCTCTTTACAGCATTGACTTTACTTCCAGCACCAGTCACATCCACAGCTGGGTGTTGTTTTTGCTTTGGCTCTGTCTCTTCATTCTTTCTGGAGTTATTTCTCCACGCTTCTCTAGTAGCATATTAGGCACCTACCAACCTGGGGAGTTCATCTTTCAATGTCATATGTTTTTTGCCTTTTCATAGTGTTCATGGGTTTTTCAAGGCAAGAATACTGAAGTGGCTTTCCATTCCCTTCTCCAGTGGACCACATTTTGTTAGAACTCTCCACCATGGCCTAAGGGTCTTGGGTGGCCCTCCAAGGCATGGCTTATAATTTCATTGAGTTAGACAAGGTTGTGGTCAATGTGATAAGTTTTATTACTTTACTGTGATAAAGTAATATGATAAAACTTTGTTGTTTTTCATTCTGTCTGCCCTGTGAAGGATAAGGATAAGAGGCTTATGGAAGCTTCCTGATGGGAGAGACCTGTGGGGGAAAATGGGTCTTGTCTGAATCTTGTCTGATTCAGTAAATCATGAATCCAATTATCTGTTGATAAGTGGGGCTCTGTTCCCTCCCTGTTGTTTGGCCTGAGGCCAAACTATGGTGGAGGTAATGAAGATAATGATGACCTCCACTATGGCAGTCAGTGTTCCTGACCCTGCAGCTATTGACCCATGCCTCCACTGGAGATTCCTATACACTCACAGGCAAGTGTGGGTCAGTCTCTTGTGGGGTCATTGCTCCTTTCTCCTGGGTTCTGGTGCACTCAAGATTTTGTTTGTGCTCTGCAATTATCTCTTTCCCTAGTTCTGTGGAAGTTCTGTAATCAAATCCCACTTGCCTCCAAAGTTAAATTCCCTGGTGTTGGGAAATCTTTTATGGGTCTTAGAACTTTCTTAACAGTGAGAGAATTTCTCTGATATAATTGTCCTGCCATTTGTGGATAATCAGCTTGGTGGCTCTGTTATGAGTTTAATGGTGAACTCCTCTAAAAGGGCTTAAGCTATAAGCTGTGTGACCCAGGTAGCTATCCCCAGAGCCCCTGCCCCAGCGACAGGTCACTGCTGACCCATAACTCTGCAGGAGACTCAAACACAAGTCTAGCTCAGTTTCCGTGGGGGTCTCTGGGTCCTGGTGTGCTCAAGGTTTTATTTGAGCCCTCTGAGGATCTCTGACAGGTATGGGGTTTGATTCTAAATGCAACTTCGCCCCTCCTACAGTCTTGCTGGGGCTTCTCCTTTGCCCTTGGATGTGGGATATGTTTTTTTGGCGGGATCAAACATTCTCCTGTAGATGATTGTTCAGCAGCAAGTTGTAATTTTGGAGTTCTTGCAAAAGAAGATGAGCATGTGTCCTTCCAATCTGCCATCTTGCCAGATTCTTGTGATGGCTTTAGAGAGGCTCTCTCAGTAAGCTGAGGGTGTGGGGTCTTGAGAGGTGGACCTGCTGACCAATCCCTTCTGCCCAGGTGTCCCATGTCTTTACCATCAATTTCAACCCCTAGGGCAATGAGTGTGAAGGTAGGAGTGTGAATTGCCCAGGATTGGGGTGTGCTGGGGCTGTGCTCACACCCCTCTCCCCACAGGGATCCTGGGTGTGGTGGAGGCCTACCAGAACTGCCTGCCCTGGGTTCAGTAATTTAGACATAAAGCTACAAAACAGAACAAACTTCATTTTGGTTCAAAAGATGATAATTTACTTATTCTACTTCAAAGCATGAAACAAGGTTTTTATTCAGTTCTTAATCTAAAAGATATATTGGAAACATTGTTGTGGTTCAGTCACAAAGTCATGTCTGTCTGACTTTGGAACCCCATGGGCTGCAGCATGCCAGGCTTCTTTGTCCCTCACTATCTCCTGGAGTTTGCACAAACTCATGTTCATTGAGTCAGTGATGCTGTCCAACCATCTCATCCTCTGTTGCCCCCTTCTCCTCCTGCCCTCAATCTTTCCCAGCATGAGGATCTTTTCCAACGAGTCGGCTCTTTGCATCAGGAGGCCGAAGTATTGGAGCTTTAGCATCAGTCCTTCCAATGAATATCCAGGGTTGACTTCCTTTAGAATTGACTAGTTTGATCTCCCTGCAGTCCAAGAGACTCTAAAGAGCCTTCTCCAGCACCACAGTGAAAGCATTAGTTTTTCAGCAATCAGCTTTCATTATGATCCAACTCTCACATCCCAACATGACTACTGGAAAAACCATAGCTTTGACTAGACAGACCTTTGTCAGCAAAATGATGTCTCTGCTTTTAAATATACTGTTTAGGTTGGTCATAGCTTTTCTTCCAAAGAGTAAGCAGTTTTAAATTTCATGATCCACAGTGATTTTGGAGCCTAAGAAAATAAAATCTGCCACTGTTTCCATTTATCCCCCATCTATTTGCCATGAAGTGATGGGACCAGATGCCATATTTGGATATGAATCAACTGTTTTTTGAAAAGCAATAGCTAACAATTAATAATTCTATAGTGCTTGCTAACTGTCAGGTACTATTCTAATTATTTTAATGATATATAGCTATACCGTGTAATATAACAACACAGTGAAGTAAGTCCTACAAGAGACAGGCCAAATAACTTGTTCCGGGTCCACAGTTCATAAATCCTGGAGCTGTTATTTGAACCCAGATGTTGTGTTCTCAAATTTCAAATATAAAATGTGTCCTTGGGAAATAATATATTCTTTAAAAGGTCATTTGGAAAGCTAATTGCCATATATTGAATTAAACAACCAAAATAATTATTCCATAAATTTTTATGGCACCTCCTATGTGCCAGGCATTGTTTAAAACATTAGGGATAAAGTGCTGAATTAAGCTTAGTTCATTTCTCTCAGGGAGCCAACGTTTTCATCAGGGAGAGAGTAAATGTTAAATAAAATATATATTGAGTTAAATAAAATATATGTTGTGATAAAAACTAAGGAAAATGAGATAGATAAATAGAATAAAACAAAGGTGTGCCAGTGTGGAATTGGTTACTCTAAATCACTAGGATGGGTAGGATTTTCTTCACTGATACTGTGTGAGGGAAGCTGAGTCCTGAATGAGAAGAACTCCAGATGAAGGTTTGGAAGGAGATCCAGTGCAGAAAATTTGCATCAGGAAAGACCTGCTATTGGTGATCTTCACTGATAGAATAATCAGAAAGTCAGCCAGGAGACCACAAGAGCTGGGACTTTTTCCTAAATAAAATAAGAAGCCTTTGCAGAATTTTAGGAAGGGGAAATTTAGTTTATGTACCCTGCCCATATTCATTGGGCCTGACCATTGAGCTATTTTTCAGCTGATTTGCAACTGCTTATATCTGTACATCTTTGCCTGGGCTTTCTCTAAAGCTTTGGAAGGCTGGTCTTTTCTAACAAAAGAAGGCAAAAATGCAGAAAAGGCACACTCAGACAATGATTACTGTATATGACTACCCCAACTCCCTCAAAAAACTCATCTGATAAGACTACTCCAAAAAGACATCATCCAGAGTTTCTTGAAGAAATTAATATTTAAGAATTCAGGAACCTCTGGCTTGTTAACATCCTTTATTAGTTGCCTTTATTTCTCTTCTCACTTCTTCACTCCCATGCCAAATATTATTTTACTTCAAAGATAAGACTCTCACACATGAATCTTTGTCTAGCATCTGCTTCTGATGGGACCCAAATGGAAGCAATTTTGATTTATTGACTAAAATAACCACCTTGACCCTTGTGAAGAATGGAATGAAAGCAAGGACACAAATAGTGGGCTGTTTTAGTGGCTCAAGGGAAAGATGATAATGACATAAATTAAAAAGTAGAAGTGGAGAGGGTGGATTCATTAAGAAAATACTTTGAGGGTAAGGTTGATAGAAATTGCTAGTATAATGTCTGTGTATGTGGTAGAATGTCACATGTGTATGCGGTGCAATCTCAAACACAACAGAATGGTCTCTGTCTGTTTCCAAGGCAAAACATTCACTATCATGGTAATCCAGGTCTATGGCCAAACCAGTAATGCTGAAGAAGCTGAAAATGAACACTTCTATAAAGACCTACAAGACCTTCTAGAACTAACTCACAAAAAAGATGTCTTTTTCATCATAGGGGACTGGAATGCAAAAGTAGGAAGTGATAATCTGGAGTAACTGACAAATTTGGCCTTAGAGTACAAAAGAAAGCCGGGCAAAGACAAACAGAACTTTTCCAAGAGGATACACTGGTCATAGCAAGCACCCTCTTCCAACAACACAAGAGAAGACTCTACACATGGACATCACCAGATAGTCAATACCAAAATCAGACTGATTTTATTTTTTGTAGCCAGAGATGGAGAAGCTCTATATAGTTGGCAAAAACAAGACTTGGAGCTGACTGTGGCTCAGATCATGAACTCCTTATTGGCAAATTCAGACTTCAAGTGAAGAAAGTAGGAAAATCCACTAGACCATTCAGGTATGACCTAAATCAAATCCCTAACGATTATACAGTGGAAGTGAGAAATGGATTAAAGGGATTAGATCTGATAGACAGGGTGCCTGAAGAACTATGGACAAAGTTTCCTGAGATTGTATAAGAGGCAGTGACCAAGACCATCCCCAAGAAAAAGAAATGTAAAAACACAAAATGGTTGTCTTAGGAGCCCTTACAAATAGCTGAGAAAAGAAGAGAAGCTAAAGGCATAGGAGAAAAGGAAAGGTATACCCATTTGAATGCAGAGCTCCCAAGAATAGCAAGGAGAGATAAGAAAGCCTTCCTCAGTGATCAATGCAAAGAAATAGAGGAAAACAATAGAACAGGAATGACTAGAGATCTCTTCAGGAAAATTAGAGATACCAGGGGAACATTTCATGCAAAGATGAGTACAATAAAGGAAAGAAATGGTATGAACCTAATAGAAGCAAAAGATATTAAGAAGAGGTGGCAAGAATACACAAAATAACTATACAAAAAAACAAACTACAAAACTTCGTGTCCCAGCTAACCTCGATGGTGTGATCGCTCACCTCAAGCCAGACATCCTGAAATGTGAAGTCAAGTGGGCCTTAGGAAGCATCACTACGAACAAAGCTAGTGGCAGTGATGGAATTCCAGTTAAGCTATTTCAAATCCTGAAAGATGATGCTGTGAAAGTGCTGCACTCAATATGCCAGTAAATTTGGAAAAAACTCAGCAGTGGCCCCAAAACTGCAGTTTTCATTCCAATCTCAAAGAAAGGTAATGCCAAAGAATGTTCAAAGTACCACACAATTGCACTCATCTCCTCGGTCCATGGGATTTTTCAAGCAAGAGTACTGGAGTGGGTTGCCATTTCCTTCTCCAGGGGCTCTTCCTGACCCAGGGATTGAAACTGGGTTCTGGACCAAAGCCGAGTGTCCCTCATTGCAGGCAGATGTTTTACCTTGTAAGCCACCAGGGAAGCCCCCACAGGCTGGCAAAGTAATACTCAAAATTCCCCAAGCCAGGCTTTAACAGTGTGTGAACTGTGAACTTCCAAATGTTCCAACTGGATTTAGAAAAGGTAGAGGAATGAGAGATCAGATCATCAACATCCGTTGGAGCATAGTAAAAGCAAGAGAATTCCAGAGAAACATTTCCTTCTACTTTATTGATTACACCAAAGCCTTTGACTGTGTGGATCACAAGAAACTTTGGAAAACTCTTAAAGAGATGGGAATACCAGACCACGTTCCCTGCCTCCTGAGAATTCTATATACAGATCAAGCAACAACAGTTAGATCTGGACATGGAACAGCAGACTGATTGCAAATTGCGAAAGGAGTATATCAAAATGACCTCCCCAATATACCTCTCCATTTTCAGTGATACAAAGACATTTTTGTATGCTGTAGAATGGAATCAATCAGAGAAGAAATTTTGAAGATTTCTTTAGCAGTTTGTTCAGCACACACAGAGATAGACACACACACATACACACTCACACAATTACAATATGACTGAAGGATAGAAATGTTTTGAGTATATAATTTGTCTGAATGATGAAAGATTGAGTGTTAAGTCAATATTGGGCTATAGTGGATTTTGAAGCCCAGTATCTCTGTTTGATGACCATCTATGATTTACAAATAATAAATTATGCTTTAAGTTTTATATGTATCTAATTAAATTTAAAAGCTATATCAGGCATATTTACATTTGTAGACCCATTTTAGAAAATTTTTCAAAATTCTCAGTGGCTAATTTCCTCTGAGATCATTATCCCACTCATTGCAGTGTTAAATATACTCTTATTTTCAAATGGCACATACAGGAATAGCACTCACCTTTTGGGCAAAAACAAATATTTTAATTTAAAAGATTATTCCCATAATATGGTTTTGAAAAGAAATGTTATCCCTGGATTCATAGCTTGAGCAATTCTCAGAGATCTTTTGTCTTCAACTAATCTGAAGAGTTGGCAGATTATAAAAATCATGTCAACAAGCTTTTGTTCAAATTTTTAGCCTTCATAAATTCAAAACTAAAAAAGCTTGTCTTTTTAGAGCATCCTCGTAAAGTCTGTTGTTTTGAAATTTGATTAGTGAGAATAATACTTGTTTTGAGTACCTCAATTTTCTTTAACATTCTTCTCTTTTGTTCACGTTCCTCATATAATTATAGTACTTGTCTAAGATGATTTTTCATGGAAGCTGCACTGTAGTACATGGCTTTGCGGTTTTTCCTATTGTGAGATGAAATGTTGAGGTGTCAAAACAGGTATTCTGACTTTAATTAACCTCACAAGGTCTAAAAAACTTTACAAATAGTACCTTTTTTGTGGAAAAAATATGTGAGATAAATGGAAATAAATAACTAACAATGAATTAGTTCTTAAAACTTCATTTTTTAATGTTATGAATGAATGCACACCAGATGACCCTGAAATGTTAAGATTATAATATAATACACTATTGAGCTTCCCCAGTGGCTCAGCTGGTAAAGAATCTGCCTGCCAATGCAGGAGATGCAAGAGATGGGTTCTACTCCTGGCTCAGGAAGATCCTTGGAGAAGGAAATGGCAACCCACTCCTATATTCTTGCCTGAAAAATTGCATGGACAGAGAAGCATGGCAGGCTATAGTTCATGGGGTCACAAAGAGTTGGACAAGACTGAACATGCATGCATGCACACATACTCATAATGATATTTATTGCTTTTTTCCCTGAATTATTACTTAAGTTATATAAAGCATAATTTCATTCAAAAATATATGATGGTCTTTCTAGATTAATTTCAGGAACACACTCATTTTTGCTATTTATATTAACACACAATCTATTTATGTTTTAGTGTAACTATTTGCTAGTTCCTAATAGTGTCCCATTAGTTCAGTTCAGTTCAGTTCAATTCAGTTGTTCAGTCGTGTCCGAATCTTTGCCCCATCACTTCATGGGAAATACATGGGGAAACAGTGGAAACAATGTCAGACTTTATTTTGGGGGGCTCCAAAATCACTGCAGATGGTGATTGCAGCCATGAAATTAAAAGACGCTTACTCCTTGAAAGGAAAGTTATAACCAACCTAGATAGCATATTCAAAAGCAGAGATATTACTTTGTCAACAAAAGTCCATCTAGTCAAGGCTATGGTTTTTCCAGTGGTCATGTATGGATGTGAGAGTTGGACTGAAGAAAGCTGAGTGCCGAAGAATTGATGCTTTTGAACTGTGGTGTTGGAGAAGGCTTGTGAGTCCCTTGGACTGCAAGGAGATCCAACTAGTCCCTTCTAAAGGAGACCAGTCCTGGGTGTTCATTAGAAGGACTGATGCTGAGGTTGAAACTCCAATACTTTGTCCACCTCATGCGAAGAGTTGACTCATTGGAAAAGACCCTGATGCTGGGAGGGATTGGGGGCAGGAGGAGAAGGGTACGACAGAGGATGAGGTGGCTGGATGGCATCAACAACTCTATGCATATGAATTTGGGTGAACTCCAGGAGTTGGTGGGAAACAGGGAGGCCTGGTGTGCTGCTATTCATGGGGTCACAAAGAGTTGGACACGACTGAGCGACTGAACTGAACTGAACTGAACTGAACAATGTCTTATGTGTGTGTGTATTTATACACGCTTAAGTTACAAATTACTTTGCATGTTTCTAGTTCAAGATCATTTCTCACAATGAAAACATACATGTTGACCATCTATTGTGTGCAAGGCATGTTTTCCAGTATAGTGCTTGCCCAACAATAAATTTAAAATACCTAATTTTTTATGATATAGAATCACAGAATTTGGTCCTGAAGGTCTTTGAAGAATCGTCTTCTCATTCTCTTTGCAATTATCTTTTAAGGAAAAGAAAAAAAAAAAAAAAAAAGAAGGGCTATAATGTAAATAAGCAGCTTATAAAATTCGAATAGAACTGAACAGAATGACTAAACAACTTCTTAATCAATTGATTCATCAATATCTTTAGCACAGGCAAGGAAATAGAGTTAAGGGCTATAGCAGGCTTTTTTTGTTTAGTTTGGTTTTCACAAACTGCTGTCAGCAGACTGGAAACCCAGCAAAGCCAGTGGTATAATTCCAGTCCATCACCCCATGCCTGAGAGCTCGGGAAGAGAATATTACAAATCTCAATTCAAGAGCAGAAAAACATTGATTTCCCAGCTCAATAAGCAGGAAGGAAGAGGACAAATCCTCCCTTCTTCCACCTTTTCTAGTTAGTTCCTCAGTGACTAGGGTGATACCTATCCACACAGGGGAGGGCAGTTTACTGAATCCACTGATCTAGATGTTAATCTCATTCAGAAATACCCTAGGAGACAAATTCGGAAATGATATTTAATCTGTGCACCCTGTAGCCCAGTCAAGCTGACACATAAAGCAGTCTGTCACAATGGCCTTGAGTTATATAGTGATGAGAGCACAGCCAAAAAATACTGGAAGCTATACCACTACTGGTTTTGCTGGGTCAGCAGTCTTAGTTGAATTGGTGTGTGAGGTTAGTGTGAGTACTGTATAAAAATTTCGTATAATCAATAGGCAAAAGACAAACAAGCTGGAAATAAAGTTTGAGCATATCACAGTAGGGTAAATAAAAAAGGCCAAAAAAAAAAAAAATAAATAAGTTCAGAGTTGCTATTGCATTGAGAAATGAAAGTAAAGGTTACAAAGAGGAACCATGTAATTCATAGTCAGTTGGTCAAAATAAATAAGTCTAATCTGATTTGGAAGGAACAATACACACAAAGCATATATATATACGTGTGTGTATAATGTAATAGGCAAATCTTATAAAGCTGAACATTTGCTTTTCCAATGACTTAGCAGTGATGTCTTCAGCAGGAAACATGCATAAGTGCATTTATACAATGTTCTTTATAGCAGAACACTGGAAACAAAACAAATGCCCATCAGATGGGAAAGGATAAGTAGTAACTATATAGTTACACAAAGATATATTGCATGGCTTTAAAAATGAGCTACTAATAGAACCACCATGTGTCAGCATGTACAATTCTTAGTAACATGATGTTAAGCGAGGAATGTAAGTTATAGTATAAACTGTGTAGCGTCTGACTAATACTTAATTGTAGGATGGGCAATAATTTCTGAATATTTATCATGGTATCAATGCAAATAAAGAAATGAAATAGGAGAGAACAGCACATAAACCCATAAACACAGTGTGTCTTTAACCAAGGATTGCGATTAACTAAAAAATAAAAAATGGAAAGTAATAAGTAAATTTAAATTAATAAAAATCCACGTAATCACACAACTTTACCAGTTATCAGACTTTAAGAAATCTCCATTTTTCCATCATTAAAATGCACATGGTCTACATATATGTTTGAGAACTATATATTTGAGTAAGTCAGAATAATTTTTGACCCTAGAAACTACTGGTTTCAGTTCTCAAAAGATCCTAATTCCCTCTTCTTCTTTTTCTAATTATTCTGATTGAAATCCCACAATGTTTGACACACAAAGCTAGAAACCAAATAGAGTAGCTCTTCTTTATATCAGTCTCTTGCATTTTAATTTGTACGTATCTCATTCTAAATTCATCTTTATCTAAGATGCAGAGGGAATTTGAACTGTACAGCAGGAAACGACTTTAATTGAATGTAAATCTTGATTGTAATGCATTAACTTACATTAATAAGAGTAACAATAATCAAATGATGTCTAGGGCTTAAAATTTGCCAGACATTGTTCTGTGTTTGTTTGTACATTTCATTTACTCCTCATAACATGTCTAGGAGATGAATATTTTTGGAATTCACTTTTGTATAGATGAAAAAAACTGAGGCATAAAATAATTGTTATGGGTTGAATTGTGTGCCCCCCTCCAACTTCATACGTTGAAGTTATACACTTCAGTATCTCACAATGTGTTTGTATTTGGAGATAGGATATTAGCTTTATTTATTTATTTTTTTTAGGTAAAGAATCAGATTTATTTTAATATTTTATGGCTTTAAAGAGGTAATTAAGGTTAAATGAGGTCAGATATCAGAGAAGGCAATGGCAACCCACTCCAGTACTCTTGCCTGGAAAATCCCATGGACGGGGGAGCCTGGTGAGCTGCCGTGTATGGGGTCACACAGAGTCGGACACGACTGAAGTGACGCAGCAGCAGCAGAGATCAGAAATGGGCTTTCCTGATGGCTCAGTGGTAGAGAATTTGCCTGCCAACCAGGAGACATGGGTTCAAACCTTCAGTCAAGAAGATTCCCTGGAGAAGGAAATGGCAGTCCACTCCAGGATTCTTGCCTGGGAAATCCCATGGACAGAGGAGCCTAGTATGCTACAGTCTATGGGTCACAAAAGAGTCATACATGTCTCAGCAACCAAACAAGAAAGACAGAAGACATGCAGACCTTAATCCATTAGGACTGCTATCCTAATATGAAGGGAGACTAAGACACAGATACCCACATAGGGAGAATTATATGAAAACACTGAAACACATCTCCAAGCCAAGAAGAGAGGTCTTAGAATAAATTAACCCTGCCACACCTTGATCCAAGACTTCTAGCCTCCATAAATGTAAGGAAATAAATTTCTGTTATTTATGCCACCTGTTTGTGGTACTTTATTATGGCTGTTGTAGCAAACTAATACTGTGACTTGTTCAATCAGTTAGTAAAATGGTGAAGGTTGAGTATAAATCAAGAAATTAAAGCTACATTATACCTTTCACTGGTATGAGTTTAATTTTAAAATGAGAGGAAAGGATAGAGCCTAGAAGATGGTCTGTAATTACAATGTTCCCTGAGCTTTGCAGAAGGTTTAAGTGACATGTTCCTTTTCAGTTTTTTTTTTTTTTTAATTTTAAAATCTTTATTCCAAGCATCTTTTCTGACCATAATGCATTAAGATTAGATCTCAATTACAGGAGAAAAACTATTAAAAATTCCAACATATGGAGGTTGAATAACACACTTCTGAATAACCAACAAATCACAGAAGAAATCAAAAAAGAAATCAAAATATGCATAGAAACGAATGAAAATGAAAACACAACAACCCAAAACCTGTGGGACACTATAAAAGCAGTGCTAAGAGGAAAGTTCATAGCAATACAGGCATACCTCAAGAAACAAGAAAAAAGTCAAATAAATAACCTAACTCTACAACTAAAGCAACTAGAAAAGGAAGAGTTGGAGAACCCCAGAATTAGTAGAAGGAAAGAAATCTTAAAAATTAGGGCAGAAATAAATGCAAAAGAAACAAAAGAGACCATAGCAAAAATCAACAAAGCCAAAAGCTGGTTCTTTGAAAGGATAAATAAAATTGACAAACCATTAGCCAGACTCATCAAGAAGCAAAGAGAGAAAAATCAAATCAATAAAATTAGAAATGAAAATGGAGAGGTCACAACAGACAACACAGAAATACAAAGGATCATAAGAGACTACTATCAGCAATTGTATGCCAATAAAATGGACAACGTGGAAGAAATGGACAAATTCTTAGAAAAGTACAATTTTCCAAAACTGAACCAGGAAGAAATAGAAAATCTTAACAGACCCATCACAAGCACAGAAATTGAAACTGTAATCAGAAATCTTCCAGCAAACAAAAGCCCAGGTCCAGACGGCTTCACAGCTGAATTCTACCAAAAATTTCGAGAGAAGCTAACACCTATCCTCCTCAAACTCTTCCAGAAAATTGCAGAGGAAGGTAAACTTCCAAACTCATTCTATGAGGCCACCATCACCCTAATACCAAAACCTGACAAAGATGTCACAAAAAAAGAAAACTACAGGCCAATATCACTGATGAACATAGATGCAAAAATCCTTTTCAGTTTTATATTATCAGATTAATTTATTTACAAATGCATTTCTCTATAGTGCACAATTTGCTTAAATATCTGATATGCTTCAAATTATCACCATCTGAATATGTTTCTTTCCTCTTTGTATGTATTTCTTTTATCTTGTCTTAAATGGTTTTTTTTTTTTAATTACTAGGGCTGCTGGGACAAAATATCACAAGCTGTGTGATTTAAAACAACAGAAATGTATTCTCTAACAATTCTGAGGACCTTTAATCTGAAATCTAGCTGTAGATAGGGTGGTACTATCTCTGAAAAGTCTACAATAGGATCATTGCTTGTTTCTTCATAGATTCTAATAGTTGCTGGCAATCCTTGGTGTTGCCTTGCTGATGGCACCTGGGCTTCAGTCTCTGTCTCTATCTTTATATGGCCTTCTTTCCTATAGGTATGTCTTGGCACCTATGTTTCCATATTCTTGAAGAACACCAGTTACTGGATTTAGGGCCCCGTGTGACTCCATCTTAATTACACCCACAAAGACCTGTTTTCCAAATAATGTCCAATTCACAAGAATTGTAGGTTAGGATTTGGGCATACTTTGGGGAGGGATACAATTTACTTCACAACATCCTCATAGACTATTTTCTACCATATAGTCAGATAAGTCTAAAATAAAGTCATACTCAGTCTAAACAGACCAAAATGTTTACAATATGTATAGCCTATTTTTAAATTTTATTATTCAATGTCATATGAAGTCATTAACTATATTTAATCTCCTATCAGATGTCAACATCTATGCTCTACTAGATAATTAATAAATTATTAGTCAATGAAAACAAAAAAAGTCAACAAGTTGATTTCATTCTTTGCTTTAGGCCAATTACACAGCCCATCTTCTTCATCTGCTATTGAATTTGAAAATATGATTCTAGCTTATGGAGAAAAGGAAGCTAGGACAAAATAGTGAGTAGCAATATTTATTACTTTATGTACATTATAAGCTTCCTAAAAACTAGTGCAATATGTAATGTCTTTATGGGGCATATTTTATCCCCCCCTGATATCTCACACACTGTTATAACAGAAGTTCAGTGAGGGAATGATTGCTGCCTCCAAGTTTAGATCAAATTTCCTCTTGCTGCCCAACTTCATTTATTTATTTCATCAATATTTAGTGATTCCCAATTATTTTCTAAATACAATGCAGTGCATTTAAGAATGAATTTTAAAACATCTATGACTTAGAGTTTCTGATCACTTTCAAATTAATTTTTTGAATTAAAGGATAACTTCTTCCAGTTTATGTATCTTCTTGCTTATTTTATATGTTTTTTTATTCATATTCTTTTAGCAAATGAAATAAAATAGAAACTCTTGAGAACAGACTTTGTTGTTTCATGAGCATACCTTGAAGATACTATAAACTGAAGTATGTTGTAGTAAGTCTAAGTCTAAGTCACTTCAGTCATGTCCGACTCTGTGCAACCCCATAGATGGCAGCCCACCAGGCTCCTCCGTTCCTGAGATTCTCCAGGCAAGAATACTGGAGTGGGTTGCCATTTCCTTCTCCAATGCATGAAAGTGAAAAGTAAAGTGAAGTCGCTCAGTCGTGTCAGACTCTTAGCGACCCCATGGACTGCAGTCCACCAGGCTCCTCCATCCAAGGGATTTTCCAGGCAAGTGTACTGGAGTGGGTTGTCATTGCCTTCTCTGATGTTGTAATAAACACACGTGAAATAATAGAGAAGTGAGAAATAAAATTAAGTTGTAACCTTAAACAAAACTTTATAGAATAAAATTGATACCATAGTTTTCATTAGCAAAGTTTAAATCTTTGGATTTAATATTACAAACATTATCACTCCCATTACTCAATATATGCCAATTGCCAAAAGAGAAATTTAACTATACCTGATAAATAGAGTAGATTCACATGCAATTTGAGAAGTAGTTCTTGCTACTATTCTGTAAATTTGAGATTGTTTCAAAAGTTAAAAAGTTATATTAATTAAGAGAAGCTCTGAACCTATAATAAAATTCAGGATAGGAAAATTCACTTTTTTATAAAAGGTGTAAAGCATTGAGAGATTCTATTTGGATTCAAACTCAGTACCTATAATGATAGCAATAATGATATATAGCTTGAAATGTGATAGGGATTAAAAATATTTCCGCTATAATTTTTTTCTTTTATTCTGTGTCTATATGAGATGATGGGCTTCCCTTGTAGCTCAGTGGTAAAGAATTCACCTGCAAAGCCAGAAATGAAAGTTTGATCCCTGCAGAAGGAAATGGCAACCCACTCCAGTATTTTTGTCCAGGAAATCCAATGGACAGAAGAGACGCATGCTACAGTCCATGGGGTCGCAGAGTCAGAGATGACTTTCTACTATACAGCAACCACATATAAGATGATGGATGTTCAGCAAATTTATTGTGGTAATCCTTTTATAATGTACTTAAATCATCATTATACTGTATGCTTTAAATTTGTACAGTGTCAAGTATATCTCAATAAAACTCAAAGAAAATAAGTAAAAATTAATTTCACTAGACTTTGGTGGTAGAAACTTACCTTTTTAACTAATATATTATCAGTACAGTGTCTACCATTAATACATATTTATTAAACAAATGAACAAATGTGGTAAATAATAATCAGTAAATAAATGGTAATTTAAACTATTAAAAAATATATATGAGAGACACACCAAGACCTTTGCTAATGTGGATACCAAATAGAATGCCATTCACAGATTTAAAATAACATTGCTTTTTCTGAAAGGAAAATGTACAGACTTTATTCCAGGTCAACTAAAAACTTATATTATGCCTAAGAAAGTAGAACATTGTTACAGCCTTTTATGTTACCTTGGAAAAAGGTTATTTCAACATTATCATTAATTTGTTAGTATAAAACTGGCTAATTTCCCCAAGGTTCTTAAAATTTGAGAGCACATCTTTGAGGCTTCTGAAGTGCAATTATTGGAAAATGAATAAAAAGCTTAAATTGGAATAAATGTAATAATCTTTGTTTGACTTCTCCTAATATCACAATCAATCCAAAGAGAATTTTACTTTGTGCAGAGCTTAAAATGAAAATACACCTCTCTTGCAGCTTAGAGTTTCAATGTGTATACGCTTAATTTAATCTTGTTTTAAGCAAAAAAAAAAAAAATTAATAAAGACATTTATGGAATCAATTAATCATACTTTAATATAAATAAAAATAATTATAACCTGAAACTTCTAAATTATTGATAAGTTATACTAGACTTCTAAGGAGTATAAAAAGGTCAGATATAATTTCAGACAAATTTTCCCTTTTGTCTGTGACTTTGGCCCAAAGACCAAACATTATGGACTGTGTTGAATTGGAAGAAAGCCTGATGACTCTGGTCTCTGAATCTCATATGCATTCCTGACCATGTGAGATGGCCCAGCAACACTGCATTTATAAAAATAAGTTCGGCCAGAAGTCACATCTGAGATTTTGTTATTTGTCTTGTGTGCTTCAGGGAAAGATGGAGAGGATAGTTTGTAGGTTAGGGAATGAGTAGTCTGGAGAGGGGAAAAAGCTGACTGGGTGAAATCCAAATGCCTTCAGTAGCAGAATGGCAGGAAAGTTGGGAAAGCCATATTTTAATACATTTTGTCTTATGTAACATCACCCTTTAACTCGTGGTAAATTAGAAACAAGTCTAACCAGTTTACTTGATCTTGTTTGTTTTCCTCCTTTCTTCTAACATCATTTAACATTCCAAGGACGAGAGCCACCTCCCAGGTAGAAGTTCTTTTTTTCAGATATGTGATTTCATACCCATTTTGAGGAACTGAGTGAAGCATGGGCATAATAACCAAATGAAAACATTAGGAGAGGGGACATAAATGTATGTTTGTCCCTATTTTTGATACTCTGTAATTTTTTAGTCCTCACTAAATTTCATCTACTAATGTAGTGTCTAAAATGTAAGTTCCTAAGGAAGGTAGGAAAGTTATAATATGACAAACCTAGACAACATATTAAAAAGCAGAGATATCACTTTGCCAACAAAGGTCTATATTGCCAAAGCTATGGTTTTTCCAGTAGTCATGTATGGTTGTGAGAGCTGGAACATAAAGAAGGCTGAGTGCCAAAGAATTGATGCTTTTGAATTGCAGTGTTGGAGAAGACTCCTAAGAGTCCCTTGGACAACAAGGAGATTAAGCCAGTCAATCCTAAAGGAAATCAATCCTGAATATTCATTGGAAGGACTGATGCTGAAGCTGAAGCTCCAATACTTTGATCATCTTATGCAAAGTGCTGACTCATTGGAAAAGACCCTCAAGCTGGAAAAGCTTGAAGGCAAAAGGAAAAGGGAGCAGGAGAGAATGAGATGGATATACAGTTTCACCAACTCAAAGGACATGAATTTGAGCAAGCTCTGTAAGAGAGTGGAGAAGAGAGGTCACAGAGAGTTGGACCTGACTTAGCAACTGAACAACAACAACAACCATTTTCTTACTTCTTGACCCTTTCAGGATTAATCATCTTTGGAGGCTTAGGGTTGAATTTTTGTACCTTAATGCTTAGAATGTACCACTGATAAAACATGTCTCAGTGAAAAGCAAAGTGCAAGTGCAAGAAAGCTACTTAGTTATTTTCAGATACATTTGAAAAATTCCATATTTTTTATCATGAATTTTACCATGAATCATTTCTGTATCATGATTGATTACAGAATTGCATTCTTGAATTATAGGAAAGATGACATCATTCTTTATCATTGCTTGCCTAGGAAGCTTGGAGAAACTTTATTCGTTCACTGTCTTCAGACTGAAGATGTGATATTCTTGAGGTTGAAGAAAATACCATCATATAAACTTTCCTTTAACTTTTTATTCAGTAAACTTAATCTAATTTAAAATTCTAGAATTTATAACTTGAATATATAGATTATTTTTAAGAAAAAAGAAAATTAAGTTTAGCATCATAAACCAAAATATTTACTTTAAGAAATTAATGAGAGATTTTATAAGAAAAGACAGTTCATTGTTAATAATCCCTTAGCTAAGGAAAAAATACAGACATATTTTTCCAGGACTTATTTTAGATATTAAATTTTCTTGAATTTACATCTACAAAAATGACCTGAACTATAAGAGGTTATGCACAATAGAATTACAAAAATGCTTGAAAACTAAGGATTTAAATATCAAGCTAATGTCTGCTGAACAGTGTTCATGCTAATATCTTGCTCCACAATATTAAAGGATACCAAGTATCACACGTATTCTTCTGTAAATCTAGATTAAAAGATGTCTCTTAAGGTTATACTTTTTTTGATTCATTGTTTGCATATTAATTTGAAAACAACTCAAATTACACACACACACACACACACAAAACAGTTTCATAGCTAAATTACCCATTTAAGTGAAAAATGGCTCAGTTTAATAAAAGTTGTTCATTCACTAAGTTGTTTCTGACTCTTTGCAACCCCATGGGCTAGAGCACACCAGGCTATACTCCCCTCCACTATCTCCCAAACTTTGCTCAAGTTCACGTCTATTGAGTCAGTGATGCTACCTAATCATGTCCTACTTTGCTGCCGTCTTATGCTTGGTTTTCAATATTTTCCAGCGTCATGGTCTTTACAATGTGTCAGCTCTTTGCATCAGGTGGCCAAAATACTGGAGCTTCGGCTTCAACATCAATCCTTCCAATGAATATTCAGGGTCAATGTCCATTAGGATCGACTGGTTTAATATCCTTGCAGCATAACAATAAACCGTGATTAATATCAGGCTTTATTCCAATTTAGAGTCAGTTGACACAGTCATCAATGAGTGGCTATTTTACAGGATCACTTTGCCCTCCAAAAACTGTAATGCTTCTTCTGAAACATTTGTCACATGGATGGCATCACTGACTCGATGAACATGAGTTTGAGTCAACTCCAGGAGTTGGTGATGGACAGGGAGGCCTAACATGCTGTGATTCATGGGATCGCAAAGAGTCGGACATGACTGAGCAACTGAACTGAACTGAACTAGATTGGTCATAACTTTTCTTCCAAGGAGCAAGCATCTTTAATTTCATGAACTGAACTGAACTGAACTGAAACTCAACATACTAACTTTTTTCCACTCAGCACTGTAAATAATATGCACTAACATCTTATTTCTCAAACCCATTTTATTTTCTCTTTATAATCTCTGTTTGCAAGACCCTCTATTCCCAAGAAACTCAACACTAAACAGTTTTAGAATCAGTAGTAAATATATGTTTGATTTGATCTAATTTGCTATGACTTAACAAGTAATAGTAACTAGTTAACTATTGGTAATTGATGTTGAAACAGTGATTTTTATCCATCAGAGGTTTTCCAAACAAAAAACAAAATACAAAGCTATCACTCATTCACATTCATTTTGATAATCCTTGGTGAATGGGTCTAACAGCAAATGAATATACAAGTTCCTCAAATGTTAAATTTGTCTTTATTAGATATAGTATTTGCTCATTTATCTGCAAATAATGAGCATTGCACCCTTGATAAATCTGGGAAAAAACAGAACTCTTCCTCTCATAAAGTTCGCATCTATTTGTAAATTTCAGTTAACTCTTGTCAATATTAAAAAAATGTCATTTGCAGATCTACTCTACTAATGTTGAAGCAAAATGGGACAATGGATAGGAGTAGTCATTCATCCATCCATCCATTTATTTCTCCTTTTCTTTTAAAATCCCTTCAAAACATTTATTCTATACTCTATGCTATACATGTATGCTAAACTCTTTCATTATGATGGGAAAAAAAGATGCAGCCTTCATCATAGGGCCTGCATCTAGGAGCTTGAAGTCTAAGGTACACATGGAAACACATAATTACCATATATCAAGGCATTCATTCGGCAAATGTTTATTGAAGTCTTCCTTGTCTCTATGACAGGTGTGGGAGATATGACAGTACCAAAACTGTTCTGGTCCTGCCTTCATGGGTTTTTACAATCTTGAGAGGTTGCAAGGCTAGCGAGACAACAAGTTATAAAAATCATATCACAAATAAACAATAACTTTAAAATATGGGAAATATTATAAAGTATAGATGAATAGGACGTGAACATTTTTAGACTGAGGACAAAATTATCTATCACAAAGCGACTTCAGCTAAAAGCTGAGTTCTAGAAGGAAAAAGAAGAGAAAGAGAAAGAAGGAAAAGAGATAGATGACAAAAAGAAAAATAACTTTAATGGAGAATTAGCTAAAGTCATATTCTTGATAGTGCTGATAAGTGAAAATACTGGATTTAATGGGGGAAAAATATGTGTGACCTTTACACACTTCATGCAAATCATCTTTCATTTCAGTTTCTCTTGATTTTTTTAAAAGCAAGCTGGACTTTATTTTCACTAGTACACATTCAAAATGTTAAATATATAGTGCCACTTTAAAATTTAGTAGATGACTTATTAAAGAAGCTATGTGCCAATATAGGAGATGCAAGAGATGCAGGTTTGACACCTGGGTTGGGAAGATCCCCTAGAGGAGGAAATGACAATCCACTCCAATATTCTTCCCTGGAGAATTCCGTGGAGAGAGAACTATTAGCGGCTATAATCCATGGGCTCACAAACAGCTGGACATGTCTGAACAACTGATCATAGCTCAGAGATAAATTAAATAAACGTACTATTTCTAGAATTTCTTTCATATTAATCTTGTAAAAGCTTAATAATCTTATTCAAATCAGTTCAGTTAGTTCAGTTCAGTTGCTCAGTAATTTCTGACTCTTTGCAACCCCATGGACTGCAGCATACAAGGCCTCTCTGTTATTCACCAACACTCAGAGTTTACTCAAACTCATGTCCATTGAGTTGGTAAAGCCATCCAAGCATCTCATCCTCGGTCATCCCTTTCACCTCCCACCTTCAATCTTTCCAAGCATCAGGGTCTTTTCCAATGATTCAGTAATTTACATCAAGTAAACAAAGCATTGGAGTTTCAGCTTCAGCATCAGTCCTACCAATGAATATTCAGGACTGATTTCCTTTAGGATGGACTGATTGGATCTCCTTACAGGCCAAGGGACTCTCAAGAGTCTTCTCTAACACCAAAGTTCAAAAGCATCAGTTCTTCGGCGCTCAGCCTTCTTTATAGTCCAACTCTCACATCCAAACATGACGAGTGGGAAAACCATAGCTTTGACTAGACAGACCTTCTTTGGCAAAGTAATGTCTCTGCTTTTTAATATGCTGTCTAGGTTGGTCATAACTTTTCTTCCAAGGAGCAAGCACATTTAATTTCATGAATTCAGTCATTATCTGCAGTCATTTTGGAGCCCCCCCAAAAAAAGTCTGTCACTGTTTCCATTGCTTCCCTGTCTATTTGCCATGAAGTGATGGGACCAGATGCCATGATATTAGTTTTCTGAATGTTGAGCTTTAGGCCAGCTTTTTCACTCTCCTCTTTCATTTTCATCAAGAGGCTCTTTAGTTCTTCTTCGATTTCTGACATAAGGGTAGTGTCATTTGCATATTTGAGATTATTGATATTTCTCCTGTCAATCTTGATTCCAGCTTGTGCTTCTTCCAGCCCAGCGTTTCTCATGATGTGTACTCTGCATATAAGTTAAATAAGCACAGTGACAAGATACAGCCTTGATGTACTCCTTTTCCTATTTGGAACCAGTCTGTTGTTCCATGTCCAGTTCTAACTGTTGCTTCCTGAACTTCATACAGATTTCTCAAGAGGCAGAACAGGTAGTCTGGAATAATCTCTAAGAATTTTCCACTCTTTGTTGTAATCCACATAGTCAAGGGCTTTGGCATAGTCAATAAAGCAGTAAATGTTTTTTTGGAACTCTCTTGCTTTTTTGATAATCCAGAGGATGTTGACAATTTGATCTCTGGTTCCTCTGCCTTTTCTAAATCTAGCTTGAACATCTGGAAGTTCATAATCCATCTACTGTTTAAGCCTGGCTTGGAGAATTTTGAGCACTATATTACTAGAATGTGAGATGAGTGCAGTTGTGCAGTAGTTTGAGCATTCTTTGGCATTGCTTTTCTTTGGAATTGGAATGAAAACTGACCTTTTGCAGTCCTGTGGCTACTACTGAGTTTTCCAAATTCGCTGGCATATTGAGTGCAGCACTTTCACAGCAGCACCTTTCAGGGTTTGAAATAGCTCAACTGGAATTCCATCACCTCCACTAGCTTTTTTCACAGTGATGCTTCCTAAGGCCCACTTGACTTCACATTCCAGGATGTCTAGCTCGAGGTCACACCATCTTGCCACCTCATCTAAGTTATCTGGTAAACCTGACATACAGTTTTCCTGACCTAGGAGTCGAACCCAGATCTCCTGCATTTTAGTCAGATTCTTTACTGTATGAGCCACCAGGGAAGCCCAAAAGAGTATATAACACTCACCAAAGTTTAAATACTATACAGCTAGATGCTACTGTATGTCAAGTTTACCAGATAACTTAGATGAATAGATTGTTTTCCCTCTAAAGATAAATTATCTTGAAGATATCATTGGTAGAGTACAGAGTGTTTAACGTTCAACAAATCACATTTCAGTCAGTTCGGTCGCTCAGTAGTGTCCGACTGTTTGTGACCCCATGAATCGCAGCACGCCAGGCCCCCCTGTCCATCACCATCTCCTGGAGGTCACTCAGACTCATGTCCATCAAGTCCATGATGTCATCCAGCCATCTCATCCTCTGTCATCCCCTTCTCCTCCTGCCCCCAAACCCCCCCAGCATCAGAGTCTTTTCCAATGAGTTAACTCTTCGCATGAGTTGTCCGAAGTACTGGAGCTTCAGCTTTAGCATCATTCCTTCCAAAGAAATCCCAGGGCTGATCTCCTTCAGAAGGGACTAGTTGGATCTCCTTGCAGTCCAAGGAACTCTCAAGAGTCTTCTCCAACACCACAGTTCAAACACATCAATTCTTCGGTGTTCAGCCTTCTTCACAGTCCAACTCTCACATCCATACATGACCACAGGAGAAACCACAGCCTTGATTAGCAGACCTTAGTCGCCAAAGTAATGTCTCTGCTTTTGAATATACTATCTAGGTTGGTCATAACTTTTCTTCCAAGGAGTAAGTGTCTTTTAATTTCATGGCTGCAGTCACGATCTGAAGTGATTTTGGAGCCCAAAAAAATAAAGTCTGACACTGTTTCTACTGTTTCCCCATCTATTTCCCATGAAGTGATGGGACCAGATGCCATGATCTTCGTTTTCTGAATGTTGAGCTTTAAGCCAACTTTTTCACTCTCCTCTTTCACTTTCATCAAGAGGCTTTTTAGCTCCTCTTCACTTTCTGCCATAAGGGTGGTGTCATCTGCATATCTGAGGTTATTGATATTTCTCCCAGCAATCTTGATTCCAGCTTGTGCTTCTTCCAGCCCAGCATTTCTCATGATGTACTCTGCATAGAAGTTAAATAAGCAGGGTGACAATATACAGCCTTGACATTCTCCTTTTCCTATTTGGAACCAGTCTGTTGTTCCATGTCCAGTTCTAACTGTTGCTTCCTGACCTGCATGCAGATTTCTCAAGAGGCAGGTTAGGTGGTCTGGTATACCCATCTCTTGAAGAGTTTTCCACAGTTTCTTGTGATCCACACAGTCAAAGGCTTTGGCATAGTCAAGAAAGCAGAAATAGATGTTTTTTCTGGAACTCTCTTGCTTTTTCCATGATCCAGCAGATGATGGCAATTTGATCTCTGGTTCCTCTGCCTTTTCTAAAACCAGCTTGAACATCAGGGAGTTCACAGTTCATGTATTGCTGAAGTCTGGCTTGGAGAATTTTGAGCATTACTTTACTAGCATGTGAGATGAGTGCAATTGTGCGATAGTTTGAGCATTCTTTGGCATTTCCTTTCTTTTGGATTGGAATGAAAACTGACCTTTTCCAGTCCTGTGGCCACTGCTGAGTTTTCCAAATGTGCTGGCATATTGAGTGCAGCACTTTCACAGCATCATCTTTCAGGATTTGAAACAGCTCAACTGGAATTCCATCTCCTCCACTAGCTTTGTTCATAGTGATGCTTTCTAGGGCCCACTTGACTTCACATTCCAAGATATCTGGCTCTAGATTAGTGATCACATCATCATGATTATCTGGGTCGTGAAGATCTTTTTTGTACAGTTCTTCAGTGTATTCTTGCCACCTCTTCTTAATATCTTCTGCTTCTGTTAGGTCCATACCATTTCTGTTCTTTATCGAGCCCATCTTTGCATAAAATGTTCCCTTGGTATCTCTAATTTTCTTGAAGAAATCTCTAGTCTTTCTCATTCTGTTGTTTTCCTCTATTTCTTTGCATTGATCACTGAAGAAGGCTTTCTTATCTCTCCTTGCTATTCTTTGGAACTCTGCATTCTGATGATTATCTCTTTCCTTTTCTGCTTTGCTTTTCACTTCTCTTCTTTTCATAGCTATTTGTAAAGCCTCCCCAGACAGCCATTTTGATTTTTTGCATTTCTTTTCCATGAGGATGGTCTTGATCCCTGTCTCCTGTACAATGTCACGGACCTCATTCCATAGTTCATCAGGCACTCTATCTATCAGATCTAGTCCCTTAAATCTATTTCTCACTTTCACTGTATTATCATAAGGGATTTGATTTAGGTCATACCTGAATGGTCTCGAGGTTTTCCCTACTTTCTTCAATTTAAATCTGAATTTGGCAATAAGGAGTTCATGATCTCAGCCACAGTCAGCTCCTGGTCTTGTTTTTGTTGACTGTATCAAGCTTCTCCATCTTTGGCTGCAAAGAATATAATTAATTTGATTTTGGTGTTGACCATCTGGTGATGTCCATGTGTAGAGTCTTTTCTTGTGTTGTTGGAAGAGGGTGTTTGCTATGACCAGTGCATCTTCTTGGCAAAACTCTATTAGTCTTTGCCTTGCTTCATTCCTCATTCCAAGGCCAAATTTGCCTGTTACTCCAGGTGTTTCTTGACTACCTACTTTTGCATTCCAGTCCCCTATAATGAAAGGTCATCTTTTTTGGATGTTAGTTCTAAAAGATCTTGTAGGTCTTCATAAAACCATTCAACTCCAGCTTCTTCAGCGTTGCTGGTTGGGGCATAGACTTGGATAACTGTGATATTGAATGGTTTGCCTTGGAAATGAACAGAGATCATTCTGTCATTTTTGAGATTGCATCCAAGTACTGCATTTCCGACTCTTTTGTTGACCATGATGGCTACTCCATTTCTTCTGAGGGATTCCTGCCTGCAGTAGTAGATGTAATGGTCATCTGAGTTAAATTCACCCATTCCAGTCCATTTTAGTTTCTGATTCCTAGAATGTTGACATTCACCCTTGCTATCTCTTGTTTGACCACTTCCAATTTGCCTTGATTCATGGACCTGACATTCCAGGTTCCTATGCAATATTGCTCTTCACAGCATTGGATCTTGCTTCTATCACCAGTGACATCCACAACTGGGTCTTGTTTTTGCTTTGGCTCCATCCCTTCATTCTTTCTGGAGTTATTTCTCCACTGATCTCCAGTAGCATATTGGGCACCTAATGACCTGGGGAGTTCCTCTTTTGGTATCCTGTCATTTTGCCTTTTCATACTGTTCATGGGGTTCTCAAGGCAAGCATGCTGAAGTGTCTTGCCATTCCCTTCTCCAGTGGACCACCTTCTGTCAGACCTCTCCACCATGACCCGCCCATCTTGGGTTGCCCCGTAGGCAAGGCTTGGTTTCACTGAGTTAGACAAGGCTGTGGTCCTAGTATGATAATACAATGACAAGTAAAACTTTATCTTTAAAGACCCAACTAGATGGAGCATATTTTCTCTATCATTTGACATCAAGAATTCAAAACTGGTTACAGTTTAGGAATTGATACTTTACTTTAGTTTTGGTTTGCATTCCTCTAAATATATTTTAATACAATTTTAGAATGAAAAAGTAGAAAACAGCTTTCTGCTTTATTGAAAAATAAAAAGACCCTTTTAAATGAGAATGAAAAATGTAAAATAACACATAACTATAGAAACCAAGCCTCCTCCTTTATGCCCTCACTGTTCCTTATACTACACCTCAAACATAATACATTTGACGCAGAGTGGCCTTGATTTATTTGTTTATATGCTTTTATCTCCTGCCAGTATTAGTTTTTTGAGACCAAGGATAATATCTCATTTTTCTTCGTATCCCCAGCACATGTAAGAATGTTCAGTAGCTCTTAACAAATGTTTATTGACTCCACACTTTGAAGTCCGAAAAATGTTTTCACATACTATTAATGTTTTTTCCAGCTATATAGCATTATAATTATGTTATAATTATGTTATAATTATGTTGTAAACAAAAATTTTCAGGTTCAGTGGTATAGTTCTATAAGGTATGGGCACAGCATAGCATAATACAAGGTATAGGCTTCCCAGAGACTCAGTGGTAAACAATCCACCTGCCAAGCAAGAGATGTGGGTTTGATCCCTGGATCAGTAAGATCCTCTGGAGATGGAAATGGGAACCCACTCCCATGTTTTGCCTGGGCAATCCCTGGACATCAGAGCCTGGTGAGCTATAGACAATGGGGTTGCAAAGAGTCAGACATGACTAAGGAACTAAACAAGAACAACAAAGCTACATGTTCCTTTCTGGGAATTCTTGCTCATTCGGTTGTTGGAAGAATTCAGTTCATTTTGATTTTACGACTGATGGCTCCATTAACTTGCTGGCCGTCAGCTGACAACTGTTTCCAGCCTCTAGGGTCTGGCTGTATTCCTCTACCAAGCTCCTTTCCTGTTTCCAAAGCCAGTAACAATGTGAGTCTCTCTCATACTTTGACTCTCTGCTGCCTCTTCTGTCATCAGATCTTTGACCATTCTGCCTTCCTCTTCAGCTTTGGGAACACATATCATTGGGCTCATCCAGGATAATCTCCCTACTTAAAGTCTTAATTCCATCTATAAGATCTCTTTTGTCTTGTAAAATAACATATTTAAAGGTTCCAAGGATTAGGGCAATTTGGGGGCCATTATCCCATCTGGTGGGCTTCCCTGGTGGCTCAGATGATTAAGAACATGCCTGCGATACAGGAGACCTAAGTTTGATATCTGGGTCAGGATCTCCCCCTGAAGAAGGGAATGGGAACTCACTCTAGCATTCTTTCCTAGAAAATCCATAGACAGAGGAGCCTGGCCAGCTACAGTCTATGGGGTCATAAAGAGTTGGACATGACTAACAGACTAAGTATGCACTCATGCAATCTGTCATATGTAGTATTTTCCTAACAGACCTTATTTTATAAATGAAGCACCTGAGGGAAGAAGGCAAGGTGTTTTTCCACAGTTCACACATGTTAATCACAGAATTTCAACTCCAAACAACCCATCTGTCATCCATGTTGGATCTTTCCACTGTACCAAACTATCATTTTAAACCCAAAAGTAATCAGCTTTTAGAAAACTCTTCTGGTTATAGCATTGAAATTAAAGTCATCTAAGTACTTCCCTGGTGGTCCAGTGGTTAAGAACCTGCCTTGCAATGCAGGAGATGAGAGTTCGATCCCTGGTTGTGGAACTAAGTTCCACATGTGGAACTAGTTCCCACATGCGAGGGGCAACTAAGCCAAAGTGTCTCAACTACTGAGCCTGCATGCGACAACAGAAGATTCCTTCATGCTGCAACTAAGACCAAATGCAGCCAAAAATAAATAAATAAATGTGTTTTAAAATGAAATTAAATTTTTCCAGTAAAAGCAAACAGGCAAACATAGCCAACTGCAGCTTTTGAGATAAAAGGGTTAAAATAATATCTATTTTTAAAAAAATAAATAACTACCCAGAGTATATGCACATGCAAAATGAAGGTAAATAAAAACTAGGAAGAAAAGCAGGAGAGCAAAAGGTATATATATTATTGACCCCATTCCAGTTTCCTTCATCATGGTTACACCACAAGCCTTCAGAGCTAAAGCAAAATTGATGTCAGATAATGAACAGTTTGAAGAGTATAAGCAGAGATAAATTATTGCCCCTTGGACTAATAGTATAAGACTGCAGCCTATGGCATGGAGAGAGTATTTGTATAGATTGATCAGAGCTACCATAAAATTTCAAAGTTTCTTTATATGGCAACTTACTTCATGTTGAGACTTGGCATAGTTGTATACCTTAATAAATTTATACCAGAACAAGCCAAGCCTTATCAGAGACATAGAATGTCTTGACATACTCTAAAATTTCTGAGTTACACTGTGAGCATCAAAATATTTAATCTAATAGCTGTGCTTTGCAGTTAGTATGTGGTTTGCTGCTGTTGACATTAAAAAGAGGAAAAAACACCATAAGCACACTAACCATCCCTTATCCCATAAAATACTTTAAGAACTGATGAAAAACAAAAACTCATGAATTCCTTATTTTAAATGTGACTTTTTCAATAGAAGCAGATTAGTGTCTATCTATAGCCCAACCCCCAAAGAGTAACACTTATCCAAAAATCTCTGTTTCTCTGTATGAAAATAGAATGTAGCTATAACTTAATAAAACTCATCTAAAAGTATAATGATTAAAAATTGTAATAGCTAACTTCATATTAAATGAAAGTATAACTATATTGTAACAATAAATTAAAACTATAAGCCAATTCACTTTTTCACATTTTACAAAACCAGTTAAAAAGTCCAATTTTGTTTTGTTTTGGTTTTCTATTTCTTTCTTAGATTAAAAAATTGAAATAAAGAAATGTACAAATTTAAAACTCTGCACTCAACATGTGATTGTGCATACTAATGAGGGATCAAAGCATTGGTATTCAAAAATAAGAAGTAATCTCCCAAACATTCGTGCTTTTCATGAGAATGTGGTCATATATACAACTGGATAAACACACAGGCTCTGTCCACATGATCACAAATCAACTGGTTAAACAGTGAACAATTTAGGGAGCCTATGTTTGCTTTGTTTACAGGATGTCAAGTGTTTGATATTTTGTTTGTATATGTTAGCAATTCTACTGCTTAATTAATTTAAGCCACTAGACATTTTAATATATCTAGATTAAGCCATATTTGTATGAAAATATTCCCATGTGCAGATCCTCTGTGTCTAACTTCTGTAGCCATCAGAATCAGCCTTGTGTGATAGACATAGCATAATGAAAGGGAAACGTCTAGAATTATGCATGGAATTAATCATCTTTTCTCATTGAACCAGATATGACTTTATGTGCGGGGAGGGGAATACATGCACAAAAATATTCACAGGCAAAACTTGACCGGTGACTGCAAACATTACAGCTGTTGTCATTTTATTATATTTTGCTTTGATTTAAGAGTGACAATATGAACAGTCGAAGGAAGTAGCATGGATGAAAAGAGCACAGGGCTTGAGAACTAGGAGACCTGAGACATTTTGATTCATCTAAAGATTGTCTTTTCAAGCTATTTGGCAAAATCACTTAACCTCTCTAGATCTTGGATTCCTCATCCTTAAAAGGAGTCTTATGTAAGTTTATTATCTCTAAGAAATTGACTCATTCCTGGCAGACAGTGTGTATGCTTTCAGATAACATCAGATCTGTCTGGTTTCTCTTCTACAGCCAGCCTAGACTATGCCACAAATAGCAGCCCCAACCATCTGGAAGCTAGGAAATAAACCAGCTTCTCATACATGACTTAGATCAGAGTTTCTCAAACTTCTATGTGCATAAGAATCACCTTGAGGCTTTCCTTAAAGATTCCAACCTATCCCAGCCTCAGTGACTCTGATTCAAGTGTCGTGTGACAGGGCCTAAAAGCCTATATGTTGTCATCTAAAATGATTCTTCCCCCAGATGATTCTCAGACTATACTTTGAGAAACACCTACCCACACCTAAGGGAAACCGTAACTGTAGGGAGAGCATCGTCTGTAGAGTGAGCAATTAACATTTGTCTTTGGATTATGGCTATAATCATAAATAAAACCTCTTTTATTCTCATATAAGTTCTCAGGTTGTCAACCCATTGAAAAGACTCTCAAGTAATAATTTAATCAAAAGTATAGTCCTGATTGTTTAGCAGGTGGTTTAGTCTGGTTTCCCCAGATGACAACACTGAGATTAGATTTTGTGTACAAGGACTCTCAAGAGAAATCAGAATGGGAATAAGGAAATCAGGATAGCTTCAGGCCAAGAAATCTAGCAAGGTAAAATTGTACATTCAGAAAGATTTGGAGTATAAATTACCTTGTAGCTTATTGCATATCCAGGTAACACAGCTGAGCCTTTAAACTAAGGCTCCACACCTTATTGACTGCTGCAAGACCTGAGGTAACCAAAACTAGCAGGCATCTTGCTCTCTGAGACAAGTGGTTCCAGCATCAAAAAGACTGTCTTTGAAAATGACTGCAGATTTCAGTCTTGAGGAGGGGAGCATGAAATTGAGGTGCACTTTCCAAGGGTGTCTGATTGGGCTGGGATTCAACAGACTACACTTCAGATGACTTTCTCATATTCTACTTTCCTTTGTTAAGTCTGCTTACATACTAAATACTTGCAAGTCTAACATTTCCTGCTATGACATTCAGTTGGTCTGAGAATCCTGAAAATGGAGCTTAAATACTGAAGGAATTAACCCCAAAATATGCCATTCTGGCATATGGATTATTGTGAATTAAAAGCTATTGAGAGATAGCAGGTGTCATACAAACACTCTGACCTTCCTTTTTCTTTCTAAAAGCAGAAGATAAAACTCCATGTAAAAGGTGTAGCAGGAGGAAGGAAGACATTAGCAGAGATGGGAAAAGGAGGCTCAGAAATCTGTACAAACAAATATTGTTAAATTAACCCTTACTTCCTAGTAATTTCTCTACAATTGAGTGCCTATTTCAAACCTCTTTTATTCTCATATAAGTTCTCAGGTTGTCAACCCATTGAAAAGACTCTCAAGTAATAATTTAATCAAAAGTGCATCCTTTTCTCCTGTTAATCTGTTTAATTATTTCAATTTTTTTGACCAGCCACAGCCTCTAAGAAGGCCTAGAAGACTTGTTTCATCCTTAAAAGAGCCAATCCAATTGAATTTTTCCTGTATGCTCTTCTGCTTTACATTTCCTAATTCTGATCTCAGTGTGCTTTCTCAGAATTTCATCACAATGTAGCATACACTTGTCATAGAATTTAAAATTCAAAATATAACATTGCTTCTCATCTTTCATGAAACCTTATGAATTCTGGACTTCAATCCTCAGACTACTACCTGCTAGGCACACACTATCTTCCTGAACTTCCTATTTGATCTCTCCTCTGTCATGCTTAGACTGCCCTAGGATAACTGCTCATCCAAACAAGTCTAGTTTGATTCAGTTGAAATTAAACAAGATTAACTGGAATCTACAGACCAGATTTGCAAGGAAAAAAAATAAAGTCTTTGTAATTGCATGATAACTAAAACTCAACATTCAGAAAACTAAGATCATGTCATCTGGTCCCATCACTCCATGGCAAATAGATGGGGAAACAGTGGAAACAGTGACAGACATAACTTTGGAGGGCTCTAAAATCACTGCAGATGGTGACTGCAGCCATGAAATTAAAAGACGTTTGCGCCTTGGAAGAAAAGCTGTGACCAACCTAGACAGCCTATTAAAAAGCAGAGACATTACAACGAAGGTCCGTCTAGTCAAAGTTATGGTTTTTCCAGTAGTCATGTATGGATGTGAGAGTTGGACTATAAAGAAAGCTGAGCACGAAAGAATTGATGCTTTTGAACTGTGGTGTTGAAGAAGATTCTTAAGAGTCCCTTGGACTGCAAGATTAAGTCACTCAGTCCTTATGGAAATCAGTCTGGAATAGTCATTGGAAGGACTGATGCTGAAGCTGAAACTCCAATACTTTGATGGGAAGAAATGACTCATTGGAAAAGACCCTGATGCTAAGAAAGATTGAAGTCAAGAGGAAAAGGGGGCAATAGAGGATGAGATGGTTAGATAGCATCACTGATACAATGGATGTGAGTTTGAGTATGCTCTGAGTGTTGGTGATGGACAGGTAAGCCTGGCGTGCTGCAGTCCATGTGGTCGGAAACAGTCGGACATGACTGAGTGATTGAACTGAAATGAATAACTAAAAAGATGTGCTTATGTAACATTTGAACACTGAAGTTAAATGTTCTTAACTTCTCTATTTAGTTAATTTAATCCAAAGCACAAAATGGTCTGTTCTCTAAGTCCTGTACAAATATAAACTGATAGCTAGGACTATATAATAAAGATAGTAAAAAGTGTTCATTGAATTGGTTTAAAAAAATCAATTAAAATAGTCTCATATCTTTTATTGTCCTACTATTGGGACCATTGAATTGCATATAAATCAAAGTTGTTTATTTATTAGAAATGTGCAGATAGGATTTTTTGTTTTTGTTTTCCCTTGTAAAGATATTAGTGAATTAAAGTTCTAGAAACATTTCTATATGTAGTTATAATGCACTTCTAGTAATTAGGAATGAATAGAGTTAACTCTGGATATAGTGATCTAAGGTACATATTTGAAAAAAAACTTTGACAAATATTGAAGATATTTTTATAAGATGATGAATTTAGAGTAGCAGGAAGTAGTTGTTTACTTACATATTATTTATTTTATAAGATACTTGTCTACTTATCAGACAAAAGACAAAACCCAAAAAACTATATTGTGTGTGTGTGTTTATGTAACTAAAAGTGTCTTCAATATTGGAGAACAAAGAAGGTAAGTCAATCAGTTTCATATTCCCTTGTCATTATTCAGTCACAAAATCATGTCCAACTTTTTGCAACCTCTAGGACTGCAGCACACCAGGCTTCCCTATCCTTAACTAGGGAGCTTCTCAGGGTGCTGGTAATTTATTTTTTCTTGTTGGTGGTGCTATTATGCAAATGTTTATGTCATGAAAATTTATTGAGATGTGTATTTAAAATATGTGTACTTTTCTGCATATGTATACTTGCTTCAAACTGGTCATTATAAATGGAGGCTGATGGCAGAATTTTTAAAGAGTTTTATGAGTTAAATTAAGTCTGAGAACTCCAGCACATGTATCAGTGTGTTTTTCTTTATTTTTTGTCATTTCTTAATTTGGTTAATTCACATTTTTTTAAAGATTCCTTTATATCTGTGTTCATAGATTATGCTGCTGCTGCTCCTGCGGCTAAGTCGCTTCAGTCGTGTCCGACTCTGTGCAACCCCATAGACGGCAGCCCACCAGGCTCCCCCGTCCCTGGGATTCTCCAGGCAAGAACACTGGAGTGGGTTGCCATTTCCTTCTCCAATGCATGAAAGTGAAAAGTAAAAGTGAAGTCACTTAGTCGTGTCCAACTCTCAGTGACCCCATGGACTGCAGCCTACTAGGCTCCTCCATCCATGGGATTTTCCAGGCAAAAGTACTGGAGGGGGGTGCCATTGCCTTATACTGGTCTATAGTTTCTTTTTCTGTTATATCTTTTCATGTGTATTAAGTCCCTTCAGTCATGTCTGACTGTTTGTGACCCCATGGACTGTAGCCCGCCAGGCTCCTCTGTTCATGGGATTCTCCAGGCAAGAGTGCTGGAGTGGGTTGCCATTTCCTTCTCCAGGGGATCTTCCCAACCCAGGGATTGGGCCCAATTCTCTTTTGTCTCCTGCTTTGGCAGGCAGGTTCTTTACCACTAGTGCTACCTGGGAGGCCCTCTGTTATATCTTTATTTGGCTTTACTATCAGAGTGATGCTAACTTCATAGAATGAGTTTAGAAGTGTTCACCCCTCCTATACTTTATGAAAATATTAGTAAAGGATTGGTATTATTTTTTCATTTATATGTTTAATATAAAGTGAAGCCACTTTGGATTAGACATACCTTCTTTTTCTTTATTACCAATTAAATTTCTTCTTCTTTTTTTTTAATTGGAACATAATTGCTTTACAATATTGTGTTGGGAGAGGGTGTGGAAAAAAGGGAACCCTCTTGTACTGTTGGTGGGAATGTACATTGATAGAGCCGTTATGGGGACCAGTATGAAGGTTCCTTAAAAAACTAAAAGTAGAACAACCATATGACTCAGGAATCCCATTACTAGACAAACACCCTGAGGAAACAATAATACACAAAGATATATGTAACCCAATGTTCAATGCAGCATTATTTACAATAGTCAGAACTTGGAAGAAATCTAGATGTCCATATGCAGATGAATGGATAAAGAAGATGTACATATATACAATGGGATGTTACTGAGGAACAAAATTAGGTCATCTATAGTGATATGGATGAACACAGTCTGTCATACAGAGAGAAATAAGCCAGAAAGAGAAAAACAAATATTGTATGATAACAAGAAGTGATGTGAAGTAAAAAAGTTGCTCAGTTGTGTCTGACTCTTTGTGACCCCATGAACTATACAGTCCATGGAATTCTCCATGCCAGAATACTGGAGTGGGTAGCTTTTCCCTTCGCCAGGGGGTCTTCCCAACCCAGGGACTGAACCTAGGTCTCCCACACTGCAGGTGGATTCTTTACCATCTGAGCCACCAGGGAGACCCAAGGATACAGAATGGGTAGCCTATCCTTTCTCCAGCAGATCTTCCTGACTCAGGAATCGAACCAGAGTCTCCTGTATTGCAAGCAGATTCTTTACCAACTGAACTATCAGGGAAGAAGGCAGTGACCAAAACCATCTTAAAGAAAAATAAATGCAAAAAGGCAAAGTGGATGTCTGAGGAGACTTCACAAATAAATGAAGAAAGAAGAGAAGCAAATAGCAAGGGAGAAAGGGAAAGATGCCCAACTGAATGCAGAGTTCCAGAGAATAGCAATAAGAGATAAGAGGATTTTCTTAAATGAACAAAGAAAATAAATAAAAGAAAGCAATAGAATGGGAAATACTAGATATCTCTTCAAGAAAAATGGAGATATCAAGGGAACATTTCATGCAAAGATGGGCATGATGAAGAATATAAATGGTAAGAACCTAACAGAAGCAGAAGAAATTAAGAAGAGGTGGCAAGAATACACAGAACTATACAAAAAGATCTTAATGACCCAGATAACCACAATGGTGTGGTCACTTACCAAGAGCCAGAAAATCTGAAGTGTGAAGCCAGGGGGGCCTTATGAAGCATTACTGCAAACAAAGCTAGTGGAGGTGAGGAATTTCAGTTGAGCTGTTAAAATCCAAAGATGATGCTGTTAAAGTGCTGCACTCAATATGTCAGCAAATTTAGAAAACTCAATAGCAGCCAAAGGACTGGAAAAGGGTAGTTTTCATTCCAATCCCCAAAAGGGGCAATGCCAAAAAAATGTTCAAATTACCACACAATCATTCTCATTTCACATGCTAGCAAGATAATGCTCAAAATCCTTCAAGCAAGGCTTCAGCAGTATGTGATTTGAGAACTTCGAGATGTACAAGATGGATTTAGAAAAGGCAGAGAAACAACAGATCAAATTGCCAACATTTGTTGGATCATGGATAAAACAATAGAATTCCAGTAAAATATCTACTTCTGCTTCAGTGACTATGCTAAAGCCATTGATTCTGTGGATCACAACAAACTGTTGAAAAATTCTCAAAGAGATGAGAGTACCAGACCACCTTACCTATCTCCTGAGAAACCTGTATGTGGGTCAAGAAGAAACAGTTAGAACCTTACATGAAACAACTGACTGGTTCCAAATTGGGAAAGGAGTACATCAAAGCTATATATTGCCACTGTTTATTTAACTTATATGCAGAGTACATCATGCAAAGTGCTGGGCTGGATGAATCACAGACTGGAATCAAGATTGCCAGGAGAAATATCAACAACCTCAGATATGCAGATGATATCACTCTAATGGCAGGAAATGAAGAACTAAAGAGCTTCTTGATGAGGGTAAAAGAGTGGAGGAACTGATTTGAAACTCAACATTCAAAAAACTAAGATCATGACATCAGGTCCCATCACTTCATGGCAGAAAGAAGGGGAAAACATTGAAGCAGTGATACATTTTATTTTCTCGGGCTCTAAAATCACTGCAGATGGTGAGAAATTAAGAGAAATTTCTCCTAATTTCTCTGCAGCCATGAGAAATTAAGATACTTGCTCCTTGGAAGGAAAGCTATGGGAAATCTAGCCAGCATAGTACAAACCAGAGACATCAATTTGCTGACAAAATCTGCTATGGTTTTTCAATAGTCATGTACAGATGTTGAGTTGGACTATAAAGAAGTTTGAGTTCCAAAGAGCTGATGCTTTCGAACTGTGGTGAAGAGAAGACTCTTGAGAGTCCCTTGACTGCAAGGAGATCAAATTAGTCAATCCAAAAGAAAATCAACCCTGAATACTCATCAGAGTGTCTGTTGTTGAAGCTCCTATACATTGGCCATTTGATGCAAAGAGCTGACTCACTGGAAAAAGACACTATGCTGAAAAAGTTTGAGGGCAAGAGGAGAAAGGGACAGCAGAGGACGAGATGGTTGGATTGCATCACTGACCCAATGAACCTGAATTTGAGCAAACTCTGGGAGATCGTGGAGTATGCAGAAGCCTGGCATGCTGCAGTCAAGGGGCTCGCACAGAGTTGGACCTGACTTAGTGATTAAACAACAGCAACAATGAAATCTAGAAAAATGGTATTGATGAACCTATTTTGCAGAGCAGTAATGAAGGCACAGACCTAGAAAACAGACTTGTGGACACAGAATTGGAGAAGGAAATGGTGGGACAAAATGAGTTATTGACATATATACATCATAATGTTCAAAATGGTTTGCTAGCAGTATGCTGCTGCATAACTTAGAGAGCTCAGCTTGGTGCTCTCTGATGATCTAGAGGGTGGGATGTAGGAGTGGAGGGAGGCTCGAGGGTGAGGGGATACATGTATACCTGGTGGCTGAGACAGGGAAGAGTCTACCTGCAATGTGGGAGACCCGAGTTCCATCCATGGGTCAGGAAGATTCCTGGAGAAGGAAATGGCAACCCACTCCAATATTCTTGCCTGGAAAACTCCATGGATGGAGGAGCCAGCCAGTCTACAGTCCATGGGGTAGCAAAGAGTTGGACACAACTGAGTGACTTCACTATTAGCCTATAGCTGATTCACATTGTTGTAAAGAGCAGGTTTAAATCAATTTATTGTTTTGGTTCATCTAACAACCTAACACATACTGCTGCTACTGCTACTAAGTCACTTCAGTCGTGTCCGACTCTATTTGCGACCCCATAGACAGCAGCCCACCAGGCTCCCCCGTCCCTGGGATTCTCCAGGCAAGAACACTGGAGTGGGTTGCCATTGCTTTCTCCTAACACATACTAGCACTAACTAAATAACTTTTTGGCCTCTCCAAGCATTTATTAAAATGTGTTGGCCAACAAGAAGAGTTTAGAATTGACAAATGAAGTATCTCAAGATAATATGGATAGAAAATTCATCTTCTGTGAATGGATAATAATGTAGGTACATAATCTTTCCAAGACGGCAGAAGTTGGGATGTGGATACTGAGGGAATTCTGTTGATTTTAGAAGACAGAGGATGTGACAAGTATAATCTTTTTTTTTTGTAAGAGAAAGGAGTGATTATAGTTATAGACTTTAAAATATTTTAAGTTTCACTTGAACGCATTGAATAACTATTTTCTGCTTAGAATTTAAAGAGATCTACTAGATTATTATGAGTAGCGCAAAGCATTCTTTCACAGCATGGCATAATTTATCTGCCAAACTCAAGTTAATTGCCTGAGATATTTTGCCATATTAACAAGCCAAGGTAATCCACAGGGATTGTATTTTTGTAACACTAATCAAATTCATTTTTTTTCATTGCTCAAAGCTAGTCATAAAAGTTATAATAAAATCTAGGTTTTACCTATTTTGGATAATGCCTATCTTTTGTGCTAAATAGCCTTAATAGTTTGACATTTGAGATCCCACATGAATGATTTACAATAAATCACATAGACGAAAGTGCTATTAAATGTTAAGCTAGGTTACCAAAGACTGGTGAGGATACAAAAAGGATAAGACAATTTAAAAGGGCAGTATTTACCTATGTAACATCTATCTGTCATCTCTTAGCTATCTGTTTATTTTTTAAAAAAGAAATTCTTATATCTATAGAAACACATATATAAAGGAAAAGTGAATTTTTTTAAACCATAAAGGCATGTAAAACTGAAGTTTATTGTAGGACTACCATTATTTCTTGTCAATTGGTTGACTTTAAATAAGAAAGCAGCCCAAAACTGCAATCAATTTCATATTATTTTATAAGGATTCTTTCATTTGTTTGAGTTTACAAAAGTCATTTTTACCTAAGAAATAAGGCACGCAGGCTAAAATTTTCCAAGAATATTTTCTTCAAAACCTCAGTTTTACTTTTATTTATTTCAGAAAATAGATCTTTATTATCAGTTCACATGCTCTATTACATTAACAATAACTAAGTCCAAAATAGCAGTAAAAACTCTGAGTCACTTAAAAAGTGTCATCTCTCTCAAATGAATAACCAAATGTGACATATATGCACCACTGATACTGTATAGAAAAGAGATAAGAAATAAGTAATACTACCCCTGCATAGCACAGGAAACTCTACTGATGCTCTACGGTGACCTAAATGGAAAGGAAATTTTAAAAAGGGGGATATATGTAAACATATAGCTGATGCACTTTGCTGTACAGCAGAAACTAATATAACATTGTAAAGCAACTACACTCCAATAAAATCAATAAAAATACTAACCAACTGTGATGCAGAAATGAACACAGCTCCAATGCTCATTTAAATCTAGAATTACAAGAATCATTTATGTATGGCTTGCGATGAAAGCATATTGAAAGGAAAGGGGAGAAAGCTGCTTCTTCTTGTCAGATAATTTCATGGTAAGAATAAGTCTCCTTAGACATATCCTGCAAGTAGTCCTTTCTCAGCTTGACAACTGTCCTCATGATTTCCGTTTCTTTATTAATTCAAGGATCCATAAACGAGAATGATAAATTAAACTTATGTCAAAATTTATTTAAAGGAATTCCCTATGATGAAACTATTGATTGAAATATGAAGATCTTTACTAACTTTTCAGAAATTTCTCCTTCCCATAAAAATGTTTTACAAACGTTTCCAAATTGGTGTGTGCTTTAACCTCTAAAATGACAGCTTAAGCCAATCATTAGGTTAGACACAAGATTTTTCCAAGTAATAACAAGGCAATAATAAAAAAATAATATCATCTAGAACATTTTAAGTGTAAATTTTACTTTTGTTTTAGGTTATCCTCTTAGGCATAGTCTAAAAACTTACTTATATTTCAATAAGTAAGAATTCAATAACTGTCTGAGATTTACAGCTACTAAAAAAAGAAAATTTGCAGGTATTAAAAGAGAAGAATTGATGCTTCCAAACTGTGGTGTCAGAGAGGACTCTTGAGAGTTCCTTAGACTGCAAGATCAAACCAGTCAATCCTAAAGGACATCAACCCTGAACATTCATTGGAAGAGCTGAGGCTGAAGCTGAATCCCCAAGACATTGGCACCTAATACGAGCAGTCAAGTTATTGGAAAAGTCCCTAATGCTGGGAAAGATTGAAGGCAAAAGAAGAGGACGACAGAGGATGAGATGGTTGGTTGGCATCACCGACTCGATGGACGTGAGTTTGAGCAAGCTCTGGTAGTGAAGGACAGGGAAGCCTGGTGTACTGAAGTCCATGGGACTGCAAAGAACTGTGGGTCTCAACAACAACAAAAGAAAATGCTTTCTATAGTTATAACTAATAAATCTGAGGTGTATTTAATATTATATGTAGTGGAAATATATTCATTTCACTTACTAGATAGCGATATTAACTCAGTGATAATTAGTTATACCAAGAAATCATATCAAATAATTTTCCAAAATGATGTTATTGATTCAACATACTTTCAAAACTAAAAATATAAGTATAGTGTGCTTATGACAGCAGCACACACTATATATAATTACCATCTAAACACTGCATACCCATGTCAACCAAAATTGTCTTGTTCTTTTTGATATATAATATATTTAAATATAGTTATATATATTATATAATTATATATAATTATATTTATATATATTTATATTAGATTTATAATATATTTATGTAATATATTGTATATTTTTATATAATATTTATATAACACATTATATATATTCATAATATATTATATAAAATTATATATAATTATATATTATAATTATATATAACTATATTAAATATAATGTATATTAAATTATATTATATAATTATATTTATATATATTTATAATACATTTATAATATATTTATATAATATATTGTATATATTTATATAACATATTATATGTATTTAATATATAATATAATATTTGTATTTACATTATATAAAATTATAATTATATATTATATATGTAACAATATTAAATATAATATATATATTAAAAAGAACAAGACAATTTTGGTTGACATGGGTATGCAGTGCTTAGATGGTCATCTCAAATCTTTTATTTTTATTTTTTAAATTATTTTTGTCAAATATATCTATAGCATAATGTTCACCACCATATACCTATGATGGGTTAACAATGGGTGTACATTTCTTCCATTAAGAGTTGAAATCTATTTCTTGTCCCTTTGGGCCTGGGCTAAGCTTGCTGTAACTGGGTTTGTTCAACAGCATCGAGCGGAAATGACATCATGCATCTTTAAAGTTGAGTTTTGGATCTACAAATTCTATTTCGGCTCTCTCAGAACACTTCATCTTTGGAATCAGTCAATTACATGAAAGATTTGTGGATTCTGCTGACTTATTCCGTTTGGATTAGCCCATCACCTTAGTCAAGTATAGGTACAGAATCATGTCAGAAAGCCTCACTTCATGAAAAAGCCATGTAAAGAAGACTCAGGTACTCACTGATAGACCCAAATGACCTCCAGACACCAACTACCAGTCACAGGAATGAGCCCTGTTGGATACTTCAGTCCAGTCCAATCTCTTGATGACTGTTGTCCCAAGCTAATACCACGTGGAGCAGAATAAGCATCCAGGTGATTCTTGTCAAACCGCAGATTCATGAGAGATAAAAAGCATTTGCTTTGGGGAAGGTGGGAGGGAGGCTTAACTGGAAGGGGATATGTATACATATAGCTAATTCATGTTGTTGTACAGCAGAAACTAACACAATATTGTAAATCAATTATGCTCCAATTAAAAAGTAGATAAAACAAATTTTAAAAACACTTGCTTTGTTTTGGCACTGATTTTTGAGTGAAAGGAAATTGACATTCAATTACCTATTATCAGTTTATTGTGTGAAAACAGATCATTGAAGCAACCTTTTAAGGATTATAGACAAAATGGAGTGTGTTTAGAGAAGAGGGTTCTCTTTGACATCTTCACAGTTGTAAATATTAGAATGGGCTTTGAGATTAATGTTACTGCTTTCAGCTTGTTGTCAATAATAGTAGGTGTCCTCAGCTTCCCTCTGAGCCATGTTCATTCAATCAGGTCTTTGAGGCCCAGTCTGTGGATCGCTTTATGGCAAATATTCTAATGTCCTTGTGAAGACCATCCTGAGTTTTATCCTGAACACAAGAATGCAGCTGGAGCACAGACAACATAACTAATACTTTTCAGTCCCTCCTTCTGTGAGCTGACATGATTTCCTACATTTCTTGACTAGATGATGGGTTAATCCAAATGGAATAGGTCAGCAGAATCCACAACCCTTTCATTCAATTGACTTTGAAATCATATGGTTTTCAGTCCAACTGAAGACTCATGAAAAATCTATCTAACACTCTCCAGAGGCTTCTTTTAGAATACTGAATGATTTTATCATAGAGGTAGTTGAACTGTTTCAAAGTATGTTTTGTAACTGTAAGTCTTATTGGAATTTCTTTAACATAGCAGTGAATAGAGAAACATGATGATGTAAAGAAGACAAAGAAGAAAAGTATTAGAACTCTGATTTAAATATTTAATGAATATTGGTGCATGTATTTTCTGTTAAGTTTAAAAATGAATAATATTGTTATGTTTATAATCTAGTTTTGATGCCAGACATGCAAACAGTTAACTGCAGTATAACTCAGAATGAAAAAAAAAAAAAGAAGCTTAAACAACAACTTACATGAGTCCAGAGGAAAGAAAGTTTTATTCTGATTTTAGAATTTTACTGGAGAAGAAAAAATAGGGTTTAAAGATATCTTGATAAAGGAAAAATAGGAATTAGTAAAAGAGATGAGGACAAGAAGATGTCGCTAGGTAATGATGAAGGTAGCTGAATTCCAGATTGAGAAAATGCAGTGAACAAAGAAATAGCAAGCATAGGGAATTTGGAAAATTTGATATGAATAACATAATAGGAAGATAACTGAGAAACAGGGGTTTGAAGCCATAGTCTTATACGGATGTGAGAGGTGGAGCATAAAGAATGCTGAGTGCTGAAGAACTGATGTTTTTGAATTGTGTTGCTGGAGAAGACTCTTGAGAGTCCCATGGAGAGAGCAAGGAGATCAAACCAGCCAATCCTAAAGGAAATCAACTCTGAATATTCACTAGAAGAACTGATGCTGAAGCTGAAACTCCTAATACTTTGATATGAAGAACTGACTCATTGGAAAAGACCCTGATGCTGGGAAAGATTGAGGGCCAAAGAAGAAGGCAATGAAAGAGGATGAGATGGTTGGATGGCATCGCTGACTCAATGCACATGAGTTTCAACAAACTCTGGGAGATAATGAAGGACAGGGAAGTCTGGCATGCTTGCAGTTCATGGGATCGCAAACGGTCAGGCACGAGGTAACTGAATAACAATGGTACTAGGGAATGATTCTAGGTGGGACAGTTGGATTATATGACCAGACTGATCTTGTGGAAAGTAAACTGCTGACAGGATGGAGGATACTCTGAGAAGAGGATGGACGTGTAGCACATAGAATAGAGAAAAAGTGGAAATACCTAAGAGTAATTAGGAGTCAATTAGGGGATAATCTTCTTAAAGACTATCTTTGGTCTTGAGGTTGGAAAGAAACAACTTTGAACTTTCCAACTTGGGTGGCTTGGAAAATAGTGCTATAATTATCCTGTTGAATAGGACAGGAATCTTTTGCTACAGAAAAGAGAAAAAGAGGCATAATAAAAGTGTGTTGGTCTTATGTGGAGATTTCATGTATTTGCAATTCATCTGTAAAACTCATAAGAAAAAAACTTAGAAAGTATTATCAGTAGAAAATAAACCATTTGTAGAAAGAAACTAAAGCCATGGGCAAAGAGGAAATGTGCAGAAAAGAGTAAAATAAAACCTCTGATAATCCCAATGATTCAGGGAAATAGAAACAGAGACAGTGAAGCAGAATAAAAAAATCATGAGAGTCACATCACTGAATCAAGCAGGTTCATGGAGACGGGGTCAAATATTACAAAAGGTTACAGATGATGAAAACCAAAAGCCAAAATCAGACCCAGTAATGAGAAGAGTATCATAAAGAAATTGAGAAAGCAGGCATGCACCAATATTTCAAGACAATTAGCAGAGAAAAGAAGAGAACATTACAAAAATGCTATCTGAGGTACCCAGATCATCAACATGTATAACAGCTTCTCAGAAGAGATCAGTTATAAATGATCCAAAAATGCATCGGAGTATAGAATAATGAATTTTAGATCAGTGATTTACAACATAAAGTATTTCATTTAAGGAATGTACTATTATAAATTCCTTAATGATATTGGCACTGCTAAAACAGAGAACACATGGACTATTTAGAAGCCACATCTGGGTAGTTTTCATTTATTTTCATTTAAAGTTATAGCCAAATTCATCTTAAACATTTTTGCATAATTTTATATGATGTGAATATGTATTGAGTACATACAAGGGAAATGTATAATTAAACTTTGATTATGGTTTCATCTCAAACTATATTTCTTTTCTAACACCCAGGAACTAATTCATTATATTAATGCATACACAATTATTAGTGATCTTAAAATGTAACAATCAAACTTTTAATTCTACCTGGCTAGTCTTAAGATACTGAATAAACAGATTGCCATTCCCTTTAATACTTAGCACTGTTCATTAATCAAAAAAGGCTTCACTTTCATGCTGCTAAGTCACTTCCGTCATGTCCGGCTCTGTGCGACCCCATAGACGGTAGCCCACCAGGCTCCCCCATCCCTGGGATTCTCCAGGCAAGAACACTAGAGTGGGTTGTCATTTCCTTCTCCAATGCATGAAAGTGAAAAGTGAAACTGAAGTCGTTCAGCCGTGTCCGACTCTTCGTGACCCCATGGACTGCAGCCTACCAGGCTCCTCTGTCCATGGGATTTTCCAGGCAAAAGTACTGGAGTGGGTTGCCATTGTCACAAAGTTCTATAGTTTACAATAATAGGGCAATGCCACAGTATTTTGAAATTCCTTTTTCTTGAAGAATGAACTATAAAATCTCCATGTTTACAAAAAACAAAAAAAAATATGAAATTGACAAAAACAAGGCAACTCTGTCTCCAAAACAGTTCATGAAATCCCTTGTAGACTGCTTTCAGTCTCTTATTAGAGGTGTCTCTTCTGAAAATCAACTTCTGCTTAAATTATTTTGGTTAATTCAATGTACGTAGCAGTTTCACTTTCTGTAGCAAATGTTGTTATGAAACCCTGTACTTATCCAGTACAGGTAATTCTGATCGACCACGACCAAATACTCTAGGAAGGATTCCAGGAGGTCAAAGCTGTGCATGTGAGAGCATGAGGTGTTGCTGCCACTACTTGTTTTTTTTTAAATATGTTTGAAAAGCTTGGGGAAATACCTCTAGAGAATCTGGATATTTTCCACTTGTTTGTGATTAAAAACAAATAAAAAAAAGTCTCCTTTAACAGAAGACACTTAATTAAAGCTAAAGGAAAAAGCTAACCACTTAACAGCAGGGGTACCCATGGATACAAATGCTTCATTAATTGGATGAAAACAGAGGAGAAAAACCTTTCCAAAAATATTACTATGTGTTTCTGAATACATTTCATTAAGTGCATTCTTTAATCAGTGATCAGCCTAGACTTCCCATAGTCACAGCTTCAAAACACTTTTAGACAAAACACTACAAAAGAGGGGCAGGATGGAAATTAGAAGCATATTCTTTTTTGCTATGGAGAGCAAAAAGAACATTATCTGCTCATATATTGAGCTTGTGTATCACTACAAAGAAAAGACTGTTCTTTCATTCATGAATTCAATCATCCCTAATGCCTGTGGTCCAATGCTAGATATTAAGTACAGATCAGTGACCAATAATGACGCTCATCAATAGGGAGCTCCAGTCTCCTGTCATAAGAGCCATAAGACAGATGCATACAAAGTGCTCCAGGAAGACTATGGTGATATGAAATATCAATAACTTCAGATACGCAGATGACATCACCCTTATGGCAGAAAGTGAAGAAGCACTAAAGAGTCTCTTGATGAAAGTGAAAGAGGAAAGTGAAAAAGTTGGCTTAAAGCTCAACATTTAGAAAACTAAGATCATGGCATCCGGCCCCATCACTTCATGACAAATGGATGGGGAAACAACGGAAAGAGTGAGACACTTTATATTTTGGGGCTCCAAAATCACTGCAGATGATGACTGCAATCATGAAATTAAAAGATGCTTGCTCGTTGAAAGAAAAGTTGTAATCAACCTAGACAGTATATTAAAAAGCAGAGACATTGCCAACAAAGGTCCATCTAGTCAAAGCCATGGTTTTTCCAGTAGTCGTGTATGGATATGAAAGTTAGACTATAAAGAAAGCTAAGCACCAAAGAATTGATACTATTGAACTATGGTGTTGAAGACTTTTGAGAGTGCCTTGTACTGCAAGGAGATCCAACCAGTCCATCCTAAAGGAGACCAGTCCTGGGTGTTCATTGGAAGGACTGATGCTGAAGCTGAAACTCCAATACTTTGGCCACCTGATGCAAAGAACTGACTCATTGGAATAAAACCCTGGTGCTGGGAAAGATTGAAGGCAGGAGGAGAAGGGGACACCAGAGGATGAGATGGTTGGATGGCATCACCGACTCACTGGACATGAGTTTGAACAAGCTCTGGGAGTTGGAGATGGACAGGGAAGCCTGGCGTGCTGCAGTCCATAGGGTTGCAAAGAGTCAGACATGACTGAGCAACTGAATTGAACTGAACTTGGAGGACAAAGTTTGCTCTTCTGAGGAAATCACTTCTATACTTACACCTCAGAATAAAAAAGAATTAACTAGTCAGAGAAAGAGGGATGGTATGTTTAGGCACTATTTAAAAAGATAAACTGAGGCATATTAAATATTGTAAGTCTGAGCAAAAGGGGAAGTAATTGGAGCACTCCAGAACTAGAGCTTGGAGAAAAGACAATAGACACAGAAATAAAGCAGGGAAGTGATTTGATTGGCTGTAGCTTATGCAGTTGCCTTGTTTGGGAAATGTATGTTTGGCTGTTTGTGTATTGTCCGTAGATGTTGGTTTCCTAACCTTGAGGCATTTATGAGTTTATGATTTGGTTTGCTTATGCCAGCTGTTGAGGCGTTAGAATGCCATCAGTCTAATGGCCTCTTTGCTTATTTAATTTAATGGCAGAATGATATACATAGATACAAAGAAGCAGGGAGAACTTGGAACTTCTGCAAGTGATTTCATGTAGCTGGATGACAAAATGCTGAATGAACCACACGGAGTGAAAAAAGACCAAAGGCAGAGACAGCAACCAGTTAATGAGAGACTTCCTCAGCTATGTTCACAAGAATGGATTTTGCTTGAAAAAAATGTTTGTAATGCATGTCAACAACTGGACATTTTTGGAAAATGAATATTTTAAAAATATCTCTAAGCAAACTATGTAAGAAGCGCAACTAAGTATACAAAATCTGCTTTTCACATCTATTTAAAGAAAGAATGGACTAGCAATATCTACATGATATTCTTATATGAACTGACTTAGCAACATCACAAACTTCATGTAATGGTTTTACGAGGATGATATTACTGATCCTGTTGAATGCAGACCTGCTATTTAGCTCTAATAATAACAAATGTAAAAGTAGCAATGATTAATTTAAAATCAAATAATGCAGAGAAAAGTATTTCCAAGATTTAAAGTCAATATTTTATAAAGAATACAACCTTATCCTATATATGAGAAAACTCTTGATATAGGTGATGACAGAAACTACCTTTTTTTGCAAAAGTGGCATAATGATTGGTCCCTTCCCCCAAAATTGAATTTGGTGAGGTGATAGTGTTGGCATTAGCAATATTGTTTGCATTGCATAGGGTGTCTTTGTGGCTAAGCTGGTAAAGAATCCACCTGCAAGGTGGGAGACCTGGGTTTGATCCCTGGGTTGGGAAGATACCCTGGAGAATGGAAAGGCTACCCACTCCAATATTTTGGCCTGGAGAATCTGGAGAATTCCATAGACTATATAGTCAATGGCACAGCAAAGAGTCAGACACAAGTGAGGGACTTTCACTTTCACTTTCCTCGGTGGCTCAGAAGGTAAAGAATCTGCCTGTAATGCAGGAGATACAAGTTCAATCCCTGGGTCTGGAAGCTCCCCCTGGAGAAGGGAACAGCTACTTGCTCCAGTATTCTTGCCTGGAAAATCCCATGCACAGGGAAACCTGGCAGGCTACAGTCCATGGTGTCTCAAATAATTTGACAAGACTAAGTGACTAACGCGCGTGTGCGTGCGAACACACACACACACACACACACACACACACACATTGCATGATTTAGATAATATTTTGGCAAATTATGGCTTTGCCTACTTAGCCAAGAATAAACAGGAGGCATACATTCTTATTTACCTATTTTCAAACAAAGAATATTCGGAAAATGAGTTGAAATTTTCTTTATGACATACTCACCAAGCTGTTTTAGGAGAAATTGAACCTAAGCAATAACAAGGGCAATTTTGGAATAGCAGCTAGATCATTAATCTGATGACATGAAAGCAGTCAATTTGCTGATAATACTAGAAGAAAAGAATGAAATGATAATAAGTTAATGGTAATCGAATGAACTCTTTAAGGCAGAAAAGGTTTAGCTTCTGGTGCACTAATCACTAATGGAAGTAATGATAATTCCTCCCTAACAAGATATGCCATAAATATCACCTGATAAGCCTTAAACTACATTTTAACTTTAAGAGCTGGATTTTTCCCAGAGATACTCAGCCACATAATGCTATGTATCTTTTAAGATCAGTTATTGCACATGTGCCATGGAAGATATTATAAGATTTGTAGCAAAAGCAGTTATGCTCTGGAGATAAGAATCCTGCTTTCAAAGGGAGCAGACTTGCTTCAGTGTTCTTCCATTTATTCTTTTAAAAAGTTGTAAATATTTTTCTCTTGTGAACTAGACTGATACTGATTTTATATGTTTTATAACCACTACTTATGACATAATTCCAATCTTAAAGATGTGTTACAAATGCCTCCACTTTCCATTGCTGGTTATTTTGATTAGCTGGAAATTGAGCACAGTCTTTGAACAGTCTCTTTCTGAGGGTATTTCTATTATTGTGTAAGGTTAGGAGGCATTCCCTTTGGGGATTTGCCATTTACAGTTCCCTATTTTTTTAACCTGCTTCTTCATTGTATCATCATGATGTAAAGACAAGGGAAATAACAGTTTCCTGTTGTGACATCAGGACAAACTGCTTTCAGTTTAGATATACTCCTGGTTAGAAAAATGCAGTAAACTGTGGTACCTACGGAAATACATTAAGCATTTTTTGAAGTTAAATTGAGGAATTTTACATGGATAAAAACAGAGAGCGTTTGGGTGAGTGATTGAACTGTATCCTTTGAGAATGATAAGAGTATGCAAAAATTTTTCAGACCAACTCCCTGAAGTTGGGAAACATACTTAATTTCAGTGAATCTTTTAAAGCCTGGAGAAAAAGAGAATCAATGAAAAATGCAAGTCAATCTCTATATGAAGTATAACCTGAGACTATATTTCAATAAGCAAAGTGCTCTACTCTCAAGCTTTTTTGTAGGAAAATATCTGAAACTCAAAATATGATTTTAAAAAGGAAATATTAATGGTTAGTATTATTTTAGGCATCAAAAACATTTTATGTTCAGAATGTCTTTTGTTTCTGATGCAAATTTGTAATCATTTGATCATTATATCTAACATCCATTATTATCAGTACTTCTCAGGATTTAGTGAAATAAAGAAGTTAAAATATCATTTCTCTTTTCTTCATGATAGTTATAACAAATGATATCAGTACTTACAACAGAAATATAAAGGCATTTTTGGACATAACCCAGTTAGCAAAAACAGAGTTGTTAAAATCAAGATCTAATAAAACAGAAATTACTGGAAAATAATCTAAAGCTCATTCATTATATTAAGGAAAATAAAGTAAAATGAAGAAAGAATCTTCTACACCAAATGTATATTACCATTATATATATATGGGTAGATGTCCATGTCAACTTGACTAAGATGTAGTAATCAGTTCAGTTCAGTTCAGTTCAGTCACTCAGTCGTGTCCGACTCTTTGTGACCCCATGAACTGCAGCACGCCAGGCCTCCCTGTCCATCACCAAGCTCTGGAGTTCACCCAGACTCACATCCATCGAGTCAGTGATGCCATCCAGCCATCTTATCCTCTGTCGTCCCCTTCTCCTCCTGCCCTCAATCCCTCCCAGCATCAGAGTCTTTTCCAGTGAGTCAACTCTTTGCATGAGGTGACCAAATTACTGGAGTTTCAGCTTTAGCATCATTCCTTCCAAAGAAATCCCAGGGTTGATCTCCTTCAGAATGAACTGGTTGGATCTCCTTGCAGTCCAAGGAACTCTCAAGAGTCTTCTCCAACACCACAGTTCAAAAGCATCAATTCTTCAGTGCTCAGCCTTCTTCACAGTCCAACTCTCACATACATACATGACCACTGGAAAAACCATAGCCTTGACTAGATATAGTATTAAATTTATTTAATAAAATGCTAATCTAGACAGGCTTCAACAATACATGAACTGTGAAATCACAGATGTCAAGCTGGTTTTAGAAAAGGCAGAGGAACCAGAGATCAAATTGCAAATATCTGCTGGATCATCAAAAAGGCAAGAGAGTTCCAGAAAAATATCTATTTCTGCTTTATTGACTATGCCAAAGCCTTTGACTGTGTGGATCACAATAAACTGTGGAAAATTCTGATAGAGATGGGAATACCAGACCACCTGACCTGCCTCTTGAGAAATCTATATGCAAGACAGGAAACAACAGTTAGAACAGGAAATGGAAAAACAGACTGGTTCCAAATCGGGAAAAGAGTATGACAAGGCTGTATATTGTCACCCTGCTTATTTAATTTATATGCAGATTGCATCCTGAGAAATGCTGGGATGGATGAAGCACAAGCTGGAATCAAGTTTGTTGGGAGAAATATCAATAACCTCAGGTATGCAGATGACACCACCCTGGCAGAAAGCAAAGAAGAACTAAAGAGCCTTTTGATGAAAGTGAAAGAGGAGAGTGAAAAAATTGGCTTAAAGTTCAACATTCAGAAAACTAAGATCATGGCATCCGGTCCCATAACTTCATGGCAAATATATGGGGAAGCAGTGGAAACTGTGGCAGACTTTATTTTTTGGGTTTCCAAAATCACTGCAGATGGTGACTGCAACCATCAAATTTAAAGATGCTTACTCCTTGGAAGAAAAGTTATGACCAACCTAGACAGCATATGAAAAAGCAGAGACATTACTTTGCCAACAAAGGTCCATCTAGTGAAGGCTATGGTTTTTCCAGTGGTCATGTATGGATCTAAGAGTTAGACTATAAAGAAAGCTGAGTGCTTAAGAATTGATGCTTTCAAACTGTGGTGTTGAAGAAGACTCTTGAGAGTCCCTTAGGCAGCAAGGAGATCCAACCAGTCCATCCTAAAGGAGATCTGTCCTGGGTATTCATTGGAAAAACTGATGTTGAAGCCAAAACTCCAGTACTTTGGCACCTGATGTGAAGAACTGACTCCTAATGAAGATCCTGTTGCTGGGAAAGATTGAAGGTGGGAGGAGAAGGGGACAGCAGATGATGAGGTGGGTGGCATCACCAACTCAATGGACATGAGTTCATGAGTTTGGGTAAACTCCGGGAATTGGTGATAGATGGGGAGGCCTGGTGTGCTGTAGTCCATGGGGTCCCAAAGAGTCAGACATGACTGAGCAACTGAACTGATACTGAACTGAACTAAACTTTAGATATTACTGTGAAGATATAATGTAGATGGGGATAGAGGTTACTATCAATTGCCTTTAAGTAAAGAAGATTTTCCTTGATAACATGACTGTATCTCACTCAATTAGTTGAAGGTCTTAAGAATAAAACTGAAGTTTCTTGGAGAAAAGAATTTCTGCCTAGAAACTGCAGCATAAACTCCTGCCTGTGGGAATGAACCACAATTTTTTGAATTTATTAGTCTCTACAATCACATGAATCAGTTTCTTAAAATAGTCTCTTTCTCTCTCTATCTTTCTGTGTGTGTGTGTGTAGTTTGTTTTTGTTCCTCTGGAGAGCCTTTACTATACAGAAGGTATCCCTTTACTAAATATTCTTCTCTTATTGAGAGAATATTTCCCTGATATCATCATTGATAAAGAAGATTCACTCACAGGTTTTATTAAAAATAGGAATTTCTGCTAACAAATGATAACCAGATGTTTCTGAATGAAAATATCCCATTTTTCACGATTGCATTCCAAGTAATTTGTTTTATTTTATTTTCCAAATTACCTGAAAAATGTACATTTTATTATACTTTTTTTATTATTTATTATACATTTTCACAAAACCTATTGAGTTTCAAAGATATGCTCTTGGGCCTCCCAGCTTTCTGGTCAGAGATCTGAAGGGTAGAACCTACATCGATTGTCATTCTTCAAACTCACGTGGAACTCACAGGTCTCTGATAAGAGAAATAACTGCTGTTATTTTTTCACAATGTAAGAGGACTGGTCTGAACGTGCTAGTATGGTATAATTACAAATTGTTTTAGATTAGTATACCATACTTTGTAAAAATCCATATTGGTGAAAATATTTATGTGTGATGGATTTATATAAATGCATATGACAATGTGAACAGCTATTAAGGTATTTTATCCTAAATATCTAATGATATGCAAGTGCTCTGGATGTTGTTAAGACCGACGTAAAGTTTAACTGAGAAGCTAGTGAAGGCATCATGCAGGCAGTGGGACTTGATACCAGCCCTAGAGAACAGCTAAGACTTAGGCAACCATACAGGAAACTCAGGAGCACACACAGCATCCAGGGCAAGTTCTAAGCAATGGTTCAGAACTTGTTAAAAACCAAACCATAGAATGTTGGGGACAACTACCAAGGTGGGTAGAGTAAGAGAAGTTTTCACATTTTGCCATTTTAAATGTAAGAAAACAAAACACAACTTTGTGTTTCCAGTTCTGGATCCCTAGGTGACTACCCAGCTGCCAATAAAGAAAGGTTTATTCAAAAAAAGAGAAGTTGGTATAAATTGCAATAAACAGTAACACTTTAAAATAATTGCCTAATCAATATTAATTCCTTTGGTATCTATTTAACAGAATTAATCACAGTGAACTCATTTAGTATTAATGTGAATGTCACAAGTAGTTCAATTGAATTTCCACTGTAATTCAGCATTAATTACCTTAACTGGGCCATTATTTTAAAGTGTTACGCAGTAAATTTGAAAGTAAAAACAACAAATAACACGTTAATGAATTATAGTAAAGTGCTATCAAGTTTATCTCTATGTAATAAATCACTTAATTTGTCAAATAATTTTTCAGATTGATCTGAAATTTTATGTTGAAAAGTTTAATATTTTAGTAGCATATACACACTTGCAGATACCCACAAAATTATAGCGCTTCACGCCCATACTTGTAAGAAAAAAGTTAAATCTTCAGATTTCTCATTTAAGTTTTAATACTTAATAAACCATATTATTTCAACTGTTAACTCTCTGCAAGGAAAGATGTATATGACTTTTGTCACACAATATGATTAGAAGGAACTATGTTTTATGGTACTTTTGCTAGTTTGTCAAGGTTTACTCAGTTTTTTTATTATCAGGTTATCAGCTCTCATATGTTACTTATATTTAAGAATTTGTCTTCCCCTCACTTTCAATATACTCCTTCCAATATACTGAATTCTATGAAAAATGGAAGGAAAAGTGGGAGGGAGGAAGAGGAGGGGAGGAAGGGAGATAAAAAGAAAAAAGGAGGGAAGGAAGAAAAAGTCAAGCTTGTTAAAAGTGTGTGTGCAGTATGAATCAGTAGATTCTCAGTGGCAGAAGGTGGGCCTCCAAATTATAAATATTAACCTTCATAGACTTGTTATGCGTAGATACTTCACTTTTGAAAATCCTCAAATATTCTTGTGACTTAGTTTGTGTTCTAGGACTAAGAATTCCACATTCTGATTTCAAACTCAATTGTTCTAAGACGCATCACAAAATGTAACTGATATATCTAAACTTTGCTTTACATTTGTATTTCATATGTAAGTGCTCAAGGAAGTTCAGTTCAGTTCAGTTCAGTCTCTGTCGTGTCCGACTCTTTGCAACTCCATGAATCGCAGCACGCCAGGCCTCCCTGTCCATCACCAACTCCCGGAGTTCACCCAAACCCACGTCCATCGAGTCGGTGATGCCATCCAACCATCTCATCCTCTGTCGTCCACTTCTCCTCCTGTCCTCAATCTTTCCCAGCATCAGGATCTTTTCAAATGAGCCAGCTCTTTGTATCAGGTGTCCAAAGTATTGGAGTTTCAGCTTCAACATCAGTCCTTCCAATGAACACCCAGGACTGATCTCCTTTAGGATGAACTGGTTGGATCTCCTTGCTGCCTAAGCGACTCTCAAGAGTCTTCTCCAACACCCCAATTCAAAAGCATCAATTCTTTGCACTCAGCTTTCTTTATAGTCCAACTCTCACATCCATACATGACTGCTGGAAAAACCATAGCCTTGACTAGATGGATCTTTGTTGGCAAAGTAATGTCTCTCCTTTTTAATATGCTATCTAGGTTGGTCATAACTTTCCTTTCAAGGAGTAAGTGTCTTTTAATTTCATGGCTGCAATCACCATCTGCAGTGATTTTGGAGCCCAGAAAAATAAAATCAGCAACTGTTTCCACTGGTTCCCCATTAAGGAAATAAGTATGTTTTATTCAATTTTGTACAAACCATAACACCAAGAGCAGTATTCTGCCAAGCAAACATTCACTAGGGTGAAAAAGGAGAAAATATTTATTTTTTCTTTCATCATAGGTAATAAATAAATATGATAATTATCTACTAAATCATTAATTCATAAATGTTTATATACCACACATTATATAAGGCAATATCCAATATGATCTTTTTTAGTAGTCCTTTGAAACCATACCTTTAAAAATCATGTAAAATGAAACCTTACATGAAGCCCCAATATATAAAAAGAAAATATGCATCAGACACTTGATTGGAGTGGGGGCAATGAGACCTGGAACACCAGCAGGACTTTCATTAAGGATTAGGGCAGCCTATGGGGATCTACCAGGAACCTCAGGGTTTAACCAGATAGCAAGGATATAGGAATCAATCTGAGCAAAAACATAGCTCTATAGTTTATCAACTATAGATTATTGGTCATACAGTTTAACTTCTCTGAGCCTCAATTTGTCTACCTATAAAATGAGACCAAATGTATCTATCAGTTACCGTCATTGTGAGGAGTAAAATAATAGATATAAGTATCACTACCTAAGGTTTCCCTTGAGGCTCAGATGGTAAAGAATCTGCCTTGCAATGTGGGAGACCTGTGCTTGATCCCTGGGTTGGGAAGATCCCTTGGAGAGGGAAAAGGCAACCCAATGCAGTATACTTGCCTGGAGAATCCACATGGAGAGAGGAGCCTGTAAGCCTACAGTCCGTGGAGTCGCAAACAGCTGGACACAACTGAGCAACAAAGTACATCACTACTATACTTATAATTAATTAATTCAAGAAATGTTCATGTATATACAATATAAGGGAGTAGTGTTGGCCATAAAAATTAAAGAAACTTTGCCATTTTCAACGCCTTAGATGAGCCTTGAGGGCATTATGCTAAGTGAAATAAATCAGACAAAGAAAGGGAAATACCATAAAAATCTCCCTTTCATGTGGACTCTAGAAAAATAAAACAAACCAAAACAAGCTCATAGATGCAGGAAATAGATTGGTGGTGGCCAGATGTCGAGAATGAGGGACAGAGGAAATGGATCAAGGTGATCAAAGGTACAATGTCTTATTATAAAATAAATCAAACATAGGGATGTAAGATATAACATAGTGACTAGAGCTCCTAATATTTTATTACATATTCAAAAGTTGCTAAATAGTTCTTACAAGTTCTCATCTCAAGAAAAATATCTAACTATGTATGGTGATGAATGTTAACTAGACTTACTGTGGTGATCACTTCACATTATAAAGTGTACATTATGACATGTACAACATGTCATTATGTTGTACAGCTAAAACTGTACATAATGTTATGGGCCAATTATATGCCATTAAAAATAGTCATTTAATTCCTACTTTGTTCAAAATTTAATAGTTGTTGTGGAAGTGAACAAAACAGACTAAGGTCCTGCCTGCACGGAGCTTGTATTCTAGTGATTGAAACTGATGCTAGATAGATTAATGATACATCACTTCAGATGATTATAACAGAGTAAGGAAAGAGAGGAGAGATATTTTTGTTTGTCTAGTATTTAGATCTAGCACTCAGAAAAGCATCTGAGAAAAAATGAGGGAGAAACCGAGAGGAAGATAGTTCTTGATACGGAGAATGGAGATTATAAAGTTCCTGGGGTGAAGTAGTCTTGATATATTGGAGGAACATGGCAGAAGACAGTGCTAGTTGACTGGATAGGACCATAGCTGGCCAGTGAGAAGAACTGAGGTCATGACATTATGAGAGACTTTGCTCAATTAAATTTCAAGTTATTTTATGACCTTGGGATATGACTCTGAGTTAGATGGGAAGATGGTGTGTGATTTTGAAAAGAAACGCAAGTTGACGCAGTAGCTGAAGTAACACTGTGACTGCTGTATGGGAAACAGATTGAAATGGGAAGCAGCCTGAGTGATGCAAAGAGTTCCAGGAGGCTTTGATTACATAAGGGATGCTGGCTTATGCCTTCGGCTAGGGAGACACTAACAGAGTTGAAGAAATGTGTAGGTGGAATTGGGAGGTCTATATATTTTGTTTTTTACTACATCGTGAATTATGTATCCTGATGAAGTAAACACACATGCACATACACACACTTTGAGCTGGAGAAAGATTCTATTTTTGTTCCTATCTGTATTGATACAAAAAGAGCTCTAGGAAAATATTTCATCTCTCTGTTTTCCTCCTACGTCTTGGTTTCCCACAGGTGTCCTTCTTCATAAATGTGTACTCCTACTCCCATAATTTAACCTATTTCAGCCTTCTTTGTTTGGTTTTTAAAATGCCCAGCATTGCTCTCTAGGTTGAGACTGAATCTAATGAAAGCAGGTGGTAATGCTTTGAAAACTGTAAAATCATCCACAGTTGTCAGATGCAATCAATATGTTATAATATATCATAGCCCATTGCATTTTATTTTATGCTTACATATATTTACCTTGTGATTCTTGTGGTCCTTTATTATCTACTAACATGTCGAGTTCTCCTTCTTTCAATGTGATTTTTTTTTTCACTATATTGCTGCATATGAAGAAGGATGTTATTTGAGTCCTCATGTACTTCTTCTACCTCAAGAGAATGTGTTATGGAGGCATCTGCCGATAGAACCCTCTCCAAACCCAGAATAACTGCGACATTGCAATATGACATAACATACCACAGATGGGATAGTGTTATTGTCTTTCATGCATATAAGCATGTTGGAAAATATGTTTCTTCATTGTATTTTTTAATTTGCCAGTAGTAGCTAGACTTTGTGTGTGTGTGTATCTGTCTAGAGGCTAATGCTATACAACTAACTTTTATGATCATTTTTGTATTTCCTATAGCTGTACACAATTATTACCATTTCATGTTTTATTGCCATGTTCTTCTAACTGGTTTTGCTCTTTGATCCCTGCTGTTGCTGCTGCTGCTAAGTCGCTTCAGTTGTGTCCGACTCTGTGCGACCCCATAGACGGCAACCCACCAGGCTACCCCATCCCAGGGATTCTCCAGGCAAGAATGTTGGAGTGGGTTGCCATTTCCTTCTCCAATGCATGAAAGTGAAAAGTGAAAGTGAAGTCGCTCAGTCATGTCTGACTCAGCTACCCCATGGACTGCAGTATACCAGGCTCCTCCAGCCTTGGGATTTTCCAGGCAAGAGTACTGGCGTGGGTTGCCATTGCCTTCTCCCTTTGATCCCTAAATTCTGTTAAGTTGCCCAGTATGCTGCATATTTCAAGTTAAGATAATACCTATGATCCAGTCCTTTGAACCATGACATTTGAACTTTTTATCTCCATGCGGTAACAAAATTGTTTGAGTCTTCAGAATAATCTGACCAGCCCCATTGATGGTAAATTAAAAGTTTGTGAAATTCTAGCTAAGGTTGATTAGAATCAGTACAAAAATATTATCTTGTGCTTTCTTTGTTTCTATGATTAATCTGTTTATTAGAGAAGGGTCAATTAACATTTTAGAGTATGCTACATTTTTTATAAATGTGCAAACTTTTCTAAGAACAATTGGGTTGTAATGACATTTCTATTCCTAAAATAATACTTTTTGATAATATTTTCACACATTTTCATTTTGCTCTCCTGATGCAAAAGAGATGATCCAAATTCTTGATGAAATATCTACACTATACTTATTTATAGTTTTATTTTTAGACAGAATAATTGAGATATAATTCGTATACCATTCATTCAAAGTGTCCAGTTCAGAATTTTTAATACATTCACAGTTGTGCGACCACATACTATAATCAATTTAGAATATTTTAATCACTTCAAAAAGAAATCCTATATTAATCCTAGCAGTCTCTCCCCACTATCCCCAGTACCAGGTAAATGTTAATTTACTTTTTGTTTCGATAGATTTGCTATTTTGATGTTTCTTATGAAAGGAATCATACAGCGTGTGGTATTTTGTAATGAATTTACTCACCTAACATTAAAATTAAGATCACGTTGCAACATGTATCAATATTTCATTACCAAATAATATTTCATTGTGTGGATATAGTGCATTGTGTATATCCATTCATCAGCTGATAGGCATTTAGGTTTTGACCACTTTTTTAGTTATTGTGAATGTCTTCACTATGAGCATTTATGTCCAAATTTCTATGTGGATGTACGATTTCATCCTCTTGTATGTATGTACCTAGGTGTAGGGTTGCTAGATTATAGGGCAATTCTATGTTTAAATTTGTGAGAAACTTCTAGATAGCTTTGCAAAGTAACTGCAGCATTTTACCAGCAGTTTATGAAGGCTCCACATCTTTGACATTTCTTATCATCTGTCTTTTTTTAATTTTATTGACTCTAATGAGTGAAAGGCTATCTTATGGTGGTTTTAATTGGCATATCCCTGATGGATAACCATATTTCGTACCTTTTTATTTTGTCTTATTGACCATTTGTGTACCTGCTGTGCAGAAATGTCTATTCAGATGCTTTCCATTTTTAAACATTGTGATACTTGCCTTTCTATTCCTGAGTTGCAGTCCTTTGCATAACTTATCAGATGTTTTATTTTCAAAACTTTTCTCCCAGTCGCTTACTTGCTGGTGTCTTTTGAACCATAAGATTTTAATTTGATGATGTTCATTTTATATATTCCTTGTGTTACTTGTGCTTTTGGTATCATATCTAAGAATTTGCTACCTAATCTATACTTATGCTTTCTTTTAAGGATTGTATACTTTCAACTTTCATATTTAGGTTTTTAAAATCTATTCTTGATTAATCTTTGCATATAAATTAAGATAGGTACACTAACTATATATCAACTATTGCATGTGGATATATAGTTGTCCCAGCACCATTTATTGAAAATACTATCCTATCTCAAGAAATATTTCAGAATCAGTTCAGTTGCTTAGTCATGTCTGACTCTTTATGACCCAATGGACTGTAGCACACCAGTCTTCCCTGTCCATCATCAACTCTCAGAGCTTGCTCAAACTCACGTCCTTCGAGTCAGTGATGCCATCCAACCATCTCATCCTTTGTCATCCCCTTCTCCTCCTGCCTTCAAACTTAGTGTAAAAAATAACTAGACTTGCAGGAATTTAAGAAGCTATCTTTATCCCCATTTTATTCAAGAAGCGTAAACTAATCACCTACACTAGGAACCATGAGGTGTCTCTCCTTGGGCAATTATAACCTGATTATTTCCTGTATGAGTGATTAGGACTAAATAAACTAACGCTTTCTACACCACACATAATAAATTTCTGTTATCTCTTTTCCTTTCTCTTTCTCCTGTGTGTGTTTGAATGTGTTGAGATTGAAGACACTGTTCAGCTCAGTTCAGTTCAGTCGCTCAGTCATGTCCGATTCTTTGCAACGCCATGAATCGCAGCATGCCAGGCCTCCCTGTCCATCACCAACTCCCAAAATTCACTCAGACTCACGTCCATCGAGTCCGTGATGCCATCCAGCCATCTCATCCTCTCTTGTCCCCTTCTCCTCCTGCCCCTAATCCCTCCCAGCATCAGAGTCTTTTCCAATGAGTCAGCTCTTCGCTTGAGGTGGCCAAAGTACTTGAGCTTCAGCTTTAGCATCATTCCTTCCAAAGACACTGTTATAGATATATAATAGATGTAGAAATAGAATACGCTAATATGTTTGTACATATATATCATATTAATTATACATAAATATTTCAATTCCAACACCAAAAATCTTCCTTATCCATTCCATTTTGTTTTTCTCCTCCTGGTAACTTGATATAGTGGCCTCGTCCAAATGTGAATAACAAGTAACTTAGTGTTTATTGGTTCTTTTATTCAATCTCTTCTCTTACTATTCTAGTTTCTTAAGTGCCTTCTTTTTTGTCTCTTGTTAAATTATTTTTACTGACAAATAGACAGAGAACATGTACTGTTTTTCATGAATTCCTCAAAAAACTCAGTAGTGTTCACAAACTATACTCAAACTGTCAGGTACAATGGTTTTTGTGAGATTAGGAATACTGAAACTGACCTCTAAAATATTTTATTGCATCTGGCTCCATATCTATCTTTGAGCTGATTGGGACTGATATGATACTTAAAATGATAAACACAAGACTGAATTTGTAACAGGTATATATATATTTTTGTTTTTCAGATCATCTTTAAGGTATTTTGGGCACTTGTGGCTTTTTAGAATTAGTTCAGTAGAGTTCAGTTCAGTTCAGTTCAGTCGCTCAGTCGTGTCCGACTCTATGCAACCCCATGGATTGCAGCACACCAGGCCTCCCTGTTCATCACCATCTCCCGGAGTTCACTCAGACTCACGTCCATCGAGTCCGTGATGCCATCCAGCCATCTCATCCTCGGTCGTCCCCTTCTCCTCCTGCCTCCAATCCTTCCCAGCATCAGAGTCTCTTCCAATGAGTCAACTCTTTGCATGAGGTGGCCAAAGTACTGGAGTTTCAGCTTTAGTATCGTTCCTTCCAAAGAAATCCCAGAGCTGATCTCCTTCAGAATGGACTGGTTGGATCTCCTTGCAGTCCATGGGACTCTCAGGAGTCTTCTCCAACACCACAGTTCAAAAGCATCAATTCTTCAGCGCTCAGCCTTCTTCATAGCCCAACCCTCACACCCATACATGACCACTGGAAAAACCATAGCCTTGACTAGATGGACCTTAGTCAGCAAAGTAATGTCTCTGCTTTTGAACATACTGTCTAGGTTGGTCATAACTTTTCTTCCAAGGAGTAAGCGTCTTTTAATTTCATGGCTGCAATCACCATCTGCAGTGATTTTGGAGCCCAAAAAAATAAAGTCTGACACTGTTTCCCCATCTATTTCCCATGAAGTGATGGGACCGGATGCTATGATTTTCGTTTTCTGAATGTTGAGCTTTAAGCCAACTTTTTCACTCTCCTCTTTCACTTTCATCAAGAGGCTTTTTAGCTCCTCTTCACTTTCTGCCTCAATAAAAGTAAGTAGGTTGGATAAGGACAGTCCCAGAATACTGGGACAAACTGCTCTCTGAACTAATAACAATGTGTTTGAATTCCCATCTTCATCTCTCACAGATTGGTTTGGTCAATGCCTGCAGCGGTTATCAAAGCATCTTTGTGATTTCCTGGAAACTATAAAGTCTTTGCCTAGATCAGCAGCCATTGGTTGTGTGGCATATCTACCTCTAACAGCAGCTTTCGTGAACGCAGAAGCAATCCCCACTGGAGATCTAAAATACTAAATCAATTTCTGTTTTAAAATCTAAACCAAAGTAACTAATGTTTGATGTTGCTGTTAAGAATTTTTAATTTTTATAAAGCTCCTGGGAGTTCTCCGAGAAAGCCTCTCAGAATATAAGTGAAATTTATTGTCTGCATTGCATCAAGTCAATTCTACATTCATTTGCCTTAAAGAGAAAGGTACCCCCTTAATGGTATTTTCATTCTTTATTCCTGAGCATATATGTACTTTGAATAACATTTTCCCATATCACAGAACAGCTTCTGTTCAACCCAATGGGAGACAGAAACTAGACGAACATTACCAAAAATGCTAATACTACCTGAGAAGTCCATTGGATTTTTCAAGTACATTGATCAAGTAGAGCAGACTCTTGTCAAAATAAAAAAGATATGCCCTCTCATTCCATATTCATTCTTCTTTAGCCTTTCATGGAGGTTCAGAAGAACCACGCACATAGAATGGGAGTTTTGAGCACAGTTACAGCTTTCTTACATTACTCTTACTCTTGAAATCATGGACGTATATGGAAGGAAATCAGTTGAGGAAAATTCCACTGGACATGTGAAAAGGTGATTCTGACATTTAAAGGAAAAAAATCTGCTGAAAAATTGCCTGGAAATAGTTTTCTTGAACTGACTTTAATCTGGTATTAAGAACACTGCTTCCATTTTCTGCAGCTACAATTGAAAAGTAGATTCCTTTCCATTAAACCATACATTAGAAGAGACCAAAATATGGATGTATGGATGCACTCATGGTAAGCACTCCAAAGTCCTATGCTTAGTAATTATGAGAATGAACTTTGAGGTCGGTAAAGTTTTAGCTATTAGGAATAACGGTGCAATGAACATTCGTGTCCACTCTTTTGTTGTCTAGCAACAATATTTATAGGAAATGCAACCTTAGAAAATTATCTTGACAATTTCTCCACATCTAGCAGCAACAGCAGCCACATCTGCAAAAGAGGTACCCTAATAATACAGGCTCCTTAGGGTTACTTTGAATATGAAATAAGATAGTGGATGTATAAAGCACAGAATAATGTAGGTTTAATTTTACGTTCACAGCAAAATTGCAACTTAAATTATAGCTGTTGGTGTCTAAAAATGCTCATAAGAAATTATAAGCTTTTTCAGGTGAAACAAAGAATAATCAAATATAGCAGCTTTGCACATTGAAGTGTAAGAAAAAACACTAACATTTTTCTTTCATTCTTCATGTGTTTATGTAAGACCTATAGCCACTCTTTTATGATTCCATAAAAAGAAAATGTCTGTCATACTTCAATATTGCTTGAAAAGTTCAAAAGGAAAAGGTCAAATAGTACACCCAACACAAATGAAATGTTACCATTTTTAGTTAATTAGTTATACACTAAACTGTTGTAGTCTTCAAAAGCCTTCAGATGCAAAAGGCATGTTTGCACACTTTGAGAAATTCAGAGAATGGATGATTGGCTTGCTTTAACCAGATTTTAATAGTACCTAGCTTCTGAAAGTCAGGAACATGTATTGATTTAAAAATTAAATGCCATATTCTCATTCGCTTTTCTATCCATGCATTTTTCCTCAGGCAGTGAATATAAATGTTGAAGAATGTGAGAGTCTAGACTTCAGTGGGTAGTCAAAGTTGGTAAAAGAAATGTATTGCATGTTATGCCAAAATAAAGCATTTGAGATTCTTGTAATCTCAAGTCTAGAAGGCACACCATCCTCCCTGGATTCTGCAAATGTCACAGAGGTTTCTAAAGGACAAAGGGATGTTTCTTGTTTTTTTTCCCATGTCTTAGTAATTTTTGAGATTTTTCTCATAGAGTAATAATGTTCAAAACCAGAGAGAATGTGTTCATTGAAACTGAGAATTCATTGCATGTATTTGAATCAAAGACTATCTTCTTGGAAAGAAATGCATGGTGTTAGTAAAGACAAAAATTTGTTTAATAAACCTACACATACCTATCTACCTTATTATTTATGTATTTCTGTGCTTAATTTCTCAGTCGTGTCCAGCTCTTTTTGACCCTATGGACTGTAGCCCACCAGACTCCTCTGTCCATGGGATTCTCCAGGCAAGAATACTGGAGTGAGTTACCATGCCCTCCTCCAGGGGATCTTCCCAACACAGGGATGGAACCCAGGTCTCTCAGGTTGCACAAGGATTCTTTACCATCTGAGCCACCAGGAAGCCCCTATATTTCAAAGTATTTCTAAATTTTAATTTGGTTAATTTATAAATATACATTTATATTTGTAGATGATACTAATGGTAAAAATATAAGAAAGAGACCTGGGTTCCATCCCTGGGCCAGGAAGATAACCATTTAGAAGTGTGGGTTAAGGAGCAAGAAAAAAGGAAGCCTGGAATTGCATCATTGTTTTGTTTACCCAGATTAGAATACAGAATGAATGGCAATGGCTTATAAGAAAAGAATGTTATAACATGCAAAACATTATCCAATTTGGTCCTATATATTTATTTAAGTTTTGACTTATTGAATCTGATCACCAGATAGAGTTGAAATATAACTTTTGAATTCAAAAGAAGGGCAGAGTTGAGTATGAAGCTTTAGAAACCAGCGGATTTAGAAATCCTAACTGAGGCAGTGGCAAAAGGCTAAAATCTCTGAGGAAAAATTCATAAGGCAAAACATTTGGAGGGATAAAATCAAAAGAATACCAATATTTAAAGGAGAGACAGAGGAAAAGGAAAGCCAGTTAGGAGCTAATTGTAGATAAGGGGCCAAAAAGGAGAAATACTTTCTGTAGGAGAGAGTGGTCAACAAGACAAGTATTAATGTTATAGCGATTAAGTCAGTTAAAGCCTCCAAAGAGATTGTGTGTGAGAGGAGGAAATCTGAAAATAATGTTAACACAGATAAAAAATGCAATATATTAGAAATGTGTCATTTTATTTAAAATCAGCCCTAAGGATTCTGTATATGTTACAAGTCATATTAAACATGATCTCAGGAATCAGAAGCATGTTATTCCTAGACTACTAAGCACTATGTCAACTTCTAATAAACATTTTTAATCAAGATTGCCTTGAGAAATATCAATAACCTCAGATATACAGATGACACCACCCTAATGGCAGAAAGTAAAGAGGAACTAAAAAGTCTCTTGATGAAAGTGAAAGAGGAGAGCGAAAAAGTTGGCTTAAAGCTCAACATTCAGAAAATGAAGATCGTGGCATTCAATCCCATCACTTCAGTGGAAACAGTGTCAGACTTTTTATTTTTGGGGGCTCCAAAATCACTGCAGATGGTGACTGCAGCCATGAAATTAAAAGATGCTTACTCCTTGGAAGGAAAGCTATGATCAACCTAGATAGCATGTTCAAAGACAGAAACATTACTTTGCTGACTAAGGTCCTCTAGTCAAGGCTATGGTTTTTCCAGTGGTCATGTATGGATGTGAGAGTTGGACTGTGAAGAAGGCTGAGCACTGAAGAATTGATGCGTTTGAACTGTGGTGTTGGAGAAGACTCTTGAGAGTCCCTTGGACAGCAAGGAGATCCAACCAGTCCATTCTGAAGGAGATCAGCCCTGGGATTTCTTTGGAAGGAATGATGCTAAAGCTGAAACTCCAGTACTTTGGCCACCTCATGCAAAGAGCTGACTCATTGGAAAAGACTCTGATGCTGGGAGGGATTAGGGGCAGGAGGAGAAGGGGACAAGAGAGGATGAGATGGCTGGATGGCATCACTGACTCAATGAACGTGAATCTGAGTGAACTCGGGGAGTTGGTGATGGACAGGAAGGCCTGGCGTGCTGCGATTCATGGGGTCGCAAAGAGTTGGACACGACTGAGCAACTGAACTGAACTGAACTGAATGTCTTTCTGTCAGTCTATGTGCTCATATTGATGAGGTAACAAATCAATATAATCTATCTCAATTTTATGCACCATATTTCCAGTTTCCTGAAAGATATAATTACTAGCCAATAATTATTAATGTTAACATTAATATTAGAATATTTAGCAGTCTTGAATGTAAACAGAATAGTGAAAACAAGTTAGCCACAATGTTAACCACATACACAAAACCCCATTTTGATGAAAGAATCAAACATTAGCTTTTTTTGTTTTTTTTCTGTACAAAAGCATTTCCATTGTGGTAGAAGTGAGATTTAAAAGTTTAAGGAAAGAAATATTCCCCAAAAAACGACTTAGAAATGTTCTCATTTGTGGGAGGAAAAAAAAAAAAAAAAGAAATCAGATGATGGATTCCACAGTGCATAAGGAAACTCATACTTCTCTGCAGTTCAGTTCAGTTGCTCGGTTGTGTCCAATCTTTGTGACCCCATGGACTGCAGCATGCCAGGCCTCCCTGTCCATCATCAACTCTTGGAGCCTACTCAAACTTATGTCCATTGAATTGGGGATACCATCCAATCATCTTATCCTCTGTCGTCCACCTTCAATCTTTCCCAGCATCAGGGTCTTTTCAAATGAGTCAGTTCTTCGCATCAGGTGGCCAAAGTATTGGAGTTTCACTTCAACATCAGTCCTTCCAATGAATATTCAGGACTGATTCTTTTAGGATGGACTGGTTGGGTCTCTTTGCTGTCCAAGGGACTCTCAAGAGTTTCCTCCAACACTACAATTCAAAAGCATCAAATCTTTGGTGCTCAGCTTTCTTTATAGTCCAACTCTCACATCCATATATGACTAATGGAAAAACCGTAGCCTTGACTAAATGGACCTTTGTTTGCAAAGAATTGTTTATCCATTTTCTTCCAAGAAGCAAGCATCTTTTAATTTCATGACTGCAGTCACCACCCACAGTGATGTTGGAGCCAAAAAAATAAAGTCTGTCACTGTTTCCACTGATTCCCCATCTATTTCCCATGAAGTGATGGGACCAGATGCCATGATCTTCATTTTCTGAATGTTGAGTTTTAAGCCAACTTTTTCACTCTCCTCTTTCACTTTCATCAAGAGCTTCTTTAGGTCTTCTTTGCTTTCTGCCATACGGGTGGTGTCATCTGCCTATCTGAAGTTATTGACATTTCTCCTGGCAATCTTGATTCCAGCTGTGCTTCTTCCAGCCCAGCGTTTCTCATGATTTACTCTGCATATAAGTTAAATAAGAAGGGTGACAATATTCAGCCTTGTCGTACTCCTTTCTTGATTTGGAACCAATCTGTTGTTCCATGTCCAGTTCTAACTGTTGCTTCCCAACCTGCATATAGATTTCTCAGGAGGCAGGGAAGGTGGTCTGATATTCCAGTCTCTTGAAGAATTTTCCACAGTTTGTTGTGATCCACACAGTCAAAGGCTTTGGCATAGTCAATAAAGCAGAAAGAGATGTTTTTCTGGAACTCTCTTGCTTTTTTGATGATCCAGTAGATGTTTGCATTTTGATCTCTGGTTCCTCTGCCTTTTCTAAAACCAGCTTGAATATCTGGAAGTTCCCAGTTCATGTACTGTTGAAGCAACGCTTGGAGAATTTTGAGCATCACTTTGATAGTGTGTGAGATGAGTGCAATTGTGCAGTAGTTTGAGCATTCTTTGGCATTGCCTTTCTTTGGGATTGGAATGAAATCTGACCTTTTCCAGTCCTGTGGCCACTGCTGAGTTTTCCAAATGTGCTGGCATATTGAGTGCAGCACTTCCACAGCATCATCTTTCAGGATTTTGAAATAGCTCAACTGGAACACCATCACCTCCATTAGCTTTGTTAGTAGTGATGCTTCCTAAGGCCCATTTGACTTTGCATTCCAAGATGTCTGGCTCAAGGTGATTGACCAAACCATCATGATTATCTGGGTCATGAAGATCTTTTTTGTATAGTTCTTCTGTGTGTTTTTGCTACCTCTTCTTATTATCTTCTTCTTTTAGGTCTATAGCATTTCTGTCCTTTATTATGCCCATATTTGCATGAAATCTTCCCTTGGTATCTCTAATTTTCTTGAAAAGATCTCTAGTCTTTCCCATTCTATTGTTTTCCTCTATTTCTTCACATTGATCTTTGAGGAAGGCTTTCTTACCTCTCCTTGCTATTCTTTGGAACTCTGCATTCAAATGGGTATATCTTTCCTTTTCTCCCTTACCTTTCACTTCTCCTCTTTTCTCAGCTATTTATAAGGCCTCTTCAAATAGCCATTTTGCTTTTTTGCATTTTTTTCTTAGGGATGGTTTTGATCCCTGCCTCCTGTTCAATGTCAGGAACCTCCATCCATAGTTCTTCAGGCACTCTGTCTATCAGATCTAATCCCTTGAATCTATTTCTCACTTCCACTGTATAATCATAAGGGATTTGATTTAGGTCATACCTGAATGGTCTAGTGGCTTTCCCTGCTTTCTTCAATTTAAGTCTGAATTTGGCAATAAGGCATTCATGATCTGAGCCACAGTCAGCTCCTGGTCTTGTTTTTGCTTACTGTATAGAGCTTCTCCATTGTTGACTGCAAAGAATATAATCAATCTGATTTTGGTATTGACCATCTGATGATGTCCACGTATAGAGTCTTCTCTTGTGTTGTTGGAAATGAGAGTTTGCTAGGACCAGCGTATTCTCTTGACAAAAGTCTATTAGCCTTTTCAGTTAGTATTAAATATTTGAACACATGATCTCTTTGTTCATATGTAGATATATTGCTACACATTTATTAGATGCATATTCAAAATAACATTTTTTGTATCTTAACTTTAAAACTCAGTTTTCTTAAATTTCATCACCAAGTCAAAGACATTTTGTGTACAAAGTAGATCAAAATATAAAAGACACAACTATGTGTAATATATGCTGAAGCTACCTATGTAGATAATGTGTTTTTATTTCACGGCTTTGTTTTCTCCTAAATTGGGAAAACAGAATAATCATTTAAGAGTGTGTATTTCATGATGAATATCCACATAATGACCTCAGCCTTCTGTGTTGCCTCTGGGAATGTGCTATCAGGGTGCCTTGGGAACACATCACTGCCAGTTTCTCTGTGGTTTTCTGGGAAGTTTTGAGGTTTCAACTTTGATCTTTTCCCTCACACGCTGAGATTTTCTCCTGACTCCACTAGCCCAGACAGAATTTCTATCCTTGATCTCTAAGGTAACCTTAAACATACTCTTGGCACCAGCATCACTCAGTGGTAAAAGCTTCCCTCTTACGCATGGCCTGTTTACTCTTCAGCTTCTACCTTGTCCTTTGCTCATCTTGACTCAGAGTGACTTCTTTAAACTTTCTGACTGGGAAGAGTTTCCATTTTTGTTTCCTCAATTCTTTAAACTTCTTTATACTGAGGAAACTAGGCCGTTCTCTTTGATCTGTCAAAGAATTTGTAACAATGTTTGACCACAGGGTGAACTCTGCTTAAAGTGGCTCCATAATTTTGTAGAGCTTTCAGTCATTCCTTTAAAAAAAAAAAAAATTGTGCTTCTTTTCCAAGGCACCTTACACCTCAGACATTGATTTTTTTTTTAACCACTTAACCCATTACTATAAAACTGGATTTCAGAAATTAATCTGCTACCAGTAACTTCAAGGTTCATATGCCATTAATATTATGTGTTACTGCAACTAGAGGTATTGTAATTGAGCCCTAACTTTCACAGATGGAAGAACAGGAAAGATGTGTTTGATACAAAACATAATAAATTAACAAGCTATTGGCACTTTTGGAAGAGAAGGTTTCTTTAAACACTCCCAGACTGCAGAATTATTTTCCTTTTGTCATCTAATAAAAAGAAGCAGAACACATACAAGACAAGAGGATATTTATTAACCTACGTCTGAGTCAGTCTTCTGTGATAAAGAATGTGGAACATGTAACTAATATTTTCATAGCCTTTAAACCACTACAAAGAACTTTTGAGATATTATCTGATTATTAGTTCCTCACTTCAAAAAAAAATTTTTTGTTAAATGTTATCATTGTCATCCCAATTTAATAAATACATTCAAAAAATTCCAAAAGAGAAAGGTTAGTTTTCCAAAGGCTTCCAATAAGCAGTGGTTGAATCTAGAATTCTCCCCCAGATTTTTTTCTTCACATCTTATTCACTTTCCCCTGACATCATAACTGCCACAGTTACAATTTCATCATTTCTCAAAACCTACCATTTTCCCAGTTACTTCTTTTTAACTGATGCTTTGCTTTCACCAAGGGAACCACAAGGGCTTCCCGTGTAGCTCAGTCGATATAGAATCTGCCTGCAGTGCAGGACACCCGGGTTGGATCCCTGGGTTGGGAAGATCCCCTGGAGAAGGAAATGGCAACCCACTCCAGTATCCTTGCCTGGAAAATCTCATGGACAGGGGGAGCCTGGTGGGCTGCAGTCCATGGGGTCTCAAAGAGTCGGGCATGACTAACACGCACACTTGCTTTCACCATATGGATCTCAGACAGCATTAAATGTGTTTAATACCAGTTGCAGATGGAATTCAGACTTAAATATTTTAAATGCATCCCTAAAATAAGTTGAGATAGTTTATTTGGCATTTACCTTAACTGGGATATAGTTGTAGACCTGAGAGGTAATGCCAGGGATTAATTTATACAAATGTCAATGTTAATGTCCTTAAATTATTATTCCTCAAGTAATGCTATTTGACTATTAATATTATCTCTCATAACACTTGTCCTCCTCTGTAGCTCATTTTTAAAATCATTCCTTTTATTAGCTAAATAATTTTCACTTAGATCACCTGAATATTCCTCAAGTTGATGGGGGTTCTCTGGCAAAAGTAGCCCATTTATTCAATCTCATTACTATAGCTCCAAACAAGAAGGTACCAATTTTTAAACTGAATTAAATTCAATTTAAAATACTTCTAAAAGTTATCAAAACCTCTGAGGGATTAAATATAGAATTTTAACTACTAATACCTAAGCTAGTTATATTTAATCATTCATTTATTTGAAAACCTTGAAGTTTTCCAACTTTCAAAATAATCTCTGAGAAAGTTGTTATTGGATATTTTGTTTCTTTTTTAAATTATTTTATTTTATTTTATTTCTATTAAGGGTCCCATCACTTCATGGGAAATAGATGGGGAAACAGTGGAAATAGTGTCAGATTTTTGTTTTTTGGGCTCCAAAATCACTGCAGATGGTGATTGCAGCCATGAAATTAAAAGACACTTACTCCTTGGAAGAAAAGTTATGACCAACCTAGATAGTATATTCAAAAGCAGAGACATTACTTTGCCAACTAAGGTCCATCCAGGCAAGGCTGGTCATGTATGGATGTGAGAGTTGGACTATGAAGAAGGCTGAGTGCGAAGAATTGATGCTTTTGAACAGTGACGCTGGAGAAGACTCTTGAGAGTCCCTTGGACTGCAAGGAGATCCAACCAGTCCATTCTGAAGGAGATCAGCCCTGGGATTTCTTTGGAAGGAATGATGCTAAAGCTGAAACTCTAATACTTTGGCCACCTCATGCGAACAGTTGACTCATTGGAAGGGACTCTGATGCTGGGAGGGATTGGGGGCAGGAGAAGAAGGGGACGACAGAGGATGAGATGGCTGGATGGAATCACTGACTTGATGGACGTGAGTCTGAGTGAACTTTGGGAGTTGATGATGGACAGTGAGGCCTGGCATGCTGCGATTCACGGGGTCGCAAAGAGTCGGACATGACTGAGCAACTGAACTCAACTGAACTGAACTGAACCATTACAAAACCATTAAAGAAAAATTATAACGTGTAATTTTAAGCTTGCTTGTTTTTGAGAGGAATAAAGAGGAAATTTTATGAAGGTAAAATCCACTGGTGATGTTATATTCCTGAGATTAGCTTAATTTTGTGCATCGTTTGTTCATTTTTCATACTTCTCTCTGTCTGAATTTAACATAGACAAGATCAAAGATACTGAACTAAAATCCAGTGCTGGAGTCTGAATATACTACTTGTTCTAATAGACTCAGCAGGATTTCTCTAACCTTGTCTGTTACCCTGAGTGCTGGGCTGAGGCCTAGTTTTCAACTGAGAAAAAAATAATTTTAACAGATGAGCAACAATTAATTCTTGGCTCATGCTAGCTAGCAGTCTGCCTGATGTATATACTACTGCCCAGACCAGACCAAAAGGATTTTAAAGATCCATTATCATTCTCCCAGAATGATAATATCTGTCTACTTCCCAGACCACTTTCACATCCTAGACAAGTCATTCAGTGGTTCTCCTCTGCACCCTGGTGATTCAACACAACAAAATGGATCCTGCCAGCTGAATTTAATGGACACAGATACTCAGAGATTCAAGAAAGCCGGTCTTTTGTCCCTTAGGTAGAGACATATATTTATGAATATCCGTATGTCCACAGAGGAGCAAAATTCTTCGTGCACTGTGGGTTTTATACGAAGAGGGCTTGGATAACTGTCAGAATTTTTATAAGATGAAACAATACCATATACTATTTTAGCCTTATGTAGATAAGCCAAAAAATTAAGCTTTGCAAACTGCTGTGGAGTTAAAAATAGGCAGGACCCTTGAATTTGAGAAGCATGGATGTAGAGAAGAAGGCAGTCATAGAACAAAGAAATGTTCCTGATTACAGTTGCCAGTTAATTATACAGACAATTTTGTTTAAGAGTTTGGAAATTACTTGAGATTTAGTAGGGAAGGGTCTATAGAGGAGATGGAATTTCAACTGGCTTGATGGCGCCTGTGAAATTAAAAAAAAAATCTAAACTAGGGTTTTAAATCCAGTCTCTGTCACTCCATAGCTCAGCACCTTAGTACATAAACTTGGCATATTCAATATTTAGCTTCTTAATCTTTAAAGTGTTATTTCATAGATTCATTTAGTGGATACACATAAAAATTATCAAACTTAGTGCCTTGTAGATAGTAAGCTCTCAATAACGCTGTAAGAAGATGGATGAAGCTGTCATAAAATAGAACCTTGAAGTCCAAGTAAGGAAAGTATGATAAGCCAAATAATAGAGATGAAAGACAAAATACATTCAACCTATTATGTATGCTGGTTAGATTGACATGAAGGATCAATATAAGGGAGAATTAAAGGGGCCAGATTATGAACCTCCCCCTGCAGAAGTCTGGGCTAGATCTTTGAGAAGTGGGAAGTTATGAAATATATTTCAACATGAACAAAATACTCAAAGCACTATTTTGAAAGCTCAATTATCATCAGCAAATATTTTTGCTTAATAATTATATATTTACTGCCCATTAATATGTGTATATTATAACCCATTTAATATTTTTATAATAATACTTATTAAAACTCAATCTTAAGTTATGATTCTCACAATGATCTGATGATGTAATGATGCAGAATTATTCTTTAGTACTGATTTATTATTTAATTAAAAGACTTAAAGACAGGAGGGTAGAACATTTTACCTAACTTTTTAAAAAGGCGTTCTAACCTCCCATAGAAATCAATTCCTTTAAGAAATTTGTTTGGTTAAAAGTATGCTCTGACTATAAAACATTCAAAACAGATGAGGCTTCCCAAAACCTTAGAAAATCAAGCAAGAAATCATTTTCAATACATTGGGAAACTGGTTCAGACTGAGTATTGTATTTGTTTAAAATGTCTGGTAGGTAGGCAGGGTAAACTTTACAACCTCACTCAGAAGCAGGTGTTTCCAAGTGTCCAAGAAAAGTGGAAACAACTATCACAAAGACTGCCTTGAGACTTACGGTCAACATAGCTTCTGCTGTGACAAGTGTTTACTCCAATAACGACTACCGCTTTGGTGGCATGTGTGTATGTATGTGTGTGGGCGCACACATGTGCATGCCACAAGTGCAGGAGACTGATTGGTTACATGGTTACTCTTTAGAGCACTATACCAGAAACACTGCTGGTATCTGTGAGATGAAGTATCACATGTTATAACAAGTTATATCCATGACTGCTGATTCTTGTCTTGTTCCTTGAAACAGTTTGAGTCTTTGGCACAGCCACATTCTTAGTTACTTTGCAAAATCTCTAATGAAGAAAGGGATAAAGTTTTGTTAATATTTAATAAGCCGACTGATCAATTGCCCTGCCTCCTAAAATGTTCATCTCTTTGACTGGTGGGAAATGAACTTCATTAGGATTTCTCGCTACTTTATAGCTCCTTGTTAACATTTCCCCTTTTGGGGCCCTGAGAAAAAATGCAGTTTCTTTCCATGAATCTCTGCCAAATATACTCTCCTGCACTAATTTCCATATTCATTTGCTCAGAAAAGTGGATGTAAATCTCATTTTGCAGGGAAAATATTATCAGATCTTTGTGATCTAAAGTAAAATTCATGAAATGGTATTTTTATGAGTCATAGAAATAACCAGTAGATTGATTTAATATGTGGAAGTTAGTTCTATATTTAGTTTAAAGCTATGAATATCAAAAATATTAAGCATACTTTTTCATATTTTAGCTTCATTTTACATGTTTTATTTGAAAAAGAGAAAGGAAAATGTAGAACTTTCAAAAAAGGGAAAATACTAGAAAAAGATTTGTTCATATAAAATAATTATTATAAAATTTTTGTATGGATTTCAAATATAGAATTAAAAGGAAATAAAGTGTAACACATACAATACTGTAGTAAAAAGAGAAATACAAATGATGATTAATAAAATGTTTAAAAGTGTGACACTTCCAGATTTTTTGGTATGCAGTTATTTCAGGTAAGCTAATGTGTGCATACATAAACGACACATAGAAATTGATCTTGATGGTAGGAAAAAATTGTAAAATGTATTGATAACTCAATATGTATCCAAAATGTGTTAAATGCTTGATATGCATTATCTTATTCAATCCTTATGACCAAGAAATGGGATATATGCTGTATACTACTATTTTTCCTATTTTATTAATGAGAAAACTCAGGGAGAGATTACATAAGAAACTTGCCCAAGGTCACAGTGTTAAAAATGTTTTTAAGTATCCCAAAGGAGATTTCAATCAAAGCAGTCTGCTTCCAGAGAGTCCATGCTCCTAAAATCTATATATTCCTGGATGTGAGTACAAGACTCAAGTGGGTCTCTCTTTTGAAATTCATCTATTTTCAGAGAAAGCAGAAGAAAACACCCAAACATAAAAGTTGAACAGCAGGGGAAAAGTTGCTTTAAGATCAGCAAAAATGAAAAGGCAGACTTCATTTTGATTATGTCAATCTGAATGAGAATATAATTCAGGAAGCCAAGAAATAGAGAATGGCCAGAAGTCCTTGTGTTTTTATTCTCTTACAATAATATCATTAATAATCAGTTACGGAAGACAATGTTTCTAACTAGTCCTTTTACTGATGGTGGAAGATTCTTGGTTTTCAAACATTTAAGAACTTTCACTGATGCAAATAAGTTTCAATCCATGAACAATTGCTACATATATCGCAGGGCCCCCTAGAAAATGAAAATTCAAGCATCTTCATTCATTAATTATTAAGAAATTCAAAATGTTTATAGGAGACCATTAAGCCAAATTCAGAGACCTTTAGACTGAACAGCTTATATACCTATGAAGCCTGCCCTACTTGCAGCCAGTCTGAGTGCTTATTCTGTGAACTCTTTAAAGGGATAAGTTTTTGACCAGGTATAATATCCATCCTTGGCTAGAAATTATGAGTGTTGATGACATACAAACAACTTTCTTTTTTCACTTGAGAGATTTAATTTTGATATTCAGCTATAACTTTCTTGCTTCATTCAGGGCACTGAAGGAAAATTTTATTTTATGAAAAAAGCAAAAACCCCTGCGATTTCTGAATAATCTTCAAATGGACAAGACTTGAACAAGATAATACATTGAAATTATACTTTATTAATTTTAAATGTAGCCTATTTCTGGGAAAAGGCTATACTGATCTTTGAACCCCTAACTAAAAGCAAATAAAAACTAAATGGGAAAAGAATCTGAAAAAGAATGAATATATGTACATGTATAATTGAAACACTTTGCTGTACAGTGGAAGCTAATATGACATTGTAAATTAACTATGCTCCAGTATAAAATAAAAATTTTTAAATAAGTAAAATCAAATAAATTTAATCATAGTTTAATCTTTTTTTAATAAAAAGGGCAGGGCTATCACATGATTGTTTCAGAGAATATCCCCTATCTTGAATTTTTTTCCTATATTGAGGGTAAGAGTGGGGAGAAAAGATCACAGGAAATAACAGCAATTTTTTTCCCCTATGCCTCATCCATAGTTTACCCTGCCTCCAGTTTTATTGTCTCATCATTTTCCAAGTAGAATTGGCAAAATTGAAACCAGGTAATCCTGAGAATAATAAACTAGTGAGCAAGAGCAAAGGCAAGGAATAGCTGTCAACCATGTTAGCACCTAGGATAAGACCTCTCACATAGAAGCTAGTCAATAAATATGCATGAAGCTAATAATTATATTTAATGGTTTGCCTTGGGAAAGAACAGAGATCATTCTGTCATTTTTGAGATTGCATCCAAGTACTGCATTTTGGACTCTTTTGTTGACCGTGATGGCTACTCCATTTCTTCTAAGGGATTCCTGCCCACAGTAGTAGATATAATGGTCATCTGAGCTAAATTCACCCGTTCCAGTCCATCCTAGTTCACTGATTCCTAGAATGTCAACATTCACTCTTGCCATCTCCTGTTTGACCACTTCCAGTTTGCCTTGATTCATGGACCTAACTTTCCAGGTTCCTATGCAATATTGCTCTTTACAGCATTGGACCTTGCTTCTATCACCAGTCACATCCACAACAGGGTATTGTTTTTGCTTTGGTTCCATCCCTTCATTCTTCCTGGAGTTATTTCTCCACTGAACTCCGGTAGCATATTGGTCACCTATCGAGGTGAGGAAGTTCATATTTCAGTGTCCTATCTTTTTGCCTTTTCATACTGTTCATGGGCTTCTCAAGGCAAGAGTACTGAAGTGGTTTGCCGTTCCCTTCTCCAGTGGACCACATTCTGTCAGACCTCTCCACCATGACCCATTAGTCTTGAGTGGCCCCACATGGCATGGCTTAGTTTCATTGAGTTAGACAAGGCTGTGACCCATGTGATCAGATTGGCTAGTTTTCTGTGATTATGGTCTCAGTGTGTCTGCCTTCTGATGCCTTCTTGCAACACCTACCATCTTACTTGGGTTTCTCTAATCTTGGACGTGGGGTATCTCTTCACAGCTGCTCCAGCAAAGTGCAGCCGCTGCTCCTTACCTTGGATGAGGGGGCATCTCCTCATGGCCGCCCCTCCTGACCTTGAATGTGGAGTAGCTCTTCTCAGCCCTCCTATGCCAGAGCAGCTGCTGCTCCTTGGACATGGGATTGCTCCTCTCGGCAGTCGCTCCTGACCTTGGATGTGTGGTAGCTCCTCTCAGCTGCTCCTGCGCCATCGCAGCCTGGCATGCTCAGTAGCCGCTTACTCCTTGGAAGGAAAGTTATGACCAACCTAGACAGCATATTTAAAATCAGAGACATTACTTTGCCACAAAGGTCTGTCTAGTCAAGGCTATGGTTTCTCCAGTAGTCATGAATGGATATGAGAGTTGGACTGTGAAGAAAATTGAGCACCAAAGAATTGATGCTTTTTGAACTGTGGTGTTGGAGAAAACTCTTAAGAGTCCCTTGGATTGAAAGAAGATCCAACCAGTCCATCCTAAAGGAGATCAGTCCTGGGTGTTCATTGGAGGGACTGATATTGAAGCTGAAACTTCAGTATTTTGGCCACCTCATGAGAAGAGTTGACTCATTGGAAAAGACCCTAATGCTGGGAAGGATTGGGGGCAGAAGGAGAAGGGGATGACAGAGGATGAGATGGCTGGATGGCATCACTAACTCTATGGACATAGCTTTGGGTAGACTCCGGGAGTTGGTGATGGACACGGAGGCCTGGAGTGCTGCAATTCATGGAGTCACAAAGAGTCTGACACGACTGAGCAACTGAACTGAACTGAATAATGATATTAATAATACAAAATTTACCATATATAAAATGCTAAGAAGATGTTGGTATAATGTACAGGAGGGATTCACAGTAGGAAAAACTAGATTCCTCTTGAGCAGTCACTTTCATTAACTGTCTTTATCGAACAACTGCTAGGAGCCAAGCATTGTTATCTATAGAATTCAACAGAGGTGCCCCTTATGACCATGAACACTTTGCATGAATGCCCCAAACTATTCTCAGATTTTCTAATGTGTTCCCAGTAATGCTGGGTAAAATATTACTGATAACAATACTATTTAAGTTGAATAACACTTCAAAAACTAGTGGAAGTTATGACTACATGGCAAATGGAAAGAGTGAAAGAAAGAATGCTGGGTAAAAGGAGTGTCAATTGAAAAAATACATAATGTAAAAGTTGAGTTGTCTTTTTCCAGCAGACAATCTGAGAATTTGAAGTCCATGACACAATATCTCAGATAATGCTGAGAAACTATTCCAAGAGGCAAACTGGGAGGGAGCCAGCATACATGGGAGTTTTTGCAATAAAGGCCAGGAAGTCAGAACAAAACTAAAGAAAACCAGATGTCTCAAATTGATAAAATTAATGCTTTTCCACTTAGGGTAAGCTGCAAAGTCTAGACTCATGAAATCATCCCTTTGACGTGCACCTCAGCTATCTGGGGCCAGTATCCCGTGTTTTCTCATCCTGAGTCTCCTCAAGGTGTACATTTGGTGAAACCTGCAGCAGTTGACTGCTTCATGGCAGGCATCCTAATTTCATCCTGAGTTCCCTGAGAGCTTACTGCTGCGGTGGCTTCAGTGTGGTGGCTCAATGGCTGCTGCAACACCCTTTGTCTACCCATATGGCAGGCTGCATTCTTAGTTCACAAGAATGACTTTGAAAAACTTGTGAAGTACCAACAGACATCAAGACAATAAAATAGTATTTCTCATTTGGACCACTATTTGTAAATGAAATATTGAATTAACCCACTTAAAATGTATTTAAATTGACATATGCACTTAATACAATATATGTAGAAGCAAGCAGATTTCCTTGATGGCTCAGTGGTAAACAATCCGTCTGCCAAAGTAGGAGATGCAGGAGACATGGGTTCAATCCCTGGATCAGGAAGATCCCCTGGAGGAGGAAAAGGCAACCCACTCCAATATTCTTGCCTGGGAAATCCCATGGGCAGAGAAGCCTGACAGACTACAGTCCATGGGGTGACAAAAGAATCAAAAACAACTTAACAGCTAAACAAGAAACAAGCACCATATTGCTTCAATCCCTTCTTTAGTTCTGTCCCTGAAGTTTTATTTGTGAGAGTTGCATATGTCTCCTCCCTTAACCTTTCCATCCTTCATAAATAATTTTTGATAGATTTTCATGTTTTCTGATTTATATAGAGACTTGTTAGTCTTGCCTTTTGTTGAATGCTGAATATTTAAATACAGCTTTTATTTCAATGAGAAACTTTTCCTTGTAGCTAGAATATGTTTTTTTTTCATTTTGAAAATAATAAATCTCTTCCCAAATGGCTTATATTTATCTTTAAAAGCAATTTATAAGGAAAATAAATCTGTCATAATCAGGTCACCCAGACACAGAACTAAAAGCATTCTAATATCTGATAAAGTCTCTGAAATAAGAAACAATTCTGACTTTGCTCTTAAAATTCATCATACCTCATAATGGGCTTATATAAAGGTGTCAAATTTAGTGTTAAGTGATCCAAATATCTTAGAGAAAGAATAGTATGGACTGAGGTAGATGCAACATATGCATTGTTTTACACTAGTTTTTAACATAGTTTTCTCTAAAGTTTAATGATTTTCCCATTGATTAAACATGTCTAGTTGAATTAAGCTTGTCTGATGTACTGGCAACAATCTTAGATGAATCTTTGGGGGCTGTTAGATATACTTGGGGGTTTGGATTTCATTTGCCAGGCTTATTTTATTATAATATAATAAAATGCAGCAAATGGCAGCTCTGACATAAGGCTGAAATAATGAAACGTTACATGCTAATGCTGGCTGAGTTTTTGCTTGTGTATTTTACCTGTTTTCTAAGAGGTTTATGTATTACAATAGCATTTGTGCATGTTCTTTAAAATAAATTCAGTATAAAAAATCACAAGAACAGTTTGTTTCTTCTATCACAATTTGCTTTGTCTCTCCAAGAGTTGTTCAGTGCTACAAATAAATTATTTGGTAAATGTGGTCAATTATTTTTACAATAATTGTATGGCAATTAGTATTGTCTAGTTATACTATTAATATTATCTAAATCAGATAGTAAATTAATGCCATTAGTGGCTATTTGGAAGGTATATCATTTGCTATTAGTTTATTATAAACTGAAAAGTAAGTTTTCTTCATTACCTAAGGCAAAAATTATAAGTAATTCCAAGAGTCTTTTAAATTAAAGGATAATGGGAATCCTTTGAGATGCTTTTGACAAGGAGCATGTTCTCCCATTGAGGGTCAGAGTTCAATTCCTGAAATCATCCATCAAACTCTGACTGGCAAGGACTGAATAGCTATAAAAAGTAAACGGGAGATAGGGCACCCTTGCTGACCTCTTAAATCACTTTCATGCACACAGTTCAGTAAATACACACACTCATTCACAAACACCCCACACAAATAGCTATACATTTCAGAAAGGGCATTTGTGATTAGGAAAAGCAAGTTTTAAGAGGACTGGAATGCCAAAGGATTTTATATATTTGAGATTTCCTTTCAAAACTTTATTGTACACCGGTGGCGGATTCATGCTGAAGTACAGCAAAACCAATACAATATTGTAAAGTAAAAAAAAAAAAAAAAAAAAAAAAATTAATTAATTAATTAATTAAAAAAAAGATTTCAAAGAACAACAGAAAAAAGTTTATTATAATCTTTTCACAGGAAAATACCCCTTCATACCATTATTTCAGTTATAAATAATCAGTTGAAAATATTTACTGATACCTTTTTATATGCCACCAATTTTGAGAATCATGAGATGTGCAAAAAATGTTTAGATAAAAACCCTTACCCCAGTCAGTCCATCGAAACTCTGTTTAGCACTAAGAGTTCTGAGGATCCTATACAGGATGATGCTTCTGAACTAAATCAGGAATTTAGCATTAACTACAGGTGGTTCCAGCTGTACTGCTTAGCTACATTTCTTATTTCCTTCACTTATGATTTGGCCTTCATATGAAGAATATAGGATGCATAATAATCTTTTGAAGTAACTTACCATCTATGGAGCCCCTTTTACTTACTAAAATATTTTGCAAATTTTCTTTTAATTATTAATTTTCCTAGCTAAAATGTGGGCTGCACTGTAACACAGAGCAGCCTGCCTCCATATCTGGCATCCAGTGACCTGCATATTATAGGTTCCAATTATATGCTGAACTAAGTGATTAAACAACTCCCCTCCACAACCACCAATCTTTAGGCCTTAGGGAAGCTTTCCCATATGCGAAAACAATAGGCTATGCACAAGACAGCATTTGTCTCAGAAGTACTGATATACTTTTCGGACAACAGTCAGACCACATCACTTCTATGTGTGCAATTGATACAGGACTGTCTAACTTATTTATAAACCAATAAAGTGACTAGGGGGATGCTTTTCTCCAGGTTCATGAAATTAAACCAATTTGGAATCAACATATTATCATCAGTAGGAGGGAAAGATTAGACTGAGCATACCTGACTTTCACTCATTCTCTGTTCACGGGGTCTGTCACAGTGCTGGGATTCAGCATAATTTTCTGAAACTACTCTAACTAAATTCAAGAATCCTTTATTCCTAAGCAATGTTTTAATTCAGAAGATTGCCTTTAAAAGTTGGAAAAAGGGGAATTCAAGAATGGATGATTGCATTTTTCAAAATTCCTTTAAAAATAGCCTACTAAGAAACTTCAGATATACCCATAAAGAGATCATCATGACTAAGCTTCTCAATAAACTCTAAATGTCAATCTTAAAATAGTGCATTAAATATAAAGAAATTCTTTTATATAGGATTTTATTGAATTTTTTTCTTTAGTTACTCAGCTAGGGAAATTGCCATTTAAATACATGTTCCAATGAAAACATCAAAATATCTAGATGTTATCAGTACTTCTGGGGAAGTAAAAGCAACAGTGATAGTGATAAAATATTAATTACAATGTTTTCTAATTTTTCAAACCATGATCTTTACCAAACTATTTTAATTTCCTAATGTGAGAAAATTATAAGATTAAAAATTAAATAATGGAATTGGCTTCCGTACTCTAAAAAGTACAATATTCTTTGCTAAGTCGCTTCAGTCGTGTCCGACTCTGTGCAACCCCATAGACGGCAGCCCACTAGGCTCCTCTGTCCCTGGGATTCTCCAGGCAAGAATACTGGAGTGGGTTGCCATTTCCTTCTCCAATGCATGAAAGAGAAAAGTGAAAGTGAAATCACTCAGTCGTGTCTGACTCTTTGTGACCCAATGGACTGCAGCCCACCAGGCTGCTCCATCCAAGGATTTTCCAGGCAAGAGTACTGGAGTGGGGTGCTACTGGTTGACCTAAAGCAAAAGAAAAATATACATATATATATATATGCATGTATATGTATATATTTTGTGTGTGTGCATGTGTGTGTGCATACGTACATGCTGCTGCTAAGTCTGCTAAGTCGCTTCAGTTGTGTCCGACTCTGTGCAACCCCATAGACGGCAGCCCACCAGGCTGCGCCATCCCTGGGATTCTCCAGGCAAGAACACTGGAGTGGGTTGCCATTATCTTCTCCAATGCATGAAAGTGAAAAGTGAAAGTGGAGTCACTGAGTCGTGTCCAACTCTCAGCGATCCCATGGACTGCAGCCTACCAGGCTCCTCCGTCCATGGGATTTTCCAGGCAAGAGTACTGGAGTGGGGTGCCAGTGCCTTCTCCGGCATACATACATACACACATAAAAAAGTCTTAATTGATAAAGTCTTACTTGTCCATAACTTCAAGTATTAATTAGACCCTCAGCTTAAAATTTGGGGGAAAATGTACTTATTAAAAAAATAAAAAATAACTCACTAGTTTCCTAAGATATGGCATTTACATTTTTGTAAAATTTAGAATGTCTTGAAGCATCAACATGTGCCATTCAAAAAAATCAAGAGTTGCGAATATTTGTTCTAAAATTTATTTTAGGGGAGACCTTACTAAAGTGCATAGAAACCTATGTCCATGTCCACCCAAACACACACACAGACACACACACCTTACTTCTGACAAGAGCTTGATAAAACATCTTGTTTGCAGTTCTGAAGTCCAGATTTCACTCAGCTGTAAGGTTACAGCACCCCCTAGCCCAGTCTAACAGAATAGCAGTCATTTCTGGCATGAAGCTTAAAGGAAGCTTTAAAGAATGTAAAATCCAGGAGCTTTTACAAAGTATTCTCCATTAAGAGAGGTATTTTATTTTATGTGGTGGCAATTGTTTTGTTTTTCATTATTGAGAACTCTGGGTATATAATCTGTTCTGATTATTAATTGTACCAACTGCTGGTGAAGTACAGAAAGGTGATTTATACTAAAGATCACATAAGCATTAATATATCATACAGATTTCCACTGGTCCTCTAAATTACTCTCAACCCCCTGACTCATCAAAGAGCCAGACACTTGGAGGGCAAATATGACATATAGGACACGGCTGTGATGGTTATTGGCAAATTTTATGCAAATAAGCAAGGGCTCTCTGGAGGAAAAAAAGTGTTATTGAAAAATATATTTGGATATGACACATATGGCTCACCATTCAGATAAGATCTTTACCATTATTCTTTTATTCATATATCACACATTAAGGTAAGAAATGAAAAAGGAAGAATTCTGATGTGCTTGTAATACATTTAAAATGTTTTGCTTGTCCTGTCTTTGAATCTTCATGGTTTCCTTATTAAGCTACAATGACTATTTCTAGCATATAATAGCACCACTTGCATAGCATCTGTCAGTAGGAATTCAGCAACATAAACCTTAAAGGCTTTGATGGGAGTGTAAATGGAATACCAATTTGCCAATGCAGCACTCAAGCCTGTAGTATCTGTAGAGTTCACAGGATTCCGATTAGTCTAACCTTTTTTACAGACTTCAGAGAAAGAACTAATGTAAAGCTTGGAAGCAAACAAAAGGCAAGTGTTCTCACCTTACTTGGCCTATTTTAGACTCATTTCTCTGCTTCAGGAGTACTTGAAAGTTATCCTTCTTTATTCTGAGATACTGTAAATCTAGATACTATAAATCACTTGGTCAATGCACATTAAGATTAATTTAGTCTGACCACCGGTACCATTCAAAGACCAACAAATTGATTGTGTTACTAAAAGGTGATCACATTGATACTGCCATTTAATGAACTCCATGCTTGTACATTGCTCCTAATGTACACTATTTTAGATCACTTAGTCAACTCCAGTCTAATTGAATTTATCATTTGAAACCCTGACTTGATGTTAATGGTCCAAAAATAGCAGAGCCTTTCCAGAGTAGTCCTGTCTACAAAATGCCATATATTGATGTTTTCCTGCAACAAACACTTGTCTTTCTTGTCTTTTTGTCAGGGCCAGTTGTCAGTTATTGAAGTACAATTATAAGAAAACGTGCATTTAGAAAAAGATATTATTGACCTCTGTAAATTGACTGGCAACATCAAAATTTGAAAGTGGAGTTCAGGCAGACTTAATGGGATATATGCAAATTCTCCAAACACAGCCTGAAACTGTCATATGGCTGTTGTTATTTTAAGATACGCATGATCTCCTCTTTCTGTTCTACCCTTTTTATTTTCACTAAGTGGTGGCAGCGTGTTTGCAAGACTAGTCTGGCCTATGAGAAATGGCAATAGCATTTGCTGGGTTCCACTGTGAAGGATCATTATCACTGCCAGTTGGTTTCATAAGCAAGCACTGCAAAAAAAGTGAAACTGATATAAGGTGACATTAAAAACAGGAAAAAAGAGTATAGAAAAGACATTATTTCTGTAGGTTTACAAAATCAAGGCAGCATTGTAGAAATTAGAAACGAGCAGAGAATAGTAACTGATTATGCTTTTTTTAATGAAAGAACCTAATTTAATGTTGCATTGTAGTTCAAAAATAGCTCCGCATAATTCATAAGGTGTTGTACTAGAGGAGCACTGAAATTCTTCATTATGATAATGTCTTTTGATAACTTTTATTGAACATAAGCATTCCTATGATTAAATCTCTTATTAGGCAGTTCTCCTCAGTACCGGCTGCCATAATTTCAAAGCTATGCTATACACATTTCTGTACCCAAACAAGATGATATCTAACAGAGCTAGCCAAAAATCTAATGGGAGAATAAATGTATGGGAAAATAATCTAACTTGCCATAAGAAGCCTGTGGCAAATAGAAGGGAGAAAAGTGGAAGCAGTGACAGATTTTATTTTCTTGGGCTCCAAAATCACTGCAGACCGTAACTGCAGCCATGAAATTAAAAGACTCTTGCATCTTGAAAGGAAAGCTATGACAAACCTAAAGCAGAGACATCACTTTGCTGACAAAGGTCTGTAGAGTCAAAGCTATGGTTTTTCCAATATTCGTATATGGATCTGAGAGTTGAATCATAAAGAAGGCTGAATGCTGAAGAATTGATGCTTTTGAATTGTGGTGCTGGAAAAGACTCTTGAGAATCCTTTGGACAGAAAGGAGATCAAATCAGACAATTCTAAAGGAAATCAACCCTTCATTGGAAGGACTGATTCTGAAGTTGAAGCTCTGATACTTCGGCCACCTAATGCAAAGAGCTGACTGTTTGGAAAAGACCTTGATGCTGGAAAGATTGAAGACAGAAAGACAAGGGGATGGGAGAGAATGAGATGGTTAGATAACATCACCAACTCAATTTACATGAATCTGAGCAAGCTCTGGGAGACAGTGAAGGACAGAGGACCCTGGCTTGCTGCAGTTCATGGGATGGCAAACAGTTGGACACGACTTAGAAACTGAACAACAGTAACAACAACAAAGAAGTCCGATGAAAAAGTACCATCTATACAAAGTTTTGAATGAAGAAGTAAGATATTCTTCATTATGGATTGTACTCATATAACCCAAACTAAATAGAAAATTAAGTGTTTTTCATAGTTACCCACCATTTCCAATCCCCTTTCTTTTATATGTGTTCAGTTCAACCTCACAACAAAAAAATAGTTAATTACACATTTACCTATACCACTTCCCCCATCATTTGTTATATAAGATTTGTTAGAGTCCTAAATTCCAGGTAATAAAATGTTATTCATGAGCAAAAACGATTGTATCAGTTTCTTTGTTGCTCAAGTCATACAGAATGGTATAAGTGGCCCAGGTGGATGCTTTGCATGCAATGCGTTTGCATCACAGCTGAGGATCCCCATATTTTGGAGACCTCAATCTTTCATAATGGATTGTAAACAAATCTGCCTAATCTTTGTCTGGGGGAAGACTATCCTTATTATACTAGGCAACACACCAACCTGGTCTTTGCTTTAAGGGACACATTATTACAACTGTCTAATGGCACCCCACTCCAGTACTCTTTCCTGGAAAATTCCATGGATGGAGGAGCCTGGTGGGCTGCAGTCCATGGGGTCACGAAGAGTCGGACACGACTGAGCAACTTCAATTTCACTTTTCACTTTCTTGCACTGGAGAAGGAAATGGCAACCCACTCTGGTGTTCTTGCCTGGAGAATCCCAGGAACTGGGGAGCCTGGTGGGCTGCTGTCTATGGGGTCGCACAGAGTCAGACACGACTGAAGTGACTTAGCAACAGCAGCAAGGCTGCTTTCTATACAAACATTCATAGAAAGATAATCTGTAATGAAGAAAATCAGTGCCTTTGCCTACACAGAAGCTCATTAAACTCATGGAGAATTGTCTCCTCAAATTCTCCTACCTTTGAACTCTCATGGAAGGAATTTTCTGTTCTGCATAATGCATAATCTTAAATTTATGTTTCATCAATATATTGTGTCCCCAAAATAACCCCAATCTTCAGGAAAAAGGAATTCATTTCAATACAGCTATATATCCTTAATGTCTAATACAATGTCATAACCTAATTTATGCTCAAGATGATACTTAAGAAATATTACTGATATTGATGACATTGATTAACTGATTTATGGTAGAAATGGTGTTCAAATTGAAAGATGCAGTCAGTTTTCCAGTAGTTTTGCCTTCATGACACCAACCATCAGGATTTTTACAAATCCAAAGAACTTTAGGTTTGTATTACGCAGAGCACGAAAGGATAGAGCTAACAGTTTCAATCTTTAACCTTGTTTTTGATATGTTATAGGAATAATCTCCGTCCAAGAACCTGACCGGGTAAAGCATATGTACATTTAGTTAGAGAATGTTCTGTAGAACATGCCCTTGAAAAGAGAAGAAATAGAAATTTAGAACAAAGGAAAAAATGGAGTTACAATGAATTCTAAGCCAAAAATCATGTTCACTTTTTGGCAGCCAATAGCTAGAAAGCTTGATTTGTCCTGTGGAAACAGAGACTTAAAGTTCAAAGTACTTCACTGGTAAAACTGCCGGGAGTACAATTTGTTCAGTTCAGTTCAGTTCAGTTCAGCCGCTCAGTCGTGTCCGACTCTTTGCGACACCATGAATCGCAGCACGCCAGGTCTCCCTGTCCATAACCAACTTCCGGAGTTCACTCAGATTCACGTCCATCGAGTCCGTGATGCCATCCAGCCATCTCATCCTCTGTCGTCCCCTTCTCCTCCCGCCCCCAATCCCTCCCAGCATCAGAGTCTTTTCCAATTAGTACACATAAATAGCTTTAAAGTTTCATTGTCTTTAAAATGCTGCTACTAGGGATTCCAAAAATATAAAAGGGCCCATTGCAATCAAGATTTAAAATATATATTAGGTATAAATGAACCATTGGATATAGAAAATAAAATTATAAGATCCCTACTTAAAAATAATAAATTGTTTGTATCAATTGAGTATCTTATCTCTCAAGTGAAACATGAGAGGAAATACCTTTTTATAGACAGTTTTAAATGTATTTTCATCTTTAACATAAACATGAAAAGAATATCAACATACGTTGCAAGTATCATGGATCTTACCTTGTATAATAAAATAAATGAAAGCTCTGTTAAAGTCAGAACTAAGAAAGGGTCAATTCTTTGAGAGAAAAAAGGAATCATTTGAGATGTAAATATCTGACAAATAGGTACACCAGCAAAGGGAATTTAAAAAGGGTTTTGGGAAGAAATGAACAGTTTCTAGTTGTTAAGGTAGTTAACCTTTTTTCCAGATCATTAAAAAATGTTTTTCCTGCACACTACTAATTTTCTTTCAGGTTACAGAGGTCACTGTTTAGCAGAACAGAAGGGAAGAAAATTGAGAGCGAGTATTCATCTACCTAATGCAAAGCAGGCACAAACAAGATTAATAATCAGTGTTAAGTTCTTTCTTACTAGCATGTGTCTCCCTGGCCTGGAATTCTACTGCAGCTTGGTGAGATACTACTCGAAAAGCAGCATCTATTGAAGTACTAATTGCAGTGACAATTATCAATGTAAAATAATTCCTTCAGTATCTTGATTATGGCCCACTGTCTCTGCCATACTTCATGAAAGAAGTGGTGCTCTCTTTAGCACCCAATTTTACATGAAACAATTTGTCCCAGTTGTCCTGCCGAGTGTTTTCTTTTTGCTTCTCTACCCCATGGAGCTGATTTCTAAGGGATAGCTGCTTTAAGAAGAAAAACATTATGCTTAAAGTATTCTAACAAAACCTAAATGTTTCGAGGCTAAGGTGATGGAATAAATAGCTACAGTACCATTCTGCCTGAGCACAAGGTCATACTGACCTCCTTAATTTCATAATTGCTTTAGCTTTTCATGTGTGGAAGTTTTGTTTTATTTTTATTATTTTTTTTAAATTTTTATTTTTGCTTTATTTTACTTTGCAATACTATATTGGTTTTGCCATACATTGACATGAATCTGCCACGGGTGTGCATGAGTTCCCAATCCTGAACCCCCCCTCCCACCTCCCACTCCATATCATCTTTCTGGATCATCCCCATGCACCAGCCCCAAGCATCCTGTATCCTGTATAGACATAGACTGGCGATTCGTTTCTTACATGACAGTATACATGTTTCAGTGCCACTCTCCCAAATCATCCCACCCTCTCCCTTTCCCTCAGAGTCCAAAAGTCTGTTCTATACATCTGTGTCTCTTTTGCTGTCTCGCATACAGGGTTATCATTACCATCTTTCTAAATTCCATATATATGTGTTAGTATACTGTATTGGTGTTTTTCTTTCTGGCTTACTTCACTCTGTATAATCGGCTCCAGTTTCATCCATCTCATTAGAACTGATTCAAATGTACTTTTTTTAATGGCTGAGTAATACTCCATTGTGTATATGTACCACAGCTTTTTTATGGGTACTTCAATTCAATTCAATTCAGTCACTCAGTCGTGTCCGCATTTTTGCGACCCCATGAACCGCAGCATGCCAGGCCTCCCTGTCCATCACCAACTCCCGGAGTCCACACAAACCCATGTCCATTAAGTCGGTGATGCCATCCAGCCATCTCATCCTCTGTCATCCCCTTCTCCTGTTCTCAATCTTTCCCAGCATCAGGGTCTTGTCCAATGAGTCAGCTCTTTGCATCAGGTGGCCAAAGTATTGGAGTTTCAGCTTCAACATCAGTCCTTCCAATGAACACCCAGGACTGATCTCCTTTAGGATGGACTGGTTGGATCTTCTTGCAGTCCAAGGGACTCTCAAGAGTTTTCTCCAACACCACAGTGAAAAAGCATCAATTCTTCTGTGCTCAGTTTTCTTTATAGTCCAACTCTCACATCCATACATGACCACTGGAAAAACCATAGACTGTACTAGATGGACTTTTGTTGACAAATGTCTCTGCTTTTTAATATGCTGTCTAGGTTGGTCATAACTTTCTTTCCAAGGAGTAAACATCTTTTAATTTCATGGCTGTAATCACCATCTGCAGTGAATTTGGAGCCCAATAAAATAAAGTCATTCTGACTGGTGTGAAATGGAACCTCATTGAAACATGTATAATATGATATATGAAATGAATAACCAGTCCAGGTTTGATGCATGATACTGGATGCTTGGGGCTGGTGCACTGGGATGACCCAGAGGGATGGAACGGAGAGGGAGGTAGGAGGGGGCGGTTCAGGATGGCGAACATGTGTATACCTGTGGCGGATTCATGATGTATGGCAAAACCAATACAATATTGTAAAGTAATTAACCTCCCTCCAATTAAAATAAATAAATTTTTATTTTTAAAAAATGAAAAATAAAATAAAATAAAGTCAGCCACCATTTCCACTGTTTCCCCATCTGTTTGCCATGGAGAGATTGGACCAGATGCCATGATCTTAGTTTTCTAAATGTTAAGCTTTAAGCCAACTTTTTCACTCTCTTCTTTCACTTTCAAGAGGCTGTTTAGTTCTTCTTCATTTTCTCCCATAAGGGTGGTGTCATCTGCATATCTGAGGTGATCGATATTTCTCCTGATAATCTTGATTACAGCTTGTGATTCCTCCAGCCCAGCGTTTCTCATGATGTACTCTGCATATATAAGTTAAATAAGCAGGGTGACAATATACAAACTTGTCATGCTCCTTTTCCTATTTGAAACTAGTCTGTTGTTCCATGTCCAGCTCTAACTGTTGCTTCCTGACCTGCATACAGATTTCTCAAGAGACAGGTCAGGTGGTCTGATATTCCCATCTCCTTCAGAATTTTCCACAGTTTATTGTGATCCACACAGTCAAAGGCTTTGGCATAGTCGATAAAGCAGAAATAGATGTTTTTCTGGAATTCTCTTGCTTTTTCCGTGATCCAGAGGATGTTGGCAATTTGATCTCTGGTTCCTCTGCCTTTTCTAAAGCCAGCTTGAATGTCTGGAATTTCACTGTGCACATATTGCTGAAGCCTGGTTTGGAGAATTTTAAGTATTACTTTACTAGTGTGTGAGATGAAAGCAATTGTGCAGTAGTTTGAGCATTCTTTAGCATTGCTTTTCTTTGGGATTGGAATGAAAACTGACCTTTTCCAGTCCTGTGGTCACTGCAGAGTTTTCCAAATTCGCTGGCATATTGAGTGTAGCACTTTCACAGCATCATCTTTCAGGATTTGAAACAGCTCAACTGGAATTTCATCACCTCCACTAGCTTTGTTCATAATGATGCTTCCTAAGGCCCACCTGACTTCACATTCCAGGATGTCTGGCTCTAGGTGAGTGATATGGGTACTGAGTAACTTAAAATATTTTTGACTTTTGTAAGAATCTTTTGGAAAACAAGAGCTCAAGGGACTTCTCTGGTAGTCCAAAGATTAGGACTCCCTGCTTCCAAAGCAGCGGTGCAAGGTCTACCTCTGGTCAGGTAACCAAGATTCCACATGCTGAGTCACAGCTTCAAAAAATAAAAATAATTTTTTAAAAAAAGATATTTAAAAAGTTCAAAAGGTAACATCATATGGATCTAGAAATTATGAGGACTAAATTGATTGAATGAGATTCTGGTAGGGTAGTCTAATCCTCTTAGTTATCATATCATTCAGTTTCTTCATCCAACAAACCAATAAATCATTTGCAGTGTGATTGTCCAAGAGTTCTACAGTTTGGAAAATGATACCAACAAATAATCAAGCTGGGGACATTATATAGAACCATGAATCTGGTCTACAGATGAAAGAAACATGATATAGGAGAAAGTATAGAAATTCTGAAGGTATTTAAGCTTGGGTTTGAATGACCCCCACACTGAAGTTTATTCAATTGCCTTGTTTAATGGAGGTTTTACTTACAGGATATATATACATAGATGTACACAGAGAAATCTGAACACCATTTCTTTGGTCTCAGCAAGAACTTGCACACAGATGTGCTCTAGTTATTTAGTTAGTTCAGTCGCTCAGTTGTTTCTGACTCTTGTGACCTCATGGACTGCAGCACACCAGGCTTCCTTGTCCATCACCAACTCCTGGAGCTTGCTCAATCTCATGTCTATCAAGTTGGTAATGCAATCCAACCATCTCATCCTCTGTCATCCCCTTCTCCTCTTGCCTTCAATCTTTTCCAGCATCAGGGCCCTTTCCAGTGAGTTAGTTCTTTGCATCAGGTGGCCAAAGTATTGGAGTTTCGGCTTCAGCATCAGTCCTTCCAATGAATATTCAGGACTGATTTCCTTTAGGATGGACTGGTTGGACCTCCTTGCAGTCCAAGGGACTCTCAAGAGTCTTCTCCAAAACCACAGTTCAAAAGCATCAATTGTTCAGCACTCAGCTTTCTTTATAGCCCAACTCTCACATCCATATGTGACTACTGGAAAAACCATAGCTTTGACTACAGTGACTTTTGTCGGCAAAGTAATGCCACTGCTTTTTAATATGCTGTCTCAGTTTGTTACAGCTTTTCTTCCAAGGAGCAAGTGTCTTTTAATTTCATGGCTGCAGTCACCATTTGCAGCAAGAACATGAGAACATGACACTTGTTAGAACGAGGACAGGGAGCTTGCATGTGACTACATTGTTTATTAACAATTTATTTGCATTTATTTGCTTACCTGTCTCTTTTATTTCTTTTTGTCTCATTTTAAGTGAAAAATTAACTCACGTTTTCATTTCAAATTCTTGAGAAAGAAACTAAAATTTCCCATTGTCTTTTTCTACCTGGTCTACCATTTCTGATCAATGAAGGCACCAACCTGAGAGCCAATGGAATGAATCTGGGGTTAAAGGGCACCCTCTTGTGGTGGCAAATATGACAACATGATTCTGCTACCTAAGGATTAAAGGTGGACAAACATAGTTATTAAAATTTATATATGCTCAGTCATGTCCTACTCTTTGCGACCTCATGGGTGGTAGCCCACCAGTCTCCTTTGTCCATGGGATTTTCCAGTCAAGAATACTGGCATGGATTGTCATTTCTTTCTTAGGGGATATTCTCTATGCAGGGATTGAACACACATCTCTTGTGTCTCCTGCATTGACAGGTAGATTCTTTACTACTGTGCCACCTTAATGTCATAATTCAAAATTCCACCTTTGGAAATACAGTAAAGATCTGATAAAACGACTGAACCAGCGCAGCCACCAGCATCCATCAGTGTAACTTGATGCTCTAAGAGGTAATCATAAATGGATGTTATTTAAGAGCTTCCTCAGATGATATTTGTTTCCCCAACTTATATGATACTTCAGATTACCATTCTTATTTTTAGAAGGAACTTCTGGAACAAATGGTCATTTTAACATGAAGTCAGCTACTGATTCTATTTCCTTCTTGATGCCAAGATTGATATTCTTGAAGGGCACATATGAACATCCTGTAGTTTAAAATTCTTCACTGGCTTCCTATTTCCCTCCAGATAAAATGCCAGCTTCTTAGAACGCACCTCCATGTTGCTTGGTTCATATTTGGCTTCACGTTTGATTTCAACATCATCTTTGGCTAGTCCCTTCCACTATCACTTCAGACCCCGTGTTAAAAGTTTTAACATTTATTCCCATCCACCTTGGGAGATGGTATAATTACTGAGGTCCAAATACCACACCACACAACAAGTATTTGATCAGTAAAATTCAGTGAAACTCTTTCTGTCAGAAATTGTACCTGATTCTCACATTGTGTCTATACTAGCTACCATGATTAAGAACCAACTCTCTGTAAAATCAACACAGACCTCTTCTAATTTTCACAACATCCTCATGAAGGACAAATTGTCATACATATTTTGCAGCTAAAGAAATGGACTCCAGTGTATTTGAAAACATGTCCAAATTAAGGCAGTTACTAAGAGAGCCAGGCAGAATTCAACCTCAGGTACATATGACTTTAAAATTCTTTTACTCTCCACAAGATGCTCTCTAGCCTCCATGTTAATGGAGAATCTAAGAACCATTTGTTGTAGAAGAAATTAGCTTATATTTGATATCTGATAAATCATGAAGAAACACCAAATCTGGGGTTGGACATCTTTGCCCCTACCTTACACTAATTTTAGCTCTCAAGGATAGGACAGGAATAGATGCTCACAGTGCTTGCTGACTCTGTGTCTTTGTCCTTCTAGTGTCCATTTTTAAATGATGGGGAAAATAGTTGTTTGCTTACAGCTATGGCTTAGATGTGAAAAGAATCTAAGAATGTGTAAAAGAGTCGAGGAAAGAAACAAAAATGGGAGAGACAATGGTGTGCGATTTCCTCCTATAGAGGAAAGAATGAGATTATTTGTTTGCACAAATGTGTCAGGATTCTAAGATGTTTCATTCTTCATTTCAGTTCAGTCCCTCAGTCATGTCCGACTCTTTTTGACCCCATGAATTGCAGCACGCCAGGCCTCCCTGTCCATCACCAACTCCTGGAGTTCACTCAGACTCATGTCCACCGAGTCCGTGATGCCATCCAGCCATCTCATCCTCTGTCATCCCCTTCTCCTCCTGCCCCCAATCCCTCCCAGCATCAGAGTCTTTTCCAATGAGTCAATTCTTCACATGAGGTGGCCAAAGTACTGCAGTTTCAGCTTTAGCATCATTTCTTCCAAAGAAATCCCAGGGTTGATCTCCTTCAGAATGGACTGGTTGGATCTCCTTGCAGTCCAAGGAACTCTCAAGAGTCTTCTCCAACACCACAGCTCAAAAGCATCAATTCTTCGGTGCTCAGCCTTCTTCACAGTCCAACTCTCATCTTGGGTATTACTAATCCTTCATTGTGTTTTGCTTGTATTGCTGTTTTGAAAGCAAATCATTATTGTTTTGTTTTTGTTTGTATTTGCTATAACTGGAAAATTTTAAAATGTAAGCATATTTTATAAGATATAATTGTTTTACTTTACAGAGATTAGCAGTAAAAAAAAAAATTCAAGTATTACACATAATCCCTGGAGACGGGCATGGCAACCCACTCCAGTATTCTTGCCTGGAGAATCCCCATGAAGGGAGGAGCCTGGCAGACTACAGTCTATGGGGTCTCAAAGAGTTAGACATGACTGAATGACTAAGCACATTATACATAATGCAAAATTTCGGTGTAAATCCAATGCAGTCGCATGCTACAAAACATGCTCATGATTAGTTTTCTGAAAGATATGGTGACAGATTATGAAAAATGAATCTATTTGTCAAATATAGATATAGCACAATAAATTATATATGTAATATAGGTTATGATGATGCATTATGAACTGATATTAAAATACAGATATTTAAGCATTTCATGTGTTTAATAGCCATAAATTCTAGGACCTATACCAAGGTACTTGATACTTAGGCTGCTCTTAAACATTTGTTAAAAAAAAAAAAAAACCATCACATTGTTTTTCAAATATTTGTAAACTTATCTTTTCCTCCTGAAACATCAGCGACACATTCTTTTTTCAGACTCTAGTTGGTCTCTTTTGAGCTCTCCTCTCAGCTGGGTCCTGATTTTGAGTGTCCATGTTCATGTCTTCATTGTCCACTTTTAGGAATAGTCGTACTACTTCAGTTTAGCCATCTTCCATGCCTGATTACCCATGATATCTGGTCACTGATTTCTTCATCCTCCATCACCTCTGAGATGATGTCTGATCACCCTGGCCCACCTTCAGCAAGAATTGTGTTAGGTTGGTTTAGCCAGAATCTCCACTTACCCTGATGTTTCTTCGTTATTTTCCAGCCACTGAATCTCATCCTGTTCCTTGGTCACAAATTCCCACTTTTATTTGTTGTATTTGGAGTTTGGCCCTGTCTCTCTTCCCATTGCAAAACCTCATCACAATGATCTCTACACTTACTGTTATGGTCTTGAATAAGTTCTGCCTTATGGTTCGTTCTTTAATAAATGTCATTGGATATTTCTTTTTTCTTTAACAACAGTATGCAGGGACTCTATAAGGAAGTCTCCCACTTTGTAGAGCTGTTTTAAATATTCAGTGAGTTAGCATAAATAACATTTCCCAGCTTTATTCGAGGGACTTAAGAAGCACTAACTACTTACTGCTGACAGTAAAATTTTCAAAATGGTAAAATCATGACTCTCATCAAACATAAAATGAACACATCAGATATTTTCTTTAGCTCATGAATTAGTGAGGAAACATGAAAGATGGTAAAACTGGTTCAAAGAAAAAGTGTGAGATTTATTTTTCACTACTAGACAAAATTCAGGCTTCCTAAGCAGCACTAATGGTAAAGAACCAGCCTGTCAATGCAGGAGACATAAGAACCCGGGGTTCAATCTCTGGGACGGGAAGATCCCCTGGAGGAGAGCATGGCAACCCATACCAGTATTTTTGCCTAGAGAATCCTATGGACAGAGGGGCCTGGTGGGGGACAATCCATAGGGTCGCAAAGAGTTGGACATGACTGAAGCAACTGAGCACCCACACAATGCAGACAAAATTCATTTGCATTTCTATGCACAGGAAACATTTACATTGTTGACCGTTTTCTGAAACATAACCTCCATCTCTATAAAGTTGTAAAATAGCCCCATTAGTTTAAAAGATAATTAAAGGTGCACAGCTTTATAGAATCAGATAATCCCCAGACCATCAACTAAATAACATTCACCAAATCACTTGAAAGAACAGCCAAGAATATCATTTGCCATTTCCAAGACAATTTCCTTTTGATAACTGCTTGCCCATTTCCAAGACAATCTTTTTCCTGGCACTATCTTCTCCATATGTTTTATTTACTTTAGAACTAAGACTTTGTTAACCTTTATATCCCCAGTACTTAGATATGCTTCAGTTCAGTTCAATTCAGTTTAGTCGCTCAGTCATGTCCAACTCTTTGCAACCCCATGAACCGCAGCACGCCAGGCCTCCCTGTCCATCACCAACTCTTGGAGTCCACCCAAACTCATGTCCATTGAATCAGTGATGCCATCCAACCATCTCATCCTCTGTCATCCCCTTCTTCTCCTGCCCTCAATCTTTCCCAGCATCAGGGTCTTGTCCAATGAGTCAGTTCTTCACATCAGGTGGCCAAAGTATTGGAGTTTCAGCTTCAACATCAGTCCTTCCAAAGAACACCCAGGACTGATCTCCTTTAGGATGAACTAGTTGGATCGCCTAGCAGTTCAAGGGACTCACAAGAGTCTTCTCCAAAACCACAGTTCAAAAGCATCAATTCTTCATTGCTCAGCTTTCTTTATAGTCCAGCTCTCACATCCATACATGACCACTGGAAAAACCATAGCCTTGACTAGATGGACCTTTGTTGGTGTAGTCGATAAAGCAGAAATGGATGTTTTTCTGGAATTCTCTTGCTTTTCAATGATCCAGCAGATGTTGGCAATTTGATCTCTGGTTGCTCTGCCTTTTCTAAAACCAGCTTGAACATCAGGAAGTTCACGGTTGATGTATTGCTGAAGCCTGGCTTGGAGAATTTTGACCATTACTGTACTAGTGTGTGAGATGAGTGCAATTGTGCAGTAGTTTGAGCATTCCTTGGCATTGCCTTTCTTTGGGATTGGAATGAAAACTGAGCTTTTCCAGTCCTGTGGCTACTGCTGAGTTTTCCAAATTTGCTGGCATATTGAGTGTAGCACTTTCACAGCATCATCTTTCAGGATTTGAAACAGCTCAACTGGAATTTCATCACCTCCACTAGCTTTGTTCATAGTGATGCTTCCTAAGGCCCACTTGACTTCACATTCCAGGATGTCTGGCTCTAGATGAGTGATCACAGCATCATGCTTAGTAGTCTAAAAAAATGATGGATTAAATAATTTGTCAACTGCCACTCTCACTTATACAACACATTATTATATTCAAAAGAGCTTTCCACAAGGATGATTCCTGTCATCAATTCAATTATCTCTATGGATTATTGAAAAAGCAAAGATAGCCACAACATTATTTTATTTTCAACTCAATTTAATAAACATTTAATGAGCACCTACTATATATTCCCTGGGGGGGAGGGGAAAGGAAGAAAGCTAATTGTAGTGGCTTGATTGAGATTTCTTCAGTTTTCTTCCCTGATGGAACATTAGACTTTTCTTCCTTATCCTCTAATAATAATATATCAATCATTACCATGGAAACTCCTACAGAGTTATAATACTTTTTATAGGGAGTTTCTACTCTGAGTTTGCAGTAAAAATCTTGAATACCTCTTACCAATTTATAATAAAGCCTCACAATAATCCTGTCCACAAGCTTCTGAAGGGTTGTAGATTGCTCCAGGAAATAGCACAAAGGAAAAGAAGATGAGGGGCAGTCATGACATCACTCGCATTTGCAGGGACAGCCATCTGCTGTTCCCTAAATTAGTCTCAGAGCCACTTTTCCTGCCTATGTTCTTTATCAGCTTTCTTTCTCTTTTCCTAATGAGTCTATACACTTTGCATCCCTTTTGATTTCACCCTTAAACCTGGCTTCAAAGTAGTGGAAATACCTCTCCAGCTCTTCTCTTCTTTGCTCCTCCCAGTGATAAGAGTTTTAGAAAGAAAATCTTATGCTACCAAAGGCCCAGAACAGACTCAGATGCTTTGAATGAGTGAGGCCTCAAATTAGGTACATTTCATAAAAGGAATTATAGCTCAGAGAACATAAATAATTTATATATAATTACTAAACTGCAAAGTGGCAGGGATAGAATTCAAGATCAGGATCCAGAGTTCACACAGTTGACACAGTGCTAACAGCTTACATTTTGGAGTTAAAAAAAAAAAAAAAGCTCTGTTTGCATCAAGGTCAGACACTCTCAGTGACTTTAAGTGTTACTTAACTTTCCATAATCACATGGATTTCTTCTAAAAATGTGGTGGTGATGGTTTAGTTGCTCAACTGTGTCCAACTCTCGAGACCCCATAGAATGTAGCCTGCCAGGCTCCTCTGTCCGTGGGATTCTCCAAGCAAGAATACTGGAGTGGGTTGCTATTTCCTTCTTCATCTTCTAGAAATAGTATATTTCTAGAATTATTAAGGTAGTTTTCAAGATTAAATTAGATACTACCTGAAAGGCAACTATTCAATAATATTTTAACTTTCCATATTATTATCTCCAGTTAATGCTGTCTGCCAAAGCTTTTACTGCTAATCAATACCAAAAATCAAACAGATAATAACACATATGAAGTTACAAAGATCAAGATATTTTATAAAGTTGTTAAAATCTTTAGTCTTGTAACTAGAAATGTGTATGTGTCTGCTTTAGCAATTTTTTAAAGCAGGAGATGGAATTAACTTATCATTTCCATTATAGCCCTCCACCTTAATTCTCTTCTATTTTCCTAATATTCATCCTTCGATTAAGTGACACTTAACTTCATATTTTAGTAAATCTCCCTTCCTAGGCTCAGATCACTCATAAGATCACTTCACTCAACTGTGGCCACTCATTTTTTAAGGAAGTGACCTCCACCTCAGTGGTCTATGGTTCCAAAGTGTTGACAAAAAATTAATCATTCAATCTAAGAAAGAATTGGAAAATTTTATTTGAGACAAATTTGAAGATTATAACTTGGGAGGAGCATCTGAGAAAGCTCTGAAAATTGTGTCACTCATTAGAAGTCAAGACAGTTTAAGCAAGTTTTTAGAAAGAGACTGCTGTACCTGAAATGATGCATTATCAACAGTCTGATATCATCCATATCTAAGCAGCATCATGGTGGATCATGTGATCTTTTAAGGAACTGTCTCATTGATACTGGGAGAATATTACTCTTTATGGTTGAGCAGGTATTCCTGTCAATGGGGGAGGTTTGGTCTCCCATCTGCATAAGGCAGATACATATTACACAGTGGAGGGAGAGCAGAGCCTAATTGGACAGAGAAGAATTTTTATGTTTAAATTTTTCTTGCCTTGCCATAAAATATGAATTTTATTTCCTGAAAGAAACAAAGGGAAAAAAGGAAAAAAAAGAAGGAAAGAAAGAAGATTTCTCACATACACACTTCTCACTTTCACCGTGCCATGCTCAGTCATGTCTGACTCTGAGACCTCACGGACTGTAGCCTGCCAGCCTCCTCTGTCCATGGAATTTTCCAGGCAGGAGTACTGGAGTGGGTGCCATGTCCCACTCTAGAAGATCTTTCCAAACCAGGGATCGAACCTACATCTACTGTATCTCCTGCATCAACAGGAGGATTCTTTACCACTCAGCCACCTGGGTATCCTCACTTTAGAGTTTTAGAAATGTATATTTTTAACACTCCTCTTTATATACTCAGACAGATTCTGGTTTTCTTTCCAAGTCCTTTAACCATGCCAGAAGAGAAAGAACTCACCTATGTTTGAATGGACTCAATCCTTATGGTGCCGCACATCAAAACTGGATTGTTACAGAACCCACTTTCAATTCTTAGTGTCTCGGTCCATAGAATTCAGTCAATCCAGAACTTTCAGGCTGGTTTGATCAGTAACTGGCCTATTCATTTCAGTTTATCAAGGATTCAAACTATGGCAGATATTCCTTTTCCACTGCTGACAAAATCTTTTTGTCTCAGCAGTCATTTTTGACTGAGATTTATTGACCTCCATCTCTTTCCTTATAATAGGCAATTAGTAATCCCTTATTCAGACCTTCAATTCTACTTGTCACAAACTTACATGAAAAGAGAAAAATTAACTCAAGTCTGGATGAGGATAGAAACTTTGTTTAAATTGTAATTTGAAAATCTTTTTTTGGAAAAAATTATTATTATCCTTGATAAAAAGTTTAATTAATGTTCAAATAAATTTTAATGAGAATAAGACCATTTCTGAGAACTCAACTATCCACTCTTTCAGTGGACTGTTAAACTTGGAAGGGGCCTAATGACCAATCTTGAAGTATTGTGCGATGATACTTAACTAGGTTCTTTTTTCTTTTATATAATACACCAAAGATTATCTAATCATGACTCTTTTCTGTACCATTTCCCCCATTAAAGTAAATCTAATTTTTAAACTGTTAAAAGTCTTTTCTCCTGCAACCAGGTTGTAGTAAAATTTTGGCACATGCACAAAAAAAAAAAAAAAAAAAATTGTCTAAATTTTTTCCACCAGATTATTATTTAAAGTTACTTTTTGTTTTGTATTCATCTTTTCAGCTACCCAAGTAAATTTTAAGTATTTCAACAGCTTTCTTTATAGTCCAACTCTCACATCCATAAATGACTACTGGAAAAACCATAGCTTTGCCTAGATGGGCCTTTGCTGGCAAAGTACTGTTTCTGCTTTTTAATATTCTGTCTAGGTTGGTCATAATTTTTCTTCCAAGGAGCAAGTGTCTTTTAATTTCATGGCTGCAGTCACCTTCTGCAGTGATTTTGGATGTGAGAGTTGTATGGATGTATGGATACTTGTATGGATGTGAGAGTTGGACTATAAAGAAAGCTGAGTGCCAAACAATTGATGCTTTTGAACTGTGTTGTTGGAGAAGACTCTTAAGAGTCCTTGGACTGCAAGGAGATCCAACCAGTCCCTCCTAAAAGAATCAGTCCTGAATATTCATTGGAAGGACTGATGCTGAAGCTGAAACTCAAATACTTTGGCCACCTGATGCAAAGGACTAACTCACTGGAAAAGACCCTGACACTGGGAAAGATTGAAGGCAAGAGGAAAAGGGTACAACAGAGGATGAGATGGTTGGATGGCATCGCCGACACAATGGACATGAGTTTGACCAATCTTTGGGAGTTTGTGATGGACAGGGAAGCCTGGCATGCTGCTGTCCACAGGGTAGCAAGGAGTCGGACACAACTGAGCAAATGAACTGAACTAAACTTCAACAGCAGAGGATACAAACCCTTTTCTCTTTTTCTTTTTCCTTTTTTCTTTTTGATTCCTGATTGTTGTTGTTTTTGAGTCACTCAGTCATGTCCGACTCTTTGCAACCCCATGGACTGCAGCATGCCAGGCTTCTCTGTCCTTCACTATCTCCCAGAGTTTACTCAGACTCATGTCCATTGAGTTGATGATGCCATCCTACTATCTCATCCTCTGTTGTCCCCTTTCCGCCTGCCCTCAGTCTTTCCTGGTGCAATATCTAACACACGCTGAACAATTTTGCTGACTAAATAAGGATCCACTAAAAAGGGAGAAATGGGCAGAGAGGTAGGGTATATAGTAGCATTAAAGAGGCTAAGGAAGGAAATTAATTTGATATTCCGTTTGTTTTTTTTTTCTGAGTCTCTGGGATGTCATTACAATAGAACAGACCAAATGCATAATGGAATACTAAGATGCAAGTCACTCAAGTTCTCTGCTCAGTAAGGCATACAGAAACCATTTTGGTGAAGTACAACTTGGGAATACACTGAAGATGGTCAATAAAGCATTTTGTTGCATTACAGACTTGGAAATCCATTGAGGATGACTAATAAAATATTAAAATAATACAAATAATGCTCATGATTAGGTCCAAATAAGAAGACCATAATATACCCCAAGAAGTTCTCTGAAAACAATGAGGGAAACTTATTAGTGAGCTTTACTATGAATGCGTGCAGGCATACCTAAGTCGCTTAGATATGCTAAGTCTCTTCAGTCATGTTTGACTCTGCCACTCTATGGACTGTAGAATACCAGGCTCCTCTATCACTAAGATTCTTCAGGCAAGAATACTGGAATGGATTGTCATGCTCTCCCCCAGGGCATCTTTCTGATCCAGAAATTGAACCCATGTCTCCTGAGTCTCCTGTATTGCAGGCAGATTATTTGCCCACTGAGATATTGGGAAGCCCTATGATAGAGGCAGTACATTTTAAATCAGCATATGTTTAGCACACCTGATATATATATGATAGAAATATGATAGTAATCTGAAGATTTGATTTAATGGAATTTGGATCACCATTGTCATCCTAAGAACTGGATTCCTCAAGCTATCCAGATGTTTAAAGGAATCAAGAGTCAGATTTAACAGCTGTAGTTAAATGTGCATGAAAAGACTTTGTTGGGCTGAAAATGTATATGGAATTCATGATAATATCAGGATGCTGAAAAGCTGTTTGATAGTGAATTAGATTGCATGGGTGGTGGGGTGGGGAGTGGGGCAAGAAAAGAATAATACTTGAATACATTATCTAAACGTTTTCCTGTGATCTGTCTTTGTCAAGATGGCAGGCATAAGCCACACAGCAGAGACACTAGTCAGACTAGCAACCAGAAGAAATATACTCACTCCAAGGGTATATAGCTTATATTATTCATAGGACTTTTAGGTAGAAGCCAGAGGACCCAGACAATGTTCACATTTCATTTATGCTTAGTACTATTTCTTTTAGAGAAGACAAAAAATACAGTGAGTCATTTGAAATAACAATAATTACCTACATAATACTTTATGCCTGGCACTACTTTCAATGTTTTATGATTAATTTGTAAGTATTTAATTAGTTCTCAAAACAAGCCTAGGAGGTACATGGTGTCATTAGCCCCATTTTGTAGATGAAACAGCTGGATGAATGAGGTGAAATGATAGTCAAAAGTTGCACAGTTGGCAGAATAAGTCTCCAACTTACCTACTTCAACTCCAAGCAGCCTTGCTCTAAAATCTGTGCTTTTATATGTGTGTCCTTCTATTTGACCTGAGTCTCTTCCATAGAATCTCCATTTTACTATGTAGTGTAACTTTATAATGAACGTATGCTCAGTCGCGAAGTCCTGTCTGACTCTGCAACTACATGGACCGTAGCCCACCAGGCTCCCTGGTCCATGGGATTTCCCAGGCAAGAATACGGGAGTGGGTTGCCCTTTCCTTCTCCAGGAAATCTTCCCAACCCAGGGATCAAACCCACATCTCCTACATCTCCTGAACTGGCAGTCAGATTCTCCTCTACATTTTATAAAAAGAGATATTCTCAGAAAACATAGATAACTGGTTAAGATCTCAGATTCTACTTTGTGATTTGGTCTATGTTGAGTAACTGAAGTCTTTTTCCTCATGTGTTTAATAATAGTAATAATAGTTTCTGCTTCGTAGGATTATCATAACAATAAGATTAAAATGTAAAATGTCTACTATTGTTCTTGGTGTTTGGTATATTTAAACCTGTGTCTAAATTTATGTTTAAATAGTGATATAGACCTAGATACAGTTATACAGATTGGAAGGTATAGATATCTATTATTACTGATAGCACTATAAATATTACTTTAGAAATGAGGACACTGCATCAACTCAGGTTACCTTCCTGAGTCACAAAACTCTTGAAACCAAAACATGGAAGACCAGTTTCTATAGATTATATTTTTAATCCTAATTGTCAAAAAGGCCTACCGTTTGAATGGAAAAAAAATCAATAGCTATCAACTAACCTCCATTCCTTACTACATGTCTGTTAAAACCAGAAGTCTCTTTATTTACCTTTCAACTCTTACACCCTAAAACTGCTCTAGAACACTGTCGAATTTTCCTTTCTATGTATCAGCCCCTCTCAGGTCCTGTTGGTTTCTTCTTTTTCTCTACATCCTCCTTTGATTATGTAGATAGCTTTAGCAGGTTGATCTACCTTGTGTCTAGCTCATAAGACCCCATACTAATATTTCTCATTTTATCCCATAATGCTCCCTGTAATAAATTTGACAGCTTCTGCAGAAGATGAAGTACTTCTCCAGACACATTCATTTACATTGTCTTGTGTAAAAGTATTTTTTGCATTTGCTTATTATTCAAAGTAGTCTTCTAAGTTTAAGGCAATCTGAGGCAATATTCATTGTTCATGTTTGTTAAATTGCTATTTCTCAGTAAGTTAAAATATTTATAATCAAGAAACATAACTGTGGTCTTTGGTGGGTTCTCACATTCCTGATGAAACTCTTCTCTTATTTATGATCAACCATTTACACAAAGGGCTTCCCTGGTGGCTCAGATGGTAAAGAGTCTGCCTGCAATGCCAGAGACCTGGATTTGATCCCTGGCTTGGGAAGATCCCCTGGAGAAGGAAATGGCAGCCCTCTCCAGTACTCTTGCCTGGAAAATTCCATGGACAGACTGTAGCCTAGGCTGCAGTCCATGGGGTCGCCAAGAGTTGGACACAACTGAGCAACTTCACTTCACTTCATTTACACAAATGGAACCAAACGCCATCTCACTCAATCTCTATAAGTGTGTGCTCACTAAGATTCTCTCCAAACTTATTTAATCTCATTGCAAATAAAATTTGTTCATATGTCTGCAACACATATTGTATGACCTTAAATATGTTGCAGCATATTAAAAATTAATTTTTAAGTTCAAAGAAAGAAAAAAGTAAAGCAACAGCAAAAACTAAGATTTGGTTCTCCCAAGATAGAGTCTGATTCAGTTGCAACATCAAGATTGGATACATGTTTTCTGAAAGCATGAACTCCTACAAAGTACAGAAGAACTTTTTAAGTGTGGATGCGTTCTTTTCATTGACTTAAAAATTCCAGTGCGCTACAAGGAGCAGTGAGCTGCTATCCTGACTTATGAATAAGGAAATTTCCCAAGCTGCTTTGTGATAAACTCATTTCTGGTGTCACATACACTACTTGACACCAAATAAAACTTCTTTTTTCATATCACAGTTAAACCATAAATAATCTCTTGCTTGGTCTTCTCTATAAAGGGCTAGGAAGTCTAGCTGAGACCATGAGATGCTTTATAAACTCTGCATTCAGTTATTGTCACCAGCTACTGTGCTCTACGGGTTCATGCTGTCAGCAAGAAATTCCATTTGAATTACATTATTGGATTTGAGAGGGGGGACTATATTTTGTCTGCCCCAAAACTGACACCTATTGAAAAGGTACAGTTTACATATATAGAAGAACTAGAAAACTGTACATGTTTACTAAACCTATCAGTGTAAGTCTGGATCCATGAAAGTTATGTCTATGCAATAGGTCAAAATATGTAAAGCTTTAGGCAGTAGTGACATCTCAATTGCCAGAAATGTTGCCTGCTTCTCTGTGATTTTTAATGCCCCCCCTTAATCTCTTTAAGAATTTCCATATTAAACAAGTATTTCTTTTTTTTATTTTCAACTTTTATTTTCTGCTATACTTACTAAAAAGAAAATATCTGTAACACATGTTAAGCCTATACTATGAAAACAAGTTTCCAGTCATTTATCCTAATACTATAGCCAGTGGCTTATAATTCCAGTTCCTAGAATGTATCACTGGATTTTGTTGGTCCCTGTGTGTGTGTGTGTGTGTGTGTGTATGTGTGTGCATAATAGGCATATTGTTATTAGCAATATCCTTTAAGAACCTAGGAATCTGAATTCAGAAAATTTGAATTTCGTCTTGATTCTACCATTTATTAGCTAAAGGATCTTGAAAAGTCAAGTTGTCAGACTCAATATCCTCACCTATTGCTGGACAAGAGTAAATGAGATACTATACGAAAAACCATTTGAGAAAGTATACTGTGATACAGTGTTTGTAACTGTTGTTACATTCAATACACTGTATGGGAAAAATAGAAATTATCCATTTGACTTTAATATCTTGAATAAATTTCTGCCAAATTAAGCACTCTCATCATGTATGTTTTTAATGGTACTTAAGTGATAACACAAGAGCAAATGTGTGAAACCCTGAAGATTCTGCTATTCAAGGTGTCAGCTAGTTCAGAGTCATACTAACAGCACAATTACAGGGCCAAGGAAGTATTCTGTCCATCATTTAAGTATTTGACTTCATTCCAATCTGACCCAATTCATTTGACACTATCTGAACTGCAGGTGGCTAGTTAGTTGTGTAATTACAGTTCCACAGTTTTAGTTTAATACTTTGGACTCAATTTAGTTGTACAAAGAGAATGCAAGATCACCACATAGATTAAGTCTTTAAAGACTTTTGATCCTTTTGTATTTGAATAAATTTTCCAAATGCTATTATTGCTTCTCTTAAAGACTTGATTCCTGAAAGAGTTTGTTCTTTACAAGCTTAATATCTGCTGAAGAAAGCTACAGAAAAATGTTCAATAATGGGAACTCTAAGCCTTCATTCTCATAATCAACATAAGCTTTGAATCTTTATCAAACCTTTATCAAATGTTCATTACATTCTATCCTTTAAGCTCATGCTGACTTTACTCATGAACTCTTTATTGTAAAGTTTATATTTCTTTGTTTTGCTTTGGAAAATACTTTATTAAGAGTATCTTTACTCTCGTAGGGAAACTATTATTTTTTACTTTTATTTTTCATATGGAACTTGTCAGAGGTTCAGTGTTAATACTTTTCTATGTAGTAATGTCAACATAAAACTAGTGAAGTTTATCACATAAGATTAAGTTTATAATTCATATTCCAGTTAAGTTAAAATTTACCTATAGTTAGGTTCATCTCTAAAAGAATTTAGCATTGGTTGTTTTCCAAATGATTTTTAAACATTTATCTTTAATAATCTCTACCTTATTTATGAAAATTATAATGATCATCTTGTGATTTATTTTTATACTTTAAAAGCTAAGTTACTGGGAGAAAAACGGGTAAAGTTTGTTTGAGTTGAAATGCTTTATGTTTATACATTTATTCATACCCTTTATTGTTCAACAATGATTCATTTGGGATCTACTCTGCACTGTGAATAGCACTGGACAGTGTGCTCCAAGCTGAGTAAGCTATATCCCCTGCCTTGAGGGGACCTGCGGTCTACTGAGTAAGAGAGGAGTTAAATATACAAAAGTAAGTGCCTTAGTGCATATGCCCTGTAAAAACTGACCAGTACATGGTTTTTTCTGCCTCAAAGATTGGGGGAGATTTCATAAGCCTTGATATTTGAGCTGAATTATGGTGAAAACACAGGACCATCAGATGAAAATATATTTACAAAACTAAATAAGGCAATACACAAAAAGTACCAAGATTATTACAGGCAGAAGTGTGCCATTACCCTTTGAATACGTTGGCCCTGGACGTTCCCTGGTAGAAATGAGTGAGAATGTCCTTCCTTGTTTTGTTGCATGTAGCTCTCTGGTAAGGATGTTTGTAGAGTTGGTGTCTCACAGGAGCTCCGGCCCAGGGCAAAATCCTAACCATGGCTTATATTCAAACTTTTCCAGCTTCGTAGATGCATAGTTAGAATATTTTGTCTGCTTAAAACAATAGAAAAATTCAGAAGAAGAATGATCATTAATATGTTTTAAATTTAAATTATATTTAGTATTTGTAAGGTTATGGCATAGATCCACTTTATGTATTTTTCCAGTTGCTATAAACAAACTTAATGCAAAGTATTTTCAATAAGAGTAATATGCTTGGTATTCTGTTGTTGTTACTTGAGTATGCAGAATTTTGAAGAGCAGCATTTCATACTATCTCTTTTTTGTGTTTTGTAGGATATGAAAATTCAATCTAGAGCACATATGATGAACTGTTATTTCCTAATAATTCATATGTATGGTAATTACCAAGTAATATTGACTAGATGTTTATATCCTCACAAATTCATATATTGAAGTCCCACCCACCCTTCATATGATGAGACTTAGAGATGGGGCCTTTGTGAGGTAATTAGTCTTAGATGCACTCATGGGTGTTCCTCAGGGTTCAATCAGTGTCCTTATAATCCGGTCCCATCACTTCATGGAAAATAGATGGGGAAAAGTGGAAATAGTGACAGATTTTATTTTCTTGGGCTCCAAAATCACTGAAGATGGTGACTGCAGCCATGAAAATAAAAGACATTTGTTCCTTGGAAGGAACACTATGACAAAGCTAGACAGCATATTAAAAAACAGAGACATCAGTTTGCTGACAAAGGTCTGAATAGTTAAAAGTATGGTTTTTCCAGTAGTCATATACAGGTGTGAGAGAAGACCATAAAGAAGGCTGAGTGCCAAAGAAATGATACTTTTGAACTGTGGTGCTGGAGAAGACTTTTGAAAGTCCCTTGAATAGCAAGGAGATCAAATCAGTCAATCCTAAAGGAAATCAACTCTGAATATTCACTGAAAGGATTACTGTTCAAGCTGAAGCTCCAATACTTTGGGTACATGATGCAAAGAGGCAGTTCATTGGAAAAGACTCTGATGTTGAGAAAGATTGAGGGCAAGAGGAGAAGAGGGTGATGGTGACAAAGGCCGAGATCATTGGATGGCATCATCAACTCAACAAACATGAGTTTGAGCAAACTCCAGGAGATGGTCAAAGACAATGAAGCCTGACATGCTGTGGTCCATGGAGTCACAAATAGTTGGACAGGACTTATCAACTGAACAACAACAAAAAACAGAGAGACTGCTGCTTCTATCATGTGAGGCTACTGCAAGAAGGGAACTACCATCTGCAATACAGGAAAAGAGCTATCACCAGGAACCAAATCAGTCAATCAACATCTTAATCTTGGACATTCCAGCCTCCAGAACTGTAAGAAATAAATATCTATTCTCTAAGCCACCCCGTTCATGTTTTTTGTTAAAACAACCTGGGCAGACTGAGACACCATTTCATTTGTGCATTTCTGCACACTCAAAACTTATTTTTAGACAAACTAGTAAGTGTTAAAATGCTGAGTGTACCTTGAACTTAGGTAAATCTTTACTATAGATTTTCTACCAGTCAGTACTCTCACTTTTTAACTCTAACTTCAGAACTTTACACCCAATGCTCTTATTTTCAGTGTGAGCTTCACTTTTAGTTTTTCAGAAGTGTCAGGAAATCTTGTTTGAGTAAATAAAATAAAATTTTAATGAAGTTACGTATTGGTCATGGTTTTTTTTCTTTTAACTTTTTCCATTTTCATGCAGATAATAAGGGCATTTCCATCTTTGAACTCTGTCCTTGCTTGGCTCAGTGTGACAACTGCTTAGCAATATCTGTCAGGATTGTATTTCAATGATATTCTGGCTGTGAACCTGAGAAGACTATGCTGGGATAAGTAAGGTCCCAAGGACCTATGCCTTAAATATTTGTGCTAAGGGCACAAATGTTGCTTGTTTGCACATCCTGTCGTGATGTCATGATCAAATCATTTTTTCCTTCTCCAGCTTTTCTATTTTTAATGCACTGTTTCTAATCATATGGCTAAGAATAGATCTGTAATGATGAAGCCTTAATATATAGAAATGCTCATCCAAGATTTTCTGCCAGTGGATTGTTTTTCCTCCTTTTAACAAAATCAATACCTCAACTGAACTTACAGACCTTTATCTCCCCAAAAGAAATGTCCAGAATAACAATCTTTAGGCATTCTGTATATAAGGGAATGTTCTATAGTCTGGTATTACAGTTTTTTTGTTTTTTGTTTTTTTTTGGACTATGCCCTAAGATTCAGCCACATACTTGGAGAAAACACAATATGGTAAAGGGGATAGGAAGCTGAGCTCCTCTCTTTTTCTTGACCTTCAGCTTCTCTATAGAATGCCCCTGAATTGGTAATACTCAGTGTAACTACAGAGCTATGAAACTAATACATAAATTTACCTTAAGAAGACAACACTCCCTTGCTTTTCCCTCCAGTATATTAGATACTCCTATGGCCTGTTTCTCATACCAGAGCCCTTTAAAATAAGCCTTGCAAATTGCTCTTCATTTTGTAGAGGGATCTATGCTAATTCAAGGTTTGTTCCTTGCCCATGTTCTTGCTATGGCAAAACCAGGATTCCAACATTAGATGTTTTCTTCAAAAAAACATCTCGCTCAATTAGGTAATCATATAAATAGATCACTACAATAATGAGCTAGACAATGATTCTATGTTAAAAATCAATGAAGAAACTGTATGGTGAAGATTGTCAGAAGAAATGTAGAAGCGTATGTGAAGAAAAAATTTAATGAAACTGCCTATTTAAGGATTTTTTCTACTAAATATTACATATTTTTCTGATGCCATAATTCTTAGAAGAACAAGGCAGTTATTTCAATTTACCTGAAGTCTAATGAGTACCCATGACACTCCTCTAACCTTGTGATAGGCGGTAAAACCCACTGAATTAGAAGTGGAACTATGGTCAGCTACTGAAAACTTCCTTCAAGACCCAAGGCCCTGGAAATAGAGCATCAGGTGTGTAAGGCTGGTGTAAACTGGTGCCACTGAATACTATAAATACAGACTTTGAAACTGTTACTTTTCTGAGCCATTTTTAAAACAACTTCAGATCGATCTCTGCATCTGTGACTACCACAAGGACTGCCCAAGTAAGGATTCTAGCCACCAAAACTTCTTAAGCTTCAGCGCTATTTGGGCTTCCCAGAGGGCACTAGTGATAAGGAATCTGCCTGCCATTGCAGGAGACAGGAGATGCAGGCTTGATCCCTGGGTTGGGAAGAACCTCTGAAGAGGAAATGACCACCCATTTCAGTACTCTTTCCTGCAAAATCCCATAAACCTGAGGAGCCGGATGGGATACAGTCCATGGGGTTGCACAGAGCTGGACATGACTGAGCATGCACTCAGAAACTCAGTGCTATTTGCTGAAGGGATAAGTGCACAATACCATATAATTTTATTAATAAATTAGGATTGCCAGTAATTTTCCTAATGCTTTCTTCTTGACAAAAACATAAATTGTTTGATGTGACAGTCCCCTCCATCCTATGTAGTCTGCATGTCATATTCTCTAAACCATTGCGTTTGTCACCCAAGCTAGTGTATATGTTCACTTACTCACTCCCTAACAAATGAGAGTTGAACGAATAGATTCTATGCATTGGAATCATCATTCATTCCTTTGCTTCACAACTTCCAAATGATCAGAAATTCTTTTGATGCTGCTTTTAAAATCTATGCAGAAACTAATTACTACTTCTAACTATCCTCCTTGGCATAAGTCATGGACTCTAGACTGGAAATTTTCCAATAATTTTCTAGCCAACATCCATGCTTTTATCTCCATCTACTTAATAGTCTATTCTCAACAAAATAGATTGCTAGTAATCCTCAAATCACTTCTGATTTACTTTCATTGATTTCTTGCTTCACCAAGAGTCAAATCCAAACATTCTCCTCTGGCCTACAAGCCCTGTATTATCCGGCCATTTTATCCTGCTGTTTTTCTGAACCCATCTCTCATCACTCTTGTCTTCTATGATTTCATTCTAGCCACACTATCGTTCTAATTCTTTCTCAAACACAACTAACCTATTCCTATCTCAATATCTTTGATTTGCTTTTCCCTCTACTGGAATACGTTTCCCTCAAATATTCACACAGCCCATTCCATCTATTTACGTATATGTTTTCACACGTCATTTACTTTTTCTGACTGAGAGCCTTCCTTGACAGTTCTTTACAAATTGCTACTTATTCTTTCTTTAATTCCCATTTGCTACATTTTTTTCTTCATAGCATTTAACTATTCTGAAATAATACATATTTATTATTTACCTTGCCCCAATATAATAGAAGCTTATTGAATACAGAGATATCTTTCTTTTTTCTTTCTTTTTTTTTACTGTTGAAACTTTTTAACATCAATAGCAACTAGAATTGTGTGTGATATATATTTAATGCCATATTTAGTACTTAATGATGGTCAAGAGAGATACTTTACAGTGTTCACAATATGAATATTAACACAATTTTTAATAAGGGCATTTATCTAAACATGTTATACCTTTCCTTATAAAGTACTGTTTCCAAATCAAAGTCCAAAATTTGATGCAAAAATTATCTCTCAAACTAATAGAGTTCTAGTATATGTGTTCTTGAAAGTGAGTCACATAGTCAGGTCTGATTCTTTGTGACCCCATAGAAAAAGAGTCCATGGAATTCCATGGAATTCTCTAGGCCAGAATACTGACATAGGTAGTTATTCCCTTCTTCAGGGGATCTTCCCAACTGAGGGCTCTAACCCAGGTCTCCCACACTGCAGGCAGATTCTTTATCAACTGAGCCACCAGGGAAGCTCTTCTTGATCACACCCCAACACAAGCCTTCTTTGCTTCTCAAACTACTTAGGAAGTGGACTCTTTATATGTTAACATAGGGTTTGCACATTGAAAAGTCTTCAGAATTATAGGTGTGATTAATGCAAATAATAGTTTATTTAAGATAATTACCTAAATAAACTTTCTCAGAGAAATAACTTGTTAGCAACTTTTAAAGAAGGACATTGTTTGTGTGTGCTGTGGTTAGCTTTCTGTGTAGCCCTTCTTGTAGATGTTTATTTGACCATTTCACAAGGGTAAGCACTAACATGTAAGGCGAAAGGAACTTCTACTGTCAATGTTACCATGTCCAAGTTGTTATCCTCTCAATTTAGTGTTGATGAAATCCAAATTTTGTTTCATTTTTGTTTTAGAAACTCTCTAGATGTTTAGAAATAAGTAGAACGTAGCTCTCTCTCAAGTTTTCCAAATATTAATGAAAACATCCTGTTACTCATAAAACTATAGGTGTATCTTGAACCGATTTTATATCAATCTTATATTTTGAATGCTCATAGCTTTGACTTTGGCACAGAATACAGGAAATACACTTTATAAGTCTCTTGCTCCCAAGTCTCTAAATTGCACATTCTGAAAAACTGGCTATTTCCGCGCAGAACATAGAGATTGAATGCAAGGCTATAATTCACTTTCAGGTTTTCTGCTGATGACATAAACCACCAGAGCTTGTTGGTTTATGAACAGCAACAGGACACAGAGATTGAATTATGGCATGTGTGGGTGATGAGAGATAAAGGATTGGCACCCACAACCCAAAGATAATAGTTTCATTCCATTTAAATTTGACACATGAAAGAAAAAAAAAGAGTTTTATACATTTAAGAAATAGTTCATCTCTGTAAAAGTTCATATTTTATAAAAGATAACTAGCAAGAACAATTGAAGAAAATATCAAATCTATGCTTAAGAGAACGTAAAGTATAAAGATGATATAAGAAATTCCATAGGCAGATCTGGCATTTTACATAACTGAGATGTTTCTGAATCTGCTGAGAAAATTGCCATTTCTGCCTTCTGGAAGAAGCACCTTACAAAGCATTACATTAGTTCATTCATGGCCCTGGCTTCTGAAAGTGTTTTACTTCTTACCAGTGTAAGAAGGTATTTCTTTTTATTTCCTGATGTCTTTGAGAGGAAGAGGAGATGAGAAGCACAGGCAGAATAAGTTATTTTATAAGGGTAACCATTAAAGTAAATTCTGGTAGCATTCTTTATTTTTCAAGATCCCGCAGAGCTTCAGGTACCAAGTTTTTAAGTCAGCTCTGCTACTAAGCTTATAAAAGCTGTCATAGATAAAGAGAGTGTCTTAATTTGATTTTCCTAGAGTCAATGCCTGATGTAAGGGTTCTAAGGCAAGTATTTTATTTGGGAGAAACAGGGAGTGTGGACAGGGGACAAAAAACAATGTCACAGGAAAGAGAAAGCAGCTCCTAAAGGCATGAGATATTAAACCATTTACTTCAGTGGCTACTGGAGCTTAGTCCCGCAGGGAAACTCTCTGCAACACTGCAAGACAGGGCCTCTACTTGACCCCACAGGGTGAGGTGGATGTGTCAGTCATATGCACAGGGCAGAGGTAGGCTGCATCAATGCCCCCAAAAGTATCAGTCTTAGAAGAACATATGTTGGCAATTAGAAGTCAAGGTCAGAGGGCTACTGACTAGGCACTACTCATGTCTGTTGTAGACGGAGTTGTTGGGGACATTGGCACCAAGTTGGGGAGTGAGGGACAAAGTAGCTTGACTTCCATTCTTAGTTTTTTCACTCATCAGAAATGCAATTGTGAGCAAGTCCCAATTTCCCTTTATTTCAGCTAAGAAAATGGTTGATGCAGATAAATTTTAAGGACTGTCCCCTTGCACTATTTTGCAAACTTGGAATTTCCCATGATATTAGGTGATTAAATACTTTAGAACCTAGACTATACCTTGAGGCTCCAAAGCCTGGCTTAGCATCAGGCAGTTCCACCATATGACACTGTATCCATATCCCACATGCCCTTCTCATACCTGCCTCCTCGTATGGCTAATGGCAGAAGGATTTACCCATGTTTGAAATGATTTTAGTCTTGAATATATCACCATAATACACTAATGAACTATACCAATTCCCCTTTTACAGATGAAACAACTGAGGTGGTGAGAAAGGCACTTTGTCAAAGAGTGAACAGCAAATAAGTAGCAGATTTAACACAGTAAACTCTAGATGGTATATGGGGGTGATAAGCTCTACTCCAAATTATACAAATATGAAACTGAATTTTCATGGAATAAATAGTTAATAAATCAATGAAAATGCACAGAAAGTTAACTTGATGGGAAAGAATGACTTCCAATCTAATCCCATTTTTAAGTAAAATTGATAGTTTCAGAGGTGGTTGAATGCATTTATGACCTTAAAAAAAAGTTTTATTTTTTATCCAAAGAGATGTTGGTTAATAACACAAGCACAGAAAAGAAGTTAAGAGGAGGCACACAAATATTAGCAGGGCTTTTTCAAGTATCCGATATTTAAGAAGGAATTTTAATTCAAAACCAAGAATATTACTCTTATCAAGCAAATATCTTTTAAGAGAGTTTCACACTTCCAATTTTAGCAAAACAAGATTATCCAGCTCCTGGCACTCTGATTCTGTGTTCACCAATCAATCTTCTAAATTATTGCTCTTGTTTCCTCTCATCAATATTAACATGCCTTGCAGTGCTAAGTCACTTCAGTCATGTCTGACTCTTTGTGACACTATGAACTGTAGCCTGCCAGGTTCCTCTGTCCGTGGGGTTCTCCAGGCAAGAATACTGGCAACATGGGTTGCCTTGCTCTCCTCCAGGGGATCTTCAAAATCCAGAGATTGAACCTGCATCTCTTACATCTCCTGCATTTACTGTCCAGTTCTTTACCACTAACGCCACCTGGGAAGCCCCTTAATATTAATATAGACATCAATGATCTCATATATGCATTATTTTAAGTCCTTTTAGCACCCCATGAGGCTAATACTTGGGTCCTCCCAGGTGGCACTGATGGTAGTGAACCCCCCGGGCAATGTAGGAGAGACAGAGATTTGAGTTCTATCCCTGAGTCTGGAAGATCCCCTGGAGGAAGGCATGGCAATCCACTCCAGTAATCTTGCCTGGAGAATCCCAGGGACAAAGGAGCCTGGCACGCTACAGTCCGTAGTATCACCAAGAGCTGGATATGACTGAAGCAACTGAACACAGACACAGACACACAGACACACACACATGGATGGTATTACATCACAAAATACAGGACATCCAGTTAAATTTTAATTTCAGATAAATAGTGGACACCTTTTCAGCACAAGTATATCCCAAATATTGCACATAATCACCCTATGAGTGTCCACTATTACCATGTATAAGGGGCATAGTTATATTTTAAAAAGATTCATTGTTTTTTTGCTAATAAAGCTTAACTCTTAAATCTGGAATGGAGAATGGGCTAAAGTCACATTTGTACAGAAATGTAGGTTAACAATTCAGTTGATGGATATGAAATTATATTTCTGATGGAAATTCAAGGATCATTATAATTTAAATATGTGAGGCTGTGTGAAGGCAATACTATATAGTTCAGCATATCTGAGTATCTTCAGGCTTTTAGGCAGGCCTAGATTTGAGTCTTTGTTCATCCAACACAATTCTACTTGTGTGACCTTGGGCAAGTTACGTACCTTTTTAAGTTTCAATTTCTTTATATTGAAAAATAGAAATGATAATCTGTTAATGTTTCATGAGAATTAAATGAAATAATGTATGCAAAATAAATTTTAAAATATCATTGGGTAAAACATCTGTAGGAATCTTCTTGATACTGTTACTAATGGGCTAACTGGGTAGGTTATTTTTAGCTCATCTAAGCAAAACATGACAATAAATCACACTGTTAAAACCAGCAGGTAGAAAACACGCTCAACATCAAATCCCTGGTACAGGTAAAAAAGAAACTGAGAGACTGAGAATTGGAAGGTAGAGACTTTTACCTAAAGTATAATTTTATACTTTAATGGCTTCCCTTGTGGCTCAGCTGGTAAAGAATCTGCCTGCAATGCAGGAGACCTGGGTTCGATCCCTGGGTTGGGAAAATCCCCTGAAGAAGGGAAAGGCTATCCACTCCAATATTCTGGACCAGAGAATTCCATGCACTGTATAGTCCATGGTGTCATAAAGAGTCAGACATGACTGAGCGACTTTCACTTTCACTTTTATACTTTAATACAGTCGGCAATTTTTATTTTTATCTTTTAATCTGTACATTTATTGTTTATTGAAAATATTGAACAAAAATGCATTTAGCTGTCTCTATTGAACCTCAATGCCAAGCTTCCTCGTAATCAGTAAGGAACAGATTACTTTTATTTTCAGTTCAGTTCAGTTCAGTCGCTCAGTCGCGTTCCACTTTTTGCGACCCCATGAATCGCAGCACGCCAAGTCTCCCTGTCCATCACCAACTCCCGGAGTTCACTCAGATTCACGTTCATCGAGTTAGTGATGCCATCCAGCCATCTCATCCTGGGTCGTCCCCTTCTCCTCCTGCCCCCAATCCCTCCCAGCATCAGAGACTTTTCCAATGAGTCAACTCTTTGCATGAGGTGGCCAAAGTACTGGAGTTTCAGCTTTAGCGTCATTCCCTCCAAAGAAATCCCAGGGCTGATCTCCTTCAGAATGGACTGGTTGGATCTCCTTGCAGTCCAAGGGACTCTCAAGAGTCTTCTCCAACACCGCAGTTTTATTTTAGAGAAACTCTAGTGGCAGAATGAAGCACAGGAGAGATTCAGGGGCAAGCATAGGTTACAGCTTCTCAGACACTTAAGTTCCTGAAATAGAAACAGTGAAACTAGAATAGCTGCAGGGTGTGCTGTCTGCTCCATTACTGTATCTGCCACAAGGGAGTCCACTCTGATGACCACCTTCCTAGAAGGTGGTCTTACACTCTTACGCTCTTACACTTCCTAAGAGTACTATCCTTTCCTCAGTAGTGTATTGGCTCCCCAGAGTTTGATCAGCAGTGAAATAACCAGAGTTCATTAAATAACTCTCATTCCAAAAGAATAATCATTCTATGTCATGGACAGCATCAACAGGTTAATTAAAAATTTTGCCGATGATGATGTATAAGAAATTTGACATATTCTCAGTTTCAGCCATCATTACTCAAACCAAAAGTGTAGCAGGTCTATCTTCAATAATACTCAAGATACATCATGGGCTGGTTCAGGACACTTAATATCTACCCTAAGTAAAAAGAGTCTGGCATTGGAAGAAATACATTTTCTAGACCACTGTTTAAAAAATTGCAAGCTAGTCAGTGACTATTGCATTGAATCATGAAGGATACCACTTTCATTTGATTGTAGTTTAAAGAAACAATGAGAAATATAAAATGCAGACAGTACGCAGTAGTGAAAGACACATATTAAAGTGTTGGAGACTCAGCTTCGAGTCCAGATTCTACCACTGATAACCTGATAATATGAAAATATCTGGCTCTTGGGTTTAGGGGGATCTGGGGAATCTGGGAAATTTTTTCAGTGTCTTAGTTGTCCAAAGTTTTGAAGTAAGAATTTATTTTAATTCTTGGCTATGCAAATTACATGCTATATGGATGGAGTCTTATTTTTATCTACATGTTGTGCTGAGAAATGTGGATCATAAAAGTACTCACATGATTCAGTAGGTTGTTCTGAAAACTATAGGGATAACACTGATCATAGTGGATAGCACACAGCAAGATCTTGAGAAGAAAGTTTTCAGTTCTTCCTCTTCTTTTCCTTATCATTCCTTTTCTCTTCACAGTGTTTTCAACCAAAGTCTGTGATTTTGCATTCATGTATAGGGTTATTACTTTCTTTTAGATATAACAATATAGAGGTAATCGTATACTTCCATATCCCTATCCAACTTATTCTTCGTTAAAAACACACATGAAGGTCTTATAAGGAAAACAAAATGGTTATTATAAGGAAGAATAGTTATATTCAATAAGATAATGAACCATATAAATTAGAAAACTTAAGAATGGTTTACTCATATTGTAATGGAAGATTTTGAAATAGTTACTTGCCCATTTACAAGAGTTATGTGAAAAGAGAGCTGTTTCTGTCTGAACAGTTCAAAGTTGTCATCTTGATGTTGACATGTGAAACTTGGAAGGTGTAGATTATATAGATGGTAGAAAAGTCATTGTACACAGGGACAGAGACACTGAGTTTGGAAATAGCTAGAAATGCACAGGAATATGCAAATAGTTCTGGCTGCAGCATAAGAGTACAGGAAAGAGAAGAGAGGGAGGCAAGCCTGGAAAAACAGTTTGGCAAGAACTGTTGGAGGGCTTTCAGTGGATTAAAGGAATTGGGAATGTTTTCAGTTAACATTGGGAAACCCTCAAAAGTTTTTCATTTGGGGATGGGAAAGTACATGATCAGAATTTCACTTTAGGATATTTTTGGCTGGCAGTATCAAGTTATATGAAATTAAAAGATGCTTGCTCCTTGAAAGAAAAGCTATGACAAACTTAGACAGCATATTAAAAAGCAGAGACATTACTTTGCCAACCAAGGTCCATCTAGTCAAACCTGTTGTTTTTCCAGTAGTCTTGTATGGATGTGAGAGTTGGGCCATAAAGAAGGCTGAGAGCCAAACAACTGACACTTTTGAACTGTGGTGTTGAAGAAGACTCTTGAGAGTCCCTTGGATAGCAAGGAGATTAAACCAGTCAATCCTAAAGGACTGATGATGGAGCTCAAGCTCCAAATCTTTGGCAACCTAATGTGAAGAGCCAACTCATTAGAAAAGACCCTGGGAAAGATTGAAGGCAGGAGGAGAAGGGGATGGCAGAGGATGAGATGGCTGGATGGCTTTACCGAGTCAATGAACTTGAGTTTGAGCAAGCTCCCGGAGATAATGAAGGACAGGGAAGCCTGGCATGCTGCACTCCATGGGGTCACAAAGAGTTGGACATGACTGAGCAACTGAACAACAACAAGTCAGGTTATATAGATTAGAACAGAAAGAAACTAGATGCTGGGAAAGATTTTAAGGAGGTATATGGCAGTTAAGATAATAATAAATTCATATACTTGAGCACTGGAATTAACATGGAAAGGTAGTTCAAAGAAATAACAGATATTTATTACAATCTCTAAGCACACTAAGTGCCTGAATTATCCCCCCAAAATTTGTTCTTTCACATCTTCACACTTTATTTTCCATTTTCTCTTCCTAGATTATCTTTTTGCACTTCCTCTTCTGGTGAAATCCTATTCATTCTTTTAGAAACAACCCTGATATTTATCCTTTTTGGAAGCTTTATTTAACTCTGTATATTCAACTTTAAAAAATCATTCAATATCTATTTTACACCAGATACTGTTGTAAATTAACAAATGCCTAGTTTAATTGCTAAGTCATGTCTGATTCTTTACAACCCCATGGACTGTAGCCCACCAGGCTCCTCTGCCCATGGGATTTCCCAAGCAATAATACAAGGGATCTTCTCGACCCAGGGATAAAACCCACATCTCCTGGGTGTATTTTTACCGACTGACCCACCAGGGAAACTAGAGATATAAAATTGATAGATATCAGTTTATAAATGCATTAATAACCAGGGGTTAGCTAATATTTACAAAGTCAGTAGTACAAATAGAGAGAAAGTGCTCCGTGACCAAAACCTTGCATGCAACCAAATATTTAGAAGTTTAGTAGAAGAGATTGAGAAAAGTCTGAGATGGAGTTGAGGGATAAGAAATATTAAATATGGTAATATAGAGCTTATCAGTTGACCTTGACAATAATTGCTTCACTGGAGTTGTGGGAAGAGAAGACTGTTTAGTGTGAGTTGAATATTTGAACTTGATGTCAGGGAAGGTGTCATAGAGGAGCAAAAAGTATTATATATTACAATGTTCTTCTTATGCAACCCAAACATAGTTCTTGTGGCATTGCACTCTGTGGTGATGGAATTAATTCTGATAGACAAATCAAGACTATATGAAGCAAGAAAAAAGAGATAGTAAATGAACACTAACTAGTTTTTAAGAGAAATCTGATGATGAAAGGGGGAGGGATATTTTAGCTTAAGAGACTAGTGGAGTAAAGGAAAGGTACTAATAAGATTGTGAAAAATTCAGCAGGCTTGTGTGTAAAGTTACGGGAACTCTGATAGCTCCATTTTCAGATACCATCATTTCTTGACTGATCATCTATAAAAACTTCTCAACTGATCTTCCTGCATCTATTCTTGCTACTTTCCAATCAATTCTCTAATATGTAGCCAGTAATTATCTTCAAATTGTATAATATCAATCATTCATCTTATCATCTTTGCATAAGGATTAAGTCCAAAGATATTAACATAGCTAATGGGACCTTGCTAATCTTTTAGATTCTTTAGATCTTAGTATCTCTATCATCTCCCTGATAGTAATTTCCTGATTCATCAACTAAGTTGAATGAAAGAATAAATCCCACATACAAAGATGGACTTCTGATGTAAGGAGGAGCATAAAAGTCAAGGCAGAGTTGGGATGGTGTAAGATCCAGGTTCAAGGGAATAAAGAGGGCAAAGGTGAATGAATAAATACGATGTACAGAGCACTGAAATATAGTTCTCTTACCTAGAGGGTAACTGCCCGCTATCCGATCATATGGAAAACTCCTGTTTACCCTTTTAAGCCTAAACTGAGAAGCTTCTCACAATTCCACGGTGCTTATCCTCACTCAGATATAAGTAGCAATCACTTTATATGTAGTTTTAAAATTATATTGATGAACTTATTGTATTGTGTTATAATTTATCAATAAATTTCACCTCATAACAAAGTCCATAACTTATTCACCTCAGTATGTCCAATATTTCACACAAACCTAGACAATAGTGAGAATTCTGTGGATTGAATGCTTGACCATTCTTATTATAAAGGAAGAAAATTTGATTATATGTAGAATATGGGAAGGCAGAGCAAAGGAGGAGTGTTCAAAAACAGAAGAAGCAATGGGCAGACACAGTTTTTCAGTCGTGTCCGACTCTTTGCGACCCCATGGACTGTAGCCTCCCAGGCTCCTCCGTTCATGGGATTCTCCAGACAAGAGTACTGGAATGGGTTGCCATTTCCTTCTCCAGGGGATCTTCCTGACCCAGGGATCAAACCCAGGTCTCCCGCATTCCAGGCAGACGCTTTAACCTCTGAGCTACCAGGGAAGCCCACAGTGTATTAGACTAAGTGAAATAATTCAGACTGAGAAAAACAAATACCATAAGATTTTTTATTTTTATGTGGAATTTAAAAGACAAAACAAATGAATAAAGTTAATAATCAGAAACAATAAATAAATAAATCAGAGTAATTTATTGATTAATGGATTATAAATAAAATTCATTATAAAAGTAATAAATAATAAATAAATCTGAGTAATAGATACAGAAAACAAATAGCTGGTTTCCAGAGAGGAGAAATAGGTGTGGGAGATTAACAGGTACAGACTCAGTTACAAAATGAGTCACAGGTATTAAATGTACAGTGTGGGGAATATAGTCAATAATGATGTAATAGCTTTATATGGTGACAGATGGTAACTAGATTCACTATGGTGATGATTTTGAAATGAAGAGAAACATAGATTCACTATGTTGTGTACTAAAAATTAACACAATGTTGCTGCATGTCAATTATACTTTGAAAACAAACAAACTCATAGGAAAAATGCAGATTTGTGGTTACCAGAGGATGGAGATGGTGGGAGGTGGAATTGAATGAAAGAGGTCAAAATGTACAAACTTTCACTTATAAAATAAATTCTAGGGATATAATATACAACAAGATAAATAAAATTAACACTGAAGTGAAGTGAAGGTCACTCCATTGTGTCCGACCCTTTGTGATGCCATGGACTATATAGTCCATGGAATTCTCCAGGCAAATGCTGGAGTGGGTAGACTTTCCCTTCTCCAGAAGATCTTCCCAACCCAGGGATCGAACACAGGTCTCCCACATTGCAGGTGGATTTCATACTAGCTGAGCCACAAGGGAAGCCCAAGAATACTGGAGTGGGTAGCCTATCCCTTCACCAGCTGATCTTCCTGACCTAGGAACTGAACCAGGGTCTCCTGCATTACAGCCAGATTCTTTACCAACTGAGCTATGAGGGAAGCCCAAAATTAACAATAGTGTACATTATATATGGAAGTTATGACAGTAAATCCTAACAGCTGTCATCACAAGGGAAAACTTTTTCTCTTTTATTCTGTATCTATCTCTGTGAAATGATGGATGATCACTAAACTAATTGTGGTAATCATTTTATGATGCATTTAAGTTGAATCATTATTCTGCACACCTTAAACATACAGTGCTTTAAATCAATTATATCTCGATAAAATTGAAGATAAAAAAAACAGAATAGAAGCAGTTAGTTACTAACCATTATTCTTTAAAGTATGCTAAGCAATCTACTAAAGGTTAATAAAGAATCGAGCAATAGCAAATGAAGTTGGGGTTGGATATTATGATTGTTCAATAGAATAGAATGCTCTGGTTTTATTCTCTAATAAATTTATTGAACACATACAATTCATGACATTAACTTAGGTGCCAAAGATGAATAATTAATAATATGGACTCTGTTTGACACTCACAAGCAGTTTCATGACACCTACCCACAAACACAGCAGGTATAGGAGAAATATTAGTTAGTAGAGTTTCACAGATACATGTCATATTAAGGTTACAAAGGGTTGCTTAGAATTTGGGACTCTCTGCTGCTAAGAAAACTATGATTGGTAAGACTGGCCTTGGGCTTGAAGAGGAGCCATGGGAGGTGAGATAGAAAAGTGTATGCTCTACGAGGCTCCCCTGGTGGCTCAGAAGGTAAAAAATCTGCCCACAATGCCAGAGACCCTGGTTCTATCTCTGGGTAGTGAAGATCCCCTGGAGAAGGAAGTGGCAACCACCCCAGTATTCTTGCCTGGAAAATCCCATGGACACAGGAGCCTGGAGGGCTACAGCCAACGGGGTTGCAAAAGGTTGGACACGACTGAGCAATTAACACTTGCATTTTCAATAGGAGTAGAGAAGGACAGAGAAAGAGGAGATGGCAAGGAGGGTCAACAGAAGTAAGAAAATAGCATAGACAAAATGGCTTAGGAGGGAATTTTTAAAGAGGTTTTTAAAATTCTTACCCTTCATGTTTGAATCTGGCTTAAAAAAAATGTTTTTACAAACACTGCAAGGTCTCCAATATGTTATCTTATTGAGGAAACCAGGGATGGTAAAAAAAAAAAGGTTTTGGGGAAAGCTTTTGGACAATCGGTATATGTGACAATAATGGAAACAGAATATATTCACAGGTTTCTGCTTTGATGTGAAATGGCAAGTGCAGATGGACACAAAAATAGTTGCTTTGCAGCTTTGAATCTAAACTTACTGTTCAATTGTTTTCAAAGTGTTCAGAACAAGTATACCATTTTCAAAAATCTACAGAGCAGTGGCAGGGATATATTATATAGCTAGAAAATGGTTTCAGAAACAAACAAGATATTATTACTAGAGTCTTTTGGAGATTTTTTTCTGGAAAAGTGTAAGCTTTCATTATATTCCCATCTGAAGTATATATACAATTGCTATTAAATGGATGGAGAAAATATATGAGCTATCCATGGTATTAAACTTTCACTGAAGGTAAGTTAAAGAGGTAGGTAAGCATTCAGCATGTGGACATATGTAGCATTTACCTGCTAAATATCTAATTACGGAATGTTAATATAAAAATTAATGTTTCAGGTCACATTGACTTCTCAGCTCTTCTGTGCTTTGTTTTTCTCTGTAGCTTTCAGTACAGTCAGTGTGATAGGATTGAAAGCATTCCGACACGAATGTAATGTTGTAAAAAATTTTTCTGCTGGGAAAAAAATAAAGAAGGGAAGGATTCAACTGTGTTTGGCAGACTAAGGATAACTCCACATATAAATCATACTGAGTGTTCTGAACAGAGGTGGGAAGGTAGGGTGTGATTTTAGGCCAGGAGCTCAAATCTCCATTTTCAGTAGTGAAGTGAAGTCGCTCCGTCGTGTCACTCTTTGCGACCCCATAGACTGTAGCCTACCATGCTCCTCTGTCCATGGGATTTTCCAGGCAATAGTACTGGAGTGGATTGCCATTTTCTTCTCCAGGGGATCTTCCCAACCCAGGGCTCGAACCCAGGTCTCCTGCATTGCAGGCAGACGCTTTACCGTCTGACCCATTTTCAATAGGTCATAGAAAAGTGTAATCCAACCTTGATATTGAAAAAGGATAATTTTAGGGGGCTGGCATGAAGGCTGAGGATGATTATAAATCTATTAGATTTTAGCTCAGATAGGCTTCTGTGCTAAGTCACTTCAGTTGTTTCCTACTCTTTGCGACCTCATGGACTGTAACCCACCAGGCTTCTCTATCCCTGGGATTCTCTAATTAGAATACTAGAGTGGGTTGCCATGCCCTCCTCCAGGGGATCTTCCCGAGATTGAAGCCACAGCTTTCATGTCTCCTGCATTTGCAGGCAGGTTCTTTACCACTAGCGCCACCTGGGACAGGCTTCTATAGAGTAATGAAGAGTCTGTGTTCAACACTAATGACTAACAATTTAATCATTAAGGCCTAGGTAATGGAAGCTTCTGCAAAGAAATCTCTCACCAAAAGGGTCCAGAGAGCTTCTTGGTTGCTGAACACTCTGATTTCCTGGGAAGGCAATACCTAGGGAGGGCATAATCTCTGTCCCTTTCTCCATACCATGTCCTATGAATCTCTTTCATTTGGCTCTTCCGAGTTATATATTTTTTATAATAAACCAGTAATCTAGCAAGTTAAAATTTTTTTCTGAGCTTGGTGTATCATTCTAGCAAATCAAATAATCCAACCAAAGGAAGGGGTCATGGGAACTCCTGATTTATAGCCAATTGGTCAGAAACCCCTGAGACAACCTGGGACTTGCAATTGGTTTCTGAACTGTTGGGGGGCAGTTTTGTGGGATTCCCTTACCCTGTGGACTCTGTGCTAACTCTAGGTAGTTAATGGCAGTTGGAATTGCTAGGTGTTAGTTGTTTTTGTGAGTAGTGGAAACACAGGGATATGTTTTCCTTTAGCAGACACAAAGGCTTTTCCAGAAGTGAAACTTAACGAGCCATTATGGTGACATCGCAGAAAGGCAAAGTATAAGAAGACTAGAGAATTTGGAGTTTACATGGTTGCTGTTAGGACTTCCCAGGTGCCACTAGTGGTAAAGAACCCACCTGCCAATGCAAAAGACGTAAGAAATGTGGTTTCAGTCCCTGGGTTGGGAATATCCTCTGTAGGAGGGCTTGACAGCCCAGTCCAGTATTCTTGCCTGGAGAACCCCATGGACAGAGAAGCCTGGCAAGCTACAGTCCATAGTGTCATAGAGAGTCAGACAGAACTGAAGTGACTTAGTACAAGTGCACTCACATAGAACTGTTAAGAAAAAGACTCCAGAAAAGGTATGACATAACAAAGGTCTCAATAAGATTGAAGAGAAGGCATAATAACCTTCATAAGAATGTGGACTAGTGGAAGTTTAGGGAACTGAGAAAATGGCAAGTTTTAGTGCAAAATAATTCAGTTTAAGTAATGACAAACCTGGAAGTGGTGCTGAAATGGGATTTCAAAAGGAAGCAGAATCTAGACTCTAAAAAGAGTGTGTATTAAGCTGTCAAATGCGGGAAACAACTCAAAAGTTAAATTTCTTAGACATCTCAAGGAAATCTCAAAGACCTACAGGCCTCTGAACTACTGTTGGGGGAGCCACATCTTCCGCAACCTAGCCGCATTCTTCAGGGTTATGTGTGCGCTGGTGTCCATTTTTCTGTGGGGAATTATGTGAGGCTGTTGGAAGAAGTTAAGAGGAGGAAACAAGAGGAAAATGGGTACTAGATTCATTACATATTTCAATATGCATTCTTTTATTTGCGTGACCATGCTTTATTTTTGCAAAGTTAAAACATTTACTTTTTACTCTAGTAGTAGTCTTTCATATATATACCATGTGCAGGTTAAGACACTAGTGCTCTAAGTTCAGCACAAAGCAAATTTATTAAGCACCCACTGTGCCTAAGTATTAACCTCTATAAAAATATATTTACAAAACACCAGTTCAGAGGACAATCTCATTTCCATAAAACTCATTACTGCAACACTTACTAATCACTTCTATATAAGGTTGCATGAAAGCTATCTTGCAGTCAGTTCTTGAACTCAGAGTAGAAATTAAATAAATAATTGAGATTATTTCAACATTTTAAATGTGTCAGTGCTCTGTATTTTTATGAGAATTACATCCTTAATTCTCATATTTTGGAGTCAAACAGACCTAGGTTCAAATCTCAGCTCAGTCATTTACTATGTTACAGTTAAGCTTTTTTCCTTTGTTCATTTATATCTAAACATTCTGAATATATGTTTTTTTTTCAATTTGCACCAACTTTTAAAAGTGCAAAGTTGAATTTATTAGAAATTTAACTTTACCTGACTTAAAAATAAGGGGATGTATTGGTTTATGCAAAAGGAAATTTCGGAAATATGGTCAGCTTTAGAGCTTGGCTGATCCAGTGATCTGATAATGTTATAAAAGACTGCTTTAATTATGTTTCTAGGTCCCGTCTTTCATGTATCAAAAAATGATCATCAACAGTTGTCAGACTGACTACATGAGTCCTAAACCAAATGAAGAGAGAAGTAAGAGTAAGAAGGCACACCTTTTCATTAACTATTGATCAAAAATCTCAAGCATTATTGGACCAAGGACAGGGACAGTCTCTCCCAAATTTAAAGCTACTATATAATGTTAGAGGTAACGTTCCCCAGAGGAAAATCTAGATATTGTTAGAAATAGAAAAAAAGCAAGAAACGCTAAATATTATTACAATAACATTGGTAAATCTTCACTCTCCCTAACTACCTCAAGACTTTTCTGTCTTGTTCAACTTTACAATGCAGTACAGAGATTGACACATAATATATGCTCAGTAAAAACTGAGCGAATGAAAAGTTATTTTGTTAAAATCAAATGAATTAAAGCACCCAATATATAGATCATAAACTGCATAGATTTGTTTATTTTGAGTTTACACGTAAAGACATTCAGTTTCAGAAATATTAAGCAGTTTTCCCAATATAACACATTTAAGTAGCAATGCTGAGATGAAAATCCAAGTTTATACATTGAAAGATGTTTCTCTCCAATTTTTAGAATATAAGAAACACTTTTCATTGTAAATAGTATATATAAATTATATCTATTCATATGTTGAGATGTAGTTTGGACATGTTTGAGAATATATAAAACAAAAAGTTACTTTTTATAAGCACTTTTTGAGAAAATATGTTCATCTAATAATCATAGCAGAATGTATAAGTTGTTCTGAATTATTCTATGTACGTACATACATAGATGTAGAATATAAAAACTATCTCCTTTAGTATTACACAAGTTTATGACTTCCGATTTATAAATTTGAACTGTGTGTGTGAAAGAAATATTAATTAATGATTGGAGAGGATAAGAATTCTCAGATCTTTACAATGTAATATAATATGTGAGGTTTGTAATCAAATTATTGGAAATCATACTCCAAAATCATTGTTATTTTAGCTACTTGTATCTGCGCCTATGACATACTATCCATATAAAAACAAATGAATAACAAACACATTTAAAGCTCTAAAATTTCTGATTTATAAATGTACCTACAAGTACACTATCAAATATTTAAATGAAAAGTAAAAAATAATTACTCTTTTGACTGAACTATATCAAAGATTGGAGTACACTGAAATATTATCTCAAAAAGAGAACTAGAACTATCCAATTTTCACTTGGATATTTACTATAATTTAGACAGTCTTAAATAACCCCTGCATATTTCTCTATATCTTTCTGAGTAGCATCTGCCCTATAACCATGGCCCATACAATGCTCAATGTACCAATTGTTGATATTCGAGACATATTTTATAATTGCAAATCTTGTGGATGGTTTGTTACAGTGGTTCTCAACTGGAGCTGATCTTGTCCCCTAGGATATATTTGGGTCTATCTGGATGCATGTTTAGTTGTCACGATTGCGGTATATTCCTGTAATCTAGCAGGCAGAGGCCATGGAAGCTGCCAAACACCCTATAATGCACAGGACAGGCCCTTACAAAAAAGTGTTATCTAGTTCAAAATATCAGTATTGCTGAAGTTACGAGACCATGACTTATTCTGTTATTCTACTTTAAAATGTAGAAATGACTATTCAACCTTTCTCTTAAAATAAGAGTAAAAGTAACTAACATCAGCCTGATTTGTAATTCTTTAGGAAGAAAATGTGGCAGCTCATTAAGAGAAGAAAAAAATATGAAAATTGTGCATCTATATTTTTCTATCTATACATATACATGTCAGCATAGTTTGAAAAAGGAACACATTTCTTTGCAGAGCATATAATTTTTGTTAAACTTATTCAAGAGTGATTACGTTTAGTTAAGAAATATTAATTTGGAGGGCAGAGTCAAGAATTATGAAATGTATATTGGAAGTTAGAATTTTGGAAATTTTGTAGAACTTGGTCTGAGTGAACTACTGCAGAAAGGCATTTTTGTTAAGATACAGTTGTCTTTTAAATTGCTAAAAACCATTGAAGAGATAACTACAAATCTGCTCTTCCATCAAGTGCCAGTTGCAAGAATCTTTCTTTTAGACATAAACATGGATAACATAAAGAATAATGATATATCTCAAGGGATATTATAAGTCTATAATTCCTTCGAGGGTGCATGTAATGTCATAAATTGTAGGAGCAAACTCAAACGGTTTAGTCATAGGAACCCTGAGATGAAATTACGGCTTTTATAATCCCCTGAGAGGATATTCTTTTGGTATAATGAAAATTGTAGTCGTTTAGAAATACTCTGCTCCCTCAGCCCCAGAAAAGTACAATGGTCTTTCAAAGATTGAAAAACACTAAGCAGGTGTCTGAAAAGTGAGTTGAACTGATCATAAGAATAATAGAAAAATTATATTGAAGTCACTATGGTATCTCCTAAGTACAATATGGCACTCTTTCTAAAATGAGTTACAAAAGACACCTACATAATTGCAGCTATAAGAAGAGATTTTACAGGTGTAAACATAAAGACACTAAAACACATATTGCTAAAGCTTAGCCAGCTCTGGATATAAAAAACTTCATAGCCACAGGAGAACACATTCTTTATATTAAGTGTCAGTAGCTAAATAAGCAAATGTACCAGATTAAAAAGAATAAAATTAAATATCATGGGGTGTTAAAATAGATAAAGTTCACAAAATATTATAATCACTCATATACTCAAATTTTGAATTACCAGACCCCAAGGCATAGTATTCAACTTCAAAACTTGCATTTGACATGAATTATATAATGTGTACATATATAATTCAATGAGAAGAAATGACAACCCATTCCAGTATTTTTGCCTGGGAAACCCCATGGACAGAGGAGTTTGGCGGCTACAGTCCCTGGGGTTGCAGAGAGTTGGACACGACTTTGCAGTTAAACAACAACATATACTGTGAGGTATTAAAATAGCATAAAGTTCACAAAATATTATCATCATGCATAAACACATTTTGAGTTACAAGAACCCAAAGGTATAGTGTTCAGTTTCAAAATTTGTCTTTGAAATGAATTTTATAATGTACATGTATAATTCAATGAGAGTGATGCAATAGGAAGTTACGTTTGGTAAACACTTCAAGTGTATAATGAATAAATATAAACAAATAAATGAATTTTAAGCACAGAAGTATAATCAGCTGTGTTTAATATTATCGTAATTGTCAAAGTAGTCACAATCCTGAGGATAAGAAATAGTTTGATCATGTGTTACGCAATTAAGTCAATGCTTACAGAACAATTTGAGATTTTCATAAACTGAAATAAAGGGAAAAATACGTTGCTATATAAAAGAGGTCAAATCACAAGGGTTTTTAATTCATTTTAGTTTCCTCATTTTTCATAGGAAGAAATCTAAATACAAATTTCATAAAATGATACATTATCTAAATAGATCAATACAGAGGCTTGTTAACATCATGCTGTTTCAAATCTGCAATTATGAGTGTTTCTCTGGAAGCCAAAACTGTGTAAGAAATGAATTTTAAGCAATTTGGCCATGAGAATTACTTTTTAAAGTCACAATTATATAATATATACATTATTTTATCAGTAAGTAGAATGAATACATATGAAAATCCTTAATGGACACTGGTCAGAGAAACAGGTTCTAGAAGATTAGAGTCAGGAGTAGGGAATAAAACTCATTACTCTCTGATTTAAATGCTGTTGGGGCTTAAATTTTTACATAGGCAGCTATGTTGGCTCCAAACACAAATAAATTGCTGTGTCTAGTGACATTTGAAAGATTTTATTGCCTAATACTACATATCTAATATCACCTTTCTTTTATTACTGTTACGTTCTAAATTGCCACTACTTGTAAGCCGTTGAATTACAACTCATGGTATAACTTTTAAACATAGTCAGTATCATCAACGTAAATAATAATAAAAATCCAGGAATTCAAATCTACCTTAAAATAAAATGTTTTAGCTATTGAGATCACTTTAATCACAAAGATATGCAAAAATGTATAAACATAAACCATTGTTTCAAATGACTTCAACTTTTATCCTTAGAATCTCAGTGAATTCAGTTGCACATTCCAAGTTTCTCTTTATTTGCTGAGGTTGACAAATGGAAAATAACCCAAATTAGTTGTTGCCAGATATTTTTAATTTTGTGTAGTTTCAAAATATGAATGTGCAGAATCTCAGATTTGACTACTTTTTATTTTTCAATAATGTATGCAAAAAGCTAATGCTTATGATTCAAAATAATTTCATAAATGGAAAAAAATATTTTAACATTTGAATGGTAGAAAGAATAAAGAAGACACAATCCCTGATGACTCAAAGGGGAAAGAATCCACCGGCAATGCAGTATTCACGGAAGACACATGCTTGATCCCTGGTTCAGAAATATCACCCAGAGGAGGAAATGGAAACCCATTCCAATATTTCTTGCCTGGAAAATCCCATGGACAGATGAGCTTGGCAGGCTATAGTCCATAGTGTCACAAAGAATTGGACACGACTGAACTGACTTAGCACTAATGCACAAAATTCTTAACAGAAACAGAGCATTTGAATTAAATACATAGAATATTAGAAGAAACTCAGCCTGTTGAATGAAATAAGATTAGATTCAAACACCACTCACTCTCACATACACAAACACAAAGTAATTGTTTAACATGTAGGGAATGCATTTTTGTTATATGTAAAAAAGTCTGGCAGTACTCCATGCTTGGTATGGAGAACCCATATTCATTACTTACCCAGGTTTCTTTCAACTCGCTGCTGCCTCATTAGAGTATTATCTAAGACTATAAAAATGACTACTTGAGCCAAACAACACATACGTTTGCATTTCACACTACAGAAATACTAAAAGTGTACCCCCTCTCGTTCTTAAAGGAGACTTCATAGAAGTTTTAAATAATACTTCCATTCCGAAGAATTGATGCTTTTTCACTGTGGTGTTTGAGAAGACTCTTGAGAGTCCCTTGGACTGCAAGGAGATCAAACCAGTTAATTCCAATGGAAATTAGTCCTGAGTATTCATTGGAATGACTGATGCTGAAATTGAAACAGCAATACTTTGGCTACTTGATATGACGAACTGACTTGTTGGAAAGGACCCTGATGCTGGAAAAGATCGAAGGCAGAAGGAGAAAGGGATGACAGAGGATGAGACGATTGGATGGCATCACCGACTCTACAGACATGAGTTTGAACAAGCTCCAGGAGTTGATGATGGACAGGAAAGCCTGCTGTGCTGCAGTACATGGGGTTGCAAAAAGTCAGACACAACTGAGTGACTGAACTGAACTGATCACATCATTGGCTAGAATTTAACCACGTGGCCACGTCCAGTTGTAAAAGAAACTAAAAAATGCAATCTTCCTGATAGGTGGAACAGTGCCCCAATAAAAGCTGAAATCAATTAGTAAAGAATTAAAGAGAAATTGATATTGAGATGTACTTTTTTTTTTCTTTTCCATTTTGGAGCTGATATAAACTTATCATTCCACAATTCTGGATCCAGAAGGTTTGGAAACTCTAACCTAATGGTTATCCAATGAGTGTAATCTAATCTCAAGAAGAATTGCTTAATGAGAAGAAAGCTGGAGTGGAAGAAAGGAGACCCAAGGAAAATTGAACATTTTACATACAGTTTTACAGATCTCAATTCTTACCCTGTAATATGAAATCAATACCTCATTTAACAAACTGTTCATCCAAACAATACATATCAAGTGCTTAATTATCTACTTCCTAATAATGCTATGTTGCAAGCATCCCTATTTGTATCCCCAAAGCAGACGCTAAATATTGTAGAAAAGAGAATCAGTAGGTCAGTAATTATTTCTTCATTAGCCAAAAACGAAACAAAGCATTCAGTTTAATGTAGCTCCAAGAAAGTGGTATTAGAACTCATCATGAGCCCTTACACTCTTAAATGGAGAACTTGAGACATCTATTAGAAAGACACATTTTCTCCCAATTAACTCTAAGTATCAGTTCAGTTCAGTTCAATCCCTCAGTTGTGTCCGACCCTTTTTGACCCCATGAATCGCAGCACTCCAGGCCTCCCTGTCCATCACCAACTCCCAGAGTTCACTCAAACTCACGTCCATCGAGTCGGTGATGCCATCCATCCATCTCATCCTCTGTCGTCCTCTTCTCCTGCCCCCAATCCGTCCCAGCATCAGAGTCTTTTCCAATGAGTCAACTCTTCGCATGAGGTGGCCAAAGTACTGGAGTTTCATCTTCAGCATCATTCCCTCCAAAGAAATCCAGAGAAACTCAAAGCTGCTTTGCCAACTTTGAGTCTGAGTTGTGTTCATTTTGAGAAAGGACTTGGATTCACTCTATTTTTTATTTTAAATCAAACTGTTCCTAATGTGAGTGTCATCATCTCTATAGTTTTTCTATGTTGGATTTCCAACACAGGCTGTACAAACTTGCCCTAAGGAGCATTACTTTTAAAAAAAGGAAGTTGGAAGCCTTTTGGTTAAGAATATAAGTTGAAGAAAATGTGAAGCATAGTATTACCATAAACCCTTTGATCATTAGAGACATTGATCATTTGGAATAAAATCAATAGAGCAGAACATTTCACAGTGTTCTTTTCCCCTGACTATAATGATATTGTTTTAAATACTGTCATTTTGTAAAGCAACATTATAGGGCTTTCAGATTTTAATTTCACTGATGTACTTAACAATCATCTAGCATAATGTGCTGAATTACTATTAATTTTCTGATTATTAATATTATCTGAAATTGTTCCATATTTGGGGAAGCAATGAGATAGTTACTCTTGTTCTGTGATAGATGGCATTTTAGCTTTTAAAAGAAGGCATAACACTATGGGTTTTTAATATTTATTTAATATTTTTTACTCAGATTCTTAAACATGCAAAATGAGTCAAATCATTAACTGTTTGAGACACTATAGTGTATTGAATACATTCCTACTTCATGGTATTATAAGTAGTTTCACAGTTGTATATTGTATTTCTATACCAATATATAAATTAGAATGGGAATTATTCTATACATTCATTTTATTTTATATTGTATTGTTTCTTAAGCATCATAGAGGTATTTGACAATGACAAGAATTAAAAGACTTTAATCTTTGCATGTGCATCTAAATAATTTTTCTAAAGTAAATGAGGTTTTGTTTCTGTTTTTGTTTGCTTGCTCGTGTTTTAATCTCATCAATGGCAATGCTGTAGCAAGAAGCTTAGGCTTCAGTCCTGGATAAGGTTCTTACTAAGAGAAGTTGAACCATCAGTATCACTTCTGTATTCCCAAATTGTTGTTCATTTATGAACGAATGAGGAATCACTGAGATCAAGGTATAATGACATGTAGGATTTCCCATAGTGTATTAACTTCGTAGGACTGCTGTGTCAAAGTACTACAGCCTTGAAACAATAGAAATTTATTTTCTCAAATCCTGGAAGTTAGAAGCCCAAAATCAAACTATGAGTAGGGCCATGCTGTCTCCAAAGCTGTAGGAGAATGCTCCTTGCCGCTTCTAATTTCTAGTAGCCCCAGGCATTCTGTGGCTGTGATGGCATAGCTCCCATTCCTGCTTCTATTTTTGTAAGGCCATCTTCTCTCTAGGTGTGTATCTTCACAGGGTGTTCTCTTCTCTTTTTGTCTAAAATTTCCTCTTTTGTAAGGACCCCAGTCAAATTTGATTAGGAAGCGCCCTAATGACCTCCTCTCAACTTGATCACATCTGCAAACTCTATTTTCAAGTCACAGTCACAGATGCTGAGAGTTATGACTTTGACACATCTTTTGGAGGAACACAACTCAACCTATAACACATTTAACCATACAACACTATTTTTTTTTTTTTTCAAAAACAATACTGATACTTATATTACACAAATTATACTTTGGAAGAAAGTGCTGGACTAGCTAAATCAATGCTTCTCAAGGTATGGTTCACAGATAGGTATCTGTTTTGAAATATTTTACCAATCCACATTGAGATAAATTAAAAAATTGAGAGTCCATATTTTACAAAAAATTTTTTTAATATTTTAAAAAAATCTATCTAAGTAATTTAACTCTCCCTATCTAGTCCCATCACTTCATGGAAAATAGATGGGGCAACACTGGAAACAGTGTCAGACTTTATTTTGGGGGGCTCCAAAATCACTGCAGATGGTGACTGCTGCCATTAAATTAAAAGACGCTTGCTCCTTGGAAGGAAAGTAATGACCAACCTAGATAGCATATTCAAAAGCAGAGACATTACTTTACTGACTAAGATCCATCTAGTCAAGGCTATGGTTTTTCCTGTGGTCATGTATGGATGTGAGAGTTGGACTGTGAAGAAGGCTGAGTGCCAAAGAATTGATGCTTTTGAACTATGGTGTTGGAGAAGACTCTTGTCCCTTGGACTGCAAGGAGATCCAACCGGTCCATTCTGAAGGAGATCAGCCCTGGAATTTCTTTGGAAGGAATGATGCTGAAGCTGAAACTCCAGTACTTTGGCCACCTCATGAGAAGAGTTGACTCATTGGAAAAGACTCTGATGCTGGGAGGGATTGGTGGCAGGAGGAGAAGGGGACGACCCAGGATGAGATGGCTGGATGGCATCACTGACTCAATGGACGTGAGTCTGAGTGAACTTCAGGAGTTGGTGATGGACAGGGAGGCCTGGCGTGCTGCAATTCATGGGGTCGCAAATAGTCAGACACGACTGAGTGACTGAATTGAACTGAATGTTACATAAGGACTTCCCTGTTGTCTCAGACAGTAAAGTGTCTGTCTACAATGTGGTAGATGCAGGTTTGATCCCTGGGTTGGAAAGATCCCCTGGAGAAGGAAATGGCAATCCACTCCAGGACTATTGCCTGGAAAATCCCGTGGACAGAGGAGCCTGGTAGGCTACAGTCCATGGAGTTGCAAAGAGTCTGACACAACTGAGAGACTTCACTCACTTCACTAATGGTACATTACCCATGGCAATCTGATTAAGAAAAGGGGATATTCCTCTAGTTATAAAGTGACTGTCTATAAGCTTATTGCAGAAAGTGTTGGTCAAATTCACAGGAGTAAAACATAAGGTACACAAAATAACTTTGACTGGGATATTTGCACATGGATAAAGAATGTTTTGCAGGACTCATTTCCAGATCCCTTACCCTACTAGAAAAAGAAATTATGAGCTCTCAACTCCTGTCTGCATAATAAGAGAAAGGGCCCAGGGAGCTGGACTTGTTATGATCTAGCCCCAGATTAGTCTTTAAAAATCCTGATTCTTAATAACACTAGCACAGGGTACAGTAGCAGGAAAAGCAATAAGTAGTGGTGATAATGATAATTATATTATTATTGAAGTGAAGTGAAGTTGCTCAGTTTTGTCTGACTCTTTGTGACCCCATGGACTGTAGCCTGCCAGGCTCCTCCATCCATGGGATTTTCCAGGTGAGAATACTGAAATGGGTTGCTATTTCCTTCTCCAGGTGATCTTCCCAACCCAGGGATTGAACCCAGGTCTCCCACAGCGCAGGCATCAGATAATGATTTTCAGTGGGTGATAGAGTAACATGGAATCCTGAGAGTTGTCAGACAGTCATAACCTGATATCCACATGGAGCAGATTTCATATAAAGACAGCCTACAGAGAGTGACAAAAATGAAGACTGTTTGATAGAGAGATAAACAGATGGAAACTTCTCTGATAACTTTCTATTTTTATGGTTTCAGTTTCTTCTTAAGGCTTGTCTGAATTCCTACCCTTGAGGTCCAAGAGATATTCCTCTATTCTAATAATGAAACCACCTCTATTGCTCAGAATGGTTTTGTTACAGGTGCTCAAGCCACTTTGACTAAAATGATATTTTTCATATGTAACCTTGTTCTTAAAACCTCCATTAAGTGATCATGGCTGTCAGTGTAGTTTCTCAGCCTCAGCATTCTTGACCCTTTGGCTAGATCTTTGCTGTGGGAGCTGTTCTGTGTATTGTAGGATATATAGCAGCACTCTTGGCCTCTACCCTCCATGTGCCACAAGTACCTGGAGTTGTGGCAGCTAAAATTCTCCAGATGTTGTCAGACACCCCTACCCCCTGGAACGGGGCAAAAAATGCCCTTGGTTGAGCACCATTGGCCTATAGGATAAGCTTAATGCCAACTAACAGTAGCCATAGGAAGTGCCACTGGGATTGCCTCCTGGCATTTTTTGCTTCAGCTTATTATGCCACAAAATTAAAAGTTCTTTCCTAGGCTAACTCAAAACCATAAAATCATTAACATGGCCATCACAAGCTATATATCAATCTGGTCATGCTGGCTGTCTTCTCTCTGGACAACTTTCTAGGCCTTTCAAAACAATGAGTTCTAAGACCCTCCCTTGAAACTTCTTGTACTTTGATTCCCTACTTTTCTCCTCAGCTTTATATGCTCCTCTGCTTCAAACGTTTCACAGTGTTCAGAATCAGGCTGGGAAAAATCCCCATTTGATCAACACTTCCATAGAGTCCACAGGCACATAGGTAAGCAGCTGGTATAACAACAATACACTGAATCTGTGTTCCAAACCCTCCAAGGCTGTTACAAATGGCTCAAGATCTCTGACAGGTACAATTGTATAATTTTGTGAAGGAAATTTTGCATATTGCCCTAATCAAACTATTGTATTTATCTTCAGCTCAGTCAAAATGGCTAGAGATCTTAGATAAATTTCTCTGGGTGAAATATTTTCTTAAATTCCCTGGCTGAGGTGATAGAACATATGCACTAAAAAGTAAGGTTTATAAAATGTAAAAGTAGAGTCATCCTTCCTGCGCTCAGCAGGTTTCACTCTGAGAAGATGTCAGGACCACCTGGGCAATGCCTCTGGGCTATGCACTAAGTTATTTATCTAACAAATATTTATTGATTTTTTGCTATATTATTGGGTATACAGCATTCTCAGTTCAATTCAGCTCAGTCGCTCAGTTGTGCCCAACTCTTGGTAACCCCATGGACTGCAGCACGCCAGGTTTCTCTGTACATCACCATCTCCTAGAGCCTGCTCAAACTCATGTCCATCAAGTCAGTGATGCCATTCAACCATTTCATCCTCTGTCATCCCCTTCTCCTCCTGCCTTCAATATTTCACAGCATCAGGGGTTTTTTTCCAATGAGTTGATTCTTCGCATCAGGTTATAACCTTTAAAGAGTACCATATACAAAGCTTGTAGTCAAACAAGTAAGATAAGTCCACAAAAATCCACCAGTGGAGCTTGGAAGCCAAGGTGGATATTTTATATAGTATGACCTCAGAGAGTTTTTTGAAAAGGAGACGAGTGAATTGAAACTTAGTGTTAAGAGGGAGGTAATCACATGAAGGTCTGGAGAAAGACCATTTTGATGAAGACAGAGCCACAAGGGCAAAGTCCCTGATCACTCTTAGTGTGGCTGAAGATCAATAAAAAAGGACAAATGTTAAGAAGTGAGCTTGAAGAGGAAGTAAGGAGAAAGAACATCTGAGGAATTGGAAATTTATTCTAATTACAATAAGACTTTGGTTGATTTAAACATGTGGATAATAGGGCCAGAATCATGATTCAAAATCATTAATTTGGTTATGACTGATGGCTCAGAAGTAAAAATGACATAGAGTAAGGTTGCATCTGTGTCCTTTCCTGGCACTGTGGTACCCACTGAAATATTTGAGAAGTTACTGTCATCCAGAAATCTGTTTTCCGTTTTAGGTTCCCTAATCAGTTTTCACTGATTTCTTGATTGCAGAATCAGGATGCCATGTTTACTTTAGCTTTTATGGATAAAACACTAGTAAAGCTATATTTGGAATCCCATATGTATCTGAATGTGTAGGAGTAATGTGGGGGACTGATTGCCTTTTGTATCATAAAATTAAGGAAAAATAGATAAGAACAGTAAATAAGGACTCTTCAGTTGGCAGGGTTTTATAGCCTACTAGTAGCAACTTTGCCCTTTCTTTCTTCAATAAAATAGCCAGTATTAACACTTTGTCAGTGCAAATTAGCCTTTCATTCTATAGCATTATATTTTTATAGGTAAAAAGAATGGGGTAGATACAAATTCTTTATGTCTATTTTTGAACATTTATAATATACAGAAAACTCTCCAGCACTTCAATTCTGGTGAGTATTGCCAGGCTATATATTCAGAAAACTCTTACAGTACAAAATAAATAGAAATACTGGACAGAATACAATGTCTTCTTAATATTCAGCTGAGTGCCTGTGAAAATAAAGGGTTGGGGGAAAAAGGGAGTTCAAAATCAACTGATGTCATCACTGATGCCACAGTTGGTATTTAGCATGAGGAAAAGAGATGAGTTTTGGGCTCCCTCAATTTGGTGAGTTAGAACAGACACAGCATGAATTTCATTAACTCTAAGAACTCTACCATCAGTGAAAAAATTTTTTTCAGAAAAATTAAACATCCCATCAAAAGGGGTTGACAAAGAAACTCCTCTGTTTTGGCCTTTGCTCTGAGTAGAGAACAACTGTTTCCTTTTTAAAACTATAATATTAATTCTGCCCACACATGTGTTTGCAATCTGAATTTTCCAGAAAACACACATACAAAGTATATACAGTACATACTAAGAAATTACCATAAAGCAGTTCCTGGTAGGCAGTGCCCAGAAGCTTATGGTGGAAACTAAGCATCTTTCTTCTCAGGTCTCACCAGATGCCCACAGGGAAAGTCTGCTGAACATGGATTCACAACCCAAATTCATGTCTACTGTATCTCGTTGAATTTCCAGAAGGTAAGATGGTAAGAAGAGCTACAATGACAAAGAGGGATATTATGGGAAAGAAAGGAAAGAAGGAAGTGAAGAAGGAACTTACATCTGGATATCTCATAGTAATATTGATAAAGACAATAAGAAAGCATTTAAGTAGAGACTTTTAAAGAAAAATTTGATAGCTTTTATCAAGATTTAAATTGCATTTGCCCTTTAATGTAACCACTTCATCTAAAAAGAGCTTACCACTCAATTGTCCCTTTCCCTGACTGAACTTTCTTTTCTCTTTGTAGCACTTATCATCACCAAGTATATAATTTAAATATCAATTTGTTTATTACCATTTGAGACCACTAAAAGCTTGACTACATGTGTGTCAGTTTATCAATTCACTTCTGTTTCCAAAGCATATAATATGCTCTCAATAAAAATCTATTAGAGATCAATTGGGAGATTGGGATTGACATATATACACTGCTATATATAAAATGGTGGTGGTTTAGCCATTAAGTCATGTCTGACTCTTGTGACCCCATGGACTATAGCCTGCCAGTCTCCTCTGTCCGTGGGATTCTCCAGGCAAGAACACTGGAGTGGGTTGCCATTTCCTTCTCCAATATATAAAATAGATAACTAATAAGAACCTATTATATAGCACAGAGAACAATGCTCAATATTCTGTAATTATCTGTATGGGAAAATAATCTAAGATACTATGGATACATATAAGTATATACATATAAAAATATCTGTATACATCTATCTATATATAAAACAGAACCATAAAAATATGCTCATAAATATGATTTATAAACTGATACCTAATGTAATATTTGTAATACATACATCATATTTTGTATACCATAAGTGATATTGTAAATACTTTTTAACCTAGAATTTTATGCTATAGCAAAATTTAGAAATAAATCACTTGTCCACTAGTAGGAATTAGAGCATTATGCTCAGGCTATTTTGCATCTATATAGCAAGATCTATGCATCTGGATTTAGAAAAGGGAAAAGAACCAGAGATCAAATTGCCAATACCCGCTGGATCTTGGAAAAAGTAAGAGAGTTGCAGAAAAACATCTATTTCTGCTTTATTGACTATGCCAAAGCCTTTGACTGTGTGGATCACAATAAACTGTGGAAAATTCTGAAAAGAGATGGGAATACCAGACCACCTGATCTGCCTCTTGAGAAACCTATATGCAGGTCAGGAAGCAACAGTTAGAACTGGATATGGAACAACAGACTGGTTCCAAATAGGAAAAGTGGTACATCAAGGCTGTATCTTGTCACCCTGCTTATTTAACTTCTATGCAGAGTACATCATGAGAAACGCTGGGCTGGAGGAAGCACAAGCTGGAATCAAGATTGCTGGGAGAAATACCAATAACATCAGATATGCAGATGACACTACCCTTATGGCAGAAAGTGAAGAGGAACTAAAAAGCCTCTTGATGAAAGTGAAAGAGGAGAGTGAAAAAGTTGGCTTAAAGCTCAACATTCAGAAAACTAAAATCATGGCATCCTGTCCCATCACTTCATGGGAAATAGATGGGGAACAGTAGAAACAGTGTCAGACTTTATTTTGGGGGGCTCCAAAATCACTGCAGATGGTGACTGCAGTCATGAAATTAAAAGACTCTTACTCCTTGGGAGGAAAATTATGACCAACCTAGACAGCATATTGAAAAGCAGAGACATTACGTTGCCAACAAATGTCTGTCTAGTCAAGGCTATGGTTTTTCCAGTGGTCATGTAAGGATGTGAGAGTTGGACTGTGAAGAAAGCTGAGTGCCAAAGAATTGATGCATTTGAACTGTGGTGTTGGAGAAAACTCTTGAGGGTCCCTTGGACTACAAGGAGATCCAACCAGTCCATCCTGAAGGAGATCAGTCCTGGGTATTCATTGGAAGGACTGATGCTAAAGCTGAAACTCCAGTACTTTGGCCACCTCATGAGAAGAGTTGACTCATTCGAAAGACTGATGCTGGGAGGAATTGGGGGCAGGAGGAGAAGAGGACGACAGAGGATGAGATGGCTGGATGGCATCACCGACTCGATGGACATGAGTGAGTAAACTCTGGGAGTTGGTGATGGACAGGGAGGCCTGGCGTGTTGCGATTCATGGGGTTGCAGAGTGAGACACAACTGAGAGACTGAACTGAACTGAATCATTTTTTGGTGTACAATTCAATATTCTTAATACATTTATGTTCTGGGGGATCAATCTCCATAAATCTGGTATGGATCAGAAATTTCTGAGTATCTCCTATTATCAGAATATTCCAGTTTTCAAAAATTCTCTGGCTTAAATCTACACCATTCTCTTCCCCAACGTTTTGTTCACACTGGTGCTGAGACTCTAGAATTCCAGTTCTAAACCCTTACTATCAGCTCTGAAAACAATGCATGGGCTTGGCTTTGAGGTCTTAATTGAGAAATCTTTCTCTTAAAGCCTTGAACACTCTCAGGTGCAAAATAGCAAAATTATTCATCATGCCCTCCCAATAAACATTATCTTCATTTAAGTGATTAGTGCTGTGGTTGGCTACTTTTTAGACAAATCCTGACACTTTGATCTAACTTGTAATATCTTTATCAAGCCCTCTGTATAATCATTTTCAGCTTTCTTGTAATACCTTCCCAGCAGCCCTCCATATAATCGCTTTCCCTTTTCTTCTTATAGAAAGATAATGTTACAAAAAAGCAAAGAAAAAGAGGTCTCCATCCCTTTAATCTGGAGAAGGAAGTGGCAACACACTCCAGTATTCTTGCCTGGAGAATCCCAGGGACGGCGGAGCCTGGTGGGCTGCCATCTATGGGGTCGCACAGAGTTGGACACGAATAAGCGACTTAGTAGTAGTAGTAGTATCCCTTTAATCTATGTATATCTTATGTGTAACCCTGTGCTGTATTGCTCAAAATGAAAATGCATGACTAAACTATTATTTTGGCCTATTCTCATAGCCTGTCTTTATTAACAAATTAAGTGTCCAAATATGTATTGAATGTCTATAACATGCCAGACCCTGTGCTATGTGCTAAGGATACGGCAGTGAATAAAATAGACCACAGCTCCACCATCAAGGAGTTGACATCGGGGACTCTGAATATTGTCTCCCTCTCAATCTCACCATAAGGCAGTTTCCAGGAATGACTACCTTTCTACCTCTTAGGATTCCTGCGCTAGCTGTGCTCCCTGAATTTTCTTAAAGGGTAAATATTCAATAGTATGGTCTTCTGTTAAAAATAGGCATTCTTGCCGGGGTCCAGCCCCGGTGGATCCAGGGAATTCGAAGGGTGGACGGCGTTGGCGTGGAAAGACTTGTTTGTTTATTAATGTAAGATTAGATTAAGAAACTATAGTGTAATAAGAAGATTAAGTGGAGGAAGAGGGCTGAATAGCTTGGTTTACGCGGAAGGCCAATAAAATTTCAGACAAGGAATTTGCACCATCTACGTTGGGCCACCGGCGCCCGCTTGAATATCTAAGGGTGCCTCGCCTTAAGCTCCCTTTCGTGCGGGTCTTAACAGCCAGGGCAAGTAAGTAGACCTGGCGAGCCTCCGCGCCCCAGATGGAGATTCAGCCTGAAGTTAAAGTAAAGAGCAGAGAGAGGGAAGGGGAGAGAAGAAGAGAAAGAGAGAGAGAGACATGGGGGGAGCCAGAGTCCCAAGAAACCAGGCCGAGAGACTAGTTCGAGAAACTGGTCCAATCCTTTATTGTTCAGAAGGCCTTTTATACTTTTGATAAAACATGGAGATCAATGGGTAACACAGAATTATGTAGCGTTCGCAGCCCAGACTCTTTCTATACATCATTTTGTATACAAAAGGTCTCAGGTGATTTACATTATCTTCTGGCCAAGAGGCTTGTTAACACTTTTTAGCTCTCTTCCTTAATGGATGTTAATTTTGTTTCCCCTGAAGTGTTTTTCTTTAATCTGCATCTCCTTAAGGCATTAAAGTTACATCTCTATAGAACAAAGGTACAGTGGGATATAACAAAGAAGGTGCTTAACTCGAAGATCTAATGTTGCTAATACCAGGTCTACTACTTGTTTTTCTATATACCAACTATATCTAAAAATAAAGGATATGAAAATTTGGCAGCAAGCATTGACTCAACAAATGAAACTCTTAATCAGTCCTATTCTAAAGATTTTGACTCTTCGGAAGCCCCTACATTCCTAGGATGTTTTAAGCTTCCTGTGCCTCCTGCGGTCAGGAGGCCTCAAACAATCACACTCGCAGAGTCCTGCAGGCAGGCTAGAAAGCCATCGGAGGGGTTTTTTGGATTGAAACGCTCTTTCAAATGCAGAAGACTAAAGCCCTGAATTGACTTTTTCCAGAAAATGTCAGAAGAGTGGAAAAGCAGAGCACAAAAGCCGGCAGATTTTTGTTGGGGTACATGCTTAGGAATTTCCAGAGGGGTCCCTGAAGTCTGAGCACGCCTTGCGTATGTCAGCTTCCTTCCTCATGACCTTGTCACGGGCGGGATTCCTCACACTGGCTTCCGGCACATTCTCTTTCTCTTATACATGTCTTTTTTTCTTTCTAATTGAGGTAAAATAAACAGAACATAAAATTTGCCATCTTAACCATTTTTAAGCGTACAGTTCAATAGTGTTAAATACATTCACATTTTTTTATGTAATCAATCTCCACACATCTTTTCACCCGGAAAAACTATATCCATGTTTAATGGATATATATTTATACCTCATAATTTTTGCCTCACCACAGCCTTTGGTAACTACTTTCTCTATCCATAAATTTGACTACTCTAGGTAGTTCATATTTGTGGCCTCAGTATCTATTTTGTGACAGGCTTATTTCACTTGGCATAATATCTTTAAGGTTCATTCATGCTGTAGTATGAATCAAAATTTTATTCTTTCTTAATGCTGAATAACATTATATGTATTAACACATTTTGTTTACCTATACATCCATAGGACACTTGAGTGGTTTTTACCTCTTGGCTGTTATAAATAATGATGCTATTAACATGGATGTTCAAATATCTGCTTGAGATCCTTCTTTCAGTTTATTGGTTATAGACCCAAAAGTGGATTTTCTAGATTATAGGGTAATACACTTATCCTTTATTTTCATATAAGCTCAATTTCCATCCTTTTACCGTTTCTATCAAGGTTTAAATGCAATACTTTCCTGAGAAAGACCTTTCTGCCCATCTAAAAGACTCTGATGCTGGGAGGGATTGGGGGCAGGAGGAAAAGGGGACGACAGAGGATGAGATGGCTGGATGGCATCACCGACTCGATGGATGTTAGTTTGAGTGAACTCTGGGAGTGGGTGATTGACAGGGAGGCCTGGTGTACTGCTATTCATGGGGTTGCAAAGAGTCAGACACGACTGAGCAACTGAACTGAACTGAACTGAACTATAGAATAGTTACCTAATCACTTTAAGACTTCCCTAGTGGCTCAGAGGATAAACCATCTGCCTACAATGCAGGAGACCTGGGTTCAATCCCTGGGTTGGGAAGATCCCCTGGAGAAGGAAATGGCAACCCACTCCAGTATTCTTGCCTGGAGAATCCCATGGACGGAGGATCCTGGTAGGCTACAGTCCATGGGGCCGCAAAGAGTCAGACATGACTGAGTGACTTCACTCACTCTCTTTAACAGTATCTTATTTTATTGACTACACCAAATTCTTTGACGGTGTGAATCACAATAAACTGTGGAAAAGCCTTAAGAGATGGCAATACCAGACCACCTGACCTGCCTTCTGAGAAATCTGTAGGCAGGTCAAGAAGTAACAGTTAGAACTGGACATGGAACAACAGACTGGTTCCAAATCGGGAAAGGAGTACATCAAGGCTGCATATTGCCACCCTGATTATTTAATGTATATGCAGAGTACATCATGTGAAATGCCAGGCTGGATGAAACACAGCTGGAATCAAGATTGCTGGGGGAAATATCAATAACCTCAAATATGCAAATGACACCATCCTTATGGCAGAAAGCAAAGGATGAACTAAAGTGCCTCTTGATGAAAGTGAAAGAGGAGAGTGAAAAAATTGGCTTAAAACTCAACAGTCAGAAAACTGAGATCATGGAATCGGGTCCCATCACTTCATGGCAAATAAATGGGGAAACAGTAGAAACAGTGACAGACTTTATTTTCTTGGGCTCCAAAATCACTGTGGGTGTTGATTGCAGCCATGTAATTAAAAGACGCTTGTCTTTGAAGAAAAGTTATTACCAATCTAGACAGCATTTTAAAAAGCAGAGACATTACTTTGCCAACAAAGGTCCGTCTAGTCAAGGCTATGGTTTTTCCTGTGGTCATGTATGGATGTGAGAGTTGGACTGTGAAGAAAGCTGAGTGCTGAAGAGTTGATGTTTTTGAACTGTGGTGTTGGAGAAGACTCTTGAGAGTCCCTTGGACTGCAAGGAGATCCAACCAGATGATCTTAAAGGAAATCAGTCCTGACTGTTCTTTGGAAGGACTGATGTTGAACCTGAAACCAATACTTTGCCCACCCGATGCAAAGAACTGACTCATTGGAAAAGACCCTAATGCTGGGAAAGATTGAAGGGAATGACAAAGGATGAGATTGTTGGATAGCATCACCAACTCGATGGACATGAATTTGAGCAAGCTTCAGCAGTTGGTGATAGACAGGGAAGCCTAGCATGCTACAGTCCATGGGGTCACAAATAGTCAGACATGAGTGAATGACTGAACTGATATGTGCTCAGTCACTGAGTTGTGTCTCTGCAGCCCCATGGACCATAGTCCACCAGATTCCTACGTCCATGGAATTTTCCAGGCAAGAATACTGGAGCAGCCTGTCATTTCTTCCTGCAGGGCATCTTCCCAACCCAGGGACTGAACCTATGCCTCCTGCATTTGCAGGCAGATTCTTTACCACTGATGTCACCTAGGAAGTCCCAGTTATCTACATAGCACTGACCATTATCAGAACTTTATTTTTGTGTGCACTTTCAGATGTAAAAATTTTATTTAAAATTTAATGTTAAATTTATATTTAAATTTGAATTTAAATTCTCATTACAATTTAAGGTCCATCAGGATGATGTCTTTTTTATTTCACTGCTATCTCCCCAGTGCCAGAGCTTTCAAAAAGTATTTATTGAATTTCATAAGTTATAAAGTAAGAAGGAGTAAATAAAGGGGTAAAAAAAATCTGGACAATCTTATGAACCCTTCAATTTGTTTGTACAGAAATAGCTTTGGGATTTCCGGTTTTAAGTGTAAAGGTGTAATATTCATTTTACAATTCCCACAAAATTAAACTCAAGATGTAGAAAAATAAAGGCAGCAGCAGTCAAAGTAATGGGTCATGTCCACTTTTAAATTATTGAATGTGTCCACCCAGTGATGGTTTTTATCCCTGTCTATAGTTAGAAAATACATAGAGTGTTACAGTGGAGTAGAAATGGTTTAAATTGTTGAGCTAAATGCTGGTTTTTGTCTCTGTGATTCCTCATTTTATCAAAATGACACAATATAAAGTTTAGAGCATATAATGGCATGAGAGGGAGAAAGTCTTCCAAATAACCTGGCAGGCATATCTTTCAATTTAATTCACCTGTCAGCCCAGGCAATAGTGACTGAACCCATTACTGGCAGTCCTGTCCCACAGTTACTTTCAGACTTACTCCCTTCCTGGCTACATAGAGCAAGTCACCAAATCACTCTCCATTCTGTCTCTGTGACACTCTTTTTGAGATTCAGAGTAAAACTCTTGATCAGAACAAAGTGCTATGTCACATTTCTCCCCTTGTGATGAGGAGAGGTATTTAATCTTTACAGCATTGAAAAATAATCTTTTTAGTTCCAATAGTTTATCAATTTTATTATAAATGAGAGGCAATCTACCTATGCCTGTATCATTCATCACAATGAAATAATCATCTCATTTATTTTACTACACAGGAGAAAAAGAAATAAAGCAGAGAAGAAAGCATAAAGAGGATGAGAACATTACAGAGAAAAGCAATGGTATTTGTGAACCAGGCAATCTCTCTTCTCCAGGTCAGAGGCTGGATTTACTGTTTCTCATTGTCTGCCATAGCACTTGCCATGGTGCTATATGTAGAAGCCCCGCTCATTAAATATGTGAGTGAGGAACATATCCAAGGATAGATGAGAGAAAAATGGACTTGGATGTTAAAAGATAATTTTCAAAAAAAAGAGATAAAGTCATGACTCTCATGAAGATATAAAAATGATCACATATTAAAGATTTTATGTAGCTCATTAATGAGGAAACCAGTGAGGTGTTACAACCAATTCAAAGGGGAATCCAAGGACAGACACCTTTATAGATAGGAATGTGAAAAAGACTGTATGAATGAAGGCAAAACTGTTATCTCCTGGGGTGAAAGAGGTCTTCTTCTATCTGCTGGGATTAATTTGTCCTTTATGGACAATAATTTTTTGCATTGCTATCAGGTGTCTATGAATTCAGAGCTATAAGATAGCTGACAAAGAATTAATCTCAAAAATATACAAGCAGCTCCTGCAGCTCAATTAGAGAAAAATAAATGACCGAATCAAAAAATGGGCCAAAGAAGACTACAGATGTCTAACAAACACATGAAAAAGATACTCAACATCGCTCATTATCAGTTCAGTTCAGTCGCTCAGACGTGTCCGACTCTTTGCGATCCCATGAATCACAGCATGCTAGGCCTCCATGTCCATCACCAACTCCCAGAGTTCACTCAGAATCACATCCATCAAGTCAGTGATGCCATCCAGCCATCTCATCCTCTGTCGTCCTCTTCTCCTCCTGCCCCCAATCCCTCCCAACATCAAAGTCTTTTCCAATCAGTCAACTCTTCTCATGAGGTGGCCAAAGTACTGGAGTTTCAGCTTTAGCATCATTCCTTCCAAAGAAATCCCAGGGTTGATCTCCTTCAGAATGGACTGGTTGGGTCTCCTTGCAGTCCAAGGCACTCTCAGGAGCCTTCTCCAACACCACAGTTCAAAAGCATCAATTCTTCGGCCCTCTGCCTTCTTCACAGTCCAACTCTCACATCCATACATGACTACTGGAAAAACCATAGCCTTGACTAGATGTAACATAGTCGGCAAAGTAATGTCTCTGCTTTTGAATATGCTATCTAGGTTGGTCATAACTTTTCTTTCAAGGAGTAAGTGTCGTTTAATTTCATTGTTGCAGTCACCATCTGCAGTGATTTTGGAGCCCAGAAAAAATAAAGTCTGACACTGTTTCCAATGTTTCCCCATCTATTTCCTGTGAAGTGATGGGACCGGATGCCATGATCCTCGTTTTCTGAATGTTGATCTTTAAGCCAACTTTTTCACTCTCCTCTTTCACTTTCATCAAGAGGCTTTTTAGTTCCTCTTCACTTTCTGCCATAAGGGTGGTGTCATTTGCATATCTGAGGTTATTGATATTTCTCTCAGCAATCTTGATTCCAGCTTGTGCTTCCTCCAGCCCAGCGTTTCTCATGATGTACTCTGCATAGAAGTTAAATAAGCAGGGTGACAAGATACAGCCTTGATGTACCCCTTTTCCTATTTGGAACCAGTCTGTTGTTCCATGTCCAATTCTAACTGTTGCTTCCTGACTTTCATACAGGTTTCCCAAGATGCAGATCAGGTGGTCTGGTATTCCCATCACTCTCAGAATCTTCCACAGTTTATTGTGATCCACACAGTCAAAGGCTTTGGCATAGTCAGTAAAGAAGAAATAGATGTTTTTCTGCAACTATCTTGCTTTTTCCATGATCCAGCAGATGTTGGCAATTTGATCTCTATTTCCTCTGCCTTTTCTAAAACCAGCTTGGACATCAGGGAGTTCATGGTTCATGTATTGCTGAGGCCTGGCTTGGAGAATTTTGAGGATTGCTTTACTAGCATGTGAGATGAGTGCAATTGTGCGATAGTTTGAGCATTCTTTGGCGTTGCCTTTCTTTGGGATTGGAATGAAAACTGAACTTTTCCAGTCCTGTGGCCACTGCTGAGTTTTCCAAACTTGCTGGCATATTGAGTGCAGCACTTTCACAACATCATCTTTCAGGATTTGATATAGCTCAACTGGAATTCCATCACCTCCACTAGCTTTGTTCATAGTGATGCTTTCTAAGGCCCACTTGACTTCACATTCCAGGATATCTGGCTCTAGATGAGTGATCACACCATCATGATTATCTGGGTCGTGAAGATGTTTTTTGTACAGTTCTGTTTATTCTTGCCACCTCTTCTTGTCTTCTGCTTCTGTTAGGTCCATACCATTTTTATCCTTTATTGAGCCCATCTTTGCATGAAATGTTCCCTTGGTGTCTCTAATTTTCTTGAAGAGATCTCTAGTCTTTTCTATTCTGTTCTTTTCCTCTATTTCTTTGCATTGATCGCTTAGGAAGGCTTTCTTATCTCTTCTTGCTATTCTTTGGAACTCTGCATTCAGATACTTATGTCTTTCTTTTTTCCTTTGCTATTCGCTTCTCTTCTTTTCATAGCTATTTTTAAGCCCTCCCCAGACAGCCATTTTGCTTTTTTGCATTTCTTTTCCATGAGGATGGTCTTGATCCCTGTCTCCTGTACAATGTCACGAATCTCAGTCCATAGTTCATCAGGCACTGTATCAGTCAGACCTAGGCCCTTAACCCTATTTCTCACTTCCACTGTATAATCATAAGGGATTTGATTTAGGTCATACCTGAATGGTCTAGTGGTTTTCCTTACTTTCTTCAATTTAAGTCTGAATTTGGCCATAAGGAGTTCATGATCTGAGCCATAGTCAGCTCCTGGTCTTATTTTTGTTGACTGTATAGAGCTTCTCCATCTTTGGCTGCAAAGAATATAATCAATCTGGTTTCAGTGTTGACCATCTGGTTATGTCCATGTGTAGAGTCTTCTCTTGTGTTGTTGGAAGAGGGTGTTTACTATGACCAGTGCATTTTTTTGGAAAAACTCTATTAGTCTTTGCCCTGCTTCATTCCGCATTCCAAGGCCAAATGTGCCTGTTACTCCAGGTGTTTCTTGACTTCCTACTTTTGCATTCCAGTCCCCTATAATGAAAGGGACAATTTTTTAGGGTGCTAGTTCTAAAAGGTCTTGTAGGTCTTCATAAAACAGTTCAACTTCAGCTTCTTCAGTGTTACTGGTTGGGGCATAGACTTGGATTACCGTGATATTGAATGGTTTGCCTTGGAGACGAACAGAGATCATTCAGTCGTTTTTGAGATTGCATCCAAGTACTGCATTTCGGACTCTTTTGTTGACCATGATGGCTACTCCATTTCTTCTGAGGGATTCTTGCCCACAGTAGTAGATATAATGGTCATCTGAGTTAAATTCACCCATTCCAGTCCATTTTAGTTCGCTGATTCCTAGAATGTCGATGTTCACTCTTGCCATCTCTTGTTTGACCACTTCCAATATGCCTTGATTCATGGACCTAACATTCCAGGTTCCTATGCAATATTGCTCTTTACAGCATCAGACCTTGCTTCTATCACCAGAAATGCAAACCAAAACCACAATGAGGTACCATCTCATGCTGGTCAGGATGGCTGCCATCAAAAAGTCTACAAACAATAAATGCTGGAGAGGGTGTGGAGAAAAGGGAAACCTCTTACACTGTTAGTGGGAATGCAAACTAGTACAGCCACTATGGAGAACAGTGTGGAGACTCCTTAAAAAACTGGAAATAGTACTGCCATATGACCCAGCAATCGCACTGCTGGACATACACACTGAGTAACCCAGAATTGAAAGAGACAGAGACACGTGTACCCCAATGTTCATCACAGCACAGTTTACAATAGCCAGGACATGGAAGCAGCCTAGATGTTCACTGGCAGACAAATGGATAAGAAAGCTGTGGTGCGTATACACAATGGAATATTACTCAGCTATTTAAAAGAATTAATTTGAATCAGTTCTAATGAGGTGGATGAATCTGGAGCCTACTATACAGAGTGAAGTAAGTAAAAAAGAAAAACACAAATACAATATATTAACACATATATATGGTATTTAGAATGATGGTAACAGTGACACTATGTGTGAGACAGCAAACCAGACACAGATTTGAAGAACAGACTTTTGGACTCTGTGGGAAAAGGAGAAGGTGGGATGACTTGAGAGAATAGCATTGAATAATGCATATTATCATATGTGAAACAATAGAATGGGAAAGACTAGAGATCTCTTCAAGAAAATTAGAGACACCAAGGGAACATTTCATGCAAAGATGGGCACAATAAAGGACAGAAATGATAGGGACCTAACAGAAGCAGAAGCTATTAAGAAGAGGTAGCAAGAATACACAGAAGAACTGTACAAAAAAAAAAAAAAAAAAAAGACTTCGTAACCCAGAAAATGATGATGGGGTGATCACTCACCAAGAGCCAGATATCCTGGAATGTGAAGTCAAGTGGGCCTTAGGAAGCATCACCATGAACAAAGCTAGTGGAGGTGATGGAATTCAAGTTGAGCTATTTCAAATCCTGAAAGATGATGCTGTGAAAGAGCTGCACTCAGTATGCCAGTAAGTTTGGAAAACTCAGCAGTGGCCACAGGACTGGAAAAGTTCAGTTTTCATTCCAATCCCAAAGAAAGGCAAGCCAAAGAATGCTCATACTACCGCACAATTGCACTCATCTCACACGCTAGTAAAGTAATGCTCAAAATTCTCCAAGCCAGGCTTCAGCTTCCAGATGTTCAAGCTGGTTTTAAAAAAGGCAGAGGAACCAGAGATCAGAACTGCCATCATCTGCTGGATCATGGAATAAGCAAGATAGTTCCAGAAAAACATCTATTTCTGCTTTATTGACTATGCCAAATGGGAAAAGGAGTACATCAAGGCTGTATATTGTCACCTTACTTATTTAACTTCTATGCAGAGTACATCATGAGAAATGCTGGGCTGGAGGAAGCACAAGCTGAAATCAAGATTGCCAGGAGAAATATCAATCACCTCAGATATGCAGATGACACCACCCTTATGGCAGAAAGTTAAGAAGTAAAAACCCTCTTGATGAACGTAAAAGAGGAGAGTGAAAAAGTTGACTTAAAGCTCAACATCCAGAAAACGTAGATCATGGCATCTGGTCCCATCACTTCATGGCAAATAGATGGGGAAACAGTGGACACAGTGGCTGACTTTATTTTTCTGGGCTCCAAAATCACTGCAGATGGTGATTGCAGCCATGAAATTGAAAGACACTTACTCCTTGGAAGGAAAGTTATGACCAACCTAGACAGCATATTACATAGCAGAGACATTACTTTGCCAAAAAAGGTCCATCTAGTCAAGGCTATGCTTTTTCCAGTGGTCATGTATGGATGTGAGAGTTGGACTATAAAGAAAGCTGAGTGCCGAAGAATTGATGCATTTGAACTGTGGTGTTGGAGAAGACTCTTGAGAGTTCCTTGGACTGCAAGGAGATCCAACCAGTCCATCCTAAAGGAGTTCAGTCCTGGGTGTTCTTTGGAAGGACTGATGTTGAAGCTGAAACTCCAATTTTTTGGCCACCTGATGTGAAGAACTGACTCCTTTGACAAGACCCTGATGCTGGGAAAGATTGAGGGCAGGAAGAGAAGGGGATGCCAGAGGATGAGATGGTTCGATGGCATCACCGACTCAATGGACATGGGTTTGGGGGGTCCCTGGGAGTTGATGATGGACAGGAAGGCCTGGCGTGCTGCACTTCATGTGGCCACAAAGAGTTGGACACAACTGAGAGACTGAACTGCACTGAAATATATTGCCAGTCCAGGTTCGATGCATGAGACACGTGCTCAGGGCTGGTGCACTGGGATGACCCAAAGGGATGGGATGGGGAGGGAGGTGGAAGGGGGGTTTAGGATGGGGAACACATGTGCACCCATGGCTGATTCATGTCAGTGTGTGGCAAAAACCACTACAATATTGTAAAGTAATTAGCCTCCAATTAAAGTAAATACATTTTAAAAAAATTTTAAAAAGAAAGGGAAAAAAATAACAGCTACCATATAATTAAAATCAAATAATCCAGAAGTCATACTATAGACATGCACAAAATTTTTCCCTACATAGATAAATCTTTATATGGATTCTCTACATTTGGAACTACCTACTTCTTACTCGGTTCTTCCAACTTCCTCAGAAATGTGATCACCACCAGGAAACTCTGTGCCCATGGACAACTGTCAGATAAGGTCTCATGATTATCTGAGGCAAAACTACCAGAGAAATATGCAACTTAATAAAATTTTTGAAAGAGAAAATATAAGCAAAATTCATACATTTTATGGCCTGATTTTAGATAATAGATGTTTTATACAGACAGCTCTAACTTGCATTCTCAATTCCTAACACATTAAATGTTAATTATATATATTTACAGAGTATCTTCTTTAACAGATGAGGAAACAGAAGCTTGGAAAAATTAAGAAAGAGGCCTAAGTTACACATTATTCGGTGGTAAAATCAGTTCTCTTGGCTGCAGAAATTACTTTTACTTCTTTCATATTGAAAGACGTGTGTGAGCACTGTTTGAAGTTCCACACTCGTGTTTAGCCATGGCAGTTGTCACTGTGTAGGTGATCCAGGAATAGACAAATACTCATTTTGCACCTCACTTTGACTGGAAGTTTTCCTCAAGGAGGGTGAAGTCAAGCACGTACTAAGAGAAACGATGACGTCAGGCTTTATGAAATGCTGAGACAGGATTCTTGCCAGTATTACTAAAGATAACTCATGCCAAGTGCTTAGTACAGTGCTTGGCACATAGTGAAAACTCAGTGTTAGTTAATACAGTGAAATTGCAACTATTCTTAGTATTAAAAATACATAGCAAGAAAGATCTTTATGCTGAAAAAGTTTCTACAAGGTTTTCAATGTTTGTGACTCCTGTATGCCACTTTCAGGATGTAAGGAAGGTGGTGGGCTGTACTACATCTTAGCTTTGTCCTAGTTTAGCAATGCCCATATCTTATACTCTGTGGCTTTCCTGCATATTTTTTACAGATGGAAATTTATAGGTGGTTGACTGATTGCTTGCAAAGGAGGTGTGTGGATGTCCCCGGAAACAAGTTAGTATTCCACAGAGAGGATGTGGAAGTCAGCCAGAAGTCAGATGTTCTCCATGACATTCTTCTTTCCCAACAAGCAAATAAGGTCTTCCTTCAATCACCTTATCAGAACATGGACCAAAAGCAATAATTGGGACACACACAATCATGGCCATTGTGTAACTGAAGCATACATTCAGATCAACCATTCTGCCAAAGAATTTCTATGCTGATTGCTATAAATGATACTGAACTTCATTTTCTTAAAAGAGAACTATGAGCTGCCAGAGGCACAATCCATCTGTAGTATCTAGTAAAAAAAAAAATATATATATATATATATATATATATATATATATATACATACACACACACATCTACTTTTAACTAGATATAATTAGTACCCCAATGACCAGAGCTATTGAAATCAGTTGGTCCAGATTTTCTGTCCAGTCTACAAAATGTGCTTTTATCCAACAAGGAGATTTTTATATTACAATGAAAATAAAGGGGAAGAAAAAAGTAATCTTTCAAATGTAGTTTTTGTGTGCGCATGTAGTTAAAATATAAAGGAACAAAGGAACCTGTTTTGCTGTTAGGTTTTTCTCCCCCTCATCATTTTTTTTTTCTTTTTAATAAAATGTTATTGAGATTTTGAAGTCATGCTGAAATCAGGTCCACTGAGGGATGAAATTCATCGCTTCCTTTGCTTCAGTTCTGTAGTAAATAGCAGATAATTTTGTTAGTTCTTTAGACTAGTAATTGACACAGTCAAGAACAAAACTACTATTTATCTGCTTTACAAAATTCCTAGCTTTGTTATGGTGGAAATACAATCTCTCTATCCTTGGGTCATCCTATTTCAAATTTTGCTAGATTTATTCATGATTTTGCTTCCTGTTTTGAAAAGTCATTTTCATGATACTCTTTGAGACTATCATTTTTCCAGACTCTATTATCTCCATAAATTGAAATTCATTTCATTTTAGATAGAGTGATTGTTCTCTTACTGAGAAAATTCCCAATATTCATTTTTCTTAATCCCATTAATATTTATTGCACAATTACACTGAATTAGATACAATAAAATATGCAGAGTATATTCTCACTAATCCTGAGAGACTTGCATCTTAAAAGTAAAAAGATAAATAATTCTCTTCTTATTTGATATATTTTCCAAGGGATTATGAAAATATTTTTGCAGAACAAGCTATATTTAGAAACAAATAGAAATGATTTAAAAGGAGAAAGAAGAAAAAAAATCACTCAGGACAGATAAGGCCTTTCTCAACATAAAACATGATCTCATTCATCTAAGGACAAATTAGTTGCAATAGATAAGATGAGGGAAATGGTTTTCAAGATACAAGCAAAGGACACAGGGCATCTTATCACCCTGTGGATCTAGAAAGATCAAGCAGTCTTTTTCCAATACCACATATATCACCCATGTGGAACTGGTGGGTGATGAGAGGAGAGAGATGACCATAAAAGGAAGAAAACGTTGTGCAACTAACAGAAAGTTGAAGAATCAAAAGCAAAAGCAGGCTACTAGGGCAGCAAATAATTCTTTAAAAAGAGAAATGATTTTGCATGAAAAAATCATTCACAGTTATAGAGTCACTGGGCCAAGAACAATGAAGGCACCCTATATCTTAATTTAAATATGCCATATGCCCACTCCAGTATTTTTGCTTGGAGAATCCCATGGAGGGAGGAGTCTGGTAGGCTACAATCCACGGGGTCGCAAATAGTCAGACACGACTGAGTGACTTCACTTTCACTTTTCACTTTATGCCAAGAACTCCACATAGAACACAATGCTTTATCTAATCATCTTATTTGTTTCCAGTATCCACTTCTTAAAACAAATCAATTTTAGTTTTTCCTGGGGGTGGGAGTTTGCATGGAGATGAAGTAAAGATAAGTATACTTTTTTATCATTATGATAAACTCAGTAATTAAACTTAAGTAAAGCTCATTAGCCACCAAGCGAGAAAAAATATATCTCCAAAAACGTAAAATTTCCTTTAGACACATTTTAGAACCAAAGGACATATTTTCATTACAAGTTAATCTGCTTTATCAAGTTAATAGAAATGCTCTTATGTTGCATTGGTTGTGAAAATGCCATAAGATATTTTAAAAAGGTACTCTTCATTTCAAATCACCCAAATATAAAAATTATTAAAGACACAAAATAAAAAGTGAATTTTTTGTATTCTTAGAACAAATATTTTTTATTGCTGATTTCCTTGATATACAATAAAATAATAAGATAGTAAGCAATTTATTTTTCACTTTATCAAAGTAAAATTGATTTAAATAATTGATAAATTGTACAAATATATCTTCTTTGTAAACACTGTCCCAATCAATATACACTGGGAGGATTTCTGCCCTCTCACAAAGTCCCCTTATATATTTTCAATCAAAATAACTCCCATTTCCCTCTCCAAGCAATCACTGATCTGATTTCCATCATTATAAATCAATTTTGTTTGTTTTGTAGTTCATATAATGGAATTTGGGCCTTGCCTGATGGTTCAGATGGTAAAGAATCTGCCTGCAGTGCAGGAGACCTGGGTTCAATCCCGGGGTTGGGAAGATCCCCTGGAGAAGGGAATGGCTACCCACACCAGTATTCTTGCCTGCAGAATCCCATGGATAGAGAGGAGCCTGGGAGGTTACAGTCCTTAGGACTGTAAAGAATCAGACATGCCTGAATCAACTTAGACACATGCCAACATGCATAAAGGAATTTACAGTAGGTAATCTATTATATCTGGCTACTTTCACTGAGTAACTTTGTGTTCTTCCATATTTTTTGTCTATATTGGTATTGATGTCTTTTCCCAGCTAAGTAATGCTACACGGCATGAATATACTATAGTTTACTTACTTGTTGATTGAAGTATTTTAGTTTTAATGCCTGTGAACATTTGCATACATGTCGTTTTGTTGATATATATTTCTGTTCTCTTGAGTAAATAGTAAATAAGTAAGTAGAAGTGTAATTTCTTTTTCATATGGTAACTATAACCTGAATTTTTAGGCCACTGTCAATCTTGCCAAAGTATTTGTACAATTTACACTCTCTCCCAGAAATGCATAAGTTCCAGTAACTTCTCATCCATGCCAACACTTGACACTGTCCACATTTTAAATTTTAGCCATCTGATGAGCATGTAGAAAGTATCTCACTGTGGTTTTAATTTACTAAATATATTGAGAATAATACATGTGCTTATTTATCATTCATACATTTTCTTTTGTGAAATATGTTTTAGTCTCAAAATATTTGTTGTATAATTTGTCTTATTTTTGAAATTTCAAAGTACTTTCCATATCTGGAAACAAAGCTACAGATAAATGTATTTTTAAAAAAATCTCTCTAATAAAACAGTTTCTTATGAGTTTCATAATGATTTTTGTTGAAGAACTAAAATGTTTAGTTTTGATGGACTTTAATTATATTTTTTGTTTATGTTACATTTTCTCTTTTGTTTAGCTTTTTTTCCCTTTTCATTGATCTTTAATCTTTATGGATATCTTCTTTTTACTTACCTTGATTCAATTTTTTACCCTAGCTTTCTATATTGGAAACAGAGATCACTGACACACAAATCTTTCTTTATTTTAGTGCTAATATAAGCATTAAAGGTGCAAATTTTCCTCTAATCTTTGCTTATCTTCATCACACAAATTCTGATAATATGTGTTTTCATTTTCATTCAAATAAAAATGCTTCTAATTTCACATGTAATTATTTATATGTATACATATAAATATATGTCTTTCGGTAATTGATCATGGACTCCTTATAGCCAAATTCAGACTTAAATTGAAGAAAGTACAGAAAACCACTAGACCATTCAGGTATGACCTAAATCAAATCCCTTATTATAAAGTGGAAGTGACAAATAGATTCAAGGGATTAGATCTGATAGAGTGCCTGAAGAATTATGGATGGAGGTTCATAACATCGACAGGAGGCAGTGATCAAATTCATCCTCAATAAAAAGAAATGCAAAAAGGAAAATGGTTATCTGCAGAGGCCTTACAAATAGCTGAAAAAGAAAAGTGAAAGGCAAAAGAGAAAAGGAAAGATATACCCATCTGAATGCAGAGTTACGAAGAATAACAAGGAGAGATTAGAAAGCCTTCCTAAGTGAACAATGCAAAGAAATAGAGGAAAACAGTAAAATGGGGAAGACTAGAGATCTCTTCAAGAAAATCGGAGATATCAAAGGAACATTTCATGAAAAGATGGGCTCAATAAAGGACAGAAACAGTATGGACCTAACAAAAGCAGACGATATTAAGAAAAGGTAGCAAGAATACACAGAAGAACTGTACAAAAAAGATCTTCATGACCTAGATAACCACAATGGTGTGGTCACTCACCTAGACTCAGACATCCTAGAGTGCAAAGTCAAGTGTGGCTTGGGGAGCATCACTACAAACAAAGCTAGTGAAGGTGATGGACTTCTAGCTGAGCTATTTAAAATCCTAAAAGATGATGCTGTTGAAGTGCTGCACACAATATGCCAGCAAATTTGGAAAACTCAGCAGTGGCCACAGGACTGGAAAATGCCAGTTTTCAGTCCAATCCCAAAGAAAGGAATTGCCAAAAAGTATTCAAACTACTACACATTGCACTCATTTCACATGCTACCAAATGAATGTTCAAAATTATCCAAGCTAGGCTTCAACAGTATGTGAGCTGATAACTTCCTGTGTTCAAGCTGGATTTAAAAAAGGGAGAGGAAACAGAGATCAAATTGCCAACATCCGTTGAATCATAGAAAAGTCAAGAGAAATCCAGAAAAACATATATTTCTACTTCATTGCCTACAAAAGAGTTTGTGTTAAAAATAAACTGTGGAACAACAAACTGTGGGAAATTCTTAAAGAGATGGGAATGCCAGACCACCTTACCTGCCTCCTGCAAAACCTATATGCAGGTCAAGAAACAACAGTTAGAACCAGACATGGAACAACAGACTGGTTCCAAATTGGGAAAGGAGTACCTCTAGGCTGTATACTGTGACCCTGCTTATTTAACTTCTATGCAGACTACATCATGCGAAATACCAGGCTGGATGAAGCACAAGCTGGAATCAAGATTGCTGAGAGGAATATCAATAATCTCACATATGCAGATGATACCACCCTTAAGGCCAAAAGCAAAAAGGAACTGAAGAGCCTCTTGATGAAGGTGAAGAGGAGAGTGAAAAAGCTGGCTTAAAACTTAACATTTAAAAAACCAAGATCATGGCATCTGGTCCCATCACTTCATGGCAAATACATGGGGAAACGATGGTGACTGCAGACATGAAATAAAAGACCCTTGCTCCTTGGAAGAAAGGCTATGACCGACCTATACAGCATATTCATAAGCAGAGACATTACTTTGCCAACAAAGGTCCACATAGTCAAAGCTATGGTTTTTCAGTAGTCATGTATGGATGTAAGAATTGGACCATTGAGAAAGCTGAGTGCCAAAGAGTTGATATTTTGAACTGTGATGTTGGTGCACTCTTGAGAGCTCCTTGGACTGCAAAGAGATCAAATCCGTCAATCCTAAAGGAAAATCAACCCTGAATATTCACTGGAAGGACTGATGTTGAAGCTGGCATGCTGCAGTCCATGGGGTCACAAGGAGTCAAACATGACTGAATGACTAAACAACAACAAAATGATTTAAAATTTAATACCTTTGTAGTTAGAGAATATATCCCATATGATTTTAATACATTTAAATGAATTAAGTTCTGCCAGAATTCAAGGCAAGTGTGTTTTAAGGGGCTTCATCAAAATAAAAAATCATCATTTATTTCAGTCTTTTCTCTGAGTTTTCTTTTCACCTTATTTCTGTAACTGTTACTTATTCTCTAATAATACAACTCTTTATAAAGCATTCTCAAATGCTGTTTTTTCTCTCAGTATTGGATTTTTGGAGATGGGATATATTTCTTCTTCACTATACATTGCTGCTTCTAAACCATTTTCCCTCACTTAAAACAGTTTCTCTGCTTTCCATCTCACTTCAGATCAAAACACCCATTGCCCTCCAGGTTGTAGCTATCTGACAATTCTCCAAGTACTAATAGCACTCACTCCATAAATATGTTAGCATCTGGCTCATTGGTAACTCTGTAATTGGTGGCATTTATGTAGATCCGCTGGTAGAGAATCCACCTGCAATGCAGGAGACCCTGTTTCAATTCCTGGGTCCAGAGGATCCACTGGAGAAGGGATGTGTATGTGTTAGTTGCTTAATCATGTCTGACTCTTTGCAACGCCATAGACTGTAGCCCAACAGGCCCCTCTGTCCATGGGATTCTCCAGGCAAGAAAACTGGAATGCGTTGCCATTTCCTTATCCAAAAGGAACTATAGAAATAAAGAAAGTAAATTTGCTCTGTCGTGTCCGACTCCCCTCGACCCCATGGACTGCAGCCTACAGGCTCCTCCCTCCATAGAATTTTCCAGGCAAGAGTACTGGAGTGGGGTGCCATTTCCTTCTCCAGGAGAAGGGATAGGCTACCCATTCCAGTATTCTTGGGCTTCCCGGTTGGCTCAGCTGGCACAAAATCTATCTGCAGTGCAGGAGACCTGTGTTTGATCCCTCAGTTGGAAAGATCACTTGAAGAAGGGACTGTCTGACTCATTCCAATATTCTTGTCTGGAGGATTTCATGGACTATAAATCCACGGGGTCACAAAGAGTTAGATGCAACTTTCACTTTTATTGATCACAATATTCACACAGATGATCTTTTCAACATCCTAGCCTCTTTAGTCCTCAGACTTTCTTCCTCCAATGAACTTAGTCTCTAACCAATTTCAGCTTCACATTGAAGTTTGACTTCAGCTTCCACAGTCATGCTATCACCCTTATTACTGTCAATAGCTGTAACCTATCCACAATTTCAGTTTGAAACATCCCACCTCATGTCACCTCTTAAATATTTCTTGTCCATCCCTTTTATTATATTAACTCCAAAAATCTCTCACTCCCATTTTCACCTTGAATCCATTGTCATATCTGTGTCTTCATTGTTCATCCTCTTCATGTCCTCTTTTCTTTTTGTATCAGTTAAATTCCATAATGCCTCATCATTATTGCATCATGCATTTATTTTCAGCCCCCTTGTCTTTCTCCACTGTTTTAATATACTCTCTTGGCAAAATAACAATCTTTGTTAGGCCTAACTCTACTATTCTTTGCCTGTACTGGTGTATCTAGCTGAAATTGAGAGGAGAAAGCAGACAACCTTGTAGATAATATTTAAATTTCTTTCAGTTTAAGATGTCAGTAGTCTAAAACCAATGCGTTGGCAAGGCTGTGTTCCTTTGCCTTCATGGTACAATCTATTTCCTTATATTTTCCAGCTTCTAGAAGTTTCTGCATTTTGGCTGTTACTCCCCTTCTTTACATTGCTGCTGCTGCTGCTAAGTCGCTTCAGTCGTGTCCGACTCTGTGCGACCCCATAGACAGCAGCCCACCAGGCTCCACCGTCCCTGGGATTCTCCAGGCAAGAATACTGGAGTGGGGTGCCATTTCGTTCTCCAATGCATGAAAGTAAAAAGTGAAAGTAAAGTTGCTCAGTCATGTCTGACTCTTAGCGACCCCATGGACTGCAGCGTACCAGGCTCCTCCGTCCATGGATTTTCCAGGCAAGAGTACCGGAGTGGGGTGCCATTGTGTTCTCTGCCTTCTTTACATTACTCTACTTCAATGTCTTGAGTCTTATGACTTACCCTAATCCTCATGATTTCCTCTTAAAAGGACCTTTTGATTGGATTGGACCTACCTGGATAATCCAGAATAAATCTCTCCATCTCAAGATTCTTAATTACATCTGTGAAGTTACTAGTGCTACATATAGCAAAGTATTCACAGGTTCTAGGAATTGAGGCATTGACATTTTGAAAGGAAGGCATAGTTATTGGCCACCTAATTTGAAGAGCCAACTCATTGGAAAAGACCTTGATGCTGAGAAAGATTGAAGGCATCAGCAGAAGGAGAAAACAGAGGATGAGACAGTTGAATGGCATCATCAACTCAATATACATGAGTTTGAGCAAACTCCAGGAGATAGTGAAAGACAGGAAAACCTGGGGTGCTGCAGTCCATGGGGCCGTGAATAGTCAGACACAACTGAGCAACTGAACAATAGCAAATCTAAGAAACAGAGAGATCTAGCCATGCAATATATTTACGGAAAGATTTTTCTAGGAAGTATACAGAATAAACTTGAAGGTACTGAATAAGAACATTCCTTGTATGTTCAAGGAACAGGAAGAGAGCCATGGAAGAATTGTAAGCCCAGAGAGATGAAAATGTGATAAGGAGGGGCAGAAAACATCTAGGATGTAGTTGTAAATCACACAGTATGTACTTTGCATTTCATGTGAAGGATACATGAACACATCATTTTTGAAGAAAGAATGACATTATTTGTATTATGCTTAGCAGGATCCCTCTAGGGGAGAAAAGTCTGAGAAATTTCAACATCAAAAGTGTGAGAGTTGGCAGAAGGGTATTACAATAATCCAGGCAAGAAATTATGATACCCTAGACAGAAATGATTGTAGTATGTATAAAGAGAAGCAGTCATATTCTGGATGGATTTTGGAGGTAAGACTAACATAATTGGCTGAGAAGTTAGAGCATGAGAAATATAAAGAATGACTCCACAGTTTGGGGCTTGAACAACTGAAAGAAAGAGAAAGCGTTAGTCGCTGAGTTGTGTCTGATTCTTCGTGATCCCATTTACTATAGCCTTCCGGGCTTCTTCATCCATGGGATTTTCCAGGCAAGAATACTAGAGTGGGTCGCCATTTCATTCTCCAGGGGATCTTCCTGACCCAGGGATCAAACCCAGGTATCCTGCATTGCAGGCAGATTCTTTACCATCTGAGCAACCAGAGCAACAGAAGAAATAGAGATATCATTAAGTGACTTGGAGAAAGCTGTGGATACAGACTGTTTAGAAAGGAATATTAGGAACTTGCTCTGGGGCATCTTGAGTTTGAAGTTCTTATTGGTAATATAAGTGGAAATTCAGTTTGGAGGTATGGTATGGAGATAAAATTCAGAAATCATCAACATATAATGATATTAAACCCAAGAAATAGGGTTAGATCATCTAGGAAATAGACGTGAAGAAAAAAGATAGAATGTTCCAAAGGATAAAATTTCAGAAATTTAAGGACACCCTAACATCAGAGATTGAAGAAGGGCTGGCCTTGTGGACTTGATATCTGTGAAGCTGCATAAGGCCCCAGGGGACCCACAAGGGCTTCAAGCTTGTTGTAGGGTTCTGTTCTTACCTTGTTATTCTTAAAACTTTTTGACCAACAAGCCTCACACTTTCATTTGGCTATCATAACTATAGTAACTGGAACATGACAGGCACATATTAGGTGTTCAATGAATATTTGCTAAAAATAATGAATGAAAAATTAGATTAGACTTTTTATTTCCCTCTAATCAGTGATTTATGCCAAAGCCTTTGACTGTGTGAATCACAATGAACTGTGGAAAATTCTGAAAGAGATGGGAATACCAGACCACCTGACCTGCCTCTTGAGAAATCTGTATGCAGGTCAGGAAGCAACAGTTAAAACTGGACATGGAACAACAGACTGGTTCCAAATAGGAAAAGGAGTACATCAAGGCTATATATTGTCACCCTGCTTATTTAACTTATATTCAGAGTACATCATGAGAAATGCTAGACTGGAAGAAACACAAGCTGGAATCAAGATTGCCGGGAGAAATATCAATAACCTCAGATATGCAGATGACACCACCCTTATGGCAGAAAGTGAAGAGGAACTAAAAAGCCTCTTGATGAAAGTGAAAGAGGAGAGTGAAAAAGTTGGCTTAAAGCTCAACATTCAGAAAACGAAGATCATGGCATCCAGTCCCATCACTTCGTGGGAAATAGATGGGGCAACAGTGTCAGACTTTATTTGGGGGGGCTCCAAAATCACTGCAGATGGTGCTTGCAGCCATGAAATTAAAAGATGCTTACTCCTTGGAAGAAAAGTTATGACCAACCTAGATAGCATATTCAAAAGCAGAGACATTACTTTGCTGACTGAGGTCCGTCTAGTTAAGGCTATGGTTTTTCCTGTGGTCATGTATGGATGTGAGAGTTGGACTGTGAAGAAGGCTGAGCACCAAAGAATTGATGCTTTTGAACTGTGGTGTTGGAGAAGACTCTTGAGAGTCCCTTGGACTGCAAGGAGATCCAACCAGTCCATTCTGAAGGAGATCAGCCCTGGGATTTCTATGGAAGGAATGATGCTGAAGCTAAAACTCCAGTACTTTGGCCACCTCATGCGAAGAGTTGACTCATTGGAAAAGACTTTGATGCTGGAGGGATTGGGGGCAGAAGGAGAAGGGGACGACAGAGGATGAGATGGCCGGATGGTATCACTGACTCAATGGATGTGAATCTGAGTGAACTTTGGGAGTTGGTGATGGACAGGGAGGCCTGGTGTGCTGCGATTCATGGGGTTACAAAGAGTCGGACACAACTGAGTGACTGAACTGAACTGAATCAGTGATTTTTATTCTTCCATGATGGTATCCATGAATCTTCTGGCCCAACACAATGCACTCTAGCAGTGTGTGTCTGTATGTGTGTGCCTGCTTGCGTTCATACCACAGTAGCATGCTGCTGCCTCTGCTAAGTGGCTTCAGTCGTGTCCGACTCTGTGCGACCTCATAGACGGCAGCCCACCAGGCTCCCCCGTCCCTGGGATTCTCCAGGCAAGAACACAGGAGTGGGTTACCATTTCCTTTTCCAATGCCTGAAAGTGAAAAGTGAAAGTGAAGTCGCTCAGTCGTGTCCTACTCTTCCGACCCCATGGACTGCAGCTCACCAGGCTCCTCTGTCCATGGGATTTTCCAGGCAAGAGTACTGGAGTGGGGTGCTTCTATATAACTGACAATGGCATGATAGGTAGAACTATATGGTAATTTCAATATAAAATCAGTAGGATTTACATAACCAAACCAAACATTTCACATTTCATATATGCTTATTTCTACCATGGAAATGATAAATGAAGTTATCTGTGATGCTTAATCAAAACAATAGAACCAATAGTAAATACAAAATGACAACAATTAGGGACAGATGGTATTGTTTTTATTTTACCTCAACTTGTTACTTACTAGACATGGTGGACAATGCAGTGAAAGAGTCTCAGTGCCTCTATCATTTTCCACATACACTCCCTACTCTTAGTACATAACAATAGCTCTTTCCTATTGGTAGTATACCCATAAATATGCTATAGCTTTTGCAAAAGAATCGATCACTTCCTAAGCATGGCAGTAGAAGGTCAGTATCATAGATGGCAACCTTAAGAAAAACATAAATCTACGTGCTCTATTTTCATTTACTTTTATAGAACACCAGGTTAAGGGAACAAAATAGTCTTTGAAATAAAGCAGACACTATATATGAAAGCTGGCTGTACTCTACGTTTTATCTTTCACAAAGAAAATAAGAGTAATTTGTGTAACTATGTGCTGTTTTCATGAAAGTTACTTAAAATATTCCCTGCTACCATATTTAATAAACCTGAATTCGTAATCAGCTTGTTAGTCATTCAGTGTCTGTGGCATATCCAGGCTCATTACACCATGCCACAGGGAGTATAAGGAAGACATTTTCCTTGGTAATATTTTTATTTACTGACTGTAACATAGGAGTTGATTGAGGGAAATGTTCCTTTTTACTACAGACTTGCAAACTATAACCATTATTTTCCATTTCTGCCTTTAGGGTTGACTTGGCAGTGTAAATTTATATTTAAAGTATCTTGATAATTTTCAGAAAGCGGGGGTTAATCCTATTAATTGGGATCTCCAAATGGACTCAAGAAGGTTAAAACTAAAGCTTACTGTCCATCCTTTTTTTATTTTCCCTTGTATCACTATTTTCCTGTCAGCAGACAAAAGATAAACACTACTCTCATGTAATTTTACTGGGCAAGTGTGGCACGGGGGAGCAGAGTGGGTAAAAACAGACCATTCATAATTCAGTGTTAAGGCGGTTAGAACACATCAGTGGCCAAATAAAGGGACAGTGGCCTATTTCTTTGCTGATAGGAAATTAGTGTCACTGGCACAGCCATGTTCCAGGGGGAAAGAAGAAGAAGAATATGCATTTCTCAAGCACTTCATGAGAAATGTACACACATTCTTTGAAAGAGGCTTATGTATGTATCCCAAAGGACGCGGGGAAACATCCATCTCTGCGTATCCCCTTACCAGAAGCTATTTCTCCTGCAAAACTGCACCATCTGAAAAATACAAAGTGACCTCACAACCAGCATATATAAAAATGCTTTTTAAGTAGTACTGACAAGATCACACATAGAAGTAGGTGTCAGCTTTGACCAAGTAACTCAAATCATGTTACAGAGTTTTCCTCTTTAAGTACCTAGCTTCACTATAGGTATAAGGAAACCGAGGAATAAAGTAAATTCCATAGGTTAGGAACAGAGCCAAAACTCGACCCTGCCCTCTAGAACAGATCAACTCCCTCACTTGAAGTTGGTATATTACACTGAAGGCAACATCATACAAGTATCGAATAAAGACTTTAAGCTATTATACTAGAGAGGCTTCAGACAAAACTCGAATTGATTGAAACTTTCCTCTGAAACTTGAATCAAAGCAAGCCCCATTTCTTCCCTGTACTTCCTCTCTTGTAGTGAAGGATCCAAAGATAGCACACAAATGGATGTTTCTCTGATACCTGTGGCTTATCAGTAAGAATAGAAGTAATGGAAATCTCATGAGAAAGCCTGCTCTTAAAAGATTTCCAATCCAATTTTTGAACTCAAAAGGCTTGAATTAGTTTCAGATTAACATCCAAGTCTTTCAAAGTACATCTTCCAGGATTGAGTTATCAAGAGGACATTAGATGCTGAATTTTAGGTTCAATTTTTGTGGCAAGAGGTGAGATACAGGCAAATATTCGGTTTTTCTTTTTCAGCAGGGTAAGCCCCATTTTCCACTTTTCTCCCCCCACCTGTGATTTTTTTCCCAATTACACTTTCATTACCTTCTCATAAAATGATTCCACGTGCACATGTATATACGCATACTCGACCACACATATGAAATAAAATGCTTTTCAGTGTTTTGCTAAAGCAGCGGTAACTCAGCAAGTGGTCTTACTTCCTTTGTGATATTCCATAGATGCCAACGCTAGGAGAATTAAGAGTCCAAAAATACTGAGTTTCAATGTCCTCAAAATGTACTTCAGTGAAGGAAATGTCATTCCAGTTCCCCTGATACAATGTGGCTGCCATTCTTTTCCTGTGTCTGATCCCCAGCTACTCCTCAGAACAGATATGACTGGGCTGGTTGCCAACCTTCTTCTCAAGTTTCTTCTCCCAACTGCAGGTCAGCTACCATTGGTGCAAATATCTATAAGACAAGCAAGTGGTAAGGGTATTACACAGATGAGCCTACCTCAGTCTGCCCTGGAGAATTTGAAGCAAGAAGAAATATGATTTATAATTCAGAGTAGAGGCTTTTGTCTAACTCTTTGTGACCCTAGGGACTGTAGCACACCAGGTTCTCCTGTCCTTCAGTATCTACCAGAGTTTGCTCAGATTCATGTCCATCAAGTCAGTGATGCTATCCAACCAACCGTCTCATCCTCTGCCACCCCCAGTCCTCAATCTTTCCCCACATCAGGGGCTTTTCGAATGAGTTGGGTCTTTGCATCAGGTGTCCAAAGTATTGGTGCTTTACTTTCAGCATCAGTCCTTCTAATGAATATTCAGGGTTGATTTCCTTTAGGATTAACTGATTTGATCTCCTTGCTGTCCAAGGGACTCTTGAGAGTCTTCTCCAGCAGCACAGTTGGAAAGCATCAGTTCTTCAGTGCTCAGCCTTCTCTATGGTTCAACTGTCACATTGGGACATGACTACTGGAAAAACCATGGCTGTGACTATATGGATCACATAACAGATACAACTAAACATAGTGTATATTAGTTAAAGAAACAGAATCTAGTCTTTTTTAACATGTCACAGAAGTATTCCAACAAGAAGAATTTCATCCCAACCTACTTTCAGCAAGCCTATTCATCTGTGTCTTTTCCAAATCTTCCTTTTGAGGATAGTTCTCCTGCTGAGGTCTAGTGTCTATAGAGAGTTAGCACTCCCTTGAAGTTTCACACTATAGCCCTGGGTGCTTTGCCAACTTCAAAAGAAGAAAGTGCTTCACATCTCATTGTACAAATTGAGGCAAATGTTAATGCGATATATGTAAATGTTTATTTTTATGGAACTAATATATAATCTGTTTTCATTAAAATCTACCAAGGTATTACTTGCCTGCAGACTGCACAGATTTGAAAGTTGATGGCCATTATATGGGGGAAAAAAGCATTTGAAAACATTTCAGTTTAGTACTGAGACAAGAGAAATATAAACTGAGGGTGGTTTCTGTTGGGAACTTGAAAATGCTCTGCTGTGGATAAGGCTGCTAACGTCAATGGGAAAGGAAAGAAAAGAGCAAAGATATGTGTTTCTTTAGCCTTTTTTTTTTTTTTTTCCCCGAGGGAACTTTAATTCAGCATGCCTCTAAAAACTGATGCAGATTCCAAGTTTCTTTGTAATATAACACCTCTCCACAAAAATGGTCACTTTCTCTGAAACTATCCCAACTATTTCAATTAAGGAATGCCATTCAGCTGAGGGTCTTCCCCATGAAGCTCAGTGGCAAAGAATCTGCCTGCCAAGCAGAAGACTGGGTTTGATCCCTAGGTCGGGAATATGCCCTGGAGAAAAAGATGGCAATCCACTCCAGTATTCTTGCCTGGAGAATCTCGGGGACAGACGAGCCTGGCGGGCTACAGTCCATGGAGTTGCCGGACAAGACTGAACAACTAAGCATACAAAGTTGCATGCCAAGGAACAGAGGGAAACACAGGAAGCTGGAAGAGGCTGAGAAATAAAGTATTTCCTTCTGTATCAGTAAACAAGGATGTCACAGTCACCGGTGATTGCAGCCACCGTTAATGGTGAGCTGAGGGAACTTAGGAAGGAAAGAATACTTGCAGCCACCGTTAATGGTGAGCTGAGGGAACTTAGGAAGGAAAGAATACTTGTGTTCTGGCAACCATTAGACTGCAGCCATTCCCTATGGTGAGTCCTGATAAAAAAATCTCAGGATGTGAAAATAGGATAGTGGCCCCAGAGAGCTGAGGTGCGCATGAAAGGAATGATTTCAGTGAGCCCAGACTCTTATATATTCCCATACATAGAAAAGTGCTAAATTCCTTAATTTAGGTTATATAGATTTTTACCTTTATTTTTGTGGTTGGGATTTTTTTTCATTTTTACAGTGCTCTATTGGTTTCTGCCATGCAGCAGTGTGAACCAGCCGCAATTATACATACATCTCCTTCCGCTATAGCCTCCTTCCTCTCCCTGCATGCCGGCCCTCTAGGTCATCGCAGAGCACCAGCCTGGGCTCCCTGTGTTACACAGCAACTTCCCATCAGCCATTCATTTTACATCTGATGGTGTATGTATGTTGATGCTACTTTCTCCATTTGTCCCATTCCCGAAGTCAATTCTCTACATCTGTGTCTCCATTCTTTCTCTGAGAATAGATTCACCCATAACATTTTTTCTAGATTCCATATACATGTGTTATAGTCTATATTTGTTTTTCTCCTTCTGACTTACTTTCTGTATAACAGGCTCTAGGTTCATCCACCTCACTAGAACTGTCTCACAGTCATTCCTTATATGACTGAGTAATATTCCATTAATATTTCACTGTAGGTATGAGCCACATCTTCAGTATTTCACTCTGTGTATTTACCATTCATCTGTTGATGGACGTGTAGGTTGCTTCCACGTCTTGACTACTGTAAACTGTGCTGCTGTGAACATTGGGGTGCAAGTGTCTTTTTCAGTTATGGTCTTCTCAAGGTAAATGCCCAGTAATGGGGTTGCTGGATCATATGGTGGTTTTATTTACTTAACAATAGTCTTTTGATGTTCAGACTACCTGCCCTTATTTGCGAAAATTCTATATAACCTGGCTCCTGCACTCACCTCCTCAGAGCAACTCTCTCAGATCACTTGAGATACTGTCTCCTGGGCGTGAAGCTACAAATTCCCAATGAATAAAACACAACTCTCAGCTTTTAGGTTGTGAATATTTTTTTAAGTCAACAAAGCAATGAAAGAATCTTGACTAGATCTTTTCAGGAGAGTATGGCTCTAACATGTGACTTCCTACGGAACTGTGAGAAAATACATTTCAATTGTTTTAAGCCACCATGAAGTTTGTGGTCATTTGTTACAACAGCCCTGTTAGGATCTCTTTCTTTTCTTTCCTGTCTAGCCCAGTTCTCACCTGTTTAATAAGCAAGAGAACTTTATCAGCCTCTCCAGGCTTTTTTGCTTGTCCTCTCTGTGTAGAGTTACACAGCATGAAACAACTTGACCCACAGCCAAGGAGTAGGATTTATAACACATCTTTATGGAAAAAATAGAGTTATCACTAGAGTGGGGCTATTTAAAGACAGGGATTAAGTATTCACATTTGGGGATTGCTCACATCTAGCATAAATACAGACAGATGGTTGTTTTTATTTTTTTATTTTTTATTTTTTTGGTAAGATGGTTGTTTTTAAATAAATATTTTTCATTAATGAATTTGAAAGTTCAGTTCAGTTCAGTCACTCAGTAGTGTTTGACTCTTTGCGACCCCATGAATTGCAGCATGCCAGGCCTCCCTGTCCATCACCAGCTCCCAGAGTTCACTCAAAACTCACATCCATTGAGTCGGTGATGCCATCCAGCCAGCTCATCCTCTGTCGTCCCCTTCTCCTCTTGCCCCTAATCTCTCCCAGCATCAGAGTCTATTCCAATGAGTCAACTCTTCACATGAGGTAGCCAAAGTAATGGAGTTTCAGCTATAACATCATTCCTTCCAAAGAAATCCCAGGGCTGATCTCCTTCAGAATGGACTGGTTGGATCTCCTTGCAGTCCATGGGACTCTCAAGAGTCTTCTCCAACACCACAGTTCAAAATCATCAATTCTTCAGCACTCAGCTTTCTTCACAGTCCAACTCTCACATCCATACATGACCACTGGAAAAAAAATAGCCTTGACTAGACAGACCATTGTTGGCAAAATAATGTCAATGCTTTTGAATATGCTATCTAAGTTGGACATAACTTTTCTTCCAAGGAGCAAGCATCTTTTAATTTCATGGCTGCAATTACCATCTGCAGTGATTTTGGAGCCCCAGAAAATAAAGTCTGACACTATTTCCACTGTTTCCCATCTATTTCCCATGAAGTGATGGGATAGGATGCCATGATCTTCGTTTTCTGAATATTGAGCCTTAAGCCAACTTTTTCACTCTCCTCTTTCACTTTCATCAAGAGGCTTCTTAGTTCCTCTTCACTCTCTGCCATAAGGGTGGTGTCATCTGCATATCTGAGGTTATTGATATTTCTCCCAGCAATCTTGATTCCAGATTGTGCTCCCTCCAGCCCAGCGTTTCTCATCATGTACTCTGCACAGAAGTTAAATAAGCAGGGTAACAATATGCAGCCTTGATGTACTCCTTTTCCTATTTGGAACCAGAATGTTGTTCTATGCCCGGTTTTAACTGTTGCTTCCTGACCTGCATATAGGTTTCTCAAGAGACAGGTCAGGTGGTCTGGTATTCCCATCTCTTTCAGAATTTTCCACAGTTTATTGTGATCCACATAGTCAGAGGCTTTGGCATAGTCAATAAAGCAGAAATACATGTTTTTCTGGAACTATCTTCTTTTTCCATGATAGACAAAATTAAATTTCAAGGCTTCCAACTTGGAAGTCCATGAAAATTATCTAAATTCAAACTCCATTTAGATTTTTCAAGATGTTTTCATCCGCTTACTCATCGTCTTCAAATTGAACCTTATGTACTCAAACACCAGTGATCCAGATGAATCAATAACAATAACATAAAATAATGATAACTCAGAGTTTAATAGTGTCATGACAAAACTAATATTTCACTTACATTTTTGGACAATGATATGCTGAGAATTTCATATGTGAATTTGACTACCATTTAATACAATATTTTCATTCAAAACTATAATTTTCATTCCAAGGAATGCTTTACAAAGTAATTCCTGAACATAATAGAAGCATGAATGTGAGGCTGATCTCTTCTATTCTTGGTAATCCCAACCCTATGTTTGCATGCTGGATAAATTTATTGCTTGTGGAAGTGGTCAAACAGGAGATGGCAGGAGTGAATGTTGACATTCTAGGAATCAGCAAACTAAAATGGACTGGAATGGGTGAATTTAACTCAGATGGCCATTATATCTACTACTGTGGGCAGGAATCCCTCAGAAGAAATGGAGTAGCCATCATGGTCAACAAAAGAGTCTGAAATGCAGTACTTGGATACAAGCTCAAAAACAACAGAATGATCTCTGATCATTTCCAAGGCAAACCATTCAATATCACAGCAATCCAAGCCTATATCCGAACCAGTAATGCTGAAGAAGCTGAAGTTGAATGGTTCTGTGAAGAAAGATAAGACCTTTTAAAACTAAAACCCAAAAAAGATGTCCTTTTCATATAAGGGACTGGAATGCAAAAATAGGAACTCAAGAAACACCTGAAGACACAGGTAAATTTGGCCTTGGAATACAGAATGACGCAGGGCAAAGGCTAATAAAGTTTTTCCAAGAAAATGCACTGGTCATAGCAAACAACCTCTTCCAACAACACAAGAGAAGACTCTATACATGGGCATCACCAGATGGTCAACACCGAAATCAGACTGATTATATTCTTTGCAGCCAAAGAAGGGAAAGCTCTATACAGTCAGCAAAAACAAGATTGGGAGCTGACTATGGTTCAGATCATGAACTCCATCTTACCAAATTCAGACTTAAATTGAAGAAAGTAGGGAAAACCACTAGACCATTCAGGTATGACCTAAATCAAATCCCTTATGATTATACAGTGGAAGTGAGAAATAGATTTAAGGGACTAGATCTGATAGATAGAATGCCTGATGAACAACGGACAGAGGTTTGTGACATTGTACAGGAGACAGGGATCAAGACCATCCCCATGGAAAAGAAATGCAAAAAAGCAAAATGGCTGTCTGGGGAGACCTTACAAATAGCTGTGAAAAGAGGAGAAGCAAAAAGCAAAGGAGAAAAGGAAAGATATAAGCATCTGAATGCAGAGTTCCAAAGAATAGCAAGGAGAGAAAAGAAAGCCTTTCTAAGCGATCAATGCAAAGAAATAGAGGACAAGAACAGAATGGAAAAGACTAGAGATCTCTTCAAGAAAATTAGAGATACCAAGGGAACATTTCATGCAAAGATGGGCTTGATAAAGGACAGAAATGGTATGGACCTAACAGAAGCAGAAGATATTAAGAAGAGGTGGCAAGAATACACAGAAGAACTGTACAAAAAAGATCCTCACGACCAAGATAATCACGATGGTGTGATCACTCATCTAGAGCCAGATATCCTGGAATGTGAAGTCAAGTGTGCCTTAGAAAGCATTACTACGAACAAAGAGAGTGGAAGTGATGGAATTCCAGTTGAGCTATTTCAAACCCTGAAAGATGATGCTGTGAAAGTGCTGCACTCAATATGCCAGCAAATTTGGAAAACTCAGCAGTGGCCACAGGACGGGAAAAGGTCAGTTTTCATTCCAATCCCAAAGAAAGGCAATGCCAAAGAATGCTCAAACTACCGCACAATTGCACTCATCTCACACGCTAGTAAAATAATGCTCAAAATTCTCCAAGCCAGACTTCAGCAATATGTGAACCGTGAACTTCCTGATGTTCAAGCTGGTTTTAGAAAAGGCAGAGGAAATAGAGATCAAATTGCCAACATCTGCTGGATCATTGAAAAAGCAAAAGAGTTCCAGAAAAACACCTACTTCTGTTTTATTGACTATGCCAAAGCCTTTGACTGTGTGGATCATAACAAACTGTATAAGATCCATAGAGATGGGAATATCAGACCACCTGACCTGCCTCTTGAGAAACTTATATGCAGGTCAGGAAGCAACAGTTAGAACTGGGCATGGAACAACAGACTGGTTCCAAATAGGAAAAGGAGTACGTCAAGACTGTATATTGTCACCCTGCTTATTTAACTTCTATGTAGAGTACATCATGAGAAATGCTAGGCTGGAAGAAGCACAAGCTGAATCAAGATTGCTGGGAGAAATATCAATAATCTCAGATATGCAGATGACACCACCCTTATGGCAGACAGTGAAGAGGAACTAAAGAGCCTCTTGATGAAAGTGAAAGGGGAGAGTGAAAAAGTTGGCTTAAAACTCAACATTCAGAAAACGAAGATCATGGCATCTGGTCCCATTACTTCATGGGAAATAAATGGGGAAACAGTGGAAATAGTGTCAGACTTTATTTTTCTGGGCTCCAAAATCACTTCAGATGGTAATTGCCGCCATGAAATTAAAAGACACTTACTCCTTGAAGGGAAAGTTATGACCAATCTAGATAGCATATTCAAAAGCAAAGACATTACTTTGCCAACAAAGGTCTGTCTAATCAAGGCTATGGTTTTTCCAGTGGTCATACATGGATGTGAGAGTTGAACTGTAAAGAAAGCTGAGCGCTGAAGAATTGATGATTTTGAACTGTGTTGTTGGAGAAGACTCTTGAGAATCCCTTGGTGCAAAGAGATCCAATCAGTCCATTCTAAAGGAGATCAGTCCTGGGTATTCTCTGGAAAGAATGATGTTAAGCTGAAACTCCAGTACTTTGGCCACCTCATGTGAAGAGTTGACTCACTGGAAAAGACTCTGATGCTGGGAGGGATTGGGGGCAGGAGGAAAAGGGAATGACAGAGGATGAGATGGCTGGAAGGCATCACTGACTCCATGGATGTGAAACTGAGTGAGCTCTGAGAGTTGGTGATGGACAGGGAGGCCTGGCGTGCTGCAGTTCATGAGGTCGCAAAGAGTCAGACAATGACTGAGTGACTGAACTAAACTGACCTCTAAGTAACAAAGTGATGTGATAAGAGATTTGATTCAAGGGAGACTATTACAATAGGTATATAGGAGAGCTACTGCATTGGAAGAAATTTTCTAATAAGGAAGAGAGATTCAACTCACCTCTGAATACAAGGAAAATTGATGTTATAACCAAGGAGCTAGGTGGGGATGAAAGACTGGAAAATTACCAATAGAAAACAACCAGCATAAGGAGGGATTCAGGTTAAACCAGCTTAGCAAGATTCTTGGTAAAATTGGACAATGTGGAGGTGAACATGGAAATACAAAAATCAAGGGCTAGTTGAGAAGAAATTTCAAAACAGTCTGAGTAAAACCATTCAAGTAGAGAATCTATTAGAACTTACAACATTAAGAGAATCTTATAATAGTTTATCATTTCCAACAGCTTCTTGCTTCCCATCTGGATTCTCTTATCATTTGTGATTTTAGATGGAGAAAGCCTAATCTTCTATCTTTCTTCTAACCAGAGACAAGGGGGTACAGCTTTCTTTTATGAAATTTTTCAACACCTATTCTTTCATTCATTAGGGCTTCCCTGGTGGCTCAGGGGTTAAAGCGTCTGCCTGCAATGCGGGAGACCTGGGTTTGATCCCTTGGTTGGGAAGATCCCCTGGAGAAAGAAATGGCAACCCACTCCAGTATTCTTGCCTGGAGAATCCCATGGACAGAGGAGCCTGGTGGGCTACAGTCCACGGGGTCGCAAAGAGTAGGACATGACTGAATGACTTCACTTCACTTCACTTCATTCTTTCATTTCCTTTCTTTAGACTTTGCTGTATGATTGCCTCCTACTGTCTCAGGACTCCTGTTTTCCGCCAAAGGACAGCAGATACTTAACATCTCCTTGTAAGGCTCCTTTCACATTCTTTGCTTTTTCTTCTTCTTTTTTTTTTTTTTTCTTTGCTGTTTAGATTATGCTTCTCTTCTCTGGCTTTTGTTTCTACCTTATTTTGGTCTCTAGACCACAGTATTTGCGTTTCTTCTTTAAAGCTCCCACTGTTTAACTTCCTCTTCCTGTTGTTTCCTTGGCCCACATTTTCCTTTACCAGAATTAAGTGCTAGCTCCCTGCTGCTCAGATTCCTTTAGTCTTAACATCTCAGAAGTGTTTTCTTTCTTGCATTTGCTAGGAAAGTTTCTTACTAGAGTCCTCCACCCTGTGGCTTTGTGTACTCTGAATACTCAGTAAACTGCAAGCATTGAAACCTCATATGTTGATTTGTAAATAAGAGGAAAGAGCTGGGATGTTCAGAAAACGTGGATGACTGTAAAGTCTCAGGTTAAATAACAATTGCTTTCTGAATTGACTCACTGGACTCACTGGGTATGAATTTGAGCAAACTCTGGGATACAGTGGAGGGCAAAGGAGCCTGGTCTCAAAGAGTAGGAGACAACTTAGCAACTGAACAACACCCTGATCAATGTGTTGGCCTGAAAAATATTCAGGGAAAAGAACTAGGATATTCAATATCTTGAGGGCTAATACCAAAGAGAATTTAGAGAAGAATTTAGGTGATTAATAAAATTTAACTGAGAGTTACAGAAATTATTAATTTGTTTTTATGTACTTTTCATGGTGTGTATCTTTATTCCTTGTGGCTGGCACATTAAAGTTCACTATAGAGATGGATTTGGACATTTGTTCATTCTTCTGATTCTTATAAATTTATTCAACAATATTACTTTGCATGATTTCTGTTCATTCAGAAAACTAAGATCATGACATCTGGTCCAGTCACTTCATGGCAAATAGACAGGGAAACAATGGAAACAATGACAGACTTTATTTGGGGGGCGGCTCTAAAATCACTGTAAAAGGTGACTGCAGCCATGAAATTGAAAGATGGTTGCTCCTTGGAAGAAAAATTTTGACCAATCTCAACAGCATATTTAAAAGCTGAGACATTACTTTGCCAACAAAGGTCCATCTAGTCAAAGCTATGGTTTTTCCAGTAGTCATGTGTGGATGTGAAAGTTGGACTATTAAGAAAGCTGAGTGTTGAAGAATCAATGCTTTTGAACTGTGGTGTTGGAGGAGACTCTTGAGAGTCCCTTGGACTGCAAGGAGATCCAACCAGTCTGTCCTAAAGGAAATCAGTCTTGAATATTCATTGGAAGGACTGATGCTGAAGCTGAAACTCCAATATTTTGCCACCTGATGCGAGGAACTGACACACTAGAAAAGATAATGCTGTGAAAGATTGAAGGCGGGAAGAGAAGGAAATGACAGAGGATGAGATGGTTGGATGGCATCACTGACTTGATGGACATGAGTCTGAGTAAGTTCCATGAGTTTGTGATGGACAGGGAAGCATGGCGTGCTGCAGTCCGTTGGGTCGCAAAGAGTCGGACACACCTGAATGACTGAACTGAACTGATGTCCTCTGTGCTCAAAATACCATGATGAGCAAAATACTAGTACAGTAAATCCCCTACATGTGAACAAGTTCCATTTCAAGAGTGTGTTCCTAAGTTCAATTTATAAATCTGACAAATTTAGCCTAGGTATCCACTAACACAATTGACTATATAATATTTTAATAGATTTATAATATTTTCAAACAAATAATACATAAGAAATAAACACAAAAAAATTAACATTTTAAACCTTACAGTACAGTACCTTGAAAAGTACAGTAGTACAATACAACAGCTGGCATACAGAGGCTGGCATCAAGTGAACAGGTAAGAAGAGTTACTGACTGGAAGACGGATAAAGGGTGGGAGATGAGACAGCTGAAGGATTGTCAGCAATAGGACATGGAGGACAAGCTGCAATTTCACTCACACCTGACAATGATGCTTTGAAGACCTTTTTTAAAGTTTCGAACTTGAAGGTTCATATGTATAGACTCACTGTATAGGCAAAAATAGATATTGGTTCTCTCCTCTACAGCTTAGACTATGACATCAAATCACTACCAAAATGATGTAATTTTTCAAGTATGGTTGAAAATGAAGTACTTCAAGTGTTGCAGATGAAATGAACATAGAGCTTTAAAGACATGTAATGTACTAGGGAGACTTGACATATTCAGGCAGTTCAGAGAAGGTCCAGTTGAGACGACATGAGAGGCAGAGGAGTGCTACAAGATGGAGCTGGGATGTAAGCAGATACTAGGACAACAGGAGCCTTGCTAAGGAAAGGGGTGACATGACTGGATTTGTGATACAAAAACATAAATCTGGCTGCAATATTGTGATGATTAATCTTGTGTGTCAACTGAACATTGTGTTTAGATATTTGATCAAACATTATTCTGGAAGTCTCTGTGGGGATATTTTTGGATAAGATTAATATTTAAATCATGGACTTTGAGCAAAGCACACTGTCCTCCAAATGTCAGAGAGCCAGAGCCAGTCAGGTGAAGGTTTGAATAAAATTAAAAGACTAACCTCCCCCAAGCAGCAGTAATTCTGCCAGCCTGTAATTCTGCCAGCCTGCGGTCCTTCTGAATCAAACTTCAGATTCAGTTCCTCTTTGGGTCTTCGGCCCACAAAGCAGATATTGGATTTGCCAACCTCTGGAATCTCTTGAAGCATTCCTTAAAATAAATATTTTTTTTGATCTCTGGCTCTCTTTCTCATCTCTTTCTCTAAAAGAGGTGTTGGCAAATTCTCATATTCTAAGTGTGAGTTCATAGTACCTTGGTGTTGGAAACTGAGAGAAATAGATTGAAAAGCCAAATAGGAAGTAAAATATACAGAGAATGGTGATGTGTTGGATAGTTCAGGCATGAAAAGGGACAAAACAAAGACTCTTAGATTTCTGATTTACGCATCTAAATCTGTGGTGGTGCTTTTCATTGAAGAGTGTTTACCAGAAGAGGACCAGTTTGGAAAGAAAGAATATGATTGTAGGTTGGGAAATAGTAAGTGTGAGATGCTTTGAAAATCCCAAAAGGCTCCATTAGTGGTTAAATAAAGTCTAAGTAAAAGATACAGATTACACACAAACGTGAAGGTTATCTTTTTATAAGTGGTAATGGAAGAAGTGAGCACAAACAAAACACATGACAATAGAAGAAAGCAAGATTAAGTCTTGAAAAAATAAAATATTTAATGATAGGCTATGAGACTAGAAGCATATCAAAAGTTTAAATAATCTTAGGGTTTTAATCTTTTAGTACAATATATAGAAGTGATGTGTGTGGAGGTCATTGTGAAGCTCCATTGCTACAGGAAAGCATTGACACATCTTCTGCTTTGGATCTTCTTGCTTCATTCTTCAAAGAACAAGTTGGTTATTTACACTATTTTCTTACTTTCTCATCAATCAGGATATCAGGACAGAATATTGTATAATTATTATAATAGTACCTGCATAGTGGTCTTTATTATTCATTAAAAAATTGTCTTTGAGTAGCACTTCCTAGACATATTTATGAGAGAGTTAAAGACTTCTTCAAGCTATCAAGAACCCAACTCTATGTTAATTTTAAAAAATGTGTTGGAAGCTATTTCTTTGATTTCTTTCATAATTTCTGCAGGAGCAAAATCACAAGTGTTTACCATCTAGTTGAAAACAGAATTTATACAGTTTATAACCTTCTCCAGATATATAAATTCTATGAGAACGTAGGTGTCTTGAATATTATTGGATTTATTGAATACTATTGGACTTCCTATGCTTTTTGTGATGTTTAAAGTTATACGCATATGATGCTATCTGATCTGATAGCAATACTGATTTATTTACTTATATATAATGTGTTACAATCCATGATAAAGATTAGTTTATTAGGAGAACAAAGAGGAGGAGATAAAGAGCCCTACCTGAAATGGGATACAGGCAGGAGTCAGGGAAGTTTCAAAAGGTTAGAAGATATTTATCCCACTAAGAGGGAATGATAGAAAATGCATTCCAGGAAGAAAAAACAACATGGCCAAAAGCACAAAGGCATGAAACAGTTTGCTTTTTTTAAATCAATATTGCAGATGCATACAACACGAAGGCAGAAAATGTCAAGACATATAGAGACATAGTTAGTAAAGTATACATTCTGGAGTTACGCAGATAGCAGGCTAGAGAATTTGGTGATTATCGAGAGCTGTGTAATGGATTTAAGTAGGAAAGTTATACTAACTAGATTTGCATAGTAAGCAATATTGGAATTCATATTGCTATTTTTTCAAATACACATAATTTATTTTCAAATGGTTCAGGAAAAACTGCATATATGTAATATATTATTGTACAGGGAGAGAAAGCAAACATCACATGTTGAGGTCCTTTAATGGACCAGAACCTGGTGGTCCGGAGTCGACTGGTAAGAAAGTAAAGGAGAGAGAAAGAGGCTGATATTCCTTGGTTTATGCAGAAACCCAATAAAGCCCCTCGCATGGGGCTTGCTTTGTTCACGAAGGCCTCAGGTGCCCTCTCAAGGGGGTGAAGGGGCAGAGTGCCTTCTCAAGAGGGTCTTAGAAGCCCAGGCAGGAAAGTGAACCCAGAGAACCTCTGTGCTCCAGGGGGTTAGCCTGAAAAGGAGAGAGAGAGAGAGAAAGCAAGACACGGGGACCAAAGCTCTGATAGAGCAGAGGTGTTTTATTCAACATTGTGTAGGTATTTATACTGTCTTACAAGATAGTTATTTTCGGCAGAGATAAAATCAAAACTTACAAGGAAAGATGAGGTCATCCATATGAAAGAGAGAGGGTTGTAAATAATCACTTTTACCATATGGTTCATAAAAAGAGGGTACTTTCACTGTATTGAAAAACTAATGAAAGAAATGCCTGGATTCTCAGCCCTGGAAGAGGCTTGCCTCTCCTCTTAATTCCTGAATATTCAGGAATTAATAACGAACAGAGAATTCCTGACAGATCTAAAAGAGCACACAGGAAGCCTCCTGTTAAATGCTTCCTGACAATCACAGAGTTAAAATAATTATTAAACCTAATTGAATTGTGTATAAATGTTCACTGCACTATTTTTTCAGGTTTTTTTCTTGTTTGTTTAAAATTTTAAACATTGAAAAAGATTTTAATGGGAAATAGAAAACCCTTTTAAAACTATTAGTGATGAACTGAAGGGTGGGATGGGGTAGGGTGGGAGGGAGGCTCAAGGGGAAGGGGTCACGTGTACACCTATAGCTGATTCACACCACTGTACAGTAGAAACCAACACAACATTGTGAAGCAATTGTGTTGCAATTGTTTAAATTTATTTAATATAAAAAGTAAAAAATAAATACAACTTCTTGAGTTACAATGAGCTCCTGAATCTCTAGCTGTCTCTCCTAGGCTTTGACCTGAGAAACTGCATGTGAATCTTGGGTGGAGGGGCCAAGAATACACAGAAGAGAAAGCTGTACTTCAGAGTGAGGCAGAAGAAGCAGATGTGGGGAAACATGCAAAGGAGAGAGAGCCTGAAACCCCTGGGAAATGGGAGCATGGGGTGCATTCCTGACTGCTTGACTCTGCCTCCAGAGGCCTGGTTTTGGTGCAAGGTCTGCCTCCTCTTTCTGTCTCAGAGGTTCATGTAATACCCTGGTATCCTTCTAATAAACTGTTTATTACTTATTTTTTATTGTTGCTTATGATATCTTGAGTGATTCTAGCCCTTGTGAATGAATAGACTCCCATCAAATCCCCTGGCAGATCTGTGATAATAGGTGCACTGGAGCATGTATGAACCTTCTCCTCTAAGCTGAGATGGGGAAGAGGAGCTTCACTGGAGAGTATGCCTTGCAGACTTATAGCTTCTGCATTTCAACGGAGTTGACGTGGAATAAACGTATTAACTGGAAGTATAATTTTCAATCATACTTTACTGCTTTTGAAAGGATAAATCACATGTATAATGGGAACATATCTTCAGGCCACCAGCTCAGGTGTGGGCCGGAGGGTATGTGGAAGTACATTTGCTCTTTTTCAATGCTGAATCTAAGTCCTACCTTCAGCTTTCCTTCTACCACAGCAGATTCTGAGTTTGCACCTTGAGTTCAGTGGTTTTCCTGTTTTCCTCTGGAGAAGCATGTTGGTGTGGAGAAGGCAATGGCAACCCACCTCAGTACTCTTGCCTGGAAAATCCCGTGGGTGGAGGAGCCTGGTAGGCTCAGCCCATGGGGTTGAGAAGAGTCAGACATTATTGAACGACTTCACTTTCACTTTTCACTTTCATGCATTGGAGAAGGAAATGGCAACCCACTCCAGTGTTCTTGCCTGGAGAATCCCAGAGCTGGGGGAGCCTGGTGGGCTGCTGTCTATGGGGTCGCACAGAGTTGGACACAACTGAAGTGACTTAGCTACAGCAGCAGCAGCGTGTTGGTGAGGGTGAGCTGTAACCCTGGGTCATCATCACTGATGCATGCCTGTCATCTTCAAAGATCTCCCTCACCCTCTGGTCTTCCTGGCCCCCCTCCTCTCTTGGGGTCTTGACCTGCTACCTGAGTTCACAGGGACTCTCTGAGGCAGCTTCTGGCCTCTTAGTCCATACCTTCTCGAGGGCCAGACCCTGCAGCTGCTCCACTGCTTGCAGGGGTAGAGTCATAGCACTCCACTCACTGGGCTCCTATTTCCCCCACAGGTTCTGAGCATTCTGTTCACCTTCCTCCCTGACTTAGCATGTGGAAGGGCACAAGGGCCTTTCTCAAGCCTTTCTCTCCATCTTGCTATTTTTTTATTCATGACTGTTAAGGAAGCATGATACTATTTTGCTGCTCACCCAATATTCTGTTCTGGTGTTCACATGTGACTTTCTTTGGGGGAAAAAAAAAAAAAAACAATGAGAAGAAATAACATTTCCTTCTAGACATGTGCAATAGTTTTAAGAATTGGCACGTGGCATATCATGTGGCTTACCATGTTTCATTCTCCTTTGCCAAGGTGTCAGTGTTACTGTAAGTCATTCAGACATATGGATTGTGTGTTACTACAGCTAATTCAGGAGAACTTGACTGACACACAATGTATATAGCATGCTGATGCTTATTCTCAGATTGGACAATTTTTAGTAGCCTCCTTAATCTTACAACTCAGACACCAATAGGGTCTACATAATTTGGCTTCTTCCAAATAAACTAAATGATACAGAGAGTAGTAATTAAAGACAGAAGAAATTTTAACTTTATTTACATTGTTATTTATGATAATGAGAAATAGTAGCTTTATGTTCTAAATTTCTATGGAACATTTTAACACAGTGGAATGTATTTACTCATGTACAATAGAGACACATTATTTGTGGTGGTTATGATTTCTATAGGATCATGAATACTGAAGTAGTGAATACTGAACTATGGCTCTAAGGAGCAATACTGGGTCCGTGTCTCCAAGCCTCTGGTCACATTTCATTAGCCAAAATACCATTTGGCTTATGGATCATTTACCAACATCTTTGTGAAAAAAGTCAGCCTCATCAACATTGAAAACCAGCTCTTCCACATAACTTTTTTCCTATATTACGCTTAATAGGTATGTTCCAAATTCTTTCATAGCCTCCTGATCTTCAGAACCTGTTCTACCTGCAAGTTTTACATTTTTCATGCCATATCACCTTCAGAAACATGTGAACCAGCCAGCACAGAGTCGGAAGGACTTACCACTCTCCTGACCCTGGCTAACATCATCATAAATTCCTTTGGCTTTCGGTCTTACAACACGGCTGTCTACTGTGTTTTTGTTGTTGTTGTTGCTGCTTGGGAATTTTTGCTTGTTTTATCTTGTTTTTAATCAGTCAAACCCACAAACTTAGCCACTTTTCTATATTTTTCATAGTTTCATCACATACCATAGGTGTTACTTTAGCACTTTCTGGAGCAGCCTGATGTATAGATTAGTTATAATTTTCTCTTCCTTTTTTTGGATGTACCATATTGTTGATTCATTAACATTGAACTCACAGCCAAAGGCATTATAACTCATGCCTGAAAGATGCTTATCTACTATGCATATTTTTCCCCATAAGGCACATCACAGCTTCTTGTATTTGGGAACTCTAGATAACACTTCAGTACAATGCTTAAATGCATTTTAAACAATGCAATCCTTTCCCTGTCTTAAAAAAAAAAAAAAAAAAGTACAAAAAATGCATAAGAAGGTGGCACTAAATTGACTACAAAACAAAAACTCCTGTACAGTGTAAGACCTGACACAAAAATGCAGAGTCTCGCCTTGTTCAGTCTCAGCTGGACAATAGGCGCAGTCAGATGACTCAAAATTTTGACCACTCAGCATGTTTGCAAATGATCTGAAGAGGCTTCAAGTATTGATTTTGATGTTATGCATAAAAATTAGTAAGTCATCAAATTCACAAATATGGAATTTGTGAATCATGAGAAGTAACTATATGTGTTTCTTTACTAAATAAAACCACATGTATTTTTGAACAAGACTAAACTGATACCATAAGAATTGCTCTGGAAAGCGGGCATAAAACCTAATGAAGTTCTGGCCACCAAATTCTAGAGTTCACACTTATTACAGGTGAAAATCATTATGAAAATTTAGATTTATTCAATTAGGCTAATATTTGTTAGCTACCAAGCAATTTTAAAAAGCTAGATAATATTTTTGCTACAGCTAATAAGATAAATGCATTGCTGCTGCTACTAAGTCACTTCAGTCATGTCCGACCCTGTGTGACCCCATAGACGGCAGCCCACCAATTGACTATGGTACATGTTCCTAGCAGAAACATTGTTGCAAATTCATTGAATATAGGGAAATCAACCAATCTGCTAACAGGGATTCACTGACATTTGACAACAACCAAATATATTTATAAGGTAAATTACTATAATAAACACATCCATGTGTAGTGTGAGAAACTGAATTTATGGCTATGTATCTGATCCCAGCATCTGACTAAGAAATGCAGAAGGTTTACCAAAGAGGTTTGTTTTTAAATGTTGCTTATAAATTGGATGGAGGAAAAGTATTTCTGATCCAAACAAGAGTATAAAATTAAAACATATGTATGGGACCACAGCAGAATTAAGCTGAGTATTTCAGACCAAACAGGTGTTTACTTCTTACTTGTCAATTACAGACATACAATAATGGACAATAAAATTATGGCTTTGAGCTGTGTAACTCTTCATATAAAATGTCAAATTTCTTGAAGAACTAGGAGGAATTTAGTGTCACTCAATCTGAAAAAAAAAGAGCACCACTGATTTCCAAAGTTTATATACACAAATATAACTTACTTTAATACAATATAATATCCAACCTGTCATAGCACCTATCAGTTAGATGATTAATTTTACCTTCCAAAATACACAAAATTAAAAGTCAATTAAGTTTGTTTTCTGTGCAATTATAAGAAATAATAGCATCATTTAAGATGACATTGATTGTGAAATGAACTTTCCACTGGTAGCAGGATGGAACCTGCATTTTGCAAGATGAACTCTTCAGCATCAGGAGCTTCAACAGCTCTGGAGGAAAAGAAAAAGGCATTTTTATTCTCAATAGAATATATAACCACAGGTATTGATGTAGTTACAGCTTGAAAGCATATTCTTAAGCATTGAAAATGGCTCAGTAGGGAAATGGAGTGGGTTTAAGTTTTGATAATGCCACAGTAAAGAATAGAACAAGAAACTTAAATTATATGCACTTCAGTAAAGTAACAATGTACATTTACTTTGCAGCTTTTGACAGGTAAAGCCATATATGACCCTCAGCTGACATACACAACTCCCACAACACTGGCTAGATTATAGTTTACCTGTTGGAAATTGTGTTTCTAGCCATGGTTAGCAACATTCCAGAGCCATGTGAGAGGTTATATGACACAAAGACAAGGCATCCTCCTCTCTTTAAGTCATTTCTTGAAAAATTATCACGACATTTTTATTCCCCTTGCCTCTACAGTCTCCTTTGCTGTAAGTTCTATATTCAGCTCTTTGCCCTGTGTGATTTTCACTCCACACTTGTCAAAGCCAAAAATTTAAAGAAATAAGAAAACAACAAAAAGGAAGTAGCATCCTCTCACAAAGTTTTTACAGCTGGCAGAAAGAAGAGTGTGAAGTTGCCTTTTCTTTTCTTTTTTCCAAGAGGCTTTGAAAAGGACTCTGATCCCCTCACTAGATGCTAAATATGACAAATATGAACAAAAGGTAAAGTGGTCACTACTGGTTGTTTACATGAAAATATCTGTGAATTGTTATGGTTTAATTCAAATCTGATGGTCTCAGATAGTTTAAGCACCTGAGAATGTGAGTTGAGATGATGTCCAGACTTCTTTCCATCTCCCTTTACAGAATCACATAACCATCAGGGGAAGTGAGTTAACAAGCTTTGAGAACACACCAGCAGCACAGCTTTCTTCTAGGATCTAGGAGAAGGCAGGTGAAGGACCTCATTCTTGTGTCAGGGAGTGTCAGCAAGGAGGAGCTGAAGAGAGGACTTGCCATTCTCTAGGTCAAAATCAAACATGGGATTAGCAGATCTCTGGGCAAATCCAAATAGCAAAAAACAGTAAAATCCCTGGAGAGAGGGCTGCTTGTGATTCTGGGAAGACCAACCTTGACCGTCGAGATAATTTTCAAGTTAGACTACATTAAAATCAATCTTAGTCCCACTGTTTGGGAAAGGGATGTAATTTCCACACAAGAAATCAGGCAATGTCAGGCTTCTACACCAATGGCAACCCACTCCAGTATTCTTGCCTTGAAAATCCCATGGACAGAAGAGCCTAGCAGGCTACAGTCCATTGGATCACAAAAAATTGGACATGACTGAGCTACATCACTTTCTTTCACTTTCACCCCATTCTTCAGCAGAAAGAAATACCCTCCAGTTTGTACTCAACCGAGCCACAAAGACAGAAATTTCTATACCTTCCTTTCAAAATTTCACTGCTACTTTGTAGGTCCATATGAATGCTGATGGAAAATATAAAGAGAAAAAAAACAAAAACAAAATAATGGATCACTTTAAATTACTGAAAGAAGATCAAATATTAATTTGGAATAGTTGGCAGTAACTGAAAAAAAAAAACTGATGGAAAGCCGGTGGTGGGGGGGGGGGGAACCTGTAAAAATTGGAATACAAAAGGACAACCAAGGAATATTTTGGAATACATATCATTTTTAAATATAAAATGTCAATAGAGGAACTGAAAATTAGAAATATCACTGCCAAGAACAGATCTATTGATCTTGAAGTTCAAATAGAAAATTAAATATCATAACATAAAACAGAATAAGAAAGAACGGAAATCAAGGGAAAAGCTAAAAGATAAGAAACAGATACTTAGAAATATAAAATGTATAAACAGGAGCATCAGAAGGAGAAAAAAGCAAGTGTAAAACTAGTAATTAGACAATAACAAAAGAAACATTTCCTGAATTAAAAGAGTCTGATGCTACATATGGAAAAGATTCACAAACTTCCAGGCAGGATCAATACAAATTTTCAAAATTCCACATTAAAAAGAGAATATCAAACCAGGTTGAAAACAGGAGTAGGAGTTGGGGAGGGGATGGTATGCAATGTGGAAATCGGATTAGCACTAGACTTTTCATCTGAAACATTAGGGGTCCATGAAATAACAGCTTAAGACTAATGAGCAAACTGCTGCAACTCATATATAATCTGATCACAGTCTAGTAGAATTAGTAAAATAATTTAGTAAAATAGCTAGAAATAAGGTTAGTATCAAATATTAATATGTTTTTTTTAGAATAGCTCTAAATAGTTGAAATGGAAAACAACCCTATTATAAACATATAGAAGGTATAAAATAATACTGGAGCAAACTATTCAAGGAAGGTGAAGGGCTCATTTAAAAATAACTGTAGGGGAGTCCCTGGCAGTCCAGTGGTAAGGACTCCATGCTTCCCCTGAGGGACAAGGTTTCAATCCCTGGATGGGGAACTAAGATCCTTCATGCCTCATAGTGTGGCCAATAACTAGATAAATAAATATATAAAGGTAACACTTCAGATGATACAGATGAGTAAAACTATAAAGAAATAAGAACTGCAAGATACATCAAAGGATATGAAACAGACCCTGAATAAATGAGAAAACATGCTGTGTCTCGGCATAGCAACGCTTAATCTCATAAAATGTCAATTCTTGTATGTGTTTTATCATTTCTTTTTTCAAGAATATTAATTTGTATTGGTCTGTATGTTGAGAATGAAGTAATGATAGAGGCAGAATACAGACAATAAAATTAAACAAATAAAACATATGTTGAACAGTGGTGAAATGTTATGGAGAAAATTAAAGCATTTGAATCAAGTAAATAGAAACTGTTGTAGAGATAGCACTTTCTCATTGGGTGGTTGAAAAGTCTACAATGAGAAAGTAACAATTGAATGTAGACTTTAAGGAGGTAAGAGAGCAAGCTCTGTGGCATCTAGATAAAGAAACTTCCAGGCAGAGGGAAAGGACACAGAGTCTCTGGGTGGACAGTGTGTAAGAAGGCTAATAGAGCTGAAGCAGAGGGTAGAAGGTAGATGAGTCCTGGTGGGAGACCAGATCATGTCATTGAAGTATTTTGCTTTTCACTCCAAATGGGATGGGGAGTCATTGGAAAGTTTGAATCAGAGAGGTGACATGATCTGACTCTTTAACAGTTGTCCAAAGATAAACTGAGGCGTATTAAACATTTTAAGAGTTTCAGCAATATTTGTTTTGAATCAGGCAGCATCCAGTCTAACAGATACAAAGAAGGTGCAAGATGCTATGTGAAATGAAAGACAGAAGGCAACAAGAACAAGGAAGGAAAAACCTCTGTTAGCTATTGCAAGGCACTGCTGCTGCTGCTCCTAAGTCGCTTCAGTCATGTCTGATTCTGTGTGATCCCATAGACGGCAGCTCACCAGGCTCCCCCATCCCTGGGATTCTCCAGGCAAGAACACAGGAGTGGGTTGCCATTTCCTTCTCCAATGCATGAAAATGAAGTTGCTCAGTGTCTGACTCTTCGCGACCCCATGGACTGCAGCCTACCAGGCTCCTCCGCCCATGGGATTTTCCAGGCAAGAGTACTGGAGTGGGTTGCCATTGCCTTCTCCAATTGCAAGAGACAGCAGGGGTCTATCATGCAGATGACCTAACTAGTGCTGATCAAGTGATTCCTGATTGACTGGTTTAAGGTTTCATTTTGAGAGAGCCAAAATTATAATCAATTGGTGACATGGGGTTTAGGATAAATGACCCCATTTGGGGCCTGTTGTCTTATTTTTGACACAGGATAACTTTCATTGTTCTATTGAAGGTATGACAGGTTCTAAGAGCAGGAACAGGAAGTGAAGTTGTGAGGCTACTATAGCTGTCCAGGTGGGAAAGAAAGGTGGCAAGTAGTAGCCACAGAACTTGTGAGGAGTGCTTATGTCCTGGACAGATTTGAAAACTAAAGCCCTGATACTGGATGGTTGGTTTGAAGGAAAGACTGAAGTTAAGGCTGATGTCAAGGTTTGTGGCTTGAATTTACATAAGATGTTATCCTTCACTGGGATGGAAAAGGCTGCAGCAGGAGCTTGATATTAGATGTTTAAGTGTGAGGTGCATATTTTAAGTTTCCAAATGGAAAGATAAGTGGTTATAGGTGAGTCTTAGAGGAAAAAAAGATCTAATCAAGTTAAAGTATTTTCCAAATTATTACCCAAATGGAAGATATTTTGGAAACTTCATACATTTATTTTAATTAATTTTAATTTGAAAGAAAAAGCCTGGGGAATATATAAGAATGCTAGAAGAAAGAAATAGATATATTTGCCTTACCAAATAGTAAAATTATAAACCCATCAATCAACACAAAAATGTCAAGCTCATTGACATTTCCCATACAAATTTGATGCAAATTGATTACCAACTAGTAACTAAGGTATAGAAAAATTAAGCAACTTGCCCCAGTTAACATAGCTACTAAGTAATGAAGTAGGATTTGAACTCCAGCATGTCCTAAAGCAAATTCTTTTACTTCTATGATAAATAGTGTATCTGGTTTTTCTTGTAAGAGCTATATAATTGCAAAGATATCATTTGATAATGTTACAGAGTAAGGAAATGATTCAAAGCAGACAAATAAGCTACCTGCAACCGGGAAGACACAAGATGAGGCTCTACTCCTATTTTTGATCCCAGACTTTGTATTAAAACCATGATGCCCCACCCCCCCACAACAGGCTGTAGTCATGTTCTGTGAGCTGTAGTAGACTTTTATAGGAAGCTCTGGGGTGCACAAATGAAGGGATGGTGAAATCTACTGGAAGGACCAAAGAAGTTCTCAGGAAGAATGTCTTCAAGGACGTGCCATTCATTTGCGGGCTTAAATGTGAGATTCTGAGCAGGTAAGATGTGATCAGTTCTAGCATCCAAATCCAATTTCCACGATTTTCTCTACTGACTTCAAGTTCTTAGAGTTAATGAAATATTTGGCTCACCAGTAGTTCACTTCTCTGATCAACACTTATGTTGCCACTCAAAGGAATCCTTTTCCTTACATGAAGGCTGCCTACTTCAGACTGACTTGTCCTATCCGACTCTTTGAGACCCCATGGACTGTAGCCTACCAGGCTTCTCCGTCCATGGGATTTTCTAGGCAAGGGTGCTGGAGTGGGTTGCCATTTCCCTCTCCAGGTAAATGTAATTAGGTCTCTATTTACGGGTTTGATTCCTGGTTTAGGAAGATCCCCTGGAAAAGGAAGTGGCAACCCACTCCAATACTCTTGCCTAGGAAATCCCATGGACAGAAGAGCCTGGCAGGCTATAGTCAATGGGATCCCAAAGAGTCAGACATGACTGAGTGTACACACACACACACACATACACACACACACACACATACACACACACACATAGACATACTTTAGTGTCTAATAGCTCTCTTGGTAAACTCTAAGAAAGAGTGCTGGGAAAGCTGTAAACCAGTGAGAAGAATCAGGAAGTGGTATGATAATGGGAGATCACCTCCTTGAAGAATCTCATTCTATCATCATAGCAAAGTTTGTACTGAAAAACCTAATTTCTGTTCCTAGGAATTAATTGGTTTTCCTCCTTCAAGCAAAATTAGGTAATTTCCCAAAGAACACTCCAAATATTTCATGGTTCCTGTTTGAAAAACTACAAATTGTAATTCTTTCTAATACAGATTATATAGTTAACAAAAAGCTACTCTGGGAATAGTCCATGATTGGGTAATATTTAATAAATTCCCAAATACGTGAGAGACTTACTTTTCTCTCAGTACATTAGAAGTACAAATTTTTGCCTGTGATCATTTTGTACTTTTCTTTTCCTATTTGAAATTATTTCCCCTATTAAGTTAATTAATTAACACATGGATCACCCCACATATCTACCCTTTTATTGGTGAGACAATTTCAATTCTACAGTACAGTGTTATCAATTATAGTCTATAGTGATCATATTACATGTTAGACTCTTATTTTGTAATTGTTTTTGGCTGTGCCAGGTCTTAGATATGGCATGTGGACTCTTAGTTGTGGCTTACGGAATTTAGTTCCCTGACTAGGGATTGAACCCAAGCCCTCTGCGTTGGGAACCTGAAATCTTAGCCACTGGGCCACCAGGGAAGTCCCCTCATTTTGTACTTTTTAATGCATGCTATGAAAATGAATATGGAAATTCAAGACTTCTAAATAAGCAGAGGAATATAAGATTGAAAGGAAAATTGTATTATAATCAAAAGATTCATACTCTGTAATCAAACAGACTATGAATACATTACAGACATTGATTCAATGTCCCCATCTACTTTAGTCCCTGGATATAATTATTAAATAGATTGTGACTCCCCCAGTACCCACATACTTAACACTTTTAACTATGGGAATTTTATAAACTTCCAACACAGTATAGCTCCCTCTACTGTCACTAAATTACAAGACCACAACATAAATAGAAGAAGAAACAAAACAGACTTTCCTAAATAAGATCTTTAAAACACTAGTTCCAGAAATAGAAAAATATATTTCCCCACAACAACAAACCACACATAACCACAAAGCTACATAAAATGCACCAGTAAAAAGTGACAGAAACTATAATGGTTTGGACCATAAAATATCCTTGTTTCACATTTCATATTTCTTTGAGATAACCTGCAACCTTCACTGGTAATATGTCTATAAAAACCGGAAGTGAGTTATTTCACTTGATTTTACTGGACACAGCTTTAATATCATTGCCAAAGGAATTCCAGGATTTCCCACAAGTAATTCTGCAGAGTAACAGAAATGGGTTGATGTTCAATTGCAGGCTCTAGTTATGCAGAGAAACCAAGGCTACATCTCATAAAGTCTTTAACGAATCTCTCAGCAGAAACTACATCTTCTACACGCTATTTTGTATTTTTATTTAACATGATGGGCAGACACTGTGTGTGCCACATCCAAGTCCCTTTTACTGACCAGCGCTCTCAATTCCCCGTGGGTCCTGGAAAGAATGGTTTATTAGACACAATTTTCTCTGAAGTCTTACCCTTCACTGACAGTCAACACTTCTCCAACTGCTCCTCTTGGGAGGCTGCATTTTCACCCTCTGAAAGGCTAATGACGTCAGACAACTTCGGGTACAAAAGTCTCTTCCCCTAGTCGCAAGGTGGATACCTCAACAATGCAACTCACCCTCCAGAATACTTCTTGAGTCAGGCTAACAACAAAATTAACTTGAGGCCACATTCTTGTCAGTTCTTGCCTATTTCTCATTTTTCTTTCCTCATTCCCCTATAGGTTTTTCTTAAATAGTACTAACTCAATAAATCCAGGCACCCAAATCCCTCTTTCAAGCAGGTTCAACTTCCTAGAAAATCCAACCTAAGATGCAAACTATGTTTCTTCCTATTAGTATACATGTTAATCTTATAATAGCTCAGACTCCTGAAGAAAGGGATAATTTCTGATTAATTTTATGAATTTTTTCATTTTTTATTTTAATACCTACCCCTCAGTGACTATTACATCCCCCACTTTCTTTCCTATTTAGTTTTACACCCAGGGTGGCCCTAGAATGAATGGCAAGAGCTTTTATTTATGTCATATCTATATACCTAACAGTGAGCATGCTTATTTTCACTACTTATGGTTTCTCTTTATTTATCTGCTTTTTCCCTGAAGCATTTCCACCTCCTCTAATCAGTTGCATATTTTAAAATGAATCAAATAATTTGCAATTGATCAAACCATATAGTTAGTGTGCCTGTGTATATTCATGTTCAAAACATAAATCCCTTCTAACCACTTACAAGATAAGTACATATCAATTTTGGCTTTGATAATTTTATATTGAAAAAAGAAAGGAGCTGTGTTTATCTTTTGTTTAAAGTATTCTACATGTACCTTCTAGGGATTTTCCATAATAGAATAACTTTGCACAGGCAGAAAAGGACAGAAAGACCGTGGTAACAATTTTTTCTGTATTGTTTCAATAACATTACTTTACAAAACTGACATATTTCACTGGTTATTTTAACAATTTGAATTAGTCATTACATGCTGTTTCAAGTTGTATTATGATTAATCGGAAAGGAGTGGCTGCCTCTTATATTGATCACACCTCTTAGCATACTATTTTTACTTCTAGTACTTAGGCGAAGTATTGACATTCAGCAAATGTGTATTTAATATAAACTTGTTGTATGTTGCAAAGTTTGGCTAATTCTAAAGAGTAGTCAGTGATTATGTAGAGAAAGAAAATGTTGTTTCTCAAATCTTACCCACAAAGTAAAAAAAGACAGAAATGTACATATAAGGGAAAATTTTGTTCCAAAAATCTATGATGGTGTTCTTTGCCCACTCAAAACTAAAGAAGTGAAAACAGATTGGAAGAATACAAATGCAAAGAATTTTAACAGCAAAGACATGTTAAGTTTAATTGTTCTCAAAAAAATTTTAAATAGACTTATTTTATTGAAGCCAGATATTTTGAAAGGTTACCAAAAATATTATGTGACCATCACTAGTGGCTCAGCAGGTAAAGAATCTGCCTGCAGTGCAGGAGAAGAAGAAACCTGGTTTTGTTCCCTGAGTCGGGAAGATCCCCTGTAGATGGGAATGACTACCCACTCCAGTATCCTTGCCTGGAATATTCCAAGGACAGAGGAGCCTGGCAGGCTACAGTCCATGGTGTCACAAAGAGTTAGACACAACTGGGAGACTAACACACACACCTACTAAAAAGGGTATAGAATATTATACCAGCTGATAATTGTATTTGTATGATTGCTTACATTTCTCTATTAAAATGTTTACTTTAATCTTCTTTCTAAAACTGTCAACCCAACTCTTCATAAGTTTACTAAATTGTATATTGAGCAAAGACTATGCACTTTTTTTTTGGGGGGGGGGTGTTTCCTGTTTTCAATCTTAACTAGGATTATAAATATATTATCAGATAAGAATCACACACAGATGCAGCGTCACCCTCTGATGGACCTCTGCCTCTACTCAATAACAGCATAAAAAAGATATCAGTATGAATCCAAAGCACCCATATGATTCTCCCCACAAAACTTGACAAAAGATCCTCAGGAACTTGCATATTCTAGAAGAGAAAAATGCCTATAAATGTGTATTGTCTCACTTTTATCACTAAAAATTCTTGTATTTACTTGTTGATATTATGAACTATGGATACATCTGTTTAGAATGCAAATCATTGGTTTTCATTATCATATATACTTAATACATACTCTGGTGAATAAGCAAGTGAATTAATAAATGCATTATCAAAGAAAGAACAGTTATTTTAGTAAAAGTCAATATTCTAGGTTTTTATAAACACTGCTAAACTAGCACATAGCCATGAAAGATTGCATCATTGTTGCAAACAAGTGTAATGAGTTTCAGACATTTATCATCCCTTAAAATATAAGTATAAAAAGCAAGTTTCCAGTTCCACATTAAGGTATTTGGAAGACACCCTACATGGGTCCTAACAAGAAAAATACTGAAAAATCAGCAACTCTTTTTGGATTTGTAAGGCGAGGGAACACAAGGCACATTGCTGCACCCAAAACTGGAGACAGAGAGAGAGGTGCAGCTTACCTGAGCAGAGACTCAAGAATAGAGGCTGCCATGAGAACCAGTGCTCAGCTGTAAAACATGAACTGTAATTGACAGACTGTTGGAGGTTCAGTGTAAAAAACTCCATGAGAGTTAAAAACTTCAGAGAGCTCACTCATGGAGATTCCCACAGTACTTTTATCTTCAGGAGCTTGACCATGTTACCACAGTAGATATAAGAGAAAAATCCTCCGAAGTTTTGGCGGAGTGGCAGGATCTATTTTGAAATACAACAGAGCATTCTGATTTTTTTGAGAAACTAATTAACCAGAACCTAAACTGCTGGATGAGCTTCCCAGGTGGCACTAGTGGTAAAGAACCTGTTTGCCAATGCAGGATTCACAGGAGACACGGGTTTTATCCCTGGATCAGGAAGATCCCCTGGAGGGATCTGCAGTATTCTCACCTGGAGAATCCCATGGACAGAGGAGCCTGGCGGGCTGCAGTCCATGGGGTCGTGGAGAGTTGGACACAACTGAGTGACAGCATGCACACAACCTGCTGGGTATTATCAGAACCTAATTGAACTTGGGAAGTAAAATACCCACTCTAGCTGGCTATAGAAATCCTGCCACATTTAAGGGAGGGAAAAATCTGAGAAATACTTGTAAACTTTGCAGTTCAGAGGCAACAGCTCACTAAAAGCCTGAAACTTAATCATAAGACTACAAAATGCTCCCTTTCACCCTCACTGCCACATTACTAAAGGTCTGTTTATAACAGTTCCTTTTACCCACTACATCATGTATGACTATCAAGAAAAAAATTACGATACATACCAAAAGGCAAAAAGATGCAATCTGAAGAAGCAGAGAAAGCATCAGAATCACACAGGCAAAGATACTGGAATTATCAGACAAAGAATTTAAGAGAACTGTGATTAGTAGATGAAAGTGTTAAAACCTCATCAACTCCTAGCCTATAATTCTCCAACAAATAGCCTATAATTCTCCAACAAATTTCATAATTCTCCAGTTTCTCTTCCCTTGCCATTGTAACCTTAGAGGCCAGCAATGACAGAGCTTCACTTCTCCAACCTGTGACATGGTAGGTTGAAACAAAAGCAAAAATAAAGCAGAAAGGAAAACTTTTTTTCTTTTTTAATGGAAAGCCACAGAGTGCTTAAACTTTATTTGTAGCAATAGTCTTACCCGCATAGACCTTACTAATGAAAAAGATACAAAAAGTTGTCTCAAAAAGTTAAAATAACTCATTCATTAAAATTAGTAGATACAAAATACAAAAAATAAATTTCTGTCAATAGTAATCAATTAGAAAATGATTTTAAAAATACTATTTAAAGTATTGATTACTATTGACAGAAAATGTTTTTTTGTATTTTGTATCTACTAATTTTAATGAATGAGTTATTTTAACTTTTTGAAAATTCTAATGACAGCAGACTACTTATTTTTCTCAACATAAGGTCCTGTGACACACTTTACATGTTTTCTTCTTTCACATTTAAATTACCTTTCTCTCATCTTCATTTGCAAACCCCGACTTACTTGGTTTGACTTACAAATTTTCAACTTTACAAGAATGTGAAAGCAATATGCATTCAGTAGAAACTGTACTTTAAATTTTGAATTTTGAACTTTTCCTGGGCTAGCAAAATGCAATGAAATACTCTCTCATGATATATTGACACTCTTAGCATACTAACATGTAATCATATTCAGTGTCTCTCATACTCATGTCTCTGCTCAAACATCATTTTTTTTTTCCAGTGAGGTCTTTCCTGACCAAGTAGTTTACTATGAAAGCACCCATCTCCTCAAACCATTACCTATTAATTCTTCTTTTCTCATAGTATTTCCCCTAATCTAGCATATTTAAATTCTTATTCAATTGTGATTACTTGTTTATTTATATCTGCTTCTCCATTAAGCCTCATGAGGGCAGAGATTTCTGACTGCTTTATCTCCAGCAGATAGAATAGTATCACAATAAACTAGATAATAAATATTGGTGAAATTGGGAAATAAATGATTCTCTTTTTTTAAAGTTATTTTAATGGATGCAGTTTTTTAAAAATGTGCTTCATTCAAATTTTCTTCTATATTCCTGTGCTCAAATTGGCAACAAAATTAATTAAGGCGATGAGAAAAAAAAAAGTTTTGACAAAAATTGTTAGAGATGAAGTGCATTTACTGCAACTTTCATCCTCAATGTTCTGTCAAATTTTTGAAAAATGTTTTAAATGTATTTTAGAAGTAATCAAATGTTTGTGTGTAGTTATAAAATTTAAAGTAAATTTGCTTTTTAATCCATCATGCAGTGTTTTCATTTGTATGCATATTTTATTTCTTATATATGTATATCCTGACACTTAAATCTTCACCTTGGCTTAACAAGTTTATCTTTAACATTCTATAGCTAGGACAGAGCATACTCAGGCTTTAGAAATATTTTTGGTGTTGAGAACTTGAAATCTGCAGTATGAGAATTAAATCTTGTTATATTTTTATGAAATTTAACTTAGAAAAACATCTGGGTTGATATAAAATATTGACTAACTGCAAATGCTTCAAAGTTGGGAGAGATCACAAGTAAGACAATATACTCCTAAGAGAATTTGATAGGCTAAGACACTGAGTTGAACCTAATAAGACAAAAATGAATGAAAACAAACATCAATTTCTGATGTTCAGGCTAGCAAAAAAAAAAGAAAATCGACAAGTGTGAGATTAGGAACTGAAGCATAGCAATTTTCTGAAAACATGTGGATTTAAGAGACAACAAATTAAAGAGAAATATTATATTTCTGCAAAAAAAAAAAAGACAAATTACTTTTCAAGTATATTAATGAAAGAGTTTGAGTGAAATGAGGATGGTGTTCAGCTCTGTGGTTCACACTACCGCCTATCTGTAGTATTTTTTAAGTCCTTGGAACATAGATAGAGCCAACTGAAATGTACTTAGAGATGAGCCTTTGATCTCTGAAAAAGGTGGAAAGGAGATCAAAGTGAGGCTCCCTCTCTCCTGCGTGGACATAAATTTGGAAACCTCAATAGAGTCCCCTTCTCAGTAAAGGTATGGGCAGTAAAAATAGCCTCGTGTCTGTAGCCAGGAGAAAGGAACAGATGGGAAAGTAACCAGAACAACAGCAGTAACAGCCTCCTCTGAGCATTACAGTTATAGGCTCAACTTCAGGTCTATTTATTACAGCAATCAGAGGAAGACTGAAGTCTGAGAAACTCCAAGACGAGAAACTCCAAGACAAGATACTCAATTAAAAATAAGCCTAAGAGAAGCACAAGATAAAGAATATACAGAAGAAATATAAAAAAAAGATCTTCATGACCCAGATAATCATGATGGTGTGATCACTCACCTAGAGCCAAATATCCTGGAATGTGAAGTCAGTTAGGCTTACGAAGCATCACTATAAACAAAGCTAGTTGAGATGATGGAATTCCAGTTGAGCTATTTCAAATTCTAAAATATGATGCTGTGAAAGTGCTGCACTCAATATGCCAGCACATTTGGAAAACTCAGCAGTGGCCACAGGACTGGAAAATGTCAGTTTTCATTCCAATCCCTAAGAAAGGCAATGCCAAAGAATGCTCAAACTACCACACAATTGCACTCATCCCACACGCTAGTAAAGTAATGCTCAAAATTCTTCAAGCCAGGCTCCAACAGTGTGTGGACCATGAACTTCCAGATATTTAAGCTGAATGTAGAAAATACAGAGGAACCAGAGATCAAATTGCCAACATCCATTGGATCATCAAAAAGCAAGAGAGTTACAGACAAACGTCTATTTCTGCTTTATTGACTATGCCAAAGCCTTTGACTGTGTGGATCACAATAAACTGTGGAAAATTCTGAAAGAGATAGGAATACCAGATCACCTGACTTGTCTCCTGAGAAATCGCTAGGCAGGTCAAGAAGTAACAGTTAGAACTGGACATGGAACAACAGACTGGTTCCAAATCAGGAAGGGAGTATCTCAAGGCTGTATATTGTCAACCTGCTCATTTAACTTATATGCAGAGTGTATCATGAGAAATGCTGGACTGGATGAAGCACAAGCTGGAATCAAGAATGCTGGGAGAAATATCAATAACCTCAGATATGCAGATGACACCACCCTTATGGCAGAAAACAAAGAAGAACTAAAGAGCCTCTTGATGAAAATGAAAGAGGAGAGTGAAAAAGTTGGCATAAAACTCAATATACAGAAAACTAAGATATTGGCATCTGGTCCCATCACTTCATAGCAAATAGATGAGGAAACAATGGAAGCAATGACAGACTTTATTTTGGGGGCTCCAAAATCACTGTAGATGGTGACTGCAGCCATGAAATTAAGATGCTTATTCCTTGGGAGAAAAGTTGTGACCAACCTATACAGCCTGTTAAAAAGCAGAGACATTACTTTGCCAACAAAGGTCCATCTAGTCAAAGCTATGTTTTTTTCCAGTAGTCATATATGGATGTGAGAGTTGGACTATAAAGAAAACTGAGTGCCAAAGAACTGATGCTTTTAAACTGTGGTGTTGGAAATGTTGGGTAGCAGGAGATCCAACCAGTCCATCCTAAAAGAAATCAGCCCTGAAAATTCATTGGAAGGTCTGATGCTGAAGCTGAAATTCCAATAATTTGTCCGCCTGATGGGAAAAATTGACTCATTTGAAAAGACTCTGATGCTGGGAAAGATTGAAGGAGGAGAAGCGGATGACAGAGGATGGGATGGTTGGATGACATCACCAATGGATGACATGAATTTGAGTAAGCTCCAGGAATTTGTGATGGACAAGGAAGCCTGGCGTGCTGCAGTCCATGGGGTTGCAAAGAGTCGAACATGACTGAGTGACTAAACTGAATTGGACTGAACTGGTGCTCGACGGAAACAAACACTATTCCACTCAAGAAAGAAGAGTGTCATTTTAAGCTTCTTAAACTATGTATAGATTAAATTCTGTTAAATATAGGTTCACAATAGAAACAAAACTATCAAATATACAAGGAAGTGAACCATCATAAGTGAAAAAATTACTAGGAAAATAAACACTAAGAATTATATTTAGATCTTATTTGAAAGGCTTCAGATATTAGAATCATCTAACACAAAATATAAAGCATATATTAAAAACATTCAAAGAAATGAATAATGTCTCTAAAACATGAACATGAAATCAAAGAATGTTGAAAATGCTCAAGAAGATTTGAAAAAGAAACAAACAAAACTACTGGAAATGAAACAGATAATCATTGGCATTTAAAGGCACAGCTAACTGAGGAAATGATGACTAGAGAATGTAGCTGAAGAAATCATTAACAGTGCAGTCAACTGAAATAAGTTGATGGAAAATATGCAAAAGATTAAGACAAGTAGCAGGTAGAAGGGAATTTAAAGGTACTATCTTTATAATCACAGAATGAAAGAAGGAAGAATGGAGGAAAGGCAATGTTCAAAAAGTGAGTAGGTAAGAATTATTTGAAATTAAGATATCAATTCTCAATTTTGAGAATGCCAATGAGTTCTAAGTAGGTTAAATAAAGAACAAATTCAGATATATAGATATTGCAAAATTTCAGAAATGCCCCTGACCTCTACCACAAAATATCTAAAGCCCTCTGAGAGCAAAATCTAAGAAAAGCAATTACACAGTATAATTCCAAAAGCAGTAACTTAAGTAGCCAAAAAGCATTAGGGTAATGCTTCCACAGTCAGTCAGTCAGTCAGTTCAGTTGCTCAACTGTGTCCAGCTCTTTGCTATCCCATGGACTGCAGCATACCAGGCCTCTCTGTCCTTCACCATCTCCTGGAGTCTGCTCAAACTCATGTCCATTGTATTAGTGATGCCATTGAACCATGACATCCTCTGTCTCCCTCTTCTCCTCCTGTTCTTAATTTTTTCTAGCATCAGTGTCTTTTCCAATGACTCAGCTCTGCACATCAGGTGGCCAAAGTATTGGAGTATTGGAGCATCAGTTTCAGCATCAGTTCTTCCAAAGAACATTCATGGTCGATTACCTTTAAGACTGGTTTCATCTCCTTACTGTTCAAGGGACTCTCAAGAGTCTTCTCCAGCACTACAGTTTGAAAGCATCAATTTTTCAGTGCTCAGCCTTTTTTATGGTCCAACTTTCACATCCTTACGTGTGGCTGGAAAAACCATAGCTTTGACTATACAGACCTTTCAGCAAAGTGATGTCTCCGCTTTTTAATCCTGATAAGGATATGTAAATCCAGGTATAGCAGCTTGGGATCGAAATCTTTTACTTGATGGTACATCATTGTTTTTTACTTATGCATATTATGTTCACACAATGTAGGTTCCTATTTTCTGACCAGAAGAGGTACATATCATTACAGCTCAGTCCTTCAAAGCATGACATTGTATTTCCATCTGTGAATCATGGTCTAAATACAATAGACTCTGTTAGATTTCATGCACGTGTGAAAGGAAGTTTATACTGTCAAATACAGTATAAACTTTATCTTTATCTCAATATATTGCCTATAATTTGTCCTAAGCATATATCTCTAAGGTTTTGCTTTCTAAAATATGTATTTTGAATATTTTTATTATTTGTCTTTAATTTCACTTTAAATAATTATAAGATCATCAAAAATATATACAATGTGTAAATATAACAAGAAGATGAAATAAATATCATCCAAACTTATATCACATAAACCCAACAACAGATTTTTTGAAATCATTCCGTTCTATATCTCCTTTCCATTCTCAACATGGATTTTTTAACATGGATTATATTTTTAGTGGCTTCCCTGGTGGCTCAGCAGTGGAGAATCTGCCTGCCAATGCAGGAGATACAGGTTCCATTCCTGGAGAAGGAAGATCCCCTGGAGAAGGAAACGTCAGTCCACTCCAGTATTCTTGCCTGAATAACCACATGGACAGAGGAGACTGGCAGGCTACAGTCCATGGGGTCACAAAGAGTTGGACATGATTTAGTAACTAAACAACAACAACAAATACTATACAACTTGAAATTCTGGTTATTGGGGAAAATTAGCAGCCTACTGACATTTTAAAGTACAATCCTGCTCATATCCCACTCAAGACCAATTAAATCAGAATCCCTAGAGGTTGAGGTTAACCATATTTAATTTTTCAAGAGCTCCCTCATTGATTGTAACATGTAACCAGGTTTGAAAACTATTGGCATAATGTATAAGCATTGTCCATATTATTACATAATTTTATAAAGATTATTTTAAATGAATGCTTGCATAACACAGACATACAGAAACATAAACATCCTCATAGCATTGACTATTTAGGCTACTTTTAAGTATATGTTTGATTACACATGGATGGATCCAAATAGATGTAAAAACCCAGTCTTCCTAGATATTATTATTAGAAGGTAGAGATGTGTTAGTCTTTTGAGTAGAAATGAATTATAGAATGAATCTGATACCCTGTGGTGACATATTTTCCTTTTAGCTCTTTTGGTCACTGATTAACCGACAGTAGCTGGAGTCTATATAAACAGAGAGAAGCATCATAATTCACAATTTTGCTAAGAATCTAAAATCAATTAATTACAACTCTAAGAAGCTTTTAGTATATGTTTTATGTTTATTGTTTTTGTGCATTGCATATAGAAATACATATGTAAATAGAAATACATTTAATTGTATAACAGTTTTTTGGAGGGGATTGGAAAATTTTTATAACCTTTAGTCCTTGAGAATTGTGAAGACTACAAACTCCACAAAATTTATGGAAAAATAATTTATTTTAAGAAATAGAGAAAAAGCACATTGTATTTGATCAGAGGGGTTGTGATGAAGAGAGGTAGTTTGTCAAAATCCAATTCAGACATCCCTATGGAAAATTAAGACAGTTGGGATTAGATAGTATCCACTTATCCAATTTCTGCCTCACTGCCTCACTTTTTTATTTGAATTAATCTGGGTAATGAACACCCAAACCAAATTATTGTGGGTTGATTACCCATGAAAAGTGGGTTAATTGTTTAATATCCATGGGTGCAAGTGGGTATAGGTATTTTAATATACATAAACTTCTAATTGGCATATTTAATAGTAGCATAAAATACATATAGAATGAAATCAACAATACAGTTTCACATTAAAAGTTGATTGATCTTCTTGTGCATAATTTAATTGTCTATCAAATTGGTTGCTAAATACTGGAAAAAATAGTCATCTATTATAATTGTTCATGTTTAAAAAACAAGGATAAATGAGTGTTTTCTGAGTACTAAACAAATCTTCATTTTGAGATAATATTGGAAGAAAAGTGATATTTAATGTCACTTATAATCGAAGGAAAATGTAACACATAGTTGTTTTCATTATCAGCTCAGCTTACTATTAGACTTGGGTATACTCAGATGCAACCATCCACATTCCTATGAAGTTTAAGGTTAAATCTACATAAAAGTATTCAGTTTCTAAGGAAGAGGTGGCATCTAATTGGATAATGCTAGCATTTACATCCTTTGGGCAAGAAAAATTGACCCAATCAAGAAACACCAACTGTAGCCATTTTTTCTAATTTACCCTCTAAGGTCATTAAGGCGAAGACCTTATGAGAATATAGCTGCCAGAGTCATTATCTTTCACTGTCAATAAAGGTGCAAAGATCTCAAGGAAAAATGCTGGCATTCAGCTCTCCTCTCATGGCAGAAGGAATGGACCCAATTAAAAAATCCTGTGAGTGGATCCATTACAGTGTGCCCTTTCATGAGACAAAAACAACAACGATGGAACCCAAGGGAATAACAAAATAACAACAACAACCAAAAAGGATGAGAGAACAGGAGTGAGCACGCTGTATCAGCAGGGAAACTGCAAATATGGGCCAAAGGTTATCATCAAGTTCACAAAGCTAACAATGAAGCCAATCAAGGCTTTACTTGATTGTCAAATCATCACTAATTTACTATTTTTTTCTCTTGTTTCATTTTCCTCTTTTCTTCAAATTATACGTCAGCTGATTCCTTTTGCTTCTTATGGAGAGCCAGCCTGACATTGCTTTTCATTCTCCTAAGAGATGAAGAAGAAATGATATATTTTCATTTAACATTCATTTTAGGATGCAAGTCCTGGTGATGAGTGAAAGCCGTCATTTTGGCATAGCTCTGGTAAATATTTTTTAGCTAAATGTTATTGAAAATTAGCAATATCACAGAAACCTTGATAAGTCCAGGCTTGGGTGAAAACCAGAGAGAATCTCCCTGTTGTTCTTGGGGTACCTATTCCCTTCTCTCATGGATTAACTTTGTCTCATGATTCAGCAGCTTGAAGATGATTCTTGGTCCTGCAGCCCATGGGGACTTAATTACAGCTTATTTGCCATTTCCCCTTCCTTCTCTTATTTCCAGTACATAAAGGTTCAGAGTTCACAGCCATGGCACTTTTCTAGACTATTCCTTGGAGACAGCCAGGCTGAGAACCCTTCACCACTGGTCCTGAAGCCAGGTCAGATACAATAAGAGCAATAAATACTTACAAATGCAGACACTTAAAAGGAGCCAGAGACTTTGAAGAGGATGAAAGAAATGGTCACTGGGGAGCTGCAGTTAAACTTAACATAGAGAAATAGAAAAACAATACATCAGAAATAAGCAAAAGCAGTCTGACTGTGCCTGGCATTTCAGAAACCTTACCCAAGGCAGCCCATGGTCAGAGGAGGTCCGGGCCACTCAGCTCTGCTCCTCTGCTTCTCCATGCATACTAGCCAGATGACACTCCTACACTACAAGATGTATTCCCGATTGTATATATTAACTTTGATGCTTGCCTAGAGCCACAATTTCTCATTCTTTGTCAACCAGTGTGGTTAATTATGTACTGCAATATTTAAATTACAATTCTGATTATTTTGGAAAGATAATTAGTCTAAGGAAAAAGAAGGAGACAAGAGTCGCAATGAAGGTTGTTTGGAAGGTTCTGGTTATAGCAGGAAGACAATATAGTCTCCCAGAAGTGAGAATCATCTGTGGCACAGCTGGGCCGTGGGGAGACTACTATGAACTCTTTGGAACAATGTGTTCATGTTAATTAAGGAGGGCCCATCTGGTTCAGAAAAGAGAAAATATGATCAAATTTGTTAGATGACATGTCAAATTTTGAGTTACAGGTGCACTTCCCAAATAAATTCACACTCTCTATATTTTTCATCTGTTTCAGAATTTACTTCTCTTTTGCCCAAAACATAAGAAGGACTTCTTGTCTTGTTCATGTCCTTTGTTTACTCAGAATTTTAAACATATTTGATACAAAATCTGATTGTTAGTATACAGGTATTTCATTGGTTCAGTCTCCTATGCTATCACTTCCAAATTATTACAGTTACAGTTCAGTCGCTCAGTCATGTCCAACTCTTTGTGACCCCGTGAACAGCAGCATGCCAGGCCTCCCTGTCCATCACCAACTACCTAAAGCCATGTCCATTGAGTTGGTGATGCCATCCAACCATCTCATCCTCTGTTGTCCCCTTCTCCTCCTGCCCTCAATCTTTCCCAGCATCAGGGTCTTTTCCAATGAGTCAGCTCTTAGCATCAGGTGGCCAAAGTATTAGAGTTTCAGCTTCAGCATCAGTCCTTCCAATGAACACCCAGGACTGATCTCCTTTAGGATGGACTGGTTGGATCTCCTTGCAGTCCAAGGGACTCTCAAGAGTCTTCTCCAACACCACAGTTCAAAAGCATCAATTCATAGGCCAAATTATTATATAGCATTAAATAGTGCAGAGTATTATAGATTCTTGTCCTTTTTTTTCCCCAATAATGGAACTATTCGTGTCAAGTTAACACATGCATTCATAAAATTATTGTACCTATTAGTAGATGAATTTGTGCCAAGTAGGGAGTAAATATTGAATTAAAATAAATTAGCTCTAAATGTGTTTCTCTGGCAATATCAAAGACATATTTGACAGGAGGCAGTAACACTTTTATTTTAAAATCTGTTTCTACTAATTTTTTATACACATTTCTAAAGTCAAGTACACATAATCAATAAAGTCATATATTCAAAGAATAATCCTCAAGAGCTAAAGTACACTCCAGGGAGCAACTGTCCCATGTATTATTCATTATTCTTTTTGCTTTTTTCTCCTCCCTTCCTTCCTCTTCCAAATCTCTCTTCCTTTTCTCCCTCCTTCCCTTCCTTTTTTTTTTTTTTGAACATTTGAGCCATTTCTGTGTGGAGTGCAAGTTTAGGCACTAGGGAATCAAACAAACAGAAGAGACATAGTAGCAGAAAGAGAAACAAGTAATTGTGCTTTCACCCAATGTAATAAATATTATATCTACTATGCTAAAATTTATTTTATTGAAAACAATTCAGTAATTTATTCTAGCTGGTCAGTGTTTCAGGGTAGCTGGACAAAGGCCAAATTACTGACAGACACTGAGTACCAAACTGGAAAAGTGGTCTCCAATTTTTATTATCATGTGAAATTAACTATATTTTCTGAACATTAATAAAGCATGTTAAAGTATTAGTAGTAGCATAACAAAATGGATAAAAGTCTTTGGTGTCACACATATTTGGTTCTTAATAGCAAGGTCAACACTTAATAGTGGTGTGACTTTGCATAAGATACTTAATTGGTCTAAGTGTCAGATTTCCTTATCAATAAATGGGATACAGCTGCTTTGATCTAAGGATTAAACAATATAATTTATGTGTGCTCCCAGTTAGGCCTGGCTAATATAATTAATAACCATAATACTATTTCTGTTATAATTTTTATTTCAAAATTTAAATTCATTCTGCTTTTTCAAAATCACCATCAGACAATTTTGTAATGTGTATAAATAGCTACCCAATGGTGATTTTCCCAACAGGAATCCAATCTAGTATGATTTAAGAGAAATAGACCCATATGTTCTCTTAGTTCTAAAAAGGACACTCCAGATTTCTTTGAACACAAGGTTTGGAAATACAATAATGTCTTTAATGGCTACATAGACTCACGACTAAATCAATACTAATGCAAAGAAAAAGGGACTTGTGAATAGATGCGAATGTAATCTTTACATCCCATTGATTATAAGTGAATGCACAAAAAAGCAAAAGAAATGGATGGCTCTTTTGAAGTGTCTAGGTTAGCTTCTACCTAACTAATCAGGGATAATCCTTTGCTCTACTGAGCTCTGTAAAATGGTTTGCCAGGAAAAAGCTCAACTCCCCAGACAATGCTTACTGTATGTCTGTCTGTTGTCTAGAGAAGATAATAACCAGGAAAGTCAGAAGAATATAGGGAAAAAATAACAAGCTTTTCAGGACTTTCACAAAAGAGGATCCAATCAAATCTCTCAATAATAAAATAAATTGCATCAAAAGGATTTAGAGCAATATGCAGAACAATGTCTTTATTGTTGAATGACCTCATGAAAATATTCTAATGCCCAAAGGGCATTACTCTAGTTACCCTCACTGGAGTTATCATGGTGACCAGATAGTACTATGTACTAACCTGATTATTCTTACCCTAAAAATCTTGCTTCCTGTTAGTAATTCAATTCTAATTCCCACACTAAAATGCCAATCTTGCATAAGTTAACTCCTTGAGATCTTAAAATGTTTTCCGAAAAGACAACATAGTTTTCAACAGCTGGAATCTATACATTCTATGTTTATAAATTGTGTAGTTTGTTCTTACAACTCTGTTCTAAAAAGGAAGCCACAAAATGGACTAAAAAAAAAAAAAAACTCTAACATTTTTCTTCAATGAGCACATGCAAGAAATCAGTGAAAAACAATTCAGATTACAGAAGTCTCACTGCATAGACCACAAGTAGGTATAGGAAAGGATTCATCTTAGGTTGCCTCCTCTGACAATGTAAAGCCTAGAAATGTCAGCTGCGATATGAAAGAAAACAGACTATCTTCATGTCAAAACCAACAATGAAAATAATAATAATAATAAAATACCACTGTTGCATCCTGGAAAAAAAATTAATTCAGTTAGAATAGCTATCAGCTTCTTGAATGAGAGCATAGCACATCTCATACATTTTATCTTGAGTGAGAATTCTAGCTACTAATTTGTAAATTGGATCACTGCCCAGAGAGTTTAGTTCTTTTACATGACTTTGTTCTGGAGCAAGTTAAATAATCTTTCTGCTTTCTTTTTTTTTTTTTTTTTTTTTGGTAACAGAGTTTCAGCTTCTTCCCAAGAGAGTTACTAGATTAAGAAGAATTTGGGGTAACATATTACAAGGAATGTCATAAATATCTCACATTTTTAATTTAGTTTTAATAAAATGCTTAATCTCTGTTGATCATAAATCATTTGAATATTAAAAACACACATTGAATAATTGAACTACTAAGAATAACATAGAGTAGATAACTATTACATAGTTTTTACCATTGTGTAAATAAGCCTGAGAGGGCGGAAAAATCCATATTTATTCAATAGCAGCTATTTTTATTTGAAGGGTTAGAATAAATACAGTCATTTTGGTATAGAATGTTAAAAACCAATAGAATATTCAAAGCATATTAAGTGAGATTTAGTAACCATAAATTTGATATGTGTCTATGATATAGCTGCTCATCTTCAATAAATAGGTTTTTAATAAGCAGTTGGTATTTATTCAACAAAAGCAACTGTTGCAATGAATAAATTAAATGCCTATTTAAGACACTTCATCCAGCATAAAAAGGTAGCACAATTTCCCTGCAGTACCAGAAATGATTGTGTTAATACTGGAGTGAAGCCAGTGCTCTAGGACCATGTTGTCAGTGGGAAGCACGTCACGCTCTGCACTGCAGCATGACCAGCATTACAGAATAGAGGGGACACAGCCATGAAGAATCAATCCAGGAACTGTGACAAGATCCTGCTGGCTGAAATCACTGTGATTCTTAAACATCAACCCAGAGGACATGGAAAAGAGACCAAGTCTCCATTTCTTTGCAATAAGTCTGGAGAAAAAAAGGACTTCTGTGCTAGCTTTAATTTTATGTCTGTGTGCTTTCCAGTTATCAAATATGTCACTCAGCCTTGGCAGTGCTTTGCCAGCTCACTATTTGGCATGTGTATGCAATTTAGTAATCATGGATGCTGCTTCACTCCCCCAAAGCAAGAGATTTCTGAAATTACTATGACCTCCACTGATATACATGTATTTCCAGTTGACTTGCCAGGATCATTCATTTTTTTCTTATGCAAGTGTTTTTACAGGAGAATCATATATTTTGAACATTTAATGGTATCACTTATTATACTATGGGCTTAAATGATAAAGAAGAATCATAGTGGCTACCAAATCTCCCTCCAACCAGTAGTACCTACCTTAAATAGATGAAAATATTTTTAGATAGTACCTCATTGGTTGCTAAAGTTTAGATGAGTGGATAACCATCATAAACAAAGATAGTTCTGTTTCTGTTTTCATTTAAATTCTTCAAAGCAAGCATCTTATACAACTTGAAATCACTGTTCAACTTTTGCAACCCCATGGACTATACAGTCTATAGAATTCTCTAGGCCAGAATACTGGAGTGGGGAGCCTTTCCCTTCTCTAGGGCATCTTCCCAACCCAGGGATCAAAACCAGGTCTCATATACTGCAGGTAGATTCTTTACCAGCTGAGTGACAAGGAAAGCCAAATGCAGTTATTAAAATGTTGCTTTCTTCCAGTGAACAGGAAAGTCATTATAAAGCAAAATGCATTTCTATTTATCATTGTCTTTTCTTACTTCTGACTAGCCGCAACATTTTTTTTACAACTTTTCTATATGCAAAATGAGACTGTACTGTAAAGATCCAAGAGAATTATTCTTAAGTAACTCTAGTTATCTATTATAGGACTTCTTGGTGAAGTAAATCATGGCTTTTCCTTAACTAACCTGCCAGGTCTAAAATTATAAGTTTCTACATAGCCTAGTGTGTTTTTATATTCATAGTCTTTGAATATAATAAATATATAGATAATACAAAGATATTCATTTCCAAGCTTCTTAAATTCCAAAATGTAATTCTCAGAAAATTCTTTGAATAACTTTTCCTTGAAAGTAGAAAAGCAGAGTCTGGGTAAAAAGAGTCACAGTAAACTTTCTGTTGAGGAACCTATTAAGCATGCACGCACACACACACACACACACACACACAGTTCAGAAAAGACAAGGAAGAAAATATTAGAGATATTGAGTTTCCAATAAATGAAAAAGACTCTTGCTTCTTGGAAGGGAAGTTATGACAAACCCAGACAGTGTATTAAAAAGCAGAGACATCACTTTGCTGACAAAGGCCCGTATAGCAACGGTTTTTCAGTAGTCATGCATGGATGTAAGGGTTGGACCATAAAAAAAGGCTGAGTGCTAAAGAAGTGATACTTTCAAACTGTGGTGCTGGAGAAGACTCTTGAGAGTCCCTTAGCAAGCAGATCAAGATAATCAACACTAAAGGATATCAACCTTGAATATTCATTGGAACGACTGATGGTGAAGCTGAAGTTCTAATATTTCGGCCACCTGATGCAAAGAGCTGACTCATTGGAAAAGACTCTGATGCTGGGAAAGATTGAGGGCAAGAGGAGAAGGGGGTGGCAGAAGATGAGACAATTAGATGGCATCACTGAATCAATAAACATGAGTTTGAGCAAACTCCAGGAGATGGTAAAGGACAGGGAAGTCTGTGTGCTGCAGTCCATGGGGTCACAAACAGTCAGATATGACTTAGCCACTGGACAACTACAGTCTTTCTTATGTTACTTTTTGACAGTTTGAGAAAGAGGGTAAAATATAAAGATGGAGGCTGCAGTAGGCAGAATTCTAAGATAATCCTCAAAATTTCTTGCCTTTCCCTCCGTGAAGTGAAGTGAAAATCATTCAGTTGTGTCTGACTCTATAGAGTCCATGGGGTTCTCTAGGCCAAAACAATGGAGTGGGTAGCCTTTCTCTTCTCCAGAGGATCTTCCCAACCCAGGAATCAAACCCAGGCTTCCAGCATTGCAGGCGACTCTTTACCAACTGAGCCACAAGGGAAGCTATGAATTACATCATCTCTGGGATGAAATATGATGGGTTTTACTCCTGTGATTAGGTTTTACTATATGGCTCAGGAGAAATTATTAGAAAGATTATCTAGGTAGGCATTACATAATCAAATGAGCCCTGTAAAAGCATAGAGTTTTCTCTGGCTGGTCACAGAAAAGAGATTCAAAGTACATGGAGGATTCAATTTGTAATTGCTGACATGAAGATGAAGAGGATCCTATGGTAAGGAAATGTGGGTCAGCTCTAGCTGCTGAGAGCAGCGCCCAGCTGTAGCCAACAAGGAAACAAAGAACTCCATCCTAGCAGAAGGAAAAGAATTCTCCCTACAACCCATTAATGTGGTTGAGAAGTCCAAGTGCAGGTGAGTACCGCAATACAGGCCAACGTCTAGATTTCAGCTTAGCAGACAATCCCAACATACTACACCTAGGCTTTTCATTCACAGAAACAATGGGAAAATAAATGAGTGCTTTTTTACACCTCTAAATTTATGGTAATTTGTTATACATCAATAGAAATAATGCTGAAGCGCCAATACTTTGGCCACCTGATGCAAAAAGTCAATTCATTGGAAAGACCCTAGTGCTGGAAAAGATTGAGGGCATGGGGAGAAGAAGGTGACTGAGTATAACATGACTGGATCATATCAATGACTCAGTGGACATGAGTTTGAGCAAACTCCAAGAGACAGTGAAAGACAGGAGTGGGTTGCAGTTCATGGGGCTGCAAAGAGCCAGATATGACTTAGTGACTGAACAAAAACAGCAGCATAGAGGCAAAAATAGAGTGTTTACTATTGATAGAAGTTAAATTGAAGAAGTTTGACAAATGTGGGAGCCAAATGAGCTTGGTCGCTGAACTCCAAAGTCAGAATGATTTGCAAACCCAGTCACAGACAACACTGAACTGGAATAGCTTTCCCAAGTGGAGGAAATTTACACAGGAAAGAAGAGCAGAGGAGAAACTGACTTCACAAAAGTCAGGTTTCCTCTTACAAGAAGAAAGGTGGAATAAGTCTAAAAAATTTAGTTATTTTTCCCAGATTAACAGATCAGTTGCATCATCCCACCTCCCTGGAAACATAACAAGTAAAAAAAAACTTAGATTTAGAGTTACACTAATTGACCTCATTTCACTGGAAGGACATAGAGAGAAGAATTGGGGCTTCCCTGACAGCTCAGTTGGTAAAGAACCTGCCTGCACTGCACAGACTCCAGTTAGATTCCTGGGTCGGGAACATCTACTAGAGAAGGGATAGTAGACGCCAGTAGTCTCGGGCCCTCACTGTGGCTCAGGTGGTAAAAAATCTGCCTGCAAAGACGGAGACCTGGGTTTGATCCCTGGGTTGGGAAAATCCCCTGAAGAAGGGAAAGGTACCCACTTCAGTGTTCTGGCCTGGAGAATTCCATGGACTCTATAGTCCATGGGGTCGCAAACAATAGGACATGACTGAGCAACTGCAAGGAGATCCAACCAGTTCATTCTGAAGGAGATTAGCCCTGGGATTTCTTTGGAAGGAATGATGCTAAAGCTGAAACTCCAGTACTTTGGCCACCTCATGCGAAGAGTTGACTCATTGGAAAAGACTTTGATGCTAGGAGGGATTGGGGGCAGGAGAAAAATGGGATGACCCAGGATGAGATGGCTGGATGGCATCACTGACTCGATGGACATGAATCTGAGTGAACTCCGGGAGTTGGTGATGGACAGGGAGGCCTGGCGAGCTGCAATTCATGGGGTCGCAAAGAGTCAGACACGACTGACAGACTGAACTGAAATGAGCAACTGTCACTTTCACTTTGAAAAGAAAGAAGTAATAAGGCCAATGGCTCTGTCTTAATCTACTTAATATCTAGTATCTGTGCTTAGTTTAAAATCATTACTTAATCAAAGCTTATTGAAGAAAGGTTGAATGGTTGAATTTATAATGTATGTTCTTTTTTTTTTTTAAGTTTTTTATTTTTTAAATTTTAAAATCTTTAATTCTTACATGCGTTCCCAAACATGAACCCCCCTCCCACCTCCCTCCCCATAACATCTCTCTGGGTTATCCCCATGCACCAGCCCCAAGCATGCTGTATCCTGCATCAGACATAGACTGGCGATTCAATTCTTGCATGACAGTATGCAAGACAGCAAAAAAGACACAGATGTGTATAATGGACTTTTGGACTCAGAGGGAGAGGGAGAGGGTGGGATGATTTGGGAGAATGGCATTCTAACATGTATGTTCTTTTAAACATAAAATAAAAGATCTTCATGACCCAGATAATCATGATGATTTGATCACTCACTGAGAGCCAGACATACTGGAATGTGAAGTCAAGTGGGCCTTAGGAAGCATCACTATGAACAAAGAGAGCGGAGGTGATGGAATTCCGGTTGGGCTATTTCAAACCCTGAAAGATGATGCTGCACTCAATATGCCAGCAAATTTGGAAAACTCAGCAGTGGCCACAAGACTGGAAAAGGTCAGCTGTCATTTTAATCCCCAAAAAGGCAATGCCAAAGAATGCTCAAACTACCACACAATTGCACTCATCTCACACACTAGTAATACTCAAGATTCTCCAAGCCAGGCTTCAGCAATACGTAAACTGTGAACTTCCAGATGTTCAAGCTGATTTGGGAAAAGGCAGAGGAACCAGAGATCAAATTGCCATCATCTGCTGGATCATGGAAAAAGCAAGAGAGTTCCAGAAATACATCTATTTCTGCCTTATTGACTATGCCAAAGCCTTTGACTGTGTGGATCACAATAAACTGTGGAAAATTCTGAAAGAGATGGGAATACCAAACCACCTGACCTGCCTCTTGAGAAACCTGTATGCAAGTCAGGAAGCAACTATTAGAACTGGACATGGAACAACAGACTTGTTCCAAATAGGAAAAGGAGCATGTCAAGGCTGTATATTGTCACCCTGCTTATTTAATATATATGCAGAGTATATCATGAGAAACCCAGGGCTGGAAGAAACGCAGGGCTGGAAGAAACACAAGCTGGAATCAAGATTACCGGGAGAAATATCAATAGCCACAGATATGCAGATAACACCACCCTTATGGCAGAAAGTGAAGAAAAACTAAAGAGCCTTTTGATGAAATGAAAGAGGAGAGTGAAAAAGTTGGCTTAAAGCTGAACATTCATAAAACGGAGATCATGGCATCTGGTCCCATCACTTCATGGGAAATAGATGGGGAAACAGTGGAAAGAGTGGCTGACTTTATTTTATGGGCTTCAAAATCACTGCAGATGGTGACTGCAGCCATGAAATTGAAAGATGCTTACTCCTTGGAAGGAAAGTTATGACCAACCTAGACAGCATATTAAAAAGCAGAGATATTACTTTGTTAACAAAGGTCTGTCTAGTCAAGGCTATGGTTTTTCCTGTGGTCATGTATGGATGTGAGAGTTGGACTATAAAGAAAGCTGAGTGCCAAAGAATTGATGCTTTTGAACTATGGTGTTGGAGAAGACTCTTGAGAGTCCCTTGAACTGCAAGGAGATCCAACCAGTCCACCCTAAAGGATAAAGTCGTGAGTGTTCATTGGAAGAACTGATGTTGAAGCTGAAACTCCAACACTTTGGCCACCTGATGCAAAGAGCTGACTCATTTGAAAAGACCCTGATGTTGGGAAACGTTGAGGGCAAGAGAAGAAGGCAATGACAGAGGATGAGATGATTGGATGGCATCACCGACTCAATGGACATGAGTTTGGGTAAGCCCCGGGAGTTGGTGATGGACAGGCAGTCCTGGCATGCTGCCATTCATGGGGTCGCAAAGAATCAGACACAACTTTGCAACTGAAATGAACTGAACTGAATCATATTTCACTTTACAGTAAAGACCTAAACATGTAGTAAGAGAAGCATTATAATGTAGTAAGAACACAGATCTTAGAACTATAAAGACCTATATTTAGAAATGAACCAGGTAACACCTTGAGAGGTAGCTTTATGCTCCATCTGTATTTAAGAATCAATATTAACACTTAGGGTCTTTGAAAAGATAGAAAGAGAAAAATTATGGATACTACTCAAAACAATGGTTAGCAGATAGAAAATGTTTAATAAATGGAAGCCTTGAATCATTTGTTAACTGGCTCTTCCACGCTTATAGACTCAAACATTCCTTTGATACACAGTCAGAGCAGGTTTTAGAAAATACAAAAGTTGATGACACTCCATGGTGGCTATTCCCATGTGGTCCAGTTCAGTTCAGTCGCTCAGTCTTGTCCGACTATAGCGACCCCATGAATTGCAGCACGTCAGGCCTCCCTGTCCATCATCAACTCCGGGAGTTCACTCAAACTCATGTCATTGAGTGATGCCAATCAGCCATCTCATCCTCTGTCTTCCCCTTCTCCTACTCCCCCTAATCCCTCCCAGCATCAAGGTCTTTTCCAATGAGTCAACTCTTCACATGAGGTGGCCAAAGTATTGAAGTTTCAGCCTCAGCATCAGTCCTTCCAATGAACACTCACGACTGTTATCCTTTAGGATGGACTGATTGGATCTCCTTGCAGTCCAAGGGACTCTCAAGAGTCTTCTCCAACACCACAGTTCAAAAGCATCAGTTCTTCGGTGCTCAGTTTTATTCACAGTCCAGATCTCACATCCATACATGACCGCTGGAAAAACCATAGCCTTGACTAGATGGACATTTGTTGGCAAAGTAATGTCTCTGCTTTTTAATATGCTATCTAGGATGGTCATAACTTTCCTTCCAAGAAGTAAGAGTCTTTTAATTTCATGGCTGCAATCACCGTCTGCAGAGCTTTTGAAGCCTCCCAAAATAAAGTCAGCCACTGTTTCCACTGTTTCCCCATCTATTTGCCATGAAGTGATGGGACCAGATGCCATGATCTTAGTTTTCTGAATGTTGAGCTTTAGCCAACTTTTTCAATCTCCTCTCTCACTTTCATTAAGAGGCATTTTAGCTCCTCTTCACTTTCTGCCATAAGGGTGGTGTCATATGCATATCTGAGGTTATTGATATTTCTCCCAGCAATCTTGATTCCAGCTTGTGCTTCTTCCAGCCCAGCATTTCTCATGATGTACCCTGCATATCAGTTAAATAAGCAGGGTGACAATATACAGCCTTGACGTACTCCTTTTCCTATTTGGAACCAGTCTGTTGTTCCATGTCCAGTTCTAACTGTGCTTCCTGACCTGCATATAGGTTTCTCAAGAGGCAGGTCAGGTGGTCTGGTATTCCCATCTCTTTCAGAATTTTCCACAGTTTATTGTGATCCACACAGTCAAAGGCTTTGGCATAGTCAATAAAGCAGAAATAGATGTTTTTCTGGAACTCTCTTGCTTTTTCCATGATCCAGCAGATGATGGCAATTTGATTTCTGGTTCCTCTGCCTTTTCCCAAATCAGCTTGAACATCTGGAAGTTCACAGTTTACGTATTGCTGAAGCCTGAACTTGGAGAATTTGAGCATTACTTTACTAGTGTGTGAAATGAGTGCGATTGTGTGGTAGTTTGAGCATTCTTTGGCATTGGCTTTCTTTGGGATTGGGATGAAATCTGACCTTTTCCAGTCTTGTGGCCACTGCTGAGTTTTCCAAATTAGCTGGCATATTGAGTGTAGCACTTTCACAGCATCATCTTTCAGGGTTTGGAATAGCTCAACTGGAATTCCATCACCTCCGCTCTCTTTATTCATAGTGATGTTTCCTAAGGCCCACTTGACTTCACATTCCAGGATGTCTGGCTCTCAGTGAGTGATCACACCATCATGATTATCTGGGTCGTGAAGATGTTTTTTGTGCAGTTCTTCTGTGTATTCTTGCCACCTCTTCTTAATATCTTCTGCTTCTGTTAAGTCCATACTACTTCTGTCCTTTATCTAGCCCATCTTTGCATGAAATGTTCCTTTGGTATATCTAATTTTCTTGAAGAGATCGCTAGTCTTTTCCATTCTGTTGTTTTCCTCTATTTCTTTGCATTGATCACTGAGGAAGGCTTTCTTATCTCTCCTTCCTATTCTTTGGAACTCTGTATTCAGATGCTTACATATTTCCTTTTCTCCTTTGCTTTTCACTTCTCTTCTTTTCACAGCTCTTTGTAAGGCCTCCTCAGATAGTCATTTTGCTTTTTTGCATTTCTTTTCCATAGGGATGGTTTTGATCCCTGTCTCCTGTACAATGTCACAAACTTCCATCCATAGTTCATCAGGCATTCTATCAGATCTATTCCCTTAAATCTATTTCTCACTTCCACTGTATAATCATAAGGGATTTGATTTAGGTCATACCTGAATGGTCTAGCGGTTTTCCCTACTTTCTTCAATTTAAGTTTGAATTTGGCAATGAGCTCATGATCTGAGCCACAGTCAGCTCCCAATCTTGTTTTTGCTGACTGTATTGAGCTTCTCCATCTTTGACTGCAAAGGATATAATCAATCTGCTTTCAGTGTTGACCATCAGGTGATGTCCATGTGTAGAGTCTTCTCTTGTGTTGTTGGAAGAGGTTGTTTGCTATGACCAGTGCATTCTCTTGGCAAAACTTTATTAGCCTTTGTCCTGCTTCACTCCATATTCCAAAGCCAAATTTGCCTGTTACACCAGGTGCTTCTTGACTTCCTACTTTTGCATTCCAGTCTCCTATAATGAAAAGGACATCTTTTTTGGGTGTTAGTTCTAAAAGCTCTTGTAGGTCTTCATAGAACCACTCAAATTCAGCTTCTGCAGTGTTACTGGTTGGGGCATAGGCTTGGATCACTGTGATATTGAATGGTTTGCCTTGGAGACAAACAGAGATCATTCTGTCATTTCTGAGATTGCATCAAAGTACTGCATTTCAGACTCTTTTGTTGACCATGATGGCTACTCCATTTCTTCTAAGGGATTCCTACCCACAGTAGTAGATATAATGGTCATCTGAGTTAAATTCACCCATTCCAATCCATTTTAGTTTGCTGATTCCTAGAATGTCGACGTTCACTCTTGCCATCTCCTGTTTGACCACTTCCAATATGCCTTGATTCATGGACCTAACATTCCAGGTTCCTATGCAATATTACTCTTACTGCATTGGACCTTGCTTCTATAACCAGTCACATCCACAACTGGTATTGTTTTTGCTTTGGCTCTATCCATTCATTCTTTCTGGAGTTATTTCTCCACTGATCTCCTGTAGCATATTGGGCACCTACTGACCTGGGTAGTTCCTCTTTCAGTATCCTATCATTTTGCCTTTTTATACTGTTCATGGGCTTCTCAAGGCAAGAATACTGAAGTGGTTTGCCATTCCCTTCTCCAGTGGACCACATTCCAATGTGGTAGCTTGGTGTTTCAGACTGCATTAATATTACTACATTTCAACTTCAGCATAAGATTCAGAATTCCCCCTTACAGTGAAAGGAAACCCAGAAAATTGTATTCCTCCTCTTTGGTACATCAACTTATAAACTATATACATCACCATTAATCAAAGTCCACTGGCCATTACTAGTAATATGACTATGCTCAATGGCACAAAAAGCAGTAAAATTGAGTCCTCTATTAGCTCAGGAAAGGGAAGAGAATATGAAGTATTGGTTTGTATAAATAATGTTCTCTATAACAAACTTTTCTCTCTTATGTTGACTTTGGTTCTTCTATTACAATCCCACCCTTGAATAAAACATTCAGAACATCCTTTCTGGACATCTGTTCTTGCTCGCCCCCACCCCCAGCCTTTATCCATTCCTCTGTTGATAGATATTTATTTAGCTTCCAGACTTATCTTATCAATGCACTATTCCCTTGATGATCACTCTTTACACTGCACTCAATTACCAAAATACAACAGCACAAATCCTAGAATGAAAGGAAACTTTGCTTCATTTTTAGAAAATAAGTTCTGGAGAAACAAAAAAAAAAAAGAGTTTGATGTGATGAGTAGAACTATTGAATATTTGTTGTTTTTTTTTTTTTTTTTACTAGAAGTATAGTCCCCATGGACAGTAACCCTAGTTTTGTTTATCTTGGTGTCAGTCAAACCACAGTTATATTATGTTGCTGTGTTCTGGGCTATTCACTTAGAGAGATAAAGATAAACTGTAATACATTCAGAGAAGTGCAATCTGAATGGTGAGAAAATTCTAATACCAAGTTGTATGAGCAACAACTGAACTAAGAAATTGGGATGCATAGCCAGGAAATAAGGACCCTCAGGCAGGACATGATTGCTGTCTTCAAATATGTGAAGAGCTGGCTGTCATGTTGGAGAAGCGTTAGACTTGTTCTATTTAACCCAAGGGTATAGTGAGAACCAGTGGGTAGAAGCAAAAATCAGACTTAATTTAGCTTATTTTAAGGAAGATCTATCAGAACCAAGCCACAACATATTTGGCTGCCTCAGGAGGTAGTAAGTTCCCTGTCAGAAAAATAATTCAAGCCAACTGATAACCATGTGATAGGGTTATTGCAGAGATCTCAAGCATGAGATAGAGACTGGACAAATATCTTTAGGTAGAGTGACAGTATAATTTATCACCCAAACCCAGACTAGTGTGTAAAGAGATTCCATGATCAACTGTTACATATTTTTCTGTATCACAGAAAAATCAGCATCAACTGGAACTATCTTAAAGAAAAGTAAGATATGTTGCCTTTCTGAATTTAGGTTATCTTCCAACTCTGAGATTCTTTTACACTATTTCTTAACATTAAAATATCAAAAGCACTTTTAATTATCTCCCTTCCTGGGTATATTTGCAAAACAAAGAATTTTTGAACAGTCAATACTGGAAATTTTTTTGACACTGTGGTTAGTCAATGGGATATATTGTGAATGGGTTGGTATCTTTGTTTTGCAGTTTTAAATCTCATTGTGCACCTGCCTTTATGGAGAACTTGATTACAGGAAAGGTAAGTCCAGAATACAACCTTACAGCAAAATGCATAGCATATTTTTAGCTAGCCTTATGAAAAGATTTCATGGTCTCCCAGATTTATCCACAGGCTAGCCTAGTAATGGAAGGGAGGAGGACTGAGTCCCTACTATGATCCAGGTGCCACACTAGGCACTGTACACTATTCAGTATCTGCCAACATCTCTAACAGGTTGGCATTTTCACTTTGTCAGGTAGATTTTATTGTCTCCATTTTGTAGATAAGAAAACTAAATCTGAGAGACATTTCATAACTTGTCCATGAACATAAATGTAACAAGTTGGAGAATTAGAATTTGAATTCATATGGTTTTGGAGCATATGCTTACTACATTCCAGACACCCATAAAGAAGACAATTAACATTCATAAGTACTTTTTCATACAGAGTTTCTGTATGACTTTTATCCCTTTATCATCTATTTATTACCAAGACATTTAAAGAACCACTAGGTTTAAGGCCTTAATCTTGGCACTACACTATGGCTATGCTATGCTATGCTTAGTCACTCAGTCGTGTCCAACTTTTTGTGACCCCATGGACTGTAGTCCACAGGCTCCTCTGTCCATGGGGGTTCTCCAAGCAGGAATACTGGAGTGGGGTGCTATGCCCTACTCTAGGGGATCTTCCCAACCCAGCGGTCAAACCCAGGTCTCCCCCATTCCAGGCGGATTCTTCACCATCTGAGCCACCAAGGAAGCCCAATCTCTGCACTGGGGATATTAAAACAGAACTCATACTAAAAAAAAAAAAAGTGGAATTGACAACTAAATGAGAAGAAATATATATTACATATAACCTAATTTACCCACATTTCAGTCTAAAAAGACAATGGGAGAATGGCTATATGTGAGAATTTGCCTTCAGCTGAGGAACAGTTGGGTAATAGATCAGAGTGCTTCCCTGGTGGTTCATGCAGTAAAGCATCTGTCTACAATGTGGGAGACCTGGGTTCGATCCCTGGGTCTGGAAGATCCCCTGGAGAAGGAAATGGCAATCCACTCCAGTACTATTGCCTGGAAAATCCCAGGCAATAGATCAGAAGAAGAAAGAAAGACAAACTCTGAATTGCAATGTGAGGAAGATGTCTGCATCATAGTGGGGAGGGTGTGCTGGATTGAAAAAGAAGAGAACAGGAGAGACTGGAAGGAGCCTTTGAAGTGGTCCATATGTGAAATGACCTAAGCTATCAATGGTGTTGGGAGCTGGGCAGAAATATGTAGGAAGGTACACAAATCTATTTTCACAAACAGATGGAGTTAAAGCATGAGTTACTACTATTTACCACATATTATGGATTAGAATCCTGAGTTAACAAAAGCCACATGCATTCCAAAGCTCGTGCTCATCCTGTTCTAATATTCTGTCACGAAATGTTTATCAGCAGCAAGGACTAAACTCTAAAATAAAGGATAGAATGAATCAAATAAAAATAAAAGTCCTTTCTCCAGATCATTTAAGAATTTTGTGTTAAACTCCAACATTTTAATCTCTTTCCTTCTTTTTCCCAGCTCCCTCACATCCTTGCTTTCTGTAAAAGTATAAATTAAGTAATGAGCACCAGAAAGAGATTTCAGCAGAGCTAAACTAAAACAAGAAGGCTGAACGCAAGAAAATAGTTCTGTAACATGTTCCAAGGAGAAATTCCAAAAGAGAATGAAATATTTCCTGGTGTAAAATGCCCTCAGTGGACTGAAACATTTCCTTGGAACCCAAGACAACAGGTAAAGTCTGTTCCTCATTAGCTTGTGCGATAATGACCCTATCTTACATTTTCTATTTCTTTGGAATTCATTTGTTTTCATTACATCAGGTGGTTGTTATTATGATGTGTTAATGGGCTTCAAGCAGGGCTGTCCTCTGTGACTCAGACTCTGATTACTAAAATGAGAGTTTTGATATTTTTTATTATACCAATTCAGTTTTGCATTCCAATTGTTAATATTCTTGTCCACCAGAGCAGTGTTCTGAATTTCAAAGGCATGTAAAGGAAAGAAAGTGAGAATTTCATTTTTATTTTCAACTTCAGATTTCTTTCACCGAAAAGTTTGCCTTTCATGACTTTAGCACCACATTTTAATTCTTGAGTGCCCCTAGTTTCATTGCTAAAAATCTTTGAGAACATTTTTAAACATAAACACACACACACTCTCAATTTCCCTCTCTTCTTTAAATTCTTTGGGCTCATATACCATTTTCTGGCATCAACAGCCTTATTCTGATCCTATTCCCACAGGAAACTACCTCTAGCCATCTAGGTTTGACCTTTTGATTCAAAATCATGGTAATGAACTTCTGTAGCTCATTACTTTCACATGTAAATTGTTAGATATATTGCTCCTAAGTGTTAACTCCTCTTCAAGGGTGAGCCCCACTACTAATGCAATACCAATGCTGTTTTACATGTGTAGGAAATGAAAGCCTTGAAACCAGAGACCAAACTCATTGTCTTTATAAGAAGCTCTGGTCTGATTCAAACCAGGGCTATTTTTTGGAAGCTCATGCTAAATAGATCCTTCAAAATGAGCATTTTCACACTGCCCATTCTGTTTATCCAGAGCCTCCCATGATCCTGAATGCATACTTCTCTTCACTCTCTACCAACAGGAACAGCAAACACCCTATTTAACTAGAGAACAAATGAACTTTTTAAATGCCTAAATCTATGTTTATGCACACAAGATGAGATTGGTATTTACCTAAGGGGACAGGCTTTACTCACTAATGTGCACTTTACAATAACCTAAGAAAACAAAGATAACCTTCTCCCTCCCAGGAAAATTGTGCTTGTGGTGATCACAGCACTGCTAAACAGCCTTGGTTTTCCAGACACGACAGAAATACATTTGGGTGAACACATTTTTGTTTCTATGTCTATGAAAAGATTCCTCTATGCTTTCTTTGTTTGGGTAATTATTAATGCTATTGCTGTTTATACCATAGGACTTGTGGATAAAGCTGGCGTTTCTGACTGCCTCAGCTTTTCTGATGTCTACCACATGTCGGTTTACCTTACATTATTTCTCTTCATCTCCCCTGCCCCCAAAACATTCAGCATCACAGATGGCATTTTATAGACAGCTATTTTTGTGTGAGTGGGGGTGTTTAACTTTGCATTCAGCAGAGGACAGAAGATGTCATGAGGGTTTTGTCCCCCAAAGTGCACTGTTATGTCCCTGCTTCTCTTTGAAATTAATTGTGTCTTTCCTTGTCACTGATTAAATAGATGTTTGGAGTGTGTCTGTAGGCAGTCCTTTCTATTTTCTCCTGTTTGTTAGGGTCAGATTATATTTATAAAGATTTCATACAACAGCTGTCTTGAGATCTTTATAATATGAAAATTTAGACTAGAGCTGTTGAGGAGTCACAGAATTGAAACACACTGGGACAAAAATACAAGAGACAAATGAAAAGCAAATTGTAAGCTATTTGATGAGATATTCATTTTCATATACAGAATAGTTATACCTATGATTATATCATTGAATGGGAGACAAAATATGACCTTATCACCTTATGATAAAATCATTTCATAAAGCACTCAAGCAAATAAGACAAAAGTAATTCTTAAAATAATCCTAAGCCTAATGATTTATCTAGTCACTATTGGCCAAAAGTGTGTAAACAAATGAAATTACAGAAATCAAAGAGATTACAGTAAGGATGCCATCACTAGTTTGTCTACCAAAAATAGAAGTATTTGTATTGTTGAATAGCACTTTTTAAAATCTAGCTCTTCAAAACAAAATGGAGAAAGTTAAAAGAAAAACCAGAAGGTATGAGAAAGAGGAAGATTGGGGGGGAAGTGAAGATATCAAAAATTATAAACAATTTGTGGCAGAATTGTTGGCAATGGGTAAACAACAGAAATATTGATATAAATCACAAACTCACATGCCTGTGGGGTTCAAAAATAACATAAGTGAAGGTGGAAAACATGGTGATTTAAGCTATGATCCTGAAACATTTCTGATTTAAATCCATAGAATATATTTTTTTCTCCTGCAAATAAACCTGCTCTTTCATTTATGTTTTATGTTCTGCCTGTTATTTTTCTACTTTTGGTAGAGCTATGGGCACAAGGAGGAATTCAGTCCCCCTCAAAGCTGTGTTTGAGGAATAGTGCACCCCACTCCAGTACTCTTGCCTGGAAAATCCCATGGACAGAGGAGCCTGGTGGGCTGCAGTCCATGGGATCGTGAAGATTCAGACACGACTGAGCGACTTCACTTTCACTTTTCACTTTCATGCATTAGAGAAGGAAATGGCAACCCACTCCAGCATTCTTGCCTGGAGAATCCCAGGGATGGCGGAGCCTGGTGGGCTGCTGTCTACAGGATGGCACAGAGTCAGACACGACTGAAGTGACTTAGCAGCAGCAGCAGCAGCAGCAGCAGTAATAGTGGGAGGGTTCTGATCAGAACTGAACTGAACTGAGCTGATAATGGATCATTGGCACAAGGCCTCTGTGCTAGGAAAAGTAAAAATAATAACTGCTAATGCAGTGCTTTTAAAAGTATGGTACACTGAAAATTCATCAAGGGTTGGAATATTTATTATCCATCCTCAGCACTTTCTGTGCTTGATCCACAGAAGGCATTTATCAAAACTTTAATGAATTAAATTAATTTTTTACAAATACCAGGAAAACCTGGGACAGAATTGACTATGATGGCTCCACAAAGAATATGAGTAGGAGAAGAAAATGTAATTGGAGAAAGAAATGGCGACCCACTCCAGTATTCTGGTCTGGGAAATCCCATGGGCAGAGAAGACTGGCGAGCTACAGTCTGTAGGGCTCCAAAGAAGCTGGACATGACTGAGCAACTAAACAAGGGGAAGAAAATGTATTCATGTCCGTCTCTATATTGTAGCATTTGAAACCCATCTCCATTCACTGAGCATGTGTTCTTGAGTATGTATATATTTAAATGTGTGTGCAAATTTTTATCTATAACTCAGAAAGCCTCAGGTCCTGCCACTGTGTGTCCATGAAGGTGTACTTATCAGGATAATTTAGCTGTGTGAGGAGGGGATGACAAGCTTATGCCATCTGTCCCCAGGCCCATATCAGTTGTTTGTTTAATTTTTAAAAATTTTTCTGTTTTGTTTTTTAGTATTTTAAGTGTTTATTGAATTTGTTATAATATTGCTTCTGCTTTACGCTTTGGTTTTTCGGTCACAAGGTATGTGGAATCTTAGCTCTACAACCAGGAATCGAACCCACACCCACTGCATTGGAAAGTGAGGTCCCAAACCCTGAACCACCAGGAAAGTCATAATGTGTATCTCCCATAATGTACTCCCATAATGTGTCACCAAGAAAGTCTAAATTATGCTTCCTGGATTAAAGTTAAGTGAACAAAGAAATGAAGAATGCATTTTTCAAAGATCTCCAGTTAGAATTGTAAAGGCTCAAAGTGGAGGAGAAATATTCCAATTACTCCTGAAAATTTTTATGTAAACTCTTTCATGTCCTAATGGCCAAGTTAACAAGGTTCACAATAAAGTGTCCCTATAATTGATACCTCACAGCAAGCCTTGAGGGATGCAGACATTTTACTTGAGAGAAGCATTAAGCTCAACTCTCTAGTCACATTACATTTACTATTTTACCTTTGAAATTTTTCATTATATGTGAAACTAATAGCCTGTCCTATGTCATTCTGAATAGAAAGAGAGGAGTGTGCAACATTATGATTGCACTGGTTTTGCAGGGTCAAGTGAAATAAGAAACAAGGTTCTTTTCCATACAAGTCAGTTAAGAGACTTCCACTTGTTTATGTGCAGGTTTGGGGGAAGTGTCATATACCCAAAACACTGGCCTCCATGCTCAATTATTGTTAGTTTGTTGAGAACCCACTATTATATTCTCTAGATTTCCTGATTTGTTTGAATTCAGTTATCAGTTCAGTCACTCAGTCATGTGCAACTCTTTGCGATCCCATGGACTGCAGTACGCCAGGACTCCCTGTCCATCATCAACTCCTGGAGTTTATTTAAGCTTACCTCCACTGAGTCGGTGATGCCATCCAACCATCTCATCCTCTGTTGTCCCCTTCTCCTTCTGCCTTCAATTTTTCCCAGCATCAGGGTCTTTTCAAATGAGTCAGCTCTTTGCACCAGGTGGCCAAAGTATTGGAGTTTCAGCTTCAACATCAGTCCTTCCAATGAACACTCAGGACTGATTTCCTTTAGGATGAACTGGTTGGATCTCCTTGCAGTCCAAGGGACTCGCAAGAGTCTTCTTCAAAACCACAGTTCAAAAGCATCAACTATTCAGTGGTCAGCTCTTTATAGGCCAACTCTCACAACCATACATGACTATTGGAAAACCATAGCCTTGACTATGGAAAAACTGTAGCCTTAACAATTATATAGTGGAAGTGAGAAATAGATTTAAGGGACTAGATCTGACAGAGTGCCTGATGAACTATAGATGGAGGTTCATGACACTGTACAGGAGACAGGGAGCAAGACCATCCCCAAGAAAAAGAAATGCAGAAAAGCAAAATGGCTGTCTGAGGAGGCCTTACAAATAGCTGTGAAAAGAAGAGAAGCAAAAAGCAAAGGAGAAAAGGAAACATATTCCCATTTGAATGCAGAGTTCCAAAGAATAGCAAAGAGAGATAAGAAAACCTTCCTCAGTGATCAATGCAAAGAAATAGAGGAAAACAATAGAATGGGAAAGACTAGAGATCTCTTCAAGAAAATTAGAGATACCAAGGGAACATTTCATGCAAAGATGGGCTCGATAAAGGACAGAAACGATATGGACCTAACAGAAGCAGAAGATAATAAGAAGAGGTGGCAAGAATACACAGAAGAACTGTACAAAAAAGGTGTTCACAACCCAGATAATCACGATGGTGTGATCACTCACCTAGAGCCAGACATCCTGGAATGTGAAGTCAAGTGGGCCTTAGGAAGCATCACTACGAATAAAGCTAGTGAAAGTGATGGAATTCCAGTTAAGCTGTTTCAAATCCTCAAAGATGATGCTGTGAAAGTGCTGCACTCAATATGCCAGCAAATTTGGAAAACTCAGCAGTGGCCACAGGACTGGAAAAGATAACTTTTCATTCCAATGCCTAAGATAGGCAGTGCCAAAGACTGCTCAAACTACCACACAATTGTTTGAATTACCAGCGGGCATTATCACCAAATCATTTAATTGCACATTATGAATTATTTCATTTGATAGATAAGATAGATAGATAGATAAGGGGGCTTCCCTGGTGGCTTAGCGGTAGAGAATCTGCCTACTGATGCAGGACATGTGGGTTTGATTCCTGGGGATGGAAATGGCAACCCACTCCAGCATGCTGGCCTGGGAAACCCCATGGACAGAGGAACCTGGCAGGGTATAGTTCATGAAGCTGTAAAAGAGTCAGACATGGCTTAGTGACTAAAAACAATAAACAACATATAGATTATTCAGAAAAAATTTGAAAACACTTTTTTATTGAATAATTCACTAATCAATTAATTGCTTCAGCAATACTGTTTTTCTAATATAAATTTATTTATTTTAATTGGAGGTTAATTATTTTACAATATTGTATTGGTTTTGCCATACATCAACATCAATCTGCCACAGTATACACATGTTCCCCATCCTGAACACCCCTCCCTCCTCGTACCATCCCTCTGGGTAGTCTCAATGCACCAGCCCCAAGCATCCTGTATCCTGCATCGAACCTGGACTGGTGGTTCGTTTCATATATGATATTATACATGTTTCCATGCCATTCTCCCAAATCATCCCCCCCTCTCCCTCTCCCACAGAGTCCTAAAGACTGTTCTATACATCTGTGTCTCTTTTGCTATCTCACATACAGGGTTATCGTTACCATCTTTCTAAATTCCATATATATGCATTAATATAGTGTATTGGTGTTTTTCTTTCTGGCTTACTTCACTCTGTATAATAGGCTCCAGTTTCATCCATCTCATTAGAACTGATTCAGATGTATTCTTTTTAATGGTTGAGTAATACTCCATTGTGTATATGTACCACAGCTTTCTTATCCATTCATCTGCTGATGGACATCTAGGTTGCTTCCATGTCCTGGCTATTATAAACAGTGCTGCGATGAACATTGGGGTACACGTGTCTCTTTCAATTCTGGTTTCCTCGGTGTGTATGCCCAGCAGTGGGATTGCTGGGTCATAAGGTAGTTCTATTTCCAGTTTTTTAAGGAATCTACACACTGTTCTCCAAGCAATACTGTTTTAAATAGTGAGTACAGGGCAGGCATTATGTGGGTATTGGCAGTGCAAGGACGTTGGTTCCTACTTCCCTGGATCTGCAGATAGCCTTGGGCTAGTTGGTCAGTTTTAAAGTTTGTGACATTAAGAATTTTTATTCTTTCAAATGATTTATTTTAAAAATCTATTATTTGCATCTTCTTGTTTATGGCAAGCCTGTGCATAATAAACTCCGGTTTTTCATTCTAGTGTTGGGAAAACCATACAGTCCCATGAGGTAAGACATTTGTCTGTCACATTCACTGTTCTAGAGAATTTTCTGGACAACACAGCACTTCTGTGCCAAGCAATTCTATTATTATGGTTTATTAATACTTCCTGCAGAATCATTATCTCCAAATTCAATATGAAATAAAACTATATTTTTTCTATATGGCACAAAGTGAAATATTCATGGAAATCCATTGCATCATTCTGATCAACTATTAATTTATATACTTAAGAAGCTTAAACAATGCAAGACAAAATAATGTGCTATGACCAACTTCTAATTCCTTCTTCAATTATTTCCCAACTGCTACTAGGTAGGAGGAGAAGACTGCTCCTTCTGCTGCAAGATAAATTATCTTCAGTATTGATTTTAGGATCTAAATGGAATTTTTGAGGCAGAAAAAGAAGAGAATAACAATAAAAAACTCAAAGCTCCTTTTCCTAAAACTACCCTTCCTGGGCTAAGAGTGATTTTGCCTACCAATTTAAACAACTCAGGGATTTACCTTTGAAGTAATAATGTGCTTCAGAGGACTGGAGAGAAAAATGGAGCCGCCTTAGTGGTAGTTCCTAAGCAGGGACAGTCATTGCAAATTAATATTTTCACTCATTTGGGCCATTTTTCAAGATTACTTACTAGATCCACCCTTCTCCAGGCACTATAAAAGAGCTAGATTTTAGTCCTGAATCTGCCATAAACCAAGTCATATCAACAGTTGAATTTTGTTTGTTTGTCTAATTTTTCAAATTTATTCAAAGCTTAGTTTAATAAAGAGTAATACTACATAATCTCTAAAATACTTTTCAGATCTCTGAATCTAAATCATATTGCTAATTTATTTACCAGTTCACAATAACAGAATGTATTATTTTATCAGATTCTTGCACCAGCCAGTTCACCTTATCTGACTTTAAGGGGAGCTGTCTGGGAGAGGGGTAGTGAATATATTAAAATATTTTCTTGCTGATGGACATCTAGGTTGTTTCCATGTCCTGGCTATTATAAACAGTGCTGCGATGAACATTGGGGTACATGTGTCTCTTTCAAGATGAATGGATAAGAAAGCTGTGGTACATATACACAATGGAGTATTACTCAGCCATTAAAAAGAATTCATTTGAATCATTTCTGATGAGATGGATGAAGCTGGAGCCAATTATACAGAGTGAAGTAAGCCAGAAAGAAAAACACCAATACAGTATACTAACACATATATATGGAATTTAGGAAGATGGCAATGACGACCCTGTATGCAAGACAGGAAAAAAGACACAGATGTGTATAGCGGACTTTTGGACTCAGAGGGAGAGGGAGAGGGTGGGATGATTTGGGAGAATGGGAATTCTAACATGTATACGGTCATGTAAGAATTGAATCGCCAGTCCATGTCTGACGTAGGGTGCAGCATGCTTGGGGCTGGTGCATGGGGATGACCCAGAGAGATGTTGTGGGGAGGGAGGGGGGAGGGGGGTTCATGTTTGGGAACGCATGTAAGAATTAAAGATTTTAAAATTTAAAAAATAAAAAAAAAATAAAATAAAATATTTTCTTAAAAAAAAAAATCTCAGGCCAGTTTTCCAGTCATAAAATTGATATGAATCTTGAACCTGTAACTAATCTTTTCCAGATACTAACACTTTACAAAAAATAAAATACACTAATGAGATACTGTTTTAATTCCACTAAATTTTTTCTGTTTCAAAAGAGTAGGACAAGCATCAATATCTTATTCATAGTAAAAACATGAATTGCCTTAATACTTAGCAATAAACTTGTTCTACTTTTGGACATTGTTCTCTAAGGCAGAATCCTTTTTTTTTTTTTTCTTTGAGTGCATTTAGCATGTGACAATTTAAAAATGTATGAGATCAACACCTTTCCATAGGTACTTTGCACAGTACTCAAACTCTTACAAGTAATATTCTCTTACAACGTTGAAAACCCAATTAGTAAACAGTTTAGTACTCAATCCTCAAAGCTCTCCCACAATAGAATCCTCTGCAAGGACTTGTACTGTACAGTGTTTTAAATAACTGAGCTCATCATAAGGATTGTAACACAGAAATGAGTTCTCTGTAAATATTAGAAATTATCTGGCCCTCATAAATGTTTACTCTGCTTATTATCTGCAAACTTCCTGGATTAAATGTTTAATATGAATATGTTACTATCCACCAAAGATTGATTCTGGCAGGGTATATGTTGATACCAGCAAGAAATAAATAGGGAGAAATTAAAAGGTATGAAATTTTAAAACAATAGCTTAAAGGTGTTTAATAAACTACAGATGGCTTACACCATTTAAGCAAATATTTGGTGGGAGATGTGAAACAGTCAAGACCAAGAAAAAAGGAAATCATTTGAAAATAATGTCTCCCATGCAATATGTTATAATTAAAGCTGGATAAGCAATATAGACTTCTTATCTGTCCTCATATTACAGGAGAGATGAAGGATGTTAAGATATGGGAGCAAAAAAAAATTGAAAAGCATTCGAAGTAGTAATCTTAGATTTTAAAATTCTAAAATAAGAACTCTTAGCATTAACATAAAGCTAGGCACATACACTTCCAATCCCCAAAGACACTTAGTGGTCACACATACACAGATCAGCTTTTAACTATTACCATTATAGCTACCACTATTGTTTATGAAAGAAAAGAAAAAGGTAGAAGCAAAGGAGAAAATCAAAGCAAGCTTAATTTCAAGGCAGATGGAAGCTGAAGGTCAAACAAGTGAAGTTTGATGGTTTCAACCACTTTCTCCTCCAGAAACACTTTGGAATTTACCAAAACACCCCACACCTACCCCTCTTCTATTATTGAGTGAGTGGATCAAACTGAAACATAGCTCTCCCACCTTAGGCTGTGCTCAGAAAATGAGCAGCAGAAAGCACGGGAACATTGTCAGGGTACAGATGGGAGAAGATGGCAGGAGGCAGACAGAGGAGAAGCTGGGCCAGTCCATTGATGTTCTCCTCATTCATAATTGAACCTGTGTGCAAACCTGGGGCTAGAAGACACCCTTACTGCAGGTATTGTCTCTGGAAAGTGACATTAAACTATGTTTTCTAATATCTCCATGTAATTTTTTAGAGTAAAGGAGTCTGCCATGCCTATATGCATGCTAAGTCACTTCAGTAGTGTCTGGCTTTTTGCAAGCCTGTGGAATGTAGCCCACCAGGTTCCTCTGTCCATGGGATTCTCCAGGCAAGAATACTGGAGTGGGTCGTCATGCCCTCTTCCATGGGATCTTCCTTACCTAGGGGTGGAACCCACATCTCTTATGTCTCCTGCATTGGCAGGAGGGTTCTTTACCACTAGCGCCACATGGGAAGCCCCAAAGGAGTCTGGACCCTAGTAAAAATTCTAATGAGTTTTATGTCATATTCCTCCATTCTCAACTGATTTAAAAAAAAGTTCTCTTTGGGGACTTCCCTGGCAGTCCACTGGTTGGGACTCTGGGTTCCCAATGCAGGATTTGATTGCTCATCAGGGAACTAAATTCCTACATGCCACACGGTGCAGACAAAAAATAAAATAAACTATCTGCAGATTTCAAATAACAAAAAAATTATAAAAATCTCTTTTTATCTCTTCAATGAACTAGTGCATTATGTACTGTCTTAGAATTTCTCTGAATAAGGAGTTATTTGTATTACTACATAAAGGAACATGTTGTAATATATTCCATTAAATATATGCTCTGGGGCTAGAGTAGGGTAAGGTTGTGGGGAGAGCATGTCTAATGATGCAGAAGTTGATATAATTATTAGGAATCAGCAGGTTTTACAAATTGTCACCAAGTTGGGTTAGTGTAACATATACAGGCATTAAAATTAATCTTTTGCATCAAAAAATAAAGTGACTATCATAAAGAAAAAAAAGCCATATATTTCCCCAAAAGCATCTTTAATAGTTACTTTCACGTCTGAATCATGATATATGTCACCTCTCCCACCTTGGGTGACTTCTTTACTCATATAATGTAATTCTCTTCTTCAAGATTAAATCCATGTGGCTTGGATTATTTCCCTTAATCAACCAACCATTGTTGATTTTCCACATTATAGGTGTCCTTATCTTTTTAAAATTTATTTTCAATTGTGGTACAAATCACAAATCATACTATTTTAACTACCTTTAACTACACAGTTCAGTGGCACTGAGTGCATTCACTGAGCTGTGCAGCTCTCATAATCATTCTTCTCCCGAGATTTCCATGTTTCTAAATGGAAACTCTGTCCCAAATATCATATATTAATGCATATGCATAGAATCTGGAAAAAAAATGTACAGATAAACCTACTTGCATAGCAGAAATAGAGACAGAGACATAGAGAAGAAATGTGTTGATACCGAGGGGCGAAATGGGGAATGAACTGGGAAACTGGGGTTGATATATATATATACCACTATGTATACCAGAGATAAACCAGTAAGAACTTACTGTATAGCACAGGCCAATGGGAGAAGGTACAATCTGTTTGTAGAACATATATTAGGTTTCCCTATCTTAATGGAAGAAGATTTAATTAAACATGAACTTCCCTGAATTTTCCTCTGTTCTGAGCACATCACACTCATGCCCAAACAATCATACAAAATTCTGATATTGTTGATTCACCTTTGATTAAGAAATGGTTCTTCAGTAAGCCCTCATAAAACCCTGGGAGTCAGAGGAGAAATAATGAAACTCAGGGAAAGGAGAATACAAAAAAAAAAGAATGGATAGAGAAGTGCCAGACATAAATAGCAGAGAAGCAATAAGGACTGCTTTCCTTTTGTATATAGTTGCAAAAGCCAAGGAGTGGTTTGGAAGTTTTCAGAACCAGGAGCCTGAAAGATGAAGGCCATGGAATAAAGATGAGGAGGCTGAGAAAAGCAGACACAGATGCAGATAACATTCCTGAAAAAAAAAAAAAAGAGTCAATTCATTTTATTGCTTGGGGATCCAAAAGAAGCTACTTCAAATCAAATCAGTCATGCAATAGATGTGGGATTTCAATTTTTACAGGTTGATTAGATTCTATTTTTCACTGAACCCTGTGGATTTTGAGAGGGCTTGAAACTCCTTTCAGTGCTTTGCAATAGTTCCCTCCATGTAAATTGTCTGCAGAGGGGCTGCTCTGTAGCTTAGCTATCAAACAATAGCATGGAAAGGACAGATGCCACCATGGATCCCTGCTGAGGATTTGAATCACATGTTGTGGTCTTCTAGCTCCCAGGTCACTTGAGAGAAAGGAAACACCCCCCCATCAGCAGTCATAGACTGTTCAGTTTTCCAAAACTTGACTTCCTAAAGGGTAAATATCCCTCCCTGTCTTTTAGTCCCTTAACTCCACATGCACAAACACAAAGAAGAGTGGTTCTGGCCCAGTGAGCCCAGGGCATAGCTGAGGTATCAAGAGGAACAGAAGTCTGGCAAACAGAGATGCAAGCCGCCATTGCGATTGAGCTCTCAGGTGAGGACACATTACTCTGGAAGAGCTGAGCACCTGTGACAGGTGCATGATACCAAGCGCCCTGGGTCTCTCTAATCAGAGGGGCTAATAAGCAGATACAGAGAAGGTCCCTGCTTTCCCCGATTACACACATCCCAGACAACTCTGTGGTGTTGATTAAAACTGTTCTATTGGTAGGCACTCAGCATTGCTATGTGATCAGAGAAACATGTAAGTATAATGCAACCAGGGCAAATCAATTTCTCCTGGGATTGACTCCATTTAAACCATGTGAAAGCGAGTGGGAAGAAATCAGGCATTGGAGACAGGATTTCAAGCTGGCACAAGCAAGTTGAGGGAGGAAGTTTTGTGTGCCACATTGTGAATGATTATAGCAAGACTCAGGTGGATAAGCAGGAAGTGAGAAGTCTATGCTCTTGGGTTTTCATTTCCAAAATGATTTTGTTGAGATCTTTTCAATTTAATCCTAGAAATAAACAACTGAGGAGAGCAAGTGGTGATTGAAAGGAGGAAGGGAAAGATGACTTCGGGAGGCTGTTTCTGAGGAGGCTGGCTCCCTAAGCCCTTCAGGATTTAAAGAGGAGGCTAAGAGTTTTAATTGGATTTTAAATTCTCTTAGTAGTGGGGAAAGGTTTGGGTGCTCTGTGGCCTGATCCGCAAGCACAAGAGGCAGCTGTGTTTCAAACCTGACCTTTATCAGATGGTGGTGTGTTTATTTCAGTCTGTCACAGAAGAGGAACAAGAAAACACTGCTAGGCCGTGCAATTTGGGGTATAAAAGTACTACAGGACCAAAACAAAAACTAAAGACGTTCTGCCTGCTTGACTAAACTCCTAAATACAAGGGTTGGGGGAGAATTCAGGAGGGGTTAAGAGAAACATGATGGCTCAGCAGTGAAGGAACTGAGGCCAAAATCTCCTCTCTTAAGAGCCGATGAGAGGAAAATCGAGTGCAGAAGAAACAAAGGGAAAGAAACTTGAAATGGGTGGCAAGAAGGTTTTAATTGTTTGATAAAATTCTGGGCAGAAATTTGGCAGTGGTCTACTTAACCGCCCCCACCCCCGCACCTCCTCTTCCTTCATCAAGGTATTTCCTAGGTATCAAAAATCCCAGTACCTTCAGAGACTTAGCTCCAAGGTTAAGAAGGAAATGCTACACTGTACTTTTATATAATAAAGTTCAGCGATATCTCAAACTCTATTTCCTTTTTAATTACAATTTTCTTACCTGAGCCTCAAGTGATTCTAATGTTACTCTTAACCCTGGAGGCCCGAGTTATTTTATGTTTAGTGACAAGGATTGTAACTGCAGTTCCCACATGGAACTGAGAGGTAATTTCTTCTCTCGGTGAGCTTTAACCAAGTGGATAACATCAGACCAAAGTTCCTAGTTACTCATGCCCTGTAGAGAGACAAGCGCCCTAGGGAAAGCTGAAGAATTTGAAATAAACTGAAGATTATATTGCTTCTGAAATATTTGGGCACTGTGGAATTAGAGAACAGACAGCAGAATTTTAAAGTGAGGGATATTCTAAAACTGAGCTTTTCCTAGAAGATGCTCTAGTGCTTGTTCTAATTTTTAAACTGACTCATGAGCCACAATTTATTTGAAAAGTGTTATTAAGGAGGATTATTAAGAAAAGGTGGGGGCCAATCTATTGAAAGGAAATTATGTAGGTGTGTGTTAGTCACTCAGTCGTGTCCAGCTCTTTGCAACCCCATAGACTCTAGCCAGCCAAGCTCCTCTGTCCATGGAATTCTCTAGGCAAGAACACTGGAGTGGGTTGCCATGCCCTTCTCCAGATCTTCTCAGGGATCGAACCCAGGTCTCCTGCATTGCAGGCAGATTCTTTACCAGCTGGGATACCAGGGAAGCCCATATATACAGTACTTAAATGCATATATATATATATTCACTTATGTATATTTATGAATACTGTCTAAGCATTGTCTCTAATTCCACTGACAATGACAAGGGTAGAAAAATATGTGACGTAAATACTCTATGCCCACCCTCATCCGTGGCAGTGTTACCAGTATATCACAGCACTTTTGTGTCTCCATTTGGGCCAGATAGTGCTAGCTGGGATATTAGATGAAAATTCCCTACTTTCTGAGCACAAAATTTACTTCCCAAACTCCCCATAGTTAGAAATGACCATGTGACAGTTCTAACAGTCAGAATGGAGTAGAAAGGATATATGGTATATTTAGAACGAATCTCTTACAGGTGTTTCTTCCTGTTGGTTGGAATGCAGTTATTTCTAGTGTGGCCAAATTTCCAGAAAGTTGTTACCAGAAGGTAGAACTTCCAGAACAAAAAAAAGCAGCCAGGCAGCAGATGGTGCTAAAACTGATCTCTGCTACTGAAAAACGAGAGATCGTGGTTGTACACTAAAAAATACCTGGTAAAGTTGCTGTCTGTGATGACTCGACCACAGAGCCTACATGTTGAGCCAGTAGCTCTAGGAAAAGTGTGGGAAAGAGCCAACATGATGGCCACTATTGTCAAGTTGTAACAAACTATTTAAGAATGAATTAAGAATGGCAGGGCTTCCCAGGTGGCGCTAGTGGTAAAGAATCCACCTGTTAATGCAGGAGACATAAGAGATGTGAGTTCTATCCCTGAGTTGGGAAGATCTCCTGGAGGAGGGCACATGAATCCCCTTCAGTTTTCTTGCCTGGAGAATCCCATGGACTGAGGAGCCTCGCAAGTTATAGTCCATAGAGTCCCGAAGAGTTGGACAGGACTGAAGCGACTTACCATACATGCATGCGTGCATAAGAAAGGCAATGGAGGGCCAGGGACCAAGAGCCTTCTAGATTCAGAAAACACTATTCTGGACCCCATGCAATATGTTATAAGACTGAAAAAAATCTTTAGTGACAAAATCTAACACTATTCCTCAGTTAAACAAAACGACTCAATTTATTTTTCTCAGCTTCTTTTAAACCCCATCTCTAGCTCCTTAAGCCCTAAAAAATCATCTCTCATTACAGCAGATGAAAGTGGCCTTTATTCTGAGCCCCAGAACCACATATTGTCTGCAACACATTTGGCAGAGGTATTTGACGTCTAGTATGTTTAAACTTTCAGGCAGTGTGCCTTATCTCCTTGTCTAGGTGTAAATGTCTTTAAATCTGGGCCTCTATCTTATATGTCTTTTAGAACCTTGAAAGCTTCCAGCAAAGCACTTTGAATACAGCTTAATATAGTTTTGATGCATTAATAAATTCCCAGTGCATTCAAGCATTCTCTGCTTTTTTCTCTCACCTGTAATTAGTAACATTTAATCCTACCACCTACTTCTTGAACCTTCAGGGACTGCCTTTCTCTGAAGCTTCATGACTAAAATACACATCTCCGCTCTCAGGCTCGAAGCTCCCCACCTACCTCTAAAACTATACTGTCATCTCAGCTCAAAATATATCATCTTTCTTGCTCAAAATAATAGAACTTCAAAGCTAGTCTAATTAAATTCCCTTTTCCCTCATTTCTTCCATCTTTTTGCTTTTCCTCCTTCCCTCTCTCCTTCTGTACTTTCTTCCTCACTTCCTTTTTCATGCGGATGAGAAAACTGAATCACAAAAATGGTAGATAACATCTATCCATCTACCTGGATAACATCACAGTGTAATTAATCAAGGCTCTTATCTTTCAACTCTTTCTAGAGTCCATTTACTTCACCCTATTTGCATCTCACACTAACACACCTTCAAAACTAAAAGAAGTAAATGTCTTCTACTATAACTTTTAGACATTTTTATATCTGGGTGATCATCTAGAAGATGAAAAAAAAATCCTTTTTAAATTTATTTTGCTATTCATGGGTCATACATATCATGAGTATTCAGAAATTGCAATACTGATTACATACTGACCCAAATCATAAAGAAGCATTTGCTTCATCATCACGTATCATCTTAAGAACTGATCCATGGGATCCAGGAGCCACCTCTCCAAAGGATGGGATCTTCTGGCTTATATTAATGCAAAAACACTTCCCCTTCTATTTTTAACCTTGATAACAAATTGACACATTAAAATGTTCTTAGATTTAGAAAATGAGAAAATTAGAATAAGTGTATTTTATCATCTTAGAAAAATTATAATATTATAAACTTTAGCTTTTATTAAAATGCCAGGGTAACACAGAATATAGAAACTTATGGTGAAAACTCATAGCTGGTCCCAACTATTTCCCTTACCACCTCCAGGATGACTCCCTCTGCTCTTTTTAAAGGACCATTTTTGGCTCTTGTATTGCTTACTCTGTAAACACCATACTGGAAAGTATCTATTTACTTGCTTTTATGATGCATGAAAATTTATTTGTACTCTCCTGTTCCTCTTTCCTTCATGATTGATAATTATTAGTTTTGTTTAAAATTCTCCCATTGCCTTTAAGCTTCAGATACTCTGAAAAGTATCTTGATCATCCACTTTGTCAGATAAATGCATTAGAACTTCCACATTTTCCTCAACTTTTCCTAGTCATTTTCATTCCACCTTCTCTGAGCTATATGAGAGCATTTATACTCTCAATACATATCAGATTTATAATATGAACTATAAACACAGTAAAGTCCTCTGTGAATATTGATTGACTCAATCAGTATAAACATCGCTGTGACTGTGTATGGTACCATCCAGTGCTGGCCCAAGCAGTGGTGCTGAGATTATGGCCTGATTGCATCATTCCTGAGCTATTCTAGAGAAGAGGCTCAACAGAGAGGGGATATATGTATAGGTATAACTGATTCACTTTTTTGTACAGCAGAAACTGACACAATAGTAAAGCAATTATACTCCAATTAAAAAATAAAAAGTTAAAGTATAAAACACTATACTGTTCTGAACATCAAGAGCAAACGGATTCTCTTTTCTTATACACCTTTAATTTCTCAGAATTATGCCCTTTTCAGTTTAATCTATGTTTCAAAAACATTGAACCTATTTCTGCTCTTCTCATGGCTGTTAAAATGGTTTTGACTTTATGAACTTTTATACCTTCATCATATTTTCACTTTTTCCAGAATGACACTAACTTTTTGTTCTCTCAAATTTTTTTTTTCCCTGCACATCATAATCCAGAGGCTCTTACTTCCTGCTCCCATCGGAACTAATTTATTTCATAGACTGCTGCATGGTATCATCCTGGGAATTCCTTTCTTTCTTTCTTTTTTTCTTCTAAATGGTCAGATGTTTCCTTGATCCTATGCCTCACCTTTTTTTTTTTTTTTGGTTTTACTTATTCAGTTGATGATGCACAACTCCAGATACTTCCTGAGAGTGGTTCTGGAGAGAACAATGTTTCCAGTCCTTGAATGTCTTTAAAAGGACTTTATTCTGTCCTCACTGTGGTTGATTACTTGATTTGATGTAAAATCTGCATTGGAAATCATTTGGTCTCACAATATAAGTTTTTACTGATTTCTATAGTGTAGTTGAAAAGAAGGCTGGTGTCTCTCTGTTTTACTAAGCTGTAGATGATTTTCTGTCTCCTTCACTGGAATCTTATTAAAATCATCTTTATTCTTTCTGTTGACAAAAAACAGAGTTAGATGCATAACTTTCAGGTCTTTGGAGGCAGATTACTTGGGCCTGTATCTCAGTTCTTTCACTTACTCATTAGCAGACATGTGTCAGTTACTTCTCGATTGTCTGCCTCAAGTTTCTCATCTGCAAAAGGGGATAATAGCACATCCTTCTCTAAGTTGCTGTAAGGATTATAAGTTAATACATGTACAGAACCTAATACAGGGTCTGCACATGCCAAGTGCTATGTTGTCGTTATGTTAGTCGTTCAGTTGTGTCGGACTTTTTACAACCCTGTGGACTATAGCTTGCAAGGTTTAGCTATCCATGGAATTCTCCAAGCAAAAATACTGAAGTGGGTTTCCATTCTCTTCTCAAGGGAACCTTCCCAACCCAGGGATCAAATCCAGGCCTACAGGCATTGCAGGCAGATTCTTTACCATCTGAGCCACCAGGGAAGCCCAGAAAAGTGATATATATATATATATATATATATATATATCTCGCATGCATATATAATACTGCCTATTAATATTTTCTAGTTCTACTGGCTTATTTTAATTTCAGCTTTCATATTTTTAATCTCTTAAGAACTCTTTCATGTTCTTTGACCCTTTTTAAACAGTCTGATGGCTGATTAAATGTCTCTGAGAATATAAATAAGAAATCTCTAAAAATAATTGAGAGTTCTGAATGATTTTTTTCTTAAGGAACAAGTATTTATTCAGTATTTCTCTTCCATGCTGCTTTTTTTCCTCATACACTGGTAACCTTTGGTTTTCAGTTTATCTTAAAAACAGAAGGACATGTAGCTGGTATGAGTTTTCTTTGCTTTGACCTCTGGTAGTTCTCTTCCCTGAGTAGGACATACTGCCTGGATGCTTTGAGTGAGAGATGCAGTGGGACTTGTGTATGTATTGGTTGGTTTTAGTTTGAGGAGGGCAAGCAAACCGGAGAGTGGGGTCAAATGAAATCCACAATCCCTCACCACCCACACAAACACACACACACACCAAATGAGAAGACTTATTGCAAGGCACTGTTGGTCTTCTGATAAGTTTAGCATTTCCTTAGATGGTTTAAGTTAAACTTACAGGAAACATGGATTTCAAGTTTTAATGTAAGAGTTTCTATACTTCCATACTTTACAAAAGTTAAATCTGTTTATTCTAATAACAATACTTAAAAAAGTTGTTCAGCATTAAACTTTACAAATTCCTGTTAAACAGAACATTATTTGATCCTATAGGATTCTTGGAATGATCATTATAAGAAAGTAAATCATATACATAAAACAGATCTTTGAAAGTTTAAAACATAATGCAAAATTATAAGGTACTACTTTAGTGCTTACACATATTTACTGTGTACTATATTAAGAAAGTACATTTCACTACTAAATAATGCATCATTTATTTTTGTTCTGCACTGACCTTCTCCTAAAAAGTGGATTTTAAAAAGAAACTAACTAGAATACTAGAATGATTAGAAATCAAGGAGGTCTTTGCTTTCTTCAGCCTGCAGGGAAGAATCAGAGGCCCCACGAAGTGAGGGTGTGTACCCCAGGTTAGAGGGCCTGAAAGCAATACAGCCCCTTAATGGCAGGACCAAAATAACAACTCCTAGCCTGTGTTTCTTTCCCTTTCATTTGCTTTACCCCAGTAAGCTCTACCTAGCCAAAAAAATAAGAGACTAAATTCTTCACAGTACTCCAGATTTTAGAAGTTTGTAGACAAAGATACAAAAGGGTAGAAAGATGAGAAGGCTGTACCATGAGTACATGGTAAGTGTCCCACCTCCCAACAGCAACACGACTTCAGGCATCCTCATCGGTGATGCAACAAAGGCAGGTGTTCCTCTAGCCTTTCAGGGTCACAAACAGATTTTTGAGTCTGCCATGAGTGCAGCCAAGCTGCGGCATTAGGCTCTGTTGCTTACAGCACTTTCCGCCGGAGTGTAATAGAATCCTGGAGTGCTATTGTATTTTTAAAAGCAATTAATATTTTATTATGCACAGACTTTTATTTGCACCATTTGGATTCCTATTCTCTAATTAAATCTTGTGATTTACACAAACAGAACTGCTGTTCTTTAAACTCTGCAAATTATAAAAATTAACAAATACTTGTTAAAAGGAAGCAAAAGCAGCCAAGGGTCCTATTTTTGTGACAGAAACAACTGGAGGCTATGGAGTGAATTGATAGTGTCTCTTATTTGAGTGGGGCAATGTGGCAATTACATTCCAAATATCTTAGTTAAGTAGAACTGATAGAAATTCCAGCTGTCTATGAGAGAAAGGTTAATTCCTTAAATAAATAAAGCCAGAGTATTTTATGTGTCCATGTAGAATTTTTGCCTCATGACCTTGTGTACAGCGTTTTGTGTTATGGGATTTATAAATCAAGAGTGTAGTTTCAGGCATGCATTACACCACCTCTGCATATGTGGAACATTTCCTACGGTCAAACAAATGGTATTCAGAGGGAACACAAAGACTCCAAGTATCAGAGGGAACACAAAGACTCCAAGTATCGATGCCTACTTGCAGAATATGTCCCGTTTGTTTTTCTGTTTCTGAATGAGCAGCTCCTTTCACTAGATGAGTAGCCACTCCCCTGGTAGTAAATGGAGTTAAAATGTGTATCCTGTAGGGGGAGAGACAAAATATCTCTCTTGATCTCTGGAAAGATAGCAGAAGGGGACCGAGTTGAGGATCAGGAAGAAGCAGACAGAGCCAGGACATGAAATAATCTCCATCCTATTTAAACTGAAAGGTATTGTCAAAGCTTTCCTAGGAATGCTTTGCAGTCTCCTTGAAAGACATTACCCCCAGATCTCCATCTGGAGAAGAAGAGGAAGGATATTAGGAAGTAGATTGGGTAATGAGCAAGTAATTGGCATTATGAATTTAGCAAGAATCTATTTTCTTTGTAGCCCTTTTTCCATCCCTGCAAAAGGCACAGTCAGCCCCATAATTCGAATGAAAACCAAAGGGTCCAATGTGGAGAAATTCACTTTCTGGATAACATTTCAGGACAACATTTTTCCATATGTGGAGGGCTACTATGCAGGTCTGCAATTTCTATTCTCATTTGCATGAATTCTTCTCTGCCTTCAATTTGTGAGTCACATGTTTTCTTCCTTTGTGTGCCGGTAGATTTATAGAGGAAGATCTCTGCATGAAGTTTATATAAAAATAATTGAACATCTACCTAAGTGAATATATTTTCTCCAATTTAGCATGTTTGAGATAGTTTTATTATGACTTATATTAATAGAAATGACTTCAGGATACCTTTCTTACAAGGGCCTTGAATTTCCTTTAAAATATAGGCACACACACAAATACACATCTTGCAAACAGCTTTATAAATTTAGGTGCAGAAAATCTCCAATGTAAAAACATCACACATGAAAGCAACACTCAATTTAGAAAGAAATACAAGCAAAGAATAAACAAACAGATCCTTTTATTTCCCTATTTTAGCACTCCCTGGTGTGTTTACTATTGTGATGGAATTACTGTGAAAAATCTCAGTTCTTTTAGAGAATATCCATGCTGCAGACCTGAAAAGCTTGCTTTGTGAGGCTTCATGAAAAGGGTATGTATAAAGATGGCAAAGTGAGTTTCATCTGTTTCAAACTGTTCTCCAAAATCAATAGTATACCCAAGAAGGATTTGACAAGTCTTCTCCTTTTCCCCATCTGTCTCTCCTTCCTACTCCCTACTCTTTCTCCTCCTTCTTTCCCCTAAACAAGCCAGCTTTCAGGGTCAAGAACTAAGGCATGCAGTATCAATATAATCTTTTAGTGAATTTTTAGAGCAACAGGTATTAAGGACTATCCCCAACAAATTAGCTACTGGCAGAACTTTATTCCAATGAGAACATGCATTCTAAAATGTACATGAAATACTCATCCTCTAGATATCGAGTGACAACTCAGCATTGTCAAACTCAGTACTAACTTCTTTAATTTGCTATTCCATCTCATCCCCACAATAACCTTAATCTGGAAGAGATTATTAGGATCTCTTTATAAAGATGAGGAGACTGAGAATTTAGAGAATTTAACCCCATACCCAAAACCATGCCAACACAATGGAAAAGCCAAGAGTGTGAGAACAAGAATACAGATCTGTCTGACTTTGAAGCTCGTGCTGTTTAATGTTGTGCTACACTGAAATGCTTAGATGAAGCAGAGACAGTTTATCCATATATAGAGTTTTATACATACACACACACACATGTGTATGTGTGTGTCTCACCTTGAAATTTTAAGAAAATTTCTATTATAAGGAAAACAATTGTGGAAGTTAATTCTTTTGTTATTTTATCAAGTGTTTTATTTTTCCACAAAAAGACAAAATTGACATATGTAGGTAAATTTAAATTTCCACATCACTTGTGCTTAGAGATTATTTCATAATATTTATAGTCTAGATTTTCCAAAACAGTGTTACAATAGTATAATGAAACTAATAAATTGCCATTTTTCTCCACCAAAATTTGTAGGTGTTTATTGAACGCATTTATGGGCATCACCGTGCAACAAGAGGCTCATTTAAGAAGGTATAAGTCTCCACTTTTGCTTATAAGGTACACCAGAGGGGCTTAATAAATATTTTGACTGAACAAATGATAAAGCATCTTTGAATATGACAAGCATAGAGGGTTTAGCAATAAAACAATATATCCAAGTTTAAACTTAATGTCTCTGCTATTTCTAGTAATGCTTGAATGTTAAAGGATAAAGGGTTAAATCGGGCTTCCCTGGTAGCTCAGTGCTAAAGCACCCTCCTTACCAATGCAGGAGATGTGGGTTCCATCCCTGAGTCAAGAAGATCCCTTGGAGAAGGAAATGGCAACCCACTCCAGTATTCTTGCCTGGGAAATCCCATAGACAGAGGAGCCTGGCAGGCTACAGTCCAAACCTTGGCAGGTTGCCAAGAGTCAGACATGACAGCACCTAAAATACAACAATTATGGGTTAAAAATGATAAAACTAATAACCAGGCTTAGTAAGACAGCTTCAACAGCACAACTGAACAAAAATTGAGAGGAAATAGTCATCTCCCTCTTTTGCCCTAATTACATTTCATAGAAGAAACCATGTTTTATCAGGTTCAGTTTTATCTTTTCTGGTGGTCATCTTCAAAATTCTACAGAATAGGCTGCTATACTTGTTGCTTGACTAATAGGAGTAATCATTTGCATGCTGACGGTTTGTGCTAAGGGACAGTGCTAAGCAAGTTGCCTATATTGTCTCAATTAGTGCTCCCTAGGAGTAAATTCTAATAATATTATTCACCATGATAAACCAATTCTTCTTTCCATTAATTTACTTATATGACATAATTCTAGCAATAATTTATTAAAATTCAGCTGGGGGGTCTTTAAGGAAAAGATACTTTATTCTTTAAAAGAGACACAGAATAAGGCATATTCTCTTCCTCAATGGACATTCTTGTGGCATTCAGGTAATAGTTATGCTACAGCAATACTATGACTACATGTGAGCGAAGGTTACTCCCCAAGGGTGGCATAACTCCACTTCCCAAGGTGGAGTGATGGAAAGGGTATAAGTTTTTGAAAACATGAGGTGTTGAAATAATCAGTTCGTCTACCACTCTTGACAAGTTCATATCTGAGCATGTTCCAAAAAAATTGCATTCACTTTTTACTTATAATCAGCAAACAATAGGCCTCATATTACTCACAAGCTAATATGATTGAGTGAAAAAGATCCAAACTCTGGAGCTAATAACCTGGTTTACTGTACTCAAACATTTAAATTCTTTGTCATTTCCACTGCAATGTAAGTATATTGAAACAATGCTATGCAGCCTATGGAATTCTGTCACTTAGGAAGACAGTTTGGATTTCATAAAAGTTAAAAATTGATAGCCTAGTACTACCATCAAGTAAGTACATGTTAGAAAGTTCACAGATTTATAATCTGTAAGTTTTGACTTCATATTTCCAACTTTTCTTGAAACAATAAAGAAACCTCTCTAAGCCTATGTTTCCTTATATTTATAAAACAGGTATTATAATACACATTTTACAGGATCAAAAGGGATAATGTACATAGAAGTGTTTAATGGAATTTCATTCATTCCTTCATTCATTAAGGAATACTTATACTGTCTACATATATGTGTCAAGAACTGTCCTAAGCTCTAGCCAAACAACAGTGAACAAAACACATCAATAGGTATAAGTGATTTCATTATTGACCCATGATAAGTTCTAATTTGGCTTATGAGTTATAAAAGCAAAATTAATCATTTAGACGTGAGTTGATAACATTGCATTATAAATGTCTGGTATACAGAACTGAAATGTCATAAGAGAACATATATTCTGAGTCCTTTTAAGTATATGGCCACAGAGATCAAGGGTTAGAATTTACATTTTTAAAAAATATTGTCTACAGTAGCCTATACTTCTTTAATTGAACTATATAACAATTGTGAAAGATTATTGATAAATCAGCTATGTTCTCATTTGCCCTCACTGCCAACAGCATGCATTTTTAGAAAAGATTGGCACACTTCTCTCAGTGTCCATAAAAAAAAATTAGGAGAAAATGTGTGATCATATTATTGAATTCTTGACTAATATAACTAAGCTTCCCAGTCTCCATTGCATAGCTTCCTAGAAGTGCATAGCCCCTTTCCCAATTTTATCCCTCCCACCTCAGAAACCTACCAGAAGCTTTATAATTGCCCATTCTTGCTCTGGCTATTAGCTAAAGTGACAAAAAGATTATCTAGTTAAATCACACAGGGAAAAGTCTAGTTAATCTTTAACACTTCCCTAGTTTTATTAAGTCATTTAATTTTGCTCCCCTCTAACAACTCCAGTTCTAGAGCTTCAACCCTTTCTTCAGAGAAGTACATGCCCAATTGTATAGTCAGGCTGAAGTAGGAGATAGTGGGCCCCTGGGCTGGACACTTGGTATTTGTTAAGCGAAGCAAAATTCAAGCTTTGTTTTCACCCAGACACTCCAAGGACACTCTAGTTGTAAAAACTGAGTTCTATTGAAGCAAAGAGATATGGTACCCACTCCTGAGGTCAAGGAAGACTTCCTTCTGTGCACATGTGCAGGAACACTTCTTGGAGATCAAAAAGGGAAAGGACCTCACCCCATAAAAAGTGTGGGCATGTACCCTAAGGCCTCTATGGAGCGATCCATCTTTGAAAAAACTTGCACCTGTATCTTGGGGAGGGTCCATGGACCTTCAGGTGTGAAGAGATAAACAAGATAATTGCCCAATGGTAAACAAAGACCCAGAAGCACTGTCCTATATAAGTGATTTACATCACCTCCTCCTGCACTCCTCACTTAGGATGCCTGTACTCCTCTCTGAGTGTGTATCTCTACCTAGCTCCTGACTTACCACACTCCTCCTCATTAGACAGGATGCCCATACCTTTTCTTTCTGGATGTGTATCTCTGCCCTGCTTGTGAGTTAGATGAACAAACTGTTTTCCTTTGTGTTATCCCATAGATTGTGCTGTGTCTCTAATAAACTTTGTGGCTGTTTTTGCCTCCTTGAAACATTCTTGCTTTGAAACAGGGGCAAGAGCCAGGACCACTTAGCTTCTCATCTCTAGTTCCTGGTGGTCCAGTGGCTAGGACTCTTGGTTTTCATCCAGGTTCAGTTCAGTTCAGTTCAGTTCAGTTCAGTTGCTCAGTCGTGTCCAACTCTTTGCAACCCCATGAATCGCAGCATGCCAGGCCTCCCTGTCCATCATCAACTCCTGGAGTTCACTCAGACTCACATCCATCGAGTCAGTGATGCCATCCAGCCATCTCATCCTCTGTCGTCCCCTTCTCCTCCTGCTCCCATTCCCTCCCAGCATCAGAGTCTTTTCCTATGAGTCAACTCTTCACATGAGGTGGCCAAAGTACTGGAGTTTCATCTTTAGCATCATTCCTTCCAAAGAAATCCCAGGGATGATCTCCTTCAGAGTGGACTGGTTGGATCTCCTTGCAGTCGAAGGGACTCTCAAGAGTCTTCTCCAACACCACAGTTCAAAAGCATCAATTCTTCGGTGCTCAACCTTCTTCACAGTCTAACTCTCACATCCATACATGACCACTGGAAAAACCATAGCCTTGACTAGATGTACTTTTGTTGGCAAAGTAATGTCTCTGCTTTTCAACATGCTATCTAGGTTGATCATAACTTTTCTTCCAACGAGTAAGCATCTTTTAATTTCATGGCTGCAGTCACCATCAGCAGTAATTTTGGATCCCCAAAAAATAAAGTCTGACGCTGTTTCTACTGTTTCCCCATCTATTTCCCATGAAGTGATGGGACCAGATGCCATGATCTTCATTTTTTGAATGTTGAGCTTTAAGCCAACTTTTTCACTCTCCTCTTTCACTTTCATCAAGAGGCTTTTTAGTTCCTCTTCACTTTCTGCCATAAGGGTGGTGTCATCTGCATATCTGAGGTTATTGATATTTCTCCCAGCAATCTTGATTCCAGCTTGTGTTTCTTCCAGCCCAGCGTTTCTCATGATGTACTCTGCATATAAGTTAAATAAGCAGGGTGACAATATACAGCCTTGACGTACTCCTTTTCCTATTTGAAACCAGTCCAGGTTACCCAGGTTTAATTCCTGGACAGGGAATTAAAATCTCTCTTCAGTATCATTCACTGTTCTTCCTCAGAGATCAAGGCCACTCAAAATGGCTGTTCTCTTGCTCTCTGTATATCCCCTTCTTGACCAGCGCCTGCCTCACCTGCACCCCACTCACATTTAGTATCTTTCCTACATACCTGCCCTAGGCCCTAGCTAGTAATTGTTTTAGAGTTAGATCAGAACTCTCTCTCCACTATGTTGATCAAAGGGGTAGCGAGGGGTGTGCCCCTCTACTGGTTTCTCTGGTAACCAGTGAGTCAGCTTGATGTCAGTTCTCCCTATAACTGGCAATCTCCCCTTCCTACTTCCTGCACAGGAGTAAAGACAGCTACCCTGCACATGGTAGGGTGTCACTCCAGGACCTTGCTTCAGATATGTAAGTTCCTCCTATCTGTTAAATCACCGACGTCTCTGTCACTGACCCTGGGCTCCTTATTCAGTCTTGACGCTGGTGTGCAGCATTTACATACAGTTGCGTAAGCTGAGCCTTGTTCAGCAACTGCTAGCCAGAGTGAGAGATGAAGGTGAATCTAGACCTGTGCCCAGCCAGTCATGAACCCAGAACTTGAATTCAATTTTCCACTCAATGCCCATGTTTTACCTTATCCTTCCTCTATTTAAAAAGGAGAAAGGAAATATGTGTGTATAGTTATTTTTACAAATCAGGTCAAAAAAGTGTTGAGTTGCTACTTGTCACAAAAATCTGGCTAGCCAATAATGTGTTTCAGGATATTTGCCTCTTGGGTAATATACCAGCCTGAGGACCTGGTTACTGAACCTGGGTAATGTATCAACCTCAACTATAGCTCGTCAGATGGGGATCAAGGAAGGATTGAGATATGGTTACTTATGCTGCCAGTTTAGCTTTGCAAACTAATTACAAGAGTTCCATAAATTCAGTAAGTGTTATTTTCCTGGCCATGATTCAACTTGTCAGGATACAGAAACAGTCTGTGCCATCTCATGCCAGGTGCAGCATTTTCTCTGCCTCTCTCTTGGCAAGACTGGCCTGGAAGAGCAAGGAATGTGTTCTCCCAGGACAGAACAAGAACTAGAAAAGGCATGCCTCTGTCATATTGATTTGTAGACAGTTTACCTTTCTGCCTTCATTTAATGGTTTAGGGGTTGGGGGTGAAAAGTGGGAAGGAATAGGAATAAAAAATAAATATAAGTAGATTTCAGTATTTTTCTTTTCAGTCTTTGCACTTAGAATTATTGAACTCAATTCAGAGAGAATGGCTCATAGTGCAAGTGCCTGGACCTTTGCATAAAGAATTTTAGAACAGTTAACTTAAAAGGTGAAGAATTTTGGTCAGTGGAAGCAACCTAAGTGTCCACTGACAAGTGAATAAATAAATAAGGTGTGTTATACGAATATATATATATATATACACATATATACCACATTGTGTGTGTGTGTGTATATATATATATATATATACACATATGTGTGTGGTAATACACACAATGTGGTACTATTCTATTGTAATTCTATTGTGTGTATATATATATATTATACTAATCAGAATATTACTCAGCTATAAAAAAGAATGAAATAATGCCATTTGAGCAGCATGAGTAGACCTAGAGATTATTATACTAAGTGAAGTAAGTTAGAGAAAGGCAAATACTCCATGATATCACTACACATGACTTATCTAAAAAATAGAAATAGACTGAAAGATATAGAAAAGTTATGATTACCAAATGATAAAGGTAAGGGAGGGATAATTAGGATTTGGGGATTAATAGATAAACACTACTATACATGAAATAGACAAACAAGGATTTACTATATAGCACAGGCAATCACATTCAATACCATGTAATAACCTACAATGAAAAAGAATCTGAAAAAGAATAATATATATGTATATTATCACTGAATCACTGTGCTGTACACCCAAAACTAATGCAACATTGTAAATCAACTATACAATTAAAATTAATTAAAATAAATAGAAAGTAAGCAGAAAATTTTTTAAAAAATCTGTTAGTCTGTGGGGAATTGTGCCATAGTTTGTATTTTCTGGGTCCTGGGGTACAACTACAGGGACACGTGCCAGCCCACAGAGTTAGAATTATCATTGATCTTTATGGTGGATTCCCCAAAATCATAGACTAACAATGAAATAGGTATTAAAAAAATAAATCACAATATTAATAATAACAACAATATTCACTATCTCATGGAATACTCCACACAGCTCTGTGAGGTAACACACTTATTGTGCCCTTTTAAAGAGGAATAAACTGAAGCTGGGATAAACAAGTACCCAAGATTTTACAACCAGAAAGAAAAGGACTTGAGATTTGAGTTTAGATCAGAAGTAGGTAGCTCAAACAGTAAAGAATCTTCCTGCAATGCAGGAGACCTGGGCTCGAATCCTGGGTCGGCAAGATCCTCTAGAGAAGGAAATGGCTACCCACTCTAGTCTTCTTACCTGGAAAATTCCGTAGACAGAGGAGCCTGGTAGGCTACAGTCCATGGGGTTGCAAACAGTTGGACATGACTGAGCAAGTAACATACACTTTTTTTTCCCCCCAGAAACACAGGATGCATGATTTCATCTATGTTTTTATATATGTTTTGGTAACAGAGAAAACAAACAAACAAAACAGATAAATAGATACCTCTGAAATTTGGTAACAATTACCAAATTACTGAGCTTCCCAGGTGGCTCAGTGGATAAAGAATCTGCAGGCAATGCAGGAGACACAAGAGATGTGGGTTCAGTCCCTGGATCCAGAAGATTCCTTGGAGGAAAGCATGGCAATCCACTCCAGTATTCTTGCCTGGGAAATCCCAGGGACAGAGGAGCCTGGTGGGCTACAGTCCATAAGGTCGCAAAGTGTCAGACACGACTCAAGAGACTGAGCACGCAGCACAGCAAATTATTACCAGAGGTACACTCACTGTCTTGTACATTTCTACCTAGCGGACACCACAATTTATTAACAAAGAAAAAGAAGTATATCTGTTCACTTTAGAGAAGTTTATCTTCTTACTGTTAAAAGCTTTCTTAGTGAGTTGGCTTTCCCCAGAGTCAATGTCACTGCTTTCCATGGAGAATTTTAGAGTGCAATAAAAGGCTTTTAATTAAACTGTGATATTATATCTAGTATGCTTTATTTACACTAAACACTGTTGATGTGGCAGAATGTTTCTCTTTTCTTTTCCCTGCTAGCTTCTCAGTGAGAGTGAAAGCACACAGGGAAACAGAACGCAAGTAAATAAAGATATAGCTGCTTTTCGCCCAATTATTGTCCCAGGATTCTAGTTTATGCAAATTGGAGGTGGCTGGAATTGTCCTCCGAGTCTCTTTCTTTGCATCTTTCAAGGATCTGCTCTTTGCCCTTTGGTGCTCCTGTGGATACTCTAGCACACATCTGGTGGAGTTACTCCCTTCTGCTCCAGCATGCTAACACCTACACAGACTTCCTCTGCTGACAGAAATGGCTTTTTAAAGAGTTCAAGACTCTTGGTAATGAGTTTAAACACTGAATGTAAACAAGATTTACTCTACGCAGATAAACTGTGCTGACTTATTCAAGATGACAATTATAAATAACATTTTGTTTGTGTGCTCCAGGAACTAAGCATCTTTTAGTTGGACAGGAATACTTCTGCCTTAAGTTTACTGGAGAAAGGACAAATAGACCTCCCGTGACAAAGCTGTCTCTAGTCCCAGTCTGTTTCCTCACTCAGGGACTCTCAGAATTCTCGAAGGTCCATGAAGCATATTTTAGATGAAATAATAATAACAATAATTTGAGCTTCTGAATTCCAGTGCTATTTCTATCATTTGTTAGCAATGTGAACTGAAGCAAATCATTGATAATATTTTCTCTTCTGTAAATGTGGTCAAGTAACATGCGTGTGTTTGTTATGTGTGCGCACACTCAGTTGCGCCCAACTCTTTGTGACCCCATGGACTGTAGCCAGCAAGGCTCCTCTATCCATGGAATTTTCCAGGCAAGAATGCTGGAGTGGGTTGCCATTTCCTCCTCCAGAGAATCTTCCTGACCCAGGGATCGAACCCCTGTCTCTTACATCTCCTGCACTGGCAGACAGATTCTTAACCACTGTGCCACCTGGGAAGTGGTCAAATAAAACCTTGTCAGATAACCCTTGGGGGCCATTGAAAGTAACAAATGAGAAAAATATGTGAAAATATTTCTAAACTATAATAATACATAAAAATATGAGTTTGCTATCTGTTATCCAAAATATGTGTAAAAATGTGACGTGAGATTAGGAAGGAAATCCTGGATTTGTAAAAGAAAACGGAATTGTGATACATAACCAATTTTGGCTCAAGTTTTAGGATCTTATAAACTTTATTCACTGGGGTGAGCAAAATAATCACCAGGGATAAATTAATTATTCTAAAAGCTAAAGGGTTCAGTTCTAGTAGTCAGTATTGAGTAAAACTGGGGCAGTATAAATGTCAGAACAGAGTGCATGTAACTGCATTGCTAGTGTACGTTACCCCTAAGCATTCCATGTGCACTATAGAGGCTTTTATAAGTGGAGCTGAAAGAACTGGTCAGCTGGGGTGATGAGCTAATTAATATTTCTATAAAATTGGCTGAAGAATATAGAGAGTTTCATACCTGACTGAGTTTGAGAACATGTGAGAAAACAGACCTTAGAATACTAACAGCTAACATCGACACTAGCTTCCAGAGTTTTAAGAGCCTGCTAGGATCTTAACAGGCTGTTTGCCTAGTAACAACTTACATGTCCTTCTGCTAATGGCTAAAGTACCCTTGACTTAATCAAACTCTATAGTACTATGTAAAATGGATTTGGAATTTAGTATTAATCCTACTGTTTGTTTTGCCCCACAATCCAATCCAAATATTTAGCAATAATAATTAGAAATTTTAACATAATAATTTAATAAAATGAATTACTGAGCACCCTTATTTAAATTTAGACACTTAAAACTGTCTTTAATAAAACTAACATACAGTTTATTCTCTTTCCATTAGATAAACCACTGGATTACCTATTCAACAGCTTATTGTCTAAATCTTACTTTAAAAAATCCAATAATCCATAGATAAGAGTTACCCAAGATATTTGTTAATAAAATAAGAGGAAAAATATTTTCTTTCTTTAATTCATGTCTTTAAAATGTACAAGGAGGTAGGTCAAATCAAATGTAATTGTCTGGGCCTCATTCTCTAATGGATAGACTTTTACACCTTAGACCTAATGTGTATACATAGGCCTCAGGGAAATAGCATGGTTTGGGAGCTAATGATGTGCGTTGTTAAATATTTTTACATCAGGGTGACATTTATAAATTATATTTTAATATTACAATTATTTTAGATGATTGCCCCCAAAGCCCTTTTATTTTTAGAGAATATAAAGCATCCTTGGCCCACAGACACTCAAAACCCAAGATGTTCCAAATTGGACCCATTATCTCTCCACCCCCCGCCCTAAAGCTGCTACTCCTCCGTGTTCTCTTGCTCCAGTAATGGGGCCACTCTCCTCCCAGTCACACAGCGAGCAAACTTCCATCATCTTTGGCTCCGACCTCTCCTGACCCTTTAAATCTAATCAACCAAGCCCTCTCAAATTTATCTTTGAAATGTCTTTGGAATTTGTCCTCTGTGCTTCATCCTCACCAATTCTTTTGTGATTCAGGCCCTGATTATCAAATGCCAGAAGTTATTCTGAAGGCCTATCTATGAAGCTCACAGGAACTAGTTCATTCCAGCTTCAAAATGCCCTCGATACATTGCTAGCATGATTCTTTTAAAACACTAATATGAAGATGTAACCACTTGGATGCTGGAAAACATGTTTGGCAATAGCATTTTACAGACAAAGGAACCTAAGCTCCTTAGCAAGTCACCATCCCTTCTTTTATTGCCCAGTTGGTTATTTTCCCCCACTACCTTATGTTCTAGCCCAACTACACATTTGATAATCTCCAAATATTCTATATATTTCATAGACAATTTCCCTTGAATGAGTAACCATTGTTTTCTACTCATTAGGAACACCCAATCATTTTTAAATCACAAGTCATCTCCTTTGTGTCCTTGGGAAGGATTAATTACTTTTGCCTAGCAGTTTGCATATTTCTGTCTTATAATACTTGCCACAATCTAAATAAGAGTTAAAATTTGTCAGACATGTATTAGTTAACCCCAGTAAGCAGAGAACTCTTTGAATGCAGGGGCCTTATCTTTTTAATGGTTATGTGCTTCATGCTGCCTTTTCCTTAAGAAGTCCCAGTTACATATTTATTATTAAACTTTTTAAATTCTTTTGCAAATTACTATTGATGTTGTTCATATTGCATCATGAAAATAGCATTTTCTTAGCAGTATATCTATGTTACCTTTGAAGAGATAATACAAATCAAGCCTTAGGAGAAAATACCCAAACCTTCTGACATGACATATAATATTTTTCATCATATCTTTGCATTAGGATAATCCTTACACTTTTAAAAAGCCAAAAGAGCATATACACGTTGCAAAAATATTATGTTTCCTCAAAAACATAATGAGAAAAGATAGAGACAGATGGAGTTAAATTAGTTAATTTTCTGCCCAGCTGCCTAGATGAAAAATAAAGATGCACTGACCCTATGCTTCTGCATGCTGAACTGCTCAAATGTCATGTCTCTGTTAGTTAACCATTATGCCTAGCTTGAGTGGCCAGTATCTGGATTAACGAGACTATTCAATTTATTGTCCCCTTTGTTCTCAGTTTTTAATGCAAAGGAAGAGAAATCTAAAAATAGTACAAACCTTTGCAACTGACTTGCATTCCTGAATATACAATTATATCACTGTAAAGTGACAAAATCATATCACATTTATTTGAAATGGTTCAATAATAATAGATATATTTTTCAAATTCCTTGTACTTTTTCTTTCTTCCCTTCTAGATCTTCCCAATCTTTAAAACTCTTAGCTGCAAAAAAAAAAAAAAAAAAATTTAAAAGTGCCAATTTGCCCTTTAAAAACTAGGCAGCCTCAAGATTTTTCTCATGTCAAAGTGAAATGAGAACTCATTTCCATTTTCACAGGTAATTCAAGTCTCAAATGACAACTTCAATTCCATATACGTTTTAGTATTGCGTGTGCATGTGTGTGTGTGTGTGTGTGTGTACACACACATTTTGTGGAACTCCTTCTTAACAGTATTTCTAGCGGCAATAATTTTTTGTGTGTATAACAGAAAACTTTCTTCTTTCTAACTTTCTCCTAAAATCCTCTTAAAAACCAGATCCTGCCAATCCCTCTGCTTTAATGGCCATTTTTATGGGATGTCATACTCTCTTCTACCTGTTCTATGACTCTACATTCACCTGTATGCTTCCTCATTTGTCTTTAGTAAGATTAGAAAATTGTCAAATTTACAAACTGTTTTGTGCACACTGTGACTTTTAAATGTTTCCAAAATTTCCATTAAAAGATTCCTCAGAAAACATCCCAGCTCCCATGAAAATCGGAATATCTAATAATATGCAGTTTACCAAGCAAGTGTCAGTTGGAGTTAATGAGAAGTGTATCATTCAGGGGTGAGTCAGGAGAGAGGAGTTACACTGTGGTTCACACAGGAAAGAATTGATATAAAAATTATTAACTAGGAAAGGGTACATTACTAAGGGGCAAAGAGAAATCTAAAGCATATAAGAATAGCATCCAAAGGTGTTTAAGTTTAATTAAGTCTGAAAAAATGATGCAAATGAACTTACTTACAAAACAGAAACAGACAGACTTTGAAAACAAATTTATGGTTATCAAAGAGGAAACACTGTCGGGGGATAAATTAGGAGTTTGGGATTAACAGACACACACTGCTTTAAGTAAAACTGATAACCAATAAGGACCTACTGTATAGCACAGGGAACCTACTCAGTATTCTGTAATAATCTATATGGGAAAAGAATCTGAAAAAGAATAAATACATGTGTGTATATATATAATTGAATCACTGGGTCATACACATAAAACTAACACAACATTGCAAATCAACGATACTTTGATAAAATAATTAAAAAAAAATTCATATGAATCAATCATTGACCGGGAACCGAGGCAGATTTTACCAAGAGGAGAAACTAATCTGGACAAGAGCACCCTTACTTCCTCGTGATTTTTCATTGGGGAGGGTGTGACCGTGGCATATTGTGTGGGGAAGAAGTTTGCTGAAGTGGAAACAAAATAAACTGCCTGCAGGACTGCCAGCAAGACTCACTAGAAAGCTGCCCAGTGGGCTGCCAGAAAAAGCTTGTTGGAGAATGGATTTCATTGAGTTCCTGCATACTGCTGGCAGTCACACTGCAGAAGCAAGAAAAAATGTCCACACTAGAACCTGAAAGAGATACCTCTCCCTCTCACAGTGTTCCTTCAGTGCCCTCTCCTATAAAGTTTAGCATCATGCCAGTTGGCAAAGGAGATAATGAGAACCAGCCCCAGGTTTTCTAGAACAATGAAGGACGGATGCAGGGCTGAGATGTAAATACATTGGTAACGGGCACAGATCATGTACTCTAATTGATCATAATTCCTCCTCTGATTCCTGCTGGCATTTCAGTTGATGGCCAATATTCCGAAATATGTAGCATCTCAGAGAGTATGAGTTTCATGTCACACAGAAAGACTTTTAGAAATTGGAGACTCTGAGACTCAATTAGGAAACATATGGAATTACCAACAGTGCTGACAAGTACAGTTGCAGCTAAGATAAGGCAAAAATAGTACAGAAAGCATGAACCTGCTATATATTGACCTAAAATTAATATCTTACCATTGCATATGAAGATAACCAATGTGAAATAAATATATTAAAATGAAATATGCCTGAAGTCAGGCAGGTTGATTCCTCCAGTTCCATAGAAAAGGGAACCCTCTTACACTAGGACAGCCACTATGGAGAACAGTGTGGAGATTCCTTAAAAAACTGGAAATAGAACTGCCTTATGACCCAGCAATCCCACTGCTGGGCATACACAACGAGGAAACCAGAAGTGAAAGAGACACGTGTACCCCAGTGTTCATCGCAGCACTGTTTATAATAGCCAGGACATGGAAGCAACCTAGATGTTCATCAGCAGATGAATGGATAAGAAAGCCATGGTACATATACACAATGGAGTATTATTCAGCCATTAAAATGAATACATTTGAATTAGTTCTAATGAGGTGGATGAAACTGGAGCCTATTATACAGAGAGAAGTAAGCCAGAAAGAAAAACACCAATACAGTATACTAACTCATATATATGGAATTTAGAAAGATGGTAACGATAACCCTGCATGCGAGACAACAAAAGCGACACAGATGTATAGAACAGTCTTTTGGACTCTGTGGGAGAGGGTGAGGGTGAGATGATTTGTGAGAATGGCATTGTAACATGTATAATATCATATATGAAATGAATTGCCAGTTCAGGTTCAATGCATGATACTGGATGCTTGGGGCTGGTGCACTGAGACGACCCAGAGGGATGGTACGGGGAGGGATAGGGAGGGGGGTTCAGGATGGGGAACACGTATATACCTGTGGCAGATTGATGTTGATGTATGGCAAAACCAATACAATATTGTAAAGTAATTAATCTCCAATTAAAATAAATACATTTATATTTTTTTAAAAAGTGAAATATGCCTTTATGATCTGACCGTAGTTCTATGCCATCTAGAAGCATATTGTCAACTCCTTCTGACATACTTGGACAGATTTCCAGGAAGTTTTTAAAGCTTGAGTTTTTGTTTTAAAAGTTGTTTTAAATACCTTAATTAAAAATATTCATTTCATCTTTACTTCAGTTTGCTGCTATACCATTTTCTCACAAATCTTATCAAATTTTCACTGGCACTGGTAAGGTATAAGAAATAAAATAAGAGTTTTTGATATTGCTTTCTCTTTCTTTGGAATCTTTGGATGAAAGGAGACACTAATTAAAATTGGTATTTAAAAAGAATAACTGATTTTGGGGAACTGCTTTCGACCTTCAAGAAAATGAAATGTAAAGTCTTTGAAAATATTCTGAGGAGAAGGTTTGGAACTTTTGCCTCTGGCTTCTAACCACTGTTTATAGCCTTTTGAACGTAGGCAAGCAATGACCCTGTTTCTTCTGTATTTTCAGAAAAGTTAACTGGATTGATTTTCAATAAATATTAACTTTTGCCTATGCCTCTAGAGAATCTTGCAGGTACTGATAACAACTTGGCAAGACATCTGTCATTTATACAAGAGCAAGTCAAAGTAATACCAGGGTATCATACTTTCCTAAAGAAAACTAATATCTCCAAGGACGTTAACTAAGACGTTTAACTCACAGCTACAGTCAATACTGATTTCTGACTGCCCTTTGACAGATTTAACATGTGAAAGAAGAGTTTTAATGAAGTAGAGATATCAGGTATAAGAATTTCTGCCCCAAAGTTAAATGTTAAAATTTATTTATTTCTCTTCCATTCCCTAAGTTGTATTGATGCATACTAGGTAAGTTCCTTCTGAAAGATAATATTTATTTTATGCATTGTTAATATATAATTTGTAATAATATATTTAATTATATATATGTATATAGTTTGTTTTTGTTTTTTTTTTAGACACAGAAGATAATATCTGGAATGACTTTTCCTAAGCATCACTATACCAACTTTGAAAGATGAAACACTGAAGCATTGAAAACTGTAAGTATATATGATAATCTCTGTTTTCTCTCATTTCTCAACGTAAGTGTGCTCTGAAAATATGTAGCGTCAGTAGCCTCTTATGAAAGAAAGCAGATATAATAAGAGCATTATTTTTTGTGAAAGAAAAATAATATACGTAGCTCTAAGAAATATACTGTGCAATATTCTCTACATGCTGTTGGGAACCTAGAGTTTTAAAGAGCATAAGCAGGAGTATAAAAATATAACTAAACTTCAAAAGCCCTTGTGACAGCATGATTCAAGTTGTATAATATGAATAATAACCTCCCTTGATCTCCTATTAATAAAGAATCATTTCTGCAAAGCTTAGAGCTGAGAGCTTCAAGATTTATATTTTAAGGCATTTATTTTAATGAAAACTCTGAAAAAAGAAAAAAGAAAGTGTTAAGGCTGATGGGAAATTTGGCTTATTTTGCACTCTGGTGCTAGAGTTGTAGGTTCCTACCATTGGATAAAGAGCATCTCTCAGGTATTTATTTAGTTAAAACATTCTAACCATTATTTAACTCATTAAGTATTTTAGAAGGTCTCTGGGATGCATGAGACATTTTAAAAACTAATGTCATAGTAATGGTTGTCAATGGAAATTCAGTGATTGGAGGAAGCTGCAGTGTAACATCCCTGAACCTCTTTAATGGGTTTCTTTGAGGACTTATAAATCTCCCTTTGTGTAAACCACTTGCATTAACCTATAAAGAGAAATGTTCATCTTGCATCTCTCAAAAAAAGTTGTATGGAAGGCAAATTTGGATGCTGTTATAAATTGAGGTCATTCAGTCAGACAGATAATGATGTGGATATTATCATTTTGCAATTACTTTAGATTGTAAGGATTATTGAAAATAAAGAGATGAGAGAAAGAGAAATCAAGAGATGTTGCCGAAATGATCTCTGGTATGCAGGCTTCTTACTATTGATTTTTTTTTCTTTTTTCTTGCCCTCAATTAGTTTACATCCAATTTTCTCTATATAAAATGCATAAACATAAAGAGTTACAATTTAGATATAGGCTATCCACTTGAGTTTATAAACCAGCTCTGCAGCAATCAGATTTAAACACATATGTAGAAAATATGCTAAAATAGAAAAAAAATTTTGATTTCAACATTTATAGATGTCCATTTAATATTTATTTTTCCACTGTAAATGTTAGTTAACTTGTCCAGTTTATATTGTTTAAAAGGGTATAATAAATAGTAATATAAAGTGAATGTCATTATACATTATTTAGTGTAGAAATGGAGTTTAATCCTATATGCAACTTAAAAACTTAATTGAAATATATATATTTTTTAGCATCTGTTTAAATCAGGATTTCTTAAAACCCTAAATTGAGCAAGTAAATTACATTTTCTCTCAAAATTTCCTCTATTAATGATTCTTAGTTAATAATCTTAAAGGAGACTGCCTATAACAGGCCAACAGTGAAAATGGACAGCACATGGATTTAAAAGACCAATAAGAGCTTGACTATGAAAATCAAATATTTAGCAATTTTGCTTTTTGAGGCACACTTAGATGGTATCTCTATTTGCATAACAGTTAGGCAAGGATTGAGCTGTGTGCTTTTGGGTGTGTTAGTGAATAAATACATCTTATTAGATTTGTGAAATCTTGTGTTTCCTACATATTTGACTTAACATATTGAGGTGGGTTCTACTCTGATACAACTAAACTATTACTTAGTGGGACCTGACAGAACGTCATCTCCAGAATGTTTTATTTTAGCAACTAACCTGTAATGCTGTGTCTAAACTGTAATGAATATTCACAAATGTAACAAAAAATAGACATATCAAAACAACTGTTTCTCATTTTTAAAGTTTTTTTCATTTTGGTACTTCTTGCACTTTTAAGAAGGAAGTGCTTTCAGATTCTTTCCAGTTATTATATTATCTGATTTTCTGAACTTTAAAGTGTTTTCCATGGTCTGTTTTCCCAGTCATTTCAATAGTTTTATTAACTTCTATTCCCCTGTTTTAAATTCCTCCCAGCATGAAACACCTAGGGAGATTTCTGTCTTCCTGACAAAACCCCAACTTAATCCATTTTTTTTCTAGTAAAAATAATCCTTTAGTCATCAGATGCTGCTGCTGCTGCTGCTGCTGCTGCTGCTAAGTCGCTTCAGTCATGTCCGACTCTGTGCGACCCCATAGATGGCAGCCCACCAGGCTCCCCCGTCCCTGGGATTGTCCAGGCAAGAACACTGGAGTGGGTTGCCATTTCCTTCTCCAATGCATGAAAGTGAGAAGTGAAAGTGAAGTCGCTGAGTCGTGTCGGACTCTTTGCAACCCCATGGACTGCAGCCTTCCAGGCTCCTCCGCTCATGGGATTTTCCAGGCAAGAGTACTGGAATGGGGTACCACTGCCTTCTCCGCAGTCATCAGATACTTCTAGAATAATATGGCTAATAAAATATTTACTCCATCCCATCTCTCTACCAACCTATCCCAGCTAGCTCAGCTGGTAAAGAATCCACCTGCAATGCAGGATAATCAGGTTGGATTCCTGGGGTGGGAATTTCCCCTGGAGAAGGGTTAGGCTACCAGTCCTGTGTTATTGGGCTTCCCTGGTGGCTTAGATGGTAAAGAATCCACCTGCAATGCGGGAGACCTGGATTTTATCCCTAGGTTGAGAAGATTCCCTGGAGGAGGGCATGGCAACCCACTCCAGTATTCTTGCCTAGAGAATCTCATGGACAGAGGAACCTGCTGGGCTACAGTCCATAAGGTCACACAGAGTTGGACATGACTGAGTGACTAAGCATAATAGTTTACAAATCCTGTCCAAATTCATGAGAGCATTGATCATGCAATTTTTGTTTCAAATAATGCCAAATACCACTACCTGCCCACTTTAATTATTGCCTCTTACAAAATAAAAATCAGACATCCTTAGTCTAATGTTAGTTTTTGCCCCATGAACCTGCTTTTTCAGTACTATTTCCCATTCCTTTATTTTACATATTTTATTCATGAGCCAATTTTAATGTTGAAGATTTACAATTCACAACAGCAGTATTTAAAATTTTTAATACCATTGTTTCTACCATTAATTCAACTGAAACTTTCATGTCAACTGCCAAAAATCATGAACCATATCAAAAAGGTTGCCTGTCATATCATTTCCCAAAGTAGATGCTCTATGGTTCTCATTTCATGTTTCCAGAAGTGACGAGAACTGTCCTTATTCCTTGTGTCCTCAGTTCTTATTCCAAGTCCTTACAGTGCATATACACACATATAAGTCCTTATGGCATTTAAGTAATAATTGTTTTTTGTTTACCTTGTCTCCCTAAACCTGAACGCCTGGTACATAGTTAATGCTTAATATGCTCTCGTTGAAAGAATAAAGCATAAATAAATAAAGCAAAATATTGCTGCTGCCGCTGCTGCTGCTGCTGCTGCTTAGTCCCATGAGCTGTATCTGACTCTGTGCGACTCTATGGACTGTAGCCCTCCAGGCTCCTCTGTCCATGGAATTCTCCAGGCAAGAATATTGGAGTGGGTTGCCATGCCTTCCTCCAGGGGATCTTCCTAACCCAGGGATCGAACTCAGGTCTCCTGCATTGCAGGCAGATTCTTTACTGCTGAGCCACCTGGTAAGCCCAAACAACATACTGGATATAATTAGACCCAGCAATCCCACTGCTGGGCATACACACCAAGGAAACCACAATTGAAAGAGACATGTGTACCCCAATGTTCATTGCAGCACTGTTGATAATAGCCAGGACATGGAAGCAACCTAGATGTCCATCAGGAGATGAATGAATAAGAAAGCTGTGGTACATATACACAATGGACTATTACTCAGCCATTAAAAAGAATACATTTGAATCAGTTCTAATGAGGTGGATGAAACTGGAACCTATTATACAGAGTGAAGTAAGCCAGAAAGAAAAACACCAATAGAGTATACTAACTCATATATATGAAATTTAGAAAGGTAGTAATAATAACCCTACATGCGAGACAGCAAAAGAGACACAGATGTATAGAACAGTCTTTTGGACTCTGTGGGAGAGGGTGAGGGTGGGATGATTTGGGAGAATGGCATTGAAACACGTATATTTTCATATGTGAAAAGGATCGCCAGTCCAGTTTCAATGCATGAGACAGGGTGCTTGGGGCTGGTGCACTGGGATGACCCAGAGGGATGGGATGGGGAGGGATGAGGGAGGAGTTTCAGGATGGGGAACACATGTACACCCGTGGCAGATCCCTGCCAATGTATTGCAAAACCATTACAATATTGTAAAGTAATTAGCCTCCAATAAAAATAAAGAAATTTATATTGAAAAAAAAATCTCAAATGCTTTAAAAAATTAAAAAAAAACACTTTCAAATAAATATTTTCAAATGCTGGCTATTATAGAAAAAAAACAATTTTTAAAAATATAACTAGTAACCATAAATTAAGGGACACCCCACCCAAGAGAAAACCAGGAGCTATGGAAAACTCAATCAAAAGAACTTTAAGTTATATCAGACTCTGACAGTAATAAAAGCTATCTCACAGTTAGAACTTAAACCCCAAATTTACAAAAACAAAATAACAAAAAAGGCTGGGAATCAGCAGAAAAAAATAAAAGCTATGTTATAGCATCAAAAGATTTTGACATTGAAATGTCAACTAAATGGTACACAACAAGCTTTACTTCATCACATATGAATTTTAAAAAAATATAAAACACCAAAAAGCATAAGATTTTAAAGTTAGACTGAAATGTTTACCATTCAGACCCTCAATTAGGACATTCTAAATGATATACATATATGGAGATACTCAACTTATATGCAGAGTTCATCATGTGAAATGCCAGGCTGGAAAAGCTGGAATCAAGATTGCCAGAGAAATATTAATAATCTCAGATATGTAGGTGACACCACCCTCATGGCAGAAAGTGAAGAACTAAAGAGCTTCTCGATGAACGTGAAAGAAGAGAGGGAAAAAGTTGGCTTAAAACTCAACATTCAGAAAACTAAGATCATGGCATCCACTCCCAACACTTCATGGCAAATAAATGGAGGAAACAACTGAAACAGTGAAAGATTTTATTTTGGGGGGCTCCAAAATCACTGTGGATGGTGACTGCAGCCATGAAATTAAAAGGCGCCTGCTCCTTGGAAGGAAAGCTATGACCAACCTAGACACCATATTAAAAACCAGAGGCATTAACTTACCAACAAAAGTCCATCTAGTCAAAGCTGTTGTTTTTCCAGTAGTCATGTATGAATATGAGAATTGGACTATAAAGAAAGCTGAGCGTGGAAGAATTGATGCTTTTGAATGATGGTATTGGAGAAGATTCTTGAGAATCCTTGGACTGCAAGGAGATCCAACCTGTCCATCCTAAAGTACTGAATATTCATTGGAAGGACTGATGCTGGAGTTGAAACTCCAATACTTTGATCACCTGATGTGAAGAATTAACTCATTTGAAAAGACCCTGATACTGGGAAAGATTGAAGGCAGGAGAAGAAGGGGACGACAGAGGATGAGATGATTGAATGGCATCACTGACTCGAAAGACATGAGTTTGAATAAACTCCAGGAGTTTGTGATGGACAGAGAGGCCTGGCATGCTGCAGTCCATGGGGTTGCAAAGAGTCAGACATGATTGAGTGACTGAATTGACTGATTGACTATTTAGAGAAAAAATTTTAATTTACCTTATCAAGCTTCTATCAACTCTTTTACTTGTATTTATGTATTTCAGTTTGTCCTTCTGGAATCTACTCCTTCTTTCTGATGTATATCATTTCAGTTCAGTTCAGTCACGCAGTCATGTGCAACTCTTTGCAACCGCATGGACTGTAGCATGCCAGGTTTCCCTGTCCATCACAGATTCCAGGACTTTACTCAAACTCAAGTCCATCGAGTCGGTGATGCCATCCAACCATCTCATCCTCTGTAGTCTCCTCTTCCTGCCTTCAATCTTTCCCAGCATCAGGGTCTTTTCCAAAGAGTAAGTTCTTTGCATCAGGTGGCCAAAGTATTGGAGTTTCAGCTTCAACATCAGTCCTTTCAATGAATATTCAGAAATGACTTCCTTTAGGATGTACTGGTTGGATCTCCTTGCAGTCCAAGGGACTCTCAAGAGTCTTCTCCAATACTATAGTTCAAAAGCATCAATTCTTCAGCACTAAGCTTTCTTCATATCCTAACTCTAACATCCATATATGATTATTGGATAAAACATAGCTTTGACTAGACAAACCTTTGTTGGCAAAGCAGTGTCTGCTTTTTAATATGTTGTCTAGGTTGTTATAGCCTTTCTTCCAAGGAGCAAGCATCTTTTAATTTCATGGCTGCAGTCACCATCTGCAGTGATTTTGGAGCCCCCCAAAATAAAGTCTGTCACTGTTTCCATTGTTTCCCCATCTGTTTGCCATGAAGTGATGGGACCGGATGCCATGATCTTAGTTTTCTGAATGTTGAGTTTTAAGCCAACATTTTTACTCTCTTCTTTCGCTTTCATCAAGAGGCTCTTTAGTTCTTCTTCACTTTCTGCCATGAAGGTGGTGTCACCTGCATATCTGAGGTTATTGATATTTCTCCCAGCAATCTTGATCCCAGTTTGTGCTTCATCCTGCCCAGCATTTCTCATGATGTACTCTGCATGTAAGTTAAATAAGCAGGGTGACAATATACGTTCTCCTTGACATACTCCTTTCTGATTTGGAACCAGTCTGTTGTTCCATGTTCAGTTGTAACTGTTGTTTCTTGACCTACATAGATTTCTCAGGAGGCAGGTCAAGTAGTCTGGTATTCCCATCTCTTTAAGAATTTTCCAGTTTGTTGTGATCCACAGAGTTAAAGTCTTTGGCATAGTCAATAAAGCAGAAGTAGATGTTTTTCTGGAACTTTTTTGATGATCCAACAAATGTTGGCAATTTGATCTTTGGTTCCTCTCCCTTTTCTAAATCCAACTTGAACATCTGGAAGTTCACGGTTCATGTACTGTCGATGACTAGCTTGGGGAATTTTGAGCATTAATTTACTAGCGTGTGAGACAAGTAAGCAGTAGGAATGCCTAATTTGAAGATATTTTTTAAAATATACTAAAATTAAAATGCCAGAAATAATGGTGTGTGCATGATCAGTCACTTCAACCATGTCCAGCTCTGTGTGACCGTATGGACTGTAGCCCAGCAGGCCCTCTGTTCATGGGATTATCCAAGCCAGAATACAGGAATAGTTTGCCGTGACCTCTTGCAAGGGATATTCCTGACCCAGGGATGGAAACCAAGTCTCTTGAATTTCTTGCATTTGCAGGCAGATTCAGCAACCCACTCCAATATTCTTGCCTGGAGAATTTCATGGACAGAGGAGCCTGGTGGGCTACAGTCCATTGGGTCGCAAACAGTAGTACATAACTGAGTGACTAACACTTCACACTTTCTTTACCACTAGTGCCACATGGGACGGAGAAGGCAATGGCACCCAACTCCCATACTCTTGCCTGGACAATCCCCTGGGTGGAGGAGCCTGGAAGACTACAGTCCATGGGGTCGCTAATAGTTGGACACGACTGAGCATCTTCACTTTCACTTTTCACTTTCATGCATTGGAGAAGGAAATGGAAACCCACCCTAGTGTTCTTGCCTGGAGAATCCCGGAGACGGGGGAGTCTGGCGGACCGTCTATAGGGTTGCACAGAGTTGGACATGACTGAAGTGACTTAGCAGCAGCAGCAGCCACATAGGAAGCCCCCATAAACAATAGTACTCGAGATGAAGAGTGGTCAGAATTCCCAAGAACACTTAGAGTAGAGATTTTTATTAATTTAAATGTATAAATTTAAGTGTGTTTATCAAAGTATAAAGAGAAGCCAATTAAAGAATTGAAAGAATTAAGTGCATAAATTCCAAAGCATCAGGGAAACATAGAATTAACAAAGCTGCCGGGGGCCAGCGTGAGGAACTCTGCCCATGGCAAGGGTCATGAGGAAGGAGGCTTGGCATACGCAAAGGAGTGATCAAGCCTCAGGAAACCCGCTGTTTCCGAGCATCAACCCCAAAACCAGAGTCTGTTTTATGCTCTCACCTACACCTCTGACTTTATAGGGGGCTCTCCCCCATAACCATTTCTCTCAGAGAAGGAGTAAATGTGCAGCTCCAAGGCAATAAAAATTCCTGGGCGTGACAAGAGTGTTTCAGCTTACGGACTCCTCTGAAGGTTATCTAGCCCACCTGTATAGGTTCGTCCGGCCACATGTGATTGTTTACAGCCTCCCAACCTGAGAGGCACGAGGTGTTTTAGACTTACTAAAGGCAAATTCTTTTGGGGAGTTAGAAATTATTAGTATAGTGGGTTGGTTAGGAATTATATTGGTGAAGGGTTTTTCATTTGTTGCATCAATAATTGCTGCTAATTCCCTCCCCTGGGTGGGACAAGGATGTCTCAGGTCAAACCTCTCTGCTGACAGACTAACTTGTGTGACAGAATTATCCATACTCCTGCCACATGATTGTTTACTACCTCTTAGCCATAAACAGCACAGAGAGTTTTGGAGTATTTTGAGAGTCTTAATTAGCATAGGGCTTTTTCTTCCTGTTGAGTCAATGATTGCCGCCAGGCCTCCATATCCTTAGGCACCTGGGAATATATTAATCAATGTATTTGGAATATAGAAAAGGAAATTTAGTTTTTAAGGTTAGCAATACTAGACTTTTTGAGTTAATGGATTTTCTCTTTTGTAATAGATCACTGTACTTTGTTATAAATCACTGTGTCCTTGCTATGTAAAAATGTAACTTTATCACTATCTTAAGACTAAATAGATCTTCAGGGGAGCATTGGTGAAAGGATTTTCATTTGTTGGGCTGATGTTTGCTGCTAAATCTCCATGTTCCCTACCCTTATAACGAATATAACTAACATATAGGAGAAATAAGCATTAACCTTTAAGCATATAGGAGAAATAAGTATTAACCTTTAAGATTAATCATGTTAACCTTGGGTTAAATAAATTCCTTTCTTGATTGTAACTCACTACACCCTCACCCTATAGGAATGCAACTTTATTTGGAGGGTGGTGCCTGGTTTAAGAAAAAACACCCTTGGAAAAAATAAGCTTTTTGGTTATCAGAAAGAAAGGATCATAAAATGTCAGGGGTCTCATGGCCAGAAGATGATATAATATTCCTAAGACCATTTTTTTTTTACATTTATGTGAAGCACCTGATTTTGATAAAGGTCAGGACTGCTGACCCCCACGTGACTCTGTATGCATCCCTATGTGTAACAAAAGGTATATAAGCAAACCCAAAAATAAAGAAATCGGGTCAGTTTCCGGAAAGACTGATTCCCGCATGTCGCTTCTTTTTTGCTCCCATTTTTCTGGCTGAATTCCCATCTGGAGTATGGATGCTATTCCACGTAGACCAAGTTATTCAGCCTCTTTTTCTACACTATCTCCTACCACACTATCCATTTCTAATCTCTCTCTATATCTGTAATTAATATGTATTTTTCCAAAGATGCCGACGCCGTCCCCCCACCTTTGAATCACCCTGGATCCACCAGGGCTGGACCCCGGCACAAAGCTATGAAAAGAGAAAAATAAAAGCATTGAAAATGTGAATCTAATTTAACAAACCAAATTGGATGGTAGAAACAAACCCAAATCTATTAGTAATCACAATAAAATAGAAATAGACTAAACATACTCATCTCAAACTAGTCAGAATAATTTTTTAAAATCTTATATGATCTTTAGAAAAGACGCATGAATATAGCACTCAGAAATATTAAAACACCAAGATATGGAAAAGTGTATCAGGACAATACTAAACAAAGTAAAGATGATATAGCTCTGTCAATATCAGACATATTAGACTTTAAGACAATAATAATAATAATGTCTAAAGAAAAGCAAACTTATAGCACAGTGACTCCAAGTATATCATAGGGGGAAAAATGACAGAAACAGGCTAATTTTCCAAGTATATCAGTAAAATGGGCACATTTTAAGACAAATTTTGGTTATTATTAAATTAGTCAAATTTAATAAAAAATATTTTAAAAATGCAATTAATAAACATAATTTAGCTGATGAATATATAGCACTATGCACTGAAGAATATAATGAAACATATTTTCTCAGATGCATTCATGAAACAATGATAAAATTTAAATAAATACCAGCCTCAAGTAATTAGTATTTTATTGTATCATATTATAGGCCTTCAGGTTATATACACCTGGGAAGTATGTACATAGTGCTAGAAATGAAAAAATGTGTTTTCAAAATACATTTGAAAATGAAGCAAATAAATCTCACTGCCTGCAATCAATATTTAACTTGCCAATATTTTTTTCCATTCTTTTTTCAAATTCTTTTCCTATTTAGGATATTACAGAATATTGAGCAGAGTTCCCTGTTTTTATTATGCACATATCATATTTATGTTGTCTTCTGTGGGAGCATGATAAGTATACTTCAGTCCTCTAATGCTTAGATCATGACACTAATATCAGGTCACTACATTCACTTCCATTGGAAGTGACTGACAGCAAAGTACTTCATAGGTAACAGTCGCTCAATAGGTATTTGTGATTGATCAGAAGAAAAGGGAAATCCACAAATAGCATGGGTTGGGTGAGACCAAAGACTCTAAATTCATTTCATAATCATGTATTTACCTGTACCCTAGGCCATAATAATTAGTTCTTAAATTCAAATTGTCCAAAAAATACATCATTATTTTCCCCTTCAAGCACGTTTCTCTCCTGCTTTTTTCTTCTCTGATACCAGTGAATAGTATTGTAAACTCCCAGTGAAAATGATACCCAGCTTAGAAACTAGAGGGAAGCTTCATCTTTGTTTTCAATTTTCACCATTTAAATTTCCTGTTTAGATGTAATCTCTCATCATTTCTTATCTTGATTACTGTGTTAGCAGCTAATAATTCTTTCTGGCTTCTAGTTTTGTTTTCTTCTAATACTTTCTCTATTATATAACCAAAATAATCTTTCAGGAGTACAAATCAAGGTATGACATACTCCTTCTTAAATATTGCTTTTAATTCTCATTACTTGCAAGATAAATTCTAAATTCATTTGTGCAATATGTGAGTTCTTTCAAGAGTTGACCCTTTCTCAATTTTCTATCATTAAATCTTTCCTTTCACTCATAGTCATTAAATCAGCCTATAACATTGCCCCTTTTTATACCTTCCCTGTTGCAAAAGGCATTCTCCTGACTTAGGGCACCTAGTAAAAATGGTTACTTGCAATCTAACTCTACTAAGATTAAGTCACTAGCAGCTGCAGTTGCTGACCTTCAACACACCCTCCATTATTTTAGGATGGAGATCAGGAATGAGAAATTTTGTGCTCTGGGAAAAGCTAGCAGGTTAGGTTTCAGATACTTAGATATTTCAGGAGAAGATGTTATAAGCCTAATTTCTTACATCTTCTCATATCTAGAACAGCACTAAAATCATTAATAGAGGCATCTGTTCCTCCTAACTGGCAGCCACACTCTCATTACTAGCAGTAACCTTCTGCCAAAATGTGTGCCTGTACATGTATCTCCCTTCAACAAAACCACATATATACTGACACACACCCCGCCACCCCCCACCTCTCCAGATCAGTTCTTTGGAAGTATCTGAGAGGCTGTTTCCCAGGCCACACATCTTATTTTGCCCTAAATAAAATGTAGCACAACTCTAACAGTGTGCAAATTTTCAATTAACATGGGCCATTTATCAGATAGTCCCTTCTGCTTGGAAAACCCTTCTTGCTTCTTATTCTACTCAATCTTGCTAATTTCTCCACCATGAGAGCTCAACGTCATCAATTTGAAGGAATGTGTTTATGACCTCTAATTCAGGGTGCTTTGCCTGTGCTATTTCAGCATTGTAACCATAGTTCTCCAGTAATTTTCATCCCCAGATTGATTATTTTCTCTTGCATATATTCACCTCTAGATTGCAAGCACTTTGAGCATAGAGACAGAGCTAGTCACGTGTGTACCCTATCCCTGACACCTATCATTGATTAGCATGTAGGACTCAGGTTTCCTAGCAAAAGTGTGGTGGAAGTAGAACAGAAAGGAATGAAGACAGGAAGGAGGGATGAGAAGGAATGTGGAAAGGAGAGAAGGAGCTTCTGTCTATTTGTTATCTGAAGTAAAATTATTTGAATATATTACACTTAATACAATTATTTTATTGATGGACCAGTTGAGGCTTTTATCCATATATCCAAAAATTTCCCCAAATCTTGTAATGGACACCTTGAAAATAACATTTATTTATGTCATACATAGCATCCATCCCTCTTTTATAATTTTAGTCATATTAAAAACATTATTCTCTCAATTGTACTAAGAAATAATAATGAATGATATTTCTGTTTCAAAGACAAGGAGCTGAGTTGTACACAACCTTCCTTTACTTAAGTAGTTAAAACCAGATATTGCGTAATACACAATTTTGCATTCTCTCAGCTCTCACTTTTTTCTTTCCTCTCCAACTTTCACCATAAAACCTCCCATTCTATGCAGTCACGTTTATTTTATAGTAATAACATTAACAGAAAAAATAAAATTAACATGTACTGAGGACCCACTCTATCACAATCACAATACTAATTTCATTGTAAGCATCACCTCATCAAAAAATACTCACAAAAATCCTATGAGATAAGTAGTATTATCACTATTTGAGTAATGAAGGGAAATCTAATTACTGTGTTAACCACTCCAGAATTCCACTTATGAAGGCAACTCACTTTTGGGGAAAAAGAACTTAAGCTAAGAGACCCTAAGGGAATGGGTAGTGTCAGGGACCCAGGTAACAATATGTTAGAAAGAGTAGAACTTTTTCTCATAAGAGAAAGAAAGTGGTAATAATAAGTCTATTTGGGCTGTTATAAACAGACTCAGAGGCTTATAAATATCAGAAACTTATCTCTCACAGTTCTGGATGCTGGAAGTCTGAGATTGGGGAGCCAGCATTGTTGGGTAAAGGCTCTTTCATGTGTGTGTGTGTGTGTGTGTGTGTGTGTGTGTGTGTGTGTGTGTGCATGTGTGTGTTTTGAATTGTTACCTATATAAACCACTTTGATAATCATTAGTGTTTTAAGAGGTACAAGTTTATCATGATTAATATATATTTGAAATTTAGGTTATTCACCTATTTTTATTGCTTATATTTTTTATTTGCCTTTCCTATGGACTGAATTTTGTTATCCCCAAATTCATAGGTTGAAGCCCTCATCTCCAAAGTGATGGGCTTCCCAAATGGCATAGGGATAAATAATCCATTTGCCAGTGTAGGAGATGCAAGAGATGTGGGTTCCATACCTGGGTCAGGAAGATCCCCTAGAAGAAGGAATGGCAAACCACTCCAGTATCCTTGCCTGGAAAATCCCATGGACAGAGGAGTTTGGGGCACATGCACACTCCAATATGATGCTATTTAAAGGTGGACTCTTTGGTGAGATTAATGATCTTATAAAACTCTTGTTCTCACCCTTCCCTCTTCTTCTCCCTGACGAGGGGTAATGTGAACACATTACAAAAAGAAGGTCATCTGCAAATGAGGAACAAGATCCTCATAAACACCCAATCTATCAGCCCCTGGATCTTGGACTTCCTAGCCTGTAGAATTGTGAGAAAGGGATGTTTGTTCTTTAAATCACTCAGTCTATAGCAGTCTGATCTAAGATAGCCTTGATGTATCAGGCATTTATACAGATTCTACTCTTTAACTGCTTAGATTGACTCTTAAAATGCAATCCATTAAAATTAGACAATTGTAAGCTATTATTGCACCTTTCCTGCTTTAGTCTTTAGTATTATATGTCTTAAGAAAAAATAAAAATTTAAGTATTTTGAACAATTCATAGAGAGACAAGATGTGATATGCTTTAAAAAGAATGATCAAAAAAATCAACTCAACAAAAATAAATATATGTACACTAAATGATAATCATAGGGCACTATAATATTTCAGACAAGTTGGAGAAGTAAGATTATTTAAAGGTAAGATAGGAACTCCCTAATGCGGCCCCATGGACTGTAGCCTACCAGGATCCTCCGTCCATGGGATTTTCCAGACAAGAGTACCGGAGTGGGTTGCCATTTCCTTCTCCAATCTTAAGAAAAAAATAAAAATTCAAGTATTTTGAATAATTTATAGAGAGACAAGATGTAATATGCTTTAAAAAGAATGATTAAAAAATCAACAAAAATAAATATATGTACACTAAATAATAATCATAGGGCACTATAATATTTCACACAAGTTGGAGAAGTAAGATTATTTAAAGGTAAGGTAGGAACTCCCTAATTTGTAGCTGCTGCAATCTACCATTATTATCTTACCAATTCCTATTGTGAAAAGGTTTTGTGTTTAATCTTGAACTGTAACTTTCACTGTCTTAACATTTTGTCTGAGGATGAGGATTCTTGATGTTAATCAAGAATCTCCAGAGAAATGGGACCAGTAGGTTTGGATCAGTTCAGTTCAGTTGTTCAGTCACGTCTGACTCTTTGCAATCCTATGGACTGCAGCACGCCAGGCTTCCCTGTCCATCACCAACTCCTGGAGTTTACCCAAACTCATCTTCATTGAGTCGGTGATGCCATCTAACCATCTCAATCCTCTGTTGTCCCCTTCCTCCCGCCTTCAATCTCTCCTAGCATATAATATATATATACATATATTTCTAAATATATAAATAAAGAGATTGATTTTAAGAAATTAGCTAATGTGAATATAGAGGCTAACAAGTCCAAAACCTGCAGGTTGGACTGGCTGGTTGAAGTTCCAGGAAAGAGCTGATGTTTTAAGTCCAAAGACTGTCTACTTTAGAATCCCCTCTTACTTGGAGGAGGTCATTCTTTTGTTCTATTCATGCCTTCAACTGATTGAATGAGGCCCACTCACTGTATGGAGTGTGATTGGCTTTACTCAAAAGTCCATCAATTTATGTAAATCTCATCTAAAAACATTCTCACAGAAACATCCAGAGTAATATTAGACCACATATCTGGACACTGTGGCCCAGCCTAAAGTGTTATTCATTCAGCGATGTTCGACTCTTTAAGAACTCCATGGACTGTAGCCCACCAGGTTCCTCTACCCATGGAATTTTCCAGGCAAGAATACTGGAGTGGGTAGCCCTTCTCCAGGGGATCTTCCGAACCCTAGGATCAAACCTGGTCTCCTGTATTGCAGGGAAATTCTGTACCATATGAACTATCAGGGAAGCCCAGCCAAGCTGACACAAAACTAAACTGCAAAGGTTGACACCATTTGTATAGTGACTCTTGTAAATTATAGTAAAACTGAAACACGAATTTACTAAATGATTTCTTCATATGTGGCAAGAAAACACAATTAGCCATATAGTAAACATGGCTAACTGAATTTTATGCTAATATACGTGCTTCATTTGACTCACATAATTAACTCTATAATATACTCCAGACATGGTTTTCCTACAGGAATCATTTAGGAAATCCTTTGAATAAACTTTGAGTGTCTACGAGAGGCAAATGAACAACAAATAATTGAATACCAAGGAAATCAAATAATTTTTTTTCCTTAAAAGAGAAATTTGTGATATTAAGATCAGTGATTCTATAACAGTTATCTATTTATTTACATGCATCCATGTGTATATTCTGCAGTCTTCCTAGGTGAACTATATCATTGAAAGATATAATAACCATTAGATGGAAATGTATTGACATGTCATAGACAAAGCAAGCAAAGTGTTTCATCAGTAGTTTATTGCAAAGCAGATTAGATGGATCAATAGGTGACTCCTTAATAACCCAGTTGCTAGGATTTGGGGGGATAGGTTGTTTTAAATTATTTGAAATTTTATTTTTTGAAACTTCTTGCTAGAATATTTCAAACACATATAAAGATAAAAACTGGTATAATAAATCCCCACACATTCATTACCCAGATTCAACAGAATTCAAAAGACTGAATTCATAATTAGTCATATCTCAGCTATACCCTTCCTCCTTCTTTCAGCAACTCAGACGCCGTACCATCCATAAATACATCTCAAAAAGATAAATGGAACAAAGAGATCACAATTCAGTTATTGTAGTTAAAATTAACATTAATTCTCTAATATCCTCAAAAAAAAAGTCCAACTTTCCCGTTTTCATTTTGTTTGTCTAGTTGTTTGTTTGATTGAATTAGGATCCAAACAAGTCTGCATTTGATTGACTTGCCTCTTAGCTCTTTTTTCATCTTCAATTTCCCCTTCATTTTCTTCATCTTGCAACAAATTTGTTAAACTGGCCATTTCTCCTGTAGAGTTCTTATGTCCTGAAATTTGGTGCTTGAATCTCCAAGATGTTTAATTTCTTTTCATTCTTTATATATATATATATATATATATATATATATATTTCTCCTTCGCCTTTTCTTGTGTTTGTAGCTACTGCTGATCATGGACTGAATTCAGTATTTTTTTCGGGGCAAAATATTCTGTCATTTTAACTTTCCTCTACTCATAGGAGACTTAATTTTTATCTCCAAGCTCTTGTTTCCATACTAGAAATCATATACTATTAAGATATGCTAACTTGTTCATTTATGAAACAAAACTCATTGAAACCTTACTAAATAGAGGGCACTGTACTAAATATTGAGTTTACAATCTCAGCTCTAAATTAGTCAGGAGGTTGACAAATGAATTGGACAACAAACAAATGATGCAAATGTGATAATCATTATTTTGATACATGTAAAAGGAGAAAGGGTGACTTAATGAAGCAGTAACCAAATGATGGGCAATTTTGAAGATTTTGTTCTGTATCCCAGACTCACTGGGTGCTTTTTATTCGGTTGCGCTTGTTGTTTACTTACTAAGTCCTGTCAAACTCTTTGTGACCCCATGGACTGTAGCCCACCAGGTTCCTTTGTTCATGGGATTTTCCAGGCATGAATACTGGAGTGGGTTGCCATTTCATTCTCCAGGGAATCTTCCCAACTCATGGATAAAATGCATGTCTCTTGCTTAGCAGAGAAAAATAGTTTAAAATTTTCAAAAGTAATTTGTCCACATTATAAAAAATAAAAAGTTATTTAAATGACTATATATTAGCCCAACAGTACAACTATTGTCATTTTATTGACTGTTTACTATACTTCTATTTTTAATACATTTATTTTAATATATTTAATACATGTATTTTCATATCCATTTTCTCCAGAAAAAAATATTATTACCTACTTCAAGGTGTATATTTAGCAATCTCAATGTAAATAACTAATTTATATTCATTTCAATGGGTTAATTATATTTTAATCAATATTTATTATTGAATATGTTTGTTGATTCCAATCACTCAATTTTATAAATGATTTTAAATTAATCATTGTACATTTCCATATATAACTTTTTACATTTTACAATTCCTTTTGAAAGATAACCAGCAAAAACTCTTAAGGTGAATATTTTAAATTTTATTATATTTCTTGATATATATTTCCACGTAGATTTAGGAAAGTAAGTCTTTCTTTCATCATTGTCTTTTATCATTTCTTTCATCAATGTCAGTTTCACTTCAGTATATTTAGTTGCAGATACTACTATATTTCAAAGAATTTGCTAATTCAGAAGACAAGAACAGTACAAAAATAAATAAAAAATATTGTTGACTCAATTTCTACCGTGTTTTGGAGGAAAGCCTCCATGCCAGTGTTTCTCGAAGTCATTCCCCCTTTTAAAACCATTTCCTCTTTAAAAAAAACTAAAAGATGAAACTCAACCATATCATCCCTTTCTTGAGGAAACGCTACTACTGAATTGAGAAAATATTTTTTGAATTGTACTATCTAATGTTTATAGAATAAACATTTTTTTATATTTCAAATGTAAAATTCAGTGTAATACTCAATTAGCTTTCTCAAGTAATATTTACACAACTGCACACATATTTACTCCCAAGATAGAGCTTGGAGTTTTAACATGGCTTTTGATTTTTTTTTTTTCTTTAATATAGGCAACCTAAATTTAAGTCTATGTCTGCTACTTGATAAGGATTTGACCTTGAACAAATTGCTTAACATCATTAGTTTCTGAATCTGTAAAATGGAAATGAGAATATACCTAATGTCTAGGTTTCTAAAAACTAAATGAAACATCTTAAGTTCCCCAGCATATCTTGCACTGAGTAAATGACAGCTTTTATTTTTCTAGAAGCAGAATAACTTGCTTCTTAAAGATAAAAATAAGAAAGGAAGAGGTTATAGTAAACTTCATTAAAGTATGAAATCCTCTTCTATTGAAAATTTCTAACCCTCCTTCACTAACTCTGTCTACCAGCAATCTTTTAACACATATCTTCCTTTTCAGGATTATGTGTTTTTAGAGGGAAAGAAAATATGAGACGCTAACCACTGTTGTATCTACAATTTGAGCCACCAACTATATTTTTACTTAATTTAATCCTACAACAACTTGGAGAAGGAATTGTTTTATGACTTTTGACAAATAAGAAAGCTAGGATTCAGAGAGTTCACACAATTTGCATGTATCCACAGTTAGTAAAACTAGACCCAGCCTATGTGACCAAAGGTCTTCTCATTTGCTCTGTCACTTCCCAGAATAATAATGGAATGAGATACCATTGATTGACCTGAGTAGACACTGAATAGGGGCTGCATTAGGGGACAAGTGTTCAGAACACTTCTCTGGTTTATTGCTCTTAAGGGTGCTGTGCCATGGCCTCTGGCTGGCTAGCATTCTTCTCTTCCAGTGTTAACTTAAATGCCCCTTTCTCAGTGGAGCGTCTCATTACCCAAGCTTTCAACCTGCACCTTCATGAGAACATGGTTAAACTCTGTCACACCCTTGCTCTATCTTTCCTAATTAGCACTTTCTATAATTAAACAATTATTTTAATAATTGTCTGTCTAATGTTTGTATTAACCACCAGATTATAAAATCCATGATAGAAGAGAGAATATCTCCCTTCCTCTACCTTCGTTAGCACTGCATCCCTGTCCTCTGACCTGGGCTAGGTGAGAGATATATACATATACACACACATAGAAATGTGGAATAAATATACACATAGATACAGAATTGCATACACTTTTAAATTGTGCGTTTTTTTTTTAATTGTGGAGAACTATTTGGTCACCAATGTCCAATAGTATTCACTTAGCTATACATGAAAGTGTAAGTGAAGTTGCTCAGTCATGTCCGACTCTTTGTGACCCCATGGACTATAGCCTACCAGGCTCCTCCATCCGTGGGATTTTCCAGGCAAGAGTACTGGAGTAGGCTGCCATTTCCTTCTCCAGGAGATCTTCCCAACCCAAGGATCGAACCCAGGTCTCCAGCATTGCAGGCAGACGCTTTACCATCTGAGCCACCAGGGAATTCTATGAAATAGATAATAGATGAAAGAAAATGAAAACTACGGAGTAATATCCCTAAATTGATCAACAGACTTGTTTTAGCAGAGTTTTAAGAATGTTGGGATTTTTTTTTCATGTTATTGATACTGTTAATGTGTTGTGAGTTAAATAAGTTATGTTTTCTTTCTTCTCATTGTTTGGTTTCAGAGCAGCTGCAAAGCAGGGCCATAACCAGATTCAGTGTTATCTGTCTCATTGCAATCTTCAAAAAAAAAAAAAAAAAAAATTGGCTACCTCCCAATGGCTGGCGGGGGATTCCCAGGTGGCCCTAGTGGTCAAAAATCTGCCTGCCAATGCAGAAGACCTAAGAGAGGCGGGTTTGATCCCTGGGTCCAGAAGATCCCCTGGAGGAGGGCATGGCAACTCACTCCAGTATTTTTGCTTGGAGAATCCCATGGACAGAGGTATCTGGTGGGCTACAGTCCATAAGGTCACACAGAGTCTAATACAACTGACATAACTTGGCAGGCATGCAATGGCTGGTGAGGGAAAAATGTGAGCAAAAATAAAAAATTCACTCTTATCTGGCTTAGAAAGAAGCCACTTATTGACCTCCAAACGTATCTCAGAATTTAACACATGGAAACACATGGGCATAGCACATGGCATAGTAGTGTTAAAAATATTTAAACCCTTACATTTAAATTTTGAAGTGTTTGGCATTGTCTCTAATAATATACCTGTTATTTTTACCTGACTTAATGAGTGAACTTTGATACCATAGGTTGTATATACTCTTATGTGCATATCATTTGGAAAAAAAGATAAACGTTACTAGTGAAAGCCCAACAGTGAATTAAGGACTAGCTTAACATCCAGGAAATAAGTCTCTGATAGCCTACTGCATACTTTGTACCTTCAGGCAAGTTTCTGACTTGGGCATCAGATTTCTTTTCCATTAAATGAGGAGTGTTGGCTTCTTAGGGATAAACACTTACAAGTTTGATGCAGCTCCAATTCAAAAGTTGAAAACCACAGCCTTTGGGCCAAAATCAGCCTCCAAATGTGTTCTGTCTGACCTACACAGTATTTTCACCTCTTTGTTTGTTTGTTTTAATAGCTGCCAAGAAATGATGCGTGGGGGTTGGGGGAGAACTGCTTATAAAAGTCTAGATTTAAGACTTCTTATGAAAACCCAGAAGACATAGCAACACTGAGTCAGCAGTCATATGGTAACTTTAACTGAAACTGAGGACCTGAATAGCCCCCTTTTAGATGGGTCATTTGCTTTTGTCTCCGCTAATCTCTATTTCCTTTCTGATACCAAATCCAAGTGTCAGGTAACAGTCATCAAACCACTTTTTCCCTTGTTTTATTGCTTTTCTTGGAAAACCCCCTGACTGCTAAACCATTAACATTGCTTACCTTTCAGTTTTCTACCCCTGTGTTAATTAAATGACTAAAGAACATAAAACAATCAAACTTGACTGGAAACATAATTCCATTGGCAGAGAAAAGCTAAGTTTTTCTCAGAGTATATACATTCATTGATAATACATATCTCTTTGCAATATCATCACTTTGTGTATACCTCAAACACTTTGAGACATGGAGTTCCTAAAGCTTCTTTTCAAGTATCACTAATGTCTATTTATCCACACCACAATACCCCTGATCAATCTTAACTCTTCCTCCAAATCCTCTCTATTGGACTCCAGAAAAGGGGTTCCCAGTTAGATGATTGAAAAAAAAAATGTATTTGCACTTGAGTACTGACCTTCCTTTGACTGTGTAGATCACAACAAGCTATGGAAAATTCTTAAAGAGAAGGAAATACCAGACCACATTACCTGTCTCCTGAGAAACCTGTACACAGTTCAAGAAGCAACAGTCAGAACCAGACTTGGAACAATGGACTGGTTCCAAATTGGGAAAGGAGTACGTCAAGGCTGTATATTGTCACCCTGCTTATTTAACTTATATGCAGAGTACATCAGGCGAAATGCCAAGCTGGATGAAGCACAAGCTGGAATCAAGATTACTGGGAGAAATATCAATAACCTCAGCTATGCAGATGACACCACACTTATGCCAGAAAGTGAAGAGGAATTAAAGAGCCTCTTGATGAACGTGAAAGAGGAGACTGAAAAAGTTGGTTTAAAATTCAACAGTCAAAAAAACAAAGATCATGGTATCCAGTCCCATCACTTCATGGTAAATAGATGGGGAAACAATGGAAACAGTGACATTTTATTGGTCTCCAAAATCACTATGGATGGTGACTGCAGCCATGAAATTAAAAGACACTTGCTCCTTGGAAGAAAAGCTATGACAAACCTAGACAGCCTATTAAAAAGCAGAGACATAACTTTGTCTATGAAGGTACACATTGTCAAAGCTATGGTTTTTCCAGTAGTCATGTAAGGATGTGAGAGCTGGACAATAAAAAAGGCTAAATGCTGAAGAACTGGTGCCTTTGAATTGTGGTGCTATTGAAGACTCTAAGAGTCCCTTGGAGAGTGATCTTGGAGCAAGATCAAACCAGTCAACCCTAAAGGAAATCAACCCTGAATATTCATTGGAAGGACTGAGGCAGAAGCTGAAGCTCCAATACTTTGACCATCTGATGTAAAGAGCTAACTCATTGGAAAAGATTGATGCTGGGAAAGATTGAAGGCAGGAGGAAAAGGGGATGACAGAGGATGAGATGGTTTGATGGCATCACCAAGTCAATGGATATGAGTTTGAGCAAGCTCCTGGAGATGGTGAAGGACAGGAAAGTCTGGAATGCTGCAGTTCATGGGGTCGCAGAGAGTCGAACACGACTAAGCAACTCAACAACAATTGACTTTCATAATAAGCATGCATCTTTCCAATTTGACAAAACCAACAGAAGACCAGCTTCAGGTTCAACACCTACAGAAAAATGCTGCCATCTATACATGAGAGAGTGATTCTAAAGCTGAAAACGTTTAAGTCTTTAGTGATTTATAGGTTTTAAGGATGTCTCAAAGCACACTGTTTAGGAACATACCTCTTCTATTTAGATGTCAGGCTTTTTGTGTCTTTCAGTTCAGTTCAGTCACTTGGTCGTGTCTGACTCTTTGCAACCCCATGGACAGCAGCACGCCAGGCCTCCCTGTCCATCACCAACTGCCAGAGTCTACCAAACCCATGTCCATTGAGTCGGTGATGCCATCCAACCATCTCATCCTCTGTTGTCCCCTTCTCCTCCTGCTCTCAATCTTTCGGTATCAGGGTCTTTTCAAATGAGTCAGCTCTTCACATCAGGTGGCTAAAATATTGGAGTTTCAGCTTCAACATCAGTCCTTCCAGTGAACACCCAGGACTGATCTCCTTTAAAATGGACTGGTTGGATCTTCTTGCAGTCCAAGGGACTGTCAAGAGTTTTCTCCAATGCCACAGTTCAAAAGCATCAATTCCTCGGCACTCAGCTTTCTTCACAGTCCAACTCTCACATCCATACATGACCACTGAATAAACCATAGCCTTGACTAGATGGACCTTTGTTGACAAAGTAATGTCTCTGGTTTTTTAATATGCTGTCTAGGTTGGCCATAACTTTCCTTCCAAGGGGTAAGCGTCTTATAATTTCATGGCCGCAATCACCATCTGCAGTGATTTTGGGGCCCCCAAAATAGTCAGCCACTGTTTGTACTGTTTCCCCATCTATTTGCCAGGAAGTGAAGGAACCGGATGCCATAATCTTCATTTTCTGAATGTTGAGCTTTAAGCCAACTTTTTCACTCTCCTCTTGTCTCTCAAGTGAAATGGAAAAGTGAGGCAAAATATTTTGCTTGAAACATTTATATCATTGAGATGAGCAGTGTTGAATGGCCAGAATTATCTAAAGAAAGGAATCAGTTCACTTCTTTGTATATACATTGCTTTATAGAATGAAAGAACTATTGAAGTGAAAGAGACACCTTAGATGCCGTCTGGCCAAGCCTTTCATTTTATAGATGAGGCAACTGGGGTTCACAGAGGTTAAGTGCTTTGCTGACAGTCACTCATTCTTGCAGAAACCAAGGTCTTGACTTCCTGCCTTGTGTCCCGTGCATTATGCTACACAGCTTCTTAATGAATGTGAAGAAAGATGTACATAGTTTAATCATCTCTCCATTGACAAAGTGGCATCATGTAAGGAGAGAAGGCTGCACTACACATTATTGGGCGGAGAGTTTGGCTCATGAATACTTTTAAAACCTGCTCACATCAAGGGAAATATTGGTCACTTTGAAATTATAATTGGAGATCTCATCTTACTCTACCTCTTCTTCCATTATTGTAAATGAATGAGAACTTCAGATTAGTTTAATTCAGGTTTACTTTAATTGAGTAAGAACAGGATTAAAGCTTACCCTTGCAAAGGGGAAAAAAAAAAAAAAAAAGATTCTTTGTCAATTGCCATGTGTTTTTCCCAGAGAATTCTATTTCTTGCAGTTAATAAGAGGAAGGGAACTGTTTTCCAGGACTAGTAACAAGAACAGATGTGCTTTTCAAGGTTAGTGCTTTCCTAAACTCTTCAAATAAAAGCTGAAAATTCATATGAATCTCATTAAGTGTAAATATGCTTGTCTTAAACAAACTTTCAGCTGTTACCTTGAAGTCAGAATAGACCTCTTAGTGCAACTTAGTTAATAAGGGCTTGATTGGGATAACTTAGATTTTAATTTTAAGGTTATAAAAATGTGAAGAAGTATCAGCTTCATATTTATTTGGATCCTTCAACATGCCCATGCTGACTAATTTGCTATTTGATTCATTTTCTTTGAAAATCCATTGTATTTGGAGATGGATGTTTGGTTTTGTTGTTTTGCAGTGTGTCTTTCCTCTGTGTGTGTGTGTTTTAACAACCTTGCTTGTTTTATGCTAGTAACATGGTACAATATCATTCCTATTAGTGTTTGCAAGTTGAAGCACACATGTCATAAATTCTAACAGTAAATAATTAAAGTATTTAATAAACTTGTGTATGTTACAGTTCTCTAGTTGAACAAATTTGTAGAGCAAGATTTTATTTTGATCTATAATTATAGCTGCCAGTGACTGGCATGATCCTTACTGAGTCAGATTAATTTACACATTAAGCAGCCATCTGTAGGAATTTTTGTAGTAGCTTGTCTTCAGTGGTATATATCACATGGGAATTCTGAAAATACCTTGGCCATTAGGGAACTTTTAATACCATGGTTGTAGACTTACAGCTATGAACAAATTGTTTCAGACATTTAAATTTAAATCTTCCTATTACAAGGTTGCCTAATGTTCCAAGAAAACTACAACATTTTGGACTCCAAATGATAGAATAATTGATAAACTGAGAACATTCATTTTATTTTCTTAAGGAAATGTCCTTGATCCTATGTTGAACAACTCAACAAGGATTATAGAGCAGAACTGAGTCGCTATCATTTCCTTTGAAAAGGATAAATACCCTTGGTATTTGGACCATAGTTGCAAACTATGCTGTAAATCTATCAGCATGATTTCTTGAAGAGAAATAAAATGATGCTCTGTTATTGCTACATAAGACTGATCTAATAAAGGTACATTTATCTTTATGTCTGCAACAAAGATGTAATAAAGAGGGTGAAAGGTTGTTTAGGGCACAGATTGTCAGTTTATAAAATGTTATTTAAATTAAAAGCAACATCCATGCAAAAATTATTTGAAAATTAGAAGTGAACATTGCATTACTTTTACTAATGGTTGGTTTATGAGACATTAAACAATTGCAAAAAACTAGCTCAAATTATTCAGTACCACTCAAATATCACTGATTTAAAGTGCCCTTTAAATATAAAAACTTCAGCCTCTGTAGTGGACACTGGTTTCCTGTAAAGTTCATGGCTGAGGAATATATTTCAAATTTGTGATTTATTCATTCTTCCTCCAGTTAGAGACACTGCAACATATTTATAAATAAAGAGAGAAGGAAAGAACATACTGGGCAGAAAGTTCATTAATAGCACCACAAGGAAATAGTAATAATATTAACTGTTTAGTTGAGAGATATAAAATATAGAATAGAGGGAATTAAAAATTTAACTTTTAAAATTTTACAGAGGGATTTCTCATTTGCATAATGCTCTTTCCTACAAATTTCTTTCACTAAATGACCAACTCCAAGTACTTCCATAAAGAAATGATCGGTCTAACACAGAAAAGGGAGCAAAAGGGTTCCCAAAGAAAAACACTGGATGAAAGAGAGAACTCTCGCAGCATGTCTCCACTACCTAATTTTACCAGAAGAGAATATGAGTAATAACATTTATCTGTGCTTAGTTATGAATTGCTTTTACAATATATACCCTAATGATACCATAGCAGGTAGAAGTCAACACTTCTGATGGTACAGATGATTCTTATTTCTTCTGGAGCACAGGTCATACAGATTCTGGAACAGTCTGCTCCATCACCACACTGGTTTTCTATACAGCCTTTCATGCCTCAAAGGAGAAACAGACACATAGAGCTGAACTTTTTGTAGTATCCATTTAATATTGGAAATAGATGTTGAACCTCAAGTAAATTGGCCTGGTGACTAGTTATACACCAGAAAACAAAATGTATGAATTTTTTTAAATATTTCATATACTGAGGATCTTACCCAAGACTTGAAAGTCATCTGGTTCAGCTTATAAATTACTGATACAGAAGAAGCACAAAACAGAAATAAGGTCCCTGGTCCGTCAACACTATATATCATTCAAGTGAAATAAATTTTACTTTTCACTCTGTTTCAAGGTAGAATTAAATCAAGTGAATTAATGTATTAATTAAACTTTGTTTGTAGGCATAAACAAAGTTTGTGCTTGGAAAGTATTATTTTCCAAAGTTCATTACTTGGAAAGTGTCAGAATCTTGATGAAATTAACAATTTTAAATAAGTAATAGTTTACAAGCAACAAATGTGAAATGTTGAGTAATTAAAGCATGAACCTTATGTTGACTTATAGTCATCGTACTATTTTTCATTATATTCTCTATCCTCCAGGAAAATTGTTTCACTCTACGATATAGTTAAATTTAAGTAGTTTGGAGGGTGTCTCTATTCTTATTTAAACAAAATAGATTTCCAATCGTAAAGCTGAAGAAGTAAGTTTAAGTAATCCACCAGTATAATACGCTAATCAAATGAAGACATGTGTGTGGTCAATTTGGCCTGTTGAGTTCAAATAATTCTCTGGAACAGAGAAGAACAAACCCAGTAGGGCATTTGGCTGCCTTCCCAAATTAGAAAATGAAAATAGTTCCTCACCATCATGGACAAGAGGAAAATCCCCCCCTAAAAGACACAGATTTTCATCAACCTTTTCATTACACATTCTCCTAGCACTGATAAAGTTCTTAGCAAAGTATAAAACATTCACAGAAACAATAATATTGTTTTTGTATTATTTTATTTGTAATAGTGTGTGTTATATCTATGTGTTGTTCTTTTGGTCAGAGTGTAAATTATGGTAAGGCTCCTGGGCATATTGATATATTCCTCTAGATTTTAAAGTTGACCTAGAAAAAAATGACAAGAAAACAAATGTGTAGAATCTAATATGATCTCTTCCTAAAACAGATATTTGAGTTCAACAACTTAGGAATTTCACCAATAGCAGGTCAGAATACTATTTTAGAAAACAACATATATTCATATTTCTTATTCACTGCCACTATAAAGGCTTTTGGTACAACAGAAGTCCCGCATTTGCTAGTTATAAGATTTAGCTTCAATGTTGGCTTAAATCTCAACATTCAGAAAACTAAGATCATGGCATCTGGTCCCAGCACTTCATGGCAAATAGATGGGGAAAACAATGGAAACAGTGACAGACTTAATTTTGGAGGAGCTCCAATATCTCTCCAGATGGTGATTGCAGCCATGAAACTAAAAGACCTTATTCCTTGGAAGAAAAGCTATGATCAATCTAGATAGCATATTAAAAAGCAGAGACATTACTTTGCCAACAAAGTTTCATCTAGTCAAAGCTATGGTTTTTCCAGTAATTATGTATGGATATGAAAGTTGGACTATAAATAGAGCTGAGCACTGAAGAATTGATGCTTTTGAATTGTGATGTTGGAGAAGACTCTTGAGAGTCCCTTGGACTGCAAAGGGATTCAGCCAATCCATCCTAAAGGAAATCAGTCCTGAATGCTCATTGGAAGGAATGATGCTGTAGCTGAAACTCTAATACTTTGGCCACCTGATGCAAAGAACTGACTCCTTGGAAAAGACCCTGATGCTGGGAAAGATTGAAGGTGGGAGAAGGGAATGACAGAGGATGAGATGGTTGGATGGTACCACTGACGCAATGGACATGAGTTTGAGTAGGCTCCAGGAGTTGGTGATGGACAGGGAAGCCTGGTGTACTGCAGTCCATGGGGTCGCAGAGTCGGGCACAACTGAGTGACTGAACTGAACTGAAGATTTAGTGCCCAGAAAAGAACTAGGAAATGTGCTAAAATTTTAGTGTGTAACAGGTGTATTTACAATTTGCAATATTGTGTCTACTTTCCTATACTTTCATATCCTTCCCTAGTGTCTCAGATGGTAAAGGATCTGCCTGCAATGCGGGAGACCTGGATATGATCTCTGGGTCAGGAAGAGCCTCTGGAGAAGGAAATGGCAACCCACTCAGACAGAGGGTTGACTGTCTCAGTCAAGAGACATGGAGAGAGGAGTCTGGCAGTCTACAGTCCATGGCGCTATAAAGAATGACTTTCACTTCCTTTCCTATACAAGGTTGCTACATTATAAATAATTAATCCTGGGCTTTATTTTACCAACTTGAAGTAATAATTGTATGAAAATTCAACAGATATTACATTTGATCAAAAGTTAGAAATGATTGCACAGTTTCATGCCCAAGAATTCATGGAGGATGGATAGAATGATGGGAGAATAAGAGCACTGCAGTAACTATCCGAGTGAGTGAGAAAAGAGTAATGGCTCTCTCCAGAATTTATACTCTCAAGATGGTAAAGATGTCATCTCTCTTCTCCAAACCATTAATAAATTCTCAAAAAAAAAAAAAAAGCACACATACACACAAAACACAAAATTCTAGGTATATTTGTTTGATTTTGTTTAAAATTGAGGTTAAAAATCACAATGGGCAAAGGAGCCCCTATGATGGAGAAAACAAACATCACCAATAATAACCTGATGTTACATGACTCTTCATGAGATACGCCAAGAGGGATCCAGCACCAGCTATGTAAGCGTCTTAACATGAACATTTAATTTGAATTAAATCACAAGACAACAATTAGACAAATATAAATATTATAACACAAAAGCAGCTAATAGATTCTTCAAAAATTTCATTATTATAAGAGTTTTTTGTTTTTGTTTTAATGACAGGGCACTATTTTAGTTGAACTAAGACTAAAGAGTTATGGCATTTAGCTATAATGTGTGATCTTTGAATCTTGGTTCCACACAACAAAATGGTTACAAAAGACATTATTGGGACAACTAAGGCCATTTGATAATGGATTTTATATAAGGTAAGATTTTTATCTGTTAAAAATCTTTGAGAGTTATAGATATGTAATTCTCATGATTATATGAGGAAATATCCTCATTTTTTAAAAAATTCTAACTTTGAGAGCTACATACAGAAGTAGTTAGAGTCATGGTTTATGGAACTTATTTAAAAATGGCTCAAGAAAAATATATGTGTGGGTGGGTATGTAAAGAGAGTTTTAAAGTGGTAAAATATCAATCATTAGTAGATATAGCTGGAGAAATATGAGTGTTCATGTTTACATATATATAAACATACATATACATATATATGTGTGTATATATACATATTTAGTGTGCATATATATACACATATATGTGTGTGTGTGTGTATATATATATATATATCAGTTTTTCAACTTTGAGTGTTGGTTTGAAATTTCTCAAAATAGAAATTTGGATAAAAAGAGAGTTTTTCCATGCAACTGTAAATTGTGAGGTCATCTCTAAGTTCTAAATCTTTTTTCCAGAGAAGTATTATTGAACACGTACATTCTTGAGCAATGTCTTTAGTGCCAACTATGTGTTTTAATTAATATCATATGCAAGATGGAGTAATTTACAATCAATTTTTGGAGTGAGACAGTTGACTAGTTTTGAAGCTGTGCTCACTGCATCTTGAACGTAAAGCTCTAGAGAATGCAGAAACAACATGGGGAGCAAAATATACAGAGCTTATGTGTTAGTAACAAACAAGGTGGAATAAATAAATGTTTTAAGAATTTGAGAAGAGCAATAAAGGTGACATTATATGGAGTGACCATTGAGAAAAAAGCAATAGATAGCACATGCTAAAGTGAAGATGCCAGAGAATAGTATTTCTGCTCAGTTAAAAATACTGAACAGACAGGTTTAACGTGTGAACTTACCCAAGCTAGAGTGCTGTTCCTGGTACATAGCAAGTTGTAAATTGGTGTTTTCTGAATAAATTAGTGACCCTCTAAAAGAAAATACAACAATCACACACCATCACTCTGAGTTACTGAGAACTATTAGTGTGGGGACTGTTGATTTCCCAGAGAAAAATAAGCATAAGGACACTTTATCATGAGTTAGTGACTGCTAAGTCACTTCAGTCACGTCTGTTTCTATGCAACCCTATGGACAGAGATATGCCACCCTACCCATATGGTAGCCCACCAGATTCCTCTGTCCATGGGATTCTCCAGCCAAGAATACAGGAGTGAGTTGCCATGCCCTCCTCCAACATTTTATAATACCTACTATCAACTCAATCTGAACTGTACCAGGATGCTTTAGTATGCATTCTTGGGTGAGGGAGAATTCCCTGAAAGAACAACATTGGGAGAATGTTGTTCGAACATTCAAAATGGAATTGCTGTTACTTTCTTCATTAATCTCTAGCATATTGCTTTTATGCCCATTTATTCAAAACTTTCTGATGCTCAGATAAATAATTAATACAATATTCATTGTTAACTTTATAGCTGTCAGATTTTTTGTTTGTTTTGGAATAAACAGAAAATATCTTGAGGAATAGATATTGAAAATTTTGCAAAACTTTTACTATAGTTTTATCAAAAGTTGTTCAGGATACTGAAATGGACAAAGTAATTAGAAGCAAAATATATAAATAAGCCAATATTATCTGACAGACCCATCAAAAGTGATTTCACAGGGAATTCAGTGAAAATGCCTGCTGTTGGATACTGCTGGCAACCGTGTTTTATTCTATCTTGAAAGAAAATTCTGTAAACATAATTGAATTGCCTCTAAGTTGATATTTTGAGATCTGTTACAATCAGGTGTCTATTCCACTGACTGCAAATTATCAGGATGATGTCTGTGTCTTTTGCTTAAGAAAAAAAAAAGAAAATCAGCTTCCACCAATTGGCATCTAATTCCAGGAAGGCATCAGAAAATATCCATAGAAATTTGTAGCTTAAAACATACTACCAAATTACTTGTTTTTTTTGTTTTTTTTTGTTTTTTTTTTTTTTTTTTTAGATATGAGGGTTTAGGCACAGAAAAGTAAAATGATTAGCCTAGGACCTGGCTAATGGCAGATTCAAGTCAAGGTTTTGGTAACTAGTTCAATACCCTTTTGGTGCTGTAGTTGCTAAGTCGTGTCCAACTCTTGCAATCCCATGGACTATAGCCCTCCAGGCTCCTCTGTCCATGGGATTCTCCAGGCAAGAATACTGGAGTGGGTTGCCATTTCCTTCTCCAGGGGAATCTTTCCACCCAGGAATTGAACCTGGGTCTCCTGAATCACAGGCAGATTCTTTACCAACTGAGATATGAGGGAATTTAAAGCAGTGTTTCTCAACCACTAGTGAGATTTGCGGCTAATAAATCTTTGTTTTGGGAAGTTGTCTTGCCCATTGTAGGATGTTAAACGGCACTCATGGCCTCTGCTCACTGAATATCAATAATATTCTGCTAGTTTTGACAATCAAAAAGATCCCCAGATGTTTCTTAGATATAAGCAAATCATCCCCAAGTTGAGATCCATTTGTACTGAGTGAAAATTAAAGCTTACACTTTGACTCTGCTTTCCAGGGAAATATCCATTCTACAGGCAAACATACTGTGACTTACACACATCAACATCTAGTAGTAGCATTAGTAATCTTTCTAAATTCTGTGTGGTCAGAAACTAAGTTACTTGTGAATGATCGAGGAAGGCAGTCAGTCAGAGGAAAGCAGGCCCCTAGTTAGTGCATTAAACTGTCTTGCATTAATACCTCTGCTCTCTGGAGATCAAAATAACCCTCTTTTGCTAAAAAATGTTTTATTCCTTCAATTATTAAGTTTTCAAAGTACAAAAAAAAAAAGAGAGAGAGCATAAAATGTTACCATTGACTTTGATTAAGCAATGTGAGAGGAACTTCAGCAATGATGATTGCAAGAAGAAAAAAGGGGGGGGATTACCAATTATGGAAATTTCCAAGCATGCAATCAAGATGGAAAACTCAAATCTTAGTTTTAATAAGAAAAAGCATAAAGCAATATTAGCAGGTACACACTATCAGATTTTGGCAATACTCTGAAGGTGAAATGAGAGTCACTGATTAATTTTTAAAACACTAAACTCCCTCAGAGATGCTAATTCGGAAGCATTTCTAGTCAGAAAAAAATCCTAGTATGAGTTAACAGAAAGTTTAGAGGGGTCCCTGAGTAGTCATACTCCAAGGCAAGTAGTGGAACAAAAATATAAAATGGGATATATAGTCTGTGACTACTTAGGCTAAAAAGAAAAAAAAAAAAATTCTCTAGAACCTTGCAACAAGTTTGGTGAACACCAAAAAAAAAAAAATGTTGAACCAGTTTTTCTTTTACCAACAAGTTTCTGAAGACCAGGTACCATAAATTTCTCTTCCTGATTCCTTGTAGATCCCACCATGCTCTTTGCAATGGTATGTGTTTATTTCACTTTTTTTTTTTTTTTGCACTTCACAATTTTCAAAAACACTCTATTTCATCTCACAACAAAACTATATGCCAGTATCATTTGACAAGTAAAGGAGTTGATTCTTAATGAGGTTAAATAATTTGTTTTAGACATTGCTCTAAGTTAACAAAACTGGAATTTAAAAACAACTCTATTGAATCCAAGCCTGAGGGAATTCCTAGGTGATCCAGAGGTTAGGACTTCATGCTTTCGCTGCCAAGAGCCTGGGTTCAATTCCTGATCAAGGAACTATTGAGTTTGACAAAATTCTCTTTGGGGACCAACATATGATGTTGAGGAAAAACCCAAACGAAATTGTTGGCCAAGTCAGTAAGATCCCACAAGCTGTGTGGTATGGCTAGTAAATAAATAAATAATAAAAAGAACATCCAAGCCTGAGTAAAATTTATTCTTCTTATTCTCCCCACGAGGACACACTGTTCCAAACACAACACAACAGTCAAAATCCTTGTCCTTATAGAACACCACTCTACCTCCAAAGCAAGTAACTGTGCACATAGTAAGAGCTGAGATTCAGAGTAACCAGAATCAAGTGGACAATATCATAGTAAAGAAAGCAAGAGCAGTAATTTGAACTAGACATAAATTAGAAAATGATCTATTTTTCCCTTTACTTAAAATAATTCAAGAAGGCAGATGAAAATTTGAAGTCCTCTCTCTTTGTCTTTCTTCCAAGGTAGAACTATAAAATATTTATCAGACATTAAGGAAATGACAATGCATATTTGTATAACCAGCAGTTATAAGAGAATTTTTAAAATTTTAACTTGTGCATAATTTATTTTATACAGCTTCTATGTGGTTTTAAAATTAATATTAGAAATAAGAGGAGAATATCAGCTAATAGCACTCTTATCCAGTAATTCAAACAAGCTAGAGAAATGAGTCAGACCCTATTTCTCTCTTTATGACCAGATTAAACCAGTCCCACCCACAACTCCACTGAAATTCATCGTAGAAGTCTTCACTCCAACAATTCACCTGCCCGTAACTTATTGTCAAGGATCTCATCGTTTCATTCATCAAAAAAAACTAATTTCAAGACCCTTTTATGCAGCAATGTTCTAGGCACTTTGGGATACACTACTGAACAAAATAGACGATCCCTACCTTAAATTCTAGTAAAGGAGGAGGACAATAAGCATAATTTTAAAAGTAAATTATATAATACATTAGAGTGTAATGAATGCTTTGGAGGATAAAAGGAGAACAGGATGGAAGAGATTATGAATGCTAGGTGGAAATAGATGTTTCCAATTTTAAACAGGATGACCAAGAAAGTCCTCCATAAGAAGGTGACAGTTGAGCCAAGATTTAAAAGCAGTGAGGGAATCAACCTGCATTTATGTAGCGAAAGTCCCAGGATGGGAGCATATCTGGCATGCATGATGGTCAGCAAGGCCAGTGGGTTTGGAACGTGACAGAAACATGTGTGCTACTGATTACAAGGATTTCACTCTGAATGATTTGGAGAATCAATTACAAGGGCTGAGCAGAAAAGTGACCTGATTTGTTTTTTGTTTTTTGTTGCTTTTTTTTTTAAGAATAGCTTTGGCTGCTGTAGTGTTGTGATTATGAGAGTCAATGATGAAGAGGAAGACCAGTTAAGAATTTATTACAGAAATCTAAAATCTCATTGTTTGTTTTATCTATTAAAATACACATTAGTAAGATCTAATCTGTATGCCTTTCAGTTTATCCATCAGCCTGATATCAGTTACTTTCTAAACTACAGACTTGACCATGTGACTGGCCTATTTCAAAATTTCAATGATTACTCCTTGCCTTCAAAATTATGTGCAACCTCTTCATACAAATCCCTTCAAAATCTGACCCCAATCTATTTTTCCAGATTAATCTTCAACTCCTTTCCCAACTCCTGACGTTTTTGCTTTAGCTATGAAAGGTCAGTTGCTATTTCCTGAACATGCCATGCTCCACCATGCCTCTTTGCCTGTGTGCTTGTCATTCCCATTGGTAAGAAAATGCATTTCTTTTTTCTGCCTAGTGAACTTTAAATTTTCTTACTGAGATTCAGCTCAAACGTGATCACTTCTGTTAAGACTTCCCTGTCTCTCCATCACAAGGCTAACCTTCCTTCGCTACATTTCATTGTCCTTCACATTGTCTCTGCTATAGCTCTATTACATCAAAGTTATCTCTTCATGCATTAAGCCTTCTGAATAGACCATGAGCTTGGCGAGGGTAGAGAATGACTTGGCTGTGTTTATCCTCTATGTCTTGAGTTACAACCCCTTACAGATTAGAATCAAATAATTGTTTCCCATTAAATAAGTAAACAAATAAATATCATTTTTAACATGAGGTATACAATATTACAGATCATATGCTTCATAGTTATTCAAATATAAAACTGCAGAATTCAGCTCTAAACAAATTTAGAGTGGCATTGTGGAAAACAGAATAGTTTATACTTTTTATATTTACTTTCATACATATTTGCTAAACCAAATTAAGTGAAAACCTATGCTCTTGGTAAATTATAAATTTTCTGTCAAGTTCTGGTTCAAACGACATCTCTTTTTATAAATACTTCTCTGTTAGCTGGCCCATGCAATTACTATGGAAACAAAGATAAATAAATAATATTGTCTGCCCATAAAAACTCCATAAACAAAAGGGTCAGTCACACATAAAACAGCAACCTGGGTAAATGACGGGTAGCATTGCAAATCACTTGGGGATGGGTCCTGCAACAACTTGAATCTTGTTACAAAGACAACATTTCCACATGGGGAAGAATATTGTGCATGTATTACAATTTTCAGACTCTTAGCGCAGGTAATTTCTATATACTACAGTATTTCTTTGTTGTAAAAACTATTATTGTCCCCTCTGAAGCAGAAAGATCTTAAGTAAAAGATTTAACTTATGAATTGTGTTTTTTGCATATGCAAGTATTCTATTAAATGTATTACATATTGTATTACATTACATAAACTCAGTGGACAGAGTTGAGCAAATTCCAGGAGATAGTGAAGCCTGGTGTGCTGCAGTTCAGTTCAGTTCAGTTCAGTGGTCAGTCGTGTCTGACTCTTTGTGACCCCACGAATCGCAGCACGTCAAGCCACCCTGTCCATCACCAACTCCTGGAGTTTACTCAAACTCATGTTCATTGAGTCGGTAATGCCATCCAGCCATCTCATCCTCTGTCGTCCCCTTCTCCTCCTGCCCCCAATCCGTCCCAGCATCAGAGTCTTTTCCAATGAGCCAACTATTCGCATCAGGGGGCCAAAGTATTGCAGGTTCAGCTTTAGCATCAGTCCTTCCAGTGTACACCCAGGACTGATCTCCTTTAGAATGCATTAGTTGGATCTCCTTGCAGTCCAAGGGACTCTCAAGAGTCTTCTCCAACACCACAGTTCAAAAGCATCGATTCTTCGGCGCTCAGCTTTCTTCACAGGCCAAATCTCTCATCCATACATGACCACTGGAAAAACCATAGCCTTGTCTAGATGGACTTTTGTTGGCAAAATAATGTCTCTGCTTTTGAATATGCTATCTAGATTGGTCATAACTTTCCTTTCAAGGAGTAAGCGTCTTTTAATTTCATGGCTGCAATCACCATCTGCAGTGATTTCAGGCCCCAAAAAGTAAAGTCTGAAACTTTCCATGGTTTCCCCATCTATTTGCCTTGAAGTGATTGGACCAGATGCCATGATCTTCGTTTTATGAATGTTGAGATCTAAGCCAGCATTCTCACTCTCCTCTTTCACTTTCATCAAGAGGCTTTTTAGTTCCTCTTCACTTTCTGCCATAAGGGTGGTGTCATCTGCATATCTGAGGTTATTGATATTTCTCCCGGCAATCTTGATTCTAGCTTGTGCTTCTTCCAGCCCAGCATTTCTCATGATACACTCTGCATAGAAGTTAAATAAGTAGGGTGACAATATACAGCCTTGATGTACTCCTTTTCCTATTTGGAACCAGTCTGTTGTTCCATGTCCAGTTCTAACTGTTACTTCCTGACCTGCATATAGGTTTCTCAAGAGGCAGGTTAGGTAGTCTGGTATTCCCATCTCTTTCAGAATTTTCCAGTTTATTGTGATCCACACAATCAAAGGCTTTGGCATAGTCAATAAAGCAGAAATAGATGTTTTTCTGGAACTCTCTTGCATTTTCAATGATCCAGAGGATGTTGGCAATTTGATCTCTGGTTCCTCTGCATTTTCTAAAACCAGCTTGAACATCTGGAAGTTCATGGTTCACGTATTGCTGAAGCCTGGCTTGGAGAATTTGAAGCATTACTTTACTAGCATGTGACATGAGTGCAACTGTGCAGTAGTTTGAGCATCTTTGGCATTGCTTTTCTTTGAGATTAGAATGAAAACTGACCTTTTCCAGTCCTGTGGCCACTGCTGAGTGTTCCAAATTTGCTGGCAAATTGAGTGCAGCACTTTCGCAGCATCATCTTTCTGTATTTGAAACAGCTCAACTGGAATTCCATCACCTCCACTAGCTTTGTTTGTAGTGATGCTTTCTAAGGCCCATTTGACTTCACATTCCAGGATGTCTGGTTCTCAGTAAGTGATCCCATCATCATGATTATCTTGGTCATGAAGATCTTTTTCTTACAGTTCTTCCGTGTATTCTTGCCACCTCTTGTTAATATCTTCTGCTTCTGTTAGGTCCATATCGTTTCTGTCCCTTATCAAGCCCATCTTTGCTTGAAATGTTCCCTTGGTATCTCTAATTTTCTTGAAGAGATCTCTAGTCTTTCCCATTCTTATTGTTTTCCTCTATTTCTTTGCATTGATGGCTGAAGAAGGCTTTCTCATCTCTCCTTGCTATTCCTTGGAACTCTGCATTCAGATGATTATATCTTTCCTTTTCTCCTTTGCTTTTCACTTCTCTTCTTTTCATAGCTATTTGTAAGGCCTCCCCAGACAGCCATTTTGCTTTTTTGCGTTTCTTTTTCTCGGGGATGGTCCTGATCCCTGTCTCCTGTACAATGTCACGAACCTCATTCCTTAGTTCATCAGGCACTCTATCTATCAGATCTAGGCCCTTAAATCTATTTATCACTTCCACTGTATAGTCATAAGGGATTTGATTTAGGTCTTACCTGAATGGTCTAATGGTTTTCCCCACTTTCTTCAATTTAAGTCTGACTTTGGCAACAAGGAGTTCAATTTCTGAGCCATAGTCAGCTCCCGGTCTTGTTTTTGGTGACTGTATAGAGCTTCTCCATCTTTGGCTGCAAAGAATATAATGAATCTGATTTCGGTGTTGACCATCTGGTGATGTCCATGTGTAGAGTCTTCTCTTGTGTTGTTGGAAGAGGATGTTTGCTATGACCAGTTCTGGAGTTCAGGGGGTCTCAAAGAGTTGGATACTTCTGAGCAACTGAACAACCACAAGTATTTTATATGACTATACACAAACACATCTATATACTGTTTCAGGATGTAGAAATATTAAAACAAAAACGGAGTACTCAAAATGCGTGCTCAACAATTAAAACAAAGATGTGTACTCAACACATCATGATTGTGATTACCTCAAGAAAAAGGAAGGGACTAGAGCTGGGGCAGGAAGGTTACTGTTAAAAATCTAAGAGCATATCACTCCATTTCATTAAGAGTAAAGTCAAAGACTTAAAGATTGTAAAATCTTAGAAGACCTGAGTCCCTAGTAATCTCTCTGTCCTTCCTCTGTGTCTCTCTCATGACCAGCTGTACACTAGACACACTACCTTCCTCCTTGGTCTTAGAATACACCCACCTCTGGGCATCTCACTGGCTCTTTGTTCTTCCGGGAGTATTCTTCCGAATGATTAAGATGGCCAGTTCTGTTACTTCATGGGCCTACCATCAATCCCTCTCCTCATTTAAAACCGCAGGCCAACTCCCCCCCTGCATTCTCAATCCTTCTGTTTCTATCTGATAAGACTTACACTCTTCTAGGATACTAGGTATGTGGTTACTACCCTATTGCTTATTTTTTGTCTCTCCTCACTAGAAATAGGTTCCAAGAAGGAAAAGATTTTTGTCTATGCCATTCACATATGTAGCCTCAAAACCCAGCCCAGTGCCCTGTATGTACATGCATGCTCACTCAGTCATGTCTAACTCTTTGCCACCCCATGGACTGCAGCCCACCAGGCTCCTCTGTCCACAGGATTATCTAGGCAAGAATACTGGAGTGGGTTGCTATTTCCTATTCCAAGGGATCTTCCTGACTGAGGGAGTGAACCCATAGCTCTGGCATCTTCTGCATTGGCAGGCAGATTCTTTACCACTGAGCCACCTGTGAAGACCTGGTGCTTAACAAATACCTCTTGAAGTAATATATCTATATATACATTTGTACATATTTATATTATATTATATATATAATATTATATTATATTATATTATATAACATATTATATTATATTATATATAATGCTTTACTAAAAGCATAAAGAAAATATGACACAATTTATTGTTAATTCTAGATAGTCTGTGAATGATTATTTTTCTTTTCATTTTCTAATATTTTTACTGTTGATAGAAGAATTAGCTAGAATATAAACATTTGAAGACTATAAATTATGTAAATAGATTGATTTTCTATTGTTGGTGCTTAAATTATAAAAATAAAAGCCTAAAATTATTTTAACAGAATATTAAATTTCCAATCAGTTTTGTTTTGCTAACATGAAGGTCCAGCTAGTTTTCCTTTTTATTGAATTTATATATTATTTATGCTACACATTCTATTATTCAACTTAAGGGTTTGAAAAATAGGAAAGTATATAAATGTTAGTAGAAAGTAATTTTGTTTTTGAACTTCGATATGCTCCCTTAACTTGATAACCTAAGTGAAGTGAAGTCGCTCAGTTGTGTCCAACTCTTTGTGACCCCATGGACTGTAGCCTATCAGGCTCCTCCATCCATGGGATTTTCCAGGCAAGAGTGCTGGAATGGATTGCCATTGCCTTCTCCAGGGGATCTTCCTGACCCAGGAATCGAACCTGGGTCTCCCACAATGCAGGCAGACGCTTTACCGTCTGAGCCACCGGGGAAACCCTAAAGAATAACTTAAAGAATCTTCTTAAATAAAAGCTCAAAAGAAATGTGGGTATTTTTTCTCTTCTCATCCACTTAAAATATTTTTGGATGAATAAATAGAAGGGAAATAGCTATCTTCAGTTGAAAGAATTAATGAAGAGCCTGTATAACATATATAGTAGAGAATTCTTACCAGACTATCAGTTCAGTTCAGTTCAGTCGCTCACTTGTGTCCGACTCTTTGTGACCCCATGGACTGCAGCATGCCAGGCCTCCTTGTCCATAACCAACTCCCGGAGTTTGCTCAAACTCATGTCCTTTGAATCTGTGATGCCATCCAACCATCTCATCCTCTGTCGTCCCCTTCTCCTCCTGCCTTCAATATTTCCCAGCATCAGGGTCTTTTCCAATGAGTCAGTTCTTTGCATCAGGTGGCCAAATTATTGGAGTTTCAGCTTCAGCATCTGTCCTTCCAATGAATATTCAGTACTGATTTCCTTTAGGATGGACTGGTTGGATCTTACTGCAGTCCAAGGGACTCTCAAGTGTCTTCTCCAACTCCACAGTTCAAAAGCATCAATATCAGACAATAATTATAACCAAAAAAAAAAAAAAAGAGGGATAAACCACAAAGTCAAACCAATTTCCAGCAAAGAAAATAACTTTTCTGAAAATTGCATTATGTCCCAACTTATTTGTGTGAACAAACTATAGATATGCACACTTCCTTATGAGGTCTAGTATACACATATAAAACTTGAAAAGTATGAACCACATTATAGCCACATCAGCAGGGAGGTTACTGGACTGGCTGCATGCAGAGCATTTATGAAAAACTGATTGAGAAAATCTGGCCCCACTATGGGTAAATTAGAAGCACAGGTTGAAAAGTCTAAATTCAAACAACCAATAAACCAGATGGCTCAGAGGGGTATTTAATTGTTATACATAAAATTAAATATGGAACAGGCACTGTCAAGGTAATTTCCTCTTTAAAACCCAGGCAAACCTAAATGACTGGGAATCTCAGGGTATTCCTGCATTTCAGGAGGAAAAACCCCATTGTTGAATTGCCTGACTACTAAGGAAAAAAACAAACAGACAGAAAAAAGGCCACAAGAAAATATCAATATAAAATAAAGTGTAGAAAATAAAAAAGTTTATTTTATCCAGTTTTCACAACTGAATTTCCTATTATTTATATCATTAAAGTGACTTCAATTCACTTTAATGATGGTTAAAATAAGAAAGTAAGAAATTTTATTAAAAGAGAAAATGAAGTGATATTCATCTGGACAATGGTAACCTTATTTTTTCTTTCCTAACTATAATATTGATTAATATGTGAAAATGAAGAAATTAACAGAGCTATGAAATTTGACTTTCTGAATATTTCAGTCTCTTGAGGCAGTTGATACCAGTCACACTTAGCAATGCAATAGGAAAATGCACAAACTTACTTTTAAAGAAATGCATTGAGGGAATGTGGGTAAAACTATGGCCGATTCATGTGATGTTTGGTAGAAACCAACACAATACTGTAAAGCAATTATCCTTCAGTTAAAAATAAAGTAAAAAAAAAAAAAAGATGCATTTACAGGTTTTATCATCACGCAAATATTTGAAGAGGAACAACAAAGAGGTTCATTTACATTTTTAGCCACAGATCTCTATGTGGAAGCCCCAGTCCTTGTGAATTGGGTGCAATATTGCATAAGCCACAAAAAATTCCTTTTGCTTAGACTGTTAAATGTCTATATAGCATCAAAAATAATGTGTTTCCTGGGCCCACAAGTTCTGCTTCACATTTGTCTTTCCTAGATTTCTCTCCAAAGACAATGAATGATAAAACGAGGAAAATTAAGGTTTGGTCACTAGAGAAGTATGTCCTTTGATAATAAGACCTTCTGTCCTTCATGTACCCAAAACTCTGTATCTGTGTGTGTGTGTGTGTGTGTGTGTGTGTGTGTGTGTGTGTGTGCATGCACTATAAGGGGTGCAACCAAAATTTCTTTTTCTATTAAAGAAAGAATTACAGCTACTTATCATAAATAAATAATATAACAAGAACTGAAATTAACTTATGGGAGCCCCAAGATGATCTTTTCTCTCCTCTCAACTTTTCTAACAACTTCCCTCTAAAATATGCCCCCATCCAAAGATTTCCCAGGTCCATATCTTTGGATAAATGTAACACAAATTTTCAAGATGATTATCTGAAATATGTGCTACTGTTTAAAGCTACAAGACAAATCAATTTTCCATATGTAAAGCTAATTGAATTGCATCTAACTTTGACCTCCAAATTTATTCAGATCTCACAAAAAAATGTACCTACCTTTTCCCCTCTTCTTTCCAGAAAGATTTCTTAACAGTTTACTAGATGGTATACATTGTTCTCAACCTCTTTGAGCTTAGTAACCCACCTGCTTCCATTCGTTTCCAAAGTATTTTAAAAAGATGCATGAAATGCATAGACTCATGACCACAATTCTCAAAATCTGTATTATCTAAAAGCCATTTGCATGCATTCTTTTTTTGTGTATTCTCAATCTCCATGAGTTTATACAGATCGTGAAAGTAGGAGTTAATACATTTTTTTAAAGCAATAGAAGGAAGTGTTTTATGTAAGCTGTTCAGCGGCCATTGACCAGGACATGTCCACCCAGAGCCACAGTCCCTGGGATATGCCCACCTCATCTTTGCAGGAGCTGCTGCTACTGCTTCTAAGTCACTTCAGTCATGTTCGACTCGGTGCGACCCCATAGACAGCAGCCCACCAGGCTCCCCTGTCTCTGGGATTCTCCAGGCAAGAGCACTGGAGTGGGTTGCCATTTCCTTCTCCAATGCATCAAAGTGAAAAGTGAAAGTGAAGTCGCTCAGCTGTGTCTGACTCTTCGAGACCCCATGGACTGCAGCCTACCAGGCTTCTTCGTCCATGGGATTTTCTAGGCAAGAGTACTGGAGTGGGGTGTCATTGCCTTCTCCGGCAGGAGCTGCCTTATCTAATTATTGACCCGTAAGTGTTCCAGTAACCACCCCAGCCTGCAATGAGACGTGTAGATAAAGCCACCCCATTCATTTTATTCATCAAGATTTTTAAAGAATTAGGGACAAGTTTCTTTGGGGAAGAGGACAAAGGAGCAGAATTCTTGGCCTATCTTGAAGAGTGAGTTTAATTTTCCTTAGAAATAATGGAAAGATACAGAATATGTAATCCAATCCATACCCAACCCCCAACCAAGCACACTCTTTTACACAATCACATATCATGTTAATGTAGACAGCATTACAGTCTACATTAGGTAGAGGTAAGGTAAGGAAATGACAGCATGGAGACTTCACAATATATCATAATATAGTAACTTCATAACTATCTGTTACTATTGAGATAGCTTTTTCATACTGTTCTATACAAGTAGCATAAAGTCCATATTTCTAGATCAGACTTTTTTTTTTTTTTGGTGAGCTGAAAGTGAAGAAAAATGTTAAATAGGGACTTGTAAGTGACTCCAATGTGTAATGTTATTCTCCATACTCCAAATAAAAAATTTACTTTCACGTGACCTTCCTCTCATGTAATTATATGCAGGCAAATTACAGAAAAAGAAAACAGAGAACTTGGGATATTTGAATAACAAGTGTCCAAGGAGTATATATTTGAAGAAGTAAAACACTCTTAAGTTAATTGCAATAAAGAACACAAATAATTGGAACCATAAAACATGTTGAACGGACTTGGTGAATACAACTGAAATGCAAGCCACTGAAGACTGATTTTTTTTCACCAGTTGGTGTTAATTGCCTTAATTTTAGAAAGAGTCATCTTAGAATGGACATGACTAAAGCCAGGGTTGGGCACAACAGCAAAACAAAAGACATAGAAGTTAAAGAAGAAATAGACTGAATTTTCCACCAGAGACAATTTTGTTAACCCTATCTAAGCTCCCTAATTCCTGAAAGATGTATTAAGGTCAGGTGGTGTAGTGATAAAGAATCTGCCTACCAGCGCAGGAGATGCTAAGACATGTGGGTTCAATCACTGGGTTGGGAAGATCCCCAGCAGTAAGAAATGCAACTCACTCCAGTATTCTTGCTTGGAAAATTCCATGGACAGAGGAGTCTGGTGTGCTATAGTCTATGGGGTTGCAAAGAATCAGACATGACTGAACACGTGGTAAGGTCAATAGTTAACAAACCATTTTAAGGTGAGCAAGAAAATAACTACTTTATGCACTAAGTAGTTTCAGTTGTGTCTGTGTCTTTGTGGCCCTATGGACTGTAGCCTGCCAGGTTTCTCTAGCCATAGGATTTTCAAGGCTAGAATACTGGAATGGGTTGCCATTTCCTTCTCCAGGGAGTCTTTCCGACCCAGAGATCAAACCTGAGTCTCTTCTTTCTCTTGTATTGGCAAGCATGTTCTTTACCACTAGTGCCACGTGGGAAACATCAGCTTTATCTCTACTGGACATAATTTAGTTCTTAAGCACCTAACCTGCTGGATAGTGATGAACAAAATAAAGAGTTAAATTGTCAAATAAGATTAGGTCCAATTCTTTGGGTTCATATAAGTCCCTTACAGTAGATTCTATCTTTTATTGGTAAAAGTTTAGTGTTTCAGGTCATTCCCTGGTGGCTCAGAGGGTAAAGCATCTGCCTGCAATGCAGGAGACCTGGGTTTGATCCATGGGTCGGGAAGATCCCCTGGAGAAGGAAATGGCAACCCACTTTAGCATTCTTGCCTGCAGAATCCCATGGACAGAGGAGCCTGGTGAGCTACATTCCATGGGGTCACAAAGAGTTGGACAAGACTTCACATTCACTTTCACTTTCACTTTAGTCTTTCAAGATGGTTTCTTATCCTACTCCAATCTATCTAAGATGCCAGAGAACAAAAAAAAGTGATGTCATGCAAACTTTTGTTGTGGAACTTCAAGTTCACAGCCATTTACCTCACATGCATCATGAGTTTATTCATCTGGATCAAAAAAGATACAAGTTTTCTGAGCCTTCCGCAATCTCTACATAGAAATTCTACACAAGTGGCTGACGATAAAACAGTAATGCCTCCTTTGATCAATTACCTAAAAGTATCTAATTTTTTGCAAATTCTTTGCTATGGGAAATATGTATTAATCAGTTCAATTCAGTTCAGTCACTCAGTCGTGAACTAAAGACCAACTCTTTGTGAACCTAAAGACCGCAATACGCCAGGCCTTCCTGTCCATCACCAAATCCCAGAGTTTACCATATTCATGTCCATTGAGTAAGTGATGCCATTTAACCATCTCATCCTCTGTCATCCCTTTCTCTTCCTGCCTTCAATCTTTCCCAGTATCAGGGTCTTTTCAAATGAGTCAGCTCTTCATATCAGGTGGCCAAAGTATTGGAGTTTCAGCTTCAACATCAGTCCTCCCAAACAACACTCAGGACTGATCTCTTTTAGGATGGGCTGGTTGGATCTCCTTGCAGTCCAAGGGACTCTCAAGAGTCTTCTCCAACACCACAGTTCAAAAAGTCAGTTCTTTGATGCTGAGCTTTCTTTATAGTTGAACTATCACATCCATGCATGACTACTGGAAAAATCATAGCCTTGACTAGATGGACCTTTGCTGGCAAAGTAATGTCTCTGCTTTTTAATATGCTGTCTAGGTTGATCATAACTTTCCTTCCAAGGAGTAAGCATCTTTTAATTTCATGGCTGCAGTCACCATCTGCAGTGATTTTGGAGCTCAAAAAAATAAAGTCTGTCACTGTTTTCATTGCTTCCCTATCAACTGATGGGATCAGATGCCATGATCTTGGTTTCTCAACGTTGAACTGTAAGCCAACTTTTTCACTCTCCTCTTTCAATTTCATCAAGAGGTGCTTTAGTATGACTTCATTTTCTGCCATAAAGGTGGTATCATGTGCATATCTGAGGTTATTAATTAATGGCAATATTGATTCCAGCTTGTGCTTCTTCCAGCCCAGCATTTTTCATGATGCACTCTGCATATAAGTTAAATAAGCTGAGTGACAGTATACAGCCTTGATGTACTCCTTTTCCTACTTGGAACCAGTCTGTTGTTCCATGTCCAGTTCTAACTGGTGCTTCCTGACCTGCATATAGGTTTCTCAAGAGACAGGTCAGGTAGTCTGGTATTCCCATCTCTTTCAGAATTTTCCACAATTTCTTGTGATCCACACAGTCAAAGGCTTTGGCATAGTCAAGAAAGCAGAAATAGATGTTTTTCTGGAACTCTCTTGCTTTTTACATGATCCAGAGGATGTTGGCAATTTGATCTCTCATTCCTCTGCATTTTCTAAAACAGCTTGAACATCAGGAACTTCACAGTTCATGTATTGCTGAAGCCTGGCTTGGAGAATTTTGAGCATTACTTTACTAGCATGTGAGATGAGTGCAATTGTGCAGTAGTTTGAGCATTCTTTGGCATTGCCTTCTTTGGGATTGGAATGAAAACTGACCTTTTCCAGTTCTGTGGTCACTGCTGAGTTTTCCAAATGTGCTGGCATATTGAGTGCAGCACTTTCACAGCATCATCTTTCAGGATTTGAAATAGCTCAGCTGGAATTCCATCACCTCCACTAGCTTTGTTCGTAGTGATGCTTTCCAAGGCCCACTTGACTTCACATTCCAGGATGTCTGGCTCTAAGTGAGTGATCACACCATCGTGATTATCTAGGTCGTGAAGATCTTTTTTGTGAAGTTCTTCTGTGTATTCTTGACATCTCTTCTTAATATCTTCTGCTTCAGTTAGGTCCATACCATTACTGTCCTGTATTGAGCCCATCTTTGCATGAAATGTTCCCTTGGTATCTCTAATTTTCTTGAAGAGATCTCTAGTCTTTCCCATTCTGTTGTTTTCCTCTATTTCTTTGCATTGATTGCTGAGGAAGGCTTTCTCATCTCTCCTTGCTATTCTTTGGAACTCTGCATTCAGATGCTTATATCTTTCCTTTTCTCCTTTGCTTTTCACTTCTCTTCTTTTCATAGCTATTTTTAAGCCCTCCCCAGACAGCCATTTTGCTTTTTTGCATTTCTTCTCCATGGGGATTGTCTTGATCCCTGTCTCCTGTACAATGTCACAAACTTCAGTCCATAGTTCATCTATAGGCCCTTTTATCTATCAGATCTAGTCCCTTAAATCTATTTCTCACCTCCACTGTATAATCATAAGGGATTTGATTTAGGTCATACCTGAATGGTCTAGTGGTTTTCCCAGCTTTCTTCAATTTAAGTCTGAATTTGGCCATAAGGAGTTCATGATATGAGCCACAGTCAGCTCGCGGTCTTGTTTTTGCTAACTGTATAGAGCTTCTCCATCTTTGGCTGCAAAGAAAATAATCAATCTGATTTCAGTGTCGACCATCTGATGATGTCCATGTGTTGTTAGAAGTGGGTGTTTGCTATGACCAGTGCATTTTCTTGGCAAAACTCTATTAGTCTTTGCTCTGCTTCATTCCGTACTCCAAGGCCAAATTTGCCTGTTACTCCAGGTGTGTCTTGACTTCCTACTTTTGCATTCCAGTCCCCTATAATGAAAAGGACATCTTTTTTGGGTGTTAGTTCTAAAAGGTCTTGTAGGTCTTCATAGAACCGTTCAACTTCAGTTTCTTCAGTGTTTCTGGTTGGGGCATAGACTTGGATTACTGTAATACTGAATGGTTTGCCTTGGAAATGAACAGAGATCATTCAGTCGTTTTTGAGATTGCACCCAAGTACTGCATTTTGGACTCTTCTGTTGACCATGATGGCTACTCCATTTCTTCTGAGGGATTCCTGCCCGCGGTAGTAGCTATAATGGTCATCTCAGTTAAATTCACCCATTCAAGTCCATTTTAGTTCACTGATTCCTAGAATGTCAATGTTCACTCTTGCCATCTCTTGTCTGACCGCTTCCAATTTGCCTTGATTCATGGACCTGACATTCCAGGTTCCTATGCAATATTGCTCTTTACAGCATCGGACCTTGCTTCTACCACCAGTCACATCCACAACTGGGTATTGTTTTTTCTTTGGCTCCATCCCTTCATTCTTTCTGGAGTTATTTCTCCACTGATCTCCAGTAGCATGTTGGGCACCTACTGACCTGAGGAATTCCTCTTTCAGTATCCTATCATTTTGCCTTTTCATACTGTTCATGGGGTTCTCAAGGCAAGAAAACTGAAGTGGTTTGCCATTCCCTTCTCCAGTGGGCCACATTCTTTCAGACCTCTCCAACATGACCCACTCATCCTGGGTGGCCCCACGGGCATGGCTTAGTTTCACTGAATTAGAAAATGCTGTGGTCCTAGTGTGATTAGATTGACTAGTTTTCTGTGAGTATGGTTTCAGTGTGTCTGCCCTCTGATGCCCTCTTGTAAGAGTTACCTTCTCACTTGGGTTTCTCTTACCTTGGATGTGGGGTATCTTTTCACAGCTGCTCCAGCAAAGCTCAGCCACCGCTCCTTACCTTGGATTAGGAGTATCTCCTCACCGCTGCCCCTCCTGACCTTGAACGTGGGATAGCTTATAATATCCGTAACTTTGGTAAATACATACATGCTTATGCTATTGAGTAAATTTATTAATAGTTTCATTTCCTAAATTTAATACAGTATCATTTTTGTAAAATTCTACTCCCTTTCATTACTGTTATAAATGAGAGGCTACAGAATGTTTACCCTACATTGTCTTAAATATGCTTAAGCCAGGATTTGGGAGAATGGGAATTCTAACATGTATACTGTCATGTAAGAATTGAATCGCCAGTCCATGTCTGATGTAGGGTGCAGCATGCTTGGGGCTGGTGCATGGGGATGACCCAGAGAGATGTTGTGGGGAGGGAGGTGGGAGGGGGGTTCATGTTTGGGAACGCATGTAAGAATTAAAGATTTTAAATTTAAAAAAAAAAAAAAAAGAACTACAGATTTCTATCTCCTTTTGAAAAATTCAGAAACTAAGTATATTCAGCCTTGTGTTTCCTTGTGGAAAAATTAGTTGGAGCTGAGTAGTGGCTGGCAGCTTTCCCTGGCATTGTCCCCTTGGTTCATCTTAGTCCTCTCCTTTTGCTCCTTTCTGTCTGACACAGTAATCATTTTGTTTATTAATGATAATTGCATGGCCTCTACAGGCCAGTGAGTCTTCTAAACATATTTGGATTGTATTCACAAACCTAATATGGCCCTATTTGGATTGGGTAGCCTCTGGATTATGTTTGCAATCAACAATCCAGAGCCCAGAGCATTTAAAACCAATAAGCAACACCCTTTGCTGGATGCCACTTGCCAGGCTTATTTCTGTCCATGTGTTGCCATGTACAAGCTACACTGGCACGAACAGTGGTCCATTACCTCAGCTTGGAATTCTAGCGCTTCTCACATTGTTTTCCTCAACCCAGAACCAAGTTGTTAAGAGTCTCTGATTTCCTTACACCCGTTAGAAGGTCAACAGGGGTGTTCCAAGGCAGTCAGTGTCATAAGGATCTCTGGTGTCAGATGGAAGTGGGAAAAATTTATAGAGAACAAATAACAAATGTCATCCACCTGAGACAACAAGGACAAAGTTGCAAAAGCATGTCTGTACAACGTTCTAGAAAGCAAGGTATTTAAAAGAGCCAAGAAATCATCAGAAGCCAGGACAGAAGAGAGAGCATAAAGTGACAGGCTAGACCAGGCTCTAGACGTGCGCTGTATGATTTTGACCTTTCGCAGATATCTGGCAGATAGGCTGAATCTATGCTGAAGGCACCATGGTGAAACCGACTGAATTGGAAACTAAAGCTTGGTTTGGCACTGGAATGAGGCAGATAAGATGCTCCTTCTGACTTTATTTATCCATTTGTGAGAGAATTGCAACAATACAGAAGAGTTTAGAAAATCTTTGTAATCGAGAAAAGCAATAAGATTTAACCATTTGAAGTATATGAGGTTTATAATCTGCATAATCTGAGTGCATCAAATTAAAGACACTTCTGCCAAAAACAACTGCATGATACGTGGTTGTATATTTTCATGCAGCTAGTGTTTTCTCAGAATTTTAAATTGTGTCAGATACAAAGGATCAAAACAAAGAGTATTTTTAAGGGCATAGGAAGAGTTTCCCTTTAAGAGATTTATAACCACCTTTTCAAAAACAAGATATACCTTCTGTTTAGGGTAATTTGAAGCCTAAAGTAACAATTTGTTATTATCACAGCCCTTCTTTTAAGTGCCAAGCACAGTGTTCAGTGCTAGAAGTGAAATATCTTATTCAACCCTCGAGGTAACTAAAAAAGGAATCATTATTTCCGTATAACAAATAAGGGAGATAAAACTTTTTTGTTTGGATTATCTTGATAGCTTTTCCAAAACTCAATTTCATATTACCTATAGCCTTTGTCCAGTGCATTCTTCAAGTTATTTTCAAGTTCATATTTCAAAAAGTTAAACTTCTTATTCTACCATTCAAATTACTAAAAGATCTTTATCAATACAATATTTCAATAGTGGTCACCTGTATGTTTTTCCATTTAAGAACCCTATATTCCAATATATTACAGAACTTTCTTCTGCCCTAACAGGTTGAACTTCCAGTAATTGAAACTTTGTACCACTTTTATCCATCTAAGGAATGCCCTTTTTCTCTCTTCATAATAACAAAGATTACAGATTCTCCAAGTTGAAAACAAATGAAATAACAATTTTTTATAAAATCTTTCCTAGTTTATCCAGTCTTGAGTAATCTATCTCTATCCTGAACAATGATCTCTACTGTGAACTCTTCTAAACTTAACCCACTCTGCTTTTGTAGCATTGGTTTTGTGGCTGGAAAAGGTATATACATACATATATATATATATATATATATACAGAGAGAGATTGGAAAATGAAACTGTTGGGAAGGGCACCTGAAAGAAGGCATTGGAATCACATGGAAGTTCAGAAAAGAGTGATTAATATCACTTAAACTTCTCTGTATTCAAAGTTATAAAAACTTACTGGGATGACCCAGGATAACCCTGATCTAGGTCTAAAAAAATGTCAGAATAACATGGCACTTAAGATAAAACCGTTAAGGAGTACCTGAGCTTTATCTAGAAGTTATACTGTTAAAAATGTCATGGTAGTTCTGAATCTGTGAGAAAGGAGGTTTTCTTTTTGGTAAATGCAAATGTGTATGTAAACAGAAAGATACTATGTTGAAAGTACATTTTAGGACATTTAGGTCTAAACATATTTTTTCCAAGGTAACATAGCCTGGTTTCTCTTTACCTTGCAACTTAAAGAAGTTTTTCAGTAAAGACAGGCAACAACCAGGACAAGCAGTTCGATCCCATCTACCTTGCAAAGACTTAACTCAATTGTCAAGCCGTGGAAATCAAAGAAACTCAGGGCGTCGAGATTGTTATTGAAGGAGTCCTCACACCTACAAAAGAAGATAACGACCTCAAGGGCCCTTGCTGAACCACCTGACTTTGAGGATGACAGAACTGAACTTTAAGTCCCACCCCGATACTCCAGGGACATTGCATCAGCCCGGGACCCTCCACCCCTGGCCTGGGACTCCCCACCCCTGTTCATCCACCTGACCAAATCTTCCCGTATCACTTCTGCAAAACCTCCATTAAAGTATGAAGCCTCGCTGATCCCGCACGCGCTCAGCCTGGTCATTAAGCCGACTGTCACCCCTCCTTGCCTGAATAAAGGTAACCTATCTCCGTTGAGGTCATCTTTCTTTCTTCCTTGCCTCGTCTGGAACTGTACCTTACAATTATAACTACAGGTGTTTAGTGTTACTGGAGGACAGCTCTTTCTGGAAGGGATTATAGAGACACCCTAACCTCAAGAAGGTACAACTCAGTTCTAAACCCAGCAAACATATTGAACATAGCAGCAAGAAATGATCTTTGCACAATGACTAAACTTTTTGGAAAGTTCTCAGAATCTCAAGAGAAAGGGTATATCAAGAACAGGAACTGGATTTTACATTAATTCATGCAACTATGTTCTTGATGGGGAATGTTCTTAGGAATGACATCCAACATTCTAAGGAATGTCTATTTTTATTCCTCAGTCTTGGTAAACTGTAAAAATAGTCTGTAATTCCTTCCATACCTACTTTTATGCCCTAGTAATTGCAGTTCCTTCCACTAATAAATGAATCTGATTGGCCATTTAACTTGTGTAGACCAATAATAGCACATTAACAAATGTGATACCAGGAGAAGCTTGTAAAGTGCTTAACACTGGAGTTTTCTTGCCTTTTTCCCCTTGGAACACTTTATCCCTCTATTTATGTGAAAAAGCCTGAGCTAGCCATCTAGAAGATAAGACATCCTGTGGGTAAGAACTGAGGTCTTTGGCTAAAGCAAACCACAGATGCATGAATGATCCTTGATCTAGAACAGCTGAACCTAGCCCTCAATTGTCAATTCCTGAAATTTTAAGTATTAGTATAATTGGACTTCCCTGGTGGCTCAGACAGTAAAGCGTCTGTCTAGAATGTGGGAGACCTGGGTTCGATCCCTGGGTCAGGAAGATTCCTTGGAGAAGGAAATGGCAACCCACTCCAGTACTCTTGCCTAGAAAATCCCATGGATGGAGGAGTTTGGTGCAGGCTACTGTCCATGGGGTCATAAAGAGTGGGGCATGACTGAGCGACTTCACTTCACTTCACTGTTTTAAGCCGGGCCTTCCTAGGTGGCGCTAGTGGTAAAGGACCACGTTGCCAATGCAGGAGACATAAAAGGATGTGGGTTGGATCCCTGGATTGAGAAGATCCCCTGTAGGAGAGCATGGCAATCCTGCCTGAAGAATCCCATGGATAGAGGAGACTGGCAGGCTACAGTCCATAGGGTTGCAAAGAGTCAGACATGTCTGAAGCAATATAGTAGGCATTCACACTGTTTTTAAGTCACTATGTTTGAGTGTGATTTATTACAGAACAAAAGCTACCTGATAATGGAAGTTTTTAAAACCAAACATTTTAATCACACAATTATTTATACATGTATTTCATCTCCACTTCTAGACAGTAAGGCTCTTGTGGCCAGGGTTCATATCATACAATCTTTTATTTTTCCATAAGAATAAGCAACGTGATTTGAAGCTTAGCGTAGAATCTCAGGAATCAAAATGTATGGTTCACATAAGTGTAATATGGGACAGAAAAGACAGAAATTCTGCTAGGCATAAGATTAAACAAGAGTATTAGGTTCTATATTTGGCTCTGATGACACTCCAGAAGTATTTACACATCAATCTGAATCTGTACAAATCTTCATCTACACAAATCTACACCCTTCTGATAAGAAATGTCTAGCAAACTCTTCAATGTCTCTTCCATAATCTACCTCTTACAACCTTAAGAATTTTAGGAAGAGGCATTTCTTCTTAAATGAAAGGATGTTTCTTCTCTGTTGACATAGACAATCCATGACTCCCCCTAGTGTGGACTACTTTTTGGAATGGCTAAACATCGGATGATGGTTAATTTTATGTGTCGGCTTGTCTGGCCTAAGGGATGCCTAATTAAGCAACAGTGAAATATTATTTACGTTATGTCTGTGAGGTATCTCTGGAAGAGATTAGTATTTGAATCTGGAGACTAAGTAAAGACTACCCTTACCAGTGTAGGTGAGGATCATTCAATCCACTGAGGGCATGAATAGAATGAAAGGGACGAGGAAGAAGGAATTTGCTCTTTGGCTTGAAGGCATCTTCTTTTGCCCTCTGGCATCTGCACTTCTGGTCCCTAGACCTTTGGACCTGGCCCAAAGGGCACACTGGCTTTTCTAGTTCTCCAGCTTGCAGAAGGCAGGTGGACCCATTGTTGGATTTCTTGGCCTCCAAAATATGTCAGCCAATTCCTATAATAAAACAGTCTCTCCCTCCCTCTCTCTCCCTCTCTCTCTCCCTCTCTCTCTCCCTCTCTCCCTCCCTCTCTCTCTCCCTCTCTCTCACTGCTTATTGATTGTGATTGATTGATTGACTCTGTTGAATCAATGGATTCTGTTTTGCTGGGAACCCTAATATGAGAGTTCTGCACAGGAACTGTTTCTTTGCTTGACCCATGAGCTGTCAGTACTCCATGGTTGTACTTCCTGTGTGGTGTCTTCATTGCCTGCCCTAACCAGTAATGCCATCTGAAGTTCTCTTCCTATTAGGCCCCTGAGGAAGAGACTTGGCAAAAGGAACAAAGTTTGTCAAAATAAACTGAGGATTGCTGACCTGTTTCCTTCATTAAGATAATCTCCCTTCAGCCCTTCTCTCTCGGTCAGCATGGCACACACATGTGCATCCACACAGCTGATGTGTTTTGCTTTTTTAGGTCTTTACGTCTTATTGGTTTTGCACTTTTTTTCCTTTTAACATAATGTAAACCTACAATATGTGTAGATCTGACTACTTCTAGAGATTAAAAAGGAGATATTTTATAAATGCTGAAATCTCTACTGTACTAACATGCTTGCTGTTTTTGGAAAACAGCTCACTAGGCTCTAAAAATGGCATGATGTTGTTTTCTAAAATGTATTACTTAAATGACAATAATAACATGACAAGATAATTAACACCTGCATAGCATTTTTCATTTTAAGAATACTTTAGAAATATTAATTGTATAACCTCTTCAAAACCCCATTTTACAACTAGAAAAACCAAAGCAGAGGTTAAGTGATGGCTCAAAAGTAAAAATATCCTGCATAAAATTAAGCAGCATGCCCCTGATGGCCCTGCCATAACCTTAGACCAACAAGTGAGCTCTTGTTTGTCTTCATATCTAGGATCAGGAAACTGTTCTTGGAATTAATATAATACGCTACTACCAACCATGATAATAGTCGAGTCCACCTACTGGATTATATACAGTCACTTTCTGAAAATAAGGAAAACCTAATGAGAAATCAGCCAGCGAGATAATAAGTTAAAATCTGAGTCTTCAGTCCATTTCCAATTTATAAGTACGGAAGAAATTCTGAATATTTTTGTTGGTAGCAGATGCTACTGCCTTTTAACTCAGTGCAAAGGGGAATAACAGTCAATAGTGTTAGGATGGGAAGGCAAGGATATGGACAAGGACAACCCAGGATCTGCAGACCTCATAGATATGACTGTAGGCCAATTGAGGAACAGAGCTGATGCAAACTCTCAAGTGATGTCATTTTGCAGACAGACACTGAGTGAGCTATATTTGCAATTCATTTACCTATTATCTCTTCCTTTGGATAATATTTGAGAACAGCTATTCTGTTCAACAGAGTTAGCAATACTCAAGTTTGTCTAATACCTAGCTTGTAATGCAACGTATAAACTCTAGACCACAAATAATAAATGTAGGCGAGGATGTGGAGCCAAAAGAACAGTGTACACTTTTGGTGGGAATACAAATTCATTCAGCCACTCTGAAAAAGAGTATAAAGGTTCATGAAGAAACTAAAAATAGAACTACTATGTGCTTAGTAGCTCAGTCGTGTCCAACTCTTGGCGACCCCATGGACCATGGGGTTTCTCCAGGCAAGAATACTGGAGTGGGTTGCCATAACCTCCTGCAGGGGATCTTCCCAACCCGGGGATCAAACCCAGGTCTTCTGCATTGCAGGTGGATTCTTTACCATCTGAGGCACCAGGGAAGCCCAAGAACACTGAAGCGAGTAGCCTATCCCTTCTCCAGGGGATCGTTCCAACCCAGGAATTAAACCAGGGTCTCCTGCATTGCAGGCAGATTCTTTACCTGCTGAGCTACCAGGGAAGCAATGATATGATTTAGCAATATGATCATTGCTATATGATCTAGCAATTCCACTCCTGGCTATATATCTGAAGAAAATGAAAACTCTAATTCAGAAAGATGTGGATTCCAATGCTTATAGCAGGATTACTTAACAATAGTCAAGATATGGATTCAACCTAACTATCCATCAACAGACAATTGAATTAGATTCAGTGTATATATATGTATATATTATATGTAAAATGAAATATTATACATCAATAAAAAATGAAATGTTGCCATTAGCAATAACATGGGTAAACTTGGAAGGTATTATGCTTAGTAAAATGTCAGAGAAAGAAAAATACTCTTTAATATCACTTATATGTAAAATCTAACAACTAAAATAAACCAGTGCTTAAAACAAAAATGAAATAGACTCATAAGTACAGAAAAAAATAAAACTAATGATTACCAATAGGGCCAGGGAAGAGGGAGGGGCAAGATAGTGGTAGGCATATAAAAGGCATGACTACTATGTATAAAATGAATAAACTACAAGGATATACTATAGACCACAGGGAATATAATCAATATTTTGTAATCACTATAAATGGAGTATAACCACTAACGACTGTGAATCATTATAGTGTGCACCTAAAACTTAAATAACATTGTTAATTAACTATACATATATAGTTGATATACATATATATATATACTCCAGATCTTGGGAATGACTTTGCAGTTAGTCCTATTTAATACTAATAGATGCAGGATACAGCATGCTTGGGGCTGGTGCATGGGGATAACCCAGAGAGATGTTATGGGGAGGGAGGTGGGAGGGGGGTTCATGTTTGGGAACGCATGTAAGAATTGAAGATTTTAAAATTAAAAAAATAAAAAACTAAAAAAAAAAAAAAAAAAAAAAAAAAAAAAGGGCAGCATAAGCCAGGACTTCCCTGGTCTTTGGTCAGGCTGAACTTCACTTTCCAAAAGTCCCTTTCCTGTTTCTGGTTAAGGCAGGATATAAGAAAGATTCTTGCGGGAGATCTGGGAGGTAGAAGTTATTTAGTGGCCATATTATGGCACATGCCTATTTGTTCAACCCCTATCTGCCTGCTTGACCTTTTTTACAGCTTCCCTAACTTCTGGGCCAGGTACATGTTTTTAGATCCATAATGAAGGATCAAAACTGTGTCTCTTGTATCTCTTGCATTGGCAGGCAGATTCTTTACCACTGCTCCACCTGAGAAGCAGTTTATTTAAATAAACAACTAAGATACATAATGTGTATCTGTATATCAATACTTCTCTTGTTCACTTCTGACTGATATATATATTATTTTCACAACTTATGAATAATTGTTTTATTTGCACAGCAATTACCTTTGTAAAAGTCAGTCCATTCCATTAAAAAGTTATAGAGAAGAGCCATGGAAATTTTGAGTAAAGAGTAAAGTTCTGGTGGGGCCCAACAAGCACCCATACTACTACTTTTATGATGAAGGGAGCACTTACACATATCGTTGAGGACTTAAATTATGAAAGGTTCATACTGTTGATCAGTCTGCTTTCAGTCCCAAAGTAATATCATCTTCAAGTATCCTTTCCACATTGGAAATTATCTTTTAAGACATGTTCAGCGTTTTTACAAGATTTTCACTGTGGTTTCCATCAGCATCTTCTGTTTTCAGTTATGTCCCTTATGCTCACTTTCAGCCATTTTCCCTGGAGAACAGGGAATGAGAAGATGGAAGTTTTGGAAATCCAATCTGTTTTTCATTCAGAAAGGGGATCTGTGTCTCAAAGCCAGCTTCCTCTTCTATGCTCACCACAAACAAAACCTGGAAAATTTGGTGACCTGGCATTGTCTTATATGAATTAAGGCGTTAATTCTATTGCTGTTCTGTGATATATTATGTAGCCTTAGACCTGGGGTCATAAAACTAGCTTAATATCATCTGTTCATGATACAGATGAGAAAACTATGGCTTAAAAGGAGACTACTGTCAAACTTGCCAAAATTGCATAACTGTTTAGTGGCAAGTTCCTAAGGAAAATGTATTTCTTTTGCAAACCAGTTATCCAGTGAGTTTTTGTTAATCCCCTAGAGTCACAAGACAATTCTGGGAGGGCCAGGCTTTTCAGATTTCTTAACAGAATATGATCAACAAAGAAGACTATGAAGACATACATAAGACTATGAGGTAATACATTTATTACCTTTTCATGAAATAAGGAACATTGATCTTGAACTTTTTGGATGTTCCAACAGCATTCAAGATGAAGAGGAAAAGCCTGGAAATTTTGAAATAATTGTGTTCCTATTTTGAGAGTTCATATAGTTACACTGATTTTATTTGCCATGTTTGTGGTGGTAAACCTGTGAAAACTGGCAGGAAATCAATGTTGCCTTTTGTCTGCCTCTCTGTGTTCAGAAAAATCTCCCTCTGGATGGTTGAGGATTTAATAATATCAATAAAGGCTTTTACAGTCTCTGAATATTTCATCATTTTTTATAGCTTGAGTCAAACTATGTTTGCTTGTTAGGAATATTTCTCAATCTTTAGACTGTAAATTCAGTTGGGAAAATGCTAACGAGATTATGATTTCAAGTATCATTCCCATCTGGGATGGTGCTGTTTTCCACAACCAAAGACTGAACTCCAAACTTTCAAATCATGTAAAAATTAAAAATCTCTGAGGTACATTTAAGGATGAATCATAGTGGGTTGATTCTTTCCACTGGAGAAAAATATACACCCTCCATTTTCATGTCTCACCACAAATTGCCCACTGCCCTCCCCTCCCCTCAAGCTCACTTGTTATCCAACCCTATTGTCAGGAGAAAATAATTGAGAATGTTGCCTCACAGCCTTGGTAGTAATGGTTAAGAGCATAAAATGTGAACCTGGTTAGAATGGAGTTCAAATTCTTGCTGATAAATTTACAAGCTCTGTGATCATAAAAGTTACTTAAGCTAAGCATCAGTTTAGGTTTAGAATGGGAATAATAATAATAATACATCATGGAATTGCAGTGAGATTTAAATGAGGTAGTACACATTTAGAATAGGGCATAATGCCTTCTGTGTGCCAGTCAATAAATTCTGTTTCATATAACGTATCTTGAGAAGTAAGTAATATCTTGTCCAAGATTTAAAACTTCTATTTCCTTAGTGGTACTTCTTCAATTATTTCTACTCCTTCAGTAAACTGACATAGATTAATTTATAGGTTTGCCTCGGGGGTGAATTTGAGATTTTTTACAAAGACTGGTTTAAAAAAATAAACACACTCTTTTCCTAGATTTCTTACTTATTTGATCCCTTTATCAACGATGTGGAAGCATGAGAATAAATTATTTCCCATTCCCTTAATGCTGTGAAATATCTTTTTAATAATAGTCTACGACTATTATAAAAGAGATTTCCCTGGTAGCTCAGCTGGTAAAGAATACACTTACAAACTGGGAGACCTGGGTTCAATCCCTGGGTTGGGAAGATCCTCTAGAGAAGGGAACGGCTACCCACTTCAGTATTCTGGCCTGGAGATTCCACGGACTGCATAGTCCATGGGGTCACAAAGAGTCTGACATGACTGAGTGACTTTCACCTATAAGTGAAAGTCAGATAAAAATCTGACTAATTTCAGATTAAAATCTATCTACCCAGCTTCTGTGTTTGTCTCTTGCATGCGTATGATTTTCTAGGAGACTAAAAAATCTTACAGTGTTATTTATATTTCTTTCTGCTGCTGCTGCTGCAGCTAAGTCACTTCAGTTATGTCTGACTCTGTGCGACCCCATAGATGGCAGCCCACCAGGACTCCCCGACATACTATTTATTATCTTGTTGAATTTCTTCATTGTTTGCTTTTTATTAGAAACAGGTAGGCTGCAGTCCATGAGGTCACTAACAGTCAGACACGACTGAGCGACTTCACTTTCACTTTTCACTTTCATGCATTGGAGAAGGAAATGGCAACCCACTCCAGTGTTCTTGCCTGGAGAATCCCAGGGACAGGGCAGCCTGGTGGGAGGCTGTCTATGGGGTCGCGCAGAGTCGGACACGACTGAAGTGACTTAGCAGCAGCAGCAGCAATACCTCTAAAGGAAAGTCATTTTGTTGTACTAATGACGGTACTAATGTAATGTACTCTTGTACATCTACTTTTGCTTTATTGACTATGCTAAAGCCTTTTACTGTGTGGATCACAACAAATTGTGGAAAATTCTTCAAGAAGTGGCAATACCAGGCCACCTTACCTGCCACCTGATAAATCAGTATGCAGATCAAGAAGCAACAGTTAGAACTGGACATGGAACAACAGACTGTTTCCAAATCAGAAAGGAGTATATCAAGGCTGTATTTGGTCACCCTGCTAATTTAACTTATATGCAGAATGCATCATGTGAAATGTCAGGCTGGATGAAGCACAAGCTGGAATCAAGATTGCCGGGAGAAATATCAATAACCTCAGATATGCAGATGATACCACCCTTATGGCAGAAAGTAAAGAACTAAAGAGCCTCCTGATGAAAGTGAAAGAGGAGAGTGAAAAAGTTGACTTGAAGCTCAACATTCAGAAAACTAAGATCAAGGGATCCAGTCCCATCACTACATGGCAAATAGATGGAGTAACAGGGGAAACAGTGACAGACTTTATTTTGGGGGGCTCCAAAATCACTGCAAATGGAGACTGCAGTCATGATATTAAAAAGCACTTCCTCCTTAGAAAAAAAGCTATGACCAACCTAGATAGCATATTAAAAAGCAGAGACATTACTTTGCCAACAAAGGTCTGCCTAGTCAAAGCTATGGTTTTTCCAGTGGTCATGTATGGATAAGAGAGTTGGACTATAAAGAAAGCTGACCACTGAAGAACTGATGCGTTTGAACTGTGGTGTTGGAGAAGACTCTTGAGTTTCTCTTGGACTGCAAGGAGATCCAACCAGTCCATCCTAACGGAAATCAGTCCTGAATATTCATTGGAAGGACTGATGCTGAAGCTGAAACCCCAATACTTTGGTGACCTGATGCGAAGAACTGACTCATTGGAAAAGACCCTGATTCTGGGAAAGATTGAAGTTGGGAGGAGAAGGGGATGACAGAGGATGAGAAGGTTGGATGGCATCACTGACTCAATGGACAGGAGTTTGAGTAATCCCCAGGATTTGGTGATGGACAGGGAAGCCTGGCATGCTTCAGTTCATGGTGTCACAAACAGTCAGACACAACTGAGCAACTGAACTGAATGACTGTACCTAGATATCATTCCTAGGCTCCAAATACAGAAAGAAAACAATACCACTTATTTTAATAAAAATATTTCAAAATAAAAATTCAATATTAAAAAGGAAAATTCAAAAAAGGAAAACTAAGGTGTCCCTTAGCTAACAATTTATGGAACTTGACATTATTTATGGAGCTGGGATAACAAACAAAGGGATCAACATTGTTAAAACTTACAATGTAGAATAGAGGTTCCACAGCACTGTAACATGGGCCTCTGGAAGGGGTTTAGCTGGTACCGATATATCTGAGCTTAGAATTAGGGGCTCAAGGGTGTAGAACCCAAATATCTGATGAGGGAGTAACATCAATTACTGCTGCTCTGATTCTTCACATGTTGGAAAAACTTGCAAGCTGAAATCAACCGTTGTTACTAGGGTGAAGAAGTGTTGCTGGAGTGACGCTAACAAGAGTAGGAAATAGACACAGGCAAAGGCAGCAGACAGAAAGGACAGTGTTCTTCCTTGAGCTTTGCTATCTCCCTTTCAGCACCCCTTCTTGATAGAGTGTTAAGGGACCCTATTGGCAAACAAAAATATGAGTTTTCCAAATTTCAACATCATAAAGCAGAATAAGGAAGTGTGGGTTTTAAGCTGAAAAATAATAGCTTAATATCTGGCACAATGCAGGAAATAAGACTATAAAATAAAAGACTATTAAATTTACCTTGAAGGAAAGTTTTCAGGCCCTCATATCTCCCAAACTTGTTTTCTACAGATGTTGTAGGGTTTCAAGCTGACTCTAGACTCTTTCAACCCTACTTTGACCAACCACAGACCAGCACTCTTTCTCAGAGCTACACCTTACTGAGTGGCTTTTGGAGGAAGCCTATTCATATTACAGCTACTTGGAGCATTAGGTGGACATAGATCACAATCAGAGAAATAAATAATGTCAGGATCCAAAGAACAGAAGATATCACTAACCCTCGTTTTTACTCCTTAAGCAATTTGGGGACATAACTCCCTGCATCTAAAATTAAATTATCTGCAAACATCTGGAAAATGATGGATAAGTTAATGCAAATAAGTTGATCCACTAGACTTCTTTCGAGTTTGTATTTCTTTACAACCTCACCACTGGGTATTAGAAAATATTTTATTTGTTTACTTTTGGATATATTTAGAAATGGTGCTGTGTGATTTGCATTATTTTAATATCTTATGATAAGGTCATTGGCAATTTGGATGATCTAACTCTTGATCTGACCAATATCATAACTATTTACTTCTAGGTAACATCTCCTTCCCACTCCAGTACTCTTGCCTGGAAAATCCCATGGACAGAGGAGCCTGGTAGGCTGCAGTCCATGGGGTCTCTAAGAGTTGGACGTGAATGAGCGACTTCACTTTTACTTTTCACTTTCATGCATTGGAGAAGGAAATGGCAACCCACTCCAGTGTTCTTGCCTGGAGAATCCCAGGGACGGTGGAGCCTGGTGGGCTGCCGTCTATGGGGTCACACAGAGTTGGACACGACTGAAGTGACTTAGCAGCAGCAGCAGCAGCAGCAAGGTCTCATTAGAATCTTGTCATGCTCAATGATAACTTGATGGATTGCTAAATTATGCATCTTTTATTGCCAATTATGAGTGGTCTAAATACTAGTGTTGGCAACAATTCTGCCAATTTCTTACTGATAGAACACTTGCAGTTAAAATATAACCTCAGTGTGGAGGTTATATTTAAATATAACCTGAGGTGGTGGTTTAGTTACTCAGTCATGTCCAATTCTTGCGGTCCCATGGGCTGTAGCCCGCCAGGCTTCTCTGTTCATGGGATTTCCCAGGCAAGAGTACTGGAGTGGGTTACCATTTCCTTCTCCAAGGTATCCCCCTGACTTTGGTATCAAAACTGGGTTTCCTACATTGCAAGAGGTCTCCTGCATTGCAGGCAGATTCTTTATAGACCGAGCCACCAAGAAAGCCCCCTGTAGGTCTACAGAGTTAATTAAAGAAAAAATTACTCAAACCCATTTACAGTTTCAATCTTGTTTTATTAAATGGCAGGCTTTTGCGAGTGGAAGGCTTGAAAATTAAGAATGAGCATTTTTATTGCTCTCTATTAAGAAACTAGCTTTATTTAATGACTAGTAATCATTGTCTTCTTACCTCCAATTTAGGCAGAATAAAAAGTGACCATTTCCTTATTAAATCCTTTAAATTCCTTAATAGTGATATTTCCATTCAAATACAGAAAATGAAGTAAGGATTTCCAGGATTCCATAGATAACAATATAATAATAAAAAAAAATACTACCACACTCTGACTGGAAAATTTTTGTCTGTTTATTATATAGCCACAAAGTAGAAAATGATAGTAGTCCGATAATATGTGGGCAGTAGATTGGTCAGCCTATCTTTAGGCTCAAAAAACTTTTCCCAGAAGTTCAACGACATTATAAAATTAATTAAACAAAATTTCAATTACAATACAAAGGAAATCACACAGATGTTGATTAAATTCAAACTGCCGAATAAATTTACTTTTTAAAAGTGTTTTTTTAGTTCAATGGGAAGTTTTGAGATTGTCAAGGCTAACAATAATTACATATTTTGGCATGGGTATTCCTCACATAATTTTATGAGAGAAATTAGAAAAATCCCAATTAATTGAGCTAAATCTGAAAATTACCAATTTTTATTTAATGTTACGTTATCTAGTAGAATTCAGATTTATTTTCCTCTTGGGTATAGAAACTCCACCTACTGTAAACATTTAGTCAGTCAGTTTAGACTAAACAACTATCATAAGAATATCAACTTCCAAATACACTAAAATTTTTCTTGCTCAGCAAATTCTAGTCTTTCTCAGACTATTTTTCTTAAATAATTCTTCTGTCCTCTTCCTTTAGGCTAGACAATAAACTCATAATGTAGCTTATCCCACCTTGAACATAGGAATCTTATTTTTTCCTCAAATATAGACTCATGAGTTTGCTGGATTTTCTTAAAATGCTACCCCTACTGGGCCATGTCTCTCAACCTCATGTCTTAGATTCAAGACCTTGTAGTAAGCACGTTCACATTACTGATCATCCTGCACTCTTCATCTCACTAAGTTTACGATAATATAATACCTCTCTGAGCATTCATTGTTCTTTGATTAGAATTTGACTCCATAGATATTTGACAAAGTCATCGACAATTTCTCTCTAATTATAATTACAGATGCTTCGAGTAATATCAGTGTGTATCATGTTTTATGATTTCCAGAGATGGCTCAATGGGCAATGAATCCACCTATAATGCAGGAGATGCGAGTTGGATCCCTGGGTTGGAAAGATCCCCTGGAGAAGGGCATGGTAACCCACTCTAGTATCCTTGCCTGGAGAATCCCATGGACAGAGGAGCCTGGTGGACTATAGTCCATACAGTTGCAAAGAGTTGGGCATGACTGAAGCAACTGAGCATGCACCGTGTTTTCATCTTCCTATCAGCTTCTTCTCCAACAGACAAGAAGCAAGCAGGAATTTCCTTCATGCCAAAGTATTGATCTCCCCGTAGAACCTTGAATCTGTATGCTTGTCTGATTTCCTATACTATAATGCAATATTATGTCAGAAGAAGGGTGAAAAGAATTTCTGAACTAATCAAATTCTAATTCTAAATGGTTTGGAAAATGACTTATATTGTGGCCCCTTTTCTCTTTAACTTACATTTAAATAGCTTGATTCTGGTTTTAGATGAGTTGGATGAAAGCCCACTTGCCATACCAAAAGGAAGAAAATTATCCTCTTCTATAGTGTTGACATGTTTTTATATCAGGAGCTAAGAGCAACCTCAAGAAGCAATAAAATCTTTGGGCTAATTACTGTCAGACAAAACAACTTAATGTCAACTCCACTGAAGCTAAAGTTGTCTTTGGCAGGAGTTCTCAGCTGTTAAAATGGACACTATGAAATAACTCCATGCTGCAAGTCAGTTCATCTTACAAGAGTGCTCTACAGTCAACTCCCTGTCAGCCAATCAGTTTATAGCACCACTTAAAATTTGGAGCAATTCTGACCCAACACTGAATTTCTCTTATGGAGAAGACATGTATGCTTTCAAGATATTTTATGTCCAGATAAATTATTTTATACACAGAACTCCATGCTAATTGAATTGTGATTCAAGCTTCTGTATTAAAATCTCTTTCTGGAAAGCATCACAAATTCCAATGCAGTGGTAAGGTGACCATCCTTTTATGAGTCCTAATGCGTACAAGGAAAGGGTAGGGTTGCTGTCAAATGTTTGAATATCTCACGGGGATGGGTCTTTCTGCAAACAATAACACAAAATCTATAATTTGATCACCAGGCATGGGATTCAGTCTTATATCTTCTAAATAAGGTTACTAGACACCAACATCCTTGAAATCTCTTAGCTTGACTTCCTTTAATGATGCCTTTGTTGTGTTATGATTCAATGTTTTGCCTTGATTTCAGTCTAAAGGCAACATAAATAATAACTACACAAAAATATTTCTAACCTTTGGCCAAATCACTGTTGGAAATATTGTCTGTTAGAGTGCTTATATATATTGAGAACTCTAATAGACAAAATTTCCATTCCAGACTATATGTGCTACCCCCAGACTTGATATTCATATTGATCCAGATTTTTCCAAAAATCTCTTAACTCCTTGAATTCACTCTCCTTTCTCCTCCTCACATATCATTAGCTCTGCCATTCCCCATGTTTTCTCCTTTCCTTCTCTAACACGCATCTTTTAAAGGTTTCGTTTGGCATGTGCTTCTTGTTAGAAATATTCCATGCTTTCAGTTGTCTGAAACCATTTTGCTTTGTTGTCAATAACCTCCCATACAGTTTGTCTAGCCTCAGTCTGATGCTCAGAAGCACCAAAATGAACATCTTCTCTTCAGAAAGACTCATTTCATAATGCCTCTGCCTCCACTCATGTTATTGTCCCTCCTGGTACTGCTTTAGTGCCTCTATGGCTGGCCTAAACCTACCTATATTTGAAATTTCAATATAAATTCTGGCAACCCAGAGACCTTTGTTGACTACCCTAATCTCACTAACAGCCCTTTCTTTAAAGATTCGTAGCATTTTTTACCTGCAACTTATAATACTGTGCTTAGTTAAGGTCATCAGTTTTTTCTACAGTAGACTCTAGTATAAGCTAGTGAAAAAAGCATACAAAGTTAGCTGACTATTATAAATAGTTCTAGTGAACTGCAATCATTCCTTTAGAGTCATCATTTGCAGCAGCTTGCAAATGTTATTATTCTTTCATGAGTGTCGTCTTTGACTACGCTGCCAGCACAGAGTTAGCACTTTGTAGGTGTTCAATATCTGTTGAATGAAAGAAAATCTTCACTGGCTCCATGTTCCTTAGATCCATTATTCTCAATCTTCTATGGACATAGTAATAAATTTCAAATGCTTAAAAACTGAGAATCCAAAATAGCAACTTGGAGTGACAGGTAATTGGGATATGCATTACAATTAGTAATAAGGATGTGCATTACAGGGACTATGAATATGATTGTTAAAAAAAAAAAAATTCCAGGAGATTCTGATAGACGAGACCCAAAATTGAAGAAAATGTGCTCTGGAAAATAAAATTGAGGTTCCTTTCCTTTATGGAATCTCCCTCTCAAATTTGCCTTTTAAAAGTTATTTTCCACCGTCCTCTTTCCATACAAAATACACTAAACGGAACTACACATGACTGTTTGTGAAGGATCATTTTAGCACTAAATCACTTTGAACCTCAAATCTTCCCTATTCACACTCAGTTTCTTACCTTCAGAGGCCAAATAAAAGGCTACCTCTTCCTGAAAGCCTTCCTTTACTATCACCTCTCTCTCTGCCCTCCCTCCCAGCACATCCTTTTGCCACCAATTTGTTCCCTCATCAATGACCCTAACTACTTAGTGCCAAGGTTATTAGTACATCTGATATTTTTTCTCCTATTTTAGACTGTCAGTTATTAAAGATAGTTTTATGTCTAAGTCATCTTTAATCCCCTGGTGTGCTTGTCATAAAGTGTATGTAAATTTTTTGCTCAGTAAACATTAAGGAACTTTAAGCAAGTAGGTATTGATATTCCTGCATAGCTTCTTTGTACTTCAATGCCCTTCTCTCCTTTCTTGCACCCCATCAGGGACTCTCTGCCCTAGGTGATTTGGGATATGAAGTGGTTACACACTCACATCTCAAGCCCCTTTCTTCAGATGCATTTTTAATGTTGTTACATAGAACATGACAAGGCACCCCTCAACAGAAGGGAGATCTGTTTTTTGTTGTCTCCATCTCCAACAAGGAAGTGTTACTTCCACCCTGGAGATCAGCTCACTTCTTGCTTTCAATGCAGTGTGGGAGAAAGAACACAGATACAGAACAGACTGAAAAGAAAAATGGCAGGGCCAACGTAAAGACAAAACCCATCTTCTCTCTCAGTTAACAAGCGAAGTAGGCAGCCAGCAATTTTTTCTGAGAATTTTGAAAAGGAACAAGATTTCCTTACTGGCGGAATTTAAAGTTCCCATTGTGGATTTGCATTGCAAAGCCCCTCAGACCAAATGGCACATAGAGATGAGGTCAGAAAAAGCAGAGAAAACAATCTGCAAAACAACCCAAAAGAAGTCAGTTCAGACACTTCAGCTACACTGATTAACAGTCTTCACTAGGTGCTCAGGGAGGAGAAAATGAAAGTTAACATCAGCACTTCACTGCCTTTTTTTTTTTTTAGATTATTGCATATATTATGGTTAAATACAGAAAATTTTCTGTTCTCATTAAAAATCTCTTTAGAGGGTGTCTTAAGTCCAGAGCTATCAGACCCTGAAATAGGACAGAGAGGGTGTTGCAGAAGTATAGTATTTCAGCTTCTGATTGCCCAGGGGGAAAAAAAAAAAAGAAAGAAAGAAATAAACCTAAATGAATAGCATTATTAAAGAATGCTGTCTAATAAACACTGAATTAGGTCCAAGAATGCTACTCTTTGCCTTCGATTAGCTGATTTTTTTTAAAATTTTTCTGTCCATTGAGGGTATCCACAATGAACATCAAACCTAGTAAAGAATAGTGAAAATGTACCCTATGACTCAATTTCTCCTTTATTGGTAAAATAATACTAATTCCCTTTTATTCCATAAAGTGAAGTGAGAGCAGTAAAGCAAGAAAAACAGTAACTCTGGTCCATTTTCCATAGGTATTTCAATTACTTTTCACTTACAAATGAATAGACACAATTTCTCTGACATCAACTTTCCCTCCTTTCTTCTTGGTTTAAGCACTACTTATATTTGGAATCTATTAGGTCTACAGAGCATAACCTTTTCTCTAGTAACATTAACCACATATTGTCTCCTTTTTTTTCCAAGTGCTAGCTCAACGACTGGAAAACTAAATGAAACACTCACCCTGGCACCGCTACCTGCCTTTTGTCGCTTTGAGCTGATAGGTAATGTACCATAAATGTTTTGTTACCATTTCTGGATTCCTGGGCTTTAGCAGTCACTGCTGTGAACTTCCTATGAGTGAAAGTAGCTCTAAGCCTTGCTACATTGGTGTTAGTTTTCAATAACTGGAACTGAGGAGAGCCTGGCATATTCTTCCAATGTAAATGCCAGGAAATTTCTTTGATATTCACACATTCAGAGTCGCATTGATAAATAACACTAGGGCTCAGGCAAACATTATCCAAAATAGCCTACACCATGACCAAATGAAGGCTGCAGAGTCACTGAAATATTAAATATGAAAGACCTCTAGGATTTCTTTTCAGCATTCTATAAAAAAGATTTATTAGTGAGTCCTATCTTTATGGTAAATGATGCAAAAACGATGGTAAAGGTGTATAAAAAGAACATATGAAAACTCACAGAGAGAGTGCATTGGGGGAGAGGCGGCTTTTCTAAAGGTGAATGGTTTTGCTGGCTTGTTTAGCGTATATCTTCCTGTGATGGATGCAAACCAACGTTTTAGAATGTCATTTTCAGGAAATGAAAGAGAATGAATGGTTCTCTAACAAACAGAGCTTCTGGTTTTTATATGTCAAAAGATATCATTTTTCAATTTCAAGGGAAGGGACACTCAGTTCAAAGCCCCCCTCTGGAGTTCTTGCTTTTGCCTACGAAGACTGAACTCATTTATGTCCAAAGGGAATAATCCCCTCACCAGTTTACACAGCCTTCGTCTGTTTCTGTATAGAGGAATGATGATTCCAAGTAATTATAAAAATAATATTGTGACTAGAACAAGTATATCAAGCAAGCATCCCCCGGCCTCCTACTTCATTCTGTATTATGCTTTTATGCTATTTCCAAAGGGGTTTGAATAGAATATTCAGGGGAAAAAAAAATGTTTCTTCTTCAGAAGCAGAAAGGCCCTTTCTGATAAAGTCCCCTGTAGATCATCTGTTCACTGGAGGTGATCTCTGCAGCTTGACAAGGGGCTGTGTGTGACATCACAAAGCAGGGCGAGGAGCAATGTGCAGCCCGCCTAGTGTCAGCAGAGCTGGCGCATGCTGAAAAGTCATTTGCCTGTTTGTCTTTTTTCTTGCAGTGTCTCTTTCCTTTGGGTTGTAATTACTTCCACAATACACAATTTTGTTTTCAGTTTGTAATTTTCTGCTGCAGTGATTTCAAAGTTTCAGAATAATCAATTATTGCAAGGATGATAACATATATGTGTGTGTGTGTGTGTGTGTGTGTGTGTATGAGCTGACTTATTTGAAAGTTAAGTTTCACATCACATTATTCAGTCTCCTAAAAACCTTTCCACAGACCAGTGAAGCAAGATGCTCTGGTCTGGCCATGACAGAAGTGTTCTACTTTCCTCCATTTGGGCCACTCCGCTGGTTTGAACTAAGCTTAAAGGCAATTTGCTTTTTTTTCTTTTTTAATTCAATAATCATTCTGAATTGTTCTCCATAAGGTTAAATTGCCAAGGAAAAATCATCAAGTTATTGCCTTCATGACTTGAGCGAGAAAATTTTTATTTTCTTAAATGTAAGACAAAGTTGAATGTGATTTTCAGTAATGACTCTCAAAGCTGGTATTAAGTACCTGAACAGATAAAACCATGATAAGGTCAAGAAAGAGGATATTTAAACATCTGTAGGCTTTTTCTCCTGTTGTTGTTTTTTTTTTCCTTTTTAAACTTAAGCTTTTAAATCTTGAAAGTTCATGTCTAGTGCCTTGATCAGAGATGATAAATGAACTACTGAATTGGAAGAAGATGCTGCTATTATTTTAACCAGTAAACTAACTCAGGGTTAATCTGGGTGTTATTTAACCTATTGAAAGTGTTTTGAGTGAACATATGGTTTCTATTGTGAAATCAAGGCACAGTTTTAACTATGAATATAGATAATTACCCTTTGGACTTTAAACATTTATATGTGCCACCTTGTGTCAGAGCATTTTTCATGGTCAATAGGTTGAAAGGTTATAAAGTTGAAAATGAAAATCAGTACTTTTGAGTAAAACTATATAGCCAGCACAAAGAATGTGATTCACTACTGCTCTCTCTTGGAAAGAGCTAGAAATAACACGCAGAATACAATCACTACAAAAGTAGTAGCATAGACAGTGACTGCAAAACAGGCCCCCTTAAAAACCTAATCTCCATGCTTAGAAATTAAGCCTATATATTTATGAATGCTTCAGTGATTATTTCACCAACTGAATTGTAGACAGATTTTTTTCCTTAGTGTAATGGAAAGAAAAGGAGAACATTTTAACATTATTTTAAAACTTCAGATAAAATGTGTCTATTGCAACTCTGTTTTGAACTTTTAATAAAAGTGTAATTTTTGAACAGATATGGAACTTTTACAGCAGGATACAAATTTTATGAATTACTCAGTATGATCTCAATATTTTTGGCCTAAAAAAAAAACAATGAAATAGAATCGGATAATACTGCATATATACACAGGCTTTGTGAATAGCTGGGTGTCATACTATTTCAAAAGAGCATGACCTTTTCACAACAAAGTAACAGCAAATTTTCAAACCAGAGAGAGAAAGAGAGATTTTAATATGCTTTTTGCAAATTCCTATTTTATAAATGAATTAACTTCAAAGTTACAGTACCCATTTATACTTGTTGGTTATGTTAGGCCTGTCTTAGAGTGGTTGGCTTATTACAAACCAAAAAATACTAAGGCAATTGTTCCTTCTATCCTCTTACTTTCAGATGACACATTTCTTAGGACAAAGACAGTGTCGTGAATATCTTTGGTTTTACCATGAAAGGAAGGTACATGCATTATTTCTGACATGAGTTTGTTTTGCTCAAATTGCTCAGAACCATTGATATCAGATGCCTTTAAAGATCTCATTCAGATGCCTTTAAAGATCTCATTCAGTTTAGTTGAGTCATTCAGTTCTGTCTGACTCTTTGTGACCCCATGGACTACAGCATGCTAAGCTTCCCTGTCTATCACCAACTCCTGGAGCTTGCTCAAACTCATATCCATCGAGTCAGTGATGCCATCCAACCATCTCATCCTCTGTCATCCACGTCTCCTCCCAACCTCAATCTTTCCCAGCATCAGAGTCTTTTCCAATGAGTCAGTTCTTCACACCAGGTGGCCAAAATATTGGAGCTTCAGCTTCAAAATCAATCCTTCCAATGAATATGCAGGACTGATTTCCTTTAGAATTGACTGGCTTGATCTCCTTGCAGTCTAAGGGTCTCACAAGTCTTCTCCAGCAATACAGTTCAAAAGCATCAATTCTTCAGTGCTCAGTTTTCTTTATGGTCCAACTGTTACACATATACATGGCTACAGGAAAAACCATAGCTTTGACTATACAGACCTTGGAGGACAATGGAGGAGGGCTTGGCAACCCAGCCAACACTCTCGCCTGAAGAATCCCCGTGGACAGAGGAGCCTGGCAGGCTACAGTCATAGGATCGCAAAGAGTCCATGGGGTTGCAAAAAGTCAAACATGACTGAGCATGTATGCATACACACGCAATTTTAAATAAAATTATTTTCACATTACTCTGTATTTAAATGTTATTTATGTTTTTATAGAAATAATGTTTATATTAAGTCCTCAAAGTGCCCATCTTCCTTTTTTCTTATATTCATAAACTATTTAAGGTATTTTTAGCTAATATTTCTCTTCTTGAATGAACACAAAAATGAAAAGAATATAAAAGTTTAGCTCAGGCAGAAGGAAATATTTCCTCACAAAACTGTAAGCTATTGGAATTACTATAAGAAAATTAATTATGCAGTTTTCCCTTGAATTTATTACTATTGTTATTAATTATTAGACTTTATTAATTAATGAATATATTTGCACACTCCAACAGACTTATGCTTGAAAGACAGTGTATGGTCAGTATGTCTTAACTTATTATTTACTCATTAATTTATGTATTCAATAAATATTTGTAGAACTCTTACTGTGATATTCAGTGGTAAACTAAAGCAATATCATTTCCCTTCATGGATTTTGTAATCTATAATGTACTGTCAACTTGATATTAACATATTTCTATTTTAGGACAGATTATCCTATTTCTGGGGTAACTCAGGAGAGTGGGGCAAAGTAATGGAGGAGTATATCCAATGTCCTCTCCAGACCCTTCTATTCAAAACTCTTCACAAGTTCTAATGAACCACTTTCAAATGCAAAGTCACTCACTTCACATTTCACCCAAAGCCGGTCACCACAACTCTAAAGTCAACCAGGGCTCCAATCAGAGTTCAGAAGGAAAATATACCAGAAGTTGGTCTCAAGCAGTAGTTAAAATACTTTACCCCATGCTTACTTCTAAGAGGTGGTAAATTGATTAATAAAGTCTTTTCCATAAAGTTTATAAGCTGCTTGGAAATGCAATGATGGTCAAATACTACATATTGTAAACAATATTTTAGTATTCTAAGATCTGTTTACAAGGGTGACCCCATCATTTAGGCTCAGAGACCCAGTTAAATGATATTCCCTGTGCTTGCTCTCCTTCGGGAGAGAAGTGACAAAGCTGACTTTTAAAATAGTCCTTATTACTATTTTAATGAATATTGAAGCATTTATTAAGAATTCATAAAAAAAATATTAACTAAACTTAGAAAATTTCTGAAAAAGACTTACACCTGTGAAAACACATAAAGCACCCATGACCATGGTTCACAGTCAGCATTTTATTTCACCACTTTAATAACTTTTGCTGCACCATATTACATCATAATCTGCCTGTGGCTTGTCCCATGAGGCCAAGAATAAGAATACAGAAATGGGACGATATGAAGGGTATTAAACAAAAGCATGATTACTATTGATAAAATTATTATTATTATTTTTTAAAATAAAGGGCATTGTCTGGATTTTTTTTTTACAGTCCTAGATATCATCACAATAGTGTTAGAGTGATTTCTGGAGAAAAGAAAAGTGTTGATGTTATGTTAGTACTGAGATTTTTTTTTCTTTCTTTTGAAATAAAATTGAAGTGAATGTAATTAGAATTGTTATTCCAGAAGGCATGATTAATTTCAAAATTAGATGACTAGAGTTGTCTTTCCTATGATATTGTCACCATACCTTGGAGAAAGCATCCATCTTCTAATTGATTTATTCTTTTTCAAATGTATTAATGATTGAAAGGAAGTGACACTCATTAACACTTCATAGAGATTTCAACCTATCCTGCTTCCGGAACTACTGTGCGATTTTTCCACAGCACATTTCTCCAACATTTCTAGCAGGAGGTGCCACTCAACTGAAAGTTGATGCTTATCCATAAAGCCCTTTACCCACTCCATGCACTAAGCATAGAAAGAAAGACCTATAACTAATATGAAATCATCTTGCAACTGAGCAGGACCATATGGGGACTTTCTGGGACAGGGCATCCCTTCTCCTGTCCTCCAATTGCCTCTTATTTCTAGGAAAACTTTAGTCTCCTAGGCCTTCCCCAAGTTCCAAAGGTTAAATTTAATCAGAGAAGTGAGAAACTACAGAAAGAAAGGAAAATTGTCAAGCAAGATAAAATAATTTTGGTTTAGCCACTAAAATGTTTAAAGACCTTTAGTTCCTTCTTAAAGGTACTAGATAATATTTTGAGCCATGTCATTTTAGACATTTTGCAGATACTAAAACCCTCACCAGTGAAAGAAGTTAGCTACATGATGACCAGGCTGTAGCCATGACATGCATTTCTCCATCTTGCACAATCTAAGAACTAGCCTCAAGGAAATGGGAACCAAAAAACCCTGCCTTAGAAGATTAACTGTACTTAAAACAATCAAGATAATAATCAAACCACCACATGGCAAGTTTAAAGAAGATGGTTGGAGCTGTCTAGGCTCTTCTGCATTTAGATGCCCACCCCACCCCACCTAGGCAACCCTGAAGCTCCCTTTTAAAAGCTCCTGATTGACAAAGGGGAGTATGTTCTTGGGACCTGAGTCCACTTTCTCTGCAGGATTTCTGGCTTCCTCAATAAAATTATCTTTCCTTTTACCCAACACTGTCTCTCAGTTTGGGATTCTTGAGCAATGAGCAGCTGAACCTGAGTTCAGTAACAATCTTGTTTGTTCAATCCCTGATTTTACTCAGAAAGGGGCTGTTCATAAATTGGGTTTAGAACATGCTTAAAAACAATTCTTTATCTGTCTATCTATCTTAATTATTTACAAAATATCTGAAAGTCCTTTACTGAAAAGTGGTGACATCAATCAGTTGTCCAATTTTCAATTCCAATGCTGAAGTTTTATCAGCTATGCAGCCTTACGCAAATGACTTCATCTCTCTGATCTTCACTTTTCTCATTTGAAAAATGATGGTAATATAATCTTTCTCAAATGCATGATGTGATGACTATTGCAAGGAATCATCTCATCATGTCTGCTCAAACAATTGTAGTATCCCCATTTTATGGGATTTGTAGTGTACTGCTCAACCAAATAGTTTTTTTTTTTAAGTCCTTACATTTAAAAAGTCCTTGCACACATTGTTTGCTTAAGCTAAATGAAATTCTATTCCAGGTAGCCTGAAATTAGTTTAGAGCATCAAACTCAAGCTTGAAGGTGTATTTTAAATATGTCAAAAGTCATCCTCTGCATCAATCACTACTTTTACTCATTTGAATTTCCTGCCTGGTTACCTTAGTTGAAATTGAAAAAGTAAGTGTTCATGACACTGTTAAATTAAAATCAGAAATGCAGCCATGTCAACTGGTCTGCAAATTGTGTGAAACACATTGTCATTTTTGATCTCAAAAAAGTGTTCACTCTATAAAGGATAGTAGCCCTTCATACTAACTGTTTCTAAAGTGAGTAGAAAGAACAGGGTTTATACCACATATAGATGCTAAATTATACATGGGAAATGCTTTTTAATTATAAAAGAAGAGCATATCTACAAAAAAATGCATAGCTAGTGCCTAAACGCCCAATTTGTTTTTATTATTACAGGAAATGCGCACATAAACTAATTTTGCAGGTGGACTCATTGCACCTGTTTTTCAAATGACAGTCCTTAATGAACTGTCTTATTCAGAAATATGTGTAGTCATAAATATGTGGGCCTTGTGTCAATTTCAAGACAACTGGCCATGTCCTACTTAAATATTAAAGTAGAGATTCAAGTCTCTTTCGCTTGTATTTAGTATACCCAAGTAGTATGTCAGGGCTTAATGACAGCAAGGGAGTATAGCCCACTAAAAAAGTAAATCTTTACAAATGTGTTTTTCTCCCCTTACTTTCACTAAAATTTCTACATAAAAACAGGTGAATGGGATAAATTACTATCCATTGCAATTTCTACTCTTTACCCAAATTCCATGAGCCTTAGAATTGAACTTTCTTAAACTCTGCTTTACTTAATGTCTCACTGCTTTATTTTTTACAGGTGAGAAGACATACCAACCAACAGAGATTGAGTGATTCTTCCTATAACACACAAATAACTAGTGACCTGTGTGCCTGACTTTCTAGATATTCAGGCAAGATGTTTTGTTTTTAATAATTACAGCTATAGATTTACCTGCCTAGAAGTTTGTTTGTGTGTATGTTTTTCCCCCACAAAACCAGAATCTCCCATGTTTTACTTAATGTTAAGATTTCTTAATATCTAATAGATTTTATTATCTTTTTCAGAAATTTAATTATTAAAATATGCTTTAGCATGCTGTGAAAGAATATATTTTTACAAGTGTGTGCCACTTAATTTCTGTTAATTTTCTATAACAGACGGTATAGGTATTTGGTTTATGCATTCACCTTCATGTGGCCTGCTGACTGTTAGCTTTTTTTAAACCTGAGAACACTTTTTTGTTCATCACTGAAACCTTACCTACCTTTTCCACTACATAAAATATTATTTCTAGGGAGAAAAAAAAGTAAGAGAAATTTTCATGTTACTGAAATTGAGCACGATTTGGTGATTAATTACATTGTTCTCATTATGTTCTATACCTGATGTTCAGGGCTCATTACTGCAGTGTGAATTCAATGGAACAGAGATCTTAACCAGGTGTGGGTTATTAAAGCAACATTGCCCAATTTGAAATTGTTAAAGGAGGTGTATCAAAGTTGATATGCTTAACTATGTTCTTCTTCTAGAATGAAAAGTGGAGCTTGCTCAGGAAAATCACTCACATCCATCATGTGACAAGGAGATTCAAAACTCTTCTTTCCTTGGATAGAACAGGAAGGACCATCATATCTGTAGTATAGCCCTGCTGCATCAAAACTAATATGAGAATATAGATTATTAAAAGTTATATCTTTTGTATTTATAAAATAATTTATCTCTCACCTCTTACAAAGTGGATGTTTTCCTTCACTTAGAACAAAATAAATAGCATAGACTGAAAGAGCACATGAAATATTAATAACAATAAATTTAATCTATATTATCAAAAATATTCTTAAAATTTTTTCAAGCTAACTAGCCTAAAGATGAACTAATTTCTTCAGAGACACGGAAGTGTTCTCAAAAACCAATTGAAAGTGAAGTTTCATTAAATTCTTCATATTTTTTGCAGATCCACTATAGCAATATCAATGTAGGCTTAAGTGATAGATTTGGGGATTACAATGATGTAAAGGCATGTCAGCTACACATTAGAGAGGTCCCCATAATCATCTGGTGGTCATTTCTGCCTCTACTGTTAGATCAACAATAAGTTTGCTGTAAGTCAGAAAACTAAAATAGATGGATATAATTTGAAAGTTTGGGGAAAGGGATAGACATTGCATAGACTCTGATAGTTTATTAAAAAATTCACAATCCAATCCTACACAAATTATTTTTGAGTTGAGTACAATGGTTTCCATTTTACACATGAACAAACTCAAGTTCAAAAAGAATACATTTCTTGCACCAGATTTCATATTAGTTAATGATAGAATGTGGATCTCCACCTTTTTTCCTGAATTTCTCCATTGCTTCTACATGATTGCTCATAATTTTGTAAAATATATACTGTTTTGAAAAATATATATAATTGTTTGAGTATATAATTAACATATGTGCCATCTTACCATCTCTAACTAGTGTATTGAAAGGTAGTGAAAGACCAAATGATGATTTGTTGTGATTTCTCAGCAACTGGAAAATGGCAAAGGAAACCAGTCAATGGCTCTGTTACTAGGAAAGACTCAAAGGAGAAAAACAATAAGGCTTAATCATAATAAAACTTGGAAAGGCTTTAGTTTATATTGCTTTTTGTACAAATTAACTTGTTTTTACTATTGATCATACAAATCTATATAAATTGATAATGGAAATCTTATATTAGTTAAAAATTGAATACATTCTGTTGAAAAGGAACTAAGATTTCAATTGGTCTTAATTATATTTGATTAGATAAGTTCATATCACAATAGTTTGGCTCAACAATCAAACAGAAAAGGAATAAAATGGGAAGATTACCAAGTAATGGTAGAGAAGGGGAGCCATTTAACCTTTTTGTACATAATAAAAATAAAACAAGCTTTTGTTAAGCAACTTCTTTATGCATAGCTAAATAATATTATTTGAAGTTTGTAGTATTTTTAGATCAAAAGCAATTGAATATTAATCCATTTCACATGACTCAATCTCCAGAAGAAGCAAAGGCCATGTATCTCAGGCTCTGGATATCTGATCCTGAGAGCTGTTGTAAACACATATCACAGCTACATCCCTCATAAACTATGGAAGCAGATGTTTTATTTAACTTTTGAACCTTAGTTTCTTTGCCTACAAAATGAGTACATGAGTAGAATCTCCATCAAAACTTCTTGGCAGAAAGACAAAGAGTATATACATCAAACATTTAGCACCATGCCTGGTAGATATCAATGACTCAATACATCCTAACTACTATTAACATAAGTCCATGTATATATATTGGAGAAGGCAATGGCAACCCACTACAGTACTCTTGCCTGGAAAATCCCATGGGCAGAGGAACCTGATAGGTTGCAGTCCATGGGGTCACAAAGAGTCGGACACAACTGAGTGACTTCACTTTCACTTTTTACTTTGATGCATTGGAGAAGGAAATGGCAACCCACTCCAGTGTTCTTGCCTGGAGAGTCCCAGTGACTTAGCAGCAGCAGCAGCATGTATATATTAAGAGTCTATAGGACACTTGAGAGGGGAAAAATATGTATGACCCAGAATCAAATGCTAATTGAGTAATTGTTATTACAAATATAGAGAAAGGAGTTAGGAGCTGAAATATAATGAGTACAGGAAGCGTTGGAAGAATTCAGGAACCTCTTCATTAGCAAGATAGCCCAAAGCCAAACTTGAGCCTTCAAAAACTTGTAGGATCTGCAGTAGGCAAGGGCAGCCTGGGGCAGATGATTCCAGTTAACACAACAGCAGGAATACCATAAATACTGCATTTGACAGCTGGTAAATTTTCTGTCTGAAGAGCTAGGCATAAAATCGTAGCTAAAAGGAAGTACATATTGAGCATAAACTTCAGTCTAACACTCTTCTAAGTGCTTTATCACTTATCATATCAAATATTTGTAACCACCTTATGAGGTAGGTAGTATTGTTATCCCCATTCTGCAGATGCAAAAAACAAAGAGCAGACAGATTGTGGAAACTGCCTCAGACTGAATACTCAACTGTTGCTGCTGCTGCTGCTGCTAAGTCGTTTCAATCGTGTCTGACTCTGTGCGACCCCGTAGACGGCAGCCCACCAGGCTCCCCGTCCCTGGGATTCTCCAGGCAAGAACGCTGGAGTGGGTTGCCATCTCCTTCTCCAATGCAGGAAAAGTGAAAAGTGAAAGTGAAGTCGCTCAGTTGTGTCTGACTCTTCGCGACCCCATGGACTGCAGCCTACCAGGCTCCTCCATCCATGGGAGTTTCCAGGCAAGAATACTGGAATGGGTTGCCATTGCCTTCTCCGGAATACTCAACTAGTGAGTGACAGAGCTGGGAAAAATCTCCAAGTTCGCATTCTTAATCAATAAACCACATGCTCTTTTGTGTTTCTGTAATCTGCTACTTCCTATGGTGGGTAGGGAATATGGCATTATTTGGTTAAAAACATATAGTCTGTTGTCTGGGAGAGTAATAGCTTTTAGCAACAGGAAAAATGGATATCAACTACCCAGAATTCCAATTTATCACCTCAATCTTATTCTTTAGAATGAAAAATATGGCATTTGCTCAGATATAACTTGACTAAACTAACAAAGGATAAAAATATTGAGTTTATAAAAATTCAGTTACAGTGTCATGGCATTGCATTAGTCTGTGGATGCCAAATTATGTTTTGTTTCTATAGAATAATAACTACATGGAAACTCAGGTGTCAGAATTTAGCTTCATCTGAAAATGGGTTTTATATTGTGGCTAAATCTATTTGCTTCACCATTCGCACTTCATTCCAACTAGGAATTATTTCTAGTTCATTTATTTCACTTGAAAAACTTACACTAAAACGATAGGTTAAATATAAAGAGTGGTTCAAATATAGGAGAACTGCAAAGTTCTGTTGAGTTCTCAAGTAACTCCCTATTTTCCAGATGCAATTTATTCAATTTGCCCTTATTATCCTCATTTTATTCCTCCAACAAGAGGTCTTTAGGCCATTTTATAGTCCTATGGATATTAGCACTTCTAATAGGGTTGGATAAAAAAGTGAGAGAAGGTGAAATTTAAATCAGCTCATTTTGCTTCTACTTTATTAGTTTTAAACTGAATCTTTTGAAAATTAGTAGCTCTAATGGAAGTCTGATTTATTTTTGAGGTAACATATCCAATTTTTGCCCTTTCTTTATTCAGCTATGTCAAAAGAGTTTATTTGGTCCCATGGTACCTTCTAGCTGCCTATGCTCAGGCATGTTCTAGGAAGTGTTATATGAGTTTATAATAAAGAAATCTGTGCTTTTGAGTGTTTTGTTCAGTTATATACAAGGCTGCCACTCACAAATGGCTTACGTAACTTCAGATCAGGAACTATTTCTATACAGAGGCATGTGACAACTCTTTTGTCTTGTGATTGTATTCATTTACATTTTTCTGCCTCTCCATTTCTCAACCTTCTCCAATATCCCATATCTTCCTTCTCACATTATCACGTCTTTGGGCATTCAGCTCTCTCCATTTGTACTGCCCTGTCACACCCTCATTCTCACACTGACATACACTCATATTTCTGTCAACTGTCTGCTCAAACAATGCCTTTTCTAAATAGCCAGGATATTGTCTGCTCTCCCTCTGTGCTCCCATAGGATTTTATCCATACTATTCATTATTTATCATGTTTGTCCTTCTCCTGCATTAGCTTATGAGTTCCTTGAAAACATAAAATGCACCATATGATATTTCAGTGTCTGGCAGAGTGAAAACCCACCTCAGGTTTTTTGAATAAAAGTTAACATAGTTAACGTGTTTGAGTGTTTCCTATGTCAGTGTCAGTCAGTCAGACAACTTATACACATTACTCATGTACTGCTCAGTTCGTCTCTATGCATTAGGCACTATTAGTATCCCTATTTTCAGATGAGAAAACTGAGACTCAGGAAGTTTAAATTGCCCAAGATCACTCAGTGAACAACTTACAAAGGCAGGAAGTTCAGCCATAGTAGTGACTTCAGAGCTTTCATTCACTGTGTATGACCATTCTGAATGGATGAAAAATGAATGAATCACTAAATGATGTAATTGTATGTTTAGACCCTGCTTATGCACACATGAAAATTTGGTAGCCGTACTTATTTACCAAGAATATATCATATGCTATATATAGGAGACAGGTCTCCTGTATCACAGGTGGATTCTCTACCAGCTGAGCCCCCAGGGAAGCCCATAGAAGACACAGCCATTACCTTAAAAAAAAAAAAAAAAAAAAAAAAACTCAAAGAACAAATAGACATTATCTTAATAATGAGTAAAAAGCTGTCATAGATATTCTTATACCAACATTAATTAGGGACACAACATTAATTAGGAACACAACATTAATTAATTAATTAATTAGGAACACAACAGTGAGGGGTTAATCGTACATGATTTGGAATGGTAAGCACTTTACTGGCTTCCCTGGTGGCTCAGACGATAAAGAATCCACCTGTGATGTAGGAGACCTGGGTTCAATCCTTGGGTTGGGAAGATCCCATCAAGGAAGGCATGGCAACCCACTCCAGTATTCTTGCCTGGAGAATCCCCATGGACAGAGGAGTCTGGCGGGCTGCAGTCCATGGGGTCACAAAGAGTCAGACACGACTGAGTGACTAAGCACAGGAAACACGTTATGGTTGACACTAAAGTCTTTGAAAAATGAGAAGTTTTTACCAAGTGAGAAACAAAAGAAGGGAAGATCGGAAAGAGGGTCTGCAAGAATGAAACATCAATGTTCACATCAAAGTTAAAAATAAAAATAAAAATAAACATGACTGTTAAAATTATTTACTGTAATTTTGTTATCTGTAAAGATACACCCACCACTCACATTTATCCTATTTGATAATATACATACATGTATATAATATGTATATACATCAATTTGTTAATGTAGTGCATCACATTGAAGAATCTTTACATCTGTGGGATAACCACCCCCCCACTTCATCATAGTGTATAATCCTTTTTTTTTTTTTAGTTTTAAAATTTTATTTATTTTTTGATTGAAGGATAATTGTTTTACAGAATTTTGTTCTTTTCTGTCAAATCTCAACATGACTCAGCCATAGGTATACATATATTGCCTCCCTTTTGAAACTCACTCCCATCTCCCTCCCAGTCCCATCCCTCTATGTTGATACAGAACCCTTGTTTGAGTTTTCTGAGCCATACAGCAAATTCCCGTTGGCTATCTGTTTTACATGTGGTAATATAAGTTTCCATGTTACCCTTTTCATACATCTCACCCTCTGCTCCCCTCTCCCCATGTCCATATGTCTATTCTTTCTGTCTGTTTATCCATTGCTTCCCTGTAAATAAATTCTTCAGTACCATTTTTCTAGATTCCATATATATATGTTAGAATATATTTATCTTCCTTTCTGATTTACTTCACTCTGTATAATAAGTTCTATCTTCATCCACCTCATAAGAACTGACTCAAATGTGTTCCATTTTATAGCAGAGTAATATCCCATTGTGTATATGTACCAAAACTTCTTTATCCATTCATCTGTCTATGGCCATCTAAGTTGCTTCCATGTTCCAGCTATTGTAAATAGTGCTGCAATGAACAATGGTATACATGCATCCTTTTCAATATTGGTTTCCTCAGGGTATATGCCTAGGAGTGGGATTGCTGGGTCATATGGTGGTTTTAGTCCTAGTTTTTAAAGGAATTTCCATACTACCTTTCATAGTGGCTGTATCAATTTATGTTCCCACCAACAGTGCAAGAGCATTCCTCTTTATCAATACCCTCTCCAGAATTTACTGTTTGTAGACTTTTTGATGACGGCCATTCTGACTGGTGTGAGGTGATATCTCATTGTAGTTTTGATTTTCATTTATCTAATAATTAGTAATGTTGAGCATCTTCTCATGTGTTTGTTAGCTATCTGTATATCTTCTTTGGAGAAATGTCTGTTTAGGTCTTTCTCCCACTTTTTGATTGGGTTGTTTGTTTTTCTGGTATTGAGTTGTATGAGCCACTTGTTTGTTTTGGAAATTAATCCTTTGTCAGTTGTTTCATTTGCTATTATTTTCTCCCATTCTAAGGGTTGTTTTTTTACCTTGCTTATAGCTTCTTTGCTGTGCAAAAGCTTGTAAGTTTAATCAGGTCCCATTTGTTTACTTTTGTTTTTATTTCTGTTACTCTAGGAGGTGGGTCATAGAGGATCTTGCTTTGATTTATGACTAGTGTTCTGCCTACATTTTTTTCTAAGAGTTTTATAGTTTCTGGTCGTACATTTAGGGCTTTAATCCACTCTGAGTTTATCTTTATGTATGGTGTTAGGAAGTATTCTAATTTAATTCTTTTACATGTAGCTGTCAAGTTTTCCCAGCACCATTTATTGAAGAGGCTGTCTTTGCTCCATTGTATGTTCTTGCCGCCTTTATCAAAAATAAAGTACCCATTGGAGCATGGGTTTATTTCTGGGCTTTCTATCTTATTCCATTGGCCTATATTTCTGTTTTTGTGTCAGTACCATACTGTCTTGATGACTGTAGCTTTGTAGTATAATCAGTAGCCAGAAAGGTTGATTCCTCCAGCTCCATTCTTTTTTCTCAAGACTGTTTTGGCTATTCATGGTCTTTTGTATTTCCATATGAATTCTGAATTTTTTTGTTCTAGTTCTGTGAAAAACATCAATGATAATTTGATAGGTATCACATTGAATGTGTAGATTGCATTTGGTAGTATAATCATTTTCACAATATTGATTCTTCCTACCCAGGAACAAGGAATATCTCTCCATCTGTTTATATCATCTTTGATTTCTTTCATTAGTGTGTCTTATAATTTTCTGTTCTTTTGTCTCCTTAGGTAAGTTTATTCCTAGATACTTAATTCTTTTTGTTTCAATGGTGAATGGGGTTGATTCCTTAATTTCTTTTTCTGATTTTTCATTGTTAGGGTATAGAATTGCAAGTGATTTCTGTGTATTGATTTTGTATCCTGCAATTTCGCTAAATTCACTGATTAGCTCTAATAATTTTCTGATACTATCTTTAGGGTTTTCTATGTACAATATCATTTCATCTGCAGACAATGAGAGCTTTGCTTCTTCTTTTCCAATCTGGATTCCTTTATTTCTTTTTCTTCTCTGATTGCTGTAGCTAGGACTTCCAGAACTATGCTGAATAATTACCCCCTGATATCAAAACCAGACAAAAACAACACATAAAAAAAGAAAACTACAGGCCAGTATCACTGATGAACATAGATGCAAAAATCCTTAACAAAATTTTAGCAAACAGAATTCAGCAACAGATAAAAAAGCTCATTCACCATGATCAAGTTAGGTTTATTCCAGGGATGCAAGGATTCTTCAATGCATGCAAATCAATCAGTGTGATACACCATATTAACAAATTGAAAGTCAAAAGCCAGATGATAATCTCAATAGTTGCAGAAAAAGCCTTTGACAAAGTTCAGCACCAGTTTATGATTAAAACTCTTCAAAGAAAAGGGGCATAGAAGAAACCTACCACAACATAATAAAGGCCATATATCATAAGCGTACAGCAAACATTTTCAATGGTGAAAAAGTGAAAGCTTTCCCACTAAGATCAGGAACAAGATAAGGGTGTCCACTTATCAACATAATTATGTATGATTCATTTAATGTGTTGTTGGATTCAGTTTGTTGGATTCGGTTTGCTGGTATTTTGTTAAGGATTTTTGCATCCATGTTCATTGATGATATTGGTCTATAACTTTGGTATCAAGGTAATGGTGGCATCATAGAATGAGTTCAGCAGTACTCCTATATCTTCAATATTTTGGAAGAGTTTGAGAAAGATAGTTGCTAGCACTTCTCTAGATGTTTGACAAAATTCTCCTGTGAAGCCATCTGATCTTGGACTTTTGTTTGTTAGAAGATTTCTAATTACAGCTTTATTTTCATTACTTGTAATTAGTCAAATTCATATTTTATATTTCTTCCTGGTTCAGTCTTGGAAAGTTGTATGTTATTTGTCAATTTTCCTTTGCCTTTAATATTTTTCCTTTGTACTTTACTTTTGTTGGTTTGATTAATATGTGTCTTGGCATATTTCTCCTTTTGTTTGTCCTTTATGGGACTCTCTGTACTTCCTGGACTTGGTTGACTTTCCTTTCCCATTTAGGGAAATTTTTGACTATAATGTCTTCAAATATTGTCTCAGACTCTTTCTTTTTTTTCTTCTGGAGTCCTATAATTTGAATGTTGGTGTGTATAATGTTGTCCCAGAGGTCTGTAAGACTGTCCTTATTTCTTTTCATTCTTTATTCTGCTCCATGGCAGTTATTTACACCGTTTTATCTTCCAGCTCATTTATCTGTTCTTCTGTTTCAGTTATTCCACTATTGATTCCTTCTAGTTTATTTTTTCATTTCAGTTATTGTGTTGCTCACCACTGATTGTAATTTAGTTCTTCTAGGTCCTTGTGAAACATTTTTTTGTATCTTCTTGATCTGTGCTCTATTTTATTTCCAAGATTTCAGATCATATTTACTATCATTACTCTGAATTCTTTTTCAGGTAGATTGCCTATTTTGTCTACATTTATTTAGTCTTATGGGTTTTGAACTCGCTTCTTTGTCTGCAGCATTTTTCTCTGTGGTCTCATTTTGTCTAACTTGCTGTGTTTATGGTCTCTTTTCCACAAGCTTCAGGCTTGACATTCCTCTTCTTTCTGTTGTCTCCACCATGATGGGTGAAGTTGGTCCAGCAGCTTTTGTAGGCTTCCTGGTGATGGAGACTGGTGTCTAAGCTCTGGTGGATGGAGCTGAATTTCTTCCATCTGATGGGAAGGGCTGCATCAACGGGTGTGTTTTGGGTTGTCTGTGAGCTTAGTATGACTTTAGGCAGCCAATTTGCTGATGAGTAGGACTGTGTTCCTGCCTTGCTCGTTGGTTGGTGTGAGGTCTCCAGCATTAGAGCCTGCAAGCAAGTGGGTGAAACTGGGTCTTGGTGTTGAGATGAATACTATGAGGGAGTCTTTCTGCTGTTTTGGTACTTCAGATGCAGGAATAAATATATGTTGAAGTCTCATTCCTTCTCTTACAAACAAATTAACTTGATCCAGGCAGGGGATTTTTTTCCAGTGTTAAGCAATCAGGATAGCATAACAGCAAGACAAGCAGACACGAGGGTTGGACCATTAAGAAAGTTCACATCTGCACACGACTACCGGAAAAAAAAAAAAAAAATAACCTTGACTAGATAGACCTTTGTTGGCAAAGTAATGTCTGCTTTTTAATAGGCTGTCTAGGTCACAGTTTTTATTCCAAGGAGCAAGTAAGTGTCTTTTAATTCCATAGCTACAGTCACCATTTACAGTAATTTTGGAGCACCCCCCCCAAAAAAAAAAAAATCTAACACTGTTTTCATTGTTTCCCCATCTATTTGCTAGAAAGTGATGGGACCAGATGCCATGATCTTTGTTTTTTGAGTATTGAATTTTAAACCAGTTTTTTTCACTCTCCTCTTTCACCTTCATCAAGAGGCTCTTTAGTTCCTCTTCATATTCTGCCATAAAGGTGGTATTATCTGCATACCTGAGGTTATTGATATTTCTCCTGGCAATCTTGATTCCAGCTTGTGATTCCTCCAGCCCAGTGTTTCTCATGATGTACTCTGTATATAAGTTAAATAAGAAGAGTGACAATATACAGCCTTGATGTACTCCTTTCCCAATTTTGAACCAGTCTTATTTTCCATTTCTTGTTCTAAATGTTGCTTCTTGACCTGCATACAGACTCCTCAGGAGGCAGGGCAGGTGGTCTGGCATTTCCAACTCTTGAATTTTCCACAGTTTGCTGTAGTCCACACAGTCAAAGTCTTTAGAGTAGTCAATGAAGCAGAAGTAGATGTTTTTCTGGAATTCTCTTGCTTTTCGTATGATCAGCAGATGTTGGCAATTTGATTTCTTGTTCCCCTGTCTTTTTTGTTTGTTTGTTTGTTTGTTTTTTTGTTGTTGTTGTTGTTTTTTAATTTTTATTTATTTTTTTATTTTTTAAATTTTAAAATCTTTAATTCTTACATGCATTCCCAAACATGAACCCCCCTCCCACCTCCCTCCCCACAACATCCCTCTGGGTCATCCCCGTGCACCAGCTCCAAGCATGCTGTATCCTGCATCAGACATAGACTGGCGATTCAATTCTTACATGATAGTGTACATGTTCAGCTCGAACATCTGGAAATTCTTGGTTCATGTATTGCTGAAGCCTAGCTTGGAGAATTTTGCCCATTACTTTGCTAGCATTTGAAATGAGAGCAATTGTGTGGTAGTTTGAACATTCTTTGGTATTGCCTTTATTTGGGATTGGAATGAGAATTGATCTTTTCTAGTCCTGTGGCCACTGCTGGGTTTTCCAAATATGCTGGCATATTGAGTGCAGCACTTTAATAGCTGCACTCAATGTCAATATCTGCAAATCATGTTTTAGGATTTGAAATAGCTCAGCTGGAATTTCATCAGTCCACTAGCTTTAGTCGTAGTGATGCTTCCTAAGGCCCACTTGACTTCACACTCCAGTATGTCTGGCTCTAGATGAGATAATCACATGGTGGTTATCTAACTCATTAAGATCTTTTTTGTATAGTTCTGTGCATTCTTGCCACCTCTTCTTAATATCTTCCACTTCTGTTATGTGCATACCATTTCTGTCCTTTATTGTACCCATCTTTGCATGGACTACAAGGATATCAAATCAGTCAATCTTAAAGGAAATCAGTCCTATATATTGATTGGAAGGACTAATGCTGAAGTTCCAACATTTTGGCCTCCTGATGTGAAGAACTGATTCAATAGAAAAAAAAAAAAAAAAACACTTGATTCTGAGAAAGATTGAAGACAGGAGGAGAATGGGATGACAGAGGATGAGATGGTTGGATGGCATCACTGACCTGATGGACATGAGTTTGAGCATGCTCCAGGAGTTGGTGATGGGAAGCCTGGCATGCTCAGGTCCATGGAGTCACAAAGAATCAGACACAACTGAGCAACTGAAATGAACTGAACTTGCATGAAATCTTCCATTGGTATCTCTAATTAACTTGAAGAAATCGCTAGTCTTTCGCATTCTATTATTTTCCTCTGTTTCTTTCCATTGTTCACTTAGGAAGGCTTCCATATCGCCTTTGCTATTCTTTGGAACTCTTCATTCAGATGAGTATATCTTTCCTTTTCTCCTTTGCCTTTCACTTCTCTTCTTTTCTTAGCTATTTGTAAGGCTTTGTCAGACAACCATTTTGCGTTTTTGCATCTCTTTTTGGGGGGATGATCACCACGAAATACCTATATACAAAATGTGAAACTCCTTTAAGGAGATCCTTTCAGTGGCAAAGCCTACCAGTGCCCCTAATCAGTGCACTTTTTTAGTCATTTTCCTTTCTGTACCAATTTGGATTGTTTTTATCTCTCCTTCAAGCACACTAATCTCTTCTTCTACAACATCTAAACTGCTATTAATTCCACCCAGTATTATTTTTGTGTTAACCGTTGTATTCTTATTTCTACAAGTTAGATTGGGTCTCTTTTATACCTTCTCTATTTGCTTTTGGATCATATATAATATTGGATCATATATAATAATTGTCTGATGGCTTTTTTTCTTTTTAAATTTATTTTTAATTGGAGGACAATTACTTTACAGAATTGTGTTGCTTTCTGCTATACATCAACATGAATCAGTCATGAGTATACATATGTCCCCTCCCTTGTGAACCTCCCCCCATAACCTCCACCCCATCCCACCCCTCTATATTGTCACAGAACACCTGGTTTATCTCTCTGTGTTATGCAGCAGCTTCCCACTAGTTAGCTGCTTTATATATGGCGATGTATATGTTTCAATGCTACTCTCTCAATTTGTTTCACCCTCTCCTGCCCCACTGTGTCCACAGTTCTGTTCTTCGTGTCTGCATCTCCTTTGCTCTCCTGCAGGGGGTTCATCAGTAAATTGTAATATCGGAATCTATTCTGTCAGTTTCAATTAGTTGATAATTCTTATTAATCACATTTTTCTGTTTCTTCGGATGCTTATTAATTTCTAACTGGATGCCAGACACAGTTATCTTGTAGGTGAAGTTAACTGTCTGGCATTCAGACATAGTTACTCTATAGTGATTCCCTGGTGGCTCAGATGGTAAACAGTCTGACTGCAATGCCGGAGACCTGGGTTCGATCTCTGAGTTGGAAAGATCCCCTGGAGAAGGAAATCACAACCCACTTCAGTATTTTTGCCTGGAGAATCCCATGGACAGAGGAGCCTGGCAGGCTACAGTCCATGGGGTCACAAAGAGTCATACACAACTGAGTTATATAGGACAGATGAGCCCTGTAGTGAATTAGATATCTTTAAACTCCTATATTCTTTGTTCTGGGATATAGATGAGTTACCTCTGAATAGTTTGATCTCTCCTGCTCTTGTTTTTTTTAAAGTTTTCTATGTAGTATCAATGACATTCAGCTTAGGCATGATTATTCCCTAATGCTGAGGCAAAATCTTTGGGGTACCTGAGTAATACCTAGTAAATTACACATTTCTCCACCATTGCTGATGAGAAAAGACACTTTCCAGATTTATGTGAATGCTAGATTCTCTTCTTGCTAATACTTTTTTTGGTCAGTTATTTCCCTCATCTTAGGTAGTTTCCACATATGCATATGATCATCAGTACTCTACTGAACTCTCAAGGGTTCTCTCAAGTGTTCTCCAAAGCAGATCTTTAGAGTCCCCCTGTTGCATAGCTATATTTTCTCCAATAATCTGTTCTGAGAATTCTAGGCACCATGGTCTTTCTGGTTTCTTAGCAAAGGCACTCCTACTCAGGAAGTCCACTAAGCTCTCCCTAGAGCACTCTTTCCTCCTGGGAATACTATAAAGTTCATGCCATTTATATGGATCTCAGGCACACTCTTTGTTGTCTGATATTTCATGTCTTAAAAATCATTGATTCATATATTTTGCTGTTTTTGAGTTTCTTTAGGTAGATGCAGAAGTTAGGTTGCTATTTCCTCCTCCAGAGGATTATCCCAACCCAGGGACTGAACCCACATCTCCTGCAACAGCAGGTGGACTCTTTATCACTAAGCCATGTGGGAAGCCCAGAAAAAAACACAGAAGAAAATTTTTCTGATCCTAAGCAATTCTAGCTAAAGTGTTAGTCACTCATTTGTGTAAAACTCTTTGCGACCCATGATCTGTAGCCTGCCAGGCTCCTCTGTCCATAGGATTCTCCAGGCAAGACTACTGGAGTGGGTAGCCATTCCCTTTTCCAGGGGATCTTCTTGACTCATGGATCCAATAGGGGTCTCCTGCATTGCAGGCAGATTCTTTACCATCTGAGTCACCAAAGAAGGCTTTCTTAACAATATCTTTTATTAAATAGCATTTCCCAGTTTCATTATAGTCCAGGATATTAATTTTCAAAAATAATTTGCATTTTTTGTGTCCTGCTTAAGAAAAATCTTTGCCTCTTCCTACGTTACAAAAGACTATGTATTTTCTCTTTAAATGTATGTTTTATAATTCATATTTATGATAATCATTAATCTAGAATGGATAATTTGGTATAGTCTGAGGTAAGGATCAAGAATATTTTTAATCAGTTATAGATATGGAGTTGATCCAAAACCATTGAAAGAATCACTCTTTTTTTTTTTTTTTACCACACATTAGTATTGTTTTTATTATAAATGAAGTGACTACACATGCATGGAATTTCTGTCTCATCTAATTGTTCTTTTTGTCTATTCTTATAGCAGTACCAATTTGTTATAATCATCAGAGTGTCATAACAGTCATCAATGTCTGTGTTATAAGAAATCCATATTTTACTACTAAGCAGTGTTATTTTTATTCTTTCACTTCTGTTTATCTTTAGAATTGAGACTAAATGATATACTGAAATTATGCTGCTTGCGTTTTCAAATATCAAATTTGTGATTATATAAATATGTAATAATCTAATTATAAAAATTGAGAAATAAAGAATACACATATTTTAAAATATTCATTCATATCACTGTTAAGATTTGCCATATCCATTGACAGATTTTAAATGCAATTTTTATAGTTTCATGAGAAAATGACATAGTAATTTTTAAACATTCTGAAATAAAACTTCACATTTCATAGAAGAAATTAAACTGCACTCATGGTAGAAAATATACTCAACTGAATGGTTTATGGGCTTTTCAAAATTAAAAAATGTGTGGCTCAATTTTTAAGAGTTTTAGTGATACAAAAGTCATCTTTCATGTTCCTTGAAAATGAAAATTATAGTTCTCAAATCTACTTTTTTTTTCTAGAATTAAATGAAAAAAAATATTTGTGGTTAATTCTTCTCCTATAATGCTATAATCAAGCAAATTGTTTATTCATTGAAATGATTACTGGATTGTGCTGTGCTTGGGCACTCAGTCATGCCCAACTCTTTGCGACCCCATGGACTGCAGCCCACCAGACTCCTCTGTCCACGGGGATATTCCAGACAAGAATACTGGAGTGGATCGCCATGCCCTCTTCCAGGGGATCTTCCCAACTCAGGGGTGGAACCCAGGTTTCCTGCATTACAGGTGAATTCTTTACCATCTGAGCCACCAGGGAAGCCCATGAATACCAGAGTGAGTAGCCTATCCCTTTTCCAGGGGATCTTCCTTAGCCAGAAATTGAGCCAGGGTTTCCGGCATTGCAGGTGGATTCTTTATCAGCTGAGCTACCAGATTACTGAATTAGGACGTTGTTATTGTCAGTGAATATAAAAATTCACAGTAGAATTTATCTAAACCATGGGACCATACTGGAAGTTTATAAGCAAATTTCTTAAAACTCAGGAAATATATGAGAAAGAAATTCCAAGGAGAAGATAATGATGTACTCACAATCTAGCTAACATATTAAATTATTTAATTTGAAGTATGCAAAGGAATTGGGGCTTCCCTGGTGGCTCAGCTGGTAAAGAATCTGCCTGCAATGTGGGAAACCTGGGTTCCATCCTTATGTTGGGACGATCTCCTGGAGAAGGGAAAGGCTACCCACTGTATTATTCTGTCCTGGAGACTTCCATGGACTGTATAGTCCATGGGGTCGCAAAGAGTCAAACATGACTGAGCAACTTTCACATGCAAAGGGAAATGTTGTTGTTCAGTCACTCAGTTGTGTCTGGCTCTTTGCAAATTTAATTTTCCTCTTTACAAAGAGAAATATCCAGTTCTAATTTTCTGTTGTATCCTTCCTTCTGTATTATAAATGTATGCATTTCTTTAGCATCTCTTGGTCGGAAAGAGTTGTTTTTAAAGATTTTTAATAAAATTTGGTGTGTGTAGTTTATTTTCTATATTTTAATAAATTAAATTTGCTCTATTATTGTCATATATTTCAGTTATATGTAAAATACTTCAGTCACTATATCTTTATATCACACCTCTATGGGTATTTTTCTATCATCTGCTAGAGTTGGAATTCTTTCACTTTTGTAAATAATCTACTTGGGGCACCTACATGAGTTGTTCCCTTTATCATGGAAAGTAAAATATTTTATGATTGTATCTATATGCATAACTCAATTAATTTTGCAATTCAGATAGCATTTTCCTCTGGATATTTATACTTCCACTTCTTCCTAAGGAAATTATTCATGGTTTATATTCTCATTTATCACTTCATTTTCAGTTGTCTTATTTCTTCTAAGATAGACCTACATTTAAGTCAAATTTTATGCCTTTATCATCTATAGCTTTCATCTTTTCCTTAATCAAATTAATTTATGACCATTTAAAAAAATGAATTGTATTGTCATGGAGCATTTCATGTTACTGAACATGTCCCTAATTATGGCCCTATTACCAAATTTTGAAAAATGTCTCCAACTATTTTTTCATCATACACATGTGTTTTTTTAACTCTTTTTTCTGCATCTCTTGCTTTCCTCTCATACTCATTTCCTTTAAATATCAACATAAGGTAAATTCTTCCTTCTCTCCCATATCAGACACCATGCCTTTTTGCGTTGTATGGAGTATTTTTCATGCAGCACACAGAGTAAACTTTTAGAAATCTAATCACAAGTCTAATCTTGTGATTCTCTTGATTAAAATTCTTCGATCACTTCCTTTTTCACTTGGTTCCAAAAAATAAACAAAATGTCTGAAAAGAGCTTGCATGAATTGTTTTTCTGTTTCTATTGTCATATATAGGAACACTTCTCTTTCTTACCTGCTTTTGTGTATGCTTATTTAATATGAAAACTTCATTTCTATAGGCATATTAGCACAATATTAATATTTTAAAAATATATTTAATATATGGAACAATTAAAATTCAAATGTTTATATAAATGTTAGAATCAATTTGCTGATATCCACAAAATAACTTATTTGGATTTTGATTGGAATTACATTTGATCTACAGATTAAGTTAGAAGTGACATTTTGACAATATTGATCTTCCTATCCATAAACATGAAATTTCTATTTATTTAGTTGTTTTCCACTGGGGTCTTGTAATTTTTAACATATAGTTCTTGGGCATATTTTGTTAGATTTATACCTAAGTATTTCATTTTGGGGAGGTTTTAATATAAGTGGTATTGTGGTTTTAATTTCAAGTTCCAATTGTTCCTTGCTGAGATATAGGGAAGAGAATGACTTTTGTATGTTAATCTTACATCCTGCAATCTTGCTATAATTGTTTATTAGTTCCAGGAGATTTTCTTTGTCAGTTCTTTCAGACTTTTTACATAGATGACCATTTCATCTGTAAATAGAGTTTAATTTCTTCCTTCCCAACTATTATATCTATTATTGCTTTTTCATGTTTTACTGCATTATTAGCACTTCTAATACAATGTTGAAATAGAGTGATTGAAGAGGCTATCTTTGCCTTGTTCTCCATATTAGTGGAAAAATTTTTAGTTTCACACCTTTAAGTATAATGTGTAGGTTTTTGGTAGATGTTCTTTATCAAGTTGAAGTTTCCCTCTACTAATTTGCTGAGCATTTTGAATGGGTGCTGATTGTTCCTTCTGTATTGATTTGTATGACCATGTAATTTTTTTTCACTAGTCTGTCATGTAGTGTACTACATTAATTGATTTCTAAATGTTGAATCGGTGCACATACATGCAATACGCAATACATCCTTCTTGGTTGTGGTGTATTATTATTTTTGCTTATTGATTTGCTAGTGTTTTATTGAGAGCTTTTGCATCCATATTTATTAGAGAAATTGGTCTGTAGTTTTCTTTCAAAGAATTTTTGTGGTTTCAATATCAAGCTAGTGTAAGTCTCATAGAATAAGCTGGAAAATATTTTTTCTGCTTCTATTTTCTGAGATTGTAGAGAATTGACATAACTTCTTCCTTAACTGTTTGGTAGAATTTACCAGTGAATCTGTCTGGGACTGGTGCTCCTTTTTGCAAGGTTATTAATTGTTGACTCAATGTTTTAATACATTTAACCTATTCAAATTATCTATTTTTTTCTAGTATGAATTTTAGCAGATTGTGTCTTTAAATGTATTGGTTTATTTCTTCTAGATTAGCAAATTTGGGGCAAAGATCTGTTCATAGCACTCCTTTATTATAATTTAAAAGACTATAGTATCTGCAGTGATGTCCCTTCTTTCATTTTTGGCATTATTAATCTGTATCTTCTGTCATTTTGAATTAACTAGCCTGGTCAGTGGCTTATCAATGTTATTGATCTTTCTAAAAAATCAGCTATTGATTTCACTTTTCTCTATTGACATCTTGTTTTCAATTTCACTAATTCTGCTCTAATTTTGTACTTTTTTAATGTTTATTTCAGATTTAATTTTCTTTTTAAAAACTATCCAATACTTTAAAAATATATCAATATATTTAGATATATTGTCTTACTGTCCATTTTAAAACTTACCTGATATTGCTAAATTGTGCCACAGGAGTTGAAAAAATCTTTATTCAATGAATGAATGCCATATGCCTTTTCACAAGTAGAAAATGAGCTCATCTTTGTTATCAAAGCTATTTTATAGCTAAGATTTTTATGTATATTGCTTGTGTTGTATGTAAACAGAGTTTATAATCTGGTTGTTTAAGATTTTTGCAAACTGCTAAAAATATCTGACTGTGATCCCAACCTTTACTGCAGAGGAGATCTGCCATTTATCACAAATGTATTATGTAACTAATTTATGTCATCTCCACAACGGCCTCTTGAAACTAGTTACCCAACTTTTACAACCAAGCGAAGGGAGATTTAAAGAGAGTTTAACAAATGTAAACTGTAAAAGTGAAAATGAAAGTGAAGTCGCTCAGTCATGTCAGACTCTTTGCGACCCCATGGACTGTAGCCCACCAGGTTCCTCTGTCCATGGGATTCTGCAGGCAAGAATACTGGAATAGGTTGCCATTTCCTTCTCCAGGGGAATCTTCCCGACCCGGGGATCGAACCCAAGTCTCCTGCATTGCAGGCAGATGCTTTAACCTCTGAGCAACGTTTAGATGTAGAACCCCTGGTTTTAGCCACTAAGCTACCTAATTATTTCAGCAGTCAGTTCAGTTCAGTCGCTCAGTCGTGTCCGACTCTTTGCGACCCCATGAATTGCAGCACGCCAGGCCTCCCTGTCCATCACCAACTCCCGGAGTTCACTCAGACTCATGCCCATCGAGTCGGTGATGCCATCCAGCCATCTCATCCTCTGTCGTCCCCTTCTCCTCCTGCCCCCAATCCCTCCCAGCATCAGAGTCTTTTCCAATGAGTCAACTCTTCACATGAGGTGGCCAAAGTATTGAAGTTTCAGCTTCAACGTCAGTCCTTCCAATGAACACCCAGGACTGATTTCAGCAATAGATTATTCTTAATATATGAATGGTAACTGGGAGCATTTGCAATACACAACAATTCATATGCAGTCTGAAATTTTTAAATAGAAAAAGAATTAAGTTCACCTAAAGACATCTGAGGGTCTTTAGGTAGGTTGCATCCAATATATCAATATAATAACTAATTTAATAACCAGCATGCTGTGCTGTGTGCTTAGTTGCTCAGTTGTATCTTCTTCGCAACTTCATGGACTGTAGCTCTCCAGGGTCCTCTGTCCATGGGGATTCTCCAGGCAAGAATACTGGAGTGGGTTGCCATGCCCTCCTTCAGGGAATCTTCCCAAACCAGGGATTGAATCCAGGTCTTCTGCACTGCAGGTGGAATCTTTACCATTTGAGCCACCAGAAACCCAAGAATACTGGAGTGGGTATCCTATCCCTTCTGCAGGGGCTCTTCCCAACTCAGGAATCAAACCGGCGTCTCCTGCATTGCAGGCAGATTCTTTACCAGTTGAGCTACCAGGGAAGACCAATAACCAACATACTAACTAGGTTTTGGTTCTTCAAAATAAAGACAGATGAAAAAGGAGGGAAATCTTATTTTACCATCTCTTTTCATTAATATATTCAGGTTATAGTTATGCAAATAAAAATAGAAGTAAATATTTTGAGAAAATAGAAGATAATTTAATAATCAGTAAAAGAATTAATTTAGGAAATTGACTCTTTAATGAATGGATGTTCTTTTAAAGATCACTTGATAGTTTCTGGTGCTTACTATTTTGCAACTTGCTTTTTAAAGAGCCCTTTTGTAACTAAGAATTCTCATTACCATGAAATACAAAAAGCATTTCTAAAAAAAAAAAAAAAAAGCTTTTGGAGCACATCTGTGTCAATGATATGCTTTAAAGAAATTTGCAACTATTTGAATCTGAGGGCTTGTTAGTGTGTTGTTTTGAGAAGGTGCTCTTCATGACTCAAAATTAGCCTGTGTATCAGGAGAGATAGGTGTTACCATGGAAAGTACACATTTTTAAATTGAATAGCAAACTAATAGGCACATAAAACCCACATGACTTGTTGGCACATAAATTGCCTCTCCTGGGGCCACAATTAAATATATTCCTGTTCTAAGATATTTTGCTACTTTTTTTTCGGTGTTTTGTTTAGTTAGTAGAGTCACATATCTCCTTTTGTAGCCTGAAGCCTTTCTTTTCTCAGCTACCCAGTATTGCTCACTTCCCTTCCCTGATGGAATTTTCCCCAAGGAAGAACTGTTTTGTGTACAAAGAACTGCTTTGTGTATTAAGATGTTAAAGTTATGCAAATCCATGCTCCTATTTCTAATAAATATCCAGAATATTTGCATCTAAAACATTGTGGTGACTTAGTCACTAATTTGTATCCAACTCTTGCAACCCCATGAACTATAGTCTCCTCTGTCCATGGGATTCTCCAGGCAAGAATACTGGAGTGTGTTGCCATTTCCTTTCTTCAGGAGATCTTCCCAGCCCAGGAAGCGAACACCGGTCTCTGGCATTGCAGGCAGATTCTTTGCTGACTGAGCTATGAGGGAAGCTCAAAACATATAGGGAAGCAATATAAAATATGACTTAACAAATTCTTCCTTTTCATTCTAGAGTTCGCAGTAAAACAGAGACTCCTGTATAAAATAATTAAAAATGAACACATTCAGATTTTTCTAGATAAAAGTAATTAACTAAACTTTCAAACTTAAAACTACCTTGTTCACTCAGAAGTCTGATAGTTATTAGTCTTAGCATCTCTCTCTGCTTTCTTACACCCCACCTCCACCGCATCCAACCCAATTTATCTGTTCCTTTCAATAACAAAGCAGTAACGGCTTTTGGCCTTTTATTATTTTTTTCTTCAGTTGCATATTATGGACTTACATTTCCTTATTCATCATTTGCTTCAAAAAGGAAAGCCCTTTCATGGCATTTCACAGGTGATATAGCAATTTGTAGGATGCTACTCTGCCTCCCTCTCCCATTTTGAAGATTATTTTTCCTGGTTTTACTTTAATCACAATGAAGCCTGCAGAGAGGACAGTCATTTGGACTCCTATCCAGGTTATTTTTGGAAGCACATTGACAAAATTTTAAGTAGACATTGTATTTTACAAAGAATACTCTTCTGAGATCACTCTGGCTTGAACAATAAGAAAATTCAAGACTACGGGAGGCGAGCACAACAGGATATCCATAAGTAACAACGCCTACTTATCAACAAGGGGGAGCTTAACAGACTTATTCCTGACTGTGACAAACAGTGAGCAGAATTTTGAGAGACGCTGTAAGCAGAGAATGAACACAAAAGATAACTCTGGAAAAGATTTGGTGTAGTGCCCTAAGATAGCTTCCCAGTGCAAATCAAGAGCGATTCAGAACAATGGTGACTGATCAGTTTCAGCAGCTGCCTGGACTTTTATTCTATTGCCTTGTAGAGTTCACCCACCTTTGTTTTCTCACTTTGATACCAGAGTTCATTTTTCATGATGTTCATTTTTTATAATGAAAGTGGACCTGTCTGGAAGGAATAGATGAATAGTGCCTTGTGGGTTCAAAGACACCTTCAGTGGCTTGGAGCAAAAGGAAATTATTATACAGATCAAGAGACTACTTGGAAATGTTTTTACAGATTTTAAATAAAATATAAACAGCTGTTGAGAGAAGCATGGCACAGTAACAGTTGTTACCAATCCATTAATAATCTGAACACAAATTCGATCCTGTTCATTTTGTGTAACAAACATTCTTCTATGAGGAAATGAGTCAGATTTGAATATGTTAAAAATGAATTCAACAGCAAATCAGAACAAATATAGAGAAAGGAAACGGTGGATCAAGTCTGAATTTATTATGTAATTTTCTTGAAAACCAAGTAATCAATATTTTCTAGCTATGTTATGAGTGGTACTGATAGTGATGGCCTGCTTTTATTGGCTACCATTCAAGGGACTGTCAGTTAAGTGATGAAACACTCCAAAGAAATTATTCCCCCTGTCTTCTTATATTTCCCATGCTAGCAAAGTGTGGTCTTAGTTTCTAATCAAGAGCATTCAGTCTTTCTGGATAGTTGTTTATTAAAACAGAAAGGGTATTCCTCATTTCTCTTATAATTCACATGTCTAAACTTGCTATTCAACTTAAATTCTCTTACCAAATCTCCCAGTGTCTCTTTGATGTGAAGTCTATAGGGTGAAAATACATAATAGATTGTGAAAATCTTTTTAAACAACTTATTTAATTGTGAGATACAGAGCCCACACGGGATGAGATTATGTTCTGCTTTGTAGTAAAAGACCTAAATGTAACAAAAAGATTTCATCAAAGCAACTTCATTACTCTCGGTTGTATTTGTATTGGTGTCACATGATGTAATAGAAATCAAAACAACCAGAAAGACTACATCAACTTTTTTTTTTTTTTCTAAAGTTGATGAACAGAGACTATCATCCGATTTTAATAGTATAGGAAATGGGATTGCATAGGGAAGTGGGAATGTTTCTCCTTCCAAACAACTGACCTGTCTGTTGGGAATTCTTACAGACTTACACAAGATTAAGACAATTCTTTCTTCTTCAGTGTTCCACAGTGCAGCTATTCTAAGTTAATTAAACAAGGAGGCCATTTGGCTGAGGTGGTTCTAATGCCTTAGCAGACTATGTAAGCAATCTTAAAACCTGTCTTTACACCTCAAGGTTAAAAAAATCAAAACCTAAGGATGACCAGTCATAAACAGTCGAATAAGGCAAACACTTAAGCTATAGCCAAATAATTTTCTTGCTTTGCTTCTGCCTTCCCTCTGTAAGAGTCCTTCCCCTCACTCCTATTGATGGATCTCCTAGCCCCTTTGGTTTGGCACTGGCCAATTGAAACCTCTTTTTGTTCAAACAAACTCAGTATTTTTAATATGTCTTGATTTGTGTTTTAACATCTATCAGCATGAAAACAACATTTGCTATAACTATGGTATGCTGGATGGGTTTCCTAACAAAAAGTGTTTCTCAAATTATACTCCCTTGGAGCACAGTTTGAGAAACATTAAGAAGTATTGCATCTCTTCCAACAAAAAGCCATTTAAGTTGTATATACTCCCTCACAGTGAAATATAATGTGTTCCTAAAGAATCCTAATTGATGTAGGAAATCCATGGGACTCTAGGGAAAACAAGCCATAAGAAATTAATTTATTTATTGAATAAAAGCAGAAAGTTGGCTCAAATGTATTTATTGAAGGAAATGCATTATGATTATAAAAATATTAAAGGGTATAAGTATTAATAAACTCTTCTTCCCTACCTATTGAATAGAGAAAAAAATCTGTAATCTTACTGAAATGTTCATATATTTTCCTACACTGTATTTTAAATTTCTTTCATCTTTACATTTTGATCTTTCTAATGTCTTGATCACTGCATAGGAAAAAATAAGAATAATAAAATGGCTTTTAAACAGAAAATCTCTGGCTTAAAAAGTAAATTAATGACTCCATTTTGTAAGTGAAATGCGTCTGTTGTATGTTCAGAGGTGACCTAGCACATAATGAAGGAAGAAGCATATTTAATAAGCTCATTAGTGGTATTTATTAGCACACTTATGCAAGAAAGGCATGATCATACAAGAATAACATTTTCATCAGGCAAAGTACCCCCTGGAGAGCCTTATTGTCCCCAGGAAGTCCAAACGTGAGCCATGTTAACATCTGAACAATGGTATTTTTAAACAAAGTAATTAACAGGCATATGTGTCCTGATGTTCTAGACATCAAAGGACAAAAATTCCACATCAAAATCAGACAATAAAACATCAAATAGGAAAGGGTAACTTTTGTTGTTCTAGCAAATCTGCCCTGATGCATTTTTAAAGTATAGTTAGAAATGGTTGTGCTGTGACAATATTTGTTTTGTTTTGTTTCTGCCTATGATTTTCATTTCAAATTTTCTGTTTACAATCAGAGACGACTTTTCTCAATTTTTATTTTACATGATCAGCCTTAGATTTGGAATTCAAACTGCATTCTCACCGTCTCTTCTCCTGACTATTGATAAAGATCTGTAATTACAATGAGGCCAAAGATTTTCTTGGTGATGTCAAGTACCAGAACACAATCTCCTCTGACCTTTCCTAAACACATTACTCTGCTATGCCACCTGTCCAGGTTTCTTAAGTCAGTAAAGCAAAAGGCAGAGCTGGAAGGAATAGAAATCATCAGAATGCTTCTCCCCCTAGTGCACAGCACTGCCAAACTTCACAACCTTTATTGTGCTCTGAAAGAGAAAACTCCTTTGCATGGTGGGCTTTGCTCTGATTCCCAAATTAAAATTCCAGCTTGGGGCCAAATTCTAGATCAGAGCCCATCTGTTTAACAAAGGCAATAAAGTTGGCTGAACTGATTTTGATTATTTATGAGTGAAATTTTGTCACACTCCCTTTCCCCCTCATTGTCAGAGACCCCTCCCTCTGTGCATGAGATGTAATGTGGAACAGTGGTGAAGGCCATGACCTCTGGGGCCAGACTGCAGGATCCATTGTTTGGTCTTGCTATTCAGCAGCTATGTGATTTGGGATAGCTAACTACAGCTCTTACATTTCATGCTTCTGTAAAATGTGGATGAGTACTTATATCTACAAGGTGCTTTTAAGGATTGTATGCCTAAAACAGCTAGAAGGGCTTAGAGCAAGGCTTTGTGCACAAGGAGTGCTATATATATGAAAACTGGTGGTGTTGTTATTACTGTTATTATTATTTGATATTATCTATAGCAGACACTGATACTTGACTCACTTAGCATATGTTCCAATCTTCTTTTCCTTTTCTTTACCATATTTAGGCTGGAAAGCTAAAATCAAATTTTCTTGATCGCTATCCCATGAATCTGCAGGCCTGTGATCAGTTTCTTCCAATCAATCCACCTGTATAATGTGGTAGCCAGTCAAAAGAAAATCAGATGATCTAGACAGTATAGTGGAATATTGGCATTCAGGCCAGCCATAGTTTCCTAAGAATGGGTAAAACTTCACGACTGTTTCCCCTGGAGGTGTGCCTGGTGTGGTGAGGCATTTTCCCATTTCAGGCATTTTCCCTGTTGTGTTTCAGAGAACACACAAATCTTGTTCTCTGATTTTCCCAATGTTCCATAAACTTAACTATGCCTTAGTAAATCTATTCCTACTTAAACTAGCTGCAATGCACTAGTAAAGACCCCTTGCTGTCACAAAGTATCATTTAAGATTCCATGGAGCAGAATAGTGCTATCTTGTCAGTGTGACTGCAGTGTAGCAAGGTTGGGCCTCTCACAGAGAAGAGGGACCATTCACGCATGTAGCAAATCTTCCTCGGTACAGTTGTCAAATAGCTGTATCACATTCCTGCAATTCTTTACGCTACTTTCAGCTTCAATTTCTCTAGAATTAGGGACATTAGCTGCAATGATTACAACGTGTCCATGGCTCTCCCCATGTACTTTATGCTGTTTCTATTGCCTTCCTATTACCACATGGTCAGCAAACCAATCCAGTGCCCAATTTTTAGTCTCCAATGCCACTAGAGAGTAAAGAGATTTTAGTGTAAATAACATAGACAAAAGTCAGTAGATTTCTAGTTAATAGATGATCTTAAACTTTTCAGAAATATTCTGGTTCCATTTATAACTACGCTCTTCTTTGAATAGCACTTGAAGGTGGGTGTTAATTTTCTGTCCACTTAATCACTAAGGAGTCAAGATCGTTCTCAAGGAATCATGAATTAAAACTGCCAAGTTAGATAAAAGCAGAGTTCAGAACAAAACAGATCTTCTAGTTTCTTGTCCAGAACTGTTTTTACTACTCTTTACTACAAATCTTAGTCAGACCAGGAGTTATCCTCAGTTCAGACATAATCCGGCTGAGGAAAGAGTGCGGTATGCTCCAGACTCTTTATATTGTAGAGACAATATTTTAATTGAAAGCTTTTTAGTAGACTTGTCATGGTCATTGACTATCATTACTATCATAACTCTCACCTTGATACCATAGCTAGTAGTCTAAGTGACTATTGCCACTCTAATTAACTTAATCTGATTAAATCATGATTATTTAAAAAATTTAAAATGGTTAAGAATGTGCCTTTCATTGCAGATGACATGAGTTTAATCTCTGGTCAGGTAACTAAGAACCCACATGCAGAGGAAATCCTGAGTCCATGCTCTCCAGAACCTTCACACCACAGCTGGAGAATCTATGTACCATAAGGAAAGATCCCACATGCTGCAACTAAGACCCAGTGCAGCCAAATAAATAAATATTTCTCAAATTAAAAATACATTTCATCATACTACATTGAATGAATATTAGTAACAGAAGTTCAATATTTTAATTTGTATTATATTTAGTGCAATTACACTTAATATCAGTTGATCCCTCAGGGTGTTTTATTTGTGCTTTGTGATGCCAAATTAGAAAAATTATCTGTTAGTACCACAAATGCATCCAGAAATTTAACAAGTGATTTGCTTGGAAGAGTCTCCGAGCAAGTCTCTTTGGCATTCTCTGCCTGCAGTGCCCTTCCTCATTCCCAAGCCTTCCTTTTCTACATTCTATCATTTCTCTCACTCTTGAAGTGGAAGACATCCTCTGCTCCATCTAATTGTTCCTCGTTACCTCAGTCCTATTCTCTTAACAGCACATATATAATGTATTGAGTACTGCTGTATGCTGCCATTTGCTGTCTGCTTAATTTTGTTTCCCCATCCGTGCACTAGCCAGATCCAGGAGACATTTATCAAGGTTGATACTTTTATTCTTGAGTCCCTCAAAATATCTGGGGCTCTTTATAGAGACCATAAATAAATGATAAATAAAGAGAATTCATGAGCCAAACCACCTGCAGGGAGTATCCAGTCAGCATAACTATCATCAAGTCTGATAAAAGGAATATGAGTGTGAGTTGCTTGTGCTGTGACCTAGAAGAAAACTGCCTACTCACATGGCCACCAAAATGCTTTGTGGTCTTAATGAAAGCAAAACAAGGCACATCCAGAGATCAAGGTAAGCCCAATGCCTGCCAGTTATGTCTTTAGAATAAAATACTGGTCAGCTTCCTTCCCTATAGAAAATAGCCCAGAAACTTAAACCATTTATCTTAGGGATTGAGTTAATTTTGTTTCCCCTCTTATTTCAAGTGAGGAGGAGGTGTGTGGAGATTGGAGGCAGTCGTACTCAGCAGGTATTCAATGATTTGCTTTTATTAAAATAAATGTCATAATATTACAGGTTTATATCTTACAAAATGATTTCACTTACATTGTATAAACAGACCCTTTTTCATGAATAAGAAAAATCAAGACTAGAGAGAGTTAAATAGCTTGCCCAAGTTCATGCAAGACCAAATGTGTTAGATATCCCATTAAACTCAGAATATCTGATGCCTGCTCCAGGGTTCTTTGCCCAACATTATTCTGCTCAGGACTAGAATAGTGTTGGGATCTATGTGCCCAGGCTCACTACAAAAGTGAGAGTTAGTTCTCACTGAGCAAGAACTGAATTATCTAGGGTTTACATATTAGATTCCACATAGTATTCTATGCTTCTTTTCCATGTAATGATGTGCTATTTTCCATCCACCAGTTATATGTACATGTTTGCAAATGATAGCAAATGCATCCTCAAGACTTTCTCCACTTTACAGTGCTTATCCTAAATTCAAAGACATAGAAATACATACAAACACACACTAAAATCTACTTTGCAGAATAATGTTTGTTGTTGTTACTGTTTGGTCACTAAGTCACACCCAACTCTTATGTGACCACATGGACTGTTGCCTGCCAGGCTCCTCTGTCCTGGCAAGAATACTGGAGTAGGTTGCCATTTCCTTCTGCAGGGGATCTTCCCAGCTCAGGGATGGAACCCATGTTTCCTGCTTGGCAGGCAGATTCCTTATCACTGAGCCACAGGGAAAGCCCACCAATGTTAATCTCAAATAACTAACAGCCAAATTAAAAATTCAAAATTCCATCTGGAGCAAATGGAAAATAAAATTATCTATGATAACATCAGCAATAACCAATAAAATATGTGCCATTCAAGGAGTGATATGAGGGTGGTTTCCTCTGATTGGCAGGATCTGAAGGTTGGTCTGCCAATCCACTTTCAACTTTTTATGGACTCATGCTAATTTTTTGACATAAGATAGCAGTCACTGCTTTACTCCCATTCTCTCTATCACTCTATCTGGTGAAAAGTTACACGGGCAAGACTTGCCAAGGAACTGAGAGTGACTTTCACAAGTCATGACTCAGAATGACTGAAAGTATAAATATGCTTCCCTAGAGGTTCAGTCTTATTGAAACAGAAAGAGGAATAAAGGATAGTCCGATGGGATGGGAAGAGGAAGTGGGGCAAGATGGGTGAAGGAGAACGCTCTAGTTTCCCCAAGTGTCTTCTACAGTGAATCACTAACAGTGGATATTGGTTACAGTTCATGAAAAAGCATAAAGGGTGTGAGGAAAGCTATGAGGGAAGAGGAGTGAAGTGAGCTGTTGCTACTCACATCATTTCTACAAGTATTCAGAACAATTTCATCACTCAAAATGTAGTCATTTCATTATTTTGATTTGCTACCTGTTGACAGTTATACATCTGTCAGTCCTGAAATCTGAAACAGTAGAAGAATGGAAGGAAAGTAAAGCAAAGAAGGGAGGGAAGAGGAAGAGAGGAAGGATGGAAAAAAAAAAGTTTGCCTTGTCTATTAGGTGTCCAAAATCACTGCAGATGGTGAGTGCAGTCATGAAATTAAAAGACACTTGTTCATTGGAAGAAAAGCTATGACCAACCTAGACAGCATATTAAAAAGCAGAAACATTCTTTGACTACAAAGGTCTGTATAGTCAAAGCTATGGTTTTTCCAGTAGACATACATGAATGTGAGAGTTGGATCATAACACCGAATGCCGAAGAACTGATGCTTTCGAATTGTAGTGCTGGAGAAGACTCTTGAGAGTCCCTTGGACTGCAAGGAGATTCAACCAGTCAATCCTAAAGGAAATCAGTCCTGAATATTCATTGGAGGGACTGATGCTGAAGCTGAAACTCTAATACTTTGGCCACCTGATTCAAAGAACTGAATCATTGGAAAAGATCCTGATGCTAGGAAAGATTGAAGGCAAGAGGCAAAGGAAACAATAGAGGATGAGATGGTTGAATGGCATCAACATCTGATGAAGATGAGTTTGAGCTAGCTTCTGGAGTTGGTGAAGGACAGGGAAGCCTGTTGTGCTGCAGTCCATGGGGTCGCAAAGACTTGGACATGACTAAGCGACTGAACTACAACAAAAAATAGGTAGAAAGTATGATGCTCTTTTTGCCATTTGTAATATAAATTTTAGCAAACCAGGAAAAGTTCTTACATGAAAGTCATCTTTGGCTCTCAAACAGGAATTCCACTGGTAAAATTATTTGGGGAGAAGGCAAATTATTTATTAAAGGATAGAACTAGGGAAGTGACTGGAAATTTCATGATATGTAGTGAGAAATAAAGATTAATTTAAAAATTGAGTTTGCAAAACATAGGTGTATGTATTAATTTCAGGGCTCAGAAGAGAACATGATATATTGCACCTTGGAATACTCCTTCCTAATTGGGTAAAACATAAATTTTGGGAACTAAAGTCCTATGAAATAAATGCTTTAGTCTGAGCTGAACCAAGGTGCTCTGTTGATCCATTTAGCCCAAGCAGAAAGAAAACATAGATGGAAACAAGATTTTAAATGAATACTACAGCTAATCACTTTATAGTTTCTTCACCTAAACCAAGGTTCCTTTAACCACTGTCACACTCACTTCTGCATCAGGCACCATCCATATAGTGAAGAAGGAAGCCCTAATGCACACATCATTTCACACTGTTACTTATAGAAACTTTCTACACATTTGCTCAAAAACATTTGCACTTGGTTCCAAAAGACTTAAACACACAATTTGCTTGTTTACTTTAGACTTTATTTTTATTGTCCATATCTGATGCTTGTGCACATTTTTCCTTTCAATCTTGCCAACTGTGGCAATAAAGAGCATTCTGTTTTTACTATATCTTGATATTTTTAGCTTAATAGAACACTGATGTCCACCCTTTGAGGACAAGCCACTGCTAAGCCATCAATTTGACTTCATGATCTTTGACCTCTTCCCTCTCTGGTCCTCGCATTAAATGTCTGATGAGAAGCAGTGAGTTGGGTGTCAAACCCTAAAAATTGATTTAAATTTTTTAATCCTTTGAGTGTAGAGTTTAATTCATGTATATTCCATTGCAAGTGAATATGAGTTTTGGCCCTTGATTCTGATGGAAACTGCATTTGACAAGGGGACTAATGATCTGTATTTTCAAATCCTATTGAAATCACTTTTTTTTTTCTGAATATTCAGCAACATTTGGCATGATGACTTTCTATCCTTGAAACCATCAGTCCTCCCTGCTTCTAATATACTTTCCTCTATGGAAATAGTATGAAGATTAAAAAAGAAAAAAGTTTCACAGATGTTCTGCAACTTGAGATTGAAGGTAAGATTTATATTTAAGCAATCCATGTCTTTTCTTATGAATTGGGAGGCAAAACCAAGACAAAGGGAGAACCTCTGCTCTTTTGCTGATTCTACCAGGTGGGCATGATATTCATGGAGTTTGCTTTTTCGGGGGAATCACTGCTACTGTTTGTAGTAGCCAATCATTGCGTTCATGGGTTCAAGAGTGATTTATCAATTTAGCCTTTGAAGTTTATGACAGGGAGGTCTTTGGATCTGGCTGCAGTACTAAGCACATCAGTACCAATAGAATTCTGTAGTCACTGTTGCCTAATCTTACGAAAGCAACAATTCCCACTGTGGCCAGGTTATATGCTGTACTTGAAATTCATTTCTGAAATTACAAACTTAAAATCCTCTCTTGGTGCTTCAAAAAATTCTTAATGCTCTGTATAAAGGCCTTTCTATCCTTGAAGCCATCAGTTCTTCCAAATTTTCTCTCACTTTCTATCTTTCTCTCTCTTTGCCTCTCTAGATAGGAAGGTAGATGACAGATAGAGGGCAAATTATCTACATAAATTATTTGGAATTTTTTGCATGGAGATAGGACTCTTATCCTTCACTCAAATAGTCATTCAACCTGTTGTTAATGTCAGGATGGAATAGGAGTTATTTATATTATGCTTTGATTTAATACAATCAAAGTATAAATTACTTTGTAATCCAGACATACTTTTTTTCTTGCTCAAATTGTCTCCATTTTGGCCACTGGGAATCCTTTAGTTGTTTCCCTTATTATCCCTTTGACATAGTCCCAGTATTAAGGATTTTCTTTTATTACTTCCCTACTTTCTGTCACTACAAAAATGCTCCAGGCTTGGATTATCTTGTATATTTCTTCACCAATTTCTAAGGTCAACCATTTCTCCAAGTATCCCTAATTACTGTGATTATAAAGTAGTATTAGATATCAAGATCTGGGCAGAGGTGTGCTCATCTTTACTCGGTTATTGTTGCTTCTAGGCATTCTCTGTTGACAGACAAGGAGTAGTATGCATACTAACTGATCCATATGTTCATATCTATAAATATTTATGTTGCTCTCTGTATTATCTATGTTAAGATGATTCTGATGTCTCCAACTCCAGTCCATTACTATGTAAATCATTTTAGTCCCCTATCCCTCAGTTCAGTTCAGGTCAGTTGCTCAGTCGTGTCCGACTATTTGTGACCCCATGAATCACAGCATGCCAGGCCTCCCTGTCCATCACCAACTTCCAGAATATACCCAAAAACATGTGCATCGAGTCAGTGATTTCATCCAGCCATTTCATCCTCTGTTGTCCCCTTCTCCTGCCTCCAATCCCTCCCAGCATCAGTGTCTTTTCCAATGAGTCCACTTGTTGCATGAGGTGGCCAAAGTATTGGAGTTTCATCTTCAACATCAGTCCTTCCAATGAACACCCAGGACTGATCTCCTCTTCTTGCAATCCAAGGGACTCTCAAGAGTCTTCTCCAACAACACAGTTCAAAAGCATCAATTCTTCAGCGCTCAGGTTTCTTCACAGTCCAACTCTCACATCCATACATGACCACTGGAAAAACCATAGCCTTGACTAGATGGACCTTTGTTGGCAAAGTAATGTCTCTGCTTTTTAATATACTGTCTAGGTTGGCCATAACTTTCCATTCAAGTTGTAAGCGTCTTTTAATTTCATGGCTGCAATCACCATCTGCAGTGATTTTGGAGCCCCAAAAAATAAAGTCTCTCACTTTTTCCCCATCTATTTCCCATGAAGTGATGGGACCAGATGCCATGATCTTCGTTTTCTGAATGTTGAGCTTTAAGCCAATTTTTTCACTCTCCTCTTTCGTTTTCAAGAGGCTCTTTGGTTCCTCTTCACTTTCTGCCATAAGGGTGGTGTCATCTGCATATCTGAGGTGATTGATATTTCTCCTGGCAATCTTGATTCCAGCTTGTGCTTCTTCCAGCCCAGCGTTTCTCACGATGTACTCTGAATATAAGTTTAATAAGCAGGGTGACAATATACAGCCTTGATGTACTCCCTTTCCTATTTGGAACAAGTCTATTGTTCCATGTCCAGTTCTAACTGTTGCTTCCTGACCTGCATATAGGTTTCTCAAGAGGGAGGTTAGGTGGTCTGGTATTCCCATCTCTTTCAGAATTTTCCACAGTTTATTGTGATCCACACAGTCAAAGGCTTTGGCATAGTCAATAAAGCAGAAATAGATGTTTTTCTGGAACTCTCTTGCTTTTTCCATGATCCAGCGGATGTTGCCAATTTGATTTCTGGTTCCTCTGCCTTTTCTAAAACCAGCTTGAACATCAGGAAGTTCACGGTTCCTATATTGCTGAAGCCTGGCTTGGAGAATTTTGAGCATTACTTTACTAGCTTGTGAGATGAGTATAATTGTGCAGTAGTTTGAGCATCTTTGGCATTGTCTTTCTTTGGGATTGGAATGAAAACTGACTTTTTCCAGTCCTGTGGCCACTGCTGAGTTTTCCAAACTTGCTGGCATATTGAGTGCAGCACTTTCACAGCATCATCTTTCAGAATTTGAAATAGCTCAACTGGAATTCCATCACCTCCACTAACTCTGTTCATAGTGATTCTTTCTAAGGCACACTTAACTTCACATTCCAGGATGTCTGGCTCTAGGTGAGTGATCACACCATCGTGATTATCTTAGTCATGAAGATCTTTCTTGTACAGTTCTTTTATGTATTCTTGCCACCTCGTCTTAATATCTTCTGCTTTTGTCAGGTCCATTCTTTTTCTGTCTTTTATTGAACACATCTTTGCATGAAATGTTCCCTTGGTATCTCTAATTTTCTTGAAGAGATCTCTAGTCTTTCCCATTCTGTTCTTTTCCTCTATTTCTTTGCACTGAATGCTGAGGAAGGCTTCCTTATCTCTCCTTGCTATTCTTTGGAACTCTGCATTCAGATGCTTTTATCTTTCCTTTCCTCCTTTGCTTTTGGTTTCTCTTCTTTTCACAGCTATTTGTAAGGCCTCCTCAGACAGCTGTTTTGCTTTTTTGCATTTCTTTTCCATGGGGATGGTCTTGTCTCTGTCTTCTATACAATGTCATGAACCTCCATCCATAGTTCATCAGGCACTCTGTCTATCAGATCTAGGCCCTTATATCTATTTCTCACTTCCACTGTATTATATAAGGAATTTGATTTAGGACATATATTAATGGTCTAGTAGTTTTCCCCACTTTCTTCAATTTAAGTCTGAATTTTGCAATAAGGATTTCATAATCTGATCCACAGTCAGCTCCTGGTCTTGTTTTTGCTGACTGTATAGAGCTTCTCCATCTTTGGCTGCAAAGAATATCATCAATCTGATTTCAGTGTCAATCATCTGGTGATGTCCATGTGTAGAGTCTTCTCTTGTGTTGTTGGAAAAGTGTGTTTGCTATGACTAGTGCGTTCTCTCGGCAAAACTCTGTTAGCCTTTGCCCTGCTTCATTTGGTACTCCAAGGCCAAATTTGCCTGTTATTCCATGTGTTTCTTGACTTCCTACTTTTGTATTCCATTCCCTATAATGAAAAAGACATCTTTTTTGGGTGTTAGTTCTAAAAGGTCTTGTAGGTCTTCATAGAACCATTCAACTTCAGCTTCTTCAGCATTACTGGTTGGGGCATAGGCTTAGATTACCGTGATATTAAATGGTTTGCCTTGGAAACGAACAGAGATCTTTCTGTCATTTTTGAGATTGCATCCAAGTACTGCATTTCGGCGGAGAAGGCAATGGCACCCCACTCCAGTACTCTTGCCTGGAAAATCCCTTGTACAGAGGAGCTTGTTAGGCTGCAGTCCATGGGGTCGCTAAAAGTCGGACACGACTGAGCAACTTCACATTCACTTTTCACTTTCCTGCACTGGAGAAGGAAATGGCAACCCACTCCAGTGTTCTTGCCTGGAGAATCCTAGGGATGGTGGAGTGTGGTGGGCTGGCATCTATGGGTTCGCACAGAGTCGGACACGACTAAAGCAACTTAGCAGCACCAGCGGCACTGCATTTTGGACTCTTTTGTTGACCATGATGGCTACTCCATTTCTTCTAAGGGATTCCTGCCCACAGTAGTAGCTATAATGGTCATCTGAGTTAAATTCATCCATTCCAGTCCGTTTTAGTTCCCTGATTCCTAGAGTGTCGACGTTCACTCTTGCCATCTCCTGTTTGACCGCTTCCAATTTGCCTTGATTCATGGACCTAACATTTCAAGTTCCTATGCAATATTGCTCTTTATAGCTTCAGACCTTACTTCTACCACCTGTTACATCCACAACTGGGTATTGTTTTTGCTTTGGCTCCATCCCTTCATTCTTACTGGAGTTATTTCTCCACTGATCTCCAGTAGCATATTGGGCACTTACCGACCTGGGGAGTTCCTCTTTCATTATCCTATCATTTTGCCTTTTCATACTGTTCATGGGATTCTCAAGGCAAGAATACTGAGGTGGTTTGCCATTCCCTTCTCCAGTGGGCCACATTCTGTCAGACCTCTCCAACATGACCCACTCATCCTGGGTGGCCCCACAGGGCATGGCTTAGTTTCATTGAGTTAGAGAAGGTTGTGTTCCACGTGATCAAATTGGCTAGTTTTCTGTAACTATGGTTTCAGGGTGTCTGCCCTCTGATGTCCTCTCTCAACACTTACTGTCTTACTTGGGTTTCTCTTACCTTGGATGTGAGCTATCTCTTCACGGCTGCTCCAGCAAAGCACAGCCACTGCTCCTTACTTTGGATGAGTTACCCCTCCTGACCTTGAACTTGGAGTAGCTCCTCTTGGCCCTCCTGCCCCCGCACAGCCACCGCTCCTTGGACTTGGGGTTGCTCCTCTCATTTGCCGCCCCTGTCCTCAGACATCAGGTAGCTTCTCTCTGTCGCCGCCCTGACCTCAGCCCCTTTCCCTGCTGCTATCTAATTTCCTAACATCTGCTATCAAATTAATGAGCTATTCAATTCCATTTTCATGTATCATGGCATCAGAATTCTTAAACTTGTAACTCTATGGGGAGTAACTTTATTAACTAGAGTGTAGCTTTCATTTACAAATTTTTGTTTGTCTTTCATCTCACAGATACCACGTTTCCAGAACCATTTATATCAATATCTTTTTCTCCTACCTTTTTCAGTGAGACTGCTTCTTACATTTATAATATGATTATATTTTGTTACATTCCGTTTGCCATCCACAAATGCCATGACCTCCTAAATGATTTTTTTTAATTTGTTGCATAAAGATTTACCCTCTGTGCTCTAAATTTCTATGAATTTTGACAAATGCATGGCAACATGTGTCTATGATTACAGTGTCACATGGAATAGTTTGCTGTCCTCAAATATCTTCTGTACTTTACCTATTTAAAATTCCCCATAACAAACCCCTGGCAACCATTGATGTATTTATTGTCCCTACGGTTTTGCTTTCCCAAAATGTCTCATAATTGAGTTGCAATCATGCAGTATGAAACCTTTTCAGACTAGCTTCTTCCACTTAGCAACATACAACTATGCTTTTCTGTGGTTTGCCGACAGCTCATTTCTTTATTATCATTGAATAATATTTCATTATATGGATATACCACCATTTGTTCCTCCATTCACCTATTAAAGGGCATCTTGTTTACTTTCAATTGCAATTATGAAAGGCTGCTATACATGTGCATGTTTTGTGTAGACATAAGGCAATTCCCAAGATAACCATCAAAAGTGGAAGGAAAAATCTCTTTTGCTTATCAAACAAGCTCTGTAGCATTTACTTTCTAAAAATCCAAGCTTTAGGTAAGAGTGTGTGTATATATCTACTGTTCAACTACATACATATGCATATATATATATATATATGATACAACATCACCACATATAGAGCAATTTTTATTGAAGGATAGTTGACTTACAGTATGATGTATTAAAAAAATCTGTTTTTTAGCAAAGTGATTCAGTTATACATATACATTATTTTCTGTGTTCTTTTCTAGCATGGTTTATCACAGAATATTGAATACAGTTCTCTGTGCTATACAGTAGGACCTTGTTGTTTATCCATTCTATATATAAATGTTTGTATGGAGCAACTTGTAAACAGAAATAGAATCTTGCTTTTCTCCTGTCTTGTCATTGACTATAACCTACACTTTTTTCTCCTTTCATATACCTATATAGTTCTTAAAGAGAAAAAAAAGAAAACAGTACTTATTCAAGCAGAGGACATGGGAAGATTTTTCCTGAAAATGTGATTGTCACATATTGGTCTTAAGCTGAATACAGATACTGTTATAAACAACTTCTCAATGATCTTGGCTAATTGTTATTGACATGTAAAAAGCATGAAGGAAAATACTACTTTCTTGATAATTTTTGATGATTTCTTCCTTTACATAGCTAGTGAAAATACCTTTATCAAGCTGGTTTTATGAACCCTTTCATTGGAACACATATGGTCCCTTGTTAAGACACTGTTCACCCATATGAACATTCGCTGATATATTCCCTGCCAAAAGTCTGTGGGAGTTTTAACTGTCATGTATCTGGCAGTGCACTATAGTACTTCACTCTTAAAACTGAAAGTCATTTAGCATTCTTGGAGATTAAAAGTTAGCAGAAGATAGCAATGCAAGACCAGAAATGCAGTGATGCTTGGTAGAATATTTTGTTCTCATTTATTACATGGTATTCAAAATGAACGCGTGGGTGGAAGAGATGTAGATTGCTCATTAATAGCATTCACATATCCCAAATTAGGCAAATTTAAACGACAAAGCCAAATTTATATACTTTGTGCCTATGTGATTCGCAGATACAATAAAGACAAATGAATCAAATCTTGTTACATAGAAAAGTGAAATAGAAAATAAAAGTATATTTAGAAGATAGGAAAGGGCACATATTGTATATAAAGAGAGGATATATGAGAAATATTGATAAAAATGTCACTTAACAATGCATGTAGAAGATTTCATAACAGAGCTGGATATTCAGTTTAGTTCAGTCGCTCAGTCGTGACCGACTCTTTGTGACCCCATGAATCGCAGCACACCAGGCTTCCCTGTCCATCACCAACTCCCGGAGTTCACTCAGACTCACGTCCATCGAGTCTGTGATGCCATCCAGCCATCTCATCCTCGGTCGTCCCCTTCTCCTCCTGCCTCCAATCCCTCCCAGCATCAGAGTCCCTTCCAATGAGTCAACTCTTCAGATGAGGTGGCCATAGTACTGGAGTTTCAGCTTTAGCATCATTCCTTCCAAAGAAATCCCAGTGCTGATCTCCTTCAGAATGGACTGGTTGGATCTCCTTGCAGTCCAGGGGACTCTCAAGAGTCTTCTCCAACACCACAGTTCAAAAGCATCAATTCTTCGGTGCTCAGCCTTCTTCACAGTCCAACTCTCACATCCATACATGACCACAGGAAAAACCATAGCCTTGACTAGGCGCACCTTAGTCGGCAAAGTAATGTCTCTGCTTTTTAATATGCTATCTAGGTTGGTCATAACTTTTCTTCCAAGGAGTAAGTGTTTTTTACTTGCTGGTAAATTATATCATTGCAAAATCAATTCACATATTGTTCTCTGCCATATGATCTTTCATCTTGTAACATTTTCCTTTCTGAAGTCACACTTGCATGAGTGGGCAATGAAATGGAAAGTTAGGTGAGGTGGATTGTTTAGACAATTATATAAATAATTTGCATTGAAGATCTCTATTTTCCTTCATTTTGAAAATATTTTTAGGTATAGTAAAAAGACTTTCAAATCTTTATACACTCTTCAGTTCTTGTATTTGAAAATAGTTCCTCCAAGAACTGTTGCTGACACCCTCAATGGCATTGGATATTTCTTCTCCAAATGTTCTCTTAGTATCTGTAAATATCCTAACATTTTCACCAACTGCAATCTCCTTTTTACAAGTTAAGTTCCATAATAAACAGTAAGTTCTCCCAGTAGGCATTTTGATAGATATTTGCTGATTCAATAAGCTTGTGGTTTAGCTTTGAAGAGAAATGGAATTATAAAGATTAACTCTGTGAAGACTTGAAAATCTTATATGAGCTATATTAGTCTCTGTTTCTTCATCTTTAGAATGGAAATGATAGCAATTAGTTCTCCCAAGAGAGTTGTAAAGGATGAAGTTGTACATAATCTAAAAGGAGAATGTCTGGCACATAGTAAGTGCTCAATATATTTCTCTAATGTTATTTTTGTGATAGCTGTATAAACACCTAATTAAAATTGTAGGAATAAATGCATCCATTGACAAAAATATTGAGAAAACCCATTTTAAAAACTCCACAGACTATTCTGGATTTTTTTGTTGTTGTTGTTCTTTTTTTTTTTTTTTTTTTGTCTTCCTCTATGTATTCTCCTATTTACCTGAGTCCACTGTTTCCAGGGATTTCCTGATTGCTCCAATTCTTCTCTTGGATGCTTCAGTTGGCTTTGTGTTTCCTTTTAAACCAGCAAGAGATTTAAAGTACAGAGACCTGGGTTTACCATTTTCACATTTCAAACTTTAGAGAGACCACTTTCCCTGTCTGAATTTCATCGTACTCATCTGCGATACAAAACAGTTCCTACTTTGACAGCATTTGCTTGGCCGTGGCATCTCTCAGTTAACATAGATACTTCAGAAAAAGACAGTCATGAGCTCAGTTAGCCTGGAACTTTGGCATTAAATTAACATTTGCACGTTATTTTCAATAAGCAAAAAGTAGAATAAATACCATGTGCCAACTGAGCAGGAACAACTATGCATACACATGAACAACCACATATATATGCATACATACCTATTATACATACACATATATAACATATATAAAGTACATAGCCCAATCTCAAAAGTAGAGAATAACAAGCAAAAGTGCTTTAGAAATTGCCAAATCTGTATAAATGCAATATATAAGTATTAGTAATAGTAAATCTCCTCATTTCATTTATTCCCTTATAGCTCCAATAAAAATTCTTTAGTTCTGTTTATCAGTCTCCATCTCTATATACATATTTGTTGATATTCATTGAGGAATAAATCTTCTTTAATACAAAATGGAGTAAGAGGCCATGCCATTAAAGACTAAAATTGCTTAGTATCATAGGCTGAAACAGTTTCTCTCTTTGAGAATATTCCAATTAAGTAAATACTTATTGGTTCTACAGGGCTTCCCAGGGAGCACTAGTGATAAAGAACCCACCTGCCAGTTCAGGAGTTGTAAGAGATATGCATTCAATACCTGGGTCATGAAGATCCCCTGGAGGAAGGCATGGAAACCCACTCCAGAATCCCATGGAAAGGGGAGCCTGGCAGGCTATAGTCCATAGGGCCACATAGAGTTGGACCTAACTGGAGCAACTTAGCACATAGGTTTCATCACTCTTTGGTTTTTCCTGACCAGTGAATTAGCTTTCAAGGATTACCTACTCCTTCTCAACCTTGACAGCAGCTTCTCTTTTTCTATCCACCTACAAATTTGCATACTGTTAACATGAGCTCACTCTCAGTTTTTCACTCTGCACCTGGTTCTCAGCCCAATTCCAAACAAGTATTTCTTGAACATGATTCAGAACCATTTCTATATCTTTTATATGCCAGGTATGGCTAATCCCCATACATGCTTCCTGTATGGCTAATCCCCATACAACTACCAATTTTTGCATTAGTCCTCTTGGATAGAATTTTTTATTTCCTGAAAACTATTTTGAAGCTTGGATCTTAATTCTCTGTCATGCAGCTTGCCATTTCAGATGTATCTGAAAAGTGAAGCCATTCTATCACCTATATATGAGTATCTGAGAAGAGTTACCTTGCTGCCATACTTCAGATTTAACTTTGATGCCTCTTCTTTAAATAAAGAAAACAGAAGACTTCACAGAAGAGATTTCTTTTTAGTCTTGAAAACAATCTACAGATCATTCAAGACTACAGACACTTAAAACATTCAGATGAACAAAGCAATAACAGTTCTTCAGATTAGTTTTATAATAAAACATGAGAAGGAGAAGGCAATGGCACCCACTCCAGTACTCTTGCCCGGAAAATCCCATGGATGGAGGAGCCTGGTAGGCTGCAGTCCATGGGGTCGCTAAGAGTTGGACATGACTGAGCGACTTCACTTTCACTTTTCTCTTTCATGCATTGGAGAAGGAAATGGCAACCCACTCCAGTGTTCTTGCCTGGAGAATCCCAGGGACGGAGGAGCCTGGTGGGCTTCAGTCTGTGGGGTCACACAGAGTCGGACATGACTGAAGCAACTTAGCAAAAAATGAGAACTGATGAATCAATGGTTAAACATTAGTGTAACTGCAAAAAACACATGCCCCATGTTATCCAAATTAACGTATGTTTTCATATTCTTTTCTTACTTGATTGGACTTGCACATCCTTCTCCTTTCCTCACTATCAGCCATTTTAGGGACTTGACACAGTGCTTTTCTGTTTGCTCAGAATGTTGCTCCAACCACACATAATTTATTCATTGCTCTGCCTTAGCCTTATAATGCCTGACACACAGTAGGTACTCAATAAATCATTGTTAAATGAAAAAGCATATCATTAATGTATAAGCAAAGAAGACTCAGAAATGTTCTCAAGCTCTCAGAGCAAGTAAATGGTAGCACCCAAACCCAGCTTTTTTTCACATTAGATTATTTATTCCTTTCTTGCTGTACCTCATTGATTGGTTGTCATGATTCTTAATTCTAAATGGGATTTTACAAGGAAAAATTTAGGGTTCCTAGAATTCTAGAACTTCAGACTTTTATACTAATGCTGAGGAGTTTCAAAAATTAATACATTTATCAATATTTATATTTTATTTTACAAAATGAGAATCATATGTGCCTAATTTTTGCACTAGACTATACAGAAGAAATATTTTCCAAATTTGTAAATATTCTTCTATAATATGATTTTAGTGATAAGAAAATATTACTCCATACAAATATATCATATTTTGCCAAAATATCAATTATTGGTCACTAAAATGTTTCTGATTTTTTGCTATTATAAAATGCACTGAAAAATATTCTTAAGCATAGATTTTTTTTCCTCTATGTCAGATACTTCTAAAGTATATTTTTAGAAAATAAATTATATATCAAAATATTAACACTTTAAAATATTTACGGCATTTTAACAAAGAGTTTCACCATTTCCTTCCTAGTACATTTTAAATTCCTTTAGCTGGAAACTTTAGAAAGGCAAAAAGGCCAAGATTTGAATTTTCCTTGTTCATTGCCAAGTCTCCGGTATCCAGTAAAACGTTAGTCATATATAAGTTGTGCTATATATATTTGGATAAATTATTAAGATAATCAATGAATAAACAAATGAATGAATGATGAGTAAGAGGATAACTCTTTCTAAAAGAAAACAACTATTTTTCAAAGAATATGCTATAATCAGTTACTTTATCCATAAATGGGGGGTACATTGGTGATTGCTTAGGTGATAGAAAATTTCTATCAAAACATGGGTATTTTGTTTCATCTAATTTGTTGATATGTAACACATTTATGGATCATTAATTTATTCAAGCATATCAGTGATTTTCTTCCAAATTGTTTCTTTACCAGTGTTTTTTGTTTTGAATTTATGGTTTTTAAAATGGAAGGGCTGATGACATACAATATTATATATTTCAGTTGTACAATGTGGTGATTCAGTATTTTTATAGATTAGATTCCATTAAAAATTATCATCAAAAATTGGCTATATTCCCTGTGCTATACTACAATATAGCCTTGTAGCTTATTCATTTTACATCTAGTAGTTTGTATCTCTTAATCCCCTACCTCTATCTTGCCCCTCACTCTGCTTTCTCTTGCCTGGTAACTCCTAGTTTGTTCTCTATATCTGTGTGTCCATTTTTGTTTTCTTATATTTATTTGCTTACTTTGTTTTTCAGAGTCCACATATGAGTGATAATATACAGCATTTATATGTCTCTGTTTGACTTATTTCATTCAGCATAATACCCTCCAGTTCCATCTTCTTTGTTTCAAATACCAAAATTTCATTTTTTATGGCTGATTAATTAACATTCCATTATGCATACATATATGAATAATGTATACATGCATTATACATATATATGCATATATCATGAGAAAAGCTGGACTGGAAGAAACACAAGCTGGAATCAAGATTGCTGGGAGAAATATCAGTCACCTCAGATATGCAGATGACACCACCCTTATGGCAGAAAGTGAAGAGGAACTCAAAAGCCTCTTGATGAAAGTGAAAGTGGAGAGTGAAAAAGTTGGCTTAAAGCTCAACATTCAGAAAACGAAGATCATGGCAACCGGTCCCATCACTTCAGATGGGGAAACAGTGAAAACAGTGTCACACTTTATTTTTGGGGGCTCCAAAATCACTGCAGATGGTGACTGCAGCGATGAAATTAAAAGACGTTTACTCCTTGGAAGAAAAGTTATGACCAACCTAGATAGCATATTCAAAAGCAGAGACATTACTTTGCCAACAAAGGTATGTCTAGTCAAGGCTATGGTTTTTCCTGTGGTCATGTATGGATGTGAGAGTTGGACTGTGAAGAAGGCTGAGCACCGAAGAATTGATGTTTTTGAACTGTGGTGTTGGAAAAGACTCTTGAGAGTCCCTTGGAATGCAAGCAGATCCAACCAGTCCATTCTGAAGGAGATCAACCCTGGGATTTCTTTGGCAGAAACGATGCTAAAGCTGAAACTCCAGTACTTGGGCCATCTCATGTGAAGAGTTGACTCATTGGAAAAGACTTTGATGCTGGGAGGGATTGCGGGCAGGAGAAGAAGGGGACGACGGAGGATGAGATGGCTGGATGGCATCACGGACTCGATGGGCGTGAGTCTGAGTGAACTCTGGGAATTGGTGATGGACAGGGAGGCCTGGCGTACTGCGATTCATGGGGTCGCAGAGAGTCGGACACGACTGAGTGACTAAACTGAACTGAACTGAATGTATGCAAATATGGAGATTTTTATATATACACACACACACACATAGCTGCTGCTGAACATCTAGGTTGCTTCCATATCTTAACTATTGTGAACAATGCTGCTATGAATATCAGGGTGTATATATCTTTTTGAAGCAGTGTTTTTGTTTTCTTCAAATATATATTCAGAAGTGGAATTGCTGGATCATATATGGTAAACGCAATTCTAGTTTTGTTTTGTTTTAATCAATAAATGACACCACTCTGCCTAATTACACAGATTCTAAATACAGAAGTCATTCTACAAACCATCTATCCCATCTCTATTTTCAATTAATTGCTCTATCCTATCAACTTTACCTATTAAATGTCTCTCATCTCTGTAATTTTCTCCATTTTTACTACCACTTAACTCAAGTTTCTATAGGTGAATCCCTGAATTACAGAAAGGTAGCTTTTTCTGTTAGTCTTCTTTACTCACTCTTCTCATTTTCAATCCAGAACAACCTTCACGTTATATCCAAACAATCTTTTTGACATGAAAATATGGCTATGTTCATCTTTGTTTAAAACCCTTTTATGTCTTCTTATTGTTCTTATAAAAAAGACCATAACCTTTGCCTACTACCAGACACTGGGTTTCATTATGTCTATCCTCCTGAGACTCTGGCCTTCTTCAAGGCATCTGTTTCAGGATATTTGCAAATGCTTTCTATGCCCACAACACTATTTCCGCTAGCTTATTCCCTCTCATTTATTCATGCCCATCCATCCTTTAGAGATCAGCTGAATCTAGTGTTTGAAGGAAACATTGTCTAACCTCCAGACTATTAGATTCCTTCAGTTACTATCCCACCAAACTTTACCTTTTTTGTTATCTGCTAGCTCAACTGTAACTTTATAGAATTAGTGTTTTGTTGATGTGCTCCATTTGGATGTGAGCTTCAAGAGGAAAGACATGGAGTCAATTTTTGTCCCTATATCTTCAGCTCTGGCTTACATAGTTAAAGCTCAATAATTATATATTTAATGAAAGAAAGAATGAATAAATGATGAACAAGTGGGAGAAATTTGTAAAGACGTCTACGTGAGTGATTGCAATCAGTTTTTTATTGTGATCAATCAAGTTTTTAAAAATAACAAGTAGTTTCAGTCAGACAGACAGAAAAAACATCACTTTTAGTTATCACAGTTATGATCCTCTGTCAGTCTCCAGGGCATATCTCGTATTAGCAGACTTCTTACCAAAGAAACAGCTTTTTCTAAGCTGAATTTTGAGCACAGATACAAACTTGCTGTTGATACTTTAAATTATTCCACTCTAACCCTAAGCTTTTGGATTCTAAGTGATATCTACTCCAGATGCCTTGAAATATGGCTGTAACATTGCTTGCACATCACCTGATGACCTTTGCTCAGTCAGTAAATTGAAGTTATATGTCCTTAGAGTTAAGTTGGAATAAACTTGAAAATACAGTTTTCTTCACTATTAGTTCTAACCTAGCTAATCTTCTTGCTCAAGGGATTCACCTCAGCTCAATTATTGCATCCAGAAGAAGATATAAGTCTTACCTATTTGTTCATCAGCTAACAATTTCCAATGGGGTCATTGAAACGCACTAGTCAGGGCCATTGACCACTCTATCTTGTCAGGACCCAAAGGATTATAAAATAAAATGAGGTGTGAAGTGCCTTTTCATGTTCTGAAGTTAATTTTCCTAGACCTCTCAAATAATATTCCATGGCAGTTAACAAAGTGGATTGATATTTTTATCTAAGGAATGTAGTATAATTTTTACTGTCTTAGATCATATTCAGATCACATTTTCACTATGTCCATACCCACCTAGACACTTGTCATAATAAGATAGACTCATTGGCCACTGAAGAGATTGAAACGATGTCAAGGCTTGACATAGTTTTAGCATAAAGAGAATTTTTTTGTAGTATAGTTGATTCACAATATTGTGTTACTTTCAGGTGTACAGCATAGCGATTTCGTGTTTGCTGAGATTATACTCCGTCATAGGCTATTACAAGACAATGGCTATAATTGCCTGTGCTACGCAGTCTGTGCACGTTACTTATCTATGTTAGACATAGCAGTTTGTATCTGTTAATCCTATGCCCGTAGTTTGTTCCTCCCAAGAAATTGTTTTCACTGTTAGTCAGAATAAATTCAGTCAACAGGTTTTTTAAAAACTTGGATTTAGCCAGTAACCATATAATAGAGTCTGTTTCCAAACTACATGTCAGAACTATTTCATGTACAATCATCACATTTATAGCTTACTTTTGTGTTCCTAAGAGTAACTCTCAAACAGAGTTCAGGCACGATCCTGTAGTCCATCTCTGCCCCCAGAGTCATCATGTGAACAAGACTATTTGATAAAGGTATTGTGAAGAATTCAGTAGCAAACAAGGAAGTTAACAGAAAAGGGGCGTAGTGAGGTAGAAAATCACGCTTCCTGCAGCCCCAGACTACAAGTAGCTTTCTAAACACAGAACATGCTTCTCATATCCTAAATCAGCAGGGTATACAACAAAACATCAAACTTGGGAAACAAATATCTTACACCTACTAGAGCATAAAGAGAAGCATATTCCTGTAATCCAGCAAATCTTCACTATAATAAAATACAAAACCTTCATTACCTTGGTTCAACTGTACAGCTCTTTTATTTTTTCTTTTCTTGAAATGATCTGTTCTTTCCATTCAGTAAGTAACCTCCTTGTTAATAGAAGCAGGATTTACAAACCCAGCACCCAGAACAGTGTTAGGTCAATACTAGATGCTCAGTGAATATTGGAATAATAATTGTTTTTCTCTTAGATTTGATACTATTCTATCTGCTTAGAATCCCTGTCTGGCACTCTTTCATTTGGCCAGCTCCCTAGCCAAACTTCAAGTTCGACTCAATGTAACCTCCTTCACATAGCCTTCCTTGATATCCACAAGGCAAAGGTAGTATGCCAAACTTTATGTCCCTGTAACACCTTAATGATTAGTCTTTTAGTATTTACCAATAAAATAAAAAGTATTTATTAGTACTCTTTCTTCACTCAAGACTGTAAATCTACTGGATAGAGAGGTATACATTTTTTCATCTTGGAACTTAAAAAAAAAAACTAATGTTGGAAATAAATTTTTAAAAAGAGTCAAGAAAAGGGGTTCCCAGGTGGCTCAGTGGTAAAGAACCTGCCTGCAAATGCGGGAGACACAGGTTCAATCCCTGAGTCAGGAATATCCTCTGGAGAAGGAAATGGCAACCCACTTCAGTATTCTTGCCTGGGAAATCTCATGGACAGAGAAGATTGGCAGGCTACAGTATATGGGGTCTCAAAGAGAGTCAGACGTGACTTAGGGACTAAACCAACAAATAACACCAACAAATCAAGAAAGGAAGATGATAACACCTTTTATATAATTTCCATTAATTGTAGGCATTCTTTATCCTCTCCCTTTTGTTTTCATTTTAAAACTCCATTTTAAAAGTCTTTAAATGGCAAAAAAAAACCTTTATAATTTCAATATTTTCATATTTTGCTATTTGGCTAATTAGCAAAACTAACTTTTAAAAGTAAATGTGTTATTTAATACAAGAATTTAGATAAAGATCAGAAGAATAAAAGTTCACTTGTCCATCATGTCAATTAATGACAGGCTGCTTAAAGCAAAGTTCCAAAGAGAAATTCCCCCATAGTCTTTTATGACAACTTTGACTTAGTTTTTTCAAATATAACTTTCTTCAGTACAAAGCTCTTTGTGAAATTCAAATTTCTAACACTATAGTTCAACAAACAGGAACAAATTTTATATTCTGAATAACTCAATTTCCTACACTTTATAGAGTTTTGTGTTGTACATATGAGTGTATGTATTAATTATTGTTAATCTCTCTTTTAGGGTTTTCAAAACAATTTTTGAATGCTTCATTACTTTGTAAGTAATTCTCTGCAGTTCATGTTTTCATGAAAAATCCTAAAGTTATATAGTGTTCAATTATTATTTTTTTTTTACATTGGGCTCTAGTGATGTATTTTCAGGACTTTTGATGTCTTGTGCTTATATGCTTCCCCTCCATGTTGAAATTTATTTGAATCCTCTTTAATGCCTAAAGATTCCTTGCAGCGTATATTTGTATGTATAAAAGATAGGCCAAATCTCCATGGGAGAGCATTCAAAATAAAAACAAATGTACCCCTGCTCACTTTATGCATTAAACATTTTTCTCCAAATATTTCAGGAATGAGAGTTTTAAAAAATTAATATCCTTAGTATTTTAAAATAATGTTCTTAGTTAACTATTAATTTTTCATGTTATGGCAATTTAACATCCTTAGAGGTCTGGTATCTTTATAAATTCTCTTCTATCCTTCTCCTGTGAAACTTTTTCACTATGGAAACCTATGAATTTTTTTTTTTCTGAATACAGATTAATTTATGCTACATGGTTTTAGTTTAAAATCCCAAAAGTTTTAAGCTAATAAAAATCTAAATAAATCATGCCTATCTTTATTAGTTAAATTTTAATTATCATAGATATTGGCATTCCATGTTTTTCAGAACAAACAAGAACACCTAAGTTGCTTTAAAATAGTCAGGTCCAGATGAAGCCTGAGGCTGTTAAAACCTGGAAAATTTACATTAATTATAAGGAAACCTAGAAGACAAACATCTGGAGTTACTCAACAGATTTGTAAGGAGTGTTGATTTTGCACCTGGGCATGAGCATTTTCACTGCTGTGACTCATTATGGTTAACATTGGATCTAGGTCCCTCTCTCATAGATTAGTCCACATTATTGACACCACTCACACACCATCTCTAGTTGATACCTCAATGAGTCACTATTCACAATTTTCTAGGACTCTTCCATCAGTCTCCAAACATATTCACATACTATTGAATTGAGTTTCCTTATGCCAGGCTTTTCACATTAGGACTCAAGAACATAATGGCCCAGAATTTCTCCCTTGCCATCTTTAAAATCATATACCTTAAAGAAATCGTATTGCTCCCTTCTGAACATAGGACCAAATCTATATTCCAGCTGGAGTCAAACAGCCACATAATACATACCATACATGCAACACACTAATACACAAACATGAAAATTTCTAGCCACAGTTTCTCCCTGTGTGGTAACATGGCATTTTAATCATGTAACTTCTAGACAGGGAAACATGAAACCCTGACTGCTAGTTCCTTATAAACATTGAAAAAACATTAAAAGTATGTTTCTTTGGATGACTCTAGGATATTCCTGGGTCAAGAAAATCCCTCAGAGAAGGGATAGACTACCCACTCCAGTATTATAGGGCTTCCTTGGAAGCTTAGATAGTGAAGAATCCACCTGTAATGCAAGAGACCTAGGTTTGATCCCTGGGTTGGGAAGATCCCCTGGAGGAGGTTGTGGCAACCCATTCCAGTATTCTTGCCTGGAGAATACCCATGGAGAGAGAAGCCTGACAGGCTACAGTCCATGGGGTTACAAAGAGTCAGGCGACTAAGCCCAGCACAGGACATTGCAGATTTTCTGTCCTGCTCTGAGTACCATCTTAAATTTTATCACTTACAACATTTCAAAGTCAATTTGCTGAGGAAATATGGGATTCTTAAAATTACAAAGAAAAACACACATATTTAAGTGCCTCTAGAGAATCACATATTCATTCCTGAATATTCAGTCCCGAATATTCATTGGAAGGACTGATGTTGAAGCTGAAACTCCAATACTTTGGCCACCTGATGTGAAGAGCTGACTCATTGGACAAGACCCTGATGCTGGGAAAGATTGAGGGCAGGAGAAGGGGATGACAGAAGATGAGATGGTTGGATGGCATCACTGATTCAATGGACATGAGTTTGGGTGGACTCCAAGAGTTGGTGATGGACAGGGAGGCCCAGCATGCTGCAGTCCATAGGGTGGCAAAGGGTCGGACATGACTAAGCAACTGAACTGAACCGAACTGAACTGAACTGAGAGAATCACAAATAAGACAATTCAAACTCATTTAAAGCCCATGTATACAAGATTCTGTATAAGTAAATTCAGAGACTGGAGCAAGATTGCTAAAATATCACATCTTTATTCTGCTGGGTCAATTTCTATCTTTGCTCTCTTTTTGTTCCTTCATAGTGTTTGTTACCACTTAAAATCATATGAATTTACTCATTTATTTTTGCACTAAAATGAAAACTTCATAAGAGTAAGACTTTGCTTTGCTTAATTTGGCTCTAGAGTAACACCTTGCATTACACACAGGAAGTGAATGAGTGAATGGACACAAAGAGGACAGATTCATAATTTTTAAGAGCTGGCTGACTTCCTTCCATGGGTTGGAGGAATGGTATCACCAACATAATCTTTCTGTATAAAATGTAAATGGTACATGAAGAATAAATGTCACAAGAAATATAAGATTCTGTGTTCATGAAAAGCAAATTCTTATCTTCTGCCTGGGAAGCAAAATAAAGTGAGACATGAATGACCTAGTTGTTAAGCCAGAGGCATTTAACACTGTGCTACACAATGAAATGGTCACTGACATTTCAGAAGTCAGCTGTGAAAATCAGAAGCAGGAGTGCAGAGTTCTTTGCATGATGAGCTGATGCTTTGTCATTACATTGTGATAGAAAATGCGTCAGACTCAAGATTTTATCTCAGTTAATAAGCATTCAGTAGATGTTAGCACTTATCAGTAATACCATAAATATTTTTGCTATTAGATACATAATGTGTAGTTGGTTGGCCTTTGAATAACAGATTTGAAGTGGTGCAGGTCAACTTATAAACAGGTCTTCTTTCAATGGTAAACACTACAGTACTATACATCCTAGGTCAGCTGAATCCATGTCTGTGCAATCACAGATATGAGAGGAACCAAGTATGTACAGGAACCATGTATATGGAGGGCCGACTACAAAGAACAGATTTTCAACTTCAACTTCCCAGAGGATGGACACCCCTAACCCTTCCTGCTATTCAAGAGTCAATTGTATATATGTATATTTTTATATTACTATCTATAATGGTTAAGGGGGTCAGCTGGATTTGGTTTCAAATTCTATCTCTGTCACATACCAACTGGTAACCACAGACAAGATGCTTAATCTCTCTGAATCTAGTAGCCTCATCTAATTACCTGAATTATAAGTATCAATACTAACAGGCAAAATATATCAAGGTGTTTTTACCCATGTCTGGTGTGATAGTGATGATTATGATTATAATGGCAATGTCAATTCATACAAACTAAACTCAAGCAAATGGAACAGAGTAAAATGTTAGCATTCTAAGGAAGACTATCTTTCCTCAGAAAGATAGAAGCATAATTTTTGAGAAAGACCTTAAAAAGACCTAAATTTCGTTCTAACTCCTTGATATTATAGTTCTGTACAAGTAGATAGTATGACTCTGTCATTTAGGATTATTGCAGCTGAAAGAATAAGAAACAAAATAAAGATATATATATATATATATATATACATATATACTGTTTTATGAACAAGATACACAAATATTTAAAAGACCTGTAAAGATCAAACATATTTTAGCAATAACTCAAAGTTTATATTTTCAAAAATATCTCAACATAAAAAAGTTTTGCCTCTAGGCCTCAAAAATATATTTGGCTATTCTTCCATTTGGAGTTTGTTTTAAGGCTTAAACGTGGACTGATAAGTTTATTCATAATTATCCTTGTTTTCTCTTTGTTCTCTTTCCCCTGACTGGTAAAGTTTTTGCATATTTTTATAATCCATAAACATACGTATGCTTCTCCATTAATCATAATTTTAGTCAGGTAATATATTACATTAAGTTATTGCTAGTGTATATCAACACCACAAGTTCATCAGATATCCTTTCTGTGTGTGTGTGTGCTAGTCATTCAGTCATGTCCAACTCTTTGCTACCCCATGCACTGTGGCCCACCAGGCTCCTCTGTCCATGGGATTCTCCAGGCAAGGATACTGGAGTGGGTGGCCATTTCTCATATATACATTCTCAAGGGTTAAATAAGACTTCTCAGTCTCTTTCTGAATGGGTGACCATCAAGGGTATTTACCAAAGACCAATTCCCAGTATAAGTCTTCCCATAGCACTGCCTTCTCTGAAGAATGCCTAGTCTACAGGGGCTTATATGGACTACACATGGGCCTCATGTACCATGCCCTTACAATATGACTGCTGTTCACCTATAGATAACTTTAAACCAGCATTGTTGTTTATACCAGAGATTGGCAATTATGATCTAAGAGCCAAACATAGACCACCATCTTTTTATGCTAGTAAAGGGTCATTGGTATGCAGTCACATCCATTCTTTCATGCATTGTCTATGGTCTCCTTCACACTACAATGGTATACAGTAGGTGCCACAGAGATCATATAATCAACAAAAGATAAAATATTTGCAATTTAACTCTTCACAGAAAGTTTGCTTACCTTAGACCACTACCACATTTGAATGACTCAGACCAAGTCCTCTAATTTTAGTTTCATTTTGTGCCTCCAAGTCTGCCTCAAGATCTGGCTCTGATCAGCTTGACTTTGAAAGTCTTATGCCATCTTATTCTCTTGAGAGACCTCTTATTTGAGACTGGGAGCTGTCTTTGGAGACAATTTGTGACTCCTTTGTAACCCAACTGCAAAGCAATAGACACCCATTAGACCACAAGAACTCCCAGCTATCTGAATGACTGATTCAAGTCTGATTCAGTCTGGCTTCTACTCTTCAACTTTGACCCACAAAGATTATTTCTTTTGGATTCATCTGATCTGACAAATATGGCCTCTGTATTGAATGCTAATGCATTAGGTCTCTAAATTAACATGTTGTTCAGTCACTAAGTTGTGTCCAACTCTTTCTGTCCCAATGGACTGCAGGCTCCCTTGTCTTTCACTATCTCCCAGAGTTTGCTCAAGTTCATGTCCATTAAGTTGGTGATGCTATCTAACCATCTCATCCTCTGCTGGCCCCTTCTCCTTTTGCCTTCAATCTTTTCCAGCATCAGAGTCTTTTCCAATGGACTACACATCAGGGACTCTTCACATCAAGTGGCCAAAGTATTGGAGTTTCAGCTTTAGCATCAGTCCTTCCAATGAATATTCAGGATTGACTTCCATCAAGATTGACTAATTTGATCTCCTTGCAGTCCAAGGGACTCTTAAGAGTTTTCTCCAGTGCAATTCAAAACCATCAGTTCTTCCATGCTCAGGCTTCTTTATAGTTCAGTTCTCACAACTGTACATGACTACTGGAAAACCAATAGCTTTTACTATACTGACCTTTGTCAGCAAAGTGATGTCTCTGCTTTTTAATACACTGTCTAGATTTATCATAGCTTTTCTCAAAAGGAGTGTCTTTTAATTTTATGGCTGCAGTCACTGTCCACAGTGATTTTGGAGCCCAAGTAAAGAAAATCTGTAATTGCTTCCAATTTTCCCCCTTCTGTTTGCCATAAAATGATGGCACCGGATGCCATGATCTTCATTTTTTGAATGTTGAGTTTTAAGACAGCTTTTTTACTCTCCTCTATCAACTTCATCAAGACACCCTTTAGTTCCTCTTCACTTTCTGCCATTAGAGCGGCATCATCTGCATATCTGAAGTTGTGGATATTTCTCCTGGCAATCTTGATTCCAGCACATTACTCATCCAGCCTGACATTTTTCATGATGTACTCTGCATATAAGTTAAGCAAACAGGGTGATGATATACAGCCTTGACATACTCCTTTCCCAATTCTGAACCAGTCAGCTTTTCCAAATCCAATATTAACTTGTTGCTTTTTGACCTGCATTCAGGTTTCTCAGGAGACAAATAAGGTGGTCTCGTATTCCCAGCTCTTTAAGAATTTTCCACAGCCTGTTGTGATCCACATAGTCAAAGGCTTTAGCATACTCAATGAAGCAGAGTCGATGTTTTTCAGGAAATCCCTTGCTTTCTTTATAATCCAATGGATATTGGCAATTTGATCTCTGGTTTGGTCTTCTAAATCTAGCTTGCATATCTGGCAGTTCTCAGTTTATGGACTACTGAAGCCTGGCTTGAAGGACTTTTGAGTACAACTTTGCTACCATGTGAAGTGAATGGAATTATATAGTAGTTTGAGCATGCTTTGGCACTGCCTTTCTTTAAGATTGGAATGAAAGCTGACTTTTTCCAGGCCATTGCTGAGTTTTCCAAATTTGCTGACATATTGAGTGAAGCACTTTAACAGCATCATCTTTTAGGAACTTAAATAGCTTAACTGGATTTCCACCACCTCCACTAGCTTTATTTGTAGTAATGCTTCTTAAGGACCACTTGAGTTCACACTCCAAAATGTCTGGCACTAGGTGAGTGTCCACACAATCGTGATTATCCAGGTCATTCCTCTGTGTGCTCTTGCCACTTCTCTAATCTCTACAAATGTAGAAACACATCATCTTGCTTAATCTTTCCTCAACAAAGAACATTTTTCTTCTTTGAAACAATGGCCAGGCTTCAAGCAGTTATTTTTCTAAAGAAGAAATAGCAAATTAAATATGTTTAAGTTGCATAATCACTCTAATAAGAGTAAATTTAGAGGTAGTCAGGAAATTTGGGCTAAAAAGAAACTTTTTCCAAGTTCATCCGTGGCTCCCTCACCCATCACAGTGTTCAAGCTATGGCTGTATTTCCACAAATCATTTTGTTTTTATATCAGAGAAAGAAATGCAAAAGCTAATCAGTGGGAAACTGCTATTCACAGAGTCATCATTTTGGTTATATTTGAATCCTGTTTATAGCTTAAAAAAACCTGCTTTGGGTAGACTCACCATAGTTTATTTTATATGTGATTGCCTCTAGTAAAAAACAATATGCTTGAATTTCACAAGTCTCTGGAAGCTATATGGAAACTATCTTGGATTGTTTGGCAGGAGCTTTGACCTCAGCCAAAAATTGTTTTTAGAAGGATAAGTTCTAGAAGTGAAAAAAAACCAGCAGTCTTATTTAGACTAATAAATGATTATCATGACCTACAAATACAACCCTGATTAATGAATTTTCCCATACCCTTTCCCATATCCTTTCCCATAGCCCTCTCTTTAGACATGACATTTACTTCCAGACAACAACTTATTAAAAGTTTTACCAAAAACTTAGAGGAACAAAAGAAAGGTCATAAAGGGCTTTCATTTTCATATTTATCTTTTTTGAGAATTATTTCCAGTTTATATGATGGCTACTCTGTTTGCCTATAGAGTCCCTACTCTAACAGTATCTCATTCATTATTTATAAAGTACATTAGAATATGTTGAGTGGGGAAGATGCTACAGAAAACCAATTCTCTTCTCCTTGTTGTTTTAATCCTGGATTAAAATTAATGAATTTTATAGCAGAAAGAAAATGAAATAATACATAAAGTATATTAGGCAAATACAACGGATTTCAGAAAATTAATTTTTAATACATTTCACTTTGTAACTTCTTCTTTGCATCTGATATGATGTCCACTTTTATTCTGATATTTCTTAAACCTTGTGGTAAAAATCATTACAAGTATATGTCCTGTCTTCACTAACCTAGCAATGGTGAAGCTGTCCAGAAATGAAATATGGATTTAACCACAACAATGAATCAAACTGCCTCAAATCATCAAGTGTACCCTTTATTCCTGCAATATCTGTGTTCTGGAGTTTCCCATCTGACAATTTCATGTTCAAGTTATTAGGACTGGAAGTTATTTTAGAGCTTTGAACCCATGACACAAGGAACAAAATCTAAGCCCACAAAGTCTTTCTTGAATAAGCATCTGGAGCAAATATTGTTAAATATAAATAAGGAAGAAAGCATAGGCAAAAGCCAAAATAAGAGATTTCACACAGAATGTGATTTCCATAGTACTTTTTATGGGAAATATATGCTGTGTGTACAGCTTGGGGTGAGTGACTTTGCCACTTTAGGTATAATTTCTTGTCATTTGGGGCTTCCCTGGTGGCTCAGCTGGTAAAGAATCCACCTACAATGCAGGAGACCTGGGTTCGATCCTTGCACTGGGAAGATTCCCTAGAGAAGGGAGTGCTACCCACTCCACTATTCTGGCCTGGAGAATTGCATAGACTGTATAGGCCATGGGATCACAGAGAGTCAGACATGACTGAGCTGCTTTCACTTTCTTTCACTTTTTCTTGTCATTAATGTAAGGGGTGGCTGAGAAGAGGGATGTGATAAAAATATACAGTACTATTATGATAATTAGACGAAGATGTCTCTCTTGGGGTAGATACAAATTCTAGGAACCCAAACCTGGCTCAAATTTGAAGAAAGTACTCCTTATGCTGGATGGACAAGCATGTCCTAGATCCAAGTAAAAGACATGGTCAACAGAGTCGAAATTTAATTTTATACTTCACTCTCCCCTTTAGCTAAACATGTGTGTGCTTATACATGTATGACTCTTTGCAGCTTCATGGACTAGCCAGCCAGACTCCTCTGTCCTTGGGATTCTCCAGGCATGAATACTGAGGTGGGTAGCTATTCCTTGTCCAGGGATAATCCCAACCCAAAGATTGAAGCTATGTATCCTGCATTGGCAGGCGGATCTTTACCACTGAGCCACCTAGCAAGCTTTAGCAGGATACTCCTGTGCAATGAACAACCTTCAGAAAGATGTATGGTGACCCTGGATATGAATTAGAGAAGAGACAACCTCTATTTTTTTCGTCTCTCCCACCTTCCACTCTTTCTATGACTGAATATAGAAGCATAGCATTCAGTTCAAGATAGTTTATGATTGTAAGAGGCATAGAAAACTGCTTACATACACTGAGAATTTAGAATATGCATCTCTACATGAGTAAAATAACTATAATGGTGATGGTCACCAAGCCATGCCATACAAAAGGAATGGACATAACATTGAGGAGAGTTCTATGAGCTACACAGTACGTCCTTGTTTTCAATATAGCTCCATTTTCGATATAGCAGTGTTCACATGTACATCCCAAACTCACTAATTATCCCTTCTCTCCTTCTGTATAGCACATGGAAATGTTGTGCTCAATGTTATGTGGCAGATGGGAGGGGAGTTTGGGGAAGAATGAATACATGTATATGTATAGCTGAGTCCCTTTGCTGTTCACCTTAAACTATCACAACATTGTTGATTGGCTATCAGTTCAGTTCAGGCACTCAGTCGTGTCCGACTCTTTGTGACCCATGAATTACAGCATGCCAGGCCTCCCTGTCCATCACTAACTCCTGAAGTTCACCGAAACTCATGTCCATCGAGTCGGTGATGCCATCCAGACATCTCATCCTCTGTTGTCCCCTTCTCCTCCTGCCCTCAATTCCTCCCAGCATCAGGGTCTTTTCCACTCAGTCAACTCTTCACATGAGGAGGCCAAAGTATTGGAGTTTCAGCTTTAGCATCAGTCCTTCCAAAGAACACCCAGGACTGATCTCCTTTAGGATGGACTGATTGGGTCTCCTTGCCATCCAAGGGACTCTCAAAAGTCTTCTCCAACACCACAGTTCAAAAGCATCAATTCTTCGGCTCTCAGATATACCCCAGTACAAAATAAAAGTTTTTTTGTTTGTTTGTTTTTTTAAGGGAATGGATAAAGACTGTGGAAATTCTTAGCATGACAAAGAAATGGCTAAGAGAAGTGAGACAGAAGAAACAAGAAAAGAAGGTGCGTCTCTTTTTTTCTGTATACAAATAACAATAAGGCACATTTTAATATAACATAAGTAAAAATTTTAACAGAAATATTCAAGCATGCAATAACTTAGTTCTGGAATGAAAGTAAATGAATGTGTTAGTTACTCAGTCGTGTCTGACTCTTTGTGACCCCATGGACTGTGGCCCACCAACCTCCTCTGTCCATGGGATACTCCAGGCAAGACTGGAGTGGGTTGCCATTGTCTTCTCCAGGGGATCTTCCCAACCCAGGGATCAAACATGAGTCTCCTACAATACAGGCAGTTTCTTTACCATCTGAGCCACAAGGCAAGCTGCGTGTGTTTAGAAGTATTCAAAGTAATATTGGATGGTCACTGGTTTGGAATATATTACAAGGAATCTATTCACTCAAAAAGAAGATCAATGTTTGTGCAAATGCTATTTAACATTATGATAAACACAAGGGTTTTAAAAGATAACAATTCTACTCCACAACATTTTTGAACACCTGCCATATTGTAAGATCTCTACCATCTGCTAGGTAACTGCAGATAAATATGAATTAGATTTTTTTCTCAAGGTACAAAAAAGCATGAAAATAAATACAGATAATTAAATATACTGTCAATATACACAATATTGTAAGTTTTAAAAATAATAAAGAGGGCTTCTTGAAGTAGGTAACATTTGATTGAATCCTAAGGGAAAACTGAGCCAAAATTCCCCAAAATTTCATTAATAAGAAAAAAGAGCTTGCCTTACAACCCAAGTAGTTTCCTAGGCAGGAATCTACAATTGAACATTTACCTTGACAAGTTCACCATTTGCAGTAACAAGTGAACAAAACTATTCACTATCTTACTCAATTAACTTTTACAGAAAAGCCTACAAACAATAGGGAATATAAATATTTTTCCAGCTCATACAGAATCATTACCAGGATAGCCCGTATCCTTAGGCATAAATGAAACCTTAATACATTTAAAATTATTAAGTAACTAAAAGTATATCCTGTGTATACAAATAAATAATTTAGAAATCCAAAATAGAAATATTTGTGATAAATATCAAAATATTTGCAAAATAAATAGTATATTGTAAATAATCATGGTCAAAGAAAGAATGAAAGGGATATGAAAAATTATTTTTCTCTGAATGAAAATGAGAACACAATATCAAAATTTGTAGGATGCCACTGAAGAGGTACTTAAAGGAAATATCATATCCATAAATTCTTAGAAAAGAAGAACAGCATAAAATCAATGATCTTAGCTTTTACCTTAAGAAACTAGTAAAAGAAGATCAAATTAGCATCAAAGGAGGAGAAAGGTAACAAAATAATTGTGAAATAATGAAATAGTCATTTTTAAAAAGACAGAGAAATAATAGAGAAAATATTTGGAACCAAAAGAAGAGTCTTTGAGAAGGTCAATAAGACTGATAAACTCTAGCCAGGTTGGTCACGATTAAGGGAAAAAAAAAAAGAACAAGAAATGTTACAACATAAGAAATGTGAGAAGCAATGATACTTGGATTCTTTACATATTATGAGAATAAAAATGAAGTATTTTGAACAAATTTAATTGTATCTTATTAAAACAATCTAATCTTAGCAAGACCTGGAACAACAGACTGGTTACAAATTGGGAAAGGAGTACGTCAAAGTTGTTTATTGTCACCCTGCTTATTTAGCTTATATGCAGAGTACGTTACGTGAAATACCGGGTTGGATAAAGCACAAGCTGGAATCAAGATTGATGGGAGAAATATCAATAACCTCGGGTATACATATGACACCACCCTTATGGCAGAAAGTGAAGAGGAACTAAAGAGCCTCTTGATGAAGGAGAAAGAGGATAGTGAAAAAACTGGCTTAAAACTCAACATTCAGGAAACTAAGATCATGGCATCCAGTCCTATCACTTCATGGCTAATAAATGGGAAAATAATGGAAACAGTGAGAGACTTTATTTTTGGAGGGGCTCCAAAATCACTACAGATGGTGACTGCAGCCACGAAATTAAAAGACACTTGCTCCCTTGAAAGAAAAACTATGACCAACCTAGACAGCACATTAAAAAGCAGAGACATTACTTTGCCAACAAAGGTCAATCTAGTTAAAGCTATGGTTTTTCCAGTAGTCATGTATGGATGTGAGCTGCTGCTGGTAAGTCACTTCAGTCATGTACAACTCTGTGCGACCTCATAGACGGCAGCTCACCAGGCTCCCCCATCCCTGGGATTCTCCTGGCAAGAATACTGGAGTGGGTTGCCATTTCCTTATCCAATGCATCAAAGGAAAAGTGAAGAAATTCAGTTGTGTCCAACTCCTAGTGACCCCATGGACTGCAGCCCACCAGGCTCCTCCATCCATGGGATTTTCCAGGCAAGAGTACTGGAGTGGGTTGCCATTGCCTTCTCCAATGGATGTGAGAGTTGGACTATAAAGAAGATTGAGCAGCAAAGAATTGATGCTTTTGAAATGTGGTGTTGGAGAAGACTCTTGAGAGTCCGTTGGACTACAGGAGAGCCAACCAGTCCATCCTAAAGGAAATCAGTCCTGAATGTTCACTGGAAGGATTGATGTTGAAGCTGAAACTCCAATACTTTGGCCACCTGATGTCAAGAACTGACTCATTGGAAAAGACCCTGATGCTAGGAAAAATTGAAGGCAGGAGGAGGCAGGGACAATAGAGGATGAGATGGTTGGTTGGCATCACCCACTCAATGGACATGAGTTTGAGCAAGCTCTGGGTGCTGGTGATGGCCAGGGAGGCTTGGCATGCTGCATTCCCTGGGGTCACAAAGAGCTGGACACAACTGAGTGACTGAACTGAACTGAACTGAATCTTAGCAAGATACAAACTACCAAAGCTCACTTGAGATGAAAAAGATAGGCTAAATAGCACTATATCTCTTAGAAAAGTTGAATCAGAAGTTAAACATCTTTCCATACAGTTTACAATTTAATATTTACTTTGAGAAGTTGACCATTGTCCAGGAGTCTGAACTTCAGGTTTATAAATAAATAAAAATAGATTTGCAGTTCAGTTCAGTTCAGTCACTCAGTCGTGTCCGATTATTTGTGACCCCATGGACTGCAGCATGCTAGGTCTCCCTGTCCATCACCAACTCTCGGAGTTTGCTCAAACTTATGTCCATTCACATTGAGTCAATAATGCCATCCAACTGACTTAACCTCTGTCGTCCCCTTCTCTTCCTGCCTTCAATCTTTCCTAGCATCAGGGTTTTTTCCAGTGAGTCAGTTCTTCCCATCAGGTGGCCAAAGTATTGGAGTTTCAGCTTCAGCATCAGTCCTTCTAAAGAATATTCAGGATTGATTTCCTTTAAAAATAGATCTCATCCTTGTCTAAATGTTGAGAATGTCTACCTACATCAAACAACTTCATCTAAGGCAGAATCTTGAGACAGCTTTTCCAAAAAATGTCTACAAGAGAAGCCATATTGATAGATACCTTGGTGAGTACAAATTTTAAAAAAAGTTACTTAAAAGAATTTAAATGATGCTTTTTTCTCTTTCTTTAAACATATTTGTATTTTATCAGATTAGCACAAGTTTTTCAATATGTACACTATTGAAATTTAAAGCTAGATGTTTATTTGTTATGGGGGCTGCCAAGTGGCTTACAATGTGTATCAACATTGCTGGCTTCTGCCTATTAGAGCAACTCTCTGTCAAGTTGTAAGAAATAAAAATGTCTCTAGACATTACTAAACTCTTTGGTGGCAAAAATGCTCCCTTTGAGGAATCAGTAATTTAGGGTCAAATACTGCTCCCTGGAGAATTGGGCTATACTATTAAGAAAGCATTTATAGCTTTATTGTTATGCATTTGTTGCTTTCAGAGTTAAAAATCTCTGAGAACATTTTTTTTTTTAGCATTTTGTTATGCTTGTCCTCTATGTTTCAACAATAAGTAAGGAATTTCCTGTATAGTAAAGTGCTTTAAAGGGAATTTCAGTCAGAGAGATCAAGGTGAGCAAAATAATATATATAGTTGGAGAAAATCTAGACCCAAGAAAGTTAGAGTATATATAACAGTCTTAAAATAGCCTTCATTTAAATGTTAAGCTCTTTTTCATTCTGTACTGATAAATAGCAGTAATTAACATTGAAGTTTAGAATATGTCAAGAAAAATGCCAAGAGTTGCATGTTCATTATATCATGTAATACTTACAGACTATAATGAGATAAGTGCCATTATTATTCCCATTATGTACATGACAAAACTTAAGTAATTTAGTCAAACACATGTAGTGAGTAGTAAATAGCAGAACTAGTTTACAAACTCGTCTTGTGTGCTTCTATAACATAAGTTCTAGACTTTATGCTCTTGCTACTTGGATAAACAAAGATAAATAGCATCTTTTCAAGAACTCATAATCTAAAAAATCCTCATTAATCCTAGTTTTATGTTTGCATATAATTTTTCCTTTTAGAATATCGAACATTACAATTTAATTTAAATAAACATTAGTTACAATATTGTTCTATAGTTTATTTATTTCCTGTGCCTTGACTATAACATAACCTCTAAATATTTACGTTTTTGTAAATTTTTATTTCAAATACCTTGTTCCTGAAGTCAGTTGTATCCCGCCCTATCTGTGAGGAAAAAATTAAATATCATAGGGGAAATACAGTGATGTGATTATGTCTATAGTTCAGGGACCAAATGGAATCAGCTACCTCCAGGGAAGAGGCATTGTCCAAGAAAATTATTGACTTGCAAAATTATCCACCAAAGCCATAAAGGAATGTGCTTATCATCCTGGAAAGCAATGGCGGCATGTATAACTCTACAAAGATAGTTTTCTATTATTTTGTTATTGTTGTTAGTGTTAGTCACTCAGTCATGCCCGACTCTTCGTGAGACCATGGACTGTAACCCACTAGGCTCCTCTGTCCATGGAATTCTCTAAGCAAGAATACTGGAGTGGGTAGCCATCCCTTCTTTAGGGGATTTTCCTGACCCAGGGATGGAACACAGGTCTCCTGCATTGCAGGGGGATTCTTTACAATCTGAGCCACTGGAGAAGCCTATTGTTGTTAAAGGTAAAGCATCTTTGTGTTTACTTTTGCATTATTTTATGAGACAGGTGGACTGAAATAAAAAAAGTGTTTAAAAAATATATTCACATTGATATGAATGTGTTTTAATCACCTGAAAGTATCTGTTATTTATACCTGAATCATACAAGAAAATCAAGGAAAGACATTCAGCTGGAACAAGTAAGCTCAGATACCTTGTTCAATGAGAATAAGACAATCTGTTTATACACTGAAAATATTTTTGAAGTCTCTCAAATGTTTTTATTTACAATCTTAGTTTTGTGCAGGACTCAGTCAGTTAGTATCAGCCTCTGTCATTTCATCCTCTATCTTACCTGATGACATTTGTTTTTATTAAAAAAAAAAGAAGAAGAAGAAGAAATAAAGAAAGAAAAAGGACAGTGTTCTTTGAACAAAAACTTTCTATTTCACAAAGCTGCAGGTACACGGAAATTCTGGAAGATTTTTTTTTCCATAAAAGGGCATGGAGGAATATGACTAATATAAAAATTAAAGAGATGTTTGTGTGTGTGCTTTAAACCTTTCTTCCACAAATGCTTGAAGAGGCTACCAAAGGAATTATATCAGATTTCATGTCTATGGGCAAGTACAAATGCTGAAGAGGCTTCCCTGGTGGCTCAGAGGTTAAAGCGTCTGCCTCCAATGTGGGAGACCTGGGTTTGATCCCTGGGTCGGGAAGATCCCCTGGAGAAGGAAATGGCAACCCACTCCAGTATTCTTGCCTGGAGAATCCCATAGACGGAGGAGCCTGGTAGGCTACGGTCCATGGGGTCACAAAGAGTCGGACATGATTGAGCGACTTCACCTTCCTTCCTTCACCTTTCTGTCTAAGAGCAAGTACAAATACTCTTACCTGCAGAACACTTTGGAGAAGAGATAAGAGTAAAGAGAAGAAGATAAAGAGATAACACTTTATTTCACTGATGCCTCTGTAATAATTTCCCTTTACTTAGCATTTGAAACTTTCCCCCTACCTCAAAGTAATGCTATTGTTATTATTGTTTAGACACTAAGTCATGTCCAACTCTTTTTGCAACCCCATGAACTGTACCCTGCCAGACTCCTCTGTCCATGGGATTTCCCAGACAAGAATACTGGTATGGATTGATGTTTCCTTCTCTAGGGGATCTTCCTGACCCAGGGACTGAATCCACATTTCCTGTTGACAGATGGATTCTTTACCTCTGAGCCAACAGGGAAGCCCATTAGTAATATATTAAAAAGCTGCCACATTAAGACCCTTTCCCAAGATTCCCTAGTGTGAAATATGCAAAACCCACATGAAATATTCATTTAAAATACAGGTTCTTGGGTCTCATCTCAGAGAATTTGAGTAAGTGCTTCTAGGATGAGGTTCAGGAGTCTGCATTTTACAAGTCACTCAGTTGATGAGTGGCTCCCAGATCACAACTTGACAAACATTCAAGGAGAGAGCCCAGCAGGATCATATAGATGTGACAACTCTCAATCCTTGAGGAACTAATCACTCCTTAAGGCCATAATGAAAGAAAAACATTTAATATTTCTGAAAAGAAACCTCAAATAAAAGAGAATTTATTCTGAAGCCCTTGAGGTCTAGAAAACATTACTGTGGCTTGTGTGAGACTAGAATCTCCTCTGCAGCAACATTCGAGAAAAACTCAGCTACCAGATGGGGGACTCAACCAACAGATCAAAGACAAATGGCATCCTGAAGTCACAACCTATGCAGTAGTAATTTATCTTTATATAAAGCATAGGATTAGCTATCAAGGCAATCAGAACTCAACCTTGATTTTAGTATTCCCAATCTGAAATTCTTGCTTCTCCCACATAGCTTCAATAGCAACAAAAAAAGCCTCAGAAATTTATCTGAGTGGAAGTGAGAAATAGATTTAACGGACTAGATCTGATAGACAGACTACCTGATGAACTATGGACAGAGGTTTGTGACATTGTATAGGAGACAGGGATCAAGACGTTCCCCATGGAAAAGAAATGCAAAAAAGCAAAATGGATGTCTGAGGAGACCTTACAAATAGCTGTGAAAAGAAGAGAAGCGAAAAGCAAAGGAGAAAATGAAAGATATTCCCATTTGAATGCAGAGTTCCAATGAATAGCAAGGAGAGATAAGGAAGACTTCTTCAGCGATCAGTGCGAAGAAACAGAGGAAAACAACAGAATGGGAAAGACTAGAGATCTCTTCAAGAAAATTAGAGATACCAAGGGAACATTTCATGCAAAGATGGTCTTAATAAAGGACAGAAAAGGTATGGATCTAACAGAAGCAGAAGATATTAAGATGAGGTGGCAAGAATACACAGAAGAATTGTACAAAAAAGATCTTCACGACCCAGATAATCACAATGGTATGGTCACTCATCTAGAGCCAGTGGTCATGTATGGATGTGAGAGTTGAACTGTGAATAAAGCTGAGTGCTGAAGAATTGATGTTTTGAACTGCGGTTCTGGAGAAGACTCTTAAGAGTCCCTTGGACCACCAGGAGATCCAACCAGTCCATCCTAAAGGAGATCAGTCCTGGGTGTTCATTGGAAGGACTGATGCTGAGGCTGAAACTCCAGTACTTTGGCCACCTCATGCGAAGAGTTGACTCATTGGAACGGACCCTGATGCTGGGAGGGATTGGAGGCAGGAGGAGAAGGGGACGACAGAGAAGAGATGGCTCAATGGCATCACCAACTCGATGCACATGAGTTCGGGTGAACTCCGGGAGCAGGAGATGGACAGGGAGGCCTGGCGTGCTGTGATTCATGTGGTCGCAAAGAGTCAGATACGACTGAGCGACTGAACTGAACTGAACTGAACTGAAATAATAGAGTACAGATTTACTTTCCACTTTCTTTTCAATGCAAACCATTTTTGAGTCAATCATTTTAGCTCCTTTCTTGCTGGTTTTGAGACTTGTCTAAAATGATCTGAAGAAAATAAGGTGTATTTCACTGTTCATATAAGTGGATTTGGTACATATATTTTTTAGGGTTATTTTTGTGACAAGATCTTTCTTTAACATTTGGTGATTTTAAGGCATTTCCTTAACTGACAGAGAAGTAGTTACAGTGCAGTCAGCTATTTAAAAGAACAAGGGAGGATGGTATACTCCTGTAACAAGTCTTATACAAAACCTCCCAGAACCCGCTATAGCAGCTAAAATATATTATCCCTGAAGAAAACCATTAGGTTGATGTGGCAGCACAGTAGAGTGGTTAAGGGCATAGATTCCGCAACTGAACTGCTTGATGGAATTCTTTTCACTAGCTTCTGTCCTTAGTCAAACTATTTAACTTACATGAGGAGGATAACAATATTACCAATTTTTTGGATTGTTAGGATTACATGAATTAATAACATGTTAAGATCTTAACCATCGTGACTTAGACAGTAAAGAATCTGCCTGCAATGCAGGAGACCCAGGTTCGATCCCTGGGTCAGGAAGATCCTCTGGAGAAGGAAATGGTAGCCTGCTCCTGTAATCTTGCCTGGAGAATTCCATGGACAGAGAAGCCTGGCAAACTGCAGTCCTTGGGGTCTCAAAGAATCAGACATGACTGAGCGACTAACACTTTCAGATGCTTTCATTCATAAGGTCTGTCACATGGCAAGCACTGTGCTTATTTAGCAGCACTTAAATAGTGCTATCTCCAGAGGAGGATATGGCAAGCCACTCTAGTGTTCTTTCCTAGAGAATCCTCATGGACAGAGGAGCCTAGCGGGCTACAGTCCACGGGGTTGCAAAGAGTCAGACATGACTGAGAAACTAAGCATAGCACAAATAGTGCTGCTATATGTACCATAGATGCCGAAAAATATGAAGAGATGATTAGGAAAAACTGTAATATGTTAAATATAACTAAACATTTTTATGTACAAAACACAAGGAATATATGATAACACATTCCAAATGGAAAAGGAGAAAAAAAATATCTCACTATTTAGAGTGTCTAACTCCAAATAATAGTATTTGGGCTGAGACAAAATGCATGAATAATATCAAGATAAATTCACATTTTAAATATTTAGCCAGATATTTATGAAATTGAGAGAAAGGAATCTCATGGGGCTTAAAAAGAGAGAAAGGAGTAATTGTAGATGACCTGCTCACAGAACAGAGCAACTCTCCCTAGCACACATTTTGTGCAGTTCTCACTGTTCTCTGAGTAAGCTTCAGACTCTATCAAATGGTATGCAACAGGCCAATTTAAACAAATACATGGCACCTTTTCCTGAGGCAACATACTGACAACGCTCCATGTCAGTTTACTATAGTCTAGGGGAGCAGTCGGAGAAGGCAATGGCAACCCACTCCAGTACTCTTGCCTGGAAAATCCCATGGACAGAGGAGCCTAGTAGGCTGTAGTCCATGGGGTCGCGAAATGTCAGACACAACTGAGCGACTTTCTTTTAACTTTTCACTTTCCTGCATTGGAGAAGGAAACGGCAATCCACTCCAGTGCTCTTGCCTGGAGAATCACAGGGGATGGCAGAGCCTGGTGGGCTGCCGTCTATGGGGTCGCACAGAGCTGGACACAACTGAAGCGACTTAGCAGCAGCAGCAGCAGGGGAACAGTGAATAGGGGTTTTCTTATCAAAGAGTAATCTGTCTCCATGATGTCAAGAGGCAGGTATGAATGAATAGGAAAGGCGGCAACTGTCACTTCCCACCCTCACAGAATGCAATTAAATGGTTTTCCTTATGGTTATTGCTAACTAGGGACCTGGGAGCGGTTGAATAAGACATGATTCTATTCCTGTGCTTGATAGAAGAGTTTAGATGGTTCATTTTAGAGCTGGGGAAAAAAAAAAAAAAAATTGTACCATTTTATCAAGCTCAGTTGACTTCACTCCTGAATCTGCAAAATTTGGTTTGAAACTTTGTGAGACCCAGGTTCCTTGTGAGATTTCTGTCTTTTCAGATTCCAGCCAAGTGGAAAATGAACAGGCACACTCTCAGCAGCACTTCTGTTCAGGGTAAGGCAGGGCCATCTGGGGGTGAGGGTCCATGGAACCCCAATGCCAGCATACTTTCTCCAATTTCATATGATGTAAGTTCTAAAGGAAATTCTGCTTCCCCAGTGACGAGACTCTTGCTCCCTTTATTTTTCTAGAAATTCCTTCATATAAGGGCTTCCCTGGTGGCTTACACAGTAAAGGATCTGTCTGCAATACAGGGGACCCGGGATGGATCCCTGGGTTAAGAAGATCTCCTGGAGAAGGGAATGCCTACCCGCTCCAGTCTTCTTGCCTGGAGAATTCCATGGTCAGAGGAGCCTATCAGGCTACATGTAGTCCATGAGGTCACAAAGACTTGGACACAACTGAGTGACTAACGCTTGCACATTTCCTTCATATCACTTATTCTATTTGACACCCATCATTCTGTTCCTGAAGAAGCATTTTCTGTGGAGTGACTGAGGAAAAGATCAGCCCACGTAGCAGAAACAAAGAGCAGAGATACCACAAGGAGCAAACTTCCTGGATTAAAGAACTGGAACAAATGATGCAGTTCAGTTCAGTTCAGTCGCTCAGTTGGGTCCGACTCTTTGTGACCCCGTGGACTGCAGCACCCAGACCGCCCTGTCCATCACCAACTCCCGAAGTTTACTCAAGCTCATGTCTTGTGTCAGTGATGCCATCCAACCATCTCATCCTCTGTCATCCCCTTCTCCTCCTGCCTTCAATCTTTCCCAGCACCAAGGTCCTTTCAAATGAGTCAGTTCCTCGCATCAGGTGGCCACGGCAATTGGAATTTCAACTTCAGCATCAGTCCTTTCAATGAATATTCAGGACTGATTTCCTTTAGGATGGACTGGTTGGATCTCTTTGCAATCCAAGGGACTCTCAAGTCTTCTCCAACACCACGGCTCAAAAACATCAATTGTTCAGTGCTCAGCTTTCTTTATGGTCCAACTCTCGCATCCATACATGACTACTGGAAAAACCATAGCTTTGACTAGATGAATATTTGTTGGCAAAGTAATGACTCTGCTTTTTAATATGCTGCATAGGTTTTTCATAACTTTTCTTCCAAGGAGCAAGTGTCTTTTAATTTCATAGCTGCAGTCACCATCTGCAGTGATTTTGAAACCCCCTCCAGCCCCCCAAAAAATAAAGTCTGTCACTGTTTACACTGTTTCTCCATCTATTTGCCATGATGTGATGGGACCAGATGCCATGATCTTAGTTTTCTGAAAGTTGAATTTTAAGCCAACTTTTTCACTTTCCTCTTTCACTTTCATCAAGAGGCTCTTTAGTTCTTCTTCACTTTTGGCCATAAGGGTGGTGTCATCTGCATATCTGAGGTTATTGATATTTCTCCCTGCAATCTTGATTCCAGCTTGTGCTTCATCCAGCCCAGCGTTTCTCATGATGTACTCTGCATATAAGTTAAATATGCAGGGTGACAATATACAGCTTTATAGCTCAGTTGGTAAATAATCTGCCTGCAGTGCAGGAGACTCAGGTTCAATTCCTGGGTCAGGAAGATCCCCTAGAGAAGGGATAGGCTACCCACTCCAGTATTCTTGGGCTTCTCTTGTGGCTCAGATGGTAAAGAATTCACCTGCAATGTGGGAAACCTGGGTTTGATCTCTGGGTTGGGAATACACCATGGAGAAGGGAAAGGCTACCAACTCCACTATTCTGGCCTGGAGAATTCCATAGACTGTACAGTCCATGGGTTCCCAAAGAGCTGGACAAATGATGCTGGATGTGGTATAAAAGCACTACCCTGAGTCAATATTCAGTGTGAGCTACATAAAAGAAGCACTTCTCTTCAAATAGTGATCAGAATCTACACCTTTCTTTTCCTTTCCTCATAAATACCCATTTCCTCAAAAATTGCTGTTGTAACATAACCACTAAATTTTCTCACATTTTCTTCCTTCACCTTCAGGGTTTCAAAAGACACTTCAACTACAAGAGCTGTCCAGTCACTAAATCTCCTAACACAGAGGGTCCATTTGCAGTGATGCATATGAAATACACACGCCGAAACAGTAGTGGTGGTGACTCCTTTGTAAAGAAGAATACTGCAAACATTACTAAGTATAAATAGCTCTGAGCTAGTGACAAATAATTGTATCTCATTATTCACATGAAAGGGCCCCTGTTGTACAGTGATTCATATGGGAATGAAAAGAGGAAAGAAACTGAAGGAAAAGGAAGCATAGGAATGTTTAGGAAGCTGGAGAAAGGATACCTGTAGGCAAATGGGCTTGCCTTGTCAAGCCTGTGAATAATCTGAACATTCTCATGTCCCTGGATTTCTCTATTTGAAAGCCTCACTCTGGATTCCACTTTTAGTCAGTGCCCAGAGTGAAAAACAAGACTTTGAATAAAATCAGTTTATTTTATTAGAGAAACCACTTTGAAGTAAAAATGGCATCTGATCATTCATGTTGTTTTAATAGAATTGTTCATACTAGATATATTTTAGGTATGAAATTGAATTATGTTTGTGAAGTGGGATTAATGAAATGAATATCTTTTTCTAAGATTAAGCAATTTAATGAAGCAGGTTTAACTAGATTGGTGTTAGGAAAATAATGCCAGCTGCAATTTAGAGTTGCATGTTACTTGGAAGAGGATTTTTGTAAGATTCTCTTTGGGGAATGTTTATTTAGGGAGAATACAGGCATCACATTTCATTTTTCCAAATCTTGAATCAATTTTTGAAAAAAAGTATCTTATGGGCTTCCCTTGTGGCTCAGCTGTTAAAGAATATGCCTACAATGTGGGAGATGGGTTGAATCCCTAGGTTGGGAATATCTCCTGGTAAAGGGAAAGGCTACCATCTCCAGTATTCTGGCCTAGAGAATTCCATGGACTGTATAAGTCCATGGGGTCACATAGAGTAGGACACGACTGAGCAACTTTCACTATCAATCACTATATACGGAAACTGGAAATCAGGGAAGATTTCTGTTTAAGTTTTAATCCATATATAGAGAAAGCCAGGTCATTAAAATGGTTCCATGCATATTTCAACCAACTCCACAGGTGCAAAGAAATATTTTTTAATACGCATCTTGCCAAGACTGCATCTTGTAATACATAAATGTAAACACTAAAATGCTACTTCTCCTAATTTTTTATTAAGGAAGTTTTGGGAAAAGAACTGAGCATCAGAAGTTTGAGGAAGTCATTCATTGTAAGGGTAAAGAATGGTGGGTGGAGTAGTTAAAGATATGTGAGAGGTTTTGTTCTGTCAGTTTTTTAGAAATAATTTAAGTCTATTTTTGAAAAGTGAAAGTGCAGTCGTTTGTCATTTAGTCCTATCAGACTCTTTGTGACCCCATAGACTATAGCATGCCAGCCTCCTCTGTCCATGGGATTCTCTAGGCAAGAATACTAGAGTGATTTGCCATTCCCTTCTCCAGGGGATCTTCCCTACCCAGAGATGAACCTAGGTCTCCTACATTGCAGGCAGATTCTTTACCATCTGAGATACCAGGGAAGCCCTTATATATATGTATATATATATATGATCCTTAAATGTGTGTGTATATATATATATATATGAATATTGGCTAACCAATGTCTCTAATTGTACCAGGGAAGCCCCAGTGGGTTTATTTTATTTTTAACTCATTACATTATAAAATTTTGCCACAGCAGTCTATCTTAGGAGTCAATATGCATATTAACGCAGGTAAATATTTTTCCCCACAGGACAAATAACATATAACAGCTTTTCTGGAAAAAAAAAAAAAATTGAACTTTTCTCAGTACATTTGATATGTAGACTTTAATAGACTATATAAAATGTTTAATTAGAGTTACTAGACCCATTTTTGTATTTAAAATTGGTTGTTACAAAAATTACACACTAATATTTTTTATGTCAATAAGACAGAAGACAGTTATTTAGTACTAGAATCAGCACAGCACATTGAAGAGACATCACTTTTTTTGATAAAAGCAAGAACTGCACACTGTAAAGGTCAATTTTTTTTTTCTTCTTGTTTTCAAAGGTCAGATGGTGTTATATTCATATTGTTCCTTTAACACTGTGATTAAACATTTTTATTTGTACTGTCTCTAGCTGTTAATCAACATCTGGGTAAAACGTCAGATCACTTTTCATCTTTCTTAAGTGCTTTTGTTACTACTCAGCAGCTGAGGTAAGAGTCACAGGAAGGAACTGGTCACAGCCTTCTGTCTGACATGGTGGCTCTACAGAGGAAGGGAGGAAGGCTGCTCCAAGCAGAGCCTCTTTGTTCTAAACTCTCTTTGCAGCATTTGACCTAAACATGGTCAATCTCACAGCAAGTTCTTAAGACTTATTGAAAAGTAGTTGCTCTTAAAAATTTAGATAAAGCAAGAATTCATTGAATACTTTAAAAGGTTGGTGATTTATTGGTTCAGAGTTTAATTATGATTTAAAAGTATACCTATTGCCTTTTTTTCTTTCCCAGAGGCAGGAAACAAGACCAGGATATAAGACAGCAGTTGAGAGACTGCGGTTACCAACAGAGAACAAACTGTAGCCAAGAATCTGTTTACCTCTAGCTTCTGACTCACTGATGACCAGCAGACAACTGCTTTGTTCTCTTTGCTTAATATTTCATACATGAAAATAATAGCCCTGGCATGAGAAATGATACCTCTCAAGTCAGTTGTGAGTATATTTAATTAATGCTCAAAGGGAAGTTTAATATATTTAACAGTGAGTTTTTGTAAAAATGCACAACAATATGATAATGGGTCTTAATTGGCCAGGCTGGATTCCCAAAATCCAATTTAATTTTTGTAATTTTCTTTAGCGCCCTTTGCTAATGCTAACTGATAAATCTATAAGATATCTTTTTATACTTGGGCTGATCCTGAAGGGAACAAAGATGAATAAATGACTCCCTGAGTATACAATGTTCAACCATGTGAAGTAATTTCCTACTTGAAGCCCTCCAGAGTGCCCTTCACAGTACCCAAAGAAATAATTCCTCTAAATTGTTCTTCAGTGGCCTAGAAAAGTGAAATATTCAGATAGACAGGTTGGAACTTCTGTAAACTTATCAACTATAGCAGTAGATCTAGGTTTCCAAAGTTGAAACTTCATGTTGAAGCTATGGTTAAATCAAAATAGACACTGAAGAAACACTCTCATTTCTGAAGTTGCCTTGCAGTATCACTGCTGTTTTCAACCTGGAACAGGACTTGTAAATAGTTCAAGTCTTCTGAAGAAAAGAAGAATTAACTATTGTTTGCCCAATGTCACAAAAGAATGCCTAAGTAGGCTCACATTCTTAACTCTCCTTGAGAGGAACCAGAAAATCAGAGCAGGAGCTGAAGGTTAAATGATCAAGTATCTCTTATACATGCCACCAAATGTCTTATCCAAAGATGATTTGATGTGCACATCTTAAAATGTAGGGAAATGGGAAATGTTTATCCTTCAAGAAAATATGCTCTGAAAATATAAAGTGAGGACCTTTTCCTGGTATTTATCTTTTCAGCCCAAATTGTGACATATTTTCTCCCATAGAAGTTAAATTTTAGACAAAATAGGATAAATTATATTTCTTAAGGAGGTCCCAAAACAGAATCCAACATCCCAAATTGTTTTTAAGTTCACAAAATGTTTCTCACTCTTTCCAATTACCAGAAGTAAAAAAACAATAATAATTTCAAGAGTTATGTTATCCATACAAGCATACTAATTCTGTTAAGATTTCAACTAATTCCTCTTGGTTTTGAGCAGACCTATGCTTTGTGCTTAGTTGCTTAGTCATATCTGGCTCTTTGTGACCCCATGGAGTGTAACCCACCAGGCTTCTCTGTCCATGGGATTTTTCAGGCAAGAATACTGGAGTGGGTTGCCATTTCTTTCTCCAGGGGATCTTCCCAACCCAGGAATCAAGCCGGGGTCTCCTGCATTGCAGGCAGATTCTTTACCACCTGAGCTACCCAGGAAGCCCCCATAAATAACAAATGAACTGGTTTTCCATTTGTAGCAGTAGTCTACTTAGAAACTAAAATATCTCAGCAGCTAGGTCCCCAACAAACACTATCAGTTACCTAGTACTAGGTAAATCCTTGCCAACTTATTTATACAACAGTGTCTGTTGAGTTTACAGGCCAAAGTCTTTGCAAGTGGAGTACAAACTTACCCTATATCTGTTTTGTCACAAACGTGATTTAAAAATAACTCTGATTAGCACACATTGTTCTGTGTTGCTGCCACTTCACAGCAGGCTTGCCAGAAACTGATATTGGATCTTTGGGGTAGAAAGAGGTGAAGAGATAGAGATGGAGAAATCACGTCATTTGTGACTTGAGTAGCAAACTACAGCACTAAGTCAAAACATTTAGAACTGTTTGTAATCCAATCTGAACAAAAAAGTTTTCTCTAAAGCTGTAACAAATTGAAAGACATGATGTTAGAAAGAGTGTTTAGTGAGGAGTCAGCTTAACAGTGACAATACTCTCACAGACAGATCTGGGACAACTTGCCACCATCACTGTAAGAATCGTTTAATATTTACTTCTTTAAGGAAACTAAAATACAGACACAGCACTTCCTCCCATTTAATTTGTCCAACATGGTGGCAGTGATTGGACTCTTTTTCTGTTGCTTAAATGTTATTTATGAAATGACCCTGCCGTTGAATCCCAACAATTCTTTGCTTTAATCTTTTTTACTTATTCAGTTCAATATAAATGAGAAGAGTTAATAGTTTATTTATAACACATTAGAAAATGATTTTAAATTTTAATTTGCATTTCTTATTTGATTCTCTTCATTGCTTTAAAAAGAGAATCAGATGTAACCCTGCTAACCACAAGAAACATGTTGATGAAAATCTAGTCAAAATTAAAGAACTCTGCTATGTATGACCATTAGTCTTAAACGCTTTAAAAAAGAAGGAAGTGTTACAAATAAAAATTAGGTTTTCTTTCATTGTTTGTTATTTCATATTGTCATACATTGAAATCTTTCAGGCCTGCAGTTAGAGAGTCACTTTCTTTAATATAAGAGAGCAGAATTTGGTTTATTCACCAGCTCTTCTCAGGTACCTATTAACTCTTCTTCTGGAACTTCTCCTCCTATCTCTCTAATTCTTATTCAGAGATTTATTTCTCCTTCTCAGCTCATGACATTTAAGAGGAGGATCTATCAGTATTTTGCTTTAGAATGGAGAATGTACATCAGGCCCAAGTCAATCATGTTACTACATTCTGCCAGTCATGGTGAATGGTCTAAGAACCGTGTAATGTAAGACAGCCCATTTAAAGTGAATGTATCTTTGGTAGGTATACCTACAACCAAAATCCATCTTTCATGAAGAGCTTCCTACAGGATGAATAGAAAAGGATGTGAGGATCAGCACCATAGTTTGACATGACAAATGGAGGAAAAGGTTGTGAATGCACCTTCACAAGGGAAACGTACTGGGATATATAGAAAGAATAGCCAGGGTCTAGTAATCTTGCCTGAACCCTGGATCAAGCTTCCTCTGAAGTAGATTATTGCTACATGTGAGAGTTTCGAGAACCAATAAATGAATTTGTTTTTTCATAAACTGGTTTGGTTTTTTGTCAGTTATTCATAATTTTACAATTGATACTTATTTTTATGCCTCCTTCCAACAATCATATGTTGTAGCTATTGTTATCTGCATTTACAGAAGCAAGGAAACCATCTTAGAGAGGTTTAGCAAGTCACCCAAAGTTTCCATTTGGAAAACAGCACAGTTGAGATTTGAAGCTGTGTCTACCTGACTATAAATCTTAACCTGTTAAACATTATAAAATAAAATGCTCCCTTAAAAGGGACAAAAATAATGTGATTTCAAAATCAAACTTCATACAGTTGAACTGTCACCTGTTTTTACTGGCTTCAAGTATATTGAAAAATGATTCTATGGCTACAATAAATACAGTTCAATAATAAAGTCATGAAACTTAGGAATAGTTTGTATAAAAGTATGGCATATGATTCAGCTGTGCTTTATATAATTTATACTTGTAATTGTAAAACCTTTCTCCCAATAGTAGAATGAATCCTAAACTGACAGATCCCTACTCCCCACCCTGCCGCCCCACCCCGCCTCCCTGGCTCATTCTGGACTGGATATGACTCATTCTGTTGATCTTAGCTTCACTATAAGTCTTCCCAAGGAAAACTTGTTTTGATTAATATTTAAAGTACCATGGGGATTGTTTCCTGTTTTTCTTAAGCTGTCTACCCCCTTGCCATTATCTCACAGATGATTTGTTAGGCGTGCAGGTTTGTATTGTTTCTGATACTACAAGAAAAACAAATAGAGCAGTGTTTTCAGACTGTTATACTCAGGAAGCAGGGGAGGGGAGAGGATGTTACATATCGAGTTTCTGAGGACAAGTTCTTATTTTTTTACAAAAAGTGTTCTGCTTCTTTCTAAAACATTTGAATGATAACATTAGTTATCATTCCTAACTAAAAATTTATTTTAGAATTATGTCACCTCTATGCACGTGATGATTTAACTTTTATTTGTCTCTCAGATATTAAGGTAATAAGTAGACCATAAAACTAAGCAGTGTATATTTCCCTCTGTGACCTTGAGTAAAAGGCTTATCTGATTCTTTGTTTTATTCATTTGTAAGTTAGATATAATAACAGAATGCTATATGATAAGTTCTACAGTATGGATGTGATGATGATGCTAAGGGAGAACGTTTATTCTCCTTCCCAGGATAAGGAGAAGAAAGATTTCTGAATTGATATGACAGCTATATGAGCTTTATAAGTCAAGTATAACTTTATCTGAACGAGAGATGAGGAAAAGAGTAGAACTGCACCAGAGTGTAAAGAACCGATATATTTTAAAAACTTGTACAATATAGAATGTAGGGAAAATACATGCCTAAGCCTGCTGTGCATCAGTAAATTGCAACTAATTCAGTGCAGAAAAGGCAGAAAGTGGGTAATAAGACAGGATCAGTGGGAGACTAAAGATTTCTTAGGGCAGATTAAAGATCTATACTTAAGGGAAGAAGGAGGCATGGAAATATTATAAATAGTTGAGAAATGATTAAATTTGCATTTCCGAATATCACTCAGATGGTAATGTGGAAAGGATTCATTGGATCTGAACTCTTCAGTACATGGTAACCAGATGAGATGAAGAAGGTAATTTCCAAAGTGGGTTGGGAGTGGAATAGAGATTCATAACTTAGTTCTTGCTATAAATAATAATGCTATTCATTGAGAAAGTGACATTCAAGAGAAGTCATAATATTTAGTAGATTAAGAGGATACCTTAAAATCTTATTTTGTTCTTTTGATAATTACTTTGTACTAAAATAATCATAATGTTGAAGATTCCCTATTCAAATAACAGGTGGTTTCTGTCTCTTGGCTTGATCATTGCTAATATTATATATTTTAAGTACCTAAACTTTGAAAATATGAACAAAAGAATGATATAAAATTAGAAATAAGTAGCAATAATAACAGCAAAGGAAAACTTGGAAAATCATGTATTTAGAGGGAAATTAAAAATATTTAAAATAATTCATTGGTGAAAAAACAAGTCAAGATAAAAATGTTTAAGTTAGTACTAAATTAAGGATGTGAAAACTTCCACAATGCTATAATATACATTCAGTATTACTAAACTTATAACTTTTTAGTAAAGACAGCAAAATAAAAATAAGAAGATATATTAAATAAAAGAAGAGAGCAGAGATTAATAAAGTATAAAACATGACAAAGTAGAATCAATTCAAAACTTGTTTCTGAACCAGCTGATAAAATATAAAGCATCCTTAGTTAGATGAGTAAGAGAAAAACATAGCAGGTATGCATACAAACAACTTCCCTAGTAGCCCTAATAGTAAAGAATTCTTGTACCAGTGCAGGAGACCTAAGCGAGCCTGGTTCGACCCCTGGGTCAGGAAGATCCCCTGGAGGAGGGCATGGCAACCCTCTCCAGTATTCTTGCCTGGAGCATCCCATGGATGGAGGAGCCTGGTGGGCTATAGTCCATAGATCACAAAGAATGGGACACAACTGAAGTGACTTAGCACCCAAGCATACATACAAAACTAGGAATGAAAATGAAATTATAATTATAGACCATTAGTATTTGAAAATGAAACAAAAGCACATTTTTCTCTGAAACCCTGAAAACAGAGATGAAATAGACAGTTTTCTAAAAATGTGCAATTTAATAGACAGTGCAACTTGAAAGTTTAAAAATCTAGATATTGAAACTAGCTTCCTGGGTTCAAATTTTTCCTTCAAAGTTTTCCATAAGATTACTCTTGGGAAAGTGATGAATTCTCTGACCATGTTTTTTTCATGTGTTAGGCTGAGGCAATAATAATTCTTAAGACCAATAATCCCAAAATAACTTAAGAAAAATTAGAATATTTGATTATCTTTAAAAGTAACAAAGATAATACATTTTTTCCTAAAAGAAAACTATCCATCCTAATATCTTCCTGATAAGGTTTACCAAATACAAAAAGAAGCAACTAAAATTTTAGGATGTTTTTAAAATCCAACAGAGAAAGAAGAAAGATTCTCCAGCTCAAATTATGAGGTTAACATAAACTTGATACCAAAATAGCACAAGGTCAGATGAGAAAGGAAAATTATACTCATGGACATGGATTTAAAAATCCTAAATGAAATATTAGCAACCGGACTCAGCAATATGTAAAGAAAATTTGTCATCATTTAAAGTATTCAGGTTACAGTATCAGTTTAACACTATAAGTAAATTAACTTGATTGACAATGTCAACTGATTAAACAAAAATAAAACCATAAATTATGACAAATTGATATAGATAAGACATTCAATAAAGTTCAACAATATATTACCTAAAAAATAGCAATATAATGGAATTATATTAATGTGGCAAAAGATATATGTAAAATAATACATATGTATACATATTAAGAAGAGGTGTCAAGAATACATGGAAGAACTGTACAAAAAAGATCTTCATGACCCAGATAATCATGATGATGTGATCACTAATCTAGAGCCAGACATCTTGGAATGTGAAGTTAACTGGGCCTTAGAAAGCATCATTACGAACAAAGCTAGTGGAGGTGATGGAATTCCAGTTGAGCTGTTTCAAATCCTGAAAGATGATGCTGTGAAAGTGCTGCACTCAATATGCCAGCAAATTTGGAAAACTCAGCAGTGGCCACAGGACTGGAAAAGGTCAGTTTTCATTCCAATTCCAAAGAAAGGCAATGCCAAAGAATGCACAAAGTACCACACAATTGCACTCATCTCACATGCTAGTAAAGTAATGCTCAAAATTCTCCAAGCCAGGCTTCAGCAATACATGAACCGTGAACTCCCTGATGTTCAAGCTGGTTTTAGAAAAGGCAGAGGAACCAGAGATCAAACTGACAACATCCGCTCGATCATGGAAAAAGCAAAAGAGTTCCAGAAAAACATCTATTTCTGCTTTATTGACTATGCCAAAGCCTTTGACTGTGTGGATCACAATAAACTGTGGAAAATTCTGAAAGAGATGGGAATACCAGAACACCTAACCTGCCTCTTGAGAAACCTGTATGCAGGTCAGGAAGCAACAGTTAGAACTGGACATGGAACAATAGACTGGTTCCAAATAGGAAAAGGAGTATGTCAAGGCTGTATATTGTCACCCTGCTTATTTAATATATATGCAGAGTACATCATAAGAAACGCTAGACTGGAAGAAACACAAGCTGGAATCAAGATTGCCAGGAGAAATATCAATCACCTCAGATATACTTATGACACCACCCTTATGGCAGAAAGTGAAGAGGAGTTTAAAAAGCCTCTTTATGAAAGCGAAAGAGGAGAGTGAAAAAGTTGGCTTAAAGCTCAACATTCAGAAAATGAAGATCATGACATCTGGTCCCATCACTTCATGGAAAATAGATGGGGAAACAGTAGAAACAGTGTCAGACTTTATTTTTTGGGGTTCCAAAATCACTGCAGATGGTGACTGCAGCCATGAAATTAAAAGACGCTTACTCCTTGGAAGAAAAGTGATGACCAACCTGGATAGCACATTCAAAAGCAGAGACATTGCCGACTAAGGTCCGTCTAGCCAAGGCTATGGTTTTTCCAGTAGTCATGTATGGATGTGAGAGTTGGACTGTGAAGAAGGCTGAGCGCTGAAGAATTGATGCGTTTGAACTGTGGTGTTGGAGAAGACTCTTGAGAGTCCCTTGGACTGCAAGGAGATCCAACCAGTCCATTCTGAAGGAGATCAACCCTGGGATTTCTTTGGAAGGAATGATGCTAAAGCTGAAACTCCAGTACTTTGGCTACCTCATGAGAAGAGTTGACTCATTGGAAAAGACTCTGTTGCTGGGAGAGATTGGGGGCAGGAGGAGAAGGGGACGACCCAGGATGAGATGGCTGGATGGCATCACGGACTCGATGGACGCGAGTCTGAGTGAACTCCAGGAGTTGGTGTTGGACAGGGAGGCCTAGTGTGCTGCGATTCATGGGGTCGCAAAGAGTCGGACACGACTGAGCGACTGAACTGAACTGAACTGATTTCTTAAAAAACAGAGTCAGCACTTATGATAAGATACTTTTGCACAAGAATGGTTATTGAAAAGAGCCTCTGACTAAAAAGTCATAAATCACTGCAAAACCAAAAGTAGAGAGAGAGAAACCTTGAGAATCCCTACAGCAAGAGTTATTCATGAAGCGGGTAGCAGTCAGTAAAAGTGAAGTTGCTCAGTTGTGTCCGACTGTGATCCCATGGACTGTAGCCTACCAGGCTCCCCCCTCCATGGGATTCTCCAGGCAAGAATACTGGATAGGGTTGCCATTTCCTTCTCCAGGGGATCTTGACCCAGAGTTCGAACCCGGGTCTCCTGCATTGCAGGCAGATGCTTTACCCTCTGAGTTACCAGGGAAGGCAAAGCAGTCAGTCTAGGCTAAAAAAAAAAAAAAAAAGTTGGCATAGTCAAAAGAAAAACTAAGGAGTGGACTGGTATTGTGAAACCAACGGGCAGAAATCCATTACCCCCCACCCACCTCAACTACTCCTGAAGGGGCAGCAGTAGAATCCAATGACCTGAACCGTAATTAGAGGTGGACAGAATCTGTGGCTTCTGCAGGATAAACAGAACCATTCCAAAATTGGCCTGGCATGATGAAAGCCAGACAGATGATACCTTTATTTCTATCCCTTACTTTCCTACTTTTACCTCCTATTGGCAGAACTCGACTAAAAGAGTAAAGTAATCTCATTAATATATTATACAAATGTCAACCCCTGTTCTCTCCCTTTTGCCCACCACAGAGAATTCAAGGAATATCCAGAAAAGAAAGTAAAAATCCAGAGATACCTGGTACACCCAAGTTCCCAAGATTCATAACAGCAACCGTAGTAAAAACGATCATAATAAAACCTTACTGAAGTATAACGCTTTATAGCCTAACATGTACTGAAAGAGTCAATTCCTAGGCAGGTTGATAAGTCTGGGAGTCTCCAAGGAGAGAGGGATCTGGAATTCTCAAGGAGGAGGAAAGGACAATTTTTTTTTTTTCTACTACACTCCTTAGTCTTAGCCACATTAAACGTTTTTATCTTTAAGCCTGAAACTGATGATTACATAACAAACAACTCAGTTTAAACTTTGTACTAAGGATTATATAACAACAAGGTATCTTACCTGAGGACGGTTTCTCCTTCCTGAAAACCTTCTGGCTAATCCTGTTATCTTAAAATGTAAATTTTGGAAGTGAGTCTTGTAAGACCTTTACAACCTCCAGACATTCTTTTGATTCATTGTAATAACTAATTAAAAAGTGACTTCCCTGGTGGATCAGATGGTAAAGCCTCTGTCTACAATGTGGGAGACCTGGGTTCAATCCCTGGGTTGGAAAGTTTCCTGGAGAAGGAAATGGCAACCCACTCCAGTACTCTTGCCTAGAAAATCCCATGGGCGAAGGAGCCTGGTGTCCATGGGGTCACAAAGAGTCAGACATGACTGAGAGACTTCACTTTAATTAAAAAGTATATAACTCCCTTGCCTCCTACTAGTGAGGGGGCACTCTTTCTGTCCCCTTCTGATGTCTATGTCAGAAGCTTTCTCTATCTCTTTTATACTTTGATAAACTTTATTGCACAAAAGCTCTAAGCGATCAAGCTTCCAGCCCCAGATTGCATTCTTCTCCTCCAGAGGCCAAGAATCCTGGTGTCTTTCATGTTTCAGCAACAACTTTTCAGTACCTGCATGTGTATGACATAGTTCTTCTATAAAAAATCCACTAAGAGAATTATCAACCTCTCCATTTTACAAACTAAAACTAAGGCTTAGGGGACTTCCTTGGCAGTCCACTGGTTAAAACTCTGAGCTTTCAATACAAGAGGCACAGGTTTCATTCTTGCTCTGGGAAACTAAGATCCAGCACACCACACGGCATAGCCAAAAGACAGAAAACTAAGACTTGAAGATGTTGGTACTTGGGCATGGCCATGTAACTAAGAAAATGAGCTTTAAATTCCAAGGACTGTGCAGGCATCCCAAAACATAAGCAAGTATATATTTATGTTGCTGCTAAGTCACTTCAGTTGTGTCCGACTCTGTGCGACCCCATAGACGGCAGTCCACCAGGCTCCCCTCTCCCTGGGATTCTCCAGGCAAGAACAGTGGAGTGGGTTGCCATTTCCTTCTCCAATGCATGAAAAGTGAAAGTGAAGTCGCTCAGTCGTGTCCGACTCTTCACGACCCCATGGGCTACAGCCTACCAGGCTCCTCCATCCATGGGATTTTCCAGGCAAGAGTACTGGAGTGGGATTTCTATATAATTAATTCCTTTACTCACTTTCTCCTTTCCTCATCCCCAAACATGCAAAGTGTTGAGTAATGTTAGAAAGACTAGGGCTTGTTGACTTTGCAGTGAACTACAAGGGGAAATTTTGAATCAGAGAGATTGGGATGCAAATACTGGATCTATGTAGAGTAGTTGAGTGACTTTTTATAGGTAACTTACCTTCACAATATGTCTAACTTCAGTGATTCTCTCCTTTTTCTCCTGCTTTCTCAATTTAAAGATAACTGGTAAAGAACGTATGCTCTGGAGTCAAATATTTTGGATTCAAATTATAATTCTGTGTTTACTATGTGTATAACTTGAAAAAGGATATCATCCCTGAGTTTCAGTGTTCTTCTGTGTAAAACAGAATCCATTGTAAAATCTTCTTTGAAAGGATGTTGTGAAGATAAATATAGATAATTATGGTAAATCCCTTAGAAAATTATCTGGCAGATTATAAACCATCATTGCCATTTTTTATCATTATCTGTATCACTACTCTTCTAAGATCATGCCTATCATCATCATCTAATTTCACACCATTAAAAAGTTACTTGTTGGGTGACAATTTTTCTCTATCAAATGCACTACCCCCTGATTTCTTTCATAGCAATACTAACAGAGTTTTCTCTAAACCATCTCCACTTTTGTATCTTTATTCTCAACAATTTCTATTTAGTCATGTTTCCTCAAATTTAGCCATGACCTGTATCTTACTAAATCTGATGACATTTTTTCTGTTCTTGTCTTTTGCTTCTCAGCAAAATCTAATAAATTGGATTCTTCTTTCTTTTTCTTATGATACTACTCTAAACCTATCTTTTCAATCTTCAGCTCTGTATTAAATGTAACTTTTGACAGTTCTAATCAAAGTTTCTTCAGTCATGATACAACATTATACTACTATTTAACAAAAAAAATTATTACAGAAATTATCTTAATCTACTTTTTAAAATTTTTAATCCAAGTTCTATTATACTGTAAGCCCCATAAGAATAAAATGTCATCTATCACAGTCATTGATGTATCTACAGGCCTTTAACAATGCCTGGCATATCAAAGGCACATATTGGTTAAAAAAACTGATAGATTAAATAATACAGCATATAAACAGTTGACTGACACAAAATGCATGCTTAAGTAATGATAGTCTTTTCTCATCTTTCTAGCTTATGCACATGAGTAATCAATGGCTTCTTTAGTTAAGTGATCCTCTGAGGGGTATGTGGAGAAGGCAATGGCACCCCACTCCAGTACTCTTGCCTGGAAAATCCCATGGACGGAAGAGCCTGGTGGGCTGCAGTCCATGAGGTCGCTAAGAGTCAGACATGACTCAGCGACTTCACTTTCACTTTTCACTTTCATGCATTGGAGAAGGAAATGGCAACCCACTCCAGCATTTTTGCCTAAAGAATCCCAGGGATGGGGAAGCCTGGTGGGCTGCCGTCTATGGGGTCGCACAGTCAGACCCTACTGAAGCGACTTAGCAGCAGCAGCTGAAGGGTATGAGTAGATTCCCAAACATAATTACAAAATAATCGTGGACCAACATTCTCCCAGCTCTGAACTGCCATCCTGTTATGCTTTCTTTTCCCAGTCAGTTAGAAATGCTGCCTTGTTTGGGTCACCAGTTCTTTCCCAGGGAATTCTCTCAGCAGAGCGGTCAGTTATTGCTTTCTTTTAGGCTTTCCCTCCCAGAGATGCTGCTCTAGGAACAACTCCCCCACCTCTGAGCAGACCTGCAGCTGGCTTAGGTGCACTGCCACATTTTTGCCTATCCTCAGAATATTTTTTCAAAGGACCCACTCTTTCCCTCACCAGCCTCATTTCTTTTAGGGACGTCCATTCCCTCACATAAGTTCATACTTAATAAAACCACAGTTATGGATATGATTCAAATTCTTTTCCACCAACTTCCAAAAAACCATGTAAATTTAAAAGTATGGCCAGGCACATGTTCCAATGAACATTCTGTGTCAGATAAAAGGATTCTCAAGCCATACTGTAGACGTTCAGTTTATCCATCAGAAAACACCAAGGAGAGATGTGGCTTAACTGTTCCAGATACTAGTCTATGACACTCTCAGTTCTGACTCCAAAATAATGTTACAGCAGGACCCTAACAATATGTTAGAAAGCAATCAATACAGTAACACATTTGATCATTTTTATGAGGAGGAAGTAAAACTGTTTTAAGAGATGAAATTGGCCATTTGTTTGAATTAACTGATCAACTAAGGAAGAACTGACCATCAGATGACCTGAATAGCACACTTATACAAAACACTGTAATTTTCAAATCACTGTTACATACATACATTATTTCACTTAATTCATAGTGTTATGATAAAGTAAGAACTACTGAAAGCTATTATCACTTGAAATGACCTAAGTTGTCATCTACTCCAATTTCTTTATTCCTGTAATAATAATGGTGATAATGACACCACATTACTGATTTGAGTTATCTTATCCCTTTGTAAGAAAATTAATATATTTTTTAAATTAACTTTAAAATTGACTTTGACTAGACAGGGTTCTTCTATCTCAGTAATATTGCAATCCACATCAATCATTCTAGATACATGATATTCTATCCTATTTGGGAGCAGATTTTTAAATTATATTCTGAGAATATTGTTTAAATTAAATATGGGATTAAATTGAAATATAAAGATACAGTAACATATTGGCAATTGTCATCCATGTATTAACTTCTATTTGAAGTCATGGCAAATGCACAAAACTTGTACTACATTCTGCAGACTCAGATACAAAGCTTGACATGTGCTAAGACATCAAATATAGCAATGTCGGTTACTAGGACCTTCTCTGGAAGCACATCAAATCTAACAATGTCAGTTACTAGGACATTCCTTGGAAGTCTATTTCTTTTCTCTCAGGTTATTTCTAGATACTATTTTGGAAGCCTCATAAGGTAATCATGATCAAGAGAACACTATTAAATTTTTTCCTGGTAATTTCCTACACAGCTTTATGGAATATGTTCAGAAGAATATGAAAGTTAAAAACTTGCAAGAAGTTTTTGTCATTAAAAATTACCACCTGCCTATCTGTAAAAGAGGACACTTGGAAACCCATACTGGGATGACCATGGAGTCCCTCACTAAAACTAAAAGGCTATGGCAAATTATCATTGACAGTAGAACTGTCTCATAATAACTGTGAGTCTTTATATGCCAAACAAACCTTTTCTGGAAACTCTTAAAGGGCAAACAAGGTTAGAATCTGTGTTCTTGATTATTTCGTGATTGTTTTCTGGAGGTGGGAGTTTGATTAGGATATTTTAAGTGACTTCCAAGAAATTATTATTATGATGAATTGTAGATGTTAGGGTTGCAAGAGTTGGGAAGAAAGCATTGCTCCACTTGATTGTTCTTACCCAGGTAATAAACAATAATACCACTTTATGGAAAAGAAGCTGAGTCTCTGAGAGTTCAAGTACTTTGAAAGAAATCACATGGCTCTTTCAACTAGAAACAGGCACTTCTGTTACAGTGTTAGGTATACTGTCATAATTGTCTGCTTAGTTCTTATTTATTGGTCTTATTCAGTACATTCTGAGCACAAAAAAATGAACACATAAAAGATCACATAAATGAACACATAAAAGTATGATTTTTGAATCACCAGCTCCCAGTACCCTGCTTGGCACATAATAGAAGTTCAACAAATATAATTGGAAAAAAGTAATACTGTAGAATATTAGTCCCAGTACTTACCATGAGATAATACTCATATGTGGGCAGAAAATGGCATTTATTTTAGTTAGAAACTGTAACTGACACATTCTATTTGCTTTTAGTAACATCATAAAATCAAATTTTAGAACAGGAGACCATACCATACCATATGCCCCGCTATGTACACTTATGGCTGATTCATGCTGATGTTTGACAGAAAACAACACATTCTGTAAAGCAATTATCCTTCAATTAAAAAATAAATTAAACTTACAATTTTTTTAAAGAAATGCAAAAGTATATTTGACTTTTTTATTTTTTCAAACTATGAAATGCAGTATAAAAATTGAAACCAAAAAAAGTAGGTATCAATATTTATTTCATCACATTCAGTGGAGCCCAGATGAGGCTTTATTTCTTAGGCTTTTTGATACCATTTACAAAAAGAATCTAAAAAAAAGGAAAGCAAAAAAAGTTTTATACCCTCTTCAGGAAATGTTATATTTCCCTTTCTTTCACTAGAGGAGTTTCTTTCTGAGCCAGAGTACTCAATATAATTCACATTGAAAATTAACTTCAAAAGTACCATGCTTTCTCACCATCATCATTATTAAAGGCCTCCAGGTGCTCAGTCCTCAACCTCTTTCAGGCAAGAAATTGTTCAGGTCTTTTTGACAGATTTAGAAACAGAGAACCAATAAATCCTTCTATAGCCTCAAAGACCTATCTGTCAGTTGCAGACTGACAGGTCTTTGTTTTGTTTTGTTTTGCTCTTCTTTATCCTGAAGGCACGAACAGTTGCTAATAATTGGGACATAAAGATAATCAAAGAAGAGACACAAACAGCATTATATATTAGAGAATACCACCAGGTTGCCCTGAGCATCGTTTTTCTCATCTCCCATGAACATGCATGGGTTTACATAATATTTTTTCTTTCAAATACAACTGTCAGAAAACATCAGACCAAATTGATATTATTTTGTATTCAAGTGATGACTAATTCTGCCAGAGAAGAATGGAAGCAACGTTTTAAAAAAGTAACTTTCTGGTAGAAATTCTCTCTTCTTTTAACATACACTTATTTACCAGAGCTCTATTATTATGTAAAATATATCTTGGGTTTTGAATAATCATTTATCAGATCAACTTTGTAGTGATTTTATCTTTCAGTCAACTGTAAATTCATTCACATTCAAAAACTCATTGTTCTGTCAGATATATTCATTCTAAAAAATAGAAAAATAAGGGGTAGAAAAACAGATGGCACTTTCTGACATATTTCAGTCTAATGCACAGGTAGTTGGGTTATTTGTAGGTCTTTTTCTCTGTTGTATAATCCATAAAATGACCTTACCTGGTTATTCTACTCTTCAAATTTGAAAAGTCCCAACAAAAGTTAGAACTAACACCCTGAAACTTCCAGAAGAAAAGCTTGTGTGGTTTTACTTTTGAAGAAAATATATAAAGTTTGCATAAATATCTGTCCAATTGGTGAAAATTGCTCAGCAATTTAGCTGTCTTGAAAAATCTAAGGAAAAATATTGAAAAATAATAAGAGGCTTGATGCTTGATTTGACTTTGGTTGGCAGTCCCTCCCACCTTTTAATTTAAATAAACATGCAAGCATCATGGATCATTTCATCTCTATGGTTCTACTCAGCTACTACAGATTTTAATGCAATAGCTGATCTGAGGGATCATTCCTATGATCAAAGGTAAAATAGACTGTAAAGAGATTTCTCTTTTTCATTAAAGACTATTTTAATAGCCTCAGTGGATTAAGACCATTTTTGAATTGTCTTTTTGGGTTTCTTATTTGAGGCTGAACTAGTGAAAACCAACTAAATGAGAAATAATCCTTAAGGTTTATTGGATTCTCATATAAAGCATCTTTTCTGGAAAGCCCATAATATATCAAACAATCTGTCAGTCTCTGTTCTTATCTCCATGCAATAGGAGAAAATATTTGAAAAAAAAATAGGATCTAAAGTAAGTAAATAGGGTCTAAAGTAAGTAAATTCTCTTCTTTCATTACAAAAATAAAAATTAACAGATAAAAATAAATATTTTTTTAGTTATGGAAGAAAATATTCAGGGATTTAGAGACAGACATATATGCTATGCTGAAGAGCAAGATTGGAGTGAATTTTTAATGAAGTAATTAATTACAGTTTGTTTTTACCATTCATTACCATAAATGGTAAGTTCAATACCATTTAACTTATTTCTCCATACCAGCCTATTGTATGATTTTTTAAAGGCATTTCTGATTAGTGCTTCCAGACCTACTGCATATCTTTTCTTGCTTCTTAAGAATAACCTCTGGACATTTGCCCAAACCCGTTGTGTTTTGATTTTAGTAAGGAATTATTAATCCTGGCTGTTCAGAGAACTGAATAATTACCCCCACATAACCTTTACCATTTTTCCCAAGAGGACTTATAGGATATTTTTATGTAAATAGACTTCCATGTAACCTTCTCTCTATAACCTTTTGTTTACTCATAAGAACATTTTCCCTTTCCTCTCCCAAGCTAAAAAATTACAGCCACATTCCATTTAGTAAACCATGAAAATTCCCAGGTGCCAACGACAAAAAAACAAGGTATTACAGGTCTGAGGCAAAAGCAATGGTTTAATCTATCCATGTAAAACTACAGTTAGATCATAGAAATTTGATTTAACCCATTTTATAATCACAGGATGTTAGAAGTGGAAACATGATGGGCCTAATCTGATAAACCTGTGTCTCCATGGTCCTAAATATACTTTGTTTCTTTAGTTATTAAGCATCAGAGACTTTAGAAATTTCCTTTTAGGCTTCAATGTATATTCTTCTCTGAATTTCACAGTAAGACCCAAGTTTAAAATGTGCAGAAAGGGATAGGTTTAAGTTTTCTTTTGAACTTCACAAATAAATATTTTTATATTTTTTGACATGTGTGAACCCCTGAGATGGTTCCAAATTCCTTAACAATATTGTCACATGTCAAAATGCAAATAGTCATTCTGTCTGGAACGAAAAGTATGGGGGAAAAATCTAAGAATGTTAGGCTATAGTAAAATTTTTAAAACTCAAAATCATTGTTTTAGCACAATATTTTATAATTTATCCATTTGAAAGGCCTTCCCTGGTGTCTCAGGTGGTAAAGATTCTGCTTGCAAAGTGGGAAGCCCTGGTTCATTCCTTATGTTTGGAAAATCCCCTGGAGAAGGGAATGGCTACCCACTCCATTATTCTTGCCTGGAGAGATCCATGGACAGAGGAACCTGATGGGCTACAGTCCATGGAGTTGCAAAGAGTTGGACATGACTGACTGACAAACACTCATCCATTTGAAAAGAAACTTTCTGGACTCATTCTTATATTCTCATAGAAACAAAGGTGGCACATTACGACCTATCTATAGGAGTTATCCTTTCTAATGTGAATTTACAATCTGAGTAATTTATCTATTTTGTTTCTGTGAGAATATAAGAATGACTGCAAGGAGATCCACCCAGTCCATTCTGAAGGAGATCAGCCCTGGGTGTTCTTTGGAAGGAATGATGCTAAAGCTGAAACTCCAGTACTTTGGCCACCTCATGTGAAGAGTTGACTCATTGGAAAAGACTCTGATGCTGGGAGGGATTGGGGGCAGGAGGAGAAGGGGACGACCGAGGATGAGGTGGCTGGATGGCATCACCGACTCCATGGACGTGAGTTTGAGTGAACTCTGGGAGTTGGTGATGGACAGGGAGGCCTGGTATGCTGCAATTCATGGGGTCACAAAGAGTCAGACAAGACTGAGCAACTGAACTGAACTGAACTGAATGTATATGTATTACCATATTACATAAAATTATATTTTAATATTATACATACATAACACTAACCTGAAAGATTACTTATGTTTAAGAATTAACTAACGGACATTTAGTGTTCAAACCTGGTAATTGATATACTTTAAAACGATGTTCATTAAACCTCAGAGGAACATTCTTATTTCTTTAAGTCCATGGTTTTTCCTGAGAGGAGTATCATCAACTAGTATTTAGACATAATTCTCAGAAAGATGCCAGTTTTGGTAATTTCATGTCTTCTTATTTAAAAATTGCATTTAATCATTCTTCTTTTAAATCTTTAACCGCTCCCTAACTTTTAGCCAAGCGCCTGACACAAATGTCTAATGTCACAATAAACCTAATAAATTATTGAATGAATAAAAGGAAATAAATACCTTTAACTTTTCAATTGAAAGTTCCTCATGCTAAATTACTCTCTAAGATAATTTAAGCATCATCAGTAGTTATAGTAGCTTTCATAGAATTTAGAACATGAAATAAAAAGAGCTTAAAAAAATTCTACTTACTTGAAAAAAATCACCAAAGCATAAGCTTCCATTGTCAAAATCCAAGAATGCAAAGGCAACCTATTAATCTACACAAATTATGTTTTCACCCTTCTTGTGAGTTAAATGCAGTAATTTTATTGATAATTTTGGGGAAAAGGAAAATTCTCCTCCACCCTTCTTAAGTTCATTTAACTAGTATAATGATTAAATTGACACAGTACAAATTAACAGGAGAAAAAATAAATTTAATTTCATATGTACAGAGGGCTCATGGACAAGGAACATAAAGAAATGACTAAAGCAGGCAGCTTTCATACTTTTTAGACAAAGAAACAAATTTGTGAGGAATAGACAAGACAAATAAATGTACTCAGGTGCTTTACAAATTAAAAGTCTAAATAGAGTTAAAGTAGTAAATTAGTAATAAAGTAGCAAAGTTTGCCTATACAGCCTTATGGGCTCTGAATTGGTGATAAGAATATCTCTCTGCTTCCTGATGTTAGAAGAGTACCTTTCACATGGGAGGTTTATTTTCTACTTTCAAAGAGTCAGCCTGTTCTTGTACTGTTTCTTAAGTAACTTTAACAAAATAATCAATATACCATTGGGACATATTTTGGAGTGGCCTGCCCTGAGCCACATCAATAACAAAAAATGCTCTTCAGCAGTTATATTCTATAATTGATCTACATTCCCAAATATTCTGATTATCTGAATGCAAGTAGATGACTATTGTACTTTACATTTGCAATGCTAGGCTCTGTCTAAATACCCACTGAAAGAGATTCAGTTTAGTGGGGGTTAAGAAAGGGAAAATTGTTAAATCTTTAGTTTATGAATTGCTAATCCCTTCTTTGGAAGAATCAGCACAATTTTTATCAGAAGTTTTTAAAGAATTAAATCTTAAGGGGCAAGGTTTTCATTATCTCTTTTTCAATATTCAAAATGAAGAAATGATTTATAAATTTTATTGCAGAAACTTTAACTACATTAAAAAAATCTTTCTGAAAGGTGAATAAGTTGACCGATAAGAACTTGAGCTTTTTCATAAGGAATATACTTTAAATTAGGGCTTAGATTTATCTACAGTATAGCTTTTATATAGAAATGCAAATTTGTAGATTACTTAAATCTTGTTGAATTAATATGGGTGTGAGATTATTCTATCTGGGTATATTTAAATATGTCAGTTTCATGTAAATGTCCATCTTGCTTTTATTTTCAATACTAGAATGAGAAATACAGCATTTTACAAATCAACAAATCTCCAAAATAATCACTGTTGGAAATAAATCGGGCATAATATTAATAAACTAAAATATCTACATTCTAAGTAAAATGACATTGGTTGTAGTTAAATGTCACCATTACTTTTATAGACAACAGAGTTTAAAAACAGGAGGTAGAGATGTTCATAAATTCATATACTGAATATACAAATATAATTAGAAAAATGTATTCAGGTACATTCCATGAAAACCTTCTGAGTTTTAATCATACTTGGATAATGTAAAATTTGTCACAGAGTTTATGAAGGGAGATTGTGATTTAATTTGAAAACATGTAATGAACTGAACTGAACTGAATGAGAGACTTGTATAAGATGATCATTGATTTAGGTCTAAAGATTCATATCCAGTGATACTCCTCTGCACGTCTGCCAGGTGTATGCTGAATGCTAAATTCATTCTGTCCCTTAGTGTTGCTCCTAAAAGCATGTGCACTTCTTAAGTTCCTCCTTCAACTCTGTGACATATGCAATTTCTTTCTAACAAATTACTCTTTCACTTAAGTTATCTTAAGTTTTAAGTTTGTTTATGATTGCTAGCAAACAACCATTCATGGTTATCAAATCAGTAGCAAAGTAGGTTATGGACAACATAATTTTGGAAAAGTGGAGTATTTGGAATTGGTTATTGGGTTGAGATGGACTTTCCTGGTGACTCAGTGGTAAAGAATTCTCCTGCCAAGGCAGAAGAAGCAGTTCAATCCCTGGGCCAGGAAGATTCCCCTGGAGAAGAAAATAGCAATGCCTCCAGTATTCTTTCCTGGGAAACCCCATGGACAGAGGAGCCTGGCAGGTTACAATCCATGGGGTTACAAGAGTTGGACACGACTGAACAACTAAACAACAACGATTTGGTTGAGGTGAACCAAAATATTGACATTTGGTTCATATCTTATTCATTCCTTTGCTCACCTTAGGTCATATCAGTTCAGTTCAGTTCAGTTCAGTTGCTCAGTTGTGTCTGACTCTTTGCGACCCCATGAATCGCAGGATGCCAGGCCTCCCTGTCCATCAACAACTCCCAGAGTTCACTCAAACTTACGTGCATCGAGTCGGTGATGCCATCCAGCCATCTCATCCTCGGTCGTCCCCTTCTCCTCCTGCCTGCAATCCCTCCCAGCATCAGTCTTTTCCAATGAGTTAACGCTTTGCATGAGGTGGCCAAAGTACTGGAGTTTCAGCTTCAGCATCTTTCCTTCCAAAGAACACCCAGGGCTGATCTCCTTTAAAATGGACTAGTTGGATTTCTTTGCAGTCCAAGGGACTCTCAGGAGTCTTCTCCAACACCACAGTTCAAAAGCATCAATTCTTCGGCGCTCAGATTTCTTCACAGTCCAACTCTCACATCCATACATGACCACTGCAAAAAACATAGCCTTGACTAGACGGACTTTGGTTGGCAAAGTAATGTTTCTGCTTTTGAATATACTATCTATGTGGGTGACAACTTTCCTTCCAAGAAGTAAGCGTCTTTTAATTTCATGGCTGCAGTCACCATCTGCAGTGATTTTGGAGCCCCAAAAAATAAAGTCTGACACTGTTTCCACTGTTTCCCCACCTATTTCCCATGAAGTGATGGGACCAGGTGCCATGATCTTCGTTTTCTGAATGTTGAGCTTTAAGCCAACTTTTTCACTCTCCTCTTTCACTTTCATCAAGAGGCTTTTTAGTTCCTTTTCACTTTCTGCCATAAGGGTGGTATCATCTGCATATCTGAGGCTATTGATATATCTCCCAGCAATCTTGATTCCAGCTTGTGCTTCTTCCAGCCCAGCGTTTCTCATGATGTACTCTGCATATAAGTTAAATAAGCAGGGTGACAATATATAGCCTTGACGTACTCCTTTTCCTATTTAGCCATATACTAAATATTAAAGTCTCAGTGTCAGTTTTTGCATTGTGTGTTAGTTGCTCAGTTGTGTCTGACTCCGTGATCCCATGGGCTATAGAATCGTTAGACCCATTAAAATTCTTAATTTGCTGTTATTAGAGATAAATTATTTTATTGTAAACAGTAGCTACTTGGAAGGAAATGGCATAATTCACAGAATTAAGGAGGCTGGGATTTGACCAACTAGACTGGAGAAGAGGCAGCAATTACTATGTTCTCTTTACAAAGTAATCATTCTTTTTGATATGTACCTGCTGGATTATGTTAGGAACTTTGGGAAATTGAATATTTGAAAATAAGAGATAGGAGAGGATAAAGTTTACCTTGACCTTCTTGAGAACCCTAATTGGGTCTGAAGTTTAAACTGACAAGGACAGCTTAATAGGAGAAAAACATACAAATTTTATTGAATTTTTGCACATACATAAAAGCTTTTACCTATGTATATGTAAAAACCACCTCAGCAGTCTTGCCTTGAGAATCTCATAAAGAGGATGAGAAGGTAAAAAGATATGACACTGAGGAGATGAACTCTCCAGGTTGGTAGGTACCCAATATGCTACTGGGGAGGAAAAGAATAATAGCACCAGAAGGAATGAAGAGGCTGAGGCAAAATAGAAACAACATCCTGATGTGGATGTGTCTGGTGATGAAAGTAAAGTCCGATGCTGTAAAGAGCGATATTGCATATGAACCTGAAATGTTAGGCCCATGAACCAAGGTAAATTGGAAGTGGTCAAATAGGAGATGGCAAGAGTGAACATGGACATTTTAAGAATCAGTGAACTAAAATGGACCAGAATGGGTGAATTTAATTCATATGACCTTTATAGCTATTACTGAGGGAAAGAATCCCTTAGAAAAAAATGGAGTAGCCTTCATAATCAACAAAGGAGTCCAAAATGCAGTACCTGGGTGCCATCTCAAAAACAGCAGAATGATCTCTGTTCATTTCCAAGGCAAACCATTCAATGTCACAGTAATCCAAGTCTATGCCCTAACCACTAATTATGAAGAAGCTGAAGTTGAACGGTTCTATGAAGACCTACAAGACTTTCTAGAACTAACACCAAAAAGAGATATCCTTTTCATCATAGGGGACTGGAAAAATAGGAAGTCAAGTAATACTTGGAGAAACAGGCAAGTATGGCCTTGGTGTACAAAATGAAGCAGGGCAAAGGCTAATAGAGTTCTGCCGAGAGAATGCACTGGTCATAGCTAAAACCCTCTTCTAACAATACAAATGATGCCTCTACATGGACATCACCAGATGGTCAATACTGAAATCAGATTGATAATATCCTTTGCATCCAAAAATGGAGAAGATCCATAAAGTCAGCAAAAATAAGACTGGGAGCTGACTATGGTGAACACCCTAATGCAAAATTCAGATTTTAATTGAGCAACGTAGGGAAAACCACTACATTAAAGTATGACCCAAATCAAATCCCTTAGGATTATATAGTGAAAGTGACAAATAGATTCAAGGGATTAGATCTGATAGACAGAGTGCCTGAAGAACTAAGGATGGAGGTTCATGACATTGTACAAAAGGCAGTGATCAAAACCATCCCCAAGAAAAAGAAATGCAAGAAGGCAAAACGGCTGTTGGAGGATGCTTTACAAATACCTGAGTAAAGAAGAGAGGTGAAAAGACAAGGAGAAAAGGAAAGATATTCCCATCTGAATGCAGAGTTCCAGAGAAGAACAAGGAGAGCTAAGAAAGCAAAGTGAACAATGCAAAAGAAAGGGAAACAATAGAATGGGAAAGACTAGAGATATCTCTAAGAAAATTAGAGATACCAAGGGAATATTTCATGCAAAGTTGGGCACAATAAAAGACAGAAGTGGTTTGAACCTAACCAAAGCAGAAGAAATTAAGAAGAGGTGGCAACAATACACAGAAAAGATATACAAAAAAGATACTAATGGCCCAGATAATCCTGATAGTATGATGAGTCACCTAGACATCCTGGAGCGTGAATTCAAATGGGCCTTAGGAAGCATCACTATGAACAAAGCTATTGGAGGTGATAGAATTCCAACTAAGCTATTCCAAATCCTAAAAGATGGTACTGTGACAGTGCTGCACTCAGTATGCCAGCAAATTTGGAAAACTCAGCAGTGGCCACAGAACTGCAAAAGGTCAATTTCATTCCAATCCCAGAGAAGGGCAATGTCAGAAGATGTTCAAACTACTGCATAGTTGCACTCATTACACATGCTAGCAAGATAATGCTCAAATCTTCAAGCTAGGCTTCAACAGTAAGTGAACTGAGAAATTCCAAATGTACAAGCTGGATTTAGAAAAGGCAAAGGAACCAGATTTCAAATTGTCAACATCCGTTAGATCATAGAAAAAGCAAGAGAATTCCAAAATAATAATAATAATAATTCTGCTTCACTGACTACACTAAAGCTTCGACTGTGTAGATTACAACAAACTATGGACATTTCTTAAAGAGATAGGAATACCAGACTACCTTATCTGCTTCTTGAGAAAACTGTATGCAGGTCAAGAAGCAACAGTCAGAACTGGACATGGAACAATGGCCTGGTTCAAAATCAGGAAAGGAGGACATTAAGGTTGTGTATTTCCACCTAGCTTATTTAACTTATATGTAGAATAGAACATGTGAAATACCAGGCTGGATGAAGCACAAGCTGGATCAAGATTACCAGGAGAAATATCAATAATCTAAGATATGCAGATGACATCACCCCTATGGCAGAAAGCAAGGAACTAAAGAACCTCTTGATGAAGGTGAAAGAGGGGAGTGAAAAAGCTGGCTTAGAACTCAACATTCAAAAAACAAAGATCATGGCATCTGGTCTCATCAGTTCATGGCAAATAGATGGGGAAACAATGACGTATTTTATTTTCATAGGTTCCATAACCACTGTGGAATGTGACTGCAGCCATGAAATTAAAAGATGCTTGCTTCTTAAAAGAAAAGCCATGACAAAACTAGACAGCATATTAAAAAGCAGAGACTACTTTGCCAAAAAACGTCCTTACAGTCAAAGCTATGGTTTTTCTAGTAATCACATAGGGATGTGAGGTTTGGACCTTAAAGAAGGATAAGTGCCTAAGAACTGATGTTTTTGAACTGTGGTGTTGGAGAAGACTCTTGCGAGTCCCTTGGACTGCAAGAAAATCAAACCAGTCAATCCTAAAGGAAATAAGTCCTGAATATTCATTATAAGGACTAATGTTGAAGGTGAAACTCCAATATTTTGGATACCTGATGAGAAGAACTGACTCATTGGAAAAGACCCATATGCTGGGAAAGATTGAAGGTAGGAAAAGAGGATGACAGATGATGGGACAGTGGGATGGCATCACCAAATCAATGGACATAACTTTGAGCAAGCTCACCATCAGCAGATGGTGATGGACAGGGAAGCCCGGTGTGCTGCCGTCCATGGGGTCTCAAAAGAGTTGAACACGACTGAACAATTGAACAACAATGAGGAATTTTTACAAGAGAATGAAGACCAGAAGTGACATAGTAGGAAGTTTTACCTTTGGACAATGAAACAATAAGTTTGTGAAGAACTGACAGCACTAAGGGGTTGTGCCAGAAGTAATAAATGGGCAAGCAGTAACTGGAATATAGGGTTAGTGTGACAAATGTTTGTACAGATTTCTTGGCCCCCAATTCCGTTTCTGGTGAGACATCCTGCCTCATTGTACAAGGAAGGTATCTTTTATGACTTGTAGCAGAAAATAAAAGTGAGGGTTGGAATGGGTTTCAGAATGAGTTTCTGATTTCTTCTGTTTTTAAAATTCCTTCAGCCTTTATGGCATATTTAATACGTCATATTTTGGGACTGTGTTCCTTGAACCCCATCAACAATGCCAGAAAATGCCCGTGATAATCTATGTACTATTAAATGAACTCTACAGTACCACAACAATAAATAGGCTAGACCCAAATAGCCTAAATGCAGAAATATGAATAAGAAAGCAGCTCACTCTAAATATGAGCTACTATTTTCATATTGTCACCCATCCTGCATCACAAAACAATGCTCTTCATAAAGAGTTTCCTATTACTGCATGATACAGTGGAAAACCTCTGGTCTCATTTACAAAAGGCCCAATAAACTGTACCAACTCTATATGGAATTTAACTGCTGAGAGGTTACAATTTCACTACAAGTGGGCTTTAAGGACTGTAGAAAGTAATATTCTTCCAATGGACATAGATGTGTATTTATGTTTTCTGCTTTGCATTAAAGGTAGGATGACCATGCTCAATTAGCTGCTAAGAATCCTGGAAGGAGTAAGATTAGAGGATTAGTGACAAGGAGATTTGGGAATGGGAAACTGGACCTCTTCAAAAAAGTCAGGAGCTTAAAAATGTTTGTGTTTGTTGTGATTACTCATCACATTCTTTTCACCCCTTCCCCACTTTCATTAAAATATATGTTGCTATAATCAGGTGCCCAGGCAAACCCTCTCTACATATTATCATCCTCTTCACTCAATCAGATGATCAACTAACTGTTTAATGACCTCTTCTCAAAGCAACAAGGCAAAAAAGACAATGCTTGGACTAAAACATATATTTTCCTTCAGTACCAACCCTGTTCTTCTAATTGTCAAGCTTTTGAGCTTCTGGGGCTAGAGACAAAATTTAAGTCCCTTCCATATCAAAAATGTTCATAAAATTTGGTGTTGGGTTGATTAATTGATGGAGACAGAAATTTGCCTTCCCCAGAATAATCCTTTGGAGTCACTTAGATAGCTGAATTTGAATTTGTGTACTGAGTTGAATATTGCATTCCTCCCAAAACATGTTCACCCAGGACCTCAGAATGTGACCTTATTTAAGGTCACATGCAATTAGAAAGTAGTTAAGATGAGGTCATCTTGTATTAGGCTGGACATGAATCCAATGTGAATTATATCTTCATAAAGAAAGAGAAATTTGAATAAAAACTTATAGTAAGAAATATGTATTTGGTCTTCCTTCCCTTTTCCTGATGTGCGACTTCTAAAACCTTATAATTTCCTACATAAGAGCCATAGGGGCATCTTTGTCATAATGCTTAGTTTTGTTCCCAGTTCCCAAAATAACTCAGAGCAATAAAGAGGAAAGGAGTGTCTTTTGTTATTCATATGAAAGTTCCTTTAGACAAACCCTGAGTGTATGTTAATGAGGTTACTTTTGGAAAGCCCCTGTGGGTGGGTGCTGTTTGCCAGGGGAATGTACCAGGTGATTAGAATATTGGAAATTTTAGCTCCACCCCTGGAATTGGGAGAGGAGCCAAAGGTAGACATAATCACTAATAACCATTGATTTAATCAGTCATGCTTATGGCAATGAATGTGAAGTGAAGGTCACTCAGTCCTGTCCACCTCTTTGTGACCCCATGGACTATACAGTCCATGGAATTCTCCAGGCCAGAACACTGGAGTGGGTAGCCTTTCCATTCTTCAGGGAATCTTCCCCACCCTGGGATTGAACCCAGATCTCCCTTATTGCAGGTGGATCCTTTACCAGCTGAGCCACCAGGGAAGCCCAGCAAGGAATGAAGCTTCCCTAACAATCCATAAGGAGAGAGGTCGGGAACTTCTCCTTTGGTAAACAAGTGAAGGTGCTGGAGAGTGGGGAGGGAACCCAGTGATGGCATGAAAGCTCTGCACCTCTTCCTACATACCTTGCCCTATCCATCTCTTCTGTCTGGCTATTTCTGAGTTATATCTTTTTATTTGTTGTTGGTGTTCAGTTGCTAAGTCATGTCTGACTTCTTGCAACCTATGGACTGCAGCACACCAGGCCTCCCTGTCCTTCACCATCTGGCGTTCGCCCAATCATGTCCAGTGAATCGATGATGCCATCCAACCATCTCATCCTATTATAATAATCAGTAATAGAGTAACAAACTGTTTTTCTGAATTTTGTGAACCACTCTAACAAATCAATTAAACCCAAGGAAGGGGTTTTATGAACCTCTGGATTTATAGCCTATCAGTCAGAAGCACAGGTGATAACCTGAATGTGCCTTGGGATCTGAAATGTGTGGGAGGAAGCAGTCTAGGGAACTGAGTCCTTAACATGTGGGATCTGATGTGATCTCAGATAGTGCTGTGCGTGTAGTATAGGAATAGAAGAGACACACAGAGGAGTGTTTTTCCTTTACAGAAACACAGACACACAGGGAGAATACCACGTGATGATAAGGGCAGGGACTGAGTGACCCATCCACAGCCAAAGATTGCTGGCAACAATCAGAAGCTGAGAAAAAGGCATGCAACAGGTCCTTCTCTAGAAACTAGAGAGGGCTCAGCCCTGCCCAATGTCTTTATTTCAGACTCCTAGCATCAAGAATTGTGAGAGTTGAGCCATAAAGAAATCTGAGCATTTAAGAATTGGTGCTTTTGAATTATGATGATAGAAAAGACTCTTGCGAGTCCCTTGAACTGCAAAGAGATCAAACCAATCAATCCTAAAGGAAATCGACCTTGAATGCTCACTGGAAGGACTGATACTGAAGCTGAAGCTCCAATACTTTGGCCACCTGATATGAAGAGCCGACTTATTGGAAAAGAATCCGATGCTAGGAAAGATGAAGAGCATAAGGAAAAGGGAGCAACAAAGGATGAGATGGTTGGTTGGCAACACTGACTCAATGGATAGGAGTTTGAGCAAACTCCATGAGACAGTGGAGGGCAGGGAATCCTGGAGTGCTGCAGTTCATGGGGTCACAAAGAGTTGGACATGACTTAGCAACTGAACAACAACAACTATATTCCATTAGAATTGCAAAATTTTGATATAAGATGAACACTAAGCAGAACAAATGAGTAATAAAGCAGATGACAAAGAAACACGTAAAACTGCAAGAAAGTAAATTTTACAGAAATAAAAACTAACTTTAGGGAAGTTTCTCGAAAAAATAGTAGTCAAAGCAGAATAGAATCTGTATTTCACCCAACACAATATAGGCATTTAATAAATATGCTTTCATTATTATTTTTCTCTTCTATCATTAATGTTATTAATTTGTGAGTCATCACAATCTCACAAAATATATGGTAATTGTAATGCTTAATTAAACTAAGCAAAATGCTGCCAGAGTAAATGAATAAGTAAAACTTCAAGTTCATTTTATAAAGACCTCAGCAGTTTTATGCTGTTAAAATCCATGGTAGTAGTTTCTTTTTTGATAGACAAATTTCCCTATGTTTTCCTACATTTACTATGGTACTAGGCTCATAATTCATACATCCATAACCTAAGTATCCAAAATTATCTATTTTGGCACATTATTATATATTTGTTCTAGATTCTAAAGAAATTAAAGCACATCAAAGATTGTTAGATGAAAATATTTTAAAAGAAAAAAAATTGTAATTTAAACTATCTTCAAGGTTTTCTATATTTTATTATTACACTATGTTTTTTAGAAAACACATTTCAAAGAAAACCAGATACATATTTATTTATAATTTAAGATCTCATCCCCCAAAGATACAATTATATTGTAGCAAATTACTTAATATAAAAATTCTTCAAATCTAATGAGTTCTTCCTATGTGGAGGAAACCATTTAAAACTCTGTTCACATATATGTGGGCTCACTTAAGCTCACAGTTCAATAAAAGAATTATTGATATTATCCTCATTTTGCCAGAGAAAACTGTGGCAGAGAGAGGTTAAAACAACCTCTCTAAAGTCATCAGAATTTGAAATAACATTCCTTAGTAGTAACTGGTTAAAACTAGGCAGAAAATAAGCATTTCCACAAAAGGTGTGTTATAGTGGGGCATTTTTCCAAGTATGTTCTACATTCCCACTAGAAAATATGAGGAAATAAGAGAAAGGATTCCATGAACACAAAATATCAAGTGATGTTAGTTCAAAAAAAGATAGTCATGTCTGTGTGTGTTAAATTTGTGTAAGTGTGTGTGTGTGTGTGTGTATATATGTATGTATCTTCTTTCCAGTTTTATTAAAATATAATTGGCATAGCACTCTACAAGTATAAGATACCCAACATAATGATTCGATATACATACTTAGTTAACATCCATCATCTCATATAGGTACAAAATTTTAAAACATTTTTTTTCCTTGTGATGAACTCATACTCTCTTAACAACTTTCATATATAACTTATATGTTAATATTAATTACATGTTAATTATATTAATCATGTTGTACATTGCATGCCTCATACTTATTTAACTTATAGCTGGAAGTTTATACCTTTTGACTGCTTTTGTCACCGTACAAACATACTAGGTTATCACTGATGATATTCCCCATGCTTTATGTGCTTTACACCCTTTACATTTCATCCTTATGACTCATTTATTCTGGTACTGGAGGTTTGTCCCTCCTAATCTCCCTCATCAATTTCTTTCCTCTCCCTACAGCCTTCCACCCTGATAACAACCTGTTTGTTTTCTGCAACTATGGCTCTGTTTCTGTTTTCTTATACTTATTCATTTATTTTACATTTTAGATTCCACATGTACGTGAAATCATACAGTGTTTGTCATTCTCTTGCCTGACACATTTCACTTAATACTCTCTAGGTCTATCCAAATTTTTGCAGATGGCAAGTCACATTATTGACAGTAATATTCCATTGTGCCTGCGTATATGTATGAGCAATATTCCATGTGTGAACATACATAACGGAATTCTATATAACTGCATTTGTGCTTGCTTAGTTTGGAAAAATACCCAGAAGCAGAATCCCTGGATTGAATGTTATCCTATTTTTAATTTTGTGAGGATACTTCATAATGTTTTCCATAGAGACTGCACCAGTTTACTTTCCCACTAATAGTGAATAACTGCTCCAGTTTCTCCACATCCTTCCAAACACTTATTTTCTGTCTTTGTGGTGATAGACATTTGACAGGTATGAGGGAGAATCTCACTATGGTTTTAATTTGTGTTTCTCTGATGACCAGCGATGCTGGGCGTCTTTCCACGTGTTTGTTGGCTACCTGTTTGTTTTTGTTGAGAAAGTGTCTATTCAGGTCCTTGTCCATTTTTTTAATCAGGTTGTTTGGGTTTTGTGACGTTGAGTTGTACAAGTTCGTTGTACATTTTGCATATTAATTCCTTGTCAGATATGTTTTTTGTAAATAGCTTCTCCCACAAAGTTTGTTGATAGTTTTCTTTGCTGTATAAAAACTTTTAGTTTGATGTAGTCCCATTTGTTTACTTTTGCTTTCATTTCCATTACCTGAGGAAACATGTCCAAAAAAATATTGAGACTAATGTCAATGAAAACACACTTTCATTTATATGTATATTATAGTGTATATATATAACATATATATACACTATAATATATAATCTATATTTATATAGCCATGTATATACATATGTATGTAATATGTATTATGTGTATTCATGAAGACTAGTTTTTAATAGGCAATATATATTTGAATTCTGAAAAATGCACATATAGACAGTTATTTAATCAAAATATTGAATCCCCACTAAATTCTAAGTACTTGGCTAGGAATTAGAGATGCAGAAAGTGACAGAGACATATACAGCATTGACTGTTGGAGAAGTCATGTATAATGAGAACCATGATGAAATGCAAGATTTAAGTTAAACCTATAATAAACACTCTCAGGGAAGTCATGGAGGAAATGATATTTAAAGTTTTTGGAGTAAAATTAAATGAATGAGCTACTTAGCTCAAGAAAAGGAAAGATGTATTAAGCAGAAATATATTGTGTGCAAAGATGCTAAGGTTGTGTCAGGGAATTATAAAAAGTCCAGTACAGCTAGATTAGGAAGAGTGAAAAGATGTTGTTAGAAGGTGAGCCCAACAAAATTGATAGTTTCAGAGACTTAGTGAAGTAAAAATGTTAGTCACTCAGTCATGTCCAACTCTTTCTGACCCCATGGACTGTAGCCCACCAGGCTCCTCTGTCCATTCAGAGGTTTAGTGAGATCTAATAAGAATTTTGATTTTATCCTATGTGCAATCAACCAATAAAGCATTTTCATACATGTGCTCATCTTCTGTGAGAACTCCAAAATTTCAACTAACCACTGAACAATCATCAACAGGAGAATGTTGGATCCCACCAAAAAAAGATACCTCACATCCAAGGGCAAAGGAAAAGCCCAAGTAAGATGGTAAGAGGGGTGAAATCACGTTTAGAATCAAACCCTATACCCTCCAGAAACACTCTGAGGGCTCAAACAAAATCGTGTGCACACCATAACCCAGAAAGCCCACGGAGACTGAGCCAGACTTGTCTGTGAGTGTTTGAGTGTCTCCTGAAGAGGCAAGGATCAGTAGTGGCTTGCTGCAGGGACAGGAGTTCTGGGTGCAGCAGACCTGGGAGATGCAGTGTGTGAGCCCCACCATAGAGCCACCAAGCAGACAACCCACAAACTGAAGAACAATTTTACCAAAGAAATTCTTGCACTGTTGCAAATTCTAGGGCCCACAACAGATTTCACAACCTGGGAATTCAGCAAAGGGGCTGAGATTCCCCCAGGGAATTTGACTTTGAAGGCCAGTGGGATTGGGAATAAAGAAACAAACACTTGGAAGGCACAAACAAAACTTTCTGTGGACCAGGACCCAGTAGAAAGGAGCAGTGACCCCACAAGAGTCTAAGCCAGACTTGCCTGTGAGTGTCCAAGAGCCTCCAACCAAGGTGTGGGTCAACAGTGGCCTGCCATGGGGTCAGGGGCACTGAATAAAAGAGTCCTGGCATAAGTCCTTTGGAAGGAGGTCACCTTTACTGCCATTACCCTACATGGCTTGGCCTCAGGTCCACCCATCAGCAGAAAATTGGATTAAAAATTTACTGAGCATAGCTCCATCCACCAGAGCAAGACCCAGATTCCTCCACAGACAGTCCCTCCCGTCAAGAAGTTTCCACAAGCCTTTTATCCTTTCCACTAGAGGACATGCAGAATGGAAATGACAATTATAGAAAACTAACCAAGCTGTGGTGTTGGAAAAGACTCTTGAGAGTCCCTTGGACTTCAAGGAGATCCAACCAGTCCATTCTGAAGGAGATCAGCCCTGGAATTTCTTTGGAAGGAATGATGCTAAAGCTGAAACTCCAGTACTTTGGCCACCTCATATGAGGATTTGACTCATTGGAAAAGACTCTGTTGCTGGGGGGCACTGGGGGCAGGAGGAGAAGGGGATGACCAAGGATGAGATGTCTGGATGGCATCACTGACTCGATGGACGTGAGTCTGAGTGAACTCTGGGAGCTGGTCATGGACAGGGAGGCCTGGCGTGCTGCGATTCATGGGGTCGTAAAGAGTCAGACACAACTGAGTGACTGAACTGAACTGAACTGAGCTGAACCAAGCTGATCACTTGGATCACATCCTTTTCTAACTCAATGAAATTATGAACCATGCCATGTAGGGCCACCCAACATGGATGAACATGGTGGAGAGTTCTGACAAAACATGGTCTACTGGAGAGTGGAAGAGCAAACCGCTTCAGTATTCTTGCCTTGTGAACCCCATGAACAGTATGAAAAGGCAGAAATATATAATACTGAAAGATGAACTCTCCAGGTTGGTACATGCCCAATATGCTACTGGAGAAGCATGGAAAAATAACTCCAGAAAGAATGAAGAGGCTGAGCCAAAGTGAAAACAACAACCAATTGTGGATATGACTGGTGATGAAAGTAAGGTCTGATGCTGTAAAGAATCTGGACTGTTAGGTCCATGAATCAAGGTAAATTGGAAGTGGTCAAACAGGAGATGGCAGGAGTGAACACTGACATTTTAGGAATCAGTGAACTCAAATGGACCAGAATGGGTGAATTTAATTCAGATGACCATTGTATCTACTACTGTGGGCAAGAATCCTTGAGAAGAAATGGAGTACCCCTCATAGTCAACAATAGAGTTTAAAATGCAATACTTGGATGCAATCTAAAAAACAACAGAATGATCTCTGTTTGTTTCCAAGGCAAACAATTCAATATCACAGTAATCCAAGTCTTTGCCCCAACCATTAATGCTGAAGAAACTGAAGCTGAATGCTTCTATGAAGACCTACAAGACTTTCTAGAACTAACACCAAAAAAAAAAAAAAAAGGATACCCTTTTCATCATAGGGGACTGGAAGGCAAAAGTAGGATGTTAAGAGCTACCTGGAGTATCAGGCAAATTTGCCCTTGGAATGCAGAATGAAGCAAGGCAAAGGCTAACAGAGTTTTACCAAAAGAACACAGTGATCATAGCAAACATCCTCTTCCAACAACACAAGAGACAGTTCTACACATGGACATCACCAGATGGTCAATACCAAAATCAGATTAATTATATTCTTTATAGCCAAAGATGGAGAAGCTCTGTAGAGTCAGGAAAAGCAAGACTGGGGGCTCACTGTGGCTCAGATCATGAACTCACTAATGTAAAATTCAGACTTAAATTGAAGAAAGTAGGGAAGACCACTAGACCATTCATGTTTTTGTGGTTTTATCACTAAGTCATGTCTGACTCTTGTGACTCCCCATGGATTGTAGCCCACCAGGCTCCTCTGTCCATGAAATTTTTCAGGCAAGAATACTGGAATGTGTCACATTTCCTTCTCCAGGGGATCTTCCCAATACAGGGATTGAATTCCAGTATCCTGCATTTCAGGCAGATTCTTTACCATCTGATATACCAGGGAAGCCCCAGATCTTTCAGCTGTGACCTAAATCAAATCTCTTACTATTATACAGTGGAAGTGACACTTAGATTCAAGGGATTCGATCTGCTGGAGTGCCAGAAGAACTAATGATGGAGGTTCCTAACATTGTACAGGAGGCAGTGATCAAAACAATCCCCAAGAAGAAGAAATGCAAAAAGTCAGAATGGTTATCTGAGGAGGCCTTACAAATAGCTGAGAAAGAAAATACGTGAAAGCAAAGGAGAAAAGGAAAGTTACATCCATCTGAATGCAGGGTTCCAAAGAATAGCAAGGAGAGATAAGAAAGCCTTCCTAAGTGAACAGTGCAAAGAAATAGAGGAAAATAATAGAATGAGGATGACTGGAGTTTTATTCAGGAAAATTAGAGATATCAAGGGAATATTTCATGCAAAGGTGGTCACAATGAAGGACAGAAATGGTATAGACCTAACAGAAGCAGAAGATATTAAGAAGAGGTGGCAACAATACACAGAAGAACTGTACAAAAAAAGAAACTAATGATGCTGATAACCACGATGGTGTGATCACTCACCTAGAGCCAGACATCCTGGAGTGTGAAGTCAAGGGAACCTTAAGAAGCGTCACTATGAACAAAGCTAGTGGAGGTGATAGAATTCCAGCTGAGCTATTTCAAAGCCTACAAGATGGTGCTGTGAAAGTGCTGCACTCAATATGCCAGCAAATTTGGAAAACTCAGCAGTGGCCACAGGACTGCAAAAGGTCAGTTTTCTTTCCAATCCCAAAGAAAGGCAACGCCAAAGAATATTCAAGCTACCACACAATTGCACTTATCTCACACGCTAGCAAAGTTCTATCTTTGCACTTATCTCACACGCTAGGAAAATTCTCCAAACTAGGCTTCCACAGTATGTGAACTGAGAACTTCCAAATATTCAAGCTGGATTTAGAAAAGTCAGAGGAGCCAGAGATCAAATTGCTAACATCTGCTATATCATAGAAAAATCAAGAGGATTTCAGAAAAACATCTACTTCTGCTTTATTGCCTATATGAAAGCCTTTGACTGCGTGGATCACAACAAACTGTCAAAAATTCTTAAGGAGATGGGAATACCAGACCACCTTACCTGACTTCTGAGAAATCTGTATGCAGGTCAAGAAGCAACAGTTAGAACTGGACATGGAGCAAAAGACTGGTTCCAAATCGAGAAAGGAGTACTCAAGGCTGTATATTGTTACCTTGCTTATTTAATATACTTGCTTATATGCAGAGTGCTGCTGCTGCTGCTGCTGCTGCTAAGTCGCTTCAGTCGTGTCCGACTCTGTGCGACCCCATAGATGGCAGCCCACCAGGCTCCCCCGTCCCTGGGATTCTCCAGGCAAGAACACTGGAGTGGGTTGCCATTTCCTTCTCCTATAAGCAGAGTACATCATGTGAAATCTTGGATTGGTTGAAGCACAAACATAATAACCTCAGATATGCACATGGCTCCACTGTTATGGCAGAAATTGAAGAGGAACTAAGGAACCTCTTGATGAAACTGAAAGAGAAGAATGAAAAAGCTGACTTAAAACTCAACATTCAAAACACAAAGATAATGGCATCTGGTCCATTACTTCATGGCAAATAGTTAGGGAAACAATGGAAACAGTGATAGTCTTTATTTTCTTGGGCTCCAAAATCACTGCAAATGGTGAATTCAGTCATGATATTAAAAAACACTTGCTCCTTGGAAAAAAATCTATGACAAACCTAAACAGCATATGAAAAAGCAGAGACATTATTTTGCCAACAAAGTCCATCTAGTCAAAGCTATGGTTTTTCCAGTAATCATGTATGGATGTAAGAGTTAGACCATAAAGAAAGCTGAGCACCGAAGAAGTGATGTTTTTGAACTGTGATGTTGGAGAAGACACTTCGAGTTCCTTGGACTGCAAGGAGATCAAACCAGTCAATCCTAAAGGAAATCAACCCTGAATATTCATTGGAATGACTGATGCTGAAGCTCCAATACTTTGGTCACCTGATGCGAAGAACTAAGACACTGGAAAAGACGCTGATGCTGGGAAAGATAGAAGGCAGAAGGATAAGGGGATACAGAGGATTAAAGGAGATGGTGGAATGGCATCACTGACTCGATGTACATGAGTTTGAGCAAGATTTGGGAGTTGATAAAGGACAGGGAAGCCTTCATGCTGCAGTCCGTGGGGTTGCAAAAGAGTGGGACACTACTGAGCAACTGAACTGAACTGATGCCCAATATTAATTATTAATTGTAAAATGATAAAGAGTAGTTGGGGCTTCTCCTGTGGCACTAGTGGTAAAGAAACCGTATGCCAATGCATGCGACACAGGAGAAGAAGGTTCAACCCAGGGTCAGGAAGATTCCCTGGAGGAGGAAAAGGCAACCCACTCAGTATTCTTGCCTGGAGAATCTCATGGACAGGGGAGATTGGCAGGCTGAAGTCCATATGGTCACAAGTCACAAAGAGTTGGACATGATTGAAGTGACTTAGCACACACACCCAAAGAGTAGTTACCTCCTACTTCACTGTTTGCTCTAATGGAACAGATCATATTCAGTATCTCCAAAGTATAATTTTAAGCTATGTGCTTTCTCTGTCTATTGCTACAACTCTGGTTTAAACCATCATCCATCCTTTCTCAACTCTGTTATATAAATTACTTGCTAACTGCTCCTCTATCAGTTCTCCTGTCACCAATTCTTTTTCTTAATTTCAAGCCCAAAGATTATTTTGGATCATTACATTCCTGTCCTGCCTAAACATTCATTGCTAATTAGGTACTAATCCACAATGGCCTTTAAGACCGTTCATGCTTTTGTCTCTATATAATGCTCTGACCTTGCCTCCTCCTACTCTAGAGACTTTGTGTTTGGTATTTCCTGTGTTTTCTTTTCAGATACTCTGTTATGCAGATATTACAAGGGCATCCAGGCAAAGGGAGGAGCAAATCAGAATTTATTTTCCATCAAATAATACAAGATTTGTAAAACTGTTGCTTTGTCTAGTGATATCATCTAGATCTCTGCCAAGAAGTATCAATACCTTGGTAACACAAAATTCTAAATATTTCAGACAATTCGAATTGAAAATACAAAGGCTAACACCTGATTTCCCAGAGGATAAAGCAAAGTTTGAAGTTGGAGGATACATAAAATATATAATTATCTCAAATTTCTATTGTTTTCTTTTATATGTAGTTGTATATAAGAGGAAAACCTGGCTGTTTGTTTTATAGTGAGAATTAAGAACCTTAATTCCCTAGTACATGAGATATTAATACAAATACTTTCCACTGTCCTTGTTAATTATGATGTTTTACTCTTAGGACTTTAAAAAATGCTTCAGTAAAACAATAGATAGATTGCTAATGTCCTTGACTGTGTCTCTCGGCAGTGAATGCTGTGACCTGGCTGGGGTTCCTGAGTTGATTACTCACTCTAAGCAAGTAACATATTCTGTAAATAGCAAGCTAACACCATCTGTACAGGCTGTTTTTTGACTGTTCATAAGCTACAGGAAATCAACTCTGCCCTAATTTCCTACATGATTCAATAGGGTGGAAGCCAAGGGAATACAAGCTAATGTGACCTTTAAGTACATTCCTATGATATTAAGCTTCAGATGAAAAATTAGGGCAAGGGGTAGACTGCCATTTAACATTGGAATATGCATATTTGCTGATATTAGTAAAAAAAAAAAAAGCTTAGAAATTTTGGAATTGCTTTGAAAAAGGAATCACCTCAAATTTACAGAATATATTTATGTCAATTTATTGTAAAGACTGTTCAAAATTAATTGTAATCTAGATATCTAGTGTGTTAGTCGTTCAGTCACATTTGACTCTTTGTGACCCCATGGACTATAAACCACCAGGCTTCTCTGTCCACAGCATTCTCCAGGCAAGAATACTGCAGTGAGTATTCCCTTCTCCAGGGGATCTTCCTGACCCAGGGATCAAACCTGGGTCTCCTGCACTGTAGATGGATTCTTTACTGTCTGAGTCACCAAGGATGCCCCCTAGTCACCTAGTGAAAACTGTTAGTGGCTCAATCATGTCTGACTCTTTGTGACCCCATGCCTCTCTCCAAGCAGTTCTCTAGGCAAGAATACTGAACTCGGTTGCCATTCCCTTCTCCAGGGGATCTTGCTGACCCAGAGATGGAACTCAGGTCTCCTACATTGCAGGTAGATCTCTACCATCTGAGCCACCAGGGAAGCCCAGTCATCTAGACTGGTGTTCAAATTTAGTCTAATGTGCTTAGATTCTTATATTCTGACTCTTTTCAAGATTATTTCTAATTATTCTTTAACTGCCATATTGCTTTTAATGTTCCTTGTAATTCTTAGAAGCTCTCATATTATTAGACCTGATCATTACATTCTAAATCTGTAAATCTGATACACACATACTTTTGTTGTAAGGGTGATGTGACAAGCATTTAAAACATCTCAGCAGGAGAATGGATTTTTAAGGAAATGTTGGCAATATTGATGGATTAATGTCTATGTTGATAATGTTGTTGCTCCTCACTGTGGGGGCGGGGGGGGGCGGAGACAAAAAAGAAACCAAAAAATGTTCTACACACTCAGATGATTATTTCAGAGCTCTCTGAGACAGCTGGACTTCACAGCAGGAAACATCAGAATAGCACTTAGCATATCCAGGTAAACATACATATCTGAATGAAAAAATGAAAGTGGTAGTCACTCAGTCATGTCCAGTTCTTTGCAACCCGTGGATGACAGTCTGATGGGCTCCTCTATCCATGGAATTCTCAAGGCAAGAATACTGGAGTGGATAGCCATTCCCAGGGGATCTTCCATACCCAGGGATCGAACTGATGTCTCCAGCATTGCAGGATGATTCTTTACTATCTGAGCCACCAGGGAATCCCTAAACATATCTGAATATCACCATACAAAAGAAGCTGCATGTATGAGAGGTAAAACTGGGCCATTCTTCTTCCTAGATGGAAAGAGATAATAACACATTTATCCCAATTATAAAATGAATACATGACAACCACGACATATTTTCCTCCTATTGAAAAAATATAGATATGTACAAATATATTTTGACTCCACCCAGTCATGTCATCCAACAAAAAATCTTAAATAATTTCATCAAAATGCCATCATTGCACTTGAAAGTCAACTGCTCTTCCCAGGGATGGCAAAAAATTAAAATAATTAGAGAGAGTCTTATTAAGGAACATAAATATTAGTGAATGTAATAGGAAAGAGTTTATTTTCTCTTAATTCATTTGCAAAATAAAATATTTTGAAGTCTATGTCAAGACAGTACCAGATTGTGGAGCCATGGAGTGATCAGAGATGAAAGATTGTCTTTAAACTATAATAAAGAAGTCTACTCAAGTTTTACTCCTAAAAGGGGTTACTCAGTAACCATGTTTAAATTCTCACTTTTTGCCCTGAACTTGGCTGCTTGGAGCAGCGGTGGGTTCTCAGTCCAACCTGGGCTCACCAAATTCTCTCCCTAGTAAATTTGGGAAGAGTGTTCAGAGGCATTCTCTCAGTTCAGTCAGTTCAGTCGCTCAGCGGTGTCCGACTCTTTGCCACCACATGCACTGCAACACGATAGGCCTCCCTGTCCATCGCCAACTCCCAGTGTTTACCAAAACTCATGTCCATTGAGTTGGTGATGCCATCCAACCATCTCATCCTCTGTCGTCCCCTTCTCCTCACACCTACAATCTTTCCCAGCATCAGGGTCTTTACAGTGAGTCAGCTCTTCACATCAGGTGGCCAAAGTATTGGAGTTTCAGCTTCAGCATCAATCCTTCCAATGAACATTCATGACTGATTTCCTTTAGGATGGACTGGTTGGATCTCTTTGCAGTCAAGATTATTTTCCAAGACCACAATTAGAAAGCATCAATTCTTCCACTTTCAGCTTTCCTTATAGTCCAACTCTCACATCCACACATGACTACTGGAAAAACCATAGCTTTGACAAGCTGGACATAGCTTTGACAAGCTTTGACAATCATAGCTTTGTTGGCAAAGTAATGTCTCTGCTTTTAAATATGCTGTCTAGGTTTGTCATAACTTTGCTTCTAAGGAGCAAGAGTTTTTTAACTACAGGCTTGCAGTCACCATCTGCAGTGACTTTGGAGCCCCCCCAAAATAAAATCTCTCTTTGCTTCCATTGTTTCCCCATCTATGTGCCATGAAGTGATGGGACCAGATGCCATAATCTTAGTTTTCTGAATGTTGAGTTTTAAGCCAACTTTTCACTCTCCTCTTTCACTTTCATCAAGAGGCTCTTAAGTTCTTCTTCATATTCTGCCATAAGGGTGATGTCATCTGCATATCTGAGGTTATTGATATTTCTCCCAGCAATCTTAATCCCAGCTTGTGTTTCTTCCAGTCTAGCGTTTCTCATGATATATGCTGCATGTAAGTTAAACAAGTAGGGTGATAATACACAGCCTTGACATACTCCTTTCCTGATTAGGAACCAGTCTGTTGTTCCATGTCCAGTTTTAATTATTGATTCTTGACCTGCATACATATTTCTCAGGAGGCAGGTCAGGTGTTTTGGTATTCTCATTTCTTGAAGAATTTTCCACAGTTTGTTATGATCCACACAGTCAAAGGCTTTGTGATAGTCAGTAAAGCAGAAGTAGATGTTTTCTGGAATTCTCTTCTTTTTTGTTGATTCAATGGATGTTGGCAATTTGAGCTCTGGTTCCTCTACCTTTGCTAATTCCATCTTGAATATCTGGAAGTTCGTATATCACATACTGTTGAAGCCTGGCTTGGAGAATTTTGAGCATTACTTTGCTAGTGTGTGAGATGAGTGCAATTGTATGGTAGTTTGATCATTCTTTGGCATTGCCTTTCTTTGGGGTTGAAATAAAAAATGACCTTTTCTAGTCCTGTGGCCACTGATGAGTTTCCCAAATTTGCTGGCATATTGAGTGCAGCACTTTCACAGCATCATCTTTTAGGATTTGAAATAGCTCAACTGGAATTTCATTACCTTCACTAGCTTTGTTTGTTGTGATGCTTCCTAAGGCCCACTTGACTTTGCATTCCAGTATGTCTGGCTCTAGGTGAGTGATCACACCATCGTGATTATCTGGGTTGTGAAGACCTTTTTTTATAGTTCTTCTTGTGTATTTTTGCCATCTCTTCTTAATATCTTCTGCTTCTGTTAGGTCCATGCCATTTCTGTCCTTTATCGAGCCCATCTTTGCATGAAATATTCCCTTGGTATCTCTAATTTTCTTGAAGAGATCTCTAGTCTTTCCCATTCTGTTGTTTCCCTCTATTTCTTTTCACTGTTCACTGAAGAAGGCTTTTTATCTCTTCTTGCTATTCTTTGGAACTCTGCATTGAAATGGATATATATATCTTTCCTTTTCTCTTTTGCCTTTTGCTTCTCTTCTTTTCACAGCTATTTGTAAGGCCTCCTCAGACAACCATTTTGCCTTTTTGCTTTTCTTTTTCTTGGGGATTGTGTTCATGGTCTGCCTCCTGTGTAATGTCAATGAACTTCCATCCATAGTTCTTCAGGCACTCTGTCTATCACATCTAATCCCTTGAATCTATTCCTCACTTCCACTATATAATCATAAGGAATTTGATTTAGGTCATACCTGAATGGTCTAATGGTTTTCCTTACTTTCTTAAATTTAAGTCTGTATTTGGCAATAAGGAGTTCATGAGCCACAGTCAGCTCCCAGTCTTGTTTTTGCTGACTATATAGAGCTTCTCCATCCTTGGCTGCAAAGAATATAATCATTCTGATATTGGTATTGACCATCTGGTGATGTCCATGTGTAGAGACTTCTCTTGTGTTGTTGGAAGAGGGTGTTTGCTTTGACCAATGTGTTCTCTTTGCAAAATTCTTAGCCTTTGCCCTGCATCATCTTGTACTCTAAGGCTTAATTTGCCTGTTACTCCAGGTATTTCTTGACTTCCTACCTTTGTATTCCAGTCCCCTATAATGAAAAGGATATCTTTTTTGGGTGTTAGTTTTAAAAGGTCTTGTAGGTCTTTATAGAACCATTCAACTTCAGCTTCTTCAACATTACTGGTCAGAACATAGACTTGGATTATTGTGATAATGAATGGTTTGCCTTTAAAAGGAATAGAGATCATTCAGTCATTTTTGAGATTGCATCCAAGTACTGCATTTTGGACTCTTGTTGACCATGAAGACTACCCCATTTCTTCTAAGGGATTCTTACTGACAGTAGTAGATATAATGGTCATCTGAGTTAAATTCACCCATTCCAGTCCATTTTAGTTCTCTGGTTTCTAAAATGTCGATGTTTACTCTTGCCATCTCCTGTTTGCCCACTTCCAATTTGCCTTGATTCATGGACCTAACATTCCAGGTTCCTATGCAATACTGCACATTGTAGCATTGGACTTTACTTCCATCACCAGTCACATCCACAACTGGGTGTTGTTTTTGCTTTGGCTCTGTCTCTTCATTCTTTCTGGTGTGAACTATGAGGAGATATCCCACGTCCAAGAGCAGAGAAGCCCCAGCAAGATGGTAATCGCTGGAGCAGCATCCGTACAGTACTGGGGTGGCAGCTGTACGGTGCTGGAGCAACTTTGAGGGCAAAAGAGAAGACCCAGCAAGATGGTAGGAGGGGTGAAATCATGTTTAGAATCAAATCCCATGCCCACCAGCGATGCTCAGAGGTCTCAAACATACCTTGTGTGCACTAGGACCCAGAGACCCCACAGAGACTGAGTCAGAACCGTATTTGAGTGTCTCCTGAGGATGTACTGGTCAGCAGTGGACGGCTGCAAGGGAGGGGCTCTGGGTGCAGTAGACCTGGGTATGGCATAAGCCCTCTTGGAGGAGGTCACCATTAAGCCCACCAGAGAGCCACCAGAACTTACACAGGACTGGGGAAATGGAGTTTTGGAGGGCACAAACAGAACCTTGTGCACACCAGGACCCAGGAGAAGGAGCAGTGACCCCACAAGAGACTGATCCAGACTCCCTGTGAATGTCCAGGAGTCTCCAGCAGAGGTGTGCATTGGCGGTGGCCTGCTGCCAGGTTGGGGGCACTGAATGTAGCAGTGTCTGCATGAGACCTTTTGAAGGTGGTTGCCATTATCTTCATTACCTCCAGCATAGGTTGACCTCAGGTCAAATAACAGGGAGGGAACAGAGCCCTGACCATCAACAGAAAATTGGATTAAAGATTTACTGAGCTTGGCCCCGCCCATCAGAACAAGACCCAGTTTCCCCCTCAGTCTATCTCTCCCATCAGGAAGTTTCCATAAGCCTCTTATCCTTCTCCATCAGAGGGCAGACAGAGTGAAAACCACAATCACAGAAAACTAATCAATCTGATCACATGGACCACAGCCTTGTCTAACTCAATGAAACTATGAGCCATGCCATGTAGGGCCACCACAAACAGACACATCATGGTGGAGAGTTCTGGCAAAACAGGGTCCATGGGAGAAGAGAATGGCAAACCACTTCAGCATTCCTGCCTTGAGAACCCCATGAATAGTATGAAAAGGCAAAAAGATAGGACACTGAAAGATGAACTCCCCAGGATGGTAGGTGCCCAATATACTACTGGAGATCAGTGGAGAAATAACTCTAGAAAGAATGAAGAGACTGAGGGATTTTCTATGTAGCTGGAAAAATCATGGTATACTCTTAAAGTACAGGGTGGCTATTTTGTATTTTTCCAAGATAATAGAATCATGGACAGCTGGTCCACTAAAAGGAAGAATACTGAAGTACACTAAGACAAACAAAGATAATGGAGAGAGAAGTTTTTGTTGACCTCTATAGAATTTCAAGGATTCCCAAGAGGCTTTAGGGGTAAAGACTCTGCCTGCCAGTACAGGAGACATAAAAGACATGGGTTCCATCCCAGGGTCAGGCAGATCCCCTGGAGGAGGGCATGGCAACCACTCCAGTATACTTGCCTGGAGAATCTCATGGAGCAAGGAGTCTGGTGGGCTCTAGTCCACGGAGTCATAAATAGGCACTGCTGAAGTGACAGCACAACGCAGCACAGAGTTTCAAGGTAGCCTTTCTTCCTGGCAACCTCCAATTCTCTAGCTGCTGGGTGTCACTATTTCATTTATTTATTTAGCTGCTTTAAGTCTTACTTACCACACAGCACGCAGGATCTTCCTTGCATCATGCAGGATCTTTCTTAGCAGCACGCAGGCTCAGTTGCTCAGTGGCATGGGCAGATCTTAGTTCCCTGACCAGGGATTGAATCTGGGTCTCCTGCATTGCAAGGCAGATTCTTAACCACCGGACCACCAGAGAAGCCACTCACTAAACATTTTTAATCCTTATGTTAAAATCCCCTGGGAATTCACTGATGGTCCAGTGCTTAGGACTTCACCTTCCAATGCAGGGTTACAGGTTCCATCCATGCTCAGGGAGCTAGGGTCCCACATACCTTGTAACCCAAAAAACCAAAATGTAAAACAGAAAAAAATATTGTAACACATTCAATAAAGACTTTTAAAATGGTCCACATGATAAAATAATCTTAATAAGAGAATCCTCCTTTTTCCTTAATCCATCTTGTATTGTTTTCTGTCAATTGCAATCAAAAGATGCTTAACAACAACAAAGGATATTTTATCTAGTGCAAATATAGAAAACTAAACCCATAATTATAATACAGTGCTAAGTGGTAAAGAAAACACCAAAACACCTAGAGAGCATTATGCTGCTACTGCTAAGTCGCTTCAGTCGTGTTCAACTCTATGCGACCCCATAGACAGGGGCCCACTGTCTCTGGGATTCTCCAGGCAAGAACACTGGAGTGGGTTGCCATTTCCTTCTCCAATGCATGAAAGTGAAAAGCGAAAGTGTAGTCGCTCAGTCATGTCCGACTCTTAGAGACCCCATGGACTGCAGCCTACCAGGCTCCTCCATCCATGGGATTTTCCAGGCAAGATTACTGGAGTGGGGTGCCATTGCCTTCTCCGAGAGAGCATTATAGTCTACACTAAACTAGAAGGGATCAGAGGTGTTGTGTTATGATGAGAGGACAGGATAGAAGATGGAGATAAAGATAGAATAAACGTTTCTGGAGCTAAAGTTGTTATAGATTTGACACTTGACCCATTTGCTAAAATATAGCACAAAAACAAGCCAGGCAGTAGCAAATGTCCACAGGGCCTGAAGCTGCATATTGATGGTATATTCTCTCTGAGTCTATATAACGTATATCCGAATAGAGCCTTCCAGGTAACAATAAGCCTGAATTGGATGGGTGTTGTGTCAAGGGTTAAATGAGAGGCAGCATGGTGAAAACCACACTCACACCTGCGCGTGCACGCGCACACACACACACACACACACACACACACACACACACACCTCGTTCTTATTTGCCAGGTCATCAAACTGATTTCTAGAATGATAGTTTTTAACTCAATACCACTATTTCTTTAAGATGCGGCAGATATATAAAACAGGTCAGCACAGGTGTTATCAAGGGAAAATAAAATGCCTACCAACTTCATTAAGATAAACTGTGTCATTTGTACTAAAGAAGTAAAACGTCTTGATAAATATACTATCACCTAATCTCTGTTAAGGAGAAGGAAATGGCCACCCACTCCACTATTCTTGCCTAGAGAATCCCAGGGAAGGAGGAGCCTGGTGGGCTGCCGTCTATGGAGTTGCAGAGTTGGACACAACTGAAGCGACTTAGCAGCAGCAGCAGCAATCTCTGTAAGGACTGCAAGGAGATCCAACCAGTTCATCCTATAGGAAATCAGTGCTGAATGTTCATTGGAAGGACTGATGTTGAAGCTGAAATTCCAATACTTTGGCCACCTGATGCGAAGACCTGACTCATTTGAAAAGACCCTGATGCTGGGAAAGATTGAAGGCAGGAAGAGAAGAGGGTGACAGAGAATGAGATGGTTGGATGGCATCACTGACTCAACGGACATGCTGCTGCTAAGTCACTTCAGTAGTGTCTGACTCTGTGCGACCCCATAGATGGCAGCCCACCAGGCTCCTCCATCCCTGGGATTCTCCAGGCAAGAACACTAAAGTGGGTTGCCATTTCCTTCTCCAATGCATGAAAGTGAAAAGTCAAAGTGAAGTCGCTCAGTCGTGTGCGACCCTCAGTGACCCCATGGACTGCAGCCTACCAGGCTCCTCCATCCATGGGATTTTCCAGGCAAGAGTACTGGAGTGGGGTGCCGGGAGTCGGTGATGGACAGGGAGGTCTAGCGTGCTGCAGTCCATGGGGTTGGAAAGCATCGGACATGACTGAGTGACTGGACTGAACTGGACTGTACCTCTGTAAGGAACTCTATACTTAATCGCAGTCTAACAGTTCTGTACTTAAGAATTTACCTACATCTGTTTGGCTGTGGATTTTCTTTGCCTTTAGGCTTTCTGAAAACTTGGTCATTCTGATCGAATGCCTCACTACAATTCCGCCCCCCCCCCCCCCCCGAACCTTTAAATGGATTCAAAATAGCTGCCATCAGGGCTATTATTCAAAGGTATATGTCTTAAATACCTGGATGTAACATCGTCAGAATCTACTATTGTTTCTCATTTTCATTCATAAAAATGTAGTGCCTCAGGAATTTCAAAAGCAAAGTGAATTGATTTTTATCACTTTATCGTATTTTACCAGGTTTGTGTCTTTTCTGATATGAATAAACTGTTTGAAGGCCAAAAGCTTCATTCTCCAAAGAAATGTGGATAGTAAAACAAACCATCCAACAAACAAGTAGAAAAACACTACAAAGGAAAACAAAGAATAAACATACTAAAAAGAATTGAAGGCGTCTACATCTTCCCCATGATCAACGGAGGAACCAAGTTCTTTGACCTCGAGAATCTCAAAATATTGAAACCATCCCTAAGACTCCTACATTCTCTCATTTTTCAAATAAAAGTAGCCTGATGTGGAGAAATATATGCAGATTAACTATTTGCAATATTGTGTGTGTGTGTGTGTGTGTGTGTGTGTGTGTTTGTTGCTCAGTGTGTCCAACTCTTTGCAACCCCACAGACTGTAACCCCAACCCAACCCAGGGATCAGACCCAGGCCTCCTGCATTGGTAGGTGGGTTCTTTACCACTAGCACCACCTGGGAAACCTATATGCAATATTACCAGATCATATACACTGTTACATTTTAAATCTAAAAAGTATCTTCCAAATTATTTTTAAACTCCTGATTTTACCAAAAATGTAATGGAAGGCTAAAGAGGTTAACAGATTCTCCCAATAATCTACATTTTTTTTTTTTTTTTTGTTAGCCAAAAGTCACAACTACATCATCTCTGGACTTCTATAATTACCCCCCTTAAAATCTGCATTCTTCAATGATCTCTCTCCACTAAAAGTATGGCTATAGAGTTATTACCAGAAATTAGTTTTACTCTCTGCAGAACTGTTTGCAGTACATATCCTTTGTCACATGCTATTCAGAAGCACCATTACCCTGTCTCACATTTGCCTTGATATTGCCTCTTCAGGGGTCTGCAGTATTCACCGTGACTTTCAGAATAAAGACAAATCTCTTTTTAAAGGCTGGAGTTAGACTGATCTGTAGATAACCGCTTATCTGCATCTGCCTTCAATAGTCTCTCTTCATTGACCAATCCTCTAAAACTTATTCCGCCTTCAAACATAATAACATTCTTCTTAACCAGTTAACTGAATATTCCCATCAAGTCTCTTCCTCTAAGGGCCTGCTGAAATCTCTCTTTTCAGTTCTTCCTAGTTTATATTTGATTTATTTATTCTGGAAAAACAATACTATAAATCCTTTCTGGCTACCATCATTTCATTAACACTTTTCACTGTTCAGCATATTATACTTTTTAGCAATGCTGTTTACATCATTGAATCATAAACAGCCCTTGACTTAGATTCTTTTCCCCAGGAATGGCAATGGATTATACTTGTCTAGCCAAATAAAATTGACACTACCAGTGAAACTGCATCCCTTTGAAACATTTTTTTTCCTATGCCAAGAAAAGGGCCAACAGAGTAATAGACACAATTTTAATATTATTAGCATCAATAACCAAACTCTAGGCAACTAAAGAATATGTTGATCTATCAAAGCTGTCATATTTATATTTGTTATTTTTGTTGCTGTTTGTTTATGTTTGGTTGCTCACATTTAATGTATGTGTGTCTTTATTTGTGTTTTCATGTTTGTGCATTTGTATTGCAGATAAGTGACACACCTAAAAAAAAGTGGCTATATAATTTTTGATCACCTAGATTCAAGATTATCAGATCACCATGCCAGGTGTTACTTACTTAACTGCCTTTAGTACCTTTGACAATATCAGACCTGGCGATTCTTGCTATGTGGTGAGTTAAAAAGCAATGAAGAATGCCAATACCACCACCGCCACATCACAAACATATATGTGTTTGTGTGCATAAACCTTTACATATTTGTAACTTTCTCATCAACCTACAACTAGATCTAAATATCCTATCACTATAATTAAAGGCTCAAAAAAGGCAGCCATCATAGTCTTGCCTTGGGATAACACATAGACATGGGTATAATCCTCCTAAGGACCTATAATGCTGCAGGTCTACTTTGGTTTTTTACTTCTCTCCTTTAAAAATTTAGTTTCTTCAGAGTTACTTTCTGCTGTCACAGAGAACTATGATTACAAAATGTCCTTTTGCTTCTCCTCCACATGGATCATCTTGAAACTTTTATATTAATAAATGATCTCTTGCAATTTTCTCTTGGAAAATTTTTGAAATTTGATATATTTCAGTCTCACTGAATTATAAACAGTCCCATTTTCTTTCAGCATTTAGATTTTATTAGTTTTTCAAAAAAATATTAAATTATGCTGAATAATAAAAGAGTCAATAAGATGTTTTTTACAAGCTTTGCATTTAAGGAAAAGATTATTGAAGAACTGACAGATTAAAGACAGTAATAGTTAATGGACACACAGTACAGGATAAATTACTTTATGGAAATTTGTAGTAAATAATCTTTGAAAAGCATTTCCTTTTATCAGGGTAAACCATGAGAAATATTATAAAAACAAAAGAGAACCAGTATGACACTTGAAGCGTCCAAATCGGACTTTTAAAAGCAAATCTATAGTCAGACTGTGACGCATAAAAACACACTTTGTTAATCTATGCTTTGAAAAAAAACTGCATGTACTTCAATTGCCCTTGAATTTCTGCACCTCATTTTTAACTGTACTTAGTTTACATTTTACTTACAGAGATTAATCTCTTTTGCTAAGTGCATTGGAAATCACAAGCACTAACTATGTAAATGATGCTAGGAAATGCATCCCCCAAGTATGAAATAAAGCTCTAACTAGATAATGCTAATAAATATTAATATGTGAAGATAGCAAAGGAATATTAAATGATTGTGCTGCCCAAAGTAAGAATAATAATACACCTAAAGTTCTAAAGGCAGCCATTCAATATTTCAGGGCTCTACAAATATTAACAAAAGCAGAGCCTGCTGAAAGATTTCTATGTCCTCAAACTTTATGACTTGAATCACCATAAGAAGAGGAATGACCAGTGACTACAACTAAATGGCTGAAGAACTGATTCAATTGGTTAGAGCTGTTAATTAATTCTGATAGATACAGTCTACTTTTTCATCTTTCAATTATCTGCTCCAGTCATTTTCTAAAAAATAAAAAAATTATTGTGTACAGTTTAAGAGTCTCTGGAGAATTTGCTTTCACCCTGGCCATATTTTCCATGTTACGGGTCTTCAGATAATTGGATAAAGAATATTGGAACAATGGGAATAGACTGGTGTTAAGCAGAATGTATAATAGAAATCTTTGTCCACCAAAGCAAAAGTGAAATCCACCAAGAAACATTCCATGGGTGCCTTAGATCTTTGCAGGTTCACAGAGCAAAAGATGAAATGAGAAGCAGGCTCCCTAATTCCCTAGTGCAAGGCAGCCTCATAGAACCATTCTTGTATTTATTTTGTATTGGTTCCAGTATTTGAAGACTATCACGGCCAAGCCATAACAAATAGCTTCAATTCAAGAGGGCATGCTTTTCACTGCTCTGCTTTGGAGTTGCTTCCAATACACTGTCATACTGCTATAAAGTGAACTGATTGATGACTAGGTCAGTGTGGTTTTGTAAGGAAGAATTTGTCCCAGGCCATAAATGCTTTGTTTCCATACTGAAGAAGGTAAAGAGAGTAGATGATTATAACCTTGCTTGGATGCAAGATAGATGCTCGGGTTCCTCCTGACGTGCCCTCACAATCCACATCTCGGTTCCCTTGAAGAAAAATGTACAAAATAACTCTACTGTATATAGTAGGAGTATAACAAACTGAGCATTGTTCTGAGATTGTTGTTCATCCCTGCAACATTTGAGAGGGATACACGTCCTCCTGCCACAATAAGAGTTACCTTGTGATTTTTATTGTAAATAGGAAACTGAGTTGGAGATATTAAAAGTCAGTGTTCTTAATCACAGAACTCCTGGTGCAGCTTGCAGTTTCAATTGCGCTCCTTGCTTATGGGGATTAGGTAAAACCAATAATAGGAAAACAACCTGGAAACAATTGAGTAGCCATAGCACAATTGTTACCTTGCTTGCAAAAATCAAGAGGAACACACACAAAAAAGGAAACAGGAATTATTGGAAGCAGCAGTATAAAGCAAACAGAACAAAGCAGTCTATAGATGTGATTTCAAGTAATTCAGTGCTTCTATACAGTGCATTGCTTTCAGCCTCAATAAAAAGCCAATTCTTAATCCTGCAATTACCCAACCTTATCGCCATTGCCCACATGCTGACTATGGCTAGAGTTCTAGATGATATTCTTTTCATTAGTGTGGCCAAAGGCAAATTTAATTAGAGATGCATCTCTTGAATGGATAAGGGAAATATATAAGGATTAACAAATTAATCCTAACACTTAATTACATTAAAATGTTTGCCATTCTGTATAGAAAATACTGACATTCTAGCTAACCTCCCTTTTATCTGTTCTCTCTTCAGTAACAGTGGAAAACACTATCTTTGAAGAGGAAAAATGGTGGGATTTCCTTCCTGCCAGCTTGTGTACTGAACAGGAAGAAATAATCAACCTTGTTTATTTTGGACCCTATCAGTTCCTGACCACATTCCGTGAATGCAGGCATTTGGAAGAAAACAAACTGACAGACAGGTAACAGAAAGAAAACTCTGTACTGATGGAGAGAGGAAACTGTGGCTAAATGCACCAGGTGAGTCTAAATAGAGTAATGAAAAGAAATCCTGGTGGAATATTGAAAAAGAGATTCGTAATTGCACCACAAATCTCTGTTATCCAAGCCAACAACTAAATTCCTATTCCGTAAATTGTAATCCCTGCCTATCTGCCTCTTTCTCAGTTTGTCTTTTCCTACCTTCTCCCTCAACTGCATGTGTGCACAGGTAAGATTATGTATGTGCTTTTTGTTGGATTTCTCAGCTGTCTAAAAATAAGTCCCAGATACACTATAGAACACCCACACAAACCTTTACATGTGCTTGCTATAACTTTACTATTATTGTTTTGACATTTAAGCAACAGATTCCTGTTTTTCACTTTGGAAGGCAGACATCTGTTTTTCAGAATGCTTTCCTGAAGCTGGAGTTTTCTTATAGGAGCTTACTAAATCAAAGAAGTTCTACCATCACCCTCTACTTATGTCCCTCAATCCAAAATAATTTAAGAAACAGAAAAGAGAAATTTATGAATAAACTTATGAGCATGAAGACTACCCTGATGTCAATTAAATAAGTCTATACAATGTTCACTCCAAAGTAATCTATGTGAATGCAATTTACCATAGTAGTACAAAGGAAGAAGGAAGTTGAGCACTGAGCTGTGATGTATGGAGAGTTGCCTAAGGAGCCAGGTAGCCCAGAACTTCGGAAAAATTGCATAATTTCCATGACAAATAAATTCTGTCTGTTTTTATTAAGAAAAAATGTAACCTAAAATACATATAATTGTTTGTGTCTGATTCGGGCATGTTGAATGCCATGGTTCAAGGAGGGAACATTTTTTACATGAAATGTGCATAGGAGGAATTTTTTGTGTGTATGAGTTGTTTTGTTTCAGTTTTATTTGGGGAAGGGGTTCTGTTTTGCTTTTACTTTAAAAAGTAGACACTGCCAGCTCCATCAAAGTGTAGTTTGCAAAATATGAGATTACAAAGCCCTTAAAACATATCTAGTTCATCTGGAATTTGTAAATATATTAACTCAGTATTCTCCAAGGGGAAAATGGTATGTTTTAGATGAATTTTGGATGTAAATTCTAAACAGGTGGACAGAACAGCAGGAGGGCGATATCAGGCTTTCCACAGGGGGCCCACACCATATAGTTGTGGAAAATGAATCACAGGGATTGCTAGTAAAGGAAATCGGATCTGCCAAGCTGAATATTTGTAAATCAAAAGAGCATGAATGCTCAGTAAATTATACATCATGGATTCAAAGCCTGTGTCGGCAACTACAATCATATAGACGAACATTAAGCCACTGTCCTTCACAAGAACCATGAACCTATTTTAATTTACTTTTAAAGTCTTCTGCTATAAACCTCAGTGTTCACATGGTGAAAAACATTTTTTTTTAAATATCCATACTGCATATGTGCCTGGGATAAAAGTTTGTTTGTTTGTTTGTTTTAATTATAAACACTTGTGAGCTTCCTGCTGATGACACCATTTATGACATTGGCAGGAACAGAGTTCAAATGAAAAGGTGATGAACTTTATACCCTCCTAGTTAAATAATACAGAAGAGACTGAAGGAGTCCCTGTGTCATATTTTATCAAGGCACAAATTGTCCTAAGAATAAATAAATGTTATTTTTGGCGGCACACTCCCAATGGAGACATTGATATTTTTGTGGAATTTCCATTTAACGCTGGCATTCCAAAAAAGCAGCAAGTTGTTTTTTTGTTTTGTATTGCTTTTCCTAGTTGGAAATTTTCAGGACGCTCAACAGTTTCAATTTAACAATCTATTTAAAATATTTCAAAACCATTAGAAGTTCAATGGTTAAATGGTCTTGGCTTACAAGGCTTCTTTAAGTGTGATGAGTTCATCTGTGTCTCTCAGACATAAATGAGGAAGGATCCTCAGTGACATTTGCCCGACCTTCTCATACCCACACTAATTGTCTTGGGTGTTTTGCACTTCATGACAAGGAATATAATCATAATAATGTAATTAAGATTTACTGAGCATTTACTACTTACAAGACACTGGATTAAATGTTTTACATTCATTATCTCACTTAATCCTCACTCTAACTCTGGGAGTTAGGTAGCGTTATTGCCCCCTTTACAAAATGGATGATGAAGCTGTAGTTTGAAGAGGTTAATTAAGTTGTCTGAGATTGCTCATTCTAATCATTAGTATAGCCAGACTGGAAGTCTGAAGTCTCTGACAATAAAGCTATGTCAACTCCCAAAGTGAAGTTTACCAGCTGTTCAGCAAGTTGCTTATTTTTATTTTCACCAATTGCAGTTGTAGACTATTAGCCTTTGAAAGTTACCTCACAAAAACATATTAAGCCCACGTTGCTTGACTTCATGTGAACTTATTGTCAGGGAACTCAAGAAAGATATCCACTGACTTTTCCTTCTAGCAGTTTCCTTGTCCCAGGAAAATCACCAGGGTGACCACTTGGTACTCAGTCTTCACCCCTAGGTATTTAACTTCCTGATTCTTCTTACTAAAGCCTCTCCTCTGGGCAGACCAACAAAACAAGATCTAAGTAGACCATGGCCTTGTCTAGTCCCAACGACCTTCATCCAGTTGACAGCCTCTAGGACATTCTGGCTTCACCGAAGTTCAGGCTTGTAAGCCCTTCTCAATAGAACAGAACGTGATCAGATCAGCTACTGAGGCAGTGAGTCAGGGTACCTTTACCCTAGATGCTTGAAATAGGTAGGTGGGAGTTAGACTACAGAAGAGAGTCACATATAAGCTCTCTGTGGATCTCCTTAGAAGACTTTCATCAATAGGTTTGATGAAAGAGGGCAAAAAATGATCTCACTACTAGAATGAATAAGTTGAGATTCAAAATACAATCTTTACAAAATTACGTTCTTGTAAGAATTATTATACCTCACTCACATTAAGACTCAAAGTGGCTGAGAAAACTCAAAATTCTTAATCCAGGTTCTAAAGACTTTGCACTGAAAACCTGCACATGGTGATTTGGCAAACACTTCAGCATGTTTTATGTTAGTGATTGGTAAAAATTTCAGTTTGTATATCTTATTATATCTAAATCCATATCATTATCAACATTTATATAGCTTTTTATTTAGCTTTTATTTAGCTTTTTTAAAAAATTATTGGAACACAGTTGATTTATAGTGTTGTATTTGTTTCAGGTGTACAGAGAAGTGAATTACTTATACCTGTACATATATCTTAGAGAAGAAAATGACAACCCACTCCAATATTCTTGCCCGGAAAATCCCAAGACTGTAGCCTGCCAGGCTCCTCCATCCATGGAGTCACAGAGAGTTGGACACGACTGACTGACTTCACTTCACTTCATACATATATCTGGGCTTCTCTGGTAGTTCAGCTGGTAAAGAATCTGCCTGGAACGTAAGAGACCTGGGTTCAGTTCCTTGGTTGGGAAGATCCCCTGGATGAGGACACAGCAACCCACTCCAGTGTTCTTGCCTGGAGAACCCCCATGGACAGAGGAGCCTGGTGAGCTGCAGTCCATGGGGCCGTGGAGTCAGACATGACTGAGAGATTAAGAGCAGCACATACATATATCTGCTCTTTTTTTTAAATTCTTTTCCCATATAGGCTATTGCAAAGTATTTTATTAAGCTTTACACCAGTTTCATCAGCTTATTAATTATCTTTCAAGGATTGCTCTTTCAATTTATTATTACATTTGCTTATGTACTGTAATTAAATTTTCCCTTTGCTGTTAATATGCTATTTACAAACTTCAAAAATAACATATAAACAATATTAATTTTTAAATAGTTAACCAAATCTCTAATTAAAAACTAAGGATAGGCCCTTGGAAGTATAATGGCTGAGTTAATATGCATGAATTTTTAGATTTTGAGTACATATTGTCAAAGTTCCCTTCTAATACGTGATATGATAGTGCCTATTTTTCTACACCAATAGCAATATTGGATATCATTACTTTTAAATATATTTGGTATTTTAGATTAAATAAGAAATGGGAAGGACTGCTATATTTATATTTAGAATTTGCCTTTTTTAAAATAATTTAAGATTTATGGTACCTAAGTTTAATATATAACTTCAAAATAACATGTCTAATATTGAAATACTATTTATTTGCTTGAATATCATTTTCATATTGGATTATTTTGAATGAATAGGTAAAATGATAGCAAATACATATTGGTTCAAATAATCTGTAATTAGTTATTTCTTACTAAAACAAATACAGAAAGTAAATATCTTTGAGCAATATATAAAATATCTGCTATCCTTTTTAAGAAATTTTTTTTTCTTAGACTGTCATTGTTTATTGTATTTCTTTCCTGTATTTCTTTCTTGAAATATGCAGAACTCATTCTGCTAGAATTATAATGTGTCAGCATTTCTATCCTTTTTGAGGGATTTATAAATCAGCCATAAAAAATGTGATGCTGGCATGAACTTGGCATATATTCTTGGCCCAGAAGCATTATTTTTTCACACTTTTTAAAAGAAAATAGTTTGGCTGTTATGAACCTACAAAGGGGCAAAATCTAAATGTTTTCTGACTCTAAATGTGTTATGCCCTTTTCCTAAAAAGATATGTTCAACAGAAAGAAATGGAAAATTCAGAGACAGTTCAAGATAACAGCTTCAGGGAAGTCATTACAAGTTTGCCCTGTCAAAGATTCATGTGTTAATAGCTTCATGTATACATCAATGCATACATGATAATAACTTCAGAACTTGTTCAACTTCCACTTAGGCAGCAATCTAAAGAAAATATGGAAAAATATATTCAAGAGAGAACAGGCAGCATCCAAACAGGTATTTATTTAAGCATTGTAACTATTGAAATTCCTTCTCATCTACATTTTTGTAACTGAAGCTCTCTGAATATAGCTGATAAAAGACAACATACCAGAACATTCCAACAACACATGACTGAAAAAGGAACAATATTCTTCATTCATCTGCTCAATACCCACAGAAAAGTCTCTGCACAGCGCCTTGGTTCCTGGGGCCAGGGTGGGGAGATATAAAGTAAAAAAAGGGTTTTATTATTGTTGTCTTGAACATGTTTTACACTTCTGAAAAAAAAAATGAGACGTTTTATTTTATCATCCTAAAAGGCAAAAACATTACTCAAATAAATATTGAGAAAAATTTTCTGATGTTCAATTTTTTGTAATCATCCCATTTGTAAAGATTACATTAAAGTTTAACCACATAATCATGGAAAAGCAATTACAGAGAATTTCATTATGTATTTATCGTTCCCTTCCTTTTCCCTACATGTAAAGTAAATGCTCACCAAACAGGAATACTTTAAGAGAAATTTTATAGTCTTACTACATAGCTGATTGTCAAAAGTTGGTGACAATAAAGTAAATCAGCAGTATTTATCTTAAAAAAATTCAAATTTATATCCTCTATACCTTATATTTCAACGGGGAAACTGGAGAGAGTGTAATTAATAATCATTCACTTTCTCAGTGAAATTTTTAGTGTTATATAAGAAAATCACCAAAGGGTTTCTTGAAAAAGTTCATTGACCTCACGGATATTATATATCACTTCCAAAGATTACCAGCTTAGTTTACCAAGAATATGCTCCAAGAAATATCTGATTTTATATCCCTGCTGTAAAAAATGTTCTCCCCATTAAAATCTAAGAAATGAAAAAGAAATCTTTGATGGAAGGTAATATCATCTAAATGTGGAAGGAAGGAAGTTTTTTGGAAGAATAAAATACTGCCCAGTTCTTACAGATGAGATATTTCACATCTTATACAGATGGTTTTTGACTTGTTCTCATTTCATAATAATTCAATCATTTCCAAATCAAAGGATTTCATTCCCTGACCAAAAATTATTCATCACTGAAATTCCATAATCAATTCTACGATATACAATATGCCATACATAAATCATTTTAGAGGGCTATATGAAAATAATTGATATAAATCTTAATTCACTGCTGTTATGATCTATAAGCGCAGGCAGCCGTGAGCCGGCTCACTAAGTGCGGACGAGAGGAGCTACCCCACGTCCGAGGTCAGGGGCAGCGGCCTAGAGTGCCAGGCTGCGATGGAGCAGGAACGGCTGAAAGGAGCTACCCTGCATCTGAAGTCAGGGGCAGCGGCCGAGAGGAGCTACCTTGCGTCTGAGGTCAGTGGCGGCCGCTGGGAGGAGCTACCCATGTCTGAGGTCAGGGGTGGCGGCCAGGAGGAGACCCCCAGCGTCCGAGGTCAGTGGCGGCTGGGAGGATACACCCCGTGTCCGAGGTCAGGGCAGCGGCCAGGAGGAGCTACCCTGCGTCCGAGGCTAGTGGAGGCCGGGAGGAGACACCCCGCGTCCGAGATCAGGGGTGGCCGGGAGAAGCCACCTCGCGCCCGAGGCCAGGGGTGGTGACCTTGAGGAGCCACCCCGAGCCCAAGGCCAGGGGCGGCAGCTGGGAGGAGCCACCCACGCCCAAGGCGAGGGCCAGCGGCCGGGAGGAGCGACCCCGAGGTGTGGTGGCTGCGCAGGCACAGAAGGGCCTAGAGGAGCTATCCCACATTGAAGGTCAGAAACGGTGGTGGTAAGGAGATACCCCTCGTCCAAGGTAAGGAAGAGCGGTTGTGCTTTGCTGGAGCAGCGGTGAAGAGATACCCCAGGCCAAGGTAAGAGAAACCCAAGTAAGATGGTAGGTGTTGTAAGAGGGCATCAGAGGGCAGACACACTGAACCATACTCACAGAAAACTAGCCAATCTGATCACATGGACCACAGCCTTGTCTAACTCAATGAAACCAAGCCATGTATGCGGGACAACCCAAGACAGGCAGGTCATGGTGGAGAGGTCTGACAGAATGTGGTGCACTGGAGTAGGGAATGGAAAGCAACTTCATTATTTTTGCCTTGAGAACCCCATGAAAGTAGGAAAAGGCAAAATGATAGGATACCAAAAGAGGAACTCCCCAGGTCATTAGGTGCCCAATATGCTACTGGAGATCAGTAGAGAAATAACTCCAGAAAGAATGAAGGGATGGAGCCAAAGCAAAAACACTACCCAGTTGTGGATGTGACTGGTGATAGAAGCAAGATCAGATGCTGTAAAGAGCAATATTGCATAGGAACCTGGAATGTCAGGTCCATGAATCAAGGTGAATTGGAAGTGGTCAAACGAGATGGCAAGGGTGAACGTCGACATTCTAGGAATCAGCGAACTAAAATGGACTGGAATGGGGGAATTTAACTCAGATGACCATTATGTCTACTATTGTGGGCAGGAATCCCTCAGAAGAAATGGAGTAGCCATCATGGTCAACAAAAGAGTCCGAAATGCAGTACTTCGATGCAATCTCAAAAACGACAGAATGATCTCTGTTCGTCTCCAAGGCAAACCATTCAATATCACCGTAATCCAAGTCTATGCCCCAACCAGTAATGCTGAAGAAGCTGAAGTTGAACAATTTTATGAAGACCTACAAGATCTCTTAGAACTAACACCCAAAACAGATGTCCTTTTCATTATAGGGGACTGGAATGCAAAAGTAGGAAGTCAAGAAACACCTGGGTTAACAGGAAAATTTGGCCTTGGAATACGGAATGAAGCAGGGCAAAGGCTAATAGAGTTTTGCCAAGAGAACACACTGCTCATAGCTAACACCCTCTTCCAACAACACAAGAGAAGACTCTACACATGGACATCACCAGATGGTCAACACTGAAATCAGATTGATTATATTCTATGCAGCCAAAGATGGAGAAGCTCTATATAGTCAACAAAAAAAAGACCAGGAGCTGACTATGGCTCAGATCATGAACTCCTTATTGCCAAATTCAGACTTTAATTGAAGAAAGTAGGGAAAACTGGTAGACCATTCAGATATGACCTAAATCAAATCCCTTATGATTATACAGTGGAAGTGAGAAATAGATTTAAGGGACTAGATCTGATAGATAGAATGCCTGATGAACTATGGATGGAGGTTTGTGCTATTGTACAGGAGACAGGGATCAAGACCATCCCCATGGAAAAGAAATGCAAAAAAAGCAAAATGGCTGTCTGGGGAGGCCTTACAAATAGCTGTGAAAAGAAGAGAGGCAAAAAGCAAAGGAGAAAAGGAAAGATACAATTATCTGAATGCAGAGTTCCAAAGAATAGCAAGAAGAGATAAGAAAGCCTTCTTCAAAGATCAATGCGAAGAATTAGAGGAAAACAACAGAATGGGAAAGACTAGCGATCTCTTCAAGAAAATAAGAGAGACCAAGGGAACATTTCATGTAAAGATGGGCTCGATAAAGGACAGAAATGGTATGGACCTAACAGAAGCAGAAGATATTAAGAAGAGGTGGCAAGAATACACAGAAGAACTGTCCAAAAAAACTTCACGACCCAGATAATCAGGATGATGTGATCACTAATCTAGAGCCAGACATCTTGGAATGTGAAGTCAACTGGGCCTTAGAAAGCATCACTGTGAACAAAGTTTGTGGAGGTGATGGAATTCCAGCTGAGCTATTTCAAATCCTGAAAGATGATGCTGTGAAAGTGCTGCACTCAATATGCCAGCAAATTTGGAAAACTCAGCAGTGGCCACAGGACTGGAAAAAGTCAGTTTTTATTCTAATCCCAAAGAAAGGCAATGCCAAAGAATGCTCAAACTACCACACAATTGCACTCATCTCACATGCTAGTAAAGTAATGCTCAAAATTCTCCAAGCCAGGCTTCAGCAATATGTGAACCATGAACTCCCTGATATTCAAGCTGGTTTTAGAAAAGGCAGAGGAACCAGAGATCAAATTGCCAACATCTGCTGAATCATGGAAAAAGCAAGAGCGTTCCAGAAAAACATCTATTTCTGCTTTATTGACTATGTCAAAGCCTTTGACTGTGTGGATCACAATAAACTGTGGAAAATTCTGAAAGAGATGGGAATACCAGACCACCTAACCTGCCTCTTGAGAAATCCGTATGCAGGTCAGGAAGCAACATTTAGAACTGGACGTGGAACAACAGACTGGTTTCAAAGATGAAAAGGAGTACATCAAGGCTGTATATTGTCACCCTGCTTATTTAACTTCTATGCAGAGTACATCATGAGAAACGCTGGACTGGAAGAAACACAAGCTGAAATCAAGATTGCCAGGAGAAATATCAATAACCTCAGATATGCAGATGACATCACCCTTATGGCAGAAAGTGAAGAGAAACTAAAGAGCCTCTTGATGAAAGTGAAAGAGGAGAGTGAAAAAGTTGGCTTAAAGCTCAACATTCAGAAAACGAAGATCATGGCATCTGGTCCCATCACTTCATTGGAAATAGATGCAGAAACAGTAGAAACAGTGTCAGACTTTATTTTGGGGGACTCCAAAATCACTGCAGATGGTGACTGCAGCCATGAAATTAAAAGACGCTTACTCCTTGGAAGAAAAGTTATGACCAACCTGGATAGTATATTCAAAAGCAGAGACATTACTTTGCCGACTAAGGTCCGTCTAGTCAAGGCTATGGTTTTTTCCTGTGGTAATGTATGGATGTGAGAGTTAGACTGTGAAGAAGGCTGAGTGCCGAAGAATTGATGCGTTTGAACTGTGGTTTTGGAGAAGACTCTTGAGGATCCCTTGACTGCCAGGAGATCCAACCAGTCTATTCTGAAGGAGATCAGCCCTGGGATTTCTTTGGAAGGAATGATGCTAAAGCTGAAACTCAAGTACTTTGGACACCTCATGCGAAGAATTGACTCATTGGGTAAGACTCTGATGCTGGGTGAGATTGGGGGCAAGAGGAGAAGGGGACGACCGAGGATGAGATGCCTGGATGGCATCACAGACTCGATGGACGTGAGTCTGAGTGAACTCCGGGAGATGGTGATGGACAGGAAAGCCTGGCGTGCTGGGATTCATAGGGTCGCAAAGAGTCAGACACGACTGAGCAACTGAACTGAACTGATGATCTATAACATTTCTGAAAAATGAAAGAACAACTGCATACTCATCCTATCAGGTTTGTTTCTTTCTATCTACTTATTTCTTCATAACAGAAACACTCAGGTCTACACAAAATAATATTGACTCGTGTTTTACCTACCTTTACATATGATAACAAAACTTTTTTTCAGGTTTTTGGGTTTTACAAGAGGAAATTATATTCAATGTCTTCCAACATCAGTTCACCAAGTACACTTAATAATACTTTATGTCACTGAAACTCTTTATACGTTTATGATCTAAAAGATAACTAATATTTATGCTGATATGCAAATTTATGCTGATAATATGCAAAACGTTTACATTTAGTATCTAATTTAAAGGAGAAAAAAGAAAAGATATCAAGAATGGGGATGATGGACCTTTGAACTGTTTCTTCGTGTAACTTACCTGTGCCCTATGGGCCTTTTCAGACACAGTCGTGAACATACCACTTCTACTCAGTGAGGCAGTGCTGCTGAGTACACCCAACTTTATGGCTTGGTGGGTCAAACAACAATTTATGGGGGATAGCTCAGGCTGCATGTTTACTTGGTTCTCCATGTTTAAATGCTCAGTTTCTAGCAAACCCAAAAGCAGGCCATTTCTTGAATGGGGAATACTTTCTACAGAGGAGAGCAGGTCTTTGCTCCAAAATTCTGAGAGTCTGCACTGTGATTCACCTAGACTTGCCAAAGCCTCCAAACAGCATCCTTATCTGACTCTGGCACTCTAAGACCATTGGATCTGCTGGATCATATGGCCCTAGTGTTAGAGCAGCCTGCTTAGCATCCTGGACCTCTTGTAGTGCCCTTCTCTTTTTCTGGCCCTCACTCAAAGCTAGCTGCTTTTTGAGTTTCTTGGCAAAAAAGCTGGAATAACACACTGAAATGAGGAATGTATTCCTTCCCAATTCAAAAGACCCACTAAGCTTTATGCTTTTTTGTTTGTACCTAGAGTTATAAACAATAGGATCAATTCTTTCTTTAAAAAAAGGAAACGGATAAGTGTCAATCTACAGATGAATGAAGAAGATATGGTGTGTATGTGTGTAATGGTAAATTACTCAATCATCCAAAAGAATGAATAATGTCATTTCCAGCAACATGGATAGATCTAAAGATCATCACTAATCAAAGTAAGTCAGAAAGAGAACGACAATATCATATGATATCACTTATATGTGGAGTCTCAAACATGATACAAATCAGCATATATATGAAACAAAAGCAAACACAGTTATAGAGAACAGATTTGTGGCTGCTAAGTGGGAGACAGAGTAGGAGAGGGAAGGAATGGAAGTTTGGTATAACAGAAGCAAATTATTATACATACAATAGATAAACAGCAACTTCATAGTATATAGCACAGAGAACTATATTTAATATTCTGTGACAAGCCATAATCGAAAAGAAAACACACAAACACATATATATACCTAAATCACTTTACTGTACCAAAGAAATTAATGCAACATTGTAAATCAACTATACTTCAACAAAATTTTTAAACACTAAAAACATTTTAAAAGTGCCGGGATCCAGCCCCAGTGGATCCAGGGAATTCGGAGGGAAGACATCATAGGTGAGGAAAGCTTATTTATTTAGAAATATAAGATTAGATTAGGAAGAAATAGTGTAGTAGGAAAATTTAGTGGAGAAAAGATGCTGAATAACTTGGTTTATGTGGAAAACCAATAAAACTTCAGGACAAGAAGTTTGCACCATCTACGTTAGGCCACCGGCGTCCATTTGAATATAGGAGGGTGCCCTGCCTTGGGCTCCCTCTCTCATGGATCTTAGAAACCAGGGCAAGTAGGTATACATGGCAAGCCTCCATGCCCCAGAAGGGAAATCAGCCAGAAAATAGAGTAAAGAGAAGACACGGGGGAAACCAGTCTTTCCAATGACTGGCCCAACCTCTATTATTGTAAAGGATTTTTATACCTTTTTTTGTACATAGAGATCAATGGATAATATAAAATTATGCAGCATCAGCAGCCCCGACTCTTATTGAGACCAGGCTTTCTCTCTGCATACCTAGTTGTATACACAAGTCTTAGGTGATTTACATCATCTTCTGGCCAGAGGGCCAATTAACATTTTACAGCCCTTTTCTGATAAGGGTTTGTCAATCAGAAGATTTATTTGTCTTGTTCTTCCCAAAGTCTGGTGCCACCCTCGGAAAACACTAAATAAAGTTGCATTCTTACATAGCAAGGACACAAGAGGAGTGCAGTGATACATAACAAAGAAAAGTAATTAACTCAAAAGTCTAGTGTTGCTAACATCAAAACTACTATATTCCTATTTCTATAGCCCAATTACATTGATTAATATCCTTCAGGTGCCTAAAAGATAAAGAATATGGAGGCCTGGCAGCAGTCATTGACTCAACAGTGAAAACCTATCACCAATATAATTTTTAGCTCTCTATAAAAGGCTCTGTATCTTTAAGATGCTTTAAGCTCTGTGCCTCTCACAGTTGGGGGGCTGTAAACAATTCAAAAATTGTAAAAAGTCCAGGGGAACCTGTTAGGCAAGTTAGAGAGCCATCAGAGGGGGTTAAGCCGAGACATTCTTTTTATATGTAGGAGACTGAAGCCCTGAATTAACTTTTTCCAGAGAATGTCAGAAGAGTGGAAAGCACAGTAAAGCAGGCAGACTCTGTTTTTTTGGGGGGGTAGATGCAGCAGCAGCAGCAGCTCAGGCAGAGGACCCCTTGAGACCTGACTCGCCTTGCCCTTCAGGTCTCTCCGCATGACATTGTCATGGGTGGGATCTCCCATGCTGGCTCCCAGCAAAAAAGAAGAGAAAACTAGATTTTAGAGGGTTTAAGTAATTTTTCCCAGGTCACACAGATAGGAAATAGCAGACTAAAGTTTGAACAAAAGGTATAATTTTGTTTGTTTGAAATATTGTGTTATTTCAATTACTGTTCTAATCGAGGTGGCATCTACATGTCCTTTTCAAACCTGAAAAGAAAAGAGATTAAAGTTGTTAGGCTTATGTAATCATCCAGTAAAGATTATGTGGGAGCCTTATCTATGACAGTTACCTTACAAGTTGAAGTTCAGTTCAGTTCAGTTCAGTTGCTCAGTCATGTCTGACTCTTTGTGAACCGACGGACTGCAGCACGCCAGGCCTCCCTGTCCATCACCAACTCCCGGAGTTTACTCAAACTCATGTTCATTGAGTTGGTAATACCATCCAACCATCTCATCCTCTGCCATCCCCTTCTTCTGCCACCTTCAATTTTTCCCAGCATCAGGGTCTTTTCAAATTAATCAGTTCTTCGCCTCAGGTGGCCAAAATATTGGAGTTTCAGTTTCAGCATCAGTCCTTCCAATGAATATTCAGGACTGATTTCCTCTAGGATGGAATGGTTGGATCACCTTGCAGTCCAAGGGACTCTCGAGAGTCTCCTCCAACACCACAGTTCAAAAGCATCAATTCTTCGACACTCAGCTTTCTTTATAGTCCAACTCGCACATCCATACATGAATACTGGAAAAACCTTAGCTTTGACTAGACAGACCTTTGTTGGCAAAGTAATGTCTCTGCTTTTTAATATGCTGTCTAGGTTGGTCATAACTTTTCTTCCAAGGAGCAAGTATCTTTTAATTTCAGGGTTGCAGTCACCCTCTGCAGTGATTTTGGAGCCCCCCAAAATAAAGTCTGTCACTGTTTCCATTGTTTCCCTATCTATTTGCCATGAAGTGATGGGACCAGATGCCATAATCTTAGTTTTCTGAATGTTGAGCTTTAAGCCAACTTTTTCACTTTCATCAAAGAGGCTCTTTAGTTCTTTGCTTTCTGCAATAGTTTTTTTTTTGCATCTGTATATCTGAGGTTAGTGATATTTCTCCCAGCAATTTTGATTCCAGCTTGTGCTTATCCAGCTCGTTTCTCATGACTCATTCTATATGTAAGTTAAACAAGCCAGGTGACAATATACAGTCTCAACGTACTCCTTTCCCGATTTGGAACCAGTCTGTTGTTCCATGTCTAGATCTAACTGTTGCTTCCTGACCTGCATACAGATTTCTCAAAAGGCAGGTCAGGAGGTCTGGTGTTTCCATTTCTTGAAAAATTTTCCACAGTTTGTTGTGAGCCACAAAGTCAAAGGCTTTGCTGTAGTCAATAAAGCAAAAGTAGTTATTTTTCTAGAACTCTCTTGCTTTTTCAATGATCCAGTGGATGTTGGCAATTTGAGCTCTGGTTCCTCTGTCTTTCCTAATTCCAGCTTGAACATCTGAAAGTTCATTGTGCCACATAATGTTAAAGCCTGGCTTGAAGAATGTTGAGCATTACTTTGCTAGTGTGTGAGATGAGTGCAATTGTGCAGTAGTTTGAGCATTCTTTTGCATTGCCTTTCTTTGGGATTGGAATGAAAACACCTTTTCCAGTCCAGTGGCCACTGTTGAGTTTTCCAAATTTGCTGGCTTATTGAGTGCAGCACTTTCACAGTGTCATCAAGAAGGTGTTATATTTGAAAATGTTTACTGTAGAAAACTCTTAAGAAACATAGAGTTTGATGGTGACAGACTTAAAGATTGGAATCTACAATGAAATCAGAGTATAACAGACTTATAATGCAATACAAACATGCCTTAGCAGACACTTCTATGTTACCCAAATCCCCTTTACAGACTTGCAAATGGTGCCTACAGTGCTAAGGATATTCTCATAGCACTTATGCAAAGCAGGGTAGAAATAGTCAAGAGTTAATGCTGCTAAGAATAGCCTTTGGACAACAACAGTTCAAAGACAATTGGATTTTCATATACATGCACCATAAATTTGAAAACCAAAACATCAAAATCATATGATATTTACAAATAAATTTAACAAGATATGGAGATGTCTGTACTTAAAATTGTTGTTGAGTTGCCCAGTCATGTCTGTCTCTTTGTGACCCCATGTGCTATATAGCACACCAGGCCTCCCTCCCTATTTCTTACCATCTCCTGGAGTTTGCCCAAGTTCATGTTCATTGTGTCAGTGTAAAATTACAGAATGCTATTTACAGAATTAAATATCTAAATAAATGAAAGGATATGTCATATGATTTGGAGAGTGCAATATAATCAAATATTTCAATTCTTCTCAATTTAGTTTATACTTTTAATGCAATTCCAATCAAAATCCATTTCTTTGTAGAATTTGGCATGCTGATTTCTAAAATTCATATGGACCTGCCAGCGACCAAGCATAGCCAGAATATATTCAAAAAGAAAGGCATATTTGGAAGACTAACACTGTCTAAATTCAACACTCACTATGATGATACAATAATATGCCAGTATAGTAAGGGCCAGAGAAGGCACTGGCAATCCACTCCAATACTCTTGCCTGGAAAATCCCATGGATGGAGGAGCCTGATAGGCTGCAGTCCATGGGGTCGCAAAGAGTCAAGCACGACTGAGCAACTTCACTTTCACTCTTCACTTTCATGCATTGGAGAAGGACATGGCAACCCACTCCAGTGTTCTTGCCTGGAGACTCCCAGGGATGGAGGAGCCTGGTGGGCTGCCGTCTATGGGGTCGCACAGAGTCGGACACGACTAAAGCGACTTAGCAGCAGCAGCAGCATGGTAAGGGCATTTGTTGTTCAGTCTCTCAGTCTTCTTTGATTCTTTGCGATCCCGCAGACAGCTGCACACCAGGCTTCCCTGTTCTCCACCATCTACCAGAGTTTGCTCAAACTCGTGTCCATCGAGTCAGTGATGCCATCCAATCATCTCATCCTCTGTTGTCCCCTTCTCTTCCTGCCTTTAATCTTTCCCAACATTGGAGTCTTTTCCAGTGAGTCAGCTCTTTACATCAGGTGGCCAAAGTATTGGAGCTTCAGCTTCAGCATCAGTCCTTCCAATGAATATTCAGGGTTAATTTTCTTTAGGATTGACTGGTTTGATCTCCTTGCAGTCCAAGGGACTCTCAAGAGTCTTCTCCAACACCACAGTTCAAAAGCATCAATTCCTTGGTGCTCAGCCTTCTTTATGGTCCAACTCTCATATCCATACATGACTAATGGAAAAGCAAGAGCTTTGACTAGACAGACCTTTGTTGGTAAAGTAATGTCTCCGCTTTTTAATATGCTGTCTAGGTTTGTCATAGGTTTTCTTCCAAAGAGCAAGCATCTTTTAATAAGAGCATAAGGATAAGGAAATAGGTCAAAGGAAAGTATGCAGTCTGGAAAGAGAACAACACAACTGATTTTTGGCATCACACTGACATGACTTCCTGACACACTTCACGACTAGGTTGCACTAGTGGTAAAGAATCCCCCTGCCAGTGCAGGAGAGGTGAGAGACGTGGGCTCAATCCCTGGGTTGGGAAGATGCCCTGGGAAGAAGTAAATGGCAACCCACTCCAGTATTTTTTGCCTGGAAAATTCCATGGACAGAAGAGCTTGGTGGGCTACAGTCCAAGGGGCTGCAAAAGTAGGACATGACTGAGCACACACCTGAAAACATGCCAAAACAACTTATTGTAGAAAGAAAAATCTTATCAACAAATGTTGCTTGAATAGTTAAATATATAGAAAAATACACCAAGATGCCACCTATAAACAAAAACCAATTTGAAATGGATCATAAACTTTAAATTCTAAAACTATATAATTTCTCTGGAAGAAATCAAAGGAGAATAAGCTTAGCAACTGGCCAATGAGTAATTTTTTTTAAAAGGACACCAAAGTAAGAGGGAAAACAAGTGATAAAGTATTTTCATCAAAACTTTAAAAAATTTAGCCAAAAATATCAGTAATGAAAAATGAATGAGCAATCTACACACTGAGAGATAATATTGACACTATATATATATATGTATGTATATATACATATGTGTGTGTGTGCATGTGTGTGTATATCTGTAAGGGATTTTTATTCAAAATATTTAAGATTAATATTACTAGTCAATACTAGAATACAATCAGTAGTAAAGATAAATAATCCAAAAGAACATGCAGACATAAGTTGTGAGCAGATATTTCCCAAAGGTGTAAACAAAAGATAAATAATGATATGAAGAAGTTATGAATATTAGGGAAAGTCAGTCAAAATTGCAAAATACCATTTTACACCTATTAGATTAGCAAAAGTTTAGATTTTAAATAACAAATATTGAAAGAATATGATGAAACTTGTACTTTCCCATAGCACTGGTGGAAATGTAAAATAATACAGATACTTCAATTTCTTATGAAGTTAATTATGTGCCTCTTCTGTAGCCTAGTCATTCTACTTCTATAATAATGAAAATATAAGTCCATAAAACAACATTAACTAGAATGTTTAGGGCAGCTTTATTCGTAACGTTAGGCAGGAAGTTAGCCATGAGCAACAAGAGGCAGCCCCTTTGGCTGAACATCCAATAGCTGCCTAATCCCACCAAGCTTTTTTCCAACCCTGCCCCAAACACTCCCCCATCAGTACTCCAAAATGGTCAAGGGGCCAGAAAAATCCCCCACTGAGAATTTAAATCAGACCCTAGTAGGAACCAATGCAATATGTATGTGTGTTTATATATAAATATCCAACCCATATTTAAAGATTCTATAGATGTACACTGATGACAAAAATTGGAGTAACCGTTGATTTCCAAGACAGTCAACAAATATATACTCTCCTAAAATAATATTTTGCCTGTTTTCTGCTTTCACTCAGCTATAAAGTTGCTCACAATAAGCATTAATGTTAAGGAACTGGGAGGGAAGAAAATCTAGAGTCTGTAGTAGAGGTAGAAGAAATATTTATAAATATGAAGGTAAGAACCTGTTTTATGTGTAAAAGAACTGATAATCAAACATAGATTAACTATTTCTATCAGCTTATTGTTGAACAGAATTGAAGTCAACAAAAATAGGTTGCAAGTATTTCTACAGGATAAATGAACATGTTTCTTGCTTCATGTGACATTTCCTATTGATTTCACATAATGTGGAATGATATCACAACCAAAATAATAATAGACTATATCAATACCTGGAAGCAGTACAAATTGAGTACAAGCAACATGAAAAGATAGAGTCACTAGCTTACTTAGTCAATAAAGATCACAGCTTTCCAGATCATGCTTGAATTGCTGTTATTAATCACACTCTCCACTTATGGCAGACAATATTGTGCAGCTGATGACTAATAATCATCTTGGACGTAATGCCAGGTCTTCCATGAACCAGGAAAACTTGGGCCATGTAGTTGAGATATCACAGATTGTCAGAATCCACAATCCAATACCTGCTCAAACAAGCTACTTTTTTATTGTTATTATTGAATGTATTGGAAGAAAACAACTGAGGAACAATTCTTTCGACTTTCTAGATCATTTCTGAAATTCAGGTGAATTTGTGACACGTTGATCATGAACATAAAAGTCATTGGAAGCAATTGTTTTATAATAAAAATTGAGTGCACATAATGTGGTTGAAGCACAAACATCTGCCACTCACACAGACATCATTCTGTAAACCCATCTAACTAACTCTATTTTCCTTTCTGATTGTATCAGAGTAGCTTGCGGCATCACAGAGGATTGAGTGACAGGCGTCCACCCTGGTGCAGGGTGATGCATACTTTTGTTTATGAGAATCATGCCTCCTTGAAAAATGTAAATTTTAAATTGGTTTTTATTGAAAAAAGGTGTATAAGGAAGCAATGTTGTTGTCTGCACTGCTTAAAAAGTCAAAGTTATTATAGTCTCCAGCTTTCATAAAAATTTTACTCACTTTTTAAATTGACTTTTTGGTTTTGTAATGAAAAAGAGCATGAATTATTTAATAGCTCCAGACAGGTTTTCTTTTAAAATATATGTATTAAAACCATGCAGTACAATGAAAAAGACAATGTACAAGGAAAAGAATAGCACTCATTACCTTTATAAGAGGTTAACAGGTTAACACCGTCACCTTTACCTCCACAAAACAGCCAAAATCATTTTTAAATTTTAAAATTATGTTGGCATCAGGCTTATTATATGTCATATGCAACTGTAGTAAATATCTGTTATGCAATCTTTATTTGAGAATGTTAACATGTTAGATTTGAGAGGGACTTTTGAGGACACTCTGGTGGCTTGGATAGTAAAGAATCATATTGCAATGTGGGAGACCCAGGTTTGATCCCTGCCTGGTTCAGAAAGATCCCCTGAGGAAAGGAATGGCTACCCACTCCAGTATTCTTTCCTGGAGAATTCCATGGACAGAGGAGCCTGACAGACTACAGTCCATGGGATCACAGAGAATTGCACACAACTGACCAACTAACACTTTTGCTTTTTTGCTTTTGAGGACACATAGTTTGATCCTGGAAGTAACATAAAAATTTCCTCAGTGGTGTTCTTGTTAGATGGTCTTCTAGCATTTGCTCAAAAATCGACCTTGAGAGGAAATATATCACTTCATAAGGCAGTGTTCTGTATTAGAAAAATTTGCACTATAGGAAGGTTTATTCATTTTAAGCCAGCATCTATCTTGCCTTCTTTCACAGAAAGGCCCTCCAAAGCTAGAGAGTACAAAATAGCTTACAACAGAGATCCTTAAAATATGTGTAATTACACACAAATTTTACTTTGACATTGAAGTGTAATCAATTGTTAGAATTGTTCATTTGAATACCATCATTAAAACTGTTAACAAGTAGGAATTGTAATATCATTTTGTAAAATAATTGCAATGTCTTCATATACTGACATTGTTTTTATCAAAACAAATCAATTCCCGATTTTGACAAGACTGAGAAAGAATCAAACACAAATGGGAAGAAAATGAATGAGGATGTGGGTTTCTGCACCTTTCTTGAATCTCATTTGATAGTTATCTTCATTCCCTCACCGTGTCACAAATGTAATGGGTTTATATATCAAACATCATAAACAGCTTTCCATCACCAGAGCTGCCATGTAGTAGAAATGCTGTCCAAGGACCCTGGCCAATAAACTCATGCTTTCTCTTCAAGTATATCCATCTGTGTGTGCATGCATGCTCAGTCGTGTCCAATTCTTTGGGGACCCATGGACTATAGCCAGTCAGACTTCTCTGTCCATGGGATTTCCCAGGCAAGAATACTGGAGTGGGTTGACACTTCCCCCTCCAGGTTATCTCTATGACCCAAGGATCGAATCCTCATTTCCTGCATCTCGTGAATTGACAAGTGGATTCTTTCACCACTGAGCCACCTGGGAAATCCTTAAGCTTGGCTCCAAATGTTATGTGTTTATTTACCAAGCAGGGAATTTACTTAAGAGCAGGAGAAACAATCTAAAATAAAGAAAACAATGCAGACAGATTCCAATAAGCCTGCATCCAGGCATCACTGTGTTGTACTAGAAGGAAACAAATCTTTGCCTTTAAAAAATATTTAATCCAATGGCCCAAAGGACATCTTGGTTCATGATTATATTTTTGTCTTTGAAAGCCTAGCATTCTCTGAATGTAGTTATTAATCAGGAAAATGTTCCAATGGATCACTTAAAAGAAGTTAAGCCAAACCATGGCATTTGAATGTTGATTAAACAGAAATCATAGGCAAGTCTCAGTCTTTCTGATTCAATTCTGACTGTGAACAGTGTAGGCAAAACAACCAGGAGGTTTCACTAAAAATACTGCTGACTCATGTATTTTGTAGCTTTTCGTGACAAATCTATGTAATCTTAAGGGGAAAGAACAAATGTTGACAAGTTTCTCATATAAAATGCTCTCTACACTCTAAGTTAAAAGGAAGGGATATTAAAGAGGGAAAAGGTTAAGCCCCATCTATTTCTCTGTCAAAATTAGAAATGAAAAAATAATGGATATATTATAGAATTTTAAGAGAACTTACATTTTCTGCTTGTACTGGGTAGCAGAAAAAAGCTAATCTTCTCAAATTTGTTATTTCTTCTCAAAATCTTAAAATACATATAATTGAGTTTTGAAGGAAGAACATAAGCAAAAGACACACTGCCTTTACCATAAGTTCAGCTCAGTCGTACCTGACTCTTTGCAACCCCATGAACAGTAGCACAGCAGGCCTTCCTCTCCATCACCAACTCCCAGAGTTTACACAAACTCATGTCCATTGAGTCGGTGATGCCATCCAAACATGTCTCTGTCGTCCCCTTCTCCTCCTGCCCTCAATCTTTCCAGCATCAGGGTCTTTTCCAGTGAGTCAGCTCTTCACATCAGGTGGCCAAGTATTGTAGTTTCGCTTCAGCATCAGTCCTTCCAACAAATACTCAGGACTGATCTCCTTTAGGATGGACTGGTTGGATCTCCTTGCAGTCCAAGGGACTCTCAATAGCCTTCTCCAACACCACAGTTCAAAAGCATCAATTTTTCAGCACTCAGCTTTCTTTATAGTCCAACTCTCACATCCATACATGACTACTGAGAAAACAATAGCCTTGACTAGATGGACCTTTGTTGACAAAGTAATATCTCTGCTTTATAATACGCTGTCTAGGTTGGTCATAACATTCCTTCCAAGGAATAAGCGTCTTTTAATTTCATGGCTGCAATCACCATCTGCAGTGATTTTGGAGCCCCCAAAATAATGTCAGCCACTGCTGCCACTGTTTCCCCATCTATTTGCCATGAAGTGATGGGACCAGATGCCATGATCGTTTTCTGAATGTTGAGCTTTAAGCCAACATTTTCACTCTCCTCTTTCACTGTCATCAAGAGGCTTTTTAGTTCTTCTTCACTTTCTGCCATAAGGGAGATGTCATCTGCATATCTGAGGTTATTGATGTTTCTCCTGGCAATCTTGATTGCAGCCTGTGCTTCTTCCAGCCCAGCATTTCTCATGATATACTCTGCATAGAAGTTAAATAAGCAGGGTGACAATATACAGCCTTGACATACTCCTTTTCCTATTTGGAACCAGTCTGTTCCATATCCAGTTTTAACTGTTGCTTCCTGACCTGCATCCAAGTTTCTCTAGAGGCAGGTCAGGTGGTCTGGTATTCCCATCTCTTTCAGAATTTGCTACAGTTTATTGTGAGCCACACAGTCAAAGGCTTTGGCATAGTCAATAAAGTAGAAATAGATGGTTTTCTTGAATTCTCTTGCTTTTCTGATGATCCAGCGGATTTTGGCAATTTGATCTCTGGTTCCCCTGCCTTTCCTATAACCAGCTTGGACATCTGGAAGTTCACAGTTCATTGCTGAAGCCTGGCTTGGAGAATTTTGAGCATTACTTTACTAGTGTGTGAGATGAGTGCAATTGTGCGGTAGTTTGAGCATTCTTTGGCATTGCCTTTCTTTGGAATTGGAATGAAAACTGACCTTTTCCAGTCCTGTGGCCACTGCTGAGTTTTCCAAATTTGCTGGCATATTGAGTGCATCATCTTCACAGCATCATCTTTCAGGATTTGAAATAGCTCAACTGGAATGTTATCACTTCCACTAGCTTTGTTCGTAGTGATGTTTTCTAAGGCCCACTTGACTTCACATTCCAGGATGTCTGTCTCTAGGTGAGGAATCACACCATCATGATTACTTGGGTCATGAAAATAATTTTGTACAGTTCTTCTGTGTATTGTTGCCACCTCTTCTTAAGATCTTCTGCTCTGTTAAGTCCATAAAATTCTGTTTTTTATTGAGCCCATCTTTGCATGAACTTTTCCCTTGGTATCTCCAATTTTCTTGAAGAGATCCCTAGTCTTTCCTATTCGACTGTTTTCCTCTATTTCTTTGCACTGGTCATTGAGGAAGGCTTTCTTACCTCTCCTTGCTATTCTTTGGAACTCTGCATTCAGATGGGTACATCTTTCCTTTTCTCCTTTGCTTTTCGCTTCTCTTCTTTTCAGAGTAATTTGTAAAGCCTCCTCAAACAACCATTTTGCCTTTTTGTAGTTCTTTTTCTTGGCGGTGGTCTTGGTCCCTGTCTCATGTACAATGTCACGAACCTCCATCCATAGTTCATCAGGCACTCTGTCTATCAAATTTAGTCCCTTAAATCTATTTCTCACTTCTACTGTATAATCATAAGGGATTTGATTTAGGTTATATCTGAATGGTCTTCTGGTTTTCCCATCTGCATCCAAGGTAAGGAGCAGCAGCTGCACTTTGCTGGAGCAGCCATGAAGAGATACCCTAAGTTCAAGGTAAGTGAAACCCAAGTAAGATGGTAGGCTCTGAGAGGGGGCATCAGAGGGCAGACACACTGAAACCACAGTCACAGACAGCTAGCCAATCTGATCATATGGACCACAGCCTTGTCTAACTCAATGAAACTAAGCTATGCCATGTGGGTCCACCCAAGATGGCCGGGTCACGTTGCAGAGGTCTGACAGAATGTGGTCCACTAGAGAAGGGAATGGCAAACCACTTCAGTATTCTTGCCTTGAGAACCCCATGAGCAGTATGAAAAGGCAAAAAAAAATAGGACACTGAAAGAGGAATTCCCCAGGTGGGTAGGTGCCCAATATGCTACTGGAGATCAGTGGAGAAATGACTCCAGAAAGAATGAAGGGATGGAGCCAAAGCAAAAACAATACCCACTTGTGGATGTGACTGGTGATAGAAGCAAGGTCCAATGCTGTAAAGAGCAATATTGCAATAGGAACCTGGAATGTTAGGTCCATGAATCAAGGCAAATTGGAAGTGGTCAAACAGGAGATGGCAAGAGTGAATGTCGACATTTTAGGAATCAGGGAACTAAAGTGGACTGGAATGGGGGAATTTAACTCAGATGACCATTACATCTACTACTTTGGGCAAGAATCCCTTAGAAGAAATGAAGTCATGGTCAACAAAAGAGTCCAAAAACGCAGTACTTCGATGCAATCTCAAAAACGACAGAATGATCTCTGTTCATTTCCAAGGCAAACCATTCAATATCACGGTAATCCTAGTCTATGTCCAGACCAGTAATGCTGAAGAAGCTGAAGTTTAATGGTTCTATGAAGACCTACAAGACGTTTTAGAACTATCACCCAAAAAAGATGTCCTTCTCATTATAGAGGACTGGAATGCAAAAGTAGGAAGTCAGGAAACACCTGGGTTAACAGGCAAATTTGGCCTTGGAATACGGAATGAAGCAGGGCAAAGGCTAATAGAGTTTTGCCAAGAGAACACACTGCTCATAGAAAACACCCTCTTCCAACAACACAAGAGAAGACTCTACACATGGATATCACCACAGGGTCATCACCACAATCAAATTGATTATATTCTTTGCAGCCAAAGATGGAGAAGCTCTATACAGTCAACAAAAACGAGACTGGGAGCTGACTGTGGCTCAAATCATGAACTCCTTATTGCCTTTACCGTAGCAGAGGTAAAAATGAAGGTTTCATTTTCTTGTTGAAGAATGATGCAGTATAAACATGGAGACAAATTCTTTTGATACAGTTGTGGGAAAGAAAAATTATAAAGAAAGGACAGGTGGAAATAAAGTATCCAGGGTACCAAGAACATGAGCTATGGACACAGAAGCTGTGGTTTAGAGCCCTGAAGAGAAAATTAGTAAATTTCCCATCGACATGGTAGGCAAGAATGATGAGGTATTTTTTTGGTTTTGTTTTCAATTCCTTATAATTTTGGTGGTGTTTTTTTAAATAAGACTCCAAGAATATAAAACTGTATAACATTTAGCTCGATTTTGTTTTCCTTTTTGTTACATATATCAAATTTTATACAACGTTGAGATATATATGTCATACATCCTAGGCCAGAAAAAGAATACAGTGGATTCATCTTTAAAAAGTAAAAACATGATGAAAGCATGCCATTCAGTTTTGCTTAAAAAATAGTCCCCCCCCCCCACCGAGAATCATATTGTCATAAATGAAAGACATACCAGCTCCATGCCTAATTGTTACTTTGAATTCATTCCAGTTACCTAAGGTCAATCTCTACCTCTTTGCATTAGATTTGGGTGCTTTCAAATGATTCAGAAAGTCTGACATATTGTAGGGTGACTAACCATCTTGATGTGCCAGGAACCAAAGGGTTTCATGGGACACAGAATTTGTAGTGCTAAAGTTGAGAAAGTTCTGGACAAATTTGGACAGCTGATCTCTTGGTGTTTCCATGTTTTCACAATTACCAGGAAATCTCTCAATATAACACATACACATTGGTGGCAAACATTAATTAAACACACTATTCCATTACCTGAAAGTTCCTAAATTGATGATTTTTTTGTCTTACAGATAAAATAGAATGAAGATTAATTATTAGAAAAATGAGAACTACCTTAGTGAAAATGTTTGTTTTGTTTTGCTTTTAATGGATGATGTTCCTGTTAGGATTCCATATAAAAAAATAATTATTATACTTTCACAATGATGGATTTTTTTTTTTAGGAGAATAAATACTGCTTCTACGTAGAGAATTACTTAAGTGAATTTTAGAACCAGATTGCCCTTTATGATGTAGTTTGTTTAGAAAACAAAAGATTAAGAGGATAAAGCATAAAAAATAAAAACTATTACCGTTGAATTCAGTGAAAGAAGGTAGCTGCAGAAATGTTGTCATCATGCAGATCAGTTGGAATTATTTGCCAACTGAGAGAAGAAAGTTTTAACAATAAGAGAGAAGCAGAGAGGGTGAAAAATAGACAAGGATGAGCGTGAAGGAATATAGTAACTCCCAAAATATCTGAGAGCTAAAGTAAGCAAGAGTGTAGGAAGAAAGACTGTTAATAAGAGTTTAAAGGGGGGAAAAATCAAAAATTAGTGAAAAGATAAATAATTTGGCACTTAGTCCCTGTAAATAGAGGTCTGTAGTTATAAAGTTCCTGAAATATATGAAGTATAATACAGAACAGATTTTTTTTAATGGCAGTAGACCAGGAGAACAGATGTGTTTGTTAGGAATGCACAGGTTTTAAGGAATGGACACATGCTCTCTTCGTAGGTGATCTTATCCAGTTTCTTGGCTTTAAATATCATCTCCATGCTGATAATGACCAAAATTTCATCTACAGAACAGACCTCTACCTTGAGCTCCACACCTGACTCAAAAAGAATGTTGATCTTAATAATATTGCCCAGTGTCCATTCCCGCAAGTCTGGCTTCCTCCCAGCATTTTCCATCTTCTTTATTTATTTTCATTTTGTCTATTTTTTTTATATAGTTAATTACCTTTAAACCTTCAGGTACCAGAGCAAAAAGGAGAAGGCCAAAGAATCTCAGGCTGTTATCAAAAATTATATTAACCGCCATCTACATGTTTGTTCAAAATTAATTATTCCTTACCTATCACCATGGAAGCTGATTCATTTTCTATGTGTTCAGTCAGTTCATTTCAGTCACTCAGTCGTGTCTGACTCTTTGCAACACTATGAATCGCAGCACACCAGGCCTCCCTCTCTATCACCAACTCCCGGAGTTCACTCAAACTCCCGTCCATCAAGTCAGTGATGCCATCCAGCCATCTCATCCTCTGTCATCAAGAGTCTTTTCCAATGAGTCAACTCTTTGCGTGAGGTGGCCAGAGTACTGGAGTTTCAGCTTTAACATCATTCCTTCACTGTTTAATAACCTCAGTTGATCGATTTATTGAGAAAAAATTAAAATTTTATTTTATGATTACTGATTTTATCAATCTAATGGAAGGGATTATTTCATATTATCGGTTGTTTATCAGACATTTAGGTGTATTATTTAGTTTTATTTTCGTATTGGTACATATAGTTATCTCTGGCAAATGATTAACTTGGAACCTTAGAGATGTTACTGGCTCAAAGACAGAGACTCAATGAATTTCTTAACCATCTATTGTAAAATATAACTTACTACCTAAAAAGAGTAAAAGAGCATAATTTATAGAACAAAAGAGTAAAAAAATAATAATAATAATTAAGAAAACACTTGTGTATGTGAGCCCATTGTTCAGGCTGATAATTTCTTGTTATTTACACTTTCTAACAATTATGCATCCATAAAGAATGTATTGTTTAATTCTAAATGTTTTTGAAATATAGATTTATAGAATCATGCAGTGTATATTCTTCTATGACTTGTTTCTCTGCCTCAATATCACATTTTTGAGATTTATTAATGTTTATTCTTTTATTTGTTAAATTATTAATTTTCACTGCTGTATAATATTCTGCTTTATGATAATTTACAGTATCCATTTTGCCATTGATATGAATTTGGATCTTTTCAACTTGGTGTTATTAAAAGCAATTTTGCTGTAAACATTCTGCACATGCCTACCTATGAACATGTGAAAGAGTTTTTCCGAGTATACATCTAGAATTTAAATGGTTAGGCCTTAGACCATGGATGTGTCGAATTCCTCAAGATATTGACAAATAGCTTTTTTTTAATTAAAAAGTGTTTTTTAATAATTATTCTGATTAGCATTCCTCTCAGGTGGTGGATGAAAATGGTAGGTTTGCTAATGGCATCCCAATGATGTCCAATATCCTAATTAGTGGAACCTGTAAATAAGTTACCTTAAGTGACAAAAAGAATTTGCAAATATAAGTAAATTAAGAACCTTGAGACTCGGAAGCAGTTCTGGGTTATCCAGGTGAACCCAAGAAAAACGTGCCCTTAAAGGTAGAAGAGAGAGTCACAAGAGTCAAAATGATTCAATATGATAAGAATTCAACTTATTTTTGCTGGCTTTAAAGATAGAGGAGCCATGAGCCAAAGAAATCAGCCTCTAGAACCTGGAAAAGGCAAGGAAACAGTATATTCCCCAGAACCTTGAGAAGAGAAGGCAACCCTAACAACACATAGATTTTAGGCCTGTAGAGTCAGTTTGGTGTTCTAACCCACACAACTATAAGGTAATAAAGTTAAGCCATTTTACCTTTGTGATAATTTGTTATCACCACAGTAGAAAACTAATTAAATGAGCAAGCATTTATATTTTATTGTATCCTGATGAATATTTTATTTGCCAATCTTGGCCAGTTTGCTGAGTGTGAAGTGGCAAACTGTTGTAATTTTATTCTGCATATGTATGGAGAGAGAAAGGGAGGGAGGGAGGGAGGGAGGGAGAGAGGCAGAGAGGGAGAAGGCTGGCTGAATTCCTTGACTTGTGGCCCCATCCTTCATTTTCAAAACCAGTGATATACCTTCTCCTTATCGTATACTATAGTCTAACATAGAGGAAAACAACAGAATGGGAAAGACTAGAGATCTCTTCAAGAAAATTAGAGATACCAAGGGAATATTTCATGCAAAGATGGGCTCGATAAAGGACAGAAATGGTATGGACCTAACAGAAGTAGAAGATATTAAGAAGGGGTGGTAAGAATAAACAGAAGAACTATACAAAAAAATCATCATGACCAAGATAATCACGATGGTGTGATCTGCGATCACTCATCTAGAGCCAGACATCCTGGAATGTGAAATCAAGTGGGCCTTAGAAAGCATCACTACAAACGAAGCTAGTGGAGGTGATGGAATTCCAGTTGATCTACTTCAAATCCTGAAAGATGATGCTGTGAAAGTGCTGCACTCAATATGTCAGCAAATTTGGAAAACTCAGCAGTGGCCACAGGACTGGAAAATGTCAGTTTTCATTCCAATCCCAAAGAAAGGCAATGCCAAAGAATGCTCAAACTACTGTACAGTGGCATTCATCTCACACACTAGCAGAGTATTGCTCAAAATTCTCCAAGCCAGGCTTCAGCAGTACATGAACCATGAACTTCCAGATGTTCAAGCTGGTTTTAGAAAAGGCAGAGGAACCAGAGATCAGATTGCCAACAACTGCTGGATCATCGAAAAAGCAAGAGAGTTCCAGAAAACCATCTATTTCTACTTTATTGACTATGCCAAAGCCTTTGACTGTGTGGCTCACAATAAACTGTGGAAAATTCTGAAAGAGATGGGAATACTAGACCACCTGACCTGCCTCTTGAGAAACCTGTATGCAAGTCAGGAAACAACAGTTTGAACTGGACATGGAACAACTGGTTCCAAAGATGAAAAGGAGTACATCAAGGCTGTATATTGTCAACCTGTTTATTTAACTTTTTATGCATAGTGCATCATGAGAAATGCTGGGCTGGAAGAAGCTCTAGCTGGAATCAAGATTCCTGGGAGAAATATCAATAACCTCAGATATGCAGATGATACCACCCGTATCACAGAAAGTGAAGAGGAACAAAAAAGCCTCTTGATGAAAGTGAAAGAGGAGAGTGAAAAGTTGGCTTAAAGCTCAACATTCAGAAAACAAAGATCATGGCATCTGGTCCCATCACTTCATGGGAAATAGATGCAGAAACAGGGGAAATAGATGCAGAAACAGTGGAAACAGTGTCAGACTTCATTTTGGGGGGCTCTAAAATCACTGCTGATGGTTATTGTAGCCATCAAATTAAAAGACACTTACTCTTGGAAGGAAAGTTATGACCAACCTAGATAACATATTGAAAAGCAGAGATATTACTTTGCCAACAAAGGTCCCTCTAGTCAAGGCTATGTTTTTTCCAGCGGTCATGTATGGATGTAAGAGTTGGACTGTGAAGAAAGCTGAATGCCGAAAAATTGATGCTTTTGAACTGTGGTGTTGGAGAAGACTCTTGAGGGTCCCTTGGACTGCAAGGAGATCCAACCAGTCCATTCTGAAGGAGATCAGCCCTGGGATTTCTATGGAAGGAATGATGCTAAAAACTGAAGCTCCAGTACTTTGGCCACCTCATGCGAAGAGTTGACTCATTAGAAAAGACTCTGATGCTGGGAGCGATTGGGGGCAGGAGGAGAAGGGGATGACAGAGGATGAGATATCTGGATGGCATCACTGACTTGATGGACGGGAGTTTGAGTGAACTCCGGGAGTTGGTGATGGACAGGGAGGCCTGGCGTGCTGCGATTCATGGGGTCGCAAAGAGTCGGACACGGCTGAGTGACTGAATTGAACTGACTGAACATGTTTTGTATTTTAATTATTTTGGAGTTTATGTTTTCCCCCTTTTCTACTTGAATATAAGCTCACTATTTTGTTCACTGCTGAACCTGATACATAGTATATTTTCAGTGACTATTTTACTGAAAAAAATCAATGACCAAGTTAGGCCTTGTCCTGTGTGTATATCCTGAGTTCTGACATCCAGTTGCATATTTTTTATGAAGCATTGGGTAAATTTGAATTCCTCCAGAGAGGATTTACATTTTCTCCTGCCAGATTACTCCAGGTACTACCACTTTGAGATCACTTTAGCTACATTGCCTGTTTCTTCAGATGTATTCCTGATATTTCATGTACTATAAGTGCAGGTTGTACAAATCTATAAGATCCTGCTTGGTTTTTTTATATAATTTTTCAGATATTTTTCATCCTCAGTACCAAGAGTCAAGTTATTCATTGAGTGAGATGGGAGTAAAAAAAAAAAAAAAATGCCTATTTCTTATTCACCAGTATACTGAAGAATTGGCATAGCTGTATAATAGCATGACCAAGATATACAAGATTCAAGGATCTTTGGTGGGCAACTAAATTTTCTAAACACTGGTCTCCTCATCTGGTAAATGTGTTTGGTAGTTTATTTTCAATATTTGAGATGAGAATTCAATAGGAAAATATGCATGAAGTACTTAGCAGCAACATGCTTATAGTTGCCCCAAAAATATTAATTCTTCTTTATCTTTTCCTCTTGATTCTGAAGCCATCTTGAAAAAAATGATTGAAATTTCTGGCATGAAATGCACATCTTTATTTATGGATTTTCTTTTACATTAAGAGAACTATGAAATCTCAAAGATTCTTACAAATATTTTATTCAGTAAAATACAGGATCTTTTTTTCACTAAGTGATAGCTTGAAAGAGTACCTTCAGTCTTCTTGAATATCCAAACCTAATAGTATTTAGTACTTCAGTATAAATGAATTAGAAGTGAGCATATTAAATTTCCTTTGAAATACAACACTTAGAACTAACATTAAATATTAAAGAAAAAGGAGATTTCCATAATACAAGTTAAAGCGCAAACTTGATATCAAAAGGAAAAAAACCAAGTTAGCAAATAGTCACTCTTTTAAACAGTAGGCAAGTGGAATCATTATATCTATCCTTCAAAGAGAAGACTAATCTAAGACCTGCACTGATTCTAGCCCTTAGTATTATGAAGGAATACCACATTAACTTCCAATTCCAGTAACAGGTAAGCTTTAATTGTCACTTTCTTGCACTGAAAGGAATAAATCCATACTTTTCTCATTGGGTGACTTCTGAGTCAGAGAGAGAAAGGAAAAATAAAACATCAGCCATATCACATACTCTAGGGAATTTTAATATTGCTAGGAGTCTTGGATTTCTCTTGAATGAAAACACCAAAGAGCATGACACGTTATTTCTTCAAGAAAGTTTTCCTTTTGACTTTAATTAACATCGCACAGAAATTATCTTTAATGACTCATGAGTGGATATTTATCCTTATCTGAATGTACATAAAATGAATATTTTCCAAAAACATATATCTCTTATATAATTTGTTTGAAATATTACATTTTTCATTGCAAAAGCCCCTTGACAAGCATTGAAACAGTTGTCAGGTTAAAAGTATAAGTAATCAATAATACAATTCTAAGTTTTTCAAACTATATTTGCATTTTTATAACTAAGAAAAAATACTGGTAAGAGAAAAGGGCTCTTCTTGGTTCTAAGGGAAGCTAGAAGTGATTTTCTCTCATATACTTATAAAGTATCAATTATTCCTGAAAATGGAAGAGGTAAATTCATGCATAATTCAAAGCATGAATAACAACAAATTATATTTTATTTGGCTTTGCACCACATAATTTTGGGGGCAGAGACTCTACCTTCTGACATGTAAGCTGAAATTGCAATGATGAGTAGGACTTGGGCAGGTTAAAGTGGTAGCACACTGTGCAACTGGAAATGAAGTAGTTCAATAAATCTTGGGTAAAGTACAACAGCAAAGATTTCTACTATGTTAATAGCTAAATTAAATGCATTTTATTTTTGCTTCCATGAAAAATTAGAATTATAACCTAGCTGACTTATCCAGTGGGATATAAGTAAACCTGAATTAAGATTTAGAAAATTTCTATTTTGGTCCTGGCTCTCTCATTTTTTAATTGCAAGCTTTATGTTTTCATGCAACTAGGGTTACCTTTCTTAATCAGTCAGTTTGGTTCAGCCACTCAGTCATGTCTAACTCTGTGACCCCATGAATTGCAGCACGCCAGGCCTCCCTGTCCATCAACAACCCCCAGAGTTCACTAAAGCTCATGTCCATCGAGTTGGTGATGCCATCCAGCCATCTCATCCTCTGTCGTCCCCTTCTCCTCCTGCCCCCAATCCCTCCGAGCATCAGGGTCTTTTCCAGTGAGTCAGCTCTTCACATGAGGTGGCCAAAGTATTGGAGTTTCAGCTTTAGCATCAGTCCTTCCAATGAACACCCAGGACTGATCTCCTTTAGAATGGACTGGTTGGATCTCCTTGCAGTCCGAGGGACTCTCAAGAGTCCTCTCCAACACCACAGTTAAAAGCATCAATTCTTCAGCACTCAGTTTTCTTCACAGTCCATACATGACCGCTGGAAAAACCATAGCCTTGACTAGACTGACCTTGGTTGGCAAAGTAATGTCTCTGCTTTTGAATATGCCATCTAGGTTGGTCATAACTTTCCTTCCAAGGAGTCAGCGTCTTTTAATTTCATGGCTGCAATCACCATCTGCAGTGATTTTGGAGCCCCCAAAAATAAAGTCTCTCACGGTTTCCTCGTCTATTTACCGTGAAGTGATGGGACCAGATGCCATGATCTTCATTCTGAATGTTGAGCTTTAAGCCAACTTTTTCACTCTCCTCTTTCACTTTCATCAAGAAGCTCTTTAGTTCCTCTTCACTTTCTGCCATAAGGGTGGTGTCATCTGCATATCTGAGGTTATTGATATTTCTTCCAGCAATCCATTTCTTCCAGCAATCTTTTCCAGTTTGTGCTTCTTCCAGTCCAGCATTTCTCATGATGTACTCTGCATAGAAGTTAAATAAGCAGGGTGACAATATACAGCCTTGACGTACTCCTTTTCCTATTTGGAACCAGTCTGTTATTCCTCGTCCAGTTCTAACTGTTGCTTCCTGACCTGCATATAGGTTTCTCAAGAGGCAGGTCAGGTGGTCTGGTATTCCCATGTCTTTCAGAATTTTCCACAGTTTATTGTGATCCACACAGTCAAAGGCTTTGGCATAGTCAATAAAGCAGAAATAGATGGTTTTCTGGAACACCCTTGCTTTTTCCATGATCCAGCGGATGTTGGTAATTTGATCTCTGTTTCCTCTGCCTTTTCTAAAACCAGCTTGAACATCTGGAAGTTCATGGTTCATGTACTGCTGAAGCCTGACTTGGAGAATTTTGAGCATTACTTTACTAGCGTGTGAGAAGAGTGCCATTGTGCGGTACTTTGAGCATTCTTTGGCATTGCCTTTCTTTGGGATTGGAATGAAAACTGACCTTTTCCAGTCCTGTGGCCACTGCTGAGCTTTCCAAATTTGCTGGCATATTGAGTGTAGCACTTTCACAGCATCATCTTTCAGTATTTGAAATAGCTCAACTGGAATTCCATCACCTCCACTAGCTTTGTTCATTGTTATGCTTTCTAAGGCCCACTTGAATTCACATTCTGGCTCTAGGTGAGTGATCACACCACCGTGGTTATCTTGGTCGTGAAGATCTTTTTTGTACAGTTCTGTGTATTCTTACCACCTCTTCTTGATATCTTCTGTTTCTATTATATTCATACCATTTCTGTCCTTTATGGAGCCCATCTTTTCATGAAATGTTTCTTTGGTATCTCTAATTTTCTTGAAGAGATCTCTAGTCTTTCCCATTCTTTTTTTCCCTCTATTTCTTTGCACTGATCACTGAGGAGGGCTTTCTTATCTCTCCTTGCTATTCTTTGGATCTCTGCATTCAGATGCTTATGTCTTTCCTTTTCTCCTTTGCTTTTCACTTCTCTTCCTTTCACAGCTATTTGTAAGGCCTCCTCAGACAGCCATTTTGATTTTTTGCATTTCTTATCCATGGGGATGGTCTTGATCGCTGTCTCCTGTACAATAGCACAAACCTCCATCCATACTTCATCAGGCACTCTGTCTATCAGATCTAGTCCCTTAAATCTATTCCTCACTTCCACTGTATAATCATAAGGGATTTGATTTAGGTCATGCCTGAATGGTCTAGTGTTTTTCCCTACTTTCTTCAACTTAAGTCTGAATTTGGCAATAACAAGTTCATGATCTGAGCCACAGTCAGCCCTGGTCTTGTTTTTGCCAACTGTATAGAGCTTCTTCATCTTTGGCTGCAAATATAATCAATCTGGTCTTGGTGTTGACCTTCTGGTGATGTCCATGATAGAGTCTTCTCTTGTGTTGTTGGAAGAGGATGTTTGCTATGACCAGTGCATTCTCTTGGCAAAATCTATTAGCCTTTGCCCTGCTTCATTCCTTACTCCAAGGCCAAATTTGCCTGTTATTCCAGGTGTTTCTTGACTTCCTACTTTTGCATTTCAGTCCCTTGTAATGAAAAGGACATCTTTTTGGGGTGTTAGTTCTAAAAGGTCCTGTACGTCTTCATAGAATCGTTCAGCTTCTTCAGTGTTACTGGTTGGGGCATAGGCTTAGATTACCGTGATATTGAATGGTTTGCCTTGGAAGCGAACAGAGATCATTCTGTCGTTTTTGAGATTGCATCGAAGTACTGCATTTTGGACTCTTGTTGACCATGATGGCTACTCCATTTCTTCTAAGGGATTCCTGCCCACAGCAGTAGATATAATGATCATCAGAGTTAACCTCCTGTATTTCACATGTAAAATGATGAAATTGCATTAAGCCATCTCTAGGGCACTTTCATATTTTAAAATCAGTATATCCATAATTCTAATATTGAAGCTCACTCTCCTAGGGAGGAAAAATGGACTAGAGCACCATGTCTTAAACTTGTTTCCAGTATCGTGCATTGAACCTGGGCTGGCGACTCATTTCATATATCATAACATGCTGATGTATGGCAAAACCAGTGCAATATTGTAAAGTAATTAACCTCCAATTAAAATAAATAAATTTATATTAAAAAAACTTGTTTCCATTAGACACACCATAAAAACTGAGATGTTTCTGTGGTTGTTGCCCACCCCCCTCTCCCCTTCTCTTCTTTCTTGAACCTACCTCTCTACTCCACTAAAGCTGTCTATTCAAAGTCATTAATGACTCCATGTTGACAGTCAGAAGGCCAGTCTAGGTCCTTATCTTACTACACCTTTCAGCAGCATTTGACACAATGAATTGTCTGCTTTTTCTTGAAACACTTTCTTCATCTGGTTCCTGGGAGATTGTTCTGTCTAAAATGTCTTCCCACCTCAATGTACTAGTCCTCATAGACTTTTGCTTGATCCTCTTTTCCTCGACCTCTAATGACTGAAACACTTCAAGCAATAGTTCTCAGATCTCATCACTTCTTCATCTACATTCACTGGATAAGACAGATCTTATCCCATTCTAATGGCTTTAAATAGATAGTAGCATCACTCATCAAGAACTAACCCTTTAGCTGCAATCTCAAAATCTGACTACTGATGTCTTTACTTGGTTATTGATTGGCATTTCAGACTTAACCTGTCCCAAACCAATATCCTGATGCCACCATCTCCCTTCTTCCATAATTTCTTTCCTTTTAATCATCCCATCTAACTAAAGGTCAATAATGTTATTCCAGTGGTTTAACCAAAACTTTTAGACTATTCCTAACTAATCTCTTGAACGGAAACTCTATCTTATAATTTGAAAATCTTATTTTTCTAATATTATGTTATAGGTGCACATAATTTTATTCACCCTACTTATTGATTCATTACACACATTTATTTACATGGAGACATTAATAAAGTAGTAAGCATTCATGAACTTACCATTCGGTATAAAAACTGAATGGTGCTGAATGGATAATTTATATACATTTCCCACTGTCCACTCCATTCCCTGCTACTCCTAACCCAAAGTAAAACCATTAAAATTTGTGTTTCATCATTTTCTTTCTATAGTTTTATATACTTTTAAACTCATCTATATGTATCCCTATGCATTTTTATTGTTTATTAACTTCATCAAAAAGGCTTCCCTGATGTATGCAAACTTGTTTTTTACTTTATATTGTTGGGATTCATCTTGATTGTGGCGTGTTCCTGATGTTACTTCATTCTGACTACTGCATAATATTTCATTATGTGAATATCCCACAGCTGATAGATTCATTCACATGTCAATAAACTCAAAGGTTGCTTCTAGGTTTTGGCCACTGTGAACAGTGCCTCTGTGCCCAATCTTGAACATGTGGAAAGTTTCTCTCAGGTTCTAAAAGATGTTGTTAGTTTCTTACCCAGATTCTTGGGGATTCTTTTTACTGGTTGCCACTGGTCCTGCTGCTAAAAATTTGGACCTGTAACATTCCTTGGAGGATTGCTCCTGAGAAATAGGTACAGCCTCACTTGAGTTACCTGCACCATGCCCCTTCCCTCCTACCCTTCCCACAGCTGGGAGGAAGGCAGATAGGGGTCAATGAAAGTGGCCAGAAGCCTTGCTCCTTTTCCTCAGTTCAGTTCAGTTGCTCAGCCATGTCAGGCTCTTTGCAACCCCATGGACTACCGCATGCCAGGCTTCCCAGTCCTTCACCAACTCCCAGAGCTTGCTCAAGCTCATGTCCATCAAGTTGATGATGCCATCTAACCACCTAATACTCTGTCATCCCCTTCTCCTCCTGCCTTCAATCCTTCCCAGCATCAGGGTCTTTTCCAATGAGTTGGCTCTTTACATTAGGAGGCTAATGTACTGGAGCTTCAGCATCAATCCTTCCATAGAATATTCAGGACTGATTTCCTTTAGGATGGACTGGTTGTATCTTCTCACAGTTCAAGGAACTCTCAAGAGTTTTCTGCAACACCACAGTTCAAAAACATCAATTCTTCAGTGCTCAGTTTTATTGCCTCAAGACAAGGATAATTCTGCAAAGGGATCACATGAAATCACATCCTTGCTTAGCTCCATTGCTTTTACTAACCTTCTTCCTAACACCTTTGTAAGTTTCTCTTGCTTACATTGCCTTTACAAATCATTACTCATGAATCCCTGTCTCTCTTCCAGGGAATTTAATCCAAAATAAACCTACAAGTGCAGGGTACAAGAAAATACAATCTTATAATACACTGCCTGTTTTTCAAAAAATTGTATTGATTTACATTCCTACAAGTAACACATGAGTCTATGGACCGCATCTCCATCATTTAGTATTGTCAGATTTTTAGAAAGTTTTCCAATGGAATAAACTAACATCTCATCATAATCCTAATACAGTTTTCATAATCACTTATAAAGTTGAATATTTTTTCATACTTATTAGCCATATATGTTTTTTATAACATGCTGGTTCATGTCTTTTTCACTCATGTTAAATTAGTTCTTCAGCTTTTAAAATCAAATCATAACAGATTTTTATACTTGCTTATATTAATAATCTTTTGTTATTTGTACACATTGTATTTTCCAGTTCTAACTTTCTTAAGCATTTTAACAAAAAAATTTAAAAAAATAATTTAAAAGTAGTAAAATGTACCATTTCTTTCACAGTTAGATATTTTTGTTTTGATTATCAAAAACTTTTATACCCTAAGATTTTAATTTTGGTGTGTAGTGTATTCTCTATAATTTATTTCTGGGTATTTTTGAATTCCTCACAGAATATCTTATTCAATTATGATTTATTTATTAATGTATGATTGTTTAATTTCTAATTATTCAGGACATTTTCATATATCTCTTGCTATGTACTACTAACCTAATTATTCTGTGATCAGGGAATATGATGTACTAATACCTATTTCATACCTATCCCACTTCAAAGGTTTTTAAATTTTGATTTTAGGCCTTATTACATGATCAGTATTTGTAAATATTCCAGGTAATACTGAGAAAAATTTTCTAGTTGCTTGATGCAAAATTTTTTTTTTCTCTATCAAATAAATGTTATTATACTTATTTTGAGAGTCTGTTTTTTGTGTTTGAAGTAATTTTGTGCTTGACTTCCTTGGCAGTCCAGTAGTTAGGATTCTGCACTTCCAATGAAGGGGACCTGGGTTCAATCCCTGCAAGGGGAACTAAGATCCCACATGCCAAGTGGCAAATATATTTATTTTTTATGTTGAAATTCCCTCTGACTAGGGTGATATTTTTTAATTTTTCCTTGCACTTTTGCTTCACACACTCTGAGATCATTTTATTTACTGCACATATTTTTAGAATTCCTATGTTTTCTTGGCGAAGTGAGCATTGTATTCTCATGTAGTGATCCCTCTCTGATGTATATAATGCTCTATCCATACTATATCACCTCAGGTCCATCTGGGGCTTCCCTGGTGACTCAGTGGTAAAGAATCAGCTTGCAGTACAGGAGTTGCAGGAGACAAGGGTCCATTCCCTGAGTTGAGAAGATTCCCTGAAGGAGGGCATGGCAGCCCAGTCCAGTGTCTTGCCTGGAGAATCCCATGGACAGAGCAACCTGGAGGGCTACAGTCCATAGGTTCACAAAGAGTTAAACATGACTGAAGTGACTGAGCAAAATCCGTTTGCTACCCAACAGCCAGAGTGACCCTTTAAAACATAAGTGAGCATGCTTTACCCATCTACTGAAAACTATTGTGTGCCCTTTGATTGAGAACAAAGTTCACGATGTTACTCTCTACTTTTGCTGACAATCACTGCCCCATTTAGCTCATCTCTTCCCAACCTCACCCCTGCTCTTTCCTTCACAGTTACTGAAGCATTTTTGCTTCTCTGAGCAGGCTAAACAACGTGCTTAGTCCAGGACTTTGATTTCCTACTGCCAAGGCTATGGTTTTTCCTGTGGTCATGTATGGATGTGAGAGATGGACTCTGAAGAAGGCTGAGCACCAAAGAATTTATGCTTTTGAACTGTGGTGTTGGAGAAGACTCTTGAGAGTCCCTTGGACTGCAGGGAGATCCAACCAGTCCATTCTGAAGGAGATCAACCCTGGGATTTCTTTGGAAGAAATGATGCTAAAGCTGAAACTCCAGTACTTTGGCCACCTCATGCAAAGAGTTGACTCATTGGAAAAGACTGATGCTGGGAGGGATTGGGGGAGGGAGGAGAAGGGGACAACAGAAGATGAGATGGCTGGATGGCATCACTGACTCGATGGACATGAGTCTAAGTGAACTCCAGGAGTTGGTGATGGACAAGGAGGCCTGGCGTGCTGCAATTCATGGGGTCACAAAGAGTCGGACACGACTGAGCGACTGAACTGAGCTGATGCTATAATGACTCCTTCCACACAAAACTGCAGAGCTTACTCATTTGCTTCACTCATATCCCTTTATTTTAAAACATTTCAAAACACCACTCCCTAACACGCACCATGTCCCTGCCCTTTACCCTGTCTTGTGAGTGTTTGTGTGTGTGTGTGTGTGTTTGAACTGAAATATAGTTGATTTGGGCTTCCCTGTTTCCGCAGATGGTAAAGAATCTGCCTGCAGATCTGGGTTCTGCCTGCAGATCCTGGTTTGATCCATGGGTCAGAAAGATCCCCTGGAGAAAGGGATGGCTACCCACTCCAGTATTTTTGCCTGGAGAATCCCAAGGACAGAGGAGCCTGAGGTGGGAGGGCTACAATCCATAGAGTCACAGAGTCAGACATGACTGAAGTGACTAACAAACTTTACACCCAGTTGATTCACGATGTTGTATTAGCTTCTTGTGTACAGCAAAGTTATTCTATTATAAATATACCTATTATTTTTCATATCCTTTTTCATTATGGTTTATTATAATGTACTGAATATAGTTCCCCATGATATAAGTAGGATTTTGTTCTCTGTTTTATAAATAGTAACTTGTATCTGCTAATCGCAAACTCCTAATTTATTTCTCCACACCTTTACCATTTGGTAACCATAAATTTATTTTCTATGTCTATGAATCTGTTTCCATTTTGAAAATAAGTTCATATGCATCACATATTTACTTGATACCATCGATAACTTTCTTTCTATCTGACTTTCTTCAATTAGAATGATAATCTCTAGGGTCATCTGTGTTGCTGCAAATGACAATATTTCCTTTTTTTTATATCTGAGTCATATTCTACTTCTCTTGGCAATCTTGATCGCAGCTTGTGCTTCATCCAGCCTGGCATTTCGCATGATGTACTCTGTATATAAGTTAAATCATCAAGGTGATGTCAGAAAGTGAAGAACTAAAGAGTCTCTTCAGAGAAGGCAGTGGCACCCCACTCCAGTACTCGTGCCTGAAAAATCCCATGGATGGAGGTGCCTGGTAGGCTCCAGTCCATGGGGTTGCTAAGAGTTGGATACAACTGAGCGACTTCACTTTCACTTTTCACTTTCATGCGTTGGAGAAGGAAACGGCAGCCCACTCCAGTGCTCTTGCCTGGAGAATCCCAGGGATGGGGGAGCCTGGTGGGCTGCCGTCTATTAGATTGCACAGAGTCGGACACAACTGAAGTGACTTAACAGCTTAGCAGCAAAGAGCCTCTTGATGAAAGTGAAAGAGGAGAGTGAAAAAGTTGGCTTAAAACTCAACATTCAGAAAACTAAGATCATGGCATCTGGTCCCATCACTTCATGGCAAATAGATGGGGAAACAGTGGAAACAGTGAGAGATTTTATTTTGGGGGCTTCAAAATCACTGCAGATGGTAACTAAACCCATGAAATCAAAAGATGCTTCCTGCCTGGAAGAAAAGCTATGAACAACCCAAAGAGCATATTTAAAAGCAGAGACATTACTTTGCCAATAAAGGTCCATCTAGTCAAAGCTATGGTTTTTCCAGTAGTCATATATGGATGTGAGAGTTGGACTATAAAGAAAGCTCAGTGCCAAAGAACGGATGCTTTTGAACTGTGGCGTTGGAGAAGACTTTTGAAAGTCTCTTGGACTGCAAGGAGATCCAACCAGTCCATCCTAAAGGAAATCAGTTCTGAATATTTATTGGAAGGACTGATGCTGAAGCTGAAACTCCAATATTTTGGCCACCTAATGCAAAGAACCAACTCATTGGAAAAGACCCTGATGCTGGGAAAAGTTAAAGGCAGGAGGAGAAGGGGATAAAACAGGATGAGATGGTTGATTGTATGGCATGACTGAAATGATGGACGTAAGTTTGAGTAGGCTCCAGCAGTTGGTGATGGACAGGGAAGCCTGGCTTGCCAGAGTCCATGACATCACAAAGAGTCAGACAGGATTGAGAGGCTGAACTGAACTGAACTGAACACATTCCATTGAGCTTTCCTGGTGACTCAATGATAAAGAATCTGTCTGCAATGCAGGAGACCCAGGTTTAATCCCTGGGCTGGGACGATCCCCTGGAGAAGGAAGTAGCAACTCACTCCAGTATTCTTCCCTGGGAAATCCCATAGACAGAGAAGCCTGGGGGAATACAGTCCACAGGGTTGCCAAAAAGCGGAACAGGACTGAGTGACTAAACAGCAACATATTTCATTTTATATATTTCATTTTATATATGTGTGTTATATATATATACGCATATGCACCACCCATTTTATCCATTCATCTGTTGTGTTTTTTGTGTGTTTTTAAAGGACTTTCATCATTATTTGTTTTCCTATCACTTTCATAGAAGTAAAGCTTCTATTTTCACCTCCAACTCTTAAGCCTACTTTCTCCCCCTCTATCTCTTATTTTTGCTGGTTGATCTCACTTTTTAACTGCTTGTTAAACTGGTATATTCTAAGAGTTTCAGAATTAAGAGTGTGTGCTTGAATGTTAAGCTTGCCATTAAAGGGAATAAATAGAGACTATAACAGTCATATGTAATCTTCAAGACGTCAAAAGCATAATGAACATAAATTGATGAAATTCAAGGGATCTGGATTCCACTATTGAGCAATTAAATATTTTGCAGGACACAGATGTTGGCATTCATGGGGTTATTACTCAATCTCCCTTCAAAGAGAAAGCAGTTATGACAAATGGTCAACTGACAGCCATCACTTGCCACATCTTTGGGATCTACCACTATGGCCAGCTTGAGGAGTCTTCTTTCTCAGCCACTCCCATAAACTGACTGATGACAGTGTCTGATTAGAGTTAAGGCATTCCTGCCAAATTCTAATGAGAAATCCTTGTTCTGCACCTCCCCAGTAGTCTGGTTAAGATTTTCTCAGAGCTCATTGTAGTTTGGGGCTCCTCCTATCCAGTCCTTTCTTCCCTCATTCCTTCACTGCTATCAGGCCCACATTACAGTCTGAAGACTGTCTGCCTATTCCTATTTCATCTCCCCTATATCCTTCACAGTCACCCTGTCTTGCCCCCTTCCCCCATATCTCTTTCACTTAAAAAAATTAATTGGAAGATAATTGCTTTACAATATTGTGTTGGTTTCTGCTGAATTCAACAACGTGAATCAGTTATAAGTATACATATATCCCCTCCCTCTTAAGCCTCTCTCCCACCACCCCCCAGCTCTTTCACTTCTAACTCCTTCTTGTCATCTGCTTCTAACTCAGATTTACAACAAACAATAGCTCTTATTTGAGGCTGCTGCTGCTGCTGCTAAGTCACGTCAATTGTGTCTGACTCTGTGCATCTCCATAGACGTCAGCCCACCAGGCTCCCCAGTCCCTGGGATTTTCCAGGCAAGAACACTGGAGTGGGTTGCCATTTCCTTCTCCAATGCATGAAAGTGAAAAGTGAAAGTTAAGTCATTCAGTCGTGCCTGACTCTTAGCAACCCAATGGACTGCAGCCCACCAGGTTCCTCCATCCATGGGATTTTCCAGGCAAGAGTACTTGAGTGGGTTGCCATTGCCTTCTCCGTTATTTGAGGTTATTAAAATATAAAACACCAGGACATGAATTGGGATAGGTTTGAAATCTACAGACTATTCAATTATTTGATAAATAGTTGAGAACTACTGTACACCCATATGGCTGTCTTAAGAACAAACAGGATGTACAATTTCATAATTAAATTAAAGCATTTCTACTTCCTGTTCACATTCTAGTCTTTGAATTCAGAGAAAATGTCTCCTCCTGCTCTCCTAGTGTTTGGACCATGATTATAAATTACCAGAATGTCACCTTATCTCTTGTGAAATGAAATAATTTACATTTTATATTACTTGTTTTCACAGACTAGTCATGTTTGCCAGATCGTGATAGGTCATAAAAAATAAATAAATAGAACTAAATACCTAACTGCCCATTAAAGAGCAAAATAGTAGCAAAATCAAAACATTATATTTCTGAAATACTTAGATTCTATAATTGGAATCCAAACAAAATCACAAATCACATAACAAACTATTATCAAGAATTGGGACTATAGTCATTTGTTGCAATAGATGTGTCCTGGAAAGTTATACACAAATTGAATTTGTCTAATTAAATCATACACTAATGCTTTTTATTAAGGGAAATTATGAATCTCTTACCAAAAAATTGTCCAGAGGTTTATACCGGATTTGCTTGAATCAAGGTAAATTCTCAGGATGGCATCTTTCAATATATTAAAAGTGACAAATAACTGGAAAGGAAATATCTGATGAATAAATTCAAAACCTATATCTTGGAGTCTAGACTCCTACAAAATAAAGGAGCAATGTCCCTGGTTCAATTTGATTCAGTAAATTTGTAAAATAATCAGTTATTTTAAAACCGTACTGCATTCTTTAAGATATCAAAGGTTATGTTTCCTTCCAAGTACTTCAGAAACCAAGTAAGAACAAGTTTTCTTTCTATAATACATATTAATAACCTCTTCTTTCCCAAGAAATGTTTTTATTGAAATACATACTCATGCATACAAAATTCAAGATACTTCATTACCATATGAACTATTAATATGATATTTTAACATACAATTTCAAAATTATAGTTTATCTAAAAGAGATCTAAAACAATAAAAGATGATAAAAATTATCTAGTTTCTGTAGGAAAAAAAACCTAATCTGCTAAGCAATAACATCTAAATGTCAGAATCTATTATTAAGCAAAACTTTCTCAAATGCTTCCATCACCAAGAGAAACTAGCATGTTAAACCATGAAATTCCAAATTTGCTCTCTATGGAATTCATTCTTATTTTCATAACAGAAACCGAACACGTTACTACCATAATGAAATATATTTAGTCGATAAAATATTTCTATGCTGACTTCATGAAAAGTTTTTTACTTGAATGAAGATAAAGATGAGGACAAATTTGTCCCTGATCAAAATGTAGGAACACCAAATGGCAGCCAACAATGTCCAGAGAGTGGTTTTTGAAATTTCTGTTTTTCAGAGGGTTTCCCAAATGGCTCTTTTTGATATTGCAAGCAGATTGCTTCAAAGGGCCAGCCATTTCTCTAGAGTTCACTTAAATATCTGTGAGCGTGATCTTATTGGGTCACATATTAGATGTATACTGATTATTCAGTTAGCTTCCCCAGGACACTGTAGTTAAGGGGTTATACTGGCTTTCCATTCAAAGGCACGTCTAATATTGAATGCAGAGCAGAACTACCTTTGAATTCACAGTCACTGTTAGCCTTTTTAGCATGAAATGTCATGTGCTGTGGACTTTGAAGATATAGTGCCTGAATCCACAAGCTTTCAGTTTTCAAACAAAAGAAAATGTAGAATTGTACAATATCACATTGTTCTTATCTAGGACTGAAGTTGAGAAAGTATTAAAAAGAAATAATAATTAACACAAACTATTTAACTAAACTCAGCAGTATTTCAGCTGCACAGCAGCAATCTGATGGCAGAGACCCTAGTATAACTTCATACATATTTCAGAAGTTGTTCCTTATAATCCAGTCTTGACTCCTGAAATTATATTAAGCATTTCTTGATTCTTCCTTGAATATTTAATGTCTCAAATTTATTATGTATTTATTTTTGCACAATCTATTCTCTGAGACTAGATCTAATAGAGACTAGAAAAGCATCATCCCAAATCAGCATTAGGGGCTTCAACAGTAATATCATAGAGTAGTTATCTAGTTGATATATCCACGTTCTGCCTGACAGAAAGACAGCCCCTCATTGCTTCTTTTCAGGATAGAATACAGAATAGAATGTACAAGTTGCTCTTAGCTTTAGTTTCATGAATTTTCCTTTAAAGAAGGGGCTTTGGTAACTGAAATGCTAAAAGAAGTTAATCTACTTAAAATAGTCATTCAGGAAACAAACATTTGTCTACTGAGACCTTGCTTAGTTATTTAAGATAGAAGACAAAAGCCTACAGGACTTATTTGCAAACAAAACTTACTATGATCCCTGGAGTGTGCTCAGGCAGCCAGCAACCAGTTTATACAGGAACTCAAAGGAGCATCCTCTTGTCTCACCTATACCCTCTTATTCTCCTTCCCTCCATCTCATGTAACTCAGGAAACTCAGTCTTTGTGTCTTATTTTTCTCACTTTTCTGTTTCTTCAAAATGCCTATGAAGCAATTACTGCTTTAAGTTATTTTTCTTGCTTTCTATTATATGTGCCCAAATCCTTGCATTCTAGGCTATATAAAAATGAATAAGATGCTCTCCTAATTTTTAAAAATTTATTAATTTTTAATTGAAGGATATTGCTTTACAGAATTGTATTGGTTTCTGCCAAATATCAACATGAATCAGCCATAGCTATATATGTGTCCCCTCCCTCTTGAACCTGGCTCCCACCTCCTTCCCCATCCGACCCCTAAAAGTTGTTGCAGAGCCCTAAAAGTAATATTGGGAAGAGAAAAGTGCATTCACAGATTAATTTATGTAATTGTCTCCCCTTTTATTGCAAGCATTGGCACATGAACTCCAAAAATAAACATTTTATGAAGGGCACAGAAGCCAATAGGAAATCAACCCTGAATATTCATTGGAAGGACTGATGCTGAAAATGAAGCTCTAATACTTTGGCCATCTGTTGCGAAGAGCCAACTCATTGGAAAGACCTTGATGCTGGAAAATACTGAGGGCAGGAGGAGAAGGAGACAGAGAATGAGATGGTTGGATGGGATCACTGACTCAAAAAGTATGAGTTTGAGGAAACTCCGGGAGATAATGAAGGGCAGGGAAGCCTGGCATGCTGCAGTTCATGGGGCTGCAAAGAGTGGAACATGACTTAATGACTGAAAAATAACAGCAACATGTAGTAAGTGCTATAATGGCAGAGATTTGAAACGTTGGTAAATCCACAGGAGGACAAAACGTGGAAACAAATTACTCCCCTCAAGGACTTTGCAAATGATACCATCCTGAAAGCAGGTAAATTTCCTAATTTGCATGAGAGATTTTATAACTTGTAAAATACAGGTGTTAGAAATGAAAAATCCTAAGAGTTCAAATGATTTAAAGGATGCTTTTTAATTTTGGAGATGTATGAACAGTTTAATTCTGAATGATTTTTGGTAGGCCATTTTTGCTGTTGGTTATTCTGGACATGAAAATTTAACATAATGAAGGGTGAATTTGAGTTATGAAAGTGCTAATTTTTATAATTCAGTGGCCCTTTAGAGAACATATGCCTAGGGAATTAAGTTTAGCTGTTATGTTGAAGAAAGCTTGTAGAATTGAGACCTTTGGGCCAAAATGCCTGTGAAATACAATGCAATATCTTTTTTATTTTTTTCAAAATGGAAGGCACTTTACTCTCTAGGATATGATTCTGTGTTTTTTTATTCTTTCCAAAACATGGAGATATCCACAAGGATCTGTTGAAGAATTTTATAATTTCCTGGAATTTCTTTTCTTTTCTTTCATCTTCAAACATATGCTGGTTCAATTTGACCCACACTTTTACATAATTTGCATTCTGTAATAGTCATTTATTGCTTATATAAAAATCAGTCCCAAATTTAGAAGCTTACAAAAATAACCAATTTTATTGCATTTTTGATGGTTCAGTTGTTTGATCAAGGCTCTATTACCTGACTCTTCTACTCCATGAAGTGTTGAATGAGGTCTGAGGCAGGCAGGCATTTGTCATCAGTCATGTGACTCTTTGCGAGAGTCATCTGACTCTTCGTAACCCCATTGGCTATAGGCCACTAGGCTCCTTTGGATATTCCAGGCAAGAATACTGAAATGGGTTGCTATTTCCTCCTCCAGGAATCCTCCCAACTCACAGATCGAACCCATGGTTTCCTGCATCTCCTGCATTGGCAGGCAGATTCTTCACTATAGCATCACCTGGGAAACCCTGTTAAACAGATACCTGATGCTATTCAGTTGACAGATGGACCAATCTTGAGTTTCCAAGATAGCTTTGATCATAGGCCTGGAGCCTTTGTAGCAATAATGGGGATGTTGGGTTTAGCTAGGACTTTCCATGAAAGCACCTACACATGTCCTCACCTGAATATTCTCAGAGTACTCACATTTCCTAGATGGTTTTTGACCCCAAAGAAACTGTTTCATGAAAAATGAGTGGAAACTAGTCTTTACAACATAGCCTTGGAAATCACAGATTATAACTTTTGTCCCTTTTTATTAAGGAATTAGATACCCTCTCTAAGTGGAAGGAATAGCAAAAAATTGCAAACATCTTTAGCCTATCACAGTCTGATGTGTGCTCATCAATTATTTGCATTTCTCTCACTTGAAAAATAAACTCTTTGCCCTTTTGAAGCCCCCAAATCATCACCTCATTACAACAATGGGCTCAGATTCTAAGTTCAGAGTTTTATGTCTAAATCAACTCGAGCTTAGAAAATGTAACTGATTTATGCATAAAACTATCACAAAACATAATGGCTTAAATATATTTGTCATTAGTTCTTATAATTTTGTGAATGTACTGGACCCAGCATGATATTCTCATTGAGTATCTCTCACGTTGCTACCTTCAGGCAGGACCTGCAACTAGAATTACATAAAGACATTTTTACTCCATCTGGTTCCTCAGCTGGGAAGCTTTGAAGAAAACTGGGATATCTTCACCCATATTCCCCCAGGTAGCCTCTTCAAATGGCTTAGTTGAGTTTTCTCAGCAGAATACGCAGACATCTAACATCTCCCAGAGTGAGTGTTTCAAAAGACAGGAAGAAGATTCTAGTCATTAAAGACTCAGAACTGAATACTGGTACAATGTTGTAATTTACCACCATAATTTACTACCCAGAAACTACCCAGAGTCAAGAGACATATACTCTACATTCATAAGACAAATGCCAAACAGCTTGTAGCCATGTCTAATCTTCCACAATTCCAGGCAACCACACTTTATTAATATTTACAGTTCTCCAAAAACAAAAACACACTCATGCCCTTCCCAAAGTCTTATCCAATCATAGTATCACTTTGAGGCTCACTTTTAGAATCTTTTCACCTAATGGAGCTTTAAGTGTAAATGACCCTCATAGTTGCAGTTCCCCTAGTACATCCCTTAGTAGGGTTTCATTCAAAATGAAGACTTGATAACTACAAGATAAGTTAACTGACCCCCACCACACACACAGCCAACAAATAATGATGATATGGTCTTAGGATAACCACAATAGACTGTCCCTTTCATGGGAGTAGGGAGAGAGCAAGACATATGTAACAGTCATCATGGCCCATAGAAATTCTGAAATACAGCTGAGCACATGTTGACAATGTATGCATTAGGAATCTCCTTTGATCCTCAAAAATGACTCCTTGGTTCTGCTTTCTAGGTTTTTTTATCTTGCCCATGAATTCACCTTTTCTCCTTTCATGAGAAATGGTCAGTATTTGACATTTTATATAAAAGTATATAATTTTATTCTGCTTCCTGTTTGTAGAAGTTTAGAGTCCTAAAGTCAATTTACTTGTGTTTACTCTCCCTATCCCTTTTAGGCTAAGCTGGTAGTACAATTTTCTTAAAAACTTTATGAGTTTTCTGTAAGCCTTGTAGGAATTCACTCAAATAGAAAACACTTTAAAATTGCCTTGAGACAAACAACTTTCCATCAGTTGAATTCAGTCGCTCAGTTGAGTCCGACTCTGCGACCCCATTAATGCCAGGCCTCCCTGTCCATCACCAACTCTCGGAGTTACCCAAACTCATGTCCACTGAGTCGGGAATGCCATTCAATCATCTCATTCTCTGCTGTCCCTTCCTCCTCCCATCTACAATCTTTCCCAGCATAAAGGTCTTTTCCAATGAGTCAGCTCTTCACATCAGGTGGCCAAAGTATTGGAATTTCAGCTTCAACATCAGTCCTTCCAATGAACAAGCAGGATGGATCTCCTTTAGGATGGACTGGTGAGATCTCTTTGCAGTCCAAGGGACTCTCAAGAGTCTTCTCCAACACCACAGTTCAAAAGCATCAGTTCTTCAGTGCTCAGCTTTCTTTCTAGTCCAACTCTCACATCCATACATGACCACTGGAAAAACCATAGCCTTGACTATACAGACCTTTGTTGACAAAGTAATGTCTCTGCTTTTTAATATGCTGTCTAGGTTGGTCACAACTTTCCTTCCAAAGAGTAAGCGTCTTTTAATTTCATGGCTGCAGTCACCATCTGCAGTGATTTTGGAGCCCCCCAAATAAAGTCAGCCACTGTTTCCACTGTTTCCCCATCTATTTCCCATGAAGTGATGGGATTGGATGCCATGATCTTAGTTTTCTGAATGTTGAGCTTTAAGCCAACTTTTTCATTCTCCTCTTTCACTTTCATCAAGAGGCCCTTTAGTTCCTCTTCACTTTCTGCCATAAGGGTGGTGTCATCTGCATATCTGAGGTTATTGATATTTCTCCTGGAAATCTTGATTCCAGCTTGTGCTTCTTCTAGCCCAGCATTTCTCATGATGTACTCTGCAAAGAAGTCAAATAAGCAGGGTGACAATATACAACCTTGATGTACTCCTTTTCCTCTTTGGAACCAGTCTGTTGTTCCATGTCCAGTTCAAACTGTTGCTTCCTGACCTGCATACAGGTTTCTCAAGAGGCAGGTCAGGTGGTCTGATATTCCCATCTCTTTCAGAATTTTCCACAGTTTATTGTGAGCCACACAGTCAAAGGCTTTGGCATAGTCAATAAAGCAGAAATAGATGCTTTTCTGGAACTCTCTTGCTTTTTACATGATCCAGCAGATGTTGGCAATTTGATCTCTGGTTCCTCTGCCTTTTCTAAAACCAGCTTGAACATCAGGATGTTCACGGTTCACATATTGCTGAAGCCTGGCTTGGAGAATTTTGAGCATTACTTTGCTAGCATGTGAGATGAATGTAATTGTGTGGTAGTCTGAGCATTCTTTGGCATTGCCTTTCTTTGGGGGTTGAAATGAAAACTGACCATTTCCAGTCCTTTGGCCACTGCTGAATTTTTCAAATTTGCTGACATGTTGAGTGCAGCACTTTAACAGCATCATCTTTTAGGATTTGAAATAGCTCAACTGGAATTTCATCACCTTCCCTTGCTATGTTTGTAGCGATGCTTCCTAAGGCCCACTTGTCTTTACATTCCAGGATGTCTGGCTCTAAGTGAGTGATCACACCATCGTGATTATCTGGATTGTGGAGATCTTTTTTTTATATTTCTTCTTGTGTATTCTTGCCACCTCTTCTTAATATCTTCTGCTTCTGTTAGGTCCATACCATTTCTGTCCTTTATTGAACCCATCTTTGCATGACATATTCCCTTGGTATCTCTAATTTTCTTGAAGAGATCTCTAGTCTTTCCCATTCTATTGTTTTCCTCTATTTCTTTGCATTGATCGCTGAGGAAGGCTTTCTTATCTCTCCTTGCTATTCTCTGGAACTCTATATTCAAATGGGTATATCTTTCCTTTTCTCCTTTGCTTTTCGCTTCTTTACCCAAAACCCATGTTTTACTGCCTTAGAGGTAGTCTTCTCCTTGAGAACATGCTTTACCTTGAGAATATTTCACTAGGAAAGATGGAGAATGAGAGACAGTTTTAATTTCAGGTCTAGCATGTCTTGGGTCCTTTATGGTTCCTCTAAATTCTGCTGGAAGACTGAAACATTTTATCTTTAGGTTACCTCTCTTTTCATATTTTATCTTAAGGACATGTAAGAAGTCAGTTTGCACTTTTTATATTCTTCCTGGAAATCTCTCCAGCGAGATCAATGAGTTCATTTGGTGACCTTTTTATTTTCACCATTACAGCAGATAACAGAGTTGCCAAAATTTGGCCATTATATAAAAAGCGTCCTTTTCTATAACCTCTAAATGTTTTACTTGTGATCCTTTGATCCCTCACTAATAGTCTTTTCAAGGCCTTTATAACTTGCAAATAATTTCCTCAAATTTTTGCCCAGTTTGTACCTGTCACCTGTGCTCAAAGCCAAGGCCATGTTTTAGGTTTCTCACAGAGTCAGAGATGACTGAGTGACTGACCTGAACTGAATTGAAAGGCAAGTTCCCACTTCTTGCTTCTAGTTTCTGTTCTGGTTATCTAATAAATAACTCCAATTTGGCTTATTAAAACAATATTTGTTTTATTATATTTCATGGTTTTTCTGGGTCACAAATTAGATCAGGATTCGGGGAACTTTCCTTTTATATTTCCTGAGGTTATTCAGTCATATTCTTCTGGCAGAGGCTGGTAAAAACAAACAATAAAGATCAAATATGATGACTTATGTATCTAGAGCCTTCCCAGGAATATCTGAAAGCCTAACTTCTTCTGGTGTTGTCCCCTAAAGTGCCCACAAGTGACCTCTTTAGCTTAATTGTCTTAAGATAAAAGGACTTCTTATATACTGTCCGAGGGCTCCAAAGAGAGAGACTTCCCTGGAGGTTCAGTGATTAAAACTTTGCCTTCCAAGACAGAGGGTATGGGTTCCATCCACCTGGTTTAGAAGCTAAGATCCCACATGCCTCACAACTCAAACACCAAAATATAAAACGAAGCAATACTGTAACAAATTCAATAAAGACTTTTTAAAGCTTGAGGAAGGGGTCGGGGGGAAGTTGAAGGATCAAATGACTTGGCCTTGAAAATCCCAGATTTTTGTTTCTACTTCTTTCAATTGGCCCAGCAAGTTACCACAACCCAGATTTAAGATGAGGAAAATTATACTCTATCTTTAAGTGAGAGGAGTAGCAAATAATTTGCAGCCATTTTAAAATGTACTGCATATTTCCACTACACATTGAATAGTTTTCTATTAAAAAAAATCTTTTAATATGGGCTTTTGGGTATCTTCTATATGAAGTTTGTTTTGAAACTGGTGGTTTATTCTCCAGTAAATAATGTTGCTGTATTTAAGATTCATATCGTTAGTTTTCATGAGGAAATTCTTTGTGTTTTGAGGTAACTAGTCTGCACATGTATGTTTATAATCCTAGGCTATTAAAATGTTACAAGTGTATGCAGTTATGACTCTGATACTGAAGTACAGATATTGCTTTGGAAGATAAAATATTGTATAGGGATGATGTAATGGTTTTGTTTAAATTTAAATTAGGGAAAGTTTTCCCCATTCCAGAGATAATTCACATAAGCCCTGTAATGTATTAGGCCTTGCAAAGGTAAATCTATAAATTAAATGTAATGAAAATACTATGACTTGTTGTAAAATAGATTTTTTTAAAAACCCAAAATTTACCTTTCCCAAATCCCTGTCCTTGTTAAGTAACTTCATAGTTACTTTATAATTATAATTCCCCTGACTCTGGGTCTTGTTCAATACATTTAGAAATGAGTGTGTCAACTGTGAACCTGGGTTTCATGAGTCTTTGCATGCTTGTAGTTCTGGAATTGTCATAACAATGTTCTCAGACCAGATTAATGTAGAAGTGATAAATGGACCATATCCAAGTTGCCCAAGTCATTCCAGCCAGAGCTAGCCCAGATTAGCCAATAGTCAGTACACCTGCAGACATGCGAGTGAATCTAAAAATCTAAAGAACCCCAAGCAAAGCAAAGCCTAAATCATGAGCACACACTCAACAGCTAAATAGTGTTGTTTTAAGTCACTTACTTTCAGAATAGTTGCTCACTGAGCATTATCATAACAAGAAGTAACTGATACAGAAATTTATCCTAAGAGTTGGGTGATATTGTAATAAAAATCTAAACTATATGGCACAATGTAGGGACAAATTTTTAGCAGAAGCCTGGATGTGCAGTGAAGAGATATTAAAAGGAGGTTGGAAAAATTGCAAGGGAGCTGCCAAAGGAAAATAAACAAAGTGAACATACTATGTAGTTGCAAAACATTTTGTAAAACTATTACTTGCTTTAACTTACAAGATAAAAGTAAGTAGCAAATATTTTATTTTGAACACAGAAATTTCCAGGCAAAAATTTGAAAACAAGAGTTATTTTGTATTTACTATATATGAAAATGTATTATACTCAAGAGATGAGCCCAAAATAGTGGCTAGTGCAATAGAAGAACAGAGGGTCCAGAACCTGCTAAGTTGGAAGTTAAAATTCTTTCTCATCTCTAGCTCTCAAACTAAGATATGGCATAAGAGATAAAGACAAATCAAGGGTTCAGATATGAGTCCCTTTATTATGACCCCAGAAAGCATTAAGCAGTTGATAGTACCCTTCACCTGGACAAAAGGATTTCTGCAAACTGAATGTCCTGATTCCATAGCAGTCTGAACACTATAGTCCACTATAGTAAAAGTACTATAACCAAATATATAGAGATGCAACTCTCAAAAAGGATAGCAAGTGTGGCTTTGAAGCTTGAAGCCTGCTAAATCAAACATTTTAAATACATTTAACATTTTTAAAAGAGATGCACTGGCAAAAGAATAAATAAGCTGATCACTAATCAACTGAGATTTTCAAAATGTAAATAGATCATTGTTGTTTAGTCTCTAAGTCACTTCAAACTCTTTGCAACCCATATAGTGTAACAGGCCTCAAATAGTTCATTAAGACCACAAATTTATATGGTCAGGAAACAAGTTTTTAATGATCTTTACAGGAAAAAAAATTCCAGTGCTGTCTTTAGATGTGACAAAAAGGTGCTCTGGAAAAGGAAAGGCATCCAAGTGATAAGGACTAACAGCTGTAGAGAATAAAAGAATGAGGAACCCTTGTTTGGTATCAGAATGGACTTAAGAACATTCTCCATCACTATAATAGAGGACCTGGTTATAATTGCACAGTGTAATTTCACAATTTCTAGATGAATGACTTCCAAAGAGCCTTGGGTTCTTTGTCTTTGCTAACAGTAGTATTGACTGTTATTATCCTGCTGCAGTTTTGCCAATGAGTGTTGTGTGTAAGTGGGACAGAAAATTTTTCTTTGGCCATAAGACTTTATATTAAAAGTAGCCACATTCAAATTCATGTAGATCATAAGATCTTAGGGTAGGAACTTCTCTGTGATTAGATGAGAATTGAATTTTTTGTTCAGTTGCTAAGTCATGTCCAAATCTTCTAGACCCTGTGGACTGCAGCATGCCAGACTTCTGAGTCCATCACCATCTCCTGGAGTTTGTTCAAATTCATGTCCATTGAGCTGATGATACCATCCAACTATTTTATCCTCTGTTGACCACTTCTCCTCCTGCCTCCAATCTTTCCTAGCAACAGGGTCTTTTTCCAATGAGTCGACTCTTTGCATCAGGTGGTCAATGTACTGGAGCTTCAGCTTCAGCATCAGTCCTTCCAATGAATATTCAGGATTGATTTCCTCTAGGATTGACTGGTTTGATCTCCTTGCTGTCCAAGGGACAGTCATTTTGCATAAGGGAGGAAATGAAAGATTTGGCCCTTCCAAGCAGATAGGCTCTTGCAAAATTGCTCAAATTCTTCATCTGTCTATATTCATACCGTTTGACTCATAATTTGCACTGTTCTTTATCTCTGACTCTTGGCTCATCATATGACCTATTTGACCAATAGAATTATGAACTCCAAATTCCAAAGGACTTACAGGTTTGTCTCTTGAATGTCTGCCATCACCCTGATGACGTGACCAGTAATATCAGCGCTTCATGGAGGACAGCTGAGTCAGGACTCCTCAGTCTTCCAAACTGAAACCATATCAAGCTCAACCCCAGATAGCTGAATGAGCCTAGTTAAGATCTAAAAGTTATCTAGATAAATTCACTGAAAGTGACCTCTTGCACTTGTCCATTTAGTAAATGCTTAATCATTTGAAGACATTGCAATTTAGAGTTGCTATTTAGTATTTTATGGCAGTAGATATTTGTAAAACTTTTTATGAAATATTTCGGGCAAACAAAAATATTGATAATGCTAAAATTAAGAGCAATATATCTAACCAGATTAAGAAATAAACATTCTGAATTCATTTGAAGCATCTATGTGTAACTAATCATTAAATTATCTTTCTTTCCTATATCCCAGAGATAACAGTGATTTAAGTTTTTTTTTAATTATCCTCACATTTTTTATAATTCTAGTAAGTCGACAGTTTTTCTGAAAACAATATAATATTACTTTCCATTTTTTTAAATTATGTGATAGTAATATTATCATCTGCAATGGCTCTTTATGTTCATTATTATATATTTTTAGTTTTTGCCATTTCAAAACACATTACACCAGTTCAACTGTTTTCACTATTGTGTTTCATTACTTTATGTGGCTGTGCTACAATTTACTAAAGCATTTCCTCCATATGGACATTATGTTATTATCATGTTAGGACATCAGACACCATTTTGTATATTGACTGCATATAAGACTTTGGTTTTAAATTTTATATCCTACTGTTCTGAGTTACTAAAAGCGATGAAAAGTTCTTAAACCAGCATATATTTTATTCATGCTTCAGGATTTGCCTTGTGTATTCAGCTAAGAAACATCAAATGTAATACTGCTCATGTTGACATATTCCATACATCACAACTGCAAAGCCAGCAAAGTTCACATAACCTAGATTGCCTTAACCACCAGGAACAGCAAGCAATTTTTTAAAAATAATATAAATTTTACTATCCTGTATAGACTTATTCAATATTTAATCAATCCTAGAAAAAAAATTGCATTATTTGCTCACAGTTTAGAGGGGTCAAAACAGACTCCTTGGCAATTTACTTTTTAGTCCTGGCTTGGAGATCATTGCTCTAAGTGCAAATAAGAATACAGAAAAGTATTTTATCTGTGATTGGTTAATATTCCGTAGTGAGAAGGCAGTATTGGGAGTTTTAAGGGTGCAATAAGTGCTTTCAAGAAAGATAGTAATGAAGAACTGTAAATAAAATTAAACACATTTTATTTTCCAGAATATCTCTTAGTGATTCTATATGGGGCTTGTTTGTCCTAAATAGACACAAATATTATTTTTACAAACCAGTGCATGGGTACCGAGGGAAGACATTATTTGGATAAGTTCAGAAACATTAAAGGCAGTATATTCAATGGAATTTGGGGGCATGTGCTCCTGTTGATGCTGGTGCTGCAAAATGTTGACCTTATTGCAATATCAAAATACTTATGTTGAAAATCTGTACACTCCATTTCATTCACTATTAAGAGGAACTTGATTTTTGAACATGAGAAAATCTAAATGTCTAGACAGGCACATATTAAAGAATCATATAGATTACTTCTTATGTCTCAAAAAACATTGTTAGAAAAAATCAAGCCTCGTAAATATTTTTACTAGGCCAAAGACTGATCTTATTTAACAGTCTTTACTTATAATAATAAGAACAGTTTCTATTCCTATCATGATAATATGATTTATAACACTTCAAGGTCCACAGAACAGAGTAAATAGTTGATATTAAGTAATTATCAAAACTTTTTCTTCAAAAATATTTTTAAAATAGCAATGATCTATTATTTACTTTTTGAAGACAAGTCTTTATAAACATTTAGATTTTACAGTGCTTGAGTAATGTGTAATCGTGCCAACTTGCTACACTTTGTCTGTTCAAATTATCACAATTTTAGAGCAATCCATTTCCTTTCACTCATCTAGGCAGCAAATATTTTTATAAAATTTTTCCTTGTTTTATCTTGAATTCCTATTTCTATAAACTGTATGTTAAAAATTCTAAATAAGCAACATTATAAAATGAGGTGCCATCTACAATATAATAATGTGTCTGAATTGTATCACAAATAATTAAGCATTCAGTCAGCCATAAACCCTCAAGCTAAAGTCTTTACATATTTTTAGGCAATGATCTCCACTTAAAAACTAAACTTAAAATGCTTTCATAATGAATAGATTAATAGTCGTCAGCAAACAAAATCTAAGAGTTTAATACAGTGAACAAAAGTCTTCATATTTTCATTCAAGTCTATTATTTAGACATCTCTACCATATTTGAGGCTCTTTCAGTTGTATATTGCTACACAAAAAAAATCAATCCAAAATATATTGGCTTAACATAATCTTGTGGTTTTTGTTTTTGTTTTTTTTTTTTTTCCCCTCACAATTTCATGAGTTTCCTGAGCACTACATCTTTTGGGTCCTCCTGTACTCACTCATACTTTTGCATTCAACTACAGGTCAACCAGTGGTTAATATCAGAAAGAATGGCTGAGATAGTAGGATCATTTTCCCCAACTGGTCTTTCATTCCCAAGGAAGCTCCTTTGATTTATTTAGATTCTGGTGATCTCAGAGTGTCAAAAGGGCTGGGCCAGCTTCATAATTTGTTATATTAATAACAGTATTTAACCAACGTAGGTCCTTCTAAGTCTGGTGCTCTGTAAGACTGCACAGAATGCATGCCCAGAAACCAGCCCTCAAAAAGGGCAAGAGAGGAAGCTACAGAATTTCTTGGAGCCTTAGATCTTAAGTTAAACAAATTCACATCTGCTAGATTATATTTGTTAACACAAGTCTATGCTATGCTATGCTTAATCCCTCAGTCACGTCCAACTCTTTGCCACCTCATGAACTGTAGTCTGCCAGGATCCTCTGTTCATGGGGATTCTCCAGACAAGAATACTGTCTCTTTTGCCATGCCCTCCTCCAAGGGATCACCCTAACCCAGGGATCGAACTCAGGTGTCCTGCATTGCAGGCAGATTCTTTAGTATCTGAGCCACCAAAGAAGTCTATGAATACTGGATTGGGTAGCCTGTCCCTTCTGCAGGGGAACTTCCCGACCCAGGAATTGAACCAGGGTCTCCTGCACTGCAGGGGGATTCTTTACCAGCTGAGCTACAGGGGAAGCCCCAAACACAATTTGAAGGCCAGTGCATATTCAAAGGGGAGGACCTGTATGGGGAGAATTTGTGATAATATTAAAATTCTATTCTAAGAAATGCTTTAATTCTGCCCCTTCTTTTGCCATCTAAACACCCTCAACATTTTCTCCCTTTCAAAACAGATAATCTTTAAAAATATTAACTAAATTCAATTCAGTTCAGTTCATTTCAGTCACTCAGTCATGTACACCTCTTTGTGACCCCATGACTGCAGCATGCCAGGCCTCCCTGTTCATCACCAACTCCCGGAGTTTACTCAAACTCATATCCATTGAGTCAGTGATGTCATCCAACCATCTTATCCTCTATTGTCCACTTCTCCTCCTGCCTTCAATCTTTCCGAGCATCAAGGTTCTTTCAAATGGGTCAGTTCTTTGCGTCAGGTGGCCAAAGTACTGGATTTTCAGCTTCAGCACCAGTCCTTCCAATGAATATTCAGGACTGATTTCCTTTATGATGGACTGTTTGGATCGCCTAGCTGTCCAAGGGACTCTCAAGAGTCTTCACCAGCACCTCAGTTCAAAATCATCAATTATTCGGTGCTCAGCTTTCTTTATAGTCCAACTCTCACATCCATACATGACTACTGGAAAAACCATAGCTTTGACTAGATGGACCTTTGTTGGCAAAGTAATGTCTCTGGTTTTTAATATACTCTCCTGATTGGTCATAACTTTTCTTCCAAAGAGCAAGTGTCTTTTAATTTCATGGCTGCAAGAACTATCTTCAGTGATTTTGGAACCCCCCCAAAATAAAGTCTCTCACTGTTTCCACTCTTTCCCCATCTATCTGCCATGAAGTCATGGGACCAGATGCCATAATCTTAGTTTTCTGAATGTTGAGTTTTAAGCCAACATTTTCACTCTTCTCTATCACTTTCATCAAGAGGCTCTTTAGTTCTTCTTCACGTTCTTCCATAAGGGTGGTGTCATCTGCATATCTGAGGTTATTGATGTTTCTCTCAGCAATCTTGATTCCAGCAATTCTCATGATATACACTGCATATAAGTTAAATAAGCAGGGTGACAATATACAGCCTTGACATATTCCTTTCCTGATTTGGAACCAGTCTGTTGTTCCATGTCTAGTTCTAACTGTTAATTCTTGACCTGCACACAGATTTCTCCTGAGGCAGGTCAGGTGGTCTGGTATTTCCATCTCTTTCAGAATTTTTCAGTTTGTTGTGATCCACACAGTCAAAGTCTTTGGCACAGTCAGTAAAGCAGAAGTAGATATTTTTCTGGAACTCTGTTGCTTTTTTGATGATACAATGGGTGTTTGCAATTTTATATCTGGTTCCTCTGCCTTTTCTAAATCCAGCTTGAGCATCTGGAAGTTCATGGTTCTCATACTGTTGAAGCCTGGTTTGGAGAATTTTGAGCATTACTTTACTAGCATGTGAGATAAGTGCAATTGCATGGTAGCTTGAATATTCTTTGGCATTGTCTTTCTTTGGGATTGGAAAGAAAACTGACCTTTGCACTCCTGTGGCCACTGCTGAGTTTTCCAAATTTGCTGGCATATTGAGTGCAGCACTTTCACAGCATCATATTGCAGGAAATAGCTCAGCTGGAATTCTGTCACCTCCACTACCTTTGTTATATTTAATATCAGAACTTGATTTTTTGACTTTCATCTTTTGATCACTTTAATTTCTCCTTCTTCTACACATTCACCTCTTATTATTGTTGTTGTTGTTTTAAAGTTACTAAATCATGTCTCACTCTTTCCAACCCCACTGACTGCAGCACACCAGGCTTCCCTGTCCTTCACTATATCCCTGAGTTTGCTCAAATTCATGTCCACCAAGTCAGTGATGCTATTTAACCATTTTGTCTTCAGCCATCCCCTTCTTCTTTTGCCTTCAATCTTTCCCAGCAGCAGGGTCTTTTCCAATGAGTTGGCTCTTTGCATCACATGGCCCCAAAATACTGGAGCCTCAGCTTCAGCAACAGTCCTTCCAAAGAATATATACAGGATTGATATCCTTTAGGATTGACTGATTTGATCTCCTTGCAGTCCAAGGCACTACAATTTGAAAGCATAAGTTCTTTCATTGGTCAGCCTTCTTTAGGGCCCAACTTTCACATATATGAATGACTACTGGAAAAACCATAGCTTTGACTATATGGACCTTTGTAGGCAATGTGATGTCTCTGTTTTTTAAGTTTGCCATAGCTTTCCTTTCAAGGATCAAGTATCTATTAATTTCTGCAGTCACTAAAATTTCTCTTAATGGCTGCAGTCATCATCCACAGTGATTTTGGAGCTCAAGAAAATAATATTGTCACTGATTCCACTTTTTTCCTTTCTATTTGCCATGAGGAGCTTGTGTAACTGAGTGAAACTGTGAGCCATGCCATTCAGGGCCCCTCAAGACACATTGGTCATAGTGAAAAGTTCTGACAAAGCGTGGTCCACTGGAGGAGGAAATAGCAAACCACTCCAGTATTCTCACTGCAAGAACCCCAGGAACAGTATGAAAAGACAAAAAACACCCTCACCTATGGTAGCCAAAAATCTGACCTCTTTTTTCGATGTGTTTGTTTATTTGGTTGGTTGATTTTTGAAGTATAACTTGCCCACGACACTATGTTAGTTCTTGGTGTACAATACAGTGATTCAATATTTCTACAAATCACAAGTGATAAGTCTGGTTACCATCTGTCATCATAGATGTCATCAGAATTTAAATAGGAAAGAAGATTGAAAATGAGTAAATTTAAAAGCATTATTAAAAAGCTATATTTTTTCAATTTACATATGTATTTATAAAAATATATTTGGGAGGCAAAAGGGAATACTAAAAGATCTTCAGGTTGTTCATTAGACTATATTGAGATCTCTGCCAGGTAATTTATTATGAACAAATGCATTTAGGTGGGTGGATATGGAGCTGTTCCATTTCAACAAAACTGTGCAGTAATCTCTAGATGCAGTGTAAGCCCTTCCAAAGCACTGAAGTTCTGTATAGCTCAAATGAGAATTAGTCTCCGAGTGTGCAAAATAGATCAGGCTGTGAACACACATTTCTGACCTGTAGTTCAAAGGGACTAGTCAGCTTTAAAGAGAACAAAGAAAGACTTTGTAAACGAAAATCTTTAAATCTAAGGAAGAAAGGGAAAAATCTAAGGTGCTGTCAAGTTCACCATGGGCCACCCAAGTCCTCAGAGCAGGAGTGCTAATGTCGCTGGGCTATGATTAGCAATGAAAGGCTCTTTTATCATGTTGACAGATTCATATTTCCGCCAACACTTGGATGTTTTCAGCATTATTTTAATGCTGTCTTCTGATTTTAACTTCTCTTTAAATGTAATCTTACCTCTAAAGGCAATGGGTCCCAGTTCTCTGCCTTAGTTTTTACCTTTCAGTGGCATCCTATTACAGCTTCTCTACATTTTGATTCTAAGTTTGCCTTGTGTTCCTTTTCTGATGTCTAAAATAGTGTAGGAGGGTAGGTAGTTTGGTTCTTATAATTGCTCCCCTCGTCTTATCTGGAAGAGATACGACCATGTGTTTAGCAGAAAGGAAATTGACATAATATATGTTGCTGTAAGCTGTGATAATTGTAGAGACTTTGTTGGACCTATCCTTAGAAGGGAGTAAAAAGTTTAGTAACTGAGAACCGCAGGAGCTTTGCTGGTATCTTCCAACAAGAGCTCAAGGTTTTTGTTGTTATTGCAGTTTTTCCACTTGAGAAAGACACAGTGAAAGAGGAAAGAAGAGTAGTGATGTCTGTTTCCAATTTCAGGTTAATTGAGAGATTGGTTTATTCTGCTAAGAGTGCACCAAAGAGAAGAAAACCCATTATAGGAAAGGGGCAAAGAACCTAGGGAGAGGATAGATTGCCAGAAGTGTGGATCTTAAAGCACTGAACACAGGCATAATACAGGCCCCCTTGCAGCTTCAGCCAGAAGGACTTGTTTCTGCCCCTACACTGATCAAGAGTGAGGCTGAGGACATTGAACAGGCTGAGCTTAGTGGGAATTTTCAGCTTTCCATATGCTGTACACTACTGCCAGGCTGTCTTATGTTAATTAAACCTCTTCTTTCAAAGTGCTGATTATAAAAGAGGTCTGCCAATGTCCAGGATAGCGCAGAAGCCCAGGAACAGAGGACGGGGGCTCTGCCAAGAGACAAGGGGAAGCCCAAACACCAGGACTCAGGCATTTTGGGGAAAGTGTAGTCAAAACAAGATTAACTGGTTTCTTGATGTATAAATGAAACAGTGAGCTCAGTCCCCAGCAAAAGCACTGTGAGTGGTAGATACCTTGAAGCCAAATTTACTAATTAGAATAGTCTCAAACAACCCCACATCTGCTGCCAAGGACATCAGTGAAAAAGAGTAGATGAGCTTTCCTCTACAGGGCCACCGTGCCTTTACACCCACCCACTCCCTCTTATGTGGTGTGGTTTGAAATGGGAGGTTTTGCATTACCCCTGAGAAAGAGTAAGACACTAAAAATTTTGTGTAAAGAGATCCATTTTTGTAAAATAATGACAAAATCTGTCTAAAATGGAGGAGAGTACATATGGGAGAAACAAAGCATGTGTGGAAGAGCACCGAGGTAAACCCGGAAAGAGCTGCACGCAATAAGGGCAGCTCTGTTGCTCAGTCGTCTCCGACTCTTTTGGGGCCCCATGTCTGTAGCCCCATGGACCTTAACTGATGGCTGCATGGCCCAGTGCTGGAGCCACTGTGAGGAGACACCGCACATCCAATGGCAAAGAAGTCCCAGGAAGATGGTAGGAGGGGCAAAATCAAGTTGAGCATCAAACCCCATACCCGCCAGAGGCCCTCAGAGGACTCAAACTAACCTTGTGCACACCAGGACCCAAAGGCCCCACAGAGACTGAGACAGCACGGTGTTTGAGTGTCTCCTGTGGAGGCTCGGGTCAGCAGTGGACGGCTGCAGGGGAGGGGCTCTGGGTGCAGTAGACCTGGGTATGGCATAAGCTCTCTTGGAGGAGGTCACCATTAACCCCACCATAAAGCTGCCAGAACTTACACAGGACGGGGGAAACCTACTTTTGGAGGGCACAAACAGAACGCTGTGTGCATCAGGATGCAGGAGAAAGGAGCAGTGACCCCACAAAACTGACCCAGACTTGCCTGTGAGGGTCCAAGAGTCTCCAGTGGAGGCGTGGGTAGGCTGTGGCCTGCTGCCTGGTTGGGGGCAGTGAGTGTAGCAGTCCGTGCACGGGAGCTTTCGAAGGAGGTCCCTATAATCATCATTACATCCACCATAGTTTGGCCCCAGGAAAATAAAAGGGAGGGAACACAACTCCACCCATCAACAGAAAATTGGATTAAAGATTTACTGAGCATGGCCCCACCCATTAGAACAAGACCCAGTTTCCCCCTCAGTCAGTCTCTCCCATTAGGAAGCTTCCATAAGCCTCTTATCCTTCTCCATCAGAGGGCAGATAGAGTGAAAACCACATCACAGAAAACTAACCAGTCTGATCACATGGACCACAGCCTTATCTAACTCAATAAAACTATGAGCCATGTCATATAGGGCCACCTAAGACAGACAGATCATGGTGGAGAGTTCTGACAAAACGTGGTCCACTGGAGAAGGGAATGGCAAATCACTTCAGTATTCTTGCCTTGAGAACACCAAGAAGAGTATGAAAAGGAAAAATATAGGACACTGAAAGATGAGCTCCCCAGATGGGGAAATGCCCAATATGCTACCGGAGATCAGTGGAGAAATAACTCCAGAAAGAATGAAGCGATGGAACCAAAGCAAAAACAACACCCAGTAGTGGATGTGACTGGTGATGGAAGTAAAGTCTGATGCTGTACAGAGCAATATTGCATAGGAACCTGGAATGTTAGGTCCATGAATCTAGGCAAATTGGAAGTGGTCAACAGGAGATGGCAAGAGTGACGTCAACATTTTAGGAATCAGCGAACTAAAATGGACTGGAATGGGGGAAATTAACTTAGATGACCATTATCTTTACTACTGTGGGCAAGAATCCCTTAGCAGAAATGGAGTAACCATCATATCTGTATGCAGGTCAGAAAGCAACAGTTAGAACTGGACATGGAGCAACAGATTGGTTCCAAATCAGGAAAGGAGTATGTCAAGGCTGTATATTGTCACCCTGCTTATTTAACTCATATGCAGAGTACATCATGAGAAATGTCGGACTGGATCAAGTACATACTGGAATCAAGATGCTGGGAGAAATATCCATAACCTCAGATATGCAGATGACACCTGCCTTATGGCAGAAAGTGAAGAGGAACTAAAGAGCCTCTTGATGAATGTGAAAGAGGAGAGTGAAAATGTTGGCTTAAAACTCAACATTCAGAAAACTAAGATCATGGCATCTGCTCTTATCACTTCAGGGCAAATATATATGGAAACAGGGGAAACAGTGACAGAAGTTATTTTTTTGGGCTCCAAAATCATTTCAGATGGTGACTGCAACTCTGAAATTAAAAGACACTTTCTCCTTGGAAGAAAAGCTATGACCAATCTAGACAGTATATTAAAAAGCAGAGACATTACTTTGCCAACAAAGGTCCATCTAGTCAACGCTATGGTTTTTCCAGTAGTCATGTGTATGGATGTGAGAGTTGAACTGTGAAGAAAGCTGAGCACCAAAGAATTGATGCTTTTGAACTGTGGAGTTGGAGAAGACTCTTGAGAGTCCCTTGGATTGCAAGGATATCCAACCATTCCATCCTAAAGGAAATCAGTCCTGAATATACTTTGGAAGAACTGATGCTGAAGCTGAAACTTCAATACTTTGGCCACCTGATACAAAGAAGTTATTAATTAGAAAATACCCTGATGCTGGGAAAGATTGAAGGCTGAAGGAGAAGGGGATGACAGAGGATGAGATGGTTGAGTGGCACCGCTGACTCGGTGGACATAAGTTTGAGTAAACTCTGGGCGTTGATGATGGACAGGGAGGCCTGGTGTGTTGCAGTCCATGGTGTTGGAGACTCAAACAGGACTGAGCTACTGAACTGAACTGAACTTCTATATGACTGCCAATAAATAATTATTAGAAGAATAGATAGGTCAACTAATAAATAGAAGTTCAGAAGTGATGCAAAAAAGTGGAAAGAAGAGAAGAGATGAAATAGAAAAAGAATAATAAAAGCTTCCTTTTAAAAGTTGCAATTTTATATATTATTTAGTCTAAATGTTGCATTTTTATAAGATTCAGTCCGTTCAGTTCAGTCGCTCAGTCATGCCCACTGCAGCACACCAGGCCTCCCTGTCCATCACCAATTCCCAGAGTTCACTCAAACTCACATCCATTGAGTCAGTGACGCCATCCAGCCATTTCATCCTCTGTCGTCCCCTTCTCCTCCTGCCCCCAATCCCTCCCAGCATCAGAGTCTTTTCCAATGAGTCAACTCTTCGCGTGTGGTGGCCAAAGTACTGCAGTTTCAGCTTTAGCATCATTCCTTCCAAAGAACACCCAGGACCGTTCTCCTTTAGAATGGACTGGTTGGATCTCCTTGCAGTCCAAGGGAATCTCAAGAGTCTTCTCCAACACCACAGTTCAAAACCATCAATTCTTCTGCACTCAGCCCTCTTTATAATACATCTCTCATATCCATACATGACTACTGGAAAAACCATAGCCTTGACTAGACGGACCTTTGTCGGCAAAGTAATGTCTCTGCTTTTTAATATGCTATCTAGGTTGGTCATAACTTTCCTTCCAAGGAGTATTAGATTACATGTGTTTGAACATGTAATAATAAAAATTAGAGGAACCTCAGGTAGTCTGAAATATTGATTCTTGAAAGAACTAAAGTTACTTCTATGCTCCTTTCATGTTAATTCCTGAGCAAGTAAATAGCTGAACAGCCATCAATAGTTATGATACACTTATTAGAACCCACGAAATGTCAAGCATTATTCTAGTTGTGGGACTGAATAGTCTCCTCTCACTATGCCTCTTTCCACTTCATAATAATAGTGTGGTATGCCGTGGGCCATGAACAAGAGGAACCAGCTCGACCAAACAATAACCAGCAGCAATGGGTATGGTGACACTTTCCCAATAGGGATGAAGAATGGAGATGTTCATGTATCCATAGTACAAAAGTGAAAGATAAAAGTTTCTAACCATGTCCTGAACACATACACCATGCCCACACACCTTTATAAATTAAATTGTCTTCAAACAGTGATTTTTTTTTAATATAAAACTTCTAAAGTACTACTTGGTTCCCATAACTTTTCATCTTCTTAACACATTTGCTTTGATCCTGGGTGTTCATTGGAAGGACTGATGTTGAAGCTGAAACTCCAATACTTTGGCCACCTGATGCGAAGAGCTGACTCATTTGAAAAGATCCTGATGCTGAGAAAGATTGAGGGCAGGAGGAGAAGGGGACGACAGAGGATGAGATGGTTGGATGGCATCGCTAACTCAATGGACATGGGTTTGGGTAGACTCTGGCAGTTGGTGATACATAGGGTGGCCTGGCATGCTGCAGTTCATGGGGTCGCAAAGAGTCAGACATGGCTGAGTGACTGAACTGGACTTAACTGAATATAAAGGAGGATCAATTCTTTATAGCAACTAAATATTTGCATAGAAAATCATTCTTCTAAAACAGGCACCTGTCTTGTTTGTTTGTAGCTTTTTTTTGTTTCTGTTTTTTATACCCACTTTATTTTTATTCTCTCCCTTGCCTACAGTAGGAGCTGAAGATGTAATCTGATTCTTGGCTATCCTGTAAAAGCTTCACTTGCTGTCAGGAGCCCAATACTATTGTCCTTTTACTGGCAAAACTCCCAATGAGGTCAATCAGAGCTTTCCTCCTGACCTAAGGAGAGTGCAATTGGGTCTCAGTGCAGCAGAAAATGTGAGCAAATACAGCTGGCTGTTTGGTCACCGTAGATTGCTCAAACACATTTAGAAGGATTGAGTTCCTCTAATTCCTGCTGGGTTGCTGACCTTAAATTTGAGCAGTAGGGTATCAGAAGAAGAGGCTTGCTTTGGAAAAATTCTGTGTCCTTTATCTTTAGGCATTTGTGCAGATATTTTTTTTTTCTTAAGTTCTATCATGAGGATTAAATAAATTCAGATAATTAGCTAGCTAAGTTTGTGAGGTTAGAGTAGGAATGCTGAAATTGGAGAGGAAGAGAAGGAAGGAGAAAGAGGAGGATTGGCCAGATGAGAAATTACATGAGGAGATAAAATATAACATTTAATGACTATTTTTTCAGAGGATCCAAAATTACAACAATACAGTAATCTACAGTGATATAACATAGTAAATTACATTTTTAATCCCTAAAGCACTTTTAATATTTTCAAAGTCAGTAAAATAAGCCTATATGATTTTTTCTTTACATTTACTAGAGCACAAAATATAATATCTGAATTATTGCTTGAATCATTTCACTTTAGTCATATAAAAGCATGCGCACTATATTGCTTCAGTCATGTCTAACTCTGTGCGACCCCATGAACTGTAGTTTGCCAGGCCCCTCTGTCCATGAAATTTTCCAGGCAAGAATACTAGAGTGGGTTGCCATGCCCAACTCCAGGGGATCTTCCTGACTCAGAGATCAAACCTGTGTCTCAGAAATCAAACCTGTCCTGCTTTGGCAGACAGGTTCTTTATCACCATGCCACCTAGGAAGCCGGTGATTGTGTACAATCAGGAGCAACTCAACTGTGAAGTAGTCTAACACTGAAACCTTGTTTTATCATTATTTTATATTCTTTTCCTTTTTGATTGATTGATTGAAGAGACTTTATTCACTATGCATTACTGAAGTTATTTATCAACTGGATTTTCTGTTGCTCTTTTCCTGAGATTTCATCATTGACTAAAAGAACATACTTGAATTTACATTTTTAATGAGTTTCTATTGAAATGTAAGTGGTTAATGGAATTTATCCTTCATTGTGGAAACAACGCAACATGAGGTCTATACTCCTAACAGACTGAGTATATAATACAGTATTTTTATCTATAGGCACACTCTGCAAAACTGAAATTTTATTCCTGTTGGTTAGTGGCTCTGTGTTTTGCACTTATCCCAGCCTCTAGCAGCCATATTTCACAGCTTTGGTGCTGTGAGTTCAACTATTGCTATCTGCTTCTGTGAGCAGACATCTCATGTAAGCGAACTTATATATACCTAAAAGTATTTGTTCTTTTATAACTGGCTTATTTAATGTAACATTATGTCCTCAAGATTCATCCATGTTGTCACATATTACAGGACTTTATTTTTTTTTAAGCTGAATTATTTTTTTTTCAATTCAGCTTTACTGTATTTAGCAATAACAATGACTTTTTTTCTATAAGAATTTATTGAACTAGAGTTGATTTACAATATGTCAGGTATATAGCATGATTCAGTTTTATACATATTATATACATATATATATATTCTTTTTCAGTTTCTTTTCCATTATAGGTTATTACAAGATATTGACTATAGTTCCCTGTGCTATATTGTAGGTCTTTGCTGTTTAGCTAGTTTATATACAGTAATGTGCATCTGTTAATCCCCAATTCCTATTTAATCTCCTCTGTCCCCTTTCACCTTCAGTAACATAAATTTGTTTTCTATGCCTGTGAGTCTATTTCTCTTTTGTAAATAAGTTCAGTTGTAACATTTAATGGATAAAGAAGATGTGGTGCATATATACAACAGAATATTACTCAGGCATAAAAAAGAATAAAGTAATGTTATTTACAACAGCTTGGGAGGACCTAGATTTTATCATACTAAGTGAAGTAAGCCAAACAAAGACAGATGTTGTATACCATTCATTGTTGTGGTTAAGTCACTCAGTTGTGTCTTACTCTTGGAACCTCATGGACTGCAGCACGTCAGCCTTCCCTGTCCTTTGCATCTCTTGGAACTTGCTCAAACTCATGCCTATTGAATCAGTGATACCATCCAACCATCTCATGCTCCATTGTCCCCTTCTCCTCCTGTCTTCGATCCTTCCCAGCATCAGGGTCTTTTCTAATGAGTCAGCCCTTTGCATTAGGTGGCCCAAGTATTAGAGCTTCAGCATCAGTCCTTCCAGTGAATATTCAGGGTTGATTTCCCTTAGGATTTACTGGTTGGAACTCCTTGCAGTCCAAGGGACTCTCAAGAATCTTCTCCAGCAACACAGTACAAAAATATCAATTCTTTGGCACTCAGCCTTCTTTATGGTCCAGCTCTGGCATCCATACATGACTACTGGAACAACCAAAGCTTTGACTATACAGACAGACATTTGTCAGCAAAGTAACATCTCTGCTTTTTAATACATGAAATCCAACTTGAATTATTGACAGAAGTTTTAATAAGGATAGAAAACAGTAAAGATAACAATTATTATTTAAAACAAATACAATATTGTGGGGGCCAAAACTTAAGATGTCTGAAAATATAGATGTTCTCTTAATTTCAATCAATTTAGAATTTGCTAGATTTTGTCACTTGCCAGCCCCAAGTCTATGATTTTGAATCTTGTTGTTTTTAAGACTTGATGTACCTTATGGTAAAATAAACAAAAAATGAGATTCACTGAATGAAAATCTAATTCTAGAATTATTCTTCTACCTGCATTTTCATATGACTTCCAGTTCCCATGGACACTCACTATGGGGGCAACAAAGATAGAAAAAATCCACACTGAACTTGGAACCAGAAGGCATCAACTTGAAATGTAGTTTGTTCACTTACAAGCTATAGGATCTTGGGGATTCAAGACTGGAGTAGAGGCTGTTTAAACCATTCTTCTCTTGATATATAAATAAGGACTGATACACAGCAACATGGATGAAGCTCAAAAGCATCTGTTAAGCAAACGAAGGCAGACTAGAAATACATATTATGTGACATAATTTTTCAGAGCAGACAAAACTAAGCAACAGTGAATCAAAAGAATGGTTTCTACAGGGTGAGTCAGCAACCGTGAATCAAAAGAATGGTTTCTGCAGGGTGAGTCTGGAGGGTGAAGGCAGAGATGAAGCCTCACTGGGAAAGGAAATGGGGAAACTGGTGTTGAGTATGTTTAGTATTCAGATCTTGGGGTTTTCATGAGGTTGTATATATTCAAAACCACTATGTAGTACTTAAGATTTGTACATTTTATCCTACATAAAATTTATCTCAATAAAATACTATACAAATCTATGGAGAAGGGAGAAAGAAAATGAAAAAATAGAGAAGCTGAAAGTAACTTGAAATAATGCCCAAATCCACAAGATGGGAAGAGAGGACAGGACATCAAAAACCCATTTGAGGGTCTGTGAAAAATAGAGCGCTACAACTAGACCCCAGTAATCCAAGAGGCAGAATATCCACTTTGAATAGGATTCCTTTCCTGACAACTAGGCATTGTTACTTCTCCACTGTCTTCATGATTCCCTTAAAAAGCAAATTGCTTTCCAAGGCATGTTAGGAGTTCATGAAACAAATAGAATCTATTTTTTTAAGTCTCCACCTGAATCTATAAAAGTATCATTTACAAAATTTCAAAGTAGAATTATCTCCAAATCTATCCCAAGTTCTTGAAATAACCTGATACGTGCCATCCGTATTTACTCTACAATGTGCTACTTGGTGCTCTACATTATTTTAACTTCTAATTCCAAAAGACTGCAGTCCCCCTCCATCCATATCCCATCAAACATGCTGCAACCATCCCCAACACACACACACACACACACACACACGCACACACACACACACACACGCGTACATTGCTGGGAAATACCTTACTGGAGAAAGGGCAGATAGCACGCGAATATTTAGGAAGAAATGGTTCTGAAAAGAAATATAATTATTCATTAATAATCACAGAAATTGAATCAGAGGCATCCAGTTCATCTCCTTGCCATTTCAAGATTTTTCTCTCCATTAAGATACTCATATAGCAATATAAACAAGTGATATTGCATTTTATTAGTTCACATTTTAATATGACATTTATATTCCATTTTCTATTTCACTAGTTGTCATGTATATTTCTATTGTTTTCATATTCCTCCTTTTGCCAATAGTGTTTTTAATAAGATTTTCCTTATAAAGTCAATTCTAAAATGTTTTGATGTTCTATATAATCAATTTTTCATAGTTCTGTAATGATTGCTTCATAACATTCTATGGCTGGTTTTATTGCCTTTGTTTTCATTTATAGAACTATTATAGGAATTGAAAATATAAATGCATGTGTAGAGTTTTCCATATCACTGCAAAGATTTAAATTTAGAATTTTTTCAGGGCAGTCTGTAAAAACACGACAAAATAATCAGAGAGTTGAAAGATGGCTGTTTTCTGATGGAATATTGTTATTGTAAGGCAGACTTACTACAGATACCAAACGACCTCAGTAAATAAGTAGGTTTTTGCCTGTTGCAGTTAGTCAACAAATCTGCATCTCTAATGTTATTCTTAAATTAACTAAAAAATCAAGTATATACCAATCAATAAATTACTTTAGTACTTGGTATTTTTATTAGTTTATTTGTTGCTGAAAGACAACAAAGACAAAACATATAGTGTGTGCAATAAATTAAATTGTTGAAATCTTTAATTGCCTCACTGACTTTCTGTCATTTGAAATGCACACACACACACAAATGAGATGAGAATTAGTGATAAAAGTCTGGAACATATTATTCTGCAAAAAAACAGAAACGTGTTACAAGTAGAACTATTCCTAGAAACTTTTACTATCCAGAACTATCCTTTTGGGTACAAGACTCCAGACCATTGGTTCTCAATCCCAGCAGACTCAAATGCTTCCCTTATGCAACAAATATCTTTATAATATCACTTTTATTCTCTCAATACAATATTCACAAGTAATATCATGAATCAATGGCCAATTTAAAAAAGAGATCATTAACTGTTCTATGATGGAGACAATAAATTGATTTATAACAATATACTCTATATTAATATTTACATTTTAGACATAACTATGCTAGTAAGCATAATGAATTAGGTAGGTGTGCATTCCTATAGGTAACATCATTGTGAATGTACGGATAAAAATGCAAATGGACTCATTTCATTGTGTTGCTGCCTCGAAAATCAGAGAAATTACAGTGTGATTCTGAGAAATGATGAGTCACTCTTGGTAAAATTCTTAACAAAGTATAATCTTTCCTAAATTTACACAGTTGTTGCATTACTGGAAAAAATCTGTGTGTACTAAAACTATTCACAAAAATACTTGATTTTACTAGGCTCATGTATAAACAGGTCTTTCACTTACGTGGTTACTCAGCAGAACATTAACAAGTCATGCAGTGCCATAGAATCAGCCGTTGTGCGAGACTTTCTACACACACAGAGCACACAGCGTTCCTAACAATTGCCTATTAAATGACAGCAGGGTCTCCCCACTGGTCACGACAGCAAATGCCCCAAGACGTTTCTATTTCCCAAAGAACCTCTAAGGGATTGTACATCCGATTAAGAACCACTGCTCTAAACAAACCACACTATATCTGTTTGCTACTACATACAAAGCACTGGTCTCAGCAACTGTAACAACGATAAAGTTAAATCACTGCAAAAGAGAAACCCTGCCCCTTCCTGCTTTTCTCTTGCTTTTAGCATAAGAGCCTTGAGTATAGAAGAGAAGAGCAGCACCTGCATGCATATTCTTTCTCTGATGTCACAGAGGTGAATACTTGTTATTATTGGTCCCAAAAGCTTTTCCCAGGACAATAATTTTTTTTTGGTTCATTTTTTTTCCAGAGGGCAACTATCCCTGTAAGAGGTTTATATGTAATTATAAAGCATGAACCTTGAGATAAACTTATCCCATTAAGCAGCATGACATCAATCTGCATACATGCTAAGTCACTTCATATCTGACTCTTTGCAAACCTATGGGCTATAGCCTACCAGACTTTTCTATGCATAGGACTCTTCAGGCAAGAATATGGGAGTGGGCTGCCATGCCCTCCTCCAGGTGATCTTACTGACCTTGGGATAGAACCCATATCTCTTATGTTTCCTGCATTAACAAATGGGTTCTTTACCACTAGCACCACCTGGAAAGCCCATGACATCATTAACAAGACTGGAGTAGCCATCATGGTCAACAAAAGAGTCCGAAATGCAGTACTTGGATGCAATCTCAAAAACGACAATGATCTCTGTTCGTTTCCAAAGCAAATCATTCAATATCACAGTAATCCAAGTCTATACCCCAATCAGTAATGCTGAAGAAGCTGAAATTGAACAGTTCTATGCAGACCTACAAGACCTTTTAGAACTAATACCCAAAAAAGATGTCCTATTCATTATAGGTGACTGGAATGCAAAAGTAAGAAGTTAAGAAACACCTGGGGTAACAGGCAAATTTGGCCTTGGAATGCGGAATGAAGCAGGGCAAAGGCTAATAGAGTTTTGCCAACAGAACGCACTGGTCATAGCAAACCCCCTCTTCCAACAACACAAGAGAAGACTCTACATATGGACATCACCAGATGATCAACACCAAAATCAGGTTGATTATATTCTTTGCAGCCAAAGATGGAGAAGCTCTATACAATCAGCAAAAACAAGACTGGGAGCTGACTGTGGCTCAGATCATAAACTCTTATTGCCAAATTCAGAATGAAATTGAAGAAAGTAGGGAAAAACACTAGACCATTCAGGTATGACCTAAATCAAATCCCTTATCATTATACAGTAGAAGTGAGAAATAGATTTAAGGGACTAGATCTGATAGACAGAGTGCCTGATGAACTATGGACGGAGGTTCGTGACATTGTACAGGAGACAGGGATCAAGACCATCTCCAAGAAAAAGAAATGCGAAAAAGCAAAATGGCTGTCTGAGGAGGCCTTACAAATAGCTGTGAATAGGAGAGAAGTGAAAAGCAAAGGAGAAAAGGAAAGATATAAGCATCTGAATGCAGAGTTCCAACGAATAGCAAGGAGAGATAAGAAAGCCTTCCTCAGTGATCATTGCAAATAAATAGAGGAAAAACAGAATGGGAAAGACTAGAGATCTTTTCAAGAAAATTAGAGATACCAAGGGAACATTTCATGCAAAGATGGGCTCAATAAAGGACAGAAATGGTATGGACCTAACAGAAGCAGAAGATATTAAGAAGAGGTGGCAAGAATACACAGAAGAACTGTACAAAAAAAGAGTTTGAGCATTGCTGTTATTTTCTTTTTTAAATTTCAGATGATGTAGTTACTCCTTTCTCTATCAGCTGAATCCTCAAATTACTACTGTGATTCTAAGCCCCTACTGCATAGGTACTGTGGAAGTTACCTTTAGCTTGCTGATCTTGGGGATGGCTCTAATTTTAGACTTATGAAGTTTTCCAGAATATGTACTGGCACATGTGTTTCTATTTATAAATCGTGGCCCTCCAATTTTCCAGTGTTAATTGAATTTTCCAGTGAATATTTTTATTCCGCTGATTCACAGCACTCTAGCCCTGTGAATTTATAGGTACATAGGTGCCTGGAGAATCCAAGGGATGAGGGAGCCTGGTGGGGTCATCTATGGGGTTGTCTATGGGGTCGCACAGAGTCAGACATGACTGAAGCAACTTAGCAGCAGCAGCAGCAGCAGCAGCCAGAGGTCTGGAAATCTCATGAATCAGCAATTACAGTAGTTCTAGGTTATAAGTTCTCTGAGGGCAGATAATGTGTTTCTTCTAGTCAATACTTTATATCTCTGTCTGTTAGCACAATGCCTAAACCTTAGCAGGTGTTCAATAATGACTGTTAAAGAAATAGATTAATGAGTGAATTCTATATAGGATTTGAGGAAACACTTTGGTTTGAATTGAGTCATTCTGATACTATTGCTATGGCTATTCTCTCTTAATCAAGTTTCTTCACTTTTTATCTTAATTATCCAAACCTGTCAACAATCTATGGTTCCCTGTCAGACATGATCCAACTTACCATTGTCCATGACTTCTGAAATTAAAAATAGCATCAAATTTGTATGAAAATCACCCCTTAAAATATCCCCAAAATCTTTTTTGCCCAACAATGAATTGCCATTTGCTGCATATTTATCATAGAAATCAAGCTGTATAATAATCATGTTGTATTTTATGCATTTTTTTTCTATGACAGTAAAAGTTCTGCTTTTGGAGAAGTTACTCTCCAAGTATTGAAAGGGCAAAAAAGGAAAGTAATATATATATATATATAGGTCAAAATTGAACAGTATGCAAAAGCTATTCCCTTCATTTATATAACTTTTATAAATCAGAACAGAAACTATTTAAGAGTCTATAAAACATTCATGGCATCATTAAATTGGCTGGTTTGTAAAGGTTTGCCTTTCATTGAGGTGATATGTCGATATGGGATGATGTCGAATACAGCTGCAATAGCAACGCTACTCCAATGGCATGCAAAGATTCAAAATAATAAAACAATTTGAATATAAAATATGAACATAGTGTGGTAAAATGAAGTGAATTAATCTTATATTCATTGTAAAGAGCAATTCCTCAAAATATATGAGCCAGGCTTAGAAACACAATGTTGAAATACTATCCTGAATGGTATGCACAGATCAGAGTACACCTCTCAGTGACACCCCAAAACAATTTTCCCAGTTCTGATTGTTACTGGTTTGGTCTTTTTAAAGGAAAAGAAGTATCTCAAACCAACTTCAAAGACTAATTGGAAATCCCAACTAGGAACAAACCCTAAATGAATTCTCTGAAAATAGTTAATGGAAGTTGAAAATGAACTGCAATTTCCAACATAAAAATGCATAAAAATATTCCCATCAGAGGAAGTAAAATAGAGCAAAAATTTGCTCTGGTATAGGGAGTCTCAGAATGGCTTATGGAACAGGAGATCAGAATGCTTGAAATATTAGGGAGAAATAAGAATTTGCAAATGAAAAATATTGCAAATGATATATATGATTTTTATACATTTGCAAGAATATTTTTTAAAGTAGCAATGAAAGGAAAATAATCAGAGTCATGTCACTTTAGCATCAGAGAACATGGATCCACCTTAGCTCACATTGTTGTCAGACTCAAAATTACAACATACAACGTGTATTTGTATTTGAGTAGGAAGACTTGGTAAGGTTAACTTTTTGGTGACACTATCAAAAACTCTCACATCCCTGTTTTGTCACTGTAAGCCATTTTCCCTTCATTGGTGTTCTGTGCGTGTTAGTTGCGCAGTATGTGACTCAGTCATGTCCAGCTCTTTGCAACCCCATGGACTGTAGCCAGCCAGGTTCCTCTGTCCATGGAATTCTCCAGGCAAGAATACTGGAGTGGGCTGCAAGTCCCTTAAACAGTTAGTGTTCTCTAAAAGCATTTAAATCGGCTCTCCTTCAATTTATTTTCCCCTCCTCATTCAGATTCTAAACTGCACCCTAAGCCAAAACCCCCGTTCATCTCCCCCTGTGCCATCAGAATAGATTGGTGCGGTGGTGTCCACCCACTCCAGTACTCTTGCCTGGAAAATCCCATGGATGGAGGAGCCTGGTGGGCTGCAGTCCGTGGGGTCGCTAGGAGTCGGACACGACTGAGTGACTTCACTTTCACTTTTCGGTTTCATGCATTGGAGAAGGAAATGGCAACCCACTCCAGTGTTGTTGCCTGGAGAATACGAGGGACGGAGGAGCCTGGTGGGCTGCCATCTGTGGGGTCGCACAGAGTGGGACACGACTGAAGCGACTTAGCAGCAGCAGCAGCATCCGTTCTATTGGAGAAGGCAATGGCATCCCACTCCAGTACTCTTTCCTGGAAAATCCCATGGACAGAGGAGCCTGGTAAGCTGCAGTCCATGGGGTCGCTAAGAGTAGGACACGACTGAGCGACTTCACTTTCACTTTTCACTTTCATGCATTGGAGAAGGAAATGGCAACCCACTCCAGTGTTCTTGCCTGGAGAATCCCAGGGATCAGGGAGCCTGGTGGGCTACCGTCTGTGGGGTCGCACAGAGTCGGACACAACTGAAACGACTTAGCAGCAGCAGTAGCGGTGTCCACAGCAGGGCTTCCAGTCCGTCGTCATACCCCTCAAGGATTGCAGACACATTTTCTATTAGTCAACAGTGCATTTTCTTAAAACACTTCAGGATTAACCAATTTCTACCCATTTGATAAATTCCTTCATGTCTATATGTAAAATAAACTGAATCACTATGCACTGAATGCACAGATGCTTCAATGTCCTAATATTCAGTAAGTCTTTCTTTAGCTATTTTTAATATAAATTTATTTATTTTAATTGGAGGTTAATTACTTTACAAATTTGAGGAGGATTTACAACTTCGGCAGCCGATCTGCAAACTGCATCTGATAAGAAGGGTGGCAATTGGAGACTTGGTCTAATGTTCCCCAAATAACAGTTATCTCGTCTTTCAACACTTTCCATACCAGTAGAATGAGCACAGAAGGGACATCCTGGGTGCAACATTCTATCTAGTAAATTAGAAGAGTGCTTCACTTAGCTTTTTTTTTGTTTTCAGTGTTAAATTCAAGTACCAGATTTTGTTCAAATTTCACAAAGTTTTATGCTAGTATCCATTATTTCTTTTCATACATTATACAAGATTTCACAATTGTGGTTAGTTGCACTGAGCGGCTTCAACTGCATGCAACAAATTCTAATAAATTCTCTTTTCACTTTTATTCTGTTACAAATATTTTCTAATTTTTTGTTATGACTTCTCAGATAAAGCCACCATTTAAAATGGAGACTTAATTTCCAAATACATGGGGTTTTTAAAGGACATTTGATATTCATTTCTCATTTTAAATGTTTTCTCTCTGCAATTACCATCTGTGTTTTTTTTTCAGTCTTTTAACTGTATTGAGGTTTTCAATGGCTAAATGAAAGATCTCTCTTGGTAAATGTCACATTGCTCTTGAAAATATTTGGGTTATCTTCAAATATCTTTTGATACTGGTTTCTACAATAATTCCACAGTAATAAGAGAACAGACTCTGTATGATTTCAATAACTTTAGACCATGAAATTTTTGCACCTTGTTTTATGTCCCCAGATATGTTCCAATGTTTCTGGTTTATAGTCTATGGGAACTTGAACAGAATTTGTATCCTGCTGTTGTGTGAAAATTGTATAAATCTTAATTATGTTAAATTGGTTCATAGTGCCTTCCAGATCTTCTATAGCCTTCTACTTTTCTCTCTATTCATTCCAATAATTTAAGAGTTTGACATTGAAACTCCAAGTAAAAATCTTAACTTATCTGCTTAAAAAGTAATCGTAATATATAATAGAACTATATGTAACTTTTTTCCGTAATTTCCAAGTTTCCTGTAAATGTGTTTTTATACTTTCATAATTTAAAAAAGTAAAAAAGAAATATTAAAGATACAAAAAGAAAAAAAATCAAGCACCATTTAGACAACATAGTTTGAAACAAAAGAGTGATTAAAGACCTGGACCAGGAACCACACCAGATCAATGACTTTAAAACATCTACTTATCTGTGTCTCAGTTGACTCTTCATTCAAACAGGAATGAAACTGATACTATTTTCTTAGGGTTAGAAGAGAATTAAATGAAGTACTGTGTATAAATTGCTTTGTATAGTCAGAGTATGGCACATAGTAAGGGCTATATAAACTGTTACTGTCATGAAAGTACTGGTAATGATGCTCTAATCCAGAAACAAATGATACAATTTCAAAAATTATTCTAATATGAAAAATGTGATTATATATTTATATATCTAGTGAGGTCTTTTAAAAAGATTCCGTGTCAAGATTATGACAAGAGGCACATATGTGTACTTTTCCCCAATTTAAAAAGTATCTACTATTATTTTCTTCTTTGCTCTCTAGACTGGAAAATCTGAAGATATAACTCTTCAAGTTTTTCAAATAGGGATCATCATTAGGAGAGCCTTGATGGGATACATTTAAATGGCCCTATATAGCTGAGGGCAGAGTTCCAATGTCCAGAACTGATTTCTCTATGGAGGTCTTAATATATATTAAGTTTCACTGAAATTCATATTGAATAGCAAAGTGAAGGTTTGGTCACCATTAACCACAATATATTCAATTCTTCAGATGAATCCTTTATAGACAGAGCTATATTTAACCTGAATGCTCCTTCTGTAACCCACAACAGATGCATATTAGTTGAAAAGAAACCAGTAAGCTCTTGATATGACATAATAACTGAAAGATTTTAATAAGTCTTTGTTTTGTTTGCCTGAATTAAAACAGTAATCTTTTGGCTCATGAAAGAGAAGAAACAACTTATGATCACCAAGATGCATTTAAAAGAGTTCCTATTCCAGTGGAGAGGAGGGTAGAATAAATGCTATGTTGTCGCTCAAAAGTCAAATCTAGAACAGAGTTAGAAATGAGTAAGAAAGACTGTTTTCCTTATTTAATTTTTGGCAGAGATTTTCAAAAGCTGTATCTTCACAAATAATGATTTTATTTATCTCAATAGAAAAAGTATTATATTTGTTAAAGATGTTTTCATTTGTGTGTATACATATATATATGTATTTTCATTTATTGGGGGATAAAGACTAGTTGATCGAATGCATTTGATACTGTGGTAAGTATATTACAGACATATTCTAATTTAAGGCTTATAATAAACAAATATAATTATATTTTCTAACTTTATAGTTAAGGAAATTGAAAGTCTACAAGCTTCATCCAACATGAAGAGCCATCAGGAGAGCAAAATTTAAATCTGATTCTGTTCCGCTCTAAATTTTACACTCTTTATACTATACTGTGCAGTTGTTTTATCTGAAATAACTTCTTTGGGTAAATTATGTTTTGTGTTTTTTTCAGCTGGTTGTTTGAAAGTGTGGGAAATAAGGCTAGGTGTTTTTCTCAGCTTCCCTTTAAGTAGTTCAGCCATTATATTTTTTATTTTTCTGCTTTTTCCATTTGGTTGAAGTATCCTTTCTCTTTCATCTTCTGGATTAGCAGGTATTATTGCTTAAACAAAGGTACTGATTGAATCATAAGTGCAACAGATTTGTATGACCAGATCTGTGGCTACTGAGTGCCAATCACAGCATCAAGATACCTTTTGTGGTGCTTTCAGAAGATCTACTATGAAACATTTCTTTCCACCCCTCTTTTAAGAAAGTTAAATTATCATATCCTTTGAGAACTTTTAGCAAAATAACTGGCATGCTATTAAGAGCCACTTCAGGTACCCAGACAGCTACCTCTTGTCAAAGGAAGAGTACATCCATAAAGTTGAGGCTAAATATGTTACTTTCAAAACTCTCCACTGCCTGCACCAAGACCTCATTTCCATAGGCGGATCCTGAGACACTTATTACCCAAATCAAAGAAAAATGCATTATTCAGTGCCCTGTTACTAAATTGAGATAAAGATTTCTGAACGTGGAAAAATATTGATTTTCAAAAAACTATTGGATTTTAAATCAGTTAATGAAAAAATGAGATGATATATTCCATTCATCTAAGAATCTCTGACAATATTTGCAAAATCTAGAGCTAAAGGCCAACACAGCATCCACAGAACCAAGAGGCTCAATCATAAAGTAAAAGTCACTAGTTTTCATATTTCTAGATGAATAAAAAGTATAATTACTTTGGAAATAGGAGGGATATTATCTCAGAGTTTTCAAATTAATCTTGTCTTTAATTAATTAAAATTAATCTTATCTCTAAGTCTATGAAGGCAAGGATCTCATTTCATTAATCATTCTATTACTACTACCTACTGCTATGTATGATGATGTGGGTGCTTAAAATACATTGGAAAAAGGAATTAGCAAAATAATGAATGGATGACTTGATAATAGCCACAAGCAGGAAAAAAAAAAAAAAGGAATCAGAGCACTCCAACACTGGGTAAGAAGCTGTGTCAGAAACCAAGATGCAGGATGAGGATATTTTAAAATAAATAATTTCCACCCCCTCCCGCAATTTGCCTATTACTGTCTCTGATGATATACAATCCCGAGTGAAATTGTTAGTGAAAGCTTTGTTAATACATATTCCCTACATTCCAATCCCAGAAAAGTTATGTTTGACCAGATTGTGTTTCATGTCTTCTGTCATCCCCCTGCTGGTCACTCCTCCATTCTCCCTAAGGTCAGTCTGATTGTAGATCTTACATTGCAATATTCCTAATTTCCCCTGCCCTAATAATCATGTATTGACTTTAAAAATATATAATAGAAGTTATATCAAGGCAAAATACATCAGTCAGCAGGATATCTTCTCTATTAAATTTACCATCAAATATTTTAATCAAAGAATCCAAGTCACCAATTATTAAGTATTCTTATTCTGGAGAGGGGTTTGGGGAGGACCATGAAATTGATAGATTAAGTAACTCATCAGCACCTCCGCACGAATGCCTCAGAACCCTACCTTAATAGCTCATTGTGTCAATTTATTACAGATTCTCAGATAAGTAATATTCACTCACAATAGCATAGCAAAATCCCCAATAGCTTTTTTCATATAAATTATTCAACTAAAACTAAAAGAAATTGCAGAATATCCAATTTACACATTGCTAGCACAACTTAGTGACCAATTATCTCAGGGTGATCTTGTCCTCAGTTTAAACCTATAGAGAAACAGAAACTTGGAAATGAGACACACAGCTTCAACAACACATAGAAATATAACTAGTACATTGTACAGGGCTAGCAATTCTAATATTTTATGAAGTATATTTGTAATTCAGTTCAAGCAGTTTAAATCCCAGCCCCTGTCAATGAATAAGTTTTTGTTTTGAGGATTCAAAAACAGAGTAATAAACAGTTTCTTGACCTTAAGATCTTACTAATCAAGTGAGGAATACTTTTAGTATACAAATAGTGTTAATATAAAGAAGAAATTACTTGTCAAGAGGTATTAAATCTCATGGGAGTAAAAGAAGAAAAAGCTTGTATTTAGTTGGGCTTCCCTGGTGGCTCAGAGGTTAAAGCGTCTGCCTGCAATGCTGGAGACCCAGGTTCGATCCCTGGGTTAGGAAGGTCTCCTGGAGAAGGAAATGGCAAAACCCACTCCAATATTCTTGCCTGGAGAATCCCATGGAGGGAGGAGCCTGGTAGGCTACAATCCACAGAGTCGCAAAGAGTCAGACACAACTGAGCTACTTCACTTTCACTTTCTTTCAAATAAGCAAATAAATTGATGTGTTTGCCAATCAACAGGACTAACTCTGTGCTATGCACTATCTGATAACTATACATATATTATAGAATTTATTATTTTACTGATACATAATTAATATATAAGCCCATTATTGTCACGTGGATAACGTGGATGGCTATGTTGTTGGTCAGTCGCCACGTCATGACTGACTCTTTGCAACCCCATGGACTGCAGCACACCAGGCTTTCCCTGTCCTTCACTATCTCCCAAGGTTTGCTCAGATTCATGTCCAATGAATTGGTGATGTTATCTAACCATATCATCTTCTGTTACCCTCTTCTTCTTCTATGTATATAATTATACTGAGTCTAACATCCATCACAATACACAATTATGATTTTTTTTTAATTTTGATGAGAAATTTTTAGTTATTCCCTTAACAACTTTCAAATACATAGTTCAGTATTATTGAAAATTTAATAAAATATAATTAACACATACAACACCAGCATGAGGTTAAAGGGTTAAGATGCTTTTATTATTCCAGTGACAGAGCTGGGTTGGACCTGGGTAGCCTTACTCCATAAAGCTTCTCTTAAACACTGTGCCATACTTCTCTCACTTTCTTCTGGGAGAATGATGTGAATGGTGCAGTCATTAATAAAAGCATAGATATCAGAAGGAGGAAATTCTCTGGGCAGAGAAGAATATTCATATATTCTTCATATGAATTCTTATTTCAGTATTTCATATGACAGGATTTGACATGATACTCAAGGAGTTGGCTTAAAGAGGTGGAGAAAACTCCCATTTTGATATTGGAAATTAGCTAGCTTCATAGTGTTGTGATTGGAATAAATGAGATTACCACAGAAGGGGCAAAATGTGACAGAGAAGATGATGAAGAACAGAGTCTTGAGGAAAGTCTTCATTTAAAAGAAAAATAGGCCTCAGAGAGGGAGTAGGCACAACTGCTATGATTTCTGAAGAGTTGAGAATGCCCCCTTGGGCCAGGCTTCTGCTTAGGCCAGTTGCCCTAATGGACAGCATTCAACTTCTGACCCATCCAACACCCTCTGCAAGGTTTTGTATCTGGCATATAGGAGATTTTCAAAAACATTTCAAAAATGTTTTCAAGTTAAATTGCAAAGAACTAACATTTTCTGTATGTATTTGTTATGGGTATTAGGTTTTCATAACTCTACCTCATCAACCACTTAATTTCTTTTCACCACTTTTAGAAAGGAAGAAACTCATATCTTCAATAAATGGGGAACCGGGGAGTCAACTGCAGGCTTGTCTATTTCTAAACAGATCTCTATCTTCTAAACTGTACACCAGAGATGTGTGTCTTTTGTTCATTGAGTTGCTTGTAGTGCAGTTTTATTGTTGCGGTGACAAGGATTGAAGAAATAAGAAGACTTAAACAGGAAATAATAAGCTGTCATTTTTACAGTCATACTATCACAAAACAAAGTTCACATGGAAGAAAAAACCAATATGGTGACTGGAAATTGGGTTAAAACTAATTATCACTCCCATCTAAACAAAGTAGTGAACCAAGTAGTTAGCAACATAAAAGTTTTGTGAAAAGATAGTTTTGTAGTATCACTGTAGTTAGTTATTAGTACATCATGCAAAATACCAGGCTAGATGAAGCACAAAATGGAATCAAGATTGCTAGAAGATATATTAGCAACCTCACATACACAGATGATACCACATTAATGGAAGAAAGTGAAGAGGAGCTAAAGAGTCTGTTGGAGAGGAGAGTAAGAAAGCTGGCTTAGAACTCAAAATTTTAAAAATGAAGTTCGTGACATCTAGTCCCATCACTTCATGGTAAGTAGATGGGGGAAAAGTAAAAACAGTGACAGACTTTATTTTCTTGGGCTCTGAAATCAGTGTGGACAGTGACTGCAGCCACGAAATTAAAAGATGCTAGCTTCTTGGAAGAAAAGCTATGACAAACTTAGGCAATGTATTAAAAAACAGAGACATCACTTTGCCAGCAAAGATTCATATTGTCAAAGCTATGGTTTTTTCAGGAGTCATTTATGGGTGCTAGATTTGGAACATAAAGTTGAGCACCAAAGAACTGATGCTTTCAAAGTGTGGTGCAGGAGAAGACTCTTGAGAGTCCATTGGACAGCAAGGAGACCAAACCAGTCATTTCTAAAGGAAATCAACCCTGAATATGTATTGGAAGGACTGATGCTGAAGCTGAAGCTCCGATACTTTGGCCACTTGATGCAAAGTGTCAGCTTATTGGAAAAGATTTTGATGCTGGGAAAGATTGAGAAGGGGGTGACAGAGGAGGAAAAGGAGGTGACAGAGGAGGAAAGGAGGTGACAGAGGATGAGATGGTTGGATGATATCACTGACTTAATGGACATGAGTTTGAGCAAACTCAGGGAGATAGTGAAGGACAGGGAATCCTGGTGTGCTGCAGCTCATGTGGTCACAAAGAGTTGAACATGACTTAGCGACTAAATGATAATAGTAATTTTAATAGGCAAATCAGTTCAGGTCAGTTCGGTTTAGTAGCTCAGGTGTGCCCAACTCAGCACACCAGGCCTCCCTGTTCACCACCAATCCCAGAGCTTGCTCAAACTCAAGTCCATTAAGCCAATGATGCCATCTAACCATCTCATCCTCAATTGTCCCCTTCTCTTTCTGCCTTCAGTCTTTCCCAGCATCAGGGTTTTTTGCAATGAGTCAGTTCTTTGCATCAGATTGCATCTATCAAAGACAGGAAAGTGTCAAAACTAACAAACACACAGTAATACAGGCCCTTGATAATTGGACAAAATTCATTCTATTTACAAGATTTCACACTCACTGTTTTCATTTTTTGTTTATGTGTGAAGAATTTTCTTTTTATCCTCTAGTATTTTGGGATTTATTTTAGACAAAAGCACCTGATTTGAAACTTGAGGAAATGGATTTAAATCTTTCTTTAAGGTTATCAATGAGCTCAAGAAACATGTTATTTAGGCATACAAAACACCATGACCAGGTGGATGAACTCTTTGTTCTGCCCTCCAGATCCTCTCAAAATCCCTGGGGGAAAGGGACAGGTCATGCAATTTCAGAGGAAGGGTGGGGAAGTGGTATTTCCTCTTTTGTAAGAGGAAAAAGGAAACTCATCCATTTAGGATGTTTGAGTTTGATCTTAACCCTTCTGATCTAGAGTTGTCTGTTTTTTGTTAGATAGGTGAGAAAGTTGTGCACTGATCCAAAGAAAAACATAATATCTGAATTATGACCCTGCTCCCCCATTAGCAGCCACATGAAAGAAACTTCTGCATTACTAACTATTCAAGTCGACAGGGAAAATTTGAAAGGGAATGTGGCATACGCCGTAATGTAGAATTGGAAGGGAGAGACTCCATTTAAAAAAAAAAAAGATGGCATTTTATTCTCTATTAAAAGTTCTCATTCATATGAAGAGATGTTGAAGAAAGAATAACATTGTTTAAAAGGCAACATAGGACTTCCCTGGTGGCTCAGAGGTTAAAGCATCTGCCTGCATTGCAGGAGACCCAGGTTCGATCCCTGGATTGGGAAGATACCCTGGAGAAGGAAATGGCAACCCACTCCAGTATTCTTGCCTGGAGAATCCCGTGGAGGGAGGAGCCTGCTGCTGCTGCTGCTAAGTCGCTTCAGTCTTGTCCAACTCTGTGCGACCCCATAGACGGCAGCCCACCAGGCTCCCCCCGTCCCTGGGATTCTCCAGGCAAGAACGCTGGAGTGGGTTGCCATTTACTTCTCCAATGCATTAAAGTGAAAAGTGAAAGTGAAGTCGCTCAGTAGTGTCTGAGTCTTTGTGACCCCATGGACTGCAGCCTACCAGGCTCCTCTGTCCATGGGATCTTCCAGGAAGAGTACTGGAGTGGGGTGCCATTGCCTTATCCGAGGGAGGAGCCTGGTAGGTTACAATCCAGGAAGAGTTGGACACGACTGAGCTACTTCACTTTCAAAAGGCGACATCAAAAGTGTACTCAATTCTGACTGTATTATAGCCATTCACCCATTTGCACTGTACCTCATCCCTTAATGTTTTTGTGGTTTTCATAACAAAGTTGATGTGTTTTAGAAAGCCAGGGTAAAAAGGAGAGAGAATCTAGAATTGAAGCTTACTCTTTTTGAACAGCTATAAGAATGTTAATGCCTCATAAAGATAGCTGTATATTCCCCTAAGTTTGAATTGATTTTGATATTTAATCCTGATAGTCTTCAATATTATTGACCCATTGTAATGATCAGATAATGTTGATATTGTAAAATGTTGATGACTGGAAAATGCCAAGGACATTACATGATTTATTGCTTAAATTAAAATATCATTTTCTATAGTGTGACCTATGTCTTTATGAACTAACTGATGGATTCACACAGCACAGTGAAAATCAGTGAAATATGAAGTACCAGTAATGATATGTAATATGTTTGCAACAGATGTGATATCCAACATAACTGAGTGCACTGAGATTTACTGCTTCATTTAAGCTTGGCTGCCATGGCTGATCCAATATTATAGAAGATATCTTTTCAAAAGCACCCAGTCTTCCAGCCTCATTGTTTCAATATTCAATGAATAATTTTACATTTCAATTTTAAAGCACTTTGCTGCCTTTGTTAATATTTTAGGTCCTTAAAACAAAAATGCCCAACTATCGTTTCAAGAACAGAAGGAAAATTAATCTAATTAATACACAGCACTATTTAAATGAATTCTAATTTTGTCACTAATTAATACACAACACTAACTATTTAAATGAATTCTAATTTTGTCACTTTTTTTCTGAACATGTGCTGTTTTATATATACTATTCTTATTTGCAGCATATATAATATGAAAATATTATTATATCAGATTCTGTAAAAACAAGAGCTGAGTAATGAAATCTAAAGTCCAAAGTAAGTGTTCAGTAAATATGTATTAGATTAAAAATTCTGGTTCTTTTCTATTAGCTATTTTAAGTTTGCAATTTATAGAAACATAATCATATAGAACCAAGCAGAAATAGCAGAGTGCAAATTATTGATGTAATACTTAAAACTACAAAGTCCTGAATTTTACCTTCCAGTATGGTTACATCCAGGAGTTGAAAAAGTCTTCATGACTCTTTTTTTTCACTACCACTTCCCTTCCCTCCACCATGGCCCTGCTTTTCTCCATATTAGTCTCATTTTAAAGTAAGTCCTTTGTTTCTAGTGGTCCTGGAAGCTCCCAAATTCCTTCTTGCTAGCTAAATAACCAAGGCAGAGGAAAATCTCTTTTCCAACAATTTTCAAAAAGTCATTGATTATATTTCATTGGCCAGACATGAATTCTGGGGCTTCTCCTAGATCTCAGAAGTGACATCACCTTACATTAAGGTGTAGGTTAAAAGCAGAGAAGTAATCTCCCAAAGGAAAACACAAGCATTATTTGCACAACTTACTTGAGATACTACACAATTTTACCTGAGAAAAATCCAGTTCTTCTTCCTTTTTTTAGTTTTGAGCCTGCCGCTTAGTTTGTTTCCCAGTTAGGGTTGGAACCCAGGCCATGACAGTGAAGGCACTGAAACCTAATCACTAGATCACCAGGGAACTCCCAACCAACTTTTTAAGACATATTTTAGTCACGAAATGTCAGCAGCATTACAATTCTTCAAGGAGTGTCTAAACTATTTGTAATGGTCTCTTGTAGTTTTAGGGGCTTCCCAGGTGATATTAGTGATAAAGAATCTGCCTACTAAGCAGGAGGCCCTTGTTCAACCCTTGAGAGGGGAAGATCCCCCAGAGGAGGGCAAGGCAACCCACTCTAGTATCTTGTCTGGAGAATCTCGTAGACAGAGGAGCCATGGGGTCACAAAGAGTCAGACATGACTGAAGTGATTTAACATGCATGCTTGTAGTTTTGAAGATTATTCTTTTAATGTTTTGGTACCTTTATTTTATCTAATTTAAAGGAGTAGTTTATGTGAGGAAAGTATTAGTTATTACCATAATTCTCCCTGAAATTAGGCCCAAAAGCCACTATTTTGAGCACAAGTTTAACAACATGATTTTTTAAAATATTCATTTTATTGAAAGTAATAATTCCATCTGAAAAATGACTTTAATTTTCTAAAGAATTTGATCAGGTCTACTAATAAATGAAATTGGTGCTAACAAGTTGACAATATGCTTGTTTTCCTAGGACTGAGAGAAATGTAATCTCTCTCTCGTTATGTATATGTAGTGTTACTATATATGAAGAGTAACTTGTCCACTCTGTTATGAACGGTTCATATGTGTAAGACATCTGAGTGGCCAGGGTTAGCTATGCAGTTTGTGATCATGTATCAAAACAATCTAACTGGCCCACACAAGGATCAAAGCCTTGACTTCATTACACGTAGAGGTAATATGCTTTCTGTGCTTACCAGCCATAAACAGGCAGCTAGGTCATTAAGTGTCTCAGAGTTCCTGATAGTCTTCTTCCAGACAACTCCACAACAGAGCTTGGTGATGATTCACCCAAGAGGCAGCCACACATATCTCAGCTTCCTGAGGAAGGAACCAGAAGAACAGGCCAAACAATCTTTAGAAGCTGATAAGGCTTAAGTCAGCACCCTCTTCAACAACATCTCCCAGGCCTCTCTACTGACTCCTTTCCCTTGGCACACTGATATGTAATAGTTGCATCATTTTTTAGGAAATGGAACTTAGAGTCTAATGCTCTCTGTAGGATTTTTGTTATTTGAAATCTGAGTTGTCCTTTTAAAAATTATTTTGTGGTTGATAAATACATTTGGATGCACCTCTGGTTTCAAATACATCAGTATTCAAATCTCAATGACTATATTCCAAGTTCATTAAGGTAATCTGAATGCATTTTTAATTCTTCAATGTTTCATATTCTGGAAGTCATGTTGAAAAAGTATGTTAAGTACTTTCTTTCAACATGTAGTGAACATGTCCCATCCTCTCATTATCACAGCTTTTGGTTTTTCCTTACATGAGAGATGGTTTCTAGCCCTTTATCTATGTGATTAAAAAGACATATTTATATTTTATATATTTATTAAAATGTATTTTGTCAGATTTCATAATACAGCAACTGACTAAATGCACTTAAAGTATTTATTACATAGTTACCATACTTTAAAAGTTCCTTTTTAACCACAGCTTTTCCAAAGCATGATACCTGTAGTTATATCAACATCAGATCACTACTAATTAAATATCTTGATATTGAACACCATAATCAGAACTTATAGACTGAACCTATCTTTTAAAAAGATATAGTTAGTATGCTGCTTCATAGGCCTTTGCTAAAACTATTCTTTTATTTATCACTTTATGGTGATAGTAAGTTTCAAATTTTCTGATGATTGAATCAGAAAATTTCTGACTTGATCTCCAGATACATGGATAAATAAATCTAAAGAATATAGAGTCAATTTTATCAGCTGTTATTTCAAACTAGGAAGGAAGAAAAACGGGGATGAAGGAATGAAAGAAGAAAAGGAAGAAAGGGGGAAGAGAGAAAAGAAAGAAAGCAAGAAGAAAAGGAGAAAGGGAGAAACCAAACAAAAATAGCTCATAACTTTCCCATACAATCTTAGTAGTATGATTGCATGCAAGTATGCTTATTCACACAGTCATGTCTGACTCTTTGCAACCCCATGGACTGTAGCCCACCAGGCTCCTCTGTCCATGGGAATCTCCAGACAATACTGCAGTGGGTTCACATTTCCTTCTCCAGGGGATCTTTCCACGCCAGGTATAGAACCCAAATCTTTTACATCTTCTACATTGGCAGGAGAGTACCACTAGTGCCACCTGCAAAGCCCAAATCTACCACTAAAAAACAAAATTATATATATATATATATATATATATATGTATGTATATGTATTATATATATATATGTATATAGTACAGAAACTATCCCTAATTGAAAACAACTTTTATTAAAGTCAGATATGAAAACAGAGCTTTACTTGCAATAGACAGTGAATGAATCTATTAAGAAACTCAAATAAAATGGCTGAAACACTTCTAACATAATTTCTTTTTTTCTCTTTCAAGTTGAAATACATGAGATGGAAAGCATGAGGCCCTAAAAGGAAAAGAAGGGAAGTGACCATTTTATTTAAAATGAGTTGGCAAATCACTTTGCGAATAGTGTTTGGAAAGACTCTTTATGTGAACTCAGAAAGCTGTGAAAATATTGTATATTGTACCACTGAAAACATTACAGACATTCTGAAAAATAACAGAACATGAAATACAATGCTATTTCAATCACAAAAAGTTAAATATAAGGATTTACAATAATGTAACTTATATAGATAGTTATAAACACATAATTCTAAGCACATATAGGAACAAGTATAAAATATTGCAATTAAAACATCCATAAATCACATATGGACTTAAGAGTCTCACTGAAATTCCACTATTAACTTTTAAAGGGTATTAAAGCTGCCAGTTCAGCTGTTTAAATAATAGGAAGACTTGTAATTGGAACATATTAGGTCATTGTAATAGAAAAGCTTACATTTTAAACCTCTTTAATGTTAGTTTTTCTGGGGTATTCCCTGAATATTTTATTAATAGCAGGACTCTTGTCTGAGTGTTGTTTCAGCTACACCAAGTCTTTCTAAAATCCATGTGAATATATTTGGAAAGAATCCACTGCAACGCGGGAGACCTGGGTTCCACCCCTGGTTGGGAAGATGCCCTGGAGGAGGGCACGCAACCCACTCCAGTGTTCTTGCCTGGAAAATCCCCATGGAGAGATGAGCCTGGCAGGCTACAGTCCACTGGATCACAAAGAATCTGATATAACTGAGTGACTAAGAACAGCACAGCACAGCACAAACTGCATAAAGGAAAATATTTTAAATATCTTAAGTCTGGTTAACAGGAAGTGTGCTTATCATGGGAATTTTACCTCTCGATAAGAATTCCACAGTCAACATCCCACAGTGTCAGCATTTAGAAACTCTTAGAAGGGAAAGATTGGGTTGCAATGAGTTTAGAGAGTAACTGATGAAAGAGTGGAGTCCGTTGAGTGCTGAAAAGTGGAATCCCAATGGATTTACTTATATGGTTTTAAAATTAGTTTCACTTGTAAGGTCACTTCTTAAAACTATCTCAGAAAGTATTGAAGTATTGGTAATGAATTATTCATGATAAAGAAGTGACATTACCTATGGAATCATAGAGGGGACAAGATACTCTGCATAACATAGATTACAGGTTAAATATAGGTCAGGAGTCTCTACAATGGCTATAAATATCATTTTATTTAAATTTATATTACATTTATTTCAGGAGGACTCCATTTACCTCCTGAGTATCCATTTTAATTCCAGTTTTCCTATCTTCAGTCTTATTCCTCTCCTCGGCTAGAGAAGTAGCTGTCAGGGTATCAGTTGTTTATCTTCCATTGCCTACCCATGTCTGTCCATCATTCAAGGATTCAGCTGAAAGATCACTCTCTTCCCAGTACCCTGTTCAAAAGATTCTCCCAATCCTCCCTTGTCTCTCTGTCTGCTTGCCTGCTTCCCATTTCCATTTTTACTCCCTTCTTTCTAGTATTGTGCTAAAAGCAGTGTCATAAATTTGGTTTGTTTTTAGGGATTACATTTTTCCCTTATATACTTTTCTCTTGGTAATTGTTTAAAAATTTAAAGATTTTGATTCCAACCTTTGATCAATCAGTTAGCAGCCATTTTCTTATTCATGCATGCGTACATTCAACACAACATTAAACTTAACATTTAAATAAAGACAACCTAGAGAGCATATTAAAAAGCAGAAATATTACTTCGCCTACAAAGGTCCATCTAATCAAAGCTATGGTTTTTCTAGTAGTCATGTATGGATGTGAGAGTTGGACTATAAAGAAAGCTGAGCACTGAAGAACTGAGGCTTTTGAACTGTGGTGTTGGAGAAGACTCTTGAGAGTCCCTTGGACTGCAAGGAGATCAAAGCAGTCCATCCTAAAGGAAATCAGTCTTGAATATTTATTGGAAGGACTGATGCTGAAGCCGAAACTCCAAGACTTTGGCCACCTTATGTGAAGGACCAACTCATTAGAAAAGACGCTGATGCTGGGAAAGATTAAAGGTGGAAGGGGAAGACAGAGGATGAGATGGTTGGATGGTTCACTGACTCAATGGACATGAGTTTGAATAAACTCAGGGAATTGGTGAGGGACAGGGAAGCCTGGCATGCTGCAGTTCATGGGGTTGCAAAAGAGTTGGACACAACTGAGCTACTGAACTGAATTTAAATAAAGAGGCTCACAGAAATGGGATCAAAATCTCATATTCAGATCTTCCTTGACTTATGATGGGGTTGTGCACTGGTGGCTAAGAGTCGGACACAACTGAGCAACTTCACTTTGACTTTCACTTTCATGTATTGGAGAAGGAAATGGCAACCCATTCCAGTGTTCTTGCCTGGAGAATCTCAGGGATGGGGGAGCCTGGTGGGCTGCCGTCTATGGGGTCCTGCAGAGTCAGACAGACTGAAGTGACTTAGCAGCAGCTGCAGCAGCAACCTACTTTAAATCTGCTCAGAACTTACTTTAACAAATTTGAGTACTGTCCAGAAAGTGAAAATCACAATGATGGTACAGTTACAGAATGGTTGTCAGTGTGTCGGTCGTTTATCTTTGGTGATCAAGGGCCTGACTGGGAGCTGGGGCTATTGTCTGCCTATTGTCTGCCTATTGTCAGCAAAGTATCCATATGGTGTATTGCTAGCCCAGGAAAATATCAAAATTCATAATTTGAGGTATTGTCTCTACTGAATGCATATGGCTTTTGCATCATTGTAGAGTAGAAAAATTGATGCTTTTGAACTGTGGTGCTGGAGAAGACTCTTGAGAGTCCCTTGGACTCCAAGGAGATCCAACCAGTCCATCCTAAAGGAGACCAGTCCAGGGTGTTCACTGGAAGGACTGATGCTGAGGCTGAAACTCCAATACATTGGCCACCTCATGCAAAGAGTTGACTTGTTGGAAAAGACCCTGAAGCTCGGAGGGATTAGGGGTAGGAGGAGAAGGGGATGATAGAAGATGAGACGGCTAAATGGCATCATCAACTCAATGCACATGAGTTTGGGTGAACTCCAAGAGTTGGTGATAGACAGGGAGGCCTGGCGTGCTGCAATTCATGGGGTCACAAAGAGTCAGACATGACTGAGCGACTGAACTGAATTGAACTGAGAGTAGAAAAATCTTAAATTAAATCATCTTAACTTGGAGACCATCTGTATTCAACTCTTCTTATAATAAAGACTGCTAGACATGTTTACAAATTAACTCATTGAAACTTTCCAACAATCTATCCCCTCCAATTCCTGCCGGGTTCATGTTAAGTAGGAGAGAGAACATCCAGCCAAACAGCAGAAGACCTCGGTCCTGACTCTTCTCCATTCCTCATCAGCTATTTAAAGATAGGCATCTCACTCTACTGGCTTTAAACCATGGTATTAAAACAAACTGAAGATAATGATAGTCTAAGTTCACACAGGGCAATAGATGTGAAAATTGTGTCTGCATTTCAAAGTGCTATTCAAATATCAGGTATTAAAATCTCTTGCAAAGGTATGTGAAAATGACCTTCAATTTTTCACATAATTAACTTTTTAAAGTGTAACTTGGAGCCACTTGAACTTTGTTCCTATAACAAAGTCACTATCACTTTCTCATGTGTTCCTATGTGTGGGAGAAGAGTTGAGGTAAGGATGGAAGGGTGGAATTAAAGATTTTTAGGGTGGTCAATGGGCTTCCCTGATAGCTCAGTTTGTAAAGAATCTGCCTGCAATGAGGAGACCCTGGTGCAATACCTGGGTCAGGAAGATCTGCTCGAGAAGGAATAGGCTACCCACTCCAGCATTCTTGGGCTTCCCTTGTGGCTCAGCTGGTACAGGATAGTCATTATCCTTAAGTTTCTTTGTTGCAGTTTTTAAAGTTATCAAGAGACAACCTCTTATTTTGTGACAGGGACTAATTTAAGTGCTTGTATCTGTGTTGCAGTCCACAGATTCACAAAGAGTCTGAAACGTCTTAGTGACTGAATAACTAATATTAAAAAAGACAAATTTCTTCCCTCTGTAGATACGCAGTTATTGTGCTTTTCACTTTCTACACAGTATCCAAATTGGCTACTTTAAGTTCTGAGCAGATTTAAGGTAGGTTAGGCTTAGCTATAATATACCTAGCTTGGTTAGATGTATTAAATGTATTTTTTTACTTAATGATATTTTCAATTTACAACGAATTTGTCAGAATACAATCCCATTTTAAGTCAAGAAAGATCTGTACATGAGATTTGGAGCCCATCTCCGTGAGGCTCTTTATTTTTTAAAACCATGGTGAACATGGCTTCAGTATTCTGGAAAGGAAAAAGAAAAATTAGGATCAATTACCCTGTTGCTTTCAAGGTTGGGAACTGGGGCCTAGTGGAGGTGATGAAAGGTGAGACTGAAAAACAAGAGGCGGGAGCCCAATTAGGTTCTGAGTCAAGGCAAGTTAGTGACAAGTTTCTGGTTGGAGAAATATCTGAGGAACATTTGAAAATCGTATAATTCTAGCACACTTTATTGAAACACCTGCATATCTTTGAACTTCAGTAAAGCCCTCACCCCTTCCATCCCCCACTAAACATATACGCTCTGATGGTTGTGGTACTATGGGGAAGGATTAAGAGTTGAGACAGCATCAGGTATAGAATCATATGGGAAAGGAGACTAGACAGGATGGGGACAAGCAGAAATCAGAACTGAAAAGGTCTGGTACCCATGCGCATATCATTACAAGACCTTACAAACTGGTAGAATCCTGCAGTTCTAAGTGGTGAGACTTTGAGAAGTTTTCTTTTCCAGAGACACTGATTCATCAGGAGTAGATGAGGATGATGATAATTTCCACTTTGAGAGACTGTGGTCTATATTGAATATGAAAAATACATGTATGTATGATATATATATGGAGAAGGCAATGGCACCCCACTGCAGTACTTTTGCAGCCTGGGAAATCCCATGGACGGAGGAGCCTGGTAGGCTACAGTCCATGAGGTGGTGAAGAGTCAGACACAACTGAGCGACTTCACTTTCACTTTTCATTTTCATGCATTGGAGAAGGAAATGGCAACCCACTCCAGTGTTCTTGCCTGGAGAATCCCAGGGACGGGGAAGCCTGGTGGGCTGCCATCTATGGGGTCGCACAGAGTCGGACACGACTGAAGCGACTCAGCAACATGATATATATACATATGTATGAATGTATATTTACATTTACATACACCTCTGATTGTCTTCAGTATTAATAAGACTATTTCTTGGAATAAAAGTGAAAAACACCGTTCCAGAGAACCATTTCTGGAGACTTTGACTTTCTGCTAAATATACTCCTTCTATGAGGAAATTCTCCATGCCCTAGCTGAAGTTTGGATTTTACTAGATAAAACTATCTATGTTCGTTCCTGTGGCAGCATAGGAAGCCAATGCTGAACACCTCTTCATCTTCTTAGCAAACTGACTTAAGATTCTGCTTCCTGTCTTGAAACCATCTTGAATATGGGAAGTGATCTGATAAACTAACTTACGTTAAAGTCATATTAAATGATAGTCTAATGGATAAGCTTCTCTGAAGTATATGTATATACTAAAATAATAATAATGAAAAAACATATATTGAGCCCTTCCTTTATTAACAGGCACTTTTTATACATGTCTGATATTTAACTTCACCCAAACACATGACAAAACTCCTTTTAACATTCTCATTTTGAAAATAAAAATAACAGTCCGTGACTGGACTGCTAGTATTTCTGAGCTCTAGACCTCTATGTCACATCACACTCTTTTTTTCACTCCCCCACATTTTTCTCACAGCTCACAGAACTCAGTCCACGTTGCTATAAGGCTTAACTTTCCCACCTTCATTCTGTAAACATCTCACGGTTTCTTCTGTCTCTGTGCCTTCTCTGTTGCGCAGAGAACTATCCCCTCATCCTTCATCACTTTGCCAACCTCCATTCATCGTTGGAACCAAATGAAGTGTAACTGTCACTATAAAGTGAAGATACTGTGGTTATATCCTCCTGTGGCGTGTGCTGTCTTGTCTGACTCTTTACGACCCCATGGACTGTAGACTTCCAGGCTCCCCAGTCCATGGGATTTCCCAAGCAAGCATACTGGAGTGGGTTGCCATCTCCTTTTTCAGGGGATCTTCCCTACCCAGGGATTGAACCCACATATCTTGAGTCTCCTGCATTGACAGGCAGATTCTTTACCACTGCACCACTTGTTAGAACCACTTATTACATTCATTCTCTGCCACACTGCAAAATACTAAGATGGCACTGATTAATATCAATTTTTGTAAGTGTTAACTCTATTTTTTCCATAGATGAGAACTCCATGAAGGCTAGAATATGTCAATTTTGGTTTTGTTTTTCTAATTTTCACCATTTATCCCATATCCTATCACAAAATAAAATGCACCCAATACCTACCAGATATTTTCTAATTTTCACACAGACACATCAAACTGAAAATGTCCAGACTCAGCTCCTTAATCTCTCCCTGAAACCTTCTCGAGAGTCTGTTTCCATTTGAACAGTGACCACCTATCTCTACTTACACCCAGTCACCCAAGGAATCACCCTCCACTTCCCGCTGCCTTCCTTCTTCTCATCCACAGTCGTTTAAGTTGTGTACAGTCTGTTTCTGAAATTTTCCCTTTTCCATTTGCAAAACCCAATATTTAATTTGTCTTGGAACGTTGATATCTAGAACTTGTCTGGCTTCTTTGTCTGCACTTAGCCCTTCGAAAAGACACTCTTTTCCCCAAAAGCTCACAGTTGGTCAAGTTAATTTTTTGGAGAAAATCTTTCAATAAACTATTTAACCGAATTTAAAATGTTGTCATATTTTTCTGTTGTTTTCCCCACTCCCATATCCACCTCTTGCCATCCAACCAGCTAAGACACCTCCAATTTCCCCTCAAATATCTGGCATTGTATTTTCCCCTTACTTGTTCTTTTTCTTTGGGAGTATTTCTAATTCTCATTTATCTGTAAGAATGACCTCTCAATTACTCTAGGAAGTTTTTCCTCACTCATTCTTACCTCTCGCTCTGTTCTCCAGAGTTTTTTATACTACATGGTACTTGCCCTATGATCAAATATAAGTTTCATATTGCATGTTCATGGTCTTTACTGAAATAAAGAAAACGAGATTTGGTTAGAGCAACTATAAAATTCAAAATGATTAGAAAGAATAAATTTCTATTTTATTAGCAGGTTTTTTTGTTTGTTTGTTTTTTTAGCATTCACTATTTCATTCCTGTTACAATTTCAGCTTGTTATTTCATTCCTGTTACAATTCCAGGCACCATGAGAACCCACAGAGGGTTGTGGTTTTGTTTTGGTTTCATAACGAAACATTTGTAATAAAACCTTTCTAACGGTGTCATGAAGACTACAGGAACTATACAAACACTCAGCTCCCAAAGCTGCTTTTATTTTTTGGTAGCTTTAATTTGTTGGTTTTTGAGATAAAAGTTTTAAAAGCTTCAAAAATGATTTGGAGAACTTCCTGCTTTTTTAGAGCTACAAAGACAATATTCCAACCAGAGTAGTGTTTTCTTACATTAAGAGAACCTCAAAGGGATCTTTCTACATAAGTGGCTCTGGTTTGTGAGAAATACAAAACCTGACCTCTGTGTCTTTCACAGAAGTCATGTGCTGATTTCAAGGAATTGGCTTCCTTTTCTTGTTTCACAAAAGAGAGAGAGGTGGGGAAAGGAGAGATGTTTGATGTTTCTTTCCATCTGCATGATTTTCTATTTATTCTTTATGATTTTGTGATTTATAAAGTTAAATGTTTGAAATGTGAAAGGAAGATAGTTGTGTGAATTTTTTTTAGCTTAATCACTGTCTTTTCAGAGCGTTGTAGTTGAAATGAATATTAAACTTATTATTTTACTTATTATTAAAAGAGTTATTAAATAAGCTTAAGTATATATGGGAAGATCCCCTCAAGATGGGCATGGCAACCCACTCCAGTATTGTTCCCTGGAGAATCCCATGGACCGAGGAGCCCAGTGGGCTACAATTCTTGGGGTCACAAAGAGTCAGACATGACTCAGTGACTGAGCACATATGCACAAATATATATTAAATGTGGTTAAAAATTAATAAAATTCACATAGATATTTTCTTTATTTAACCACATCATATATATATGTATGTATATGTATTTGCTGTTGTTCGGTCCCCCAGTCATGTCTGACTCTTGGCAGACCCCATGGACTGCAGCACACCAGGCCTCCCTGTCTCTCACCATCTCCCAAAGATTGCCCAAGTTCATGTCCCTTGCATCGGTGATGTCATCCAGCCATCTCATCCTCTGACACCCTCTTGTCCTTCTGCCATCAATCTTTACCAGCATCAAGGACTATTCCAATGAGTCTTCTGTTCACATCAGATGGCCAAAATACTGGAGCTTCAGCTTCAGCCATCAGTCCTTCCAGTGAATATTCAGCATTGACTCCCTTTATGATAGACTGGTTTGATCTCCTTGCTGTCCAGGGGACTTTCAGGAGTCTTCTCCAGCACCATAGTTCAAAGGCATCAATTCTGCATTCTTTATGGTCCAGCTCTCGCAATTGTACATGAGCCCTGGGCAGACCATAGCTTTGACTATACAGATCTTTGTCAACAGAGTGATGTCTATGCTTTTCAACATACTGTCTAGGTTTGTCATCATTTTCCTTCCAAGAAGCAATCATCTTCTAATTTCATGGTTGCAGTCACCATCCGCAGTAATTTTAAAGCCCAAGAAGAGGAAATTTGTCACTACTTCCACCTTTTCCCCTTCAATTTGCCATGCAGCAATGAGGCCAGATGCCATGATCTTAGTTTGTTTTTTTTGTTTGTTTGTTTGTTTTTTTAATATTTAGCCTTAAGTCGGCTCTTTCACTCTCCTCCTTTACTCTCATCAAGAGGTTCTTTAAATTCCTCTTCACTTTCTGCCATTAGAGTGGTATCATCCACATATCTGAGGTTGTTGATGTTTCTGCCTATCTTGATCTCGGCTTGTAACTCATCCAGTCTGGCATTTCTCATGATGTGCTCAGCATATAGGTTAAACAAACAGGGTGACAGCAGACAGCCTTGCTGTACTCCTTTCTCGATCTTGAACCAATCAGTTGTTCCATACAGGGTTCTAACTGCTGCTTCTTGACCTACATATAGGTTTCTCAGGAGACAGATAAGATTGTCTGGTGTCTGGTATACCCATTTCTCTAAGAGCTTTCCACAGTTTGTCATGATCCACACAGTCAAAGGCTTTAGTGTAGTTGATGAAACAGAGATAGTTGTTTTTCTGAAATTCCCTTGTTTTCTCTATAATGCAGCAAATGTTGACAATTTGATCTCTAGTTCCTTTTCCTTTTCGAAATGCAGCTTGGACACCTGAAAGTTCTTGGTTCATATAAGGTGAAACATAGCGTGCAAGATTTTAAGCATGACTTTACTAGCATGGGAATAAATGCTATTGTCCAATGGCTGGCACATTCTTTGGTCTACCCTTCTTGGGAATTAGGATGAGGATTGACCTTGTCCTGTCCTGTGGCCACTGCTGGGTCTTCCAGATCTGCTGACATAATGACTACAAAATCTTAATGGCTTAATTCTTTGGGGATTCAGATAGTTTTGCTGTAAGTTAATCGCATCCACTTGCTATATTAACAGCAGTGATTCTTAAGGCCCACTTGACTTTGTACTCCAGAATGTCTGGCTCTGGGTGACTAACCACACCATCGTACTAACCCAGTTCATTAAGATCTTCTTTATACAGTTGTTTCATGTATTCTTTCCATCTGTTTTGATCTCTTCAGTGTCTACTAGGTCTCTACCATTTTTATCCTTTATTATGCCCATCTTTTCCTATCTCTCTCAGAATTTTCCACAGTTTATTGTGATCCACACAGTCAAAGGCTTGGGCATAGTCAATAAAGCAGAAATAGATGTTTTTCTGGAACTCTCTTCCTTTTTCCATGATCCAGCGGATGTTGGCAATTTGATCTCTCAGTTCTCTGCCTTTTCTAAAACCAGCTTGAACATCAGGAATTTCACGGTTCACGTATTGCTGAAGCCTGGCTTGGAGAATTTTGAGCATTACTTTCCTAGCATGTGAGATGAGTGCAATTGTGCGGTAGTTTGAGCATTCTTTGGCACTGCCTTTCTTTGGGATTGGAATAAAAACTGACCTTTTCCAGTCCTGTGGCCACTGCTGAGTATTTCAAATTTGCTGGCATATTGAGTGCAGCACTTTCACAGCATCATCTTTCAGGATTTGAAACAGCTCAACTAGAATTCCATCACCTCCACTAGCTTTGTTCATAGTGATGCTTTCTAAGGCCCACTTGACTTCACATTCCAGAATGTCTGGCTCTAGATGAATGATCACACCATCGTGATTACCCGGGTTGTGAAGATCTGTTTTGTACAGTTCTTCTGTGTATTCTTGCCACCTCTTCTTAATATCTTCTGCTTCTGTTAAGTCCATACCATTTCTGTCCTTTATCGAGCCCACCTTTGCATGAAATGTTCCCTTGATATCTTGAAGAGATCTCTAGTCTTTCCCATTCTGTTCTTTTCCTCTATTTCTTTGCATTGATAGCTGAAGAAGGCTTTCTTATCTCTTGTTGCTATTCTTTGGAACTCTGCATTCAGATACTTATATCTTTCGTTTTCTCCTTTGCTTTTCGCTTCTCTTCTTTTCACAGCTATTTGTAAGGCCTCCCCAGACAGCCATTTTGCTGTTTTGCTTTTCTTTTCCATGGGGATGGTCTTGATCCCTGTCTCCTGTACAATGTCATGAACCTCATTCCACAGTTCATCAGGCACTCTATCTATCAGATCTAGGCCCTGAAATCTATTTCTCACTTCCATTGTACAATCATAAGGGACTCGATTTAGGTCATATCTGAATGGTCTAGCGGTTTTCCCTACTTTCTTCAGTTTAAGTCTGAATTTGGTAATAAGGTGTTCATGATCTGAGCCACAGTCAGCTCCTCGTCTTGTTTTTGTTGACTGTATAGAGCTTCTCCATCTTTGACTGCAAAGAATATAATCAATCTGATTTTGGAGTTGACCATCTGGTGATGTCCATGTGTAGAGTCTTCTCTTTTGTTGTTGGAAAAGGGTGTTTGCTATGACCAGTGCATTTTCTTGGAAAAACTCTATTCGTTTTTGCCCTGCTTCATTCCACATTCCAAGGCCAAATTTGCCTGTTACTCCAGGTGATTCTTGACTTCCTACTTTTGCATTCCAGTCCCCTATAATGAAAAGGACATCTGTTTTGGGTGTTAGTTCTAAAAGGTCTTGTAGGTCTTCATAGAACTGTTCAACTTCAGCTTCTTCAGTGTTACTGGTTGGGGCATAGACTTGGATAACTGTGATATTGAATGGTTTGCCTTGGAGACGAACAGAGATCATTCTGACGTTTTTGAGATTGCATCGAAGTACTGCATTTCAGACTCTTTGTTGACCATGATGGCTACTCCATTTCTTCTGAGGGATTCCTGCCCGCAGTAGTAGATATAACGGTCATCTGAGTTAAATTCCCCCATTCCAGTCCATTTTAGTTCGCTGATTCCTAGAACGTCGACATTCACTCTTGCCATCTCTTGTTTGACCACTTCCAATTTGCCTTGATTCATGGACCTGACATTCAAGGTTCCTATGCAATATTGCTCTTTACAGCATCAGACCTTGCTTCTATCACCAGTCACATCCACAGCTGGATATTGTTTTTGCTTTGGCTCCATCCCTTCATTCTTTCTGGAGTTATTTCTCTACTGATCTCCAGTAGCATATTGGGCACCTATTGACCTGGGGAGTTCCTCTTTTGGTGTCCTATCATTTTGCCTTTTCATACTGTTCATGGGGTTCTCAAGGCAAGACTACTGAAGTGGTTTCCCATTCCCTTCTCCAGTGGACCACATATGCAGAGTACATCATGAGAAATGCTTGACTGGAAGAAACACAAGCTGGAATCAAGATTGCCGGGAGAAATATCAATCACCTCAGATATGCAGATGACACCACCCTTATTTCAGAAAGTGAACAGGAACTAAAAAGCCTCTTGATGAAAGTGAAAGAAGAGAGTGAAAAAGTTGGCTTAAAGCTCAACATTCAGAAAACAAAGATCATGGCATCCGGTCCCATCACTTCATGGCAAATAGATGTTGAAATAGTGGAAACAGTGTTAGACTTAATTTTGGTTGCTCCAAAATCACTGCAGGTGGTGACTGCAGCCATGAAATTCAAAGATGCTTACTCCTTGGAAGAAAAGTTATGACCAACCTAGATAGCATATTCAAAAGCAGAGACATTACTTTGCCGACTAAGCTCCGTCTAGTCAAGGCTATGGTTTTTGCAGTAGTCATGTATGGATGTGAGAGTTGGACTGTGAAGAAGGCTGAGCACCAAAGAATTGATGCTTTTGAACTGTGATGTTGGAAAAGACTCTTGAGAGTCCCTTGAACTGCAAGGAGATCCAACCAGTCCATTCTGAAGGAGATCAGCCTTGAGATTTCTTTGGAAGGAATGATGCTAAAGCGGAAACTCCAATACTTTGACCACCTCATGAGAAGAGTTGACTCATTGGAAAAGACTTTGATCCTGGGAGGGATTGGGGGCGGGAGGAGAAGGGGACGACCGAGGATGAGATGGCTGGATGGCGTCATGGACTCGTTGGTCATGAACCTGAGTGAACTCCAGGAGTTGGTGACGGACAGGTAGGCCTGGAGTGCTGTGATTCATGGGGTCACAAAGAGTAGGACATGACTGAGTGACTGAACTGAACTGATGCCCATCTTGGGCAAAATGCTCCCTTGATGTTCCCAGTTTTCCTGAAGAGATCTCTAATCTTTCCTCTTTTGCTGTTTTCTTCTATTATTAAGCACTGTTCATTGAAGAAGTCTTTCTTGTCTCTCCTAGATATTCTTTGGAACTCTGCATTTAATTGGATGTGTCTTTCCCTCTCTCCCTTCCTTTTCACTTCTCTCATTCTTCTGCTGTTTACAAAGCCTCTTCAGATAACTGCTTTGCCTTCTTGCTTTTCTTTTCCTTTGGCATGGTTTCATTTGCTGCCTCCTGTACAATATTATGGAGCTCTGTCCATAGTTGTTCAGGCACACTGTTAAGTAGATCTAGTCCCTTGAATCTGTTCATTACCTCTATTGCAAATTCATATGGGATATTAAATCATACTGGCTGGCCTAGGGTTTTTCCAGGTTTTCTTTAGAATAAGCCTGAATTTTCCTATAATAAGCTGATGATCTGAGCCACAGTCAGTTCCAGGTCTTCTTTTTGCTGACTGTATACAGCTTCTCCATCTACAGCTACAATTAGTGTAATCCAATTGATTTTGGTATTGACCATTTGGTGATGTCCATGTGTAGAGTCATTTCTTGTGTTGTTGAGAAAAGGTATTTGTTATGACTAGTGCATTGTCTTGACAGAATTCAATCAGTATAACTCCCTCTGTCACTTCCAGGTTCTATGCAATCACTAATGTGTTTTTGTCTCAATAGATTACCTTGCATTTTCTAAAGGTTTCTATAAATGCAATCATACATCATGTTCTCTTCTTTTTCATTGACTCAGTTAATCATCATTTTATTTCATCTATGTTATTGTGAACATCTGTAGTTCATCTCTTCTACTGCAAAGCTATGTTCTAGTATGTTATTATTCAAAAATTTGTTTGTCCTTTCACCAATGAAAGGACATCTTGGTTGTACTGCTATGAACATTCTTGAACAAACCATCCCATGAATATATGCTTCAGTAAATATGAAGGTATAGAGTGGCTAAGTAATTTGGCAGGTGTATGGTTAAATATTTTCAGGAAAAAAGCAAACACTCTTTCCCAAAGTGGCTGCATAATTTTACACTTTGACCAACAGTAAGAGAGTTATAGTTATTTCAAATAATTGCCAACACTTGGTATAATCATTATTAAATTTTTTACATTCTAAGAGGTATATCATGGTATCTCACAGTAGTAGTGTATATTGTTAATTAACCTTTTCTTTCAAAATAATTAACTCACATGCAGTTGTAAGAAACAATATAAAGAAATGCCAAAACCCATTACCGAGGTTCCCCAATAATGACATCTTGAAACACATAAAATAATATGCAGTCAGGATACTGACACTGATACAGTCAAGGTATAGAACATTTCCACCCCACAAGGATCCCTCTTGTCATCGTTTTGTAGACACACATACCTTCATATCATTGTTTATTTGTTTTACTTGCTTCTTATGCTTCTGTTTCTCTTTCCTTGGCTTCCCAGGAAAAGATTTCATCTCGATTCATTTAGAATGTATTGGAATATATACCTTTACATGATACAGAGGGTAGAGTGGTTATTCCAAATATTAATGTATCAGTTCAGTTCAGTTCAGTTCAGTTCAGTTCACTCAGTCATGTCTGACTCTTTGTGACCCCATGAACAGCAGCACACCAGGCCTCCTTGTCCATCACCAACTCCCAGAGTCCACCCAAACCCATGACCACTGAGTTGCTGATGCCACCCAAACATCTCATCCCCTGTCGGGCCCTTCTTCTCCTGCCATCAGTCTTTCCCAGCATCATGGTCCTTTCAAATGAGTCAGCTTTTCTCATGAGGTGGCCAAAGTATTGGAGTTTACACTTCAACATCAGTCCTACCAATGAACGCCCAGGACTGATCTCCTTTAGGATGGAGTAGTTGGATCTCTTTGCAGCCCAAGGGACTCTCAAGTGTCTTCTCCAACACCACAGTTCAAAAGCAAAATTCTTCAGCGTTCAGCCTTCTTTATAGTCCAATTCTCACATCCATACATGACCACTGGAGAAACCATATCCTTGACGAGATGGACCTTTGTTGAAAAAGTAATGTCTCTGCTTTTGAATATGCTATCTAGGTTGGTCATAACTTTCCTTCCAAGGAGTAATCATCTTTTAATTTCATGGCTGCAGTCACGATCTTCAGTGATTTTGGAGCGCCCCCCCCAAAAAAAAAAAACTCTGACACTGTTTCCACTGTTTCCCCATCTATTTGCCATGAAGTGATGGGACCAGATGCCATGAATTTCGTTTTCTGAATGTTGAGCTTTAAGCCAACTTTTTCACTCTCCTCTTTCACTTTCATCAAGAGGCTTTTTAGTTCTTCTTCACTTTCTGCCATCAGGGTGGTATCATCTCCATATCTGAGGTTACTTGGATGCAATCTCAGAAATGACAGAATGATCTCTGTTTGTCTCCAAGCCAAACCATTCAATATCACAGTTATCCAAGTCTATGCCCCAACCAGTAACACTGAAGAAGCTGAAGTTGAACAGTTCTATGAAGACCTATAAGACCTTTTAGAACTAACACCCAAAACAGATGTCCTTTTCATTATAGGGGACTGGAATGCAAAAGTAGGAAGTCAAGAAACACCTGGAGTAACAGGCAAATTTGGCCTTGGAATGCGGAATGAAGCAGGGCAAAAATGAATAGAGTTTTTCCAAGAAAATGCACTGGTCATAGCAAACACCCTCTTCCAACAACACAAGAGAAGACTCTACACATGGACATCACCAGATGGTCAACTCCAAAATCAGATTGATTATATTCTTTGCAGTCAAAGATGGAGAAGCTCTATACAGTCAACAAAAACAAGACGAGGAGCTGACTGTGGCTCAGATCATGACCACTTTATTACCAAATTCAGACTTAAACTGAAGAAAGTAGGGAAAACCGCTAGACCATTCAGGTATGACCTAATCAAATCCCTTATGATTGTACAATGGAAGTGAGAAATAGATTTCAGGGCCTAGATCTGATAGATAGAGTGCCTGATGAACTATGGAATGAGGTTCATGACATTGTACAGGAGACAGGGATCAAGACCATCCCCGTGGAAAAGAAAAGCAACAAAGCTAAATGGCTGTCTGGGGAGGCCTTACAAATAGCTGTGAAAAGAAGAGAAGCGAAAAGCAAAGGAGAAAACGAAAGATATAAGTACTGAATGCAGAGTTCCAAAGAATAGCAACAAGAGATAAGAAAGCCTTCTTCAGCGATCAATGCAAAGAAATAGAGGAAAAGAACAGAATGGGAAAGACTAGAGATCTCTTCAAGAAAATTAGAGATATCAAGGGAACATTTCATGCAAAGGTGGGCTCGATAAAGGACAGAAATGGTATGGACTTAACAGAAGCAGAAGATATTGATAAGAGGTGGCAAGAGTATACAGAAAAACTGTACAAAACAGATCTTCACAACCCAGGTAATCACGATGGTGTGATCACTCATCTAGAGCCAGACATCCTGGAATGTGAAGTCAAGTGGGCCTTAGAAAGCATCACTACTAACAAAGTTAGTGGAAGTGATGGAATTCCAGTTGAGCTAACTCAAATCCTGAAAGATGATGCTGTGAAAGTGCTGCACTCAATATGCCAGCAAATGTGGAAAATTCAGCAGTGGCCACAGGACTGGAAAAGGTCAGTTTTCATTCCAATCCCAAAGAAAGGCAATGCTAAAGACTGCTCAAACTACCGCATAATTGCACTCATCTCACATGCTAGGAAAGTAATGCTCAAAATTCTCCAAGCCAGGCTTCAGCAATACATGAACCGTGAACTTACTGATGTTCAAGCTTGTTTTAGAAAAGGCAGAGGAATGAGAGATCAAATTGCCAACATCTGCTGGATCATGGAAAAAGCAAGAGTTCCAGAAAAACATCTGTTTCTGCTTTATTGACTATGCCCAAGCCTTTGACTGTGTGGATCACAATAAACTGTGGAAAATTCAAGGGAGATAGGAATACCATCCTGAGAAACCTATATGCAGGTCAGGAAGCAACAGTTACAACTGGACATTTAACAACAGACTGGTTCCAAATATGAAAAAGAGTACGTCAAGGCTTTATATTGTCACCCTGCTTATTTAACTTATATGCAGAATACATCATGAGAAACACTGGACTGGAAGAAACACAAGCTGGAATCAAGATTGCCGGGAGAAATATCAATCACCTCAGATATGCAGATGACACCACCCTTATGGCAGAAAGTGAAGAAGATCTAAAAAGCCTCTTGATGAAAGTGAAAGAAGAGAGTGAAAAAGTTGACTTACAGCTCAACATTCAGAAAACAAAGATCATGGCATCTGGTCCCATCATTTCATGGCAAATAAATGTTGAAACAGTGGAAACAGTGTCAGATTTAATTTTGAGGGGCTCCAAAATCACTGCAGATGGTGACTGCAGCCATGAAATTCAAAGATGCTTACTCCTTGGAAGAAAAGTTATGACCAACCTAGATAGCATATTCAAAAGCAGAGACATTACTTTGCCGACTAAGTTCCGTCTAAGGCTATGGTTTTTCTTGTGGTCATGTATGGATGTGAGAGTTGGACTGTGAAGAAGGCTGAGCACCAAAGAATTGATGCTTTTGAACTGTGATGTTGGGGAAGACTCTTGAGAGTCCCTTGAACTGCAAGGCGATCCAACCAGTCCATTCTGAAGGAGATCAACCCTGGGAATTCTATGGAAGGAATGATGCTAAAGGTGAAACTCCAATACTTTGGCCACCTCATGGAAGAGTTGACTCACTGGAAAAGACTTTGATGCTGGGAGGGATTAGGGGCCGGAGGAGGGGACAACATAGGATGAGATGGCTGGATGGCATCACGGACTCGATGAATGTGAATCTGAGTGAACTCCGGGAGTTGGTGATGGACAGGTAGGCCTGGCGTGCTGCTATTCATGAAGTCACAAAGAGTCGGACATGACTGAGTGACTGAACTGAGCTGTACTGAGTCTGCATATAAATTAAATATGCAGTGTGACAATATACAGCCTTGATTTACTCTTTTTCTATTTGGAACCTGTCCATTGTTCCATGTCCAGTTCTACTGTTGCTTCCTGACCTGCATATAGGTTTCTCAAGAGGCAGGTCAGGTGATGTGGTATTCCCATCTCTTTGAATAAAGGTATATATATATATGTATACACATATATATAATACTCACAGTATATACAGATCATCAATTTACTACTTTGATTGAAATGTAGAAATCTTACTTCAACTTAGGACCTTTACCCTTCCCACCTTTGAAAAATAATTAGCCTAAGTGTTTACTCTCTATAGATTGGTTATAGTTTATGGGGTTAAAATTTTTTCCTTCAACTGTAAATTAAGATTTAAGAAACACAATAAAAAGCAGTATAGTCTGTCATTATTCTACTTTATTCACTCTGATGTTCTTCTCTTCTCTCAGAAGTTCCAAGCTTTCCTCTGTTATTATTTGCTTTCTCTTTAGAGAACTTTTTTTACTTTAGCTATCCTTGGAGATGTAAGAGATGCAAGTCCAATCTCTGGGTCAGGAAGATACTCTGGAGGAACGTATGTCAACCCACTCCACTACTCATGCCTGGAAATCCCTTGGACAGAGAAGCCTGGCTGGCTACTGTCCATAAGGTAGCAAAGACCTGGGCACAACTGAAGTGACTCAGCACTCATGCAAGCATAGTTTTGCCTACAACAAAGTCTTTTAACCTTTCTTTCCTCAAAATATATTTATATCCTCTTTATTCCTGAAGGACATATTTGCAGGATTTAAAACTACATTAGCAGTTTGCTTCTTTCAGTATTTGAAAAATGTTTTGTCACCTCCTTCTTGCCTCTGTGATTTCACATGAGAAAACACTGTAATTTAAATTGACTTTACTGTTGGGATGGTATGGGGAGGGAGGTGGGATGGGGGTTCAGGATGGGGAACACATGTACACCCGTGGTGGATTCATGTTGATGTATGGCAAAACCAATACACTATCGTAAAGTAATTAGCCTCCAATTAAAATAAATAAATTTAAATTTTTTAAAAAAATAAAGGAAAAAAATAGAAAATGCCATTTCCCCCGCTACTTACTAAAAAAAAAATAAAATAAAATAAAGAATGTTTGTATAGCAACAACAAAAAATAAATAAATAAATAAATTGACTTGACTCTTGAAGCAATGGCTATGGCTGCTTTATATAGTGTGTGTGTGTGGGTGTGGGTGTGGGTGTTGCTGTTGTTTTTCTTTGTGCTTCATTTACATAACTTTGGTTAAGTTTCCTGACATGGATTTATTTGAGTTTGTCCATCTGGGGCTTTATTCAATTTTTTGAAACTGTAGGTTTATATCTTTCATCAGATTTTGGAAGTTTTTAGGTATTATTTCACCCAAAGACTTTTTCAAATACTTCAAGTACTCTCCTTACCTCCGGGACTTCAATGATATGGATATTAGCTCTTTTTATTTTTCTGCATCATTTCTTTAGCCTACTTTCTTTCTGTTATTGAGCTTGGGTAAACTTCATTGATCTCTCTTCAAGCTCACTGATTCTATCCCATCATCTTCATTCTAGTATTGAAACTATTCAGTGACATTTTTTAGTTACTGGATTTTTCAGTTTTATAATTTCTGTTTGGTCTGTTTATGACTTCTATTTCTTTGTTGTTATTTTTTAATGTTTTCATTTGTTCAAAAGAAGTTGTAATTGCTTGTTGAAGCATTTTTGGATGGTTTTTTAAAAATCTTGTCAGATAAAATCAACATCTGATTCATCTTGATGTTAGCATCTGTTGATTATATTTTCTCATGTTGCGATTTTCCTGATTCACAGGGAGTTAATGTTGTACTATGAGACTCTCAATTTTTTTTAAACCATTTGAGGGGGCAGTCCCTTGGGACGGATTAACACTAGGCAATTGGGTGTGCCTGCTCACTCCCACTGTGCCCCACTGACACTGCTCCCACATTTTTGGGCACTGACTCACACTGCTGCATTGCAGACAGTTGGGGAAGAACATAAGCTTCTCCTTGACCCTGATGATACCTTCCCATTAAAAATAGGGCACCTATTCATACCACCTTATTAACTCTGTGTGGAGGGGTAAGATCAGCTTTCCATTGATCTCACTGACCTGAGGATGTGGGAAGTGAAGGGATCAGGACTAAACTGCCTTATTCTTGCAAGTTGGAGACAGAAGCTCAACTCCACTGGGACCCCCAGACAGCAGGAGAAAGGAGGTGGGGCAAGTAGATTGTCAACCAATCCCACTTCCATTACCTCCTTGTGCCTCCTGAGGGGGATGCTCAGCAGTCCACACTGGGGATGGGGGAGCTGTATGCAGAAACAAGAGTGTGCTTAGCCCTGCCCCCAACTGCTTACATAGTTGTTTTCTGGTGAATATGAAAGTTCAGCTCTCCACTGGGTTTCAGAGACACAGGGTGGGAAGGAAGTGAAATACATACTAGCATTTACTTGTGCTATGTGGTTTTATTTTATTGATGTAAGGTAGGGTAGAATGTCATCTCCCCAGCACCATGGAGGAAGGTGATGTGAATTCTAGTGATGATCAGCCATAATTGCACTGCCTTTTTAGTCTCTTTGCTTCTGGGTGTGGCATTGAGGCTAGCTAGCCCCAAGACCCCAGGGACACTATCCTGGCTAGGGAATTGGTATAGCACATGCATCTGCTAGACAGATAACAGACAATCAGCTCCTCGCTGCACCTGCCAGTACTGGAGTTGACTTCCATGGGCAGGAATCCGGGATGGAGCAATACCTCTCCTCATGAAACATAGTGTCTTGAAAACCGATGTTTCATATATTTATCCATTTTTTGTGCCTTTCAGGCATAAAGGTAAACCTTGTCACTGTTACTCCATCTATTCATTTAACTATCAAACTCTTTTGAAAATGGTGATGAGTTGAGCTAAAGTCATCACAGTATCCAACTTTGATGTGCAATCAAATGTAATTAGCTGAAGTACATCAGAGTACAAGATCAAAAAAATGAGTCACATTGGTATCCTCACCATAACAACTTCGTGTTTTAAAAATAGAGTTTTCCTCAGTAAGAATCAATCAATAGCAAAGTGATGATTTATGTCTAGAGTTTGTTAAGCAATCTTTAGTGTTTTGTTGACATGCAAACAAAAACAATGATATGGTGATAGAGACACATTTATTCAAATAATGAAAATTGATTATCACTTATGTACATTTGTGAATGGCTTTTATAGTTTAGTAAGTAGTTTGGAATAATGTAAATCTCTTGATTTTGATAGATGTTAATTAAGGAAAGCTAAGGAAAAGGAAAACAGAAACTCTTTCTGGTAAGTTTGCAACTCCTCTGTAAATTTAAATTTATCTCAAAGCAAAAGAGTTAATTTAAGAAACTGTTCCCTATATTGTTATTATCATAGCTAATGACTTGAAATGTCAGAGTCATTTTCATTTCATTCTTTCAACCAGTCAGTCACCAATGCCTTGATTTTCACCTCTGTGCTTTTATTTTCTGCAACACACTCTTTGCTCAAGTTCCCATTAGTTAGTTCTAGCTTGGATCACTGCAAAGGCCACACATTAATCTTACTATTTCTATGTCTAGGAAGGAAAAGCTAACTTAAATTGGTCTTCCTCTGTGAATTGACTAGAACTGACTCACCTCATCACTTGGTAGCCACTTAACTCCTCTGGACCACAATGTCTTCAACTGTAAAATGGGAATAATTATAAGTAACAGTAAGACACAAATTATATATAATCTTAGAATCAGCAAAGTGCTTGCAGTTTTAAATGTTAATGCATAATTACTTGCCCGACATGGCCAATTGTATACAATTGCTTCCAGGAAAATCATCTTACCCATATGTTTTAAGTTCACAAGCTTCTTGTGATCTCCTTGCATAAAAATAGCCGCCAGTGGTGACGCTAAAACCCAAAGCACATTGACATGCTTCAAGCCAAGTCCATCTTTGGGACTGCAATAGCCTCTTATTTCTACCTTGTTCAATTTCAGCCTTGTAATATAGTAATACAGGACTAAAGCTGTTAATTTTCATTTTGTCACCTTCAGTAACTTCTTAAAGCCATATATCTCTAGAGCTGCCTACAAATTAACCCCAAGTAAAATAAATCACCCTCAAATGATTGAATTGCCTTCCTGGATACAAGTAATAACATTCATTGATTAATATACCTGTGAGTACATGGATAAAACTAAGTAGCAAATGTTTTAAACAAAATAATTTTTTTGCAAGTACAATTGAAGGAAACAATAGGACACATTTTTAAGATTATTCATGACATTTAAAAACCATCATCACTTTTACAAATTTTATAAAATGTTAATATCCTTTATGAGAAGAATACAAACTTTAGCAAGATTTACAGTCTTTAAAAATTAACACTATTTTGGCGAATTTTGCTTGACAAGTCACTGACTCAACCCAAATGGTTCAGAGGTCCAACACCTCCTTTTTTGCATTCATAACAAAAAAACAAGTCATCAGAAATTTCTTAATGATAAGCAACAATGAGGTATCTTATATTTTTGATGAAGAACTGAGCATATTTTTTAAAATTAACATAGATATTTGAAAAAGATGAAAAACACCAAAGCAAACCTTGTATTTTAGTAGAATTTTCCAGTTTTCAATAAAAGTAACACCCAGACAGCACCATATGTTGGCTGGGTAGAGGAAGGAAGGGTGATGAATAATTCAGAGTTGCCGCCAGAACCTTAACATCATAATGGTTTTCATACTGCCTGGTTATTTCTTGCTGGACTCACTTAACTGGCACAGTCCACATTTCCACAAGGCTTTATTCAGTGAAGAAAATCTATCCTGAGACCCTAAGCCTTAACAAATTGCCAAGGGATGAGGCTAGAGATGACTGGAGATCTCTGCATATTTAAACATTCAGGAAGCGGACCTGATAAATATGGAAGGTAAAGCAGAAATTTAAGTGAACGCAAGGTTCCTATTTGCTTCCCATGTACTTTGCCAGTTGACTGCGATGTTAAATAAGAACCTTGGCTTTCAGTATTGACAGATGAATGATCTGACTCTTGAGGAAGAGTTATTATCCAGTAAGGGCTTTGTGTTATACAAGCAATTCTGTTTTAGTTCTGGGGGCACTTGGCATAAAGATCCTCCACTATTACCTGCAGCTTGAGAATGCACAGCTGGAATGGCAATGGATTTGTTATTTGTAAAACATCCATGAATTTCACCACAGGCCTTCTACCAACATGGAAGCATCTGTGAGTCAAACTGTTCCCCAGCTGTTCATCCACTACCTGCGGGTTCTTGTAGCATAGAGTCCCTATTAATACTGCCAGTTACCCTGCACCCCTGATGAGTCCATACAAAATCATTCCTTTTATACTACAGTTTAATGCACAAAATCCCTTAAGATTCTTTTTAAAAATTCATGTTTTTTTCAGAATCACTGCCAAAGTTTCTGGGGCAACTCTCCACATTTTCAACTGAAACCTTGTTTGCTTCCTAAGTTTTGCAAAAAGTTCTCCCTTCTAGGCACATACATTCTTGGTGCTTTCTTGAGCGCGCGCGCCACACACACACACACACACACACACAAATGGAGAAAATATCTATGAAAGCAGGACTCAAAGATTAAATAGAATGAAAACAAAATGCCAGACTGAAGCTGTTTTAGGACTTATCTTCAAAAGCACAATTGCTTCAGGACCCCTTAAAAATAGCTTTTCTTATTAAAGCTCTGAAAATTTTAATTTCTTTAACAGTGACATACATATTTTAGACTTTAATTAAAAGCTTCAATGATACTAATTTGTATCACTGCACCACTGTACTTTTATTTAAAAACAAATTGAATTTATAAATCACTGGGTAAAGGGTATTTAACAGCTTTATTTCAGGAAATGGAAAAGGAGTAAATTTTCATACTAAAAGCAAAGCAGTAATACATAATGTTTAAATTTGCAAAGAACATTTATTTTAAACACTGACTAACAATTGTGGTAAATGGATGATTATAAGATTGAGTAATTCAACAGACTTTTGAAAATGTGAAAGAAAAATATGCAATGGCTTACTTTAAAATCTAAATATCTTTGATGATTATATTTTGCTTTATAGCCCTCAAATTTCAATAAGATAATATTATCTAATGTAATACATAAACTTTGTAAGCAGCAATTTGCCATTTTTTCCACATCAGCAGGTCTCCATTTCTTGTCATCAAATTGAATATTCTTTCCAGTACCCAACATTTCTTTTTCTCTGGATGTATGTTTCTTTGGATCTAAAGACTATAGATTCAGTTTACTAAGAATACAGTGTCAAGTGTTATAGCTTAAATCTGATGTATCACTCATTAATGAAGCAATAGCCGTAGAATTTCTCTTCTATATGGATTTCTAGATTCCATTTGGATTTTGGTGTGATTTTTGAATTTCAGATATTGGCCTTCTTTTTTAGATTTTAGCTATTTATTTGATTTGTTTGTACTCATAAATGAACATAAGTATGATATCTTTTTTTTAAATAGAATTCTTGGTATAGAGGTCACTTTCAAATGGGAAATAACATATTTGGCTCTGTATTGAAAAAGGAAATAAGTCAAATACCTTCTACCTGATTATATTGAAAGAAACACATTATCAACTCAAAACTAGAAGAATGATTAATAGTATATAATGTGCAAGCTGGTGGAAAGAAATAGTGAGCTAAACTCATCAGCCTCTGATCTGTGGCCTACTTACCCCAACTAAGCAATATTTCTTTAAAGATATACCCAGTCTTTTATTCCATTTATTATTTCCAGTCATATCATTATTTACACAGCTCTTTCTCAAACCCAATCCCCATTGCACCACTTGAGTCTTAGTCTCATAATTATAGAGAATATGTTTTACAAATATCTCCTCAGTGAAATATTGGTTTAATTGAAGTTCAATTAGCAGCTTTGTCTTATGTAGACCAAACTCATAAAACAAATACTTCTGTTCTAAATTCTCACAGAAAATGTCTTCACTATTTTCAGTTAATTGTGTTAATGATTACTCAAATTCTTGTTCTAAAAAGTTACCATGTGGAATCAGAGAATTTTCTTTCATACTTGAAGTCCAGCACTTTCTTTCTGTAAGGTGAATATTTCCGATCCCTTGGCCATCCTCTTCTTCTCACTCCCCGTCCTCACCAATAACAGAAATGTAGAGCTCAACATATTCTGATCAAATTCAAAATGCTAAAAACTCTGTCAGTTATCACATATATAAATGTTTCAGAGACTAAGAAATCTACTTTTAATTTAAATTCTCTAATACTATAGATGAATGATAGACTACTTTTACCATTGATTTTACAATAACTCAATTTAATCTTGAAAATGTAGGAGAAGGCAATGGCACCCCACTCCAGTACTCTTGCCTAGAAAATCCCATGGATGGAGGAGCCTGGTGGGCTGCAGTCCATGGGGTCGCTAAGAGTCGTACACAGCTGAGCGACTTCACTTTGACTTTTCACTTTCATGCATTGGAGAAGGAAATGGCAACCCACTCCAGTGTTCTTGCCTAGAGAATCCCAGGGATGGGGGAGCCTGGTGGGCTGCCATCTATGGGGTCGCACAGAGTCAGACACGACTGAAGCGACTTAGCAGCAGCAGCAGCAGCAGCAGCAGCAGCAGCAGCAGCAGCAGCATTTCATAAATGGCAATCTGTTATATGTAAATTAAGAAGAGTAGCAACTTCTTTATCTTTAAAATGAATTAGGCATATAAACACATATTATATATCGTATGCACATAAATAGCTTAGTTGGAAGGTATTCAAGTAGTATTTTTTTTAAAGATTCTATGTTTCAAAAGTATAGCTTGGTAATTTAGTAGCTCTTCCAGAATATAAGCAGGAGACAAGGGTTTGATCCCTGGGTCATGAAGATCCCCTGGAGATGGGCATGACAACCCACTCCAGTATTCTTACCTGGAGAATCCCATAGACAGAGGAGCCCAGCAGGCTACAGTCCATAGGGTCACAAAGAGTCGGACACAACTGAGTGACTAACACACACACACCAAAATATAAATATCTATAGGTCTTCCCGCGTGGCTCAGTGGTAAAGAGTCTGCTTGCCAATGCAAGAGACAGAGGAGATGAGGGTTCTGTCCCTGTGTAGGGAAGATCCCCTGGAAAAGGAAAAGACAACTCCTTCCAGCATTCTTGCCTGAGAAATCCCATGGGACAGAGGAGTCCACGGGGTCTCAAAGAGTCAGACATGACTTAGTGACTGAGCATGCACACGTAGGCAGAATGGGAAAAATTCTGCCCATAGAGAACCGATCATAAGTTTTAAAAATAAGCATAATTAGATTGCTGAAAAAATAGCTATTTTTGTATTCCTTGGCCTTTGATATTGCTGGAAGCATGGGAAAAAATTAATTGTTCGATTTTTTTTCTTCAATCCATTTGAGACAAATGGACTGAAGCAGTCAAAGTTGTACCTAACTTTCACCTCTAGAACAGAAATTTCCAAATATTAAAGACAGAACATTTTCCACTGGTTCACAGAGAATTCTTCAGTAGCATCTTTAAACAAAAGTCATAAAAAACTGTTGCAGTTCTTTCCCTATTCTCATTATTATACAATAATTATTGAAGGATGTTATTTTAAAATATCAAAGCAATTGCTTTTCCAGTGAGGGGACTGAAGTACTAGGATACTCTCTCTCTTAACCGAATTATTCAGTATGACAGATTTCCATTAGAAATAGTATTAAAACTACATTCTGAATTTCCTGACTCTTGAGACAGTGTTTGGACAATTATTTCGCTAGGGTGCCTAATGTATCCGTAACTGAAAAGGATCATTAATTCTTTCAGGGCACAAAGATATAATTTAAATTCTCAGGAAGGAACAGCTTGCCAGCTGTGACATTAACACCCTGAAATAGTTAATAGAATGAAGAGTTTACATCCATCAAGTATTTTATAGACTTTGGATCATACTAGAATCAGAAATTATCTTTAACTTTTTAAATAAACTTAACTTTAATTGAATGCATGTATTTGTTGTTTGCTTGGAAGTCAAGGCAAATGTTTGTAACCTCACATGTTCTATACACTCTCTAACTTATCTATATGAATTTTCAAAGAAGGCATAACTGACCGTGATAGCAATGACACACTTGCAATTTCAGAGTTTTAAGTTTTTTATTTTAGATTACATTATGTATCTATTAATAAAGGATAAATTTCTCTCAATGTTCAAATCTTATCTGCAAATAACAAAACAGGACTGTCTGGCAGTAGAACTAATAAAAAGTGGGTAGGTGCCGGGGTCCAGCCCCAGTGGATCCAGGGAATTCGAAGGGTGGACGGCGTTGGCCTGGAAAGACTTGTTTATTTATTAATGTAAGATTAGATTAAGAAACTATAGTGTAGTAAGAAGATTAAGTGGAGGAAGAGGGCTGAATAGCTTGGTTTATGCGGAAGGCCAATAAAATTCCAGACAAGGAATTTGCACCATCTACGTTGGGCCACCGGCGCCCGCTTGAATATCTAAGGGTGCCTCGCCTAAGCTCCCTTTCGTGCGGGTCTTAACAGCCAGGGCAAGTAAGTAGACCTGGCGAGCCTCCGCGCCCCAGGTGGAGATTCAGCCTGAAGTTAAAGTAAAGAGCAGAGAGAAGGAAAGGGAGAGAAGAAGAGAGAGAAAGACATGGGGGGAGCCAGAGTCCCAAGAAACCAGGCCGAGAGACCAGTTCGAGAAACTGGTCCGAGAAACTGGTCCGAGAAGCTGGCCCGAGAAACTGGCCCCCATCCTTTATTGTTCAGAAGGCCTTTTATACTTTTGATAAAACACGGAGATCAATGGGTAACACAAAATTATGTAGCGTTCGCAACCCAGATTCTTTCCGTATATCATTTTGTATACAAAAGGTCTCAGGTGATTTACATTATCTTCTGGCCAAGAGGCTTGTTAACACTTTTTGGCTCTCTTCCTTAATGAATGTTAATTTTGTTTCCCCTGAAGTGTTTTTCTTTAATCTACATCTCCTTAAAGCATTAAAGTTACATCTCTATAGAACAAAGGTGCAGTGGGTAGGTACTTAACTCAAAGATCTAATGTTGCTAATACCAGGTCTACTACTTGCATTTCTATACACCAACTATATCTAAAAATAAAGGATATGAAAATTTGGCAGCAAGCATTGACTCAACAAATGAAACTTTTAATGAGTCCTATTCTAAAGATTTTGACTCCTCGGAAGCTCCTACATTCCTAGGATGTTTTAAGCTTCCTGTGCCTCCTGAGGTCAGGAGGCCTCAAACAATCACATGCGCAGCTGTACCAGTCCTGCAGGCAGGCTAGAAAGCCATCAGAGGGGTTTTTGGATTGAAACACTCTTTCAAATGCAGAAGACTAAAGCCCTGAATTGACTTTTTCCAGAAAATGTCAGAAGAGTGGAAAAGCAGAGCACAAAAGCCGGCAGATTTTTGTTGGGGTACATGCTTAGGAATTTCCAGAGGGGCCCCTGAAGTCTGAGCACGCCTTGCGTATGTCAGCTTCCTTCCTCATGACCTTGTCACGGGCGGGATTCCTCACACTGGCTCCCAGCAGGTAGGTAAATACATTCTTATATTGTTACTATTTTTGAGATCAAAATGAGTATCTGAACTCAACTGTAGTATCATTACTTAATCATTTGGTTGCAACCATTTAGATCCTTGAAGCAAATTTTATTTAGTGCTGATATAAATTTCATCCATGTGTTGCTGATATTCTGATAAAGTCAAAAATTTGTTTTGCCTATGAGAATATGAAAAGTAAAGTAAAATGTCTTGGCTATTTTATTGAAGTTTTAGACAAAAGCAACTCATAGCAGTAATATTATTAAGAACATAGGGCCTATAATCATGTACTTATAGTCCAAAATATAACATTTTTTCTATAGTTTTATTTATAAATTATACTTCTCTGAGTTAAGGAATATGCAAGAAGAAAGATAAGGAGAGTGAGGAAATGAAGCAGGGAGCGCAAGAGAAGGAATGACAGAGAGAAGAAGAAAACGGAGAAGGAAGAGGGAAGGAGGGACCTGAGGAGGAAGAGGAGGGGAGATAAGAAGAGGAAGGGAGCAGAAGGCGTGTGAATAGATGGTCACTAGAGAGAAACATTGTACAGGAGGCAGTGATCAAAAACATCCCAACAAAAAGAAATGCAAAAAGGCAAAATGACTGTTGGAGGAGGCCTTGCAAATAGCTGAGAAAAGAAGAGAAACTAAAGGCAAAGGAGAAATGGGAAGATTAAGAAGAGGTGGAAAGAAGACACAGAAGTATTATGCAAAAAAAGATCCTCACGACGCCAATAATCACGATGGTGTGACCACTCACCTAGAGTCAGACATCCTGGAATGTGAAGTCAAGTGGGCCTTAGAAAGCATCACTATGAACAAAGATAGTTTACGTGATGGAATTCCAGTTGAGCTATTTCAAATCCTGAAAGATGATGCTGTGAAAGTGCTGCACTCAATATGCCAGCAAATTTGGAAAACTCAACAGTTGCAGGACTGGAAAAGACCAGTTATCATTCCAGTCCCAAAGTTAGGCAATGTCAAAGAATGCTCAAACTATGGCAAAATTGCACTCATCTCACAGGCTAGCAAAGTAATGCTCAAAATTCTCCAAGCCAGGCATCAACATTATATAAACCATGAACTTCCATATGTTCAAGCTGGTTTTAGAAAAGGCAGAGGAACCAGAGATCAAATTGCCAACATCCGCTGGATCGTCGAAAAGCAAGAGAGTTCCAGAAAAATATCTACTTCTGCTTTATTGACTATGCCAAAGCCTTTGACTATGTGGATCACAAGAAACTATGGAAAATTCTGAAAGAGATGGGAATACCAGACCACCTGACATGCCTCCTGAAAAATCTGTATGCAGGTCAGAAGGCAACAGTTAGAACTGGGCATGGAACAACAGACTGGTTCCAAATAGGAAAAGGAGTACGTCATGGCTGTATATTGTTACCCTGCTTATTTAACTTATATGCAGAGTACATCATGAGAAACACTGGGCTGGAAGAAGCACAAGCTGGAATCAAGACTGCAGGGAGAAATATCAATAACCTCAGATATGCAGATGACACCACGCTTATGGCAGAAAGTGAAGAGGAACTAAAGAGCCTCTTGATGAAAGTGAAAGGAGAGAGTGAAAAAGCTGGGTTAAACTCAACATTCAAAAAGAAGATAATGACATTCGGTCCTATCACTCCATGGCAAATAGATGGAGAGACAATGGAAACAATGACATATGTTTCTTTCTTGAGCTCCAGAATCACTGCAGATTGTAACTGTGGTAATGAAATTAAAAGAAGCTTGCTCCTTGGAAGAAAAGCTACAGCATATCTAGACAGCATATTAAAAAACAGAGAGATTACTTTGCCGACAAATGTCAGTCTAGTAAAACTATGGTTTTTCCAATAGTCATGTATGGATGTGAGAGTCAGGATATAAAGAAAGCTGAGCACTGAATAATTGGTGCTTTTGAATTGTGGTGTTGGAGAAGACTCTTGAGAGTCCCTTGGACTGGAAAGAGATCAAACCAGTCAGTCCTAAAGGAAATCAGTCCTGAATATTCATTGGAAGGATCGATGATGAAGCTGAAACTCCAATACTCTGGCCATCTGATGCAAAGAACAGACACATTGGAAAAGACCATGATGTTGGAAAAGATTGAAGGCAGGAGGAGAAGTGGATGACAGAGGATGAGATAGCTGGATTGCATCACTGACACGATGAACGTAAGTTTGAGCAAGCTCCAGGAGTTTGTGATGGACAGGGAAGTCTGGCATGCTGCAGTCTGTGGGGTTGCAAAGAGTTGGACATGACTAAGAGGCTGAACTGAACTGAACTGAAAGATCAGTATCTCTTTTGGATGTATTTTGTTTGGCTAAAGGAAGGAAAGCTAAGCAAATTATGTATTTTTAAGGCATGTATTTACAAGGAACTCTGACCATGACACATAAAATACCTAAGTACTATTGGATGAAGGTCAGACACCTTTCCTCCTTCTCTCCTTGTCTCATATCACTGTTTTGTTTCTCTTGGTTTTCTCTTTTCTCTTCCTTCAACATTTATATTTCCTCCTTTTTTAACAAATGCAATCTATCCATCTGAAGCACAATAGCATGCTGACTTAACTCTTTCTGCTTCTTTATCTTTCCAGAAAAAAAAAAAAAAAGCATTCTACAGTTGAATGCCCAAACTACAGTAAGAAATACGCAAGTCATTAGTGATTCTGATTTTGATCACCAATACCAAGTAATGGATTTTTTTTTCCTTTAAAGTGAAAAGCTTATCTTGTAGGTAGACTTACAGAAGGACGGATAGTAACGAGCACACTTTACATCAGAACATTTATAATTAAGTTTGATTCTAGAATTTGGCTGGAGGAGGATATCCAGTATTCTTGCCAGGGAATCACATGGTCAGGGGAGCCTGGCAGGTTACAGTCCATGGGGTCACAAAAAGTAGAACACACTGAACAACTGAGCAGTAAACTTTGTAGGTGACGTGGAAAACTTCTTTCCTATTACAAGGTTTGTAGTGTTTTAATAAGATTTTTTTTTTTATTACTGTGTTTCCAATTTGGGAGAAAAATGGGATATCAGTAAACCTAAATTTGGGAACCTGACATTTTTTTCTTTTGAAATGCTTTCAAAATTATAACACTCATATATGTCTGTTATTTCATTATAAAATATTTCTAGAAGAGATCCAATATTGCAAGGTATTTATGACCTATACTTGAGTAACTTTACAACCTCTTCTTTTTACTAAATAATACAGTCTGTTATCATTTGTGTCTATTTATTATAAATGTTTTCTGTTCATATGAAATAAACTTGTTCTTCATATGTATTCAAATGTTGTATGTAAAAAAACTTTTTATGTAACATATTTTCCAAACATATTTCATCATTTATGTCCCAATCACAACTGAAGTTACCAGTGTTGCTTTCACTGAGAGGAGATAAGTAAAAGGAATCATTGTCACTCAATCTATTTGTTGATTCCATTTTAATTTGGGGAAAAAATTAAAGTTGCTTAAAAATTTGGTTCTTGACACATTTTAGCTACAGTTCTTCAACTTATGTCTTTAGTTTGCAAACACTGAAGGAAAGTGCCCATAAATATTCAGTTGCCTGAATAAATTAAGATTAAATATACTTGAAAAAAGATGCTGTGATAATACTCCTTTTGGGAAGATGTTCTCACCAATTTACATGCAAGAATGAATCTATATCATTTAAACTAATTTTCAAAACATTTGGCAAAAAGCACCATTATCTTCAACTCAAAAATTTCTTCTCTAAAAGCATTTTTATTGCTCATGGAAATCAAGCTCCTGGGTTTTCTTTAGCTCCTTTTAAGGGTCTTGATCCTTCAATGGATTCAGACTCTATTTTGCAGGTATTGTTAGACAAAAACCATGAATATTAAGCCATTATTTTTACATTAGCCAGTTTTCCCAAGGTGGGTTTTTATCATTTTAAGACATTTTGTTTTGTGTGTTACTCCCTTTTTGTATAATCACCTCTAAAATTATGAACTCTACAAGAATAATACATGCTGAATAACAAAACAGCTTGAAATATTCATAACTAAGAAAGAAACTGTTAAATGTTCATAAACAAAGTTGTTTGGAGACTCCTTTATTAATTTTTAATTTATTTGCAGTCAATTCCTTATTACTTCCAAATTCCTGTAGGGGATTCTGTTAATTAGTCATGTGTAAAATATTCATTAAAACCAGCTTATTTTCTTTTTTTATTGCAAATTTACATTTCTAATCTTATAACCAAAATAAATGCCATTGGGTAGAAGAACCACATTAATTTTGATCAGCCACTATAAATAGAAGCTCATACAGCAAAAGATATGGTAATATAAGCTAGGCTAATATTGAGGTATTGTACCATGTTGGTAGACCCTGATATTGAAATAGCAGATGTTTACCAATTTCTCCTTTGAAAAAAGAAGTTGCTGCTATGTAAAATAGAGTATGTAAGAAATCCACTCTAATCTAAAATTTAATAATACTGACTATGTGCTTTTATACCTTTATATGTGAAGAATGTTTGAGAAACAATATATACTTTAGTTAAGGATTCAAGGTAAATCAAAAGGGGCAAAGTTAATGCTAAATTTAAATCACTGAGTTGCACAGTATTGCTAGACCAGTAAACTTCACATTTTACTTTTCTAATTGGTTTCTTAGTTGTTATCTATTGCAACTAAAATATTTGTTCAACTTTTGAATAAATTCAAAATATTTTAATTATCTGTCCTTACTATCAGTTACTGTTATTTAGATTCAATGTTACAGATAACAAATAACATAGAATGTGGTACATTTATGTCAGCTTATCAATTTTAATGTAGCTACTGACTATTCCCCATATGTCAGTAAAACATTCATAGCAATATCCTTAAAAGAATATATGCTATCTTTGTGAAAAATAGTTTCCAATGCCATGTATATAGCATTACAAAAGTGAAAATCTTGGCCTGGTGGAAAACTTTTTTTGGATGCATCTTGCGATCTTATATTAATCTATAGAAACATTGCAAGTTGTCTATACCAACCGCTTCGCTATTGGAAGTCTATGTCCCAATTTTTAAGTCTTCAGTAATTCAAATATGCAAAATACAATTTCATTTGGAAAAATTGCTAAAACAAAGTTACATCATTGTTGTTCAGTCATTAAAGTCTTGTCCGAATTTTTGTGATCCCATGGACTGCAGCACACCAGGCTCGTCTGTCTTCCATTATCTCCTGAAATTTGCTCAGATTCACATACACTGCGCAGATGATGTTATCTAGCCATCCCATTTTCTGCTGCTCCCTTCTCTTTTTGCCTTCAGTCTTTCATCATTACGGTCTTTTCCAATGAGACAGCTCTTCGCATGAGTTGGTCAAAGTATTAGAGCTTCAGCTTTGCACACAATATACGATAAACAAAATATCATTATCAATTGGAAAAATTTTTTTAAACATATTTTGTGAAAAGGAAATTATACTTAAAGAAATGGAATATTTTGTTTGTTTGGGGAATGAGGACAGTAAATTTACTACCAAATTAAATGCATGGTTAGTGACAATCTCTTTATAGTCCAAGGAGATCAAACCAGTCAATCCTAAAGGAAAACAACCCTGAATGTTCATTGGAAGGACTGTTGCTGAAGTTGATACTTTGGCCACCTGTTGAGAAAAGCCTACTCATTGGAAAAGACTCTAATGCTGGGAAAGACTAAAGGCAAAAGGAGAAAAGGGCAGCAGAGGATGAGACGGTTGGATAGCATCACTGGCTCTATGAACATGAATTTGAGCAAACTCTGGCAGATACTGAAGGACAGAGGAACTTAGCATTCTACAGTCCATGAGGTCACAAAGCGTTGAACATGACTTAATAATTAACAACAACAAATAGTGACAATACATTTATACTACAGAAACATTTAGTGACATTAATCAAAGGCCTCTCAGTTCTAACTTACAGATCCATTTTGGAGGCAAGGATGTAGGTAGCACAATTTATTGGTTGTTTTAAAGAGACTATACTGATTTAATAGCAAAAACTAATGATTAGAATGTTAGAACACATAGACCAACATTTTAGTATTTTATTTCTTCATTAAACAAAAAGTGGAACAGAAGTCTGAGTTTTTGAAAGACATATGGCACTATTAAAGCAGATCTCTAAGTAACAGATAAAAATATACACTAAAAAAATGGTTAATCATAGCAGCATATGGCCAATCCTTAGAGACCACTTGCCAGGCTAATTTGAACCATCAGTCAAATTCTTTCAGGTTGTTTATTTTCCTAAAAATCCATCTAACCTGATTTTGATCTAAGTGTGCACTGGTTTCTTTATCTTCACCACAAAAATATCAAGAACTCATCCTATGGTGACATACACTTATAAATTAATACCAATGCAGTACTGTAATACAAAAGTTAACATGCCTTGCTGGGAAAGGATCTCTTCTGGCCCCATTATCACTGCCTTTTTATCTAAATGTTCCCTAAATATTTTCTTCCCAACACTATTTTTCAAAATCAACTGACTTAAGAGTTCTCTAAATTTCTTTCTGACCATGAGAACACCTGTCCTCAATATTTTGCCACTCTCATTCTCCAAGAGAGCTCAAAGCAGCAGTCATGATTTTACACCTCCACTATTTTTCATTTGTAGGCAATGTGAGTCTTCAAAGACTGTAACATACAGAGAGCCCTTTATCTTAGTCTTCTCTCTGTATTCTATGTATAATACCCCTTGATTATATATGTGGCTTGCCTTTCAGTTTAAAAATCATTTTCACATCTTAGGGGGTAGGATAGGGAGTAGCTAAAGAAGAACGTAAAATTCAACCCTCTCTTTTACAGACAAGGGCCCTGAGATCAAGCACATGTTTGTTTGTTTTTCAGTGAACAGGGGGCTGGCTGGACCTGGGGCCACTCCACAGGTTCATTCTTCCTGAAAAGGAACAGAATCATGTGTGTGAATGAGCGTACTATAACAACAACAACAAAATAAGTAAAAGTACCAAACTCTGATCTGGGTTTATGTTTTAGTTTAACTCAGGCTAATTTTTGAACATAGCTTGTTCTTCTGAAATAAGCGCCCCCCCCAAAAAAAAGTCTTGTGTTTTACAACACTGTTATGAGATCCCAGATTAGGAAAAAAAGCATGAAAACCATAATAGAATTTATAAACATACATTATTATAATTATATAGTAAATTATACCATCTGTCCCTTGTTATTACTATAAACTTTAAAAAATTAATAAAATCCATCTTTGCTGTTTCTCAAAATGTTTTAAAATCCTGATTGTTTATATCTTTCTAGACTGTATGCCTAAGAAAAGAGCATGGGTTTTGTGTGTAACCCAATAAAATCTTTAGCCTAACAACTTTTGATGATAATCAGCATTTAAAGTTTTTGAAATTGTGTGTGTGTGTTCTACAAGAGTAGTTTGACAAGTTTAATTCCAAGTGGAATTAGGATGATAGCTTCTCCCTAAGGACTAGTAACAACACTTTCTCAGAACTGTAAAAATGAGATATTTCTGAGAATATTCTCAGCTGTGTCTGAAAAGACTTTTAAATGTAAGCTGTGGCTCCTTTTTAACAACATCTCCCTACAAGATTTTCCATTTCAGACACCACCATATGCAGCATCTTCTTGCTCACTCAGAGTCTCTATTTCATCTCCACAAAAATATATTGTGTTATTTCTTTGGAAAGTACTGAGTAAAAGTAGTGTCTTTTAATAAAGAATACCTGTTAGTACAATGTACATGCTTCTAAAAATGTGTTCTCTCCTATCCTTTAATAGCTGCAAGTAAGCTGAGTTTTATAAAAAGAAACAAAACAAAATTACAGTCTATAACCTAGACAAATGATCAAAATATATTTTGTTTTTACTGTACATGCTGTGAAACTTGACTAAAGAAAACTAGTTAGTTATTATTACAAATGTATCTTGTTCCTTCATGGATATATATGGGGTAATTTCTCATGAAGTTATTATATCCAGTTGTAAAAGTGTCTAATATCTCAAAGATGTTTTATGAAATAATTAGAGTAGTGATCAAACTCATGTTAAAAATCATAAAGGGAGATGTTTTATAAAGAAGATGGTTGGTTTTGGTTTTATTTTTTTGAAGAGTTAATTAAGCAATTATTTTATCCATAACCCCAAAACTTATTCACAGGAGGAGAGCAAAACAATTAGATATAACGTAATGTTATTGGTTATACTGGTGGGATTTTGTTATAACAAGTAATATTTTGACTTCTTTATGCAATGGAAAAGAGAAAATTATTTTCCACTAACATTTCAAACTCTAATAACAACTTACCTCAGAAAATTGTGTGAAACATAGTCCCCTGATAAGAAATTTGAACACATTTCTATTCACATTTTAAAATCTTTTTAAGTTAGAATTCAGGTTGAAAAGGAAGGGATTTAGAAGAGAATCAAAGATTAACAATTCATCATTGCAGAATGACACTTCTTTTGACAACATAACTCAATTGTTACTCAAAAAATAAATAATTTATGACTCAAATGCTGTGAATATTTATTTAGTGTCATATCTGTCATTTGTTTGGCTTTTTCCCCATGGATACAGAAGAACAATTGTATATCTCTTATTACACAGCCAAAATGATTCTTGGTAGCAGAAAGCACAAATAATATGTATCTGAAAACGGGCAGCAGATTTTCTCAGTTGTCCTAATAAATCACAAAAAGAGCCAGTAGAGTTTCCCTAATACCACTCCACTTACTGTAAAGTCAACACTTTATAAAACATGATTCAAAAGCAACATTCGAGAACTCAATCCAGGCTACTTGATAAATATTATTGATTTAATAAAAGAATAAAAACAGATTCAAATCCCAAGGTTTTTCCAAAAATTAAGTCTCTATGGGTTTCAGACAGAATCTTTGTTTCTATACTGCCATGTTCTTTAGGAACAATGCATAATCCTTACTTAAGGGTCCAACATGACATGCCGGAACTGATCATAGCTTCAGAATTAAGAACAACTTCTAAGAAATTAAGCTAGAAAAGACACTACTGGATTCTGGGCAGCACTAAATAATGTTTTAATTAGAATACAGTGTTTCTGTTAAGTAATGTTCTAACATTTCAAAACAACAATGCAAATTCATTTATGTGGAATCTACAAAGCTGTTAATTTATCGTATAAATCAGTAAATTCAACATCAGAAAACATTTTTCTGGATGAAGGATTTTGGATAAAGTTTTAACACTATCTAAAATGAAATGAAATTTCCTCTATCTTTTTTGCCATGTACTATTTATGCTTATACTATTTATGCTATTGATCAAAGTTATACATGTAAAGTGCACTGTCAAATAAAACTCTACATTAATATAGTGGATTACTATGCTGATGATGATGATTAATATTTTTGGCCAATTTAGCCAGATTCATTTTCATTCAAACTTAATGTATTTCTAATAGTTAAATAAGCCTGCATAAACCAGATAAAAGTCTCTATTTATTAGAGAATTGAACCTTAATGGAAATCTCTTGACAATAATAGGACAATGAATATAATATACATGTTGATGTGTTTAATAAAACGGTAGTATTGAAATAAGTCAGGAATTTTGAGATCTAGTCACTCCACAAATCATGGACTGGGTTTCTCTTGATCTGTAAAATATATGAATTGGATTATAGGTTCCCAATTTTCTAGCCAGGAATACAGTTCCACGTGAATGGTCAGAATCAGACATCAACAATGTTTTATAGATCGCTAACAGCATATGAATACTTACGGCAAATTGTACTTTGGGGGGTCAAACATTATTTCATATCTGTACCCCCAGATGATCCTCATCCCAACTTTCAAAACTGTGCTATGAGGGAGCCAGAACAGACACTACTATCTTGTCATTGTTGTTCAGTCCCTAGGTTGTGTCCGACTCTTTGCCACCCCATGAACTGCAGCACACCAGGCTTCCCTGTCATAAAGTGAAAGTGAAGTCACTCAGTCGCTCAGTCGTGTCCGACTCTTTGCAACCTCGTGGACTGTAGCCTACCAGGCTCCTCCCTCCATGGGATTCTCCAGGCAAGAGTATTGGAGTGAGTTGCCATTTCCTTCTCCAAGGGATCTTCCCGACCCAGGGATTGAACCCGGGTCTCCCGCATTGCAAGCAGATCCTTTAACCTCTGAGCCACCAGGGAAACCACCCCCATTTTACAAACCAAGGCTAAATTAGATTGTTTAATGTGCTATGGATGGAAACATAAAATATCCACCTGCGGATAAAGTTTAGATGTTTTTCATTCCAAGAGAACAAAAGTATTTTAGGATTCTTATGAAATATTATCTCAAAAATTTTAAAGAAATCACTGATTACACAGCATTTTGATTTCTGTTAAAAATTAAACTTCCCATGGGTTAAGGGAAGATTAAAGTATATGAAATGTATTTTAATTAAAATGTCATAGATTAAAATATATGAAAACTGAAATGTTCTATTCCACACATGTAATAGTATGTAAAAGCAAAAAAACTAACCCTATTTTTTATGCTTCATCAAATATTTTTAGGAAATAGTAGAGGAAAATGATAATTTAAGTTTATAAGTGTTGGGTACTTCACCTTAGTAAGCTGTACTTGCATTTCAAACAGTATATGAGAACTGAAAAAAACACAGTTAATATGAAGTTCAAAACTACTTATTTTTCTCTGGATTTAAGTATGAATAAATTAATTATATTTAAAACCTCTAGGGCTGATTAGAATCAAGTTTAATCACATTAATTTTAAAACCAATTAATTCACTAAATATAAATGTACATAAGTTATTAATACCAATTGCTTTTAGATAACTAATATTAAGATTTCTATGATTCAATCACAGTCATTTCTCTAAAATATTTATTTACATGGTATCTAAAAGCAACCTCAAGAAATGATTATGCTTTAAATAATTTGCTATCGGTTTTGATTTGGTTCATAAAATTTGAAACTCAGAGATACAGCCTGTGTATCATGTACATGTCAAAGACACTTGAATATTAACTCTTAGAAATGTTCTTTCATTTCTAGTACTGATTTCCTGGTGAAAATAATGTATTAGAATGGATTTCAGGTAGAAGAATAAATATGACAAATTAGGACACAGTGAAACTTATTTACTTCCTTCAGTCAGTTCATTTGGTAGATGGTTCATGACAACTTGTAGTTTTTCTTTTTTAGTGGAGTGATAGTAAGCAGCAGTATATAACTGCCAAAAGGTGATTAGCAGATAGACTAAAGAGAAACTATTTTTGATTAGCTAAAAAATAAATATATCTTAAAATTTTTTTTCTAGGTAGATTCCATTCCTTGTTTTAGTTGACAGAAATGACTTTTCAACACAGATAGACTGACATTTATTACATTTTGAGATCTACTTTTTACAAAGTTTATGAAAAGAAAATGTCATAATAATAGCTTTTGAGAGCATTTTAATTTTTTAAGTCATGAAGTGAATTGATAAATAAGGGGAGGAGCAGAGAGAGGAAAGAAAATGAGAGTGGAGGGCATGGGAAGGGAAAATGAGGGGAAAAATAACCCTGAAGCCTTAATAAGCAAACTGCCTTCCATTGCCTCAGATTCCATTACAGTGAGCAGTGTGTCAGTGGCAGAATGAGTAATGTATAGATTCTGCAGATTCCAGTTATCCTCACAGGAATAGTTTCTGGGCTTCCTAAGAACTCACAGAGAAGATGAAATTTGTGAAAATTCATTTCATCTGTTTTCATTTTATACTATCAGGTATTTTTGATGACTGAATGGAAAAGAAAAAATGAAATTCTACCGCATGAATTTCTATTAAATATCATTTCAGCTATCAGTTGTCACACACCTGTTATTTAACACATTTCTGCCAATTGCCATAATTATATATTTTTGCAACCTATATCATTCTATGAAGGCATACTTTTTGCAATAAACCCAATTTATTAAAAATGTATCCAGACATCTTAACACATACCAAATATTTGTTTTCAATACATTTAAATATTCTTCAGCCTAAATCCATAAGGAATTGATAACATGTGGCTGCTTTTAAGTAAAATTAAGTCACTGTTTCCATGATAATGTCACGACAGTTTTGCAGACTCTCTTTAGAAACATACAAGTCAGCACATACACTTAGTTGCATACAGTTTCAGGAAGTTTTAAGGCTTCCTGATGTCTCTTCAAAAGCCCTCTGAGGTTCTGAAGCTCCATCAGATGTCTATAGTCTATCAGTTGCCTTCAAAATTGTATCATTAAACCCACACGTCCATTACCTTTTTTGTATCTCCCATATACATATATATTAACATATTCAAAAGAAGATTTTGAAAATACAAAATAAAGTTGCAGAGAATAATATTTTACTGCCTCCTTATTGATATGACTCAGAATACAATTACCTATATTCTTGGGTATTATTCATAATCAATGATAATATAGTATGTAAAACTTTGCTTTAAAATGTGTCCTTTATTTTTTGGCTAAATTTTTGTCAGATATTATTAAATATGTCACTGTTTTTACCTCTTAAAATGATTCATAGTACAAGCATTAATACCCCACTTGCAAAACTGCAGATTATATAACACTTATTTATACGTATACTGGTTATGTATAAATATATATATATACACACATGTACATACATCATATATGCATGCTCAGTCTCTTAGACATGCCTGACTCTTTGTGATCCCATGATCCCTTGGGCTCCCATGGAGCCCGCCAAGCTCCTTTGTGCATGGAACTTTCCAGGAAAGAAAACGAAATGGGTTGCCATTTCCTACCCCAGGGACTTACATCATATTGCATTATGATTATTAAGAATCTCAAAGCTGGCTAATCAATCAGACTCCTTAATGGTCAGAATCTTGCCTACACAGGAATTTCTTCAGAGGGATGCTGAAAACAAAACTACCCTTACACGTATATTTCTAATACATATATTTAAATAACTTTAGTCATGGTCAACTTTAACTAAATGTAAATACTTTCATCTTGGCTTATTTAAATATTTCCTAGATTGAGTACACAAATACGCACTTCACTGAAAAGATTTAAGATGGCTTTCTGACTCCTATTTCACTCAAGTGACATCTTATTTAGATCTTTTTCTTTGTCTGTGTCATTTAATAGAAAGAATTAAAGAAAATTTTTTTGTTGTTTTTTAATGACAAATGTATTCTCTTTTGGCTTTTCCCTGCCAAATTTTTTTCACTGTGACAAGAAAAATTTTCTTTTCTGAAAAACAAAGATCCTATTTTATGTCACCCATTTCTCAAATTTACTCACTAAAATATTTCAATACTTATTATATTATTTATTTGTACAGTACTCTGCTAGGTACTGCAGATTCCTTTTTCAACAGTTGATATCTGTTTCCTCCCTTTATATAATAACTCTCAGTTTTAAATTAATTGAATTAACAGTACCACCCAAATTTCCTCTGGCAGCTGTTTTTTTTCCTACTGCAAATGCACATATCTCCTAAACAGTAGAAAATAGCTAGTGCTTATCAGCTGCAAAGAATTACTTAACTCTGTATAAATGCTCACATAAGAATCAGTCCCCACCCTCCAAAACTGAGTTTAGAATAAATCCTGGAAGTAATTTTATCAGGGAATATGAAAGCTGACATTTCTATAGTTAGCATGCTTATTCTTTAGTGGTGATAAAAAGGAAAAAGAAAAAAAAAAAGACTGATCTAATCATTTCAGTATTCCAAATTACATCACAGATAGTGATTTTTAAAATGAAAACATACTTTGTAGACCTACTTCGTAAGGTTTATATTCTTTACTGTGACGAAGTATTTTGGGAGTGAAAATGACAGATGTGAAGTACATTAGCAAAATGAAGAGTCACTTCTTCCCACCAGATGAAACACTTTTATCACAGCAATTTATCATGAACCAGATAATTATTTAAGAGGAAATATTTGCACTACAGTATATATTACAAAGGAAGGTAGCAAACTTGAAATTATAACTGCACAACTGGTAAGCACTTTCATTACTTATTTTAATATTTTGAAACCAAATGTCATTTCAAAAGTGAAGAAGTAGAATACACAGTTATCAGAATACTTCTGGTAAGAGAGAGGAAAGCAGTGTAATGCTGATTTAGTCAGTAATTGCTTGCATTTTTCACTCTTCATTTGTCTACCTACATTTTTTTTAAATCACTTGATTGATTTTGTGGGAAAAACTGCTACGTTCAAAGTAAAAATGCTTAAACAACAGAGAATTCTAATTTTAATTCTATTTGGTTTTATATAATTATTATTATTAACATCTATTATTATTAACATCTATTCAGGAAGAGCTATTTGAAGGCCATTTTTGTTCAAAAAGATCTCTACAGATAGATGTACATAGTACATTTTAACAAATGACAGAATTTCAGAATGGAAACATACTTTGGTCAGGGAGAAACATTCAATCTCTAAGTTTCCCACTCATTTCATTAGAAGTGATGAACCTCTGTCAGACTCTGGGAGTACAAAAATATGAAAGTCACAGACCAAGCTCTCAGGAGCTCACACTTTATTGACAAGACAGTTGATATTCAGTTTGAATACAGTGTAGACATGATGTCATAAATTGTGTTTACTATGTCAGGGGAGAAACATAAACAGAGCACGTCAGTCTATGAGAAATCCCCAGAAAATGCTGCCTAAATCAGGTGATCTGGAGTTTAGAGGGTAGCAGGACATAGAAGATCTCCCATAGTGGAAACCAGCTCTGTCTCTCTATCTGGAAGGGTGAATCTAGCCAGACAAGGTACTTCCAGGCTTCTGAGCAGTCATGGCTTTAGGACCTGCTCCATGAAATGATACTGGACAGCAACAGGGAGGAATATGTAAGCAGCAGAGTTCTAAAGAAGTTTGAAAGTGAAAAAGAAGTGTTAGTCGTTCAGTTGTGTCCAATTCTTTGTTACTCCATGGAACCCTCCAGGCTCCTTCATCCCTAGAATTCTGTAGGCAAGAATACTAGAATGGGTAGCCATTCCCTTCTCCAGGGGATCTTCCAGACCAGGGATTGAGCCAAGGTCTCCTACACCACAGTCAGATTCTTTACCATCTGAGCCACTAGGGAAGCCCTGAAAAGAAGTTTAGAAAAAAACTAAAAATGAACACACGAAGACAGACTTCTTCTTCCTGCCTTTGCACATGCTGTGAGAAGGGGTGATGCTAATAGCTGTCATAGTTCTGTTACTCTAAGGAGAAATAAGAAAGAAATAATGACGGAGGTCAGTTGAACTGAACACAATCTGAAATTTATTCAGGTACATTTTGCATCTGCAAGCAAAATAGCATAGCTTTCCTAACCAATTGAGAGAATACAAAAGAGTCAAACATGGGAATAGATAAATAGATATATAAACTACTTATCTTACCATCAGCCCAAAGGCAAAGTGGGAGATAGAGCAGGCAGCTTGAAGAACCTATTCTGTACCATCTATTTAGTCCCAAAATTCCATCTTAAGTGATTCACTCTCTTGGTATATCTTAGTCTTTTAGTCATGTCCAACTTTTTGCAACCCCGTGGACGGTACCCACCAGGCTTCTCTGTCCATGGGGATTCTCCAGGCAAAAATACCTATGGAGTGGGTTGCCATGCCCTCCTCCAAGGGATCTTTCCAACACAGGGATTGAACCCATGTTTCCCACATTGCAGGAGGATTATTTACCATCTGAGTCACCAGGGAAGCCTGATTCACTCTCTTAGGTCTTCATATAAAAGCTTAATATGTATGCATAAGCTCAGTTATTATTAACTAATATAATAATGTGTATTCTGTCTATTGTTACATGATGCAATAATGTAGGGTCAGATGGGGAGAAGATGGTTGATGTTTGGGAGAGGACTGGACAGGGTATCTATTAAGGTTTCAAACCAAAAGGATGTCATAAGTAGAAGTGAAGTTGGAATAGAGTCCAAATTTGCCTGCATTGTAATTTCATCTAGCTCTCATCCTAAACACAGTCTTCAAGATAAATTCTATTTCATTCCAGAAAGATATATTTTATATCAAGTATGGCTTTTATATTTACTTATTAATGACGTCTACAAAGGTCCATCTAGTCAAGGCTATGGTTTTTCCAGTGGTCATATATGGATGTGAGTGTTGGACTATAGAGAAGGCTGAGCATCAAAGAATTGGTGCTTTTGAACTGTGGTATTGGAGAAGACTCCTGAGAGTTCCTTGGGCTGTAGGGAAGTCCATCCAGTCCATCCTAAAGGAAATCAGTCCTGGGTGTTCATTGGAAGGACTGATGTTGAAGCTGAAACTCCAATACTTTGGCTACCTCATGCGAAGAGCTGACTCATTTGAAAAGACCCTGATGCTGGGAAAGACTGAGGGCAGGAGGAGAAAGGGACGACAGAGGATGAGATGGTTGGATGACATCACCGATTCAATGGACATGGGTTTAGGTGGACTCTAGGAGTTGGTGATGGACAGGAAGGCCTGGCATGCTTCGGTTCATGGGGTTGCAAAGAGTTGGACACGACTGAGTGACTGAACTGAACTGAACTGAACTGTCTACAGAAGGAGAGTTAGAAGTATTTCATAGTCAGTATTTGCAGGTCTGTTATGAAATAATAATCACAAATCACTGCCATTATTAAAAATTACTACTGGCAGGAATTATGTTTGATGAATATTATCCCACGACTGAAGCAACTTAGCAGCAGCAGCAGCAAAATCACAAGACTGATGCAGTCTTTAAATTCCTAAATAAAAGCAAGACTCAGTTGACCAAAGCCACAGAATTCGTCAGTGTCTAGAGAAAGATCCGGGCTTCTCTTGTGGCTCAGGTGGTAAAGAATCTACCTGCAATGCAGAAGACCTGTGTTTGATCCCTGGCTTGGGAAGATCCCCTGGAGAAGGGAAAGGTTACCCACTCCAGTATTCTGGCCTGGAGAATTTCTGGCCTGGAGAATTTCATGGACTATATAGTCCATGGGGTTGCAAAGAGTGGAACACAACTGAGCAACTTTCACTTTCAGAACAAGATTCAAACCCAGGGTTTCTGAATGCCAAACCAGGGCTCTTAACCACTACATATGATAGATGGCTTCTAGAAAGAAATGCGCAATAATTAGCTACTGGGTGTGGCACATGTTTACTCTGCTGTTGCTGCTGCTGCTAAGTCGCTTCAGTTGTGTCCGACTCTGTGTGACCCCATGGCAACCTAGAGATAATTATTTCAGCGTTCTATTTTTGAAAATTGAAGTACTTTATTGCACTGTTTCTAAAGTTTTTTTTTTGCTTTTTTCTTTTTTTAATCTTTATTTTTACTTTATTTTACTTTACAATACTGTATTGGTTTTGCCATACATTGACATGAATCCACCACGGGTGTACATGCGATCCCAAACATGAACCCCCCTCCCACCTCCCTCCTCACAACATCCCTCTGGGTCATCCCCGTGCACCAGCCCCAAGCATGCTGTATCCTGCATCAGACATTTTTTATCATACAAACATATCAAATGTTCTTGCCAAGAAATGTTAACACTGGTTTTTCAACTGAGTGCAAACTAATATTTGCATGGATTAGTAATCCAGTCAAAAAAATACCTGAAAACACTCTTATAACACCTGATGACTAATACTCTCCCAATTATACTCATTTATAAAAATGAATGTTTTAAAATTTATGTTAGGATAGTAATATTAATAGCCTCTCTTTAAGAACCAGTGTGTTAATATTCATAAAGCACATTGTAAATCCTAGTTTGTGCATGCTAAGTTGCTTTAGTCATGCCTGATTCTTTGCAACTCTGTGAAATGTAGCCCACCAGGATCCTCTGTCTATTGGATGCTCCAAGTAAGAATACTGGAGTGGGTTGGAATGTCTTCTCCAGGGGATCTTCCCTGCCCCATGGGTCAAACCCACATCCCTTGTGTCTCCTGCATTTGCAAGGGTGTTCTTTACCACTAGTACCACCTGGAAAGCTCTTAATTTCTAGTTTAAAGGTAGCTAATTTAAGAAATATCTGAAATCTAATAAAAAGGTCAGGTGTGAAATGTATTGAACTGAAAGTCAGCTGTTTGTTGTGTGTAATTAATCCTTAAGAGTCCCCTGGACTGCAAGGAGATCAAGCCAGTCAATCCTAAAAGAAATCAACCTTGAATATTCATTGGAAGGACGGACACTGAAGCTGAAGCTCCAATACTTTGGCCACCTGATGTGAAGAACCAACTCATTGGAAAAGATCCTGATGCTGGAGAAGACTGAAGGCAGGAGGAGAAGTGGATGACAGAGGATGAGACTGTTGGATGGCATCATGTCCATCACTTAGTGGATATGAGTTTGAACAAACTCCAGGAAATAGCCAAGGATAGGGAAACCTGGCCTAGAGCAGTCCATGGGGTCGCAAAGAGCCAGACATAATTGAGCAACTGAACAATAATGGTGTTGAATGGGGGATTGTGAGAGAAGAATTATAGGAAGTGAAGTTAGAGAAGTGAAAGTGAATATAAGTTATGTAAGGTCCTGTGGTCAATGGAAGTATCTGGGCTAAAATTCTGAATGAAAATAGATTGTCATTAGATGGTTTTGTCAGAGGAGTGTCATGGTACAACTTACATTTTAATCAGATTACTCTGATAGCAGTATTGAGTGTGGATTGCTGTAGGGTAAAAAGTGAGAATAGAAAAGTTCAGTTAGGATACTTATGGAGAGATCCAGGAGAGAGATAATGGTGGCTTGCACCAGGGTCAAGGAGGCGGTGGCAGTGCAAAGAGAAGTGATTCTGAACAGATCCTGAATGTAGAGCTCACACAATTTGGGGATGAATTACATTGTGGGTAAGAGATAGGAATACCAGACCACCTGGTCTGCCTCCTGAGAAATCTGTATGCAGATAAAGAAGCAATAGTTAGGACTGGACATGGAACAACAGACTGTTCCAAATTGGGAAAGGAGTATGTCAAGGCCGTATATTGTCACTCTGATTGTTTAATTTATATGCAGATTACATCATGTGAAATGTCAGGCTGGATGAAGCACAAGCTGGAATCAAGATTGTCAGGTAAAATATCAATAACCTCAGATAACTGCAGATGAGACTACCCTTGTGACAGAAAGTGAAGAAGAACTAATGAGCCTCTTGATGAAAGTGAAAGAGGAGAGTGAAAAAGTTGGCTTAAAACTCAGCATTCAAAAAACTAAGTTCATGGCATCTGGTCCCATCAGTTCATGGTAAATAAATGGGGAAACAATGGAAACCGTGAGAGGTTTTGGAGGCTTTGAAATCACTCCAGATGGCGACTGCAGCCATGAAATTAAAAGATGCTTGCTTCTTGGAAGAAAAGCTATGACCAACCTAGACAGTGTATTAAAAAGCAGAGACATTACTTTACCAACAAAGGTCCATCTAGTCATAGCTATGGTTTATCCAGTAGTCATGTACGGATTTGAGAGTTGGACTATGAAGAAAGCTGACTGCCAAAGAATCGATGCTTTTGAGCTGTGTTGGCGGAGAAGACTCTTGAGAATCCCTTGGACTGCAAGGAGATCCAACCTGTCAATCCTAAAGGAAATCAGTCCTGAATATTCATTGGAAGGACTGATGCTGAAGCTGAAACTCCAATACTTTGGCCATGTGATGCAAAGAATCTACTCATTGGAAAAGACCCTGATGCTGGGAAGGATTGAAGGCGGGAAGAGAAGGGGACAACAGAGGATGAGATAGTTGGATCACATCACTGACACAATGGGCATGAGTTTGAGTAGACTCTGGAAGTTGGTGATGGACAGGGGAGCCTAGTGTGCTGCAGTCCATGGGGTCGCAAAGAGTTGGACATGACTGAGCGACTGAACTGAGCTTAAATGAGTTGCTGAGTCAATAGTGATTCCAAGGACTATGTTTCAAGTATCAGGATGGCATCGTCCTTAACTTAAATTTGGAAGTAAACACAGCTTTTAGATATTTTGAGGGAGGAGGCAAAGGAGAACAGGGGATGTTTTATTTTTGAAAACTGCTTTAGGCATTCAAGTAAATAATTTTATGTGGTGCTAGGGGTATGGTTTAAATGTGGCAAGTGTAAACAACTAAGACATGAGTCTGGTCAAATTTCATCATATTCATTGTTACTTCTCCAAGGCCATGTATAATACATTGCACTTAAGTACAATATTAGCAAATATTCAAGACATGCAGGGACAAATGTTTTAGTAAAAACATCTCAAATTTTCCCATCAATTTTCCTTTATGGGAGTTATGCAGCAGGAGTTCTTGAGGATAGGGTAAGCAGTTGCCTCAGAATGAAAAGCCAGATCTATTTGTTTCTGACCTCTATCATTCAAGCAACTTGCTTCCTATAACATGTTTGATTTTGAACAGTGTTATCTACACGACTAGGACATTAGTTAGAAAATAGACTTCCAGATAAGTGAACGAGTTAAAGTGAACACAACTTAGTTTTATCTATTAGAATACCAAGTCATTTTGTGTAAAACAATAACTGTGAATTTTCCATAATCGATAGTCAAATGTTTTTCTGACAATAATTGGCCAAAGTATTTGGCTACTTCCTGTAGCCACTTCTGGAAAGAGGAAGTTTGTTTTCCTGTTGCTCTGACAGGAAAAGGTGGGTCTACTTCATCAAACTACAGAACCAAATTGTTAAGAAACAAGCAAAAAAGAATGAGTGTGTTGGTATTAATATATGTTATTCTTTGAAGTTACACATCTATTTAAACTTATGTGTGTGTTTATATGTGTGTGTCCACATGTTGAGTTTGCAGTGCTATAAACAAACCTCTTATTATGGATTACAGGTAAACCAATTTTAAAACACGGATGTGACAGGTGAAACCATGAACCATGAGATGGGATCCTGATACTAATACTCGTCAGTAGATTTAATGTACTGTGTTTAGTTATTTTGGTTGTGTCTAACTCTTTGCGACCCCATTGACTGTAGCTTGTCAGGCTCCTCTCTCAATGGGATTTTCTAGGCAAGAATACTGTTGTGGGTCACCATTTCCTCCTTCAGGGGATCTTCCCAACCCAGCGATCAAACCTGCAACTCCTGTGTCCCCTGCACAGCAAGCAGATTCTTTACTCTCTGAGTCACTGGGGATGACATTGGACACATTTTATTCTTCCTAAGCCTGAGATCTTAATTTGACTAACAGTATTTAGTTCATGGAGTTATCTCAAATATACATGAACTTTTATCTACCAATGCTTTAAAGTGACTGGAGCATAACAAACAGATACTAGACAGTAGGTATTAGTTTTTACTGTTAATATTACTGGGTATGCTATTTTGTAGATTACATAAAAATTTTAGAAGTTTTCTTTCTGTTCTTTACTTAGACTTATACTGATCTTCCATTTCACTGAATAGTCTTTATAAGCAACATTTGAAATTGCATTTGTCATACTTATTGTATTCAGTTTTCCCAGTATTCAGGATTGTTTTTAAGAATCAGTACATTGGTATCTTTTGTTAGCATTACATCATTAGGTTTGGCATTTTAAAAATCTAAGATCATTTGCTTTATCTAAATGAAGATCACTGTTATACAATTAATGAGAAAAGACAAATCAGTTACTAATCTACAAATCTTGCCAGTTCTGTGACAGTGAGTCTAAGTAGGCAAATACATTATGACATTGCAAATCTTTTTCAGTAACAATCCTTACTCTACTTCAAAGAGATTCCAAATAAATGAAATATGAACATAATAGTATTGCAAGTATAGTTATTTGATAAGTTTACATCAACACTTTCATTTATCCATGATAAAATCAAAGAAAAGGACAAACCAGGAAACTATTCTTTGTAACAAAACCGAAATATATAGTTTACAATCAATCTGAAAAGATGAAACAAATGAACTTATTTAAAAACAGAAAGAGACTCAAAGACATGGAAAACAAAATTATGGTTACCGAAGGGGAAAAGTTGAGGGAGGGGATAAATTAGGAGTTTGGGATTAACATATACACACTACTATATATAAAATAGATAATCAACATGGACCTATGGTATAGCACAAGGAACTGTTTTATAATAACCTATTTGAAAAAAAGAACCTGAAAAATAATGAATATATATATGAAAGTGAAAGTCACTCAGTCATGTCTGACTCTTGTGACCCATGGAATATACAGTCCGTGGATTTCTCCAGGCCAGAATACTGGAGTAGGTACCTGTTCTCATTTCCAGGGGATCTTCCCAACCCAGAGATCAAACCCAGGTCTCCCACATTACAGACAGATTCTTTACCAGCTGGGCCACCAGAGAAGTATATGTACAACTGGATCACTTTGCTACATGCCTGAAACTAATACAACATTGTAAGTCAACTATATCCCAATATAAAATAAAATAAATAAATAAAAAGTTTGCAAGTGAAAGTGAAGTTACTCAGTCACGTCTGACTCTTTGCGACTCCATGGACTGTAGCCCACCAGGCTTCTCCATCCATGGAGTTTTCCAGGCGAGAATACTGGAGTGGGTTGCCATTTCCTTCTCCAGGGGATCTTTCCCACACAGGTCTCCTGCATTACAGGCAGACACTTTACCCTCTGAGCCACCAAAAGTTTGCAAAGCCAGGAATAAAAAACTAAAATCTTATTTTAAATAATCTCTTCAAAGTTATCTAGAGGATGTATTGTTGTTTAGTCAGTAAGTCATGCCTGACACTTTGCAACCCCATGGAGTGTGGCCCACCAGGCTCCTCTGTCCATGGGATTCTCCAGGCAAGAATACTGGAGTGGGTTGCCATTTCCTTCTCCAGCAGATCTTCCCAACCCAGTGATTGAACCTGCGTCTTCTGCAATGACAGATGGATTCTTTACCACTGAGCTTCCAGAGAAGCCCAGAGATGTATTATATAGGATAAAATATTTAGAATGAAGTATTTGGAATTATTTTATAGTCTATCCGTACATCATTCTTTTGAGTAATATAAAGTCAAAAAGAGCTTCTTCAGCAGAAGGAACTAATTTACATAAAAATATACTCATGAGTCGACATTAACAATAGTGACATTTTTAAATACAGCATTTTCTAAAAAGAGATCAAAATCACTTTGTTTTAAATAGTTCATATCTAAATATATTTTTTACTTTATAGTATTTTTGATTCATCAGAAATTATTATGTTAATTTATATTTGAATGAAAAATATAAATTGACAATTCTTCATGATTTATTATATACTATAGTTTATTGCATTTGAAATGGATCAGATATTTACTATCATTTCTTTTTGGGAATTCATGCCTTTTTTCTTTTTAAATTAAAAAATAGCACTGATAAGCACATTTTGAAATTACTATCACTAGTTTTATATGACCCTGTAACACTAATTTGCCACAGTTTCCTCAATTATTTCCCTCTTGTTGAGTTTTTAAATTGTTTCCAATATTTGAATGTTATTAATAAAGTGGCTATACATATTTTGATGCTTAAAAATTGTCTAAAGGAGTTCTTTCTGTGTTTATTTTTTTAGAATATTTGTAAAAGACAGGAACCACTGAGTCAAAAGATGACAATATTTTTAAGGCTTTTGATAAACATTGAACAATCACTCTCCAAATCAGTTTAGGTGTTTGTGTGTTTTGTTTTGTTTTGTTCTTTCTTTAAGTAATTAACTAACAACTGCAGAGAATTTGAGTAGGAGGCCACTCGTGTCAAGACATTCTTAGGCATTATTGCTGTAATACCCACAGGATGGATTTTACAGGATCGATTTTCACAATGGACAGCAATGGTAAGCATAGTATGTGACTCAAAATTGCATACTTAGAGCTAAACAACACAGAATTTGTCCCTGAGGGAACTTATAGTCTGATGTGGGGCATTCTACTCACATGTAAGGAACAATATTGAGATAGATCACGGTAAGAGTTAAAGTAAGGAAGTAAATTCAAGTTACATGGAAAATTTTTAAAAATTAAATTTCATAAAAAAAAATCTCCAATCACAAATTGAAAGGTGCCCCTCATTCCTAACGTGTGCTTATAATGCAAAAAAACTTTATAGACTATTCTTATTTTGTTCCTTAATGGACCATTACCCTGAATCTCCATTTTATTTGTAACAGAGAAAGGTACTTCAAATTTTCCCACGTTTTCTCCCCAAATTTATTTTTCAATGTATCTTAACAGTATCAACACATTTTTAAGATAATATGAATTATAAAATAAGAGTTTCAGTTCCGTTCAGTCCCTCAGTCGTGTCTGACTCTTTGCGACCCCATGAATCGCAGCAGGCCAGGCCTCCCTGTCCATCACCAACTCCCGGAGTTCACCCAAACTCATGTCCATTGAGTCGGTGATGCCATCCAGCCATCTCGTCCTCTGTCGTCCCTTTCTCCTCCTGTCCCCAATCCCTCCCAGCATCAGAGTCTTTTCCAATGAGTCAACTCTTTGCATGAGGTGGCCAGAGTATTGGAGTTTCAGCTTCAACATCAGTCTTTCCAAAGAACACCCAGGCCTAATCTCCTTTAGAATGGACTAGTTGTATCTCCTTGCAGTCCAAGCGACTCGGAAGAGTCTTCTCCAACACCACAGTTCAAAAGCATCAAGTCTTCGGCACTCAGCTTTCTTCACAGTCTAACTCTCACATCCATACATGACCACTGGAAAAACCATAGCCTTGACTAGACGGACCTTTGTTGGCAAAGTAATGTCTCTGCGTTTTAATATGCTCTCTAGGTTGGTCATACTTTCCTTCCAAGGAGTAAGCATCTTTTAATTTCATGGCTACAATCACCATCTGCAGTGATTTTGGAGCTCCGACCTTCCCCCCCACCCCAACCCCCCCCCCCCCCCGCAAAAAATAAGTCTGTCACTGCTTCCACTGTTTCCCCATCCATTTCCCATGAAGTGATGGGACCAGATGCCATGATTTTAGTTTTCTGAATGTTAAGCTTTAAACCAACTTTTTCACTCTCCTCTTTCACTTTCATCAAGAGGCTTTTTAGTTCCTCTTCACTTTCTGCCATAAATGTGGTGTCATCTGATCATGCAAAATGTTGATATTTAGAAAAGTATTTAGGATGCTTGATAAAAACTATAAAATGACTACTTATCAGGGATCTAAATTTTATCCTTTTTGACTCCAGGATGCAAATTCACCAATATCTGCAAATGAATATTATCTAATAATTGCACTTGACAGTAAAACCATAACCAACAACTGTACTAACAAAGTTATTAATTCTAAACATGGCACTTAAGATGTCAATAACTTAGAAACCAAAAGCTTTCTCAATAAACCACAATTACTTCACTCCCAAAGCCCTGGATTAGGTTACAGGAACACCATGTGATACAAATTAATTAAAAGTTCCCATTATCAATACAGCACAATGGGATGCTTTCTTCATGTTACTCTGATAAATACTATCTCATTTTTTAGTGACTGTCTTCATAATCTATTAAAGTCATTTTGTCAACTCTGTAGAAATGTTTCATTAACCCTTTGATTGAACAAAATCCTTATGTATTTCTTTGAAATCCTAGAGGTCTGTAATTATTTTTAATGGAATAAGCAAAATGCTCAGATGTTGGAGACATGAGCAGTTAAATCACTTGGATTTGAGTTTGCCACACACACTGAGGTGCCTTCATGTCTCATTCATATTTTAATCAGGGATGATCTCTTTAATTTAATTTACAACTTAGTTCAGTTCAGTTGCTCAGTCGTGTCCAATTCTTTGTGACCCCATGAATAGCAGCACGCCAGGCCTCCCCCTCCATCACCAACTCCCGGAGTTCACTCAGACTCACGTCCATCCAGTCCATGATGCCATCCAGCCATCTCATCCTCTGTCGCCCCTTCTCCTCCTGCCCCCAATCCCTCCCAGCATCAGAGTCTTTTCCAATGAGCAACTCTTCGCATGAGGTGGCCAAAGTACTGGAGTTTCAGCTTTAGAATCATTCCTTACAAAGAAATCCCAGGGTTGAGCTCCTTCAGAATGGACTGGTTGGATCTCCTTGCTGTCCAAGGGACTCTCAAGAGTCTTCTCCAACACCACGGTTCAAAAGCATCAATTCTTTGGCGCTCAGCTTTCTTCACAGTCCAACTCTCACATCCATACATGACCCCAGGAAAAACCATAGCCTTGACTAGCTGGACCTTAGTCGGCAAAGTAATGTCTCTGCTTTTGAATATACTATCTAGGTTGGTCATAACTTTTCTTCCAAGGAGTAAGCGTCTTTTAATTTCATGGCTGCAATCACCATCTGCAGTGATTCTGGAGCCGAAAAAAATAAAGTCTGACACTGTTTCCACTGTTTCCCCATCTATTTGCCATGAAGTGATGGGACCAGATGCCATGATCTTCATTTTCTGAATGTTGAGCTTTAAGCCAACTTTTTCACTCTCCTCTTTCACTTTCATCAAGAGGCTTTTTAGCTCCTCTTCACTTTCTGCCATAAGAGTGGTGTCATCTGCATATCTGAGGTTATTGGTATTTCTCCTGGCAATCTTGATTCCAGCTTGTGTTTCTTCCAGTCCAGAGTTTCTCACGATGTACTCTGCATATATATTAAATAAGCAGGGTGACAATATACAGCCTTGATGTACTCCTTTTCCTATGTGGAACAAGTCTGTTGTTCCATGTCCAGTTCTAACTGTTGCTTCCTGACTGGCATACAGATTTCTCAAGAGGCAGGTTAGGTGGCCTGTTATTCCCATCTCTTTCAGAATTTTCCACAATTTCTTGTGATCCACACAGTCAAAGGCTTTGGCATAGTCAATAAAGCAGAAATAGATGTTTTTCTGGAACTCTCTTGCTTTTTCCATGATCCAGTGGATGTTGGCAATTTGATCTCTGGTTCCTCTGCCTTTTCTAAAACCAGCTTGAACATCTGGAAGTTCATGGCTCACGTATTGCTGAAGCCTGGCTTGGAGAATTTTGAGCATTACTTTACTAGCATGTGAGATGAGTGCAATTGTGCAGTAGTTTGAGCATTCTTTGGCATTTCCTTTCTTTGGGATTGGAATGAAAACTGACCTTTTCCAGTCCTGTGGCCTCTGCTGAGTTTTCCAAATTTGCTGGCATATTGAGTGCAGCACTTTCACAGCATCATCTTTCAGGATTTGAAACAGCTCAACTGGAATTCCATCACCTCCACTAGCTTTGTTCATAGTGATGCTTTCTAAGGCCAACTTGACTTCACATTCCAAGATGTCTGGCTCTAGATTAGTGATCACATCATCAAGAGGGCATCAGAGGGCAGACACACTGAATTTACAACTTAAGGATCTATTATTATAAGCTATTAATGCTCAAAGAATAGGGATAAAGAGAGATTTAACATTAAATATATTATTTCACAATAAATATTGAAAAACCATTTATTTGTCCTATTTTTTTTAATCCCTGGACTCAGTAAATAAGTTTAAAAAAAAGGAATCTGAAAATAAAGATTCTAATTTTGGATATTTTTGTTGTACTGATATATAAAAAGCAGTCATATTTTAAGTAGTTACTATATTTGTGTCTATGTGGAAATTTATATACAGATGAATATACACTAAATACATATATATTTATACACATGACTTATATTTATGACTCTCAAGAGTCAGTTTTCTTTATGGTCCAACTCTCACATCCATATGTATAAATACACATATGCATATATTTTTATGTGTATGTATAATTCCCTAAACTGAAGTTCAGGTCCATGTGGCAGCCATGACTTATAATGTTCTTTAGTTCAGTACAGTCACTCAGTTGTGTCTGATTCTTTGTGACCCCATGGACTGCAGCATGCCAGGCTTCCCTGTCCATCACCAACTCCCAGAGCTTGCTCACACTCATGTCCATCTAGTTGGTGATGCCATCCAACCATCTCATCCTGTGTTGTCCCTTTCTCCCGCCTTCAGTCTTTCCCAACATCAAGGTCTTTTCCAATGAGTCAGTTCTTCACATCACGTGGCCAAAATATTGAAGTTTCAGCTTCTGCATCAGTCCTTCCAATGAATATTCAGGATTGATTTCCTTTAGGATTGACTGGTTTGATCTCCTTGCAGTCCAAGGGACTCTCAAGAGTCAATTTTCTTTATGGTCCAACTCTCACATCCATACATGACTACTGGAAACCATAGCTTTGACTAGACAGAACTTTGTCGGCAAGGTAATGTCTCTACTTTTTAATATGCTATCTAGGTTGGTCATAGTTTTCTACCAAGGACCAAGTGTCTTTTGTTTCATGGCTGCAGTCACCATCTGCAGTGATTTTAGAGCCCAGAAAATAAAGTCTGTCACTGTTTCCATTGTTTCCCCATCTAATTGCCATGAAGGGATGGGATCGGATACCATGATCTTAGTTTTTTGAACTTTGAATTTTAAGCCAGCTTTTTCACTCTCTTTCGCTTTCATCAGAGGCTCTTTAGTTCCTCTTTGCTTTCTGCCACAGTGGTGGTGTCATCTGCCTATTTGAGGTTATTGACATTTCTCCTAGCAATCTTGATTCCAGCTTGCGCTACATTCAGCCTGGCATTTCACATAATGTACACTGCATATAAGGTAAATAAGCAGGGTGACAATATACAGCCTTAACGTACTCCTTTCCCAATTTGGAACCAGTCCATTATTCCATGTCTAGTTCTAACAGTTGCTTCTTGATCTGCACACAGGTTTCTCAGGAGGCAGGTAAAGTGGTCTGCTTTTCCCATCTCTTGAAGAATTTCCCACAGTTTGTTGTGAGCCACATAGTTTGTTGTGTTCCACTTTGGTGTAATCAATAAAACAGAAGTAGATGTTTTTTCTGGAACTTTCTTGCTTTTACTATGATCCAACAGATGTTAGCAACTTTATCTCATTCCTCTGCCTTTTCTAAATCCAGCTTACTTCCTGCCTAAGCCTCAGTTTCCTTCACTGACAGTCTCTGATCATTACCTTATGGGAGTCAAGAGCAAATTAGGTGGAGGCCTGGCATTAAGTTGGTACAAAGTATAGTTGCAGACTGCCATGGTAGTCATGCCTTTGTCCTGGTATGTCTATCACACCTTTGTCCTCATATCCAACTCTCTCAAATCTAAATCATTGCTAGTTCAGAAAACAGCAGCTGGGATTAGGTTTACCTAGGCTTGAGAGTAAATTCCAATATAACAATGGATCAAGCAAGATAGCAGGTTATTTTCTTTACATTAAGGAAGACAAGGGCAGCTAATTCTGCCAATTCTAAGAGGCAGCACTGTATCCACTATCCTCAGGGATTGAACTACTTTATCACTGCACCAAGAGAGGCCTCAGCTCTTTCTCCTAGTATAAGATAATGGCCAGAGTTGTGATTTTTTACCACTGTGTCAAAAGCATCAGAAAGGAAGAAGAAGTGAGAAAAATTAGTCTATTTAGAGAAGGTTTCTAGAAGTGAAATCCAAAGCTTGTGCTTATACCTCAGTGGCCAGTACTCAGTTTCAGCACTCCTAGCTGCAAAGTAGACTAGAAAAGAATAGGCCAAATTCACAGCTTCAAACACTGGGAGCATTATCAGGAAAGACAGAAAAAGATAATTGTTGAGAAAACCACCAGCAATCCCCGCCACACCCGTATAACAGTCTATGTTCTTATACATTTATTGACTATTATTTCTTAGTATGAATTTATTTTTTGATTTATCCTTGCTTAACTCCACCTTTAATGAAGTCAGGAACATGTTATATATATAAAGTCATATGGTATAGGAATAGGACTGTTCAAAGATTCATCCTGGGTTGCCTAGCAAGATAGTTTGGATTCGGATTTCTCCTTTTTCCATTAGGAGGCAGTTTTCTCTTCTGTCCCAGCCACTCACAGGAGGAGGTATAATCTCCTGAAGGTCATATAGTCCTTGATGTTAGGCAGCTTGTCCTTAAAGCCAGATTTCTTGGTTCCTAGGAATCTGCTACCCTCTGAAAAAGCCATTTTCTTAGGGTTGCCTTATAAAAAGATAGAACAGAAGGCCAAGTCCCCTTCACTGGACTTCAAACATAACAAGTTGTGCAGCAAAGCAGCTATCCAGGGAAATTTACAAGCCCAAAGTCAGAAACAGAAAAGGAAGTGCAAGTCCTGCAGTCTTCCCACCATCCCCATGGGAGAGTTAACTGGTCAAAGCTTTTATGTTGTACATTAAGTACTGATATACCTTCTAGTGGAGAGGGCTTTGCTTTTCCTTTGGATGGGATCAATAGGAGATCAATCTTGTCAGTTGCATAGAAAAGATTTATTGGTCAATTCAGGTGCCTAGAAGTCTGACTTTCGATATGAGATGTTGATAAGAGAGATGTCTGGGAAACTACCTGGGCACCTTGGGACCCCATGGGAAGCCAAGTTTGGCACAGATTCTCCTAATAAAGAAAGCAGAAGAGCATCTCCAGACCCAGGTTAGGAAACCCAGAATGAGCCCCAAAGATCATCTTGGGGTATTTCTGATTTTTACACTATAATCTTGACTCTACAGTCTATCACACAGAATTTGCAATTCAGTAGACACTCAGTCCCCCACTCAAGTATTCTTGCCTGCAAAATCCATGGACAGAGGAGCATGGTAGGCTATAGTCCATGGGGTTGCTAAGAGTCAGACACAACTGAGTGACTTCACTTTCACTTTTTTCTTTCATGCATTGGAGAAGGAAATGGCAACCCACTCCAGTGTTCTTGCCTGGAGAATCCCAGGGACGGTGGAGCCTGGTGGGCTACCGTGTATGGGGTTGCACAGAGTTGGACACGACTGAAGCAACTTAGCAGCAGCAGCAGCAGACACTCAGTCATGTTGGCTGGAAAAGGAATGAATTTATAGAGGATATCTGATGCTAAACTTGAAAACAACACTGAGAAATACACTAAAACTTCTTTCTTTAAATGAAAAAATAAAATAAAATCATCTTTATTTGGTAACCAATTCTCATGAAAGATCAAACCTTTCTACAAATCTATCAAGGGAAATACAGAGTGAGCCTGACTGGAGTAATGCCAAGAGGCTTTATCTTGAATATTGCTCATCAGAATGTTCTTTTGATTCCAGTCACCTAATTGAATACTTCCTTTAATCATTAAAGAAAAAAGTACTCATTAAAAAACAATTTCTCACTGAGAACTGGAGGGATAAATAGACCACTTCCACTGATTTGAAGGCACATGAAGGAGCAGGAAGGCATGGCCAGGACTGAGTTTCCTGTTCAAATAGAGTTATCAGGCCAGGTTGGATGGCATCACTGCCTCAATGGGCATGAGTTTGAGCAAACTCTGGGAGTTGGTGATGGACAGGGAAGCCTGGCATGCTGCAGCCCATGGGATCACAAAGAGCTGGGCATGACTGAGCAACTGAACTGAACTGAACTGATCAGAACAGGTAGCTAAAGGAACACCTTTGGCTTTGGAAGATAGAGAAGTTTGATAACTCCTGGTTATATGTTGTCATTGGAAGCCAATGAGAATGTGGTCTTAGCAGTGACAAATATGATCAGGGGCACAATTCTCCAGATAAAGCAGGAGAGTTCACAGATAGTTTATATTCTACTGTTTCTAGTGGCTTAGTTAATTAGCAGTGGAGAAGGCAATGGCAACCCACTCCAGTACTCTTGCCTGGAGAATCCCACAGACAGAGGAGCCTGGTAAGCTACAGTCCATGGGGTCGTTAAGAGTCAGACACGACTGAGCGACTTCCCTTTCACTTTTCACTTTCATGCATTGGAGAAGGAAATGGCAACCCACTCCAGTGTTCTTGCCTGGAGAATCCCAGGGACGGCGGAGCCTGGTGGGCTGCCGTCTATGGGGTCACACAGAGTCGGACACGACTGACGAAACTTGGCAGCAGCAGCAGCAGCAGCAGCAGCAGCAGCAGTTAATTACCAGACACACTATACAGGCTATTTCTTCTATTGGGTAATGATATTTGGAGATGACTCAGTGTTAGAGACTTTTGGTACTCTAAGTACAGATTATTAGGTTCAGTCTTACAAAATATACATTAAAAGTTGCATCTGGAAAAGTTATTTGACCATACACATATTTCTTCACTGCTCCATAGCATCTAACATGAACCAGGATATTTACATTTAAAGTATCTGATAAGAATAGAATATGTTGGAATATTATCTTTCAGTAAACTTTTTGCACAGTGAAAGTATGAGGTACAATTCAAGGATAATTCTGTTATTATCGAACAATTTATGGTGACAGAAGCACAAAATTAATCCATTTTTGTTGACAGCCTTATAAGTTCCTTAAAAGAAAAAAAATAAAAAATGAGAAAAATGAGATTTAGCCATTCTTTTGACAAGGACAGTAGAGAAATGGAACAAAATTAGTATATTTACAGGACAACCTATAAGACCATAATTATGTGGTTCCTCTCAAATGCTATAGTAATGGACCATAGGACATTGTAAACAAGACACATCACTTAAAAAATTGTATACATCAACCTTAATTTTAGCACTGAAAGTATAAACAATACATAATGTTAATTTCAGGCTTCAAAAAGAAGACAGTAATAGGCACTGTTTTTAAAAGTACTTTCTTGCAAGTATAAATAAAACTCTTCAGTTCTCACAAATATGAAGGCAATGATGGACATTTAGGAAGTGCCTACGTTAAATTACCTGCTTACACAGAAAGCTTATTTTTATTTTCTGATTTAAAGAGGCAAAGTGAAAAAGCGCTTTGAAGTAAGACATCAACCTTATGATTAAAGGGTCAATTATGTACATAATAATTTAACTGAAACTTCTTTTTCAGTGAGATAATTTCACACCTAAAGATGTTATTACAATTATAGTTTAGAATTCTTTTAATTTTAAACCTGTGTTTATATTATAAAAGTTACCTATAAATACTTGGATACCCATTAATGAAAAACAAAAATAAAACCTCTTGATCATTCAGTGTTCTGGACTCAGCAGTCATAGTCATCACAAAAATAAAATAATGTGAGAATTTTTTTCACATCATTACTCTTCACATCATAAATAATCTTGTTTACACTTCACAAGCAAGTTTCAACTCCCAAAAGACATCATTTTGAGTATGTTTTCTCTTTGTGGAAGTCCATTCATGGAAAGAAATGTTTCTGAAATTATCACTAACTGATCATCATTTTAGGTTCCCATAACTTTCTTGTAAGTCACTGAATAAAAATAAATGGCATTTATATACTTTCATATGACAAAGGAGTCTATTTTACTCATACATTTAAAATTTTTCATTGAAAAAAATATTAATACTTGGTATAAACAAATATTAAATAATAAAATATTAATACTTGGTATAAAATTTGAAAAACATCAATAACATTTCAGAATTTGGGAAGATAAATTGTTTGTGAATAATTTTTAAGACATAAATGAGAAATAAACTCTGCTATCTTAGCCCTTGTTTAACAATGTTAATATACAAAGTGAAAGTGAAAGTGAAGTTATTTAGTCATGTCCGACTCTTTGCGACCCCGTGGACTGTAGCCCACCATGCTTCTCTGTCCATGGGATTTTCCAGGCAAGAGTACTGGAGTGGGTTGCCTTTTCCTTCTCCAGAGGATCTTCCTGACCCAGGGATCGAACCCAGGTCTCCCGCATTGTAAGCAAGACGCTTTACCGTCTGAGCCACCAGGGAAGTCCTGTTAATATACAAGTTATGTGTCAATGATGCCTTTATGCTACCATAATTTTGAGTATGTTCCGTTTAAATCTGTCTAATTATTTCTGTGTAAGCACAATTATTTTCACAATTGGTTGACTAGAGATAGTACATTTATATTTATTTGTGATTGCAGATAGAGATAAGGGGAAAATGAATGGTATGATGCCTATCTTTAACAATTTTTTTAATGAGATCAATCACAAATGACTATAAGCTAATGTATCTTATTTAGACTTCCAGACAGGTTTTTAATTTTTAAGCCAATCCCTTCTCACAGAAGGATATTAATAAACTAAATTACAATAAGAAAACTAAATCTTGTCTGAGATTAAAGATTTCTGACAAAATAGGAAGGAATGAGCAAGAATAAAAAGATAATTCTAAAAGTGGTAGGACTTTAATAATGATGTCCCCTGGAGATTTGAATCAGTAGCTTGTATCCTCAATATACATGTTAAAACTAATAGATGACAGTGAAGAACAAGAAGCTGAAATATGCTGATAGTATGTAATTACAATACTTAATTTTGGTAAAAAATTGAGGGAAATGGAGAATTTTAAGAAAGTATAATAAACTGGTGATTAAAGAACACAAAGATAAAAGAAATGTAAAGCACAAAGTATTACATACCTTAAGAAATAATTTAAATTACTTGCACATCCTGATGGACTCTGCAACCTGTCAGGATATTATTTTGGACAATTCAATGAAAAAGAGCAATCAACTACAGATAAATCAATGCTACAACATGTTAAAAGCATGGCTAAAAAGTATAACAATATTAAATTAGATGATGATTGTAGCATGGTTTCTATTTTAGAAGTATTGCCATTTTTAAAAGGTGAGGTCAGTTTCATATTCTTGTAACATGGAAAAGGTTCAAACAAAGGAAAATACATTAATAAGATAATGTAGAAGTCAGTTACAATACAACCAGAATAATGCACATACTTCTATTCTTTTGGCTAACGCCTGGCTTAAAAATGTCAGTTCCTAAAGTGTGGGTGCTAATCTATAAATCTTTATAAACCATAGAACAGAAGAACACATATAAAGCAGAGACATTTGCAAATGTTAAACAGAATAATGGAACGATTTAGTGAGTTTTCTGAAGGCCACAAAATAATCGAACAACCAGACTGGGAAGGAACTCAGATCTCCTCCCTTCCAGCCAAGGTTGAAAATTAGCACATGCTTTATGCACCCTCTTTGTAGCACAAAAGCTAGTGAAGTGTTTCTGTTTCTAGTTTTTGAAACTCAATTAAAAAAAATTTTTTTTAACTAACTTGAGTATTATAATTAGAAAATTAAGTTGTTAAAAGTGCTTTGTGGAAATGTGTACTAAAACATTAAAATTTATATTTGATACAAGATGGACATTTGATAGACTCAATATAGATTAGAAAGTCACAAATATCCAGGTAACTAGTTTCAGAAGTTGTAGCATCTCTACTCTGACTATATAAGATCATTAGTTTAACAGAAGAACTAATGCTTATGAACTGTGGTGTTGGAGAAGGCTCTTGAGAGTCCCTTGGACTGCAAGGAGATCCAACTGGTCCATTCTAAAGGAGATCAGCCCTGGGTGTTCATTGGAAGGACTGATACTAAAGGTGAAACTCCAATACTTTGGCCACCTCATGCGAAGAGTTGATTCATTGGAAAAGACTCTGATGCTGGGAGGGATTGGGGGCAGGAGGAGAAGGGGACAACAGAGGATGAGATGGCTGGATGGCATTACTGACTCAACGGACATGGGTTTGGGTGGACTCCAGGAGTTGGTGATGGAGAGGAAGGCCTGGCGTGCTGCGATTCATGGGGTCACAAAGAGTCGGACACCATTGAGTGACTGAACTGAACTGAGACCAAAAAATGTTCCTCACAGTTTGGGAAATATAGATACAATTAACTAAGGGTTTTCCTGACTTTAAATTTAAATGCAAGTCATAGAGATTGGCTATATACCCATGAAACTGGGCTTTCCTGGTGGCTCAGATGTTAAAGAATCTGCCTACAATGCAAGAAAGAAATCCAGGTTCAGTCCCCTGCTGGGAAGACCCTCTGGAAAAGGGAATGGCTATTCACTCCAGTATTCTTGCCTGGAGAATCCCATGGACAGAGGAGCCTGGCTACAGTCGATGGGGTTACAAAGAGTTAGACACGACTGAGCGACTAACACAACAACAACAACGATAACACGAAATGCATCTGGAGACCTAAAAGACATCTGAGGCAAACAAACTACAAAGTAAAAGATTTTTATTCTAATAGACTTGACTACACACCATTCTAAGTATTTATTGATTTATTTATTCATCCAGTCATCACTTTTACAATTATATATCTTTTTCCTCAAGCTATTGTGTGAGGTGTCATAGAGGAAAAATTAGTTAGATTTCTTACTGTCAGTTCTAAGAGACCAGGTTAAGAATCATTAACAGACAGGTTCACATTGTGGAAACTCAATCCTTATCCACGTGTGGAAGTTTCCTTACAGTGAGAAATTCATGTTCCACTTTGGTAAAGTTTTTCTTGGTTTAAGCATTGAGTATATTGCCATCTGATTACTCTTTCCAACTTTACACGTAACTCAATTTTTCTTTTTTCTTTTAAATCTTTTACAGTATTTTCCCAATTGCACATTTTTAATTCTAGATTTGAAAAAAAAATTGACTTGTGGTAGAAAAACATATCTGGTAAATTGTAATCCTACTGAGGGTCCTATGGGAATACAGATACTAAGAAATGAGGAAACACTTAAATTAATAATTGTTGACAAAGTTTCCATAGTTGAGAAAATTCAGTGATGTAAGTAATGGTGATATTCTAAGAAATAGCCACAGAGCTGGCCCAACACTTAGAATTCAGTCACACTATCAACACCCAGGTGAAGAATCAGTATCCCAGGGGTCTCATGAAGGGGGACCAGAAGCTGGATGTATTTCTTGCATTAGTCTCTGTGGGTACCATAAATACATTTATGGGAAAGGACTTCATTTCAGTTGTGTAATATTTTCCTATATTTGATGCTTGAAATATTAAAGGTATCAAATACCCAATAGTTCTGAAATGTATGTTAATGACTTTAGCAACCCACTATGATCTACTAAGGCAAGCATTGTTATTTCCATGTAACAGTGGGTAAACTAGTCCCCAAATAGGTTAAAAAATCTACTCATGATAAAAGTTAGAACTAAACCCAGGTCTTCCACAGTAAATACTATCCATAGCAAGCTTCAACCTGACCACGAACCTTTCAAGGAAATCCTGTTTAATTTGGCACCTTACAGACAGACCCAAGATAGAACTAATCATGGATTTGATAAGATCTCACATTGTGAGGATGAATGTTTGTACTAGTGTATTAAAACCACAATCAGGTAGGCAGCTTAAAATGATTTTACTTCCATGTGTTATATTTAGGCCAAAATCAAGCTCTAAGGGATTGTTAAATTTTCAAAAAACTAGACGTGTCTCAGTGGTACCCAAATAAAGAGTGCTGATAAAAGCTTAAGCTTAAGGTCCTGTATTTCTTTGAGAATACTTCTTTAAACTATGATTTTCTCTCACAATTAAAATATGTGGATTGAAAATTCTAAATATTTTTCATTAACATAAAGACAACAGATCCAAAATTATTCAGTTATCATATTTATTTCTTATGGATATAGACTTTTTCAAGTATTAAATTTTAATTTGATTAAAAAGAATAATCTTAAAACTATGAGCATCATTAAGTACTTCATGCTTCCTTTTTGCTCACTTGTATTTTCTTGATAAAAAATAAATGAATAAACTTTTTTTAAATAAAAACACATGTAAAGGAATAGTTTGGAGAATATTTTAATTGCATTTTAGCTAATTCTTATTAATTGTAAGCAATACATAGAGAAAAATAATATTTTTTAAAATCAGCTGCCTATTATATTTAGTATAAAAATTAAGAGTAAGCATGTGCAGATGATCTATGGAGAAAACTAATTTATGATAGTGATTTTTAGAAGCAAGTACTGTGTTTCAGTATGTAACTTGTCTCTGGAAATAATATATTTACACATTTACGTCTTTGAAATGATGAGTACACTCAGTGACTGCATATGATAAGTATGATGCAATGACTTTGGAAAAACTAGCTTTCCACCAATGGATTGCGTCATTGGAATAGCTCAAATTTTATCTTATAAAACCAGGTTTGTTACTTTTCCCCCTTCAAAGCCACTCTTCATCCTATCTTTCTTCTTTTTGTGAATTTCAGCTGTGGTTTCTGTTTCTGTTCAGACATCTAGAAGACATTCATACTCCGTCTTAAACTTATCCTTCAGCCTTAGCAAGTTCACCAGATGTCAATTTCCTTTAATTCTTTCTCCAATCTGTCCCAATCTCCCCCACCTGAATATTCCTATCCTGGTTAAGGCAGTTGTAGTCTATTTCCTGGAATACTCTGGCTTCTCAGCCTTTGATGTCTCCATAACATCCCTCATTCAGACTGCTGCCAGAGTTTTATTCACTGAATCACCGTCTAGCTTTAAAAAGGGGGAGGGGGGAAGGAATCTTCAAAGAAAATGAATTAACAGCAGAATAAAGTTCAAAAGTTATTTTTCGTGATATTTAGGGCATTTAAAACACCTTTTCAGTCTCCCTGAGTAACAGGAACTGATGACTACTCATTTTGCAGTAGCCTTCTCAGGGTGATACCACCACATAAAGAATATAGCAGCGTGACTGGTTCAGAAACAAAAGAGCCTGGGGTTGACTCTAACCAGTCACTTAAGACGCTGTGTGTGATTTGAAGCAAATCATGCAACACTTCTGTTCCTCAAGAGCATTTTGTAGGAATAGAATTAAGCTAGAAAAGGGTTCAGAAAAAGAACTGAAAGTCAAGAAAATGTCTATATATAGTATAGTAGTATATAGTTCAGTCGCTCTGTTGTGTCTGACTCTTTGCAACCCCATGGACTTCAGCACGCCAGGCCTCTGAATCCATCACCAACTCCAGGAGTTTACTTAAACTCATGTCCATTGAGTTGGTGATGCCATCCTACCATCTCATCCACTATCATCCCCTTCTTCTCCTGCCTTCAATCTTTCCCAGTATAAGGGTCTTTTTAAATAAGTCAGCTCTTTGCATCAGGTGGCAAAAGTATTGGATTATCAGCTTCAACATCAGTGCTTCCAATGAACATTTAGGATTGATCTTTAGGATGGACTGGTTGGATCTCCTTGCAGTCCAAGGGACTCTCAAGAGTCTTCTCCAACACCACAGTTCAAAAGCATCAATTCTTCAGTGATCAGCTTTCTTTATAGTCCAACTCTCATATCCATACATGACTACTGGAAAACCATAGCCTTGACTATACAACCTTTATTGGCAAAGTAATGTCTCTGCTTTTTAACATGCTGTCTAAGTTGGTCATAGCTTTTCTTCCAAGGAGCAAGTGTCTTTTAATTTCATGGCTGTGGTCACCATCTGCAGTGGTTTTGGAGCCCCCCAAAATAAAAGTCTGCCACTGTTCCCACTGTTTCTCCATCTATTTGCCATGAAGTGATGGGACCGGATGCCATGATCTTCGTTTTCTGAATGTTGAGCTTTAAGCCAACTTTTTTCACTTTCCTCTTTCACTTTCATCAAGGGGCTCTTTAGTTCTTCTTCACTTTCTGTCATAAGGGTGGTGTTATCTGCATATCTGAGGTTATTGATATTTCTCCCAGCAATCTTGATTCCAGCTTGTGCTTCTTCCAGCCCAGCATTTCTCATGATGTACTCTGCATAGAAGTTAAATAAAAAGAGTGACAATATACAGCCTTGATGTACTCCTTTTCATATTTGGAACCAGTCTGTTCCATGTCCAGTTGAGCTGCATACAGATTTCTCAGGAGGCAGGTCAGGTGGTCTGGTATTCCCAACTCTTGAAGAATTTTCCACAATTTATTGTGATCCACACAGTCAAAGGCTTGGGCATAGTCAATAAAGCAGAAATAGATGATTTTCTGGAACTCTCTTGCTTTTTTGGTGATCCAGCAGATGTTGGCAATTTGATCTCTGGTTCCTCTGCCTTTTCTAAAACCAGCTTGAATGTCTGGAAGTTCACAGTTCATGTATTGTTGATCCCTGGCTTGGAGAATTTTGAGCATTACTTCGCTAGTGTGTGAGATGAATGCAATCATGCGGTAGTTTGAGCATTCTTTGGCATTGCCTTTCTTTGAGATTGGAATGAAAACTGACCTTTTCCAGTCCTATAGCCACTGCTGAGTTTTCCAAATTTGCTGGCCCATTGAGTGTAAATTTGGCCTTGGAGTACAGAATGAAGCAGGGCCAAAGCTAATAGAGTTCTGCCAAGAGAACGCTCTGGTCATAGCAAACACCCTCTTCCAACAACACAAGAGAAGACTCTACACATGGACATCACCAGATGGTCAACACCAAAATCAGATTGATTATATTCTTTGTAGCCAGAGACGGAGAAGCTCTATACAGTCAGAAAAAAAAAAGACTGGGAGCTGACTGTGGCTCAGATCATGAACTACTTATTGCCAAATACAGACTTAAATTGAAGAAAGTAGGAAAAACCACTAGACCATTCAGGGATGACCTAAATCAAAACCCTTATGATTATACAGTGGAAGTGAGAAATAGAGTTAAGGGACTAGATCTGTTAGACAGAGTGCCTGATGAACTATGGACCGAGGTTTGTGACATTGTACAGGAGACAGGGATTAAGACCATCCCCAAGAAAAATAAATGCAAAACAGCAAAATGGCTGTCTGAGGAGGCCTTACGAATAGCTGTGAAAAGAAGGGAAGCAAAAAGCAAAGGGGAAAAGAAGAGATATACCCATTTGAATGCAGAGTTTCAAAAAATAGCAAGGAGAGACAGGAAAGCCTTCCTCAGTGATCAGTGCGAAGAAATAGAGGAAAACAATAGAATGGGAAAGACTAGGGATCTCTTCATGAAAATGAGAGATACCAAGGGAATATTTCATGCAAAGATGGGCACAATAAAGGACAGAAATGGTATGGACCTAACAGAAGCAGAAGATATTAAGAAGAGGTGTCAAGAATACACGGAAGAACTGTACAAAAAAGATCTTTATGATAATCATGATGGTGTGATCACTCACCTAGAGCCAGACATCCTGGAATGTGAAGTCAAGTGGGCCTTAGGAAGTATCACTACGAACAAAACTAGTGGAGGTGATGGAATTCCAGTTGAGCGATTTCAAATCCTGAAAGATGATGCTGTGAAAGTGCTGCACTCAATATGTCTATATATAAGTATATGAATTATTGTGATTGTGTCATTGTGATCAGTTTTAGTTGTTGCCCCACTAGTTTACTGGGCTTCCATAGTCGCTCAGATGGTAATGAATCTGCCTGCGATGCAGGTGCTTTGGGTTCGATTCCTGGGTCAGGAAGATCGCCTGGAGAAAGGAATGGCAACCCACTGCAATATTCGTGCCTGGAGATTTCCTAGGACAGAGCAGCCTGGCAGGCTACAGTCCATGGGATCACAAGAATCGGACAGGACTGAGGGACTAACACTCCACTAGTTTATTTTGATCTTTTTGGAGTCCAAGGGCCACAGCTTGTTTATCTTTGTGAATACAAAGTAGATTCTTAACATGTTTCTTCAGTTAAACGGAAGGCATATGAAATGTGACGAAGGTGTAGCCAACTGTTAAAAGGTGAAATGACTGGTGTCTGAGACACAAAGATCAGTCATTTCTTTATATTACTTTATCGAGGCATAATTTACATGCTATAAAATGCACAAATTTTAAGAGATGACATCTGACAAACCCATGCATTTAGGTAACCACCATACCAGTCAAAATGCAGAATATTCCCATTATCTCACATTTCCCTCTGTGCTTCCCTGCAGTCAATCCCACACTCCACTCCAACCCCTGGGAACTACTTATCTGCTTTCTGTCTTATAGATCAGCCTCACCTGACAGTTTAACTTTTACACTAAAACTGTTTCCTTGTTTCAACCTAATGATCTGAATCTATGTAATCAACTCATATATAGTAACATGAAAGCTATATATAATGTACCAGGGGTTCAGGAGAGGTGACTGGTGAGCAGAGGGGTAAATTTTAGTTGGAGAAGCTCGTAGACATTTAATTCTTGACACTTGTGTTTTTGGTTTGCTTGGTTTTTATTTTAGACACAAGCCTAACCTGTAAGCAAGATAGAGTACTTTTTATTCTTCGCTATGGAACCCTGAGTTCCCACAAGGTGCAGACTGAAAGCTGGAAATCCAGGCCCTGTCGTTTGGAGCTAAGTTTCCAGTCTACTTCTTTTTTTTTTTTAAATTATTTATTTTAATTGGAGGTTAATTACTTTACAATATTGTATTGGTTTTGCCATACATCAACATGAATCTGGACGGATAGTTCTTTAGGGAAAAGTATTAGTGAAGGGAGGAGGAAAAAAAGAAAGAAGTGCCCTGGGAAATGAGGTTGTAGGAAGGCGCCCCTGAGGTCTAGGCAGTTCTGGAAGTTCTTTCGGGGGTACGCTCCAAAGACATACGGAGCTCATTGACTTGAAGGTCTGCACCCTGAACCCTGCGCCCGGGGACGGGGCAAAATCCCTCCGCAGACTCCGCGGAGCTCACGGGGTTGGCAGCCCCGCGGCCGGGAGGAGGTCAGGGTGGCGTAGGGGTCAGGTCCGGACATGGCCTGCAGACTCAGCGCTGGACACACGCACTCACACAAAAGAGGCCGGAAAGTGGCGGGAGGAAGCGGCCGCGTCACGCGGGCCGTAGCCAGGAGTCTGGCGCGCCCGCCCCGCCGCGTCCCAGGTACTCGGCCCGCTGGTCCCATCGCTCCGCCCGCGCCTCCGCCACCGCCACCGCCACCACCGCGGCGCCGCCAATGAGACTCCTCCCGCTTCTAGGTAAGTGCCAGGTGCCCGGCGGCCAGGGCTGCCCGGACCAGCACCTGTAGGGAGTATGGTATTTCTAAGGTGGTACTCACGGGCCAAGTGCATTTCGCCAAGACTCCTGGGAGAACTGAAAAAGCCCTTCCCAGGATGTTTTTCTCCTTGGCCTTTCAACGCTGGGGTGCGATATTCAGTACCCAGGGACTAAGTCATCTCTTTGTTCCTGCTGACCAAGTCCCCAAAGTCCCAGACTTTGACCTTTCTTCGGATTGTCCCTCAAAAAATCTGGGAACTTCAAACCATTAACACTTGTGAGAGGTTTTCTGGCCTTGTTTCAAGGGGGACTGCTGGCCCAGACTTTGAGTTTCTTAAAAATCAACATTTTGATGATACTGTGTAGAAAAATAATAAATCACATCTTTGAAGCCAAATTAATTCTGGTTTAGACACTATATACAGCCCTATGTGAAGCTGGGATTTATAATTGAATGTTTAAGAATCTCTTGTTACCAGATAAGGCCAATTTATCTTGGATGACAGTTTTCAGAATAATGACTTGCATGATTCATAACTGCCCATCTCAAGCAGGCTTGTCTTGAGAAGGACTAGGACAACAATAAAAAAAGGAACATCCTACCGCTTTTCCTTATCTTTTCCTAACAGCCCACAAAATACTATTGCCAACTTTGTTTACAAGAACTGTGAAATAAAGGCTTGTACTCTCTTACGCTGCAAGTTGTTGGTCATGTTTGAATGGCGTCCCGTTTCTAGAAGCTCAGTCTTTGACAAGTACATGGAGGGTTTTTTTTTTTTTTTGTCCCCTTCTAATGGGAGAAAATATAAAATGAACTTTATTATGGAAAAGAGAATTTTGAAAGATCTTTAGAACACAGGAAAAAGAAAAAAAAAAACCATTAATTGCATTTGTCCTGCTCGATGATATGATACATTGCTTTTCATCTTAAAACAACAGATTTGACTTTTTTGAACAGACCCAGATACTCAGTTCACCTTGATTTCTTTCTTCACAGAGTCATTCCCAGGGTATGGATATTGTTTTACAGTCATGCAACTACATTTAAAAGTATCTCACCTCTGGGTGAAAGGTCCAATGATAACAGAATACTGTTTTCTTTATAAAGCCAGGTTGATTACTATGTTTCAACTTAGTTGAGGTTTACTTGATAAATGTTGAGAATGAAGAAAAGTGTTAATTCCTGCTTGTGTCCTGTTATTTACCTAAATTCTCCTTTAGGGAATTCTCATAAAGTATCTAGATGGGAAAAAAAAAAAGAAGGATATTAATGTATATATTGTCTAATTCAACAATGGAAGAAGGTTTTTATTTTTGAAAAGGTGTATTCTCTACTTTCCTTAGTGGGTTTTTCCACTTTGCTGAATTGTTGCTACACTCAAAACTGTACCAAGACGCCTTGCCACCCAAATGCAAAATGTGAAATTCGGAATGGAGCTGAAGGCTGCTATTGCAACACTGGATATTCAGGAAATGGTGTCACAATTTGTGAAGGTAAACAATGTTTATTACCTCTTTTGTTGTGTATTTTAATATTAAGTTCTGATATGAATGCTTTTTTCTAATCTAAAAATAAAATTGTCTTTATACTGCTTGATTTCATGCTATTGGTAAAAATAAAAAGAAAGAAAGAAAGCTTAATTAACTAAACAATAAATTTGAACTTCACAGGTCAAACCTTATACTTGATTATGGATTTTTAGTGATTCCATGCATATCTTATTGGGTTAGTTAGAAAGTAGTTCCATAAAATGGCATGGAAATATTTGAATGAACTCTTGGCCAATCCAATAGTTTGGGTAGATTGCCCTTGAACTTAAGCTGGAAAACTAGGTTGCAGAGAGCAAAGTCAATACTTTCAGGGAAAAAAGCACAGAGAATTCATGACGACCAGGCTATATCCATATGTGATGCATTTAGAAACCTTCCTTAGTACTTGAGTATCTAAATTTGAGAATATCATTAAGAAATTCAAATTTTTTCTCCTGTGTACTCTGAACATATACCCTGGAGAGAGAGAGAGAGAAAATTTTGAAATATATTCTGTTCTGAAATAGTAGATCTTGTTTATGGAACTTTAGGCTAGAGCCTGGAGAAAGAACTCCAGGAAAGTTCCTTTGAGGTTACAATTTAGCCCGTTGGCTTGATGAACAGAACACCATCTGATAATCAAATTTAAGTGATTTCTTATCTGTCATCTCCATCATCATCATGCCTCTTCTTTCCTCAGTCTTTACTGAATGTTTATTCTCTCTTTCATTTTTAGTAGAATCTAGTTTAACTAGGTCAATAGGGCAAAATTCTCTGTAGGAGAAAGCAAGAAAAAAAAAGTTCCAACTTAGATAAATTAGTTTTAAAATATAATTAAATGGCAAGTTCAGATTAGAACTTTGTAGTACTACACTCCTAAATGTATTTAAGATAACATGAACTTTTTCTAATTAAGCCAGCATATTGTACATTGTTAATATTGTGTTTGCATATAGCATAAACAAGTTGCATCTTATGATTCAATTTGATAGGCTTTTAAAAAGATTAAATATGCAGTATATAGTAAGGCTAGACCTCATCATAATTAGTTTAATGTTTAAAAAATGTGGAGCAAAGCTACAGTTGCTTAATGGTGCATTAGATCAGGCATTTCTCCTTGTATATACAGCCAAGATTTGTAATTTACTATTGTACAAGCACTACAAAACTCTTTCCGTAAATAATCTTGAATTTTTATTGTGTATTTAATTGAATGGCATTATGGCAAGTTGATAGTTGAGTGACCTTCGAAATATGGCATCAGACATATTAGTGTGTTTTTCCACTAATCATTGCAAATTATACCAGAGTACTTTATAAGCAGTGTTGCCATTTTGTTCTTTAGATACGTTTCAACTATCATGATTACCATCATTAACATCAGTAATTTTTCACAATTTGGACCCTCATCAGTCAACCAGTTCATAATCATGTTTTTAATGATTTCTTTTGAAAATACATCTTCCATTATCCAATGCAGTTGTTTTTTTCCCCCTGCAGTTAAGTCAGTAGCCAGCTGAAAGGGAGAAAATATTTTCCATTGAAAAATAAAAATATTTCAAGACCTTTGGCGCTGCACTCCATTTTTAAACAGAACACAGTTTTTAATGGGAATTTTTTTCTTTTAAAATTCTTCTTAAATTCCCTTCTCATTTAAAGAATGGTACATATTCACTTGTGTTGATATTCACTATTTGAGGTTTATAATATCCTCTTAAATTGTTCAATCAGTGATTTTCATCTTTTTCACCTTTTATTAATTCACTGAGAGATTTGACACTTTTTTTTCAGTAAAAACACTTACTCTGATTTTTTGAATTAAAACATTTTTAACTTCTGAATCATCTAGGTTATATTTTGGGCATGAATAATCTTGTTGCCTTTTTCTCATCTCTAAAGAGCTTCTCATCTTTCCTTACTTTCCTCTAAGATTGTTAGTAGACCACTAAGAAATCACTGGGCAGAATTTTTGTTACAGAGGATGCCTACATTTTGAGCAATGAAAATTGGTGTGTTTTTTTTGGCATTATAAATATCATCTTCATTCCCTGATATCTCAGTTGGTAAAGAATATGCCTGCAATGCAGGAGACCCCAGTTTGACTCCTGGGTTGAGAAGATCCACTGGAGAAGGGATGGTCTACCCACTCAAGTATTCTTGGGCTTCCCTTGTGGCTCAGCTGGTAAAGAATCCACCTGCAATGCTGGAGACCTGGGTTGGATCCCTGGGGTTGGAAAGATCCCCTGGAGAAGGGAAAGGCTATCCACTTCAGTTTTCTGGCCTGGAGAATTCCATGGATTGTATAGTCCATGAGATCACAAAGAATTGGACACACTGATTTTCACTTTCATTATCTTTATAAAATTTGTCTCCCTCAAAGACCTCCCAAATAAATATCATGATAATAACCCAACCTTACTAAATGTATTCTGTTCCAAGAGTTAGTTTTGAATAAGTTATTTAGACTTTGGATTACACCGTCCCATAGAAACAAGTTTTAATAGTAGTGATTTTGTCTCATTAATTGTCTTTTTATTAAACAAGTACTTATTATGTTCATCATCATTATCATTATCACCATCATCATTAGGATAGTTAATATCTACTCTGCACTTAGTCCACTATATTAATTAGCGTAACACCTTCATCCATTTTTATTCCCATTATATCTACAAGGAAATAGAGTCTTAAGAAGGTTAAGTGAAAATCTCAAGTGACAAAACAAATAAGTAGAGGAGCCAGGATTTGAACCCAAGTCTATCTCATCCAGTGCCTATATTATTTCTCAGTGTGTTTGACCATAAGGCCTCTGCTTATCAGATACTGCTCTGCCCTTGGGTTAAAATTATAAATCGGAAATTGGCCTTGATTTCTAGTATATCTGGGGTCAGTCACAGAATTATATTAATAATTTGACACAATGTTATAAAAGGTATTAAAAGAGGTAAATTTGAAATGTCCAATCAACTACAAGGAACTTTGCAAGTGGAGGTGATATTTATACTCAGAATTGAGAATAAATTTGTTTTATTAAGATCAACTTAATAAAGATCGATTTATTAAGGTGAGCTTCCCTGGTGGCTCAGGGATAAAGCATCTTCCTGCAGTGCAGTAGACCCAGGTTCGATCCCCGGGTTGGGATGATCTCCTGGAGAAGGATACGGCAACCCATTCCAGTATTCTTACCTGGAGAATTCCATGGACAGAGGAGCCTGATCGGCTACAGTCCATAGGGTCACAGGAGCAGAACAGGAAAAACACCCACATTAAGATCAACAAAGTGACCAAGAGAAGTCAGGCAAAAGGAATCAGCAGTAACAAAGGCCTAGAAATTGAACATGTGTTTTGTTTGCTCTTTTGTTTTGTTTTAAGGAGCTCCAATTATTTCATGCTGACTATATATCACAATATATATGAGTTGAGGGATCAGTGGAAATTAAGTCAAGATGTCAAAGGTATGGACTTTGTTCTGTTAACCAAAAAGGAACCACTGGTAGATATTAAGTAGCTGAATTACAATGATAAGACTGTTGATATTAGAAAGATGACTCCCTTAGGTAGAGTAAGAATGGATTAGTGAGGGTCAACCCACAAGAGGTCACTTACCCAACCCGTAAAACCAATAATACTTTATATTTGTACAGTTCATTATAGTTTACACTGCTTCTACCCAGTGTATCTTTATTCTTATATCAAGCTTTTGAAATATAAACTACAGATGCTGTCTTTTACTGACAAACACCAATATAACTGATTATAGCTATTAATAGCTTCTGTTGAGCTCCATGCTACAGCCTTTACATATGAGAGAAGTAGGACTCTGAAAGCTTGAGTGAGTTTTCCAAGATCCCAAGGGTAATGTGGTAAACCTAGGACTCAAACCCTGGAATCTCAGCCTTCTCTAGATTACCAAAAATGTCAGTGTATTATCAGTCACCTGACATAATCCAGGCAGTACAGATTTTTAAAGCAAATTGTTGGAACAGTATAATTTTAACAAGAGTTTATTTATTACCACTTTATTGAAGTATTAATGGTAATTTATTTATACACTTATCTTTATGCTGACATGTAAGTACATTTTAAGATAGAAGGTGAAAAAGATTGTGTAGAAATCTTGGGGTATGTTTAAAGGCTATTGAAATTTTTGAAATTTAACTCTAAAATGTAGGTGATTTTAATTCTTTAAATATATATTATTATTACTATTCCTTATGGTTCTCAGTACATTTTTGGTTACCTTCCAGTGCACAGTAGTTTACAAATATAGGAAGTTAAAGATCTCTCCTCTCCCAGGTAATGATGTTATAAAAGGGAAGAAGGTAGGAATGGCTGAAATAATCTTTGGGTACACCTAAAACACTATTGCTTGAGTTGGAATAAACTGAGCTGTGAGAAGTAAGAAGCAGGAGCAAGGTGGAGGATGCAGTTCAGTGCATGTTTGGGTGAAAGGATGGGGTTGGGATAAGAAAATAGTCTCTACTCTCGTATCAGCTCACTAAGTAGGGCAATATTTTTGGAAGTTTCGTGTAGTCAGAATGGGTAGGAGGAAAACACTTGTCCCAGGTAGGAAAAGGAAGGGTCAGGAAGGATGTAATTGACTGCTTGTATGCATGTATAAAATTTTTTCACAGCTCGAGACATGCTATTATGAACCCACATCACAGGCACTTTACAGAAAATAATGAAGTCTTGGTGCCTAACTCAAGGAGACACTGTATGATTAAAAAGTAGTTTTTCATTATTATCTAATAACCATATGTATGCTTGTAAAATTCAACTGGAAGAATATCATAATAAACTAGAGAGCAGTATCAGGCTGGTAAAGGTAGAGAGAACAGTGTGACAGTAGCTATCTAAGAGCAGAATGTGGGAGAAATATTAATTAAAATGGTCCACTAACATGAATCTGCCCAGGATAAAATAGAAGTGCTGAGAACATGTAATTGCTTCCATAACAATTTTTTTTCAGTAATAAAGAGGAGGCTCATCAAAATAGGCAAAGCAACAGTCATCAAAACAGATACAAAGCATGCAAAAATGTGTATGTCGTGTACAAGCACATCGGTTAACACAATTAGGTATACTCTAAACTGTGTCCTACAAATAATAACTGTAGTTATAAATATTTAATGAAGTAATAATGTCTGTAATAGAAATGTGACCAGAAAAATAGCTCTTCTTTGCTCACATCTCAATGATATTTCATATTTAATAATGATACATACACATAGTCATGGCTCTATGATGTGTATATATATATATACACATATATCTTTTGTCTTTTATGAAGTGTAATTATACTCTGCATGTAAGTGATTTTTAAGAACAAACATGCTGAACAAGCTAATGGGTGTCATTCATTTCTCACCCAAGTAAATATCATTGTAAGATGGTTCATTTATGAAAATGATGCTATTGGTGCTCAAAACTGTTCTCGGACTTTTATTTATAATTTATATATATGACATAAATTGAATTTAAATTATTAAAAAATATATATATATTTTTCCTATCCTCAATGACAGTGAGATTTTGAGAGGGAATGAGATTTTTGAGAGGGATTTTGAGACAATGAGATTTTGTTTAATTTTCAAAATCTGATGGGTAACTTTTAGCCAAATCTGATGGGTAAAGTAGATTAATTGCCAAAATGATGTTAAGAAAATGGTGTGTGGTTATAAATTAATGTGTGGTGAAATATTTTTCATGAGTAGTATGGAATGAAACTTTTTTGATTTTGATATATTTTGATATTGCATGTAATAATTGCAAGATCACTGTGAATAAATATATCGACATTCAAGTTGTTAATTTTCATTAGGATGCTTATGTTGTTATTTGTTTAAATATAGATATATCATATTCATGCATTCAATTCATAAACATTATCTGTTCTTCATGAATATAATTCCAAAGAGCAAATGTAACAAAGATAAGTCTAATACACTGATGAACTAGATTCTGTATCAACTTATTTAAAAATGTTTTCACTGATACAAATATTTTATAAAATAAATATTACAGTGTAGGAAAAAATGTCCTAAAATGTGTCAGCACATTTTTGGGGAAACAGAGCAAGCATTTTCATATATGATAAAGCATCATCATTACTTTTAAAATGACTGAGAAAAAAGCAAAATGATTTCCTCATTCCAGCAGTTAGAATATTCATTTTGTCCCTGTCATTTTTGAAACTTGTTATAGTTTTGAAAGTTTAAAAATTGATACACTTAATAATTTAATATACTGACATTCTATTTATCTTACCAAAAAAGATGGTCTGTCAGTTTAGTTTTGCCATGATGAGGCCAATTAAAAAGTCTGGCCTAAGTGAGTATTTATTAAGTCAGTTTAGAACAAAAACAAAGATAATTAATCTTTAAAATATACCCATATTTGTCTTCTGTGGAGTTACAAACCCAGAAGGTACAGTGGATCAAAACTGCCTGGATCAGTTTCCACTAGAGAAGTGATTTTTCACAGCAGATTCTGAATCTTGTCTTTTTTGTCTTAAGGCTGCAAATGGATATCTTTTGAATATTTGATTTTCATTTCTCATCTGGCATAATCAGCACTTCTGGTAGTTTATCTGCAACTTTTCTTATCCTTTTATACTTATTATTTGTAGCTCAGTCGGTAAAGAATCTAACTTCAGTGCAGGTGACCCGTGTTCAATTCCTGGGTCAGGAAGAACCCCTGGAGATGGAAATGGCAGGCTGTAGTCCATGGGGTCACAAGGGTCAGACACAACTTAGTGACTAAACCACCACCATCACCGCCTTTTGTGATATTTGAGTAGCAGCCAGTGCCAGCGTTTTCTTTCATTTCTTCCTTTCTCTTTCTCTTTCTCTTTTTTCCCCTCTTTGCCCCCCTTCTCTACCTTCCTATCTTTCCTTTTCTCCAGTTCTTGGAAGGAGGTGCCTTATGATTTTTGTCATTGTTCAGTCACCCAGTCATGTCCAGCTCTTTGTGGTCCCATGAACTGCAGCATGCCAGGCCTCCCTGTCCCTCACCATTTCCCAAAGTTTGCACAAGGTCATGTCCATTGCTTCCATGAGGCCATGTCATCCTTCAACGCACTCTTCTCCTTCTACCCTCAATCTTTCCCAGCATCAGGGACCTTTCCAGTGAGTCAGCTGTTCGTATCAGATGACCAAAATAGTGGAGTTTCAGCTTCAGCGTCAGTCATTCCACTGAGTATTCAGAGTTGATCTCCCTTAAGATAGATTGGTTTAATCTCCTTGCTGTACAAGGGACTCTCAGGAGTCTTCTCCAGCACCACAGTTCAAAGGTATCAATTCTTTGGTGCTCCGTGTTATTTATGGTCCAGTTCACACAACCGTACGTGACCATTAGGAAGACCATAATCTTCACTATACAAACCTTTGTCAGCAGAAGAATGGCTCTGCTTTTCAACACACTGTCTAGGTTTGTCATTGCTTTCCAGACAAGAAGCAAACGTCTTCTTATTTTATGGCTGCAGTCACCATCTGCGGTGATTTTAGAGCCCAAAGAAGAGGAAATCTGTTACTGCTTCCACCTTTGCTCCTTCTGTTTGCCATGCAGTAATGGGGCCGGGTGCCATGATCTTCATTTTTTTAATATTCACTTTTAAGCCAGCTCTTTCACTGTCCTCCTTCACACTCATCAAGAGGCTCTTTAGTTTCTCTGCTTCCTACCTTTAGAGTGGTATCATCTGCATATCTGAGGTTGTTGATGTTTCTCCCGCCTATCTTGATTCCAGCCTGTAACTCATCCAGTCTGGCATTTCTCATGATGCACTCAGTGTATAGATTAAACAAACAGGGTGACAGAAGACAGCCCTGAAGTACTCCTTTCTTGATCTTGAACCAGTCGTTTGTTCCATACAGAGTTCCAACTGTTGCTTCTTGACCTGCATACAGGTTTCTCAGAAGAAAGGTAAGATGGTCTGTCCCATCTCTTTAAGAGCTTTCCACAGTTTATTATGATCCACACAGTCAAAGGCTTTGGCATAGTCGATGAAACGGGTGGATGTTTTTCTGGAATTCCCTAGCTCTCTATGATCCATTAAATGTTGGCAGTTTGATCTCTGGTATGGATTTTAAGTAATATTTAAAGAATATTTGAAGATTTAGAAATCTATGCCTCAATAATATTACATCCACATTTTCTTTCATATGTAAAATATTACTAAAACTTTTTGAGGAAGTAAAATTTTTGTAAAACAAATGTATTTTTATACACTCCAAAGGAATTTCTTAGGAAATGAATAATAATGCAAAATTGAAAATGTATGAACTCTACTGTGCTTCTAGATAGCTGTGTAACAAGTTTTTTAAAAATGAGGTGCCTATTTCCTTGTGACTTCTTGTACTAAATGGAAAATGTAACCTATTAAAAACTGAGGGTCTAAATTAACCCAAGGCTTACATTCCAGGATGCATGCTTTCTGTGAACTTCATCCAAATAAATAAAACACCTTTGCCAATTTCAGAAATTCTTTTCCTTGTAACTAGAAGTATGACCTCTTTCATCGGTTGTCAAGGAAGGTCACACGATAGAGAAAACAACTCAAGCACAATAATTAGGTAGAATGTCCTCAAAACATCCACTCTACAAGATTACAAATTCTTTTACTGTATAAAAAGAGAAAAATAAAGGAATAAACCATTATAAAAACTTTAAGCTAATATTTTATTTTTAAAAAGAGAAGGAAAAAAGGACTTATGTCACTTGAGTTTTGCTGATCAACTCCACAGTTTTAAATCTGAAAAGTTCTCTAGTCTAATTTGACAGTGTCATTGTTCAGGAATCATTTTTCTAAGTCATCCTGTTTCATGTTTATCTCAGAGGACAATTATGAGAATGAATGAGACACAAGCTAAGAAGTAATCTGAGACCTTAAAGAAGAGTTTAACATGGATGTATGATTTTGGATTTTCCCAACCAATTTATAATGAAATATGAAAATGTTTCTTCATGTAGAAGACTCATTTGTTTTTAATTACTTTTTAATCGGTATTAGCTAGATGGATTCATTGCATATTTAGAATCAGAAAAGTAATATCAGATAACTAATGGCACAGAGAATTAAACAGAAATAGTAAAAGTCAACACAGAACTTCTGAGTTCGAATATTAGTAATCAAAAAGACTTACTCAGATTTCTATGTTAAATCAATCCTAGATAAGACTTACTATCTGAGTTAACATTATCAAAGTATTGACTTTTTTCCCAAGTGAAGACTATCATTTTCTTTGTTCTTACTGCAGGTTAAAATGTTGATTCTTTATATATATTATATATATATATATATATCAGTTCAGTTCAGTCACTCAATCATGTCCGACTCTTTGCGACCCCATGAATCGCAGCACACCAGGCCTCCCTGTCCATCACCAAATCCTGGAGTCCACCCAAACTCATGTCCATTGAGTTGGTGCTGCCATCCAATCATCTCATCCTCTGTTGTCCCCTTCTCCTCCTGTCCTCAATCTTTCCCAACATCATGGTCTTTTCAAATGAGTCAGCTCTTCGCATAAGGTGGCCAAAGTATTGGAGGTTCAGCTTTGGCATCAGTCATTCCAATGAACATCCAGGACTGATCTCTTTAGGATGGACTAGTTGGATCTCCTTGCAGTCCAAGGTACTCTCAAGAGTCTTTTCCAACACCACAGTTCAAAAGCATCAATTCTTCGGCACTCAGCTTTCTTTATAGTTCCACTCTCACATCCATACATGACTACTGGAAAAACCATAGCCTTGACTAGACAGACCTTTGTTGACAAAGTAATGTCTTTGCTTCTTAATATGCTGTCTAGGTTCGTCATAACTTTCCTTCCAAGGAGTAAGCATCTTTTAATTTAATGGCTGCAGTTACCATCTGAAGTGATTTTGGAGCCCAAAAAATAAAGTCACCACTGTTTCCCCATCTATTTGCCATGAAGTGATGGGACCAGATGCCATGATCTTCATTTTTTGAATGTTGAGCTTTAAGCCAACTTTTTCAGTCTCCTCTTTCACTTTCATCAAGAAGCTCTTTAGTTCCTCTTCACTTTCTGCCATAAGGGTGATGTCATCTGCATATCCAAGGTTATTGCTATTTCTCCTGGCAATTTTGACTCCAGCTTGTGCTTCTTCCAGCCCAGCGTTTCTCATGATGTACTCTGCCTATAAGTTAAATAAGCAGGGTAGTTACCTGTGAAATAATTCCTTCTTAGTGTAGTCGTGGCCGAGTGGTTAAGGAGATGGACTAGAAATCCACTGGGGTCTCCCCACTCAGCTTTGAATCCTACATGGTATTTACCTGTGAAATATATATATATACATATATATATATATATATATGTATATATATATACACAACGACTTACTGACTTCCTAGGTGGGTCAGCCACAATGTGTCCACCTTCCATTGCAGGAGACACAGGAGACTGAGTTCAATCCCTAGTAAATGGCAACCCACTCCAGTATTCTTGCCTGGAGAATCCCAAGGACAGAGGAGCCTGGCAGGCTGCATTTCATGGGGTCACAAAGAGTCAGACGCTCAGTGAGCAACTGAGCATGTGCACACATGCACACACACACATGCTCTTATAATATGTGCTACTGATGATGAAGCATCAACAACAATAAAATTAGATCAGTATTCATTTTTTGCATGCTAAGTGAACAAGACAGTTCTACCATCTTATACTTTCTGTTCAGTTATATCTTTAGGAAATTCTAGGAAATTTAAGGTGGCTCAGACAATGAAGAATCCACATGCAATGAAGAAGACCTGGGTTTGATCCACGGGTTAAAAAGAGATCTTTGAGAAGGGCATGGCAACCCACTCCAGTATTCTAGCCTCCATGGACAGAGGAGCTTGATGGGCAATAGTCCACGGGGTCACAAAGAGTTGGGCACAACTGAGTGACTGAGCATGGCAGAAGATATTTAAAGGGCTTTGCAGGTGATGCTAGTAGTAAAGAAACTGTCCTCCAGTGCAGGAGACATAAGAGATAAGAGTTTGATACCTGGGTAGGGAAGATCCCCTGGAGGGGGAAACAGCAACCCACTCCAGTATTCTTGCCTGGAGAATCCCATGGACAGAGGAGCCTGGCAGACTACTGTCCATAGGGTCACCAAGTGTTGGACATGATTGGAGCAACTTAGTACACATACCCACAGGAAATTTAAGTGAAAATTGTACTCTAGATGTGGGATTTTCATATATTGTAAACTTCTTTTGCTTTTCAAGAAAATATTAGTGTAAAGAACTAAGAAATTTGGAGTTAGCACCCTTAACATCACAAAGTGACTGACTGAGTCTCAATTTTTTTTGTTTTGTTTATTATAGTTCTGTATTTGTCAGTATTTTTAAATTGCCAATTTCGTTTTGCGAAATTGATGATATTTCTTTTGTTCTTGGAATGTCAATTTTCTACGGTCCCAGTTTTAATAAGGCACCAGCACACATTATGGCAAAATCCCAGTCATTTGGAAGCAAATTAACCAGATTATCCATTTTCCCATTATTTCTCTTCTTCCTTATTTGGTCTCTTTAGTGCTTCAATAAGTAACTTCAGATTTACAGCTTATTCACAAAAAGAGTAATAATACTGATGTTAATTTGAGTGCTTTCTCTGAGCCACCTTCTATTCTAAGCACTTTACATGAATTTATAAATTTAATCTTCATAACAACTCTGAAATAAAAGCTCATATTATCCTCAATTTATAGATTAAGTAATTTTCCCAGAGGAAACACATTCAGTCACCTCGTATGATCCTCAAACTACTGTGTGAGGTAAATCTGCAAATAATGAAATTGAATCTCATTAATAAAAAATGAATTATCGTGGTTTTTCCCCTCCCACCTTGATTCTGCGTTTTTTCCCACAACATTATCAAAACAACTGATAAAAATTAAAAAAAATGTGTGGGGTATACATTTATGACACTTTAGGAATAAGTGCAGGGAAGTTAAAACTATGTACAAGCTTTAATATTTGATGAAATTTGTAGACCAGGAACAGTTATTTGACCCCTGTTTATCTGTGTCTTTAAAGCCCAGTGAATTGACAATAAGTGAAACCAGAGAGGATTCATGAGAAGTCTACAAATTAAGAACAAACTTCTCAAAGCAGAATCTTGTGCTACAAGTGGAATAGTTCAGTGTACACACAGCAGGCTTCAGTGAAGATGGTGTCTTTTCCCTGCGATGGTCATCTTCTTTCTCTTGCCCAGAAAAGGAGTAGAAACTTAAGTGATTGGTTGACTTGTTTTCCTAAGGCTATGCAGATTGGTCTCTTTCCCACTGGTGTTTGCTCCCAAATGAAGCCAAGAAAATACTCTCAAAGAAAACTTCACCTGCCTGCCATCACTGAAGTTGAAAATTAATGCCATCTTTCTGCCCATTCCCCACCTGTGCTAACTGGAATGATGCTGGAAACTTCCTATGGCACACCCACATATACAGGAAACTCAGAACTCTTGTGCTGAAGAATTTGCAGTTGTCTGGCAGACAGAATGTAGGCCAAAATACCTGTGATAATCAACATTGTTCTTTAGTTATAAACATGACGGTCATTTAAGGATAACCAATCATTGGAGAAAAGCCAAAAATACAAACACAAACATGAAAAAACAGAACAACTGGCCTAAGAAAGATACTTTCTAAGGAGAGGAATGAGGTTGAAGGAAAAATTCCAGTTGATACCCTCAAAGAGATTCTCAGAAAGTTTACATCCAAACAAAACAAATAAAATATGCTTGTGTGTATGAAAAAGGTATCATACCACAGAACACTTTCTTCTTTAGTGTATTCTATAACCTTTGTGCTACTCAATTCCTTGTGCTTTGTTTTTCCTTTTATTCCTCTCCTTTTGTAGCAATCCCTCAAGACATTAAGCTGGTAAAATTGTCAGTAATGCAAGCAATTCTTAAAAAAAGAAGATTGAGACTGAAGTCTCTATTCTTGGGTTTTCTTTCCTATAGAAATGATCACACATAGAACAGGGAAGCTACAAATTTCAAATTTGCTTACACATCAGTGGAGGATACCTGTGGACTGTGTAAGTCAAAATATTCTTAAATTCATCAGTTCAATACAATCTGCCTTTTTATAATAACCCACTTTCATCCCCTTGCTATATCTCTCCCAAATCCCTTCCCTACTTTATCCTAAAGGTGAAACAGAGTAGTCAGTATGTTTTCTGATCCTAATTCCATGACCTACTGATGAATTTTCACATTGTGATATCACTAGTATTGGGATAGAGCCCATACTTGGTACCTAAGAAAAGTGCTGCTGCTGTTGTTGCTAAGTCGCTTCAGTGGTGTCCGACTCTGTGAGACCCCATAGATGGCAGCCCACCAGGCTCCTCTGTCCCTGGCAAGAATACTGGAGTGGGTTGCCATTTCCTTCTCCAAGCATTGTTGTTGAAAAGTCCCTGCTCCATTTAACTGAACTCAAGATTTATTTTTGATTCACTTATAACTTCTGTGGTTATAATAGTGCAATTATCTGCAGTTTCCAACCTATGTTGTTTGTTTTCCTTGAGTGATTTCCTGAATTCACTGGCTAATATACTTGATAGTTACTACCAAAAAAATTTATTTTTCTGCTCCAATGAAATGTATTTATTTTCTGATCTATATTATTCCCAGATTAAGGCAATAATATATGATAGAGGAGCAGAAAAATAATACTCAGAGACTGAAAAAATAAAAGGCAAAGATGGAAACTATGAGAACAAAACTGAGAAACCAAACACAGAGAACCGAATACCCATCCAATCAAAGTCTTATTGAAGAGGGGTCAGGCAAGATTTAGCAAAAGAAATAACAAAAGATATAAGACAATTTCCCAAAGCTTAAGAAACACAGGAGTCTTCATTTAAAGTATCCTCCAATATTCACCTGTCTTTTACACAATATGTTTGTGCCAAACATTTCAGCTTTTGTTTAAGGAATACCTCTACTGATATCTTGCTATAAAAGAGGAGTATAGTTTACTTTATGATCTGTCATTTTTATTTATACAGGCAAGATGTTTATTACCTCTATGCACCTAAATAATAGAATATGTAGGCTTCTTCATTCATATAGCATAGTTGAAAACCTACTCAAATTATAGTGACAAAAAGTGCTTTTCAAAAAGACATTTGAGTGACTCTTACAATCGGGAGAGTGAGCAGAGGCCAAGCAGCCAAGATGTATCCATGACCACTACAAGAAGATTTTCTGTCAGTCCTTTAGGCCGCCGTTTCTATATTCATCTACTTCCACTTAACTTCTACTTCATTTAAGCCCTTTTCTGATGCTGCTGCTGCTGCTGCTAAGTCGCTTCAGTCGTGTCCGACTCTGTGCGCCCCCATAGACGGCAGCCCACCAGGCTCCCCCATCCCTGGGAGTCTCCAGGCAAGAACACTGGAGTGGGTTGCCATTTCCTTCTCCGATGCATGAAAGTGAAAAGTCAAAGTGAAGTCGCTTAGTCGTGTCCGACTCTTAGTGACCCCATGGACTGCAGCCTACCAGGCTCCTCCGTCCATGGGATTTTCCAGGCAAGAGTACTGGAGTGGGGTGCCATTGCCTTCTCCATTTCTAATACTAATTATAGCTTAAGAGAGGAAGGGTATGTTTTAGAAATCTTGCAGTATTACCCTGTCATCTTAAAATAATTACTACTCCAAAGTTTTGTCTTCCAGGTTTCCATTATTCAGTTCAGTTCAGTTCAGTCACTCAGTCATGTCCAACTCTTTGTGACCCCATAGACTGCAGCACACCAGGCCTCCCTGTCCATCACCAACTCCTGGAGTTTACTCAAACTCATGTCCATTGAGTCGGTGATAACCATCCAACCATCTCATCCTCTGCCGTCCCCTTCTCCTCCCGCCTTCGCTCTTTCCCAGCATCAAGGTCTTTTCAAATGAGTCAGTTCTTCGCGTCAGGTGGCCAAAGTATTCCATTATTAGATCCTTTTTTTATATCCTTATTACTAACTAAGACCCAGCCTTGTAACTTGACCTCTCCTAGTATGTCATGCCCTAGTAACTAGATTCTTTGATAATATCTCATATAACTGTGCCAAGATATCTAAGGTCTCTCTTATTATTTATATGGACTAGTATATACAATCTTCCTGCAATGTGAGAGACCTGGGTTCCGAGGGTTGGGAAGGTCCTCTGGAGAAGGGGAATGGCCACCCACTCCAGTATTCTTGCCTGGAGAACTCCATGGACAGAGGAGCCTTATAGGCCCCAGTCCATGGAGTCGGAAAGAGTCGGACTTGACTAAGCAACTTTCACTTCACACATGTGTGCGCATGCATGCACGTGCATACACACACACACATGCACACACACACTAGTCCTGTTCAACTGAGACTCTTATAATAATGGTTGTTAATGTCTCTCTCAGCTTTAAAGTTCTGATTCTGTTATTGTGAGACTTTTATTTGAACTTTTGTCAATTCAAATGTCATCTTTTTTAGTAACTAATGGATTTTCAGCTCAGTTTGGAACATGAAAGCAAACCGGATATGGATCTTTGTCTCTTGTCTCTAAGCTAGTGCGCTTTCCACTGCACCACACTGCTTTTCACCCTGATCTCTGGAGCTGGCTAGTGCAGGTGAGGCTTTCCATCTACTGCTTGTGCTCACTTCTCCCTGTTCATGGCCATAACACTATGATGGTATTTTTTTTTTCCTACTGAACCAAGATGTGACCTCAAAGTTCTTCAGACATACATTACACATCCATAGAGGTCACCAAATAAACAAAACGCATTTTCCATTATTTCCAGCATGAAAACCTGTTTCCTGAGTGACTTTCTCCTGTGAAAAAAAAAAAATTTCTGGGCCAATCTTCAGTGAACCCCCTGTATTACAGTGCTAAAAAGTAGGGAATTAAATATTATCTAATATGATCAGCAAGAGAAGTGCTGTATCAGAGTCACTTGAGTCATTCGGAAGAAACAAAAAGGCTATAAACCTTGATTTTTATATTTGCTCCCTTCTGGGAAGGGTTTAGTCACTGTTGTATGTGGTTGAGAGTACCCTTTTTGAATAAAATAGTACACGTATTCATTTTGTGGAGAGGAGGGTTATGATTCATGTGAATTTATAAGTACCATTTAACGAACAATCTGGAACAAAATGCTACAAAATGGAACTTGTCCTTGTGTTGCAACTTCAAAGGAACATTGATAATCGTTTATTTATAAGTGTAATGAGCCAGGGAGTTTGAGAGTAGTCTTGATCAGAGGGGCAGTCTTCTCAGCTGGAAACCTATGTGTAAATTTCTCTGTTCTGAGGATTTCATGTATTTCCAGGCATCAAAATACTTTGTCAGACAATAAATGGGATGGGATAATCAATTGTGTGGGTGCTCAGGAGAGAAATAAGGCACTTTAAATGTTGGGACTATTATAAGCTTTGACTTAATGTCTAAGACTCAATACTTACATCAGTTTGCAAAGCCTTTTTTATTCTTATATGTTCAGAATGATTGTTTGCTTTTTCATCTTTTCCTAATTCCTTTTTATTTTTGTATTAATTCATTAATATTGGAATAAGTGTTGATGGAATCTGCCTGCTTTTTAATGGTGCTTGGGGAATCCCAACAGTGACTGCTGTTTGAAAACGGTGACTAATTCTTATTTTTTACTGCATCCTTGGAAACGATCAACATTCCTGGATACAGTCTGTAAAATACATGGATTGTTTTTTGAGTGGTTATTCTGATTAGTTGGTGCCCCATTCTTACTATTCCATGTCTGTGCTAAATTTACTAAGATATTGTGTATGATATTCCTGCTTGCATGGATCCACACTCAGGTTTGCTTGAATTCTCTACATTGTAACAAGACCCATACAGCAAGATTACCTTATGCATAATCCCATCCCAAGTATTTTGCTATAAATAAAGACTATCCATTATAACCAGATGGAAAGTGTATATGAATGATCAGTTTGCTTAATAAACTTTACAATAGTTTTCTCCAAATTGCCTTTCCCTGTTTCGTTTTGAGTGATCAACTATGCAAGACTGAATTTCCATTAACTTATCTGTTGCTCTTTTGAACATTTTCATGAATTAAGAAGCAGTATGTCCTAAGGCAGGGTTGTTTCCCATATTGGCACTAATGCTTTGTGATGACCTCCTGTTTTTGAAGCACTCTGGCCCTAATCTTCAGAGTCCCAGTTGTCACATTAACTGTGGTATTTTTTTCTGCATCTTATGTGTAAAATATGCTGTTTTCATAGAAATCCTAGGAATTGTGAAATTATTGGCACTTCAAAAAACCGTATTTTCACTTCTAACAATTGTTCTTTAATTTCAGAAAATAATTTTTCTGTCATTGAAAATATCTGTCTCACATTTATCACCTTTTACAATGAACTAATCTTTCTAAGTACAGCATTACACAAAGCTGTATGTATTCTTCAGTTACCTACTTAGGGTGAACTTTTGTCCTTTTTGCATTAATATGTACAAGGTAAGACTGTTATAAAAACAAATTTTGCTTTGTTTTTTAATCAAGCTCTAAATTTGATTAAAATTGAATAGATTATAACATGATTGAAGTGGGAGGAAATAAAATACTCTGCACAATACTTTATTACAATTTTAATACTTGTAATATATAAAGATTATGAAGGAAACATTGTCTTCATCCACAAAAATGTTGTGTTTAATTTTTGTAAATGTGTTTTAACCCTTCCTCAGAGTTATTCACCTTCTTGCTTTAGAAAACATTCTTTTCATTCTGTCTAGCAGGGCTGAAATCAACTAAAAGAGTATATGTTTAGGAGTATGTGGAAAAAATGCTTTGAAAAGCTCTAATGTATTATCTCAGATAATTTTTTCTTCCTGTCTTCTTGAGATATGATTTTATAGCCCATATTTTATCAACTACCAAACTGGTCTCAAGAATCTGAATTTACAATAAATAAATTTTTATAATTTGTTAGTGGCTGTATGAGTTGATACCACTGGTAATGTACATTATACAGCATTTGTATAAAGGTATCATGATCATGCATTTTGAATGTTAAAAAAATGAACAAATAATTTTTGTCTACCATGAAAATTGTGATTTTATGAATATTAAAACATTAAGGCAATATCATTGATATGTTTCAGCTCCTTTAACTGTTTAGTCCGTTGCCATTGAGAGAAAAGGTACAAGGACTTACATTAGTGCCGTCTCGTGTGGAGTTGTGAGTGGGATGAGAATCAGCTATTAGGAGGAAAAACATTTTTTTTTTAAGAAATTAGAATATAGAGAAAGAACTCCAGCACTTGGATATAATGCATGATGGTAGTTTACATTCAAGTCAATGAATTTTCATTAAAAATGTGATTATCTTGAGTGTCATTGGTCTGCAAAGTTCAATTCCTGCTAAGTCCTTTTACACGGAATTTACCGCATGGTTATGCTATTTTCCATGTTAACTTGATTTTTCCCGCAATTTTATGTTCAGATAATTTATATTACCAAGAAATCCAGATTAGTATACAGTTTCAGAGATTCTCTTTATAATTGTTTAAAAGTTCCTGAACAAATTGCTAGAAGATAGAATTCCAGATGTGTTCAAACCTTGTACTTAGTTTAAGGAGGAAATTAACACTTTGGTCCTTTATTTGCCATGGAAAAAGATAATGACATTCTCTAGGAAGATTAGAATCTAACCAAACATTGTAGGCTATATATAGCATACAAAGCCTTGTGCCATTTGTGAAAACGTTATCAGGGAGAAAACCCAATGACTGATTTTTTGAACTGTATTTTTTAGGGACACAGATTTAATTTAGAGATTATGGTTTGAAAATAAAATTTACTGTATGAGTGTTTTTAGCTGATAAGAAATTGATTTTGTGACCTTGCTACACATTAATTGAAACATCTGCCAGTATATCTTGAAGTGGTTTAAGGAACTGTAGACACTTGGAATCGCATCATTTCTTCATGTTAAACTTACTAGTTAATCACTGTTACCATTATAAAGAAAGAAACTAATTTTCATGTGAGGTCTGAATAATCTCCCTCTCTGGCATAATAAGTGGGATTTATGTAATTGACATTATATTTAGTTGTTTCACGATATTGAAGGTGGAGTCCTTTAATAGTGTTATTCTTACTGAGCAGTATGGTATTTTGTATTCTCTATTATCTTAAAGGTTATATTTATAAAACAAAAAATATTAAAGTGTGCATACATTAGCCCGCTTAGACATAAAGATTATTATTTAAATTATTTGTTAAATTTTAAAATGTAGTTTTTAAAAAGTTACAGTAGAATGAAGGTAGTTATCAGTGTTCTGCGTGTCTTAAATCTTACCTTATTTAGCAGATATTAAGATGTGTTTACAGAGGAAAACCTGAATTGCAGAGGAGAGTTAAAACAAATTGTGAAATTTGTAGTCTTCCCAAAGAACACCAAAATGTTTTGAGATTATTTGGCATGACTAATCAAATCAGTTATATATGCAATAATTATCCAGAAAAGTGAGCGTCTCCACTTTATTTCTCTTTTGTGGATAAAACCTCAGAACTAAAATTTAGGTCATGGTTCTTTAGTGACATCATGCTGAAATGGCCCTCTGCTGATGAAAAACACATTCTGAGTATTAAAGAATTTATTATTAAAAATGTCATTAGAGTTATAGTTAACATTTAGAACTTGCGAAAGGAATCTGCTGTTTATTTGTGTATTTTTGATAATTAAAGTTGGCATGTGCAGATGACTAAATCAGTTTGAACAAAGTTGAACAGAAGTTGAGATGGTTCTAACACTTACTTGGTAGCTTTGTGTTTCTAGAAAAATGTTGATATTTTGAAATGAGACAATTCTATATCCTTTGTGTAGGAAAGGTTCTTATGCTAGGTTTCCTGGTGCCATATGGAGGATATGTTCTAAAGATCATTTCTGGACCTTTATAAACACAGAAACCTATTGAGAATACTAAAACAGTGCAGCAAATCTCTGTTGTATATACAGTGCAGGAAAGCAAGCAGATGCTTGATTATAGTGCTATGTTTGTTCAACAAATGTAATACTCACTGCAGCAGTTTCATAATGGAATACCATGTGGAGAAGAATGTTTTTAAATATGTTTTTGACTTTGATTTCAGTTTATTAGTAAATAAATATATCAGAAAATTTTCAATAGAGGCATTAATTGGTTTATAGTCAATAATCTCTTTCTACTTATCCTTTTAAATAATCTGATGGCCAATTTAAGAATAAAGAAGTGTGAAGTTAATCTGAATTTAAGCAAAGTTTTAGATTATAACTCATAATACACTTTCCTTACTCTGTTGAGAAAACTTAAGTTTTATCAATTATTGGAGATACAACTTGTAAAAAAGAATCCATCAATTCATACATTGTGATCAAAGGACTTTCTACTAAATGATACCTTAATATTTGGAGATCAGTTCCTTTATAATTGAAAAGAAATTGCCCTTATGACAGTATTAAAACTGAAGGACCCATGTAGAAATATGAAACACTTAGAGAATATAATTTAAATTAAAATTTGACATATGGTTAGTATTCAAATCTAGAATACTGAGTACAAATAATAAATATAGAAGGGAAAAATGGGTATTGTTTGTTTCAAAGTAGATTTCAGCACAGGAAGCATTTTAATGGAGACCTGATTTGAAAATCTGTACCTCAGCATTCTAGAATCAGATAGTATTAACAGTTTAGACCAAGATTGATCAAATGTGATTTACAGCCTATTTGGGGAAGCAGGGCTATAGAAGAAGCAGAGATGCTGAGGAAGCCTCACTTGGGATCAAATCCTGGTTCTGTCATTTACTAGCTGTCATATTTGGACCAGTTTCTATGTCTTTAGTTTATAAATAGTCTTTATCAACCTCAAAATATCTTATGCAGATACAAGAAGATAATAAAAGTATAGCACTTAAGTATGATACTGGCCATATAGAGAGGCCTCGGTAACTATTACTATTTCTATTGAACTATTGCTAATGTAAATCTGTCAGTCACTTTCTGCCAGATTTTTTTTTGGTAGGTTCATTCTTTGTCTACTTTCCCAACCATCTGGAAAATCAGATTAAGATCATGTAGGCAGCTAGGTTATAACAATGAAGTGCTCTTCTGCTTTTATCAAATTCCATGAACAGCAACACATATGAGCACTTAGTCATACACCTAGAATATAGGTATATTACCCCTCACTTGTTAATAGTTTATTAATCCTTAACTGACATTTTAGGCTTCCTGTGTCTGAAGGAAAAAAAAATTAATCACTCACTTACTCCTAATCTTTCTTTGAAGACTGATTTTCATTTAATTACCTTTGTTCCAGTCACCTGATTAGCTTGGTGGAAGCTGAATTTAAAGAAGCATATTTAGACAAAACCAATACAGTATTGTTAAGTAAAATAAAGTAAAAATAAAAATTAAAAAAGAAGCATATTTTAAAAGAATAGTTAGGAACTAACTGGTTCCAGATTTTATACACACACATATATATATGCCAGTGAGTTATTTTTTTAAAAATATTTAGTATCGAAGATGTGGTACCTAGTGGAGGATGTAGAGGACAGTAGGACACCTTTAAAGAATGCAAATTCTCAGAAAACAGTTTATTCCACTTACTATGAATATTTATCATAATTGATTAATAAATATATTAATATTGCTTGAAAACACAGGAGTTATAAGAAACCTTGGAAAAAATCTACATATTGTAAAACTAATAATTTTCTTTGGCATAGCAAATCTCCTATTGAAATTAGCTATTTAAAAGTATGCAAAGATTATACATCAACTATATCTCAAAATTAACAAAACAAAATGAAGATTGATAGATATACAAAAATATATATATATTTCTCTATATGAGGTTTTTAAAATTATTATTATGCAGTTTTTAAAAAAAGACCTGCAAGATACTTTGACATAAACTTAGAACAGAGAAATATATATATACACACATATGTATGTGTTTGTGTGTATATAAATAATAAGATCATTATATATAAGATTACCATATAAATGCTTCTCTGTGTGTGTGCTGTGGCTCAGTCATGTCCGACTCTTTGCAGCCCTGTGGATTGTAGACACCTGGCTCCTCTTTCCATGGAATTTTTCAGACAAAAATGCTGGAGCGGGTTGCCGTTTTCTTCTGCAAGGGATCTTTCCTACCCGGGGATTGAACCTGCATATCTTTTGTCTCTAAACAGGTGGATTCTTTATCACTGTAGCTCTTCGGAAACCCATATATGCTTATATATGATAATGCAATTCATTTGCCATTGAATGAGACCATTCTGAGAAAAATATAAATACAATAATTTTGCAGAGTGAAAAGATGAGTATTTGGTACAACTTTGTTTCAAGGATGAGAATTTCAGTATAATCTCTAGAAAGTGAAAGTGAAGTCACTCAGTCATGTCTGACTCTTTGCGACCCCATGCACAGTAGCCTACCAGGCTCTGCCATCCATGGGATTTTCTCCAGGTAAGAATACTGGAGTGGGCTGCCATTTCCTTCTCCAGGGTACCTTCCCAACCCAGGAATCGAACCCCGGGTCTCCTGCATTGCAGACAGATGCTTTACTGCCCTAGCCACCAATCACAGGTCCATAGAATAACCTCCTGGAAAGCACCTATCAGGATTTTCAGTGCCTTGGAGAAACAACATATGTTCATTGACAAGAACTGGTTGAGAGTAATGATTGGAATTACTCTGTCATGATTCTGCTCTTCTGTGGTTGTTCAAGCATTCATCAATGTAATAGTACATTCTGAATAAGGATAGATTTGAGTGGAAATATATCGACACCTTTATTCAGTTCAGCAACATTTCTGAGTTATGGTTTAACTCATGTCACCGCAAGATGATCAAATATTTATTCACTGCATTTGAACCATCTGTACTTCTTGGAAACCTTTCTGGTAAATGAAAAGAAAGATAAATATAAATTCATTTGATGAAGAATGAAAAATCATTGTTTTGAAACTAAATCTCAACTAAACATTTTTTAAAGTCAAAACGAACTTCTTAGCACTAGGCCAGTGGTGAAAGTCCATATCAGACTCTAAATTTGCTCCTCTCTATTCTTTTCAACTTGTCATTTCAAAATTACTATCAAGGAAAGATAATCCTTAAACCCTTAGTATAATAGCATTTGCTTTTTGATTTATTTTATAACTGGGCAAGAAAATACTAGGTTATGTCTTATATTTCTTCAATTTTAGAATTTTATTTATTATTTTTAATTGGAGTATAATTGCTTTAAAATGTTTGTTAATTTCTGATGTATGGCACCATGAGTTAGCTATATGTAAAGTTTTAAATTTTAAATTCTAACATATTTTACAACTTTCATTCTAATTTTTCAATATTCCTAAATTACAGAGACACAAAAATAAGCTGCCATTGAAAATATTTTAAATAATGCAAGAAATAATAGCTTATAATACACTTAAAAATCCATTCTGTAATTAGTATAGATTATTTTTTAACAATAGAGCAATAATTTTGAATCAAATCAGGGGCTCTTTTGCATAATTTAGCATTTATTTTGATTCATGTATTCATTCACTCAAAAACTTGTTGAGCACCTATGTTGTGATCAGGTTCTTCTTTGTAGAATTAAATGTAAAGTACTGGATAAGTATATGTGGCTGTTGTGGATTCTAGAAGGATAAAGAAACATTTAAATCACAATTACACAAATTAGTAATCCTTTGAGCAGCCCAAGTAATCATGGAAACTTCATAAGGAGACAATGTTTAAAGTGGTGGTTGAGCTGGAAATTTGCTTAATGAAGCATATGCTTGAGGATAGATATGGCAGGTAGGAATGATCATCATATGTGCTTACGAAAGCACTAATGAATGAGAAAGAAATACAAATTCTAACAACAAAAATAAGTTGCTGAAGTGAAATGCTGCAGTTGTAGAACATGTATCTAAAACATAGGTCAGTAGCCATATTATGTAAAATACTGATGTTATCCATAGGAAAAAAAAATAATTCTGCTTTCAGAAATTCACTTTTTCTTCTACACAAAGTAAATAAATTGAAGGTCAACAAAGTATGGATACAGGTTCATCAGGTGGATGCTGTCTCATGAGTCACGGAGAGTGAATGTTGGCTTAGTCAAGATTAGTGACCAAAAAGATGGAAGAAATTAGAAGGGAATGACATATAAAATGTAGAGATCTATAGGTCTTAATGATGATTGGATGATGTTACAAGTAAGAGACAGGAAGATGTGAAGGATATCTCTTAGATCTGTAGTGTGAACTAATAGGTGGATACTGGTGCATTTGATGGAAAAAAAGGAAATAGAGATGGAGAAGTCATTAGCTCTGCTTTGGACATGGTGTCATTGTCATGCCATTCATATATATAAGTGGTGATAACACTACATATTGATCTGGAACTGAGAGAAGTCTTGAATAGAAAGAAAAATTTTTGAGTCATCAGCAGAATATTGGTGTTAATGGAAACCATGGAAGCAGACATGCTTACCTATAGTGACTACGTAAAAAGAGATCATAGAATAAAAGTGAAGAACTAAGCTCAAATCTTTAGAGAAAGGAAAATTGACATAAAGGATTTAGAAATGTGGCCTTACATGAAGGGAGAACTTGTGTGTTATCATTAAAGCTAAGGGAATGCATTTTTCAAGAAAGAAGAGTTCAAGTTTCAAATGCTACTGAAAGGCCCAGAAAAATCAAAAAACAATCAATAGCTGTTTTAATATAGAGATCAGTGGTGGCGTTGGCAAGAAATACTTTGGTGAAATTTTGGTGACTAAATCCAATCTAGAATGGGTTGAGTAGAGCCTGAAAAGTAAAGAGATTGTTTTAAGTGGTAGAGCTAGGAAAGTAAACAAAAAAATCAGTGTGGAAATTGACCAACTATAAAGGTTATAGAAAGAATCAAGTAGAAAATGAGAGAAAAGTTTAGAAGAAAGTATAAGTTCAATGAAGGCAAAGTAGATAGGATTTTGAACACAGGAAAAGTGAGGCTAAGTGAGGGTTTAGAACAGGGAATTCTAGTTTACTTATTCACACAGGCACAGGTTTATTATCTAGAGCATCCCCACATGTCATTTCAAATCCTTGAGTGCTGGGGGACACAACAGGGAATAAATGTGGCTTGTCTAGGAAAATGACAGGAGTCTTGTAATATTGGAAAAGATAGAAACAAATAAATCATCCAGATAAAATAAATAAGCAGTATTGTTTGCCAGACCTGGAGCAAGATGCCAGATTACTGTTTCAACAATGTCATGTGTTCTGTCTTCTCCCATATATAAGCATCATGATTTCTGTCTTAATCAATTCTGGTGCTGTAACAAATACCATACGCTGAGTGACTTAAACATCAAACATTTATGTCACATAGTTCTGGAGCCTGGAAAATCCAACATCAGTGTGCCAGCAGAGTAGATGGCTGAAGAGAACACTCTTCCTGCTTTACTGGTGGCCATTTTCTCTTGGTACACGTACAGGACAGAGAGAGAACACTCTTGTCCCTTCATCCACTTAAACAGGCATTAATCCCATTCATGAGAGCTCCACCCTCATGACCTAATTATCTCCCCCAAAATTTGGATTGGGGCTTCAATATATGGATTTTGGGGGAGATATAAATATTCAATCCATAGCAGTATCCCTTACCAACATTGACTGAATTCGCCTTGGAATTTTCTCAGAATAGTGTACTAATAACTACTAGATAATTAAAATTGACATAGAAATTGATCTTGTTCTAACTAATGATGGAGATTATTGTTTTTTTGGTTCTGTTTTCATGCTGTAAATTAGAGTTTTTCAGACTGCACATCCAATATATGTACATTTATTTATAAATTTTATTTATAGCCTTCTATATTACAATCAATAACTACTGAAATGCAGAAAGGAAAAAATATAAATAAAGAAAGAAATTTTAACACTTTTCCTGTATATCAGTGGATTACTTTGCACATGCTTTGGGGTACATTTCCCCTGCTGTAATTTGGAAACAACTGGTACTGATGAGGTCCTCTTTGACAAATATACCATGGTCAGCTATTTTATATATGGTATTTAACTCTCTGAAGTCAGCCATGGAAATTGTTTATTATTGTGATTTCTGTTAGAGATTGATTTAGATATTGAGATTTGAAGTTACTTTTAACTAATGTTTTAGGTAATAAAAAATTCATCTGAGATTGAAAACTTTTCTATTAAAAGTAGCACTGACACCTCCTTCCAAAATATCCCTTTAAAATGATACCATCATGCCATGATTTATCTACTTTTGTTCTGTGACCCATGCATTGAGATTAAATTCTCTTCAAAGCATCTTATTGCTATAGAACACCTCCTTTATGGTCAAATACATTTTTAGACTTTCTATCCAATATCTTTTGCAAAATGCATTTTTTTCTGTTTTGATAATCTTTACAGGCGCTAACTTAAATTGTTTACAATTATTTTGAAAAGGACTCCAGCTGCTTTTAGTTATGATGAGTCAACAACTTGGAAAATATTTGAATTTGAGTAGAAACCTAGTTTGAATTTAGATTTGAATTGTATTTTATTAGTTGCAAATGTTGTGTCATATAACATCTTTTCAAAGTTTGAATAACAGAAGAAAAAAGATGACTATCACTTTAAAAAATTAATATTTTTGTTGCAGACCTCATTGCCTCATATTTCTGTCATATAAAAATTTAAATATCTATCTTTTTTTTTACATTATGCTTAAGCTTTGCCACTCATGTTTTCTGCCATCTAAGAGGATTTTATTATATGTAATTTTTGTTTTTCATCTTTGTTTACATGGGAAATGAAACATTTTGTATGATAGTTGTCAACCTTCTGAAATTACTGTTGGAAGAAGCATATTATGTTAGTTGTGCAAAACAATTGAAAAATCAAAAACAAGATACTGTTGTTAAATTTATCAAATCAGGAACAAGCTCTAATATTTTGTTTATGAATATTATTTTGTTTTATAAAAGTGATATATATATATATATATACTCATTATAAAAATGTCAAGCCATTTAAAAAGTAAGAGGAGAAAGCAAGACATCAGTAAAGTTCCCAGCCCCCCAAGCCATCTTTTAGATACTTAATGAACACTATTCTGGAGATCTTTCTATAGATACCTATAAAAGCACATGATAGATAAGGGAAATAATCGACAAGTGATAGACAGACAAATAATGGTAGCAGATGTGTTATTATTTTACTGAAAGATGCTCAGTCTCATTTTACTACATTTAACAGAAGAAAAAGAATATACTGTTATAACTGAAAGCATATAATATACTAATATGGAAAGATACTGACTTTCACTTTACTAGAATTTAACAGGAGAAAATGAAAGTGAAAGAATTGCAGATTTCTTTGTTTAACACAAGAGAAATTTTAAATTAACTGTACAGATAAGAAAAATTATAAATAGATTCAGAGTACTGAGATAATTTTTTTAACCACTCATTTTAATTTTAAACAATGCTGGTTTGCCTGTTGCTATAAAAGACTAATTGATTATCATAGTAAAGCTTCTCCCTTCCTTTCCTTTTTAACCTGGTTTTTGTTGCTTATTCTATTTTTTAATTTATCAGGGCTTATTCTGTTGATAATTCTGTTCTACTATGATTCCCATAGAAGTTTAGTCTTACTTTTATGTTTAAAAGCAGTTAGTGCTTTCCCTGAGTAATTTTCACTACTGATGCTCCATTTCTGGGAATTAAAAAATGTCTTATCTGATTAACTGAATTCATTATTGAATTTTTTTTTTCAAGGAATGTTTCTGAACACGGTGTTTGATATGTTCCACTATACTTAAAAATGTCTAATAGATTCTTTCATAGTTGAAAATCTTGTCTGGACATATTGTCTTTAAGCCAGGTTGTCTTTTCTTTATAACTTTGTATAGTTTTTTATATCTTCTGGCATTGACTGCTCTCATGCCAAACATTCAAGCTAGCATGATATTTAGCCTCTCATAGATGACATGCTTTTTCTGTTTAGATGCATATATTCAGAATTTGTCCAAATTCTGTGATGAAAGACATTTTCCATTTCTCTGTATTTTTGTTTAGTAGTATCCTTAATCTTTAGCTTGCATGATTAACAAAACAAGCCAAATATAATCATTCAGTTCAGTTCAGTCGCTCAGTCATGTCCAACTCTTTGCGACCCCGTGACCACCACACACCAGGCCTCCCTGTCCATCACCAACTCCCGGAGTCTACCCAAACCCACTTCCATTGAGTCGTTGATGCCATCGAATCATCTCATCCTCCGTCGTCCCCTTCTCCTCCTGCCCTCAATCTTTTGGAGCATCAGGGTCTTTTCAAATGAGTCAGCTCTTTGCATCAGGTGGCCAAAATATTGGAGTTTCAGCTTCAACATCAGTCCTTCCAATGAACACCCAGGACTGATTTCCTTTAGGATGGACTGGTTGGATCTCCTTGCAGTCCAAGGGACTCTCAAGAGTCTTCTCCAACACCACAGTTCAAAAGCACCAATTCTTTGGCGCTCAGCCTTCTTCACAGTCCAACTCTCACATCCATACATGACCACAGGAAAAACCATAGCCTTGACTAGACGGACTTTAGTTGGCAAAGTAATGTCTCTTCTTTTGAATATACTATCTAGGTTGGTCATAACTTTTCTTCCAAGGAGTAAGCGTCTTTTAATTTCATGGCTGCAGTCACCATCTGCAGTGATTTTGGAGCCCCAAAAGATAAAGTCTGACACTGTTTCCACTGTTTCCCCATCTATTTGCCATGAAGTGATGGGACCGGATGCCATGATCTTCGTTTTCGGAATGTTGAGCTTTAAGCCAACTTTTACAGCTGTAGTTAGTCTCTTTTGTAACAGTCTGCTAAATTATTAACTCCAACTATTAATTTTTAATTCTAGAACTTCTACTTGATTCTTTAAAAATCTGGAGTCCATAATAGAAACATTTTATTTGCTTTCACATACTACAGATGTCATAACAAATATTTTAAACATAGTTATTTTATATAGGTATTCAATAATTTCATTTGTAAAAGATCCTAAATTTCTTACTTGTTGTTTCTGCTGATCCTCAAAACTGGTGTGTGTGTGTGTGTGTTTAGTTTTAGTTGTAGAATTTATTTCAGCCAGTCATTATATGGGTGATCCTGTGATGCCTGTGTCAAAGATCTTTCTAAGGAAGAAGAATATTCATTTGCTTCTTGCAGCTACCATGCCTGCTTAACTACCTCAAAGTCACTTTCCACTAATTTGTCAGGTTACCATTGCAGTAGCCACAGGCATGTAGCTACAGATTCTGAAATGCCTTTTGACCCCTGTATATTGCCTAGGCCAAGATAGATCATTTTTGTGTCACCTCTTTTCCCTGGTGAAGACCTTTGTAAGTCCATCCTATCACTGTGTGTGCAGTCCTTTGATGGTCCTGACTTTAAGCAACGGTTTTAGTCCTTGCTTCACCTTGCACATGTTCAGTCCTTTCCTCCCAGAGAAGTCATTGAAAATTATCACACCTAAAAAGTCTTTTCAGGCTTATTTTTACACCCTAATTGTATCTTTCTCTTTATTTTTGTCTTTGAAGGTTTCTTGTATTTTTTAGTTTGCTCAGTTTTACCTTTAAGAGTACATTTATTTTATTTAGTTTATCTAGTATTTCTATTGTTGGAGAAAAATATTAAGATTATCTAGTCTTTATGTATTTAGAATAAAAATTCAGAATTCTTTGTAAGGCATCTTATGACTGTGAAGAAAGCTAGCCTGAGGGGGAAAAGCATTAACACTGTGGATGATGGAACAGACAGAGGAAATAACCTTGATGGCGTGGCTGTGCTGCTAAATTAATCAGCCCTGTAGTCACTCTACTGCTGTACTTTTCCTTTTATGAGATAATTAATTACCTTATGGTCTAAGTCACTTTGAAATGGGTTTTCTGATACTTACAGTCAGAAGCACCTTACATGATCTGTGATCAGTTTGCTTGCTTTGGTTTCTCAACCCTCCTCACCTGTGCCTTGGTTGTAAAGCTGTATTGGTATGAGCTGTTGCCTTACCTTTCACTAAAGAATGTTAAAGCAAAGGGTGTCTGGCTCTAACAGAAATGGCACACACATTTTGAAAGACACACATATTCTGAAATGGTGCTTGCAAATATGGGAAATATAAGTGAGATTTTCACAGTAGACCACTCTCAAGCTTATATTTAGGATTACAAAACAAATCAGAAAAATATTCAAAACATAAAATTTAATTATGTGAATGCAAACTTTATATAAAGCTTAAAGAAGGAAATTATACCATAGTTTTCTTAGAAGATCCAGAACTCAAGAGAAAGCAAAATAGACAGATGAGGCAGATTGCAAAGAAGACTGAGAACAGGAAAAAGACAAGTGTCCAAAATGAATTATCATATACATGGAATACAAAGTGAAAATAGTGAAATCCTCTATAATTCCATTAAGGACATTCAGTTCAGTTCAGTTGCTCAGTCATATCCGACTCCTTGCAACCCCATGAATCTCAGCATGCCAGGCCTCCCTGTCCATCACCAACTCCCGGAGTTCACTCAAACTAATGTGCATCGAGTCAGTGATGCCATCCAGCCATCTCATCCTCTATCGTCCCCTTCTCCTCCTGCCTGTAATCCCTCCCAGCATCAGGGTCTTTTCCAATGAGTTGACTCTTCGTATGAGGTGGCCAAAGTATTAAGGACATTAAAGGACATAAAATGTTTATGCAATGGTTTAACAATTAAATTTCATTAACCTTTGTTTTATATTATTATATAGACATAATTCATATCACAAGAAAGAGACATTTTAATAATTCCCATAGCCACATTTATAAAACCAAGGAAACCCAGACTTTTATTTGTATCTCTAAGACAATATCCCTAGATATTTTTAAACATATGTTTAAAGAGAGTAAAAGATGATTAATAGTACTATGAATATTAATAATAACTACTAACAGTTACTGATCACTTAATACAATAACTTTCATTTCACTTATATCATCAATATCAGTAGGCTTTCTTACTGTAACAATTTTATGGGTGAAAAAATAGTTATAATTTAACTTTTATACTTGAATCAGTAGTAGAATTAATTGACACAAAATAATTTTTTGAGACATCATGAAGTGAATGGGCATGATATCATCATGTCTTCATTGTAAATGATCTTTGTCTGTATTCACTTCAGTTCAGTTCAGTTCAGTCGCTCAGTTGTGTCTGACTCTTTGCGACCCCATGAATCGCAGCATGCCAGGCCTCCCTGTTCATCACCATCTCCCGGAGTTCACTCAGACTCACGTCCATAGAATCCGTGATGCCATCCAGCCATCTCATCCTCGGTCATCCCCTTCTGCTCCTGCCCCCAATCCCTCCCAGCATCAGAGTCTTTTCCAGTGAGTCAACTCTTCACATGAGGTGGCCAAAGTACTGGAGTTTCAGCTTTAGCATCATTCCTTCCAAAGAAATCCCAGGGCTGATCTCCTTCAGAATGGACTGGTTGGATCTCCTTGCAGTTCAAGGAACTCTCAAGAGTCTTCTCCAACTCCACAGTTCAAAAGCATCAATTCTTCGGCGCTCAGCCTTCTTCACAGTCCAAATCTCACATCCATACATAACTACTGGAAAATCCATAGCCTTAACTAGACGGACCTTAGTCGGCAAAGTAATGTCTCTGCTTTTGAATATGCTATCTAGGTTGGTCATAACTTTTCTTCCAAGGAGTAAGCGTCTTTTAATTTCATGGCTGCAATCACCATCTGCAGTGATTTTGGAGCCCCCAAAAAAGAAAGTCTGACACTGTTTCCACTGTTTCCCCATCTATTTGCCATGAAGTGATGGGACCGGATGCCATGATCTTCGTTTTCTGAATGTTGAGCTTTAAGCCAACTTTTTCACTCTCCTCTTTCTTCACTTTCTGCCATAAGGGTGGTGTCATCTGCATATCTGAGGTTATTGATATTTCTCCCGGAAATCTTGATTCCAGCTTGTGTTTCTTCCAGTCCAGCGTTTCTCATGATGTACTCTGAATAGAAGTTAAATAAGCAGGGTGACAATATACAGCCTTGATGTACTCCTTTTCCTATTTGGAACCAATTTGTTGTTCCATGTCCAGTTCTAACTGTTGCTTCCTGACCTGCATACAGATTTCTCAAGAGGCAGGTCAGGTGGTCTGGTATTCCCATCTCTTTCAGAATTTTCCACAGTTTATTGTGATCCACACAGTCAAAAGCTTTGGCATAGTCAATGAAGCAGAAATAGGTGTTTTTCTGGAACTCTCTTGCTTTTTCCATGATCCAGCGGATGCTGGCAATTTGATATCTGGTTCCTCTGCCTTTTCTAAAACCAGCTTGAACATCAGGGAGTTCACAGTTCATGTATTGCTGAAGCCTGTCTTGGAGAATTTTGAGCATTACTTTACTAGCATGTGAGATGAGTGCAGTTGTGTGGTACTTTGAGTGTTCTTTGGTATTGCCTTTCTTTTTGGATTAGGTAAATCATTTATAAATTATCATTATTAATATATATTATTATATTTATTATTATATTATTGTATATATATTATATATTTTATTATATTATATATTATTATATATGTTGAAGAGTAAAGTTATGAGAAAAAATGATAATAAAAATAGAAATATTTGGCAAGAGTGTCTTGAAAAACTACATGAGAAAGAAACTGAACCATTGATTATTGCAGGCAGTTTTTACCTTGGAAATTGTAGCTGTTTGTCTTCCATATTCCTGTGGCAAAGATAATGCCTTTCACTTTTACAGTGTTAGCCGTAGTTAAGGCAGTACATTTTTAAAACAAAACTAGTTGTGTAGGTAACAGAACCCATGGTGTCAGAAGATGATCTGCATTGATCCTTTGTAGAGGGCAAGAAAATTCCCCAGAGTAACCCAAGCTCCAGAAATCTAGAACCTGATAATAGGCACAGAGATTAGAGTGACAAATATAGATCGATTGACTACTTTTAAACTTGAAGAGAACTGGAATGCCGATGATTTGATGTGTGATTTTAGGATCCAAGAGCCAAGTGAAAATCTTACTATTCTGGATGCCAAAGAAGCTGGTCTCAACCTTTTTCACACAGCCATTGTAATAGAGAATGTAGAGTAGAGTGGGGATTTACTATGGAAATTTATAATGTTGCACAATTTGGTGAGGTTACTGGAGAAGGGAATGGCAAACCACTTCAGTATTCTTGCCTTGAGAACCCCATGAACAGTAGGAAAAGGCAAAATGATAGGATACCAAAAGAGGAATTCCCCAGGTCAGTAGGTGCCCAGCATGCTACTGGAGAGCAGTGGAGAAATAACTCCAGAAAGACTGAAGCGATGGAGCCAAAGCAAAAACAATACCCAGTTGTGGATGTGACTGGTGATAGAAGCAAGATCCGATGCTGTAAGAGCAATGTTGCATAAGAACCTGGAATGTCAGGTCCATGAATCAAGGCAAATTGGAAGTGGTCAAACAAGAGATGGCAAGGGTGAACGTCGACATTCTAGGAATCAGTGAACTAAAATGGACTGGAATGGGGGAAGTTAACTCAGATGACCATTATATCTACTACTGCAGGCAGGAATCCCTCAGAAGAAATGGAGTAGCCATCATGGTCAACAAAAGAGTCCAAAATGCAGGACTTGGATGCTATCTCAAAAACGACAGAATGATCTCTGTTCGTCTCCAAGGCAAACCATTCAATATCACAGTAATCCAAGTCTATGCCCCAACCAGTAACGCTGAAGAAACTGAAGTTGAACGGTTTTATGAAGACCTACAAGACCTTTTAGAACTAATACCCAAAAAAGATGTCCTTTTCATTATAGGGGACTGGAATGCAAAAGTAGGAAGTCAAGAAACACCTGGAGGAACAGGCAAATTTGGCCGTGGAATGCGGAAGGAAGCAGGGCAAAGACTAATAGTGTTTTTCCAAGAAAATGCACTGGTCATAGCAAACACCCTCTTCCAACAACACAAGAGAAGACTCTGCACATGGACATCACCAGATGGTCAACACTGAAATCAGATTGATCATATTCTATGCAGCGAAAGATGGAGAAGCTCGATACAGTCAACAAAAACAAGACCAGGAGCTGACTGTGGCTCAGATCATGAACTCCTTATTGCCAAATTCAGACATAAATTGAAGAAAGTAGGGAAAACCGGTAGACCATTCAGGTATGACCTAAATCAAATCCCTTATGATTATACAGTAGAAGTGAGAAATAGATTTAAGGGCCTACATCTGATAGATAGAGTGCCTGATGAACTATGGAGTGAGGTTCGTGACATTGTACAGGAGACAGGGATCAAGACCATCCCCATGGAAAAGAAATGCAAAAAAGCAAAATGGCTGTCTGGGGAGGCCTTACAAACAGCTGTGAAAAGAAGAGAGGTGAAAAGCCAAGGAGAAAAGGAAAGATAAGCATCTGAATGCAGAGTCCCAAAGAATAGCAAGAAGAGATAAGAAAGCCTTCCTCAGTGATCAGTGCAAAGAAATAGAGGAAAACAACAGAATAGGAAAGACTAGAAATCTCTTCAAGAAAATTAGAGATACCAAGGGAACATTTCATGCAAAGATGGGCTCGATAAAGGACAGAAATTGTGTGGACCTAACAGAAGCAGAAGATATTAAGAAGAGGTGGCAAGAATACATGGAAGAACTATACAAAAAAGATCTTCATGACCCAGATAATCATGATGACGTGATCACTCATCTAAAGCCAGACATCTTGGAATGTGAAGTCAAGTGGGCCTGAGGAAGCATCACTAGGAACAAAACTAGTGGAGGTGATGGAATTCCAGTGGAGCTGTTTCAAATCCTGAAAGATGATGCTGTGAAAGTGCTGCACTCAATATGCCAGCAAATTTGGAAAACTCAGCAGTGGTCACAGGACTGGAAAGGTCAGTTTTCATTCCAATCCCAAAGAAAGGCAATGCCAAAGAATGCTCAAACTACTGCACAATTGCACTCATCTCACATGCTAGTAAAGTAATGCTCAAATTTCTCCAAGCCAGGCTTCAGCAATACATGAGCTGTGAACTCCCTGATGTTCAAGCTGGTTTTAGAAAAGGCAGAGGAACCAGATATCAAATTGCCAACATCCACTGGATCATGGAAAAAGCAAGAGTTCCAGAAAAACATCTATTTCTGCTTTATTGACTATGCCAAAGCTTTTGACTGTGTGGATCACAATAAACTGTAGAAAATTCTGAAAGAGATGGGAATACCAGACCACCTGACCTGCCTCTTGAGAAATCTGTATGCAGGTCAGGAAGCAACAGTTAAAACTGGACATGGAACAACAGACTGGTTCCAAATAGGAAAAGGCGTACATCAAGGCTGTATATTGTCACCCTGCTTATTTAACTTCTATTCAGAGTACATCATGAGAAACGCTGGACTGGAAGAAACACAAGCTGGAATCAAGATTTCCGGGAGAAATATCAATACCTCAGATATGCAGATGACACCACCGTTATGGCAGAAAGTGAAGAGGAACTAAAGAGCCTCTTGACGAAAGTGAAAGAGGAGAGTGAAAAAGTTGGCTTAAAGCTCAACATTCAGAAAACGAAGATCATGGCATCCAGTCCCATCACTTCATGGGAAATAGATGGGGAAACAGTGGAAACAGTGTCAGACTTTCTTTCTTGGGGGCTCCAAAATCACTGCAGATGGTGATTGCAGCCATGAAATTAAAAGACGCTTACTCCTTGGAAGAAAAGTTATGACCAACCTAGATAATATATTCAAAAGAAGAGACATTACTTTACCGACTAAGGTCCGTCTAGTCAAGGCTATGGTTTTTCCTGTGGTCATATATGGATGTGAGAGTTGGACTGTGAAGAAGGCTGAGCACTGAAGAATTGATGCTTTTGAACTGTGGAGTTGGAGAAAACTCTTGAGAGTTCCTTGAACTGCAAGGAGATCCAACCAGTCCATTCTGAAGGAGATCAGCACTGGGATTTCTTTGGAAGGAATGATGCTAAAGCTGAAGCTCCAGTACTTTGGCCACCTCATGTGAAGAGCTGACTCATTGGAAAAGACTCTGATGCTGGGAGGGATTGGGGGCAGGAAGAGAAGGGGATGACCGAGGATGAGATGGCTGGATGGCATCACGGATTCTATGGACATGAGTCTGAGTGAACTCCGGGAGATGGTGATGAACAGGGAGGCCTGGCATGCTGCGATTCATGGGTCGCAAAGAGTCGGACACGACTGAGCGACTCTACTGAACTGAACTGAACTGAACTGAATACTATTTGTTATTTGTTAATTTCTGATTTATTAAATTTTTTTGTTCTGGTCCAGTGGGTTGTATTTCTTTGCTAATATTTTCTACCACAAATCATGAAAAGGGTGACTGTCCACTATTTTGATTGCGTTACACTTTGCTAATTAATTCCAAGTAAAGATTATACCTGTGTTGTTTTGGGGGCAGGAGGAGAAGGGGACGACAGAGGATGAGGTGGCTGTATGGCATCACTGACTTGATGTACGTGAGTCTGAGTGAACTCCGGGAGTTGGTGATGGACAGTGAGGCCTGGCGTGCTGTGATTCATGTGGTTGCAAAGAGTCGGACACAACTGAGCGACTGAACTGACTGACTTTAAAATGTAATCAATAGTATAAATAGCCTGTAACTAAGTTCTACTAGGACCACCTGAAAAATGGGACTTTTATAGATATAGGCTGGATTTTTGTGACTTGAATTATAAAAGCTCAAAACAGTAATAAGTGAAGAAAAATAATATTGCAACTAACAGACACTTAAGCAAAGATGGGGATTGCCAAGAAGCATATAAAAAGATGCTCAACATCATTAGTAACCTGGAGGAATGCAAATTAAAACCACAATGCGCTATCATTACCCACCTAATAGAAAAGTTACATTAAATGATGGACCAATAGCAAATGTCGATGAAGATGTGAAACAACTGGACCTCTCACACATTAGCTACAGGAAAGTTACTGGTCCAGTTATTTTGAAAACATCTTGTCAGTTTCTTATAAACATATACTTACCAAGTGTCTGTTAGTTGTAATAGTATTGTTTTTTCCACTTATTATTGTATTTTGAGTTTTTAAATATATTGTGGATTATTATTAAGTCTTTTCTAAGATATATTCTTTGGGAATATTTTCTCCTGTGACTTTATCTTAACAGTGTATTTCAAAGAGCAGATGTTTAAATTTTTGATGAACTTTATCAATTTGATCATTTATTGATTTTGCTCTTTGTGCTGTATCTAAAAAAAAATTTTATAATTCAAGCCACAAAAATTCAGCCTATATTTTACACTGTGGTCTGCTTTGAGATACTTTTTATATGTGCTGTGAGGTAAGGATTAAAGTTTTGTTTTTTTTTTAACATATCAATATCCAACTATTCTGTCATATTTGCTAAAAAGACTATCCTCTTCAAAAGTTGTTCTGTTCATCTGCCCTCTCATGTGACTCTGCAACCACAGGGACTGCAGCATGCTAGGCTTCCCTGTCCCTCACCATCTCCCAAAGATTGCCCAAGTTCATGTCCATTGCATCTGTTTCCATTGCATCCAGCCATTAATTCATGTCCATTACATCTGGCCATCTCATCCTCTACTCCTTCTCCTTCTGCCCTCAGTCTTTCCCAGAATCAGGGACTTGTTCAGTGAGTCAACTGTTTGCATCAGTTGACCAAAATACTGGAGCTTCAGCTTCAGCATCAGTTCTTCCAGTGAATATTCAGGGTTGATTTTCCTAAGATTGACTTGTTTTATCTCCTTCCTATGCAAGGGACTTCCAGGAGCCTTTTCTAGCACCACAGTTTGAAGGCATCAGTTCTTTGGCATTCTGTCTTCTTTATAGTCCAATTCTCAGCCATATGTGACCACTGGGAAGACTATTGCCCTGACTATATGGACCTTTGTCAGCAGAGTAATGTCTCTGCTTTTCAATAGGCTGTCTAGATTTGTCATCACTTTTCTACCAAGAAACAATTGTATTCTGATTCCGTGGCTGCAGTCATCATCTGCAGTGATTTTAGAGCCCAAGAAGAAAAAATCTGTCACTACTTCCACCTTCTCCCCTTCTCTTTGCCATGAAATAATGGGGAGCCAGTAGAATTCACCTACAATGCTGGAGACCCTGATTGGATTCCTGGGTCAGCACAATACCCTAGAGAAAGAATAGGCTACCCACTGCAGTATTCTTGGGCTACCGTGGTGGCTCAGACAGTAAACAGTCTGCCTGCAATGTGGAAGATGTGGGTTCTATCCCTGGGTTGGGAAGATCCCCTGCAGGGGGGCATGACAACCCACTTCAGTATTCTTGCACTCCAGTATTCTTGCCTGGAAAATCCCCATGGACAGAACAGCCAGGCCAGTTATGGTCCATGGGGTTGTAAAGAGTCATACACAACTGAGCAACTGAGCACAATGTAGCCAGTTGCCATGATCTTAGTTTTCTTAATGTTTAGTTTTAATCTGGCGCTTTCACTCTTCTCCTTCACGATAATTGAGAGGGTCTTTAGTTCCTCTTCGTTTTCTGCCATTAGTGTGCTATCAGTCTGCATGTCTTAGCTTGTTGATGTTTCTCTAGCCTATCTTGATTCCAGCTTATAACTCATCCAGCCCTGCATTTCTCATGATGTGCTCAGCTTATAGGTTAAACACACAGGGTGAGAGCAGACAGCCCTGTCATGCTCCTTTCCCATCTTGAACCAATTAGTTGTTCCATACAGGGTTCTAACTGTTGCTTCTTGACCTGCATACAGGTTTCTCAGGAGACAGGTAAATTGGTTTGGTATTCTCATCGCTTTAAGAGCTATCCACAGTCTTTTATGATCCATACAGTCAAAGGCTTTGGTGTCATCAATAAAACAGAGGGAGATATTCTGGAATTCCCTTGCTTTCTCTATGATCTAGTGAATGTTGGGAATTTGATCTCTGGTTCCTCTTCCTCTTTTAAATGAAGCTTGGACATTTGGAAGTTCATGGTTTGCATAATGCTGAAGCTTAACATGCAAGACTTTAAGCATGGCCTTACTAGCATGGGTTGTTGGTCAGTCACTCAGTTGTGTCTGACTCTTTGTGACCCCAGGGGCTGCAGCACTCAGGGTTCCCTGTTCTTCACCATCTCCCGGAGTTTGCTCTAACTCATGTCCATTGGGTCAATGATGCCATCCAACCATCTCATCCTCTGTTGTCCCCTTCTCAGCATGTCTTCAATCTCTCCCAGTATTAGGGTCTTTTCCAATGAGTCAGCTCTTTGCATCAGGTGGCCCAAGTATTTGGAACTTCAGCTTCAGCATCAGTCCTTCTAGTGAATATTCAGGGTTGATTTTCTTTAGGATTGACTGGTTTGAACTCCTTACAGTCCAAGGGGTTCTCAAGAGTCTTCTTTAACTCCACAGTTTGAAGACAACAGTTCTTTAGCACTCAGCCTTTTTTATTGTCTAGCTGTCCCATCCATACATGACTACTGGAAAAACCATAGTTTTGACTATACAGACCTTTGTTGGCAAAGTAATGTCTCTGCTTTTTAATATGCGTCAGGGTTTCTCATTGCTTTTCTTCCACGGAGCAAGCATTTTTCAATTTCATGGCTGCAGTCACCATCCACAGTGATTTTGGAATGAAAATGAAGTCTGTCATTGTTTCCATTGTTTCCCCATGTATTTGCCATGAAGTGATGGGACCAGATGCCTTGATCTTCATTTTTTGAATGTTGAGTTTTTAGTCAGCTCTTTTACTCTCCTTCATCAAGAGGCTCTTCACTTTCTGCCATAATGGTGATGTCATCTGCGTATCTGAGATTATTGATATTTCTCCAAGAAATCTTGATTCCACCTTGTGCTTCATCCAGCTCAGCATTTTGCATGATGTACTCTGCATATAAGTTAAATAAGCAGGGTGACAATATACAGCCTTGATATACTCCTTTCCCAATTTTGAACCAGTCCATTGTTCCATATCTGGTTCTAACTGTTGCTTCTTGACCTGCATACAGGTTTTGCATGGGAGATGAGTACAATTATCTGATAGTTAGCACATTCTTTAGTACTACTCTTCTCGGGAATTGGGATGAGGATTGACCTTTTTCAGTCCTGTGGCTACTGCTGGGTCTTCCAGATTTGCTGACATATTGAATGCAACACCTTGATGGCATCATCCGTTAGGGTTTTGAAATAGCTCTATTGCAATTCCATCACATCCACTATCTTTATTAACAGCAGTGTTTCCTAAGGCCTACGTGACTTTGCACTCCAGAATGTCTGGCTCTGGGTGAATGACCACACCATTGTAGTAATCTGGTTCATTAAGATCTTTTGTGTACAGTTCTTCCGTGTGTTCTTTCCATCTCTTTGATCTCTTCAGTGTCTGCTAAATCTCTATGGTTTCTGTTGTTTATTATGCCCATCTTTGAGTGAAATAGTCCTTTGATATTTCTAACTTCCAATTTCAAAACGACTACCCTGCAGTTAAAAAGTATGACTTCTTCCCTTATTGTACTTCCTTTTACTTCTTATTATTCCCAATCTAAGTGCCCCTTTTTTTTTTTCTTTTCTGCCTTATTGTACTGGCTAAAAGCTGTAATTAAATGTTGAATAAAAGTAATGACAACAGATATCCTTATTTTCTTATTCACCTTAAAGAAGACCATTCAGTTTTTCACCATTAACTATAATTTTAAATTTTTTGGTAAACTGCTTTATGAGGTTGAAGAAGCTTTCTTCAGTTTCCAGTTTGCTGAAGGCTAGCTTATCAGGAATAGATTTTAAATTTTGTCAAATGCTTTATCTGCATTCATAGAGATAATCAGATTCTTTTTTTTTCTTTTTTAGTTGGTTAATAATATTGTTTTTCAAAAATTAGGCAATGCTTTCATTCCTGGGATAAATTCAGCTGTCATGATGTATTATGCTTTGTATGTATTAGAATTAAATTTTCTATAATGGTGTTTAGAATTTTTACATCTGTTTTTATGAGGTATGTTGGTATGTAATTTTCTTGTAATGCCTTTATCTGATTTTTGTATCTGGGTAATGGTGAACTAGGATAAATTGGAAAAGATTTCCTTTACTTGGATTTTCTTGCCAGGGTCCAGCCCCGGTGGATCCAGAGAATTCAAAGGGTGGACAGAGTCAGCGAGGAAAACTTATTTATTAATATAAGATTAGATTATGAAGAAATAGTGTAGTAGGAAAATTAAGTGGAGAAAGAATGCTGAATAACTTGGTTTACGTGGGAAGCCAATAAAGTTCCAGACAAGGAGCTTGCACCATCTACGTTAGGCCACCGGCGTCCTCTTAAATATCGGGGGGGGTGCCCCACCTTGGGCTCCCCCTCGTGTGGATCTTAAAAGCCGGGACAAGTAAGTAGACATGGTGAGCCTCCATGCCCCAGATGGGAATTCAGCCAGAAATTAGAGAGGAGACACGGGGGAAACCAGTCCAGCAACTGGCCCTGGCCTCTATTGTCTAGAAAGGCCTTTTATACCTTTTTGATTGTACATAGAGATCAATGGGTAATATAAAATTATGCAGTGTTAGCAGCCCAGACTCTTATCAAAACCAGGCTTTTCTCTCTGCATACCTAGTTGTATACACAAGTCTTAGGTGATTTACATCATCTTCCGACCAAAAGGGCCAATTAACATTTTACAGCCTTTTTCTGATAAGGGTTTGTCAACCAGAAGACTTATTTGTGTTGATCTTCCCAAAGTCTGGTGCCACTCTCAGAAAGCACTAAATACAGTTACATTCTTACATAGCAAGGACACAAGAGGAGTGCAGTGATATATTACAAACAGAAAAGTAATTAACTCAAAAGTCTAGAGTTGCTAACATCAAAACTATTATATATCTTTTTCCATATCCCGTTTAGATTGATTAACATCCTCCCAGGTGCCTAAAAGATAAAGAATATGGAAGCTTGGCAGTAATCATTGAGTCAACAGTTGTCACCAATATGATTTTTAGCTCTTTAGAAAAGGCTCTGTATCTTTAAAATGCTTTTAAGCTTTGTGCCTCTCGCGGTTAGGGGGCTGTAAGCAATTCACAAGCTAAAACTCAACATTCAGAAAACGAAGATCAAAAAAAAAAAGAAAACGAAGATCATGGCATCTGGTCCCATCACTTCATGGGAAAAAGATGGATAGTGGGAATAGTGGAAATAGTGGAAATAGATAGTGGAAACAGTGTCAGACTTTATTTTGGGGGGCTCCAAAATCACCACAGATGGTGACTGCAGCCATGAAATTAAAAGACGCTTACTCCTTGGAAGAAAAGTTATGACCAACCTAGATAGCATATTCAAAAGCAGGGACATTACTTTGCCGACTAAGGTCTGTCTAGTCAAGGCTATGGTTTTTCCTGTGGTCATGTATGGATGTGAGAGTTGGACTATGAAGAAGGCTGAGCACCGAAGAATTGATGCTTTTGAACTGTGGTGTTGGAGAAGACTCTTGAGAGTCCCTTGGACTCCAAGGAGATCCAACTAGTCCATTCTGAAGGAGATCAGCCCTGGGATTTCTTTGGAAGAAATGATGCTAAAGCTGAAACTCCAGTACTTTGGCCACCTCATGTGAAGAGTTGACTCATTGGAAAAGACTCTGATGCTGGGAGGGATTGGGGGCAGTAGGAGAAGGGGACGACCGAGGATGGGATGGCTAGATGGCACCACGGACTCGATGGACATGAGTCTGAGTGAACTCCGGGAGATGGTGATGGACAGGGAGGCCTGGCATGCTGCGATTCATGGGGTCGCAAAGAGTCGGGCACGACTGAGCGACTGAACTGAACTGAACTAAACTGAAGAGGTCTGGAGAACCTGTTAGGCAAGCTAGAGAGCTACCAGAGGGGGTTTGAGCTGAAACATCCCTTTCAAATGCAGAAGTCTAAAGCCCCAGTTTGACTTTTTCCAGAGAATATCAGAAGAGTGGAAAAGCAGGCAGATTCTTATTTTTTGGGGGGTGGATGCTCAGGAAATTCCAGGGGGAAAACCTGAGGTCTGATTAGCCTTGCCTTCAGAGCTCTGCCACATGACCTTGTCACGGGTGGAATTTCTCACGCTGGCTCCCGGCATTTTCTATAGTATTTTCTATAGATTTTGTATAGTATTGATACTTATTTCTTACATTTTCGGAATAATACTGAAGCCATTTAGGCCTGGAGTTGGCTTTCTGAGAAAACTTCTAATTATAAACTTGACTTCAACAGTAGATACAAAACTAGTCAGATTATCTTCTTAGTGAGTTTTCCATTTTATCTAAGTCAAGGTTTGATAAACCTTTTTATAATGACCAGAAAGTAAATATTTTAAATTACACGGGACAAAATGAAGGCGTTTATGTATGAATAGTACTTATATAATTATTTAACATGTGCCCACTTTAGATTATAAAACTATCCTCGACTCATGGGCAGTACAAACAAAACTAAATTAAAATAAAAACAAATATGAAGTGTATTTTTCACTTCAGATATTAAAGATTTTATTTTGAGAATTTTCAGGATATTCTATATCTATACATAATTTTTGAACATATGGGAGGAACTTTTGAAGCCCAACACTTTTGAACATTCTACCTAATGTGCTATTTTCCATCTGGCTTCCAACATTTCCATAAGAACTGTTGCATGGGAGCAGGGAGTACTGTTCTCTCATTCTTTGAGATGGTTCTTTCTTCACATGCAGCCGTTTTTCAGTACTTTGCTAAATCCTCAACAGGGACTTTGCAGTTCTTTAGGATTCTCTCTCTGCAGCTTTTTTTTTTTTTTTTTTTTTCTGTTCAGCAAACTCTAGCCACCTTGATCTTCTGGCCCTATTAGCCTATCTGCTCAATTCGGAAAATTCATCAGCCTGCCTTTGGGTCATGGCCAAGAAATTTTCAAGGCAGTAATTTACTTCAGTTTGTTTTACTCACATCACAGGGATTAATATATTTCGATATCCATTGTCCAGTGTCTTGAAAATCATTTTTTCATATACTTTTTCTCTTTTGTTGTTGTGTTGTTAATGTTGAATATTTCTGGCAGGGGGATAATGCAATCTCTGATATTCATATCCAGCCCTTTGTGCTTTTCTGTATTGTATTTTCTGTATTTCTGTGTTTTTCTGTGTTGTTGGAAAAAACACCATAACTAGTTCTACAAAAACTGATTTAGATGGGTCAGAATTTTGTTTCAGGATTTAGTGATTCTAAATATTCCTAGAAATGAGTATTTTGGTAATGTTGGAGTAACCAACCCATTAATATGGTATATGCCAACCATATAATAATTTATCAGTAGTGATTAATATTTGTAGTAGATTTGCAAATATTTTAGATTTATTTCTAGACATCAGTTCAGTTCAGTCACTCAGTCACACCCGACTCTTTGCGACCTTGTGGACATCTGTTACTTGTTTGTATTTTAAATGATATTTTGACCTTACTATGTATTTGCATAGAAAAGAAATGCAAAGATTTTTTATCTTGATGTTTTATACTGAACTTGCTGTTATTTATCTATATTTCTGATAACTTATCAAATCATCTACTATTTTATGTTTCTCTGTTAATATTTATGTTGTTGCTGCTGTTGTTCAGTTGTTAAATCGTGTCTGCTCTTTGCAACCCCATGGACTGCAGCACGCCAGGTACCTTTGTCCTTCACTCTCTCCTGGAATTTGCTCACATTCATGTCGATTGATCGGCGATACTCTCTCATCCTCCACCATCCTCTTCTCCTTTGCCTTCAGTCTTTCCCAGCATCAGGGTCTTTTCCAGTGAGTCAGCTCTTTGAATCAAGGGGCCAAAGTAATGGAGCTTCAGCTTCAGCATCAGTCCTTCCAATGAATATTCAGGATTGATTTACTTTAGGATTGACTGTTTTGATCTCTTTGCTGTTCAAGGGACTCTCGAGAGTCTTTTCCAGCACCACAGTTTGAAAGCATCAGTTCTTTGGTGCTCAGCCATTTTTGTCATCTAACTCTCACATCCATAGATGATTACTGGAAAAACTATAGCTTTGAATATATTTACCTTTGTTTGCCTTTCTTTTATTTTAATTGCCTTGCTGTATCACCAGTAGAGTGATGAATAGATGCGTTAAAAGCAGGCATCTTTGTTTCGTTTCTGTTCTGCTCTTTCTTTTTGCTATTAAATTTTGTTTACTTTATTAACCCTTTTATTATTTACAGAAAGTTTCATCAGGAATAGATGAATTTGATAAAGTTGTTATGCTTTCTTATTAAGATGATCTTGTTTATTTTTAATATTCGGTTCAGTTCAGTTCAGTTCAGTCGCTCAGTCTTGTCCAACTCTTTGCGACCCCATGAATCGCAGCACGCCAGGCCTCCCTGTCCATCACCAACTCCCGGAGTTCACTCAGACTCACGTCCATCAAGTCAGTGATGCCATCCAGCCATCTCATCCTCTGTCATCCCCTTTTCCTCCTGGCCCCAATCCCTCCCAGCATCAGAGTCTTTTCCAATGAGTCAACTCTTCGCATGAGGTGGCCAAAGTACTGGAGTTTCAGCTTTAGCATCATTCTTTACAAAGAAATCCCAGGGTTGATCTCCTTCAGAATGGACTGGTTGGATGTCCTTGCAGTCCAAGGGACTCTCAAGAGTCTTCTCCAACACCACAGTTCAAAAGCATCAGTTCTTCGGCACTCAGCTTTCTTCACAGTCCAACTCTCACATCCATACATGACCACTGGAAAAACCATAGCTTTGACTAGACGGACCTTTGTTGGCAAAGTAATTTCTCTACTTTTCAATATGCTGTCTAGGTTGGTCATAACTTTTCTTCCAAGGAGTAAGCGTCTTTTAATTTCATGGCTACTAGTTGGTAATTACATTGATTTTTAAATGTTAAGCCATCTTTGTATTCTGGGAATAAATCATAGTTAGCTATCACCTATTATCCATTTCTGAATTTTACTGGATTAGATTACTGCTATTTGCATTTTGTCATTATTGTTTACAAATGAGGTTGGTCTACCATTTTTCTTTCTCATAATGTCCTCATCAGTCTTTCACACTTTTATGTTTTTCTGGCTTCTTAGAATTAGTTGGATATTATTTCATCTCTTCTCTTCTCTGAAAGAATTTTTGAAATGGCATTATTTCATTATATTATTCACATGGTGCACCATACAGGTCTGGTGTTTTGTTTATTTTTAATTAAAGATTCAATTTCTTTGATAGTTACTTTTATATTTTATATTAATTTTTGTACTTATATTCTGATTTACAGTAACAGAGATAGTACTAAAAATGAAGAAAGAATGCTCTTTTCAGTAAAATGTGATGAAACATTAAATATCCATGTGGAAAACGAAATGCATACCTTCTGTTTACATCATATATAATAATTAGCTCCAATTGAATTTTAACCTTTATAAGAAAAGAAACAGCTTGTGGAAGATTAAGAGGAGGTTAGGAAATGAGTTCTTCAACAGGACAAAATATTAGTAACCATAAAAGTAAAGGTAAATGAAATTATATGAAATTAAATCTATTTTTTTCCTTCAAATGACCTAATTAATGAAAAAGCATACCATATAGTGGGAGAAAATATATGCAACACGTGTAATCTGTTGGTAACCTTTACATCAGATATGTAAAGAATGTCTCCATAATAATAGGGCAGAAAATCCAATAGAAAATGTACGATAGACTTGAGTGGGCAGCCTATGAAAGAAGATATTCAAATGCATTGTGAGCCCAAGAAAAGATGCTCATCCTTATTAATAGTCACAAATATTAAAAGTAAACAAGTTAATACTACACATCTACCAGGATGGGTAAAATGTTTAAAGATTGTTTGGACAATGGAAACCTTCATCACTGCTGGTATGAAATTAAATTGATATAACCACCTTGAAAAACAGTTTGGCATTATCTAGTACACTTGAAAAGAAGCATAACCTGTAACCCAGCAATTCTACTACTTATGCACCAAAAGGCATAAAAATATTCATAGCAGCAATATTTCTAATATTTAAAACTGCAGACAATCCAACTGACTAACATCAGTAGAGTATATAACTCAGTTGAGGAATATTCATATAATAAAATGTTTCACTATCATCATTTCTATAATTGTCATATCATTAATTTATCATGAGATATGTATTCTAAGCAATCATTTGTGGTTCCTTCATCATAGTTACAACTCAGAAACCATTTTGGTCCTATTCATAAGGGATTTCCAGACATATAATAGTTAAGAATTAGTATTGCTTTACAATCACATAAAAGAACTCTCAATTTCAATTTTGTGCTAGAGAGAAAAGTTGATCTATTTATTCATTTTTTTTTCTCTCTGTGATTGTATTTTTATAATAGGACCTGAAAAACAAATGTAGCCCTCTGCAGTCTATTTTGCTAGTCTTGTTGGTATTTCTTCAACATATTAAATAGGTGAATATGGTTAGAATGATGGCCTGCAAAGGTATCTATGCCCTTATCCTTTAAACCTGTTCAGTTCAGTTCAGTGGCTCAGGCATGTCCAACTCTTTGCAACCCCATGAACTGCAGAACACCAGGCTTCCCTATACATCACCAACTCCTGGAGCTTGCTCAAATTCACATCCATTGAGTCGGTGATACCCTCCAACCATCTCATCCTCTGTTGTCCTCTGAAACCTGTAAATAGGTTATATTACATGGCAAGAAGAAAGTAAGGTTGGAATGTGAAATTAAGGTTGCTAATCATATGATCTTAAAGTAGGACAATTATCCTATATTATCTAAGTGGGCCCAATGTGAGCTCACAAATGTCCCAAAATGTGTAAGAGGAAGGCAGAAGGGTCAGTGTCATGATGATAAGATGAGAGACAGACTGAACTAGCCATTTCTGGCTTTGACAGTGGATGTGGGCCATGAGCTAAGGAATGCTGGTGGCCTCCAAAAGTCAGAAAAGGCAAGAAAGTAGATTCTCTGCTAGAGCTTTCTAAGGAGAATTCAGCCCCAGCAACACATTTTAGCCCAGGAGAGATCCATTTTAAACTCCCACTGAAACTGTAAGATAATAGATTCATATTGTTTATAGCCACCAAGCATGAGGTAACTTGTTCTAGCAGCAATAGGAAATTAATACAGTAACTGAGTATGTTTCCTTGAGTCTAATATTGTATACAAGTGAAAAGCATGAGTACATTTTTTTTCTTTTTTTTAACCTCACAGGAAGAGACACTATAAAAGAATTTTCAAAACCAAATGGCACAATTGGGTTGCCAAGAAATACCTGGAAAAGTAGAAAATAGATCATGCCACCAAAATACTAAAATTCCCCTGTATCCACAGGGGGACATAACACAGGGTGGTGATTTTTACCCCTATCTTGTAGGTAATTATTAAATACTAATTTAAATCAGAATACTTACCTCAAAAGTATGTGTGAGTATGTTTTCAATGTACTGAGCAAAAAAAGAGGATGTATTTTTCTCTAAAAATTGTTGTAAGTGTATTTCAATAATTAAATAAAAAATCAAAGGTAAAGCTCATGGATAACTACTTAAAGATTTTTTCAGTTGTCCTAACCTTAATTTTTATGCAAATTAGTTAGAAGCCTTCTTGCAGTTGTTGAAAAGGAGAATTGTAAAATATGAATGTATATGAGGAAAACAACATAAAACAAAAAGCCTTTAGAAATAATGGATATTTTTGCACATTTTACAAGTGGAAAAGAATAACAAACAGGTCAATTTATCATAAAGATTTTAGATGGCAAAATTTGTTGAAAAATGTGTTAACATTATATAAATAGACTTCCTTCTTTAACTGTTTCTATTTGACATTTAACTGTTTTATCTCACATCACTTAGGAGAAATTGATATATGTTACATTTTATTCAAATTGTATTTTCAATATGTTATACTTGCTTATAAAAATATCCCTTATTTGAAACTTCAAACGTAGTCATAATACCTTTTAAAGGGATGGTTTGAGGAGGGAGAAGGGAGGGGGGTTCAGGATGAGGAACATGTGTATACCTGTGGCGGATTCATGTTGATGTATGGCAAAACCAATACAATACTGTAAAGTAATTAACCTCCAATTAAAATAAATTTATACATAAAAAATAAAGCCATGTATGTTTGCACAATAGGTTTTAAAATATTTTTAATTATGAGCATAACAGTCACTCAGAATCTTTCATTTCTTTAGAAATGTAGGTTGTCTCTCTCTGTATATAGCTGATATATATATAATACCTACACATATATGAAAGGAGTTACTAGACATTTGCTCTGTTACATGGGGCAGAAATATACTCATTTTTAAAAAGACATGTAAATTAGGTGGTAAAAAGAGTTCCTGGTTTAACTCTAAGATTTGAACCAAAATTAAAGAAGCTGTTTTTAAAAATGCTTTGAAACCAGCTCATAAGGAGGGAAAAGAAGAGTAAATCTGGAAGTCAAAGGAATAAAGTGGAACAAACTGGATATCTGAAGATGCAAATGCTAGCAGTCTAAGGATGCATGCGACCTGTCTGGATTCCTTTAAAACCGCAGAAATATGTGCTTTGCAGATGAATTCAGTCTGACATTCAAAGCTGAGAGGCCCACACCTGGTGGGAGCAGAGTCCACTGGTAATCTTACTCCTCAGCCAGACTTCCCACACTTTTGGTGTAGCAGGAGTGAAGCAGCAACAACAGATGGAGTGTCGTTGTGGAACAAAAAACATTTGGGGGGAAACATGTGCAGATGTATGCTGGCCATGAAACTATGTGAAAGGTCTTGCAATTTGAGAAATGAATCAAAAAACAGAACCGTTTCAGACAATTTGAGAAAGATTTGGCAATAAGACTACATTTGTGAAACCAAATAGCCAACACCATTCTCCTCGTCTTCAAATAATAAATTTTATTTCCCAACATGTTCCCTTTCTAATTCAGCAAACTCTTGTCAATGTGCTAGTTGTGAATATATTCATTCCTTACATGTTAAAGTTTGCTATAGGAGTGAAACTATTTTTTATGCAGGTTCCTTATGTTTTAGATTTTATTCTTTTAACATATTTGCAATCTCCATTCGTTCTAAATATGCTGCGTTAGAAACCTTAAGAGTCAATAAAGTTTACAAAGAAACTTACTGATTCTAATCTTAGAATTGCATGGTAATGTGTTTCTGTTTACTCTCTTAATGATGATTTGACCATAATATTCGACCTTAGCATTCATGTTGATATAAAATCCAGTCAGATTTCTTATCCTGTTGATACAGTATATACAGTATGGTAGTAAAAACAAGCTTTACAGAAGGAGAGATAGGATTCTATAACCTAAGTGGTGGACTAAAAATAATTACTTTCCTACATGTTTACTCAGAAGTTAGTATGCTTTGTTATACATAGTATTTGTATAGCACCTTTAAAGTACCAAGTCCTCCCTGAGGGCATTTGCTGTTTTATTTTTAAAGTCTTTATTTTAAAGAAGTTTTCGATTCATAGCAAATTGAGAGAAAGATACAGAGATATTCTCTATACCCCCTAAGCCAATACTACGATAGCTTTCTTCATTATTGACACCCCCACCAGAGTGGGACATTTGTTATAATTGGTGAACCTGCACTGACACATCACCGTCATCCAGAGTCCATGACTTTATGCTAGGGTTTACTCTTGGTGTTGTTATTCATGAGTTTGAAAACATAAATGATGAAATGTCTCTACCACTACATTATCATACAGACTCTTTTCACTGCCCTAAAAATCCTCTGTGCTTGGCCTATTCATCCCTTCTCCCAACTGCAATGGATGTTTAATGCTTACAGTAACCCTTTCAGTGGACATTAGTAATTCCGTTTCGCTGATGGAGAAATTACAATACAGGCATGTCACATAGAAATCAAACTTAGGTCTATCTGAGTCTTCACTCTGTGTTTTTTCTCAGTCTTATGATGGCTCTTTCAGCCAAGATTCCAGATACATTAACAGCTTCATTTTAGCTCTGGGCTTTTATCACTTCTGGGGCTTCCCCGGTGGCTCAGTGGTCAAGAATCTGCTTGCCAATGCAGGAGATGCAGGAGACAGAGGATTGAATTGCTGTGTCAGGAAGATCACTGGAGGAGGAAATGGCATCTCACTCCAGTATTCTTGCCTGGAAAATCCCATGGACAGAGGAGCCTGGTAGGCTACAGTCCATGGGGTTGAAGAGTCATACTCAGGTTATAAATGAGCATGAACACATCATCACTTTTAAACTGAAATAAAATTTACTTTCTAATTGGAGAATAATTCTTTTGGTTTCAGGTTGATAATATAAACCTTGCTTAATATTTTAGAGTGTCAGCTCAACTATCATATTTAAAACCCAGTTCTGACACTACAGTGTGGTCTCCTTCAGCTTGCTTCTTACCCTCTCTGTGCTTTCAGAATTTGCATCTATAAAATGGGGATAGTACTTTTCAAAGGGGTGTTTTAATATTTGAATGGCACAGTTACTGTAATTGCTTAGCATATAGTAACTGCTTCAGTTCAGTCGCTCAGTCATGCCTGACTCCTTGCAACCCCATGGACTTGAGCACACCAGGCCTCCCTGTCCATCACCAACTCCCAGAATTTACCCAAACTTATGTCCATTAAGTTGGTGATGTCTGCCAACCATCTCATCCTCTGTCGTCTGCTTCTCATCCTGCCTTCAATCTTTCCCAGCACCAGGGTCTTTTCAGATTAATCAGCTCTTCTCATCAGGTGGCAGAAGTATTGGAGTTTCAGTTTCAGTTTCAACATTAGTCCTTCCAATGAACACTCAGGACTGATCTCCTTTAGGATGGACTGGTTGAATCTCCTTGCAGTTCAAGGGACTCTTGAGAGTCTTCTGCAACACCACAGTTCAAAAGCATCAATTTTTCTGTGCTCAGCTTTCTTTATAGTCCAAATCTCACATCCATACATGACTACTGGAAAAACCATAGCTTTGACTAGATGGACCTTTGTTGGCAAAGTAATGTCTCTGCTTTTTAATATGCTGTCTATGTTGGTCATAACTTTCCTTACAAGGAGTAAGCATCTTTTAATTTCATGGCTGCAGTCACCATCTGCAGTGATTTTGGAGCCCAAAAAAATAAAGTTAGCCACTGTTTCCACTGTTTCCCCATATATTTTCCATGAAGTGATGGGACTGGATGTCATGATCTTAGTTTTCTGAATGTTGAGCCTTAAGCCAACTTTTTCACTCTCCCCTTTCACTTTCATCAAGAGGCTCTTTAGTTCTTCTTCACTTTCTGTCATAGGGGTGGTGTCATCTGCATTTGTGAGATTATTGATATTTCTCCTGGCAATCTTGATTCCAGCTTCTGCTTCATCCAGCCCAGAGTATCTCATGTTATACTCTGCATATCAGTTAAATTAGCAGGGTGACAACATACAGCCTTTACATACTCCTTTTCCTATTTGGAACCAGTCTGTTGTTCCATGTCCAGTTCTAACTGTTGCTTCCTGACCTGCATACAGGTTTCTCAAGAGGCCAGTCAGGTGGTCTGGTATTCCCATCTCTTGAAGAATTTTCCACAGTTTATTGCAATCCACACAGTCAAAGGCTTTGGCATAGTCAATAAAGCGGAAATATATATTTTTCTGAAAATCTCTTGCTTTTTCGATGACCCAGTGGATGTTGGCAATTTGATCTCTGGTTCCTCTGCATTTTCTAAAACCAGCTTGAACATCTGGGAGTTCACGGTTCATATATTGCTGAAGCCTGGCTTGGAGAATTTTGAGCATTACTTTACTAGCATGTGAGATGAATGCAATTGTGCGGTAGTTTGAACATTCTTTGGCATTGCCTTTCTTTGGGATTGGAATGAAAATTGACCTCTTCCAGTAAGAGCTTAATCATTATTATAATGTCATTATTAGAATATAACCACTATATATCCGGAGAAGGCAATGCCACCCCACTCTGGTACTCTTGCCTGGAAAATCCCATGGACGGAGGAGCCTGGAAGGTTGCAGTCCATGGGGTCGCTGAGAGTCAGACACGACTGAGCGACTTCACTTTCACTTTTTACTTTCATGCATTGGAGAAGGAAATGGCAACCCACTCCGATGTTCTTGCCTGGAGAATCCCAGGGATGGGGGAGCCTGGTGGGCTGCCGTCTGTGGGGTCGCACAGAGTTGGACACGACTGAAGTGACTTAGCAGCAAGTATATATATCATTGTGTAGTCATTCTTTGGTTCAGTGATAAAGAATCTACGTGCCAATTGAGGAGACTCAGAAGACATGGATTCAGTCCCTGAGTGGGAAAGATCCCCTTTACGAGGAAATGGTAACCCACTCTAGTATTCTTGCTTGGACAATCCCACAGACAGAGAAGCCTGAGGGGCTGCAATCCATGGGGTCTCAAAGAGTTTTAGCAATTTAGCACACACACACACTGTCATTATTAGAAGAGAGTGGCGTAAATGGGTACAGTAAGTTTAATGCTTACAATCTTTTGTTCTTTCCAGCTACTGGTTTTTAGAGAGCATTATTTTAGGAGAAATTCTGGTTATACTTATTCTTGGGAATCATTTTATTGTTTGCTATAAAAATGTTGGGTTGTGAGATAAGGGAGTGCTCCATTTTTTCCTTAAATGAACATTTTATTTTTGGGTTTCTCGAAGAATAGTATAAAAACTGAAATGTTAGCATGTTGTTCTATATTATTTATTTTTATGTTAGCCAGCACGTTTTGCCAGCTATTAACAAGACAGTACAAGGAGTTAGTCTCCAAATATCTCCTTTACTAGCATAGTTAAAATTAAATCATCAGTTAATATTTCAGTTACATTTTATTCTTATAACAAAGCAATATTCAAATTATAGGGTTTGTAAGTCTTATTTAAGAGTGATTATTTTAGAAATTTAAAAATTTTGCTCTTACATTAAAAAGGAATGTCTAAAAATATATATTTAAATTTAATTGGAACTCTGGACTATACTGTTATAAGCATCAATTAGGTTTCTGTATTATGACTTAAGTGAATTTCCATTTTCAAAGATTAAAATGCTGGAAGTAAAATAGCTTCACAGTTTAACTTATTCAAGTCCCATTACAGTCACTCTCCCGTTTATTGCTGAAAATATTCTACAGAAATTTTAAAAGGATCAATATTAATATCACCAGCTTGCATGCGAGAAAACGGATACACAAAATAGAACTAAATGACCTGACTGAAATAAACAACTGGTTGTAAATAAGGTCTATCTTCCCGAAAACTCTTCATACTTTTTAACATCAACAAACAAAATTGCATTCTGATTATATGTCTTTTGTCTTCCAGAATATCTAGCAGGAATCATTTAGCCAGAACTGAGAAGTCCCCATTTTCAACATCTATACAACAAAGGCATTAGGCATAACTAACTGCTATCACAACTATCTTTAAGTGGGCTTTGAAAGAGACAATTTTGATACTGTTACATAAAACATCACAGATGCGGAAAGCAGTATTTTATTTGATGAGCTTAACAATATCTCAACTAATAAATTGGCTGTCATCTTTTCCCCAGGTTGAGATAAGGGGGATAACATGTAGATCCTTTTTCTTGCATACCAATTTGCAACTACCCCATGATAGAGCACAGTTGTACTATGATTGATGAAATACTTTAGAAAGAAAAGAAGGGACTTAAATGAAAGATTTATTAGCTTTTGAAATGGCATTGCTAACAGTAGTGGTAGGAGAAAAATAAACATGAAAACAAACATTTTAAGTAGATAGTAAAGACACAACCTAATCCCAACAGCCTAGAATGTCCTTCCTGTTTTCATTTACTCTTGCATCATATAAGAGGATGTAAACAACTTAATTCTAAGGTTATTGTTGCAACCTTTTCTGCTTTATACTTTGATCAGAAATAGTGTCTAAAATAAAAATAAGATACCTCTAAGACTTCAGTGGCTTGTCATAAAAAGATGTTATTAAACCTAAGAAAATTCAGTAACTGCATACTCTGAGCGAGAAAGGCACTAGAGTGATAAAGTAATGTACATTATATAATAATATGAGGATCACTCTGATCTTGAACATTTATTTCCAAGTAGAACAAAGTTTTTGAATCAGTCTCCTTTGCTCTCAAGTATTCGTATCTCAAGTTATAGAATCAGTTTTACCATCCCATGTTGGGTCAGATCACTGGTCTGGAAAATAAGGCATCACATCTTTTCCTAGGGTCTGCGCTATTAGCTAAAACATCTTCACACAGCTCAGTGTACCTAAACAGTGGTATTCAGGCTGCAAAACTGATGGTGGAAAGCAATTTCTAACTGACCCTTAAGGGATTTATGTTAAGGTTGGAAGTGTGATGTTTGATTACACCTAGTATCATTTCAACTTAAATAGTTATAAATTACTATTACCTTTTTTTGAATAGCAACAATTTCTTAAATCAATGAACTCTTTTAAGAATTGAAGAAATGTCTATATGTTTATCATATGCACCATAAAACAGTGTTTCTTTAGACACTCTAATTATTTCTTTGGGCCTTAGATTTTACCATGTGTAAATTTATTTTTATCATTTTTACTAAGAAATCCTGTAAAACAGTTAAGTGACTGATGATTTGAGACCAGCCAGACAAGATAATCATTTTGTAGCATGCTTCAGGATGAAGGCAGATTTGTCTTAAAATATAAACAAATGTCATATTTAATCCTGCTAATATGAAGGCTAGGAGTGCAAGGTTCATTTTCCACAGTCCCAAAGTAGACTTCAAATATCCAAATTCAATTAGAGGTTTCCATTTCACTAAAGAGATTTCAAAAGGCAGAGGAAGATAATCTTGGCAGCAGCACCCTGGGAGTGAGAATACTCCTAACTAGGCAGAGTGTCCTTACCTTTTTTCTGGCTCTTAGGATTTGGATATCAGATAGGAAAGGCAGACAGAGGTATACAAAGGAGCAGAGAGGGGTTGGAGCAAAGCTCATGCATCAAGAGTTGCCTAGCAAGCAACACCTATCTGTTTCAGGGTGAACACTGGTGTGATTTATACCCCTTATAAATCACATACTAAGTTTTCAACAGTTTGCCAATAAAAGGTGTATGACATACTCTGATTTGGGAGCAAGCAAGAAGACTCAATATTGTGATCTCCTAATTGAGCAAGCATCTAATGTGCGTCTACTATACGCCAGATATGTACACTTGACTGAAAATATAAATATCAAAGACATGGTCTCTTTCCTTGAGAATCTTACAGTTTAAAGCAGGCAACATATTTGTAGATGGTTCATCAACTTACAATAATAAAATACAGAAACCATATTTTAATAATAATAAAATATGAAAACAAGCTTTTATGTAAGCCATGTTTTGCATATCAAGTTTTGTTTAGAAAAGGTAAGCTTACGTGGGCATTTTTCCCATGAAAAATATATTGGCATCGTATTTTGTATTATTTAAAATTTGTTATTTGATTTGTTCTATTAGCCTTAGATTTATGATGTCCTTACCATTATTGTACTTTATTTTGTATGTAGTGAGTTATCAGTCAGATTTGAAAGGATATGTTACCAGAAAGATGGAAATATTATTAAAATAAAATTTGTGTATTCTTTCTTTCAGAAAATGAAAACTATGTATACTATACATACATATATATGTTTTATATATATATATAAATGACATATTTTTGAAGAATGTTCAGTATGATTTATGGAAATATTTAAATAAAAAATGTCATCTTGACATTGTCATGACAAAGTTCATGCTTGGATGGAGAAGATAGGGGAGAGAAAAGAATCAAAGTTGTCTTCAGCATAGGTCTGCAGGAGCACTCCTGAAACAGTAGTGCAGATTTCAAGAACTTGAGGGAGGTAGAATGGTTCTCGTCTTTGAAAAAGGAGATAGTGAATGAAAATATTCTGTATTTACTATAGGGAAATGCTGAGAGAGATGTGGGACTATTTAGTAGCTATTGAATTAAAATTCAGAGAAGAATCAAAGATGTAGGAGAAAAAAAAATGTAAGCATGTCACAGAGAGTGAATGTGATTTCTAGGGAGAAGGACAAAGGCTGCTTGCTGACTGAGGCACTTTAGGGATGCATTAGATGTTGATTGCAGTGTCGTCTAAAGTCCTGCCCATGTTCTGCTATCCAGGCCCTGTTCAAGATGTAGGGCTGCTTTCATACAGAAAGGGGATGCTTTTTACAAATTGCTGCAAAAGGTTCGGATACTCACCTACTCTCACGCCTACCAAGATGTGTCTGTGTGGGGAGGGCACATCTTTCTAATACGTACAATGGCACCATATCAAAGGTGTATATACAGTGGTGCCATAGAAAGGCCATATCTGCAGCCCCAGCCTGGCTCCAGGGTTGTTGTGACTGCCAGTAAAAAACGTTGCTTGGCCTTTGGCATACAGTAGGTCATCAGTACATGGTGTCATGAAATGTGGAACTTAACGCTAAACAGAATCAAATGACTTGAGCCATCTGTGCTTATTCAGACTGTAGTTTATGTAGTTAAAGGGCCACAAAATCAATGGAGTAGATCATGACCAGCTTTGTAAAACATACTGAAATCATACAGAATTAAAAATATCAAATCACAGTAAATGAGAAGGGTAAATTGTTTTTAATTAAATGTTGTTTTGCTATATTTATAAATATATCTAGTCATGGATAGGTGGCTGCAAAAAAAAAAATTGCAAAATTTAAGAAGAACGTAGTAAGTAGAAGAGTTATGACAATATCAAAATTTAACTCTGCACCCCATTCGTAGTTGGCTTTTCAATGTATATGGTCTGGGATAGAGGCAAATATGTTAGATCACTCAATAAGGGTGTCAGGGCAATAACTGATGTTTCAGTAGCAAGGTATCATTGTGAGATTTATGGTCTGTTCCAAAGGTTTATGGTTTCCAGGAGCCTGATTTAAATACTTATTATGGCATTTGTGTGATAATTTTAAACTCTAGATATTATTTACAACATATAATATGTAAAATCATAAAGTGCTCATGGGCACAGGTATAGTTTTAAAAAAATCTGAATAACTTTTGTAAAGTTTTGGAAAAAATCATGGTACAAGCAGATACTTAAAAAAAAAAAAAGCCACATCTTTATTTCAGTGAAATAATTCATATAAGGATATACCTCTAGGTAAGCATCTTTCTTAAAAAATATCAGAGATATTTCAACTTACTAATAAGCAACAGGAGTTAGGATTCATCATTGTGTTTTTCAGGATGGTTCACTTACTAAACTATGAATGTTATCTAAAGTTAGCCAGTGTTCTTCAAACACTATTTTGAATTGCTGTAAATTATCAGATAATTCAAAAGGTTTGTAGTGGGTATTTTGTTGTTGTTGTTGCTGTTTAGTTGCTAAGTTATATCTGACTCTTTTATGACCCCATGGACTATAGCCTGCGAGGATTCTCTGTCCATGGGATTTCCCAGGCAAGAATACTGAAATGGGGTGCCATTTCCTTCTCCAGGGAATCTTCCTGACCCAGGGATTGAACTTGTGTCTCAAACTCATGTCTCCTGCATTGACATTTAGGTGCTTGCTTATTCTTACCATTATATGTCTTCAGTGAATATTCTTGAACTAACTTTAGCCGTATCTTTGAACCTTTGAATAAACACCTACAAAGAAGATGCTTGAGGCAAAAATTTGGCCATTCTTCAGGCTCTTGATTTAACACTGAATGTATTTCCATTAGCAGAATATGTGAGTGCTCCTATAACAACCAACTCTGGTTCAGTATTCTTGTAAGTTCCTCTATTTTCTCATTTACAGTTATGGGAAATTTAAAAGTTGAAGTATTCAAGTAATGCAAAATGAGTTCAGACCAATAAGATCAAAGGAAGTACAAGTTGAATTCCATTACTTCTGTAAATTGTGATTAAAAAAAAAAATCATACCAGGTTGCCCACCAATCCAAAGACTGTTCTGACATTTTCCCCAAGATAAAAACATATCCTAAAGTGAGAGTGAAGGCAGGATTGGAGTACGATGTCATGGGAGATGTTCATGTGTCTTTGCTTTTTCCACCCTGTGCCCCAGTCCTGTTTACAAAACTTTATTAGTAACAGATAAAGAATATAGCATGGGATAATGTCATAACCAATGACTAAGGACTATGTATTGATCACAAAATAACAACAAATCTCTAACTTTAATAAAAAAGGTAAGAATTTTTATAGATATCTTGCACATTTTATAGATGATAATTGACCTTGCATTTGCTATTTTGAGTTTCTTTATTAGTACGGATAAATATTTATTTGAAATCGTATATTTTGAGTTTCTTTTGTGAATTATGTACTCATTTCCACTATGAAAAAGGTACAAAATTTTCTTAAACTTTCTGGTTTCTTCTGTCTTATGGATTATTTATAAGTTTTTGGTTTTAATTTGTTTTGTTTTCTAAAACTTTGGATAATTTTAATTAAAAAATTTTGTTAGTATTTAATGCTGTTGATAACTAATTTAATTCACTGTTGTCAGCAATACTATTTTATATTATATATTATGAAAAATAATAAGGAAACCTAATTTAGCATGAAAGAATTGAAAAGTAAGGGAGAAGTATATTAGATTGAGAATTTTGAAAAATGAGCATTAAACTCTTGCCTTCGCCCAAATTAAGAGGTAAGATAGACTTGAAATTTAGACAAATACTGTTTTTCATTGTTAATTTGACATCAAGATAAACTAGTTGATAGGGAAATAAATTTCAAGTCTGTTGCCATTTCTTGCTCAGATAGTAACAGTCGTATCTTTAGCAATCAATGGTAAAATAAGCAAGGCTCAGGAAAGCTGATATAACCAACATGGGAATTAGGAACAAATATTCCTCAGGCGTGGGGAGTCTTGTCTGTCAGAGACCAAAGCTGAGTGCTGAGAAGTTATGTAATTTTCAATGCTATTCAATACATTGAAACAAGAAACAAAAAATAGCCTACTTTAGCTAAAAAGAAAAAGCAGACAAACCTCTTTACAGCTTTTGTATTTTAATAACTTCTGCCATGTTAATGCAGTAAATACAGAGATCAACCTAAGGAAGACATCACATTATCATAACATATGTACTGTTGGATTCCAAAGGTGACTACAAATTATATTAGAATATAATGTTAAAAAGGATTAGAGCCAATTTTATGATAGAGGTCTATGTATCTGTGTGATAAATGAACTTTGAACTTTCAGTAAGTGTAGATAAGATAATTTTTCCCCAAAATATTTTATTACATCAATAAAGTGTTATAAAATGTATGATGTCTTAAAATTAAGGAAATAAGGGTTCATTAAAAATTAAATTAGACTGTTAGTAATGTGGGTATTTGGGGTATTAAAAGTACCATCCCTATTTTCTTTGTCCTCCGATTTATTTTCAAGGTTGCTTTAAACTGTGTGTTTACTATTAGCAGAATAGATCTGGATTTCATCTGGAAACTAATCTAACAAGCTGTATCTTTTAATGGGGAAATATTAGTCTTTTCCACTTAGCATAACAGTTGATATTTTTGATCGATATTTTTATGTCATCAAAATTATTTCTATTAGCTATTTTTACTTATAGTTTCATTCATTCTTTTAATTTTTATTTAATCAGTTTACTTTTTCTTTTATGAAAATTCAATTGCAAATTTTCCGTCCATTTCCTGTTCTTACTCACAATCAAACTCATATTATTGCACTTTACCAAAATCAGGTAACAAAACTTCTTTTTTATAGGGTGTTTTACTTGCTATTGTACTCTGTCCTCAATCTGACCAAAGTAATATGTACTCTATGAACCCACTATATCCAGGCTATTTATTAGGTTTTCTTTCAGTAAATTTTTATAAGAATCCTTATTATCTTTTATATTATACATTCATAATCATAATCATCATTCATTTGAATTTACATATTGCAGAATTTATTGTCTACGACATTGTTACACCTCCATCTCATTTTCCCTTGTTGACATCTGTCTTCTAAATTCATTGTTATTTGATTCAGGAGGTATCTTGAATGCTTTCTTCACAGAATGTGTGGGTGACCTACTCTTTGAATCCATGTTTTTATAAATGTTTTCAGATTTATTTGTCTGGTTAGAGAATTACAGAACTGGTCTCACAGTCATTTTATCTCAGTGACTTGCACATAGTACTTTACAGTCTCTCAATTACATTAGCAAGATTCTGATGCTATTCTAATTGTTTTTCTTTGTAAACTGGTAAATTCTTTAGCAACTGAGAGCTTGTTACTGAACCAAACTTAGATCTGCTTACCTAAAGTGCAGCAAAGCCGATCTACTAACTTATGGTGAAAGAAAGTACAGCATTTATTGAAGGGCACCAACCAAGGAGAACAGGGATGCGTGCTCAGCTCATGAACCTTCTTCTGATTGGTTGGTGGTGAGGTGGCAGGGTGATGTTTCAGGAATCTTAATCACCAGCCCTTCGGTCAGAACCAGTCTGGGTCTATGTTCTGTAGCCAGCAGGCAGTCACCATCCTCTGATGGGTGGAAGGTCTTAGTTTCTGCAGAACCACTCAAAGATAAGATTCAGATTATTGTCTGTGTCCGTTCTAGAGGAACTAAGTCCTATGACTTGTTGTATCATTAAGTGCTTGAATCTGCTCCTTAGAACTTGGGAAAGAACTAGGAGACTAAAACCTTCTCTCTACAAAAAGAAACAGGGATACTGCGGGCTGCTGTACCTAAAAAGGCCCCCTGCACAGTCCTTCTTGGTTCACATTCCCTCTTTTCTTTTATACATGTCAATCCTAAGGAGAACAGGGGCAGAACAAGACAGTGTTATAGAGAAGGGGGATAGAGAGATTTATTGCAAATTCTGCAGGGGAACTCAGTTTTAAGGGGACTCAGTTTCAAGTTTGCAAGATATTTCTGTCATGGATTTGATTTTCCCCTTGAATATATATTATTTAATGATTAGAAACAAAAATCAATAAAGCTATTTTCTTTAAAAGTGTTTCATAAGCATCACAACTGCACCAGAAGGACTATATGTGAGTATCATTCATTTTTACTATTAGAATTGATAGATACAGTGAAATGAAAAAACTTCAAAATAATTGATTTATAATTTGAAATACATGTATGAGGATTTTCATCCCACCATTTGTATCAAATGAACAAGAGAAATGGTTTCCAGTGTCTAGAGAAATAAAATGGTTTGTTTTTCTCCTATTTGCCTGTTCTTCTTATACTCAGTTTTGCTTGTTTGTTCTAAAATGTGTGTTTTAACAATTCTGGGAAAGAGAGGACAGAAAAGATGACAGTAGTATAAAATTAGAATATTTTCTTAAGTTCTTTCCCTCAGAAAATAAGTAAATGCAAAAAGAGCAACAGAGACCCTCCTGCGTATCTTTCTTTTCTGGTTTATATAGCCTTTGCAAAATATGATCCATAGTCAAAGGCACACTTTTCCTTTCAGAAAATTTTCAAGCATTACTTCTTGCTTCAAACAATTTAACAAACACATTTCTACTGAATATTTGTTTTTAATACTAAATACCCATCATGAACACTTTATTTTTGTGTAATTCTACTGTCTTTACCATGATAAATTCTAATATTTTGCAGTTGATGTATCTGACTTTCCTTTTAGTAAATCAGACTTACTAATTTTATGACTATGGGAAATGTACATTTTATACTATGTGTTTTATAGTCAGCAGTGGTAAAGTAATGCACTGAAGTATATCTTCAGTATTGAATTTATTTTTTTTCTCAATCTTCTTAGCTGTTCTGCAAATATCAGTATGTTCATGTGGAGGGGTGGTTTATGTGTATATCATACTTGTAGTCTGGGCTGCACTTAAGATTCAGGTGCAGAAGAAATTCCCAGAGGGGAGAAAGGTATAATTCCATGTCTCTTCTTTGATACCTTTCCTTGTCTTGTAGAATGGTTGGTAATGACAGTTCCAGGGTGAAAACAATAGCTCCATTACTTTTCTTGACTGACTGAACTCATTCTAGTTTCATTGCAGCTCTGCTCTTTTCCTTTCTCTTCTGCTGACCTTTTCCTCCCCCTTAGCTCATAACTATATGTTTACCTTCATATTCCCCAGAAAAATATAAACTGTAGAAAGTCTATAATTGAGGGGACTCGTAAGGAAGATTTTTCTAAGTTCATTAGAGAGTGCTAGATATGAGAAGAGAATTACCAGTGTTACTGAAAACAAATGAGCCCAGTAGGCTGCCTTTGGGAGAAATAGGGGGGGAAGAAAGCTTCTGCATTGCTCCACCTTTGACTTAGAGGGCCTGTTTCACAAGAAATCACATAATGGTTATAGTCATTTTAGTGTTCAAATTTACGGAGCAATCCTGGCAATCGTGTCCAGAGGGAAAATGTGTGTAAGAGGGATGCTGCTGTTAAAAGTTCTCTGGCTTTCAAGTTGTTATAATCAATTTGAGCCCAGCCAATCATATTTCAAGTGCTAGAAAAAGAAAGGGGAATATTTTCACTTGCTAAATTACCCCCCACCCCATGGTCAGTTGATTGAAAAATGGAATATAAACTAAAATCTTGTTCACATTCTGTAATGCCAGTGACTTATAAAACCAGTAAAATTCCACTTTATTATACAGAAGTAATATAATTGTATGGTTGTTGCCCAAAATGTGTCATTCCTACAGTATCACTCTTGAATTTAGAGAATTAGATACCCACTACTTATGACTTGTGTAGAGGTACACTTTACAAAATACACCTCACCCTACAATACAGAGATATAGCTTGGTTTTTAGATTCAGGCAATCTTAAATATTAATATAAAAACCGTGTACAGCAGATTCTCTAAACTAGCATGATTTAACCCATCTCAGCTTTAATTTTCTAATAAGTAGAATAAGGATTATATCAGTCACTGTGTTATTATAATTATTAAATAAACTAAAATGAGCCATCTAACAGAATACTTGAAAAATATTTTCTCTCTTCTTTAAGATTATGAGGTACAAATCATGCTGATCTAGTTTTTAATATAAGTCCACAATAAACAAGTAACTAGCCATCAACCATAGGTTAGTTGAGTGCTAAGTAAGCTTCCAAAAAACATACTGAGAGGAGATATTTCTGGCATATGTTTTTGGGAAGCTTAGTTAGCACTCAACTAACCTATGGTTGATGGTTATGCATTACGTTAAAGCCCTATGTAGTTTTCTGATAGGCTGGACTGAATCACGTGAAACCCCAAGGAATTTTCTAGTCAACACTGAGACCAAACACAAGTTAAGGGACTCCTTTAGTCCTTTTTACCTACTCTCACATCCTAAGGAAGCAAACTCAAGTAAGTAGATGCATACAAAAACACAGCAACAACAACAGCAACAACGGAAGAAAGAAAAAAGGACAACAAGGGAGTGTGATAATGCCCAGGCAGAGTTCATTGAAACTACTGAGATCAAAGCAGGAGGAGTCAGGAGAAAGGATCCATCTAGAGATGAGTGCAAAGGAGACAGCAAGCTTGCTACCTGCACTGCTGCTGCTAAGTCGCTTCAGTCGTGTCCGACTCTGTGCCACCTCATAGACGGCAGCCCACCAGCCTCCCCCGTCCCTGGGATTCTCCAGGCAAGAACACTGGAGTGGGTTGCCATTTCCTTCTCCAATGCCTGAAAGTGAAAAGTGAAAGTGAAGTCGCTCGGTCATGTCCGACTCTTAGCGACCCCATGAACTGCATGCAGCCTCCCAGGCTCCTCCGTCCATGGGATTTTCCAGGCGACAGTGCTGGAGCCAGTAATTGCCAGGCTCCTGCTTCTGACCCATCCTCTAGAAGAAAAGTAGGGAGTCTTTAGCTCCAGCTTGTGATTAAGCAAGTTATGGCTTCACTGTTGAGTACCCAGTTGTGGATACTCCAATCCAGATGTCCTAATGGCAACTCAGTCTCCCCCGTCCAAAAATGAACTTGCTCTTAGCCACAAAGCTTCTCCTCCTATGCTTCTCTCTGTCCTTGTGAATCAATATACCTGCCAGATCCCTCCAAATCAGAACCTGCGGATCATCCTTGCTTCCTCTGTCCAACTAACTCATATCCAGGTAGTCTCCAAGCCACACTAATAATTTAAAATTATTTTACTGTGAAAAATTTTGAAGTTGCATAAGTAAAAAAAAAAGAATATGAAGATCAGATGGTAGTCATCCAGATGACAGTTTCCAGTGTATGCCTAATCTAGCTGAATCCTACCCACTTTCCTTTCTGTCCCCAGATGACTGACTTTTAACACTTAAACGTATCTGATCTAACCACTTTACTAATTTCTTCTTGACCATGTTTGTTTTTTCATGTCTTCAGTGTTTTAGCAGATTTACCTGGGTCTTACCTCATTTTCCTTATGTTTCAAAAATTGTTTTGAGATCAAATCAAATAAAATTTCTCTACTACATAAAATCTGCTGATGTTCATCCTTTACCCACTGAATTTAGTCCAAAATGTTTAGCAAGCATTTTCCCGCTTTAGACCATACATATCTGCATAGAATCTTGCCCTACAGTCTCTACCATCATACCCAGTGTTCCACAATATGTTCTTTATTCGCTGTTCAACCCTTTTGCAACCCCATGGACTGTAGCCTGCCAGGCTCCTCTGTCCATGGGATTTCCCAGGCAAAAATACAGGAGTGGGCTGCCATTTCCTTCTCCAGGGGGTTTTCCCAAGCCCGGGATCGAACCCATCTTTCTTGATTCTCGTGAATTGGTAAACAGATTTTTAAACACTGAGCCACCTGGGCAGCCTAATAGTTGTTCTCTTCTGCAGGCTTCAGGCATTTGCGTGAGTTCTTTCCTTCTTCTGAATGGATTGTTGGAGCCCCTTTTGTTTGTGTTAATTCTTATACTTCAATGCTTGGCTTAATCATCTGTTGCTTTTCTAAACCTTCTCTGAGAATAACCTTCCCCCTTTTATCCTGAAAACTTGCTAAGGAAACCATTGCTCCTCTGAGTTATCAGTATACGGCTAAATACCTTGTTAATTTGCTATATATAACACATGCTAATAATTTGAGGTTTTGTCTGTCTGCTCCAGCAGCCATGGATCGTGTTGTTATATGTTAGGTGTGTGTCTTTGTTCTGGTAGTGCTCAGCTTGCTGTGTTAAACGTGAGCCAGTAAGAATTTCTGCTGAAAGAATGCCAAATATTTCTCCTTATTAACATTTTTTTATCATTTTTATATAATGTGTCTTCTCTATAATGGTGTTTAAAATGAATTTTTCAAGTGACATCCTAACCTAAATATTTATTTTATAATCCCACAAGAAATTAGATATAGCATCACAGAGACTGACTAAACTGATATATTGATATAAACAATGGAGATAAGAGTACAAAAGAAACAGTTGTATATTTTCTTATATTATACTCATTCGAATAAGTTTTCTCCTTGAAACTTAATTTTTGTTATGTTAGACACTGGAAGTTTAAAGCTATTTAAATAATTCAAATTTATATATTACTTCACAAAGATAATTTTTTGCCCACCTCTACTCTCTTGGGGGAAGAGAACAGGTTACTTTCAGATAAGTGGTATTTCAAGGAACAAGATTGGAATCAGACCATTTAGGGAATTCGCCTATATCATATATCCAGCCCAGAAGATTGGGAGATAGATTAGAAACTGTTTTTATTTCCAAATTCTTGATAAGAATAAGAGGTCAAGTGCTCAAGACTACATGTTAGGGAGAAACACAAAAATCAGTGTGAATCTTTGTTTATTTGGTTTTGTTTTTTTCTTCTGGTTAATGTGTTACCCAAAACTTGAAAATAAATTGAAGTCAAATAATATATTGGTACATTAATTTGTTTTCAGAAACAATCAGGTGGTATAAAGTGGCTCATTTTCTTGGACTCTGACCAATAACTCAGACCTAGTGAATTCTTTTCCTCTGTACTTTTGCATATCATTTTTGCAGCTATAGACCACAGGGGATGCAATCTTCATCATTTTCTATATTACCAATAACTGATCCGAGAGCACAATTCCTTTTAAAGTTAATATAAACTTTTCCCAGTATGCTGTGAAAGGAGTCAAATTTTGAGATAAAAATTGAAACTTTTATTTTAATAAGAACTCAATTACATGCTTCTATGTTAACTTGCTTTAGAATGTGAACTCTGACAGCAGGGCACAGATCCTGACTTTTTGATTAATTTTTACTTATTTCCCAATGTGGACATATTCACATTTGGGAACTGGGAAGTTCCATAAATATTTGAGTAACTGAATGATTGAGTCAAATCCAATGTGTATGAAGTAGTTTTCTTCAAGTTGATTTAGATACTTCTATGTCAATTTGTGACATGCTCTCAGGTAATTTTAATAAACTAGTCTAATTTATTTTGAATGAATTTATAGACATATATGTTTTCTTTCTGAGTATATGTGTGCATATAGTCATCTTAAGTTATACAATACACCTGTGTACAGAATAGATAAATTAATAACTAATACACACATGTTAATAAAGTATTAACTCTTCAACATTTTATATGATGGCCTTTCTATTTCTCTCACTTTATTATCATATTTTCAGCAAATTTACTTAACTCCCTTAACATTTATATGCTTTAATTTAAGGGTGACAAATGCCTAGCCAAATGCTAAATCTGAAAAAAATTTTAAATATGATTTTCAAATTTTTGAAAATTTAAATCCTTTAGGAGATTTGTGTGCTTCCCTGTATCATAAGCCATACTTCCTTCTATTGTCTGGCTCCTGATGGAGTCAGACTTTAAGTCACTCACCTGCCTGGCCTAACCAAGCTTCTGAGAACTCAGTCTTTGTATTTACATGTCTCCAAGTTGTTGGCCTCTAAAGAAAGAAAGAAAGAGAAGTTGCTCAGTCGTGTCCAACTTTTTGTGACCCCATGGACTGTAGCCTACCAGGTTCCTCCATCCATGGGATTTTTCAGGCGAGAGTACTGAAATGGGTTACCATTTCTTTCTCCAGAGGATCTTCCCGAACCAGGGATCAAACCCAGGTCTCCTGCATTGGAGGCAGATGCTTTATCGTCTGAGCCACCAGGGAAGCTTCTAGGGGGAGCTCAAAACTCTTCTCTTGGTACTCTAGCTTTTTACTCACTTTAGAGTAAATCAGACCACATACTGAAAATTAGAACTTTCAAGGAAACAATGGAATTGAACCCAAAATCAGAGAGGTGCCTATCGAGAAATTAAAAGAGGCCTGAAGTCTTAACATGAAGAACATACTAGGTGTGAGGCCTGGCCTAGCTTTTCTCTAGGCTTTGGAGAGAATGATCTTGCTTCTCATAGACTTGACGAGTTTTTCTTATTACCTGGTTATACACAAATGAAATGGTCCTGTGAGGAAAGTAGAGATTCAGGCCTATGTTCCGAGCAGAGCCTGCCACTTTGGTTGTAGAGACAGGCCTGCCTCAGGCCTAGGAAATGAATTTGACACAGGGTCCTACAGTTCACTGTAGGAGATAGGCCTGAATTGAAGGTCATTCTGAGAGTAATAAAGGTGTTACACTTGTTAAGCTTGGAACCTCATGGGTAACAGTCAAGGTCAGGTCTCAAATATTTGAAAGTCTATTTCAGAGATACATTATAAGTAAATTGCATTTTTTTCTATGTCAAAATGAAATAATATCATTTTATTGATGTTTTGAATGACTTTGAAGAACATGGAATATTTTTTAGCAAAATAAAGTTAATATTAAAACTTTAAAATAAACTACTATATAAAGCCATATACAAAAGAAGTGGAGAGTCTACATAATCTGAATTATCTTTAAAATGGAGGTGCCTCAAAGAATGAGTGGTTATCTTCATGTAATAAAATTACAAATAGATTTTATTTTCTTTTTTCTAGTGGCTTTTCAATAAATTATCATGAACTGTATTATTGGAATTTATAAAAATGTTATAAGGAAACAAATTTTGATCTTTCTTCTTTGTATTTAGTATGGATATATTCTATCCATATACTAATGGAATTTGTACTTTTTGAGATCTTTGTTATAGATTCTTTAAGGATATATTTTTTATTATACATATCTAAGGATAAGCAACTTAAACTTATTTCCAGACTTTGGAAACTCATTTCTTCATGAGAAGGGATAAGTCTCTGTCACTTATGAAGGACTTATGTTACATATTAAAGGCTGAGTAGCTATTAAGAATTTTAAGTGGAGTGTAACTGGATCATATTTCTAGTAACTTATTAAATAATAATAACAGTATATAGAAAATAGTATACCTGTATATTGCATACTACATGCTAGGCACTGCTGTAAGCACCATCTGCTCATGAACTCCTTGTAATCTCTTAACAACCTTTTGAGGTGGTCACAATGTATTTCCATTTTATGGTAATCTTCCTATCACAGTGTCTGCTGCTAAGTCACTTCAGTTGTGTCCAACTCTGTGTGACCCCATAGAGGGCAGCCCACCAGGCTCCCCTGTCCCTGGGATTCTCCAGGCAAGAACACGGGAGTGGGTTGCCATTTCCTTCTCCAATGCATGAAAGTGAAAAGTGAAACTGCAGTCGCTCAGTCGTGCCCGACCCTCAGCGACCCCATGGACTGCAGCCTTCCAGGCTTCTCCATCCATGGGATTTTCCAGGCAAGAGTACTGGAGTGGGGTGCCATTGCCTTCTCCGATCACAGTGTCTAGCACACAACAAACACTCGATAAATAATAGCTATTATGAACTCTTTTTATAGGATAATACTTAAGAATGAGATCTCTTTGACGGTCAGAATACCTAAGGCTTTAGTCAAAATTTGCCACTTATCTGTGTGCCATTGATCACATTAATCTAGCTTTTCATACTTAAGGTTTTTTTATTTGAAAATAGCAATAATGCCTGCCTCATAGGCACGTTGTATATGTGTATGAGCCCTCCTCCAGGGGATCGTCCCAACCCAGGGATGTAACCCACAGCTCCTGTGGCTCCTGCATTGCAGGCAGATTCTTCACCGCTGAGCCTCTAGGGAAGCGCCAGGCTACAGTCCATAGGGTCGCAGGGAGTCGGACATGACTGAAGCAACCAAGCACGTAGTTGTGAAGGAATAAGTATGGCAGAGAACCTCAGCTGTTCAAAATGTCTTCTTTCTTATTCCGCACAGCTGGCCTACAGCCATCAGCTTCCCTGTGGTTAGGTGTGGACATTTGAATGAATTCTGGTAAATAGAATGTGGATAAAAGTGATGGGTGCCATTTATAGCTGTGGCTTATTACTCTCTTATGCTCTGTTTGAACCCAGCTCCCCACCAGGATGAATATAGACAGTGTGGAGGCCCGATGGGGGTGGTGGAGCCATTAGATGAAGCAAGTCTGGGTCCTTGAACCATTATGGAAGAAGCTACACCATCAACCTGAACACTAATCTTGGCTTCTGACTAGAGCAGCAAAGAATCTTTTATTGTGTTGAATTGTTACATGTTTGGGTATATTTGTAGCAGTTGGCCTATTATAAATAATATACTAAGTCAAAGTGATAAAACATATAGATAATAAAATAAAATTGTGTAATAGAGCCTCATCGGTTGAATATCTTAAAAAAAATTAGGATTTCTAAATCTTACCTGCTGTGACCATAGTAGTAATTTTTGAAAAAAAAAAAAAGAGGACTTCACATTTAGTTGTCTGTCATATGGTAGGTAACTTCTGTACTGATATCTGTAATGTTTGAAAAGGACTAAGTGGAAATAAAATTTAAGTGAGAGACAGACTACAAATAAAGTTTCTATTTTTCTTCTGAAATCTCTATCTCAATATCTTGTCCTCTCTCAAAATAGACCCATAATCCATCAGACACATTCTGGCCTTATATATTTGCTTTGTAAAATTATCCTTGCAGAGGCAACAGAATGGAGCAGCAAACAGGCTTTGGACCAGACTACTAGGCTCTAACTAATTAGCTCTAACTAAAGTGACCTTGACAAGTTAACATTTCTTCTCTATGGCTTATTTTCCTCATCAGTTAAAGAGAGTAATAACGGCACCTGCTTCTTGGAATGTATGTAAACAACAAGTGAAGTAATATTTATAAAATATTTAGGAAAATCTTCAACTCTTAGTTATCAATATATGTGTTCAATAACCTGTGTATAAATTAAATGTTATATAAATCATTCTTTAAAAATAAATTAACCTTGTGCTGTGCTTAGTCAAATCTGACTCTTTGCAACCCCATGGACTGTATCCTGCCAGGCTCCTCTGTCCATGGGGATTCTCCAGGCAAGAATACTGGAGTGGGTTGCCATGCCTTCCTCCAGGGGATCTTCCCGCCCTAGGGATAGAACCCAGGTCTCCTGCATTGCAGGAAGATTCTTTGCTGACTGAGCCACCAGGGAAGCCCAAAAATATTGGTGTGGGTAGCCTCTCCCTTCTCCAGGGAATCTTCCCTCCTCAGGAATTGAACTGGGGTCTCCTGCATTGCAGGCGGATTCTTTACCAGCTGAGTTAGGAAGCCCCCAAATTAACCTTGGTTTGATTAAAATGGAGAATAAAAATTCAAGACATTTTCCAAACTCAATTCATACAACTGTTCCCCTATGACTTCTCCCTGGGCCCACTGATTAGGCTTCCCTCAGCCTTCAGAAATATCTCAGTCACCCTTATGTTTGAATGTTTGCCCCTAATTTTACCTTCCTTTTAATTACTTTGCGTCTCTCTGTCTAATCAGTACTTATCTATCTTGGAGACTAGCCAGTTTGGGTCTATTAGTCCCCTAGGGCTGCAGTAAGAAATTAGCACAAACTCCGTGATTTGAAACAACACAGGTTTGTCCTCTCTAGTTCTGGAAAGAAGTCTGACATCCTGGGGTTGGAAGCACCACACACTCTGTGGCCTGGAGAAGAATCTTTGCTTATGTCTTTCTAGCTTCTAGTTAGCTGTCCTTGGGACTCCTTGGCTTGCATCTACATTACTTCAGTCTCTGCCACTGTTTTCACATAGCCTCATCTTCTGTGGCACCATTTCTGAATTTTCTAAGGACACCATTATATTATATTATAATGTATTATAAGGACACCACTCTTGGGCCCCTCCTAATTTAGTATACCTTCATCTTAACTTGATTATATCTGCAAAAGCCCCATTTCCCAGTAAGATCACACACACAGATACTGGAGATTAGGACTTGAGTATATCTTTTTGGGACACACAGGTTAGCACACGAGGGGATCTAATGTCTCCTCCAACCAATCGTAATTACTTCTGAGAACCATTTATTTTTTATTTTGTTCATTGGACAGGTAATATGAATCTGCTTTCTAATTTTAAGAAAAGGTTTATGAACCTATGTATCTTCTCTGATAAATTACATTATAAGAATATAAGGGTAAGGGCTATGGATCATGATGTTATTTTTTTCTGTTTGTGTACTCTTTCATATATCACACAATGTATATGGTAACAAATACATATATTAACAAATGAAGGGATACAAACCTGATAACACAAAATTCTTCTGGAGAGTAAGTAACAAAAATAAATGATATATGATTTAAAAAATCAATGCCTAATCTCTGATTTTTCACTTTTAACTTATGGTATGCTTTTTACTGATTATTGTGAGTATTATTGTGACTGATTATTGCCTGAGTATTGTGAGTTCACCAATAAGATATTCATTAACATTGTGATATTTAAATTATATGTAAACATTTGAAAAATAATCCAATAAAATTCAATAGCTATGTTTAGTGCTTTTGCAGTAAGAATTTCTACCTTGCTTTGTAACTTCAAAGGTTTTACCTTAAACAAGGCTAATCAAGTATGCAATGTGAATTCTTATTAACTTTTCTTAGAAATAATATCACATACCTTATACTATTTAACAGGGAAAATTCCCCAAAACTGATGGAAAATGTTAGGAATTCATCTCAATTCTACAAAAATAATGTTTAAAATTGATATGTCCACAGATGATAATGAGTGTGGAAATTTAACGCAATCCTGTGGTGAAAATGCTAACTGTACGAACACACAGGGAAGTTATTACTGTATGTGTGCACCTGGTTTCAGATCCAGCAGCAACGAGGACAAGTTTATTACTAATGATGGAACCACCTGCATAGGTAAGTTCAGCTACCTATCTTAAAATTTGTACCTATCTTTTATTGCTTATACCTCCACAGATTAAATAATATCCAAATCAAACTCTGTCGGTCGATTGTTTCTCTGTTGTTAATACTTTCAGAATCTTCATTAATTCTTTTAATTCTCTAATATGGTATCAGTTACTATGGTATATTTATCCAAGAATATAAGATGAAGAATATCAGTTTACAAAAAAAAAAATTGTGATGTTATGAGATCTAGCAAGGTGGCAAATAACAGAATAAATGCTTACACTTTAAAGTGATATATTCACTCCAGAAAATTACCATTAGTATCACCAGACAGTAATGCTTTTATAAATATGCACTCTGAGAGGGCCCCCATGTTTTCCTGGAAAGTGTTCAGATAGGCATTGCTTGTGAACACTAGTAATGTTCACTCTAGGCAACACTGCTGCTGCCCACCGAAAGTTTGTCACATTTAAGATCTGCATTCAGTGTTTTTGAACCCCGACCTATTTAGAAGTAACTACAATGTCTTCTGGAGGGATAAAAGTGATTGCAGTTCAATTCCTAAGTAAAATATTGTGAGAGAGTATCTAGATTTTTCAATGTCATTCTATTGTATTTTGGTCACACATTTGATTTATCAGATACTATAGTCTGAGAAAAAAATTATATGAAACTGTAGAAATTTCAAAAGATGAAGTTTTCAGAGACAGAGTTTTCTCTGGAACCAAAGACTTTAACTTTGAAAACAAATTATGAATCATCTTAATCACGGTTTCTAAAATTTGTCTAGTTTACCGGTAGCTAGTATGATTATAATTGATAATTATGTATTAAATTAATGGATGAATTGAGGCCCTGAGAGTTTGATCACATAGCCAGGACTAGATATGAGATGAGCTCAGGACTAAACATGCAACATGGGCAGGGGTAAGGTACTGCTTCTACCTTTCATAGTTAAATGAGAGACGTCCAATCACACTAAAGCTTTAGATCAGCCCCAGTAAAGTTCTCATCAGTGAGCTAAGGAGAAGTCTAGCAATGTTATTATTAACACACATAAGTCAGGAGATAGTGTTCAAAGAGAATTTCTCATTGAAATGTCTGTATCAAAGAAATTATCCTGTCTTATGTACCTAGAGTTCACAGTGTTTTCTCTTTTACCTAAATAAGTAAGATTATATTCTCCTATTATAACCAAGGGAAGTGAAGGGCTATTCCAGAGTCACATTTAGGATAAAGGGAAGGTTAAAATCACAGTCTTCAACCTAGAATGCCACTGATATTTCCACAGGAATCTCAAATGTGACCATTTAAATCTCACACGTGAGTCTGGATCATGCAAATATAGTGAATCAAACTTTACAAGGCCATACATGATGCAAAATATGAGAAAATAATTCTGTTTCTGTTGAACTATAATTTTATCTGGATTGTTTGCAACAAAAATTTTTATTGGATTATATCATTACAATATATTCAAGAAATTAAAACCTCCCAGAAAATGTATAGTACCTCGCTGTTTGTTCTTCTCAAACCTAAACTCGTGTTTCTAGTCTTAGAATGTTATATAATGTGTACATATATTTACCTTTAGTAAAGTTCTAACTTTGTAGCTATATAACTAGAAAATTTTCAGTTAATGAAGAAATCTAACTTCTAACACCTTAGTTACTGAAATTTAATACAATTTGAACTATACTTTCCATTCCCTCTTGTCTCTAAAAGACATTTGTCTTTTCATCTGATTATGTTTACTTTTGATACACCTCAGTCCACAGAGGGATATATAGTTCTCTATCTGTATCCCTTAAATGTAAAGAATTCTTATTTAGAGAAAAATTAATCATAGGCACAGAGAACACACACACAAAGATAACTGAAAGCCAACATTTTATGGAAGGGTAATACATTTGTGATTCACACAGTCAAAGGCTTTGGTGTAGTCATTAAAGTGAAAGTAGATGTTTTTCTGGAACTCTCTTGCTATTTCCATGATCAGTGGATGTTGGCAATTTGATCTCTGGTTCCTCTGCCTTTTCTAAATCCAGCTTGAACATCTGGAAGTTCATGGTTCATGTACTGTTGAAGCCTGGCTTGGTGAATTTTGAGCATTACTTTGCTAGCCTGTGAGATGAGTGCAATTGTGCAGTACTTTGAACATTCTTTGGCATTGCCTTTCTTTGGGATTGGAATGAAAACTGACCTTTCACAGTCCTGTGGCTACTGCTCAGTTTTCCAAATTTGCTGGCATATTGAGTGCAGCACTTTTACAGCATCTTCGTTTAGGATTTGAAATAGCTGAACTGGAATTCCATCACCTCCATGAGCTTTGTTTGTCGTGATGCTTCCTAAGACCCTGAGAAATCCGTATGCAGGTCAAGAAGCAACAGTAGAACTGAACATGGAACAACAGACTGGTTCCAAATCAGGAAAGGAGTACGTCAAGTCTGCATATTTTCTCCCTGCTTATTTACAGTATATGCAAAGTACATCATGCGAACTGCCAGGTTGGATGAAGCACAGGCTGGAATCAAGACTGCCAGGAGAAATACCGATAACCCCAGATACACAGATGACATCACCCTTATGGCAGAAAGTGAAGAAGAACCAAAGAGGCTCTTGATGAAAGTGAAAGAGGAGAGTGAAAAAGTTAAAACTCAACATTCAGAAAGCTAAGATCGTGGCATTCGATCCCATCACTTCATTGCAAATAGATGGGGAAACAATGGAAACAGTGAGAGACTTTATTTTGGGGGGCTCCAAAATCACTGCAGATGGTGACTACAGCCACGAAGTTAAAGGACTCTTGCTCCTCAGAAGAAAAGTTATGACCAACCTAGACAGCATTTTAAAAAAGCAGAAACATTACTTTGCCAACAAAGGTCCATATATATAGTCAAAGCTATGATTTTTCCAGCAGTCAGGTATGGATGTGAGATTTGCACTGTGAAGAAAGCTGAGCGCCAAAGAATTGATGATTTTGAACTGTGGTGTTGGAGAAGACTCTTGAGAGTCCCTTGAACTGCAAGGAGATCCAACCAGTCCATCCTAAAGGAAATCAGTCCTGAATATTCATTGGAAGGACTGATGTTGAAGCTGAAACTCCAATACTTTGGCCACCTGATGAGAAGAACCAACTCATTGGAAAAGACCCTGATGCTGGAAAAGTTTGAAGGCAGGAGGAGAAGGGGACAACAGAGGATGAGAAGTTGGATGGCATCACCGACTCAACAGACATGAGTTGGGGTAAACTCCGGGAGCCTGCAGGCTTCCCTGTCCTGCATGTTGCAGTCCATGGGATTCCAAAGAGTTGGACACGACTGAGTGACTAAACTGAATACATTGGTAATTTAAGACTTCCTCCCAATACTCCGTTATTATTGAGATACTGTGGAAGAGCCCTATATTTTTGCTAATTCTCCTTTTAGCTCTTTTAAGATCTTAGTAAACACTATAACTTAGATTAAAACTCAATATCCAATATCCTGTGAGCTACAGTTCATAGGGCCACAGAGTCGGACACAATTAAAGCAACTTACCATGCATGCCATCCAATACTGAGTCCTCCAGTTTCCACCTGTTTTGTTTGACGGATCATTCAATGAAAAAAATCTTTCTCTGCAAAATTGTTATTCTCACCAATTTTGTTGTCCTCAAAGATTAAGCTTTTCTCGGAAGCAAAGAAACTGTTTTTCTGTTTTGTTTTGTTTTGTTTTTTCCCAGTCCTGTAGTAATTTTCATTGTTAACTATGATAATCTTCAGGTAATTTGAACAGAGAAGCATAATTCTGTTTTCTTTTTACCTTAGTGTTTTACCTTGTAGTGTATTGCTTATGATTTGAAAATTTAGCTAATCCTTGAATTTGACATATCTGGTAATTATAGTGATTGCATGCTTGCTAAGTCACTTCAGTTGTGCCCAGCTCTTAGCCCACCAGGCTCCTCTGTCCATGTGGATTCTCCAGGCAAGAATACTGGAGTGGGTTGCTATGCCAACCCCAGGGGATCTTCCTGACCCAGGGGTTGCATCTCCTGCATTGGTAGGTGAGTTCTTTACCACTAGTGCCACCTGGGAAGCCCAATTATAGTCATTAAGAACATCTATAAATATATAAGGAAAACCTCCAGTACAGGACAAAAAATTACCCAAGCAAAATTCTTTATCTTTAGTTTTTTGAAATACTTTTTTAAACAGATAAATAATCTTGTTGGAGAAGGCTTTGAGTGAGATTGAGCATCATTCCTATTTTTCTTCTCCTTGGAATCACAGTAAAATAGAACTTCTGGTGCCCAGTTCCCAAGAGACATTGTTGACAAGTGGGGAAGCTGAAGCATTCAGTAGTATGACCTTCCAAAACCAAATGAGTAGAACCCAAGGACTTCATGTTTTCTGTGTTCGTAAGAGCAGTTTTTACTACTTGTCATTTTTTTATGCCCTGTTATCTTAGGTACTCTGATAGTTTTTTTTCTGGCTTTGAATAATATTAAAATTCAATTTTGTCTTTGCAGATTACTTCCAGTAATTGAACACTTTATCTTTTTTTTTGCAGTCTGTGAGTTACACAACATTAGAAAATTCAGGTATTGATGAAAATTATGAAAATTAAAGCAATCATACAATCATGCTTTGAAAGACAATTATGATAAAATGCTGCTGGTTTGGCTCATTGTAGACAAGAAAAACAAGCATAATTGTATTAATGAAAAAGCAAATGAATTTTTTGATTTGCAGAACAAGGAAGTGCATATTATGACATACTTACATTTAGTGAAATCAAGTTATTGGTGTTAAGCTGAGTGTTAGTTTGGTAATGGAAAACGTGGATCACTTATTAAATACAGCTTGTCAGTTCTAGCCAAGTTGAAATAATTATATGGCAGCAATTTATCCTTCATTAAAACGGGGGAAAGGGTGCTTTTTCTCTTTTGCAGCTCTAGGGAGTACCAAAACATGGCAATTTAACAAGACAGTCATTATCATTGTGTTTTCTCTAAACCTACATACTCACAGGGTTTATGCCATTAAGAAAACACACAATCTGAACAGAATCACTGAACCTGATTCTCAGTTACAATATCAGGCACCTACTGTATCTTAGGCACCCCTCCAAACACCTTTACATACATTTCCTCATTTGTTATGAAAAAGAACCCTTTTGAGTTAAGGGTATTTTATGGTACCGCCCAGGGTCATAGAGCTAATGAATATTAGAGTCAGGATTTGAATTAAGGTCTTCCACAGGACCTTTACCTGTAGGAAGGAGGATACATACTGGTTTTATTAGATCCTAGGTCCTGTAAGAAATTGCAAGAGATATTATTGTGGACCGTGATGTAAGATGGCAGTCACACTTATTTTATCTAAGCCAGTTTTATCCTATTTGAGCATGAGATACTTTTTCAGTATTTTGTGAATCTTTTCATACTACTAGGTAGCAAGGAGGTATAGAGTGATATTCTAAGGATAGTGGAAGCTCCTTGACTATCCTGTCACACAGCCAGTTGTAGGGGTCACATACTCCATCACTACGTTAAACTCAGTAGGTTCTATTACTGAGGCCCAGAGTGAGAAGGATAGCAAACTTAATATCTACGTTTTAGTAAAAGCTAGGGGAACAATAATGTAAACAAGGAAAGTATAAATAGTTCAGAAAAATGTCTTTAATGGGGTAACGAAGGTTTGAAAAACATATCTTTGGTAGGGTGATTAATATTCTAGAATATTTGGAGTCAGAATATAAAATTTACATAATCCTAACTTCAAATATTCATCTCCAAGGGTATGACCTCATTATTTTTAAGATTAACATTCTGTCACTTGGTGAATTCAGAAGTTGAAATGCTTCAGTTGGTCCAAGGCTGACATGCTGGGATAGCAAACAGCTGAGTGGGTGCTGGGAGAGCTGAAACCATAGCAGAGAACCCAAAATAAGGACCACAGGGTGTAGAGAATACACGGGGGAAAGCTGAAACCATCAAGAGCAATGATACTGTCTGAGCCTCCAGGGAACTCCAAGACTTTGTACACTTATGTCCAAAGGCATGAGGGAGGATGAAAATGGCATTTGCAAAGTTAAAATCAGTATGTTGTTCAGAGATTGGATTTGGGGATAAAGTTCCCAAGAAAAGTTGCACCTTTCTAAATGATTTTGAAATTGAGAGAAATCAACACTTTGTTTCCAATTAACCATAGATGGCATCTGAAAATGTGAAATAAGGGTATTCAGAGAACATAGCTTTCTTTCCCATGAAATGAATTGTTCTGTTTATGATACTTAATGAATCTCTTCACACCTTCATTGGGATACTATCCTCATTTGGGTGCTATGCAAGTAATTTATTCAACACTGCTCCAAAAAAGACTAGTCTTTTGCTTTCTTTTATTTTTTCTCACTTCTTGATTTCATGAAAAATATTAATTCTAGTCTGCTGTCCACTAGCATCTTTACTTCAGCCCAAACTGGAAAGTTTTCCCTAATGATTCTCAAGAGCCAACAGCTGTCACTCCCTCCTTTATTTCTGTCGTGTGTGTGTGTGTGTGTGTGTGTGTGTGTGTGTGTGTATGTGAAGGGACAGCTTATGATTACATGTGTATAGAAATTCAGGAAGAGAGTGAAGGTGCTAGGGCAGCATTTATTCCTTTAAAAGTAGAGGACTTGGATAGCTGGGTAGTACAGGTCATGGCTGGGGACGTTGAGGTGGCACAGGGGTAAAGAAGCTGCCTGCCAAAGCAGGAGATGCAGGAGATGGGAGTCAGCCCCTGGGTCTGGAAGATCCCCCGGAGGAGGGAATGGCAACCACTCCAGTGTTCTTGTCTGGAATATGCCATGGACAGAGGAGCTTGGTGGGTTACAGTCCACGTGGCTGCCAAAAGTCAGCCTGACTGACTGAGTGAGCACACACAGACAGAGCATGGCCAGATGGCCTTGACAGAACGAGGCATTTGCTACTGCTTTTCCAGGCCCGCTAATCATCTTCTTAAATCCAGTACCATCACCTTTTTAGCAAATGGAAATTTCTTAGAGAACAGACGAGACTTACTGCCTGGCAGTGTGAGGTTTAATGGGGGTGAGGGGGTGGTGTTTATACCATTTTTGCATTTTTAAAATGAAAAATTTGGATCAGCTACATTTTATATATCTAGTGAGATGACATTTTAATTGGATCTTGAGCACTCCCCCTTTATAAAAAGGCTAACAGTATTGTGCCACTCTATTAGTTTTTAAAAAATCAAATTATATATTCAGAATTACAGACTTATTCTCTAACATGGAGTAGCTCTAAGATGTCAGAGCTAGACTTAGGAGCACAGAAATTTCTGCATTAGTTTAAGGTAATTATCTGGACTATTCAGTCCCTTGGAATCATTCCATATTGGAACTTTGCCTACTAGCAGAGTATTTATACTGTATTTATAATTTTAAGATATATTTCACTCTTCACTATAGTATGTAAAATTTTAAATTAAGAATATAAATTCTGTGAGTTTATAACCTACCACTTTTATTGTAACTTTGATATATACTGAAAATCTAAGACTTAATTCTGTATAATTTGTTACTTTATCCATGATGACTGTATATTAAGAATGATGGCAAAATATACCCTGAACTAAAGTTATAAGTTTTGATAAGGTTTTAAGGGCACTGAATCACACATTCTGCTACATCTTAATTTTTTCAGTTAACTTATATGGAAAAAATGAGGGGCTTCCCAGATGATGCTAGTGGTAAAGAAACCTCCTTGCCAATGCAGGAGGCATAAGAGATATGGGTTCAACCCCTGGGTTGGGAAGATCTCCTGGAGTATGAAATGGCAACTCATTCCAGTATTCTAGCCTGAAGAATCCCATGGACTGAGGAGCCTGTAGGGCTGCAGTCCATAGAGTCGGAAAGAGGTGGACACAAATCCCTTATGACTATACAGTGGAAGTGAGAAATAGATTTAAGGAACTAGATCTGATAGACAGAGTGGCTGATGAACTATGGATGGAGGTACCTGACATTGTACAGGAGACAGGAATAAAGACCATCCCCAAGAAAAAGGAATGCAAAAAAGCAAAATGCCTGTCTGAGGAGGCCTTACAAATAGCTGTGAAAAGAAAGGAAGCGAAAAGCAAAGGAGAAAAGGAAAGGTATACCCATTTGAATGCTTTGAGTTCCAAAGAATAGCAAGAAGAGATAAGAAAGCCTTCCTCAGAGATCAATGCAAAGAAATAGAGGAAAACAATAGAATGGGAAAGACTAGAAATCTCTTCAAGAAAATTAGAGACACCAAGGGAGCATTTCATGCAAAGGTGGGCTCAATTAAGGACAGAAATGGTAGGGACCTAACAGAAGCAGAAGATATTAAGAAGAGGTAGCAAGAATACACAGAAGAACTGTACTAAAAAGATCTTCACGACCCAGATAATCACGATGGTGTGATCACTCACCTAGAGCCAGACATCCTGGAATGTGAAGTCAAGGGGGCCTGAGGAAGCATCACTATGAACAAAGCTAGTGGAAGTGATGGAATTCCAGTTGAGCTATTTCAAATCCTGAAAGATGACGCTATGAAAGTGCTGCACTCAATATGCCAAAAATCTGGAAAACTCAGCAGTGGCCACAGGAGTGGAAAAGGTCAGTTTTCATTTCAATCTCAAAGAAAGGCAATGCCAAAGAATGTTCAAACAACCACACAAGTGCGCTCATCTCACATGCTAGTAAAGTATGCTCAAAATTCTCCAAGCCAGGCTTCAGCAATATGTGAACTGTGAACTTCCAGATGTTCAAGCTGGTTTTAGAAAAGGCAGAGGAACCAGAGATCAAATTGCCAACATTCACTGGATCATTGAAAAAGCAAACAAGCGAGTTCCAGAAAACCATCTATATCTGCTTTATTAACTATGCCAAAACCTTTGACTCTGTGGATCACAATAAATTGTAGAAAATTCTTCAAGAGATGGGAATACCAGACCACCTGACCTGCCTCTTGAGAAACCTGTATGCAGGTCAGGAAGCAACAGTTAGAACTGGACATGGAACAACAGACTGGTTTCAAATAGGAAAGAGAGTATGTCAAGGCTGTATATTGTCACTCTGCTTATTTAACTTATATGCAGAGTACACCATGAGACATGCTGGGCTGGATGAAGCACAAGCTGGAATCAAGATTGCTGGGAGAAATATCAATAATCTCAGATATGCAGATGACACCACCCTTATGGCAGAAAGTGAAGAAGAACTAAAGAACCTCTTGATGAAACTGAAAGAGGAGAGTAAAAAAGTTGGCTTAAAGCTCAATATTCAGAAAACTAAGATGGCATCTGGTCCCATCACTTCATGGTAAATAGATGGGGAAACAGTGGAAACAGTGTCAGCCTTTATTTGCCAACAAAGGTCCATCTAGTCAAGGCTGTGTTTTTTCCAGTGGTCATGTATGGATGTGAGAGTTGGACTATAAGGAAAGCTGAGCACCAAAGAATTGATGCTTTTGAACTGTGGTGTTGGAGAAGACTCTTGGGAGTCCCTTGGACTGCAAGGAAATCCAACCAGTCCATCCTAAAGGATATCAATCCTGTGTGTTCATTGGAAGGACTGATGTTGAAGGTGAAACTCCAATACTTTGGCCACCTGATGCAAAGAGCTGACTCATTGGAAAAGACCCTGATGCGGGGAAAGATTGAGGGCAGGAAGAGAAGGGGACAACAGAGTATAAGATGGTTAAATGGCATCACCGACTCGATGGAGTTTGGTTGGACTCCGGGAGTTGGTGATGGACAGGGAGGCCTGGTGTGCTACGGTTCATGGGGTCACAAAGAGTTGGACACAACTGAGTGACTGAACTGAACTGAAGCAACTTAGCATGCATGTATGGAAAAATGAGGCTTTGGAAAGAAAATGGGCTACTCTTTTTTTTTGCTCTCTAGAGTATTCTAAACTGAGTTGTACAATCAGTTTAACACTAGAAAACAAAAAATGTTTGTTTCTAAATGTGTTTTTGAAATTAGATTTTTATTTATTAGGAATAAACATTGCATCACCAGTGATGCAAATTATGACTTAATAATTTTTCTGATGAATCTTGCTGTTCAGAAAGCAATTCAAGTGTTGGTCTATGAATAACATTTTCAATATACTGTCAAAATGGATTGACCAAAAGAAAGCTGAAAATATATGCAGCTTAAGTTTGCCCTGTCCTTTTCCAGATGATGGCACTTTTCTTGCTTTCTTATGTAATTTGATATGAAATTGCTAACAATATGTAATACTATTATCAACAAAGTAGCAACTATATGAGCACTAAATTAAAATCTTTATTTTTCAAATATTTCCAGATATTGATGAGGACAGTGAATTATTTGCCTGTGGTGATCATGCAGTGTGTAAAAAAATTAATGGTGGCTCTAACTGTTCCTGCAGGGAAGGTTATCAGACATCCACAGGAAATCACTGTTTACACTTATTGATAGCATTTATTGCCAAAATAAATATGCTATTTAATTTTATATGTTATCAAAGCACTATGGGGACTTCTCTGGCTGTCCAGTGGTTAATACTTCACCTTCCAATACAGGGGGTGCAAGTTCAATTCCTGGTTGAGAAGCTAAGATCCCACATGCCTCACGGCCAAAAAAGTGAAAGTCACTCAGTCATGTCTGACTCTTTACAACCCCATGGTCTATATAGTCCATGGAATTCTCCAGGCCAGAATACGGGAGTGGGTAGCCTTTCACTTCTCCAGGTGATCTTCCCAACTGAGGGATCAAATCCAAGTCTCCCGCATTGTAGGTGGATTCTTTACCAGCTGAGCCACCAGTAAGAAATTCAATAAAGACTTTAAAAATAGTCCATATCAAAAAACAAAATCTTAAAGCACTGTATAAAATATGACTGCATGGTTGTGAAGTATCAAAGAGCTACACCTTTCAAGAAACGTGCCAATAGTCCTTTATCTATAAAATGAAATAATGGAAGATGTTTTATTTAATGGCAGATGTAGATCACGTGTTTTATGTAATCGTTGTTTAGTCACTAAGTCGTGTCCAACTCTTGTGACTCCATACTGTAGCCTGCCAGACTCCTTCTGTCCATGGGGTTTCCCAGGCGAAAACACTGGAGTGAGTTGTCATTTCTTTCTCCAGGGGCTCTTCCCAACCCAGGGATCAAATCCCATCTCCTTCACTGGTAGGCGGGTTCTTTACCACTGATCCTGTATACCCTATTTCCTTTCAGTAACTATAATTTTCTATTTTCCATAAAATAGTTTGCATTTTAACAAATAAAAATAAGTGAATTTTTATGAGGACTAAAACTTAAATAATAATGAAAAATGTTTTAAATAAATGAACTTTCATGAATAAATAAAAATAAAACTCAAATGTTAAGAATGTGCTGTTAATGTCTAAATAAGTGAGCAAAATCTTGGGAATCAATATAATTATCTTAGGGAAAATATTTTTTTGAAACTTAATACATAACTATTTTTTTCTACAGAAATTGTGAATCCAGACTGCCATTTAGATAATGCCTGTATTGCCGAAAATATTAATAAAACTTTAACAAAAGTGAGTAAAAGAGTTGAATTAAATTTTATTCTGTTTTGACATTTTGATTTCAGTTAAAATCTTTGCAAAGGCACATTTTCTAAGAGTAACAAACAGTTGATCTTCATGTAGAATTGAAAATATTTACATACAGAGAACCAAGTATTTTGTTTGGGTGTCAGACAGGATTAATTTGAAAATCCCCCAAATACTGAAGAAGACATATATTTAATGTAACTTACTTTTTCACTATTCTGTACACTGGCAAGTTATTTCAACTTGTTAAGAAATTTGATGGATAAAATAGTAAAAACACATTTTGATCACAGGCCATTTCCACATTTTTAGGAGACATAGTTGTATGCAAATAGATTTTGTACACCAAAGTAATACTGTTTCAAAGAGGAAGACGTCCATGAAATTATTGTCTTATGATTAGAAGTGAGTTTCAACATGACTCATTAGCAATCAGGTAAAGCAAATTGCCATTTTATCATGTAAAAAATTTTCTGGTTTACTAAAACCTAATTCAAATTAAGTCATAATTTATTATATATTTTAAAAGCTAATTTAAAATGATAAATTCAAATGTACATTGCCTTTATGAAGTAACTTCTATGCTTTTTAAGCTATTTGCTAATCCTTTGTAAATAATTTCAGGTTTCATTGCTTCAGGTTAGGGTTGTAGTCTGATAGCTTACGTGTAGGAGTGAAAAACAATATATTTAATGTGTAACCTCTATTCTTGCAAAGATTCAGTAGTGCTTTAAGCTGGTTTTCTTTTTCTGGACTTGTATTTGTTCAGATTAGACACATAGAAGAACCTGTGGCTTTACTACGAGAAGTCTATAGAAATTCTTTGAAAGATCTTTCACCGATGGATATAATTACATACACAGAAGTATTAGCTGAATCATCCCCATTATTCATAAACAGCACGAATTCAGCCAAGGACACCTCTTCTAATTCAACTCTTACTGTAAGTATGTTGAGCTTTAACTCAATATAAGTTTAAAAGTTTCCTTACATCTGTGATTAATGTAAGATTCCAACATTTCTAAAAGGTACACTTTTTTTCAACAGGAATTTGTAAAAACTCTGAATAATTTTGTTCAAAAGGATACATTTACAGTTTGGGACAAGTTGTCTACAAATCAGAGAAGAACTCATCTTACAAAACTGATACATACTGCTGAGCAGGCTACCTTAAGGATATCTCAGAACTTTCGAAAGACCACTCAGTTTGATACTAATTCAAGTGATATAGGTAAGAAGTCAAGGTGAAATTCACAGCAGTAGTGTTTTCCAAAGAAGCCATTCTCAAAAGAGATGAAAAGTATCTAAACTGCTGTTAATTAAATTGGCAGTTGTTTATCAGTGCAGATGTGAATGATGATGCATATCACAAGAGTGGGTATGAATGAAGTTTGAATAAAAAGGATGAATCAATGAGATTTGTCTCCTACTTGCAACTTTCACCTTTTCCTATTTCTGAGCTGTTTATCATTTAAATGCTCAGAGAACCTTACTTCCTTGTCATCTCATGACTTGGCAGGATCTGTCTGGACCAGTGATGGTATAAATAGATTTTCTGGATGTAATATATTTAAAGTCAAAGTGAAGTGAAGTTGCTCAGTCGTGTCCGACTCTTTGCAACCCCATTGACTGTAGCTTACCAGGCTCCCCCCTCCATGGGATTCTCCAGGCAAGAGTACTGGAGTGGGTTGCCATTTCCTTCTCCAATTTAAAGTCAAACTTTTATTTAATTATAACCCATATAAAGGCAAATGTATTTATCAAATGAATATAAGTGGATGAATTTTCACAAAATGAACCTCAGAAGATCCCTCACCCCCCCTTGCCAACCACTCCCTGACCCCTAAAGGTAATGCCATCCTGACTTCTAACACCACTTCACAAGCATAATTTTTATTATTTCTGCAATAATCTGATTCTTATTTTTAAACATTGAAATCCTTTGGACATATATCTTTGTCATGAATATAGTATATTTTAATTTCTCATTAGGAATCCTTTGCCTTTCGGTAATATAAAGCAGTTAACATAGCAAATTAGAATGTTTCCTGCTTTATGAAATCTCATGCTTGACACTTTTAAGAATCTGGATCAAAATGAGGTTGCCTGTAAAGTTGTTCTGAGGCAACAAGGTACACTTTCTGAAATGATCATCGCATACACCCCTATTATATTTTCTGGATACTATCCTGCAATGGCACCCCACTCCAGTACTCTTGCCTGGAAAATCCCATGGACAAAGGAGCCTGGTGGGCTGCAGTCCATGGGGTCGCTAAGAGTCCGACGTGACTGAGCGTCTTCACTTTCACTTTTCATTTTCATGCATTGGAGAAGGAAATGGCAACCCACTCCAGTGTACTTGCCTGGAGAATCCCAGGGACGGGGGAGCCTGGTGGCCTGACGTCTATGGGGTCGCTCAGAGTCGGACACGACTGAAGCGACTTAGCAGCAGCAGTAGGAGCATCCTGCTGTGGAGTAGTAGATATACAAAAATCATTACGTCATAAGGATTTACCAGTTACTCAAAATTAAGATAACAAGCATTGTGACTCATGTATAGAAGCTTAAATTTCTATATCTGTTCATGAGAAAGGTGACTAGACACAGGTAAGGAAATTATCACTCAAGAACTGAATTCAGTCACTCTGTATATAATAAATTATGTTGTAGATATAATCCTCTAATACATTATAATTTCTTGTCTGCTTTAGTAATTAAGATTTATAGCTTCTTTGTATACATATTTTCTTTTATTAATAGAGATAGAATTAAACGATGAATGCTGTAGTGTAATAAAAAAGCTATAAACTTGAATCAAATTCTAAAATACAAACTATAATGTCTAGACATCATGTTCAGAATACATTCATTCTACCTGATGTAATTAAGAGTTGAAATACAATAATGATAGATCAAGTTCTCGCTAACTAAATATATTAATTAAACTAATTTCAGAGAATTTATTATTTTCATATTTTTGTTTCAGCTCTCAAAGCTTTCTTTTTTGATTCACATCACATAAAATATATTCATCCCCATATGAATATGGACGGAGATAATATAAAGATATTTCCAAAGAGAAAAACTGCATATGATTCAAATGGTAGGACTTTGACAAGCTTATAAACAATATTTCAATGTTTTGCAATAAATACCGTACATTTGCTTGTATCATATGTGCTTATAACATGTGTGGTTTTCTATAGAAAAATATGTTATGTTTATACATAGAAATTCTGCATTTGTATTTGATATTTTTATTATGATAAAAATACCTGGGGAGAATTTTAGCTCATTATCTAGATCCTTCTTGTCCTTGACCCTCCAAATCTGTAATTGTCTAATATTGTTAGGATCCCAGTGGAAATACACAAAGGGACTGTCGTTTTATTCCTCATTTTTCAGCAGTCAGTAGATGCTATAATTTTCTTAAAGTCCTTTTAACAGTTCTTCTTCAGAAATCCTTCATATTCCTCGCTGTGAGCCTGAATTTGGGATTATGTGAGGAAGACGAATAGAAATAGTTTTCAAAAAAGGCAGAAAGTTATTGTTTAAGCTTGAACTTCTCTTCTGTTCATTTCTTACTCATTGTACAGTAACTCTTCAACTCAGCTAAAGGCAGGGTTTCTTAAGAAATGTGATCCAAGAGCGCTAGTACTAGCAGATGGCTTTATAATTATCTAACTAATATCCTCATTTTATGGACAAGAAAACTAAAGCACAAGAAGGTAATGGATTTGTCTCTATATATGTAACCGATAATACAGAACTAAAACTTGAAGGGAAGGAGTTAACATAGAAATCAGCCCTGAACAGGTTTTCCTTGTCACCTAACCAGACAAGCTAGCAGCTGCTATTCTAGTTTAACCATTTATCTGTCCTCAGTGCAAAGCACTTAGAAAAAAAAAGTAACAACCCTGCTGATAATAGAAATATTGTTGTTCTCATATAGGTCAAAATATATTACCTAAAAAAACATGATTATAATATTTTCTCAAAGCAAGTATCATACATAAAATGGAAAATATACATAATAATACACATATGTCACTTTATAGACATCATTTTATTTTTAAAAATTACATTGTCTTTACTGTTTAAAAGCAGTTTGTGCTTTCATTCTCAGAAAAAATATCTTTAAAAAATATTTTTACAGCACTAATAGGAAATATTTTTCTAATCCATTGATATTATCCTCTCAATTTTTTCTTGTCATTTTTTATTCAAAAGTAGGGAACAGATGGCCATAAAAAAGCAAAAATAACTAAGCCATACTGCCATTGAACCCATGGTTCTTACCCCATTATATCATATTCTAGTTAACCAAGCACACACATAATATTTAGGAGCAAATCCAAAGAATGTGTTAAACTGTTGTATTTTCAAAGACAATTTGAGTAGGATTTAGAAACTGAGAATAAAGACATTGAAAATACTTATCATAGTGACAGATGATAAAATTGTCATAGAATTAATATCTCAAAGAGATCCTGTCTGAGTGTATGATAGGTTTGTTATATTTCATAATCATGCATGCAAACTCTGACATTTGAAAGGGACAGTAATACTGGCTCTCAAGAATGCAGAGGAAGAAAATTTGTTTTCCTCAAGGTTGAATCTTTAAAAGAAGGACAAGTGTAACCAACTGATCAAACCCATTCAATGATGTCTACATGCAATTATTGATTTATTGACAAAATCCGTTAATGAAAACATGCATTAGTTAAAAGCTGCATAATGTCATCAGTAGGAAAATACAGGAGGCACAGATGGATTTTTAGTATTTTTTATGTACTGAATTTTGGTGTCTGTCGTTACTGAATGAACTAGTTTACAAAAATAGATACTGAACTGATATGAAAATTAAAAGCCAGATCAGGCCTAGAATTAGTGGGAAATTAAAATTAAAATAAGAAATTAAAATAGGTTCCAAATGGTAAAAATGAACAAATATTGAAACTATATTCAGAAAAAAATTAAAAAGGTATTTTGAACTGTTCTCTGTGGTATGCATTTTCTTTTACTCAAAATTGATGTTAAAAAATAGTTCCCTTTAGAAAAGATTGGAGTGATTCATAGTTTTAAATCCATGTTATCTTTATGCTGCTTCATTTGATTTTGAACCATCCCCTCCTGCAATCTCTGAGAAGTTGCTTTTGTATGAACTTGTTCATCAACTGGACTAGGTCAGGTTCACCTAAGAGGTTTCCAGGTTCTGTTTCTGATCAAGGTCTGTCCATAGCAAATGCTGGATTAGCTGCCAATCTCCTAGAGCCATCACAATTTCACTAGCTCAAACATGGTATACTAACATTTCTCTGAGCTGACAGTTTAGGAAAATATGTAATGTATCTGAATGTCAGCAAGACTCTTTGCGGTGTCTTTGGTACCTTTCTAGACTGGGATAGAAAACGTACTGATATATTTTTGCAACTTCTAACTCACATAATGATATCCAAAGAATACTATTTACTAATAAATATATTAAATAAATTGTGATGTGGAGAGTTCCAGCTTTGTATCACAGTCCTTTGTTTTTGATGACATTGTCAACATTTGTATCAATGATTGTGATTATTTTGTGCTTTTCAGATTATTTGCTAGTGTCACAAATTTGAGGAAACAAATGAATATGATAGAGTTATTCCTAAGTTGTTCAAGCATCAAAGCAAGCATATAATGTTTCCAGTTAATAAGTATGCAATAATCATCTTAATATAGCATCTTAAATTTTACAGACAGCTCTCTCATATAATGACAGTACATGGTCTCCACTTTATCCAAGTAAATAGCCAGGGGGAATATCACTATTCACTCATGATGTTTTACATGAGAATGTTCAAGTTTACCCAGGGACAGACAAGTATAAGCAATGACTAAAACCAGAACTTCTATTTCTAAATAAATAAATTCTAAATATAAATTCCTCAATTTACTGTCTATTATTCTATACAGCAGAGAAGTTACATGACCTAAGTGAAAATACGAATTTTAAAAGACAGTAGATGCTGATGTTGAGTTGTTCACACAGTTAATATCAGTGATAATGAACTGCCACAAAAACTGAGGCAATTTGAGATCCGGTAAAGTGGGTACAGAGTCCAGGCTAAGGAAAAAATAGTCATGAGATAGTATGGACTGATCTGGTAACAGTCCTAGTATTGGGTTATGTGCTGATGTGCTGCATCTGGGGAGTATGAGGGTGCGGATAAATGGCTGCCTTGAAAGACAATAAATTCCCTACCCTGAGACTGCATATGTCATGAATTTAAATTGGAAACATTTCAGTGGGCATGAGATTGAACTCAGTGGCATCTCACAACTCTTCAGTTATAAACTTTCTTAGCACTATAAATCTTTTTTGTTATACTGTAATTTTTTACCAGTATCTTTCTAATTCATACACTTGCCCAGCAAAGTAATAAGTCAAGATTTTATTTTTCAAGTAAGTATACTTAATACTTTGGTTCTTACACAGCACTTGGATGTAAATTTATATAGGACAAAATTTCTCCTATCTATAATTTGTGCCAAAGAGATGCTACAGTCCATGATCAGAGTCATAGAGGTCAGAGAACCTGTTTTAATATTGTTTGATGATGTGAGCATAGATATAATAAGACCCACATTTCAGTATGTGGGAATGTGTATAACTGCCTCTTTTATGTTTATTTTAAGAATTTTTCTTAATACCTTTATTTGATTGACAGGCAGTGTTGCAGTTGCATTTTTATATTATAAGAGCATTGGTCCTCTGTTTTCATCATCTGACAACTTATTGGAACCTCAAAGTTATGATAAAGCTGAAGAAGAGGGAAGAGTCATCTCTTCAGTAATTTCACTCTCAATTAGCTCAAACCCACCCACATTATATGAACTTGAAAAAGTAACATTTACATTAAGTCACATAAAGGTAAGTTGAAATTCCAGTGACTATATATTATTATTGTGAAACATTCAAAGAAATGAGTTTTTTTTTTTTTTTGGTTGTGTCACTTTAATTATATGTGAATTCTTGAGTTTAAACCTACAAATTCAAAATCAAATTAAAAGAGTAAAGTGATTTCAGCTAATTTTTCTATAAAATATTATGGGGGCTTCCCCGGTGGCTCAGAATTTGTCTGCCAATACAGGAGACAAGGGTTCAATCCCTGGTCTGGGAAGATCCCACATACCACAGAGCACCTAAGCACATGCACCTCAACTATTGAGGCTGTGCTCTAGAGCCCAGGAAATGCAACTCTTGAGCCCACGTGCTCCCAACTACTGAAGCCCACATCCTAGAGCCCGTGCTCTGCAACTAGAGAAGCCACTGCCAGGAGAAGCCCACGCAAGGCAGCTAAAGAATAGCCCCTGCTTGCTGAGAGTAGAGAAAGCCCACAGAGCAGTGAAGATCCATCACAGCGAAAAATATTAATAAATAAAATGATATCAATTAAAAAACTGTGTAGCTAAAAATAGCTTGGTACTTTCAGTGCTTTTTAGACTTTCTAATGAATACCAAAGAATTTTATGTATTTGATCTCTGAAACTAAACTACATTTTAGTTTTAGGAGTACATTGTTCATTTTGGAAATCTCTGTACCTTCAAGGAATAAGTTATAAAAATATATCAAAGAGACAAATATTACTTTTGTAATGAGGGAAATGTTTGGTTAATAATTGTCATATAAAGCAATATTTGGAGGGATTTGATTACAGTGAAATCATAGAGAAGTTCATAATATTTTTTCCTAAAGAAATTATCTGAGACCACTTTACTCTTTGATCATTATTCTAAATCTTTTTTCAAATCCATGTATAATTAAAACCATACAATGAAAAAAATATGATTAAAAATAACCAGGCATTTATGTTTTTTATAGACCTAAAAGTGAACGGGGAAACACGAAATCATATTGTTTGCTGCATACCGTTGATGGTTTCTTGGGCTTTCAATTGAATTTCAGTCCTAGTACATGATTAAAGTGCCTTAGAAGCTCCATTTAGAGAACCTTGAGGCTGGGCAAGGTTGTCATGCAAATTGAAAATTGTATTTGCATGTTTATGGGAAACAGGGGACTCAAAGAACATATAGTCAGCCTTCCATATCCACAGGTTCCACATCCATGAATTCAGCCAAACACAGATGGAAAATATTTGACGGGGAAGAAATCCAGAAAGTTCCAAAAAGCAAAACTTGAATTTACTGCAGGCCATCAATTATTTACATAGCATTTTCATTTTATTGTATAAGTAATCTAGAGATGATTTAAAATATATGAGAAGATGTGCATAAATTAGAGGCAAACACTATTCTCTGGAAGTCACTCGAGCATCTGTGGTTTTCAGGATGCACAGGAGTCCTGGAATCAATCACCTGTGGCTATCAGGGGACCACTATACATGCGTACATACAGTCCAGATGTGGCACTGTAAAGAAAGATGTCCAATGCAGAGAGAAACTGAAGTGTGTATAGAAGATCCAAATAACTAGTAGCTCAGACCTAAATATTGATAGGCATTCTGTTGAGGGAAAAAGAAGGTGTGAAATGTTTTAAGAATGGAAATTAAGTTTAGATACATTCAGATACTAAATGCAAATGACCTTTGGATCCTAGGAAAAAAAATATTGTTCTTTTACATGGTCTCATGGTTTTTCTATGCTATTTTAATTGGGGTATAATTGCTTTACAATATTGTATTAGTTTCTTCTGTATAATGAAGTGAACCAGCTATATGTGTATAAATTTCCCTCCCTCTTGAAGCTCCCTTCCACCCCACCCCCCATCCTACCCATCTAGGTCATCCAAAGCATTCAGCTTAGCTCCCTGTGCTATACAGCGGTTTCCCACTGGCTATTTTACATATTTGTTGTTATTGTTCAGTTACTCAGTGTGTGTCTGACTCTTTGAAACCCCATGGACTGCATCATGACAGGCTTCTCTGTCCTTCACTGTCTCCCAGAGCTTGCTCAAACTTATGTCCATTGAGTCGGTGATGCCATCTCATCCGCTGTCATCCCCTTCTTTGCCTGCCTTCAGTTTTTCCCAGCATCAGGGTCTTTTCTAATGAGTCAGTTCTTCACATCAGGTGGCCAAAGTACTGGAGCTTCAGTTTCAGTATCAGTCCTTTCAATGAATATTCGAAGTTTATTTCTTTTAGGAGTGGCTGGTTTGATCTCCTTGCTGTCCAAGAGACCCTCAAGAGTCTTTGCCAACACCACAGTTCAAAATCATCAATTCTTTGGCACTGAGCTTTCTTTATAGTTCAACTCTCACATCGTAAATGACTACTGGAAAAACCATAGCTTTGACGAGATGAACCTTTGTCGGCAAAGCAATGTCTCTGCTTTTTAATACGCTGTCTAGGTTGCTCAGTTTTTCTTCCAAGCAGCAAACGTCTTTTAATTTCATGGCTGCAAAAACCATCTGCAGTGATTTTGGAGCCCAGAAAAATAAAATCTCTCACTATTTCCATTGTTTCCCCATCTATTTGTCATGAAGTGATGGGACAGGATACCTTGATCTTAGCTTTCTGAATGTTGAGTTTTAAGCCAGCTCTTTTACTCTCCTCTTTCACCTTCATCATGAGGCTCTTTAATTCTTCATTTTCTGCCAAAAGGGTGGTGTCATCTGCATATTGGAGGTTATTGATATTTCTCCCAGAAATCTTGTGCTTTGTCCAGCCTGGTATTTCACATGATGTACTCTGCATATAAGTTAAATAAGCAGAGTAACAGTATACAGCGTTGACATACTCCATTCTCAATTTGGAACCAGTCTATTGTTCCATGTCTGATTCCAGCTGTTGCTTCTTGACCTACAAACAGGTTTTGCAGGATGCAGGTAAGGTGGTCTGATATTCCCACCACTTTAAGAATTTTCCACAGCCTTAGGAAGCATCACTATGAACAAAGCTAGTGGAGGTGATGGAATTCCAGTTGAGCTATTTCAAATCCTGAAAGATGATGCTGTGAAAGTGCTGCACTCAATATGCCAGCATTTTGGAAAACTCAGCAGTGGCCACAGGACTGGAAAAGGTCAGTTTTCATTCCAATCTCAAAGAAAGGCAATGCAAAAGAATGCTCAAACTACCGCACAGTTGCACTCATCTCACATGCTAGTAAAGTAATGCTCAAAATTCTCCAAGCCAGGCTTCAGCAATATGTGAACCATAAACTTCCAGATGTTCAAGCTGGTTTTAGAAAAGGCAGAGAACCAGAAATCAAATTGCCAACATCTACTGGATCATGGAAAAAGCAAGAGAGTTCCAGAAAAACATCTACTTCTGCTTTATTGACTATGCCAAAGCCTTTGACTGTGTGGATCACAATAAACTGAATACCAGACCACCTGACCTGCCTCTTGAGAAACCTATATGCAGGTCAGGAAGCAACAGTTAGAACTGGACATGGAACAACAGATTGGTTCCAAATAGGAAAAGGAGTACGTCAAGGCTGTATATTGTCACCCTGCTTATTTAACTCATATGCAGAGTACATCATGAGAAACGCTGGGCTGGAGGAAACTCAAGCTGAAATCAGGATTGCCAGGAGAAATATCAATAACCTCAGATATGCATATGACACCACCATTATGGCAAAAAGTGAAGAGGATCTAAAGAGCCTCGTGATGAAAGTGAAAGAGGAGAGTGGAAAGGTTGGCTTAGAGCTCAACATTCAGAAAACGAAGATCATGGCATCCAGTCCCATCACTTCATGGGAAATAGATGGGGAAACAGTGGAAATAATGGCTGACTTTATTTTTCTGGGCTCCAAAATCGCTGCGGATGGTGACTGCAGCCATGAAATGAAAAGACGTTTACTCCTTGGAAGGAAAGTTATGACCAACCTAGATAGCATATTAAAAGGCAGAGACATTACTTTGCCAGCAAAGGTCTGTCTAGTAAAGGCTATGGTTTTTCCAGTGGTCATGTAAAGAAAGCTGAGCGCAGAAGAATTGATGCTTTTGAATTTTGGTATTGGAGAAGACTCTTGAGTCCTTGGAAGCAAGGAGATCCAACCAGGACTAAAGGAGATCAGTCCTGGGTGTTCACTGGAAGGACTGGTGTTGAAGCTGAAACTCCAATACTTTGGCCACCTGATGCAAAGAGCTAACTTGTTTGAAAACACCCTGATGCTGGGAAAGATTGAGAGCAGGAGGAGAAGGGGATGACAGAGGATGAAAAGATGCTTGGATGGCATCACTGACTCAATGGACATGGGTTTGGGTGGACTCCGGGAGTTGATGATGGACAGGGAGGCCTGGCGTGCTGTGGTTCATGGGGTCGTAAAGAGTTGGACACGACTGATCAACTGAAATGAACTGAACTGAACTGAATTGAACAGTTTATTGTGATCTGCACAGTCAAAACTTCAGTGTAGTCAATGAATCAGAAGTAGATGTTTTTTTCTGGAATTCTCTTGTGTTTTCTGTGACCTAACACATATTGACAATTTGATCTCTGGTTTCTCTTTCTTGCCTATGTGTTGCTAGTTTGGTTTAGTCACTAAGTCGTGTCCAGCTCTTGTGACCCTGACTGTAGACGGCCAGGCTCCTCCCTCTGTGGGAGTTCTCAGGCAAGAATACTGAGGGGTTGCCATTTCCTTCTCCAGGGGTTCTTCCCGACCCAGGGATCAAACCTGGGTCTCCTGCATTGCAGGCATATTCCTTACCGATTGAGCCACCGGAGAAGCCAGTACTATTTCATGCATGGTAGTGTACATATGGGCTTCTCTACTGACTCAGTAAAGAATCTGCCTGCGATGGGGAGACCTGGATTTGATCCCTGGGTCAGGAAGATCCTCTGGAGAAAGAAATGGCCACCCACTCCAGTGTTCTTTCCTGGAGAATCCCAAGGACAAAGGAGCCTGGTGGGATTCAGTCTATGGGTTAGCAAGATTTGGACGCAGAATAGTGACTAAACCACCACCAATATTTTCTTTAATGAATATTTACTCTGAAGATTTATGTTTGATTCTGTTTTACTACACTTATCAATGATTTGTTATTGTTGTTTAGTCACTAAGTCATGTCCAACTCTTTTGCAACCCCATGTACTGTAATCTTCCAGGCTCCTCTGTCCATGGGATTTCCCAGGCAAGAATACTGCAGTGGGTTGCCCTTTCCTTCTCCAGGAGATCTTTCAAACTCAGAAATGGAACCCACATCTCCTGCTTGGCAGGTGGATTCTTTACCACTGAGCCACCAGGTCTTAAATACAATTTTGACATATCTTAGTCTCTTAACACAATACCCTCTTCACAAGGCTCTTTGGAGGATCAGATTAAACAAAATGGGTGAGAAAGCACGTGGTTAACTATAAATTGTTGTATAATTGTAAATAGTTTCTATTTCTATAAGATAAACTAGCATAGATATATAGCATTCTATGAATAACTTATTAAAACTTACAGTGCATTTATCAGGTATTATACTATGATTAGTTAATATTAATATATGATAAGGAGAACTCTGCTACATATTGAACAATCATCCTGTAATCTATTTGATCAGCCCCTGTGATCTATGATCTTACACTCACCACACTACCTCATTCAGTACTGGAACTGCATTGGCTTCTAGATATACCTGGAAAACGTTCGTTGAGTCTCACTTCAGAGCTTTTCAGTATTACGCTCCAACTGTCAGAACCCTCTGTTTCCAAGTCTTTAGGGCTCACACTGTCACTTAACTGAAGTATTTTCTTAAACATCTTTTCCTGTGAGAAGCCTCCTCAAGATTAATCCTGTTCCTACTTCCCTGGTTTATTTAATAAGTTCTCATCTTCTCATTAGAATATAAATTCACTTTTATATTCTATATACACTTTTTCTGTTTGCAGTACACTTTTTCTGTTTTGTTCAGTGTTTTATTTTTAGCCCCTGGATCAATGACTAAGAGCTAGTGCATACTCAATAAATATTTGTTGAAGATAATAAAGATAGTCCTGCACCATTCTAGACAAGATACATGGTGGTGCTCAGTCGTGTCTGACTCTTTGTGACCCCATGGCCTATAGCCCTTCGGGCTCCTCAGTCCATGGAATTTTCCAGGTAAGAACATTGGAATAGGTTGTCATTTCCTCCTCCAGGGGATCTTCCTGACTCAGGAGTTCAACCCTGGTCTCCTGCATTTCCTGTATTAGCAAGCAGATTCTTTATCACTGAGCCACCTGGGAAGCCCCTACATGATCTCAGTTGATAATAATTCTCACAACTACATGAAACAGAATTGATAAAATATAGCATGGTCATAGGATAAACTTCAGTTCTTTCACACAACAGCAGCACTCTCTTATTAGTGTTGATTTTATGCTTTACCTTTTAGGCGTGGTTTTAATTATATTGTTATGCAAAATAGTATTTTAAATATAACTGAAATGATATCGTATGTGTGACTCTTTTCTCATCAGTAAAATGTCTCTTTTTCAGACCACAGATAAATATAAGAGTCAATGTGCATTCTGGAACTACTTACCTGACACCATGAATGGCAGCTGGTCTTCAGAGGGCTGTGAGCTGACATACTCGAATGATACCCACACCTCGTGCCGCTGTAACCACCTGACACATTTTGCAATTTTGATGTCTTCTGGTTCTTCTATTGTAAGGCAATTTCCTACTTCATATTTCTAAATCTGTCTTTGCTTTTTTTCTTGTTTTTTTATGTTGTTCAAGAGAATAAATAATTTTTATATGTTCTTTGGATGTAAATAGCATATTTAATTTATTGATGTGATCTCAACATTACCTTTTTTAGTCTTTCTTTTCTTACCTGCATTCTATGACATGTCTAGTTTAAATCTTTGATTGTTTTTAGTGTAAGACTTACCAATCTATAATAACTAGTAGGTTGTATATCAGATTTCTATCCAGACTTTAGTTTTTAATGCTGCTTTTAGGAACCATTTGTACATTTTAAAGGATCATGAAATTTAAGTGCCTTTCCCTTTGTATTGAAAGTTTAATTTTATTGATGACAGATTCATTTAAACTTCTGATACCTGGTCAATAAGTGTTAGCACATCTGTAACAAATACAGTTTTTTAATAATGTAGAATGCCACAGAATTTTAGACATGAAAAATCCCACTAAAGTGAAAAGCTTCAGATTATGTATTTTACATCATAATACCTTGCATTTACATTGTATAATTTTTTTATTTTGTATTTTGTAATCTTTAGATTGCAGTCTCATTTCTATACAAAACTTAGAATTCACCAAATTCTTATTGTGACTAAATAAATCTGCCTAACTGTAATGTCAGTGATAAAGATTTTTTTTTTTTTCTGAATGAAAGGTGATTTTTTCTGAATGTTAAATAAACTAAGGTGCCTCTGTTATGTATATAAAACCATCTGGTTAGAGTGAAACCAAACTTTCCCATTTCAAAGTCTCTCACCTATACTATTTTGTTATTCTATTTTTGCAGCATTTCTGATACCTTCATTTAATGTGTTTAAATGAATTACTGCATAGAAATGAGACTTATTCTTGTCACTGATAAATCTGCTTTAATTAACCATTTTCACATTACAATAATGAATTGCCTTGCTAATACCAAGAAACCGATGGTGGTAACATTGTTAAACCATATACTAATATATACTATGCTTAGAAAAAAAATCACTAATTACAGAACTGTTAAAGTGCTATGTGATTTATATCAGATTTCTGTGAATATTAAGCATATTCAGAAGTACAAAGTTTTCTCATCTAAATGCACATTTGTATTTTTACATTTTAGAAACAGTTTGATTAATGTTTCACCAAAAAAGAAAGTTCATTATATGTTGCAGTTCCTTTGACAAGCTACTGAGTTAAGTCTCTTAACAGCTGTATTATTATTTTCCCTTAGGGTATTAAAGATTATAATATTCTTACAAGGATCACTCAACTAGGAATAATTATTTCGCTGATTTGCCTTGCTCTATGCATTTTTACCTTCTGGTTCTTCAGTGAAATTCAAAGCACGAGGACAACAATTCACAAAAATCTCTGCTGTAGCCTGTTCCTTGCTGAACTTGTTTTTCTTGTTGGGATAAATACAAATACTAATAAGGTATGTAGATCTCTCTTACGCTCTGCTTTCTAGATTTTTACTTTCCTAAATATATATGTAATCGAAACATGAATTGAAGTTAAGGGCTCCGTGGAGCAAGCACACTATATACTTTGTTCTCAAAGCTTTCCTAAGTTTGAAATGCTAACATATATTAGCAGCTTGCTGATTAATTCCATTAACCACAGTGGCCCTCATGATGAGTTGTAAAAAGAAATAACCTTTTTTTGTTTTGGTTTGTTTTGGTTTCTTTCTACATGGCCATTAAACAAAAGTGGAGGGGAGAAAAATCGTAGAAAACAATGTTTATCGTATGACAGGGACAGAACACAAAAGAGATTAGAATTCATAGGCTGAAATTTGATGAATTAGCTCCACCTAGTAACTGCACTTTTGTAATAACCATTTTCCGCCATTAATGATCTAGAGCCTTATCAAATATCTCCCATATTGATGTAGACTGGGTCATCCTAAGGTGAGATAAAACAAGCAATAACTTTGAGGTGAAATGACTCTGAGAGAAGATGGGAAGAGAAAGACATGGGGAGCCATCAGACCAGGATGCAGGTCTGAGCCTGAGTGAAGAAGGAAAGAAGGAGGAAAGGACTAGTCGTAGACGTAGAAGCACCTCGGGCTTCCCAGGTGGTGCTAGTGGTAAAGAACCCACCTGGCAGTGCAGGAGATTAAGAGATGCAAGTTCGATCCCTGGGTCGGAAAGATCCCCTGGAGGAGATGGTATGGAGAGGTAAAGATGCCCTGGAGGAGATCCTTCACAGAGGAATCTGATGGATTACAGTCCATGAGGCCACAGGTAGTTGGACACAACTGAAGTGACTTACCACACATGCACAGAAACATTACAAAGCAGGGCAGTTGAGGAAAGCTCAGCTTGCCTGTGAAGTAGTCCTTTCAGAAGACCCTCAACCAAAGTCACATGGCAAATCTCTCAAGAAGAGTAATGTCTTGCTGTGCGCAGTCAATGGCTGCCAGCAGTCAATCCTAAAGGAAATCAACCCTGAATATTCATTGAAAGAACCAATGCAGAAGGTGAAGCCCCAACACTTGGGCCACCTGATGTGAAGAGCCAACTCATTGTAAGAGACTCTAATGCCAGGGAAGATTGAAGGCAAAAGGAGAAGAGGGCGGCAGAGGATGAGATGCTTGGATGGCATCACCAACTCAATGAATATGAATTTGAGCAAACTCTGGGAGATAGTGAAGGAAAGGGAAGCCTGACATGCTGCAGTCCTTGGGGTCTCACCAAGTCTAACATGACTTAGCGAGTGAAAAACAACAACAGCCATCGGAAATCGTGAGCACATCAGTGGCTTTCCTGTGCAGCTGCTGCAGCCCACTCTGCAGCAGGAGACCAGAGAAATACATCAACATGACCACAGAACCTTCAGTTGCCTCCATATTTCCATTCTTTTTAGTGATCTTCCAAGCAGTGGAGGTAACCCATCAGTTATCAATGTTCTCTTCTGAAGTAGATGCCACAAAGCACCTATTTAATATAATATATGCTAAATTGTAAACTCCATATCTGTTTTTGTTTGTTTTTCAATGGTATTATAACATCATTCATTTTTGTGTATCCCCAATATCCTCCAATGCATAATTCCCCTGTCTTCATCCCATCATTGTCCTCATCACAAAACTATTTTTTTCAGTCTTTCTTTTCAATTCTGTGTTTCAACTGTCAAATTCTCCCCATTTTCAAGCCATATTTCAAATTTCACTTCTGCACTAAAGTGGTTCCCAGATTTTAATCACCATTCCCAACCTTATATAGTGCTCTAAAATATATTTTAGTAGGTTATCTCTTTATGGTTGACTTATATTCTATTAAGTGTAGTAAGTATCTAAATATTATTATGTTATCTCACCAGTAATTGGGTTGTGTGTGTGTGTGTGTTAGTCACTCAGTCATGTGCGACTCTTTGTGACCCCATAAACTGTAGCCTGCCAGGCTCCTCTGTTCATGGAATTCTCCAGGCAAGAATACTGGAGTGGGTTGCCATTTCCTTCTCCAAGGAGTCTTCCTGACCCAGGCATCAAACCTGGGTCTTCCACATTACGGGCAGATTCTTTACCATCAGAGCCACGAGGGAAGCCCAATTATGTTAGTTCTGTTAATACAGAAATGTATAACTGTTTCATTTGTTATTTCTAATGCTAGTTCTAAGTTTGAAGTCAGTACTAATAGATAACATTTTACTGAAATCTATCTCAAATGTACCTGTTAATCTTGTAACTTAAAGTCAATGTATAATGGGTATTTTTGTAAAATATATCATCATTTATTCATTTGTTTTATAAATTCAGTACTGTCTCTTATTTATTATGTTTTAACATAGTGTTAGCAATAGTTTTCATTCTTTGAGCACGATTAAAATAAAGACATCTCCAGAACAGAAATCAGCTCAAATCATAACATAGTCACCGAGATAATCATGGTTGCACGTGACCAATCCACAGTTTATCACATAAGTGTATAAAAAGTATAAATCTCTAGACAAGACTAGCAACTTAATTCTATTACAGGACTGATGAGTGTTGCACATTGATGAAGCACAGCTCTCTTAAATCAGGTGGAAGTGGTACAATTAAAAAGCTTGACATTTGACAAGGATATTTTACTGTGATCAAGCATTATATAAAACAGTATAATTTATAGAGAAAGTCAAGATTTTTTTTGTTACAATAATGTTAAAATAAGCATTGCTTATGGTTTCGTTCTTTCTTTGTGGTCTAGCTCTTCTGTTCCATCGTTGCTGGCCTGCTGCACTACTTCTTTTTAGCTGCCTTTGCATGGATGTGCATTGAAGGCATCCACCTCTATCTCATTGTTGTAGGAGTCATCTATAACAAAGGATTTTTGCACAAGAATTTTTATATTTTTGGCTATCTCAGCCCAGCTGTGGTAGTTGGATTTTCAGCATCATTAGGATACAGATATTATGGCACCACCAAAGTGTAAGTTAAGATGTTCTCATAAATCTTTGATATGCAATTCTGAATAAGCTGTGTATATCATTGAAACTCTTGCTTTGTCGAAGTACATACAAACATAAGTATAGATTTTATCTATTATTTACTTTTCAGATGTTGGCTTAGCACAGAAAACAACTTTATCTGGAGTTTTATAGGACCAGCCTGTCTAATCATTCTTGTAAGTATATTTTAAAACTGTGGTTAGAATTCGGAAAAGTGTTGATTTAAAAGTGCTTGAAATTCTCAGCAATCAGTCTTTACTTTGAGAGGAAAATTTATTTGAGCACTTTACTATAAATCATTTATTAACACTATAAATATTGCTTCACTAATAAGAAAACATATACATCTTAAACTCAAAGCTATTACAATTCACTTGCACCTCTTGGGAGGATGTATTTTTGCATTACTTGTAAGAAAAGCATTTTTCACTTATCAGTAGTATCTCAGCATACTTCAGTACTGAGAGTGTGCCAACCAGCTGATAATCTGGCATTTCAGATGTTTACGTTATTTAATCTTTTATCAATGATCAGTGATCTTTGAAGATTAGACTGTCATCTTTATAGTTTTATCATCCTTATGTACCCTGTCATCACGAAAGTGATTTCAAACTAAATTGCAACATCAGAGACAAGAACCCACTATTTCCCATGAGCAGACAAGTCATGTATTGATAGCCCTATTTCAGTTGGGAAGAAGGCCTTTTAATTCTTATTGGAAGTGGTTTCAAACCTACAAATTTGGCAGCTGTTATATGTTCCATTCTAAATAAAGACATTTTTATATGTCTCCAGAGCATTTCTAAGTGCCGTAAGTTTTCAAAGCCATTCTGAATATAATAGTCTGTCAGTGAATCTGGGAGGTCTGACAGTGCTCTACAATAGAATGAATTGTTAATGGAGGAGTTGTGACAATATTTTGGACAACTTTGTCCCATATGTTTTGACCATAAGTTAGATATCTTTTTGAATTTTTTTCCTCTCAGCCTTTCCCCATGTGTTTTTATGGTTGTGAGGAAGCTGCTAAATGGAAAAAGACTTGAAATGCAAAGCAGAGGATTTGTATCGTTTTATTTTTTAATGGCATGATTGAAAGTCCATTTAGAGACTATATTTCCTAAACATTGCAGAAAAATTGCTTATAATTCTGACAATGAGTCTAGCAATAGAAAAAGAAAACATTGGCAAGATTTCAGCTAAAACAGTTTCAGAGTTAATTTAGAATTGCAAAATTTTCAACTGTGTGAGAATACAGGTTGAATAAGTCCCATCCATGTATTTTCATGCCTTTCCCTGATATGGGTATTTTGTGTGTAGGCCCTATCTATATATTCTTATTGTACTTATTCCTTCTCTACAGAGTGGACCATCTCTGATACTGTTTTGTACACGTGAAAGTTCTATGGATCAGTGATCCTTAGAGTTTAGAGGAACGTATGAGTTAGGAATTTTCTGAAAACAGGACAAAATAACAAGCGTGCTTCTCTAAAGTAAGAAATGGAAAGTGTTCCCTGAAATTATATTTTTACTCTTGCTGCTATAAGGGGAGAGATAACTGGATTCTGTTATGGTAAGATGGATGGACTTTAGAAAGGATATCCAAAAATGAGTCCTGTAAACTTTCCTAGAGACCTAAATGAACAGGGTCACACTGTCCTAGTCTGAAATCAATGAACCAATGTGTCTTCCATACAGTTTCTGTATATTAATCATTCCATTTAACTAGAGGGTCAACTATTTAAGAAATGGATAAGGCCCCTTAGTTTTACTCTAAAAGTGAATACTGTTTATCTTTTATATATATTTAAAACAGCAGAAATTCTTTAAATAATTATTGAATGAAAGTGAATTCCTTTACTCTAGTTATCTCACTTTTTGTGCTAATGCTGGCATATTATTATTAAGCAGTATGATACATTAAGTAAAACTTTTCCTGTTGTCCTAGAATAGTATTGAGTTCAATGAGTAAAAGAAATATTAAGCACCAGATATTTTAAAAAGAGCCCCGATAGTTTGGACCTGACACTTTCCAGGGGTCTTACAAAGAGAGTAGGACGAGCTATAAACCAGTAAGGAGATTTGGGGGGTGGTGGGGGCGAGAGAGTCATGACTTGGAATTAGGAGTCTTTGGCCTGTAAAGGAGGGCATTGTTATTTGTGTAAAGATTTTCCTTACCTTACCAGTGGAAAGAAATAAGTGCTCCCCCCAGTTCTCCTTGAAGACGAGTTGTAGAGGAGTACTGTAAAATGTCTATAGACAATGGCATTGGAAATGGTGAAAGAGTAAAGGCTCTCATCCTGACCCCGGATTGAATGCCAGGGGAATTTTAATGTCTCCTTGATATACAAGAGCAGAGTATGAACAATGTTTATGACACCTTGACATATTCCCCTCACTTTGGGTCAAGGGTGAACATAGAACATAGAGTTGCTTTTGGTTCCCTGCAGATTGCATGCTTATTGTCCATTCCCTTGACAGCAGGGAGGAAAAGGATTATTGTAGAGTGTGCCTGGAAATAAAATGATGGGGGTAACACACAAAGGTTTCAGCTATCTTATAGGTACAGAAAATTTAGACAAGGAAAAGTTGTAGGGGTACACAGAATGTTGTCAGGTCAAGTGAAGTTACAGACAACAAGACAATAGGTTGAGGACAGGAATGTTGAATGGTAGCATGGCTAGCACTCTCTGAAAATAGAAGGGGTTAAAATGGAAATAAAATACTATAAACACTAAGATCAAACTTACCATCTAAGTGGAGGCCAACACATAAACCAAGATTGCTGTTGTTGAATCACTAAGTCATGTCCAATTCTTTTGCGACTCCCTGGACTGTAGCCCCTCAGGCTCCCTGTCCATGGTATTTCCCAGGCAAGAATACTGGAGTGGGTTGCCATTTCCTCCTCCAGGGGATCTTCCTGACCCAGGGATTGAACCCATGTCTCCTGCATTGGCAGGCAGATTCTTTATCCCTGAGCCACAGGGGAAGCACACCAAGACTACCAACAGTAATAAGAACCAAACTAAACCAGAGTGATGTCATGAAGCTCTCTCCATCACCAAGAGCTGATCAAACCCTTCTAGCCCCCTGCAGCAGAGAAGCTGAGCTTTATGAATGGAGGAACGCATCCTAGAACCAACCATGCCACTCTAACAGTCATCTACACAGAATTACTGAATTGAAAATTATCATCCTATGTTGGGGGATATTCTGGTAGGAAAGGATGCCAAGCCATATCATTAAGTTCGCTATCTTGATTGAGTGATCTGGGCATGATGGGAAAACAAAGGAAATATAAGAACTATGCTCTGTCCGCTATAGTATCAGTGAGGAGAAAGCAAGTTGAAACAAATGCAAAGCATAACATATAATTAAATATAAGTGGTAACTGGTGAGATCTGAGAGACACCAACATGGTCTGGACCACATCAGTGAGATGAGAAACTCATTTGTGGATGGGTGAGAAACAGAGTCTACTCTACATACACTGGATTCTTAGTGTGAACTTAAGTGTCCTCTAAGCAGCCTGTAAGCTTGCCAGATTCCTTCTGAAGGAAAACAAAGGGCACAGACAAAATAGTTGCTAAAGAATCCCAGAAATCACAGAATTATGTTATTAAAAATATTCAATAATCATATTTTCATAGCTACATCACTTCTTAAGTCTATGTGTCATTAATTATGAAATTTCCCACCTTGAACTTATCCATTTCTTCTCTACTTTCATAATCAGACATTTGTTATCCTATTGAGTCACTGCTGCTCCTAAGATTATAGTATTAATAACAATAATCAGAATTTTAAATTTACAATTTATTGAGCAGCGACTAACTTTAAAAAGACAGCTAATATTTTAATATTCAGTCTCCTTAAATCATCCACCCACATTGTTATTGTCCCATTTTATAGTTAATGAAAAGTAGAATTTGATTCAAAATGCTAAGTGATTGGTCCCAAGACACTACAAATAAATAAGGCTAGAACTTGAAACTAGTTCTGGATTAATTTTAACTTGCCACTTTTGCAATTGCCTTCTAATCTGACATTCTGATGCCATGCTGTCCCATTTCATTTTAATCTATTCATAATCAACTGGCCCAAACTCAGGTCACATAGTGGGAACTATTACTAAGAAAAATAAGAACATTAATATTAAGTTCATTTATTCCTGGCAATAAGTGTGTTAGTGTATTTAGTCTAATCCTTTAACAACTCAGAAATGCATGTGTGTGATGCATTTTATTTTCAAGTTGGAGAAATTGAAGTATTGAGTGGTTACACAATTGGCCAAATAGCCACTAAGTACATAAAGCAGGAACTCAGGTTCATGAATTTGAATCCATGTCCTACTTTCTTCATCTCAGTGCCGATAGTTTCCCTTGACCTATAGTTCGGAGCCTGGTGGGCTGCTGTCTGTGGGGTCACAGAGTCGGACACGACTGAAGCGACTTAGCAGAAGCAGCAGCATAGTTCAAATAGGGCTTCCCTGTGGCTCAGCAGTAAAGAATCTGCCAGCAGTGCAGGAGACATGGGTTTGATCCCTGGGTTGGAAAGATCCGCCGGAGAAGGAAGTGGCAACCCACTCGGGTATTCTTGCTTGAGAAATCCAATGGACAGAGAAGCCTGGCAGGCTACAGTCCATGGGGTTGCAAAACAGTTGGACACGACTTTAGCAACTAAACCACCACCACATGTTTCAAATACCATAGACTGGTATATAATGTTATCAGTAGTTTAGCCGAGCCCTGTGTATTCTGTCCTTTTTCACACTGCATGTCTCCACTGAACAACTCTTATAAAAACATTATCCTCTTTAGAATATTTACTGTTCCTTGGCTATTTCCTTGATTCTTTTCAGTCAATAATCCTACCACCTTGTGATGCCTGAAATCAGCTTGATCCTTTCTTCAACATGGTACCACAGAACTTTGACTCAGTTCCTAAAGAGTACTTTTAATGCTTTGTTTGATTTCACATGGTAACTTTCTCTGTGCATTACGCTTCTCATCTCCAACATCCAAACACCCAAGCAAAGAGCTGTGAGTCTCTTAGTTCACTAACCATAACTTGTTCAATAATCAGTGCCACTGGTTGCATGACCTTAGGGCCCACAGCCCAGTGAGTTGCAAATGAATTCTCTAGGGAGCAACATTCACAATACATCCTATGCATGATTGGACTCTACACTGTAAAACTGTCAGCCCTCTCTTTGGTTACTCCAGAACACAGAAGGTAGGAAGTCCTTAATAATTATCTAGTTTAATTGATTCATTAATAAAGACCATGATAATAAAAGAGGCAGGAAGAAACACCCTGTGACTTTCTTAAGACATATATTCTGGATTCCTACCATGTAAAATGAAGATAATGATGGCCAGTCCAACAAAAAAAGATATAGTAAATACCAAACAAATTTTTAGAAAAACAATCTATTCTTTAAAAATTAAAACAGTAAAACACACAATAATTTGGAGGACAATCTTGGCTTTCTTAGCTTTACCTTTTACATTAAAAATTAAATTAAAACCCTGATTTTAAAACCATCATTTGCACAACAAAAATCTGTATGCCACAAAATGTATGTTTGGCCAATATAGTGTGTGTGTGTATACATATACATAAGCATGTGAAAGTGAAAGTGTTGTGTCTGACTCTTTGCAACCCCATGGACTATGGCCCACCAGGCTCCTCTGTCCATGGAATTCTCCAGACAAGAATACTGGAATGGGTTGCCATGCCCTTCTCCAGGGGATCTTCCTGACCTGGAGATCAAACTCGGCTTTCCTGCATTTCAGGTAAATTCTATACTGTCTGAGCCACCAGGGAAGCCCATAGATAAGCATAATTCACCACTAATTTTTAAATAGTGGTGAAGATATGACATCATTTGTTTGATTATCTGAAGGTTGAAGGTGAAGTCGCTCAGTCGTGTCCGACTCTTTGCGACCCCGTGGACGGTAACCTACTAGGCTTCTCCGTCCATGGGATTCTCCAGGCAAGAGTACTGGAGTGGATTGCCATTTCCTTCTCTAGGGGATCTTCCCAACCCAGGGATTGAACCCAGGTCTCCCGCATTGAAGGCAGACACTTTAACCTCTGAGCCACCAGGGAAGTGGCTGACTATAGCAAGATGTTATATTGTAATAAATGTGTTTGTTATATGGACTTGGTTAAAATTCACTAGTACAGTCTACTGGAAAACATAACTGAAATGAAATAAAATGTGAAATATCTTAAAGAAAGTAGTAGAAATTTAATAGGATAAATAGTATATTTTTTCCAGAATTAAGATAAAATATAAGGAAGTCTTCAAATTTAAATAGAAAATTTGTGGTGACTTGGCTGTGCGTGCCTTTAAATGGGAGATAAGATTGCTTTCACAGCTTTCTCTGAACAAATCTGGGAAAACTTGCCCTTGTAAACAACATTTTAATAGAACAATTGACAATGACGTTAATTCTTACATGGAATGCTTTTATTTCTTCTGAAGACGGTTCCCAGTAAATGATATTTGCTTATTTTTATGAATGGAGCCCTGGGGCATGTCTGTTTTGGGGTTATAATAATAATACCTTTAAGACAATATGTAAATAAGTATAGTTCAGCACTGGTGGATTTTTCTACTCCTTGATATATTGTTTTTTAACTACTTAGGTATTTGAGCAGCAACATTTCTGCATTGATCAAATGAATGTACTTCCTCAGGTGTTAACTCATTATTACTAAGGATATCTTAGAATTCTGAAGTATGAACTGCTGACCCCATGATTCTATCTATGAATTGCTACCTTTACAATGTTAAGGTTATAACTATACATGAAAAGGCCTACCCATGCTTTTGAAAGACTGAGCTGTACAAGAAAGAGATTTCTAAATCTTTGTAAGGCAAGCTGCAAACTGAAGATAATTTCATATATTATTTTCTTTCTTTAATATTTTTAATCTCTCATGCTGAATTCTTTTAACTAAAACTATGCAAATGATTAGATTCAAGTACACAAATATAAAAAAAGTTTGTAAAATAATTTAACTTTTAAGTAGAAATTGAAGTTTCCTATAGATATGTTCCGTATTGAAGAATTTAATTTGCTTGATTGAGGCAAATGCTAATTAAGCTGTGTCCAATTAAGGCATTTTCTTTTTTTTAAAAAAAGAGAGCTTTCATTTGAATTTAAATCACAACTCTTACAATTGAGTGTTTCTACATTGCTACTTTACCCATTTCTCTTTAGGTTGCCCAGAGTTCCACTCAGTTTTTTGTGGTGGTCTCCTCTAATTGTTCCAAATTGTCTTTAATTCCCTTTCACCAGGAAACACTAATTAAAACCTACTCAGAAATGAATTCCTCACGTAGCCCTTACAAATAGACCGTGTCTATGTGTACTTATTATTATGTGATATATTCTTATTGCATTTTTTAAGATTTCACAAATTTCCTACACTTGAAAGAAATGTAAATATTAAACTTTCTAAAGTAAAAAGTGAGCATTTCAAAACATGCTCCATGACTGACTCTTCTTTTTCTTAATATTTACTTTTTATCCTTCCTGACTTTTGCTATGGATACATGCACACATAAATATATATATATATATACACATATATGTGCACCTACATATGTATAAATGTAAGTAATAAATTTGATTATAAATATAATTATAAACATATGAATTATAAATTCATATAACCTTAATTATTTATAACCTGTAACATCGTATTCATCGTTTCTTGTTAGACTATACAATTGTACCATTTTTTATCATTGCCTATTATGAGTATCCTCTTTTATTTAACTTCTTACTTATTGAACACTTGTTCGTGCAAGAGAATGGCTATTTCAATACAATTACATATACTCGTTATATAAATTTGTTAGGAAATGCTTCTTAGAAGTAAAATGTACAGCACAGGAATATAGTCAATAATACTACAGTAACTTTGCATGGTACTCAAGATACAAAATCATCAAATTGCTGGTTGTACACCTGAAAGGGTTATTGAGTCCAAGCTTGCTCTGCTTGCCGCGTGGCAGATCAGTAAGTCGACACACAAAGTGTTAAGGCGAGGAATATGACTTCATTTGGAAAACCAACTGAATGAGACTGTGGGAGACTAATGTCTCAAAATAACTATTTTATCAGTGCTGGATGTCAGGTTCTTTTATAGAACAGAGGTATGGGATGTGGGGTGAGGAAGAAAAGTAAGAGGATCATTAATCTTGCAGATATCTCCTGGAATGGCCAATTTCTGGAATTGGATGTGTTAATTTCTTTCTTCCTCCAGCCGTCCACAGGTAGACAAGGTCCCATACAAGAGCATTTTGGTTTAACATTCACGTAGAGGGACTGGGTTCCCCAAGACAAGCCATTATGTATGGACAGTATCCTTTTAGCGAACAAAAGCAACCAGAAGCCAAGATTAAAGTAAAAGAAACAGATCCAACGGAGTTCTTTCCTGTAACAAAAGTAATGTAACATTGTAATTCGGCTAAACTTCAAGTTAAAAAGAAAAGTACAAAGGCAAGTAGAGGAAGATTTTTGAAGTTACAGATTGCCTCCAAAACATTTACTTCAATTGATATTCCACTTTCATTGGCAAATTATAAGAATGGCCATTTTCTGACATTTTGCCAATATTAGAGCGTTTTATCTACTGTGGTTATTTTATGGCTATATTGGAATATATAAACTGAAAGGATGAATTATGATAGACCAAGATTCTGTAACAGTGGCATTGTTGACACTTAGGACCAGATCTTTGTTTTGGGGCCTTTGCTTTATAGAAGTTTAGTAGCATCTCTGACTTCTACTCACCAGATGCCAGTAGCACCAGCTCACATACCAGCCAGGTATGACAAACAAAATGGTCTCCAGAAATAACAAAATGTCTTTTGAGGGCCGTATTCCTCATTCTCCTGATTGGGAGCTACTATCCTACATTGGATTATAAGTTTCTTTAATAGGAATGCATTTACAGCTTTCTTTAATTGGCATAAATATAAGAAAAGGAATTGAAATCATAGCTTGGGCAGTGTCCTTTAGATGACCCCATCGAAGCTATATTAGAAACACTATTCATTGTAGATTTTAAATGGTGGGGATAACATTTTAATTACATGTTTTAATTTAATGGCATCATATTTGTTAACTGCATTTTTTAGTGACCTCTGTGGTTCAGTATTCTATCATTTTCACCATATTATGTGTTATTAAGAACTTCAGAGCCTATAACATTTAGCTATTTTTTTAATATTATTCTGACCTTCTTACAACAGGTAGCTAGAATTTTAAAAAGAAAAAGTGGAGCTAAAAGAACAACATAAATAATACATTTGTAGTTTTCAGTGTATTCCTATTCATGGGGGTTATATTCTTACCGGAAATACCTTTTGCAGATAATCTACTAGCTACTTGTTCTAGAAAATTTCATAAAAATTGAATAACTTAATAAAAATTGGAGATCAAAAATAATATTGAAAAAGAAAAACTTTGAGTCTCTCAAGCCCAATTAGAAATTACCAAAGTGAAGTTTATCACTGGTGCTTTTGTGTAAATGCAGCTTTACATTGAGGGATATTACGTAATGAAATGGTGAAAGGAAAACAGTAAGAATGTTGGTACAGCAAGATAGTCATTATAATTATTATTCACTTTACATTCATTTAATCTCTTAATCTTTGCAAAACCCTTTTAGCATTTCAGTTAATCTTCTCAAAAGCTTCAGTAATATATCAAAATTAAGATAGTAATAGCATGTAATAAGAGATAATGTATTACTAGATTTTTGCTAGATCTAGTAACTATAATCTTGACTTATCTATTTATAAATACCTATGGGGATTCTGCTATTTATAGCTTTTTAAAGAAGTATACTAATGCCTTGAGAAGAACTGATTACACTAAAGCAAATTATGTACATTCTTATGTATCTAACAGATGAAATCTTCAAGCTTCTACTCACTAGAATACATAAAAATCTTTAAACTTAGCAAGAGCACACTACATATTCTGATCATTCTACCTCTGCTCATCCTCTGAGTGTAACACAGAGTCCTTAACCAAGCTGGCTTGCAACAAGAGTCAGCCTTTCTTTGAATCAATCTTTGTTAGCATTTGCTGAGCTCTTGTTCTACACATCTGAAAATGTGTAATCTTCCCTATAAGTATTTATCATGTTCCTCTGTCTCCTTCAGTATTCTCTGCAAAATATAAAATATTCTGAGAGAATGGACCCTCCGTGTGGCTCTGTCTTGATTTCTATTTCTCACATAAAAATGTTGTGTCTAGTTTCAGGGCTTCCCAAAAAAGGAACATTTACAATTCCTTCTGATGAAAAAACATGCCTCCTGATGGTATCTGTTGAGAAAGAGAGCCCAAGTCTGTCAGTGTTAGGGCACAGCCTTTTTTCGTTAGAGTTTCATTCCCACTTTGAGTAAGAGCCACCATTTTGTCTATATTTTAAATAAGTGAAATCTTAAGAGAGTTTAAGCAACTTACTTAGATCACCCAGCTACTGAGTGGTAGAGGCAAACTCAGGATTCCAAATTTACATTCTCTGCTGTTTCCCTATCACACATTCTTTCATCTTCCCTTGCCCAAGAGGTTGAAGGTTGATCTTTGTTATATCCATGAAAACCTTGTTCCCGTCTCCCAGATTCCACAGTTGGTTTCAGGGTGAGTTGTCAGAGACCCAGCAACTGCAGACCTTCTAAAAATTATTCATAAGCTTTCAATTCTTATAGGGAAGATATCAAAATAAAGTACTTTTCTTCTCATCAAAAATGAGGGAAATCTTGTCTACTGTAGATGTCTCTTCCCCCATTTTACATTACTTTTTCTAAATACTTGCCAAGCATATCTAGCAACTAATCAAAATATCCTACCAGAAATCCTAACTATATCAGACTGTAGATCAGTATATGGAATATAGTTTGGATGTTTACTTTTCTTTTAATTGATATTCATCAGTAAGCAATTTTCAGTACCCTGTATGACATCTGATTGCTCAAATTCCTTTTTCATTTTCTCACATTTCGAAAAAGCTGAAAGGTAAGTTTAGTCTTTCAGCCATTATTTATTGTCCTTAATTCCATACTTCTCTTTTTTTCTTTTTAATGGGTTTTGGTTTTCTGTTTTTTTTTTTTTTTTTGGTCCTGTTGGGCCTTAGTTGCACCATGAGGGATCTTTTTCCATTGTGGCACATGGGCTTTCCCTAGTGTTGGAGTGCAGGCTCTAAACCATGCAGGGACTCAGTAGCCCCATGGCATGTGGGATCTTAGTTCCCCAACCAGAGATCAAACCCATGTCCCCTGCATTGGAAGGTGGGTTCTTAACCACTGAATCATCAGGTAAGTCCCAATTCCATACTTCCGATTAGAAGATTTGTTTTCTTTAGAAAAAATAATTTGATTTTTTGAATTCTTTGAAGAATCTATATGATTTTTTAAACTATCAATATAGGTAGTATTAAATCTAAATAAAAGTGCAAGGAGTATTGGAAGAAACAAATAACCTGGGAAAAAATAGGTACAATGCTTAGACTATTTCAGAATAGGGCAAAACTTTATCAAGTATTAAAGCCCCAGCTAAGGCTGCGCTAAGAACTGAGAATGTGTGAATAGAAATACCTTGCTCCCGAAACAATGTATCAGGTGGACATATACACAGGAACAACTCAAAGACAACACATCTGTAAGCTTGAGGTAACATCATGGTACCTCAGACAGTAAAGAATCTGCCTGGAATGCAAAAGACCTGGTTCGATCCCTGGGTCAGCAAGATCCCCTGGAAAAGGAAATGGCAAACCATTCCAGTATTCTTGCCTGTGAAATCCCATGGACAGAGGAGCCTGTCAGGCTACAGTCCTTGGGGTCACAGAGTTTGACACAGCTAAGTGACTAGACCACCACCACAAAATCATGGAAAAGCAAATCAGAACATTTCTTCACTCCGTTTACATCTTTTTGGCTTCATATTGTTCTTGGGGTCAAGTCTAAAGCCTTAAGGGAAGGCAATGATAAGGTTATTTAGATTATCTGTAGTCAAAGTAGGGACCCTTTTGAAGTGAAAAGTAGGTAATAAAAATGCTTCAGAACAGTTCACTGTATTGGTGGACCTATCAGTCAGTTCAGTTCAGTCGCTCAGTCATGTCTGACTCTTTGCGACCCCATGAATCACAGCACGCCAGGCCTCCCTGTCCATAACCGACTCGCGGAGTTCACCCAGACTGACGTCCATCGAGTCTGTGATGCCATCCAGCCATCTCATCCTCGGTCGTCCCCTTCTCCTCCTGCCCCGAATCCCTCCCAGCATCAGAGTTTTTTCCAATGAGTCAACTCTTCGCATGAGGTGGCCAAAGTACTGGAGTTTCAGCTTTAGCATCATTCCTTCCAAAGAAATCCCAGGGTTGATCTCCTTCAGAATGGACTGGTTGGATCTCCTTGGAGTCCAAGGGACTCTCAAGAGTCTTCTCCAACTCCACAGTTCAAAAGCATCAGTTCTTCAGTGCTCAGCCATCTTCACAGTCCAACTCTCACATCCATACATGACCACAGGAAAAACCATAGCCTTGATTAGATGGACCTTAGTCGTCAAAGTAATGTCTCTGCTTTTGAATATACTGTCCACCTGACCTGCCTCTTAAGAAATCTGTATGCAGGTCAGGAAGCAACAGTTAGAACTGGACATGGAACAACAGACTGGTTCCAAATAGGAAAAGGAGTACATCAAGGCTGTCTATTGTCACCCTGCTTATTTAACTTATATGCAGAGTACATCGAGAGAAACACTGGACTGGAAGTAACACAAGCTGGAATCAAGATTGCCGGGAGAAATTTCAATAACCTCAGATATGCAGATGAACCACCCGTATGGCAGAAAGTGAAGAGGAACTAAAAAGCCTCTTGATGAAAGTGAAAGAGGAAAGTGAAAAAGTTGGCTTAAAGCTCAGTTCAGTTCAGTCACTCAGTCGTGTCCAACTCTTTGCGACCCCATGAATCGCAGTACGCCAGGCTTCCCTATTCATCACCATCTCCCAGAGTTCACTCATACTCATGTCCATCGAGTCAGTGATGCCATCCAGCCATCTCATCCTCGGTCTTCCCCTTCTCTTCCTGCCCCCAATGCCTCCCAGCATCACAGTTTTTTCCAATGAGTCAACTCTTCTCATGAGGTGGCCAAAGTACTGGAGTTTCAGCTTTAGCATCATTCCTTCCAAAGAAATCCCAGGGTTGATCTCCTTCAGAATGGACTGGTTGGATCTCCTTGCAGTCCAAGGGACTCTCAAGAATCTTCTCCAACACCACAGTTCAAAAGCACCAATTCTTCAGTGCTCAGCCTTCTTCACAGTCCAACCCTTACATCCATACATGACCACTGGAAAAACCATAGCCTTGACTAGACGGACCTTAGTCGGCAAAGTAATGTCTCTGCTTTTGAATATGCTATCTAGGTTGGTCATAACTTTTCTTCCAAGGAGTAAGCGTCTTTTAATTTCATGGCTGTAGTCACCATCTGCAGTGATTCTGGAGCCCCCAAAAATTAAGTCTGACACTGTTTCCACTGTTTCCCCATCTATTTCCCATGAAGTGATGGGACTGGATGCTGTGATCTATGTTTTCTGAATGTTGAGCTTTAGGCCAACTTTCTCTCTCTCCTCTTTCACTTTCATCAAGAGGCTTTTTAGCTCCTCTTCACTTTCTGCCATAAGGGTGGTGTCATCTGCATATCTGAGGTTATTGAGATTTCTCCCAGTAATCTTGATTCCAGCTTGTGTTTCTTCCAGTCCAGAGTTTCTCATGATGTACTCTGCATATAATATAGTTAAATAAGCAGGGTGACAATATACAGCCTTGACGTACTCTTTTTCCTATTTGGAACCAGTCTGTTGTTCCATGTCCAGTTTTAACTGTTGCTTCCTGACCTGCATACAGATTTCTCAAGAGGCAAGTCAGGTGTTCTGGTATTCCATCTCTTTCAGTATTTTCCACAGTTTATTGTGATCCACACAGTCAAAGACTTTGGCATAGTCAATAAAGCAGAAATAGATGTTTTTCTGGAACTCTCTTGCTTTTTCCATGATCCAGCGGATATTCGCAATTTGATCTCTGGTTCCTCTGCCTTTTCTAAAACCAGCTTGAACGTCAGGGAGTTCATGGTTCACGTATTGCTGTAGCCTGGCTAGCAGAATTTTGAGCATTACTTTACGAGCCTGTGAGATGAGTGCAATTGTGCGGTAGTTTGAGCACTCTTTGGCATTGCCTTTCTTTGGGATTGGAATGAAAACTGACCTTTTCCAGTCCTGTGACCACTGCTGAGTTTTCCAAATTTGCTGGCATATTGAGTGCAGCACTTTCACAGCATCATCTTTCAGGATTTGAAACAGCTCAATTGGAATTCCATCACCTCCACTAGCTTTGTTCGTAGTGATGCTTTCTAAGGCCCACTTGACTTCACATTCCAAGATATCTGGTTCTAGATTAGTGATCACATCATCATGACTATCTGGGTCGTGAAGATCTTTTTTGTACAGTTCTTCTGTGTATTCTTGCCACCTCTTCTTAATATCTCCTGCTTCTGTTAGGTCCATACCATTTCTGTCCTTTATCGAGCCCATCTTTGCATGAAATGTTCCCTTGGTATCTCTAATTTTCTTGAAGAGATCTGGTGGCTGGGAGAGCCGGCTCACTAAGTGCGGGCGGCTGCGAGAGCTGGTTCACTAAGCACGGGCGGCTGCGAGAGCCGGCTCAAAGCTCAACATTCAGAAAACGAAGATCATGGCATCCGGTCCCATCACTTCATGGGAAATAGATGGGGAAACTGTGGAAACAGTGTCAGACTGTATTTTGGGGGGCTCCAAAATCACTGCAGATGGTGATTGCAGTCATGAAATTAAAAGACGCTTACTTCTTGGAAGAAAAGTTATGACCAACCTAGGTAGTATATTTAAAAGCAGAGACATTACTTTGCCGACTAAGGTGGACCTATAAAACAGCTCTATTCAAAAGTAATTTTTTTTTTCTACAGAGTATCTACACTTACTTGGAATAGAGCACCATGCACTTGATAGACATTTTGAATGGTAATAATAGATTCACAATGATAAATGTTTTTCTTTCTTCCACTACCCCTGAGTTATGAAGGGAGTGGCTCTCCCTAGCCACTTGTGCCTGAACCTATTTGAGTGAAAGGTGATGCTTACATCATTTCTAGATAGGGTCTGGGAAGAGAAGCAGGATGTTGCTGGTTATCTTCTGTATTTAGGCACATTTGCATTTAGAAGAGTCACTACACATGACTCACATGGTACCCCAGGAGTCATGGCAGAAGCTGGAGCTTTCCAGACCTGTATGAGCCTATCTCAATAAGATGTAAACAAATAAAAGACTCAGGTAGATTCTACATTGAGCAAAACACTTGGTAACAGAAGTAACAACAACTGCTGCTGCTGCTAAGTTGCTTCAGTCGGGTCCGACTCTGTGCAACCCTATAGACGGCAGCCCATCAGGCTCCCCCATCCCTGGGGTTCTCCTGGGTCCCAGCAAATAAGAATAAAGTGGACCCTTGCCCTGGGAGGCACGGCATGTTCTGGCCTCCATCTGCCTGTTAGCCTCATCTCTCCCACGTCTTCTGTGTTTTAATAACATTGACTGCTCTACAGTTCCTCACTAGTTCTTTGAACCTGTCCTTCTCAGTACCTGTACGCTAAAACACTCTTCATAGCTTTCCTCTGACTGTTCTTCATCCTGTGAGTTCCTTTCAGATACCAGTTCAAGAAACACTTTCTGAGGAAAGCTGTCCTTGACTCATTGGTCTTTTAAAATATTTTTTTATATGCCTACATAGAAGCCTTTTTTTATGGTTGATGACTTTCCTCTGTTTATAATTACAAAGATGTTCGTTTGAATAACATATTCATAACTGATTCAGATCTGTCTCTTCCAGGAGACTGTAAGCCCTTTGAGAGTGAAACATTATGGACTTTCTTTCACTGTATCCTTGAGGTTTTCCAAGAAGGCTATAATCCGTAGGGTTGGAAGAGTCGGACACAACTGAGCAACTGAGCACACACACACTCAAGTAATGCAATTGGATGAATAAATAATGCACTAAGTACAGTAGTTAGTCAAAAATGTTCATTCTTTTCCCCAAAGGAAATTTAAAGAAAGAAACCATCATCATGGAAATGAGTTATTTCGGAAAGAATGTCTCAGAAGAGAGAACATGTGAAGCATTCACTATATCACTTTTTTAATTGAAATATAGTTGATTTACATGCCGTGTTACAGCACAGTGATTCAGTTACACACACACACACACACACACACACACACACACATACATATATGTATATATTCAGATTCTTTTCCTTTCTAGGTTGTCACAAAATAATAGTTCCCTGCGCTATATAGTAGGCCCTTGTTGATTATCTGTCTTATGTATAGTAGTGTGTATAGGTTAATCCCAACCTCCTAATTTATTCTCCTCTATCCATAAATTTGTTTTCAATGTGTATCTTTTTCTGTTTTGTGAATACGTTCATCTGTATCTTTTTTAGATTCCGCATCACATAATTTCTACCATATATTTGTCTGTCTGGTTTACTTCGCTTAGTGTATTGCTGCAGATAGCATTATTTCATTCTTTTTTTACTTTCTTTTCACCTTAGACATATTGCTATATCTATATATCTGTCTTCATTGGCATTTTCAGTTTAACTGAATAAAATGAAAGTGAAAGTGAAGTCAGTCAGTCATGTCTGACTCTTTGCAACCCTGTGGACTGTAGCCCACCAGGCTCCTCCGTCCATGGGATTCTCTAGGCAAGAATACTGGAGTGGGTTGCCATTTCCTTCTCCATGGGATCTTCCCTACCCAGGGATCAAACCCAAGCCTCCTTCACTGAGGAGACGCTTTAACCTCTGAGCCACAGAGTTCCTAGCCAAATAATGTCAGAGTTTTTCAAAGCAGTATAATTAGTAAAAGCACATATTTGGTGTCCTCTTTATGCCCTGGATTTCTAATATGTACATAAGGATGATGATGCCAGCCCTATAGACAGAGTTAGTATAAAAAGAAAAAAAAGATATTAAAATGATTTTTAAAATTCTTTTTTTTTTTAATTTATTTTTTAAATTTTAAAATCTTTAATTCTTACATGCGTTCGCAAACATGAACCCCCCTCCCACCTCCCTCCCCATAACATCTCTCTGGGTCATCCCCATGCACCAGCTCCAAGCATGCTGTATCCTGCATCAGACATAGACTGGCGATTCAATTCTTACATGATAGTATACATGTTACAATGCCATTCTCCCAAATCATCCCACCCTTTCCCTCCCTCTGAGTCCAAAAGTCCATTATATACATCTGTGTCTCTTTCCCTGTCTTGCATACAGGGTCGTCATTGCCATCTTCCTAAATTCCATATATATGTGTTAGTATACTGTATTGGTGTTTTTCTTTCTGGCTTACTTCACTCTGTATAATCGGCTCCAGTTTCATCCATCTCATCAGAACTGATTCAAATGAATTCTTTTTTACGGCTGAGTAATACTCCATTGTGTATATGTACCACAGCTTTCTTATCCATTCATCTGCTGATGGACATCTAGGTTGTTTCCATGTCCTAGCTATTATAAACAGTGCTGCGATGAACATTGGGGTACATGTGTCTCTTTCAATTCTGGTTTCCTCGGTGTGTATGCCCAGAAGTGGGATTGCTGGGTCATAAGGTAGTTCTATTTGCAATTTTTTAAGGAATCTCCACACTGTTCTCCATAGTGGCTGTACTAGTTTGCATTCCCACCAACAGTGTAGGAGGGTTCCCTTTTCTCCACACCCTCTCCAGCATTTGTTGCTTGCAGATTTTTGGATCACAGCCATTCTGACTGGTGTGAAGTGGTACCTCATTGTGGTTTTGATTTGCATTGCTCTAATAATGAGTGATGTTGAGCATCTTTTCATGTGTTTGTTAGCCATCCATATGTCTTCTTTGGAGAAATGTCTATTTAGTTCTTTGGCCCATTTTTTGATTGGGTCATTTATTTTTCTGGAATTGAGCTGCAGAAGTTGTTTGTATATTTTTGAGATTAGTTGTTTGTCAGTTGCTTCATTTGCTATTATTTTCTCCCATTCAGAAGGCTGTCTTTTCACCTTGCTTATATTTTCCTTTGTTGTGCAGAAGCTTTTAATTTTAATTAGATCCCATTTGTTTATTTTTGCTTTTATTTCCAGAATTCTGGGAGGTGGATCATAGAGGATCCTGCTGTGATTTATGTCTGAGAGTGTTTTGCCTATGTTCTCCTCTAGGAGTTTTATAGTTTCTGGTCTTACATTTAGATCTTTAATCCATTTTGAGTTTATTTTTGTGTGGGGTGTTAGAAAGTGATCTAGTTTCATTCTTTTACAAGTGGTTGACCAGTTTTCCCAACACCACTTGTTAAAGAGATTGTCTTTACTCCATTGTATATTCTTGCCTCCTTTGTCAAAGATAAGGTGTCCATATGTGTGTGGATTTATCTCTGGGCTTTCTATTTTGTTCCATTGATCTATATGTCTGTCTTTGTGCCAGTACCATACTGTCTTGATGACTGTGGCTTTGTAGTAGAGCCTGAAGTCAGGCAAGTTGATTCCTCCAGTTCCATTCTTCTTTCTCAAGATTGCTTTGGCTATTCGAGGTTTTTTGTATTTCCATACAAATCTTGAAATTATTTGTTCTAGTTCTGTGAAAAATGTTGCTGGTAGCTTGATAGGGATTGCATTGAATTTGTAAATTGCTTTGGGTAGTATACTCATTTTCACTATATTGATTCTTCCGATCCATGAACGTGGTATATTTCTCCATCTATCAGTGTCCTCTTTGATTTCTTTCATCAGTGTTTTATAGTTTTCTATATATAGGTCTTTAGTTTCTTTAGGTAGATAAAATTCTTTAAAATTTTGGAAAAGTATCAATAATTTGGGGGACAGTCTTATGTCCTTCTTCTCTTTTTACCTTTTATATTTGTGATAACCTTAGCAATATCTTTTAATTTAATTGTTCAAGTTCTATCTTAAGTGCTAATTAACAATTGAATGATTTTATGTTTGTATAATTTATTTAACTGTTAATAACCTCTATCCTCATTTTATACAGCAAATACACGCAAATAACGTTTTTCCTTGCTTATATCTTAACAAAAGAAATTTCATTACTCAGTTTTCATGGTCACATTAAATCGAATAATTGTTGTAAATACTCCACATATAGTTTTCCTCCTTCACCTTTGTTCCCTTTCTAGCATCTTTCTATGGCTTATAAACATCTACAGTTGAAACCAACCATAAAAATAAGCTCTTGAAATTCACTTACACCCACAGAGATCACTTTATCGTTCATGTTTATAAATTTCTAGCTCTCTTCACCTTTTAATTCTGTTTGGAGGCTAGTAAATTATTCTTTTAAACATTAAAATCTAGCTATTAAAATATTCCTAGTGGAAATATGAAGTGCAAATATTTTTTTAATTTATGATTATATATTGCTGTGGGATTTTAGCCATAATAAAATAGAGCAATTATTTAACTATTACCTCAGGGGATGTGGGAAGATGTTTTCCTAATGAGGCAGTATTTTGCCCACTTGTTGATTAAGACTTTTGTGTGGCCTGCTTGTGTGCCCAAGTCTGATTAATGAATACATATCATAAAGTCCATGAGTCTGTGGTTTCTATTAGATGCAAAATGTTGCATATATCCTGAGGCGTCCATTCATAAAATAAAGGAGGTGAAACTTCATTCCTATAGCTTTTCTCAAAATTATTCCTAGAGGGTCATTTCATTTTGCAAACTATTTCAGTTTCCAGTGGTATTTCTACCCACAGACAATAGATTCAGAATGATATTGTTTTGTCAAAATTGCCAGAATGTGAGAGGAAGCAAAATTTAGATTTAAGAATGTTTAGTCAATTTAATAGTTGAATGTTCCTTTACATAAACCATTAAGGGTACCTAAGATTGGGATATGCCACCCTTCATCCTCTTAGTCATTCAACAAATGTTTGTTAAGCATCTTTTATTAATATATGTCAGACTTTGTACTATGCCTTGGGAATACATCAGTGACTAAAATATTAAAAAGTCTTTATCTTTATGGATCTTATTCTAAACTACTGTGCTTAGTTGCTCAGTCGTGTCGACTCTTTGTGACCCCATGGACTGTAGCCCAGCAGACTCCTCCATCAATGGGGATTCTCCAGGCAAGAATACTGGAGCGGGTCGCCATGCCCTCCTCCAGTGGATCTTTCCAACCTAGGGATGGAACCCAGGTCTTCCGAATTGCAGGCAGATTCCTTACCATCTGAGCCACCAGGGATGCCCACAGTAGTCACAGCATGTTTTAATAAATAAAGATTTTTTGCAATATAGATAGACACATTCATTTGTTTGCATATTGTCTAAGGCTGTTTTAATGGTATGGAGAATTGAGTAGTTGTGATAGAGACCATATGGTCCTCAAAGTTTAAACTATTTACTGTCTGGCCTTTGATAGAAAAAGTTTGCTTATCCCTCTTCTGTGTTAGAGCAATGTAAGAAAAGATAACTAGCCTCTCCCATAAAATACCCCAGATTATCATATTACATTTATTAAGAATATTCTTCTTATATTAATATATCTAATAATTATTTATATTTATTGCTCTTTGAAATACAGTTCTGTAAAAATTTTAAAGATAGTTAGATTTTTGACCCCGAAATTTCAATTCTACCCTAGAGAAGTTTTAATAAAAATGAGAAATTGTTTAGATGAACAATAAAGAATTATTGTTGAATTAAACTTATTCAAGTATTTATTTTGCTGATATTATTTTAGAGGAAAATCCTGAAAGTGGAAAAAAAGATCTATATTTTACATTGAAGAGGTATTGCCTAAAATAAAGACCGACAGATATAAGTTCTGAAATTTTAAGATGCTATTTACAGGTCCAGTGAGTCTATGACACAAAATAATGTCTATCCAATTGTTAATAAATACACACTCTATTTATTGTTGGACACTTCAAATATTTGAGACAATTTGAAAGAACGTCTTTCCATATGATTCAATAACTGTTAGTGATAATTGATGTTTGTTTGGAACATTTATATTGAACATTATTCCAAGTACTTTATTATGTAATTTAATACATGCAAAAACCCTGTGAAATAAGTACTAATATTATCCATATTTTACAGACAAGGAAAGTGCAATACAAAGAAATAAATAACTGGAACTGGAATTTGAATCTATTTGTGGATTTTAACTTGACCGATTTATGAGGACTTGCAGCTTGTATGGCAGATAACTCAGTGTAGGAATAGGAAGAAAAGTCAGTTGTGTCACTTTCTTCTTCGTGTATACTTATCAGTATTAAGTTTAATCCAAAGTACACTTGGAGACTTTAGGTCTTACTTTTTCATTTATTGCTGTGCTCAGTTGTGTTGGCCTCTTTGTGACCCTATGGATGCTAGCCTGCCAGACTTCCCTATCCAGGAAATTGTCCAGGCAAGAATACTGGAGCAGGTTGCTATTTCCTTCTCCAGGGTACCTTCACAACCCAGGAATCCAATCTGCATCTCTTGGGTCTCCTGCATTGGCAGTTAGATTCTTTACCATGGAGCCACTTGGCAGGGCTACTTTATTAAACTGTGTGATATGATCTGGAAAGCCACCTGGCAGGCTCACATACTGTACCCTGCAAGAGGCTCAAAGATAACAAAGGGTTGGGGGAGGAGGGGAGGACTTCTCTATCTTTAGTAACAGTCCCTTGTCTCTCCAAATGGCTTGTGTGTATATATATATATATATATATATATATATATATATATATATGTTTTTTTTTTAATTTTTTTCCAAACGGCCTTCATTTGACGTGTGAATAAGTGATGTAGAAAAGTGATGGCACCAGTGTCCTCTATATTTTAAGTAGTAAACTTCAATTTTTCCTTGGAAAAATATCAGTAAGAACTCTAATGTGTTCTTCCTGTGTAGTAATAAATTATTTTTATATTCCACATAAGACCACTGACATGAACCCAGTAACCACACTTGAACTCTAAAGGATATAGAGCTCTATTGTTCAGCAGCACAGGAAAAGCTTGACCGCAGAGATCAAGAACGCATGTGTCTCCTTTAGGGGTTCATTGGCGTAAAACACTACATCGTTTTCAGTGTCACTGGTGACTGACTAAGTTCAATGAATACCAATGTCAAATAGCTAACCAAATCGCTACTCATTAATGTTTTCCACTTTCAACCATTTCTAAAATAAAGTTACTGTTAGCAGCCAAAAATAAATAAACATCTGCACAGTTAAATTCTTGAACTTTTAGATGTCAGTTTAACTTCTCTTTATCCTTCATCTATAGTTTGGTAGTTTTGCAGAGTTCTTAGGAGCATTAACTGTAGAATTTGTCTACTAGATATGAATCTTGACTCTGTTACATCATTTCACTTTGAGCCAGTTATTTAACTTCCCTATGCTTCTGTTGCCATAAATGTGAAATACATGTAATGATACAGATCTTACTCAACTTACAGTGGGGTTATGGCTCGACTAAATGCATGTACACCCGTGGTGGATTCACGTCAATGTATGGCAAAACCAATATAGTATTGTAAAGTAAAATAAAGTAAAAATAAAAATAAAAAAATAAACCCCATGTATTAGATACATGTAGAAATGCTAACTTTACGAACATCATAGCTAAGCCTAGCCTACCTTAAACATGCTCAGAACTATTATGTTAGCCTAAAGTTGAGCAAATCTTTTAACACAAAGCCTGTTGTGTAAGAAAGTATTGAATATCTCATGTAATTTCTTGAATACTGAAAGAGAAAAACTGAGTGGTTGTATGGGTACAGATATTTGTCAGTGTCCTGGTTGTTTACCCTGGCGACCGTGGGGCTGACTGGGAGCTGAGGCTCGCTGCCCCCCGCCCAGCATCAAGAGAGTACCATACCACATATAACAAGACTGGGAAAAATCAAAATTCAAAATTTGAAATACAGTTTCTACTGAATGCATATCACTTTCCCACCACTGTAAAGTCAAGAAATCCTAAATCAAAAATGAGGGACTCTCTGTAATGATAATATTAAGAAGAATAAATACTTATCCTATAAAGTTCATGTGAGGGTTAAATAAATGAATAAATAAAGAAGGCTGAGAATAGTGTGTCTGGCACATAGAAAACTCTCAATAAATATTAGTATAATTTTTTTTTACGATCTGAGTCTCTGTTTTGGATATTGAGTATATGAAAAATGGTAGAACAATTCATCCAGTTGTATACCCAAGAAGTAAAGGCCTGTTGGGAGAGTATTGCTGTGTTTTAAAGCGTAAATCTTAAGAGATTGTCAAGTATCAGGAATATTGTTAATGTTGTTAAGTTTCTAAGTCATGTCCGACTCTTTGCGACCCTGTGAACTTCAGCAGGGCTGACTGGCTTCCCTGTCCTCTGCTATCTCCTGGAGTTTGCTCAAGTTCATGTCCATTAATACACTGTTAATATCCCAGAATAATCTATGAGGGATACTCTCCTCTTTGGATATTTAAAACCTACTTAAATATACTGTATTTTCAGATTCTTGCAGATGTTTCAGTATATTTCAGATTGCTGAATTTTCTTTTCCTATAGTTATAAACTGCACTCCCATTTCTGCATAGTTTGCTCTCTCATGTGCCAGGCGTTAGCCTCAGGAGAGGACATTCTAGATATTCCCAAAGCTGCTCAATACTGAGCCTAGGGAATATTTAAAAAAGATGAGGCTTGTGATGATGGGAAAGAAATGTCTCCTAGCAGTGTCATGAAGCTAATGTAGGGGAAAAGTTAGTCCACTCCACAGTTCTAATAAAAGATCAACAAACTCATTGGCATCACAATTTCTGTGTTTCCTCTAAGTTTATACTAATGCAATTTACCATCTAAACTTTGAAAATTTCATTTCTAACTATTACTGACCAGGGTTCTTGGCCTCCTTAATCAGTAGAAATTAATCTAAGACCAGACAAGAAATTCAAACAAAGCTTTATTGGAGACCCTGCTGCAGCAGGGTGTCGGGGGATGGCAAGAACAAGCAACAGGTGTCCTTGCCCGCTTGCTCCCTGAGAGGATGAACTTGTTCCATATATGGGGTGAGGGTAGGGATGTGTTCCGGGGTCAGGCCACAAGGATAGCTTAGGTGGCTTGCCCACCACTTAGGTGGTGGTGTGTGCAGGGGGCATGTGCAGTACCCTGCTTTTGCTCCTGAGCCCTGCTTTTGCTCCAGGTTCTTCAAAAGTGATAGTTGAGTTTATTGGTCTCTCTGTATCTTTTGTCCAGAATCGGCCACACTTAATTTTAGTCCCACGTAGTTTCTTTGTATTTTGTTGCTTGAGGAGGGGTGTGTTCAGGTGCATACATTGCTGCACTGCACTAAAGGTCCCAGGGTTCAGCTTGTCTTATGACTATTACTTTATTAGCAAAAGGTGTTTAACTAGTGCGTGCTGCAATTCATGGGGTTGCAAAGAGTCAGATACGACTGAGCGACTGAACTGAACTGAACTGAACCCAATCAGTTGCTTCCTGGCACAGCTTCATCACGCAGATCTTGGGATTTCCAGAGGGAGTTCTGCCAAGCCTGCGTGTATTCTTTACTGGGCTCAAACCTTTTAAATGTGCTTTCAGCCGCTATATGCCTTCAGGTCTTTCTCATAGTGTTGCCAGATTAGTAAATAAAAATAGGATTCCAGTTAAATTCGAATTTCAGAAAAATGACAATGTAATTTTATCAGGGTATTTTATCAGTCTCAGTACATTCACACATGTTCAGGTTCCACAGTGGTTGCAATATCTGAAAATTCACCCCCTCCTCCTTTGAGATCTCTTTTCAAACAATTATAGATCAGCCTTCATTGAAAGGATAATTTCCTTGGGGTTTTCTACTATGAAGTCAGTGTCCTCAGATTATAAAAAAGATCAGATGAGAGAATAATTTGGAAGCTATGAAATGAGAATTGTCATACAAACCACAGAATGCTCATGTGCTTTGACTTTCAGATAAACAACAAATTATTTTTTAAGTATGTTCTCAATGTTGTATGGAATACACTTACACTAAAAAATTACATTGTCATTTTTCTGAAATTCAAATTTAACTGGCATCCTATATTTTTATTTACTAATCTGGCCACACTATGAGAAAGACCTGTAAAAGCAGGTATTAATGTTATAATGAAGAAAATTTAACAAGTACTTGGAAGTATAGACTGCATTTATGATTTGTTGAAAAGGAAGTAATTTACAAGTTATAACTTGGCTTGATCTTTTTACTTTAGGAAATACAGAAACAGATTTCACAAATAATAAATGTTTTCATATAATTGACTACCCACAAAATATCTAGAACATAAATAATAAATATGAGTTATTGATACATTAGCATTTGTTTTAAGCTGGATTTAAAATTTTTATTTTAAAAATAAATACTCTAACTATGTGGGATTTAATATCTATACCAAGGTAATCAGTGATAGTAAACTAACACAGGGTGTTTTACTGATGCTGTAATAACAAATTATTACAAACTTCTTGGCCACAAATCTGTGAGTTCACAGTAGGGGAGGTCAGAGGTCTGCAAACAGAGAGGCTTAACTGACTCCTCTGCTCAGAGACTCACTGGGCTAAAAACAACACAAAAGCCATCCTGGAAACTTTAGGGGAGAATTTATTTCTGTGCTTATTCAGATTGTTGGCCAAATTCAGTTTCATGCAATTTGATTTCTTTGCTGACTTTTGGACAGATGTCAGACTTCATTTCGGAGAAGGCAGTGGCAACCCACTCGTCTCTTGCCTGGAAAATCCCATGGACGGAGGAGCCTGGTAGGCTGCAGTCCATGGGGTCACAAAGAGTCAGACACGACTGAGCGACTTCACTTTCACTTTTCACTTTCATGCATTGGAGAAGGAAATGGCAACCCACTCCAGTGTTCTTGCCTGGAGAATCCCAGGGACGGGGGAGCCTGGTGGGCTGCCGTTTGTGGGGTTGCAGAGAGTCGGACACGACTGAAGCAACTTAGCAGCAGCAGACTCCACTTGTGGAGGCTCCCGCATTTCCTGCCTCATGGCCCACTTGGTCTTCTCTGCTTTCTGACCTTCACTCCTGCCCCATCTCTCCTGCCTTCTGCAGCATCTCTCTGCTGGCTCTCTTTGCCTTCCTCTTTGGTTAAGGGCTCACATGTTGACATTGAGCCCTTTTTGATCCAGGATAACTTTCTTATCCTAAAGTCTATAACCTTAATTCTATCTATAAAATCCCTTTTGCTGTACTCACAGGGTTCCAGATGTTAGGGTGTAGACATTTTTTTGGAGGGGCATATTATTCCACTTATCACATAACCCAGTACTATGTGAATATCCTGTAACTAAGGCATGTAATTAAGGCATGAGCTTCCTCGTAGTTCAGTCGGTAAAGAATCTGCCTGCAATCCCAGAGACCTGAATTTGATTCCTGGGTCAGGAAGATACCCTGTAGAAGGAAATGGCAACCCACTCCAGTATTCTTGCCTAGAGAATCCCATGGACAGAGGAGCCTGACAGGCTACAGTCCATGGGGTCGCAAGAGTTGGACATGAATTAGCAACTAACCCACCCCCCTGCAAGACGTGTAAAAGAGCAATTCCAGATTTTTTTTTTTTTAAGAAAATCAGAAGATCAAACTCTCAGCACTTAATTCCAATCTAGCTAATAGATTTTTTGTATTAATAGATTATCTTTTCATTTTAAAGCTTAAATTAAGAACTACTTAGCCATCTCTGCAGTGGTCTAAGGATTGAGAATGGGTCTTCTTTTCTTATAGCCTCTTGGTAAGCCAGTAAAAAGCACCTTTCGTCCATAGCAGAAGCAGTTTTGTTCTAGTCCAGTTAATTTAAAGGTAATAAAACTATCTGAAAGGATATTATGGTTGTGATCATGACACATTCTTAAATGAACCAGATCACACTTGATATATGTGAAAAATTAAAGCATGGGACTAAAAGTGCTGTAAGAGAAATTTTCTTATTTTTTCTGGTGAGATCTGACATCAGCATATAGATGGCTTCATCAATTATTGAGAAAAAGACTAAGAAAGAGAAAAAAATGACTGATTGAAATGCTTCATTTTGAAGTCTGAGTTTGAAGCTCTTAGGTTGAATGTACCCTGTTAGCCTTAATCTTTAAGAATTAGCAGCTGCTCTCTCACCAATGCATCTATTTAAATTTCTAGTAAAAAAAAAAAAAAAGAAACCTAACCCACTTAAAAAAATTTAATGCTTTCTGTCAAACATCAGAGTATGTGTGCCAAAATTTAAATTAATTGCATGTATCAATAAATTGAAGAAACAGATATCTGTATAGATAAATATCACTTAAGATGAAGCAAAGGAAATTATTTTGAAAGATTTTTTTCCGCAGCTATTTTTATTCTTTTCTGTACTCTGTATTCTAAAGTATAGCAGTGAATTTCAGAGTTCTTATATTTACCATGTAGTGTCCTTGTTTTGTTTATTCCTAGAAAAGTATTGTGGACTCCTGGTTGATAAGTTAAAACTATGTTTTAAAAATTGAGACAGAAATGATAATGAATGACTGTTAATTTGCAAGTCATTAATTAGCCCCTTTGCTTTTGTGATGCTAGCATTAGAGATAAATAATAAAGGAACAACAGCTCTTAATATCGGCACACATAGGTAAACAGTAATGAGCAAAAGTGTGAATCATTTTAAACTGTCTATTTTCCTAATTAGGGTTAATAGTAATTGTTTCCATTATATTTTTAAAGACTTGCCTGGTGGCTCAGATGGTAAAGAATCTGCCTGCAATGCAGGAGACCTGGGTTTCATCCCTGAATTGAGAAGATCCCCTGAAGGAGGGCATGGCAACCCACTCCAATATCCTTTTCTGGAGAATCCCCATGGACAGAGGAGCCTGGAAGGCTACAATCCATGGGGTCACAAAGAGTCAGACACAACTGAGCGACTAAGAACAATACATTATATTTTAAAGCTTTACTGAAGCATTCAAGTTTGTTATTATTGACAGTGTTAATAGTATCTTTCCAATTATTTAATCTAAAATATAGATGTTTCTCTATAAATTTTCAAAATACTTCTGGAATAATTGCAAACTATTTCTTGTTATTAGAAATGTTTTTTTTAATTCTATATAATCTTGTTCTGAGTATTGTTTTTATCACATCTCACACGGTTCATGCTTATTTAACAAAATATTCCCTCCCAGAAGATACTTTCAGGACCGTGTAAACATGCATAGAGTTTCAGCTTAATTTCCACCTCTTAGTAAATGAACTCATGTGCCTCTGCTGCTGCTAAGTCGTCGTGTCTGACTCTGTGTGATCCCATAGATGGCAGCCCACCAGGCTCCCTCATCCCTGGGATTCTCCAGGCAAGAACACTGGAGTGGGTTGCCACTTCCTTCTCCAATGCATGAAAGTGAAAAGTGAAAGTGAAGTCGCTCAGTTGTGTCCGACTCTTAACGACCCCATGGACTGCAGCCTACCAGGCTCCTCTGCCCATGGAATTTTCCAGGCAAGAGCACTGGAGTGGGTTGTCATTGCATGTGCCTTTAGGTGATACTAATTCTTAACTCTATTAGAAAAAGAATTTAAAGTAGCTTATGTATTTATGAATGAAAAGAGAATGAGGCAGTGTAAAAGGAATAAATGTAGGTTTTTCCAGTTATCCCAAATTTGCTGAAAATTATAATATGACCTTGGATTTGGCTTTGAGTTTTGTCAAGGAAAAAGGTATTCTGACACTTGTTAAAATGGTAAGTAAGACTTCATTCAGGACTATTGTGATAGGTGTCAAAACTATCAATATAGAAGGGATTAAGAACAACTCTGAATACTATAAGAACAACCAGGGATTTATAGCCTGAGAACAGGTTATGTGTGGGGGTTGTGGATGGAAAATTACTAAGACATCAAATGTAGGGAGAATTCTTGCTAAACTTATTTTAAGAGCTTTCTTGCTGAATGGCAGTCCAGGGTGATCAGATATCAATGATGGGAGATGGAAAATTTGATTAAACGTTGAAAGTGATCGCATATCAAGGGGGGAGGGGGAAATCCTCTGTAAGCTGACTCAACAGAATTCCTGCTAAAACTAGACACTGCAAAAATGGCACTGAGGCCCAGGGTCAAGGCCTGAATGAGAAGAGGGCTCATAGAAACTTGACTATAGTTTAGTTAAGGAAAGTTATTGTCAGTTTCCTACTGATGAAAGCCAGGGAAGAACATGTCAACATACAGAATTGGCACTGTCCAAAACAGTAAAAAATACCATCATGCTCTGCATTTCCATGCAGTTGAACTCAGATTTGATTTTATCATTTGGGTTTCAGTTTTTCACAAAGCTACCCTGGGAGTCTGTAGGTAGGTAAGTAGTGTTAAACAGAGGTGGTGAGGTAATGAGCTAAGGGGATATCTAAGGGTCCTGCAAGGACAGTGACCTGAAGGCATGCTTTGTGTGCTGGAGGAAGAACAGAGAACCCAATGTGAGTGGAGTGAACTGATCAAAGCAGAGAGAAGTAGAATTTGAAGGAAGAAATATATAATTTCAGACCTTGTTGGGAGATTTTCAGATTTAACTCAAATAGCAACCTATGGGAGGGTTCAGACTAAAGAAATGATCTGACGTACATTTTAAAAGGTCGATCTTTCTTCTGTAACGAGAAAAGACTGTAGGAAGGCAAGGACGCAAGCAGAGAGACCAGTTAGGAAGCTTTAGCCCAGGAGAGGGCTGACGGTGTCCTCTTCCAGAAGGAAATGTAAAGACGTTATGCAGTGGTCATATTCCAAATATGTTTTGAAGGTAAAGATGAAAGATTTGTTGATGAATAAACTTGATTACTGCTAAAAAACGAGATATAAGTTGGTAAAGTTTACAGCAAAAATGGATTCTTTAGGAGAATAGTAGTTTAATTTTTGACATTTTAATTCATCATGTCCATTGGATTTCCAAGTGAAAAAGTCAGAGCCTAAGGATCTTATTTGAATCCACTGAGTCCGAGCAAGTACGTATACGTAGATAGGTCCAGTGACTGAGATCCAGACAAATCACTTATTTTCTCTGTGTTGTACTCCTTTGGCCACTCAAGACTGGCCTAGAAATCATGCATTAGAGTGTCATCCCTGTCCTTCTCTACTCTGCAAACAACTGCATGGCACTTCCTGAATAGAATTGTACACGCCTGTTGACTGGCCATCTCCCCTATTACACTGCAAGTTTCTTTTGGAAAGGGACTATAGTGCATAAGTGATTCTTGAGTGAAAGAATAAAAAACCTTTGCCTTCAAGATAAAATCTAAGTCCTCTTTATCTCTTTCTATCTTGCCTCCTGCTCGTCTTCCCTTTGTTTTCCTTAAAGACATACCACATTCTTGACTCTTTTAGGTCTCATGGCTTTTTTAAAATGCCATTTTCTATCATGAAATGCCTTTCTCCCTCATTTCTGATCAAGTTCTGGCTTAAATGCTAAATGTACCCAGCCCTCACCACTATACCAGACACTTCAGTTCAGTTCAGTTCAGTCCCTCAGTCATGTCTGACTCTGCGACCCCATGAATCGCAGCACGCCAGGCCTCCCTGTCCATCACCAACTCCTGGAGTTCACTCAGACTCAACGTCCATTGAGTCAGTGATGCCATCCAGCCATCTCATCCTCTGTCATCCCCTTCTCCTCCTCCCCTCAGTCCCTCCCAGCATCAAGAGTATTTTCCAATGAGTCAACTCTTTGCATAAGGTGGCCAAAGTACTGGAGTTTCAGTGGACCTTTTATAAGATGTTTTAAATACATGCAAATAAAATGCTCCATATGCTTTCATTGTTGATTAGTCGCTAAGTTATGTCCTACTCTTTTGAGACCCCATGGACTATAGCCCACCAGGATCCTCTGTCCATGGGATTTCCCAGGCCAGAACACTGGAGTGGGTTGTCATTTCCTTCTGCAAGGAGTCTTTCCAACTCAGGGATTGAAGCTACATCTCCGGTTTCTCCTATATTGGCAGGTAGATTTTTTACCACTGAGCAACTGGTATTGTCATCAAATGTGAATAATACAATGTATTTCTGATTGTTTTCATTGCATAAAACCATAACACTTTTTTGATAAAAATGCTTTAACCTGTTTTATCTTACAATTGGGAAAACATGTTTATGGACTAAGAATCAGTCTCCTGTTTCTATAGTAGCACCTATTTTATGTGTAAACATTTTCCCTTTTATGTAGAAAACATGTACTTTCCATAACTAGATCACCCATAGAGAATGTTCCATTTTATTCTTCATTATTTTAGCATATGATATAAAAGCATATCCAAAATGCGTATGCATTTGTGAGAAACCGTAAGAGCAACTGTTTTCCAAATGTGTTTTATCAAAATTAGAATTTTAAGAAACTCTAATAAAGATTATAAATGTTAACCACTAACTTTCATTGGTGAAAAATCATTTTAAAATTTAATGTTATTTTATCTTACAACTCTTCTTTTGTTGAGATAAGTTCAATATAAACACCTCATAAAATTCTCTGAAGATTTCAAACTAATAATGTTTTGAGTATATTATTTATACTAACCAAATTTTAATACTTTTCCTTATTTTAAAAAATGTATAAAATTAAATACAACTGTTCCCAAATTTATTTAAAGAAGCTGTAGCTATAGAAATCCAGAAACTACTAAACATCTCTCTTTCATAAGTAGCAAAGACTATTTATGAAATTAAATATTATTAAATTGTCATTCAATTTAATTGTCTGAGCATGTAACAGAGCATGAAACTTGTCAACTGAATCAATTTAAATATATTTTATCTCTCCTCTACAATTGCTGAATTCTTTTATTTGCATGGGCTCCTTACTTAATAAGAATTTATTAATCATATAATTGGAAGCAATAAATATTTGGAAGCAGGAGAAGGGACTAGATCCATATTCCTCTTAAGAGTTTCTCTCAAGAACCTCTCCATGGAGACATGACAATATGAAATTATCTGATCTATTATTTTATACTGCTTTTGAATCAGTAACTAATAAATACCATTTTCAGTGCTGTGTTTGTGCTCAGTTGCTCAGTTTTGTCCTACTCTTTCTGACCCTTTGGACTGTACCCTGCCACCTCCTCTGTCCATGAGATTTTCCAGACAAGAATGCTGGAGTGGGTTGCCATTTCCTCCTCCAGGAGATCTTCCTGTGGCTCCTGCATTGCAGGTGGATTCTTTACCACTGAGCCTTCGAGGAAACCCCTATGATTTTCAAAAGCTATGTAAAATTTTTAGAATATGGAAGAAAAAACATAATTTTTCTATGTTTCTGAAATACTAGTATAACAATTAGCCAAATATTAAAATACTGCACTTTGCTACTGCTGTTATAAAATGCTTTTGAAAAATCTGTTTGGGTTAATAAAGTATATTCAATAGAAGATTAATCTACAAATTATTTTTATAATTTTAATATTTCACATTATTAGTATGCTTTTGTTTAAAAAAATATACATTTAAAATATATCCCTCAAGCATCCAGTATAAATAAATTTATATTTTAAAAATAAATGAAAATAAAATATATCCCTCAATTAATCCTCTGACACTGTAAATATGGCTTACAAATCACCAAGAATACAGGAAAAGGAAAAAAAAGAAATGGAAATTTTTCATAATAAAGTCATTTTAGAAGGGGTAAAAATTCTCTGCATTCTGTATAACCAATACTCAGGAATATAGATAATAGAATATAAATATTTATCAATAAAATGTATATGTCTTCAAACAAACATATATTTCATTGAAACATTCATTTTGAAGGTTTATGAGGTTAAATTTAGGAAAATTAAACCTCAGCATAATATTAAAAGAGACAGCTAAAGGAACCATACAAAACAAAGTTTATTCAAACTTTTTATAGTGATAGAACTTGAGAGTGTTTTTTCTAATTTCCTTTCAAATTCTCTTTTCCAGTTAAAATTTTCAAAGGATTGACAGAATTATCACTAAAACTTTTCAAAGAAATAGCACACAATTTAATGAACAAAAATTTGATTTCTCAAACATTCATTAAGTTTTTCAAACCAAAATTTATCTTAATATGTATATTAACCATATTATTGGCAGAAGATGATATTCATCAATCTGTAGACATGATTGTAACATCTGAAGAAATTCTTGAACAGGTGCTTAATACAATCTGGCAAATTGTACTACTATGATTTGTACTGACAATTTTCAGTGGTATTGTAAAGATCAACACCTCTTTGTTTGCATACGTCTATCAGAGGATTTGTACTTCTTAATATACATAAAAATGCCATGGTTTGCTGGGTTTTATTTATTTTATATCTTTGCCACGTGTTTATTTTATTTATATGTATCTAGTTTGTTATGAAAATTATCTCTTGAAATTATTTTCTCAGGTTAATCTCTTGGCATTTGGAGTTATCATATACAAAGTTTTTCGTCACACTGCGGGGTTGAAACCAGAAGTTAGTTGCTATGAGAACATAAGGTAAGCATTTCTTCAATTGTATTTTCTTTAGCAGTTCAAAGCTTCAGTAACTTAAAGTGCAAATAATTTTTGGAAGGCAGTTTTTAAATTATTTTTTCACATTTTCTCCCATCATATTTAAAATAGTTACTGCTAAATAGCACTTAATATATTTAATAAGCCTGTAATCACCACAGATCAAATGGTAAGTAATCTTTTTTGAACATACTCCCTTTTGGGAAAAAAAAAAAGAAAGATAATGACTACATTTTAAGATAAAAGCCAGCCTTAAGATCTTCTCAAAGCAGTTCTCAGAGCTTAGTAGCTGTGTTTCTTTCTTGTGATTCCTAGTTTGCATGCTGCCATGATTTTTCCTCACCTCCTGCCCTTTAAAACTGATTTATTGATATCTTGAAAGTGGTTTGTTCAGGAAAAACTGCAGTGTACTGTAGGGAACATTAGAAACAACTGACATTTGAGTCGCTTGGGAACACTTCTGTAGTTTCTATATCTTGCACAAGATTTATAGTTAGAAGTTAGCAAATGTTTGATTACTTTCTTTTATTCCTCACCATTCATAGTAACATGTAAGTTGCTGGTTTTAATAAAGTTGAAAATGACTCATTTTCTGTGGTGCACTGCAAAAATATCTTCTGCAGTAAAGAATGATTGCACTAAGAATGAATGAGAAAATAAGCATCAGTTGCCTAATTTTCAAGGCAGTATCCTCAGTGAGCTGGATTGAATGTTTTACCAAAACTCAGAGGCAGTAAGTTCAAAATATGTAAGAGAGTATCTTCCTGTGTTTTGTTTTTTTGTTTTATTCAAGAAATCAGCATTCTAACATGAATTTACTTTGAAGTAACTGTATGGGAAACCCCTCCCCCCCAAATTGTTGATTTATATCTTACATGTTCTTCTCTACTGAGCCTAAAAGGAAAGCAGAAGCTTCCTTTGATGTCCTGCCTATGTGCTGACCTAAATCCACATGGTATATTTTTCAAGGTTTCTTAGGGAGACTACTTCCTAACAGCTATATGTCTTAGCTCCAGGAGTTCCTGCAACATTGATTTTGAAATCAAAGCATACACAGTATAGTATACCAGATGAGCATATTTTAAGATTAAGGAAATTTCTCAAAAACTACCAGATTTTAATAATGCTGCCTTGAATTTGGACACATGTCTCAACCACAGTGCACTAGTATACCTTAGCCTGTCCCATGTAACTATGGCACAGTTTATCAGTTTCAAAATTCTTGTTGGTCTTTACCAAAGATTTCTGGGTTATTCCAACTTCCTACAAAATTTAAGGGATTTGAGGATGTGTTAAGTCTTCATAGCTTTCTCAGCTGGAGCATTGCAAATTTCTTCTAGGTCTTGTGCCCGAGGAGCTCTTGCCCTCCTCTTCCTCCTTGGCACCACCTGGATCTTTGGCGTTCTCCATGTTGTGCATGCATCGGTGGTGACAGCTTATCTCTTCACCGTCAGCAATGCTTTCCAGGGGATGTTCATCTTCTTATTCTTGTGTATCTTATCTAGAAAGGTAAATGATTTGTTATTCTTGTCAACCTTCTAGTATAGATACGTATGTAGCATCAGTGAACAAATTGATATAAATTCTCATTTTCATAAATTTATGACTTGTGCCTTTATTGCCTAAATGCAGTACATCTTAGCATTGAAATAATCAGAACACCTGTTGTTCATAGAAAAATGTGCTTTTAAAAACTTACTAGTAGGAATATAAATAATACAGCTTACATTCACTTGAGTGTATTCTGACATATAATCAGAAAGCAACAATAATTTATAAACCAAATATAAGTTTAATGTGATTTGAAAATAAATTGATGTGATTGTTGCAATTATGTTTCACATTTCTTACTTTATTTTTTTCTTTTTTTTAGATCCAAGAAGAATATTATAGATTATTCAAAAATGTCCCTTGTTGTTTCGGATGTTTGAGGTAAACAGAACTATAGATGGTTATTGTTATGCAGAAATAAAAATGCCTAGCTGTGGATGGCCAATGTATAAATATGATTCAAACAAATTGTCCAATTATTAATTACAAGATAATCAAATATTTTAAATCCATTTTTCTGTTTACTGTGTAGGAACTGTAGATAATACAAAATAAAATTATGTACCATATAGCTATAGTAAGCTTTTCTACATGACTTACTTAGCTATGGCAAAAATAGTATTACAGATATTTGGAAAGTAATTAGTTTTTCAGAATGATATCACTGCACCCAAGGAAAGATTTTCTTTCTAACACAAAAAAAAGTATGACTGTCCTGAAGGAAACCCACTGGCTTGATATTATTGTGACTCATGTTGCCTTTGAAATTAGTCCTCTATCACCTTGGTAATGAGCTCTGTTACAGAAAGTAAAACATAAGAGAATGAAGGGGTAGAATATGAAACAGTAAAAAGAGAGTGAATGTTATAACAAAGAGATGTATTTTGAGCAGACTTGGTGTTTTGTAAACTAGATGAGAATTGAATAAGCACAGCTTACAATTCCATGAGTTGTTCTGAACTTAAAGTTTTACTGAAACAACTTGTACTTGTAACATCAATTTTCTATTCCAATAGAAAACACAAAACTTCACAAAAGGAAAAACTAAACATTTCTGTTCTGTTTTTATGTTAATATTAGAATGAAGTATATGCTCTTTCTATACTTATTTCACAGATTGTGACTTCAAATGCTTATTCAGTAGTACATAAATGTGTCAGAATGTAATATTGTTCATGCCTGTAAATGTAAAAATCATGTATATAAACCTGAAGTACTCTATTCCATAACCTTTCAGTGCAGTGAAAAATACTGTATCTCATTAGACTCATATATTTGAGTTCTTTATTTTTTTTAATTTTAGAAATATTATGGTTCACATTGCAATATTCCCTTTTAACTTACTATTTTTAAAAGGGCACTGTAAATATGAAAGTATTCATAAAGTGAATTGCTATTTTTTTCTGTTCAGAAAAGTACACATTAAAAATGTTATTTATAACAAAGAGATCATTGAGAACTGACTGTATAAACTTCCACAAAGAATATATTTTCTGACAGTTTTCCACTAGTAAAATATATCTCCTAAAATGTAAGTCTTCTACCTTCCAATCTTCAAATTAAAATATAGAAGCAGGGATTTTATTTCAAAATATATGTAATTGGTCTGCACTTACCTGTAAAAGTATGCCAATACACCAAATGTTGAGAATTTAACTTAATTTCTCCAGCTGTTAAAATGAAGTCTGTCAAATCTTGCTCTAACAAATAAAATGTTATCTAAATGAATCCTTCTACTGCTTGGCTGAGTCATTTCTCAAGAAAGATAAGCTACCTGCCAATGTCTTAAACATTTTTAGAAGATCTGTGATAATAACTTTTTATTTGATCTTTTGATCTCTTATATGGTTAGCCTATAACCTGTTATTATCATTATAATTATCGCTATAGGACAGTGCTGTTGGAATAGGATACTGAAAAGTAATCAGTTCAATCAGTGTATACAAATTATGTGTCGTGGGCAGAATAATGGCCCTCCCAAAATGCTCCCATCCTAATCTTTAGAATACATGAATATGTTAGGTTACATGGAGAGAAGAATTAACCAGCTAATAGCTATCAGCTAATCTTGGCATGAGGAAATTATCCTGGATTATCCAAGTGGGCCCCGTGTAATTACAAGGTTCCTTATAAACGAAAGATAGAGGCAGAAGGAATGCAACACGAGACGTACTCACCCGCACATTGCTGGCTTGGGAAATGGAAGCAGTCCAGGAGCCGCAATATGCAGGCAGGCAGCCTATAAACTGAAAAAGGCAGGAACATGGACTCTCCCCTAGACCTTCTAGAAGGAAGGCAGCTCTGGTGAACCTTCATTTTAGCCTGGAGAAACTCAATTCCAACTTCTAATCTCCAGAACTGTAAAATAATAAATGCCACTCAATAACATCCATTGTCACAAGTGCTTGATTTACTGAGGACATTATCATCAATCAAGAGCAGATATAATTCAGAGAGGCTATGAAACAGGAAAACAAAAGTGAAGGTCTGCATTGGGTTTATTTTTGTTTATATCCTAGGAATAAATGTGCTGCTTGTGAATCAAATAAAAAGAAAATAATAAATGTATATTATTTTAAGCCACCAAGTTTGTTGATAATTTGTCACAAGTTTGTTGATAATTTTCATAATTTTTTCAAAACAACTATAGGGAGCTAATATTATGGAAATATGTATGTGATGACATCTTTAGAGCTAAGCAAGTATTTATATCATTAGAAAAACCTTAAATTCTGTATCTTGTTTTCATAACCCCTGTCATAGACATCACTGGATGAAGCCTCTGTTCTTTAGCATGAGATTTCATATCTGCTTACTTACCTTTTTATTAGATAAGTAAGGATCTCTCCTTGGACTACAAGGAGATCCAACCAGTCCATTCTAAAGGAGATCAGCCCTGGGTGTTCTTTAGAAGGAATGATGCTAAAGCTGAAACTCCAGTACTTTGGCCACCTGATGCAAAGAGTTGACTCATTGGAAAAGACTCTGATGCTGGGAGGGATTGGGGCCAGGAGGAGAAGGGGACGACAGAGGATGAGATGGCTGGATGGCATCACTGACTCGATGGACGTGAGTTTGAGTGAACTCCGGGAGTTGGTGATGGACAGGGAGGCCTGGCATGCTGTGATTCATGAGGTCGCAAAGAGTCGGACAGGACTGAGCGACTGAACTGAACTGAACTGAACTAAAGGATCTCTCTTTTTTTTTGTTAAATGGATGTGTGCACATGTATACATGTATGTTCATGGCATTAAATGCCTCATAGCATTTGCCCCCTGATTTTATAATCCAAAATAAAAATGATTCAAAAAAGTTTTTCACTGTGCTCAGTTTTTAAAAATACAAACTTGAACATTACGATGACAGGAATGTGTTAAGATGCTGAATTCAAAAGGACATACAAAGGACGTACAATAGTACACACAACTGCTGGCAACACACTTTGGACTTGCAGTGAAGCCCTGTCCCCTGAGGCCCAGTAGCTCAGCCTCAGCAGGACCCAGGGTGACCCGCTGTCAGAGGGCTCACCCTTATCCCAGAGCGACACTGTCCCATCTCGTGGACATCCCCCACGCCTCCAGATTCCCACACACCACATGCTTAATTAACATAAAAAAACTTTAAAAGCACTCAAAGTCTGTGAGATAAAGACACACTGCCTCCCTGGTTTTCACATTTGCCCTATGAGTTTCTTCAGTTTTCCCAAGACTTTCTATAGTTTACCAAATCCCAAATTTCTGGAGCTTCCTCCTTGTTATCATCATTATTCTGACAAACATCTGCTTACCTCTCATGTGTCTTTCTCTATGAGGCCTTTCTGGGTTCACACAAGGAATTTATCACTTCCACCTGTGTCGATCACTCATCCACCACTTACCTATTTTAACCTCTATCACACTGTATTGCAGTTATTTAGTCCAAGCTCAAGATATTTATTATACCAAGTTTTGTTCTTCCTTTAAGGCACCTTCTCTTTTTTGCTTCATGAAGCAATGGTACAGCTTTCTTCTGTTTTGTGACCACGTGGTTGATGGGACAAGAGAGTCTGGGCCCTCCAAACTGTCTGGCTTTGGCTGGTTTGCTTTAGCTATCCTATTTTGGAAGCCCACTGGATGGCCAGCTTTCTCAGGTAAAGCCCTCCACGCCTATCTCTAAATGTCATTAGGTGAAAAACAATGGCCCAGCAATCTCAAATTGGTGAAGTGGAGCAGGCAGAGGAATTAGGCTACCAATATAGCCTAAGTTCACAGTGTAGCTTCAACTGTTTTTCCAGGGAAGATCTTTGGGAATTTGTAAGAAGCTTGCCAAACAACTAAGTAATGCTTCATTTTCCATTTGGCAATTATTTCTCCTGTATTAATTATTTGGGCTCCCTGATGGCTCAGTGGGTAAAGAATCTGCATGGGATCCACCCAGGGATCCCAGTGCAGGTTTGATCTCTGGGTCTAGAAGATCTCCTGAGGAGGAAATGACAAGCCTGGCAGGCTACAGTCCAAAGGGATGCAAAGAGTCAGACACAACTGAGCGGCTAAAGACACACACACACACACACACACACACCACTTTTTCACTTGATGGTGAGAGGAATAAATACTAGGATTTGAGATTTCAATCTCTTCAACCTCTAAAACATATCACAAATTCATTAATAAATATTAATTTGCAAACTCTTCATGAGCAAATGGAGATAGAATGTTTATAGTATTTCAGGGGATTCAATCAAAGAAATTAGTACTTTAAGATGCACTTCAAACAATGAGATGAATGGACACCAAAGAAGTATAAGATAAAATCCCTGACTGAGTAAAACCTTACTATTAACCAGAGACACTGCTGCTGCTGCTAAGTCGCATCAGTCGTGTCCGATTCTGTGCGACCCCATAGACGGCAGCCCACCAGGCTCTGCTGTCCCTGGGGTTCTCCAGGCAAGAACACTGGAGTGGGTTGCCATTTCCTTCTCCAATACCAGAGACACTATAATCCCCTTATTTTAAAAATCTGTTGATTGCTTACACTGTGATCAGGAAAAATACATTTACACACAGCATAACAAAAAATCTATGAGAAAGTCTATAAGCAAATACTCTACAATCTTCATGCTAGGCATAACCAACCAACCATATATACTCATTTGATGATGGCATCATTTTTTCAGTCCTTTTTAATTCAATGCCCCCCAAGTTAAACATTAACCCTGTACTTCTTAATTTTCCATATACTTAAAGTTATTACTCCATCTTTAATGATATAAAACATGAGCTTTTTCTATGTATCGAGGTTATTCTCTAATTTTTCCAGCATGAAATCTTTGAGGAGTGCATGCATTATTGATTCAGTATTGATCCAGAAAGAGTACCTGTTGTTCAGATTTTTCTGCTACCTAGAATGTCTTCACCCATGCAAACTCTACCCATCATTCAAGACCCCTATTATGAAGCCTCTCAGATTAATTAATTTAGTTCTTATTAATTTCCCCAGTCACTGCAACTATAGCACTTGCAAGGTGTACAGAATAACATAGCACTTAATAGGGATTGTTAAGACATCACTGTGTTCAAACTTAAAACTTCAAGTTTTAGACTACAGATATAAGAGAATTAACTCAGAAATGGCATAGAAAGGAGAAGAAAGGACTTTTTCCTGAAATTTGATTTCAATTTGTTAAATTGCACATCTCATTTAATTCTTACAGTAACATATGCAATTTTGTCATCGTTTTTCAGTGTGAAAAGCTCTCAGTCACGCAGCTAGGAAATTGCAAATTTAGCGTTTAAACTGAAAGTTATGGCTCCTTCTGCTTCCCCATGGAAACTCTGAGGAACTTGTTCAGATGCTCTCAAATAGGAAGTCAAAGTGATTGGATTCATACCCAAGTTTCTGCCTCTCAGTCTACAGCATATTCCACTCTTTCATAGCTGTAGACTCATATAGTGCAAGGATAATATCCCTGTTTACAGTTATGTTCTTTTGGGTCTGGAGGAGTGTGGCGTGCTTTTTAAACATGTATTTTCTATATACATATGCAATTAGAAGTGTGTATGTGATATGTTTTAAGGTGAAGTATTTTCCTTCTTTTCTCTTGTCTTTGCTGCCCTTTCTCTGCACATTTATTCCTATCCTCCCATCCCCACTTACACTCTCAACCAGGCCATTTATTTTAACTACCTGGTATGTATTCTTCCATTTTTTCCTTCCTGTTCATAGCATCATATTCAAATGGTTGTATGAAATCACATTTTAAAAATACCTCTTATCACATGGAGAGCTAATGTATATATTTCATTCATTCCTTTTAAATGATGAATAATAATCCATATTAAGGATGGACCATAAATTTCACAGCTGGTATGTAATCTGGATTAATGCAGTAATACTTTAGAAGACTTCAGTATCTTTCAGGAGTAATGGTCTCCATGCTATATGGCTTGGTTTTATTGTTAAAAATACCAAATGTCAAGTTATTTTTTTTTCTTATGATGGATGTGGACCCATGTTGACAAGCCAAAGCACTATAATCCTTTCATTGATAGAGAGGTTGTTTATTTCTTGCAACTATTCAGTGAAAATCATGCCATGTGTTTGAGATCCACAAAGCTCCTTGAGCATTTTCATTTAAGTGAAAAGGGTTTGAATTAGTTACCCTAGATGGAAGGCTTGAGCAAGCATTACGATCAGTAGGCAATCTGAAAGTACAGAACAGTTTGCTTATTATTCCATTCAAACCTTATACATCCTAGGTTTGTATGGTAGTTATGATTAATATAAAATGAGAGGGTTGGTTTAGTTGCAATGGATCTCTTTCGGTGCCAATGTACCACAATTCTAATATCAACCCCACCAACATTTTGAGGCATTGTAAATAATAAAATCTAAAAAGTATATTACAATTTTATACACTCAAAAATAAGGGGAAAAATAATAGGTTTCTTGCAAAATTGTTCTTCAGGAATATGGTTTCATGTCCTATTGGGCTGCAATTTGCCATGTATCAGCGTCCAAGGGCCAGGCTGCTCAACCTGAAAATGATTATTTTCTTTCTTTTCCTTAATGTATCGGAAGTGGGTCTAAAAGAAGCTCCAGTATACAGGGGGGTTAATTATCCTGGCAGTCAGTTAAGCTTTGTAAGTTTTAGGCGATAAGAACAGAGCCCTACAAAAGACCCCCCACCACTGCTGCCTGCTGTGAAGAAAGAGTGTTGTGCTGCCGCCTCTGCAAATATTGTTCAAATTACCCTAAAATTCCCCCTGGTTTTCTGTGCATCAGGCTCCTGGAGAGCGGCACTGCTCCAGTGAGGTCATTTATTCTGTCACTTCAGCCCACTCGGTAATCATGACAACTACATCTTTCACTCAATCTAGTGCAGGAGGCTTTCCTGCAAGACCTTCTATGACCTGAGTGAGGAAAGTAATTATTCAAAACAACATCGTTTCTTGTTCCTCAAGTTCCACCCACTCCTCTGCAGAATCATCTAAATGCTCCCCAATTTGATCTTCCTTCTCAGATCAATCTCTCAGGTTCTCCTAAAGGAACATGTAAATAAACAGCCACCTCTCATATCTTAGAACTTTACTTTCAGAGAGGCAGCGCGGTTTGGTGGGTCACTCTACAGTCAGAAATATCTTTCCAACTTACAGGGAGAAATGCGGTCTCAGGCCAGTTATTCCTGTAACCCAGTTTCTCATGTCGAAAGAAGATAACAAAACCTACTTCATCACATTTCTGTCAAAATTCAATCAATTAGTATATGGAAGATAGTTACTACAGTGCTTAGCATACAGCAAATGATATCAAAGGTGATAGATTAGCTATGATTATTTCCATGTGGGTCAATAGCTATTGACTATACACCTTAATTGTCAGGAACTGTTATAGGTATGTGGTGGAATTTACTAATAAAAATCAAAATAATTTTAAAAAGACAAGCATTTATTGTATAAAGTGAGGATTTCCACGTTATTGATTTATCAGCAACTTATGTCTGAAACAGCTGAGGAAACGGTAAAAATAAAAATCAGTAATCATGAAGTCAAATTGTAGGTTCACTTTCTTTATTTTCTACCACCTCCCAACCTATACTCCATCTCCACCCTGCCTCATTCAAAACGTCAAATTTCACTGCCTTCCACTGTAAAGCTAGTAGAATGTCAGAAAGAATGTTAAATGTTCAACACTGCTGACACACCCTTTGGAGCAGGGGTGCAGCCAAGGCCCCATCACTGCTCCAAACAAATAAAATCCCTGCCCCTGTAAGACTAAATGTCCTACAATTTAATTAAAATTGTTTACCTACACAAAGGTGCATTGATATACTCTTATTTAAATATACATACCGTGAGCACTACCCCTGGAGAAAGAAATGGGAACCCACTCCAGTCTTCTTGCCAGGAGAACCCCATGGACAGAGAAGCCTGGCGGCCTACAGTCTATGGGGTTGTAAGGAGTTGGACATGATGTAGCAGTTGAACAACTATGAGCGCTTACATGAACTTGGAAAATGTAATCACTTCTTTAAACAGTACTTATAAGTGAAGATAATTTGGTTTTCTCAACTTTCCATATGTTCCTTAAAAAGACCAAGAAATTCATATTGGCATCATTTGGGTACTTCATCGCCTTTGTGCAGGACAATTTGTAGTAATTTCATTTGCTCTTACCTAATGTAAAACCATGGATGTGAGAGCTGGACTATAAAGAAAGCTGAGCACCAAAGAATTGATGCTTTTGAACTGTAGTGTTGGAGAAGACTCTTGAGAGTCCCTTGGACCTCAAGGAGATCCAATCAATCCATCCTAAAGGAAATCAGTCCCAAATATTCATTGGCAGAACTGATGCTGAAGCTGGAACTCCAATACTTTGGCCACCTGAAGCACATAACTGACTCATTGGAAAAGAACCTGATGCTGAGAAAGATTGAAGGCGGGAGGAAAAGGGGATGACAGAGGATGAGATGGCTGGATGGCCTCATCGACTTGATGGACATGAGTTTGAGTAAGCTCTGGGAGTTGGTGATGGACAGGGAAGCCTGGTGTGCTGCAGTCCATGGGGTTGCAGAGTCGGACATGACTGAGCGACTGAACTGAACTGAATGTAAAACTGTAGAAACCATGCTTTTTAAAACACACTCTTAATTTGTTTAAAGGCAAAAGCAAATGAGCTATTTTAATACTTGAGAAAAAAATAGAAAGGAATCTTCAGCAGAAAGGAAGAAATATTCTTTAATAAAGACTTGCTTATATGTAAAATGCATTTGTTTTTACCTATTTTTGTCCTATTTAAGTTTCCGGTATTGTTTCCTGAACAATAAGATGTCTTTGTTATTATATATGAGCAGTTTATAGTTTCCATATTTAGTAAGCTAGATATTGCAAATTTTTGAGATAAATGAACCAGAAATTCTATTAGTTACTAATTTAAGAATTCATGCATTTTGTTTTATCTGTCACCTTCACCTGCATACCTCATCATTCTGATGAATAATGCCTCAGAGGTCAGAAACATAGCGCTTTAATCTTTTATGTGCTAAAGTATAAGACATGTTTAGCATTGTGTGATCTTTTTTCTCAAGTAGATTTGCATGCATAGCTTGGAAGCTGAATAACTCTACATAAGCAAACATTTTTTCTTTACTTGTTGGGACAAGTAGAGTAAGAGACTTGCTCTTGCTCATCAAATCTCTATTTTCTTGAGAAGCAAGAATATAATGTTATTTCTTAGTATCCTTCTGTTTTCTTTACAAATCTCAGAAAAGGTAATTGGATTAATATGTACTCTTGCACTTGGACATAATGTGATTTTATACATGAAGCATTATGTACATTCCCCTTCTTACAAAATAAATATACCAACTAGATATTACTAATGCAAAACACATACAAGAATTGAGTCAAATCAGAAATAAGGGTACAGCCATAAAATGGACTTAAAACTCAAGTGCTTCATTCATCCAGGTTCTGGCCTGTTACCTGTTCCTTATGTAACCACATCATTCCAAAACCTGGTGCCTTAGAAAAATAATTTATTATTGTTTCTCACATTTTTGCTGGTTAATTGGGCTTCAGAGGGTACATTTCACCCATGGTTTCTCATGAAAATACAGTCAGATATTCACTGGTGCTACAGCCATCTGACATGGCCACTCAGTACAGTCTCCACAAGGGCTGCCAGCCAAGCATCATTCATGGTCTCTCCATGTTATTTGGGTTTTTCACATAGCATGGACTCTGGGGTCCTTGTGGCAGCATCTCCAAAGCAAACATCCAACATTCCCTGGTAGAGGCTGAAAGCTTTCTTACCACCTGGCCTCTGAAGGTATAAAGTTTACTTCTACCAAAATGGTCCACCCAGATTTAAGGGGTTGGAGAAAACAATCCATCTTTTCATTGAGTGACAAAGCCACATGCATAAAAGTATATGGAACAGGGAAATATCATTGAGGTCATTTTGGGAAACTATAATCTGCCATGACTTTTATGCTCTTGCTAATATGTGTTGAGTTTCCCTGGTAGCTCAGCTGGTAAAGAATTCACCTGCAGTGCAGGAGACTCCAATCAATTCCTGGGTCAGGAAGATCCAGTGGAGAAGGGATAGGCTAACCACTCCAGTTTTCTTGGGCTTCCCTGGGTGCCTCAGCTGATAAAGAATCCACCTGGAATGCATGAGACCTGGGTTCAATTCCTGGGTTGGGAAGATCCCCAGGTTGGGAAGATTCCCTGAAGAAGGGAATGGCTACTCACTCCAGTATTCTGGCCTGGAGAATTCCGTGGACTGGTTAATCAATGGGATCACAAAGAGTTGGACATGACTGAGAGACTTTTACTTTCATGTATTACAATAATATCTTTTCATTAGACAAAGCAATGAATTCAATAGATTGCTTCCCGAAATATCCCTGAGTATAATCTGATGAAGTCACACCAAACAACAATTCATTAAGAGCAATAAAAGCCATAAAAGTACCAAATGACGTGACTCAGATAACTATGTTTTGTTATTATATCTGAATCCAGATATTATACTTGAGCCGTGAAAGTCCAGATGTTCTAACTGGATTTAGAAAAGGCAGAGAAACCAGAGATCAAATTGCCAGTATTCACTGGATCATTGAAAAAGCAAGACAGTTCCAGAAAAACATCCACTTCTGCTTTATTGATTATGTCAAAACCTTTGAATATGTGGATCACAACAAACTGTCGAAAATTCTTCAAAAGATGGGAATACCATACCACCTTACTTGCTTCCTGAGAAATCTGTATGTAGGTCAAGAAGCAACAGTTAGAACTGGACATGGAACAAAAGACAGGTTCCAAGTCAGGAAAGGAGTGTATCAAAATTGTATATTGTCACCCTGCTTATGTAACTTTTATGCAGAGTACATGATGCAAAATGCTGGGCTGGACTGAAGCACACGCTGGAATCAAGATTGCAGGGAGAAACATCAATAACTTCAGACAACAGAAGATGAGATGGTTGGATGGCATCACTGACTCAATGGACTTGAGTTTGAGTATGCTCTGGGAGTTGGTGATGGATAGGGAAGCCTGATGTGCTGCAGGCTTCCATGGGATCTCAAAGAGTCATACACGACTGAGCAACTGAACTCAACTGACCCGAACTGAAACCAGAAAGTGAAAAGTGAAAGTGAAGTCACTCAGTCATGTCCGACTCTTTGCGACCCGATGGACTGTAGCCTATCAGGCTCCTCAGTTCATGGAATTTTCCAGGCAAGAGTACTGGAGTGGGTTGCCATTTCCTTCTCAACGGGATCTTCCCGACTCAGGGATGGAACCCAGGTCTCCCGCATTGCAGGCAGACACTTTACTGTCTGAGCCACCAAGGAGTCCAATGAGTATTTTGATTAAAGTTAATAGGATCCTATTTGAAAAAATAAAATAATATAGGTATTCCATATTAAAAATTCTTGTAAAAGCCTGCATGGTTCACCTATAACCCCTAACCAGCTCTACCACTGACTGAGTCAGCCTGTCAATTCTTTTCAAATATATGAATCACTGCTGTTTAAACACACACACACACACACACACACACACACACACACACACGTTGATTTATGCTTAGCACAGTTTCCCATACCTTCTTTTTTAAATCAGGGTATTTAGAGTTCTTTTAGGGTTTTCCAACGAACCGGCTCTTCGCATTGGGTGGCCAGAGTATTGAAGCTTCAGACTCAGTCCTTTCAATGAATATTCAGGCTTGACTTCCTTTAGGACTAACTGGTTTGATCTCCTTGCAGTCCAAGGGACTCTCAAGAGTCTTCTCCAGCACCACAATCAAAAGCATTAATTCTTCAAAACTCAGTCTTCTTTATGGTCCAACTCTCACATCCATACATGACTACTGTAAAAACCATTAACTTTGACTATAGGAACTTTGGCTGCAAGGTGATGTCTCTGCTTTTTAGTATGCTGCCCAAGTTGGTCATAGCTTTCCTTCCAAGGAGTAAGCATCTTTTAATTTCATGGCAGTAGTCACTGTCTGAAGTGATTTTGGAGCCCAAAAATATAAAATCTGTCAGTTCTTCACATTTCCGCTTCTATTTGCCATGAAGTGATGGGACTGTGGTTTTTCCAGTGGTCATGTATGGATGTGAGAGTTGGACTGTGAAGAAAGCTGAGTGTTGAAGAATTGAGGATTTTGAACTGTGATGTTGGAGAAGACTCTTGAGAGTTCCTTGGACTGCAAGGAGATCCAATCAGTCCATTCTAAAGGAGATCGGTCCTGGGTGTTCTTTGGAAGGACTGATGCTAACGCTGAAACTCCAGTACTTTGGCCACCGCACACGAAGAGTTGACTCATTGGAAAAGACTCTGATGCTGGGAGGGATTGAGGACAGGAGGAGAAGGGGACGACAGAGGATGAGATGGCTGGATGGCATCACCAACTCGATGGACGTGTTTGCATGAACTCCGGGAGTTGGTGATGGACAGGGAGGCCTGGCATGCTGCAATTCATGGGGTCGCAAAGAGTCGGACACGACTGAGCGACTGAACTGAACTGTACTGATGGGACTGTATGCCATAGTTTTGTGGGGATTTTTCCAAATGTTGAAGGATTTTTAACGTCTTGTGTTATAAATTTATTTATTTTAATTGGAGGCTAATTACTTTACAATATTGTATTAGTTTTGCTATACGTTGACATGAATCCGCCACAGGTGTACACGTGTTCCCCATCCTGAACCCCCTCCCACCTCCCTCCCCATACCATCCCTCTGGGTTATCCCAGTGCACCAGCCCCAAGCATCCTGTATCCTGCATAGAACCTGGACTGGTGATTTGTTTCACATATGGTAATATACATGTCTCAATGCCATTCTCCCAAATCATCCCACCCTCGCCCTCTCCCGCAGAGTCCAAAAGACTGTTCTATACATCTGTGTCTCTTTTGCTGTCTTGCATACAGGGTTATCGTTACCATCTTTCTAAATTCCATATATATGCATTAGTATACTGTATTGATGTTTTCCTTTCTGGCTTACTTCACTATGTATAATAGGCTCCAGTTTCATCCACCTCATTAAAACTGATTCAGATGTATTCTTTTTAATGGCTGAGTAATACTCCATTGTGTATATGTACCACAGCTTTCTTATCCATTCATCTGCTGATGAATGGTTGCTGATCTAGGTTGCTTCCACATCCTGGCTATTAACAGTGCTGCGATGAACATTGGGGTACATGTGTCTCTTTCAATTCTGGTTTCCTTGGTGTGTATGCCCAGAAGTGGGATTGCTGGGTCATATGGCAGTTCTATTTCTAATTTTTTAAGGAATCTCCACATTGTTCTCCATAATGGCTACACCAGCTTTTTCAGTCATACAGGAGATGCAAGAGATGTGGGTTTGGTACCTGGGTCAGGAAGATCACCTGGCGGAGGAAATGACAAACCACTCCAGTATTCTTTCCTTGAAAACTCCATGGACAGAGGAGCCTGAAGAGCTACAAGAGCTACAGTTCAGCAGCTACAGAGTGTTGGACATGACAGAGTGACTGACCATAAACACATGTTTTTCTGTGAAAGCAATAACAAAAGAAGACTCAGTAGCTTTATTAAGTAACATACCAAGGGCATATATTATTTATGCAATGTCACAAATGATTGGGTAATTGAGAGCCCAGACAACTCCTTACCTGTGGTGTAGTGAGAATTAAAGTTCTCCCTGGCCAATATACAGACAAATATCAAGCTAAATGAACTTTACAAATACATTGATCGTAATACTAAATTTCAAGGTTATAAGTGTAAAATCCAAAGTCAGTGTGAAACCGATACATATATTTCTTTCACTCACTTGATAATTGTCATAGCAGTTTCAAGTTTAGAATATACTTAAAAATATTTAGTTCTCAAAAAATATATTATCCTAAAAATTAGATGAATATATTTTCTTTTTGCAAGATGGCACATGTTATTTTTTATTGGTCACAATTATCATTCTAAATTTAATCATTGTGTGACTAGTTACAATGTAGTATTTTCTAAACTAACATGAGTTAACTAATATTTAGTAAGTAAATGAATGCATATTCAAGTTTTTTTTATTAAAGTTTAGTTGATTTAAAATGTTGTATTAATTTCTGCTGTACAGGAAAGTGATTCAGCTATACATGTATGTATTTTCTTCTTGCATTCTTTTCTGTTACGGTTTATCATAAGATATTGAATACAGTTCCCAGTGCTATTCAGTAGGACCTTGTTGTTTACCCATATTCAAGTATTTTAAGGTTATATAATCATATCCAGTTGTGGCTCTGCTTTAGGCAGTTGGTGGCATTTGCAGAATAATATTTCTACATAGTTCTCTGACTAGAAAGAAGACAAATATTTAATATGAGAAAAATTAGGAAGTTTACATATACAAGGAATCTATTTCAAAAGTTTGATATATTTACTAAGACCAAACTTAACGTATGTCCTATTTTCTCTTTCCATGACAACCTGAGTCAAAAAAGGTATGACCTGAAACAGATTGTACACTAAGATTGCATTTCATCTCACCCAGATCAAGTCGTGGAACTTTTTCAAAATGAGATTCAAAAATAAAATGGGTGCTACCCAAGACATTAAAGAACTTCTGAGTCTCTGATTTACTATGATAGTTTACAAAAGAGAAAGAGAAGTAATGAAGTTGTGTTTAAGTAAAAATGAATTTATGAATTAGAAAGGAAATTAAAGACGTTTTTTAAAGGAAAGTAATTTGCAAGGGTACCTCTCCAGAAGCTACACAAAATTCAAAAAGCATCTACCGAATCTGAAAACAGCATTCAATGATATCTTCCCTGTCTACCCTTTTAATGGGTGGTTTGTATGCAACACTTCCAAGTGCAATGAGGGTGTTACTGACTACTGAATCAGACACAATCACCTGATAGACCGAGAAGGGGAAGCTGAAGATAATAGGGAAAGGGTGAAAAATCTGATACTCAAAAAGTATTTTTCTCTGAAACCACTCAAGCAACACAGCCCATGAACACTGCACACGTCATTACGAGGCCTTTGCCACAGCGAACATCTCTCATTTTTAAAGAGAAAATTACCACCACCAAAAAATTAGCCTGTTTCCTTTAGCACTCTGCCTCTAATAAGCTAAATCTCAAAGTGAGCAATAATTGCCTTCTGGTGGCACTACAGGTACCAGCATGTTTGAAATGAAGAAAGTTATCTTGGCTTTAGTTAAACTCATTTTTAAGAGGTGACATTCCAAAAGTATTGTATGCTAATGGAAACCAATGAAAAGATCTGTAAACAGTAACCTGATCACTGAAAACCAGACAAAAAAATATTGATTTATAAGCAAGGGATGATAGCTAAATTTAAAAGAATTGCCTCCCTTATTGAAAGAATGTGTCCCTGAGGGAAGAACATGTAAAACATTCTTGTTCCTACATTGTTAAAGACAGACAGCATCCTATAAATATTAACATATAATAATACAGAAAACTACAACAATTAAGTTATCTAAGTATAAAAATTGACCACTCTTAATATTTTCTTTATTAAAATGTTGGTTTCAAAATACTTAAACATATTGTAATTTACAACCTTCTTTCTGATAGGAAAGGAAAGACCTCAAGTTCTTCAAAAATCTGATAAGTATTGTCACTACTATGTATATTTAAATTCTGTTTTATCTTTAAAATCCATATAATTTTATGTCCTGTGTGATGTGTAATGAAGAATTAGCCTTACCCAAAGAGAGGTCTGAACTTTGCTCTCAACTCCTGGAAGGTGGTCTCAAGGTCCCTGGGATGTGTGACCCAATGGGAGTGTCTTTGCTGGCCTAGGGGCTATGACCTTCACCATATGATTTATGGTGGGATATTTGGGCCACACCACATTAGCTGTGACCTCCAAAGGAACTGGAGGCTAAAGTGTTAGTTCAGTCTTGGAGGGAGGCTAGAGATTAAAGGTCAGCTATGCAGGAAATACATAATCAAGCCAATAAAAACTCTGGACACCAAGGGCTCTGGTGAGCTTCTGTCCATGGAATTTTCCAGGCAAGAATATTGGAATGGGTTGCCATTCCCTTCTCCACGGATCTTCCTGACCCAGAGATCAAACCCTGGTCTCCTGCAGTGCAGTCAAATTCTTTACCATCTGAGCCACCAGGGAATCCCATAGACACATAAATATAGCAACTGATTTTTAACAAAAACACAAGACAATGCAATGGAGAAAAAGCAATAATTTCAATAGAAATGTGTCCATGTAAAAAAATTTGAAAAAAATAGAGACTAAAGGTCATACACATACATTAAAAAAAACACCTAAGATCATAGACATAAATATAAAATGCTAAATTATAGCCCTTTGGCAAGAAAACATAGGAAAAAAATCTATATAACCTAGAGTTTAGATATAACAAAAGTATAGTTTGTGAAAGAAAAATTGATAACTTCCACTTTTTTTTTTAATTAAGAACTCTTCTGCAATGACACTGTCAAGAGAATATAATGACAAGTCACATGCTGGGGAAAATATTTGCAAATCACATATCCGTTAAAGCATTTATACCCAAAATATACAAGAAGTCTAAAAGTCAACACCAGAAACCAAACAACAAAATTTTAAAAAGGGCAAAAGATCTGGACACTTCACCAAAGCAGATATACATATGGCAAACAAGCATATGAAAACATACTCAACACCCTTTGTCACTGGAGAAATACAAATTAAATCAACAATGAGATAGCACCACAGGCGGATCAGCAGGACTGAAATCTAAACAACAACAACATGACAATATCCATTGCTGGCAAGAACGTAGGGCAACAGAAACTTATTCACTGCTAGTAGGAATGCAATGCCACCACTCCAGAAGACAGTTGGCAGTTTCTTACAAACTCAACACAGTCTTATCATTTGATGCAGTAATCATGTGCCTAGATATTAACTTGGAAATTCATGTCTACATAAATCTGTACATATTATAGAAGCTTTATTCATAAAAACTAAAAATGTTAACAACCAAGATGTCCTTCAATAGATGAATTAATAAACAAACAGCAGGATATCCATTAAATGAAATGCCATTTGGTGATTAAAAGTAATGCACTATAAAGCCTGAAAAGACATGGATGAAGTTTAAATGAATATTACTAAATGAAAGAAGGCAGTAGTAAAAAATCTATATATTGTATAATTTCATGTATATGACATTCTCAAAAAGTCAATATTTTAAAGAAAATAAACAGATCAGTGGTTGCCCGGGAGAAGCAAGGAAATAGATCTATACATAGGGAAATATTAGAATACAATAGATTTTTTAGTGCAGTGAAACTATCCTGTATGATACTGTAATAGTGGACACATGATACTGCACATTTGTCAGAAAATATAGAAAGATACAGCAAAAAAGTAAATTCTAAAGTATGCAAATTTTAAAAAATCACTTAGAAAGTTGAGGGATTCCAGAATGTAACGTGAAATGTGGCAAAAGAATATAACTGTACAGCAAACGTAAGATACATCCTCACTGAAAGAAGGCAGGGTGAAGAATGCTAAGTGAGGAAACTCTGGAAATGAGTAGTCTATAGGACTAAAGGGAAAAAAAAAGAAATGTACATCTGCACTCTATTCTAACTGATAAAATTGTTTCTTATGAGTGTATGGGTTAATAATTCTGAAATCATTATACATGTATACTGGAATTGAACAATTAAGTAAAAGTAAGGTGGAAGCTCTCAGCCAAATGTCTCACTTTTGGAGTGAAATTTTTCAGTTAAACAAGCGGGGGTGGTTAGAATGATATATAAGGCAATGCATTAAAGTTGGTGTTATCAGTATGAACTGTTTAATATACACAGAGATGATCACATATTGAAATGTGTGTATATGTGTTCATGGGCTGTGCATGTTTATATACATGGGTTGGTAGATCATCATCTATTTAATTGCTCTATCATCTGAGAGAATTTAAAATGATAACCTGATAAACAATGAGCACATCTAACACTCAAATCTTGATTTTGAATATTATTCTCCAATGAAAGGAACTGGGCTTCTTGAAGGAACGACTATTCTAGGAGTGGGGCAGGAGATATACAAGATGAGCCTGGGCTATCTTGTAGTGCCAGAAAGTAAAGAAATGCTCAATTTTTTTTTTAAGTGATGGAAATATACCAAAAGGGTTAATGGAAAGAAACTCCCAATAGTCAAAGCTAGAACACAACTAATCTTTGACAAAGAGATTGGGCTTCCCTAGTAGTTCAGTTGGTAAGGAATCTGCCTGCAATGCAGGAGACCCAGGTTCAGTCCCTAGGTTGAGAAGATCCCCTGGAGAAAGGAATGCAACCCACTCCGTATCCTTGCCTGAAGAATTCCATGAACAGAGAAGCTTGGCAGGCTACAGTCCACACGGTCGCAAAAAACTGGACACAACTGAGTGACTAACACACACACTAGGGCTATACACTGCAGGAAAATTAGTCTTTTCAGAAAATGGTACTGGAACAACTCTATATCCACATGCAAAAAAAAAAAAAAAAATGAATCCACATGCAGACCTTTACCCCTCACAAAAATTCAAACTAGAGCTATGTAAATGTAAAGTGTTAAACCATGAAAGTCCTAGAAGACAACAAAGGAGAAATGCGAGTTGACCTTTGGTTTACCAGTGGCTTTTTAGGTAATACCAAAAGCATGATTCATGAAAGAAATAATTGGTAAGCTAGACTTTATTAAAATTTAAAAATTTCTGCTCTGAAAAAGGCAGTATTAAGAGACTAAAAATACAATGTACAGACTTAGGGAAAATATTTGCAAGACACATCTGATAAAAGACTTTTCTAAAGAATATATAAAGAACTCTTAAAACTCAACAATAAGAAAATGAACAATTTGATTGAAGATAGAGAAAAGACCTAACAGAATCATCATCAAAAGATATGCATATGACAAAAAAAGCATATGAAAAGAAGCTCCATACCATATGGCATTAGGGAAATGCAAATTAAAATAATAAGATACCACTATGAAAACTGTGCACATCCAGAAGACTGACAACACAAAATGCTGGTGAGAATATGGAGGGCCCTCATTCTTTGCTGGTCAGAATGTAAAATAGCACATCCACTTTGGATGACAGTTTGGTAGTTTTTTACAAAGCTAAACATAATCTTACCAAACAATACTACAATCACACTGCTTAGTATTTACCTAACGAAGATGAAAGCTTATGTCTACAAAAAACAGCTGCACACAGGTATTTATACCATTTTTATCCATAATTGCTAAAACTTGTAAACAACCAAGATATCCTTCAGTAGGTGGTTGGATAACTAAACTGCGGTACATACAGACAGTGAAGTATTATTCAGTACTAAAGAGAAATGAGCTATCTGGTCAGGAAAATACATGAAAGAAATTTAAATGCTTATTACTAAATGAAAGAAACCAATCTGATCAGGCTACATACAGTTTGATTCCAACTATAGGACATTATGGAAAAGGCAAAACTATGGAGGCAGTGAGAAGATCAGTGGTTGCCAGGGGTTAGCAGGAAGAAGGGACAAATATGCAGAACAGAGAGAATTTTTAGGACAGTAATACTATTCATATGGTGCCATAATTGTGGAGATATTTTGTAATACATTTATAAAAACTTAAGAAAATGGGGACTTTCCTGGTGGTCCCAGTGGTTAGGACTCTAAGCTTCCACTACAGGGATCCCTGGTCAGGGAATTAGGATCCTACACTCCATGTGGTGAGGTCAATAAATAAATAAAGCGTTTAAAAAACTTAAAGAATGTACAGCACCCAAAGTGGACCATGATGTAAAGAATGGACTTTGAGAGACAACTATATGCAAGTGTAACGCATGTATCTCTCTGGGGGGTGATGTTGGTCATGGGAAAGGATGTGCATATGTCAGGGCAGAGGATGTGTGGGAACTCTGTGTTTTCCATTAAACTTTATGGTGAGCCTGAAACTTTCTTTTGAAATGAACTTTATTAAATCAATATTTAAAGTATTGAGTTATAGCCCAAAGTACAAAATAAATATCCATGGGTCAAGATGGATACAAATAAATAAATAAGTGGAGGAGAGTAAGCCAATCTTCCACAAAGTAACAATGCATGTGAATATCATCACTTAAGAATGTGGACCTTAATTCCCCTACTTAATTATGGATGGTAGCTATGTGACCACCTTCCAAAGAGTACACTATGGAAAAGAGGAAAAAGTGAGTAACTCTGGAGAAAACTGACAAGCACTACGTCAGTCAGATGATCTAGACCAACTTCTGAAGTGATAAGCATGCTGCCAGGTGTGGCTTATGTCTTGATAGAATAAGAATGTCAATTTTGTTCTGTGATCCTCCTTTCCAAAGTCCATGAAAAAGTGAAAGTGAAAGTCGCTCAGTTGTGTCCTACTCTTCGCAACCCCGTGGACTATACAGTTCATGGAATTCTCCAGGCAAGAATACTGGAGTGGATAGCCTTTCCCTTCTCCAGGGGATCTTCTCAACCCAGGGATCAAACTCAGGTCTTCCTCATTGCAGGTGGATCTTTACCAGCTGAGCCACAGGGGAGGCCCATAGTCCCAATCTAATAATGAGGAAAACATAGAACATAGTCACATCCCAAGTGAAAGACATTCCACAGAAATTTCTCAAAACTGTCAAAGTCATCAAAAAGATGGAAAATCTGATCTATTGACATAGTCACAAGAGCTAAGGAGACCATAAATAAATAGAATTATGGTGCCCTCAATGGAATTCTGGAATAGAAAAAGGATATTAAATAAAAACTAAGGAAGCTGAATTACAAACTTTATATAATAAAATTGTATCAGTGTTTGTTCACTGATTGTGGCAAATGTATTGGCTTTGGGTATTTAGGAACTCTGTACTATCTTCACAATTTTTCTGTAAATCAAAAAATTTTCTTTGAAAATAGAAAATATTCTTTTAAACATTTAATATGTTTAAAAATTCACCTTGAAATATAATTAAATTCTCATATCAGAAAGTGAAAATATATTTGCAAGTGGAAAAGACATGCTTCGCATTTTTTAAATTACATGCTGTACCCACAATGAAATGTTTACTTTCCAATACACAGCATTACTTGGTGCTGATAAATTTCTGCACCATCACTCAAATAACTTCTGAGAACCTAAGATAACCTCAGTGTTTGACCTGAAATAAAACTGACCACATTAACATCTACCTAACAGAATATGTAATTGCCCTGTCTGACCAATCTCTTTAAGGTTTTGACCCTGACAACAAACACTAAATTAAAATGCTGGAGTAGAGCAAGAGTGGCTTGTGGCTCTGGGGCATGGAATCAAAAGATGCTGGATGTTTTCTAAGGTCCAGAAAAAAATGAAGATCCGAGCTAATAGAATGAACAATCAAAGATGGGCAAGGTGGTCTAACAATTTCTGAGGCAACAGGATTTCAAAAGGGAAACGGGAAATTATAGGAGGGGCTTTTGGGAGTCCAGATACAAAATAAAGGCTCTATATTATGGGTGCTTTTAGTGTCACCTGCCCTTGTATTTGGACAGCACTATCAATGATGAGGAGTCTGATCCAGCTAGGACAACAGTTCCTATATTTCTTAGCTTTCAAAGTCTAGCTTGAGACATGAATAGGAATTGTCTAAGCTGAACTATTAGGTATAGCAATTCTGAGAACTGAAAGAATGAAGAGGATGCAGTCCTTATTAAGTAATCCTATGTGAAAATCCCTCATTAAACCCTCGTGGAAGAAGCCCCACATTAAGAGAACCATCAACAGAGAAAACTGATTACACCAATGTCTCTGTCCCTCCTATGGATACCCTCTGATATTTTTCTGACTTCCTGGACTATTTAAACATGTTTCTCTGATTCATCTCATTGATTTCTTATTTCTCACCTTCAGACTCACCTCCACACCCATTTCTGGCACCTTGCCCTATAGTATGAGTCTATTCTGACCCAGTATCCAATTGCGTTCCCCAATCTTCAGTCTGGGCTGAACTATTCCTTTTGTAGCCCTATATAGAATCCAAAGGTTTCCCAAGTGGTGCTATGGTAAAAAAAAAAAAAAATCCATCTTCCAATGTAGGAAATGCAAGAGACCCAGGGTTCAATCCTTAGGTTGGGAAGATCCCCTGAAGTCGAAAATGCAACTCCACTCCAGAATTTTTGCCTGGAAAATTTAATGGACAGAGGATCCTGGGTGGGTTACAGTCTATTGGGCCACAAAGAGTAGGATATGACTGAGCAACTGAGCGCATTACACACTGCACACAGAATCCAAGACACCCGCCCAGTGTGTATATACCTCTCAGGGGCTTTACCCTATAACATACTCCTTTGCTATAATTGTAACATTCTGGCACCCCACTCCATTACTCTTGCCTGGAAAATCCCATGGACGGAGGAGCCTGGTGGGCTGTAGTCCATGGGGTCGCTGAGAGTCGGACACAACTGAGAGACTTCACTTTCACTTTTCACTTTAATGCATTGGAGAAGGAAATAGCAACCCACTCCAGTGTTCTTGCCTGGAGAATCCCAGGGATGGGGGAGCCTGATGGGCTGCCATCTATGGGGTGGCACAGAGTCGGACACAACTGAAGCGACTTAGCAGCAGCAGTAGCAGCCTACTCTAGTTTCATTTCAAGAACGTGTATACAATTTGATAGTGTACAAAATCATTTCCCCATATATTTATTCATCTGATTCTTCCACAAACTTAAAGTCAAATAATAGTTTCCCAATGTTAGAAGTAAGTTCTAGGAATGTTACTTGCTCTAAATCCCACAGTTACTGACTGAGATTTTGAGTATTAAACCACAAGTACACACAGCAGGTACAACATGTTCTGTTAGTCTGGTTTAAGACCTATGATTGACAAGACTAGTGTGAAAATTCTTAGATCACAAATATGCCACATGAAAACAGATTTTTTCCACTGTTATTTTTGAAAACTACATCTCTATACTAATGAGTAACACTTGAAAATCTCTCAAAATAAGCTTCTTTTCTCCACTGTCCCTCACTACAGCCTATAGTCATTTTTTGGAATTATTTGGGGGATTAGTCATTTATAGGAAGCAAGGATTTATACTTAACCCCCGATTATAATTGGTCACACAATTCTGCTATTTATTTTCCGCCATTTCTACATTCTTTCCATGTTTTCTGCCAGGCTCTCTGGTCACTGCATCATGCGATTGTTACTCATGCTTTCATCTGAAACATGATCATGACAACAAATTTACCATTTGGGGCACAAAATTTTCAAATAGAATACATTTTAACACCCTCTTATTAGTCTTTATCTAAATCTAGACTTTGCAGACCATTCAAGACCCCAACAAATTATCCTGCTTTGAAATTCATCTCGACTTCCTCCTATATATTCCTATTGTCAGTTTCTTATTATCCCAAGTAGGTGCTGATCACTAAACTCTCTATCCCTGGATTTTATTTCATACTTCTCTCCCTTAATTAATATCTTTCATGAACTTCAAGATCTCAAAATGCACCTCTTTTAAATAATGTATTTGATTGTCTTTACACTATCAGTCAAATCCCTCTCTGACAACCTTATTTTCAGAATACGTTTTTCATCTGGAGTGATCGTGTCAGGGAAAAAATATGTTCTCTGTCTTCTTCCAAAACCCATGCTGAGCACTGAGAGCATGGATTATGCTCTAGTTGTTTATGGCTTCATTACAAACCAACCAAATTTAGTAGTGGTCATAACACCTGATTTTTTTTCTTTATTGTGCCATCTAATTTGGGGAGTCAGAAATTCTACCAGGACATAGTGGTGTGGCTTGTCTTTCCTCCTGTATGTCTACAGCCTCCTCTGTGAGTGATACAAGTGGCTGGGAACTGAAACAGCTGGAGCTGTAGAATATACTTCCAAGACAGTTAATTTACTGGCATGTCTGGTTCCTGGGCTGGGGTGACTCAAAGGCTGAGCTTAGCTAGAACTGCTGGTAAGAATATCTATACACAGCCAAACCAGCGTGCATCCTGGGCTTTAAGAGGGATCATCCCAAGCACAGTATTCCAAGAGACCATGGCAGAAACACAATACTGCTTTTAACCTGGCTTCAGAAGCCCTGCAGCATCACTTCTGCCATTTCTTATTAGTCACAATCCAGATTTAGGGACAGACGGAGGAGTTAGGCCTCACCTCTTGATCAGAAAGTGGTTAAGATAATATTGAAGAAAACATGTGAGGTAGATTGGTTGCAACTATCTTTGTAGGTTAAAGTATTAAAAATTATCCCAAGGCAAAAATAAATTTTGTTCAGATGGCATTCCTTGTCAGGATGTATACTGCTTACCTCATTGTTTCCAATCTAGGAAACATAATCTCCACTGTTAGGTCATAATTGTAGTCATATGTTGAATGCTCAACAACACTTTCCATCTGAGAATTCTTCCTTCAATACCTGTATTCTTGCAGTGATATTACATGGGATGCCAAACACACCTAGGCCACTGAAAGTTAGGGAGTCAGACAGGAAAGGGACATGATCTTCCAAGCTAATCCAAAAACCAAGCTAATCATAAAACCCAACTTTGCAAATCATTCCTGAGAACTACATGGCTTGCTGGACCAGTCAGTATTTTCTGAGGACAAACATTAGAGAGATAATATCTATGGGGCTTCCCTGGTGGCTATGATGATAAAGACTCTTCATGCAATATGGGAGATGTGGGTTCAATCCTTGGGTTGAGGAGATTTTCTGGCATAGGAAATGGCAACCCACTCCAGTATTCTTGCCTGGAGAATTCCATGGACAGAGGAGCCTGGTGGGTTCCACTGGATCACAGAGTCAGAAAAGACTGGGTGACTAACACTTTCACTTTTCAATTACCTCCTTTAGTGCTATTATACTGGAAACAGGGATAACTGGTCCCTCCACAAGCCTCCTTTAAAACCACATGTGAAAAGCTCATCATGAGTAGAAAAAAATTAAAATGACACACAGCAAGAAGCAGAGCCGAGGGGTGAAGATAAAGGCCTGATAACCTTACTAGAGCCCTGGATTTTAATGTGCATGAATCTAGATCTACCCCTGATTTCTAGGTTACCCAGACCAGTAAGTTACTTTTTTTATGGTATTTAAATTGAATTTTCAGTACCTGTGCTGACAAAACTCTGCTGATTTGAGTAATGTTCACCTACTATGTAACCTATGTATAAGAATGTGTGTGTGTGTGTCCATGTGTGTCTGTATGCATTTAATCACTCAGTTGTGTCTGACACTTTTGCAAACCCATGGACTATAGTCTGCCAGGCTGCTCCATCCACAGGATTCCCCAGGCAAGAATATTGTAGTCTATTGCCATTTCTTTCTCCAGGGGATCTTCCCAACCCAGGAATTGAACCCAAGTCTCTTGTGTCTCCTGCAGTGGCAGGTAGATTCTTTACCACTGTGCCACCAAGGAAGCCCAATGTATAAGAATACTGGAAAGAAAATCTTTAACAAGGAACAGCATTCAGTAGAAAATGTTAATGTGAAATGAAACATTTAGAGCAAAAGAAAATCTGATATAGATGACCAAGGCACAAATTAACAAAACAATTTTGAATGTAACAACATGAATTACAATGTCAATCTTACTTAGAAACTGGTAAGAAATCTTGGCAAGGAAAGTCAAAAGAAAAATTTTGACTTTCCTTCCCAAGTGGAGAAAAGGGAACCCTCTTACACTGTTGGTGGGAATGAAAACTAGCACAGCCACTATGGAGAACAGTGTGGAGATTCCTTAAAAAATTGCAAATAGAACTGCCTTATGACCCAGCAATCCCACTCCTGGGCATACACACCGAGGAAACCAGAATTGAAAGAGACACATGTACCCCAATGTTCATTGCAGCATTGTTTATAACAGCCAGGACATGGGAGCAACCTAGATGTCCATCAGCAGATGAATGGATAAGAAAGCTGTGGTACATATACACAATGGAGTATTACTCAGCCATTAAAAAGAATACATTTGAATCAGTTCTAATGAGGTGGATGAAACTGGAGCCCATTATACAGAGTGAAGTAAGCCAGAAAGGAAAACACCAATACAGTATACTAACACATATATATGGAATTTAGAAAGATGGTAATGATAACCCTGTATGCGAGACAGCGAAAGAGACACAGATGTATAGAACAGTCTTTTGGACTCTGTGGGAGAGGGAGAGGGTGGGATGATTTGGGAGAATGGCATTGAGACATGTATATTATATGTGAAATGAATTGCCAGTCCAGGTTCGATGCAGGATACAGGATGCTCAGGGCTGGTGCACTGGGATGACCTAGAGGGATGGTACAGAAAGGGAGGAGGGAAGGGGGTTCAGGATGGAGAGCACGTATACAATTGTGGCAGATTCATGTTGATATGGCAAAACCAATACAATATTGTAAAGTAAAAAAAAATAATACTAATATGTTCCATATACCCATCTCTGTAGATATTTTAGTATTTTGTACTTGAGATTTTCTGAACATTGTTGTATCTGTTCCCAAAAGCCAATAAAATTTTAAATGGAGAAAAAAAATTTTTTTTAATTAATTAAACCTAGGTTACTTTTTATTTACTCATATCACAGGTCTATTGGTCAATTTTCCTATACTGGGTAGACATTTCACTCCATAGCATTTGGTGCTAGAAGAACCAATATTTGCTTTACCGTCCTCATTACTGAGACTTTTTAATTGCTTGCTTTCAAATGATCAGATCACTTTCTTTACTAGGCAATGTGGTTGTAATACTGAGCAATATGCACACATTCCTTTATATTTTTATGGATGCTTTACATTCAGCCAGGATGCTCTATAGCATATTTTATCTTCATCTTTCAACACTTCTTCATTCTAACCTGAGTAATCTTTCAACAAATGTTTAGCGAGTACATCCCATATGCCAGCTTCTGTGTTAAACACAGAAAAGTCAAAGTTGTGCAGAATAAATTCCACGTCATCCAGTCTGCAGGTGGGAGTGATGGGCATGGATGTTACTTCTGCTTCAGTAAAACTGAACTCCAGATCACATTATAAATGTCTTCGTTTCCATGCTTTGGTTTAAGCCATGTTCTATGTCCTCATACCTTTTTCTCCCTATTTCTTTTCTCAACGTCATTCAAAGAACTTTCTAGTTTCTAGACTTGAATAAGATCAAGATTTCTTTTTGAGGTTCATTGGTGAAGAAATATTTTTAAAATCCTTTCTTTAGTTAAAGGGCTTCCCATGTGGTGCTAGTGGTAAAGAACCCATCTGTCAATGCTGGAGACACAGGAGACACAGGTTCCATCCTTGGGTTGGACAGATTCCCTGGAGAAGGGAATGGCAACTCACTCCAGTATTCTTGCCTAGAAAATCCCATATACAGAGGAGCCTGATGGGTTACGGTCCATGGGGTCGCAAAGAGTCAAACACAACTGAAGCAACATAAAGAATCACTAATCAGTGGCAGAAAGTGAAGAAGAACTAAAGAGCCTCTTGATGAAAGTGAAAGAGGAGAGTGAAAAAGCTGGTTTAAAACTCAACATTCACAATGGAGTATTACTCAGCCATTAAAAAGAATACATTTGAATCAGTTCTAATGAGATGGATGAAACTGGAGCCGATTATGCAGCGTGAAGTAAGCCAGAAAGGAAAACACCAATACAGTATACTGACACATATATATGGAATTTAGAAAGATGGTAATGATGACCCTGTATGCGAGACAGCAAAAGAGACACAGATGTATAGAATGGACTTTTGGACTGTGAGGGAGAGGGAGAGGGTGGGATGATTTGGGAGAATGGCATTGAAACATGTATACTATCATGTAAGAAACAAAGGGCCAGTCTATGTTTGATACAAGATACAGGATGCTTGGGGCTGGTGCATGGGGATGATCCAGAGAGATGATATAGGGTGGGAGGTGGGAGGGGGGTTCAGGATTGGGAGTGCGTATACAACCATGGCAGATTCATGTCAATGTATGACAAAACCAATACAGTATTGTAAAGTAAAGTAAAGTAAAAAAAAAAAAAAACCACCTCAACATTCAGAAAACTGAGATCATGACATCTGGTCCCATCACTTCATGGCAAATAAATGGGGAAACACTAGAAACGGTGACAGACTTTATTTTGGGGGGCTCCAAAATCACTGCAGATGGTGACTGTAGCTATGAAATTAAAGGCATTTGCTCCTTGGAAGAAAAGTTATGACCAACCTACACAGCATATTAAAAAGCAGAGACATTACTTTGCTGACAGAGGTCCATCTAGTCAAAGCTATGGTTTTTCCAGTAGCCATGTATGGATGTGAGATTTGGACTATAAAGAAAGCTGAGCGCTGAGGAATTGATGCTTTTGAACTGTGGTGCTGGAGAAGACTTTTGAGAGTCCCTAGGACTGCAAGGAGATTCAACCAGTCAATCCTAAAGGAAATCAGCCCTGAATATTCATTAGAAGGACTGATGCTGAAGCTGAAACTCCAACACTTTGGCCACCTGATGTGAAAAACGGACTCATTGGAAAAGACCCTGATGCTGGGAAAGATTGAAGGTAGGAGGCAAAGTGGTAGACAGAGGATGAGATGGTTGGAGGGGATCACTGACTCAATGGACATGAGTTTGAGTAAAATGGGAGTTGGTGATGGACAGGGAGTCCTGGTGTGCTGCAGTCCATGGGGTCGCAAAGAGTCAGATACAACTGAGTGACTAAACTGAACTGAATCAATGATTAATTCATGAAAAACAGGTTTCCTGTTGACCAAATACGTGATATTTTCTGAGCAAAATTACTAATTATCACTCCTGTAGGAATCATTTAGGGAACTTCCTGCTTAACAGTTGCCTATTCTGTTTCATATTGTCTATATAATGGTTATTTGAGCACTGTTTAGGTGCCTAGAACTGGATTGGGCACTATGTCACACAAGCACAGTAGTATATGCCCCTACTAAACAGAAGGACAGTACTAAGCAATACAACATAGAGACACCAAGTAGAAAGCAAATTATTGTGTGAAAACACATGAAATAAAGAAACTGAATAATGTCATAAATAATAGGACATAATATTTATAATGTTCAAAAAGATGACAAAAACAGAGTATCAACATAGGACAAATTCTCAGAGAGGCTGAATAAAGGTGATAGAACATGATTCTTGTAGAATGAGTGGTGATGGTAGTGGTTTAGTTGATAAGTCAAGTCCTACTCTTCACCATCCCATGGACTATAACCTGCCAGGCTCCTCTGTCCATGGGATTTCCCATACAAGAATACTGGAGTGGATAGCCATGCCCTCCACCAGGGGATCTTCCCAATCCAGGGATCGAACCTGTGTCTCCTATGTCTCCAGATAGGAAGAAGGATTCTTCACCGCTAAGCCACCTGGAAAGCCTGTAGAATGATTGTGCTGTGTTGTGCTTAGTTGCTCAGTCGTGTCCGACTCTTTGCACCCCATGGACAGAAGCCCACCAGGCTCCTCTGTCCATGGGATTCTCCAGGCAAGAATACTGGAGTGGGTTGTCATGCCCTCCTCCAGGAGATATGCCCAACCCAGGGGTCAAACCCAGGTCTCCTGCACTGCAGGCAGATTCTTTACCATCTGAGCTACCAGGGAAAGGTGTCAACAGAGGAAAATGAATGAGGTGCACGCCTTTTGTGGAATAAGCATTTTGGACTAGGGTGTCAAGGTGGGACCACGCACAGTCCCACCTTGGCAGTGAGCACTGGCCTCCCTAGGGCAGTTAGCACACATTAGAGTAGTCAACAATAAAATTGACAAGTTAGAGAAGCATTCTGTTTTCAGGGGAACTGAAATCTAGAGAAAGTTCAAACGTTTTTATGGTCATAGCAGAGAATCACTTTAGGTTCTTGAGCAGGAAAGTTACAGTTACCCTCAGCCAGAGGCGCTGTTTCAGGAAGTAAAGATAGACAATTCTTGGCACTGAACTGATAACTACCTGAGTCAGAGTGGGTACCCAGCCCAGGGATAAAGATCTACCCAGTGTGAATAATGATGATTATTATAAGTTAAAGCAATCAGATCGATTGCATAAGGGACAGTTCAATGGAGAAGAAGAGTTATAAAGAGGAAATCTGTAGCTGAATCACATCATGAAATCACAGTCCTAAGAGTGGACAATTGCCCCCAACAGTCTCCTTGTATGTAAGGCAATCAGAGCAAAACTCCATTCTTTGGCTCTGGAAGCCTAACTAACACAATGGCATTGTGAAAGTGATACCTGAGGAATATTTATCAGGCAGCACTGCTGAATCTTGGCCCAGGTAACAGAAAAGCAAAGAGAACCACTAGGAATATATTACAAAATGTAAGCAAGCTAGACTGGGGAGCAGCAGAGCTCGAGACTAAGGTAATAGAAGTGAGAAAGAAATATGAATGTGATGAACTGACCATCATCAGCCACTTCTCCAACTGATCCACAGATAACTAGATAAACATTTGTGTGGGGGATAATAAGCAAGGCTTATGTTCCAAATTTTAAAAAGTGAGAGACAGTTTTCTTTGGTTTCCTCTTTTGATTCCCTTCTTCCCTCCCTCCCTCCCTTCTTTTTTCCTTTCTTTCCTTTCTGTAATATAAAGAACGTATTAGTTGAACCAGTAGCCTTCAATCAGGCAATCAAACTAACTTGGATAACTTTGCCTATTTGACCTGAGGAAAACAACAGTCAGTTTATCAGCAATCAAAGAAAGACTTTCTCATAAGCTTAAGAGTGTTTCAAAATAATTAACTCACAATGGACAACAACAAAAAAAAGTGTATCATCCACAGTAACACTCAGGTTCTAAACACAGGCAACCAAAACAATGGCTTAAAATCTGAAGAGTAGCTTGGGGGCCTGTGCTTTTCTATTTTCAATGCTGAATTTTCAGATCTGTGTACCGTTTCAGATCTGTGTACCATGTAAATTCCCCTGTGACTCCAGTGAGCTGTAAACCTGCTCATTGCAGTTGGCTTTATGCTTAGGACTGTTACCAGGGAGCTTTGGCGGGGGGCGGGGGATACATATGCATATATATATACATATGTGTGTGTGTATTATACACACACACTGCCTGTATTCCCTGATACAAAAACTCTCTCCGCCCCTTACCACATATTCATATGGTCCACGCCCTCACGTTCAGGGCTTCATTTGGAATTTGCAACTGCCTACCTTGAGAGCATTCCTCCTCTCCTTTTTCCCTGCTGTACTTGTCTCTCATTTCTCACCTTCAAACACAGTAAAATTTTTGCTTTTATAGCTTACTTTCATATTATAAAATTTACGTTTATATTATAGTGGATTTCCTTTTAAGAACCAAATAAGGTAATTAATATGAACAGAGCATATCACAATGTAAATGCTTGATAAATGTCAGCTAGCTGCCAGGCTTCCCAGATGTCAGTGCTAAAGAATCCATTTTCCAATCAGGAGATGAAGGCCTGGTTCCGGGGCAGGGAAGATCCCCTGGAGAGGCAAATGACAACCCACTCCAGTATTCTTGCCTGGGAAATCCCACGGACAGAGGAACCTGGCAGGCTACAGTCCATAGAATTGCCAAGAGTTGAACACGACTTAGCAACTGAACAGCAGCAGCAGTTTCTGCCTCCTCTGTAGGAGTCAAGACAGACTAGGTTTGCTGCAGCAACAAATAAACCTAATATCTCAGCTGCTTACAGCAACAGAGGCTTCTTTGTCATTCACAGATCATGCTTCCTATGGATCAACAGACTCTGCTCCTCTTAAGCATGCAAGGACCAGGCTGAAAGAGAAATCACCTTCTCAAATAGTGTAAGTCACAATGACAAGAGGAAAAACAAGAGCTCTTGGCGGGGGTGGGGTGGGGGGTGGGTCATACATTGGTGACTAAATATTAGGGCAGAAATTACACACTTCACTTCCATGCAAAACTTTTTGTCTCAAATTAACCACATGACCCCACCCAACTACAGAAAGACAGAAAGGGCACTTAATGCATCTGGAAAAAGAAAGGAATGGAATTTTTTGACAAATAGTACTAATAACAGGGCTTACCTGCTGACTCAGATGGTAAAGAATCTGCCTGTAGTGAAGGAGATCTGGGTTGGGAAGATCCCCTGGAGGAGGGCATGGCAACCCACTCCAATATTTTTGCCTGGAGAATCCCCATGGACAAAGGAGCCTGGCGGGCTACAGTCCATGGGGGTCACAAAGAGTCAGACACGACTGAGGAACTAAGCACAGCACACTAACAATAACCACATCTCCATATTCAACATAATTGAGTCCTTTTAGTTTACTTTTTATGTTACTTTTATATCCCATTTTCCCTGAACCACCATTTCTAGAGCTATGCTTTAACTGATAATTTGCTTGGACTGTGGCAATAATCCAACTAGTTTTACCAGAGCGGTTTCACTTCCACTCTCATATCTTTAATGCATATGTCAAAGTGATGGTATGGTCCTAATCGTGTCACTTCCTCCTCCAAAAGCTTTTGACAAAAGTCAGCTTAATGTAATAGTTAATAGTCTTGGCTCTGGAGTCATATCAAGATTCAGACATATACGCTATCAGCCAGATAGGTGACTTTGGGAATATTACTTCAATTTTCTTCTAAGTCTCAGTGAGGTTTTGAGGATTAAGTAAGATAATGTTTGTAAATTGTATATTTACCCACTATTAAACTTGAGAACCATAGTTCAATAAATGTTAACTCTCATTTTCTCCATTGCCTAAGGAATAAAATAACAAAATCCTTACCGCAGAATTCGAGCCTTTGGTAGCCTGACATCAGCTCCATCTCCAGTCTTGCTTCCTGTGTTTCACATTCCCCGTGTACTTTGTTGCAACCCTACCATCCCCCATTCCATCAGTACGGCATAAACTCTTTACTGTTATGTCTTTTGACAGACTGACTCTACACCCATGAGTGCATATTCCCTCTGTAAGCTATAGAAAACACCCCCATAGTCCAAAGCCTATCTCAAACACTAGCCTCCTCCATGAAGCCTTCAGTGATTATCTAGTCAAAGAGAATCGCTTTCTTCCCTCCTTCTTTATACATTTATTATATCACTTATCTCCTATTCCTTCTATTGACGGTCTCAGGTTTACATCCCAGTCAAGCTCTAAGGCCCTTGATTCAATTCATCTCATACGGACTGAAGTGCTACTTTGCACCCAGAATGAGGCAAAGAACCATGGACGTATTAATTAATACAACAGATGTGGATCTCTTTGGACTGTGCTTTCCCTCTGGGGTTCCCTGCCCAGGAATGTTTGTCGAATTGCTTTCTTTTCTTGCACAAGGCAGGCTGGAGAGTCTTTACATTATTCTGGACTTTCTCCTCGGGATTCTCTCCAGGCTACACGTATTTGCTTAAAATGCTTTGGTCAGCTCTAAACAGGAGGCTCCGAAAAAAGCTTTATAAATGCTGAGGATTGTGAGAGGATTAACTCATGTTTGCTATAGTTACACTCCTGTTTATATGTCCCAGAATCAAACTTTGCTTCATGAACAGCAGGACTATATGGTGGCTGTTTTGCTATACGCTGAAATATGTGTTGGGGAAGGACCAGATTCTCAGCCTGCATAGCTATAAACATTTTCTCCAAATTGCCTACAGTGTGATCCACCCCACAAAGAATATATACCAAAAACAAAGCTTTGAAGTGAGGTATTTTCCCAACTTGAAATAGAATAAAATATAAACTACCTAGCAACAGTCCAACACTTTTTTTAAAATTAACTAATGAAATATGCCAAGAAAATATATTCTGCAGTCCCAAGAGAAGCCTGCTCTATGAAGTCTTACCTGTTTATCATGATCAGTGTTCCTGGAAGAAAATTTGCCTTGATCATGAGTATTCTGAAGAGAGAGAAATAGCAAGATGGGGAGAAAGACCTCAGCATCAGGAGTCTGATAATCCTGAGTTCAAATGTGTGTGTGTGTGTGCATGTGTGTTTGTGTGTGCATATGTGTGTATGTGTATGTGCATGTGTGTGCGTGCGTGCGTGTGTGTGTGCGTGTGTGTGTGTGCGTGTGTGCGTGTGTGTCCGTGTGGTGTGTTAACTGTTCAGTCACGTCCAATTCTTTGCCACCCCGTGGACTGTAGCCCACCAGGTTCCTCTGTCCGTGGGATTCTCCAGGCAAGAATACTGGAGTGGGTTGCCATTTCCTTCTCCAGGGTAACTTCCCCACCCAGGGATCCATCGAACCTGGGTCTCCTGCATTGCCAGGTGGATTCCCTATCACTGCACCACCTGGGAAGTCTGGGTTCACATGATGTCACTTAATGAGGTACACTTAAGTCTGTGAGTCTCTTTCTGCTTTGCAAGTTCATTTGTATCATTCCTTTTTAGATTCCACATATAAGGGATGCCCTACAATATTTTGCCTTCTCTCTCTGACTTACTTCACTCAGTATGACCACAAGCTTATGATTGCTGGGGGAAGGGACAGTTAGGACATTTGGGAAGGTCATGTATGTACGCACTGTATATTCAAAATGGATAGCCAACAAAGACCTATTGTATAGCACCTGGAACTCTTCTCAATGTTATGTGCCAGCCTGGATGGGAATGGGGTTTGGGGGGAGAATGGATGCATGTATATTTGGCTGAGTTCCTTCACTGTTCACATGAAACTATTGCAATATTTTTAATTGGCTATACCCCAATACAAAATAAAAAGTTTAAAGTTTGAAAACAGAATAAGGTACACTTTGGTTATCTAATGTAATCTTTTTGAGCCTTAATCATCTCTTTGGTAAAATTCAGATAATAATATATTTCATAAAGGGGTGTGAAGATTAGCAAGAAGGTATGTATTCAGTGTCAAGATTGTATATTGTCACTCTGTTTATTTAATTTATATGCAGAGTACATCATGCAAAATGCTGGGCTAGATGAAACACATGCTGGAATCAAGATTGCAGGGAGAAATATCAATAACTCAGATACACAGATGACACCACCTTGATGGTAAAAAGCGAAAAAGAACTAAAGAGCCTCTTGATGAAAGTGAAAGAAGAGAGTGAAAAATTTGGCTTAGAACTCAACATTCAGAAAACTAAGATCACGGCATCTGGTCCCATCACTTCATGGCAAATAGATGGGGAAACAAAGGAACTAGTGAGAGACTTTTTAGGGGCTCCAAAATCACTGCAGATGATGACTGCAGCCATGAAATTAAAATACACTTGGTCCTTGGAAGAAAAGCTATGACCAGTCTAGACAGTGCATTACCTTACTAACAAAGGTCCATCTAGACAAAGCTATGGTTTTTCCAGTAGTCATGTATGGATGTGAGAGCTGAACTGCAAGGAAAGCTGAGCACTAAAGAATTGATGTTTTTGAACTGTGGTGTTGGAGAAGACTCTTGAGAGTCTCTTGGACTACAGGGAGATCCAGTCAATCCTAAAGGAAATCAGTTCAGTTCAGTTCAGTCTTTCAGTCATGTCCGACTCTTGGCGACCCCATGAACCACAGCACACCAGGCTTCCCTGTCCATCACCAACTCCCAGAGTTTACCGAAACTCATATCCATTGAGTCGGTGATGCCATCCAACCATCTCATCCTCTGTCGACCCCTTCTCTTCCTGCCCTCAATCTTTCCCAGCATCAGGGTCTTTTCCAATGAGTCAGCTCTTCACATCAGATGGCCAAAATATTGGAGTTTCAGCTTCAACATCAATCCTTCCAATGAACACCCAGGACTGATCTCCTTTAGGATGGACTGGTTGGATCTCCTTGCAGTCCAAGGGACTCTCAAGAGTCTTCTCCAACAACACAGTTCAAAAGCATCAGTTCTTTGGTGCTCAGCTTTCTTTATAGTCCAACTCTCACATCCATACATGACCACTGGAAAAACCATAGCCTTGACTAGATGGACCTTTGTTGACAAAGTAATATCTCTGCATTTTAATATGCTGTCTAGGTTGGTCATAACTTTCCTTCCATGGAGTAAGCATCTTTTAATTTCATGGCTGCAGTCACCATCTGCAGTGATGTTGGAACCCCCCAAAATAAAGTCAGCCACTGTTTCCACTGTTTCCCCATCTATTTACCATAAAGTGATGGGACCAGATGTCATGATCTTAGTTTTCTGAATGTTGAGCTTTAAGCCAACTTTTTCAGTCTCCTCTTTCACTTTCATCAAGAGGCTCTTTAGCTCTTCACTTTCTGCCATAAGGAAATCAGTCCTGAATATTCATTGGAAGGACTGATGCTGCAGCTGAAACTCCAATACTTTGGTCACCTGATGCAAAGAACTGACTCATTTGAAAAGACCCTGTTGCTAGGAAAGATAGGAAGCAGGAGGAAAAGAGGACAACAGAGGATGAGATGTTTGGATGGCATCACTGACTTGATGGACATGAGTTTGAGTAGGCTCTGGGAGTTGGTGATGGAAAGGGAAGCCTGCCATGCTGTGGTCCATGGGGTCACAGAGTCAGGCATGACTGAGCGAATGAACTGAGCAGGTATGCCATGTTTAGAATCACCTTGTTTATGGCAGTTATTAGCTCCTGTAGTTTCCTTCATATCAGTCTGTCTTGCCAGACCATGAGTGTCTTGAGAACAGTGATTACTCTTAAGAATGGTGATTATCTTGGCCACTGCCCCCATTGCCTTGCACAGTGCTCAGAAAATAATTGTGTAATAGATAATTTATAAACTCTGGCTATTTACGAGTCATGCAGGCTTTCTTCAACATCTGTTACCCACCTGCCATTAAGTCTTCTGTTTTACTGCCTGTCACTTCTCATTGAACAGTGACCCAAAAGTTGAAGCTGGTAAGTGGACTGTTATTTTAATTGATGTTAGAGGTTTAAGGATTTAAATACGGTAAATGAGATATGAATGAAGGATCCTCTGCTAAAGAAATAATGTTATATTCACCTTGGAAGAACTGACTTCAAATCAAGCATTTTTAGCAATGACCTCAGAATGCTCCTTAAAATTAGAGTGCATTTATCTCTTGCTTTCAATTTTTCTTTGCATGTGGGTGTGTGTAAATATTCCTCAGCTAGGAATCTGCTAAGGGGTAGTATTTTTTTTTCCTTGTGAGTAAATGTGTATGCCCTTTCAGAAAACATGAAAGGGGTGATAGTAAAAGTAATTGCAATATCAAATTGAATTCAAATCTAAAAGGTGCAAGATCTTCATTTTATAGTCAATACTTCTAAAAGTTTGGGTACGTACCCAGTTTGGGTACGTTTGTCTTTTAATCAATAAAATGCCTCTTTACTCTATTAGGCAGTGTCAGTTGCAGTCAACCATTGTCAACAACCAATTTGCTCTATCAGTGAAGCAAATCATTACCAAATGCATGGTACCCATGTTAGAGTTCTCCATCCTGTCCTGAGCAAAAATAGAGAAGAAAAAATATTTCCTTTTACACAAGGAATTAAAAAACAACAAGATATAAATGAGGGTGAGTTCTCAAGCTAACATAAAAGACTCATTTTTATCTTTTCCTAAAACCAGAGGTAATTATCTCTCCATAGCATACATTGTCTCTAATGATTTCTTTTAAAACCCACTCATTAAATACAAAAGGCCAGTAACTTTGTGACAGCTATCACCTTGGCAAATACAGCAAGCAGAGACAGGAATGGTAGACATAGCCCACCTAGAAGAAGGAAAGAAAAGGGAGGATATTTTACTTCAAAGCCAGGTAGTCAGAATCAAGAGGGTTGAAACATGGAAAAAGAATATTTCTCCTGTCCGCCATACAATCAGCATAAAATCGTCCTGGCCATATCATCAGTACTCAATAAATGTTGGCTAGTCAACTCATCCAGTAACAGAACCTGAAGTCTCCTGCTACTGGAAGTATATTGTCAAGGGCAGAAGGGCTTTTAACAAAGGCCAGAAAGCCTCTGGGACCATGGGAGGAAAATAATGCAATGGGATGGAGACCACACAGATTCTTCAAAGACTGGACTTATTATTAGTCATCGAGGCAGGGTGAAGCTCAATAAAGCAGAGCTGGGCAAGACAGTCAGTTGAGAAAAAGACTGGCTGACTCTCTGCATTCCTGCAAGGAAGGGTTTCTTTTTTGGCACAGGAATCTTCTAGGTCTGTAAGGCAGAAGATCTCCCGGCTGTCAAAACCCTCTCTTTACTCTCCTGGTTCAGCGCCAAACCAGAAGCGTCAGTCAATAAGGGCTGGTGGCGGCAAAGCAGCTGACATTCCTCCTCTGCTCCCTGTGCCTGGAACACTCTGGAGAGAACCTACTTCTACAGGGTCACTGGGGACCAGCACAAATCCAGGTGCTGTTCTGAAGAGCCTGGGAGTCGCAGGTGCAAGAGAGACTGGGCATCCCTGCTGGGTGAGGCAGAAGCAGCCGCAGAGATAAGCGTTGGGAACGAGAAGAAAGCTTCGCTGCTTCTCATGTGTTCACACTGGCAGGGAAAGGAAGATATTTCTTCTTGGAAGCCAGACCCAGGAGCAACCTCTGCTACTATGGGAACAGCTGTGGTAGCTCTTTGGGAATGGCTGAGTTCCAGACTTGGGGTTGGCAATCTGAGAAACCTCTCTAGTTTTTGGCTCTGAATTGATCACTTCACTAAAACTGAATGTTTAACTGGAATAAATAACATTGCAAAGTCTGTTATTTCAGGTGCAGCTTATCCTTACTAAGTTTAAAGATATAAGACCAACTTCCACACTTTGAGTTTCTTCATAACTGAAAGCAATACAAATACAGAATTTAAAATCCTTTTGGAGATTTTCATCTCAATGCACTGGGACTTGGGGATTTACACATATAATTCCCATTAATACTAATAGGTGTTAGAGTATGCACACCGATTCCCTTGTGTTGAAATGAGAACATAACCATATGGATACTAATAAATACATTTTTAATTCTGATTTTATGCAGATTTAACATAATATTTTATACAACACTTAGCAACTCTTTGGAGACAAAAACTGTCTCAATTAATTCTCCCCAGCAGAGACAAACACGTTCCTACACACTCCTATCATTTCTGTAAGAATATTGATTTCTTTCGTACAGATGAGGAGAAGGTTTGGCTAAATTATTGGTAGTAGTTTAAATGCATGCAATGTTAAGATTTTTCAAGTGCAAAATGTACTTTGTTTGCAACCATACGTTTTTTATATGTACCAACTTCATGACCCATCAGAAGTTTTTTTTTTTCAGGTGATAGTTTCATACTGGGGGCTGTGATTCTATCTTTTTACAGTGTTTTAGTGCCACCTGCTGGATAAAATTCTAAAAGCAAGAGATTCAGACATCGAATGAACCTACATTTTCCAAGCCAAGAAATGATTAGCTGAGTGAGTCTACTAATAGTTACAAAGGAAAATAAAAGTTTTTTTTTAATGAAGATGAATAAGAAAAGAGAACTGGTCAAAGAAAATAAAGGGAGTGACGGGGCTTGTATGGGCCTGCAGAACACAACTAGGAACAGCTCTTCACCTGCTCTTTGCTGCTATGAAACATGCCCGTGTTTGTGAGACACAGATTTCATGGAGTGCTAGGCAGACAGTGAAGGTTCTAACGCTAGAATAATCAGCAAAATTCTGTCAACTGGGATTATTTTAAACAGAACTCTTGCTGGAATGTATCCTCAGTAACCATTCTTAAAGATACAAATGGAACACCGGGTTGGCTACTATGTAACTAAAATAGTTTACACTCAGAACATGGAGTAAATATGTATTTCCCATATTGAAAGATGCACAAATAGTAAAAGAAAAAAAAAAGAAGAAGAAAAGAAAGGTTTTTTGTTTGTTTGTTGTTTGTAAGGATAAAGAGAGAACAAAATTGGAAGGAATCAATCATAGGAAGAAGGAATAGATGTTAGTCTGATGCAAACGTGGTTTTTGTTTTTGTTGTTACATTTTAACATATTTTAATGGCCACACTTTTTATTTTACAAAATCTCCCCCCAAACTCCAGTTTATGGTGCATACATAAGAATGAAATATGTATTCAGGATGGATTACCTTACAAACCACAGAAATATAAATGGACAAGGTCATTCATTTAGGATTTACTAAAGAGTTCCAATATAAGTAACCTGCAGTTGTAAAATTCGAATAGATTTTAAATAATAATAGGACTGACTTTTTAGAAACACAGTTCTCTCACAGAAACACAATCAAAAGAGCACATATGGTGTTTGAGAAAGAAAATTAAATTTTAAAAATTTAATTACCTCGAACTTGATATAGAGCAACATGCAAAGACACAGTCCTCAGGAGAAGCAAGTGTTGATTTATCTAAATTTAACAATACAGCTGCTAACAAAGTGCATGGAGAATCTAAAGACACAATTGCTAAAAGGTCATGCTTCTCAGGTGAGTATTATAAACTATCTGATAAGCCGTTCAGGCTCTAGACACTGTGGCTTATAAGCCCACCCAGCCCTGCATCCCCACCCACCACCTCCTAAGACAAAAAAGAAGGGAAAACACCCCTTTTTATTTAGAGATCTCTCCTAAGGAAACAGTCCACAGGAATGCAGTTCTACTTCAAACAAGAAGTGCTTATTTAATTTGAATCCTAGGATCTGGGACAGTCGATTTAAAAAATGTAACGGAGGCCAGTAAGTCTCATCATGTGAAGCTTAATAATAATTGTGGCAAGATAATTACAACTTTTTAAATTTCCCCATTTTAATCAGTCACAGGCTTATTAGGATATTTTTTAATAAAGTATTTTTATCTTCCTATGACTGGAAAGATGAAATTTAAGAAGAAAGGCTAGAAGCACGCAGGGTTTTAAATTGTTTAAGCTAACAACCTTGAAAAAGTCTCTTTGAGCAAATCAACATTTAGACAATGAAACATGTCTTATTTGAATTAGACCATTCATTGTTTTACTTCCATATCATAATGTGTATAGAATCATTCCACACATACATGCACACATATATGCACAGAAACATGCAAAAGAATCTTTTAATCCTGTCCTCAGTTTAAAGCAAATTTTTAGGTAGGCCCTGTTGACTGCCTTCCAGATTCCAGCCAGATAATTATTTGTACTTCAGTGGTACATGGAACAATTGTGGGCTAAGGGTTTATAGATTATACTGCATCATATTGAAATGACTTATTTTTTCCACCGTTAGGAAAGCTATTGGAGAAGAATAAAAGCTCTTTCTATAAATACCACCAAAGAAGACAGTTAAAGTGAATACATTCTTTTCCTTAAACCAGGGTTTCAATCATTTTTATGTCTATTGCACAAAAAATCCCTAATGTTATATAGCTCTTTCCACATTCTCAGGCACTATAATATTATCTTCAGGATGCACATGCCCAGCTCCTATTAAACACTAATGGTGGCTCCACGTACACATCCTGAGTGCCCCGTAGCCCTGAGCAGCTTTTACACCACACACAGGGACAGAGGATACGATTTTCCTGATGTGCTTTAGCCGTGCATTAAAATGGATTATATTTTCACTAATGCACCTCATGAAAACAGATTGGTCTGTCTTCAGATTTTATGGATGAAGAACAAGGAGATGGCCTTCAAGCCATCACCAGTTCAAATTGGTTTAAGAGAAGATAAGAAACAGCAGTTTAACACCTAACGGATGTGTCTACATTATACATCTCTATCATCAAACAACACATGTTGTCTTTCGTGTGTGTGAGCGTGTGATTATACGTTTTTGCCTAGCTTTATGAGCCAACGGATGTGAACAAAGCCACTTTAACAGATAAAGCCTAAATGATAATGTCTGAACTCCATCTCTACTCCTCTTCCATGTCATCTAGCTGTAGCCTACCTTTCCAGTTCTTCCATAGTCATTTCTGAAATTGACTGGAAATGTGAAGATCCTAAGTAGATCCTCATATTTGTCTTTACATCACCTTGTAAGCAAAGTCCCAAGAGGATATTATACTGAGTTAAACGAATGATTGATTTCTACTCTTCTGTGCTGTATCTCAAGAGCTTTCTACCTGTTTATATCTTGACATTAAAAAAAAAAAAAAAACCTCTTCCAAAATGTGTTGGGTTTTATTTGTTCTTAAGTTATATTTTGCACCTTTTCTAAGATGTATGAAAGACAATTAAATACTGAAAGATGGAATAGTCAGCATTTTTGACACTGTTACTCTTTCTTCACTTAGTTTCTGGAACACCATTACTCTTCTTCTCACTTCTTACACTGACCACTCCCTAGTTTTCTTCTTTGCTGGATCCCTCTTTTCACCCAGATTCCAGATTGATTCCCTGCTTGAGAAGCCAGGACACTGTGCGAGAGTTCAGTCTTTGAGCCTTTTCTCTATTAACATTCATTTATAGGTAATTCATGGGGTCGCTAAGAGTCGGACACAACTGAGCGACTTCACTTTCCCTTTTCACTTTCATGCATTGGAGAAGGAAATGGCAACCCACTCCAGTGTTCTTGCCTGGAGCATCCCAGGGACGGTGGAGCCTGGTGGGCTGCCATCTATGGGGTCGCACAGAGTTGGACATGACTGAAGCGACTTAGCAGCAGCAGCAGCATAGGTAATTTCATAAAATGACTCCCAAATTAATATATCCATTGACACTTCTTTAATTGCCCAAATCATCTATCAAATTGCCTGCCTAACATATTTTTGATGTTAAATAGGTGCTTGCAAAAAATTTCCACCACTACAAACAATGACAGCAACCACAAAATAATGGCAATTGCCTCTGGCTCTCTTTGTCTCAGGAAATATCAATGTCATCCATGAATATTTTTTAGGGAAAATCTTTGAGTTACCATTGACTCTTTCTTTTTGGAAGATAAGTGTACAATGAAGCTCAAAAGGAGATATTGGATATACACACAAGATAATTGTAGACCACTTAAAACATTTTTAATTAAAGTAAGAGAAAGCCATTGTTGTAGAGTGAGTTAACATACTTGGATTTATGTGGAAACCATGCTGAGTGGGACAGGCACAAGCTAGAAGAAGGGCAGGAGGAGGTTATGACACCAGAATAATATTCCCGGACAGGAATGTTGGTATCCTAGATTTGTGGAAATTGAAATTGATAGGATTTGATTATGAACAAGACTTGGAGAATTTCTAATGCATACAGCTAAATAGACAGGCTGTTTCACTGGAAGAGGACCTGTGTTATACATATTTTTGGTTGTTTTTCTGGGGAGATAGGTAGAAGTCATTTGTTTAAATTTAGCCATATTTCTTTTAATGTACTTTTACTATATCTAAAAGACGCTATTAACTGCATATACTGCATATACTTGTAAGCAACTATGTGCGGGAACTCAAAAATGAAAGAGCAGATAAAACTAAGGAGGGTCTTGGAATGCAGGAACAGAAAAAACAGACCCTTATTGTCCTTCCTTCCCCTGTGTTGTAACTATTAATGGAACAGTATAACCTGTCTCCCCTCCTACCCCCATGAGAAGAAGGTATTTGCCCTGCTCTTCCCCCACCTAGTATACGTGCCTCATCCAATCAGCAAATGACCCACAGACCCTATCCCACTCCTTTACCCTGGGTATAAAAGTGGACTAAGGACCCCTGTTCAACGTCAGTTCTCCCTTGAGCTGGCCCGCTATTCTAACAGCATCTCCCATTCTAGTAAACTTTATTTCCCTCTCATTCTGTCTCATGTCTGGAAAATCTTTTCCAACCCACACCTGGACCATGACACTGTGGAAGGTAGCTAAATCTAGAGACATATATTTCAGAATCATTCACATATTGAGAAAAATTTAATCCATTGTTTGTAATAATATAGGCTTTGGACTTTCTGGGTGGTGCAGTGGCTCTAACCCCAGGCTCCCCACTCAGGGGACCTGGGTTCGATTCCTGGGCAGGGAACTAGATCCCGCATGTCATACTAAGAGTCTGCATGCCACAACTAAAGATCTTGGGCTTCCCTGGTGGCTCAGAGGTTAAAGCGTCTGCCTCCAATGCGGGAGACCTGGGTTCAATCCCTGGGTCGGGAAGATGCCCTGGAGAAGGAAATGGCAACCCACTCCAGTGTTCTTGCCTGGAGAATCCCATGGACGGAGGAGCTTGGTGGGCTCCAGTCCACAGGGTTGCAAAGAGTCGGACACGACTGAGCGACTTCACCTCCACTTTGACTTTGATGTATAGTGTAATACCAGAGGAGTTTACTTAATACTGAGCCTGGCAGTGTCAGTATTCCTTGCATAAGTAGAGAAGAATGAATCTCCTAAAAGAAACAGGGTAAGTGACCTGAGAAGAATGAAGTACAGCATATTATGATATGGAAGCAAAAAAAAAAAAAAAAAAAAAGAGAGAGGGTTATTTCAGGAAGGGTGAGTCCTAATGGAAGTTCAAGTAAATTACTGATAATTGTCTGAAAAATTTAGAAAGATTTGGATATTTGTAGTCTTAACATGTATTGTTTTGGTGAAAAGATGAGGTGAAAATGCTGACAGGACTAAATAAGTGAGTAAATTAGAGGGAAGGAAATGGAAAATTTTAAGCAATTATGTTGAGAAATTTAGATAATAAACTTTTAGGATGGTAAGTGGGAGAGGGCATGAAGCTAGAAGCAGGTAATGTTTAATGCAGTGAGAACAGGAAAAAATTAAACAGTCAAGCTGATATGAATTGGGGACATTTCCAGGTCAATGCGATAAGGAAAAAAACATAAAAAGTTTAAGATGTTAGTTAAGAGTGTTGTTGAAATGATGGATCATAAAATTTAAACTGGATGACAAGGTATGAAACGTATCTGACAGAGAAAGTAATGAATGGGTAAGAATGAATAAGTGATATAGACAGTGTACTGAATAGCTGAGAAAGAACTGTGGAATAAGTAAGCTGAACATATATGAGCATACGAGCTCATATATGAGCACAAGAGGCGGCGCAGTGGTAAAGAAACCGCCTGCCAATGCAGGAGATGCAAGAGATAGCAATTTGATCCCTGAGTTGGGAATATCCCCTGGAATAGGAAATGGCAACCCAATCCAGTATTCATGCCTGGAAAATTCCATGGACAGAGGAGCCTGGCAGGCTGCAGTCCATGAGGTCAAAAAGAGCCAGGCACGATTGGGTGACTGAGCACACACACATAAAATGACATGACAAAAAATGTGAGGTTTAGGTTACTTGTTTTAGAGGAAAAGATATCAGGGATGATGGCATGATGTTAGGGACAATCACAGGAGTTAAAGTGAAGTACAAGAAAAAGTCACTGGAGTTAAAAAGATCAAAGCACTGAGAATCCAGGACACTGAAGGGTTCCTCTCGTGAGCAGTGAAAAATATACAAAGTGACAATAGTAAACTGGGCAATAGTTTTCAAGACACTGACTTGGGGAAAAAGAATTTATTACAAGAGATGAGCAGAGTAATGGGCAGGACGTAATAATGGAGATACAAAGGGACATCAAAGCCTAATTCTTGCTCATGAATTATGACCAAGCGTAAACAGCAAAGGGCAGAAGTCATGTCTGCAGGGACGCAGTTCTCTGTTAAGACATGACATTGGAGTGAACATCAAGATGTCCACTGAGGATACAGTGCTTGCATGCATACATGTCACTTCAGTCATGTCCAACTCTTTGTGACCCTATGGACTGTAGGTGCTAGTGGTAAGGAACCCATCTGCCAATGCAGGAGACACACGAGATGCAGGTTTGATATCTGGGTCAGGAAGATCCCCTGGAGGAGGGCATGGCAACCCACTCTATTATTCTTGCTCAAAGAATCCCATGGACAGAGGGGGATACAGTAGAGTTTGCCTATTATGGGAGAGAACTCCAGAGGATGTGGGTGGTTTAGAAGGTGCAAAATCACAGCCCAAAGGCAAAGTAGTGTAGAGTATTACAGAGAACATGGAACATCAGAGAACAAATCGACCAGAGGAACAGTGGGCTGGGGTCTTTACCTGATGAAAACAGAGATCAGAAATGTGCAGAGTAAGATACAACAATCTTGTTGAAGAAAAATAATGTTATCTTATCATCTGCCTTGGCTAATAGGAAAACATCAATTCTCCTTTGATGCTTTCAAACTGGTTCTAGAGAAGACTCTTGAGAGCCCCTTGGAAAGCAGGGAGATCAAACCAGTCAATCCTAAAGGAAAACAACCCTGAATACTCTTTGGAAGGACTGATGCTGAAGCTAAAGCTCCAATACTTTGGCCACCTGATGTGAACAGCTGACTCATTGGAAAAGACCTTGATGCTTGGAAAGATTGAAGGCAGAAGGAGAAGAGGGGAACAAAGGATGAGATGGTTGGATGGCATTACTGATTCAATGGACATGAACTTGGGCAAACTCTAGGAGATGGTGAGGGACAGAGAAGCCTGGCATGCTGCAGTCCATGGGATGGTGAAGAGTTGGACAAAACTTGACATCTGAGCAACAGTAACAACTGGCTAATAAGAGTCTCAGATGGCTGGAATACTGCATATCATGTGGTTTGACTGTTAGAAAACACTAAGCCTGTCAACTATACACAATGTATAGACCCACAGACAGTCAATTCAGTCTCTATGCTTTCAGAATGATAGTTAATTCAAATATTTGGCAGATTCATGCTTTAAAAAGACTTCAGAGATTATTGGTAGATGTATTTGCCTGTGTGTGTGTGTTAGTCACTCAGTTGTGTCCGACTCTTTGTGACCCCATGGACTGTAACCCAACAGGCTCCTCTCTCCATTGGATTCTCCAGCAAGAATACTGGAGTGGGTTGCTGTGCCCTTCTCCAGGGGGGTATTTGCCTAGGCTTCTAGATTAAAGAAGAAAGGTGATGTGGACATTTAAGAGAATGATAAATTATGAAATTATGTTCAATTTTTGGCATGATTAATTGCTTTTCAAAGTGGAGACACAGATATAGAGAACAAGCTCATGGAGACAGTGAGGGAAGGAGAGTGTGGGATGAATTGGGAGAATAGCATGGAAATGTATACATTACCATATGTAAAATAGACAGCAAGTGGGAATTTGCCCTGTGACCCAGTGCTCTGTGACAACCCAGGAGGGTGGGATGGGATGGGAGATGGGAGGGAGATTCAGGAAGGAGGGGACATATGTATACCTGTGACTGGTTCATGCTGATGTATGGCAGAAACGAGCACAATATTATAACACAATTATCTTCCAATAAAAACAAAAACAAAATATGAAGTTGAATTTCTTAGCATACGAACTTAGTCTTCAGATTTGAAACTTTTGGCTTACCCCTCATATGTAGCAAAGTCCTGCTCCAAGGCAGACATAACAATGTTTAGCTAAAAATGAAAGGGGTGTTTCTTATTCTGAGCCTCTTTTCCAGGGAAAAGCAAATCTTAGGAAGTTACAAGGTATCAACTCAAATCCCACTGATCAGACCTGAGTCACATTCTTTTGGTCTTGCTGTAGGGATGCTTTTAAGAATGGTTTGGGGAACATTTCAGCCTCTGTGGTGGGAACTTGACTGCACTGGCTTAGAGGAAATGAGAAGGAAGAAAGACGATGAATGGATGGGCCACTAGTGATATCTGCCTTAGGAAGGTCAGGTGTCCTCTTACCAAATTGTAGGTGATGTGTGTGCGTGCATGTGTGTGTGTGTGTGTGTGTGTGTGTGTGTGTAAATAGAGCTCTAAATACAGTAAAATTGTTTTGCAGATGTTTCCAGTTTGTCAAAAGTCTCTTAGTTTTGTTTTGGGGACTTATTTCTCCTTATAAAAAGTTTTGTTTTGTAGGTCAACCATTTCCTTTATGGTTTCTGGCTTATGGCATGCATAGAAAAGTTTTCCCTTATCAAAGATTCTGAAATAGTCACTTCTATTTTCTTCAACTGTTGTCAAAATTTTACTTTTTAATATTACACGCATTGCTCTATCTGAAATTGATTTCAGTGAGGTATGGATTTTCATTACATTTTCCCCCCAAAGGCTAACTAGTTTTCTCAGCATCATTTGTTGAATAGGCCAATCTACTATCCATGAATTTGAAATACTACATTAACAAAATGCTAAAAATCCATAAAACTCATACAGGTTCCAAATTCTTATTTTTTGTCATTCACCTATTTAATTAATGTTGCTTTAGTCTTGAATTTTAAAATAAGAATGGGAAGCAGAGAAAAGGTGGAAATAAACCTGCCAAGTTCAGTCCAAACTACACCTGAAGGAATATGGGTTACACCCACTTTTTAAGATGAACCAAAACAACCTCATGAATAGACAGGAAACATCTATGGAAGTGAGAATACCTGAAAAAGCCTGTCTCTGACTTTGTCAGCCCATTCAGCCACAGGCTCTAAAGATACTCTTCCTGTGAATTTTTGCCCCCTTCTGCTAAGCAGCCAGGATATTTTTCATCCATAACAAGTAGTAATTGATCTCCTACTGTATGCCATGCACTGTTCTAGGAACAGAAAAAAATAACGTCTGAGTCTATGTCGCTGCTACACAAAGAGGCAAGCGCACAGTGCAATTTTACACAGTGATAAGGACAATGAAGAAAGTAGGTGAGGAGATGAAAAGTGACTAGAAGCTGCTGGGGACTTTCGAATCAATGGTCAGAGAAAGCTGACCTGAGCGATGCACTGAAGCCAGGCATGAGAGCCCAGGTGCTGAGCACTAGGCAGAAGTGATTTCAAATGCAAAAGCTGTGGGCTGGAATGAGTTGAGAATTTTGGGTATTTGAGGGAAAGAGAAAGTAAGAGTGTGGTGAGGGGTGAGGATGGAGGGAATGGGAAATGAGATTGAAGAGCAAAGCAGGCCAGCAGATCAAAGGAGAAATCATGGGTCCTGGTGAGACTGCGTTTCAAACCCACCAACTGGGAGAACCTTAAATGCACTTGCAACCCTAAACTCAGAACCTCATATATTTAGGTAATTCTACAGGAACTTGCTGCTTTAACTTAACTGCTGCCATCACATTCCTTACTCTAGCCTTTTCCTGCACCTGGCCACACTGGAACCATTGGTAATGATGATCAATTTAAAAAAAGACTCTTGTAATAATGCTTGCACAGAAAAAGAAAAGCTGAATTCCTCATGCTCTTAGTCTTTCTGCGGAATTTTTCCTGATCCTATTTCATTTTTTTCCTGGTATTTGTTGCACTCTTATTATATTAGTGGCAGGGGTTTCCCATGTCTTAGTACATTTAGTCTTCATAGTGATGCTGTGGATGCTGTCATTGTTCCCACTTACAGATAATGGACTTGGATCACAGACTCTGCCCTCAGTCACACAGCTAGTAAGTGGAGGAGCTGGGATCTGAATGTAGGAATATGTCTCCAGAGTCTGAATGTCAAGCCATTATGCTTTTCTGCATCCCCAAAGCACTTTCTTGTCAGTGACACTGTGTATTTGATTGATACTGAGGTTTTTGGAGAACCAGCAGAAAATTATTTGAGAAATGCAACTTCTGAATAACAGGAGCCCACAGTGCGCCTATCTATTAGGCTTAGTTCACGTGTTTCTTAATACTCACAATGATCCTATAACCCAGGCATTTCTTCTATCTGACACCATAGCCAATTTCTACTATCTCTACGCTTCTCAATATCTAGCAATGCCCTAAGCATACTCAGAGTTATCCTTAGACCAGACAAATGCAGGTTTTTACCTTGATGGATAAATATTCAGGCAGGCCAGAGGTCTGGTGGCAATTGTCCTGATTAATGGAAGACAATAGATATCCAGGGCCCCTCTTTGCTTGGCTCACTCATCGCTAGAGCTTATTGCCTGAGGGCCACAATTAAGCAATTATCTGATCCACAGGAGGTGTTCAGTCATGTTCACTGAGGAGATGCATAGTGCCCATGAAATGCTAACAAATTCAGCATGTCACACTGTTATCTTTAGAAACATAAATATAACTCTCCTTGTTTTCTTCCATTTCCTTGCTTGACTCTTGTCTAACTGCACATACACCATGTGGGCCAGGCACTGTGTGTTAAATGCATAAGAAATAATTTGGGACCCTGAAACTCAAAACAATCTGCAGACAGCTATTGCCATTGCCCTGTGCGCTCTCAGTCATGTCTGACTCATTTGCAGCCCCATGGACAGTAGCCCATCAGGCCCCTCTGTCCATAGAATTTTCCAGGCAAGAATACTTGAGCGGGTTGCTGTTCCCTTCTCCAGGATCTTCCTGAGCCAGGGATCAAACCCAAGTCTCTTCCACCACCTGCATTTTTGGCAGGTGGACTCATTTACCACTGTACCACCTGGGAAGCCCCCTAATGAGGAAGGCACTACATTTGGCAGAAAAGAAAAATGAGGCATAAAGAGGTTAATTTACATTTTCAAACTAACAAAGACAAAACTAGTATGTAATACAGACAGGATCAAAACACAATGAGCCTGTTTCCAACTTCTGAGCTCTTAACCACCTTGGCCCTGCCTTAGTATGGCTACTCTGTTACTGAGAACCTCCTCACATCTCACTGACCCAATGGCAAAAGTAAGAGGCTATGTATAGTTACACTTGGCTTATAATATATCGAAGTCACTATCCCTTTACTTGTGATAATTTCCATTTCCCCAGAATTCACTCTCCATATAAATATTTACGCAAATCCTCAGAGCTGCTTACACTCTGCGCATAAATAAGCCCTTTTCAGAACTCCCCTGTTGCCAAATGTCATCACTCAAGGCTGAACTCCACAATTGATGGCAACCTCCCTTCCCCCAGGTGGTTCAGTTTCCTCCAGCCTGATAGCCTGCTGTTGATACCCCCAGGGACCATCGTAGCTAACAGTAGAGCCAGATATTTAGACTCTTTCCTAGCCCGTCTAAAAGTCCCAGCAGTTCTCCCAGATGTAAAATCTGCTGTCTCCAGGACTCATAGATCAAAGAGAAAGATGTGCTCTCCTCACTTATGTCCAATCACAGACTAACCACAGCAAAGCTACCTGGACCTGAAATTATACTCTGTAGTGGGCTTCCCTGGTGGTTCAGATGCTAAAAAATCTGCCTGCAATGCAGGAGACCTAGGTTTGATCATTGAGTTGGGAAGATCCCCTGGAAAAAGAAATGGCAACCCATTCCAGTTATTCTTGCCTGGGAAATCCTACAAACAGAGGAGAATGGTGGGCTACAGTCTATGGGGTCAGATCAAGAAAATCTTAAAGCAAAATGTAATAGTGAACTATACTAGATAGGCAAGGCCAAGGCCATAGGTCCATTAGTAGGTGATTTTAGGCAATAGCCTTCTTTGAACAGCTTGCATGGTAAAATCGAAAAGCAGTTTCCACTGCATAGAGTGGAATACTCTTGATCAAGAGTCAGAATAGTCTGAGGTTTGCATGTACTAGATTCTAAATTAACTCTGAAATTAGTTCTCTTCAGGTTATGTGTGTGTGTGTGTGCGTGTGTGTGTGTGTGTGTGTGTGTGTGTGTGTGTGTGTGCCTAGTTGCTAGGTTGTGCCTGACAACCCCATGGACTGTAGCTTACCAGGATTCTCTGTCCATGGGATTTTTCAAGCAAGAATACTGGAGTCGGGTGACATTTCCTCCTGCAGGGGATCTTCCTGACCCAGGGACCAAACCCATGTCTGTTACGTTTCCTCCATTGGCAGGCAGGGTTTTGTTTGTTTGTTTGTTTGTTTACCACTAGTGCAACCTGGTTGGCTAAACCCCAGTACAAAATAAAAAGTCAAAAATAAATAAATGTAAATTAAAAATAAAAAATTTAAATCTTCAAATACATTTCTCTCTGAAAGCAACTTATTCTTTTGCTGCCCACATCAACAATATTTTGAAAGTGTTTGGCTCTTTGAACAACTGCTTTGTCAGTCAAGCTAAATGTCCTATAATTGGTATTTGTTTAAATAATCCTCTAAATGTTGATATATTTTTTTCAAAACAAGAAACTAGAAATAGTCAACTTATTCAACAAATGGACCTCTTTCCAAATTTCATATCTGAAGTTTTAGCAAATTGAAATTATTGACAGCTTGCAAACAAGAACACATTGAAAGATTCATCACTTTCAAATTAGCCATAAAATGCAAATTTGAAGGCTATTTTAAAAAAATTTAATGAAACTAATAAACTCATTTTATAATATATACTTAAGGAGGTACCAGTGACATAGTATTAGAGATAATTATGACTAAGCCACAACTAAATTACACAAAGATGTACCAAGAATAATTTTTCAGGTTATGTTAACAATTTTTAGTGAGATATTTAGCTTTTAAATGTTGTTTTAACACTGATTGTTTGGAGAGAAAAAATTTCTTTGAAATAATTCTTAAATATGATTATCTTATGTCTACAAATAAAATTAATTCAAATTGTCCATTCATAAGTGAGTATTTTAAAATAATATTACCTTAATGGGTTTTAACATCCTCTTTGATTCCTCAAAGTGTTCTGGTTTCCAAGATAAACATATTCACCTTACTTACAAACTTTTTAAGACTTTGAGTTTTACCCTGATGGGAATAAAAAACCATGTAGAGCTAAGGAGTGATGTGATTCAGCTTAAAGATTATGTATAGAGAATATATTAATACATGTTCTCCTATATTCTAGGATCACTTTATCGGCTATAGTGATCCATTTTAGAGGATGAGATTTGCTAAGAGAGATGAAAAGTTTCTAAGCCCAGTTTGGAACTTTAAAGTCGACATGCCTATTAAACACCTTAGTGATACTGACAAGAAAGTAGATGAATATATATATTCCCCAAGCTTAGACGAGAACTGACTTGGATATGTAACTATGAACATCTTTAGATATTTAGACAGCACTTAAACTCAGAATATTGGATTAGATTACCCAGGAGTGAGTTAAAAAAACAAACAAACAAACTTTGAGAAACTAAGTCTCAAGGCCTCTGCCATTTATAGATACAGAGACCAGCAAGTGAAACTGAAGAGTGTTCAGGGCAGCAGGACAAAAACCAAAGGAGCAGGATACCCTGGAAGGCAAGTGAAAGAAAGGTCTCATTGAGGCAGGTGATTAAGGTTATGAAATGGTGCTGATGAGCCAAATATGAGGGGAAGTTAGAACTGACCATTGGACTTCGCCATGTAGAGGTCATAGTTGACTTTGACAATAGCTGACATGATTAAGTACGGATGGCAAAAGATTGACTGTTGCTGCTGTTCAGTCGCTCAGTCATGTCCAACTGTTTGTAACCCCATGGACTGCAGCATGCCAGGCTTCCCTGTCCTACACTATCTCCCAGAGTTTGCTCAAACTCATATCCTTTGAGTTGGTAATGCCATCCAAGCATCTCATCCTCTGTTGCCCCCTTTTCCTCATGCCCTCAATCTTTTCCATTATCAGGATCTTTTCCAGTTAGTCAGCTCTTCACATCAGGTGACCAAAGTACTGGAGCTTCAGCTTCAGTATCAATCCTTTCAATAAGATTCATGGTTTTGTTTTCTTTAGGATTAACTGGTTTGATCTCCTGGCTGTCCAAGGGACTCTCAAGGGTCTTCTCCAGCACCATAGTTCAAAAGCATCAATTTGTTGGTGCTCAGCCTTCTTCATGGTCCAACTCTCATATCCATTCATGATTACTGGATAAACCATAGCTTTGACTATAGGGATCTTTGTCAACAAAGAGACTTCTCTGCTTTTTAGTACACTAAGTTTGTCATAGCTTTTCTTCCAAGGAGCAAGCATCTTTTAATTTCATGGCTGCTGTCACTGTCTACACTGATCTTGGAGCCCAAGAAAATGAAATCTGACGCTGTTTCCACATTTGTCCCATCTATTTGTCATGAAGTAGTAGGATTGGATGCATGATCTTAATTTTCTGAATGTTGAGTTTTAAGCCAGCTTTTTCACTCTCCTCTTTTACCTTCATCAAGAGGCTCTTTAGTTCCTCTTTGCTTTCTGCCATTAAAGTGCTGATATTTCTCCTGGCAATCTTGATTACAGCTTGTGATTCATCCAGCCCAGCATTTTGCATGATGTACTCTGCATATAAGTTAAGTAAGCAGGGTGACAATATACAGCCTTGACATACTTCTTTCCCAATTTTGAACCAGTCCATCATTCCATGTCCAGTTCTAATTGTTGCTTCTTGTCTTGCATACAGGTTTCTCAAGAGGCAGGTAATGTGGTCTGGTATTCTCATCTCATTAAGAATATTCCACAGTTTGTTGTGATCCATGCAGTCAAAGGCTAAGAAAAATAATGTGTTGTCTGAAAATTTTATGTACTTTAGCTTAGAAAGAAAGGGAACGGGGGAGAGAGAAAAAGAAAGAAAGGGTGGAAGAAGAAAAAAGGTAGATATAGATAGTAAGATAAATAATTGTTAAATCTGAGTAAGTACAGAATTTCATTATCCTATTCTCTCTCTATTTGTATATGTTTGGATTTTTAAAAATAAAAACTTAAAAAGAAGAGAATAAAAACAGAGACTCGGAGAAGCAACTTTTCTGAGTGTTAAGTTAGAAAAGGGAGATAAGAAATGGAGTGCTAAATGGGTGCTAGCTGAAGAGGAAGTGGAATCCGGAGAGATTTCTTTCTAAAACTTATCACTTGTGTGTATGATGATAGTAACGATCCAATGAAAGGGGAGACTTGTGCATAGATAGAAAAAGGGAGACATGCTTGAATATAATCAAGCAGATGAGATGGGAGGGAACCCCACAGAGGGTTTGGCTTTAGATAGGAATGCAGTATAGTTATAGAGGGAAGAAGGCTCTCTGGACGCTATTTAAGTTCACTGGGTACTGGGAAGGAGGAAAGATGTGGCATCTTTATTCCAACTGTTTCTGTTTTCTTAGTGAAATAAGCAGGGCTATAGACTGAAAGTGAAGATGGATAAGAGAGTTTTAAGTTTAAGAAGCAGCAGGAAATAGTTACCTTGGAGAGCAAAAGAAGGAAAGGACTTTGAGTTCTAATAAGTGAAGCATCATTTTTGTGGGATTTTTTTCTCCACTGTGTTAGGAGTCCCAGTGTAAATGCTGAGTACAAAGAAAATTGAATTCATCTAGGGTTCAGATTTTTCAGATCTGTACTCTAAGGGGCAAGACAGTGAAGGCTATAGGAAAGGCATAAGGAGGAGATGCAGTAAGGGTTCTATGGTTTGAAGAGACTGTAGATCTCCCTAGGATGTACAGAGAGTAAAAGAGATGAGAATCAGGGTGACGAGTTCACCTATATGTTGATTGCATTAAAATGTAAGGTTATTTTCATTTTAAAAAAATCACAAAAGTGGGAAAAGAGCCTGAAAATTGGGAAAAAACTTTATTTATTTTTATATTCATGTAAACTTATGAACAGGCTTCCTGGTGGCTCAGACCATTAACAATCTGCCTGAAATGCAAGAGACCTGGGTTCGATCCCTGGGTCAGGAAGATCCCCTGGTGAAGAGAATAGCTACCCACTCCAATATTCTTGCTTAGAGAATTCCATGGACAGAGGAGCCTGGTGGGCTACAGCTCTTGGGGTCAAAAGAAATGGACAATTTCACTTTTTCAAACTTATGTACAGTATATAGTACATAAGTTTAAGAACATATTTTTATTTTTAAACTTCTAAAAGCAGTAAAACAACAAAAACACTGCATTAACAGTTCACAAAGAGAGGTCAATAAGCACAGGAAATGACGCTCCACATAACTAGTAAAAAATAGAAAAAATGGGATCACAGTGAAACACCACTTCATAATAATCAAATTGGCAAAAATCTTTTAAACTGCTATATTAAGCTGTCATATTTCAAAGGGTAGAAAAGTAGGGAAGCATCAGGAATGTTTATACACTGCTGTGGAACTGGGGATTGGTGCCATCACTTGGGAGAGTGTGAAAATAGCACCATGAAAGAACGAAAGAAGAAAGGAAGGAAACAGGGATGGAGGAAAGGTAGAAGGAAGTGAGGGAGGAAAGGAAGGCAAGAAGGAAGAAAGGCAGGAGAGAAAGAAAGCAAAACCATTTAAATGTCTATAGCAGGAGAATGGGTAAGTAGATGGTATATTCATAGCATAGGGGAGGGAATGCATAGAGATAAATCTTACAAACAATGCTGAATAGAAAAAAAATGAGGTTGCATATTGAAACCAATTAAGATTTAAGTATTCAAAACAACAGTATGTATTACTTAGGGTTACATACATATTTAGAAAGCCACAAAGAAATTTGTTATAGTGCTAAATAACAATGTTAGAATAATGAGGACTTCTAGGGGAGAGATAGGTTATGTAGAGGAAAAATTTGTGAAAGAGATTTAACAGTACTGGCAAGTATTTTCTTGAACAGGGTGGTAAGTACCAGGGGGCATGCTCAGTTGCTCAATCATGTCCAACATTTTGCAACCCCATGGGCTGCAGCATACCAGGCTCCTCTGTCCATGGAATTTTCCAGGCAAGGATAATGGAGTGGGTTACCATTTCCTACCCCAGGGGATCTTCCCAACCCAAGAATCAAATCTGCATCTTCTGCTTCTCCTGCATTGACGGGTGGATTCTTTACTACTGAGCCACCTGGGAAGCCCAAATATGTGAGTATCTGATATACAATCCTCATATTCTTTTGTATGTATTAAATGTTAAAATTTAAACCTACAATTCAGTGATATATTATCTAGCAACCTCAGAACTACTACTACTCCAGAGTTTCCTGGTGGTCCAGTGTCTGAGAGTCTAAACCCAGGAGGTATGAGCTGGGCCCCTGATCCAGGAGCTGGATCCCACATGCCATAAGCAGGAGCTCACATGCTGCAAGGAAGATCAAAGATCCTGCGTGCCTGCCCTGAATTTTTAAAAGGACCACACTGAGGAACTTGTATATATGGATAGGTAATTTCCTTGATTTTAAGCATTGAAAAGGGTAAAAATATTAGAGCAATTATTCTCCTTTGAATTCATCTGTTTCCATGAAATCTCATTAGTTAAACCCAATAGCCCTTATACTCCCTGAGGCAATCAAAAAACTCCTACCTTAAATCATATATGAAGTTTGACAGGCCAATTTTCCAAAAGTTCAAGGTTTTCTATTGAAATTTCTTTTCAGGTGTATTTTTGTTTGTTTCTAGATGAGGAACTGTGCCACTCTAGCTCACACATATTTGTCATATGGATCTTAAGCTTTCTCTTTCTAATCTCAGCTTCCAAATTATGAGCCAGTACTTGGGATCCATTTCACTCACTTCTCTGAGGAACTGCTAGTAATTTTAGCAACCATAATGGACAATAACACCTAGTTTCTACAGATATAATTTTCTCCTGTACTTTCCCTTTACTTAAAATCATCTGTAGGGATTTCTCTTCTCAGATCAAGTCCATGAATGAATTTGCAGTTGTCATTTTGATTGGCAGCAGAGCCAGTGTTAAGTTGGAAATGACTCAGAATAAAGTAGATCTTAAATCTACAGAACTCAGTTTACCACAGACCCGTGGAAATTTGCATAACTCATACGGTACATTTGCTTTGTACTATTTTCTACACATTTGTTGAAATTTAAAATGAAGAGTAATCATATTAACCTACTAATAAATATATATTTCTTTGTCCATTTAATCAAGTTAAGATATCAGTATTGCATCTGTGTAATGTCTAGACATAAGCTTAAATGAGTCAACAAGTGAATACTTAGGAAAAGAAAGTGATGGAGTTAAAACTGATTCTAGTTTAAGTCAAGGAAATAGAAATGTTTATTGAGAATGTGCATTTTTTATGAAATAACAAAATAAGGAAATCTATGCACAATATTCAGCTACAAAGCAATTTTAAACTTGATACAGGTGTGTTCCTGCACTGTGCATCCTAAGAGATAACGTTTTAGAATCATTATTCTAAACGCTCATGGCAGAGACATAAAGTTTCAAAAATTTTTCAATTTAAAAGTCTCTCAATAAAATGGAATGACCAAAGGGCTATAAATCTAGGTGCTAATTTTTTATTCATTCAATTATTTACTAATTCATGTACACTAATTGCATATCTACCATGTGCCAGGAACTTACTAAGCACTGGGGTGATCAAGATAAGTAAGACATAGTTGTTGCCTAGATATTCCTGTCATTTAAGTTCAATAAATAAGGCTCTATGACTTTGCCCAAATCAATGGGCTATGGTCTTCTTTCAATGTCTTCTTTTATAAAACAAGGAAAATTCCTGCCATGAACTATCCAGTCTTCTTGATGTGAGGATCCAACATGCATCTGAAAGTTCTGCTTAAATTGTTAACCACAGAAATTTCCTGGAAAGGATGCTATGATTTTTTGAATGACTCCAATCTGGACAATGCCTTCTAAGTAAAGCAGCTTTGTGCTGCTTAAGGAACAGGCATAACTTAACACTTTGAGAAGAGTTACATGTATATATAATACATTGTTGTTATTATTACTTTGAATATATTTTTTACCTTTTAGATCAATTAAGTGTAAGAAAAACAGTAGATTTTTCTTATTTATGCCTACTCCTTTGTCTTTCCTCTCTTTATATCGTTGTAAATTTCTAATCTATATCATTTTCCTTCTTTTTAAATAACTTCTGCTGCTGCTGGAGAAGGCAATGGCACCCCATTCCAGTACTCTTGCCTGGAAAATCCCATGGACGGAGGAGCCTGGTAGCCTGCAGTCCATGGGGTCGCAGAGTCGGACATGACTGAGCAACTTCACTTTCACTTTTCACTTTCATGCTGCTGCTGCTGCTCAGTCGCTTCAGTCGTGTCCGACTCTGTGCGACCCCAGAGACGGCAGCCCACCAGGTTCTTCTGTCCCTGGGATTCTCCAGGCAAGAACACTGGAGTGGGTTGCCATTTCCTTCTCCAATGCATGAAAGTGAAAAGTGAAAGTGAAGTCGCTCAGACGTGTCCAACCCTTAGCGACCCCATGGACTGCAGCCCACCAGGCTCCTCCATCCATGGGATTTTCCAGGCAAGAGTACTGCAGTGGGTTGCCATTGCCTTCTCCGAAATAACTTCTAACATTTCTTATAATGTATAGTAGCAAAAAATTTCCTCAATTTTTATTTGAGAGTCTTTTCTCCTTCACTTTTGAAGGATAATTTCACAGAATATGGAATTCTTGGTTCGTTTGTTGCTTTCATTTTCTCTCAGTACTTTTAATATTCCATTTCCCTCCCTTTTTATTTGCATCATTTCCAAGAAAAAGTCAGATGTAATTCTTATTTTCACCCTTTCAACTTTTCAACTTATTTCAACTTTTCTATAGGAAAGGTTTTCTCCTCTGACTTCTTTCAGGAGCTCTTCTTTATCTTTGGTTTTCCATGGTTTGAAAATGGAGTACCTAGGGTTAGCTTTTCTGGCATTCATCATGACTGCTTTGTGTGTTCTCTGAGTTTTACTGAGTCTGTGGTTTTGTGTCTGATGTTATTTTGGAGAAATTCTCAATCATTATTGTTTTAAATATTTCTTCTATTCTTAAGAGGAAAAGCAGTCTCATGTGCACAATCTTTTGAATTCTGCTCAGCCACATAATCTTGGCCTTGGGCCTAAAATATTTCCTTATGAGGAGCCCCCATGGGCTGTGCTAGGCTCAGCACCTTGTAGGGGACTATTTCTCTGTTTTATGTCAAGTGGGCTCTTTTGTTCTGCTTAAGTGTGTTAATCTTATAGGACTTGCTCAACCCCACTGTTACATCTGTCCTCAGTGCAAAGAAGAGATTCTTCTACTGTGGCTTGAGAGGGGTGTTTATAGGCAAATTGTCCTGCATCAGCTGATGGGAGAGAACAGCTGGCTATGGGGTACTGAAGACCACAGCTGAACCTTTCTTTGTCTTTTACCTGTGTTAAGTAAAGTTTATTTCCATCCAGTGCTTGCTTGTGTTGTGTATTCCGTGGTGACTGTGATATCAAGATGCAGTGGGAAGTGTTTAAGGGATTTTCACTTGTTAATTGTTGCTATTTTTTAAACCTATTTGGTTGGTGCAAAAGAAATTGCCATTGGTGCAAAGTTTTGCACCAATCTTAATTACTTTTGCACCATTGCAATTACTATTACTTTTGCACCAACTTTGACTAATTTTGCATCAACTGCAATTACTTTTGAACCTCAATAACTTTTGCACCAACTGCAATGATAACACCTGTGAACCTTACTTACTTTTGCACCAACCTAATACACATGTTTGGATGCTATCACATTATTCTTTCATGAGTTATAATTTTATCATGAGCACTTAACATAAATTAAATAGTTGAAATATAATTAGTACATTAATTGACCTTTCAAATACCAAGAATTTTGAATGTTTTCTATGTCACCATTTATGTGATATTATAATCTTCTTTTGTCTTTTTGGGGGGCTTTCCCGATAGCTCAGTAGGTAAAGAATCCACCTGCAATGCAGGAGACCCCAGTTCGATTCCTGGGTCAGGAGAATGCTGGAGAAGAGATAGGTTACCCACTCCAGTATTCTTGGGCTTCGCCTGTGGCTCAGATGGTAAAGAATCTGTCTGTAATGTGGAAGACCTGGGTTCGAACCCTGGGTTGGGAAGATCCCCTGGAGAAGGGAAAGACTACCCCACTCCAGTATTTTGGCCTGGAAAATCCCATGGACTCACAGAGTCAGACACCACTGAGCAACTTTCACTTTTCTCTTTTTTACTTCCCCCAAATTTACATAAGTTCTCTGTAAGTTCCTTGTGTTGTTCAGTAAACTTTTGGTACAATATTGTCAATCAACTATACTTCAATGAAAGAAAAAATATAATAATTTATCCTTTCACTAGTATGTAGTTCTTTTATGCTATCCCATATTACTGCAGTGGTGTCCCTTTATCTCTTCCTGATTCAGTGGGCCTAACAATAATGTACCATTTCCTACATGCTATAACATTTTTTTTAATTTTTATTGAAATATAGTTGATTTACAGTGATGTGTACTATATCATTTATTTTCAAGATCTACATACCTGATTATGCATTGCTTTTAGGAACATCCCCTAGCTTTTGATTGCTTAATGCATACTGCTTTGGTTTTAGCAAACTATTCTTATTTAATCTGCTGCTTAACTTTCTTACTTCATTACAAGCTCAGGCACTCATTTAAACATAAGCATGCTAAAATTTACCCAGGATCAAATTATAGCAAATAAAAAAGGGTTTTTGTTTGTATAATATCCAATCAATCAGGAAGCTGGAGGCAGACGTCTCTAAATAAATGTGGCTCTCTCTCAGATTCTTTGATTTTAAATGATTTAGGGGAAGACAATCTAAGACCTGAAGCCAAAATTAGGTATGATCAGAATATAAAACTGAATATTTTCAGTTTTGGCACATAACTCAACATGCTTTATTTTTATTCTACTCTTTGATCTCATATCCTCAGCCTTAATTGAGGCATGCAATTTGCTAAATTGTTATTCTAATATAATCTAATTTCAAAGGTCACTAGAATAAGTTAATTTGGGCTTTTTAAATGTTATTTATTCTGAGGCTTAGTAATTAGAAATTGCTTTCAATCTTTACTTTTTTTGCAACCTTCCTTTGCATTTATAAAATTATATAGAAAAACTGAAATTACATGAGATATATATATATATATGTATACTACCAAATACTGCTTTTGATAATAGATACTTTATAAAATAGTCTACAGAATAACCAGAAAGGACAATAATTCTGCAAAGATTTTAAATCTTAAGGAAATGCATTATATAAATCTAAATATAGAAATTAAACCTGAGTAGGAACTATGTTCATAAATCTATAAAATTGACTTTTCCAATATTTTAATGATTAATAGTCATCAAAATATCATTAAGGTTATCATATATGCACACTTGTGTGTGTGTGTATATATATATATATGATTTCAACGTGATTTGAAACAATAGAAAATTAACCACTTGTCTTAGTTCAAATGATGCTAAATAAGATTCTGTCTACAAAATCATCAGTGATAATGAAAAACAGGTTACAAGTCTCTGTATAATCACTTTCATTTTCTGAAAAAATATTTAGACTTACTCTTGAAATAAGCTCATTCAACTTAAAAACCCTGAATGTGTAGTAAATCTGACAATGACTAGAACACTGTGTTGGGGGCTTTCATGGATTTATTTTGTAGTTAATAGTGCTCTTCTTCTACAGCTATACATAAATAAGTTCTCATGGATCCAAAGAGAAATTCTGTCCTCACTCTAACTCAACATGGATAAAAGCAGAAGCAAATTGCTCTGCCATGTAGACAGCTGAGGTCATTGAAATCATTGCTCCATTGAATGATGCTTAAAATAAAAATGTGAACAAAATTGAACAAAAATAGCAAAATAAACAAACTTCATGTTACATGAGCCAAAGAACACGTCAAACTATATGGAGTAATCAGTGATTGGCATTTTTATAATTATCAGATTAAAGAATGCTTTCACTTCTAAAGACACTTCACTTTTAGATGATTAGTTGATTTTGTATTTTTTAGAGTAAAATCAAGCTCTCTATTTAAGTTAGAACAAAGAGGTCTGATTGAGCACAAAGGATCCTCTGGATGCTGAATTGCTTATCTTGTCTCTCTCTGACCTAGTGTCATCCTGACCATGTGTCACGGTGACCTGCAGATGACAAAAATGAGCCCCGCATTCCACACGTCAAGTCTAATGACACATTCAACTGCTGACATCAATTGTCCTTAGTCCAAGATGTAATTATGTTTTACAAAATATCAATTCTAGAAAGATACCATTCAAAAAGGTAAATTTTTGTGACGTCTTTTTCAGAAAAAAATTTATTAAATCTCTTTAAAATGTACTTCCACCAAAAAAGTAATGTTTTATTATTATTTAATGAAAATAAAGCTAATAAGATAATTGTAATTAAATGTTAAGAAAGTAGCATTGATTTCATTGCTGTTGTTGTTCAGTAGCTAAGTCACATCCACCTCTTTGCAACCCCATGAAGCCAGCACACCAGGCTTCCTGCCCTGCACTATCTCCTGGAGTTTGCTCAAATTCATGTCCATTGAATCAGTAATACCATCCTACCATTTCATCCTCTGTCACCACCTTCTCCTCTTGTCCTCATTAATTTCATCACATCAACAAAACTTCTAAGAAAGCTTTCTTTAAAATCACAAGGTAAGTCATATGAAATTTTATGGTACAACTTTTATTTTGTACCTATGGTATATACATATTTTTATTTTGTATCATTCCTTGTTATAAGATTATAACTTTTGAGAACTAAATAAATCTTATTAGTTATCTTATCCAACTCCTTCCTAGTATAAATGGAAAAGCAAATGTCTGGAGGGATTAATATGATTTGATCAAGGTAACAAACTTACAAAGTGACAGTCAAAATTGACATACCAAAACCTTGCTTCCGTATGTCAAAATTTTAATGCAAAATTACTGGAAGAGAAATAAAGTTTCACATAGTTCATATTTCTATAATAGAAAGGGAATTGTACAATATTATAATATTGCAAGAAAATTTTCTATAGAGTATGAGTATGGTTTGTCTAAGCTATGTTTTGGTTTTTTGACATCAAACCTGGCCAAAAGATAAAATTATTTTTATCATGAAATTGAAACACTAGTATTCAGCAGGGTCCTCTAAAAGAAGCAACCCATAAAACAGTCTGAGTTGATGAACTTCATGTCAGATTGCAATCAGGAACATTCACTGTAGACAAGGCGTGTAATTTAAAATACAAATTCTATACCAGTTGATTACTGTTACAGTTTGGGTTCTAACATGATGATTAGCAATACACTTTCTTAACAATATTTTCTCTTAAGTTAAATGGATAAAATATATGCATGCAATTAGTGTCATATTTTAAATGAAATTGAACTGGACTTCCTTGTGATCATGTAATTATTTCTTTACAGCATTAGCTGTCACTTTTAACTACAATTTCTGTTGATGAATGATTTGGGAGATTTGAAAAAAAATGGAATCTGCAGAGAATGTGCAAAATTAAATATAGAGATTAAAATTATATATCACCTTGGACAAGGAAATGGCAACCCACTCCAGTATTCCTGCCTGGAGAATTCCACGGACAAAGGAGCCTGGCAGGCTACAGACCATGGGGTCACAAAAGAGTCTGACATGACTAAATAACTAACACTTTTAACCCCACACAATGACAATTAAAACTAGCCAACAGTTTTTGACTGTGTATCAATGTTACCAGATACCAAAATTAAAAATGCAGACTGTAAAACATACTGATTTTTTTAAACTGTACTGGTGTTGTAGCCACGCGTTCTGGGAAATAAACTCACTCAGAAGGACAATGCAGATAGTGGAGCGCAGTTTATTACACCGGCGGGCCCAAGGCAGAGTCTCCTCTTAGCCAAGGACCCCAACCAGCATTTGTGAAAATCTTTTATACTCCATGTGTATGTGTCTGAACCCACCACTCCAAATTCCTTGAGACTTACGTAAACCAAGGAAAATACAATCCCAATAACCCCATCATTCACGTGCTACGCGCTCATGTGCTCAAACAGTCAATTAGCCAATAGTCAATAAACCTGAGGTTACACTCCAACAGAGTGTAAACAGATACAGAAAAATTTATGGCCTGTCTGGAGGAAGGGGTGATTAGTGTATGTTTTCTCTCAGGCGATGAGTAACCTAGATACAATCTTCAAGGTTCCCCTGTCTGGAGGGGGTCTTATCCTTCTGTTGTTTTCATAGGCACTAAACACAGAGTTCAGAGTCCACTGGAAAGGTGGCCGAGCATGGTCAGCATGAACAGGCCTAAGATGGAGTCCAGGCCCTATGAATTCCCTCTTCACTGGCACAGGTATACTAATTTTAAGAAACATATCTCAGCAGTAGAACATATATTTAGGAATATGGCATTAAGTCATTTTCATTCTAATGATGTATTCAGAAGTCAAAGTAAATGTCATCTACCATAGCTGCCTACTTGATTGTTCTGGTGAAAATGTACAATCCTGGCTTTGAGCAATTTTCCTAATCCCATTTTTTGGACCTAAACATATGATATCACTAAATCATAACTCAGCATCATGAGCACAGTGAGAGGAGTACCCAGGAATATCTGCTGAATTTTAATAGTCATTAATGTAACTCTCTTACCTGGAGAGAATGTTTTTAACAAATAACCCAAGCATGAAAGCCGTATTTCTAAAGTGATAATTAAAATGCATTTCCATTTCCTACCAAGGGGATTTTGCAATTCAAAGCATACTGCTTTCATTCTTACACATTTATGCTCTCTGCACTCTTATTTTTACTTCAACCAACCTGCCAAGTACCAGATGCACATTAAATGTATTAAAGTGGGTGAGTCACAAATGTCTTCCTTATCACTAAGAAGAAGGATCATATTTTCTCTCACAAGTGTTAAAATAACATCTTAACCTCTAAACATCACTCTTCAAGATCTCTTGACTTTTATATAACGTTAGCCTTCCTATCTTTGTGAGTTTCCTGTTAAGGGATAGTCCATCAAGGGTAAATTAGTTGATAACCTCATTCTCGTTTTCATTTTGGGGTATCAAGAAAATCCCCAGAGAAGGAAACAGCAACCTATTTCAGTATTCTTGCCTGGGAAATCCCATGGACTGAGGAGCCTGGCAGGCTACAGTCTACGGGGTCATATTAGAGTCAGTCACAATTCAGGAACGACAACAAATCATGTATTGAAAAAAAAAAATTTAAAAAGGCCTATCTAGTTTTTAAAGTTTGAGGAAGGTAGAAGAAACAAAGAATATAGTTTCAAAGAAAAAAAAGAAACATTTCATTTGCAGTCTAGACTTTTATGCTAACCCATATCAACATAAATCATTTGCTGGCTTTTCAAAACTGCAGCAAAGTGCTGGATCAGATAGGTCCTAATTAGTCCTAAAGCCATTTACATAATGTTGCACATACTACTTAATCAAAATGTTTTTAAATCAGCTCCCTGTAATCATTCCTGAGCTTTTATAAAATTGGAGAAGTGAACAAGTCATTGTTTTTCCTGGAAATAAAATAAGATATGGCTCTGGACATGAAGTCTCCTGTAGCCCATTAATAAATAAGAAGTGTGATATTTGTTGCACGAAAATCATGAGTTGCTGAATATATTTTAGAAATATACAGTCACCTCATTAAGTCAGATAAACAAGTCAAGACTGCAGTTTTCCAAGCGAATCCAGTATTGCTGTGCCTTTCTGCCCAGCTTCGTGTCTTGCTGCCATATTTTGGCTCAGGATTGGTAAGGACTAAACATGTTCAAAGCCTAAAATCTGACATAAGTATCTTGCCTCCAAAATTGAGAATATATTCAGCTCCACTAGAACTTAAAATGTAAAAGGAAAATATGCGTTGGCTCAAGCTCATACTCAGTTTCTCAGTCATATATGACTCTTGCAACCCCATGGACTGTAGCTCGTCAGGCAATTCTGTTCATGGGATCCTCCAAGCAGGAAAAATAGAGTGGGTTGCCATTTCCTCCCCCAGCGTATCTCCCCAACCCAAGGTTCAAGTCCTCCTCTCCCGTGGCAAATGTTTGTTGTTCAGTTGCTAGGTCATGTCCACCTCTTTGAGACTCCATGCACACCAGACTTCCTTTTCCTTCACCATCTCCCAGAGCTTGCTCAGACTCTTGTCCATTGAGTCGCTGATGCCATCCAACTATCTCATCCTCCATTGTCCCCTTCTCCTCCTGCCTTCAAACTTTCCCAGCATCAGGCTCTTTTCCAATGAATAGGCTTTTCACATCAGGTGGCCACAGTTTGGGAGTTTCAGCTTCAACATCAGTCCTTCCAATGAATATTCAGGACTGATTTCTTTGAGGATTGACTGGTTGGATCTCCTTGCAGTCCAAGGGATTCTCAAGAGTCTTCTCCAACACCACAGTTCAAAAGCATCAATTCTTTGACGTTCAGCTTTCTCTATGGTCCAACGTTCATGTCCATACATGATTACTGGAAAAACCATAGCTTTGACTATATGAACATTTATTGGAACAGTAATGTTTCTGCTTTTTAATATGCTGTCTATGTTTGTCATAGCTTTTCTTCCAAGAATCAAGTGTCTTTTAATTTCATGGCTGCAGTCACCTTCCACAGTGATTTTGGAGACCAAGAAAATAAATTCTCTCAAGGTTTTCACTGTTTCCCCATTTCTTTGCCATGAATTGATAGGATCGGATGCCAGGATCTTAGTTGTTTGAACGTTGAGTTTCAAGCCAGCTCTCTTGTTTCATCTTCATCAAGAGGCTCTTTAGTTCCTCTTTGCTTTCTGCCATAAGGGTGATGTCATCAGCATATCTGAGGTATTGATATTTCTCCCAGCAATCTTGATTCTAGCTTGTACTTCATCCAGCCCAGAATTTTGCATGATGTACTCTGTATATAAGTTCAATAAGCCAGATGACAGTTTACAGCCTTGACATACTCCTTTCCCAATGTGGAACCAGTCCATTGTTCCATGTACAGTTCTAACTGGTGCTTCTTGACCTGCATAAAGGTTTCTCAGGAGGCAGGTAAGGTGGTCTGGTAGTCCCATCTCTTTAAGAATTGTTCATAGTTTGCTGTGACCCATGCGGTCAAAGATTCAGGGATTAAATCTGATAAAAGGACTGCCTGAAGAACTATGGACAGAGGTTTATAAAATTGTACAGGAGGCAGTGATCAATACCATCCCCAACAACAAAACAAGATGAATGCAAAAAGGCAAAATGATTGTCTGAGGAAGCCTTATAAATAGCTGAGAAAAGGAGCAAAGCTAAAGGCAAAAGAGAAAAGGAAAGATATACCCATTTGAATGCAGAGTTCCAAAGAACAGCAAGGAGAGATAAGAAAGCCTTCCTCAATGATCAATGCAAAGAAATAGAGGAAAACAGTAGAATAGGAAAGACTAGCGATCTCTTCATGAAAATTAGAGATACCAACAGAATATTTCATGCAAAGATGGGCACAATAAAGGACAGAAATGGTACGGACCTAACAGAAGCAGAAGATATTAAGAAGAGGTGGCAAGAATACACAGACGAACTGTACAAAAAGGATCTTAACGTCCTGGAAAACCACCATGGTGTGGTCACTCACCTGGAGCCAGACATGTTGGAGTTCAGTGTCAAGAAGGCCTTAGGAAGCATTGCTGCAATCAAAGCTAGTGGAGGTGATGGAAATCCAGCTGAGCTATTTCAAATCCTAAAAGATGATGCTGTTAAAGTGATGCATTCGTTAGGCCAGCAAATTTGGAAAACTCAGCATTGGCCACTTGACTGGTGGTCGATTTTCCTTCCAATCCCAAAGAAGGGCAATGCCAAAGAATGTTCAAACTACTGTACACTTGCACTCATTTCACACGCTAGCAAGTTCATGCTCAAAATCCTCCAAGCTAGACCTCAACAGCACATAAACCGAGAATTCCAGATGTACAAGCTAGATTTAAAAGAGGGAGAAGCCAGAGATCAAATTGCCAACATCCTTTGGATCATAGAAAGAGCAAGAGAATCCCAGAAAAATGTCTACTTCTGCTTCACTGATTGTGCTAAAGATTTGACTGTGTGAATCATACAACAAACTGTGGAAAATTTTTAAAGAGCAGCAAAGTAGTTAAAAGGCAAATCCTGGAAGTCGTTGCAAGCCACAGAATTATGGACTGAATGTGCCCCCACACAAATTCGTATGCTGCAATCCCAGTGCCCAATATGGTGGTATTTGAAGATGTGGCCTTTGAGAGTCGATGAAGTCATAAGGGTTGGAGACTTTATGAATGAAACTGGGTGTGTGCAGTTGCTCAGTCATGTCCAGCTCTTTGTGACCATATGGACTGCAGTTCACCAGGCTCCTCTGTCCATGGAATTTTCCAGGGAATAATACTGAAGTGGATTGCTGTTTCCTACTTCTGGGGATCGAATCCGTGTCACTTATGTCTCCTGCATTGGCAAGCATGTTCTTTACCATTGCACCATCTAAGCCTCTGAATGAAATTAATGCCCTTATCAAATATTTCATTGAACTTTCATTTCTTTTGCCACCTGGAAACCAATCAAGAAGACTCTGAACCAGGAAGTGGGCCCTAAACAGACATTGTTGATTTGCCAGCATCTTAATATTGGACTTCTCAGTCTCCAAAACCTAAGAAATAATTCTTGTTGTTTATAGCCACCCAGTTTATGATATTCTGTTATCCTGAATCGTCTAAGACATGGTAAAATGTTTCACTTTATCCATCAGTTGAAAAAATTTAACTGGGGAAACAATATTGGGTTTGCATTTAGAAAACCTACTTTACTTTCAAGTAAGACAGAGATTTGCAGGAGGCAAGAACATTGGCAGGGAGATAAATGAAGCAAAGGCATTTATAGGTAAGAGAAATGGTGTTTGTATAGAAGGTTAATGAATACTGTCAAGTGGTTAAGCAGCTCCTGACTAGCAGTTGGTAGCAGCTGCTAGGTTGGCTTGCTACATTTCCATATGTTCAGTCAGCAAAAAACAAAGAACCTAAATGAATTTAGACAGTTTATTACTTACACAAAGTAAAGCAGAAGCAAGATTAGCATGGTTTCCGCTAGCTGTGACCCTAATCCCACAGAATATCATGGGGCTTAGTGGCCAGATGACAGCACAATTAGTATATCACTCAGCTATGAAGGAGCCATCTTTAGACTGCAGTTAACCGGTGGTTTTATAGGCTACGCTGGGGAGGGGTGGTGGGGTGGGAGGTCCCATGTCTCACCACAAGCAGGGAGAAGGATGAGACACTGCCTTTCGGTAGCCCTCCCCTCTCCCAATAGACAAGAAATTCCCTGCAAGGTAGATAGGTGGATGAGAAACAGTCTTGTGACAGTACTTCACAAGATTGTCCTGCTATATTATGGACAGAATAAAAGAGCATTCACTAAGACTTGGGTCAGATTAAAAATGAAAAAAAAAAATCCAACTGGAAATGTGCAAAAGGCATGACAGATATTTTATTGAAGAGGACATACAGATGGCAAATAAACACATGAGAAGATGGTCAACATCACTAGTCATAGGAAAATACAAATTAAAGGCACAACGTGACATGACTACATACCTACTGGAATTGTTAAAATGTTTTAAAAAGCTATTTATTAGAACTGCGTAACAATTATAAATGTGTATACACCTAGTAATGATTTTAAAACAGATAAAGCAGAATCTTACAAAATTAAAGAAGTGAAAAAAGTCATAGTTGAAAATTTTAAATCACTAGCCTCTTCAGTAATTGACAGAATACAAAAAGCTATACATACATATCTATCTCTATATACATATATATATAATAAACCTATATTATCTGAACAATTCTTGCTCAAATTTCTCTTTTGGCTAGCCCAGGCAGAGGAATCAGAGATCAAGTTGCCAACATCTGCTGGATCATCAAAAAAGCAAGAGAGTTACAGAGAAACATCTATTTCTGTTTTTGATTATGCCAAAGCCTTTGACTGTGTGGATCACAATAAACTGTGGAAAATTCTGAAAGAGATGGGAATACCAGACTACCTGACTCACTGCCTCTTGAGAAACCTGTATGCAGGTCAGGAAGCAACAGTTAGAACTGGACATGGAACAACAGACTCGTTCCAAACAGGAAAAGGAGTACATCAAGGCTGTATATGGTCACCCTGCTTATTTAACTTCTATGCAGAGTACATCATGAGAAACGCTGGACTGGAAGAAACACAAGCTGGAATCAAGATTGCTGGGAGAAATCTCAATAACCTCAGATATGCAGATGACACCACCCTTATGGCAGAAGCTGAAGAACTAAAGAGTCTCTTGATGAAACTGAAAGAGGAGAGTGAAGAATTTGACTTAAAGCTCAACATTCAGAAAACTAAGATCATGGCATCTGGTCCCATCACTTCATGGCAAATAGAAGAGGAAACAGTGGAAACAATGGCTGACTTTATTTTTCTGGGCTCCAAAATCACTGCAGATGGTGACTGCAGCCATGAAATTAAAAGACGCTTAGTCCTTGGAAGGAAAGTTATGACCAACATAGATAGCATATTAAGAAGCAGAGACATTACTTTGTCAACAAAGGTCCATCCAGTCAAGGCTATGGTTTTTCCAGTGGTCATGTATGGATGTGAGAGTTGGACTATAAAGAAAGCTGAGCACCAAAGAATTGATGCTTTTGAACTGTGGTGTTGGAGAAGACTCTTGAGGGTCTCTTGGACAGCAAGGAGATCCAACCAGTCCATCCTAAAGATTTGTCCTGGGTGTTCATTGGAAGGACTAATGTTGAAGCTGAAACTGCAATAATTTGGCCACGTGATGCGAAGAGCTGACTCATTTGAAAAGACCCTGATGCTGGAAAAGATTGAGGGCAGGAGGAGAAGGGGACGACAGAGTATGAGATGGTTAGATGGCATCACTGACACAATGGACATGGGTTTGGGTGGACTCTGGGATTTGGTGATGGACAGGGAGGCCTGGAGTGCTGCAGTTCATGGGGTCACAAAGAGTCACACACTACTGAGCAACTGAACTGAACTGAAGAAAATTCTGAAAGAGATGGGAATATCAGACCACCTGACCTGCCTCCTGAGAAAACTGTATGCAGGTCAGGAAGCAACAGTTAGAACTGGACATGGAACAACAGACTGGTTCCAAATAGGAAAAGGAGTACGTCAAGGCTGTATATTGTCATCCTGCTTATTTAACTTATATGTAGAGTGAAGTGAAGTGAAGTGGCTCAGTCGTGTCTGACTCTTTGCGACCCCATGGACTGTAGCCCACCAGGCTCCTCCGTCCATGGGATTCTCCAGGCAAGAATACTGGAGTGGGGTTCATCATGAGAAACACTGGGCTGGATGAAGCACACGCTGGAATCAAGATTGCCAGGAGAAATATCAATAACTTCAGATATGCAGATGACACCACCGTTATGGAAGAAAGTGAAGAGGAGCTAAAAAGCCTCTTGATGAAAGTGAAAGAGGAGAGTGAAAAAGTTGGCTTAAAGCTCAACATTCAGAAAACTAAGATCATGGCATCTGGTCCCATCACTTCATGGCAAATAGATGGGAAAACAGTAGAAACAGTGGCAGACTTTATTATGGGGGGCTCCAAGATCACTGCAGATGGTGACTGCAGCCATGAAATTAAAAGATGCTTGCTCCTTGGAAGAGAAGCTATGACCAACCTAGACAGCATATTAAAAACCAGAGACATTACTTGGCCAACAAGGTCCATCTAGTCAGGGCTATGGTTTTTCTAGTAGTCACGTATGGATGTGAGAGTTGGACTATAAAGAAAGCTGATCACTGAAGAACTGATGCTTTTGAACTGTGGTATTAGAGAAAACTTTTGAGAGTCCCTTGAAGTGCAAGGAGCTCTAACCAGTCCATTGTAAAGGAGATCAGGCCTAAATGTTCATTGGAGGGACTAATGTTGAAGTTGAAGTTCTAATACTTTGAGCATTTGATGTGAAGAACTGGCTTATTGGAAAAGAGCCTGATGCTGGGAAAGACTGAAGGTTGGAGGAGAAAAGGATGACAGAGGATGAGGTGGTTGGATGGCATCACTGACTCAATGGACATGGGTTTGGGTAAACTTCGGGAGTTGATGATGGACAGGGAGCCCTGGTGTGCTGCAGTCCATACGGTCACAAAGGGTCAGACATGACAGAGCGACTGAACTGAACTGAGCTGAAGAGATGCAAATTCAATCCCTGGGTCAGAAGATCCTCTAGAGAAGGAAATGGCAATGCACTCCAGTATTCTGCCTAGAATATTCCATGGACAGAGGAGTTTTGCAAACTAAAGCTGCCAAAGACTAGGACATGATGGGGTCGCAAAGAGTAGTACGTGACTGAGCATGCATGCAGGCATGCAACCAGAAACAGAGGGAAGGGAATTTCAGAAAACGTTGTTGAGCTGAACCAAGATGACACATTACACCATAATTACTGCTGCTGCTGCTGCTGCTGCTAAGTCGCTTCAGTCATGTCTGACTCTGTGCAACCCCATAGATGGCAGCCCATCAGGCTCCTCCATCCCTGTGATTCTCCAGGCAAGAACACTGGAGTGGGTCCATAATTACTGAGATGGCACTAACAGCAACAATCAGTCTTGGGTAACATTCACCTGGAAGCTATATAAAGTTCATCTCAGGTCAGAATATCTTTGGGAAGAAAAGAATTAATTTGCTGGTTCCTCCATTTCAAGCCTCCAAAATAGCTGATGAGGCTCCAATTTTGTGAGAATGTGGTGATCTTGATTCTTCCCAGTGAATGGAGGTACAAGTTTAATAGGTCAGAGTGTCTTCCTAGATAGAAACCAGCTATATTTTGGGGAAAATTTTAATAGTCAGAGGGTTAGTGAAACACACTGCAAGACTATTAACATTGACCTTGAGACCTTAACTGAGTCACTGTCTCCCTCCTCCACCTCCCACTCCTTCAGCCAAGCTGGTCTTGGATTCATGCCTAGTAGGATGACAAAGACCTTTACACCAGGAGGATAACTAAAAGGCCCTAGTTATATTGTCTTTGTTGGGTTATCATTGCTTTAAGTGCCCAGCTGCCACTATCATTGGGAATGAAAGCACCAAGAAACTTGTGGAATCCATATATACTAACCCTATCCCCCTACTGTGTAGCAGCATCCCAATATTGTCATGGTGATCAGAGTTGATTACTTTCACTAGTATTTATTTTCTGCCCTTTGTACTGTTGATATGAAGAGCTCAAAGTTGTCAAGTAGTAGCTGTCACTTCAAGTTCTGTGGACATAGTGACCTCTATTGTGTATCTGGAAGAAATATTTCCTTCTTGGAAACAAGGATCTCTAATGTTACAGATTAGTTAATACAAATTCCATAAGTGAAATATTTAAAGTCATTGTGAGGTAGGTGTAATCATATTTCTAGTTCTTGATTTCCAGACCTGTACATTTCACCTATTGTGACACTACCACATTGTGGCCATTGTTATGCTCCTGGACCACATCCTAAAGGACATCCTCACATGATGTTGACCCCAAGTTGGAATATTAGAGTTTCAGTAGCAACTCACCTTTTCTAGAGGACAACTGCTTCTGGGTTTTGTTGTTGTTGTTTTATAATAGGGTCTTTGAAGTACTCTCACTTCTTGTTTATCAGTTCCATATAACATGATGACATTAATGGAGAATATTCAGGGAAATTTTCCAGAAAAATAAAAGCATTTCAAGCCTCTGACAGCTATACTATGGTAGAGAATAAGACTGTTCACATGATCCTAGAGGCAAGACAGAAGCATATATGGTTGTCTCTGCCATATAAAAGTGAATTGCCTAGTAATTAGAAAGAATATATGTTAATATACACCAGATCAGTAATTGCATACTAAATGTACAAATATATTCCAGTTGAGATACTGGAAAATACCTTGAAATATTAATAACAGCTACAAGCGAGATTACTGCATGGCTAACTATATTAATCCACTATTATTGCCATAATTAATTTGGTTTTGTGGTGGCCATACAGGTGAGATTACTTAGATTAGGAATTAGTGATTGATGATAGCAATAATCTCTGAAATCCCTTCCAGTATGTGATATTTCTTCTGATTCAACATCTTGGTTGGGTAAGGGAGGAATGGAAATGGCTAAATCCTTTTTTCCACAATGCTTTCTTACTCCATACATCAGAAACTAACACGAGAGTTCAGTCAGTTCCTGAGTACTCCATAATTAGCAGTATTATATCTTAGTAAAGAGTCTGCCTGCAATGCAGGAGACCCCGGTTCGATTCCTGGGTCAGAAAGTTCCCCTGGAGAAGGGATAGGCTACCCACTCCAATAAAAGAAAGGAGTTTCCCAGATGGCTCAGTAAAGAACTCGCCTGCAATGTGGGAGACACAGGTTAAATCCCTAGGTTGGGAGGGTTTTTTGGAGGAGGAAATGGCAACCCACTCCAGCATTCTTGCCTGGAAAATCCCATGGATAGAGGAACCTAGCAGGCTACAGTCCATGGGGTCCCAAAGAGTTGGACATGACTAAGCACACATGCACATATCTTACTTCTAGAAACATTATGAGACAATAATCACTGCCACATATTCTCATTATAGACTTGTCCATTTTGGAAATTATAATGACCTTAATTCTGACAGCTCAGTTAAGTGCCACCATCTCGTACCTTTACTATTCCAGAATCATCATCCCCATTGATACCAGGAAGCTCTGTTTCATGGCAGCACTTCAAACAAATTATTATTGGGCTTTCCATCTATGTTACATACTCATATCACCAGTGCATTGTTTATTGCCTTTATGAACAGTCAGGTTGTGGGTTTCAGGTATTTTTAGCTATATTTATTCTTTTTTTTTAATTTTTATTTTTTTTGATTTATTTATTTTTATTTTTTATTTTTAATTTTTTTTTAATTTTTTTTTTAATTTTAAAATCTTTAATTCTTACATGCGTTCCCAAACATGAACCCCCCTCCCACCTCCTTCCCCATAACATCTCTCTGGGTCATCCCCATGCACCAGCTCCAAGCATGCTGTATCCTGCATCAGACATAGACTGGCGATTCAATTCTTACATGATAGTATACATGTTAGAATGTCATTCTCCCAAATCATCCCACCCTCTCCCTCTCCCTCTGAGTCCAAAAGTCCATTATACACATCTGTGTCTCTTCCCCTGTCTTGCATACAGGGTCGTCATTGCCATCTTCCTAAATTCCATATATATGTGTTAGTATACTGTATTGGTGTTTTTCTTTCTGGCTTACTTCACTCTGTATAATCGGCTCCAGTTTCATCCATCTCATCAGAACTGATTCAAATGAATTCTATTTTAACGGCTGAGTAATACTCCATTGTGTATATGTACCACAGCTTTCTTATCCATTCATCTGCTGATGGACATCTAGGTTGTTTCCATGTCCTAGCTATTATAAACAGTGCTGCGATGAACATTGGGGTACATGTGTCTCTTTCAATTCTGGTTTCCTCGGTGTGTATGCCCAGCAGTGGGATTGCTGGGTCTAATATTTCCTTCTCCTTCACTTTGCAGAACCCTTTCTTATTAATACGCCAAGGAAATCCTAACGCCGTCTCCTGATTCACTGTAGGCCATCATCATGCTTCAAGAAGTAACAATAACAGTGGAACAAAACAGCAGAATACATGTTGGAGTCAGGATTGAAATAACTGAGATTTCTTAAGCTATTGGCATATTATGTAATTTAAAAGCATGTAATTTGTAAAAGTTGTCAGTTTTAACTTTAAGCTATTTTGAATTCTGTGATTTTGTGGTACACTTTATTTTTTTATTAATTTTTTATGGTATACGTTAGAGTCTTCAATAATAGTTGGTTTTAAATTAGAAATTGTCGACTTTAAAAAATGCACAATGTGAAAGTTGCAAGTTAAGTTTAATAGGGGCAAAATGAGGACTATAACCCAGGAGACAACATCTCCGATAGTCTGAGAAATCGCTCCAAGGAGGCAAGCGGAAGGTCTGTTTATATGTGATTTTGGTGAAGAGGGACTTCATACATTCAAACACATATTTTTTGCAGGTTTCTGCTAGTCTCATGAAAGTTACTGCTACTCATGAGAAACAGACATCACCATGAAGGTTTTAGTGCTTTTCTAGATATGAGGAGATACAAGAATTGGGCTCATAAAATCAGCTCCTGAAAATAACTATCTGGAGACTTGTTCTGCCAGTTTTTCCCAAAGCACAGAGTGCCTCATTTCTACTTTCCACCTTGAACTCCTTTCAGGGGTTGTTGAAAATCAGCACCTGCAGCAGCATATGATTTAATCCTTGTAGAGGTAAATGGCAAGTGCCAATTTGTAGTTGAAAAAACAAAGTTAAGTTTCCATTATGTCTCAACATTTTATTGGCTGTTTGACTTTATCCTTTCAAATCCATGTTTACATTTGTTCATCTAAAATGAAGAGTAATTGTACCTTCTTTACGGCTTTTTTAAGATTGTTAAATGAGATAATATATGCAAAGCACTCAGAAGTGTGTAAAGTCATAAGAAATACTCCATAAAGGATAGTTTTAATTTACTGGAAGAAGCAAATCTTGATTTACAATTACTATAAATTTTCATATGTACTCACAGAGAATGAAGCCACATGTTACCTTAATTTATGTCACTGTTAATTGCAACTTCCTATAAAGCATAAATTTAATTTATAAAAATATGAAAAAAATACTATTTATTTTAAGACCAAAATTGTGTCATGTAATGGAAATTGTATAAAGTTTGGAGTTGGAGACCTCAGTCCTTGTGTTTGAACTAACGCCAACTTGCTGAGAGAATTTGCCCATGCAACTCCTATTGCATTTCAGTTTCTTCATCTTTCAAGTGGAAAGAGTGATCAGGCTTTTCATATTTATTGCTTCATCATTTATTAACTAAATAACCTTAATCATACAGATTAATTTCTGTGTGGCTCAGTCTCAACATCTATGAAGGGGGGATAATAACTGTAAATGTCACCATGTTGTTGAAGAGTACATGAGATAAAAAAAGGTTGAATACTTGGCAAAGTTCCTGGAAGGAAACCAGTGTTGAATATGTGTTATTGTGTCTGTTTATTATGTATTACACCCCTCAGAATTTCTGGGAGAAGCTAACGTAGTTTGTAGGTTAGAAAGCACCTAAACAAATTTTGTTACTATTTCAATGACATCTAGATTTCAATAATCTTTTGCTAGATTAGCAAATAATCCAATTTATGTTGAAATCACTTTTAGAAAAAAACATAATTTCCTCATTTTTGATAAATAGTATATAATTTAGTTTCTAATGCATACTAATAATCACATCAGATAATTGTGACTGGAAATTTAACAATGTAAATATTAAAGATATATTTAATATTCAAAAAAATGGAGATAATTGGGCTAACACAGAAAGACATCTGCTTTTCTTACAACTATAAATCTATATTGCCTCTAAAAAATGCATATTTATTACAGTTAAGTTCCAAAATGATTATTTGACTAAATATTTCTATTTAGAGTGAACTTGGAGTATTCACAGTAAACTTCATATTAAAATGAGGTAGTCTGTTTTCTCTTTTCTTTTTCTTCTCTTGGGCTTCTGTGTAAATGTAAATTTGTTATAATCAATGTCCTGAGAAGTACATGGTAGATAATGCATTAGGCAGACTATTGGCTTTTGAAACATTTGTAAACATAAAAGCTTCAGCATCTTATATGAAAAACTAATAGATTTTTAGGAAATTCTTCATACTATTAATAATAATGAAATAAGGAACTATTATGAAGTGCTTCTTAAAATGAAGAATATTAATTAATGGAAGTTAGAATTGATAAAACGGATGTATTGCAAAAAACAAATGGCATTGCAATGTAGAGAAATGTAATTCTTTTTCATCTTACTTAATTCCAATATTTTCTACTTTTCAGAGGTGTTCTCAGAACCAAAGATTGTATTAGAGTAAGTACTGTTTTATCTCAATTAATTATTGCATCTCATTATATTAGTCTATATAATAGATAGTTTTTCATAATTAAATATAAAGTATGTAGGCATTTTAATGTAAGTATAGCTTTCACATTTGTCATATTTTTGTTTCAGGAAAACAAAAGCACATCCATTATTTAAATCTATTGCTTATATTTCATTAAATAGAATTGAACATGCTTGTAAAGTGGAGTTGTATTTAATTTTTCAGAACTTAACTTCCATAAGGGGATGACTTATAGTTCTAAATATGGAAAGATATTTCTATTGGATCACCACAATAGTACCTGGAAAAGATAGGATGTAGACAAATAATAAAGTAAAAATCAGTGGCACAGATATAAAATCCAGTCTTATTAAGATAAGAAAATATATTCAATTTGAAGATTGGAATTATCTTTTTTACAACTTTTTGTAGTTTTGGAGAAGTAATTAAGTTTCATTACATGTTTTGCCTATTCACACAGAATGTAACTAAGACTGGTAGTTTTATTATTTTTATTTTTTCATGCTATAGCCTAAATTCTATTTCACACTTTTGCCCAGGTAATTCTCAGCTCAAGTCAACCATGGGTTTGAGGAATTTCTTCTGCTTTGTGCTCAGGGAGACGACAGAGCATAATTTTGACTGCATAGCAGTTCATTACAAGGTCAATTGTACAAAGCCATATAACTTCAGATTATTTAGTCAAGTCATTTCTTAAGCAGAAAACAGATGAATACAAAAGTAAATAGTTTAGTGCTATTTGATATTTAACAAAATCAATATAGTTTTCTAGATTTGCATTTCAAGGAGTCTTACTACATATATATTCCACAAAGAAAAATGATATCCTTATTGCTTGTTGATGTTTCCTTCCTAAAATATGTCTTAATTCAAAATTCTGTACTGCAGAGAAATATATGAAAATAATCCCCTCAGTTTTTTTCATCATAAAAGCATAACCTGACTTGGGTAAATATGGCGGATCACAGAGTAACTGTGCTTTATGAAAAGGATGTTTCATAACTCTATCTGCACCTATATCTCTGTACAGATATTTATCTACAAGAAGAAATCCTTCAGTAAACCTTTAAAATAAGTGTCCAGAGATAAGGGTTCAGTATTTCTGTATCACCCATAATGTTCTGCATATGAAACAGGTTGTAGCTCCAACCTAGACTGAGATATCTTTAGAGATCACCTCTGGAGTTAATTTCTTCAGAAATCTCTTTAGAGATCACCTCTGCAACAAAAGGGCCTCTTACTGAAAGTGAAAGTTTTAAGCCAAGTGAAAAACTTGGCTTAAAACTCAACATTCAGAAAACTCAGATCATGGCATCCAGTTCCATCACTTCACCCCATCAATAGATGGGGTAACAATAAATAGTGGCAGACTTTATTTTCTTGGGTTTTAAAATCACTACAGTTGGTGACTGCAGCCATGAAATTAAAAGATGCTTGCTCCTTGAAAGAAAAGCTATGACCAACCTAGACAGCACATTAAACAGCAGAGACATTACTTTGCCAACAAAGGTCCATCTAGCCAAGGTTACAGTTTTTTTAGTAGTTGCATATGGATGTGAGAGTTGGACTATAAAGAAAGCTGACCACCGAAGAACTGATGCTTTTGAACTGCGGTGTTGGAGAAGACTCTTGAGAGTCCCTTGGACTGCAAGGAGATCCAACCAGTCAATCCTAAAGGAAATAAGTCCTGAACATTCATTGGAAGGACTGATGCTGAAGCAGAAATTTCAATACTTTGGCCACCTTATAGGAAGAACTGACTCATTTGAAAAGACCGTGATGCTGGGAAAGATTGTAGGTGGAAGGAAAAGGGGACAACAGAGGATGAGATGGTTGGATGGCATCACTGACTCATTGGGCATGAGTTTGAGCACTCTCTGGAAGTTGATGATGGACAGGGAAGCTAGGCATGCTGCAGTCCACGGGGTCAAAACAAGCCAGACACAACTGAGTGACTGAACTGAACTGGACTTAATATTCTCCTTCATTTGAATTGCTTTTTCTCCTTTGTCTCTTACATCATCACTATAAAATGGACTGAAATTGTTTAATAAGCTCATAAACAAACTACTGAGCTTGAACCTTGATAAATGGAATATTCCCTCTCAATCAGTAAACAAAGGAAGTCACAGTCATCAGCAATCACAAACATCATGGACCGTGAGCTGGTAAGTCCTGAGGAAACTAAGGAAGGAAAGAAAACCTGCCATCCAGCAGCCATCAGGCTGCAACAACTCCCCACCACTAGCCCTGAGGAACCCCAGGACATGGAAAACCAAGATAGTGGCCCAGATACTTGAGGTGTCAGTTCAGTACAGTTCAGTCGCTCAGTCATGCCTGACTCTTTGCAACCCCATTGGACTGCAGCATGCCTGGCTTCCCTGTCCATCACCAACTCCCAGAGCATGCTCAAACTCAAGTCCATCAAGTCAGTGATGCCATCCAACCATCTCATTCTCTGTTGTCCCCTTTTCCTTCCACCTACAATCTTTCCCAGCATCAGGGTCTTTTCCAAGGAGTCAGTTGTTCGCATCAGGTGGCCAAAGTATTGGAGTTTCAGCTTCAGCATCAGTCCTTCCAAAGAATATTCAAGACTTATTTCCTTTATGATTGACTGGTTGGATCTCCTTGCAGTCCAAGGGACTTTCAAGAGTTTTCTCCAACACCACAGTTCAAAAGCATCAATTCTAAAGCCCTAATTTTCTTTATGGTCCAAATCTCACATCCATACATGACTACTGGAAAAACCATAGCTTTGACTACACAGAGCTTTGTCAGCAAAGTAATGCCTCTGCTTTTTAATATGCTGTCTAGGTGGGTCATAGCTTTTCTTCCAAGGAGCAAATGTCTTTTAATTTCATGGCTGGAGTCACCATCTGCAGTGATTTTGGGACCCAAGAAAATAAAGTCTGTTATGTTTCCATCGTTTCCCTATCTATTGATCATGAAGAGATGGGACTGGATGCCATGATCTTAGTGGAGAATTCTGAAAAAATGTGGTTCACTGGAGAAAGGAATTGAAAACCACTTCAGTACTCTTGCCTTGAGAACCCCATGAACAGTATGAAAAGGCAGAAAGATATGACAATGAAAGATGAACTCCCCAGCTTGGTGGGTGCCTAATATACTACTGGAGAAGAGTGGAAAAATAACTCCAGTAAGAATGAAGAGATGGAGCCAAAGCAAAAGCAACATCCAGTTGTTGATGTCAGTGGTGATGGAAGTGAAGTCCAATGCTGTAAAGAGCAATATTAGGAATCTAGAATATTAGGTCTGTGAATCAAGGTAAACTGGAAGTAGTCAAACAGGAGATGGCAAGAGTGAGCATCGACTTTTTAGGAATCATTTAACTAAAATGGACTGGAATGGGTGAATTTAATTCAGATGACCATTATATCTACTGCTGTGGGCAAGAATCCCTTAGAAGAAATGGAGTAGCCCTGATAGTCAACATAAGAGTCCAAAATGCAGTCCTTGGGTGCGATCTCAAAAATGACAGAATGATTTCTGTCTGTTTCAAGGCAAACCATTCAATATCACAGTAATCCAAGTCTGTATCCCAACCAATAATGCCAAAGAAGATGAAATTGAATGGTTCTATGTAGACCTGCAAGACCTTTTAGAACTAACACACAAACAAGATGTCCTTTTCACCATAGGGGACTACATTGCAAAAGTAGGGAGTCAAGAGATACCTGGAGTAATAGGCAAATTTAGCCTTGGCATACAGAACGAAGCAAGGAAAAGGCTAATAGAGTTTTGCCAAGAGAATGCACTGGTCATAGCAAACACCTTCTTCCAACAACACAAAAGAAGACTCTACACATGGACATCACCAGATGGTCAACACTGAAATCAGATTGATTATATTCTTTGCAGCCAAAGATGGAGAAGCTCTATACAGTCAGCAAAAACAAGACCGGAAGCTGATTGTGGCTCAGATCATGAACTCCTTGTTGCCAAATTCAGACTTAAATTGAAGAAATTAAGGAAAAGCACTAAACCATTCAGGTATGACCTAAATCAAATCCCTTATGATTATACAGCGAAAGTGACAAATATATTCAAAGGATTAGATCTGACAGACAGAGTGCCTGAAGAACTATGGACAGAGGTCTGTGACATTGTACAGGAGACAGTGATCAAGACCATCCCCAAGAAAAAGAAATGCAAAAAGACAAAATGGTTGTCTGAGGAGGCCTTACAAATAGCTACGAAAAGATGCTAAGGTGTATATCAAAGGAATGATTCAATGAGCCCAGACTCTTTCATCTCCCTATACATAGAAAACTGCTAAATTCCATAACTTTGAATATATGGTTTTCCTTAATTGACAATAATCTTTTGACTTTAGACTACCTGTCCTTTGTTGTAAAACTTCTACAAACCTTGGCTCCACTACCCATCCTCGGAGCAGTTTTCTCAGGGTTATTTGAGATGGTGCCTCCTGTGCTTGAAGTTCCAAAAAAAAATCCCACCAAATAAAACATAATTGTCAACTTTTGTGTTGTGGATTTTTTTTAAGTCCACAACCTAAAGGACCACTTTAAATTCCCTTCCCATTTATCAGAGCCAAAAGGGTCTAGATTTGCAGCAGTTTGGTGGATATTTACTTATGGGTCCCCTGCACTGCTATGCAATCACCAATTATTTTTTTCATTCCCACCAGTATTGTCTTTTTCCAGACAATATTCCACTAATAAATATTAGCTTAGCTAATTACTAAATCATCTATTTCCTGGTGGCACATGAGGTCTTTTTGATTTCAGTCATAGGCTGAGGTGAAACCTGCTGAAATAATGCAACTTGGCAGTATTCCAAATGTGAATGACAGTAGTAGTCATAAGTGTTGCCTACATTTCTTTAGATTTTCTTCAAAAATTAAATGTAAGTTAAATGTTTTCCCACCAATCTGTCTGCTAAAGTGTCACAATCAGCATTAGAGTTTTCATCATTTTTCTCAAAAGAGCATATTAGTATTGATTTCCTCACCTGCTTATAATTCTGTAAATTAGTCTAGAATGTCCTGTCACAGTAAACTTGTTTTTTAAAATATATTTTAAGATCTTTATACATGTCATTCCAGAACTCTCTCTACAACTACACAAATTCACACATTGTCATTCATATAGCCAGAGTCTTAATAAGAATCTATTTTTTACTTATTGTATTTGAGGACATCATTAGAGTTTATGGCTTTTAGAAAGTAAAATATGCATGTTGTTAGTAAATAAAAATCCTAAAGAGCTATCATATTAAAAATAAAAGACTTTTTATCTGATATTACAATTCCAAATATTCTCTTCTATTTAGCCATAGTTAAGTAGTTACTATATGCCTCTCCAGGGGGGAAAAAAAAGTAAATCCTAAATGTTTGAATACACACACACATACATCTCTCTGTATGTTCATGTACATCCTTGTAATTATCTTTTTTAATTTTGTGAAATGGATTGCTCATGTCCATTGTTCTATGCCTTCCTTTTTCATATATTAACATGTTAAAAGAGACTTCATCTCAGCGTATATACCACTTTCTATGAATTGTATCAATGCACTGCCTTATCCTTTGGCTTTAGGTTGAATTTGGCCAAGAAGAGACATGAGAGGAAATCAGAAGGAAGGAGGAGAGTGCAGGTGAGATACTTAATCGCCCAAACCTCCCTGCGCGTGGTTGCCTCTGCTGACTCTGCCTCTACACTCCTGGGCCTGGCTCCTTGCAGGTGATCCTCTGCCTCTGGGGGTCAATGATACTTTTCTTTCACTCATTCCTTCAGGCTTAGGGATGGTAATGAACTCTGCTGTCACTAATCCCCTGGTCCTGCCCTATTCCCACTGTACCCTGAAGATCCTTTTTTGCCTTACCCATACCTTTGTAAATAGACCCTTGATTATTTCCAACAATTGCTAATTTAAATAAGCCATTTGTTGTTTGCTTTAGTTGCATTTTACAAGATAAGGATTTGGTTTTTATATGGGTACCCATGGACTCTCTAGAGAGGTTCAAGTATTTAAATAGTATCATTTTGGCAACTGTATGGAGAACAGAGGACAGAGAGAAAGAGCTGGCAGTAGAGAGATCATCAAGTGGATATTATAACAATCCAGATAAGAGATGAGGGTGGCTTGCAAGAAGTGGTCAAAGTAGATGTAAGGAAGTGGTTGAATATTTGACACATTGCTGAACAAATATGATAGGATTTTCTGATGGGCTAGTTTTGGGATCTGAGAGAAAGAAGAAACCCCCAAAATTCAAAGCCTTTAATCTTAGCAACTAGAAGAATGCGTCTTTTACCAAAATAAAGAGCAGTTGATTTTAGAAAAAAAATCAAATATTGGAAATATCCAATCAAATTTGGAAAAAATCTAATTTTTCAGCATTATCTAGACATTCTAATAAATAAATATAAATCTGGGGTTCCAAGAAATAAACATGGGAATCATAAATACAGAGATGGCATTTACTGTAAGAGACTGGATAAAACTGATAACATTATGTGTAAAAAGGGACGGTAAGAGAACTAAGTCTTGGTACAAAGATATATGGGGGTAACGACTGTAAGAAAAATAAAACCCAGCAAAGGACAAAATGTCAGAAGAATGGATTAAGAGAATAATCAATAGATTTTGAGAAGCTACATTTAAAAAGTGTTTCAAGAGAGAGAGGATGATGAATTTTATCAAATGATGTTTAGAAAGCAAGTTAGAAATGACCAATGAATTGGGCAGCAAGGAAGTTATTACAGGGTTTGACAAAAATATTGTTATGGCAAGACTTCAATACAGAATGGAAAAAGTAGAAATATAGACAGTAAAGGAAGATTACACTTTCATGGGATTCTCATCAAGATTGACAAGTTCAAAAGGGAACAGAAAAAGGGGAAACTGGAAAGTGATAAAAGAAAGATTGGTCTTGGTGTAGGAGAAAGTGAAAATTTTCCTATGCATTTTTCTATACTCTTTTTAAAATCAAAAGTAAGTTTTTTCAGCTGAGACTAAAGAGGGGATCCAACCAGTCCATCCTAAAGGAGATCAGTCCTGGGTGTTCATTGGAGGGACTGATGCTAAGGCTGAGACTCCAGTGCTTTGGTCACCTGATGCGGAGAGCTGACTCATTTGAAAAGATCCTGATGCTGGGAAAGATTGAGGGCAGGAAGAGAAGGGGACAATAAAGGATGAGATGGTTGGATGGCATCACCGACACAATGGACATGAGTTTGGGTGGACTTCGGGAGTCAGTGATGGACGGGGAGGCCTGGCGTGCTGCAATTCGTAGGGTTGCAAAGTCGGACATGACTGAGCAACTGAACTGGAACTGGAAAGAGGAGAAGGAAGGTTGAAGTTTTGCAGACACAGAAGAATGTGTTTAGTAGCCATCTTGAACAGAAGTCAGCAAATTTTTGTCTCAAAGAACCAGATATCAAATATTTCAGTCTTTGTGAAAAATACAGTCTCTGTCACAGCTACTCAACTTCAGTGTTACAGTATAAACAAATAATCATGACTTGTGTCAACAAAATTTTAGTTATAAAAGCAGGCAAGGTGTATTTGGCTCACAGAAGATAGCTTACTGATTCTTGATCTAGGAAAGTGAAAAAAATGGACAAGAGAAATGCAGTAGAGTTTCCAGAAAGCTCTCAAGGCTGATTTGAGAGTATAATCATAAAGTGGAACCAGACAGGATGGAGTGGTTTTGCTTGAACCATGTTGTTGATGCTTGGAGGCAGATGTAAACATGCTAAAGAAAATATTGAAAAAGACACACGTATTTTATCTTTAGTTTCTGCCAGAATGTGAAAAGCTCTAGTCACTTAATCTCCCCTCTCTTACCGTCTTGTGCTTCTTTTTGCATGGTTGGGCATCATTCTCCATTTAGCAGCCTTAGTGATTTTCTTAATTCCTTTATCAGACAGATCGTTTCCTGCGCTTTCCCCTTCAGTGTCTCCCACTGCATTAATGTGCCATATTCCCAGCATGACTCCCTACACCTCGCAGAAGCTGACCCCACCCTCCTTGGCTGCATCATCTCACACCTCTTGCTTCTTATTATTACACTCCACACATTCTGATCCTGTTGCTGTTTCTTGAATATATCAAATCTTACTACTCTATCCTCAGGCTCTTTCCTCTGCTTGGAATGCTCTTCTGAACATTATCTAAATTTCCATTCATTTCTTAAGCTCTGTTTAAACACCTTATAATGCCCTTTCCTCTTGGAGGCACTTCTTCAGATTTAATACTCTCTTCTCCCTCTGCATACCTCCTTCTTCCCACACAGCAACCCACTAATTTTTCCTCTAGGACTCTGCCCTTCCCCTTCACTGGATTCAACATAATGATGCATTTATAGCTGATGTCATTTGTTTAATGTCTATAGGGCCACTAACATATACATCTCACGAGGGCAGGGTACACACACAATCTGTTTCACCAATACACATCCTGAAATAGCCCTTGATTTAGCAGATTTGTAATCAATATTTACTGACGAATGAATTATGGAATTCTCTCAGATCTCATGCATTTAATGGTTGAGAGGTATTAAATGCTGCTTTCTGATTGTTACTCCCTGCATTACTCTGCTGAGGTTGCCATTAAAGACGACCACACACTGGGTGACTTAAGCAACTGGACATCATTTTCTCATGATTCTGAGGGAGTGGAAGTCCAACATGAAGGGGCCATCAGAGTTGGCTTCCGGTAAGGAATCTCCCCTTGGTAGGCAGAGATCTTGCTGTGATTTCACGTGGTCTTCTCTCTCTGCATGCTCACAGGGAAGGAGAGCGCTATGTCTCTTCCTCTACCTGTAAGGACACCGGTCCTATGTATTAGGGCCCCAACCACATGACCTCATTTTATCTTACCTCCTTAAAAGCTCTATCTCCAAAATTGTCAAGTTAGGGCTTCAACATAGGAATGCAGGGAACAGAATTCCATCTCAAGACTCCTACACTCAGTCAGGTTTTCTCTTATTTGCGCTCATGATGCCCGGCTACACACTGTTGACCCTGCATCTTACGTGACTGGTTCCATGTCCCTCTTTCGTATTTGACACAACTTCAGAAGAGCTCAAGTTGGATCAATTTTGTTCAACATTCAATCCCAGTTATGCATAGGAAACACCCAAAACTACTTGTTGAGTAAATGAGTGAGTTTTTTCTGTATTTAGAGTTTTATTTTACAGAGAAATCCTAATATTTTTGTGCTCCAACTAATTACACTGTCTTATGGGAAATACAATCCTTTGAAGATTTTTCGCTTGCTTTCTACAGAAAGAGTCAATTTGAAGATAGAAAAAAACAAACAAACTAAAAATTAAAATACAAAGTAGGGAGAGGTTATAGTTTATGAGTGTTAACACACAGGTACAAATGTGAAACATGCTTTGATGTTGATTTTAACAAAACCACAAAACAACAGTTTGGAGACAATCAGAAAAATGCAACACAGACTGGATACTAAATAAAATAAATAATGATTTTGTTAGCTTCATGAAAATGACATTATGATTTTTTAACTCATTACTTATTAATGATAAGTTTGCTATTGCTGTTGTTTAGTTGCTCAGCTGTGTCTGACTGTTTTGCGACCCATGACTGCAGACTGCCAGCCTCCCCTATAGATGGGATTTTTCCAGCAAAAGTGCTGGAGTGGGCTGCCATTTCCTTCTCCAGGTGATCTTCCTGACCCAAGTGTTGAACCCACATCTCCTGCATGGAAGGTGGATTCTTTACCATGAAAATTCCCAGAGACAAGGTACTGAATTATGTATTTGTAAAATGATTTGAGGCACAATATCTGGGATTTAAAAAAATATTCCAGGAAATAAAAGTAGAGGCAAGATATAAAATGAGATTGTAAAGTACTAATATTTGCTGAAGCTGGATGATGGAACATAGGGATTCATTTATACTATTGCCTCTTCTTTTTATGCTTAAATTTTCCATAATAAAATTTTTTAAAACAGACAAAATGGAAAAAACTGCTATGCACAAAGTTATTGACTTTCTAAAAAATTTCCATGCAAATCAAAGCTATTAATATAATCCATTGGGGATTAATTCAATTGTACTGATGGAGTATAATGGCAACTGGCCAAAAAATTACTGTTTTCTTTCACTTAATCTCACCAAGTCATTAGCAAAACAACCTGTTATCCTTGTCAATTTTTAGTATCCTGGAAGCCAAAACAGAAGAATTTATGTCCCATATTAAAAATCACATAGTATACTGAATACATAAAACAACAACTTGGAAATTTTTGAAAATACCATCAAGAGCAAATATATACAGCTTCAAAAATTATAGTACTTCATATCAATTGTTGAAATTGTATGAATGGTAGTAAAATCACCCCATTCACTCCTAAAGAGCAATCTGTCTTAAAGTCTGTCATGAAATAAGAGACTTGTGGAATGTAGAAATTAATTTTTCAAATGACTGAAGTAATTGCAGCACAAATGTTGAGGTAAAAAGTCTCCTCCTTATGACATCGTATTAAACCATTTAATATTATAATTTGTATTTTGTAAATGTGATGTAGAAATGTTCAGAAATGCACTTGCTACAAGAATCTCTTTCATTGTTCTTGGCTTCCCTTGTGGCTCAGATGGTAAGGAATTTGCCTGCAATGTGGGAGACCTGGGTTCGATCACTGGGTTTGGAAGATTCCTTGGAGAAGGGAACAGCTACCCATTCCAGCATTCTGGCCCGGAGAATTCCATGGACTATACAGGCCATGGGGCCACATAGAGTAGGACACGACTGAGCAACTTCCACTCTTCACTTTTAAGGATGATTATTAAAATATAAACTAGTTTATGTGGCAACCTGAATAGGAGGGGAGTTTGGGGGGGAATGGATGCGTATATATGTATGGCCGAGTCTCTTTGAGGTCCACCTGAAACTATCACAACAGTTATTTGTCTATACTCCTATATAAAATTAAAAGTTTAAGAAAAATTTTTTAATTAAAAAAATTTTATAAACTAGTAACCTGAAAGATGGAGTAAAGGGCAAATAACTTTCATGAAGTGACCACTTTTTGATATTACCTAATCAAGGGTAATATTCATTCTTTCATTTAATATACAAATAATTTACTTACATTATGATCTATCAAGTAGAAATTATCCTATAGATAAATTGATAACTAGAATGTTTTAGGAAATTTTTAAAAGAAGGGTTTTGATTAAAGCCCAGATGTAAATGACTCCAAACCTGTTTGCTTAACCACTGGTGTACATTGCATTACCGCATTTTTGAAATATCCATTGAGCCCTGAAAGGGTGATATATGCCCTGGTAAAGTTGCAGCTTGAGGTTTTAAAAGCAGAAAGTTTATCTAGGAACACTGGTTTTTTTGTGTGTAGGCAAAATGTCTCAGTCCTTCGGGGTACTGCAATAAAAATATCACAGACTAGTGACTTAAACAGTAAACATTTATTTCTCACAGTTTTGGAGACTGAGAAGTCCAGGATCAGATTTAGTGTCTGATGAGGACCTGTTTTCTGATTTGCAGATGGCTGCCTTCTCCCTCTGTCTTCACATGGCAGAAGGGGCGAGAGAGTTCTCTGGGGTGACTTGGCAGGGAGGGAGGTGTTCTCTTTTATAAGGGCACTCATCCCATTCATGAAGGCTCCACCCTCATGCCCTAATCCTCTTCCAAATGCCCATCTCCTAATACTGTCACACTACGCATTAGGATTTCATCATGAATTTTGGAAAAACACAAACATTACATCCATGACATAGAGTCAGTTTTCATGATTCAGGGTCTGGTCCTTCATTGGAAGTTTCATGAAACTGTCTGGTCCACCAGATTTGACTGACTGCTTCACAAGCACAGACTCAGTAACAATTGGTCCTAAGTTAGGAATTAAATAAAAGGTTTCTGCCACACAACATTCCCCAACTCTAGTTTACATAGCTTTAAATAGTAGGAGCAGGGACTCAAGACACAGCCAAATAGTAATTGCTTCAGCTTCTCTCATAGCATGTACACCACAACTTCCACACCTCCCCCTCCCTCCAATCCATGACCACCATCATGCAGACTGTGTTCCACTGCAAGAGATGTCAAAGTGGGTGAGGTTTATTTCAGTGTAGAAAAAAATATGCCCCTCTGGTCCCTGTCTAGCATTACTGTAATTGTCATGAGATCCCTTGAGAGACCTGGTATCTTTAATGAAAGAATATCTAACTATTTAGAAGAAAGATGGCGCCACAAGCTATGGATTGTTTCCAAGGTCATGTTTATATTGCTCTTCATCTTTTCAGAATGTTAAAAACACTTTTCAGCTTTTGGTATAATTTTATAATACATAGTGCACATTTTTCTAAAATTTTGGATATCATGTGAATAAAGAAATGCATATATGAAGGTGTACTTGTTATACATATATACATATACACAGACACACATATATATATTATATGTATATATATTGTATATGTATATTATATATATATGTATATACATACATATATATTATATGTTGGAACATGTTTTCCTTCTGTAATATAAATTATGGATCTTGGTTGATAATCATATATCAATGTAGGTTCACTGACTATAACAAATGTACCACTGTGGTGTGGGACGTTCATGGTGTGGAAGGTTGTACGCGTGTAGAAACAGAAAATACATGGAATTATCTCTGCTTTCCACACAATGAACTTTGCTGTGAACTTAAAATTACTCTAAAAAATAAAGCTTATTAATTTAAAAATTTGTCAAAGAATTTTACCCTTCAAACACAAATAATTAATTGTTAACTTCATGAATAATTTTCCTTTTCCCCTATATATAATGAGCTATTTGTGTATAGATCTGGTCGTAATAAATTAAAATGGGGTTTAAGGCCTTTTACCAAATATTTCTCATCTTTTATAAAGTTAAACTCAAAATTCATTTCTGTTAAGGTAAACTAACCTATATGTAAATTATGCATCTTTCTCATAAGAAAATACTAATCTCTCATCTTCTGTTGGTGACTTTTGGGTTCAGAGATAAATACAAATTTATTTTTCTTTACAACAGAAATAAAACACTAAAGGAAATGTTTTCATAATATTTTCAGCTTTCCTGTTGTCCCATAGATTCTATCCAGATGAACTTTGTAATTCAGAGCAAACCAATTATTTCAGCCTTTTCATATGCTTATACTTTAGAGTCAGATCGGTGAACTAAACTGATTAATGGGTAAGTTCAAAAAGAGATCAAAGTTTTTAATAGATTTTCCAGTGAAGAAAATTTCCAGTAGGGTAGACCAAAAGACTAAATTGAATCTAATTCTAGGAAGAAAATCAAATACAACTGCAGTTTAAACAATAGCATATCTATTAAATAAAATGCACAGGATTCAGTTCTATTAGACTCCTTGAGGTTTATTTACCGAAATTAAAATCTTATTTAAACTATTTAGTGCTCAAAAGCACAATGCTTAAAAGAAATATGAACATTCAGTTCAGTTCAGTTCAGTCGCTCAGCTATGTTAGACTCTGCAACCCCATGGACGGTAGCACACCAGGGCTCCCTGTCCATTGCAACTCCTGAAGTCTACTCAAACTCATGTCCATTGAGTCGGTGATGCCATCCAAACATCTGTACCTCTGTCTACCCTTCTCCTCCAACCGTCAACATTTCCTAGCATCAGGCTCTTTTCCAATGAGTCAGTTCTTCACATCAGGTGGCCAAAGTATGGGAGTTTTCGCTTCAGCATTTCACAACTGCAATATTCAGTGAATATTCAGGACTGATTTCCTTTAAGATGGACTAGCTGGATCTCCTTGCAGTCAAAGAGACTCTCAAGAGTCTTCTCCAACACCACAGGTCAAAAACATCAATTCTTCAGCACTCAGCTTTCTTTATAATCTAACTCTCACATCCATAAATGACTACTGGAAAAACCATTGCTTTGCCTAGACAGAACTTTGTTGGCAAAGTAATGTTCCTGCTTTTTAACATGCTGTCTAGGTTGGTCATAGCTTTTCTTCCAAGGAGCAAGTGTCTTTTAATTTCATGGCTGCAGTCACCATTTGCATTGATTTTGGAGCCCAGAACCCATCTATTTGCCATGAAGTGATGGGACTGGATACCATGATCTTAGTTTTCTGAATGGTGAGTTTTAAGCCAACTTTTTCACTCTCCTCTTTCACTTTCATCAAGAGGCTCCTTAGTTCTTCTTCGCTCTCTGTCATAAGCATGGGGTCATCCGCATATCTGAAGTTATTGATATTTCTTCCGGCAATCTTCATTCAAATTTGTGCTTCATCCAGCCCTGCATTTCTCATGATGTACTCTGCATATAACTTAAATAAGCAGGGTGACAATATATAGTCTTGACATAATCTTTTCCCAATTTGGAACCAGTCTGTTGTTCCATGTCCAGTTCTCACTGTTGCTTCTTGACCTGCATACAGATTTCAGGAGGCAGGTCAGGTGGTCTGGTATTCCCATCTCTTTCAGAATTTTCCACAGTTTGTTGTGATCCACACATCAAAGGTTTTGGCATAGTCAGTAAAGAAGAAGCGGATATTTTTCTGGAATTTTCTCACTTTTTCAATGATCCAACAGATGTTTGCAATTTGATCTCTGGTTCCTCTTTCTTTTTTAAATCCAGTTTGAACATCTGGAAGTTCACGGTTCACATACTGTTGAAGCCTGGCTTGGAGAATTTTGAGTATTACTTTGCTAGTGTATGAGATGAGTGCAATTGTGCGATAGTCTGAGCATTCTTTGGCATTGCCTTTCTTTGGGATTGGAATGAAAACTAACCTTTTCCAGTCCTGTGGCCACTGCTGAGTTTTCCAAATTTGCTGGCATATTGAGTGCAGCACTTTCATAGCATCATCTTTTAGGATTTGAAATAGCTCAACTGGAATTCCATCACCTCCACTAGCTTTGCTCCTAGTGATGCTTCCTAAGGCCCACTTGACCTCATATTCCAGGATGTCTAGCTCTAGGTGAGAGATCACACCTTCATGGTTATCTGGGTTGTGAAGATCTTTTTTGTATAGTTCAGTGAATTCGTGCTGCCTCTTCTTAATATCTTCTGCTTCTGTTAGGTTCATACCATTTCTCTCCTTTATTGTGTCCATCTTTGCATGAAATGTTCCCTTGGTATTTCTAATTTTCTTGAAGAGATCTCTAGTCTTTCCCAGTTGTTTTCCACTATTTCTTTGCATTGATCGCTGAGGAAGTCTTTCTTATCTCTCCTTGCTATTCTTTGGAACTCAAAGCATTCAAATGGGTATATCTTTCCTTTTCTCCTTTGCCTTTCATTTCTCTTCTTTTCACAGCTGTTTGCAATGCCTCCTCAGAGAACCATTTGCCCTTTGCATCTTTTTCTTGGGGACAGTCTTGATCCCTGCCTCCTGTGCATTGTCATGAACCTCTGTCCACTGTTCTTCAGGCTCTCTTCTCTATCAGATCTAACCCTTTGAATATATTTGTCACTCCCACTGTATAATTGTAAGGGATTTTATTTATGCCATACCTGAACGGTCTAGTGGTTTTTCCTACTTTCTTCAATTTAAGTCTGAATTTGGCAACAAGGAGTTCATGATCTGAGCTACAGTCAGCTCCAGGTCTTGTTTTTGCTGACTGTATAGAGCTTCTCCATCTTTGGCTGCAAAGAATATAATCAATCTGATTTCAGTATTGACCATCTGGTGATGTCATTGTGTAGAGTCTTCTCTTGTGTTGTTGGAAGAGGGTGTTTGCTATGACCAGTGCGTTCTCTTGGCAAAACTCCATTAGTCTTTGCCCTGTTTCATTTTGTACTCCAAAGCCAAATTTGCCTGTTACTCCAGGTATTTCTTGACTTCCTACTTTGGCATTCCTGTTCCCAATAATGAAAAGGACATCTTTTTTGGGTACTAGTTCTAGAAGGGCTTGTAGCTCTTCCTAGAATCGTTCAGCTTCTTCAGCATAACTGGCCGTGGCATATACTTGGATTACTGCGATACTGAACTGTTTGCCTTGGAAACAAAGAGAGATCGTTCTGTCATTTTTGAGATTGCATCCAAGTACTGCATTTTGGACTCTTTTGTTGACTATGATGGCTACTCCATTTCTTCTAAGGAATTCTTGCCCACGGTATTAGATATAATGGTAAACTGAGTTAAATTCACCCATTCCAGTCCATTTAGTTCACTGATTCCTAAAATGCCAATGTTCAATCTTGCCATCTCCTGGTTGACCACTTCTAATTTCCCTTAATTCATGGACCTAACATTCTGGGTTCCTATGCAATATTTCTCTTTACAGCACTGGACTTACTTTCATCACTAGTCACATCCACAACTGGGTGCTGTTTTTGCTTTGTCTTTGTCTCTTCATTCTTTCTGAAGTTATTTCTCCACTGATCTTCAGTAGCATATTGGGTACCTATCAACCTGGTGAGCTCATCTTTCAGTGGTCTTTTTGCCTTTTCATACTGTTCATGGGATTCTCAAGGCAAGAATACTGAAGTGGTTTTCCATTCCCTTCTTCAATGAACATTACTGAAACTTTTGTGAACATTATATGATTATATATAACATTATATGAACATTATTGAAACTTTTAAAGCATAGAAATTTGTAATGAGTAGACCTAAGAATGGTCCCTCCCTCATTTCAAAATGATTATTTTCAGAAGCATCAGTTTATTTATTTTTCTGAATTAATGAACTAAATGTCTCTCTTCCATAACCCCCTACCCTCAGTGGGAATTATCAACCTGAGGGGACAGGGGTGGAATTGACTGCCAAGAACATATAGAAGTAAAGTACTTGATCAATACCTTCTCAAGCACTTCCTCCTACTTCCATGGTAGAAGAAGGCAAGAATTGTGACTTCCGTTTAAGTTCAGTTCAGTTCAGTTGCTCAGTCGTGTCCGGCTCTTTGTGACCCCATGAATCACACCACGCCAGGCCTCCCTGTCCATCACCAACCCCCGGAGTTCACTCAGACTCATGTCCATCGAGTCGGTGATGTAATCCAGCCATCTCATCCTTTGTCGTCCCTTTCTCCTCCTGCCCCCAATCCCTCCCAGCATCAGAGTCTTTTCCAATAAGTCAACTCTTCGCATGAGGTGGCTAAAGTATTGGAGTGTCAGCTTTAGCATCAGTCCTTCCAATGAACACCCAGGACTGATCTCCATTAGAATGGACTGGTTGGATCTTCTTGCAGTCCAAGAGACTTGAGAGTCTTCTCCAACACCACAGTTCAAAAGCATCAATTCTTCGGTGCTCAGCTTTCTTCACAGTTCAACTCTCACATCCATATATGACCACTGGAATAACCATAGCCTTGACTAGATGGACCTTTGTTAGCAAAGTACTGCCTCTGTTTTTGAATATGCTATCTAGGTTGGTCATAACTTTTCTTCCAAGGAGTAAGCGTCTTTTAATTTCATGGCTGCAATTACCATCAACAGTGATTTTAGAGCCCCTCAAAATAAAGTCTGACATTGTTTCCACTGTTTCCCCCTCTATTTCCCATGAAGTGATGGGACCAGATGCCATGATCTTAGTTTTCTGAATGTTGAGCTTTAAGCCAACTTTTTCACTCTCCTCTTTCACTTTCATCAAGATGCTCTTTAGATCCTCTTCACTTTCTGCCATAACTAAATTTCAAATGTTATATCTCTTGTGTTTTTTAGAGCAATATTGGAGACTACAAAGAATGGGAGTCAATGCCAAGATTCCTGGTGCTGTGTTCAAGTTCCAAAATCTGTAAAGATTGAATTCAGTTCACTTCAGTCGCTCAGTCATGTCTGACTCTTTGCGACCCCATGAATCGCAGCATGCCAGGCCTCCCTGTCCATCACCAACTCCCAGAAGTTCACTCAGACTCACGTCCATCCAGTCAGCGATGCCATCTAGCCATCTCATCCTCTGTCGTCCCCTTCTCCTCCTGCCCCCAATCCCTCCCAGCATCAGAGTCTTTTCCAATGAGTCAACTCTTCACATGAGGTGGCCAAAGTACTGGAGTTTCAGCTTTAGCATCATTCCTTCCAAAGAAATCCCAGGGCTGATCTTCTTCAAAAGGACTGGTTGGATCTCCTTGCAGTCCAAGGGACTCTCAAGAGTCTTCTCCAATACCCCAGTTCAAACGCATCAGTTTTTGGCGCTCAGCTTTCTTCACAGTCCAACTCTCACATCCATACATGACTACTGGAAAAAACCATAGCCTTGACTAGGCGGACCTTAGTCAGCAAAGTAATGTCTCTGCTTTTCAATATGCTATTTAGGTTGGTCATAACTTTTCTTCCAAGGAGTAAGCGTCTTTTAATTTCATGGCTGCAATCACCATCTGTAGTGATTTTGGAGCCCCCCAAAATAAAGTCTGACACTGTTTCCACTGTTTTCCCATCTATTTGCCATGAAGTGATGGGACCAGATGCCATGATCTTAGTTTTCTGAATGTTGAGCTTTAAAGCCAACCTTTTCACTCTCCTCTTTCACTTTCATCAAGAGGCTTTTTAGTTCCTCTTCACTTTCTGCCATAAGGGTGGTGTCATCTGCATATCTGAGGTTATTGAGATTTCTCCCAGCAATCTTGATTCCAGCTTGTGTTTCTTCCAGTCCAGAGTTTCTCATGATGTACTCTGCACATAAGTTGCATAAGTAGGGTGACAATATACAGCCTTGATGTACTCCTTTTCCTATTTGGAACCAGTCTGTTGTTCCATGTCCAGTTCTAACTGTTGCTTCCTGACCTGCATACAGGTTTCTCAAGAGGCAGGTCAGGTAGTCTTGTATTCCCATCTCTTTAAGAATTTTCCACAGTTTATTGTGATTCACACAGTCAAAGGCTTTGGTATAGTCACTAAAGCAGAAATAGATGTTTTTCTGGAACTCTCTTGCTTTTTCCATGATCCAGCGGATGTTGGCAATTTGACCTCTGGTTCCTCTGCCTTTTCTAAAACCAGCTTGAACATCAGGAAGTTCACGGTTCACATACTGCTGAAGCCTGGCTTGGAGAATTTTGAGCATTACTTTACTAGCATGTGAGATGAGTGCAATTGTGCAGTAGTTTGAGCATTCTTTTGCATTGCCTTTCTTTGGGATTGAAATGAAAACTGACCTTTCTGGTCCTGTGGCCACTGCTGAGTTTTCCAAATTTGCTGGCATTTTAGTAAACCTCAAATAAAGAGTCCCAGAAGATCTGATGCATAGATTTTTAAGTTGTCACTTAGACTGAAATAAATACATATTGCATACTTATATTTCTTATGGGTTAAATCATCACTTGATTTCTATCATCTCTGTCCCTACTGAAAACCAGCATCAGAAAAGATGTTGTCTCTGAGATGAACAACTTTATACATTTTCAGTAAATATTTAATTTCATAGGTAAAGGTATTTTATTTTTCATATATCTTTTAAGATACATGTACATCATATAACTGAATATTATTATTATTATTCATTAACTATCCATTTAAGGTGCCATTTTTGAGAGTGAGCACTTGGACTCCCTAAATTATTTTCCTTATCAACACAGCCAGGTCCAACTTGTTTTCCAATATCACAGTAATTTAACAGCTGAACTGGCAGCAAGACATGGGCCAGAGCTACAAGGAAAGTGAGAGCCACAGTCCTTCAGCAAAAGCTAAAATGCTGTTTTTACATCTCAGATTGGTTTTGCAACTGCCATTCATTTAATCCCCACAGAATGCTTATGCCCAATTCAGCTATTTTCTGGGTTTTTTTTTATTCATAATCTGGTACCTTTTAACAAAATAAATGTGACTCCTCAATAAGGAGCCAACAGTTCATCTTTCACTAATGGCTCACCCTATACCTGTGTCTGTTCATCATAACTAGGCAAAGTTCTTTTGTATCTTGAGTAATAATCACTTCTTCACAGTCTGGAACAAGGATAATCATGGAGAATGCAAACCAAATCAGGATCTTCAACTGTAAAGATATTCCTTTTCCCAGATAGCCAGTTTAACTTTGGTTGATTTTTCAAACTGATTTATAGGGAAAAGCCACAAAACAGGTATTTTCTAATGCTGGTATGATGTTTGCAATTCATTGCTAAAAGAGATCCTGAAACAAAGTTAGGTGGGAAAGATGTGACAATTCTTGATACATTAAAACGTTAGTGTTAGTTGCTCAGTCATGCCCAACTCTCTGTGACCCCACAGACTGTAGCCTTCCAGGCTCCTCTGTCCATGGAATTCTCCAGGTAAGAATTACTAGAGTTGCCATTCCCTTCTCCAGGAGATCTTCCCAATCCTGAGATTGAACCTGGGTCTCATGCATTGCAGGCAGAGTCTTTACTGTCTGAGTCACCAGGGTGGCTTCCAAATAGAAAAGTATTCATTATATCTTAAAATACAATAATTCCAAATAAGCGTCTACAGTGCTGTGTCAATTCTAGAAGAAAGAAAAAAAGATGAATATCTACCTGCAAATGAACACGTTTATTCTGTGCTAAAAATATTTTTGGCTAGACGTTAGACACACTCCTGAAGGGTGCATTAATTGTCAGATCATGTTGGCTTTATAAAAAGAATACATCATTGACTTTATATGTTATTTTAGTTACCTACTGATGCATAGCCAACTACCTCAAAACTTAGTGCTTAAAACAGGAAACATTTAGAGTTGATTGTTACTATTTACAAGTAGTTACGTTTCATAAAGTCGGTGGAAACACAGATGCAGTGAACACTGAAACATTGCTCCTGGGGGAACATAGGCTTAGATTGCTACAAGCCCTGCTGTTGCTGCAGCTAAGTCACTTCAGTCGTGTCCAGCTCTGCGCGACCCCATAGACTCCCCCGTCTCTGGGACTCTCCAGGCAAGAACACTGGAGTGTGTTGCCATTTCCTTCTCCAATGCATGAAAGTGAAAAGTGAAAGTGAAATCGCTCAGTCATGTCTGACTCTTAGCAACCCCATGGACTGCAGCCCACCAGGCTCCTCCATCCATAGGATTTTCCTTCCAGGCAAGAGTACTGGAGTGGGATGCCATTGCCTTCTCTGCTACAAGCCTCTAGTCACAAACTATTCATCAACTAAGCATCAATATATAACTTTGTCTTATGTGTATTACTGGTTGAAAACAACTTTTTAATATATATTGTTGATTCATTATTATTGAGCTAGCGGCTGACTCAGTGGACTTGATTATGAGCAAGATAGAGGGGAGATATTATCCAGGAGATAATAAAGGACCGAAAAGCCTGGCATGCAGCAGTCCATGAGGTCACAAAGAGTAGGCCACGACCTAGTGACTGAAAAACAAAGAGGCTGATAAGCACTATAATTCATGCCTGAAAGAAGTTTGTCTAACACATTTATTTTCTCCAAAAAGCACATCACAGCCTTCTTGTGCTTAGGAATACCAGACACGTTTTAGCACTTTGCTTGGGGCCATTGTAAACAACAAAATCACCATCAAAAAGCACCAAAATGTGAAAAACGCCAACCCAAAGCCCCAAATAGACCATGAAAAGACATATGTTTACAGTATGACACCTGGGAGGAAAAGGCAGAGATGCCCTTGTTTGATCTGAACTGGGACAAGGCACATTGGGCCACTCACATTTTTCACTGCTCTGCACATGTCTATAAAATTGCCATGAGTATTGACTTTGTGGTTATGGATATATTTTAGTGAGTAGGAAAATTTGCAAATAGAGAATCTGTGAATAATGAACACTGATTGTATTTTGCAGCCTCTGAGGGACAGGAATCTGGGAGTAGCTTAGCTAACTCTTACTCATTCCTCAGAACTGAGTCTATATAACACCTCTTAGAAGTTTGTTCTAAATAAAACCAAGTCTTCTCCTTTTGTCTCTGGTGTCCACTTTTATCATATCACTTGCTAGATTAGGCCATAATGTCATGGTAGCTAGTCTTTCTCAATACTCAGTTGTAAGTTCCTTTGGGGCAAGAGCTATGTCTTCTTCATTATATTTGTCTATCAAGTTTAGGGAAGAAATAAGACCTATTATACACAGACTTTCAGAAATTAGTGGTAGAGAGAGGACTGTATTCCCAATGTAGTTTATAAAACCAGAATAACTTTGTGGTGAAATATTACAAGAAAAAAAATCAGGTCAACATCTCTCGCAAACACAGATTCCAAATTTCATAATAAAATATTAATGAATTCAATCAATCCATGTATAAAAAGAAAAATATTACAGAAAACCTAATTTAGCCCAGAAATTTAGTTTGGTATTTCATTCAAAAGTCAATGTAACTCAAAAAATTAACAGAATAAAAGGGAAAACCATATAACTTTCATAAGGGATAAAAAGAAAAAATCAATATCCATTCATGATATTAAAAAACAACACATCAAACTAAAAATAGAAAGAAAATTCCCCTTAATGCAAGAAGGGAAACTTAAGAAAAGTCTAATGTTGACCTCACAATTGATGAAATATTGAACATATTTGAGAGAAGAAAAAAGGTCAAGATATTGCTCTTATTACTTCTATTCAGCACTATATTGCATATCCAAGCCAGTGCAGTAAAATAAAAAAGTTTAAAAATAAATAAAAGCCTAAAATCTAGAAATAAGTAAAATTGTCCTTGTGTGAAAGTGTTATGATTATATATAAAACTCTATGTAGTCTACAAAAGAATGGCTGAGATTAATAAATGAATTGATCAGGATCACAGGATTCAAAATAACTATATGAAAATGATTTCTATTGCTCTCTACTCACAATAATGGCATCTCTAGTGGCTCAGAGGATAAAAAATCTGTCTGCAATGCAGGAGACCCAGGTTTGATCTCTGGAAGATCTCCTGGAGAAGGGAATGGCTACTCACTCCACTATTCTTGCCTGGAGAATTCCATGGACAGAAGAGTCTGGGTGGGCTTCAGTCCATGGGGTCACAAAGAGTTGAACACAACTAAACTAACACTTTCACTTCACTACTAGCAATAGGCAATACCATTAAAACTGGCATTTAAAAGTACTGATGCTTGATTGCTGCTGTTGCTGCTAAATCGCTTCAGTCGTGTCCAACTCTGTGCGATCCCATAGATGGCAGCCCACCAAGCTCCCCCATACCTGGGATTCTCTAGGCAAGAACACTGGAGTGGGTTGCCATTTCCTTCTCCAATGCATGAAAGTGAAAAGTGAAAGTGAAGTCGCTCAGTCGTGTCCGACTCTTCGCGACCCCATGGACTGCAGCCAACCAGGCTCCTCCGTCCATGGGATTTTCCAGGCAAGAGTGGAGTGGGGTGCCATTACCTTCTCCTCACTACTAGCAATAGGCAATACCATTAAAACTGGCGTTTGAAGGTACTGATACTTGATCGCTGCTGTTGCTGCTAAGTCGCTTCAGTCATGCCCGAAATATCTTCTCTAATTTGCCCTATGGGTTCAACACAATCCCTAACAAAATAAAACAGAATTTCGAGTAGAAATTGGTGAGAAAATTCCAAAATTCTTATGGAAATACAAAGAACCTATAAAATAATCTTTAAAAATAGAACTATAAAAATTACAAGAATTGTTTTCAGAACTTAAAATAACTTAACAGTGTGATTTGGGTGTTAGATAGAGAAATTCGTGAATAGAAGAGTCCAAGAAGACTCATATGTGTAGCCGTTTGATAAATAAATTGAGAAAGAAAGGTTTTATTTGGACAAATGTTGATTAATCAACTAAATATGTTAGGAAATATGAAAATAGACCCAATTTCAAACCACACACAAATATTAATTTGAGATGTCATAGACCAAAATTAAAAGTTCAGAACCATAAAACTTCTATTAATAGAAGGATCCATATTATAATATCCTAATAACATTAGAGTCATTATCAGAGAAGGCAATGGCACCCCACTCCAGTACTCTTGCCTGGAGAATCCCATGGACAGAGGAACCTGTTGGGCTGTAGTCCATGAAGTCGCTAAGAGTCGGACACAACCGAGCGACTTCACTTTCACGTTTCACTTTCATGCATTGGAGAAGGAAATGGCAACCCACTCCAGTGTTCTTGCCTGGAGAATCCCAGGGATGGGGGAGCCTGGTAGGAGGCCATCTATGGGGTCGCACAGAGTCAGACACGACTGAAGCGACTTAGCAGCAGCAACTTCAGAGTGAGCAAAGATTTCTTGATAAGGACGAAAAACAAACAAACAACAACAACAACAAAAAAAAACATACACACACACACACACAAATTTTAGCACAAGTGAAATTGCTTAAGTGGAAATTTGTTATTTCTGGAAAGATTTCCCTTAAAAATGAGATAAGTCAAGTGCAGAGAGAATGAGTCAAAAGACATATATATGACAAAAACACTTATACTCAGGTTATATAAAAACTCTTACAATAAACAATAAAATTGTGAAAAATTATCTTTATTTTAAATTAATAAATTTCAGGGCTTCTCTGGTGGCTCAAATAGTAAAGAATCTGCCTGCAGTGCTAGTGATCCAGGTTTGATCCCTCGCCCAGGAAGATCCCCTGGAGAAGGGAATGGCTACCCACTCCAGTAATCTTGCCTAAAGAATTCCATTGACAGACGAGCCTGGTGGGCTACAGTCCATGTTGTCACAAAGAGTCAGGTATGACTGAGCAATAATTTCACTTCAACAAATTATTACAACAGGCAATTTCCAAAATAAGATATTCAAATGAAAATGAAAAGGCACATGAAATCATGGAAAGGCACTCAAAATCATTTGTGATCAGTAAAATACAAATTAAAATGAAAACCACAAAAAGATATCTTTTCATAACTACTAGAGTGGCAAATAAACACCACACTACACTAAATATAGGACAGAGTATAGAACACTTGCAGCTATCATACATTGATTTTGAGAGTATAAAATAGAAACCACTTTGGTGAATGATTTTCCAATTCCTTTTTAAAATTAAGCATAGGTCTACTCTACAACCCATCAATTCCATTCTTTGGTATTTACACAAAAGCAATGAAATATATATATATATCTACATTAAAGACTTATAATATTCATAGCTGCTGCTGCTACGTTGCTTCAGTCATGTCCGACTCTGTGTGACCCCATAGACGGCAGCCCACCAGGCTCCACCATCCCTGGGATTCTCCAGGCAAGAACACTGGAGTGGGTTGCCATTTCCTTCTCCAATATTCATAGCAGTTTTATTCAAAACTGCCAAAGCCAAGAAATAACCAAAAAGTCTGTCTAATAGGAGAATGGACAGATTGAGATCATTTTAGACAATGGAAAACATTTATTCGACAATGTAAAAGAATAAACTACCAATACACACAACAGTCTCAAAATTCTGTTATTTGGCTAAAATCAAAGTCCCAGACAAAGATGAACACATTCTATATGAGTCCGTAGATACACAATCTGTGGATTCACAAAACTAGTCTACAGTCCAAAGTTCATTGCTTAAGAAAGGGGACTCGAAATCAACTAAAAAAGGATATGAGGGAATTTTCTGAGGTAAAGAAAATATTCCAGGTATTATTTCATTTTGTGAAGACACCAGTGAATACAATAAATCAAAACATGTAAAACTGAACACTTAAAATTTGTGCATGTTTTTGTATGCCAATTATGCATTAATTTAAAACACACTGAATTTACTTTACTCTTGAACCTGATTTTACTGTTTATAGCCTTTGTTCTTGGTAAATGATAGTACAAACAATTGATTCACCCATAAATGTAGGCATTCTCTTTGAATCTATCCTCCATAACCCTATTCAGTTCACTTCAGTCACTCAGTCGTGTCCGACTCTTTGCGACCCCATGAATTGCAGTACGCCAGGCCTCCCTGTCCATCACCAACTCCCAAAGTTCACCTAGACTCACGTCCATTGAGTCAGTGATGCCATCCTGCCATCTCATCCTCTATCTTCCCCTTCTCTTCCTACCCCCAATCCCTCCCAGCATCAGAATCTTTTCCAATGAGTCAACTCTTCACATGAGGTGGCCATGTACTGGAGTTTCAGCTTTAGCATCATTCCTTCCAAAGAAATCCCAGGGCTGATCTCCTTCAGAATGGATTGGTTGGATCTCCTGGCAGTCCAAGGGACTCTCAAGAGTCTTCTCCAACACCACAGTTCAAAAGCATCAATTCTTCAGCGCTCAGCTTTCTTCACAGTCCAACTCTCACATCCATACATGACCACAGAAAAAACCATAGCCTTGACTAGACAGACCTTTGTTGGCAAAGTAATGTCTCTGCTTTTGAATATGCTATTTAGGTTGGTCATAACTTTCCTTCCAAGGAGTAAGCATCTTTTAATTTCATGGCTGCAGTCACCATCTGCAGTGATTTTGGAGCCCCAAAAAATAAAGTCTGACACCATTTCCACTGTTTCCCCATCTATTTCCCATGAAGTGATGGGGCCAGATGCCATGATGTTCGTTTTCTGAATGTTGAGCTTTAAGCCAATTTTTTCACTCTCCTCTTTCACTTTCATCAAGAGGCTTTTTAGTTCCTCTTCACTTTCTGCCATAAGGGTGGTGTCATCTGCATAACCATATTACCTACCATCAAATTTTCCTGAACCTATTTCATAAATTATCATCATGGTATATTTGAACTAGTAGCCTCCTAACTGGTACCTCTGCCTCCATTTGCCTTGCAATTTATTCACCACAATTTATGTAGCATGATATTTTATGAGAACAAATGTATGGAAGCTTTTAAGATTTTCATGTTGATCTTATGAAAAATAACAAAATATTTAATATTACTAATATTTTCTACAAAGTCATAATAGCTAAAGACTAAATTAGTGTCATAATAATTCTCAGAAGATCAAATGTTAGCCTGTAACAAAAACTCAATAATACTGACAATTTATGAATTCTCAAAGATTTGCCAGAAATTGTACTAGATGATATATGCAGAATGTCTAATTTTATCAGTCGCCAATGAAGAAACAGAAGTTAATGCAGGTTAGTAACTTCCAGACGGTTAAATTCATGTGTGGTGAAACTGGAATTTAAATTCAGGTCTGTATGTCTCCAAAAGCCTTTCTGCTGAATTTCAATGATGTTACTGGGAATTGTTCATGGATCTTTGACTGCATATAGCTGTGTTTTATATGGCTGAGTATGATAATTACATGAGCTGCACTAGCTGGGTCAATACCAACTATTCTTCTTAGGATTCTCAGTGATTCAGTTCAGTTCAGTCTCTCAATCGTGTCCGACTCTTTGCTACCCCATGAATCGCAACACACCAGGCCTCCCTGTCCATCACCAACTCCTGGAGTTCACTCAGACTCACATCTATTGAGTCAGTGATGCCATCTAGCCATCTCATCCTCTGTCGTCCCCTTCTCCTCCTGCCCCCAATCCCTCCCAGCATCAGAGTCTTTTCCAATGAGTCAATTCTTCACATGAGGTGGCCAAAGTACTGGAGTTTCAGCTTTAGCATCATTCCTTCCAAAGAAATCCCAGGGCTGATCTCCTTCAGAATGGACTGGTTGGATCTCCTTGCAGTCCAAGGGACTCTCAAGAGTCTTCTCCAACACCACAGTTCAAAAGCATCAATTCTTCGGTGCTCAGCTTTCTTCACAGCTCAACTCTCACATCCATACATGACTACTGGAAAAACCATAGCCTTGACTAGGCGGACCTTAGTCAGCAAAGTAATGTCTCTGCTTTTGAATATGCTATCTAGGTTGGTCATAACTTTCCTTCCAAGGAGTAAGCGTCTTTTAATTTCATGGCTGCAGTCACCATCTGCAGTGATTTTTGGAGCCCCCAAAAATAAAGTCTGACCCTGTTTCCACTGTTTCCCCATCTATTTCCCATGAAGTGATGGGACCGGATACCATGATCTTCATTTTCTGAATGTTGAACTTTAAGCCAACTTTTTCACTCTCCACTTTCACTTTCATCAAGAGGCTTTTTAGTTCCTCTTCATTTCCTGCCGTAAGGGTGGTGTCATCTGCATATCTGAGGTTTGATATTAGCTCCCAATAAATAACACTCGCACGGAAACTCCCCAATACAGGGTTTCCAAGTGTGTCAATTTATGCATTCTCTTTTGTGCATCATCATAATAGAAAAAGTAATGTTAGGAGTTTTCCAGAAAACAAGTGTCCACATAACTTATTAGAAGACCACAAAGGACTTTCTAAGGTCAAGAAAGTGACTAAAAATAGTACTATAGGTCAATTTCTGAGAAAACAAAGGGAAGGGATACCCTTAAAATATTTTTGTAACCCCAAAGGAAAATGTAGGGCTTCCCTGACAGCTCAGATGGTAAAGAATTCATTTATAATGCAGGAGACCTGCGTTTGATCCCTGGGTTTGGAAAATCCCCTGAAGAAGAGAATGGCTACCCACTCCAGTATTCTTGCCTGGAGAATTCCATGGACAGAGGAGCCTTGCAGGCTACAGTCCATAGCATCACAGAGTCAGACACAACTGAGTAACTAACACTTTTCTTAAAATAAAAATGTAGCATTTTTAGATCACAGGTGGATGTGAGCCTTCTCTTTAATTCCATGAACTCTACAATAGCATTTAATCCCCATTTCTAGGAAATGAAATAGAAAACAGACCATAAAAACAACAGTAATATCCATTCTAGAAACTTGAAGACATTTGGCAAAGTGTTCTTAAAGAAATGCAATCAGCACTGTGCACTAAAGGTATAAAGAATATTTTTCAGGATGTACTGAAGGAAAAAAACAGTTTTCTAGTAATAGCCAAATACATTTCAGTCATTCAGGGTTTGAAGAAGGGCTTACTTCTTTTTCTCTTTTATGCTTTAATGTAAATCTTTGTGAAAAGTGAAGCATAGGAAGGAAGAAGATGGGCTTGAGATAAGTCACTGCACTTCTTTTTGTGGCCAAAAGAAAGTATTTCAGGAAACATTGGAGTAGAGAGGATACTACCAGCAAAGTGGTGATTCAATTGAATTGTGTGTTAAACTTGAAGAGAAGTTTAATATGTGTGTGAAATATATTGGTTGATACAATCTCACTTTGGCAGAAATATAGCCTATAATATAACCTAAAATAACCTTGCATCTCTACTGGGCCAGAATATTAAATATTTTAAAGAAGACATCACAATGATCAACAGATATCTCTTGACACTAAGTTCCTACTAACTTATTCCTTGTTATAATATATTCAGCTTTGTTATTAGAGATTGATTATGATTATTACTAAAAGAATTCTTTAAAGAGTTTTGTGACAAAAAGTGAAGAAATATGAAAAAAATACTTTTTCAAAAGAGAATGTAAGTGACTATTATATTTTTGCTCAAATGTGAGATTCTAGCCCAAACTCAAGAAACAGTCAGAATTCACCAATCACACTGCACTGTAGAAATATTTCAGTTATAGAATGTAAATGTCTTACATTTGCACTGAAGACAGTTTCATGAAGCTAGAGACAATTTATATATAAAGTACAAGTGTACTAGTATAAGCAAATATTATTCAACTCCAATAAATCATTTTTTAATTTATTCAGTTCACTCATTCAGTCATGTCCAACTCTTTGCAACCCCATGGACTGCAGCATGCCAGGCTTCCCTGTGCATCAACAACTAACTCCTGGAGCTTACTCAAATTCATGTCCATCGAGTCGGTGAGGCTATCCAACCATCTCATCCTCTGTTGTCCCCGTCCCCTTATGCCTTCAATCTTTCCCAGCATCAGGGTCTTTTCTAATGAGTCACTTCTCCACATCAGGTGGCCAAAGCATTGGAGTTTCAGCTTCAGCATCAGTCCTTCCAGTTGATATTCAGTACTGATCTCCTTTAGGATGGACTGGTTGGATCTCCTTGCAGTCCAAGGGACTCTCAAGAGTCTTCTCCAACACCCACAGTTCAAAAGCATCAATTCTTCAGTGCTCAGCTTTCTTTAACTTGTAACAAAATGCATATACACACTGTCAAATTTTTTCAACAAAGTTGAACTATATGGTCCATTATGGACTCAATGTTTGTATCCTTCTAAAATGCATGTGTTGAATCCCTAACACCCAATATGACTGTGTTTGGAGATGGGGTCTCTACAGAAATAAAGTTAGATGAAGACATATGGGTGAGACCTTGCTCCCATAGGATTAGTGTCATTATAAGAAGAGACATCAGTGTTCTTTCTCTCTCTGTGTGTGTCTTCATTTTCCTACTCTCCTTGTGCACCAAGGAATGGCCTTTAATGAGAAGAGAGCTATCTGTTAGCCAGGAGAAGAGTCCTCACCTGAAACCGAATTTGCCGACATCTTGATTTTGGACTTTCCAGTCTCCAGAATGGTGAGAAAATAAATCTCTGTTGTTTAAACCATCCAGTCTGTGGTATGTTTTTATAGCAGTTCTAACTGACTAGTACATGGTCCTCAATTTCAAATTGTCACAGCATTAGATATGCAAAGGAGGAGTCTTCCTGAAGAAATTCATAAGAAATTGCTTAGCAATGTAGGCCTTTAAAGAGTATTTATTTATTGTTTATATTTAATCAAGGTAGTTATAAGTACTTCCTTAAAAGATTTTCAAACAATTGCAATTGAGCATGAAAAATATTACTTCAATTAGATGCCTGCATATGTAGTCTTATCTTCCTAAATGTAATAACCAGAATGCATCATTTCATTGTGTCAACATGTTTTTCATTGGCAAATATTTTCTCTTCATCATGCATAACTCCTTGATGCTAATGAAGACTGAGGGACTGGCCTAAGCAGCTGAAAAATATTCAAGCTATAGATTAAAACCAACCTGTTTTTAATAAGAAGACATTGATTTCTAGAAATAGGAAAGATATTAGTAATTGACCATTGCTTAGCTACAAATCTGAAACAATACCTTGCAATTATGAAATAGTTTTCCACAAAAATCTCAGAGAACTACACAAAATATATCTAACTTGGATAACAAGAATTGTTATTAAAAGCACTTCTTCATTACTTACAGTAGAGGTATGTTGATTTGAATTAAGTTGAATATCTTATTTCTCCCTATAAAAATATAAGATATAGTGAGAATGAGACACTTATCAAATATGGTAATTATGTATTTTTAATTTCATGAAATTTATTTCATGTAATAAATAAACCCTATAAACCAAATATTTAGTTTTTATTCTGAAAACTAGAGAAGGAAATGGCAACCCACTCCTATATTCTTGCCTTGGGAATCTCACGGACAGACGAGCCTGCCAGGCTACAGTCCATGAGGTCTCAAAGAATCAGACATGACTGACTGACTGAGAACATACACATCCTGAAAACTAAGTCATAGTCACCTTAAAGGTACAGGAGAGATGATGAGGAGGACAGAGCTCTATTACAAGTAATCAAATTTACCATTTCCTTCCGTTTGTGCTTTTGTAATATAAAGCAGCCAATGTGAGACTGCAAGAATTTCATATACAAGAATAGTCTCGATGTGCTTTTGTGATATTAAATGACAAATCATAAAATATCTATCTGTCAAAGAATTTATTTAACTGGGATAACTGGTAACGTATTACAACTAGTCCAAAGGAGAACCAAAGGATTACAAATTTGTATGGAATAAAGAATTGTTGAAATAGATGTGCAAATGACTCGAAAGTGGCATTTCCAGAGGGGTACGTGAGTAGCGGGGAGTGAGAGGAATCAATTAAATTGCCCCACAACATAATTCATTTGCATGTTTATTGACAAGAATTCTTTCTCATTGCTAACAGTTATCTACAACTTGCAGAATTCTAAACTAGCTTAAAGGCAAAAGAGAAAAATACTAGAATTACTAACCCAGAACGTATGATAGTCTAAGCAATGCAAAATTTTCCATTGAAACTACCTAGTTATTTTTTGTTGTTGTTATTATTGTTTATTTCAAATTTCCTAATATGGATCTTCCTTTGCTATTTAGCTGATAAGGTTATTTTGGAGACACCAAGTCTAGACTACCCCCACATGCCAACAATTACAGGGGTGACTAGAGCAGCTTTGCAGACTAGTCAGTGTTTAACCTGTCAGGATAGTAAATTCAAATCTAGAATTTTCCTTTGGAGTTTCAGCTAAAGTCCATTGTCCTCATATTACTAAATCATCAGAGACATGACTGCTGTTCAGAAACACAGGAAAACAATACATTTTCTGTGAGATGTGCTTCTAGGTTGTCTGATTCTGACTGTGGGAACCATTGTACAAGAATAATTCTTGTCTATCAACATGCAAAAAATTATGTAAAGAGACAAGTGTCTCTTGCTATGGAAAAACCAGTTTTGCTTCCAGTTGTCCAGTCAACATTTCATGATTCTATATAAATTTGTGTTCCTTTGAACAGATTTGTAACATCTTAGTTTCCTCATGAATGAGTTAAATAAAATCTCTACTATGTACTCATTCTTACATCTATACAAGAATCATAATTTTCCTTTTCTTTGACAATTATTCTTTAACAACAGCAATGGCAAAAATGTATAACATGATAGGCAACTGAAAACAATGCCTTAATTATGGTAAATATATATTGTCTTTATCATTTCTATTCAGTCTGATAAATCAGCACTCTCTTTAAAGACGAGAGTTGCATTGGACACTGTTCAAGGAGGTTGACATAAGTCTCTTCTTAGAAGCCACACAAATATAAGACAAATATACTTCTCAATAATTTTTGAGTCATATAAATTATGTACTTCACCCATTGTAATGAGGAAACTAACCCTAACACTATAGACTGGGAGAAATAAGTTTGCATTTGGACTATAACTAAAGAGGAAGAAAAACATATATTAAAAGAAGTCACTATTTTTGAAACCGGTTTGTAAAAACTCAGAAGGAAAAAATAATGATGCAATAATAAATTAATTATCTTTAACCTCTTGCTAATGTCATTACTTCACCAAAAAAGGTCCGCCTAGTCGAGGCTATGGTTTTTCCAGTGGTCATGTATGGATGTGAGAGTTGGACTGTGAAGAAAGCTGAGCACTGAAGAATTGATGCTTTTGAACTGTGGTGCTGGAGAAGACTTTTGCGAGTTCCTTGGACTGCAGGGAGATCCAACCAGTCCATCCTAGAGGAGACCAGTCCTGGGTGTTCATTGGAAGGACTGATGCTAAAGCTGACACTCCAGTACTTTGGCCACCTCATGAGAAGAGCTGACTCATTGGAAAAAAACCTGATGCTGGGGGGGATTGGGGGCAGGAAGAGAAGGGGACGACAGAGGATGAGATGGCTGGATGGCATCACTGACTCGATGCACATGAGTTTGGGCAAACTCCGGGAGTTGGTGATGGACAGGGAGGCCTGGGGTGCTGTGATTCATGGGGTCACAAAGAGTCAGACACGACTGTGACTGAACTGAACTGAACTGAATGCCATTATTTAAAATACCAATAATTATATATAATAATTAAGATTTTAAAAATAGGGCACCTGTATCAGTGCAGGTTTTAGGCACAGGTAATGGGATATTGACGGCTTGGTGAGAATTAAATACTGCTACTTGATTCTTCAAGTCCAGAGAATTCTTCCACTAATGCCTAAAGCAATATCATTATTTAATTTTTCTCCTTTTAATTAGTTTTGTTCTTGGGACTTTAAATATCTATTATTTAACTATAATTCTGAAAAGAATAGCACATCAAATGCTTTACACATCACTATGAATGTATTTGGACTTCCCAGGTGGCAGAGTGGTAAAGAATCTGCCCGCCAATGCAGGAGGCACAAGAGATGTGGGTTTGATCCTTGGGCTCAGAAGAAACGGCAACCCGCTCAAGTAGTCTTGCCTAGAGAATTCAATGGACAGAGGAGCCTGGCGGGTTTTAGTCCATGGGGTCACAGAGTCGGACACAACTGAGAACGGGCACATGCACGTGCACGCACAGACACACACACATACACACACATGAATGTATTCATCAGGTCATTTTCCTCCACTACCAATATATACTGGAATAATGTTGATATTAGACCCCAGTGGTGAAGGTGAGAAAGGAGAAAGTGTTTATAGGGCATTCTAAGAGAGATTAAGGTGTCTGAATCAGAAATAAATGTAACTTCAAAAGTTTTGACACATCAATATCAGCTAAATTTGATCAGTTTTTAAGTGTGTATCTAGTTTTTGCTTTTTATGTCAAATTAAAGCCTTTTTCTTGATATCATACATATTCACAACATCAAAGAAAATCAAAGCTGGAAAATAGTTAAGAAGCAAAACCAGATTTCATTTAAGAACTATTGCGATAGAGAAAAAGAAAGCTCAGTATGGAACTGGGCTTAATTCCAAATACAGCATGGAAGAAATGGAAATTTATGGCTCAGGAAGTCAGTGGATGGAAAATTACTAGGAGCAAACTCAAGGATAAGGGGGGATTCTGGCTAAATCTACTTGACAGGATTCTTGTCAAGGTCAGACAAGGGTGATCACATACTATAGATGGGGGATAAGGAATTTGACCAGAAATGGAGGGTGATCAGATATCAAGGACAGAAATTGAAGGTGGATGCCTAGAGAGAGATTAGAGAAGTCTGGTCAAGAAGTTAAGTTAAGAAGACAGTCTATGTCAATGATACATTGAATACTCCTCTTTAAATGCAACCCAGTGAATGATAATTGGGCGAAGAGAAAGGGGTTTGCATGCATGGAATTTTCTCCAAATTGAACTTCTACATGTTTATAAATGAATAAATTTAAATAAAAAATTCATAGAGTTGATAAATGGAGAGAAGAGTCTAAAAGAATACCAGAAACTTCCCTGATGGTCCAGTGCTTAAGATTCCACGCTTCCAATACTGGGATGTTGGTTCAATCCCTGATCAGGAGACGAAGATCCCACATGCTCCACAGAGAGGCCAAAAGATAAATACCAGACAACCAGGAAGGCCTTTCCATGAAACTTCAACAGAAGAGCCATTCACACTAAGATGGAGAAGTCTGTATCTGCTACATAATCTCTCTAGAGAAAAGTAGTTCAATTTTGGAATATGATACTGGCAAACTCTCCTGTCAGTTCTTATGGAACTAGCTATTAATCTAATTCTAAGTGCAATGAATGCATGTAAAGCCAAATCTCATTCCCCAATTCTATCAGAGCAGAAAAAAATGAGTTCAAAGAAGATGACCCAATCCTAGAACAAACATTTCTGAGGTTAGACATGATTTTATTGTATTTCACTTTTAATATTTTAGCAGATATCGCTGGATATATCAAACTATCTTGTTTTAGTTTAGTCTCTGATAAAAGACTTGCCATCTGGCCTAGTTTTTTCCATAAGTTTCACCAGTTTTCCCAAACTGCTAGCAAAGGAGTCTGATTTGTTTCATTTCTTGATCTCCTTTTTATCTCTAGTGATGTCCATTTAACACATCTCATGAGCTGTTACTACAGAATGTAAAGGAATGCAAATGATCTGGCTTATACACTTGGAAAAAAACATTATAATTGCCATGAAATCAACAAGGAGCCTCTAATTAGACACATTAATAGGACAAAGATGAACAGTGTACTGTTTAATGATATCAGTTTTATGGTTGGGATTTCCAGCACTTCTCATATTATGCTGTATGTCATAGTAGGAAATTAGCAAATTGATTCAAACGGCACAGAGTGGTTTTAAAATCCAACTATCCTTTTACTGATGTGCATTACCTTTCCTGTTTATATTTTCTTATGACAGGAAATGCCTTTCAATACTTAGTAAGTTAGGAAGACATACAGGTATCACTTTCTCACCAGAACTCTACTAATATCTTGGTTTTCATGTATTTCTCCTCAGACGGTCCTGGACTTAAAATGTGGGTTAAATCTTTTTGTTGTAATCTACAGAAGAACTGTACAAAAAAGATCTTTATGACCAAGATAATCATGATGCTATGGTCACTCACCTAGAGCCAGACATCCTGGAATGTGAAGTCAAGTGGGCCTTAGAAAGCATCACAATGAACAAAGCAAGTGGGGGTGATGGAATTCCAGTGGAACTATTTCAAATCCTGAAAGATGATGCTGTGAAAGTGCTGCACTCAATATGCCAGCAAATTTGGAAAACTCAGCAGTGGCCACAGGACTGGAAAAGGGCAGTTTTCACTCCAATCCCAGAGACAGCCAATGCCAAAGAATGCTCAAACCACTGCACGATTACACTCATCTCACACGCTAGTAGAGCAATGCTCAAAATTCTCCAAGCCAGGCTTCAACAGTACCTGAACCATGAACTTCCAGATGTTCAAGCTGATTTTAGAAAAGGCAGAGGATCCAGAGATCAAATTACCAACATCTGCTGGATCACTGAAAAAGCAAGAGAGTTCCAGAAAAACATCTATTTCTGCTTTATTGACTATGCCAAAGCCTTTGACTGTGTGGATCACAATAAACTGTGGAAAATTATGAAAGAGATGGGAATACCAGACCACCTGACCTGCCTCTTGAGAAACCTATATGCAGGTTAGGAAGCAACAGTTAGAACTGGACATGGAACCACAGACTGGTTCCAAATAGGAAAAGGAGTGAGTCAAGGCTGTATATTGTCACCCTGCTTATTTAGCTTATATGCAGAGTACACCATGAGACATGCTGGGCTTGAAGAAGCACAAGCTGGTATCAAGATTGCCGGGAAATATCAATAACCTCAGAGATGCTAATGACACCACCCTTATGGCAGAAAGTGAAGAAGAACTAAAGAGCCTCTTGATGAAAGTGAAAGAGGAGAGTGAAAAAGTTGGCTTAAAGCTCAACATTCAGAAAACTAAGATCATGACATCTGGTCCTATCACTTCATGGGAAATAGATGGGGAAACAGTAGAAACAGTGTCAGACTTTATTTTGGGGGGCTCCAAAATCACTGCAGATGGTGACTGCAGCCATGAAATTAAAAGATGCTTACTCCTTAGAAGGAAAGTTATGACCAACCTAGATAGTATATTCAAAAGCAGAGACATTACTTTGCCAACAAGGGTCCATCTAGTCAAGGCTATGTTTTATCCTGTGGTCATGTATGGATGTGAGAGTTGGACTGTGGAGAAAGCTGAGCACCAAAGAATTGATGCTTTTGAACTGTGGAGTTGGAGAAGACTCTTGAGAGTCCCTTGGGCTGCAAGGAGATCCAACCAGTCCGTTCTGAAGGAGATCAGCCCTGGGATTTCTTTGGAAGGAATGATGCTAAAGCTGAAACTCCAGTACTTTGGCCACCTCATGCGAAGAGTTGACTCATTGGAAAAGACTCTGATGCTGGGAGGGATTGGGGGCAGGAGGAGAAGTGAACGACAGAGGATGAGATGGCTGGATGGCATCACTGACCCAATGGATGTGTTTGCATGAACTCTGGGAGTTGGTGATGGACAGGGAGGCCTGGCGTGTTGCGATTCATGGGATCACAAAGAGTTGGACACGACTGAGTAACTGAACTGACTGAACTGACTGACTCTCTGAAATAAATAGAGATGCACACTTAACAAAGTATGCTCCTGAGAATGCATTTAATCATATGTGACTCAGCGCGCATAAAAGCAGTAACATCCAAAAAGGAGTAGAAAAAATGTTTAGTTGCTTCATTGAATCCAACTCTTTATGACCCTATGGACAATCCTGCCAGGGTCCTCTGTCCATGGAATTTTCCAGACATGAATACTGGAGTGGGTTGCCATTTCCTTTTCCAGGATATCTTCCCAACCCAAGGATCAAACTCGTGTCTCCTGCATTGGCAGGTGGGTTCTTTACCACTGAGCCACCAGGGAAGCCCAAGGAAAATAAATGTAAAGCAAGAAAATGACTTTTGAGCTACTCATACTTCAAGTGAGAGCAATGCAATTCCATTGTTATAACTGAAAAGCAATATCTACAAATAATTTAAAAACTGTATATACAGAGTTATTTGGACAGAAATATTTCTTTGTTGTACTTGATAAATATTTATTTCAAGTGGAATAGACATTTTTTTAATGTTCAGCATTTCTTTCCATCTCTTTTTAGATACTTTGATTCATGGCAGAAGTTCCCTTTATATTTTTTCCAAATAAAATTGATCTGCATAACCTAGTGTTTTTATGACCCTGGAAGCATTTTCTCCAGGTGTAGTTTATAATATAATCTTAGTGTTTCAGATTTTTCTTTTTTTTATATAATTTCAAGCATTTGGAGAACCTGAGGGGAATCTTAACAGTCAAGAAGGTCATTAGGAGTTGGCAGTAGAGTTTCATAGCTCAGTGATATAAACTATTATTCTTTTCAGACTTTCAAAAGATCATGCCAACCTCCATTGGACTGCCATTAGAAAGGAGCATCTGTTGCACTTCTGTAAACTGGACATTATGAGCATAGTTTACATGATTGTACCTTGAAAGTGTGGCATTTAAAGCACAGAATTGTTATGATGACTTTATCATAACTGAAGCCATATTCCACCACACTTTGTGAGGTATTTGACTAAGTGCTGTGATGGATATAATGCATAAAGGGCATACCTTCCACTTAGAAGACTGCATAAGAAGAGTTATTTAATAATGCGTGGTGCAAAGGAGAAGAAACAGATTGGTGCTCTACCATTAGCAATGTGACAGTGACCAGATCTCAATGATGCATGAATCTGAATTTCCCAGGTTAATTATAACCAGGGATACACACAGGGCTGTTATAAACTGGTTCCATATAAGGGAGTGTGTAATCTGGAAATACTTTTTTAGATTTTGTTTGCTTTTAATGCTGATAGTAAAGGGCAAATACAAAGTGGCTGAAGAAACAAGAAAGAAAACAGGAAAAAAGAAAAATCAACATTATGAAAAATCTCAGAAAGGATAGGTTTTAAGAACAAAATGAGGATTAGCCTCAGTCTAAAAGATTGAGGAAAAAAGACTGTAGAAGTAGATATTTACATATTTATAGTAGGATGAGTTGTTAGTTAGAAAGTTCATGCTTGGTGGTTTACACTCTTCTCTTTGAAATAGAAGTCAAGGTTGTTTCTCAAGTGGCCAAAAAACAAAGTAAGCTGCATGATGTACAAATGGAAGAATCAGGATAGTTGTTGAAATAAATCAGAGAACATCTGTTGAATTGTATGACTGCCTCTGGTTATACACATGTGTAGTGAAGTAGAAGGCAATTTTTAATGTTTTTCATTTGTAAGAGGATTATAAGGGATGACAGAGGTCAGGGAGGCAAAGGAATTGAGGCTGTTAGCCAAAGGACCCTTGAAGTGAACCAAAAGTTTAGGAAAGGAAGAAATGCCTCAAGTAAGCCCAGACACTAGAAGAAAGGATTGGACGTCAAAAGACTGAATGTTTCGGCAAGATCAAAAAACAAGAGTATAGGGAGTACTGGCATGATGTCTGAAAAGAAATAATGCTGTAATCAGAAAGAAAGACAATGGAGCCTAAGCTTTTGAAGGAGCCTAAGCTTTTGAAGCTTATTTCAGAATAAGCCTTCCCAAAATGTTTTGAGCTAAAGGCATTCAACATCCTGTAGGCTTAAGAGAAATGTCTGCTCCTCCCTTAGCTACCTAGACAATTTAAATTGGGGTCTTTTTCAGTATGAGAATTATTGTCAGAGATAAATTTTATCTGAGTCATCCATCAGTATGGCAGAGCAAACATCTAATTACCAAGCGTCTCATTGTCCTGTGAACAGCGTTATTCTCCTTATGGAAGCCCCAGGCCTCTTTCCCATTGCTTAGCTCAGGATGGTCTATAAACCTCATTTTCCCCTTCTGTCTTTGAACCTCTCATGTATGCAGGAGTTCCTGTGCATGCAAAATTAAATTTGATTTTTCCTGTTAAACTGTCTCAGATGTATTTGATTATTAGACCAGACAAAAGAACTTTTAAAGTGTAAAGGAAAATGCTTTCTTCCCAACGCTTTCTTATCCTACTGTGTGGAGGCTCCATTTCAGGTGAGGGCAAAACTCAGGACATGGCAATGAATGATTATAAGTTACCAAGGAGAAATGTAAGAGGAGGATGCTAACATAGAGAAAATAAGGAGTCATGAAATTTGAGATCATGGCATCTGGATCCCATTACTTCATGGCAAATAGATGGGGAAACAATGGAAACAGTGACAGACTTTATTTTGGGGGTGCTCCAAAATCACTGCACTTGGTGACTGCAGCCATGAAATTAAAAGACATTTGCTCCTTGGAAGAAAAGTTATGACCAATCTAGATAGCATATTAAAAAGCAGAGATATTACTTTGCCAACAAGGGTCCATCTAGTCAAAGTTTTGGTTTTTCCAGTAATCATGTATGGATGTGAGGATTGGACTATAAAGAAAACTGAGTGCCAAAGAATCAATGCTTTTGAACTGTGGTGTTGGAGAAGACTCTTGAGAGTCCCTTGGACTGCAAGAAGATCCAACCAGTCTATCCTAAAGGAAATCAGTTCTGAATATTCATTGGAAGGACTGATGCTGAAGCTGAAACTCCAATACTCTGGCCATCTGATGCAAAGAAACGAATCATTTAAAAAGATCCTGATGCTGGGAAAGATTGAAGGCAGAAGGAGAAGGGGATTACAGAGGATGAGATGGTTGGATCGCATCACCGACTCAATGGACATGAGTTTGATTAAGCTCTGGAAGTTGGTGATGGACAGGGAAGCCTGACATGCTGCAGTCCATGGGGTCACAAAGAGTGGGACATGGCTGAGTGACTGAACTGAACTGAACTGAACTGAACTGAGATTTGAGATATTTGGGGCTGATGTGTGGGGTGAAATCACACAAGATAATAGAAGGTGAATGGGTGAAAATGACCATGAAATAGAAGTCACTGTTCTCAATAAATGCCTGAAAATGTGAATTAAAATATACATTTTTATTTATATACACTTAGCCTGGTAGGCTGCAGTCCATGGGGTCACTAAGAGTCAGACACGACTGAGCAACTTCACTTTCACTTTTCACTTTCATGCACTGGAGAAGGAAATGGCAACCCACTTCAGTGTTCTTGCCTGGAGAATCTCAGGGATGGTGGAACCTGATGGGCTGCAGTCTATGGGGTCTCACAGTCGGACATGACTGAAGCGACTTAGCAGCAGCAGCAGCTGCAGCATGTAACTTTATATCCCTGGTAGCTCAGCTCATAAAGAATCTGCCTGCAATGCAAAAGATTCCGGTTTGATTCCTGGGTCAGGAAGATCCCCTGGAGAAGGGATGGGCCACCCACTCTATCTTGGGCTTCCTTGGTGGCTCAGATGGTAAAAAATCCACCTGCAATGCTGGAGACCTGGGTTTGAACCCTGGGTTAGGAAGATCCCTGGAGGAGGGCATGGCACCCCACTCCAATATTGATAATTCCTATGGAGAGAGGAGACTGGGGGGTTGCAGTCCATGGGGTTGCAAAGAGTCGTACACAACTGAGTGACTCAGCACAACACAGCACAGCACATTAGCTTTATAAAAGCAGAAATGAAAATTAAATGAGGGAAAGAAGAATACAGGCAAGATAGCAAATGGTTCCACTTTCACGTTGAAAGGTCTTTGTCAGTTCCGTTCAGTTCAGCATCTCAGTTATGTCCGACTCTTTGTAACCCCATGGACCTCAGCACACCAGGCCTCCCTGTCTATCACCAACTCCCAGAGTTTACCCAAACTCATGTCCATTGAGTTGGTGATGCCATCCAGCCATCTCATCCTCTGTCATCCCCTTCTCCTCCTGCCTTCAGTCTTTCCCAGTATCAGGGTCTTTTCAAATGAGTCACCTCTTCACATCAGGTGGCCAAATTATTGGAGTTTCAGCTTCAACATCAGTCCTTCCAATGAACAACCAGGACTGATCTCCTTTAGGGTGGACTGGTTGGATCTCCTTGCAGTCCAAGGGACTCTCAAGAGTCTTTTCCAACACCACAGTTCAAAAGCATCAATTCCTTGGCACTCAGCTTTCTTTATAGTCCAACTCTCACTTCCATACATGACTGGAAAAACCATAGCCTTGACTTGATGGACCTTTTTTGGCAAAGTAATTTCTCTGCTTTTGAATATGCTGTCTAGGTTGGTCATAACTTGCCTTCCAAGGAGTAAGCATCCTTTAATTTCATGCATAAGTCTTAAAATCTTGGGAAAATGACAGTACTCACAATCTCGAAAAAAGTGAGACACTCCAGGGAATGAGGTTTTCCACTGAACAGATCTACAGAAGAAATGGTGCTTTCTGGGGGTACCCAGTTTTCCTTATGGTTCCCAGAAATGATAGTCCTTTAAAAATAACATATAGATCATATGCATAAACTTCTATAATATAACATATTCCATAATATAATATACTATTTGTAGTTCTCAAAATATGGTTTCTAGTCATAGGTAATTAAACATGATAGACCCTGATATAATACTTATTGGCTTAGGAGTTAGTATTGAATCATGCTTAATTATACTAACTAAACGTTAATTGCATTAATTTAATCACATTAACGTTTGCCTTTTTTTTACTCCCCTCTCTGTCTAATTGAGACATTTGTTACATGAACTAATTTTTGATGTAGTATGTTTCTTGACATTAGGCCTTTTCAGACAACTATGCCTCTGTTGTCCATCACATTTTTACATTTGGATTCAAAATGTACATTAGTGTGATAAAATGTTTTCCCCATCATTTTCCCATGAGCTGCTTCTCATTTAGTTAAATACCTCTTCAGGGGGCTGAGACTCCATTGATTTCAAAGCGGGATCAGCATGCAGATGAGATTTTTAGACCATATTGAATAATGAAAAATTGGACCCCTCATCACTCTTCCCCAAGAGGGAAAGGCTGCATTCAGCAGAGCCAAGGAAAGAGAACACAAATGAAAAAATATAGAAACCAAGGGAACAGCAGGTAGAAGAATTAGTCATGGTTGCTCTGGAGTATAAAACTTTACCTCCAATATACTGCCAAAAATACTGAATGATTTCATACAACATGTTATTTGAGCTTTTACAGAAAACAGTTTTCTGAGATTTTCTTTTTTTATGCCCTTGTGTTTTCTTGACTTTTTTTTTTACCCAGTTTCAGTTTCCTTAGATATGTTCAGAGGATAACATTTTTAGAGCACATTGCCAAAACTACTTACCCACAGGAGTCCTACTGACCTTGATCAAGGCCACAAGGCAAAATCCCCCTTCCCTAACTTTAAAAATTAGCTTGATATTTCCAGTCATATTTTCATCTGGTTTTGCTATTCCACATATGAGAATTATTTCTCTGAGAGATTTGATTTACTTCTATTAATTATTATTCAAAAATATATGCTGTAAGCCAATTGCAAGCAAATACCAAATGAATGAAAACAGATGGCAGTGTAATCTGGAGAAAGAATTTTGCTCAGAGGTGGGAGGAGGAATGAGCAGAAAGATATAATATAGATAGAATTTTCTTAAATTGCCCTCAGAAAGTTAGCATTAAAAGTGACTAAAATAAGTTTTGCTGGTATCTCTTTTAGTTTTAAAAATGTTTATATTTCTAAGGTAAAAATCTATAAAAATAATCCAGAATTTAGAGAGCAAAAATAAATTATTTTCTTTTATGGTCTCAGTTACATTTGAGCCTATGTTAGATCAATGAAAAGATTTACCTAATGAATTTAGACACTATGACATCTGAATGATAAAAGTAAGCATGAGAATTTAACAATTCTTTGTATAACTCATTAAAAATTTCCCCCAGTCTTTAAGACTCTTGTTCTAGCAGTATTTGTAGACTTTATCCACCCAAGATCAGAACAGTTGGTCAATTTCATCAACTCTTTTAGATAATGTATCTAGAAAGTGAAAAGGAGTCAACTTTTGAGGACAATACCTTTCACCAGATTGCTGCTGCTGCTGCTAAGTCGCTTCAGTCGTGTCCAACTTTGTGCGACCCCATAGATGGCAGCTCACCAGGCTCCTCTGTCCCTGGGATTCTCCAGGCAAGAATACTGGAGTGGATTGCCATTTCCTTCTCCAGATTAGGAGCGGGTATTTTGATCTCATTTACATCCACAACAAGTTGCTGAAGCGAGGACCTACTCTGGGAAAGCAGGCCTCTGGGGCACAAGATGAACATGTAAGGTCAAGTTCACCCGATATTAATCAGTCAAAAATACCTCTGCCTAAAAAGCCTAGTCCGAGATCCCCATGAGGCAATGTACTTAACACTTCCCAAACTCCCTTTTGAGTACAGATTACCCACTGTACTTATAGCACCAGATGGAATCTTGAAAAAAGTGTTGCAATGCAATCAGGCATCAAAGTTAAAATGAATTTTACAAACAGTACTAAGACTAACTACATTTCCAAACCACTTTTGGCATATTTCTTTGGTCTCCTCCATTCATTTTGCCAGCAGTCGTTGATTTAAAAGGTTATATGAATGTGTGTATTTTTATTCGAATGTAACATTTACAGAGAAAGCACTTATGTAAATAAACCTTTGGAAAATGAGGCTGTTATGATTAAAGCACAAATGTGGGCATATGCCATGGAAAATACTGTTCTTTTTCTTTAATATTATGTTAAGGAGAAGCTATTTAAATAAATCCCAAGTAAACATTTTATGCTTATATTCACTATTATATACACTCAGTTTTCTACAATATTATAGAAATGTGTGTAAGTACTTTTAAACTGGAAATATCTATCATGATTTTCCTAGTACAACGATTATAGGGAGCATAACTCTCATATTTAATACATATATATAAAATATATAATGTATATATATTAAAACACAAGGGCCAACTCCGGCTTCTATTTTTTCTGTATAATTCCACAGGTGACATATGTGAGACCTGTGATGAAGCTACGTTTAGCCAACTCTGCATTCACTAGGGAAGAATTGATCTTTAACTTTCATTAGGTGGTAGAAATAGACCACTAGCATAAAAAATTGTTCTTAAAAATAAATAAGAGAATTTTCTGCCTAGGGACCACTGTTCTCCAGTAACTTGAATTATGGAATGGGCTAAATAAAGGCCATTTCTCTTCTCTGTTTGCCCAGATGAACCACCTGAAATGCAAGTTGATTTTTTTTTAATTCTTTTATCCCCTCAGCTTGGTAGGATTTATCCTTGAATGTTCTGTTCTGTGCACACTGCATGGAGTGCTGCCATATATTTATCTAGCAATCTCTAAAAAAAATAGAGAGCTTTTAAAAAATAAAGACTATAAAGCCCGTAATATTTGCCAAACTATTAACTGTGATATGCAATTGTGAGATTACTTGACAGGGAACTTCACAGAAAGCTGAAACTTCTCATTCCTATAAAGTCTTTTTTAATCAATGGCTTCAAAGTTGTTCTCACTATGTCTGCATGAACACAGGAAAAAGTATGCAGCAATTTTAATCTGATTAAAGTCTACCAGTGTTCGTTAAGTATCTACTATGTGTAAGAACATGGTTTGGTAAGTCTGTGGTCTATAACATTCATTTCTTCACCAGTTAATGAAGTTTAAACACTGAAACCTCAGCTCAGCATCAACAATTCCTAAAATATTTTCCTGTCTCCCACCTCCCCAATCACCAACTTAGATTCAGGTCACTTTTAGTTTTGCAGTGTTTGCTTCTATGTCATTGCACTGACCCTCCTGGATTATAATTGTTTGTTGCAATTATTTCCTACTCTAAAAGGTTTCTCAGAGTTAAGAACTCTGTCTTTTTCTATGTTGTGCAGAGATTAGCACAATGACAGAGAGGTGAGTGAATAAATGAGTAAATCAAGACAAAGTCAAGGAGTGTGTAACCTCATAATGCAGATGAGCACAAATTTTCCAGTAGTGTAAGGTGGGATTTAATAAACAGCCAAAAAGAGTTAAACAAACTGGTTATAGAGTAGTTCAGAACAATAAACAACTATGTGTGGTTAATGCTGTTCAGTCACGAAGCCGTGTTCCACTCTTTTCAACCCCATGAACTGCAGCATGCCAGGCTTCCCTGTCCTTTGATATCTCCTGGAGTTTGCTTAAACCCATGTTCATTGAGTCAGTGATGCCATCCAAACATCTCATCCTCTGTCACCCCCTTATCCTCCTGCCCTCAATTTTTCTTGACCTCAAGGTGTTTTCCAATGAGTTGGCTCTAAGCATCAGGTGACTAAAGTATTGGAGCTTCAGCTTTGGTATCAGTCCTTCCAATGAATATTCAAGATTAATTTCCTTTAGAATTGACTGGTTTTATTTCCTTGCAGTCCAAGGACTCTCAAGCGTCTTCTCCAACACCACAATTCAAAAAAATCAATTTTTCAGCATTCAGCTCTGTTTACGGCCCAACTCTCATATTCATACATGACTACCAGAATAATGAGAGCTTTCACTACATTGTCGGCAAAGCAATGTCTCTGTTTTTGAATAGGCTGCCTAGGTTGTCACAGCTTTTCTTCCAAGGAACAAATGTCTTTTAATTTCATGGCTGCAGTCACTGTCTGCAGTGACTTCGGTACCCAAGGAAATAAAATCTGTCACTGTTTCCACTTTTTCCCCATCTACTTGCCATGAGATGATGGAACCAGATGCCATTATCTTAGGTTTTTGGAGTTACTATGTGTGTAATAAGAAAAGGTGACTTTTGAGATCAACCTTAAAAGATGATTAAGAATCCAATAAGGAGAACAGTTTTGATGATGGAAGGAAGAAGCATCACAGGAACAAAGAGAGAAGGTCAAGAAGACAACTGACACATAGCAGGCAAGAAGGAGGCAAAATATGGTGATTTAAACTTCAGGCTCTGGGACCAGTCAACTGAGGTACCAATCCTCATAGTGGCCCACCTCTAGTACTGTGACCTTGGGCAAGCTGTCTAACATTTTTAAGTCTTGCTTTTTTTTTCTTTTTTCCTAATTATAAAATGAGAATAACAATGGTAACTACCTTACAGAACTATTGGAAAAATTAAATGATTCCAAACATGTATCAATAACCTCAGATATGCAGATGACACCACCCTTATGGCAGAAAATGAAGAGGAACTAAAAAGCCTCTTGATGAAAGTGAAAGTGGAGAGTGAAAAAGTTGGCTTAAAGCTCAACATTGAGAAAACGAAGATCATGACATCTGGTCCCATCACTTCATGGGAAATAGATGGGGAAACAGTGGAAACAGGGTCAGACTTTATTTTTGGGGCTCCAAAATCACTGAAGATGATGATTGCAGCCATGAAATTAAAAGGCGCTTACTCCTTGGAAGGAAAGTTATGACCAGCCTAGATAGCATATTCAAAAGCAGAGACATTACTTTGCCAACAAAGGTCCATCTAGTCAAGGCTATGTTTTTTCCAGTAGTCATGTATTCATGTGAGAGTTGGACTGTGAAGAAGGCTGAGTGCCGAATAATTTATGCTTTTGAACTGTGGTGTTGGAGAAGACTCTTGAGAGTTCCTTGGACTGCAAGGATATCCAACCAGTCCATCCTAAAGGAGATCAGTCCTGGGATTTCTTTGGAAGGAATGATGCTAAAGCTGAAACTCCAGTACTTTGGCCACCTCATGCGAAGAGTTGACTCATTGGAAAAGACTCTGATGCTGGGAGGGATTAGGGGCAGGAGGAGAAGGGGACGACAGAGGATGAGATGGCTGGATGGCATCACCGACTCAACGGATGTGAGTTTGAGTGAACTCCAGGAGTTGGTGATGGACAGGGAGGCCTGGCATGCTGCGAGTCATGGGGTCGCAAAGAGTTGGACACGACTGAGCGACTGAACTGAACTGAACTGAAACATGTAAAATGCTTGACACATGACAAAAATTCAACAAATGAACACTACTTGTAACTCATCACAAATATCCCCATCACTATTGTGGAATCTTTGTGCAGGGAACAATGGGCAGTACATCTTGAAGTGGATGTAGTCATAATATGGAAAGTGTAAACTTCCAGAATTGGGTTTACATATAATTTGTGATACTAGAGGGAGAGACATAGTTTTACTTCATCTCAATTTAGTACAGTTCATTGTACATCTGACTTGTTGACCGGGAGCCCATATCTTGTTTTTCAAATAAACGGAAATTCCTGAAGCCACGGACTATGTGGGGCACTACATAGCATAGCACCTAGAATTTACTAAATGTCAGATAAATCATTCGTAATCAATTCCTGGACTAAAGAGATATCTTTAGATCTCCACTCTGGAAAGTCAAATAACTGATTAAAATTTTCTTTCCATCCCTTATTTAGAGGTATTCACCAGAAAACACTACCAGATTCAAACTTTATTTTTTTGCACTGGAAATTGACTTGGGCACTACTGGAATCAAAAGATAAAATAAACTGTTTCTGTTCAATAATACTTTTTACAGATAAGTTTATCCTGAGTAAAAGGTGTATTTAAAAGAGAGATAACAATTAAATTAATACAGAAGGAGTGTTATTTAACTGCAAATTAAGTCTTCCACAATCCATGATACTATAAACCCTAGCTTAGCAGATAATTTGCCCTAAATTATTTTAGTGTAGTCACATATTAAATCATTGAAGGCAGGGAAAAATCATCATAAAATATGGGAAAAATATCAAAAAGTAATTAAATATATATATATGTATTATATTTGAGATAAGAAATAGACTGAATTTAAATTAATTTCCAAAATACATTAATAAGTTTGGGTAGTGACACATCTGCTTTCATTGGAAAGAATGCACTACTGTTAATATAAACATTAATACTATAAGGCTTAAGAATATTCTTCACCTCAAAATACAGTAATTTCATCATCTACTAACATGAGTAATTGTTGAAATGGGACTGGAATTCAACTTTCTTAAAACAGTCTTCTAATTAAAGGTACATTATTACAAAAAAATATTAAAATCAGTATAATGATATATCTTAAATATTCTTCTAGAAATTAACATAAGTATACATTCAAATGTGAAATTTAATATTGATAATTTTTGCATATTGATTTTTTTTTTGCTTTGATTTTTGTAAATGAGAGTTAAACTCAAAGTGAGGGAGTCATATTGGGAGATGGCTGGCTTTTACTAAATATAGAGAAAAGTCTACTTTTTTCACTGCGTTTAGTAAAGTGTCCTTCCTCTCTGCTTGAATTATAATATTACCTGAAATAATTAACTGCACACGATTATTTGCATATTCAGCCCACAAAGTCACTTCAGTCATTACATGATTTTTCTGTTTGGTTTCATACAAATTCCCAAGGCATTTTAAAGTCCTTTGGAACTGTTCTTTTCAACATAATTGCAGATTTGTTCATGGAAATGGAAATTTTTTTTTATTCTGCTTGGAAGATGAACTTCTCAGAAACTGAGGATTTATCAGCAGATTGAGTATTTATCATACTTCCTGTTTGAAATATTCCAGGAATTCTTATCAGATCATAGAATGAGCAATTGAAGGCACTGAGTCTTGTTGGGTGTCTATGAGGATCAGTTGAAAATACCAGTTATTTCATCTACTTTTAACCAAACTATTTTCTGGTTTTGGACTCCTGAGTCTATTTTCCAAGGTAGAGATGTGTTGTGGAGTTTATCCTGTTCTTTTGCATGTATTTATCTCTAGTATATCAGTTAAGGTCACAATCCTCTTGAACTAGTTGCTCAAAGTGAATTTGGACCCAGACTAGAAAGTGATCTTCACTTTCCAGTCATTGTTAGGAGAGGATCCAGCAACTCCTCTTCCTCTTATTTGTTTTTATGATCTCAAATATTCCTAATTCAAATGTAGCTAATATACCGTATACCAAAAACTGTCTCGAATTCTATTTAAATATACAAAAAAGGACACACAAACAAGCAAACTTTGTTTTTAATCCCCCTAGGAAGAAGTTTAACAGATTTAGCAAGTGTGTGTGTGTTAGTCACTCAGTCATGTCCAACTCTTTGCAACACTGTGGACCGTAGCCCTCCAGGCTCCTGCTGCTGCTGCTGCTGCTGCTAAGTCGCGTCAGTAGTGTCCGACTCTGTGCGACCCCATAGACGGAAGCCCACCAGGCTCCTTTGTTCCTGGGACTCTCCAGGCAAGAACACTGGAGTGGGCCCACCAGGCTCCTCTGTCCAAGGAATTCTCCAGGCAAGAATACTGGAGTGGGTATTCAATACAAACACCCAGATAAATTTAGATAAACTGAAAACTTGGGAAAATAACATCTGAATAAACATCAAATGTAAGAGTATATGTCCCAAATATTATATCTTATATTTTTATCTGATAATTCTACACAGGAAAGTCATCCGTTTGTCAAAGAAACACAATACCTTTGGAGTTTTTGAGCCCAGTGCTATTTTAGAAAGCAAATGTTTAACACCATAATACTGTGAAGAAAAGAATTAATCAGTTTAAACAACTTCTTAATATTATGAAGTTGGTAGTTTAATTTTTCTTCTAAGTTGTTAAAGTTTTCAAGCCTAATCATCCATATTTATTTGACAACTCTTATGGTCTGATGAAAGCTAGAAATGATAACAATTTAAAGAATCTTATGCTTAAAAAGATCTCTGATCTTCGGGTCAAGTCACTATTTGTAAGACTCTGTGAACCTGAAGGTGTTGATTAGATACAGCAGGCACACATGACAAGAGCCCACATGGCTAGGGTGGAGATCTGGGAACTGATAAACATACACAGAATTTTGCAAAAAAGAAGAAACCAAACAAAACAAAATATCAGATGAAATAGTAGACACTTCACATAATGATTCTGACTTATATGTTCAAATGCTGCATTCCTATAGCACTCAGTTTGCAACACCTTCAGCCCTGCAGAATAATCATTTGTGTATTGTTTATCTACACACATAAGTTAATAGTCCTCTGTGAATTACAAAAGCACAATGGACGTAGTATATGTTGACCAAGTCTTGATTTCATTAGCTTAATCAAGTATTTGTTACCCTGAAATAACCAGTGATCCAGAGATAAAATTTTTAAATTGTGTTAATACGTACAAAATCCACTTAAAATACTGTTCACTAGTTTAGTGTGGACAAATTCTGTAGTGGATTTGACAGCCAAAAGCTAGAAAATACTGGGATCATTAACTAGAAAAGTATAGTTTTAGCAAGGGAAATTATACCTTTATCTCATTTATGAATATAGAAACAAAAATTCAAACACTAGATATGCAAACTGAATCCAAACCAACATAAAAATGTACACCACGGCCAAGCTGAACTTATCTTAGGAATACAAATAAGCTTTAACATTAAAAAGCCTATTAAACTCTTTAATAATAAATCTGTTATATTAAGGGGAAAGAGCACAAGGGTACCTAAGAGATTTGGAAATTTTATAAAAGACCCACCCATCTTCATATAAAGAGCAAACAGAAAACTAAAAAGAGAAGGAGCTTCTTAACCTGATAAGACATGTACCAAAAAGTCCCGGGTGGCACAATGTTAAAGAATCTGACTGCAATGCAGGCGACTCAAGAGACATGGATTCAATCTCTGGGTTGGGAAGATCCCTTGAAAGGGAAAAGTGGCAACACACTCCAAGAATTCTTGCCTGGAAAAGATCTAAAGAGAGATAGCCCATGTTCAAGGATAAAATTATCCAATATTCTATGTGTATACTCTCCTCAATTTCCACCACCTCCACTTATATCAACCTAGTCCAAACCCCATCCTCTTTCCTCATTTTTCTAATCCTCTCCTTATTGATCTCCATACTTCTACCCATGACCTCAGGACGTGTAAGTCCTGTGCTCAAAATCTTCAGTAGGTTCACATTTCCCCATATACTTGCTAAAATGCCTAAAATCACTGAGAAGATACATGGTGATCTGGGTCCTTCATTCACTCTCCCTTCATTCAGCTTGCTCCTGATGTCATGGCCTCCGGGCTATGCTTACAGCATCCCAGGATCCTTCCTGCTCTGGCTGTTCCTTCTGCATCACTAGAACCCTCACCTATGTCAAGTCCTTGCTGAAATTCTCTTTCAAAAACATCAATCCTAGTTACCTCACTAAAACTGCAGCTGGCCTTCTACCTCTAGATCCCCCATCTCACTTTATTTTTCTCAATGGTGATTGTTACCGTCTTGTTCAGTTGCTCAGAAGTGTCTGACTCTCTGCAAGGCTGTGGACTGCAGCACATCAGGCTTCCCTGTCCTTCATTATCTCCTGGAGTTTTCTCAAACTCATGTACATTGAGTCAATGATGCCATCCAACCATCTCATCCTCTGTCACTCCTTATGTACTGCATAATTCACTCTTTTATTATGTTCATGTTCAGTCTCTGCTCAGTTAAAACAACCTTCATGAGTTGGATGTTTTTCTTCTGTCTTGTTTATTGCCAGATCCACAGCACAGGCAATTGATACCTAGCACATAGGTCAAATATTTCTCCAATTATGCAATGAATGAAATGCAACTTTACCACAGTGAGATAGGGATTATTAATTAATTAATCTAATTATTTGTAATTATTGCCCATACCCATTAGAGTGCCAAAAATTTAAGAAATATGACAGTCAGGAAGGATGTAGATCAGCAGGAACTCAGACAATCTGGTGAATTGCAATTTTGGATTTATTTCAGAAAACATGTTGACATTATCTTGTAAAGTTAAACAAACATCTACACTCCCTATGAAGCAATCATTCTACTCTTATGAACAGATATTAGAGTAAAATCTAAAAATTTTTGTAAAAATTATTACAGAAGTATACAAGAAGACACATGCAAAGTATTCATGACTGCAACACTAATAATAATAAAATCCTGGAAGCGACACAAAGGAATAGATTCCTTTGACCAAGGAATAGATAAATAAATGATGTTTTATTTTTACTGAATCAAATATTACAAAGCAGTGCAGATGTATGGAACACAGCTATTTACAAAAATATGAATGTACCTTATAATGCCGAATAGATATGACTACATAAAACAGAGAACTATTTTTATAAATTTCAACACAAGAACAATTGGATCATATATTGCCTCTGGTTTATATACATATGTCAAAACAATGACATCTATAGCTTTATATACTAGTGTATATACTAGTATATATACTACTAGCACTACTAAAATGCTTCAAAGTAGTTTTGTCCAATAGAAAGCATGGAATAATCAAGTGTACACAAATAGATGAAACTCACATTAACATTTAAGTTCTTAGGTTGCATAATGGCTTCATCAATGTTTATTATATTTTTTACTATCATATGGGCTTCTCAGGAGGCACTAGTTTTTAAAAAACTGTCTGCCAATGCAGGAGACATTAGAGACACAGGTTCAGTCCCTGGGTAGGGAAGATCCCCTGGAGGAGAACATGGCAACCCACTCCAGTATTCTTGCCTAAAGAATCCCATGGACAGAGGAGCCTGGCAGGCTACTATCCATAGGGTCACAAGAGTCAGACATGACTGAAGTAACTTAGCATGCACATGTTACATATAGTTTAAATGTACACATGTGCTTTGAATATGTCAAAAATAGTTTAGGTATATTTTAAATAGTTAAATATTTAATATAAAAGACTAGCAGAAAAAGAAATGCAAAATGCCCAAAGCACTTTTTGCCTTGCTTCAAAAATGAATTTGGATGTTAGTGATTTCAAACGACTGTATATTCAGGTTATGTTTCAAAATTCTCAACAATCCTTTGGTGTTCAGCTTTATGGTCATTGATCAATCTCAAATTCTGCAATTTGGAAGATAGTCCACTCAAAATTTTGATCTTTCAAACTTCTGAAAGAAGTCCCTCAGTTCATATTTGAGATCCAAATTTTCTGCTTTGGTGTTTCATGTTGCTATTTTTACTAGTTGAAATAGCCTTTTTCGATTATCCTGACAGAGACAAAGGAGTTGAAAAAGGGAAAAGCAGTCTAAAAGAGGGGTTTTTCCTAATCAGCTCAGCTGTACCACATTTTTACATATAGTTCAACTGTGTCTATTTTCAGACAAAACCCTTGTGTTATTCCACTAAAGGATAACCTGTTTTTTTAATTTATATCATATTTTCTGACCCATGCCAATTGCTTAGATGGAGCTAAGAATGTGGCCACAGTGATAGGTGGCCATGAAGATTTTGTGAGACATATTATCTTCTGCTAGGCAGATGAAATCCTTGGAATGAAGGTTCCAAAAAAGAAAAGGGAAACTTATTTCCATTGCATTACATATTTTGATATATTCCTAATGTATTCCTTTTCAAAATATCTTTTGCTAAAGTAGAGGCAAAGACAGAATGAACAGCAGTTGCTGCTCTATGCACACCAAGTAACCATTTTTAAAATTCTTAAAAATGCAGCAGAGTAATTTAAAAGAGCAAGTGGCATGGTTACTTTTTTTAAAGCATGGATTCTCTGTAGCTACATTTACCACACTCAAAACATGCAAATTACACAATACATGAATTTAGATATGGCTAGTCTCTATCAAGACTAGCTAATGCAAACATTAAACCCACTGATTTCTGTGCTATATGGAGATTTATTATTACAGAGCCAACATTTCCCTTGCAACCATTCAACAGCATTGCCTTAAACATCAAGACATATTTAAGATGTTGAAAGATTCCACTCAATAATATTCCTTGTATTGCTGCTAAGTCACTTCAGTCGTGTCTGACTCTATGTGACCCCATAGACGGCAGCCCACCAGGCTCCCTCGTTCCTGGGATTCTCCAGGCAAGAACACTGGAGTGCGTTGCCATTTCCTTCTCCAATGCAAGAAAGTGAAAAGTGAAAGTGAAGTCGCTCAGTAGTGTCTGACCCTTAGCGACCCCATGGACTGCAGCCCACCAGGCTCCTCCGTCCATGGGATTTTCCAGGCAAGAGTACTGGAGTGGGGTGCCATTGCCTTCTCCAATTCCTTGTATTAACAGTAGCTTTTTTAGTTTTAATCAGATACATTTTTTTTCTTCACTTTAGCAATAGTCTTTTTTAGTTATTAATCAGATACATTTTTTCTTCACTTTACACATCTTCTCCTTGACTTCCTGTAAATACCTTAGAAATTTCCAAGTGTGAATTTACCTTGCTTGATGAAGTCAAGTTATTTTTTTTTGCATTTGAATTGCAAGTTGAATGAGGCTATGGTTTTGTTAACTCAATATTTATACTCAAATGCAAAAGTTATTGAAATTATTCTATGCCTATAGTCTGTGATTGCTCCTTTTGTGTCCCATTCACCTTTCCTTTTGAAATCATTGTTATCTGGATATAAAACCATATACATATATATGTCCTATTAGTAAATCAATAAACTCTTCTTGTATCAAAATAAATCATCTCCAGCAATTTAGTTTCTAAAAGAGTTTGGCTTTTATGCTTATGCAAGGCTGACTTCTTGCTAAGCCTTTACTCCAAGGCATTTCATAATAGAGATCCCTGGTGTTTGCCCTTGTCATTTTGCAAGGATTAATTTGATCCACCGTCATCCAGCTAAACTGCCTTGTGTCTCTTGTTAGTGTGCAGTTCATATCTAAGCCCTAGTATTTGTTCTTTACATTTTATAAAATAACTCTCTGTTCACTTTCAGGATATACTACTACTCATCATACAGTCGATGATTGGAGAAAATGTACTGTCTCTTTATAACATTTTAATGCTCCCAAATATTATTTGTTAAAGGAGGGATTATGAAGGAAGTATTGTCATTCTAGCTTAAATTTTATGGTTTTCCAACACTTAGCATAAAAGGAACACATTAACAATCAAAATTCCTTTAAAGGTAAAGGAATAGAATGTTTAGTCTGAAAGCCTAAAAGGTAAATGAATATAATATTTAGTCTGAAAGCTTAGAGGGAAGATGAGGAACGGCATAAAGACAAAAGAAAAATGGGAAAGCCGAAGCAGTAAGAAAGAAAAAAAAAAGCCTCAAAGATGAATTGTAGTAGAGAGAAGTGCTTATCATTATTCTCAGAATGTATAAATTTCTCTTTTTGTACCAAAATATTAAGTCCTTTGAAATGTTCCAAAAAGATCAAAATATAAAATTGATTCCCACTCTTCTATTCAAAGATTAGCATTTCATGAGCTTCTGCCCCCTCTTGGTGAATCTTTCCTTACTAACATTAGTTATCTAGACACTTGGCATTTTTTCTCAGCATGCATGAGTCACAACACAGACATCTCTATCCTCAAAATAAATGGATGTTGAACTTTGAATAAAACATGCCTCTTTCATCTTCATCTCAAATGTGTGCGGGTGCACCTCCTCCCTCTTAGTCTGTTGTCAGATTGCCTTCAAATAACACTTCTTTCTCTTATGCAATCCAGGTTGCAAAAGGAGGGCTGAGAATTTACCTTGGGAAGCACCTCTCCAGGAATGGAAAGAATCAAGGAAGGGGTACCACTTCCTGATATTTTTTGCAGGGCTCCAAGTTACTTTTATTAGGCTACATTTCTAAGAGATACTAGGTTCCAAGATTTCAGAAAATATACTTGTTTCTTGATAATACAATTCAATTTTCTAAAATAAAAGTATTTTTATTTCACTAAAAATTGTGACAATCAGGTGGGAGGGGAGTTCAGGATGGGGAACACATGTACACCTGTGGCGGATTCATGTCAATGTATGGCAAAACAAATACAATGTTGTAAAGTAAAAAAAAAAAGAAAAAGTGACAATCAGAAAGATTATGCTAAAGGAGAATGTGGAAATATCTTAGTCAAATAAAAATATGCTCCATTTTGGGTTTATTGACTATTGCAATATTCCCGAGTCTTACCTATCTGCTATCTTGTTTCTATACAAGGAACTGCCTACCTGTAAGGTGAATATTTTCATCTCATTTTATGGATTCGGAAACTGAAACAGCAAGTTATTTATTGTGTCACACTGGAAGTCACTGGCAGACCAATGGACTCCTAAAATTAGGAGTGTCCTAAATTTTTACCCAGAATTGTTTTTATTTATTCATTCATCCAATATCAATGATTGAATTTCTGTTATGTACCAGATACTGCTCTGGACTGTAAAAATAACATTATGGTGCCTTTTAGCCTATAGCTGCTGCTCCTGCTGCTGCTAAGTTGCCTCAGTCGTGTCCAGATCTCTGTGACCTCATAGACAACAGCCCACCAGGCTCCCCCTTCCTTGGGATTCTCCAGGCAAGAATACTGGAATGGGTTGCCATTTCCTTCTCCAATGTATGAAAGTGAAAAGTGAAAGTGAAGTCACTCAGTCGTGTCTGACTCCTAGCGACCCCATGGACTGCAGCCTACCAGGCCCCTCCGTCCATGGGATTTTCCAGGCAATAGTACTAGAGTGGGTTGCCATTGCCTTCTCCAAGCCTACAGCTAGATACCTGTAAATATATCAATTTGTAATGTAGAAATATTACACATAAATTTAAACTAAAATATATTACTGGAAGTCAAATGATTTCAAATGAAACTGAAACTATCAAATTATTTACCAAATTTCATTACTATTTATCATTATTATTGATTAAATTTGCCACTATAACTAATTTGATTTTAATTGCAATAGACTCTAAACTCCACAAAAACTGAAACTACCATCCTCTTCATTACTCTAGCATCTCACAAAATTTCTAGCAAATAACAGGCACCTAGAAAATATATTTTGAGAGAATTAAGTAATGACTTTTCTTTATTCATGGATGCTTATTCACTGTATCCCAAATCAGCATCCCCACCCAGAGCTAGCACTTGACATAACTAGAAAACGGATAAAAATCTTCACTGGCATCATCCTCCCGTCTCCCATCTGACTCAGTCCTTTGGATTCTCTCCTTCCTCAAGCTTCTATACTGAGTCGCATGATCATAAGAATCTTTTCTGAGGCTAAATTTTAAACGATACTAGTATTTATAATGTGTGTGTGTTCTTAGTCATGTCTGATTCTTTGTGACCCCATGGACTGTAGTCCACCAAGCTCCTCTGTCCATGGAATTTTTCAGGCAAGAATCCTAGAGGGGGTTGCCATTTCCTACACCAGGGGTCTTCCCGACCCAAGGATCAAACCTGGGTCTCTTGCATACCTACATTGGGAGGCTGATTCTCTACCACTGTGCCACCTGGGAAGATCATACTGCACTTGATTTGGCCAAAATGCCAAGAGGTATAAATACTAGTATTTATAATTCAAGACTATTTTAATTGGTTCCTCTCATAGCTCAGTTGGTAAAGTCTGCCTGCAATGCAGGAGATCCCAGTTTGATTCCTGGGTTGGGAAGATCTGCTGGAGAAGGGATAGGCCACCCACTCCAGTATTTGGGCTTCCCTCATGGCTCAGCTGGTAAAGAATCCATCTGGAATGTGGGATCTGGGTTCTATCCCTGGGTTGGGAAGATGCCCTGGAGAAGGGAAAGACTACCCACTTCAGTATTCTGGCCTGGAGAATTACATGGACTGTATAGCCCATGGACTCACAAAGAGTCAACTGACCGACTTTCACTTTCATTTTAATTGTATTTTTTGTATGGTTCTTTAAAAGTTTCAAGATCAATGGAGTAAATCCCTAAAGGCAATATTTCAAACAAAAGCTGAGAATATGTGTCTGAGGAAAAAACACCTACCCCACCCCCATTCAATGGAAATCACAATTTACAAGACACTGTCTCTTGATTCATTCGACTTTGGCCTCCTGCTGAACATTTGTATGAGTAAACCATTTGGAAATCAATGCTTCCCTAGTTTTAAAATTAAATACTCTCCTAGAAATAAAAGAAAGACAAAAGTAAAGACTCTTTCTAAAGTAAAAGAGAAAAGAATTCCTTAAAAAAATAAATTCTCACCTGGAAGCTCTCCTTGTCAGATTCTTACACATTTTTTTAAAAATTCTTCAAGTTTGATAAGGACCTAACAAATTTGTTTTAAATGAAAACCATCACGTCAGCATTTGTCAAGGGTGTTTAAAAGGTATAAATCTGAAGGACAATAAAAGGTTTCCTTCCATTGTCCAGAGTTGTTACTGGGACCACCTGCCAAACAATGAACTGCAGTTGTCAGGCCTCTTTGCCTGTCACTGGAACCCTGGGACTGAGCCTTGCTGATGGTGTCTACAGAAGAAATATGAAACACTTGCCAGCCAAACTGATCAAGAAATGAGCCTTCTTCACCTTCTCCTTACTTATCAAGGAGGAATCCACGGCTCTGGAAGAGGACAGAGCCACAAAATGCAAGGAGCTTGGAAATGTGGAAAGCTGTCCAACAATCAAGAACACTTAATCTGGATGTTATGTGAGAAAGGAAGAAACCTCTATTTTATTGATCCATTGAGATTTTGAGCTGATTCACTACAGTAAGCATCATCTTCAGTAACAAAATGCTCCACTATAAAAGCAAAATTGAGACAGATATTGTGGGTTTCCCTGGTGGCTCAGGAGTAAAGAACCCATCTGCAGTAGGGGGGTGCGGATGCAATCCCTGGGTCAGGAAGATCCCCTAAAGAAGAAAATGACAATCCAGTACTCTTGTCTGGGAAATCCAATGAATAGAGAAGCCTGGTGGGCTACATTTCATAAGGTTGCAAAGAATCTGACACAGCTTAGTGACTAAGCACACACACACACATATACACACACTGACATTCATTTGTTAACTATGTCTTTTAGTCTGTTTGGGTTACCATACTAGAATGCCACAGACTGGGTGACTTATAAACAAGAGAAATCTATTTCTCACATTTCTGGAGACTGGGAAATTCAAGATCAAGACACTGGAAACGTGATGTCTGGTGAGAGCCCACTTCCTGGCTTACAGAGGTCATCTTTTTGTTGTGTCCTCACCTAAAGAAGTGAGGGTGTGGGGGGAGCTTTCTAGGGTTTCTTTTAGAAAATGAAAGTGAAAGTTACTCAGTCATGTCAGACTCTTTGTGACCCCATGGACTATATAGTCCGTGGAATTCTCCAGGCCAGAATACTGGAATGGGTAGTCTTTCCTTTCTCCATGGGACCTTCCCAACCGAGGGATGGAACCCTGGTCTCCTGCATTGCAGGCAAATCCTTTACCAACTGAAAGGGATCCTTCAAAAGGGCTCTGCCCTCAACCTAATCAACTGTCAAAGGCCCCACCTCTTGGTGTCATCAGTTGAGGTTAGGATCTCAAAGTACATGTGGGGGTCACAAATTTTCAGTCTTCAGAACTGTAGAAGCAGATAGGGTATCAGATAGGATCTGTGTATGGCATTTTATTTTTTTTTTTTGGTCTGTGTTGTCCTTTCTAACATTAATAATGCTTACTTTGGTCTTTGAACATTTATATAGAAGGAAATGTTACAGAGCAAATACACGGATGGAATTCTCCTAAGAATAAAAAGTGTTGCAATCTGTGAAGTTCCTACAGTATTTCAAATATATCACCATAAATTTTGAGGGACTCCTACAGTTAGTTTGTAGTCTGTTAATTTCTATGGGTTTCATGGAGTTAAATGCTGAACTATAGATGGTGTTTTCAGGGATCCTGAGAAGATCTCAAATAGATTGACCATCCTCAAAAATGAAGATAAATCTCATTTTAACTGGACCTCCTCCCTTGTGTCTCCAAAGGCAGCTGTGTTTTAAATCTGTCATCTCTATAGAAGATGAAGTAGCATCACCTTTAGTTGCTAAGAAGATAGTGGCCACAAATGCACAAAGTAAAAACAAGGCTTCACCAGCTAGTGTAGACAATGTGGTTTAAAAGATGAAAGTGAAAGTGAAAGCCCCTTAATCATGTCCAACTCTTTGTGACCCCATGAACTGCTTAGTCCATGGAATTCTCCAGGTCAGAATACAGGAGTGGGTAGCCTTTCCCCTCTCCAGGGGATCTTCCCAACCCCGGGATGTTTGAACCCAGGTCTCCCACATTGCAGGCAGATTCTTTACCAGCTGAGCCACAAGGGAAGCCCAAGAATACTGGAGTGGGTAGCCTATCCCTTCTCCAGCAGATCTTCCCAACCCAGGAATTGAACTGGGGTCTCCTGCATCTCAGTGGATTCTTTACTAACTGAGCTATGAGGGAAGCTGGGGCTAAAGGGCTATTGAACTTAAAAAGCCCTTAAAAAGCTATGAGGGAAGCCCTTGGGCTATTTGAACTTAAAAATTCTTCAAATGGATTCAAGGTGAATAGGAGAATTTTACATTACCTTTCTAGCTCATTTGCTTTCAGACACTACCAGGGAAATAATTAAAATGTGTTTACTAAATCTCTGAAAATGAATATTTCTTAATTAAAGGGAAAATGCTTTGTATCAAACAATGATACAAATCTCCTGAGAAATACTGTAATTTTTTAAACTATGATAACAAAGCAATGGTTGTTTACCCCTCCCCATGCTAAGTACATTCTTGTTTGATTACTTCAGTTCATAAACAAAGAATTAAAGAACAGAGAGATATGTCAGCCTTCTCAACCCTTGTAAACAATTCTTTGATAAGTGAAGGGCAAACTCAGTGGTAAGGAAATAACTCTGTCTGATGTAATGACAGGGTCTCTTTTATATTTTTCAAATGAGCTCTTTCCTGTTCTTAAAACTACCTTATCAAAGAACACTTTAAAAGGGAGATGTTTCTTTAGACAAATTGCTTGGAGCATTTCTAATGTTTAGTATACCCAAGGTAAAAAAGAAAAAGCCGGTTAAGACATTATGCTGAAAAAGGAGGAGGTCAACTGCTTTTTGCCTGCTATGAACATCAGAAGAGATGTTCTAAATAGGATTTCGAATTCTATCTATTACAATGGCTTAAAGGACTTTTTTTTTTACTTTGATATTACCGAAAAACACACAGTCATTAAGAATGGCTAAAATCAAATTAATAAGAAGAATATGCTGCTCTCATTAATTAAGTTAAATATTCTTACGTATTCGATATATTTCAATTTTTTTTCTTTAATTTCTAACCATGGCATATGGTGACATGTCTGGTCTAAATCTTTAATTTTGGAGAGATGTGAAGCTAGCTTTGTTTCGATTACACATGACCTTTTGACCTTCACCTCATCTGCTTTGGAAAGTTTCCTTCCTTCTACAATGGTTTTAACTAGAAGTTTAGAGAATTCTTTCCCTCTGTCCATGATAATTCAAGTTTAGACTTTAGGTAAAACAGTTTTCTGATGTATTGTGAGATTTAAGTGTTCACCAGCATGATGAGATATCAATCCTTACAATGTGAAACCTCCTTAATTTTTCCTTCCCTTCTTTTATCCCTCTGATGTTAGTATGTCTAGGCATGGTTCTTAGACCTCTTGTCCTCTCTGTCTCCTCTACTATCTGCCTCCCTTGATGACTATATCAGTCACCTGGAGTTGTGTGCCATCAAAAGCTAGATGCCTCCTAAATTCATATTTCCAGTCCCAACATTCTTACAGAACTCCAGACTTAAATGGCCAATGTCTATTTGAAATCTCCATTTAATGTCAAATAAGCTCCTTTAATTTAACATAGTTGAAGCTAAACTTTTGATGTACCTAAGGAGAATATGTGAACCATGAACTTCCAGATGTTCAAGCTGGTTTTAGAAAAGGCAGAGGAACCAGAGATCAAATTGCCAACATCCCCTGGATCATGGAAAAAGCAAGAGAGTTTCAGAAAAATATCTATTTCTGCTTTATTGACTATGCCAAAGCCTTTAACTGTGTGGATCACAGTAAACTGTGGAAAATTCTGAAAGAGATGGGAATACCAGACCACTGACCTGCCTCTTGAGAAACCTATATGCAGGTCAGGAAGCAACAGTTAGAACTGGACATGGAACAACAGACTGGTTCCAAATAGGAAAAGGAGTACATCAAGGCTGTATATTGTCACCCTGCTTATTTAACTTATATGCAGAGTACATCATGAGAAACTCTAAGCTGGAAGAAGCACAAGCTGGAATCAAGATCGCAGGGGGAAATATCAATAACTTCAGATATGCAGATGACACCACCCTTATGGCAGAAAGTGAAGAGGAACTAAAAAGCCTCTTGATGAAAGTGAAAGAGGAGAGTGAAAAAGTTGGCTTAGAGCTCAACATTCAGAAAATGAAGATCATGGCATCTGGTCCCATCACTTCGTGGGAAATAGATGGGGAAACAGTGGAAACAGTGTCAGACTTTATTCTGGGGGGCTCCAAAATCACTGCAGATGGTGATTGCAGCCATGAAATTAAAAGACACTTAGTCCTTGGAAGGAAAGTTATGACTGACCTAGATAGCATATTGAAAAGCAGAGACATTACTTTGCCAATAAAGTCCGTCTATTCAAGGCTATGGTTTTTCCAGTGGTCATATATGGATGTGAGAGTTGGACTGTGAAGAAAGCTGAATGCAGAAAAATTGATGCTTTTGAACTGTGGTGTTGGAGAAGACTCTTGAGAGTCCTTTGGATGGCAAGGAGATCCAACCAGTCCATTCTAAAAGAGATCAGTCCTAGGCGTTCTTTGGAAGGACTGATGCTAAAACTGAAACTCCAATACTTTGGCCACCTGATGTGAAGAGTTGACTCACTGGAAAAGACCCTGATGTTGGGAGGGATTGGGGGTAGGAGGAGAAGGGGACAGCAGAGGATGAGATGGCTGGATGGCATCACCAACTCGATGGACATGAGTTTGGGTGAACTCCGGGAGCTGGTGATAGGGAGGCCTGACGTGCTGCAATTCATGGGGTCGCCAAGAGTCGGACATGACTGAGCAACTGAACTGAAGGAGAAACAGAAGGCCTCACTTGTACTTTTTCTTATCTCAGTTAATGAAACCAGAATTACTCTCTCCTCCTGCATCAGCCAGTGCACTCCAGCCATATTTGCCTTTTGCTGGTCCTCAAACACACAAAGCTAGCTCCTTCCTCATACCACCACACTTCTGTCCCCTATGCCTGGAACATTCTTATCATAGATCTTTGCATGACTGGTTCCTTCATTTTGTTCACAGTTGTCCAAATGGCATCTCTTCAGAGGATTTGCCTTTGAATCATGCCTCCAAATCAGTTATCACTCTCTTTACTCTGCCTTTCAGGTAGGATTTGAAGTTCCATTATTTATTATTTGTGTCCCTCACAAGAATGCAGACACTCTGTCCTTCATGACCCTATCTGCTGTACCTGTTAATACACAGCAATGTATAACATATTAAAGATATTCACTAGTATTTGTTGAATGAATGAATAAATGATACATAGGCTTCTTTGCTAAGATTTTAGCACCTTCACATGGCCAAGGCAGAAACTGCCCACAGTAGCCTACTCTTGCACTCTGTCCCTGTTTGTTTTGTCTTGAAAATTGTGTGTGTGTGTGTGTGATGTGAGTGAAAACTGAGATAGCTTTGTCTCTAAGGGGCTATGAAAGTCTGGACCAACATTTGTAAAGCCTAACCATGACTGATTTTAATACCAGAAGGAAGAGACTTCTTTCTGCTAAAATTCAAGTTTCCAGAAAAACTGTTGGACCAGCAGTGGTTTTTCAGGCTGCTGTCTTGGATATAGAAACTGGAAGATGCCTCTAAATGCAAGACTACCAGTGATGCTACAGACTTAGAAATTAGTACAGCATGTAAGCAACTAAATTTATGTTTTATATCAAATTTGATTCTAGCCCCCACATTCTCAAGTCCTTACACTAACCTACTATATCTAAGGATCCATGATAACTAACACCATGGGAGTAATTTAAAATTACTGCTTTCAGGCAGGGTGAAACCAAAAATTGAAGATAAAATGTCATAAGATTTCTTAGAATATTTTTTATTCTAAATAGAGATGTTTCTTGTTCCAAACCGCAGGTTCCAGGCCAAAGCATTGAATTTCAACTCAATGACACCAGCAGCTATTAGCAAATATGTGTTGGTTATAGTGGTAGTCACAAGTACGGAGATTCTGCTAGACCAGTTCTCACCATCCTCATTTGAATAAAGAACTTTGTGCATTCAATATGACATTGTTCTATTGTTGAGATGCTAAATTGGCTATCTGAATCAAAGAAATATGTGTATTTGCATATAACATAAGATTTCAGCTTTGCATACTTTGCAAATATAATTCTGTTCACCATGACAAGGAGAAGGAAATGGCACCCCACTCCAGTATTCTTGCCTGGGGAATCCTGTGGAGAGAGGAGCCTGGTAGGCTACAGTCCATGGGGTCGCAGAGTCGGACACGACTGAGTGACTTCACTTTCACTTTCACCATGACTTTACAGGATTCAGGGGAAGAAAATGGATCTCAGCAAGCATGTATGGTAGGAGTTGCACGAAAAGTATTAACAACAGTGGCAGCAATATATTAGCTGTGGTAACTTTTTTACACATGAGGTTATTACCTTTTTATTTTTTAATAACAATATAATAAGAACAACCTTGGGAAATGAATTTTCTGAAGTAAACAATGGAAAGGAGCTATTAACCTAACACAACAGGAAATATATTGACCACAGTTAAAAATATATTCTCTTAGAATGCAATACATAGAGTTTACTTACTAGTTCTAGTATCTCTTTGTAAAATTAAAGAGAGAAAAAAACCCAGAAAGAAAAAAAAAAATGCATTGATTGTTGATGTGTATTCTGCAAAAACAACATACTGAAAATGCACAGAAGTATTCAACTGTGACTATGGAGTATGTCTTTACATAAAATGACTCCTAAATATCCTTGTCTGTTTTAGATGTCTCAGAGTATGTAAAGGGAGTAAAATATTCAATTACTTTTTAATTTCTAAAAGTCACTCAGCAAAATGAAATCAATGCAATTGCCAAGAGCCCTCTTTAAAGGATCAACTATATTAATTCAAGATATGCCTTCTTCCCTCAGGTAACTTTAGTTGGAACATTGTTATTTACACTTAACCCTAGGTAGGGTTGAATCCTATGCTTTCAAGAATAAATAAGAAATTGATCATTTTAATGATAGGCAGCAGAGACGTATCAAGCTCCGTGAAAAGCTAGATTATGAATTTAACCTGCTAAGAGATATCCACAGTTTCATACCCTCAAATCCTACCTTAATGTACAGGTAAACTGATATAGATCTATAGCAGACCAGTTAGTGCTGATGTATTCCAGTAGTCTAATACATCCACCCACAACAGCAGAATAGAAAAGAGCTGTGCTCAATTTTCATAAGATTCATTGTGAATCAATTTCACAAGAGATAAATTAGGCCAAAATATTATCCATGGTTAGACTCGACACAAGCAGACACTGCTATAAAAACTTGCATTCTTGGTATTCTTCCAGATTTAACTAGTGTGACAGGAACTTCCTCACTTCCAGGGATCATAGACATTTTCTCAATATACTTGTAAGAGGAACTCAAGGTCTGGCTCACTAAGGGTCCTCAGAAGTCCTTACTGCAGAAGATTCAGATTATCACAATTATGCTGCCGCAAAGATCAAAATGAATTCTTGGGCTATATAGTCATTGGAAAAACATATTAATAGTAAAGAAATTATTTAGATTGCACACACAAAGGCCAGTTTTGCTGTAGCTTTTCACTTCTTATGTTGAATATCACCTTGAGGAGAAATTTGCTGTCAGGACCTGATGAGAAACGGAAATAAGCACATTCCCTATTTTTCAGTTGCACAAAAGACCTTCCCAATGAGGTTGGATTCACAACGAGGATGACCTGCCTGTGACAGAGAAAACTCCTTTTTATATGTGTATTTTAAGAGGACTCTCTTGAGGAACCACCTAATACTAAATAAAGTATATTCATGTAAAATCAAACAATAATAACTTTCTGATCATTATCAGATTTGTGTACTTATTTGAAGAAAAAGAAAATAATAGTCTTAACTGCTCTATAGCAGTAAGCCAAAAAGTTTTTGGCACTATTTGCAGATTTTGACTTAAAGGTTTAATTCAAGGTGAAAATTGCACTGGGACACATCCTGAGAGAAATAGTTATGATTTTGTTCGTTCTTTCCCCCTAAACAGGAAATTGCTTTTCTGACTCTACACTATTTTAACAGCAGCATAAATATAGCTCACTCCTCTGAATTCAGACGTAATACTCAATGATGAAATGGGGGTGCAATGGAGATAGCAGGTCATATGCCAGATTAGGGTGAATAAAATTGATAAACACTAGCAATCCCCAAATACATCCCTAAGTAATACGTTGCTGGAAAAAAAAAAAAATCCAGCGGTTAAAAAAATTAGACTGTTAGATTTAGAAGGCAAGGAACTGCTTTGCTACATGTCTTTAGGAGGATATATTAAACATGTTCCCACACTAGAGATATCTACAAATATTAGTTGTAAACTGGAAAATTAAACAAGTTTAATTGCTTCAATGACATTCTTATATTATTTGCATGAAGTAAATATTTGAAATATTGTCTACACTTCGTTGAATCTCAAAGGTGATAAAAATTACAGTTGGATCTATAGACAGATATTTTTATAACTTTACTTTTTTTTTTTTTTTATGGCCAATTTGGCATGATTGGGGCTTTCCTGGTGGCTCAAATGATAAAGAATCTGCCTGCAATGCAGGAGACTGGGTTCAATTGTTAGGTCATGAAGATACACCGGAGAAGGAAATGGCAATCCTCTCCAATATTCTTGCCTGGGCAATCCCATGGACAGATGAACCTGGCAGGCTACTGGGATTGCAAAGAATTGAACACAACTGAGTGATAAATACTTTGGCATGATTAACTTCTGCTTTAAACTACACATTTCTGGCAAGGAGAATATTTTTAAATTGAAACTAATCTGAATACTAACAGAGGAATATAGGACATGAATGATGTTTATTTTTCTTCCCCAAATAGAAAATGTTCTACATCAAATTAACTCAACAGCAGATTCTCTTCCTGTTGTGGGCATGTTGAAGTTGAAGGACAATGATTTTAGGGTCAGGTTCAAGAGCACACTCTGTCACTTTCAGATAAAATATCTTTAGGTAATTCATTTGACATCTTCACATCTCACTTTCATCAATTACAAAAGAGGTATACTAACATATGTGCTTGAGGGCATTGGAAGAATTCAAAGAGATGAGTGTACATAAGCAATTGATTAGTTTGTGGTCTATAATAGATATTCAATAAATGTTAGTTTTTTTGCATTTCTTTTCCATGGGGATGGTCTTGATCCCTGTCTCCTGTACAATGTCACAAACCTCATTCCATAGTTCATCAGGCGCTCTATCTATCAGATCTAGGCCCTTAAATCTATTTCTCACTTCCACTGTATAATCATAAGGGATTTGATTTAAGTCATACCTGAACGGTCTAGCACTTTCTTCAAACGGTCCCTACTTTCTTCAGTTTGAGTCTGAATTTGGTAATAAGGAGTTCATGATCTAAGCCACAGTCCGCTCCTGGTCTTGTTTTTGTTGAGCTTCTCCATCTTTGGCTGCAAAGAATATAATCAATCTGATTTCAGTATTGACCATCTGGTGATGTCCATGTGTAGAATCTTCTCTTGTGTTGTTGGAAGAGGGTGTTTGCTATGACCAGTGCATTTTCTTGTCAAAACTCTATTAGTCTTTGCCCTGCTTCATTCTGCATTCCAAGGCCAAATTTGCCTGTTACTCCAGGTGTTTCTTGACTTCCTACTTTTGCATTCCAGTCCCCTATAATGAAAAGGACATCTTTTGGGGGTGTTAGTTTCAAAAGGCCTTGTAGATCTTCATAAAACCATTCAACTTCACCTTCTTAAGCATTACTGGTTGGGGCATAGACTTGGATAACTGTGATATTAAATGGTTTGCCTTGGAGACGAACAGAGATCATTCTGTCATTTTTGAGATTGCATCCAAGTACTGCATTTCGGATTCTTTTGTTGACCATGATGGCTACTCCATTTCTTCTGAGGGATTCCTGCCCGCAGTAGTAGATATAATGGTCATCTGAGTTAAATTCACCCATTCCAGTCCATTTTAGTTCACTGATCCCTAGAATGTCGATGTTCACCCTTGCCATCTCTTGTTTGACCACTTCCAATTTGCCTTGATTCATGGACCTGACATTCCAAGTTCCTATGCAGTATTGCTCTTTACAGCATTGGACCTTGCTTCTATCACCAGTCACATCCACAGCTGGGTATCATTTTTGCTTTGGCTTCATCCCTCCATTCTTTCTGGAGTTATTTCTTCACTGATTGCCAGTAGCATATTGGGCACCTACTGACCTGGGGAGTTCCTCTTTCACTATCCTATGATTTTGCCTTTTCCTACTGTTCATGGGTTTCTCAGGGCAAGAATACTGAAGTGATTTGCCATTCCCTTCTCCAAAAAAAGCAAAATGGCTCTCTGGGGAGGCCTTACAAGTAGCTGTGAAAAGAAAAGAGGTGAAAAGCAAAGGAGAAAAGGAAAGATATAAGCATCTGAATGCAGAGTTCCAGAGAATAGCAAGGAGAGATAAGAAACCCTTCTTCGGCAATCAATGCAAAGAAATAGAGGAAAACAACAGAATGGGAAAGACTAGAGATCTCTTCAAGAATATTAGAAATACCAAGGGAACATTTCATGCAAAGATAGGCTCGATAAAGGACAGAAATGGTATGGACCTAACAGAAGCAGAAGATATTAAGAAGAGGTGGCAAGAATACACAGAAGAACTGTACAAAAAAGACCTTCATGACCCAGATAATCATGATGGTGTGATCACTAATCTAGAGCCAGACATCCTGGAATGTGAAGTCAAGTGGGCCTTGGAAAGCATCGCTATGAACAGAGCTAGTGGAGATGATGGAATTCCAGTTGAGCTGTTTCAAATCCTGAAAGATGATGCTGTGAAAGTGCTGCACTCAATATGCCAGCAAATTTGGAAAACTCAGCACTGGCCACAGGACTGGAAAAGGGCAGTTTTCATTCCAATCCCAAAGAAAGGCAATGTCAAAGACTGCTCAAAGTACCGCACAATTTCACTCATCTCACATGCTAGTAAAGTAATGCTCAAAATTCTCCAAGCCAGGCTTCAGCAATACGTGAACTGTGAGCTTCCAGATGTGCAAGCTGGTTTTAGAAAAGGCAGAGGAACCAGAGATCAAATTGCCAACATCCCCTGGATCATGGAAAAAGCAAGAGAGTTCCAGAAAAACATCTATTTCTGCTTTATTGACTATGCCAAAGCCTTTCACTGTGTGGATCACAATAAACTGTGGAAAATTCTGAAAGAGATGGGAATACCAGACCACCTGACCTGCCTCTTGAGAAATCTGTATGCAGGCCAGGAAGCAACAGTTAGAACTGGACATGGAACAACAGACTGGTTCCAAATAGGAAAAGGAGTGAGTCAAGGCTGTATATTGTCACCCTGCTTATGCAACTTATATGCAGAGTACATGATGAGAAACCCTGGGCTGGAAGAAACACAAGCTGGAATCCAGATTGCCAGGAGAATATCAATCACCTCAGATATGTAGATGGCATCACCCTATGGCAGAAAGTGAAGAGGAACTAAAAAGCCTCTTGATGAAAGTGAAAGTGGAGAGTGAAAATTTTGGCCTAAAACTCAACATTCAGAAAACGAAGATCATGGCATCTGGTCCATCATTTCAGGGGAAGTAGATGGGGAAACAGTGTCAGAGTTTATTTTGGGGGGCTCCAAAATCACTGCAGATGGTGATTGCAGCCATGAAATTAAAAGACGGTTACTCCTTGGAAGAAAAGTTATGACCAACCAAGATAGTATATTCAAAAGCAGAGACATTATTTTGCCGACTAAGATCCGTCTAGTAAAGGCTATGGTTTTTCCAATAGTCATGTATGGATGTGAGTTGGACTGTGAAGAAGGCTGAGCACTGAAGAACTGATGCTTTTGAACTGTGGTGTTGGAGAAGACTCTTGAGAGTCCCTTGGACTGCAAGGAGATCCAACTAGTCCCTTCTGAAGGAGATCAGCCCTGGGATTTCTTTGGAAGGAATGATGCTAAAGCTGAAGCTCCAGTACTTTGGCCACCTCAAGCCAAGAGTTGACTCATTTGAAAAGACTCTGATGCTGGGAGGGATTGGGGGCAGGAAGAGAAGGGGATGACAGAGGATGAGATGGCTGGATGGCATCACTGACTCGATGGACATGAGTCTAAGTGAACTCTGGGAGTTGGTGACGGACAGGGAGGCCTGGCATGCTGCGATTCATGGGGTCACAAAGAGTTGGACACGACTGAGCGACTGAACTGAACTAAAATGTTAGTTCTTTGGAAACACATATGTAGGTTGGGAAGATCCCCTAAAGAAGGGAGAGGCTACCCACTCCAGTATCCTGGCCTGGAGAAAACCACGGTCCGTATAGTCCATGGGGTCACAAAGAGTCGGACATGACTGAGCTACTTTCACACACACACGTAGGTTTTACGGTCTTGGGTTTATTTTATAGCCAGGAAAACTGCAACTTACAAAGATGGGTTTGTAGTGGCTACTATAACATCAATGACCTATTTAGAGGCAGAGTGAACCTAGAATCTGATCTTCAGACTTATTGATAGTGAAAGTGAAGTTGCTCAGTCATGTCTGACTCTTTGTGGACTGTAGCCCACCGGGCTCCTCTGTCCATGGAATTTTCCAGGCAAGAGTATTGGAGTGGGTTGCCATTTCCTCCTCCAGGGGATCTTCCTGGCCCAGGGATCAAGCCCGGGTCTCTGTCACTGCAGACAGACGCTTTACCATCTGAGTCACCAGGGACATCTCCGACTTATTAGTTAACATATATAGAGTGGGTCCAGGGCTTCCCAGGTGGCACTAGTGGTCTCCGGCTGCCAATGCAGGAGACCTAAGAGACACAGGTTCCATCCCTGGGTCGGAGAGATCTCCTGGAGAAGTGCATGGCAACCCACTCCAATATTCTTGCCTGGAGAATCCCTTGGACAGAGAAGCCTGGTGGGCTACAGTTCATGGGTTTGCAAAAAAAATGGACATAACTAAAGCAACTTATCACATACTGGGTAACAGAAGGCTGACTATAACAGGAATAAAACTTTGAAGCAGACCTAAACTCTGACCCAGGGTCTGCAACTAACAAGTCTTTAACCTCTGAGCCTCAGTTTCCTTATCTAGAAAATGGAGTAAATATCTATCTACCTCAAAAAGTTACCATAAGAATTAACTGAAGTATTAGATGTGGATAACGTAGCAGTATCTAGCAGGTAATGTTTACAGCGCAACAGAAGGTAGTCATTATTATTATTTTTAACCATGACAAAGAGTTTATTAAAAGGAATTAAAAAGAGAAATGTCCATTTTTATTCTTTGTTTAAGAAATTTGCTCATGTTGTGAGGACATGTCTGAGAATGGCTAATATTGTGTGTTGGCATCATGGAAAGTACTATGAGATAACCCCAAACAACAAATCCCTTCCCCTTGAAGAGCTATTGGGAAAAATAACACAAGAAAAAATTTTTATTGATGCTAGCAGTGTTTAAATAACAAGTGCGATAAATAGAAGGCTGATAAGTTAAAATGATGGAGAAATAGATAAATGGTTTTTTGCTGAAATGACCAGAAAAATTTCACAGAGGAGGTAGAACTGAAATCAAACCCAACAGCAGATCTATTTAAGGAAACTTTAGTTATGTTTTCTCTTCTTCCTATAGAAATGTTGAAAAATAGCTTCAGATGTCAGAATTATGAAAGAGAATTCAAATTTTCTTTGGGGAGTTGTGAAGAAATACAACTTTTTGGCTGAAGGCTGACGGGCAAATATTCTATATGAATATCATAAAGATGAGCACAGCTTTAGTTTCCTGTCTGTGTATGTGTGCATATGATTGTGTGTGGGTACATATGCACAATTTTTCATGAGTTTGCTCACTTACACTCCAGAAACATGCATCGTTTTCTAAACCAATGCAATGCACATTTTAAGTATTCCTTTTTCCAAAGCACAGCAGAATAAGTGTCTCATCAAGTTATTTCTCCACAGCATCTCCACGGACAATTGATACATCCATTAAAAATGCTGGCAGTGTGTCTGGTTTGGTTACTGTTTTGATGTGCTTTCTAACGGTGCTGCTTGCCTTTGGCAATAATTGTAATTCAATTTATGCCTCTAAAAAATCATCCAATCCTATTGCCTATGCATTTTCACAAAATATCTTTTCTCTGTAGAGTTAATCAGCCTTACATTGAATGTTTTCTATTACCTAGATTTCACTACATTGCCCAATAACAAGTCTGCATTCCAGAAAGCAAACACTTTAGAAATAAAGTGACCAACCTTGAGTGGATGACAGGAGATGCCACTCATAAAAATAGTGACTTGGCTCTATTATGAAGATTGGAGTGTGTGGGTACGTGCGGGTGTGTATTTTGTTCTGGGTAAAGAGACTATTTTAAATCTTCCATGATATAAACACAATTCTATGGTAACATTTAAAATAATTGTATGCATAACTTCATTTCACTTTCATCTAGACTTTAAAATGTGTTTGAAAAGTGTTCTCAAGGCAAATATATATACATAACCACTTTGTCAAGCAGTCTTAATATGGAGAAGTATAAATATGAAATAACTCTTTTCTCTAATCACCATTTTCAGTTATGTTCTGTATAATCTTCCTGGGCTTTGATGTTATTTTGGGCCAATTCTTTCACCTTTGATAATGTAGAAGTTTAATTCAAATCTATTAGTGTTTTACATGCTGCTAAAAGAGCAAGAACTGGAACCCTGATTCAGTTTCAGAGCCTTGACCTAGAACCCTGACTCTAACTATAGCAGGCAAAGGTAAGAGATGAACTGAGCCATCTCTTTCTAGTCCCCCTTTCAATACCAACTGTCAGGTTTGGGGTAGAAAGAAGCGAGCAGAAAAGAGATGAAAGTCTCTTTCCTTACCTGGACAGCCTTTGTGTCTCTTCACTGGTTTTGTTCCTTTAGTGAATCTGCTCGTTATCAATGCTCAGAATGTGTTTGAGTCCAAAAGCTGAATCTCCTATGGCACAAAACATCACTTTATAAAATGTGGCCCTTGGACTGGCGGCATTGGTATCACCTGGAAGACTGTTAGACCCTCAGCCCCCATACACGCTGAATCAAAATCTGAATTTTAACAAGATGCCCAGGTGATTTGTAAACAGATTAAAATTTAAATTATTTTGGTTCAAAGCAGCTCTTTTTACTTCTCTTCTGTTCCAGACTGATATACTTTTAACGTATAATGCAAATAGATTGCTAGAAACACATTAAAAAAAAAAAAAGCACCAACCTAAGTTTTATTATTTGATTCAATAGACCGGGATGGAATAAGAAGTACCAAATCGGCTCTCCCACCAGAAACATATATGAAATGAGTTATTTTCAAACATTAGACAACAGGCAACACAGGTCTTTGATTCCTAAGAGAAGGAAAACAAACAAGAGGAGCCTTATTGTCACCTGCTTACCTAGAGATGTGGTACAGGAAGGGGGAACCCACGCAGAGTAGAACAGGCTCACAGAATTGAGGAGTCAAAACATCACAATTCAGTGAGGTTGGGGTAGCTTGACTTTATGGGCAGAGTCCTGGCAAAGAGGTAGTGAGGAAGAGAAAGTGCACTGGAAATCTCTTTGAGTTTGTTTCTGAATTCTAAGTTAGGCATTAGCTGTACATTATGTTGGAACATCATGAGGCTGGGCAGAAACTGTCAGGGGCCTCTAAGATGAGCAAACCAGTTCATGCACAACTGGGAGATTTTTCAGTTCCAACCAACAAGAGGGGGGAAATCTTTTCTAGATTTTTTCCCCCTTGAACTCAGACATACAATTTCCAGATTAACTTAGAGAAAATTAGGAGAAATGGCTCTTAAAAATTCTAAAAGACAAGTTTCTCTCTTTACAGATCAGCAATAATTTAATCTTAACAAAAATAACACCAGAAGAAGTTATTATTCAAGTTCGGTTCAAACAAAAGGAGAAAATAATTACCAATCAGGGAGAATGCAATGAAAATTTTATTAGAGGAGCTGAAAGCAGAAAGAGCTTTTGGTGTCTTTTGGTGTTTTCAGACCATCTTATATTAACTACAATTTTTATCCAGAAATCTGGGAAAGTCTGCTTCTTGGACAGAGTATTATGTGTGGAAGAAGCCTTCCACATTAAGCATAAGTGTTACCTGTTACTATTTGAAGTGATCATCCCTTGTCTGTTTTTTAGTTCTTTAACTATTCTAGAAGTGATCAGGAACCAGGAAAACCTAGGCAAAAGTAGTCTCTAACCAGCCCTTAGGATGTGGAAAGCCTGGCTAAAATCCAATCTCAGGTATAGTATGCTTTAATCATATGAAAGTTTTCTGTAAGTTAAAACTTTAAATATCAGAAAATCCATTTATAAGTCACAAGAAAATTCCAGGAGTAAAGTCAATTCAGCTGTAGATTTGGCAAACACAAAACAAAACCTCTAAATATGGACCTAGAAAATTTGGATTTGAGTTGCAATGTCAGTTAATAGTTCTTTGATCTAGAAGTAATAAGCTGTATTTTCTTGAAATGTATCCATTGTAAAATAATGAAATAATTAAATACAGTAGTTAATATGAAAGTAGTATAAAATGCTATGTGTGTTATTTGCATATTTTTTTTTTCAAATAAGCAAGCTCTTATACACCAGCTAGTATACACTGAGCACTGTTTTATGCATCTTTGTTTTCATAAATATTAACTCATTTAAGTCTCATTTTACAGATAAGGAAACTGAGTTATAGGGAGGTTAAGTAACTTGCCCAATGTAACACACAGTTAATAAGTGGTAGAGCTGGGATTAGAATCCCAAAAGCCTGGTTTCAGAGTCTGAACTAACCCAGGTTTTCTATGGTCTTTGAGAGCAGAAAAATCAGCTTTGTTGGTGAGCTTCTGGATCTTTCTGACTTGCACTCAGGAATGAGTTTCTTGAGTCATTGCTTTGCTTTGGTAGGATCTGCGATTGCCTTCAGTATGCTAGTAAGGGATTAAAGGAAAAAAAACAAACCACACACACACACACACATAGAAACCAAATCTTAGGGTCAAATTATTGTGAACTCATGGACTCACTTTTTTGCATGTCTTTTGGTTTTGTTTGTTTTGTTTTGATTGTTTTTGTTTTGTTTTGCTTTGATTTTTTTTTTGGTTTTGCTTTGTTTTTATGGTGAATAGATGGACATTTTATACTGGCAAGTGAATCATGCAGACAACTCTCAAGAAAATCCTTTGAAACAAATTATCCAGAGTCCCTGGAAAACAGTCACCGCTTGAGCTAGATAATAATGATTCACAGTTGAAAAGGGGTGGCTCAGAGGTTAAAAAAAACAAAAAACTGCCTGCTAGTGCAGGAGATGAAGCAGACATAGGTTCAATCCCTGGGTCAGGAAGATTCCCTGGAGGAAGAAATGGCAGCCTGCTCCAGGATTCTTGCCTGGAAAATTCCATAGACAGAGCAGCTAGGCAGGATAAAGTCCATGGGGTTGCAAAGAGTTAGACATGACTGAGTGACTGAGCATGCACGCATGCATTTATGATCGCCACAATCTCACATGGCAGATTTGAAATGATCTTATTTTACAGAGGAGAAAATGAGAACTTGGACTGAATTGCTAGGCAATATATTAGCAGATCAGGCCACACTTCTGTGACCTGAGAACCTCTGAGTGCATGACTATCTTAATGGGGCCCCCATGATCAGGGAACTGACTTCTATATTCATAGAAGTTCACTGTAGCAGATGCTGGTGATACCCCGGGCTGTATCTTCCTGGACCTACATTATTTGCCTGAAGCCACAGGGAACAGTTTCTGGCCCACTGATAGTTTCCCACCTCAGATACAGTTCTCTCTCTGCTCCATCTAAGGGATTTCTCAGGCACCATCAAGCAAACCTGATCATGTACAGAGTTTATGCCCATTCTGGGTGTGACCTCTCTCTACCAGTAGGAGATGGGAGACTGGATGACATCTCCCCATTTTCTAACGGAAGAATGAAGGTAACATTTATAAAAGATTGTTTGGCAACCATGCAGACCATCCATGACATAGATTAGTAATTTTCAAAGTTTGTCCTGAAGTGAATAGCTATTGTTTGGCTCTGATAGCCTCCTGTGTAACCACAGATTGATCCAGAAATGTAAGACCTTTCTTTAGTTATTCGTAGTGAAAGACATAACATTCTAAAGACTTTCTTATTTTCATATTGTTAAAGGAATTTAGTAGTAACTACACAGTTTCTAAATTTAGTGTTCATGATGCTGTGAAAGTGCTGCACTCAATGTGCCAGCAAATTTGGAAAACTCAGCAGTGGCCACAGGACTGGAAAAGGTCAGTTTTCATTCCAATCCCAAAGAAAGGCAATGCCAAAGAATGCTCAAACTACTGCACAATTGCACTCATCTCACACGCTAGTAAAATAATGCTTAAAATTCTCCAAGCCAGGCTTCAGCAATACATGAACCATGAAATTCCAGATACTCAAGCTGGTTTTAGAAAGGGCTGAGAAACCAGAGATCAAATTGCCAACATCCACTGGATCATCAAAAAAGCAAGAAATTTCCAGAAAAAAAACATTTCTGCTTTATTGACTATGCCAAAGCCTTTGACTGTCTAGATTGTAATAAACTATGGAAAATTCTGAAAGAGATGGGCATGCCAGACCACCTGACCTGCCTCTTGAGAAACCTGTATGCAGGTCATAAAGCAACAGTTAGAACTGGACATGGAACAACAGACTGGTTCCAAATAGGAAAAGGAGTGAGTCAAGGCTCTATATTGTCACTCTGCTTATTTAACTTCTATGCAGAGTACATCATGAGAAATACTGGGCTGGAAGAAGCACAAGCTGGAATCAAGATTGCCCAGAGAAATATCAATAACCTCAGATATGCAGATGACACCACCCTTATGGCAGAAAGTGAAGAAGAACTAAAGAGCCTCTTAATGAAAGTGAAAGAGGAGAGTGAAAAAGCTGGCTTAAAGCTCAACATTCAGAAAACTAAAATCATGGCATCTGCTTCCATCACTTCATGGCAAATAGATGGGGAAACAGTGGAAACAGTATCAGACTTTATTTTTCTGGGTCCCAAAATCACTGAAGATGGTGATTGCAGCTGTGAAATTAAAAGATGCTTAGTCCTTGGAAGGAAAGTTATGACCAATCTAGACAGCATATTAAAAAGCAGAGACATCACTTTGCTGACAAAGGTCCATATAGTTAAATTTATGGCTTTTCCATTAGTTATATACAGATGTGAGTTGGACCATAAAGAAAGCTGAGCACCAAAGAATTGATGCTTTCAAATTGTGGTGCTGGAGAAGATTCTTCAGAGTCCCTTGGACTGCAAGGAGATCAAACTAGTCAATACTAAAGGAAATCAATCCTGAATATTCACTGGAAGGACTGATGCTGAAGTTGAAGCTCCAATCCTTTGGCTACCTGATATGAAGAGCTGACTCATTAGAAAAGAACCTGATGCTAGGAAAGATTGAAGGCAGGAGAAGAAGGGGGTGAGAGAGGATAAGATGGTTGGATGGCATCACTGACTCAATGCACATGAGTTTGAGCAAGCTCTGGAAGACGGTGAAGGAAAAGGAAGGTTGGCATACTGCAGTACTCAGGGTTGCAAAGAGTCAAACACAACTTATCAACTAAACAACTGTGAGAAAAGTGGAATAGAATTAAAAATTCAAGGATAATCAGTGTAAATCAGTGTAAAATATTTGTCAAAAGGAACTTATACTGTTTATATATTTCAGCGATACATTTCTCATTACTGAGTTGAATAGTTTCCAGTGAATTCATGTAAAAAGGTAATGAAGATTTATTTTTAAATGTCAACATTCACAGTATACCATAAATTACTAACTTTGTAAGAATTTAACTTTAAGATAGAAAACTCAAATTAACCTAATGACAAGCAAGAAGGGATTTTTTTCCAAAGATCTTCTAGGTTCAAAGACCTCGATATAGGAACCATCTTTTGATCATCCAGAGCTAAAAGAAGGTTGTGAACTCAGATCATGTTATTATAGCCGCTCATAGAATTGCCTTCACTGAATTTCATTTTAGCAATGTCTCCAGCTCTTATTAAAAATAATTATAGGAACAGCCATATGGAATCCATCACTTCAGAAGAATGTTATTAAAGGCAGTGTATACCATGTCACAAAATGCCCTCTAAACAAAGTTCCACATGAAAAATTTCTTTTGGAATTCTGTTCTAGGAAAAAGCTTGCTTCCCTTGAGTAGTTAGTGTGCTTCTTCCTTTCTCATCATAAGTCTTATAATGCTGGCTCTATCTTCCTTCTTGATTTGGCTTCCAGGAAGTTCGCCACTAAATCTGAGGTTAGAACAAAAGAATGATTTCAGTCCTAACAGATTACACAGGTTTTGCTGCAGTCCCATCAATCTATTCTTACGTATAACTTTTTCCTCCTAGGTTTTTATTCTTAATTCTCTTTGCCCTGATTTTATGATGCATATTTGTTAACCTGTCCCCAAATCTGTGGGGAGACAAGGTGGGGAGACAGGACATGAATAAATGTGAATTTGAATAATAAATATTCTTCTCAACAAGATATCCACAGGCAAATCACACGCTTGTTTCTCAGTGTATTCTTATTCTGTGTTGGGGAGGAAAAATCACCAAAACAAGGATCCTCAGAGGTAAGAACAGGACAGCATCATTATTCCCAGGTAATGCTTTCTTTTAATCAGTTTCTTAAGTAAGTATACTCTGTGTATTTATTTCTTGGTATGAGCACAGGAATCGATCTAACCCTTGACTTCTGTATCCACTTAACAGGACTTAACAGTTTTCATGAAATAAAATTTCCATCAGATGCAGCAGTGTCTAGGTAGCTACAAAAGGTTGTTGCAGTTGTCCAGTCATGTGTCCAACTCTTTGTGACCCCATGGACTGTAGCACACCAGGTTCCTATGTCCACTACTATCTCCCAGAGTTTGCTCAAATTCATGTGCATTTAACCAGTGATGTTGTCTAACCATCTCATCCTCTCCTTTTGCCTTCAATCTTTCCTAGCATCAAGGTCTTTTCAAATGAGTCGGCTCTTCACGTTGAGGTAGCCAAGTATTGGAGCTTCAGCTTCAGCATCAGTCCTTCCAATAAATATTCAGGGTTGATTTCCTTTAAGATTGGCTGGTTTGAGCTTCTTACCATCCAAGGGACTCTCAAGAGCCTTCTCCAGCACCACAATTCGAAAGCATCAATTCTTTGGTGCTCAGCTTTCCAAAAAAAAAAAAAAAAAGAAAGAAAGAAAAGGTGGGGACATTTAATAGTAGTAGGTCAAACTAAAACTTCTTGCCAAGAAAAAAATATCTAAAATACATCTATTCAGAAGCAATACTTTTATCTCCTTTCAGTGAAATCTGATTTAATGTGATAATCCCTTTCCTTCAGGTTTTGTCTCAAATGCATGACCTCTTCTAATCAATTATTATGGAAGGGGTCACCCCAGCAGCATACTGATGAGTAAGGAGAAATCCCTCTTGCCCACAGATGACACTGCTGGTTCTGCCTTCATCCCTACAGTCTCCTCAGCTCACCTCCACTCAAGATACCTGTTACTTAGCCTTTCCTCATCCCGTTTCAACTTCTGAGAGACTGGCATTTTGTAACCATCTGACTTTCCCAGCTGAACCATATTTTCTTCAATCATCAGTATATAAATATTCAAACCAAGTTGAAGTACTAGAAATACAGAGATAAATGCCAATTATAAAATTGAATATTTATAATTGAATGCATAATTGAATATTAATTGAATATTTTATAATATTCATTGAATATAATTGAATATTCCAGAGACAAGAAGAAGATCTGTGAACATGGGAGAGCCTTCCCTCAAGAATTTGGTTTGCTCCTGACTTCTTTTCCCATTGGGTATGTCTCTAAGCCCTATTTAATACTGTATCACAGGGTCCTCAACCTTTTTGGCACCCGGGACCGGTTTTGGGGAAGACAATTTTTCCATGGGCCAGGGCAGGGGATGGTTTTGGGATGATTCAAGCATTGCATTTATTGTGCACTTTATTTCTATTTTTATTACACCAGCTCCACCTCAGATCATCAGGCCTTAGAATCGGATGTTGGGGACTGCTGCTGTATATCACCAGAGAAGGCAATGGCACCCCACTCCAGTACTCTTGCCTGGAAAATCCCATGGACAGAGGAAGCCTGGTAGGCTGCAGTCCATGGGGTTGCTAAGAGTCGGGCTCGACTGAGCGACTTCACTTTCGCTTTTCACTTTCATGCATTGGAGAAGGAAATGGCAACCCACTCCAGTATTCTTGCCTGGAGAATCCCAGAGACAGAGGAGCCTAGTGGGCTGCCATCTATGGGGTCACACAGAGTCAGACACGACTGAAGTGACTTAGCACCAGCAGCAGCAGCAGCTGTATATCACACCACATTGCATGCCTCACACTTTCACTTCTACTCTATCATTTAAATAAATCCTATCATCATACAAATACATGCATACACAGACATACACACATGCACACACATGTCACACAAAAGTTAATGACTTTATGTATATGATTACACAGACATCTTCTCTAAGGGGGTATTCAATGGGACATTTGTTTGGCACACAGAAAAATCTGACTTAAACTGGTAAGTTAATTAATTGGGAATAGAAATAAGTGCTTACTGACTCATAGTAATAATTCCTAACTAGGGGAAATTTTAAATCTATGTAAAGATGGATAAGGGGGACACAAATAGGTCCTTGAGATATATGCAGTAATAGGGAAACAAAATGTTATCCACCAAATTGTATTTGTCATTGAATTTTTTTAATAAATATATAAAAATATCACATTAGGGTATGCCTCCAAAGGTATGACTACGTAATAAAAAGTGACAGTTACTACCTCTGAGGAGTGTGGGTCCAGGCAACTGGTGGAATAATGTATTTCACTGACTACTGTGTAGAGGTTTGAGTAGTTAAATTTAATCACAGGAGCTAGAAAACAGTGAAAATATTACTCAGTCATGTCTGACTCTTTGCAACTCCATGTACTGCAGCCTACCAGGCTCCTCTATCCATGGAATTCTCCAGACAAGAATACTAGAATGGGTTGCCATTCCCTTCTCCAGGGTATCTTCCCAACCCAGCAATCAAACCCAGGTCCTGTGCATTGCAGGCAGATTCTTTACTGTCTGAGCCACCAGGGAAGCCCGAATTGCTATACAATTTCCAAAGGAAAACAGTGAACTAAATACTGAAGTGAGGCATCTTTGAGGCCACAGATGAGGGAAGAGGACTCTAGATTGCCCTTCACTCCCATCATCACCCAATTATTGTCCCCATTAGTCCACAATGGATTTACAAAGAATGATTTTTTTAAATTGTTTGCTTTGTTGTGATGGATTTAAACTTGCCCTACAGATATTGGAGTTAATTCTCAATAAAAAATTGAGGTTAAATATCCTCAGAAAATGCCAATCTTAAAAAAAAAAAAACTCCATCACTTTGTTTATAGCACAATGATTTGTTAAATTAGACAATGAAGTGACAAGATATTAGAATGTTTCTTTTTTTAAAATTTTGTTTATTTTCTTTATTTATTTTTGGCCGTGCTGAGCCTTCACTGCTGCTCAGGCTTTTCTCTAGTTGCAGCGAGTGGTGGTTACTCTGTAGATGCAGTGAGCAGCCTTCTCATTGTGATGACTGTAGTGAGAAGCCTTCTCATTGTGATGACTGCAGTGAGCAGCCTTCTCATTGTGATGACTTCTCTTGATGCTGAGCACGGGCTCTAGGGCACCCAGGCATCCGTAGTTGTGGCTCCTGGGCTCTAGAGCACAGGCTCAGTAGTTGTGGCACACGGGCTTAATTGCTCTGTGGCATGTGGGCTCTTCCTGCATCAGAACTGGAACCCATGTCTCCTGCACTGGCAGGTGGATTCCTGAGCCATTGGCCAGAATGTATTTCTTAAAGCCCATTAATAACACTGTTTTCTGTGTGTATAATGTTCTACATTATGAAGATCCAAAAGATGCTGTATTTTACAACCATAATGATCTCTTGCATGTAGACAAAAGTCACTGGATAGGAACACTGATAAGCTTTTCTCTGACTAATCTGTCTTTGGTAGTTTAATTTTTAGACCAAACCAGAGATCCAAGAGGATCAAGAAAACCTTTTCCCTCCTTCACAGTCCATATGCTTAGACTCTCAGTTGAACTGCCACTCTTCCTTCACTCAGCTCAGTTCAGCTCAGTCGCTCAGTCGTGTCCGACTCTTTGCGACCCCATGAATCACAGCACGCCAGGCCTCCCTGTCCATCACCAACTCTTGGAATTTACCCAAACTCACGTGCATCAAGTCAGTGATGCCATCCAGCCATCTCATCCTCTGTCGTCCCCTTCTCCTCCTGCCCCCAATCCCTCCCAGCATCAGGGTCTTTTCCAATGAGTCAACTCTTCACATGAGGTGGCCAAAGTATTGGAGTTTCAGCCTCAGCATCAGTCCTTCCAATGAACACCCAGGACTGGTCTCCTTTAGGATGGACAGGTTGGATCTCCTTGCAGTGCAAGGGACTCGCAAGAGTCTTCTCCAACACCACAGTTCAAAAGCATCAGTTCTTTGGCACTCAACTTTCTTCACAGTCCAACTCTCACATCCATACATGACCACTGGAAAAACCATAGCCTTGACTAGACGGATCTTTGTTGGCAAAGTAATGTCTCTGCTTTTCAATATGCTGTCTAGGTTGGTCATAATTTTCCTTCCATGGAGTAAACGTCTTTTAATTTCATGGCTGCAATCACCATCTGCAGTGATTTTGGAGCCCAAGAAAATAAAGTCTGACAGTTTCCACTTAGCCTCATTCTAAAAGAATATATATGGAGAGTACTTTGATTTGACCCAGAATATATCGATTCAGTATGGTAACATTGTTCTCTCGCACTATTCAGATGGTGGTCTGATCTGCAGGCATCCACATACATGTGCCTTTGTCTATGCTGTACCCCTGGCCATGAACCCATCTCCTCCTTGCTCAGATGCCCTTCATCTCGTGACTCCTCAGGTCATGCAAAGCAGTATCTGTTTTTCTCTCCCAGCCAATCCAGTCAATACCAACACATTCTAGAGGACCCAACTTAAATGTAATCTCCCTGTCAGATCTTTATCCTTCTAAGATAGGGTTGCTAAATATCCCTGTTGGTACATTCTTCTGCAATTATAAAATCTTAAGAGATTTTCAAATGCTCTCATCTGCTAGTCCTTTAGTATCCTGAAGGATGAGTACAAAACTTACTTATATCTGTTATCATTAGAACTTGACAGTTTTAGGAAATTATACATTTGCTGAAAGAAAATGAATAAAATAAACAGCAGGTGAACATCAGCTTGGAGAAGGGAATGGCAACCATGCCAGTGCTCTTGCCTGGAGAATCCCATGGAAAGGGGAGCCTGGCAGTCCATACAGTCACTCAGAGTCAGCACGACTGAAGAGCCTTAGCATGAACAACAACTAGATTTAAAACAGAAGGTCCAAAGTATTCATTTTATCCATTAAGTATTAAATTAGTTTAATAATGGCTAAAATAAAACCTATCTGTGACCATAAGTTTTCATTTATTAACAGAGCTACAAAATTCGTAATATGAACATAAGCATATAGAGAAATAGAAATGCAAATCAACCACATTGCACCAGTCAAAAGCTAGAGAGTCAGTTTTCCATTAATGAATTAAAACCCTTTATTCATTATTTTTCAGAGTTAATGATCATAAGCATTCATTTCAGCTCTATACCATTAAACCTTTAAATCGGACAATTTTCAGACAATTGTATAATACTTTCATCAAGCATATTGATTTTATTCAAAATCCTGGCTGTAAAATTAAGCCCCCTAGCTTAAAGGCATTTATACAATTTTTCTAGATGTTAAAAGTGTAATTGGAACTATTTAATTAGTCAGATATATTAGTCTTTGAACTAAAATTAGTACTTCCTCTCATTCTGGAAAATAAAAATATGCTAAAAAATAAATCATATACATCATTAAATCACCATTAACTTTGAATATCATGCTGATATTGATAGGCAATTCTGAATATGGCAGTTGATATATTTTAATTCTATTTTCTACCATAAAGGAATTTGAAGATAGTTATTTAAACTGGAAGTCATTCAGTCATGTCGAATTCTTTGCGACCCCATGGACTATACAGTCCATGGAGCCCATGGAATTCTCTAGACCAGAATACTGGAGTGGGTAGCCTTTCCCTTCTCTAGCCTTCTCCCTTCCCCTTTCCCTTCCCAACCTAGAGATTGAATCCAGGCCTCCCTCATTGCAGGCAGATTCTTTACCAGCAGAGCCACAAGGGAAGCCCAAGAGCACTGGAGTGGGTAGCCTAACACTTCTGCAGGGGATCTTCTGGACCCAGGAATTAAACCAGGATCTCCTGCATTGAAGGTGGATTCTTTACCAACTGAGCTATCAGGGAAACCCTATAGTTAATTTAATTATACAGGAACTATAGCTTGTAAGGTAGTAAGAATCTCTTGGAATATTATAGATTTATTTATTTATAAATAATTTTCTCTTCAAAATAAAATTTCACTTCTAAATGCAATAGCTTATTTCCAAGTGAGTTTTCACATAGCCATTCTATAGAGTGCCATAGTTAATGCTGCAAAACTCTTAGAATTTTTCTTTCCTTGGGACAAATTATCTCCATGCAGATATGCTAGACTTAATGCACAATAAAAGGACAATGTCTGTCCCTATAAATCTGAATCATAATACAAGATAACAGCCATTTAAAATTTTAACGCAGCTTAAGCTTCTCAGATATATTCTGGCTGGTATTGTCCATCTGTGTTTGTTCATAAATATCAGAAAAGGGAAAATTTTTAAATTTTTATTACACTGATTATTAACCATCTGCTAAATCTAAGAGAAAAAGCAGAAAAACAAGTAGGTATCAGCCATGTGTGTGAGGTGGGAAACAATATTGTATTCCAGGGGTTTTTAACAAGGGGAGATCATGTGAATGATCCAAGACCCTTTTAAAAAAATACAGATGCCTGTATCAACTCCTGGAAATTCAGATAGAGTTATTCAAATGTGAGCCAACAGTTGAGAATCATTGTTTTAGGCGGAGCTAATGACAAATGCTAGCACAGATAGGTGTTAAATAAATAAATAAAAGGAATATTGATATGCAAAAGTAATCAGAAAAACTTCTTTAGATTTTGCTTATAAAATATGAACTACTGAGGTATTGAATGATAGCCTAATACATAATGATTCAAATTTTAATTCTTCCTGGTTTTTAATGTTATCCTTATTGATCCTTAATATTTACACAAATAAATTTCATCATTAATTCTTTCACAAATATTTCTTGACTACAATTGCATACCAAGAATACATCTGGAGATGTAGAGAAAAATAAGATGAGGTGCCCCTTTCACTGAGAGACATATTTTTCCTTGAAAAACATGAAGAACAATCATTTTTGTTCTAACCTCTATACTTTCATGATATGCGTGACAATTTGTCCAGAGTCTCTGTCATTTTGAAATTCTTAATATATATTTTTTAACAAATACTCATAGACTTTAGTAATCACCCATTTCAATTATCTCAGATTCCTAATCTCTATCATTCCTTTCCTTGCCTCTCAGCACCACACAATAGCTAGTTTTTCATTCTGGTTTTGTCTTTGATCTTGACATTTCACAAGTTTCACCTTTTATTATGGTTCTGCCCATAATGCCATGATATTTATTTTATCTCACCCTGCATAAACCTTAGTTTGCAAAGAAACAACCCCCTCCTTGTAGTGGTAATGGTGATGGTTTCTGTTATTGTTCCTCCAATTCTTGTTTTCTTTTTTTGTTGGTGGTTTTGGTTTCTAGGAGTTTAAACTGATGACTAAGAGTTGAATTATCAAGGGAAACCTGAAGTGATCATGCTGAGCTCTAAGAGAATTCTTTGTTCATCAACACAGGGTCCCAGTAAACCCAAGACCTGGAACAGGATGAAAGTGGAAGTCTGACTAAATGAGGAAGCAGACATAACTGCTCCAGCGAGTGCCTCTGAAGGATAATAAAGTTCATTAGGTAAGTGTCCAACAGTTACTTATGAAAGGATTACTATTAATGTATGGAAAGTTCTTAAAACAGTACCTGGCACAAAATAAGTGGCCAATAAATGTGAGTAGAAAGGGAAGGGAAAAGGAGGGAGGGAAGGATGGAGGAAGGGGAAGGTTGGCAGCACTGGGAAAAAAGAGAGTGAAATTTCCTTGAGACAAAGCTTAACATTTTTTCTATTTAAGCCCCCAAATTGAACACATTGAACCCTTCTCATAATCTTCACCCCACAAAACCAAAGCCCTATCATCTTAGAATACAATTGTTTCCAGCTCTTGTGAGGTTTCATGCCCCACCAAAGAGGCTTATCAAAGTGCTGTATTTCTTTCATCCACATTCAATTCCTTCCCGAGAAATACTGATAAGTATAATTTTATTCATTTATTTTATTTCCTTAAGGTTCTAGCACCCTGGCCAGTTTTGAGAGTCTTTTACGGATTCAAATTTGTGAGCTTTCTTCCCAAACCGCTTATTGATAATGTTTTGTCTCTTTCACTCAGCCATCTATTTCATTTCTCAGTTTGAAGAGCAGGTCTACAGGATGCTAAGTGATTTGCCTGGATGCAGAGTTCATGGTTTTGCGGTGACTTCAACCTAACTGTCTGTCATCATTTGAGTACCCTTTCCTTTCCATTAAATTTTTTTGCTTAAAATTCAGATTGGAAAATTCACTATATTTCATATTTGGAAATTAAGAGCAATTAAAAATGAATTCTCTAAAAGTGTAAAAACCAATAGAAAATAGATGGGCAGCCTTTAAATTTTCTCCTCTAGTTTTACTGAAACCATTGTCAGTAGACTAAGTTAATATAAGTTGCCTTAATTTGTTAAGGAGTGCATTTATTTACAATATGATCTAACAAATGCTCTTCTAGTCTCTAACTAATTGTATATAATATAATTACATATAATTATTTATATAATTATATAAATATAATATAATTAATGATTTTTGTTTCTGATCAGAGACACTATGACCTGTGGAGAATGATTTGATCTATGTAAAGCCCCAGGGTGTAATAACAAGGCAGGCTATCACAATATTATGACATATTTTTAAGAACTGGGTTGGCACGGGGCTAATAATATAGAATATAGTGATTCTGAAGATTGCCATCAAATTTTCACATTCTTCAGATGATACTGTAATTCATAGTCTTCAGATAATAAGAGAGTAGGTTCTGGATGCTTTTATTTCATTTTCTCCACTTTTGAAAACTGGAATTGACCAATAATCAAAAGAAAATTTTAAGTCATCAAATGTAAATAATCTTTCATCTTCCTAGAAACGAAATGAGAAATGCACATTGGCCAGTATTCTAAATGGCCTTGTGAAAATAATATTGTTATTCAGTTAAGCTTTTATTGATTCAGTTAAGCTTTCTTTCATTTCTAGTAAAAAAAATAAAAAGGGGGGGGTGGTTCGTAAGTTTTTGATCAAAAATCTTAACTAACTCTCCAAGTAAAATAATAAAACAAGATCAGCCATTGTGACAAATAGTATTTTTCAAAAAATGACTGCACCCTTACATAGCTTATTCCATGTACTCATCTTAAAATACAATATTTATGCTCCTTCATGGGGAGGTAAGGTTTGTGTGTCTTCCCCTTTAATCTGAGTGGACCCCTGTAACTGCCTCCACCAACAGAGTATAGCAGAAATGATGCTATGTGATTTCCTACGCTAAGCTGCAAAAGACATTTATTTTGGCCTCTATGTCTTTCTGGAGACTCATGCCTTTGAAGTCTCAAATCACTCTACAAGAGACAGCTATAATAAAGATTTAATTCAGCAGAGACCACAATGAGAGAAGGAGAAATGCTCGAGAAGACCCAGCTGTTGTAGCTCTGGGCAATTTGAGTTTTCCCAGCCTAGCCTTCAGATGCATGAGTCAGAAGTCTTCAGCAGATTCTGGCTCCCAAACAGTGAACTGCCTCAGCCATGTTAAGTGGAAAGGAAATTAGGTGTCCTTACCAACCCAGCTTATACTGCTGATTCCTGCTACTTAAGCAAAATAAAAGATGTTTTAAATCACCAAGCTTCAGGTTTGTTACACAGAGGAATGAAACAGAGATGTCCACTCTACACAAAAACTGTGAATAAAGCAAATATGGCAGAGAACAGTTAAATCATTCATTCATTCGTACATTTTCATACATTTCCATAAATATGGATTAAGTACCTGACATGTGCCAGTCACTATGTCAGCCAGTAAGCAACAGAGGCAATGTTGGCCCCCCTCCATGAAACTTAAAGCACTGGAAATCTGCCAACAACAGGCAAGCCTATGAACAATCTGATGTCCTGTAACAGTGGGCATTATTAGAGGAATCTAGAAAAAAGATAATTTTTACGGAAATGATGATGGAAATAGCTGACAAATTTCCTTTTCAATGGTGACATGTATTCCCCTGCTGACCGTAGTCAGAATTTACACTAAAGAACAATAGGGAAAAAAATTAAGTGAATGAGATAATTTAGAATCTTGAAATCAGATCTAGTGTTTTATTGATATCTCTTTCTTTGCATTAAATTGTGAATAACAGACACTATGTTGGGACAATATAACATTTTATGATGTTTTGAAAACTGTGGGTCAGATTAGTCAGGAAAGTATAATTCTAAGATGACCTTACTATTGTTTGATTCAGCAAATAAATGATGCTGAGAGTCCCTTCAAACTTACAGTGTAATTTGTATTGTTTTATATGGTTTTAAATGTTCTTTATATGCAATATATTTCTCATAAATAGCAAAGCCAGGAATAAATTAAGGAAGCTTTGCACATACTAGTTATGCAAACTTAATCCAAATAGAGGCTCTAACACTCATCTCTATATCATGATAAACCTCCAAACAGCTGAGAATTTTTAGTGGGAGGATGAATCATATTATTCCATTTAGATTATTTCAGCATTAAAGGATATGGCTTATTCATGCTGCAGATGATAAAGCCGTGTGGTCAGGTTAATGCTAAAACTGAGCCAGATTTGAGAATACATAGGAAATTTTAATTAGAAGTTTATAAAAGTCTAAAAAATCTCTGAAGGGTTTAAGAATGAAATGAACTTAAAACAAATTTAGAGCTAATATATTAGCTAATATGCAGGCAGTGATTAAGGGAAAACAGGTAGCTGGTACATAATTTGTATAATGGTCTCCTTTTTAAGGCTGGCTGTGGAAGCCAATTCCGGTTGCTTGCAGAGGTTGTTTGTTGTCAACAAAGAGCAATCAAAAGTGTGCTTCCCTTTGTCAGAGAACATGACACTCTCAAGCTTTAGGCTACTTTTGTTGGACTGAGACATTTGACTCTACCTCTAGAAACTAAGTTTAGATCTGTTTATTTCTCCTATTATTAGTTTATAATCATCTTATTTTCTTCACAGATTTGCTAGTGAAATTGACTGGAATATTACAAGGGAGAAAAAGCATCGTTCATGGAAAAGGAGGAAATGGGAAGACAAGAGATGCTGATTATTAATTGCACGTGCCCAAGTGACCTTTTTCCCTTGACTATCACCTTACAAGTTAAGATGTTAAACCACTATTACCATGGAGGATACCTTAGCTTTAAAGGGGTTATAATAGATGCAGTAAAATATTTTTAAAATATGCTCTAAAAGAAAGATAAATCCAATGCAATTCACATAAAGCCTAATGCATTATGTACAGTCTGTGCTTAATAAATGCATTCCTCATAAAATATACATCTCTATGTCCTCCTTTCTTATCAATAAAGCAATCAAGCTGAGCATAAGATTATCCAGAAATTCTGCTCCATCCAATACAAAAATATAATCATATCCTTCCCTTTTTAAATCATGCTCAGATGAAAAGAAACAAGAAATGGTTACCTTTAATATTTCATTGTATAAAGTATTTCATATTTAGCCTGCTTAAAATACTACATGCATTTTTTTTTCATGTTTCCCAGTATAGAAGAGAAAAAAAAAAAAACTGCAGCTTTTTACTCCTAACCCAGGAACTAATCTTGAAGTATAATCCAGGTTAGTAATTGAGATTGGTTGCAGTTACCTTGAAGCATCCAGGGACATTTTGTGCTACAAAGGCCTTATTTTGATTATCAGTAAATGGACATAATGTTAGTCCCTGATCTCTAAAGGAATTTGACTCTATGTTTGTTCTTTTAATATTCTTCTCCATTTGTCAGTTTGAACAGCCCATATCCACTGTATGAGTTGTTAGGCATCCAAATTGCATCTCTCCAACAGAGTTTGCCCAAAGCATTTCTTCAGCTAAGATCAAGATTCTGTGTTCAAAATGAGCATTAAGCTGGGTGCTGGCAATGTGCTCCCCTCTGATCTCCTATTTTTCATGTGAACAAATGACCCTTTAATTGCTGGATGTCATCATACCCCTGTATATTTAAAGCCACATTTAACTGATAAACAAATATCAGGTTAAGTCAGCCATGGTTCATTTTAGTATATTGTTAGGCAGATTCTACAGAATGCCTGAAATGTTTGTAGCATTCCTGCAGTCAAATTTTTGGATGATTATTATGAAAATAAGGGAGAGGTCTTTAGAAAGACAAGATAATATACAACAGCTTTCACGTCCCCCTACCCCGACTTCACTGCCCCCCAACTTCAGATCTTATATGATTATTTGCTGCACACCAGCAGACCCTATGGTTCTCTCTAATACCTGTTAAGGCATCTTTGTATACTTCACTAGCAAGCGTGTCATTTGGAAAGGCAAGCACCACTTTACACGAGGCAGGACTTTGTATATCTCTCACATTCATTTTTCTCTCTGACGAGCAAAAATCGCAGGTCTCATTTTCCAATCCTTATTAAAATGTGTGATCCTCGTTGTTTGGAAGGCTCATTAGTGCCATTGCTCAGTGATGGACTGCACATCTTTATAAGAAAGACAGATTGTATGGATGCATCAGGATGCTGGCCATAATGAAACCCAAGTGCATCCCACACAAGCCTCAGAATTTAGATCTTCATTTGCTTTTTTAAAAAATGAGAACCCAGATGAGTGTTTGAAAACACAGCTATTCCTAGTTTTCTCAGTAATAAGCAGGCCCCACTATTGCATACAAGACCTTCAGGGAAAGTAAAAGAACTATGTAATTCTTTGCAACTAAAGTGCAGAGATCAGCAAAAAAGCAGAGGGCTGTTGGGGATGGATTAAAAATATACACAGGGAACTTTCCTGGTGGTCCAGTGGCGAAGACTCCAAAGTCCCAATGCAAGGGGACCAGTTTTGATCCCTGGTCAGGGAACTAGACTCCACAAGCCACAACTAAAGCCCAGTGCAGCCAAATAAATAAATTTAAAAAAAATTTTTTAATGTATGCAAGATCAATTTCAGAGACTTGTCTTATCAGTGATAAAGCGCTGGTCTCTTGGGTGATGGTGTCAAAGGCATTTAATTTTCTATACTTTTCAACTTTCTTTCCAGAAAAAAAATGAGTCACAGAGTGGTTTTCTCTAGATCACAAACTGCCAAAAGTTGAGCTAACTGAAAGGTTATTTTCTCAAAATAAAAAGAAAACCATGGATATAACCTTGCAACAATAAAGCAATTATAATATTAATAGTTCTGAGTCTTGGGGAAAATGAAGCAAAATTCTGCTACAGAGTGAGTAATCCAGAGTTTTTAAATTAATGTGTTCCTCCATAACTAATGAGCTATGCATATGTGTGGTTTCGGTTCCTGAAGTATTTCACAAAAGAGAACTCCATGGGATAAATATATACTGATCTTTCAGTTCTAAGACCTTATTTCGCCTCAGAGCTGGCACTTACTCACTGGGTGGGATGGACGAATCATTTAACCCCAATGGGCCACATGCCTTACCTGTCTCATGGAGTTGCTATTTAAAATATATATGGGGCTTCCCTGGTGGCTCAGAGGTTAAAGCGTCTGCCTCCAATGAGGGAGACCTGGGTCCGATCCCTGGGTCAGGAAGATCCCCTGGAGAAGGAAACGGTAACCCACTCCAGTATTCTTGCCTGGAGAATCCCATGGACGGAGAAGACTGGTAGGCTATAGTCCATGGGGTCACAAAGAGTCAGACATGACTAAGCGACTTCACTTCTTCATATATATATATATAGATAGATAGATAGATAGATAGATAAGGAATTTCTGGAGTTATTTGGACCTTTGAGACCATCTGAATCAATCATTATTTTTATATGAGCAAATTTAAGCAAAAAGAAATTAAGTAACATTACCAAGGTCATCCAGTATTTAAGTGGTGATTAAATTAAATTAATACCAAATTATGACCTAATAAAATAATTTTATTAAAAATATATTACTTATATTATTTTATTATTCATAGATATATAAATTAAAACTAAAATGTAGCATTGATCCTAATTAAAGCTCAAATGCATAAATGACTATCTAATAAATAACATATGTAATATATACCTCTCTTGAAAGTTACCTTAAAAGATCCCAACTAAACATTGTATTTTCTGGGATGATACTATTAATTTTCTCCAACATTTTAGAATTATAAAAGAGAGGACATTATATACAGAGAAAATACAGTTATATTAATGGGATTTAAAACCCAAAATATTTTAATTTCTTTTCATTTTTTACCTAATTTATCAAAGTTGTGTCATAAAAAAATTGATAGAATTTGGTTTAATTTTTTTCTGGGTATTTATATTTTATGAAGATACTTCTTCTCTTAAAAATAGAAGTAACTTAATGCAATGTTATATCTCTCATTGGATCATGTAATAGAAAAATTACTCTTATGGAAAAACAGATAAAATCCAAATAGAGCCTTTAGTTTAGATAATAGTGATTGGCCCACCTGATGTGAAGAAGTGACTCACTGAAAAAGACCCTGATGCTAGGAAAGATTGAAGGCAGGAGGAGAAGGGGACAACAGAGGATGAGATGGTTGGATGGCATCACCAACTGGATGGACATGAGTTTGAGCAAGCTCCAGGAGTTGGTGATGGACAGGAAAGCCTGGGGTTGCAAAGAGTCGGGCATGACTGAGCAACTGAACTGAACTGAACTGAATGTTAATTTCTTAGTTTTGACAAATGTCCCATAATTAGGTAGTATGTTAACTTTAGGTGAAACTAAGTAAAGGCTTAAAACTCAACATTCCTCAACATCACTCATTATCAGAGAAATGCAAATCAAAACCACAATGAGGTACCATCTCCTGCCGGTCAGAATGGCTGCTATCAGAAAGTCTACAAACAATAAATTCTGGAGCGTGTGAAGGAAAAAGGGAACCCTCTTACACTGTTGGTGGGAATGCAAACTAGTACAGCCACTATGGAGAACAGTGCAGAGATTCCTTAAAAAACTGGAAATAGAACTGCCATACAACCCAGCAATCCCACTTCTGGGCCATACACACTGAGGAAACCAGAATTGAAAGAGACACGTGTACCCCAATGTTCATTGCAGCACTGTTTATAACAGCCAGGATGCAGAAGCAACCTAGATGTCCATCAGCAGACAGATGGATAAGAAAGCTGTGGTACATATACATAATGGAATATTACACAGCTATTAAAAGGAATACATTTGAATCAGTTCGAATGAGGTGGATGGAACTGGAGCCAATTATACAGAGCAAAGTAAGTTAGAACAAAAAACACCAATGCAGTATATTAACACATATATATGGAATTTAGAAAGATGGTAACAATGACTATGTATGCGAGACAGCAAAAGAGACACAGATGTAAAGGACAGACTTTTGGACTCTGTGGGAGAAGGCGAGGGTGGGATGATTTGAGAGAATAGCATTGAAACATGTATATTATCATATGTGAAACAGATCACCAGTCCAGGTTCGATGCATGAGACAGGGTGTTCAGGGCTGGTGCACTGGACTGACTCTGAGGGATGGGATGGGGAGGGAGGTGAGAGGGAGGATCAGGATGGGGAACACATGTACACCCATGGTTGATTCATGTGAATGTATGGCAAAAACCACTACAATACTGTAAAATAATTAGCCTCCAATTAAAATTTAAAAAATAAATAAAATAAAGAAATTCCAGGGACCTTCCTCTTGGGTCCAGTGGTTAAGAATCCACCTTCCAATGTAGGAGGAATGGGTTCAGTCTTTGGTCAGGGAACTAAGATCCCACATGCCTTGCAATAAAATAAAAACAACAAAAAAAGATAAAACAGAAGTGATATTGTAACAAATTCAATAAAGACTTTAAAAATAGTCCACATTTAAAAAATTTTTAAGGAATTCTCTTGTAAAATATTTCTAAAAAGTAGTAAAGAGGACCTACTTTATCTCAAAATAAATAAAAATTAAAAAAATATATAAAATTCAACATTCAAGAAACAAAGATCCGGGCATCCAGTCCTATCACTTCATCACAAATAAATGGGTAAACAATGGAAACAGTGACAAGTTTTATTTTCTTGGGCTCCAAAATCACTGTAGATGATGACGACAGCCACAAAATTAAAAGATGCTTGCCCCTTGGAAGAAAAGTTATGGCAAACCTAGACAGTACATTAAAAAGCAGAGACATTGCTTTGCCGACAAAGGTCTGTATAGTCAAAGCTGTGGTTTTTTCCAGTACTCATGTACTGATGTGACAGTTGTACCTTAAAGAAGGCTGAGTGCTGAAGAACTGACGCTTTCAAATTGTGGTGCTGGAGAAGACTCTTGAGAGTCCCTTGGACAGCAAGATCAAACCAGTCAATCCTAAAGGAAATCAATCCTGAATATTCATTAGAAGGACCGATGCTGAAGCTGAAGCTCCAATACTCTGGTCACCTGATGTGAAGAGCTGATTCATTTGAAAAGAGCCTGATGCTGGGAAAGATTGAAGGCAGGAGGAGAAGGGAATGATAAAGGATGAGATGGTTGAATGGTATCACTGATTCGATGAACATGAGTTTGAGCAGGTTCTGGGAGATGGTAAAAGACAGGGATGCAGTCTGTGGGGTCACAAAGAGTCAGACACGACTGAGTGACTGAGCAACAACAACAAAGTAAAAGATATAAGGAAAATTCTCTATATTGTTTTTGCAACTTTTCTATAAATCTAAAATTATTCCAGAATAAAAAAAGTTTAGCTTTTAGCATAGAAGTAAAATTGAGAAATATCAGTAAGGGGATATGCTGAGCCAATAAAAGCAATCTTAATTGAACAGGAGAATGATGAAAGATAGTAATTGCAAAGAAATAAAAGAACAAAGTCAGGAGAGAAAGAAGGAAGTGGGGAGGGAGGAAGAAAGAAGGAAGGAAGGGGAAAAGGAAGCAAATTTTTCTAGTTCCTCCTAACCATAGAAATATAGGGACATATTTTCCCTAAAACCACAAACTGTCCAGGTCCTACCATATGAAGTGTTATTGTTCAGTCGTGTCTGACTCTTTGCGATGTCCATGTCCTAAATTTACTCATTTAATCCTAAAAATACAATGAAGTAGTTGTTTTATTACCCCCATTCTAGAGATGATTGAGCTGAGCCACAGAAAATTTAATTACTTGCCTAAGCTCCTAGGATTTAAACTAGGATCTAATAAATACCAGTCTTTGCAGCAAAAGAATGACTGGTTTTCCTTTCTATGAAACTCTGATGGACTTGTGCCCTTTAATGATTTACAAAGTGAAGCAATACTTTTCTTTCAGTTTTTGCTTGCAGCCGTTTTAGTTTCCCTACTTATGCAGGAGGCTGAACCCAGAATGGACTTCCTTTAAAATTATTAAGTTTTACTCACAAGTATAGCTTTGAGTGTTGCCTAAGATGAAGTTAGGTTGCTCCAGGCAGAAACTGAGAGACTATCCCATTCTGCATATTTTACCACTTAGGACTTCAAGTAAAATCTCACAAAACCCTCCCAAGGAAAGATCTCTTAAGTTTTTTCATTACAGCTCTCTTTCTCTGAAGCTCAGATTTAGTCAAAGAGGCAGGACCAGGTGATAGATACACTACTTTATAATTAATCCTTTCCATCTTACTGCTTGCTTCATCATTTTCCATTTTCCTCTCTCTCCTACTTCTATCTCTGGATTTTTCAGTTTCTTTCCTAGAGGCCACCTGATCCTCCCCACGTCAACAAAAGCAAAATGGGAGTTGTGGGAGCCAACATGTCAATTGACCAGCCTCTCCAAATCTAGGAGTCGACTCAGCTGGGACATCCTCCTTTGTAAGCTAATATGTGGGCAACCATAAGGTAAAGAAGAAAGGGTAATATTCTTGTGAATTTAAATAACTGTGGTTTCCTAGGAGGCTAAATATCTATGAATAGAAGCATCTTTCTGTACACCTGGAAAAAATTCAATAAATATCCATTGCTATTTAGCAATTTCAAATTTACAAATAAAGAAGAATGATGTTTGAAAAGGGGCAGTATTTTCCCTAGGGGCTTCAGCTACATAGATATCTGTATTTCCTAACCCTGCTAAAGTAACAAACCCAGGAGACATAGCTCATTAAGTGGTGAAATATATTCACACTTCCACAGCTGCGCAAGAGCTCAACCCCCGAAGGTCACTGTGAGAATTAAATGAGATGATGTGAAAATACTTGAAAACACTGAAAAGTCTTATCATTGTAAACCATTATTGTTGTTAAAGTACATTTTCTTATCTCCTAGGATTAGTGAGATGGGATGCTACAATGAGATATTAATTGGCAAGTTTTTCTCTACCTTCTTCGTTGCCTTGTGTTCATCTTTCCTTAGGGTACTTTATTACCCCAAAGGTCTCCCCCATTGCAGGCAGATTCTTTACCAACTGAACTATCAGGGGAGACCTGGGTTCAATACTCAGGCTGGGAAGATCTCCTGGGGAAGGGAATGGCAACCAACTCCAGTATTCTTGCCTGGAGAATCCCACAGACAGAGGAGCCTGGAGCGCTCCAGTCAATGGGGTCGCAAAGAGTTGGGCACGACGGAGCGACTACACTTTCACTTTCAAGGCCCATGCAAGTGGTTTGAACAACTTGCTGGATATCAGAATAGGGCAGGACTTCTGTCCACTGACACTGCAGCAGCTGATCACTGCCCCAGGACTGAAAATTATAACCAAGGAGAAGAAAGACAAGGTGGGGTGGGGGGGAACCAACTTTAATTTCCTTTTAGTTTAAACTTGAAATGACCTTCAAATAAATCCCTGAGTTGGACTGAATTTCCCCGCAAGCATAAGGAGGAAAATAAAAACCTTCTCTGCCTTCAGATGGAATGCAGCTTGAAATAGAAATTAAAATCAGTTATAAAAAAAGGTAGGGAATTCCCTGGTGGTCCAGTGGCTAGGATTCTGTGCTCTCATCCCTTATCAGAGAACTAGATCCTGCATGCCTCAATTACCACTAAATTTAAAAACAAAAAAGAAAAAGTAGTTATATTCTGTATGAAAGATATTATGTGAAAATTAATATTTGCTATGTGTTGGATCATAGAAAAAGCAAGAGAATTCCAGAAAAACATCTATTTCTGCTTTATTGACTATGCCAAAGCCTTTGACTATGTGGATCACAATAAACTGTGGAAAATTCTGAAAGAGATGGGAATACCAGACTACCTGACCTGCCTCTTGAGAAACCTATATGCAGGTCTGGAAGCAACAGTTAGAACTGGACATGGAACCACAGACTGGTTCCAAATAGGAAAAGGAGTGCGTCAAGGCTGTATATTGTCACCCTGCTTATTTAACTTATATGCAGAGTACATCATGAGAAACACTGGGCTGGAAGAAACACAAGCTGGAATCAAGATTGCTGGAAGAAATATTAATAACCTCAGATATGCTGATGACACCACCCTTATGGCAGAAAGTGAAGAGGAACTAAAAAGCCTCTTGATGCAAGTGAAAGTGGAGAGTGAAAATGTTGGCTTAAAGCTCAGCATTCAGAAAATGAAGATCATGGCATCTGGTCCCATCACTTCATGGGAAATAGATGGGGAAACAGTGGAAACAGTGTCAGACTTTATTTTTCTGGGTCCCAAAATCACTGGAGATGGTGACTGCAGCCATGAAATTAAAAGACACTTAGTCCTTGGAAGAAAAGTTATAATCAATCTAGATAGCATATTCAAAAGCAGAGACATTACTTTGCCAACTAAGGTCCGCCTAGTCAAGGCTATGGTTTTTTCTGTGGTCATGTATGGATGTGAGAGTTGGACTGTGAAGAAAGCTGAGTGCCGAAGAATTGATGCTTTTGAAGTGTGGTGTTGGAGACGACTCTTGAGAGTCCCTTGGACTGCAACGAGATCCAACCAGTCCATTCTGAAGATCAGCCCTGGGATTTCTTTGGAAGGAATGATGCTAAAGCTGAAACTCCAGTACTTTGGCCACCTCATGTGAAGAGTTGACTCGTTGGAAAAGACTCTGCTGCTGAGGGATTGGGGGCAGGAGGAGAAGGGGATGACAGAGGATGAGATGGCTGGATGGCATCACCACTTGATGGACGTGAGTCTGGGTGAACTCCAGGAGTTGGTGATGGACAGGGAGGCCTGGTGTGCTGCGGTTCATGGGGTCGCCAAGAGTTGGACACGACTGAGTGACTGAACGGAACTGATGTGCTATTTCTGGTAAGACAATGTTAAAAATGGAATAATAATCTTTCACTCAAAAATTCTGCTTCACATCTCTTGCGTGCGTTTCTGTTCTGGACATACTAGCACTACTTTAGCTCATATGGTAAAGAATCTCCCTGCAATACAGGAGACCTGGGTTCAATTCCTGAGTCAGGAAGATCTCCTGGAGAAGAGAATGGCAATTCACTCTAGTATTTTTGCCAGGAGAATTCCACGGACAGACCACAGTGTCCCAAAGAGTTGCATACAACTGAGAGACTAACACGACTAATGTTTTACCTAGTCTGTAAGTATTATCAAATCAGTAGATGAAATTTTAAAAAGGAACAATAAAACGATTACAGGGAATTTTCCATGATGTTTATTTAACTAATATTTTGAAAGCCTTGTTCTTCATTTAGTCTCAGTGCCCCATCTCCATAATTTTAAAAATTCTCCCCTAAATGTATTCTACTGAAGCCCTCCTTTCTGGAGGCACCAATATATAAAATGGAAGCATAAATATCTAGATAAATTTAATTCTGCTTTTAATCTCATTGGTATCAAGTAGTTATTTTTCTTCCCTGCCCCACTTCAGGAAAAGCCACACAGGATGGCTTTGGGCCAACAGGATGTTAGCAAATGTGACACAGAATGAGGCTGGATGGGACCTTGGGAAACTGGTTTTACTCACTTGTGCTTCTGATATCAACACAAGAAGAGCCTCCCCAGAGTACCTACTGCCCCTTCAGCCTGGGCCCAGAATAAACACAAATGGAGCAGATATGGGTTCAACTCTCCAAAAGAGCCAGCTCCAGCTTCATCCACAGCTCAAACTAGAGCCACCCCGTTTCTCTCACCCTAGATCTGTTCCTTCCCAGGCCACCCATGTGCTCAGTCACTCAGTCGTGTCCAACTCTGTGCGACCCCATGAACTATATAGCCCACCAGACTCCTCTGTCCTTAGAATTTTCCAAGCAAGAATACTGGCGTGGGTTTCCTCCTCCAGGGGATCTTCCTGATCCAGGGATCAAACCCATGTCTCATGTCTTCTGCACTGGCAGGTGGATTCTTTACCACTAGCACCACCTGGGAAGCCCATGGGCAGGAATAAATTGTTTGGCACCTAAATTTTGGATTAGTTTGTTAAATAACAATAACTGATAACATAAGACCTTAGAGTCACTTGATTTTTAACCCTTTTCTTGTAATAATAGTAACTTTGCCCAAAAAAGTTGGGTAACTTGTCCATAGTCATTGTTGAGACGGTGGCAGAGTTGAGCTCTATGCACACCTGCACTGCTAATGTTCATAAAGCCACATTTCCCAGAACTGAATGGACAGTTTTATTTTAGAAAATCATAAATAACCAAGGGAGAACTATGTTTCATTTTCCCCAGCACTGTGCATGGGCCTGGAGCCAGCACCACTCCTAAAGGTAGAATCCACATCCAACTCTAATTCCCAGGATCATCTCACATGATGCTCAGTAGGCAATAGAGAGGGGTGCTGCCTCCCACAGTGAAGATTACTCATGCCTTTGCTTTAATTGAAAGGTACAAGTGTACAGTCCTCTCAATAGTGAGCATCAAGTCTTTATTAGGGGCAGAAGGAAAGAAGGAATAGGAAGGAAGAGAAAGACATACAGAGAGAGGGAGGGAAGAATGAGAAGGGAAAAAGAAAGGAAAGGAGAGGGAAAAGGGGGGAGACATAAAGAATACTGACAAGAATATGTTATGGAATTTCCCTGGCAATCCAGTGGTTAAGCAGTGGGTGTGGATTCCAACACAGGGTATGTGGGTTCAATCCCTGGTTGGGAAGCTAAGATTCACATATGCCTCATGGCCAAAAAAAAGACAGACACAATATAGAAGCAGTACTGCAATAAAATCAATCAAATCGTTAAAAATGGTCCACATCAAGAACATCTTTAAATATATATATATATATATACACACACACAAATATAACATTATTTTTCTCCAGCTCTACTGCTTAGATGGCAAATAAAATGGATGAAAAGCATGACAGTCATTATTGTATTTTTGGCACCATACTTGTGATTGTGCCCATGTAACAGAAGGCACCTAGGTGCAAGAATCCGTGTGTCTTAAGAGGAGCCAGGAGTGGGGCTGCTCTGGAAACGTGGCTAGCTGGAATAGTGAGTGAGTAGGTTGAAAAGGAAGGAGAAGGCAATGGCACCCCACTCCAGTACTCTTGCCTGGAAAATCCCATGGATGGAGGAGCCTGGTAGGCTGCAGTCCATGGGGTCGCAAAGACTCGGACACGACTGAGCGACTTCACTTCCACTTTTCACTTTCATGCATTGGAGAAGGCAATGGCAACCACTCCAGTATTCTTGCCTGGAGAATCCCAGGGACAGGGGAGCCTGGTGGGCTGCCATCTATGGGGTTACACAGAGTCAGACATGACTGAAGCGACTTAGCAGCAGTAGCAGGTTGAGAAGGAAAAGGGAATTTGCATTCTAACATGTCTCATGTCCCATGTAAACATAACCCAGAAAGTTCACAGACTTCAGACATTATCAACATACACACAGACATATGCACAAATAAAACAACAATAAAACAGGGTGAAACATATCATGAAATTGGGAGATGGGAGTCTGTAGGTTCTGTGAAGATTGTTCTCTTGAACTTAAATCTGTCTTTAAACAGATGCAAGCTGTATTACTATTCTCTTAGGAATATGATCCTATACTAACTTTTTTCAAAAATAACAAAGATTCTAAGGTGACTAGTAGCAACTTTATATATATTTTATAACATAAAATATAAAGAATAGGATGAAAATTTGCCTGATATGGCATCCAATCATACCGTAAAAAAATGAGTTTTAGAAACATTCAAGGAAATAACAAAGGCCATATTTTCCCTTTGCTATGTGTAAGGAATTCCCATTGAAGTCAATGGGATTTTACATAAAAATCAATGGCAAATTATGGTCCTTAATGAAAGAGGAAATTATAATTATAGAGCTGCTAGTAGCATCACTAGAGTTAAGGCTGAGCAGTCTTTTCCATTATCACTTATCAGGATTTAATAGCTCAGCTGTTTTGAGTTCTACTTGGCTGAAATGTGATATTCAACTCATCAGGCTGGGTGTAATTAGTTAATATTATTGTTATTACACAAACAAATATTTTAGTTAGTAAAGCATTTTTTAAATTATGAAGCTTAAAAGGAATGTTTTTTCTAGTGACAGGTGCAAGGGTGGAGAAAGAGAGAGAAAGGAGACATTCTTCAAAGAAGGTAAAATGTTGGCATATCCCTCAACTGGAATAACTCACTTTCTTTTGATTGTGGCTTCAGTGTGATCTTCTAGGAAACAGTATCTCCTGCGGGAAGGGGCAGCACTACAGAAGACTCAGGGAAGACCATTCGCTGGTTTCTTTCCACCCATTTTTCTATTATGTGGATAAGTTCATGTGCAGCTTCCCTGGTGGTCCAGGGGTGAAGAATCTGCCTGCAAATGCAGGAAACACAGATTCGATCCCTGGGTCAGGAAGATCCCCTGGAGAAGGAAATGGCGACCCACACCAGCCTGCCGCCTGGCAGGCTATAGACCTTGGAGTCGTAAAAGAGTCGGACACAAATTAGTGATTAAACGACAAAGTGCATAAAAGAGCAACACACTACGAGGCACCTAGAAATTCTCAGGTCCCACTTGGCAAGGCCAGTCCTGCTTTGCTGCTTAAAAGTGCATCTCCCTTGGCTTATACGTGTTCTCCTGTTGCTCACAGGCTGTAGGAACGTCCAGCTGAGATGTGGACAGACCTTAGACCAGAACCTTTTCATAGATCCCAAGCAGAGTTGTCAGCATATGTGGCCAGTATCCTCTCACTCTCCCAGGTGGGTGGCCTTCAGAGACCAAGTTACAGACTGTAAATCAAGCCCAGTGAGGAAACTAGAGCAGCAAACTCTCTCTTTTTTCTTTTTAAAGTAGTTTTTGTATTCACAACCCCAGAGTTTCTGGGCACTTGCAAAGGCCACCTGTGGATCCTTACATGGAAATGTTCACAACCTACAGAAGGGGTGGATCAAGGGAATAGAATGTGAAAGGAAAAAAAATCTTATGTCTATTATATGCATAACGCACTTTCTGTGCATTGTTTAATTGAATCCCATAACTACTGTAGTGTGTAGCTTTCATCCCCAAATGTGTAGCATTTTATTTACAGAAAAGCAAAATGAAATTCAAAGAAATTAACTGATTTTTCCCAGATGGTTCAGTTAGTCCATGGCAGGGATGAATGTCAGTCTCAAATCTTAGAAGGCAAATCCAGTACTTATCCTATTTCCTTCCTAGCTTCCAAATCCAAACCTCTACTCTCTCTTCACCACGGTCCACTGGGGGTTTCCATCCTGTTCTCTTAGACGAGTGGTTCTTGTCAGATCTACTGACCACCTCCATTGCCAAATCCAGTGGTCAGCATCCATCTCCATTCTTCACAACTTCTTGTCAACACAAAGCAATTGGAAATCCTCTCTGACTCTCTTTTCCAAAATGACTGCTATCCTGTGGTAAGTTTTCTTCCTGCCTCCCTGAAAGCTTTTTCTTGGTGTCTTTTGATGGCACCTCCTCCTTTGCTCAGCCTATAAATGCCCCCAGCTTCAACCATTGGCCCTTTTCTTCTCTTTTGTCTTGCCCACTCCTGCCCTAGGGGCTTCCACTCAAACCCTTCTTTTATCTCCATATAGAAGATAATACCATTCTACACTGAGATGTGGACTTGTATATATAACTCCCTATTCAATAATTCCATGCATTTCTAATAAGCATCTTACATGCAACATTTCCAAAATAAACTCTTACCTCCCGCACCCATTGGAAAAGACTCTATCCCTTCTCTATTTTTCCCATCTGAGTGAATAGCGCTGCCCCTTTTGTTGCTATTGAAACCACAAATAAAAACAGTGTGTCATCCTGTCTTTCTCTTGCTCTCTATTATAACTCTATCAATAAATCTAGATGATTCTGCATCTAAATAATGCCAGAGACTTACCCATGCTTTCCAGCATCGATATTCCTGGTCTGCAATTACCTACTAACTAGACTCCCAGCTTCCACTCCATTAGGTAGCCAAAGTGATTTTTTCAGCAGAAATCAGATGAAGTTACTTTCAGCCTTTAAAGTGTTCCAAAAAGAAATACAAAGTTAAACACACACACCAAAACTACCCCACAACCTTTAGACTATAATCCAAGTTCCTTTCCAAAATCTCACCAGGACCTCGCCCTCCTCATTAGCCTGCCTTATTGCATACATCTCACACTCTTATGCCAGACTGTAAGCCAGACACTGGTCCTACTGTTGTCCCTATTCTCTTGTTCCCCCATAAGCAGGATGCCACTTCCACTACCTTGAGGACTTTGCACTTAATGTTTACACTGTCAGGAACACCTTGAGTTTTGCATAATTGGATCCTGCTTGTGATTGATTTCTAAGCCAACTGTCAGCCTCTTAGAAAGGCATTCCAGAATAAGCCTTGTAATGTTGGTCCTGGCACACAAGCCTAAAATATTTATTATGTGCACCTTTGCATTAGTCAGCCCGGGCTGCCATAATAAAACATCATAGACTGAGTGGCTTAAACAACAGAAGCATTTTCTCACAGTTCTGGAGGCTGGAAGTCTGAGATCAGGGTACCACTAGGTCACATGCTGGTGAGGGCCCTCCTCCTGGCTTGCAGAAGGCTGACTTCCTGCCAGGTCCTCATGTGGTAGAGAGCACACTCTGGTGTCTCCTCCTATTATGAAAGAGTACTGGTGCTAGAGAATTGGGATTCTACCTTTATGCCATCATGTAACTTAAATTGCCTCCTTAAATGTCCTATCTCCAACACAGTCACATGGAGAGTTAGGACTTCAACACAAATTTGGAGGAGCACAATTCAATTTGTTGCATCAAAGACATGTAGTATTGCCCATCTATCTGAGAAGGGAAGTTTACCAATACTTCATGCTGCAGAATGCATGTGCATTTTCCATTAAAACATTTTATAGATGTAGAGCAGAGTAAGATTAGGAATAGTCATGATGTTGGCTATAAAGCTTGAGCCAGTTATTTTAATTTCCTAAAATTCTCATTTTCGTTCTCTTTTTAAAGCACATTGTTTGAACAAGAGAAAACAAACTTAAGAGTAGAATGAACATAAATATCTCCTTGGTTTTTAAACTTGTGCTTGACAAAAAAAAAATGTAAAAAATAGTAATAATGAGAATCAGAAAGCCCCTCTAGAAGGCTTAAAGAAACAGAGCAAAGAACTGAAAATGTTTTTCCCAACAACTGTTTCCTCAGTTTCATTCACTGTTTATCACATTTTTGGAAGCCACTTTACAAAGTGTGTTTTTTCTAAAGTCTGACCATGCCCTAAGAGAAGAAAAGAGAAAAACAGAAGATTACCCCCAAACAACCAAGATCTAGTTTTGTCCATCACTAAAAGAATAACCAAGTAATATATAATAGGTATATACTGTGAAGAAAGTTGAGCACTGAAGAACTGATGCTTTTGAACTGTGGTGTTGAAGAAGACTCCTGAGAGTCCCCTGGACTGCAAGGAGATCCAATCAGTCCATTCTGAAGGAGATCAGCCCTGGGATTTCTTTGGAAGGAATGATGCTAAAGCTGAAACTCCAGTACTTTGGCCACCCCATGCGAAGAGTTGACTCATTGGAAAAGACTCTGATGCTGGGAGGGATTGGGGGCAGGAGGAGAAGGGGACGACAGAGGATGAGATGGCTGGATGGCATCACTGACTCGATGGACGCGAGTCTGAGTGAACTCCGGGAGTTGGTGATGGACAGGGAGGCCTGATGTGCTGCAATTCATGGGGCCACAAAGAGTCCGACACGACTGAGTGACTGAACTGAACTGAACTGAACTGATACTATGGCATAATAATAGCTAGCAGTCAGAAGTAATAGCAGCTTGAACATTTCTTAGAAATGGAGTGTTGAGTGAAAACAAGAAACGAAGATCAATGAAATATTACTATTCATAAAAATTAAAAATATATGCACATGCATCAAACACATAGTTTATATGTGTGCATATACTGTCAAGGGTAGGTGTCAACTACGCTCCTTGTATACCTATGGGGAGATCTATCTGGAAGTCCAGGGAAAGAAGGAAAATGAGAAAAAGAGACAGATTTTCATCCTGTGATGATGGTAAGCATAAAGTAATTCACTCAGATATTTGCACCTGAGGTTCAGAAGAAGGGATGAAGGGAGAGGAGGAGGGAAGGAGGCAAGAAGGAAGGGGAAGATGAAGGAAGGGAAGGAGGAAGAAAGGGAAATGAGCATAGGGACAGAAGCAGGGAAATTATAATGGTAAATCTGACTCTCTTCTGATCACATCATTTCATTGAGGTCCCAAGTCCCCCGGGATGTGCTCATGGACCCTTCCTGAGTGTGGAATAAAATTGAAGCCATAACTCAGAGGGTCAGATAGGATCAGAGAGGCAAACAGTACAAGCTTAGATCGTGAAAGCAAGGGGTTGCCAAATTACCCTTTTTCTTTCCTTGAGCCTTGAGTCTATCCTGACATATTGATGCCATCTACTGGTCCTTTCAATTAATAGCCTTTGCATAATTCTTGCTTGACTTGGACAACTTTATATTTATTTGGGAGCCAGTAGTGAGTCTTTTCACTTAAATACTCCATTTCTTGCTAAAGATATCTTCTCTGAAGCAACCTCTTGACCTCATACTGGTATGTTTCATCTTAAGCCTTTTCTTTGTTAAAGAAACTCTGCAGAATTCTTTTGTTAGAAGTACTCTTTCAGGGAAGAAACAGAGTGCAGTTTCAGATAGGGGCAAGAAAATCCATTTCCCAAATTTGCTATAAACATCAGCTTTGATTTTCCTTTTCCAAAGCTAGAAACATGTCTTGGAACTTAGATGTCCTTAGGTGTCCTTATAGACACCTAAAATGTATGTGTAATACTTTCCTGTCTGAATTTAAAAGATTTGCATGAACATTATAATCTTGGGGATGAATTTCTGGGTTTTTTAAATTTAATATAAATTTCTGAACTATAACAATCTTACAGTTGAAAGTGTATTATCAAATGTCTTATTATTTTATGGTCATTCCCCCATCTTTCTGTTAATTTATTATTTCAGACCATTCTCCGGTTCAACTCATAGAGCAAGGATAAATGTCAGTTTCTATAATGCTGTTTCAGCCAACCAGCCAGTCACTTACTTCAATACTGATGGTCCCCCTGAACATGTGGAAGAATCTAGTCCAGTCTTAGACTTGTTCATGAATAGAAGGTATTTATTGTTGTTGTTCAGTCGCTTAGTTGTATCTGACTCTTTGCGACCCCATGGACTACAATTGTAAAATTTCAACCAAAAAATCCTGTCTCATTCCACCTTCCCTTCTTAATGGAATAGCATATCATATTAAATCATTCCTCATTCATGTTTCAGTTCAGTTCAATTCAGTCACTCAGTCGTGTCCAACTCTTTGCGACCCCATGACTCGCAGCGTGCCAGGCCTCCCAGTCCATCACCAACTCCCGGAGTTCACCTAGACTCACGTCCATTGTGGCAGTGATGCCATCCAGCCATCTCATCCTCTGTCGTCCCCTTCTTCTCCTGCCCCCAATCCCTCCCAGCATCAGAGTCTTTTCCAATGAGTCAACTCTTCACATGAGATGGCCAAAGTATTGGAGTTTCAGCTTTAGCATCATTCCCTCCAAAGAAATCCCAGGGCTGATCTCCTTCAGAATGGACTGGTTGGATCTCCTTGCAGGCCAAGGGACTCTCAAGAGTCTTCTCCAACACCACAATTCAAAAGCATCAATTCTTCAGAACTCAGCTTTCTTCACAGTCCAACTCTCACATCCATACATGACCACTGGAAAAACCATAGCCTTGACTAGACGGATCTTTGTTGGCAAAGTAATGTCTCTGCTTTTCAATATGCTGTCTAGGTTGGTCATAACTTTCCTTCCAAGGAGTAAGCATCTTTTAATTTCATGGCTGCAGTCACCATCTGCAGTGATTTTGGAGCCTCCCAAAATAAAGTCTGACACTGTTTCCACTGTTTCCCCATCTATTTCCCATGAAGTGATGGGACCAGATGCCATAATCTTCATTTTCTGAATGTTGAGCTTTAAGCCAACTTTTTCACTCTCCTCTTTCACTTTCATCAAGAGGCTTTTTAGTTCCTCTTCACTTTCTGCCATAAGGGTGGTGTCATCTGCATATCTGAGGTTATTGATATTTTAGAGTCTGCCAATTAAAGAAGGAGAAAAATCAAATGAATTACTTCTGGAGCATACACTGAGAATAACCACAAAACTCACTAGCCTTCATGTCTTCCTTGATGGTGTGGCTATTAAGTGGCTGAAACTGATTCCAGGAACAGATTGTCCTCAGGATATTTCCTTATATGATCCATAATGCTGTTGTTATGGGAAAACAGTACTGAGTCTCCTGAGGATTCAGAATATCAGGAAGGACCTGAAGCCCTAAGATGTTAGCATGTTAACGTTAATGTGTTAGTCACTTAGTCGTGTCTGACTCTGTGTGACCCCATTGATTGTATCCCACCAGGCTCCTTTGTCCATGGAATTCTCCAGACAAGAATACTGGAGTGGGTTGCCATGCCCTTCTCAAGGGTATCTTCCCAACCCAGGGATCAAACCCAGATTTCCCATATTGCAGACATATTCTTTGCCATCTGAGCCACCAGGGAAACCCTGAAGCTCTAAGACAAGGATCAGCAAGCAGCAGCCATGGGCCAATTTTGTATAGTTTGAAAGTGAAGAATGTTTCTTACATTTTAAATGGTGGAAGAAAATATCAAAATAAGAATAATATTTCCTGATGCATGAAACTATGTGAAATTTAATTATCAGTGTCCATGAATAAAATGTTACTTGAACACAGCCATCCCCACTTACTTACCTTCTGTCTTTGGCTGCTTTAACAATACACCAGCAGAGTTCAGTAACTGCAGCAGAGAGAACATCACCCATTAAGCTGCAAATATTTACTAACTGGCCTCTGTGGGAAAAGGTTGCTGACCCCTGCCTGAAGGTCACAACTGGTGAAAGTGAGGTACGGTGCCAAGAAGTCCTAGGTAGTGTCTCCAACCTGAGACATCAGTGAAAACATGAGAACCAATGCAGCCAGCCTCTCACTTTCAAAATCTATTTGTTCTTTATTCCTCATACCTTTAGTCCCTTCATCATCAGAAACTGGTCTCAAGCATCTTGAGGGTCCTTTACTGCTGTTCCCTTGGTGTGTTAGTTCATCTTAAACTACAAATATGAAAAAGGAAGGGCTTATATTATGTATTTCCCTTGCTAATCTCAACTCTGGTGGTCTGCGGAGGTTAGGTCCAAACAAAGAATTGAAAAGCTCCAGGTGTATACACAGAAAACAAGCTAAGATTCTTCAAAGTAGTGTTGTTCTTCATTGTGTAATGATATGAGGGCAAAAGCCAAGCATATAGATGGTTTTACTTCTCCATGGTTCTGTTTTCTGCAGGATTTTCCCCATGAAGTGATGAGTTCCTTGGTATCTCTGAACTCCTCTATTTTACATCACTAGCCCAGTGAGACTAAAACAAGCTTTAAGCCTCTGCTTTTATTTGGCCTTTGATTTTCAAAACTGTTAATTATCAAGGCCCTCTCTCAAGGTGTAAAAGGTGCAGAGAAAGAAGAGCTCACCTTGCTGTATTTTTTCTTATTTTTGGCTGACTTGGTTTCTCTCCAATAGCTGTTTTTACCTATTTATTCTTCTCTTATTGTATCCGACTTTTATTACTTTTTGTTCCAAGACAGGAAGCTTGTTCTGATGCAAGATACTCTCTTAAAACCAGAGGTAGAACTATTATTTTCTCTCTTTTTAAAGGAAATAATGGTCTCAAGTCTCTTTCTACTAGGATTGCCAAATGATAAAGCTGTCTGCTTTGTTCCAACAAAAAAGTGACTTAAGGCTGGAAATCCCAGGAGATGTCTTCCTAGTATAAAGCATATTTTCACTGAATGTTCAAACAGTGCACTTTACAGTAGCAGATATAATTAATTGTGTGCCGCAGAAGAGGCCAAACTATAACCTACACAAGAACAGAATTTTGTCCCAAGGACATCTTTAGAAAGTAAAATGCCATTGGGAGACTATAAATCTATGACAACTGCTCTGTCAGAATTGCCACTGAGAATCAGAATTGCAGTTGAGTACCATCAACTGCCCCATTCTATCAGGTATTTATGCAAATACTGAGCCCCAAAATACTCAGAACTGAATTACCTCCACCTTTCTTTCTTCATTATTTCCTCCTGCTTTTCAGTAACCACAGCATGTTTATTGCCCAAAAACATGGAAGTAGAAAATGTCAACATGTGATTAGTTGGTTTCTTAAAGGCAGACCTTGCTGTAAGCAAGTCATAGTCAATGAATGTTTTGATACATGGAAATTCTAGAAACTCTTTAACCTCGTTAAAAGCCTGTTAACTTGAAACAGATTCCAAGAAAAGTAATACTTTCATAGATAAAATAGACCTAACACTATTTCAAGAAAGGAGTAGGCTCATATATGGTGAGGTAAAAGGAAAGAAATAATAATGGTAAAAGCAGAAATCAGTTAAATAGGACACAAAAATATAATGGATGAGAGCAATAAAATCAAAATCTGATTTTTAACAATGACTAATAAAATTAACAAGATCCTAGTGGTAAGCACCAAGAAAAGGCAGCATAAAGTAAACTCAAATTAAAAATAAATAACTAACAAAAGATAAGAGAAAAAATCAATTAAATAGACATAGAAAAGCAAAGAAGAAAATCAGTAGAACCAAAGCTCATTGTTTGTAATGATTAAATTTATAAAATTAATTAAAATCTAGCTATAATGACCAAAAAGAAAAGAAAAATCAAAAAAGAGATGCATCACTATAGATTTTGGTTCTATTTTAAAAGAATAATAAGGAAATATTATGAATAGCTTGATGCCAATAAAGCTGGCCTATGGACAATATGCTTGAAAGGTATGACTTATGAAAAGATATCCAAAATGAAATAGAAAACATAAATAGGCCTATAGCAATTACAGAATTAAAATTTATAATCAAAATCCTTATCACAAAGAGAGGCCCAGAAGGATTCAATGATAAATTCTATCAAACATTTAAGGAAAAATAACACCAATCCTACAAAAACCATTCCAGAAAATTGAAGAGAGAACATTTTCCAATTCATGTAATGGAGCCAAAATCAGACAAAGACATCTCCAGAAAAAAAGAATTACACACCAAAATCCCATAAACACATATACAAATTTATAAATATACAAACAGAAAAATGTATAATGGCCAAGAATGGCTTATACTGATAATGAATGATCAGTTGGACAATCAAAAATAAATCAATCACCATATAAGTAAAGTAAAGGAAAAAATCCACGTGATCATCACGATAGACGCAGGGAGAAAACAAGAAAAACTTTAACTCCCATCTATGACAAAAATTTTGAAAACTAGGAATAAAAGGGAATTTCTTTAACATGATAAAAGTCATATTTGAAAATCTTGCAGCTAATATCAATCTTGAAAGGCTCAGATCATAACTTAGGGAAGGATGTCTATCTCACTTCTGTTCAACTTTGTGATGGAGGTTTTAACTAGCCAGTTTAATCAGGCAAAGAGATAGATGTTAGATAGATAGATAGACATACAAACAAACAGGGGATTGATTGATAAAGGCAAAGCATAAATATGGGAAAGAAAGACTAAAAATTGCCTTTACTTGTCAAGGACATTATCAACCATGTACACAGAAAATCCCATTGAATTTATACAAAAGCTACTAGAACTAAAAATAAATTTAGCAAGATCACAGGACATAGTCAATAATATAAAGATCAATTTTATTGCTGTAATAATCACAATTAAAAATATTAAAGTAAAATTAGAAACTATCATCATTTACTAGAACATCAAGATATGAAACAGGAGTAAATTTAGCAAAAAATAGGAGGGGTCCAAATTTGTACAATGAAAACTACAATATATTGCAAAATTAAAGCACATATAAATAGATATACTGTGATATTGACAAAATATTGGCTTTTGTTTTACTGTTTTATCTTTGACATATTTGGAAATTAATTTGATGATGAAGTATGTAAGATACTTTGATGAATTCATCTAGGAATGGGGTTTTATTTGTGGATAGGTTTACTTTTCAAAATTTAAATGTTTAATAGCTTAATTAAGAATTTAGTTAGGCAGACAGGGCAAATCACCCCTTCCTCCACCTTTATATCCTATTGAAACCCTCAACAGATTGAAAGATGACAACCCATATTGGGGAGGGCAATGCACCTCATTCAGTTTATCAATTCAAATGCCAGTCTTTTCTGGAAATAGCCACAGACTTAACCATAAATAACGCCTAATTGCCCAGGTGGCACAGTCGTTAAGAATCTGCCTGCCATTGCGGGATATGCAAGAGGACATGGGCTCAATCCCTGGGTTGGTAAGATCCCCTGGAGATGGAAATGGCAACCCACTGCAGAGCTCTTGCCTGGAAAATTCCATGAACAGAGGAGGTTGCAAGGAATTGGACATGACTGAGCACACACACAACCACGCACAGAGAGACATCCGGACATTCCATGATAAGGTCAGGTCATAAGATAAACTATCATATAGGATATACTACATATAACACAATTTGTCCACTCATCAGTTGAGGGGTTTTACTATTATGAACAATGTTGCAATAAACATGAATTTACAAGTCTTTGTATGGACATATGTTTTCATTTCCATTAGATAAATACCTAGAATGGGATTGCTGTATCAGATCATAAAATATGTTTAATTTCATAAGAAGGGGCTTCCCTGTTGGCTCAGAAGGTGAAAAATCTGCCTGCAACGTACAAGACCTGGGTTTGATCCTTGGGTTCGGAAGATCCCCAGGAAGAGGAAATGGCAACCCACTCCAGTATTCTTGCCTGGAGAATTTCATGGACAGAGAAGCCTGATAGACTTCAGTTCATGGGATCACAAAGAGTTGGACATGACTAAGCAACTTACACTTACTTACTTACACCATATTATCTTCCTAAGTTAATGTGCTATTTTGAATTTCCATATCAAGGCATGATACTTTCAGTTGCTTCACATCTTTTGTGAGAAGTATTGTCCATCTTCTTGACTTGAGCCGTTCAGATGAGTGTATAGGGATATCTCACCAACATTTTCATTTGGATCTTCTTGATGACTACTGATGTTGATCATCCTCTGTGATTATTGGCCATTTTTGTGAAATATGCCACACTTTTTGCCTATTTAAAAAATTTTTCTTCTCTTTGAGTAAGAGCCCTTTATATGTTCTGGATGAAGTCTTTGTTTACTTTCCTGATATCAGCACTTTATTGATATAGTTTCATTTTTTCCCTCTCATTGCTTTTCTTAACAAGGAGCTTCAAAGAGAAAACGTTTTTAATTTTGATCTAATCAATTTTGAATTTTTTTTATTTTATGTGGCTTTTAGAGTCTATTAAGAAATCTGCCTTTCTCAATGTCATAAAGATTTTGTCTTAAAGCTTTCTTCTAGAAATTTAATAATTTTAGCTCTAGCAATTAATTTTGTAACTCATTTTGAGTTAATGTTTGCATATGGGGTGAGGTCAGGGTTAGAGTTTCTTTTCCTCATTCGTTTATTTATCCATGTGTTCTGGCATAGGTTTTTAAAAGGCTATCTTTTCCCATTAAATAATTTTGGAACTTTGATTGGAAAATCAATTGAACATTTAAGTGTGAGTGCCCTCTATGATGCATTTTCATAGCTCCTGCAAAGAAACACCACATTAGAACAGTGGGTCACCCATTTGAGCCAAGGTGGAAACACTCAGGGATTCCCAGGTAGCTGAAGGGTAAAGAATCCATCTTCTACTGCAGGAGACACAAGAGACATGGGCTTAATCCCTGGGTTGGGAAGATCCCCTGGAGAAAGAAAAGGCAACCCACCCCAGCATTCTTACTGAGAAAATCCCATGGACAGAAAAGCCTGGTGGGCTATAGTCTTTGGGGTCGCAAAGAGCCAGACACAGCTGAGTGAGCACACATGCACACAAACCCTCTTAATGATTCATTTTTAGGAAGAACTCTCAGGCAGTTTTTGTTGATGACATATAGTGCCAAGATCGTACCTGATTCTCCACTGTTTGCATATTCATGTACTTCTTGGCAGGCACCTGAGACAACAAAGTGAACAATGTTTTTATTCAGATGCTTCAAACTTAGTTTTACTGTGCACTGATGACTTTCCTTATCTTTGATTTTGGCGAGGGTATTTGATTACCCTTAAAAAATCACTGCATATGGTGACTGCAGCCATGAAATTAAAAGACGCTTACTCCTTGGAAGAAAAGTTATGACCAACCTAGATAATATATTCGAAAGCAGAGACATTACTTTGTCAACTAAGGTCCGTCTAGTCAAGGCTATGGTTTCTCCAGTAGTCATGTATGGATGTGAGAGTTGAATTGTGAAGAAGGCTGAGCGCCGAAGAATTGATGCTTTTGAACTGTGGTGTTGGAGAAGACTCTTGAGAGTCCCTTGGACTTCAAGGAAATCCAACCAATCCATTCTGAAGGAGATCAGCTCTGGGATTTCTTTGGAAGGAATGATGCTAAAGCTGAAACTCCAGTACTTTGGCCACCTCATGCGAAGAGTTGACTCATTGGAAAAGGCTCTGATGCTGGGAGGGATTGGGGGCAGGAAGAGAAGGGGACGACAGAGAATAAGATGGCTGGATGGCATCACTGCCGCGATGGATGTGAGTCTGAGTGAACTCCGGGAGTTGGTGATGGACAGGGAGGCCTGGCATGCTGCGATTCATGGGGTCGCAAAGAGTCAGACATGACTGAGTGACTGAACTGAACTGAAGTGTCAAGAAACACCTGGAGTAACAGGGAAATTTGACCTTGGGGTACAGAATGAAGCAGGGCAAAGGCTAACAGAGTTCTGTCAAGAGAAAGCACTGGTCATAGCAAACACCCTCTTCCAACAACACAGAAGAGTCTACATATGGACATCACCAGATGGTCAACACTGAAATCAGACTGATTATACCCTTTGCAGCCAAAGATGGAGAAGCTATATACAGTCAGCAAAAACAAGACCAGGAGCGGACTGTGGCTCAGATCATGAGCTCATTGCCAAATTCAGATTTAAATTGAAGAAAGTGGGGGAAACCACTGGACCATTCAGGTATGACCTAAATCAAATCCCTTATGATTATACAGTGGAAGTGAGAAATAGATTTAAGGGACTAGATCTGATAACCTGATGAACTATGGACAGAGGTTCATGACATTGTACAGGAGACAGGGAAGCAAGACCATCTCCCAAAAAAAGAAATGCAAAAAAGCAAAATGGCTCTCTGAGGAGGCCTTACAAATAGCTGTGAAAAGAAGAGGAGTGAAAAGCAAAGGAGAAAAGGAAAGATATACCCATTTGAATGCAGAGTTCCAAAGAAGAGCAAGGAGAGATAAGAAAGGCTTCCTCAGCGATCAATGCAAAGAAATAGAGGAAAAGAACAGAATGGGAAAGACTAGAGATCTCTTCAAGAAAATTAGACATACCAAGGTAACATTTCATGCAAAGATGGGCTCAATAAAGGACAGAAATGGTATGGACCTAACAGAAGCAGAAGATGTTAAGAAGAGGTGGGAAGTATACACAGAAGAACTGTACAAAAAAGATCTTCACAACCCAGATAATCATGAAGGTTTGATCACTCTCACTCACCTAGAGCTGGGCATCCTGGAATGTGAAGTCAGGTGGGTCTTAGGAAGCATCACTACGAACAAAGCTAGTGGAGGCAATGGAATTCCAGTTGAGCTGTTTCAAATCCTGAAAGATGATGCTGTGAAAGTGCTGCACTCAATATGCCAGCACATTTGGAAAACTCAGCACTGGCCACAGGACAGGAAAAGGGCAGTTTTCATTCCAATCTCAAAGAAAGGCAATGCCAAAGAATGCTCAAACTACTGCACAATTGCACTCATTTCACATGCTAGTAAAGTAATGCTCAAAATTCTCCAAGCCAGGCTTCAGCAATATGTGAACCGTGAACTTCCAGATGTTCAAGATGGTTTTAGAAAATGCAGAGGAACCAGAGATCAAATTGCCAACATCTGCTGGATCATGGAAAAAGCAAGAGAGTTCCAGAAAAACATCTATTTCTGCTTTAGTGACTATGCCAAAACATTTGACTGTGTGGATCACAATATACTGGAAAATTCTTCAAGAGATGGGAATACCAGACCACCCGACCTGCCTCTTGAGAAACCTGTATGCAGGTCAGAAAGCAACAGTTAGAACTGGACATGGAACAGACTGGTTCCAAATAGGAAAAGGAGTAAGTCAAGGCTGTATATTGTCACCCTGCTTATTTAACTTCTATGCAGAGTACATCATGAGAAACACTGGGCTGGAAGAAGCACAAGCTGGAATCAAGATTGCTGGGAGAAATATCAGTAACCTCAGATATGCAGATGACACCACCCTTATGGCAGAAAGTGAAGAAGAACTAAAGAGCCTCTTGATGAAAGTGAAAGAGAAGAGTGAAAAAGTTGGCTTAAAGCTCAACATTCAGAAAACGAAGATCATGGCATCTGGCCCCATCACTTCATGGCAAGTAGATGGGGAAACAGTGGCAACAGTGGCTGACTTTATTTTTCTGGGTCCCAAAATCACTGCAGATGGTGACTGCAACCATGAAATTAAAAGACACTTGCTCCTTGGATGGAAAGTTATGACCAACCTAGATTAGCATATTCAAAAGCAGAGACATTATTTTGCCAACAAAGGTCTTTCTGATCAAGAATATGGTTTTTCCAGTATGGATGTATGTCATGTATGGATGTGAGAGTTCGACTATAAAGAAAGCTGAGCACAGAAAAATTGATGCTTTTGAACTGTGGTGTTGGAGAAGACTCTTGAGAGTCCCTTGGCCTGCAAGGAGATCCAACCAGTCCATCCTAAAGATCAGTCCTGGTTGTTTATTGAAGGGACTGATGTTGAAGCTGAAACTCCAATACTTTGGCCACCTGATGCGGAGAACTGGCTCATTTGAAAAGACCCTAAAGAAGATTGAGGGCAGGAGGAGAAGGGGAAAACAGAGGATTAGATGGTTGGATGGCATCACTGACACAATGGACATGGGTTTGGGTGGACTCTGAGTTGGTGATGGACAGGGAAGCCTAGCATACTGCAGTTCATGGGGTCGCAAAGAGTCAGACGTGACTGAGAGACTGAACTGAACTGAAGTATCATATAAATTAATGTGATGATTCAAAGAGTGAATGGGTTACAGTTAACCCTTGTGAGTTTTTGCTTCATAACCCTGTGCATGCATGCATGCATGCTTAGTTGCTTCAGTTGTGTCCAACTCTTTGCAACCCCATGCACTGTAGCTTGCCAGGCTCTTCGGTCCATGGAATTTTCCAGGCAAGAATACTGGAGTGGGTTGCCATGCCCTTCTCCAGGAGATCTTCCCAATCCAGGGATTAAACCCATCTTCCACAGCTCCTGCACTGGTGGCAGATTCTTTACCTATTGAGCCACCTGGAAAGCCTCTTAATCCCGTATATTATCCTAAATTTCTGCAATAACTGACATTAAGGGGAAACAGCAATAATAAATGTTGTACAGGGAAAATAAAATGTATTGTGGCTTTATGACTGATACTGGCCCTAACTCAACCAATTTATTTTGTGACTAACAGCAACAAAGAGAAAACATGAAATGAGCAGCTGAACAGAGGGACCCAGCCAACATACTGATCAGCGATCCAGGTGGGAGCTTCCAGAGACCTGGGAGATCATTCCTTCTAAGCGCAGTCAGATTCTCAGTTTCCCCAGTTCTCTCTCCCACTCTCTGCCTTTTTCTCACTCTCCCCATGGACTGTCATTCTCCTCTCCGCCCCATTCCCAGCTCTCATTGCCAATTATGAACTTATCTCTTTAGTCACGGACTTAAGCTGGTTGAAGTAATGAAGATATTCTCACTTCTCTGGACATACAGTGTTGTCATTTGAGCCATAAATGAGAAACTGGAACCAATTACAGATATTTGGTGCATCATGTGGTAATCTTAAATGATGTATGAAAATGGTATAAACATGGATCGATTTTTATAACCTACTTTGATTCTACTTGGCTGCAAATGGTGATAAAACTTGTTTTGAATAGAAAACTATGAAAAGGTGAGAGAAAAGTCACAGAAAAAGAGTTTGAAACTCATAGGGGCCAATGTCTTTATTTAAAGATTTCTCCCACCACTCGTACAGCGAAGATACTTTCAAAATCAAGTTTAATTGCTTAGAACTTCATGTGTCAGAGGGATATACTTTATAGAGTTTTAACTGCCTGTCCCATATATGCAAATATTTACATCAGGATTTTTATCATTATAATATCATAGAATTTCAGACCTGGAAAAGGGCTTAGAATTAATCTTGCGAAGTCCAAGCTCTTAACTTTACAAATGAAAAACCTAAGTCTTACAGAAGTAAAGAAATTAAACTCAAATCTTAGAGCTACTTAACCACAAAGCAAAATGTTGACTGTATGCTTCCAGAGTCCTGTTTTAATGCTGCACTCCCCCAACTCTAGAATTGGGGAAAATACGGTACACAATGGGGATTCTCATGAATAATAATCATGAAGGGTGGAAGGAATCAATTTTCTTGAATACAGCTAAGAGCCCATTCTTTTAACACAATTTACATGATTTTCAGGACAAGCATGCTTTCCGTGCATATGGAATGCAAAGAAAATGTAGCCCAGATGACTGCTAAGTTTTAAAAGCAAAATATGCATGGAGAAGGAGCAAAATTAGAACAGTAAAGGAGTAAATCTAAAAAACTCATAGCTTGAGACTTGAAGAATATCTCAAGTTTGCAGAGACTACAAAATATTTGCAAGCTTCTAGATATTGAGATCTTGGAATGACTGAGAATGATACATTGAAATGCATGTTTTTTGGCATTGCTATGATGCAGTTAAATTGTGTCATTTTAAATCAAGAGCCCTCAATAGCCCCAGTCCACATCCCTGAAAAGAACTGCCTCGCCATCTAGCTATCGTTGTGCCTAAACTTTGTGCAGAATGACCCTTCTCAAGACACTTGCATAGTTTACAGTACATAGATATTCAATAAAGAATGGTGTTAAACAGGTGAACTTATCTCCTTCCACAGTGCTGGGAAAGTTGTTATTTGATGCACTGGAAAATATGTGGTTTGACATACAGATACAGCAGATACTGACCAAGCCTCACATTTGTGTTTATAAATCATAACCACTGGTAAAGGAAAAGCATCTCACCCTCTGCAGGCTTATCTTGAAAAAGAGGTAGAAACCTTTGTCTTTAGGAGAAAATGATCTTTCCAAAGAAACTCAATGCACTTTTCTCCTCTAAGCAAATCAGAATCATGCTAGGATAGTGAATTCTCCAGAGAAAGTGAAGACAAAATCTTGACATCCATTGCAGTTTGAAATTCTCCATGCCTCAGGAAGAAAGTCCTTTTCCTCCCATTTCTGAGTTAACAAAAGTCCTCCCTGGTGTCTAGAGAGAGAGACTATGTACTGGGGTCCTTGAGCTGTTAGTAGAGGTAAGACCATATTAGGCAATGTTTTCACACTAATTTGAGCACTAAAGGAAGTGTTGAGCCCATGGGGACTTTTCATCAAGCAACAGACAAATTTGTTTTCAATATTGAGAGAAAAGGACCTACACATGAAACACTTTGTGTGTTAGTTGTTCAGTCATGTCTGACTCTTTGCAACCCCATGGACAGTATCCCACCAGGCTTCTCTGTCCCTGGAATTCTCCAGGCAAGAATACTGGAGCAGGTTACCATTCCCTTCTCCAGAGGATCTTCCTGATCCAAAGACTGAACCCAGGTCTCCTGAATTGTAGGCAGATTCTTTACCATCTGAGCTACCAGGGAAGCCCTACTGTAAGGCAAAAATTACTGCTGCCACAGAAGCATAAGAAAAGATAAAGAACCAATAGAATTTAATATTTAACTGACAGTATGAGAAATGTTTTTAAATGGTGTGGTATACCAGTTGGACTTTGAACAATTGGTTACATTTTAATAGGACAAAAAGCATAGAGATTTTGTTGTGTGCTGCTGGAATAGTAGTAAAGGCATGAATATGCATCCTGTGTTTAGTAATAACCAGAAAACCAGAGATAGGGATGTAATTTGTGGGAAAGACAAGAAGTTAGAGAAGGGTCAGCTGCACTTCTGCCTCCAGATCTGTTCCTCAGGCTTGCATCCCATTCCACTCCACTTCGCAGACAAGCCCATTCCTACAGACTGTTTCATCCAGGCTTCCACCTCATCTGATTTATGGCTAAGTTTGGCCAGTGGGAGTTACCAGCTAGAGACTAGAAGGCAGTTTGTAGTGCAGAGATGGGGGCTCTGTCAGCTCCTTTCTTGCCCTTGGACGTGACCTCCAGCAGCAACTAAGTCCTTATGGCTCCAGCTTCCATGGGACAGTCCACCCTGTGCAGTTTCACTTCTCATCAGGAAGCTCCCACTGGGGTTACAGTTTCCTCCAGAAAGCTTCGGCTTCTTGGTTCTGGTATCACCATCTCACCACATTGTCCTCTCTGCCTGTGTAGGGAGGTAGCAGCTTCCTCTTTCAACAGAAGGAAATCAGGATATGTCACCCCAAAACATGCCTCTCTGATATAAAAATTATTTTGAGGAATTAACAGAATATGAACACTTAGGTGACAAATGATGATGACACAAAAATATCTCCTATGGTTCTCGTCCTACAGTTATTAGATTTTCACATGAACATACACAACAGATAAGTTTATTAACTGTACAGCATGATGACCATTTACTGTTCATTAAGTGGAAGTAGATCATCATAAAGGTCTTCATGCTTGCCACCTCCGTGTTGAGTAGGCTGCAGAAGAGGGTTGGTCTCACTGTCTCAGGAGCGGCAGGGACCGAAGAGGGAGAGGAGGTGGAAAGGGCAGCAGGAGGGGCAGGCACACTTAGTGTAACTATGGAAATATATCGTAACTTCTGTCTGATTCCGCTTTTCATTTCTCTCAAAATGTTTCTACACAGACTCAATCCTCCTACCATTCACTTCAGTGCCCAAAATCATAGAAGGGGTCATCCATGTCATAAAAGAATGCAAAAGCAGTCTTGCAAAGTCAGAACCCTTCTGACTTTTGATTAACGTTGGTTTTTCGCTTTTGTTTTTTTCTGGCACTGCTTCTTGTACATCTTCTCCATTGTCTGGCACTGGTTCAGAAGCACTCAGTCATCTTCTGGTAATTCCTCTGGTGTGGTGTCTATTAGCTCTTGAATTTCTCCAAGATCCATATTCTGAAACCCTTCACAACCACCACCCTATCTTTTTTTGCCACATCCACAGTCTCTTTCATAATTTCCTTGGCGAGCTCTGTCATAAATCCTGAGAAGTCATGCACAACATCTGGAAACAGTTTCCTCCACAGGAACTTATTGTTTCAGGATTTATGGTTTTCGCAGGTAGTTTTTACAATAACGATGGCATCTTTCGTGGTGTAATCTTCCAGACCCTCATAATGTTGTTTTCATCGAGGTTCTCTTCCACAGCATTGACAATCCTTTCCATAGAGTACTATGTGTAACGAGCTTTAAAGTCCATAAGAGCCCTGATCTGGAATCTGAATCTGAGACACTGTGTTTGGGAGCAAGTAGACCACTCCAGCACCTGTGGTGCGGAACTCATGAGGTTCTGGGTGGCTAGGGACATTGTCCAATATCAAAAGATCTTTAAAAGGCAGTGCCTTATGGGAGAGGTATTTCCTGATGTCAAGGACAAAGCATCAGTGGAACCAGTCCAGAAAAAGACTTCTCATTGTCTGGGACTTCTTGCTGTACAACCAGAAGACTAATAGCTGGTGTATATTCTTTCCTGTCAAGGCTCAGATGTTAGCAGCTTTATAGATACGGGCAGTTCTGATCATAAACCCAACTGCATTTGCACAAAATGGGAGAGCTAGGCTATCCATTCCTGCCTTAAATCCTGGTGCTCATTTCCCTTCTGTATTAATAAATGTTAATAATCCCTGGAGATGCTCTTTCCAGGAAATTGTCTGCTGCCTCTTGGTCAGTGGAAGTTGCCTCTCCTGTTATCTTGATATTTTTAAAGCCAACATCTTTCTAAAACTATCAAACCACCCTTCACTGTTAAATTCTACAGCTTTAGATCCTTTGCCTTCCTTTGGCTTTCCATTGTCATATAATAACTTCACTTTTTTGGAAACATATTAGTCTATAGATATGCCTGCACTTGCATAAAAGCTGCATTTTCAATACAGGATTAAAAAGATATTTTGCAAAAAGTGCGAAGTTTTCCTGCTTGCTAATGTAGATGCAGTTATACCTTCATGGATTTCCTTTTTGGGGTTTTTGTTGTTGTTGTTGTTGTTGTTTTGTTTGTTTGTTTTTATAATGGTCCTTATGCTGGATTTGTTTATCTTGAAATGGCAGGCAACAGAAGCTGCAGACCTCCAGCTAGGGTACATATCCAGCAATTAAACTTCCTCTTGTAATACCGTCATGACTTTTCTCTGCTTCTTGGGAGCACTTCCAACCTCACTAGCGGCACTTCATATGGGTCCCATGGTGTTAGCCAAGGTTTATGGTATAGAACTAAACATGATGAAAACCACGCAAGAACTGAGAAAGAGCACTTTCTACTGTGATGCACAATTTACTGGAGAGAGGAACTGCACAGATGGAGATGATTAGCATCACATGGCACTTTACACAGACTCACAACACCTAAGCTCACCTAAACCGCAACAGGAGTTGCCTGTACAGTAGTACAGTGTGTCCTGCAGCTAATTTTACAGCTATGATTTAATACTGCATCGTTACATTTTTTTTACATTGTTTTTTACATTTCTCTCGGCTATGAATGGTGCCAAGTATGGTTTTTACATGTTTTAATGCATAAGTTTTGATAAATTTTAAGTTTTCATTATAGATTTATACATATTTTATAAATGATAAAATAGGCTAGTATATTCATATATTTTATGCATTCATGACATACCTACTTTTTCTTCACTCTTTTTTTTTTTATATTTCTAGGCTACATGGGGAGAAGGCAATGGCACCCCACTCCAGTACTGTTGCCTGGAAAGTCCCGTGGACGGAGGAGCCTGGTAGGCTGCAGTCCATGGGGTCACTAAGAGTCGGACACGACTGAGCGACTTCACTTTCACTTTTCACTTTCACGCATTGCAGAAGGAAATGGCAACCTACTCCAGTGTCCTTGCCTGGAGAATCCCAGGGACAGGGGAGCCTGGTGGGCTGCCGTCTATGGGATCGCACAGAGTCGGACACGACTGAAGTGACTTAGCAGCAGCAGCAGCAGGCTACATGGATGGTTTATCGGTCATTTTTTCAAACCAGTGCAAATCTCCAAAATTTTGTCCAATATATTTACTGAAAAAGATCGACTATCAGTGGGCCCAGACATGTGTTGCTCCAGAATCAGCTGTAGATTTTTTTATGTTATTCTCAGCTAGGTTTTCAGGTATCAGGTTCACATCCACATAAGTCTTCATATGTTTTCTAATCACTTCATTTAATTCCTTCAAACATTACTGAACATCTACTATTCACAGAAACTGTACTAAGTGAACTGACCACAAAAAGCAGTGTGCCCATACATGACCATATAGCTAAATAACATATAGTGTGATAATGCTTGAACAGTGTCTACAAAGAGTCAGCAGAACGCAAATGACAGAGAAATCAGTTCCTGATTGGCAGGTGGTAGAGAGGTATATGAGATGAAATACTACAGAAGGGAAACACGGCTAGCATGCCTAGGCTTCCCTAGCGGCTCAGTGGTGAAGAATCTGCCTGCCAGCGACATGGGTTCGATCCCTGCATCTAGAAGATGCTCTGGAGAAGGAAATGGCACCCCCGCTCCAGAATTCTTGCCTGGGAAATCCCATGGATGGAGGAACCTGGCAGACTACAGTTCCTGGGGTCACAAAAGAGTTGGACATGACTTAGCAACTAAACAACAACAGCAACAACATTTACTGTCTACTGTGTTTCTGACACTTCAAAAAGTACTTTAAGTATACTTTTATTTAATCCTCAAAACAATTCTCTGAGGTAGGTACTATAATTATTCCCATTTGCCAGATGAGAAGACAAGGTACATAGAAATTAAATAACTTCCCCAAAGTAGAAACAATCACATGGAGATGGACAATGCATAAAACAGTTAAGAAGAGGAAGTCACTCAGTGGAGCACTTGTTTCAGTGTTTGAGATCAAGTATGTCCAGATTAGGAAAAATATCCTAAGAAGTTTGGACATAATGCTGTGTAGGCAAAGGAATTCATCATAAATCTCTGAAAGAAGCATTGGTAGGGAACCAGGGCACATTGTCATGTTTTTGGAGCACTGTGCTATTTTAACTAATTTGCAGACTCTTCTTTCTTATGGAATAATATTAAATCAAATATAAATGTACATTGAAGGAACATGACTCTTGAAGCATAATGTTTCTTCTGTTCTACATGAATGTAATTTGCCTGCACAAATTAACTCATGTGTAAGTGGGTTCGAACCTCATTATCCAAAAGTAATGTCATTGGGAACAACATTGTTTTAAAGCAAAAGACAAAAGTTCCCATTGTATGTGTTTATTGATCACCATAGGCCTTGAGCATTATACATTCAAATTTCTATTTAAATATGCTAAAATAGGATATGTTAATAATACCTTAGTTTGCAAATATGCATAAACAATGTCTGATATAATGCCAGGAATAAAAAAATTCTAGCACAGAACACAGCATTTCCAAAAGCTGTCATATATTCAACACCAGGAGAAAATCATCTTCCATTCAATAATGAACACCTTTAACAAAATTATATGTTAAATTTTTTTTCTGCTCTGATGGTTTTCCTTTAAAAAAAACAAAATTAGATGCCTTAGTTTTTATTTGAGCTTCCAAATTCAACCTTCACCGTCTTCTCCATTTAGAGCATTGACCACTAGGGGGCAGAAATGACCCAATCATTTAGTTTGTTTCTGTTGACTGTTTCAGATTTTGAATCCGAGACGTATGCTCCTAAAGCAGTATGCTTCTAAAGCTAAAGGTGTATCTTCTTTAAACTGCATATCAAACAAACAAACAAAAAGAAAGAAAGAAATTCAATTTAAGTCTCTTTCATTTTTTATGAGTTACCAAGTCCAAATCTTATGCTTGTTTTCAACTACAATAAAGTTAAATTTACAATAGAGAGATTGATAGTTGATTATTGGTCTGTTGTAATATAAGACTAGCAATGTCCTTCCGTATCTGGGTTTATGTTTCTAAGTGCCTACACTAATGATTAATGTAGTTATGAATATCACCTAATTCACATATATTATTAGTTACATATATACATATTATACATTATACATATTAATGTAGTTACATATATTATCTAATTATGTATATGCATATATTATCTAATTACATATATTATCTAATGATTTAGTTACATATATTATCTAATTTAGTGTTTATGACATATCTATGTAAGATGGGAAATTAAAGATTTTTTAAAAGATTGCAAATTATGTGGCATAATAGGGATTTAGATCCAGTTCTGCATAATTCCAAAAGTTTTCTATGATATTAATTTTTTTCTGTGTTGGTATGGAATATACAATACATGCAGGAAAGTACATTAAATACAAATATTCAACTTAAAAATGATATAAAGCAAATATCCATTTCACCACCATTCTGATCGAAACAAAGGACACTTACAGCTCCTGCAGAAGCACCAGGTGGCTACTCACTCTTCACAAACCCCCTTCACCTTGGGAGGTAAAGAAATAAAATAGTCTACCTGTTTGTGTATGTTTTTGCCTGTCCAGACCAGTTCAACAAGCAGGGTTTCCAAAAGCGCGAGAGAATGAGAAACAAGACACAAAAATTCAGAGAAAAGCGAGGATCAGGGGACCAACACCGCTCCAAGGTGGTGCCGAAACCGAATCCAAGCCAGCTTTATTATGCCTTCAGCCGTGAATGAAAGAATATGCGGGGAGTTAAACTATAACTCATGTGGCCTTCAGGGACAAAGAAGAAAATGATCATTAACCATTGAGTAATTAAGAAACAGTAACCAATAACAAATCAGTAACTAAGACTGATTTTCTTATCTATAGATTTTTCACCAGATATGTAGAACATGTGATTCTGAGAAGCCAGTTGAGAAACAGTCTGGGGTTGCAGGATCATATCTTGTTTTCAAGATTATGAACTGTTCCCTCTGGACTTGTTCCAAGAGTCTCATGCCTTATAGCATCCAGTTTATCAATAATTACAAATTTATTTTGTGGCCCTTGCCAGGGCCTGCTTTTCTTTTATTCTTCCTGTCTCCTACACTTGCCTGTAAAAATATTTCCTTCTTTTTATTGCTGAGTAGTATTCCATTGTGTGGATATACCACATCTTTTTACTTATTCACCTGTCAAGAGGCTATGGATTGTTTCCAATAAGGTTGAGGATATGTAGACAGACACAGTGAGCTAGCAATTTCTCAGTTATACATCTTAGGGACGATTTTTATATGTGCCTCAAAAGATGTGTGTAAGAATCTTTGTAGTAGCATTATTCATAACAGTCCCAAATTGGAGATAATCCCCAGGCCTATGAATAGTATTAATAGAACAGACAATAAATTGCAGTACATTACATAGAGCCCCTCTCCACCTTAAAATATCATCACCATCTTCATTTTTATGACCATCATCATTTTTAAGATTATCATTCCTTTTGTTTTACTTAGAACTTCTATGAGATTTATATAAATCTATTCATCATGTATAGATTCATTCATATCTTTCTCCTTTTGGTCAATAGTATATTTTTAATATTTATTGATACTATTGTATATAGTTATAGCTCTTTAATTTTCATTGCTACATGAAATGAAATCTCTATGTAATATTAATTTGCTACATCCTTGAAGAAGTGTTCAGATATTCAAACAAAAATGGCTTTAGGTTAAAGAATACAACATTAATAGGGACCCAAAGAGAATCAAGCACTTTAGAAATAACATAAGAAGGCAAAAATTAAGACAATATAGGTGAAGTTCAGAAGATGTTGACAAGTTGTATTAGAATAATCTTTTCCAAAATCACACACACATACCACACACACACGTATGCACACACTCAAGTTAGACTTCAGTTTTACAAGAAGAAACTTTAATTTTTCACAGATACAGTACATAATTTTTAAAGAAATTGTTAGTCTTTTATATAATTAATGACTTAAATTGTGCTGTTCTTCTTTATAGGTATTATGATTTTGTATGTAATTTCATTCTAGATTTAGATAAAATATCCCCCTCAGGTTCAACTGCTTCCTTTTTTCCCGTGTTTTCTCATTTCACACTTTTCACTTTTCTATGATGAAATTAAAAGCTTTAATATGCAACGTGCTCACTTATTTTCTTTATTCACATTTGATCATTTCTTTCTTCTGATCTCTGAGTAAAGGAAAACAATATATTCTTAATGAGTTATCCAGGGAAAAGCACGGAGAAGGCAATGGCAACCCACTCCAGTACTCTTGCCTGGAAAATCCCATGGGTGGAGAAGCCTGGTAGGCTGCAGTCCATGGGGTCGCTAACAGTCAGACACGACTGAATGACTTCACTTTCACTTTTCACTTTCCTGCATTGGAGAAGGAAATGGCAACCCACTCCAGTATTCTTGCCTGGAGAATCCCAGGGATCAGGGAGCCTGGTGGGCTGCCATCTATAAGGTTGCACAGAGTCGTACACGACTGAAGCAACTTAGCAGCAGCAAGGAAAACCAACCAGTAGGAAGAAGAAATATTGGGCTACAGAAATATTGGGCTAAGCCAACCCTGACTTTGGGAGTGCATGCCCCACGAGGAAGAGAAGGAATGGAAAAACCAAGATGGTAGAGTCAGAACTGCAAGCGTAGTAATGTGACAGTTTCCCAGGGGTTTGCAAGCGAGAGAGCCAGAGATAATATGATACTCTGATTTCCCACAAACTGAAATAAGTTTTGAGTTTAGGTTAACACTCCTGCCTTATCTTTGATTGGAACAGTACAGCATGTATTATACACAGGTTGATAATAGGAAATACACATAATACTAAAATCTGAAGTCATAAACAGGAAAAGCACCCACCTCTACCCAGAACTGATTACACTGCATTAAGACAGGCTCTGATAAGGGAAAGCCATTGAAAAGTCAAGTCAAAAAACAGGCATAAGGATAAAGCTCCAAGGAAGGACCAATAATCAAAGATCCCATCTGATCAGAACAATGCTGAGTCAATCCCTTTCTGAGTCCCAAGCAGCAAAGCCCATTTTGACAAAAGAGAACAAGGATACTGCTTGGTCTGTTAAGACAGAGGTGAACCATTTCAAATTTTCATTTTAAAACAAGACAAGAAGGGGAAGAAATAGTGTAGGTCCAGTATATACCCAAACTGGAAGTAGCCACATAGTGGACACCTTGAAGCTTTCACACCATCAAACACACCTACCTGTTTTCTCAAGAGGCAAATTCTCTAAGAAGTCATCTGCAGCCCACAGCATCTCTTTCAGTGCAGAGAGGATCAGGACATCTATGACAGGCTCCAGTTCCCACTCTGAGGTATAATTACTAACCACAAAGATGTCAGAAAGAGCGAATCCAAGTTTTCTGTGAACTGCCTCTAGCTGCAATAGAGAATGCAAAGCCCAGAAATCTTAAAACAGTGCAAAATACAATTTTATGTTAATATAAATTATGAAAGTATGAACATAAAGTAAGAACTTGGCAATGGTTTGGCTGTTGGAGAATGTAGAGACAGAGATCTGGCCCCATAAAGGGGTTTCTTCAAGAACTTCACAAGTCAGGTTCTAATATCATTGCTAATTTTCACTTAGAATACACATAATAGACTCAGTATGAATTAGAAGTGAAAGGTACCTAATAGTTTCATACAAACTACACTGAAATTCAAGCATTTTAACACCTTATATTAAAATCTATCATTTCCTTTCATTTCTTTTTTAAATTTCTTTTCAATTTTTATTTATTTGTTTTTGACTGTGCTAGGTCTTTGCTGCTTTGCACAGACTTTCTCTAGTTGTAGCGAGTGGAGGTTAGCCTCTAGTTGAAATGTGCAGCCTTTTCATTGCAATGGCTTCTCTTGTTGCGGATCACAGGCACTAGGCACATGAGCTTCAGTAGTTGCAGCACGTGGGCTCAGCAGTTGCAGTGTGTGGGCTCTAGAGGGCGCAGGCTCCAGTAGTAGCAGCACTCAGGCTTAAGAGTTGCAGCACATGGGCTTGGTTGCTCCAGGACATGCGGGATCTTCCTGGACCAGGGATCAAACACGTGTTCCCTGCATTGGCAGGTGGCTTCTAATCCACTGTAGCACCAGGGAAGTTCCCTTTCAGATTCCTTTTAAAGGCTATTCTCAGGATAAGTCGGTTTTAAGACTAATTTAACGTTATGCTTAATTCAAGCTTAGCCTAGTTTATTTGCGTAACCATACTTCCTATGGCAATCCACTCCAGTACTCTTGCCTGGAAAATCCCATGGACCGAGGAGCCTGTAGGGTCGCAAAGAGTCGGAAACGACTGAGCGACATCACGTCCACGTTCACGTTCACGTTCACACTTCCTAGGTTCAAAATAGGACTCTGTCACCTCCTAGCACCGTCAGTAAACTAGCAATTGCTTTACTCTGTGTGCTTCCGTTTCCTTATCTGTCAAATGTGGTGATAACAGTGCCCATCTCATAAAGCTGTTACGGAGTATTGAATAAGAAAATACATCACATATTTAGTGCTCAATGGCCTTCCCTGTTGGTTCAGTGGTAAAGAATCTGTCTATAATGCAGGAGACCCGGATTCAATCCCTGGGTCAGGAAGATCCCCTGAAGGGCATGGCAACCAACTCCAGTATTCTTGCCTGGAGAATCCCCATGGACAGAGGAGCCTAGCAGTCTACCGTCCATGGGGTCACAGAGTCAGACATGACTGAAGCCACTAAGTAGCAGCAGTTCTCAACAAATATTTACTATCTTCATTTCCTCCCAACTATGGTTCCCACCTCCAGGTTCCCTCGACTCCAACCTATTCTGCACATAGGTAGCAGATTTTTATTGGCTTAACTTTGGTCATACCATTGCTCTTTCAAAAAAATTGCTGTAATTCCATATAATGCACCTAATTAATAGAATCATCTCATGCAAATGTAACTTCCTCTCTCTATCACTCTGAGGATTCAGCCCTCCCCTAAACTAAACAGTGCCATGCTTCCCACACACACTACCTTTTCCCTTATTGATGCATTGGCTTATTCAGGGCCTCAGTTTTTCCCCTTTTGGTCCCTTCACTTCCTGAAATGCTCCTCCTCAGTACCACCCCAGTAATGAAATCACCCCCCTCCCCTTTAAAGTATTATCTTCCCTCCTCTAAATTTTCAAAACATTTTATTTTTAATCATTTCTGTTTATCACACTCAATCATATCACATTCTTTAGTCAATTTCTTCTTATCCTACCACCTCCCCCAGTTTCTTTACCTCTTTCTACAAAATTATAAGCTTTTTAGTGCAGGGAAATTATTTTTGTTATCTGTGTATTTGATTGGAGACTCTCATATTTGCCTGATCATCAAGGCAATTGATATAAGTTGAATAGAACCTAACTGAATTAAATTGGAGTGAATGGAAATATCTGTGTCAGTGTAAAGATAAATAAATATTTAATTTTTAAAAATTGGAAAATGAACCTGAGTTATCCCAAGAAATTGTTTTAATTCTTCTTAAACTCAACAGGTGTTTGTTTTTATTTTTATACACAGTAATATGTGATTAGAGTGACATAATACCCCAGAAAATATGTTTACAAATGGCATCACCCATTACCTTAAGTTTCACAGGCACACATTTGTATATGTCTATGAGGTCACCTTTTGTAATCAGATCCAAGGTATCCACATGAGTGAGCAACACCACATGGACCACATCTATGCCAAAAAGATTCATATTATTTTCATTATTAAAGACAACACCAATATTTTTCATTTAATCAGCTATCAGTTATGCAATATGCTATCTATGGAGCAATTTCAGAGACTTGAGAAGGTTCCGTATCACCCACAAAAAATGTCCCCCTTAACTACTCATTCATACTTGTAATTCGTCTAACAGAAGAAATATCCTTCATTGCCTCCTAGGGGAAAAAACAAGACTTCAAAAGAAACCACCTCTTGGAAGAGGTAACTAAAATACACTATAGCATTATTGATTGATTTCACATCCTATCCAAACATTTGTGTTTTTATAGAGATTAGAGAAAACCAAAAGAACTCTAACACACAAGATGGGGGAAAAGACGCCTCAAGAAGGAGAAGGAATTTTAGCAATCACCTTCCTGCACACCACCCTTGAAAGCTTTTAAATTTCAGTGAGCAAATAAATCAATCATTCTCTGCTTCTAACTTAATCAAAGTTGTGACAAATTGGCTCATCTGCAAACAGAATGGAAAACAGAGCCTAGAAAAACCATTAAGGCACTCTAATTCCCTAATCCTATTTACCTTCTCCGAAGCCTTGATGCTACCTCTCCCTACTCAACATCTTACTTTCCTACATCTTTTTCTTACTGAAATGTTCTTTTCTACTTTCTAACCCTTTAAGAAACAAGGGAGAATTTAGGATTCTTGGTAAATAAACACATGCTAGAATGCCGAGGTAGCAGGCAGTGAGGATTATAGTAATCTCTTCATCTATATTGATTTGTTTAATCTTTGTAATAAATCTCTGAGGTAGGCTCTATGATTATACTACAATTTTATAGATCAGAAAATTGAGGCACAAAGTCACTCAGCTTGTGAATGATTAATTTGATGGAATCACACTGATTAGCCAGGGGAATATTCACCTATGAGGGCTTCCCAGGTGGCGCTAGTAGTAAAGAACCTGCCTGCCGCTGAAGGAGACATAAGAGACGTGGGTTCAACTCCTGGGTTGAGAAGATCCCCTGGAGGAGATGACAACCCACTCCAGTATTCTTGCCTGGAGAATCCCATGAACAGAGGGACTTGGTGGGCTACAGTCCATAGAGACTCCAGGAGTCAGACACAACTGAAGCCACTTAGCACACACACATTCACATATGCAATTTCTTAAGTTCTTCATCCTGTCCCCAAACCACCCAACAATATATTCATTTGCCTTAGAAGTAAAGTGGAAAGAGACTCACCAGACTTAATCAACTCCCTTTGAATTTTTTTGATCTTTTCCACCATCTCATGGGAGAGCTCTCCAACAGAGTTGGCATTGAACACAAATGCCACACAATGGATTCTGTCCTTCAGCAATGGGCAGCCTGTATGGTTACCAATGCCTTTTGGCCTTAGTTTCAAGGAATTAAACTGTTAAGTAAAGATAGAGCAACATATTAATTCAATGAATATTTATAAGCACACACTCTGCACCAAGCACAGTTAGAGTGACTGAAACTGAACAAAACAGGCATGTCTCTAACACTAAAGGGCTAACAATCTGGTAGGGAAGACAGTTGTTATGCAATTAGATGGCTGTCCTTTCATATGTTCAGGTAAAGCTTCTGTGAGGAAAGGTCATATATTCAGAAAGCTAAAATGTTGGGGGAGAGTTAGTCTGATAAGGGGAATAATGAGATGGTAGAAAGCATTCAAGATAGAAGAAGCAATGTGGATAAAGGTGGAAGTGAAAGCATTCAGAAAGAAATCTGGTACCGGCAGAATACAAGGGGGAAAGTGATTAAAAATAGGATGTGTTTACTCTTGAACTAGCAATTCCTATGCTGGGAATCTGTCCCACATATATACTGGCAAAATACAAAATGATATATATACAAGGCAATTAACTTCAGGACTATTTGTAGTGCCAAAAATCTGATTCATCAGTGACATATAGTATTTTATCACCTCTCTAAGAAAGGAGAAACCACAAATAAACTACAAATTTTTATATGGGTACTTATAAGAAAAGAGGAGGAATGTATTTTATGAGTCAGAGAAGAGATGGATTCTTTGAGTACATCTTCTTTTCTAGATTTGACCTTGTATAGATGATAAATATAAATATAAAACTAAATTTTAAAAGCTATCCTTAACTTTAAACAAACAACCTTTTACATCCAGTGGAATCATAACCACACAGAGATAAATAATTTGACTTGAAAGCATAGTCATTTATATATTTCTGTTACATATTTCCTAAATTGAATATAAAAATCTGCTAAAAGACTAAATTGTTTCCAGCTTTGATTGTATTTATATTATGTTGGTATTAAATATGATCATGATTAGACTGTTCATAGTAGTAATAGAAATTTTGCTCTGAGACCACAGTGAATATTATGTGCAATAAAGCAAATGAGTGGTGATATGATATTCTGCCACTTCTGATGCACTTGAGAATAGGGATTCTCTGCTTGGGAGAAATGAGATACAAATGTAAGATTGCTGTTCAGTGGCTAAGTCATATACTGCAGCACACCAGGCTTTCTTGTCCTTCACTATTTCCCCGAGTTTGCTCAAACTCATGTCCATTGAGTCAGTGATGCCATCCAACCATCTCATCCTCTGTCACCCGCCCTTCTCCTACCCTCAATTTTCCCAGTATCAGAGTCTTTTCCAATGAATAGGCCCTTCACATTAGATGGTCAAAGTTTTAGCACTTCAGCTTCAGCATCAGCCCTCCCAGTGAATATTCAGAATTAATTTCCTTTAGGATTATGTGAGATAGAAAAGATTAAGTAAAAGTTCTCTAGCCCTGAATTTGAATGGAAATTTTCTTCATGAATTCATAATATATTTTATCATAAGTACATATATTATATATGTGTATGTGTATGTGCGTGTGTGTGTATATATCTTAGCCCTGTCTACAGAAAAGGGCAAGAACCAGTAGCCAACTAAGAAGCAATCAACAGTTCTAATGACCCAAGCAAAGACTCCTTAGAGAAATCATTGATTTAAAATCTAGAACTGGAAATATATACAATGTGGTTTGAATATCTAGCATATCATAAATAAGAAATATAGAAGATTTTTCAGGTTTCTGTCAAAAAAAAACCCACTCAGTATCCAAAATGTAGAGGCTTCCACTTGTCAAAAATGGTACATTTGGCATCAAAATGGAGAAAAACATAATAAATAGAAGCACATCAAGTATGTTCAATTCATGAGTTCATATGGATAGTAAAATAATAAATGGTAATTGTTGGCAGATACAAAGAGCTAACTTATTGTTTCAAAAGTTTGTAAAAAAGAGAATAAATGGAGCATGCATTTCTACCTTTCCTATATAAGCTCTACCACTAAATAACCTGGTAATAGAAGAGGGGAAGTTCCTCTTTCGTATGTGAAATGAAGGAGTGATAGAAAGAGAATACCACTGTTTTCACACTTCAGTAAAGGGTCTAGACATTGGACACTGATGAATATGTATATTAGAAAAATGAGAAAACCCAAAGTTGTATGCCTCTTCATGAAAGAACACAACACCACCTATGAAGTAGAAGCTGAATTTAAACATGCCCCAGGCATAGTTTTGGAATTTTTTCCATGGTTTTAGAAACCCACATCAATTGAAACAAACAGCAAAGTTCAGACTATAGGTTAGTCTAGAGAACAAACAACCAGATTTCTCAAAAAATTAATTTCAAAGAAGAACACCAGAAGATATAGAGGCAGAACATACAGACTAAAAGAGGCTGGAGAGATTTATTTGAATAATGTTTCTAAGAAACTGTTAAAAAAAAAAGATGCATGATAAAGAGAAATGGGTAATAGTTTGCCAATTAAGAACAAGTATAACTTTTAGATGTGATAAGCATATTATGGCTATATTTAATAAAAGACACATATGTGCCATGAGTGTATATATATATATATATATATATATGTATGTATGTATATATACATACATATATAAAACATTTGACATGTTAAATATAAATTAAATATATATATTAATAATAAATTTAAAATAGATATATATATATTCAAATAAAAGTGAAAATGTTAGTCTCTCAGTCATGTCCAACTCTTGGGAGCCCCATGGACTGTAGCCTGCTAGGCTCCTCTGTGCATGGAATTCTCCAGGCATGAATACTGGGAAGAGTAGCCATTCCCTCCTCCAGGAGGTCTTTCTCACCCAGAGATCAAACCTGGGTCTCCTGCATTGCAGGCAGATTCTTTACCATCTGAGCCACCAGGAAGACTAGAGATCTCTTCAAGAAAATTGGACTGATCAAGGGAACAATTCATGCAAGGATGGACGTGATAAAAGACAGAAATGGTAGTACCTAAAAGAAGCAGAAGAGATTAAGAAGATGTGGGAAGAGTTCACAGAAGAACTCTACCAAAAGGTCGTCATGACCCAGATAATCCGACAGTGTGGTCATTCACCTAGAGTCAGACATTCTGGAGTGTGCAGTCAAGTAGGCCTTAGGGAACATTACTATGGACAAAGCTAGTGGAGGGGATGGAATTCCAGCTGTTATTTCAAATCCTAAAAGATGCTGCTGCTAAAGTGTGACATTCAATATGTCAGCAAAATTGGAAAACTCAGCAGCAGCCACAGGACTGGAAAAGGTCAGTTTTCATTCCACTTCTGAAGAAAGGCAATGCCAAAAAATGTTCAGATTCCTGTACAGTTGCACTTATTTCACGTGTTAGCAAGGTAATGCTCAAAATCCTTCAAGCTAGGCTTCAGCAGTAAGTGAACCAGATACACAAGCTAGATTAGAAAAGGCAGAGGAACCAGGAATCAAATTGCCAACATACATTAAATCATAGAGAAAGCAAGGGAATTCCAGAAAAATATCTACTTCTGTGTCACTGATTATGCTAAAGCCTTTGACTGTGTGGATCACAACAAACTGTGGAAAATTCTTAAAGAGATGGGAATACCAGACCACCTTACCTGTCTCCTGAGTAACCTGTATGCATGTCAGACATTGAACAACAGGCTGATTCAAAATTGGGAAACAAGAACATAAAGGCTGTATATTGTCACCCTGCTTATTTAACTTCTATGCTGAGTACATCACACAAATGCCACACTAGATGAATCACAAAGATAGAATCAAAATTGCCAGGAGAAATATCAACAACCTCAGATATGCAGATGACAACACTCTAATGGCAGAAAGTAAAGAGGAACTAAAGAGCTTCTTGATGAGGATGAAAGAGGAGAGTGAAAAAGCTGGCTTAAAACTCAACATTCAAAAAACTAAGATCATGGCATTCGGTCCCATCACTTAATAACAAATAGAAGGGGGTGGGGAGGAATAGAAGCAGTTACATATTTTTCTTTCCTTTGGCTCCAGATCACTGTGGACAGTGACTGCAGCCATGAAATTAAAAGACACTTGCTTCTTATAAGGAAAACTATGACAAACCTAGACAGCATATTAAAAAGGAAAAACATTACTTTGTTGACAAAGATTCATATAGTCAAAGCCATGGTTTTTCCCGTAGTCATGTATGCATGTAAGAGTTGGACAATAAAGAAGGTGGAATGCCGAAGAATTGATGCTTTCAAGTTGTGGTGCTGGAGAAGACTCCTGAGAGTGCCTTGGACTGCAAGGAGATCAAACCAGTCAATCCTAAAGGAAATAAATCCTGAATATTTATATGGAAGGACCAATGTTGAAGCTGAAGCTCCAATAATTTGGCTACCTGATGCAAAGAACTGATTCATTGGAAAAGACTTTGATGCTGGGAAAGATTGAGGGCAGGAGGAGATGGGGACAACAGAGGATGAGATGGTTGGATGGCATCACTGACTCGATGGACATGAGTTTGAGCAAACTCCAGGGGATAGTGAAGGACAAGGAAGCCTGGTGTGTTACAATCCATGAGGTCCCAGAGGGTCAGACACAACTTATCAAATGAACAACAACAATAGCAACATATATTTAAAGGCATATTCATTTATGGGTGAAATGTTATGGTGTCTCATATATTCTTCCAAATAATATAGGAGAGAAGAATGTGGGTAGACATAGATGAATCAAGTTTGGCTATAAATAAAAAATTTTGAAGCAATGTAAAGGAAAAATTTGTTAACTAGTTTTGTCCACTTTTACATAGGTTTAAAATTCTCTATAACAAATATTTCTTTTAAAGAACATTTTAAAATAAACTTAGCTACCTCTATAAGATAACCTGACACTAAGCAATGAAAGAATCTTGCATGAATTTAAAAATTAAGTATTTTCTGTTTCTGGATAAAAATACTGGATGTGCAAAGATGTATATCGACATGCAATATAAAGTTTTCACATCATCCCAATCAAAGCACCAACAAATCAAACACAGAAACAACAAAATAAAGCACAAACAAGTTCATTTGAAAAATTGTATGTATGAAATAGTCAAAAATCTGTGAGAAGTGAATAATGAATGATGTATCCAGTGAGTGATCAAGACACAATTTATTGCCATGGAAATTAAAACAATTAGACAATATAGTAACAATATCACAATGGAATTGAAATATATATTAATAAGACAAACTATGGAATAAAAATTAATATATATATTTAGAATGAAAAATACACAAAAACATTCAATGAAAGATGTTGGCACATTTGACTATTCATTTGGAACAAGACGAATTGATAATTAACTTAATTATATAAATGTTTATTAAAAGGAATAGGAACTTTGTTTTTTTTAAAGGCCGACTGAAGTAGTTCTTCTCTTTAATCCTTTCCTTTTTCTTGCCTGGAATATTGAGAGTACTTAGCATGATCATCTTGAGAACACAAAGATTAAAACCACATGTCTTAGTCATCCTGGCCTGCTGTCACAGGTTAGAGAGAAAAACTTCTATTTCTCATAGTTCTGGAAGCTAGTAAATCCAAGATCAAAATGCTAGTAGATTTGGTGTGTGGCGAGAGCCACCTTCTTGCAGTGTCCTCATATGGCTTCTAGAGAGGTCATCTCTTGTGTCCTTTCTTGCTGCTGCTGCTGCTAAGTCATTTCAGTCGTGTCCGACTCTGTGTGACCCCATAGACAGCAGCCCACCAGGCTCCCCTGTCCCTGAGATTCTCCAGGCAAGAATACTGGAGTGGGTTGCCATTTCCTTCTCCAATGTAGGAAAGTAAAAAGTGAAAGGGAAATCGCTCAGTCTTGTCCGACTCTTAGCCAAGGATACTAATTGCATTTACGAGGGCTTCACTGTCATTATCTAATCACCTCCAAAATTCTCTACCCTCAAACCTCAGCACATTATGGATTAAGCCTTCAACATATGAATGCAGGGTTGGGAGGGCAAACATTATGCCTTATGCTGAGGGTTCTCAGAAATGAAAGTCAGAAGCACTCTTGAAATTAATAACCTGCCACACTGCCTACCTTCAGACTTCCTGTTACATAAGAAAAATCACCCATGTGAGTATATTTATGTAGTTAGATTTCTGTTTCACATAACCAAAGCAAGTGAACATAAAATAGCATTCATTGTTATAACAGCTATGACAGAAGAATCCTTTGGATGCTTGGTGTGCTAAGCCACTTCAGTTGTGTCTGACTTTTCATGACCAAATGGACTGTATCCTCTGTCCATGGGATTCTCCAGACAAGAATACTGGAGTGGGTTGCTGTGCCCTTCTCCAATGAATCTTCCTGACCCACGGATAGAATCCAGGTCTCTTGAGTTTCCTGCATTAGCAGGCGAGTTCTTTACCATTAGCACCACCTGGTAAGCCCCTTGGATGTTTTAATTCTTTATAAAATAAAATATCAAAAAGCAGAAAAGGATCATGAACAAGTATAGTTTAACACAGTAAATCCCAATGCACTAGAGTTTGATATTGTCAATTGTGAGCAAAAATAAACATTTTAAGTATCAATTATACATTCTCAATAATTAGCTAAGTCATACCTGGTATCTGTCAGGAAAATGGCCTTCTAAGATATAGGGTATGTCATCCATGTCCAGGCCTTCTTTCTCACTCAGCCCCATTGAGTCACACAGAATAAATGGCAGAGTGTTGTTATCCTTCCCATCCTTAATGAAATATGCTCTGTACTGCAAAGGGAAAAAAGCAGCTTTAAGAACTCATTAAAAAAAAAAAACACTGTAAATTGAAATGAACTCTATGTGTAATGAAATTGATCAGCAAAAGACATTTCAAATCTAGTTAACTTGAATGAAGAAGCAAAAGCTGAGTGATCTAGCATGGACTTACCTTTTCAGATGTCCCAGTTGGATTAGAACCCACCAAAGCCTGGTTCGTTACATGGCCTCGGAAAATAGACCTCACTGAGTTGAAAAAGCTAGACTTCCCAGCTCCAACTGGACCCAGAAGCAGAATGCGAATTTTGTGAACCAGGCCTCCATATGGTATATAACTTCTGATAGCACACAATAAGCTCTCCTTGAGCCTGTTTAGATAAGACAAGTTTAAAAGTTGACTAAGGTTAAATCATAAGACCCTACCATAAATTTTCCTAGAATTCAGTCTCTTTTCTTCTGTGTTATTATTTATTTCTAACTAGCAACTTGTATAAAAAGACATGAAACTATCTTATCTCAAATCCTATTGTAAAAGAAGTAAAAGTAAAAATAACAGTTTTAACTAAAACCAATCAGACATAAAGGCTTTTGAACTTAAGTATATATAAATCTTGGAATAAACAGCAATTATGCTAAACAAGATAAATTATCAATAATAGACTTCAAAAACCACAAAACAATATGTGACTTTTGAAGTTTATAGAAGTAGATGGTTTCTAACATGTTCTTGAAGTTCATCATAACTATTCCTGCCCTGCCAACCACCCCTGCCCTGAAATAGTTAAAACTATAGCTCTAAGAATTCTAAGCAAAAATATAGACATTCAGCCAAATAATAATTTCCCTTAAAGTATATAAATGCCTTTCATCCACTCAGTGCTCTTTTTGCTTTAACATTGAAATTATGAAATATTTTATGATTATAGTTTGTTCTTCATGACACACAATTTATATGCTATAATTTACACTATCAATTTTATTGACAGACAGTATAGTAGAATAGGGTTTTCCAGGTGGTGCTAGTGGTAAAGAACCCACCTGCCAATGCAGGAGACATAAGAGACACAGGTTCAACCCCTGAATCAGGAAGATCCTCTGGAGGAGGGCATGGCCAACTCACTCCAGTATTCTTGCCTGGAGAATCCCATGGACAGAGGAGCCTGGTGGGCTACAGTCCATAGGGTCGCAAAGAGTTGGACATGACTGAAGGGACTTAGAGGAAAGGATAGTAGAATAATTCTCAGATAATGAACAGAATAATAGAAAGTTAAAACATTGACTTACACAGTAATTCCATTCATCCTCCTTTCGTCCAATAAATCTAGAGAAATAATCAAGGAATAATGAAGATTACAGGTTGTTGAACGATTGGAACTGAATGAATGTTAATGAAGTCACTAGAAAAAAATGCAAAAATTGCCTTTCTGCGGAACTGTACAGTATGGTAAAAAGCAAGTAGAAAATTACAGGAAATCTCCTGAATGTATTTCATTTGAAGAGTCCAGAGCTGGTGGGCACTGCAAGATCTTTTCTCACCAAATTATTTAGCAATAGTGTGTGACCCACTCCAACAAGAGAGATATGAGCTGGGGCCTCTCTGAATCAGAGTAGCAAGGCCTAGAGGCATAGACAGGCCAGGGAAAGACTCGAAATACTCTAAAATGTCTTCTCCATAAATCCAATAGATCTGAAGGGGATAATGTACAAAGACACACAAATAAAAAACTACAGGCACCAGATTTTCTCTAACACCTACTATCAACGGTTGGGCCTCTTAGAACTTCCAATCCAGTTGATTTTCTTCTTGGTGTAAAAAGGAACGTAGTACTTGTGCATCAACAATGAGAGCACAATAAAGGATTCAAGGGCAGACTTGCATCTTCACTGAACCAGTGGGACTCAGGCTCAGCATTCTTTTGTTTCTTGGAAAGAGTTACTCTTTTTTGGTGGATTTAAAACTGAAAGGATTAGATGTAGTGATGCTGGTAACTCTAAATAACAAAAGAATAATACTGTGTGAAACATTTATAGATATAGCTAAATGCATGGTTATAAAGCAATACTCTTTAAATTACCAAAGGTAGCAATAATGAAGACTGTGTTCAATGACTACAATATTAAAAAAAAACTAGAAAAGAATGAGGGTAAACAAAGAGAAGGGCAACCTCTTAGGATTTCACAAAGCACTTTTTAGATAGCTTTAACATCCAAAAGGAAATAAAAATCACAATTGTAAATGTATAGCCTATAAGAATACAAATACTTAATATCAACTTGGGATGTGTATATTTCATGAATAACTAGAAAGAAGGAAAGAAACAGAAAATAGAAACAAAAGAATAAAGGGGAACAAATCTTAGAAATATAAGAATATAACAAAAATTAAAAGGAAAATTTCCATAAATTGAAAAAGAATAAATTAATATAGTAATTAATGTAACATATGAAATAAATTACTAACTAGTCTAATCAAAAAAAGCTAAATTCACAAAATGTCACACCACAAGTTGCATACCAGAATGGCTACAAATTGTAAAATTAGTAATAAAAGATTTGGGGAAAGTTTTAGAGAGACAGAAAGTCTCATACACTGCTTGTGGTAATGAAAACGGGTATGACAATGTGGGAAAACTTTGTCAGTGTCTACTGAATATGCACATACCTGATGACCAATTTCATACTTATATTCTTCAAAAAAATTATATATATACATGAACAAAAAGACATATACAAGAACATTTATAGCAATATTATTTGTACTAGGCCCAGACTGGAAAACCCAAATGGTCACCAAAAGTGACTTGATCTTCTTTACAGTGTGATGGAATCGCTACAATGAATATTATAGGAAAATAAAAAGGAAAAAATTACTACTATATATAATACTATGGATGTATCATTAGGGAGGTAGAAGTTAAAACAACTGACCTAGGATACATTCACTCTCTTTACCAGGGAAAGAAAAAAAGTAACTAGGTCTAATTTTCTTATAAATATGCTAGTAGTCTTATCTCCTGGGAAATAAACTAGTGATATTTGCTACAAGGATGGTATTTTTCTCTTGAATATCTTTAACAGTATGTTCCTGGCTAAGAATTATGTGCTAAGTTACTTCAGTCATGTTAAATTCTTTGTGACCCCATGGACTATAGCCCGCCTGGCTTCTCTATCCATCGGAATACTGGAATGGGTTGCCATTTCCTTTTCCAGAGGATCTTCCTGACCTAGGAATCCAACCCAAGTCTCCTTCATCCCCTGTATTAGCAGGCAGATTCTTTATCACTGAGCCACCTGGAAGCCATTTCTAATTACAAATTGATATATTGACATGTAACTAGCTAAAGATTAAAAGGCAGCATAGTATTATTTTAGAGTCCGGAGCAGTATCTGGCCCATAAACAAGCATGTCTACAACACTTTTGTGGGTAGCACAGACAACTGAAGCTTTTGGAAGGTATCTATCCAAATGCAAATGTACATAATTCTTAAACAGCAACTCCACTGTTGGAACGTTACCATAAAGAAGTATTTTTGTGTACTTATACGCATACAGATAATACAGGAGCATTGGTTGTAACAGTAAATATAAGAAACAATTTATGTCTTTAGTAGAACAATGGGCAAACTAACTTTGGTCTTTTGATATGATTGATATAATAGGAGACTGCAGCAGAAAGCATCGAGTACCAGCCAAGAGAAGTTCAAGCTCTGGTTTCTTTCTAACAGTCTCACAATCTTCAAGTTTGCTTTCTGTTCTCTCTCTCTCACTTCCACAATATCTCCTCCTCCCTACCCCTTCCCCACACTCCAGAGAGCTCTGAATATGCGACTTTTGACCATGTTTGTGTTGTAGAAAACAATTTGGGGCCAGTTTTCAGTCTGGACTTCCTGATGATAGGGACAAGTATAAAAAATTATTGTTCCTTACATGAATGGGTCAGCTAGAACCCTCCAAATGTGAAGGGTTATCCGGTTAAACCTACCTTCACATCGAAAAACTTCACAGTCCTGGAAGGAAATATAATTTTGAAGTAGTCCAAGTGTTTTCTTTGCCTTTACACTAAAATACATGGTTTTTTCCTTTAGATGCATACTGACTTCAAGATTTCCACCAGGATCTTTATCAAATGACATAAGTAGTTTAAATGGTCCTACTTTGCATTCTGTAGTTGTAGTCTCTTGAAAGACAAAAACAGTGATTAAATAGTTTCCTTCCCCATAGTTCTTGTGCATATATGCCGCAACAATCCGATCTTTACTGTAAATCACTGTTAGAGTAGGTCCTTGTCTAGAGCATATCTGAAGCAAACTATTAGTAGAGAATCCATGGACACTGGCCTTATAGAGAAGGCTAAACTGCTTTTCTCCAAAGTAATTTTGCAGCTTTTTTTCTTGCATCCATGTCAAATGAGTTGCCACTGCCATGCTTCTCAATCTGGTGGAAAATCAAATACATTTTCCATTAAGTATTGAAATTTTTGCACTGCCAAAAATTTGCATTAATGCTTCTTATTTACTTTGCGTTACAAATGAAATATGTAAACAGAGGGTGAATAAATAGCAAGAAAAGTCATTAGCTAGTTTTTCATTCTAAATGATTTCTTTTTTAATTAAAAAAAAAAAAAAGACAACTGTTTGCAAGAGGCTAGGAAAAGTGGAAAGCCATTTACCTGTTTGGAGGATCTCTTCAAGGGCTGAAGCTGAGGGTAGCTGCTTTGTCTGACAGCTAGGCAGGCACAAAGTGAGACCAAAAACCTTCTCAGCAACCTTGAGGCTTTGGAGAAGCAGCGAAAAGGAAACTGAAACTTAGTGAGGTCCAGCCCAGTTGGCTCTGTGCTCACTTCCTCTAGTAAGTAAGCATAAAGGGATCCAGTTAATTTTAGATAGTAAAGTCATATAAAAATTATATTAGAAAAATCAAGGAATTGAAGTCAGAAGGAAGAAAGCCTAATAGCTCACTACTTTTTTTAATGATTTAAAAAAAATTTTAAGGACAATTCAGTTTCTAAGCATGGACCCACAAAAAAATCAATGTCTATTCTACCTCCAGCATGCATCTCAAATTTGTTCATTTCTCTTCATCTCTGCTATCAATATATTCTAAACCAACAAATGCAGATTGTTTAAACAGTTTCCTAACTGGTCCCTCTACTTTTCTGTTTGCCTCCTCTCCAATACTGTCTCTTCAATGGAACCAGTCATTTGTAAAATATTTACTGAATAATGTAAACTTCACACTAAAACCCCTTCTCTGATTCCACATTGCTGGGGGTCAGAAACTTGTGTCCTATAGGCGGAACACAACCTGCAGATTTGTTTCATAGGGACAACACAATTCCTTTTCCTTCTTCCATTGTTTTTTGTTTTTGTTTTTTTTCCCTTGGTGGGAATGGGGTGTAGGGGTAGATTTTAAGTTTGAATGTTTTTATATCATCCTATTTCCAATTGTCCTCATAAATCCACTAATCCTAGTTCTGAAAATCTGTAATTGTTTGCCTGGCCTAAAGAGGAATTTAAGTTTTTTATTCTATTTTTAAAAGCACATAAAATAAAAATATTTTAGGTAGCTTTTACATATTACTTACTTAGCTAAAAAAGTACCAGAAGCTATCATATACTTATTATTTATAAGGCACTATCCATGTTAACTCATTTATTCATTTCAATAATCTTGTGGGGAAAATACCAATCTTGCCTCCAGTTTTCAGATAAATAAACTATTGGAGTTCAATAACTTGCCAAAATTCACTCTGCTGCTGAATTTTAGAGCCAAGATTTGAACCATAATCTAAGTGAAAGCAGAGTGATAGGGGTTTCACAGGTACATACATTTGTCAAAACCAGTCAAATTATATACTTCCAACAGGTACAATTTTATGTATCTCAATTATATTTTATTATAGCTGCTAAAAATGTCAACAAGTTCCAAACAATATATTATCCTGTTTTCCCCTGTATAGTAAAAAAGTTTGTAATACAGTTAAACCGCCTGGCCACAGTTTAAGGGCAATGACATACATAAATACACTTAAATAATTCATTAACATGAAAATAAAAGTAAGAAAGATGCTCTTTTGCAAAAGCCATTAATTATCTGTTAACTCCAGAGTCTCTAGCTATGCAAGGCAAGATTCCTATTTGTGTTGTGACCTGAGATTCTTTCATTCATTCTTTCTTTCAATATTTATCAGATACTTGCTATGTGCCTCCACTGTTTTGGAGGCTAAAGATATAGCAAACAAGACAAAGTTCCTGTCCTCATAAAACTATAGTCTTTAGAAGACAGGCAATCAACACAAATGTTATCTAGAGAAAAAAGTTGTGAGGAAAATAAATGGGAATAAGAGAGAGAAGAATAACGAGAGGTGTCTGCCACTTAGCAGCAGTAAAGTAGGTATGGAAGAGATTAATGTCGATGATCACTCTAAAAAGAGAAAAAATATAGGGCAGCAAGAAGGCTATTGCAGTATCAGGTGAGAAGTGAAGATCATGTAGCCTAGTGTGATAGTGAGAGAAGCAATGAAAAGTGGTAAGAATCAGCATACATTTAAGGATGACAAAAAAGCGGTGAGAACTTATTGTAGGACTAATTGTGATGGGAAGGGAGCAGGAATGGAGGACAGAGGAGAATTTACCCTTTGGAGAAAGGAGAATGGCCCTCACGGATTTTTGTCTTGAGACTGGATAAATGATGGAACCACTTGTTGAGATGTGTATACTGGAAGATTTCTTGAGGGGATATCATATATTCTGTTTTATCTGTAAGTGCATAATACAGCTAGTTGGGTTTATGAGATCAGAGACTGGGAAAGAGGACCAGGTTGAATATTGAATTTGAGAATCATCAGCATAAGTCTACATCTATATATCTGGAGAAGGAAATGGCAACCCACTCCAGTATTCTTGCCTGGGAAATCCCATGCACAGAGGACGTTGTGGGCCACTGTCCATGGGGGTCTCAAAGAGTTGGACATGACATAATGATAAAACAATGACAGCAATATCTATATTTATCTATCTAGAAAGCTAAAAGTGACTTTAAATTAATGAGAGCAGTCCTATAGACCAAGACCTACCCCTGTCCCCAACATCTAAAGGTCATATTTATTAAAAGGGTCTATCCAAGAAGAATGTGTGACCAGAAAAGAGAAAAGCTGGAAGAGTAAGTTATACCAGGAACCACGTGAAGAATGAGAAAGTCACTGGCTGCATCAAATAGTGGAACACTTTCCTTCAGAGCCTCCTGCATCTAGGCATCTGAAAAGACTCACTTTGTCTCTCAGGATCTGGGAATTTGAGGGATAGTCTCGTCTCACTGTGGCAGAGGCCGTTAGGGTAGTGGCGACTATCTCTTGTCAGGGAAAGGTTGGAAATTGTTAGAGAAGGTAGCTCTGCTGCAAATACAGAAGTGAATCTTCAGAGAAGCTGTCTCCACAGAGCTGAGTGAAGCTGTGGTCTATGCTAGCAACAGAGAGGAAGGCCTCCCGCCCTGGCCTCAGTGAATTGCTCAAGCAGTTCTATTTGGTAAGCAGCTCTATTTCCCTCTTTTCATGCTCAGTAGAGAGGACCTCTTGTCAAACTGGCCAGTCCTGAGGGTCCTGAGTTCTTAGTGCATCAGGGACCACTGTTTTATATGCTGTTGGTGATAAGGAAGACTTTAAAGCTTACTCCAGCAAAAAAACATGGGAAGGTTTCTGAAAAGCTGTGATGGGAGGAGCAGCCTCAAGCGGAGATTATTTGATAAAATAAAAGGCTTTCAGAGATTAGTGAGGGTTAAATGCAGTGTCACCATGGTCTGAACTTCTCCTATGTTCAGGTTCCACTGTTCCCTGACAGGCTCCAAAAGCAGAAGATACTCCCTCCTTCCATTTTGAAGACTGCCTTAAGAACTCAGACTGGAGCGAAGGAGTCTAATATCACCTGGAAGATGGTTGTCAGCTCAATTAGAAAGATGGGAATCTTAGGGTAATACTTGACACATTCCTTGTATGATCAACAAAACCAAAATAAATAAAGCTTAGCTCTGTAAAAATAAAGAAAACAAGACATGGAGATGGCAGAAGAAATCATTTGGTAGTCAGCACTAACCTCACATTCTTTTGAAAGATGCTGTAGAACTGGCATTTATCAAGATGTAGTTTCAGACCTGCCCTCCTACCCACCCGATGCACACACATTATTGTTGTTCAGTTGCCCAGTCATGTCCGACTCTTTGCAACCCCATGAATTGCAGCTCACCAGGCCTCCACATCCCTCACCATCTCCCAGAGTTTACCAAGTTCATGTTCACTGAACCAGTGATGCTGTCCAACCATTTCAACCTCTGACGCCCTCTTCTCCTTCTGCCCTCAATCTTTCCCAGCATCAGAGATTTTCCAATGAGTAGTCTATTCACATCAGATAATCAAAATACTGGAGCTTCAGCTTCAGCATCAGTCTTTCTAGTGAATATTCAGGGTTGATCTCCTTTAAGATTGACTGATTTGATCTCCTTGCTGTCCAAGGGACTCTGAGAAGTCTCCAGCACCACAGTTTGAAGGCATCAATTCTTAGGCATTCTGTATTCTTTATACACACATACAATAACCCAATAACTTAGACAGCCCTTACTCACAAATTATGTCATTTAAATGAATCAACACCTTCAAAAAGCTGATATTCTCAGCTTTCCTTTCCTTGAGACTTTAAAAAAACTTATTAATACATGCTCAATATGAGCTCAGAGTTGGGATAGATCCCACCCAAAAGCCTGTGTTGGTGTCCCCTCTATCCCCCCCACCTTGCATACTCCCACTGGTCCTTTTAGCAATAAGGATCAACCCTATATGTTTGGAGTATTTTGAGTGTCTCAAGTCTTTATAAAAAGCTATGCTCCAACTGTTCAGACAGCCTCAGACAGCCTGAGCCGCAGCCTCACATTTTAGAACAGAAATGTGTCCTTCCATTGGATAATCTACAGATGATTAGATTACCTGTAGGTTACATTATTATAATCAAGCCATTATTAATGAAAGGCTCACAGGCCACATTGACAAGATTGTCAGATACAGTTTCTTCTTTACCACGTAAAGTGTGGGACTTCTTCAAATGGGAATGAAGACTTTGGACACATTGCCCTGGCTTCTAGTCAGTGTCTTAACTTTCACATGGTACTGAGAATTTCCCCCTTTGCTAATGAAACCCTTCCTCTGGTTCTCTTCGATTCTATTTCTCTTGATTTTTCTACAAGTGTTATGGCCAATGTCTCTTCCCTCTTTCTTCCCAGGATCGGCGACTACCTTGTAGTTTCTACATAACTGAGTCCCTCTATTACCTTTTTAGTACATAGCAATTCCATAAATTCTGTGTTCACATCCTTTCATTGCCTGGACTCCCAATAGTCTATATGGAAGTTTAAAAAACTCAGATCACTGTTTCAGGTTTGTTTGGGTTTTTTTTAAACCCCTGTTCTAAATAATCTTAATTCTTAAGAGGAAAATGGACATGACTCTGGGAAATAAGGGATGAAATATACACAGGAAAGTCTATATAACTATATATAGTTATAGTGTTATATATATATATATATATTAGTTATTTTAAGAGTTTATTCTAGCTGCATGTGCAACCCATTTGAAATATCTGAAGTCCTACCATGTAGATGAGCTATTTTTTCTCCCTGGACTGGTCAGTCATGGGGACTTGACAATTCTCCCTCTATAAATCTACACTGAGACTAGAACCACTGATTGCCTATCAGGCAGAACAAGGTCTGATACACTCAAAATAACATACCTGTATTTTTATCTTATTAATGGTAAGCTTATTGAAATTATAGTGATCCATTCACATTTGAATTTCTTCTATAACATAACACCAAAATAGAACACTAATGTGCTCAAAAACTTATCTATGTGTGGTTTTCTTTGCATTTTTAATCAATATCAGACTGGCATTCTCATGAAATACTCCAAATAAATAAATCATTTAAAAAAATTATAATGATTTACCCACCTCTGTTGAGCTCAGCTTGTCGGTCTTTTCCCTGCCTCTTGTGAGTTCCTGCCATCTGTACTTGCAGTTTTGCTTACACCAACATTTCTTCCCTGGGGCCTGGAATAGCTTGAATCTATCCATGTGAGGGGTGTGCAGCTAGATATTGACTATTATCCTAACTATTATCTGACTGACCCCAGTGTCCTGCATTTTCTCCAGCACCAGAAAAAATTTTTGCAGTGGTTTGGGAGGCTTGATTCCATCTTGCTTAGATTGAAGGCAAAAATCAGATGTATTTAATCTACTCTCCTCAATAAATTAGCACAGACATTCATCACTTTAAAGATGGAATTTGGGGACATCCAAATTCTCACAGCTTTAGGAATGCCTTAAGACTTTGATCAAGCTTCCCTTGTGGCTCAGGAGGTAAAGAATCTGCTGCAAAGCAGGAGACACAGGTTCAATCCCTGGTCAGGAAGATCCACTGGAGAAGGGAATGGCTACCCACTCCAGGATTCTTGCCTGGAGAACTCCACGGACAAAGGGGCCTGGTGGGCTATAGTTCATGAGTCTCAAAGAATCAGACTCAACTGAACAACTAACACAAAGACTTTGATCAGCCTTGCTATCAAGTGGCCACTTTAGCATCAGATGGAGTTATGTCCCTACAAGATGATTAATCATCAGCTGGTATCTGAGTCATCTGAGGCTTACGTGAGTCCACGTCAGTTTTGCCAAATTAGTTATTAGCCTCCCTTTTTTATGAAAAAGCAACAAGATAATCTTTTAATATTAGGTTTCTTTTTTGTTGTTGTTTTGTTTTGTTTTGAAATTTTTATTTTTACTTTATTTTACTTTACAATACTGTATTGGTTTTGCCATACATTGACATGAATCCACCACGGGTGTACATGCGATCCCAAACATGAACCCCCCTCCCACCTCCCTCCCCACAACATCCCTCTGGGTCATCCTCGTGCACCAGCTGCAGCATGCTGTATTCTGCATCGGACATAGACTGGCGATTCGATTCTTACATGATAGTATACATGTTTCAATGCCATTCTCCCAAATCATCCCACCCTCTCCCTCTCCCTCTGAGTCCAAAAGTCCGCTATACACATCTGTGTCTTCTTTGCTGTCTTGCATACAGGGTCATCATTGCCATCTTTCTAAATTCCATATATATGTGTTAGTATACTGTATTGGTGTTTTTCTTTCTGGCTTACTTCACTCTGTATAATCGGCTCCAGTTTCATCCATCTCATCAGAACTGATTCAAATGTATTCTTTTTAATGGCTGAGTAATACTCCATTGTGTATATGTACCACAGCTTTCTTATCCATTCATCTGCTGATGGACATCTAGGTTGTTTCCATGTCCTGGCTATTATAAACAATGCTGCAATGAACATTGGGGTACATGTGTCTCTTTCAATTCTGGTTTCCTCAGTGTGTATGCCCAGCAGTGGGATTGCTGGGTCATATGGCAGATCAATTTGCAATTTGTTAACGAATCTCCACACTGTTCTCCATAGTGGTTGTACTAGTTTGCATTCCCACCAACAGTGTAGGAGGGTTCCCTTTTCTCCACACCTCTCCAGCATTTATTGCTTGCAGATTTTTGGATCGCAGCCATTCTGACTGGTGTGAAGTGGTACCTCATTGTGGTTTTGATTTGCATTTCTCTAATAATGAGTGATGTTGAGCATCTTTTCATGTGTTTGTTAGCCATCCGTATGTCTTCTCTGGAGAAATGCTATTTAGTTCTTTGGCCCATTTTTTGATTGGGTCGTTTATTTTCCTGGAATTGAGTTGCATAAGTTGCTTGTATATTTTTGAGATTAGTTGTTTGTCAGTTGTTTCATTTGCTATTATTTTCTCCCATTCAGAAGGCTGTCTTTTCACCTTGCTTATATTTTCCTTTGTTGTGCAGAAGCTTTTAATTTTAATTAGATCCCATTTGTTTATTTTTGCTTTTATTTCCAGAATTCTGGGAGGTGGATCATAGAGGATCCTGCTGTAATTTATATCGGAGAGTGTTTTGCCTATGTTCTCTTCTAGGAGTTTTATAGTTTCTGGTCTTACATTTAGATCTTTAATCCATTTTGAGTTTATTTTTGTGTGTGGTGTTAGAAAGTGATCTAGTTTCATTCTTTTACAAATGGTTGACCAGTTTTCCCAGCACCACTTGTTAAAGAGATTGTCTTTACTCCATTGTATATTCTTGCCTCCTTTGTCAAAGATAAGGTGTCCATATGTGTGTGGATTTATCTCTGGGCTTTCTATTTTGTCCCATTGATCTATATTTCTGTCTTTGTGCCAGTACCATACTGTCTTGATGACTGTGGCTTTGTAGTAGAGCCTGAAGTCAGGCAAGTTGATTCCTCCAGTTCCATTCTTCTTTCTCAAGATTGCTTCGGCTATTCGAGGTTTTTTGTATTTCCATACAAATCTTGAAATTATACGTTCTAGTTTTGTGAAAAATATCGCTGGTAGCTTGATAGGGATTGCATTGAATTTATAAATTGCTTTGGGTAGTATACTCATTTTCACTATATTGATTCTTCCGATCCATGAACATGGTATATTTCTCCATCTATTAGTGTCCTCTTTGATTTCTTTCATCAGTGTTTTATAGTTTTCTATATATAGGTCTTTAGTTTCTTTAGGTAGATATATTCCTAAGTATTTTATTCTTTTCGTTGCAATGGTGAATGGAATTGTTTCCTTAATTTCTTTTTCTACTTTCTCATTATTCGTGTATAGGAATGCAAGGGATTTCTGTGTGTTGATTTTATATCCTGCAACTTTACTATATTCATTGATGAGCTCTAGTAATTTTCTGGCGGAGTCTTTAGGGTTTTCTATGTAGAGGATCATGTCACCTGCAAACAGTGAGAGTTTTACTTCTTCTTTTCCAATTTGGATTCCTTTTATTTCTTTTTCTGCTCTGATTGCTGTGGCCAAAACTTCCAGAACTATGTTGAATAGTAGCAGTGAAAGTGGGCACCCATGTCTTGTTCCTGACTTTAAGGGAAATGCTTTCAATTTTTCACCATTGAGGATAATGTTTGCTGTGGGTTTGTCATAGATAGCTTTTATTATGTTGAGGTATGTTCCTTCTATTCCTGCTTTCTGGAGAGTTTTTATCACAGATGGATGTTGAATTTTGTCAAAGACCTTCTCTGCATCTATTGAGATAATCATATGGCTTTTATTTTTCAATTTGTTAATGTGGTGAATTACATTGATTGATTTGCGGATATTGAAGAATCCTTGCATCCCTGGGATAAAGCCCACTTGGTCATGGTGTATGATCTTTTTAATGTGTTGTTGGATTCTGATTGCTAGAATTTTATTGAGGATTTTTGCATCTATGTTCATCAGTGATATTGGCCTGTAGTTTTCTTTTTTTGTAGTATCTTTGTCAGGTTTTGGTATTAGGGTGATGGTGGCCTCGTAGAATGAGTTTGGAAGTTTACCTTCCTCTACAATTTTCTGGAAGAGTTTGAGTAGGATAGGTGTTAGCTCTTCTCGAAATTTTTGGTAGAATTCAGCTGTGAAGCCGTCTGGACCTGGGCTTTTGTTTGCTGGAAGATTTCTGATTACAGTTTCAATTTCCATGCTTGTGATGGGTCTGTTAAGATTTTCTATTTCTTCCTGGTTCAGTTTTGGAAAATTGTACTTTTCTAAGAATTTGTCCATTTCTTCCACGTTGTCCATTTTATTGGCATACAATTGCTGATAGTAGTCTCTTATGATCCTTTGTATTTCTGTGTTGTCTGTTGTGATCTCTCCATTTTCATTTCTAATTTTATTGATTTGATTTTTCTCTCTTTGCTTCTTGATGAGTCTGGCTAATGGTTTGTCAATTTTATTTATCCTTTCAAAGAACCAGCTTTTGGCTTTGTTGATTTTTGCTACGGTCTCTTTTGTTTCTTCTGCATTTATTTCTGCCCTAATTTTTAAGATTTCTTTCCTTCTACTAACTCTGGGGTTCTCCAATTCTTCCTTTTCTAGGTGCTTTAGGTGTAGAGTTAGGTTATTTATTTGACTTTTTTCTTGTTTCTTGAGGTATGCCTGTAGTGCTATGAACTTTCCTCTTAGTACTGCTTTTATAGTGTCCCACAGGTTTTGGGTTGTTGTGTTTTCATTTTCGTTAGTTTCTATGCATATTTTGATTTCTTTTTTTGATTTCTTCTGTGATTTGTTGGTTATTCAGAAGTGCGTTGTTCAACCTCCATATGTTGGAATTTTTAATAGTTTTTCTTCTGTAATTGAGATCTAATCTTAATGCATTATGATCAGAAAAGATGCTTGGAATGATTTCGATTTTTTTTAATTCATCAAGGTTAGATTTATGGCCCAGGATGTGATCTATCCTGGAAAAGGTTCCATGAGCACTTGAGAAAAAGATGAAATTCATTGTTTTGGGGTGAAATGTCCTATAGATATCAATTAGGTCTAACTGGTCTAATGTATCACTTAAAGTTTGCATTTCTTTGTTAATTTTCTGTTTAGTTGATCTGTCCATAGGTGTGAGTGGGGTATTAAAGCCTCCCACTATTATTGTGTTATTGTTAATTTCCCCTTTCATACTTGTTAGCATTTGTCTTACATATTGCGGTGCTCCAATATTGGGTGCATATATATTTATAATTGTTATATCTTCTTCTTGGATTGATCCTTTGATCATTATGTAGTGGCCTTCTTTATCTCTTTTCACAGCCTTTGTTTTAAAGTCTATTTTACCAGATATGAGTATTGCCACTCCTGCTTTCTTTTGGTCTCTATTTACATGGAATATCTTTTTCCAGCCCTTTACTTTCAGTCTGTATGCGTCCCTTGTTTTGAGGTGGGTCTCTTGTAAGCAGCATATAGAGGGGTCTTGTTTTTGTATCCATTCGGCCAATCTTTGTCTTTTGGTTGGGGTATTCAACCCATTTACGTTTAAGGTAATTATTGATAAGTATGATCTCGTTACCATTTACTTTATTGTTTTGGGTTCAGTTTATACACCCTTTTTGTGTTTCCTGTCTAGAGAATATCTTTTAGAATTTGTTGGAGAGCTGGTTTGGTGATGCTGAATTCTCTCAGCTTTTGTTTGTCCGTAAAGCTTTTGATTTCTCCTTCGTATTTGAATGAGATCCTTGCTGGGTACAGTAATCTGGGCTGTAGGTTATTGTCTTTCATCACTTTAAGTATGTCTTGCCATTCCCTCCTGGCCTGAAGAGTTTCTACTGAAAGGTCAGCTGTTATCCTTATGGGAATCCCCTTGTGTGTTATTTGTTGTTTTTCCCTTGCTGCTTTTAATATTTGTTCCTTGTGTTTGATCTTTGCTAATTTGATTAATATGTGTCTTGGGGTGTTTCGCCTTGGGTTTATCCTATTTGGAACTCTCTGTGTTTCTTGGACTTGGGTGATTATTTCCTTCCCCATTTTAGGGAAGTTTTCAACTATTATCTCCTCAAGGATTTTCTCATGGTCTTTCTTTTTGTCTTCTTCTTCTGGGACTCCTATAATTCGAATGTTGGAGTGTTTCATGTTGTCCTGGAGGTCTCTGAGATTGTCCTCATTTCTTTTAATTCGTTTTTCTTGTTTCCTCTCTGATTCATTTATTTCTACCATTCTATCTTCTATTTCACTAATCCTATCTTCTACCTCCGTTATTCTACTATTTGTTGCCTCCAGAGTGTTTCTGATCTCATTTATTGCATTATGCATTATATATTGACTCTTTTTTATTTCTTCTAGGTTCTTATTAAACCTTTCTTGCATCTTTTCAATCCTTGTCTCTAGGCTATTTATCTGTGATTTCATTTTGATTTCAAGATTTTGGATAATTTTCACTATCAATATTCGGAATTCTTTCTCAGGTAGATTCCCTATCTCTTCCTCTTTTGTTTGGTTTGGTGGGCAACTCTCCTGTTCCTTAACCTGCTGAGTATTCCTCTGTCTCTTCATCTTGGTTATATTGCTGTGTTTGGGGTGGCCTTTTAATATTCTGGTAATTTGTGGAGTTTTCTTTATTATGGAGCTTCCTCACTTTGGGTGGGGTTGTATCAGTGGCTTGTCAAGGTTTTCTGGTTAGGGAGGCTTGTGTTGGAGTTCTGGTGGGTGGAGCTGGGTTTCTTCTCTCTGGAGTACAGTGGAGTGACCAGTAATGGGTTATGAGACGTAAAGGTTTTGGAGTAGCTTTGAGCTGCCTGTATATTGAAGCTCAGGGGTGTGTTCCTGTGTTGCTGGAGAATGTGCGTGGTATGTCTTGCTCTGGAACTTGTTGGCCCTTGGGTGGAGCTTGGTTTCAGTGTAGGTATGGAGGCGTTTGATGAGCTCCTATTGCTTAATGTTCCCTTAATTCAGGAGTTCTCTGATGTTCTCAGGCTTTGGACTTAAGCCTCCTCCTTCTGGTTTTCAGTTTTATTTTTACAGTAGCCTCTAGATTTCTCCATCTATACATCACCGATAATAAAACATCTAGGTTAAAGATGAAAAGTTTCTCCACATTGAGGGACATCCAGAGAGGTTCACTGAGTTACATGGAGAAGAAAAGAGGGAGGGGGTAGTTAGAGGTGACTGGAATGAGATGGGGTGAGATCAAAAGAGGAGAGAGCAAGCTAACCAGAAGTCACTTCCTAATGTGCACTCCATAGTCTGGACCGCTCAGTGGTATTTACGGAGTTATACAGGGAAGAGGAGAGGGAGGAAGTAGACAGAGGTGGCCAGGAGGATAAGAGAGAGGAACGAAAAGGAGAGAGATAAATCCTGCCAGTAACCAGTTCCTTAGGTGTTCTCCACCGTCTGGAACACACAGAGATTCACAGAGTTGGATAGAGAAGAGATGGGGGAGGAAAGAGACAGAGGCCACCTGGTGGAGAAAAAGGAGAGTCCAAAGGAGGAGAGAGTGGTCAAGCCAGTAATCTCGCTCTCAGGTAAAATTGGGTAGTGAAGTTTGGGTTTTTAAATGTACAAAATTGACAACAAAAAACAAAAAGCAAAGATTAAAAATCTAGAGTAGAGGTTGGATTTTCAAAAATACAATATTAAAGAAAAGAAGCAGAAGGAAAAAAAAAAGAAAAAAAAAAAGCCACAAGAATTATTAAAAAACTCCAACCACAACCACATAAAGACTATATATGGTGTTTGTCTTAAAAAAGTAGAGTCTTTTTTTTTTGAAAAGTAATAGTAGGTTATAGAAATAAAAATTAGAGGAGAAATAGAAGACTTAACAATTTTAAAAAAAGTTAGGGGAAAAAAAGGCAAGAAAAAAAAAGGGAAAAAAAAGGGGGGGGGGAGGAATGATTGTAAAAATAGTAAAGATATCTGGCCCTTCTCTGATGTCATGGGCAGTGTGGGGTCACTTCCAAGGCAGTTCCCTCTGTTTAACTTCTTCTGTTTGCTGGTTTTTTAGGCTCACTAGTTCAGTCGCGCTGTGGGGAGGGGGAGATGCTGCAAACAAATAGCACTGTCGTGTGCACACAGTGTCTCAGCCCCGCTGGACCTGTCCCTTCTAGCGGCGCACAAACCGCTCCGGTTCTACGATGCTCAGCGGGGAACCGTCTGAGGCCGGCCCTAGGCTTCTTGCACCTCCCCGGTCTAAGCAGCTCAGGTTCGGCGCTCAGGTAGCCCTCAGAGGCTCAGATTCAGTTGGGACTGCATTTTGTGCCCTTCCCAGGTCTGAGTAGCTCAGGAGTTTGGCAAGTGTGGTCGGTAAGACTTGTCACCTTTTCTGTCTCTCCTGCTGTTTTCTGGGTGGACCGCTGGTGCCCCTTGTGAGGCAGATGGTGACTGTCCAGCACCCCCAGAAGTCTTAGCAAAGAAGCCTGCTTGCAGTTTGGTAGGTAGAGTCTCTCTAGGGCTGCAATTGCCCCTTTCCAGCCCTTACGGCTCTGGCTACCTGTCCCCGGCGGGGGATGGTCTGCAGCCGGCCTTTTCCGTTCCGTCCTTTGTTCTGTGCTCGGTCCTGGCGGTGTCTTATGTTCAAGCTTTTCGCGTGGTAGCTATCCCACAGTCTGGTTTGCTAGCCCAAGTTAGATCGCTCTGGTTACGCGTGGGGCGTTCCTGCCCGAGTCTTACAAATCTCTGCAGCCCGTGCCTCCCGCGCGTCCCTGCCCTGCCCCACTTGCTAGTGGCGGATGCCAGCGTCTGTGCTGCCTTTCTGCTGGGGGAGTTACTGTTGGGCTTGTAATCTGCTGGTTTTAATTATTTATCTATTTTTCCTTCCTGTTATGTTGCCCTCTGTGTTTCCAAGGCTCACCACAGACTCGGCAGGGAGAGTGTTTCCTGGTGTTTGGAAACCTCTCTTAAAATTCCTTTCCCGGGATGGGCTTCCCTTCCCAGGACGGAGCTCCCTCCCCACCTCCTTTGTCTCTCTTTTCATCTTTTATATTTTTTCCTACCTGTTTTTGAAGACAATGGTCTGCTTTTCTGGTTGCCTGATGTCCTCTGCCAGCATTCAGAAGTTGTTTTGTGGAGTTTGCTCAGCATTGAAATGTTCTTTTGAGGAATTTGTGAGGGAGAAAGTGGTCTTCCCATCCTATTCCTCTGCCATCTTAGGACCGCCCTAATAATATTAGGTTTCTAAAGAAGACACAGGCTTGCACATCACCCACCATAACTACTCCTCTTATTAAGGTGGATGCTGGATGAATTTGCACAATGCTACAAATTTCTGTCAGAAATAATTACTTTTGTTTTTACTTTTTTTCAAATTTCATCAAGATATAACTGATATAAACCATTATGTAAGTTTAAGATGTTCAATGTGATGATTTAATAAACATATTATGAAATGATTACCATAATATGGTTAATTAACATATCCATCATCTCATCTCAAATCATTATCCTCTTTGTATGTGTGGTGAAAATATTTAATAACTACTCTCTAAGCAACAACTGAAAATTTGTATCCTTTAACCAACATCTCATTTCCTCCCGCTCAGCCCTTGGCCACCACCATTTTATTAAAATTTAAGTAATGTTATGCAGTATTTGTCTCCCCTATATGACTAATTTCTTTTAGCATAATACTCTGGCCCATCTATTTTGTCTAAAATGGCAGAATTTTCTTCTTTTATGGTTGAATAATATTTCATATCTTTATCCATCCATTGATGGACATGTAGATTAAGAAACATGTGGTGGTATGTTTTAATGCCACAACCCAATCCACTCATCCACCTACCCCACCTACCACACAAAGGTTTTAGCATTGATACTTAAACTGTCTCACCAACATCCCTCTCACTTTAAGACAATATTCTACCTTACATTTCCCCTTGTTTTATCTACTGTGCCCCTTAGCACTATTTCGATAAGTATTTTAGCAATTTTGGCTGGACTATACAACTAGATGAATTGCAAATTATGTAAAGTTTAAAAAACCCTGAATGGCTTCTAAAATGCAGCAAAATGGTGAGTCCTACTACCTCTCAGGATGGTAGAGAAAGATCAGCAAAATCTACAATTTCAGGGAAAGTCTTCTCTCAGGTAAAAGAGAAGTTTACCCATTTTGAGGCTTCCTGCCATCTCCAATCTTTTCCAGCCTAAACTCCAAATAAACATTTAGTTCCATTGGAGGTCTAAATGCTCCCAAAGTAGTATAAAATCAGAGGATTCAGAATTGTGACATCAGTTATCTAACACTGCCCTTTATAGAAAAAAAAGAAAAAACCTCAATATTTACATTCTCAAATAATATTGGCTCACCTAGACAGTCCCTCGTTGCTTAAGTCTGTTCATCATTCCATTATGTCCCATCTTTTTCAGCATCTCCTTCTCTCTCATAACAGTATTCCATGCCATCCTTTCAAATAAAGTTCCACTTTCAATCTAATTTTACATCTAGAAAAACTTTCCTCTGCCCAGATTCTTGCTGACTCCACTCTGGAGAAGGATGAAGTATGGCCCTGCTGCTGCTGCTGCTGCTAAGCCACTTCAGTCATGTCCGACTCTGTGGGACCCCGTAGGCGGCAGCCCACCAGGCTCCCCCATCCCTGGGATTCTCCAGGCAGGAACACTGGAGTGGGTTGCCATTTCCTTCTGCAATGCATGAAAGTGAAAAGTGAAAGTGAAGTCGCTCAGTCGTGTCCGACTCTTAGCGACTCCATGGACTGCAGCCTACCAGGCTCCTCTGTCCGTGGGATTTTCCAGACAAGAGTACTGGAGTGGGGTGCCATTGCCTTCTCCGGAAGTATGGCCCTACAGTTGGTGAAATCAATGGTGGGTCCTGAGTTACCTTCAGTCTTTTCCAACCAACAATAGCTATGGCTTTTTTTTCTCCCTAGAATACATGGAGGCAGACATACCTTACTTTCCAGACCTGTTGTGCCTTACATCCACATCATAACTATCCTGTTTGCCATTCTTAATTTTGTTCCCAACATCTACTTGGGCTCTACTCCTCAATACTTATGACCATTCTATTCCCAAATATTTTCTAAAGAACTTATCTATCGTTTCCATTGAATTATGGCTTCTGGACATTCATTAGAATATGGCTTCACCTGTAGCTTTGCTTTAGGAAATATTCCTTTTCCCGTAATTATCCCGAAGGAATTCTTGCCCTTGTAATACCCAGAACTTCCCCCAAAAGATAATAATTCTAAGTTGGATTGTATTAATATAAAGAACTATTGATCCAAAGCATATTCATTTGAAAAAGACAGAAATTTGAAAGGAGTTAAGTAAAAAGAGAGAAAACTTGATTCTTCATCTTTCTTTACTAATAGTTCTAACTTCTCCAGCTATCCAGTGAACTTTAGAATCATTTGGGAGTACTTGTATAAAAGAACCTTATAATTGACTTGCACTAGTAGACTTCCCTTTTACTTTTCATTTTCATGCATTGGAGAAGGAAATGGCCACCCACTCCAGTGTTCCTGCCTGGAGAATCCCAGGGACGGGGGAGCCTGGTGGGCTGCCATCTATGGGGTCACACAGAGTCGAACATGACTGAAGTGACTTAGCAGCAGCAGCAGCAGCAGTAACCTTATTTGATCACTCTGCTTTGGAAATGTGGCTAGGGTGGTTTGGAATTCAATCAATGAAAATCAAGCATGGGTTCATTATAGGAAAAATGTTTGTGTTTTTCTCACAGAAAAGAAATGTTAATCTCTTGAGAACACTTGTTTCTTTTAATTAACTTAAATTCATATTTTCATCCAGAGCTAAGCGATACGTTCTCCTTCCTTTATTTATCTCCAGCATTTCATTCTCTCACAGTCTTCCTTTTCATAAGGAGAAATTTTTAAATACACGTTATCACACCGGGGAGATTGGGAGATATGCTTAATAGCAGGTATGCTTGCACCCTTCCAGGCAGTGTGCGAATTTCTGTGAATACAAAGATAAGCAAAATCCAAACCCTGCTTCTTGAGAAGCTCACTATTTAGAGAAGCAGATATCTATAACCATTTTATATTCAGTGTGGTTATTACTGACACTGAGTTTTAAACTAAGTGTTGAAACAATTAAGACAAGTAAGTAAGGGAGTAGTTAACTTTGTTGAGGATATAGTCAAAGATGTCATAGAAATTAATTTGTAAATAGTGCAAAAATACAAAAGGTGGTTTGCAATAGAACATATGTTGGTCTACAGCTGCTCAAGGTTGGCCTTTGTACTTGAGGTATGACTGATCTTAGAAGAAACCATCAGTTAACTGTTGTCAGGGACAGAAAGTGAAACACAAGTAGAAGCAGAGTCTCAAAGAGGCTGTTGGCAACTCCAGCTCGGGCCAAGTGTCTGAATCAAGTCAACTGAGGCAGAGCTGGAACATTCCTGCAGTTGTATCTGGAAACAAAACATAAAAAGGGTGAGAACAAAGCAATATGGTTACATGGCTGTCAGGACTACTGCAGGGAGATGGGTACCAACCATCCAACTGAGAAATAGCTTAGCGTTTTTCCAAAAACTTTGTGAGAGGAGCAGGATGGGACCAGATCACCTGTTTACTCAAGAAGCAAATCCTCTAAGAAGTCATCCACAGCTCGGAACATCTGCTTCAGTGCAGAGAGGATCAGAATGTCCTTTAAAGGGTCCATCTCCCTCCCTGAAGCATAATTTTCAACCACCAATATTCTAGAAAGAGGAATGCCTAGTATCTTGTTGACATTCTGTATCTGTGGAAAAAAGAATTTAATAAATGTAAGTCTTATATCTAAAATTTGACTGAATTTAAATATAATTTAAGAAAGAAACAGTAAACACAATGGCTTAATATTATTTTCTGAATATAATTATAATTCAGATTATTATTTTAAAGTAGAGTATTAACTTCAATCAACCAGCCAATTGATCCACTTCTTCATTTACCTGTGAATATGTAGTGTGAACATGCACACACACACACACAAAATATAAAACTATTACAATTCTATCTAGTTGCAAAAAGTATTCTTTACCTGGCTTTGAGAAATCATAGCCTTATTCATATTTAAGAAGTTGTCTTGAAGAACTTCATTGCAATTATTCACTTTAGTAAGTAATGCTACTTGTGCTACACCTATATCAAGTAGATAAATCAGTTAATTTATATCATAAACAGTACTGTATTAACAAGGTAATTAAATATGTGTGAAAATAGTACTCTGTACGGTAAATTTAAGATCAGGAGAATGCAATATTCCCAAGAAATCTCAATATGGGACCTGAAGTTCTTCTAATGGGAGAAATTATTTCTTCCAACATGAGAGACTATTTCTAAATGGAATTAAAATTATACTAAGTTGCAGTCAGCTATTATACCATTCAAACAGTGTGTTTTAAATTGGTCGGGGGGAGGGGGGGAAGTGGTTGCTGGATCTTGAAAACTGAAAAATAACCCCAAGAAAGAGAAACAGCAAGGAGATTTGTGTGAGAGCATTTGTGAACTTGAAGTACACTGATTTCACTGTTCTACTAAGGACCTTGCATTTTCCCTCAAACTATAGAGATAAAAGTAAATAATAACTGGTTGTAACTGAATCAAAGTTCTACTTTACTAATGGCTATTTCCCCAAGAAGGACAGAGGGATATCTCTATAGACCCCAAAGACATAAAAAGCATGAGAAGATACTACGAACAAGTCTACATGTGTAAATTTGACAACTTAGATGAAATAGACTGAAACTATACACTACAAACTATGCTACAGCTCATCTAATATGAAATAGATCATTTTAATAGCTCTAAAACTATTTTTAAATTGAACTCATGGTTTTAAAAATCCCTGAAAAAGAAATCTCCAGGGCCAGATGATTTTATTGGAGAATTCTACAAAATGTTTAAAAAAAAAAAAATTCTATACAATCCCTTCCAGAAAATGAAAGAGGAAAGAGTACTTCCTAACTCATTTTATAACACCAATATTACCTGAGACCAAACCCTGACAAACACTGCTGTTGATGCTGCTGCTAAGTTACTTCAGTCCTGTCTGACTTTGTGTGACCCCATAGACAGCAGCCCACCAGGCTTCCCCGTCCCTGGGATTCTCCAGGCAAGAACACTGGAGTGGATTGCTATTTCCTCCTCCAATGAATGAAAGTGAAAAGTGAAAGTGAAGTCGCTCAGTCATGTCCTACTCTAGCGACCCCATGGACTGCAGCCTACCAGGCTCCTCTGTCCATGGGATTTTCCAGGAAAAAGTACTGGAGTGGGGTGCCGTTGCCTTCACCATGACAAACACTACAGAAATTAAAAAAAAAAAAAAATACAGACCAGTATCCCTCATAAATATAGATGCCACATTTCTTAATAAAATATTATCAAATAGGATTCAGCAATATATAAAAGGAATTATGCACCATAAACACATGGGTTTTTTGTTATGGAGATAAAGTTGGCTCAAGATTCAAATTCAGTCAATATGATCCATGATATAAACAGATCACAGAGGGAAACAATTCCCATGATCATATCAATCTATAGAAAAAAAACATTTGGCAAAATTCAATACCCATTCATGCTTTAAAAAAAAAAACAAAACAAAACTCTCAGAGAAGTTGGAATAAAGAACTTGCTTAAGTTAATAAAGAACAGGTATTAAAAGCTATAATGACACTAGTTGACATTAAAGTGATGAAACATTTAATCTCTTATCCTAAGTTCAGAAACAAAACAAGGGTATTTGTTCTCATCACTATTCAACTGAAAGTACTAGCCAGGATGGTAAGATAAACAAAAATAAATAAAACACATACAAGTTAAGAAAGAAGAAATAAAATTGTCCCCATTTGAGATGACATGAAATCCTAAGAATTTAATGATAAAAAAATCTTCCTAGAACTAATAAACAATCAACATCCCATTAAGACTTTTTTTTGTAGAAATATACAAAGTAATGCTAAAATTCCTAGAGAAATGTAAAGGAACTAGAATAGATAAAATAATTTTGACAGATAAGAATAAAGTGGAAGGAATTATTTTACTCACTTTAAGACTTATAGTTTTTATTATTATATAACCACAGTGATGAAAACTGTGTGATGTCAGTAGAGGAATGAACATATTGATCAAGGAAACAGAACAGAGATGCAGAAATAGATGCACAGAAGTAAGGACAATGGATTTTTGATAATGGTACAAAAGCAATACAATTGAGAAATGACAGTTTTTTCAACAAATGGTCCTGGAACAACTGAATATCCATAGGCAAAAATAAAATAAACCTCGACCTACACTTCACATCCTACACAAAAAGTGACTCAAAATTAATCACATATTTAAATGTAAAATGTAAGACTATAAAACTTTTAGAAGAAAACAGAAAAAAAAATCCAAGACTTAAAGCTTGGTGAAGGATTTTAGACACAAAATGAAAACCATGATCCTTAAAAGAAAAAATTGACAAATAAGAGTTCACCAAAATTTTTAACATTTTGTTTGTGAAAGGCTCTGCTAAGATATTGAAAAGACAGCTGAGTACTGGGAGAAGCTATCTGCAAACCATATATCTGACAATTGAATCATATCTAGGATTTATGGATCTTTTAAAACTCAACAGTAAAAAAACCAAAGTGTCCAAATAGAGAGCAGGTCAAAGACATGAAGAGATCTTTTACTGAAAAAGACATATACAAGCAAATAAGTACATTAAAAGATGGTCAGTGTAATTCATCATTAAAGTGAAGTCCCTCAGTCGTGTCTGGCTCTTTGCAACCCCATGGACTGTAGCCTGCCAGGCTCCTCCATTCATGGGATTTTCCAGGCAAGAATACTGAAATGGGTTGCTATGTCCTTCTCCAGGGGATCTTCCTGACCCGGGGATTGAACCCAGGTCTCCTGCACTGCAGGCAGACTCTTTACCAGCTGAGCCACCATTAGGGCAATGCGAACTATCACTATATACCTACTAGAAAAGTTAAATTTTTTTAAAAAAAGCAATAATCGCAAATACTAGCAATGAAAGAGATGGGAATACCAGACCACCTGATCTGCCTCTTGAGAAACCTATATGCAGGTCAGGAAGCAACAGTTAGAACTGGACATGGAACAACAGACTGGTTCCAAATAGGAAAAGGAGTACATCAAGGCTGTATATTATCACCCTGCTTAATTAACTTACATGCAGAGTACATCATGAGAAACGCTGGACTGGAAGAAACACAAGCTGGAATCAAGATTGCCAGGAGAAATTTCAATAACCTCAGATATGCAGATGACACCACCCTTATGGCAGAAAGTGAAGAGGAACTAAAAAGCCTCTTGATGAAAGTGAAAGATGAGAGCAAAAAAGTTGGCTTAAAGCTCAACATTCAGAAAACGAAGATCACGGTATCCGGTCCCATCACTTCATGGGAAATAGATGGGGAACCAGTGTCAGACTTTATTTTTGGGGGCTCCAAAATCACTGCAGATGGTGACTGCAGCCATGAAATTAAAAGACACTTGCTCCTTGGAAGAAAAGTTATGACCAACCTAGATAGTATATTCAAAAGCAGAGACATTACTTTGCTGAGTAAGGTCCATCTAGTCAAGGCTATGGTTTTTCCTGTGGTCATGTATGGATGTGAGAGTTGGGCTGTGAAGAAGGCTGAGTGCCAAAGAATTGATGCTTTTGAACTGTGGTGTTGGAGAAGACTCTTGAGAGTCCCTTGGACTGCAAGGAGATCCAACCAGTCCATTCTGAAGGAGATCAACCCTGGGATTTCTTTGGAGGGAATGATGCTAAAGCTGAAACTCCAGTACTTTGGCCACCTCATGAGAACGGACTCATTGGAAAAGACTGTGATGCTGGGAGGGATTGGGGGCAGGAGGAGAAGGGGACGACAGAGGATGAGATGGCTGGATGGCATCACTGACTCGATGGACGTGAGTCTGAGTGAACCCCAGGAGATGGTGATGGACAGGGAGGCCTGGCGTGCTGCAATTCACGGGGTCACAAAGAGTCGGACACGACTGAGCAACTGAACTGAACTGAACTGGGCAAGAATCCAGAGAATCTGGATGCCTCATATATTGTAAAAATAGAAACTGTGCAGTAATTCTTAAAAGTGGTTTGGCATTTTCTTTTAAAAATTAAACACTGAGTCAGCATAGGACCCAGCAATCACACTTTTGGGGAATGATCCCAGAAGAAAGAAAACTTACATCCACACAAAAACCTGCACACTAATATTCAAAGGAGCTTTATGTGCAATAGCCAAAAAAACAGAAGTAATCAAAAAGTCCTTTGATAAAGAACGGTTAAAACAACTGTGGAATATCTATACCATGAATTAGTACTCAACAATAAACAGAAATGAACAACTGATGTACATAACAACTTTTATGTAATTCAAAGGATATTAGACTGAGTTGAAGAAAGCCAGCCTCAAATCAGACATACTGTTGGGATTCCATTTGTATAACATTCTCAAAACTTATGGAGATGAAGGAGAGATTAATTGCTGCCAAAAATTAAGGATGGTGAGGGTTGGGGGGTACTATGACAAAGACTTTCATGGCGATGGAATAGTTCTGTATGTTGTGGTAATTAGTGGAATCTACCCATGTAACAAAATAACAGAGCTATAACACGCATAATGAGTGCTGTATCTCCTGGTTTTAATCTTTCTGGTCTAGTCACTTAATATGGGGAGGTAACTCCTCTATCTAGCCATAGGAAAATCACACATGATGAAAAAATTATACCCATTCTAATCTTTAAGTATTTCAGTAAAGCCTTTGAATGATCTCTATCTGCTATTGCCACCAACCAAACCAGGACTCTGGAAATTGGAAGAAGGGGACATGGGACCTTGCTGTAATCTTTTTGCAATTTTCTGTGAAAATTCAAAGTAAAAATGTTTACTTTATTTCAAAGTAAAAATGTTTTGAAACTCACCACAGTTTATTACTTCTTTTTGAATTTGTTTGAGCTTCGCCATCATTTTAGGGGAGAGATTGTCCATAGAGTTGATATCAAAGACATAAGCCACACAGTGAATCCTGTCTTTCAGTGATGGAGAGGTGATGAAAGTAGGATGCTTGGGTGTAATTGGTTTTTGGGGACTAAACTGTTATAGAAATATAAGGCAACATTTAAGAGAATTCTTTCATTCATTTAAAAGAATTCTGCTGAATTCTTTCAGATACAATTCATGTTTCAAGCATGATCATCACTAACTTCCAACACAAAACTTCCCTTCTCCCAGACACTACTGCCCCAGATTAGTTCATAACATTCTTTGATACTTCCTCTCCTCTGTTAGCATGGCATCTTTATATTAAAAAAAATACAACCCACTTTATTGCTTTGGCAAAATATACATATATATGATTACAACTTAATTATCCATAATGGAAATATTTCAGAAAAGTACAAACAATGTTATTTTTTAAAGCTAATTTCAAATCTCAGTCTCTTCAAATCCCAAAGCACAATTGAGGAAAAGGGAATCACTGCTTAGAAATTGAGGTTAATTTTATTGCACCCAATACCTAAAAGAAAGGTGATAATAATGATTAACTTTCTGAGAACTTAGAGTTTATCTTCTCATTTAATCTTCTTAGCCACCTATGAGATCACCATATTATTATCTACATTTCACATATTAAAAAAAAAAACTCACTGAGACAAGCATGTAACTTACTTATGGGTATACACCTAATTGGTACAACTAAGAGTAGTTGTTTCAATATTTTGTCTAAGTGATTATAAAAGTGCAAAAGATTATATTACTCTTTTCCTAGTATTTAGAATCATAGCAAAGAGTAATATAAACACAGTTCCTCCTGACCTTTTCCTGGAACCTATATGAGTAAAATCTTGCCTTTTGTTTATATTTCTTAATGCTGTAGAAAATAAGAGAAGTTATCTGCTTTCTTTACATAAATATTTTTTCATTTAAAATACAGTAGTATTGGTTGGTGTTGAAACCACTTTATAAAAATTGGAAATGCATGTGATAAAATATAAACAAAAAGCATTGCTGAAAATGATTTGAAATGTTCTAGACTTTGAAGGATTCTTACCTCATATCTGTCTGGCACACAGCCTTTTAAGATGTGGGGTATGTCATCCACACATAACCCTACTCCCTCTTCCTCATCCAGCCCCATGGAGTCACACAACATAAATGGCAGAGACTGGCCATTTTTTCCATCTTTAATAGAATATATCCTATACTGTAAAACAAAACACAGCAATATAAAAGTTCACTCTTCAACTAGCCTTCAAGATGTAATAATAAGAAGAAAAACTCATTAATATTTATACTGTGGTCCTCAAACATTTTGGTCTCAAGATCAACTAAGTTTCTTAAAAATTATTGAGGCATCCAAAGATATTTTATTCATGTGGGTCTTATCTATTTACGTGCAACATACTAGAAATTAAAACAGAAATTTTTAATATTTCTTAAATTATTTAAAAACACAATATGAACCTGTTATATATTAATCTAACAATTTTAGAAAAAAACTATTTTCAAAAAATTATAGAAAAGAGTGGGATTGATTTACTCTTTGCAATTCTCTTTAATGTCTGAATCAATAGAAAACAGCAAGATTCTCATAGTTGCCTCTGCATTCAATCTGTTGTGATATATTGTTTTGATTGAAGTATATGAAAAAAATCTGACCTCACACATACAGGGAGTAGGCAAGGAGGGAGTATTTAATTTAACAGCTTTCAGAGAATTATGGACATTGCTCATTAATAATACATCAAAGCTGAACAAGTGATAATTTCTCAAAGGTTACCTGCAATGTGAAATCTGTGATACTTTTAACTATGACATTAAGTTCATTGATTTATTTTACACTTTGAATATATTTTATATCCATCCATGATTTTGTAAAGTGATGCATTGGTCATTTGAAGGTATTGGTTCACTGGCTTATCTGGATCTTCCAAATATTGGTACATTTCATTGTATAATATTAAAATATCATATTTGTTAATACCATCATTAATCTCATTAGATAAGTCTTTAAGTTATTAAGTTTTCAAGCTCAAAGTAGTGGATACAAATCTTCCTCATGCTGTTTTTCTTAAAAGCTCAAATGTTATCTTTGACAGCAAACACTGTGGGTTGTTATCCTTGAAGTGATACCCTCATTTCATGCATTTTTCCCCAAAATGTCTACCAAATATCCAAGTATAAATAAGCAAGTCTTTCAGTTGCCTTTTCAGTCAAATATGATATTCCATGAGAGAAGTTCAGCTTACAACCACCATATTTTGGCATGCATTAAGAGCACTTTGCATGCAGAATCTGCCTGCAGTGCAGGAGACCTGGGTTCAATCCCTGGGTTGGGAAGATCCACTGGAGAAGGAAAAAACTACCTATTCCAGTATTCTGGCCTGGAGAATTCCATGGACAGTCCATGGGGTCACAAAGAGTCAGAAACAACTGAGGAACTTTCACTTTTCACTTCACAAAGCTTCTTTTCTAGACACACTCCATCAGATCCCAAGACTATTTTTCAGGATGCTGCTGCTAAGTCGCTTCAGTCGTGTCCGACTCTGTGCGACCCTGTGAGACCCCGTGGACTGCAGCCTACCAGGCTCCTCCGTCCATGGGATTTTCCAGGCAAGAGTAAAAATTTCATTTATTGGTCAAATACACTTTCAACATAGACTCAACTATAGAAGATTTGGGAAGAATCACAAAGAAAAGGGCTTCTCAGAGACCCCAGATGATACTCAGTTCTTTCAGTCCAAACCAGGAAGTAGAGAATTCCTCTGTAACCTATTGTCGTTTGAGAAGGAGTCAAAGCACCCATTGCTTCATAAAAATGCCTAGAGTAATTCCACTGGAGATTTTGATCTAAGTGAATGGGGTTTATTGGTAACTCAACATGAAAGAAATTAACTCTAATTAGAGTTAGATAATATTCAATACACTAAAATTTCAAGATCAATAGGCACATTCATAGTCCCAATAACCATTAACCTGTTTCCTTTACAGCTTCAATTCTTCAGAAAGAAAGGTCTCTGAGCAATAAAGTATTCCGTTTCCTTCACTAATATGCTGTCCTGTTTTCCTTTAATGTATATAGTATTTGCATTCTATTTGGAGTTCAGGATCTAATACATCTTCCCTTAAAGCAGCAAGTCGTTGGAGTTTTCAACATAAAAAGAAGGCATAGAAATTCTGTCCTGATGAGTACCACTATTGTAGCATGTCTCACACTGAGTAGTACTTAGTTGATTATTATCTACATTGGTCTCTGAGCTCCCTGAGTAAAGGGTGTAGTTTTATTTGCATAGTCCCTGTTGCAACACAATATTTAGCAAACATAAATATTTCAATCAATGCTTAATGTACTGAATTGCTGTTGCAGTATCTTGCTTCTGAGGCTAGGCCCATATATCATAATAAAGCCACTGAGTGGATAGAGAATAGCCAACATCCAGAAATAAGATGTGATTCTTAAAAGTCTTAGAAATGCTTTCAGTTATTAAATATGACCTGAAATTAAATCAGCTATGACTGTCTTATGCTAAATTTTGCATTGACAACATGCAACATATTCTCAATCAGAAGATAACAATATTGAACTTCAGCAATCATAGAAAAACACAGCTTGATTTTGACATTTTCTATTAATTTACTTTATTCTTTTTGTTTGATTACATAATATTGACAAGCATAGAATGGAAGCTTCTAGATAAATATTGCACTATAAATCGAAGATCTTTAGCATAACAGCTTTAAAAATGGTATTAGTACTTATTTCCTTAAATACATTTATTTACAAATAAGATAGCCTTTATAGGAGCATTGGTAGACTGATTTACCCCATGAAAGTTTTGCTTCTCATGATCATTTTCTATTAAATGATCTCATATAATGCAAAAGTGTTACGATACACAATTTCCATTATTTTATTAGAAAAAAAGAGAAAATAATTTCAATCCAGGCAAAACCATGTGGGACATGAGTAAATTATATATATATATATATATATATATATATATATATATATATATATATATATATATATATATATAAAATAGAAAAAGATATCTACAAAGTTTTTAAACATTATTTTTTGCAAATACCAAAAAGCACTCTTCTTAAAACTGCTTATGTCCATAAAAATGGAAAGCTTCTCTATGTAATATAACTCATGGGGGCCATTCTAATTCAATTTTTATTCCTGTTTTACATTTGATTTAGCATTTAATTGTTCATAGATTAGAAGGTTAAGCTATTGAGAGAAAATGCCAAAGAAATTAACAGACCTCATAATTGTAACCTATAAAACAAAATCCTCAGGAAATCCTGAAATAACTTACCTGTTCAGTAATGCTGGTGACATCAGATCCCACTATGGCTTGGCGAGTCAAATGGCCTTGGAAAATGGACTTCACTGAATTGAAAAAACTGGACTTTCCAGACCCAACCGGACCCAGCAAGAGAATACGGATTTCTGAAACCAAGTCTGCATAGGGACTGTAGGCTCTGACATCTGCTAGGAGCCTATTTCTGTGCCTGGAAAACTGCAGTAGTTAAATGCAATAGCCAAACTTCCATAAGGAACAATATAATTCTGCTGAGCTTTTCTTCCTGCTAAAAAGCATGTTTTAATGCTTATTTATTATTTTGATATTAGCATCTTCTTTCATATAACTTGAAAGGGTCTAAGGTTATACATTTTGTGCTTGACGAAAATGTACTTATCTATATCTGACTAAGTTAAACTAACCAGCAACCAAATAATTTCTAAATTATTAGCCTTAGACCCCATAAGTATAATAAGAAATAACAACAACACTGAAAATGAATTTTCAGTAACAATGTTACATTAAGGGGAAAGAAAAATAAAATATATGCAATGCAGGTTTTTATCTATAAAGTGGGAAGAGGGTACTTTGTTTTTAAAATTTTCTGAGATTCTCTGAAGACTTGATTCTCAAAACAAAGATCCAGAGGAATTATCTAAAATAGTCATCTCAACTCTGGAAAACTTTGAATCTAACAGAACCAAAGCAAAACATGAAGTCAAACTGCCATCAGGTGGATCTTAAAAAGTTTCAGCTGGTAGTGGTTTTGCTTTTGTTGCTGTTCTAAATTGTCTTCAACACGCTATGTCAGGAGCACTGTAACTGACTTTTATCACTCCAAGTAACACGATTTTTAATCTCACTGTCAGTGCCATTCACACAGTTGCTCTAAATGAAATGAGTAGTAGATAGTTCAAGAAACTAACTTACTGTGTGGCTCTTGTTATCCTGTTTATGTAGCCTGCCTCATCCTTAATTCCTAAAGGAAATAAACATGGAATAACAATTTTTAAGCTTGTCTGATTAAATGTGACCAAGTCTAACTTCTAAATAGAGCAGTGAGTCTTTTTGCATAATCCAGCTGAGCTGTTTGGTTAGGAATTAGGGTTGGCAGCATAATGAGATTAAGAGGAGCTAAAAGTATCTTCTTTGTATAAACCACTCTGCAAACTCATATAATTATGCCTAGGAGTCCCAGGGCTAACTCAAAAGGTGTCACGTATCAAAATAATGAGACTTCTCTCTTCTCCATTTCTTCATTCATACTTCTCAACTAACTTTGGTCAAAGCTGGCTATATTTTCTGGGTGATAATCCCATAAACTTTATGCCTTCCATGTTTCATTTTGGAGGTTATTAAAAAATGAGTGGTATGAAATTCACTTGTCTGTCTTCTTTTTTCTTGTTCTTGTAGATTAATTATGAGTTACCAAACACAAAGAATAGAATCAGAATATAGTAGTGTACAAATTAACATACCTTCAACTCGAAAAACTTCACATTCTAAACTTGAGAACATTGGGTTACATTTTACTCTTAACTCTTGCTCTAAATCTCTAGCTATACAAATGCATTTTGTGCTGAAATTTAGAACCAAATATTGTTTGTCATAACTAGAGATATTGAATTCCGAGGTATTATAAGAAATTGTCACTGTTGAATTTAAAACTACAGTTTTCATTTCCACTGTTTCATTCTTTTGAAGTGAAAAAAAGAAGGAATCATTTGGCTCTATAAAACTTTTGGACTTTTCAGAACTATGCCCACGCATAAAGATACCAAAAATATTGTTGGAATGATAAATCACTGTTACAATGGGTCCTTGACAACAGCACCTATTCTGCATTTCTACAGTGTTTTCTCCATGGACACTAGACTTATAAAGAAGTCTCAGAGAAACATTTCCAAGCAGCTTTTGAAAACTTCTTTCCCCATTCCATGTCAATGTGGTTGTCACTGCCATTGTTCTGTATCTAATAGGAAAAAAAAATTTAATAGTTTCAGAGAGTAGTACAGTATTATGATTTCTGCTATACTAGTTTCAGTGAGTTCTTTATTCACTGACCCAATTAAAGCATGTTATTTGGATTTGGAGTGTAAAGAAATATATACACACACATACGTATATACAGGTCAGGAAGCAACAGTTAGAACTGGATATAGAACAACAGACTGGTTCCAAATAGGAAAAGGAGTATGTCAAGGCTGTATATTGTCACCCTGCTTATTTAACTTATATACAGACTCCATCATGAGAAACTCTAGGCTGGAAGAAGCACAAGCTGGAATCAAGATTGCTGGGAGAAGTATCAATAACCTCAGATATGCAGATGACACCTCCGTTATGGCAGAAAGTGAAGAGGAGCTAAAGAGCCTGTTGATGCAAGCGAAAGAGGAGACTGAAAAAGTTGGCTTAAAGCTCAACATTCAGAAAACGAAGATCATGGCATCCAGTCCCATCACTTCATGTGAAATAGATACGGAAACAGTGGAAACAGTGTCAGACTTTATATTGGGGGGGCTTCAAAATCACTGCAGATGGTGACTGCAGCCATGAAATTAAAAGACGCTTACTCCTTGGAAGGAAAGTTATGACCAGCCTAGACAGCATATTGAAAAACAGAGACATTACTTTGCCAACAAAGGTCTGTCTAGTTAAGGCTATAATTTTTCCAGTAGTCATGTATGGATGTGAGAGTTGGACTGTGAAGAAGGCTGAGCGCTGAAGAATTGATGCTTTTAAACTGTGGTATTGGAGAAGACTCTTGAGAGTCCCTTGGACTGGAAGGAGATCCAACCAGTTCATTCTAATTGAGATCAGTCCTGGGTGTTCTTTGGAAGGACTGATGCTAAAGCTGAAACTCCAGTACTTTGGCCACCTCATGCGAAGAGTTGACTCATTGGAAAAGATTCTGATGCTGGGAGGGATTGGAGACAGTAGGAGAAAGGGACGACAGAGGATGAGATGGCTGGATGGCATCACTGACTCAATGGACAAGAGTTTGGGTGAACTCCGGGAGTTGGTGATGGACAGGGAGGCCTGGTGTGCGGCAGTTCATGGGGTCGCAAAGAGTTGGACACGACTGAGCCATTGAACTGAACTGAATGTATATACATATGCATTTATATTATATATTTTAATATATATAGCATTAATGGGTAGATATGAAAAATATATATAATTTAGAGATTTAAATATCATTAATTGTTTAAGTCGATAGGAAAAACAAACTAGAGACTGGATTTTAAAAGTAGAGAAAAATTAATGAATTAGAGCAGAGATCATCACACTTTTTCTTAGCAACACACAGTAGAAATTTTAGGATTTGGGGGTCATATTGTTTCTACCACAGCTACTCAACTTAACCAGCATAAGGAAAAAGCAGTCATAAACAAAGCTCATGACAGTGTCCAAATAGAAACTTTTTTACAAAAATAGATGGCTGGAATGAGGGCATATTTTACCAATCCATGAATCTGATGATAGAAATGAGAAATTAATTCAAAAAACAGTGCACAAAGAAAGAAATTGAAACATGAGAGGATTTAATAGGTAGGAAAGTCCATGATGACTAGAACATTAGCCATCCTGCCAATACTTTCAATAAGAAAAATTAAAAACAAGGATAACTGTGATATAAATATATTTGAAAGCATTGGAGAGAAAACAAAGCAGTAAAGAATTATATTATTGGCTAAGATTTGGAAAAGAAATGACTGCAGAGAGGTAAGCTTGGCATTGGGGCATCTGTCAAATTCAGAAGCTGCTAAGAAATTCTCCAAAGCAGGCTTAAACAGTACATGAACTATGAACTTCCAGATAGTCAAGCTGGATTTAGAAAAGGCAGAGGAACCAGAGATCAAATTGCCAACATCTGCTGGATCATCAAAAAAGCAAGAAAGCTCCAGAAAACATCTGCTGCTCCTTTATTGACTATGCCAAAGCCTTTGACTGTGTGGATCACAACACACTGGAAAATTCTGAAAGAGATGGGAATACCAGACCATCTTACCTGCCTTATGTATGAAAGCAAAGAAGAACCAAAGAGCCTCTTGAACAAAGTGAAAGAGGAGAGTGAAAAAGTTGGCTTAAAATTCTCCATTCAGAAAACAATGATCATGGCGTCTGGTCCCATCACTTCACGGCAAATAGATGGGGAAACAATGGAAACAATGAGAGACTTTATTTTTTTGAGCTCCAAAATCACTGTAGATGGTGACTGCAGTCATGAAATTAAAAGATGCTTGCTCCTTGAAAGAAAAGCTATGACCACCCTAGACAGCATATTAAAAAGCAGAGCTATTACTTTGCAACAAATGTCTGTCTAGTCAAAGTTATGGTTTTTCCAGTAGTCTTGTATGGATGTGAGAGTTGGGCTATAAAGAAAGCTGAGCATCGAAGAATTGATGTGTGGTGTTGGAGAAGACTCTTGAGAGTCCCTTGCACTGCAAAGAGTTCAAACCAGTCAATCCTAAAATAAATCAATTCTGAATATTCATTGGAAGGACTGATGCTGAAGCTGAAGCTCTGGTACTGTGGCTACCTGATGAGAAGACCTGACTCATTGGAAAAGATCCTGATGCTGGGAAAGACTGAAGGCAGGAGGAGAAAAGAACGACAGAGGATGAGATAGTTGGACAGCATCACCAACTCGATGTACATGAGTTTGAGCAAGCTCCAGGAGTTGGTGATGGACATGGACTGCAGCCTGGCATGCTGCAGTCCCTGGGGTCACAAAGAGTCGGACACAACTGGGAGACTGAATTGAACTGAACGGGGAAGAACCACCAGTGGACTGAAACAGACTTAATTCCATCTCTGGTCTTCTCAATCTAATCTATAATAGTATTAAGACAAATGAGAATTGCCAATGTCTCTAGCTATATAGGACAGATGAAAATAAATTTTGTCCAAGTGAAGAGAAAATTTTCTTAACGTTACATTAAGTCTACATTTTTTTGATATTCGATGTCTCACACTCACCATAAACACCAGAGAGCAGACAAAACAACATGATAGAAAACCAAGAGAAAAAAAACAGAAAATAGAAACAAATCCATACTGATAATTGAGTTACCCACAGTGATTTTTAAACAGCTAAGCTTTGTGTGGGCTTCCCTGGTGGCTCATCCATAAAGAATCCGACTGCAATGCAAGAGCTGCAGGAGAGGTGGGTTCCATCCCAGGGCCAGGAAGATCCCCTGGAGGAGGGCGTGGCAGTCTACCCCAGTCTTCTTGCTGGAGAATCCCATGGACAGAGGAGCCTGGCAGGTTATAGTCCATAGGGTCAAAATCAGTCAGACATGCCTGAAGCAACTTAGCATGCAAGCTTGGTGTATTCAAATAAGTAAAAGATGAGATTAAATGGCTGACAGAAAATGGAGTGGGTGGGAGTTGAAGGGAATTCTAGACTTTAAAAATAAATATCTGAAATTGAAAAATTGAAAAATAAATTTAACTGAAGGTTAAACACACTTGAAAGAAAGAATTAGTTGGAAGAAGCTATATCAAATGAAAATTTGAAACAAAGAGAAGGAAAAAGAACAAAGGACCAAAGAGAGTAGAGAGTATAGTAAAATGAGTGGATATCTATGCAACTAAAGTCTAAGAATGAGAGAAAGAAAGAATATGGCAGATATCAAAGTAGTCATACAAAGCTCAAAAAGCAAGCAAGTCTCAAAACATTTCAAACATAAAATAGATTCCCTAATACATTAGAAAATAAAGAAATCTCTGGTGGCTCAGATGTTAAAGTCTGCCCACAGTGCAGGTTCAATCCCTGGGTCGGGAGGATCCCCTGAAGAAGGAAATAGCAACCCACTCCAGTATTCTTGCCTGGAAAATCCCATGGATTGAGGAGCCTGGCAGGCTACAGAGTCCATGGGGTCACAAAGAGTCAGACATGACTGAGTGACTTCACTCAGTACTAGGAAGTCCATTTATCAAATAAGAAAACTTAGTAAGATCTGGAAAATTGAATAAATGATCATTATTGTCAAAACTTGTGAAATGAAGCTAAAACATGCTGTAAAATTTGTTTATAACTAAATATATGTATTAGAAAAGAAGAAAGGCTGAAAATGAATAATATAAAATTCAGCTTCACAAGTCAGGGGAAAATTGCCAATTACACACACACAAAAGAAATTAAATAGTAAAAGTAAAAGCCAAACTTAATAAAGCAAAAATAAATATACAAAGAGAAGATTAACAGAACCAATGTTAGTTTTCAAAAAGTATAAATAATAAAGTCAGTAAAACATTGCTGATATTGATAAAAAATGGTTGGGGGGAGGGACAATGTACCAAAATCAAGAACATAGACAAGAATATCAGCACATATGCTACAAACAAGAAAAACATTTTTTAAGCTGAAAAAAAAATTTTTAATAAATTTGAAATGGGTTAATTCTGAGAAAAACTTACCAAAACTGACTTAAAAATAAATAGAAAAAAAAAATGAATAGTCCCATAGCTATTCTAAAAAACAAAACTCACCATTAAAGACTTTCCACAAATAAATTGCAAAGATAAGTGGGTCCAATAACTAAACCAAACTTTGAGTGATAAGCATTAGAATCTTAAAAAAAAACACTTCAAGAGAATAGAGACCAATACATTACAATGGCATTGCAAGCAGGAACACTGCAAGCTAGTCTCACTCCTAAATACAGGTGTAATATTGTAAGCCAAACATCAAGCAATTAAAAATAAATAAATATTTTTTAAATCTTCAGCAAAATATTAACAAGCCTAAAAAAAAAAAAAGAAGTGAATTTTTGAAATTTATTCACAAAAGCAGCAAATAATGTACCTGGGAGAAAATTTTTTTTAAGATATAAACAACTTCTGTAGAGATAATTATGAGATGAATGTTATAAAGGACATGAAAAATGACCCAAATAAATGAAGACCTATCCAATTTTCTTAGATGACAAAAGCCTTCTTAAAAATTATGTCAATTCCTCCAAAATATATCTTTCATTTCAGCGCAAGGGTGATCAAAAGCCCAAGAACATTCTTTCGATTGAATGTAAGAAGATAATCTGAAAGTTCCCATGATATCTCAAGGAGCAAAGAATAGCCAAGAGAGTTTTAAAGATGAACAAGTCAAGAATTATATAAAATTATGATAATTAGGAAAATGTGACCATGGCATTAAGATAGTCAAGAGCCCTGAGACTGACCCACTTTCATAGCTGAGGTGCCCTGGAAAACAAAGCTGAATGCCAAGTTTACATGTGTAGACTTTACTGCTGGGTACAATTTCAAAGAAATAAACATGAGATAAAGAAGAAAGTGAAATTAAGAACAACTTAAACCAAATACAAACTTAACAGAACTGATTACTCAGCTTGGAGGGGAGGTAATAGCTCTATCGGAGAAAAAATTTTTAATTAAGTCATATCATCCTCATAATCTCATAACATTCTCAAAAGTAAATTCCAGTTGATATAAAGCATTAAATGTGAGAAATTTTTAGAAGGAAGTACGAGATATTGTCATTACAACCTTTGCATTGGGAAGGATTCCTAAAAAAAGATACCAATAGTACAAACTATAAAGGAAAGAAAAATAAATTTAACTATATTAAAACAAAATATTTTACAATAAAAGGTACAACAAATGCAACCTTAAAACATCATATATCTTACAAATACTATCCCATCTATGAACAACAAAGAAACCACAAACAACCTAATAGAAAAGTAGTCAAAGTATGTGAACAAGAAATTCACAAGTGGAAATAACTTAAATGGACTATAAACATATGAAAAAAAAATGTTCAAGAATTCTAGTGACAAGAAACTGTAAATTAGACAACAACGAGATATCATTTCACATCAAACAAAAGTTCAGTGAAACAGATGACCAGGATATAGAAATTCAAGAATATTTACATTGTCCTGATGGACATGCATCATTTTGGAAGCAATGTGTATAGCATCATTGTTTATGGTGATGTTAGAAGATTGGATGTACAAATTTTTGCATATTCATAAAAGGAAATACTAAAGAGCATTGAAGTAACTGAATTAGACCTATTTGTCTCAACACGGATAAATCTCAAAGAATTCATATTGACTGGAAAGAAACAAGTGGAGAATGAAAATCTTAGTATGATACCATAAATAAACTGTTAACTTACAAAGCAATACTGGAGGTCATTTAAATACACACATATATACAGTAAAAGAGCATAAAAACAAGCATGACAATAATTTATGACAAAGTCTGGGTATAATTTCTCTCTAGGAAGTAAGGGAAGTGAAGAAAATAGAAGAGAGATTCATCAATAATTTCAGTGAGATCTGTAATGCCTTGAAGTTTTCAAGAAAAAAAAAACTATTCTTATTAATAAAGCAAATCATTTAAAAAGCCAGAACTGTATAAGATTACAGTAAAGTTTATGTATTCTCTGTATTCCCTGTATTTGAAATATTCATTAAAAAGCAAAACCATGTTTGGGAACGCATGTAAGAATTAAAGATTTTAAAATTTAAAAAATAAATAAATAAATAAAAAATAAACAGAAAAAAAAAAAAAAGCAAAACCAACGAAAGCAAAAATCATGATCTTAGTAGCGATTTCACTTGAAGCTCTTCTTCAAAGAAAGAAAAACAAGCAAATTTCTTTGCCCACAGCTAGGAAACATTGGATGGCAACAAGTCACTTACCAGCTTTTCAGAATGGGACAAGGCTTAATGGAGTGTTAACTGCTCCGTCACACTTATGGACTAGCCAGAGTTTGGAGACTGAAGGTTCTGTTGAGATCCCTGGCTTCCTGTTTCTGAGAAAGGAAAGTGAAACTCAAGCAGCAAACGAGCAGGAAACAGCAAGCCAACTGCTGTTAAGTTTCTCTTTCCCTAAAGGAAAAAGAGACAGAGAACAAGAAAAAAGAGAGATCTGCTCAGCACAAGAAAAAGGTGCAAAGATGTTTGGTCCCCTCAGTAGCCCACATCTAAGCATGCATGAAATGCAATTATTAATAAGAAATTACAATAAAACTAATAGTTTAAATTTTTTTGTTCATTTAACTTATCTATTTGGCACTGATCTATGGGACTACATACATTTTCCTAGTTTCTTCAGTCTTATACAGTAAACTTTACTAGCATCCATATTTCTCAAAGTATGAAAATAAAACTTAATGACATTCAGAGACTTCGCCCAAAGTAATTGAACTGATAGAGTGGTGAAGTCAGCCGGTATTCAAAACCCAGACTCTGTGCACTGGAACAAACAGATTATGATTTGGCTTTTCCTGAATACATATGTAAGGCAGTGTGCAGCCTCTTTTCCCATTTACAAGTTCATTCATTCAACATGGACTTAGACCCTGCAAAGCAAAATGCAGAGTAAGATAAAACCTCCACCCTCAGAGACCATGCCTTGTACTCAGGGAGGCAGGCAGGTAAACCGACAGTTTTGTCAGTGTGCCAAGGGCTACAGGAGGTGTCAGGCGAGTGTATGTTCCTCGGTTTTTGTCTTGTCACAACAAAGATTTGGAGTGATGGACATTAAAGCCCCCTCGGTGTGTCACAGCTACTGGGGCTCAGCAGATGGAGCCTTTGGGACATGCTGAGGAGAAGCCTCTCCAAAGTCCTTCAGTTGTGCCCACTGCCACCCGCCTGTTCTCAGGAGTCTCAGGGAAACAAGAAATGAGAGATTGTAGAAGAATTAAGATTTTGTTAGGCATGTCCCTCCAGCCATAGGAGCAAGGACCTCCTAGCTTAACCGGAGGTCTTCTGGAATCTGAGACTGAGCCGCGTGAGCTTTCTGCTGAGTTCGTTTTTCACTGTCCTTGTTTCCAGCATGATGGGCCTTCCCCTGCCCTGGGTTTCTTCGCGTTCTGCTTCTGCTTCTACCGCGGGAGCTTCGCTGAGTTGGGCTCCTGCTGTGCTTGGCCTCTGCGCGTAGGTTGTTTCAGCCAGGTTAAACCCAAGTCACAGCACCATAGATGTCACGCTAGCGCGTGCTCCTCCGTTCTTTGTCTCTTCACAACAAAGATTTGGAGTGACGGGCATTAAAGCCCCCTTGGTGTGTCATAGCTCTCGGGTCTTGGACAGACCGTGTTATAGCTCTCAGGTCTCGAATGGACTGTGTTATAGCTCTTAGACAAATCAGTGTTACAGCTCAGTGTTACAGCTCTATTTTATTTAGAAGATAGCAGGAAAATCCGTCTTCGAGGCATGAGGGCACATCGATCCAAAGACGCGAAGAGAAGAGTGCCCCAGCGTGTGGGAGAGAGAGAGAGCTAGATTTGGCTCCTCTTTTTATATGTTTTTCTCTCCTTGGGCCTGTCCTATGTAAATTGGGCCAGCCAGGAGTGTTGTTTGTTTTACCTGAGGTCCTCACTCCGGTCCTCGTACCTTCCTTTGTTCTATTTTTGTGGGCTTTTCCCTTCCTGGTCTTTTAGCCACCGCCATTTTGGATTCCTTTTTCCTATTCTACCTACCTAACAGGAGGAATAAGAACAGGATTGTCTGGGGACCAGGATAATGGTGGCCTCACACTACTAGTCATAAGTGAAGTGAAGAGAAGTCGCTCAGTCGTGTCCGACTCTTTGCGACCCTGTGGACTGTAGCCTACCAGGCTCCTCCATCCGTGGGACTCTTCAGGCAAGAATACTGGAGTGGGTAGCCATTTCCTTCTCCAGGGGATCCTCCAGACCCAGGGATTGAACCCTGGTCTCCTGCACTGCAGACAGACGCTTTACCCTCTGAGCCACCAGGAAAGCCCTACTAGTCTTAGGGCACTAGTAAAACACTTGCTAAAAGATCGAAGTTTAGATTGAGACAGGAATCACAAGGAAGAAGTGAAGCAGGAGAGAGCGCAGTGTTATGAGACCTCCAATTATTTTAGTCTGACTGGAATGTAGTGACATCAGATTGGCAGGCAACAAGGCTAGAGAGATGATCAGGGTTTTAAAGTGTTAGTCGCTCAGTAGGATCTAACTCTTTGCAACCCCAAGGACTGTAGCCAACCAGGTTCCTCTGTCCACTGACTTCTCCAGGCAAGAATACTGGAGTGGGTAGCCATTCCCTTCTCCAGGGGATCTTCCCAACCCAGGGACTGAACCCAGGTCTCCTGCATTGTAAGCAAACTGTTTACTATCTGAGCCACCAGGGAAGCATGAGACTTTCTAAATAAGTCTTATTTTATTTCTAAAAAGTCTTATTTAACTTGAATTTTTATCAGAAAGACAACATTCACACTCTGAAAGCAAGGGGTGGCACAATCAAAACTGAATGTCTTAGAAACAAAAGTTCTTCTGTTGTTTCTTGCTTTGTAACAAATAGCATAAACTTAGAGGCTTTGAAACAACTCGCATTTATTATCATACAGTTTCCATGGATCAGGAAACCAGCATGGCTCAATTGGATTCTCTCCTCAGGGTCTCTGACTAAGGTGTTGGCCAGTGTTGGTCTTCTCTCTCTCTGGGAAAGCTCTTTCAGGTAATGGCAGAATTCAGTTCCGAGAAAGCGTAACACTCAGGTCCCCTATTCCTTGCCAGTCTGAGGCCACTCTCAGCTCCAAAAGGTTGCTCCCAGTTTCTTGCCAATGGTCTTCTCACCCATCGGGAGCTTACATGACATGGTGGCAACAGAATCCTCCAGGCCAGCAGTAGAATCTCCCTCATGTCAAATCTTCTTCAGAGATAGCCCCTTTCTTTTAAGGGTTTACCTGATTGTATGGAGCTCACCCAGTGAAGATAATCTCTGTTTTAAAGCCAACAAATTAATCATGGAAGTGACAGTCCATCATTTTCAGATCTCTCTTGCACTCAAAAGGAGTCAGTAACACAATGATATAGGTCAGAGGGGGCCAGCATAGATTTCTATCACAAAGAGCAAAACTGACCACTTTTTTGCCTTTCCTTTTTTATTTCTTTAATATTTATTTGGCTATACTAGGGTTTCGTTGCAGCACACAGGATCTTCTGTCTTTGTTGTGGGATTTAGGATCTATCTGTAGTTACAACACATGACCTCTTCAGTTCAGTTCAGTCCAGTTCAGTCGCTCAGTCGTGTCCGACTCTTTGCGACCCCCTGAATTGCAGCACGCCAGGCCTCCCTGTCCATCACCATCTCCTGGAATTCACTCAGACTCGCGTCCATCGAGTCCGTGATGCCATCCAGCCATCTCATCCTCTGTCGTCCCCTTCTCCTCCTGCCCCCAATCCCTCCCAGCATCACAGTCTTTTCCAATGAGTCAACTCTTGGCATGAGGTGGCCAAAGTACTGGAGCTTTAGCTTTAGCATCATTCCTTCCAAAGAAATCCCAGGGTTGATCTCCTTCAAAATGGACTGGTTGGATCTCCTTGCAGTCCAAGGGACTCTCAAGAGTCTTCTCCAACACCACAGTTCAAAAGCATCGATTCTTCTGCTCTCAGCCTTCTTCACAGTCCAAATCTCACATCCATACATGACCCCAGGAAAAACCATAGCCTTGACTAGATGGACCTTAGTTGGCAAAGTCATGTCTCTGCTTTAGAATATGCTATCCAGGTTGCTCATAACTTTTCTTCCAAGGAGTCAGCATCTTTTAATTTCATGGCTGCAATCACCATCTGCAGTGATTTTGGAGCCCCCAAAAATAAAGTCTGACACTGTTTCCACTGTTTCCCCATCTATTTCCCATGAAGTGATGGGACCAGATGCCATGATCTTAGTTTTCTGAATGTTAAGCTTTAAGCCAACTTTTTCACTCTCCTCTTTCACTTTCATCAAGAGGCTTTTTAGTTCCTCTTCACTTTCTGCCATAAGGGTGGTGTCATCTGCATATCTGAGGTTATTGATATTTCTCCCAGCAGTCTTGATTCCAGCTTGTGTTTCTTCCAGTCCACTGTTTTTCATGATGTACTCTGCATAGAAGTTACAGGATCTAGTTGACTGATCAGGGATCGAACCGAAACATCCTGCATTGAGAGTAGGGAGTCTTAGCCACTGGACCACCAGGGAAGTCCCTCCATTTATTTATTTATTTATTCAATCATCTATCCATTCATTGTTTTTTTTTAAGTATAGCTTACTTACAATATTGTGTTAGTTCACTACATAGAGATTCATATTTTTTCAGATTATGTTTCATTATAGATTATTACAAAATAATGGGTATAATTCCTTGTGCTATACAGTAAATCCTTGTTGTGTATCTATTTTATGTATAGTAGTTTGTATCCATCAGTCCTTAACTCTACTTTGTCCACCTTTCCTTTCCTCTCCTCTTTGGTACCACAAGCTTGTTTTCTATGTCTGTGAGTCTGTTTCTCTTTTGTATATAGTTTTATTGTTTAGGTTCCACTTACATAAGTGTTGGACTTTCCTGGTAGCTCTGCAGGTAAAAAATCTGCCTGCAGTGCAGGAAATACAGGAGATATGAGTTTGAGCCCTGGGTTGGGAAGATCCCTTGGAGAAGGAAATGACAAACTACTCCAATATTCTTGCCTGGTAAATCCCATGGACAGAGAAGACTGGCGGGCTACAGTCCATACAGTCACAAAAGGGTCAGACACGACTTAGGGACTAAACAACACCACCTGAAACTATTATAATGTAAGTCAATTACACTTTTTTAAAAATTAATCAAACAGGGATTAAAAACACAATTTCCAGTTCTTCCTAGAGTAAGACTCTAAATTTTAGACTCAGGCCTTAAAGACTTACATGGACAAAAATTTTTGTCAATTGAGTTATTTCTGTAGCTGAATAGTGGACCACCTCTAAAAGCAATGGGCATCCCCAACACTGAGTGTAGTCAGGAAAACCAGAGAGCCACCGCTCTTCTTGAGGAACAGAAAGGTATGGCCATGCCTTCCTTCTCCTTCTTTGTTCTTCTGCAGCCTCCTTTTGGTACAGACTGGGGGTAGAGTCAGACACGACTGCAGCAACTGAGCATGCTCACATGCGCATGAGACAGTACTGGGAAGTACTGTCTTGCCTTGAATATTTTGGTTTCCCTCCGCTCTACTTAATTTGCTTCCTCCTCTAATAGTTTCTTTCTTCTCTATTTTCTGCCTCCTCAGCATTTTTCCTTCCTCCATTTTCTTTCTGCTCCTCTGTGGTTTGTACCCAATTCTGCTTATTTTTCCTTAGCTGCTTAATGTACATTTGAAAAATGAATTAAATGAAATAGATGTGTGACAATTTAGAAACTCCTAAGATTAAAGAAGAACCCAGTCATGATCGCTGTGACCTGTTTTCTAAAAGGAAAATAGAGCATATTTAAAGAAAAATATCTTTTTGAGAAAATAAAAATTAATATTTTTCTATGATTTAAGAATTTCCTTTCCTTGTGATTAAATATGCAACTACATATTGATTGATTTCTTGTTATTCTGCATTGTAGATGAATAGTGAATGGATTTAAACATGATAGTCAAACTCAGGAAGAACTCTGCAAAGTTTATGTAATTTCAGATTTGGGGCTACCACAAATTATGGTATGATAAATGTCAATTTTATAAAATTTACTATAAGTACATTTAACTTTTATTATTAAATGAAAAAGAATGTTCTATAATAAAATTTTCACAATAATCATGAGCATAAAATAGAGATATATTTAAAAGAAGCATAAGTTTTCATTCTTTCAACTCACGTGTAAATCATCATTTTCTTTAAATCAACTTGTTCATTTCTGAATCCCACTGCCAGAGTGTCAGGGATTTATGCTCTAGCATTAGGGGGAATGCTCCATTTTTAGAATTGGACCAAGGACTTTGAATCCAGAAGAAGGACTATGTGTATCCTAAAGCAGTTAGGGCATGTGACTTAAGCAAACTATTCCAGTAACAGGAGCTTGACTGGGCCCCTTCTCCCTTGACTCCTGGACAAGTTTAATTCCAGCTTCCCTCCTGATATTCATGTAACACATTGCTGTTCTTTAAGTCAATGAGAGCTGACTACTGTTGCTTATAAAAAAGGAACCATAACAAATCTGCATTCACTTCTCTATCAACACTCACATCCTGGATGATTTGATTCATCTCATACTTTATTTTTCTTTTTTAACAGTATATACTACAATTAGTGTTTTTAATTGCAATATGGTTAATTTACAATGTTATGTTAGTATCAAGTGTACAGAATCAAGTGATTCAACTATACAAATACATATAATATATTCTTTTTCAGATTTTTGTCCATTATAGATTATTATAAGATACTGAGCATAGTTCCCTATGCTATACAGATCTTTGTTGTTCAGCTATTTTGTATACAGTAGTTTGTATCTGTTAGTCCCAAACTTCTCATTTATCCCTCCCCTCCCCTCCCCCTTTGGCAACAATAAGATTGTTTTCTCTGTCTGTGAGTCTGTGCTTCTGCACAAGATGATCCCATCCTTCAGAGCCTCCTGGAAGTTGGGTGGATGGACAAGCCGATGAGTCCCTCGATCCAGCTTCTGAGCTCCACCTCCTCCTGAGGGTCGTGTTCCTACAGGAGCCAGTTCTTGACCTCTGCCAGAGAGCCTGCAGGAGGGCCCCTTGTTGAAGTGCATGGAGCTCAGGGCTGGTGGAGGGGCACTGCAAGACAGCGTGGACAGAGACCCACTGCCAGGTTGCCAGAAATGCTGGCTAAAGTGGACCAGGTGCTCCACCCCCACTGCTGATTCGATGGAACCACTTTGAAGAAGAGGGAGGGGAGAAAAGAACTAACCTAAGTAACTGCAAAAAACAGTACTTTGGCTAATACTCTAATACTAAAGATGAAAACAACTGTAATGTTCCATTGTATATATGTACCACAACTTCTTTATGCGTTTATCTGTGGATGAATATCTAGGTTGCTTCCATGTGCTAGCTATGTAAATAATGCTACTATCTGTGAAGATGTGGAGGGGTGGGATGTGGAGAGTGAGGCTCCAGAAGGAGGGTTAAAAAAAGTAAAACTTTCACTGTTTGCAGATGACATGATACTATACATAGAAAACCCTAAAGATGCCAGCAGACGATAAATTACTAGAGCTAACCATTGAATATAGTGAAGTTGCAGGATATCTAATTAATACACAGAAATTCTTTGCATTCTTACACACTAGTAATGAAAAACCAGAAAGAGAAATTGAGGAAATAATCCCATTCACCCCTGAAACAAGAACAAACTATCTAGGAATAAACCTACCTAAAGAGACAAAAGACCTGCATGCCGAAAACTATAAGACACTGATCCATCCATGCTAGTGCTCAGTCATGTCTGACTCCTTGTGACTCCATGGACTCAGCCTGCCAGGCTCCTCTGTCCATGGGGTTTCTCAGGCAAGAATATTGGAGTGGGTTGCCATTTCCTCCTCCAGGCCATCTTCCCAACCCAGGGGTCAAACCCGCATCTCCTGTGTTTCCTGCATTGCAGGTAGATTCTTTACCTGCTGAGCCATAGGGGAAGCCCCGACTGATGAAAGAAATCAAACATGACACAAACAGATGGAGAGATACACCATGTTCCTGGACTGGAAGACTCAATGTTGTGAAAATGACTATACTACCCTAAGCAATTCACAGATTCAGCGCAATCCCTATCGAACCACCAATGGTATTTCTCACAGAACTAGAACAAAAAATTTCACAGTTTGTATGGAAACACAAAAGACCCCGACTAACCAAAGCAATCTTGAAAAAGAAGAATGAACTCGAAGAATCAACTTGCCTGACTTCAGACTATACTATAAAGCTATGGTCATCAAGACAGTATGTTTACTGGCACAAAAACAGAAATATAGACCAATGAAATAAGATAGAAAGCCCAGAGATAAAGCCACGCACCTATGGGCACTTTGTCTTTAATAAAGGAGGCAAGAGTAAATGGCGGAAAGATAGTCTCTTCAATAAGTGGTGATAGGAAAACTGGACAGCTATGTGTAAAATAATGACATTAGAGCAATCCCTAACACCATACACAAAAATAAACTCAAAATGGATTAAAGACATAAATTTAAGACCAGAAACTATAAAACTATTAGAGGAAAACATGGATAGAACACACTTTGACATAAATCACAGCAATATCCTCTATGACTCACCTCCTAGAGGAACAGAAATTTAAAAAATAAACAAATGGGACCTAATTAAACTTAAAAGCTTTTACACAATGAAGGAAACTATAAACAAGATAAAAAGATAACCCTCAGAATGAGAGAAAATTAATAGCAAATGAAACAACTGACAAAGGCTTAATCTCCAAAACATATAAGCAGCTCATTCAGCTCAGTATCAGAAAAGCAGCCTAATCAGAAAGTGGGCAGAAGACCTAAACAGACATTTCTCCAAAGAAGACATACAGATGGCTAATGAACTCATGAAAAGATGTTCAACATTGCTCATTATTAGAGAAATTCAAATCAAAACCATTATGAGGTAACACCTCACACCATTCATAATGGCCACATCAAAAAGTTCTACAAACAATAACTGCTGGAGAGGGTGTGGAGAAAAGGGAACCCTCCTGTACTGTTGGTGGGAATACAAATTGATACTGCCAGTATGGAGTACAGTATGGAGATTCCTTTAAAACTACCATAGGACCCAACAACCCCGCTACTGGGCATGTACCCTGAAGAAACCATATATGAAAAAGACACACATGCACCCTAATGTTCATCACAGCATTATTTACAAGCTAGGACATGGAAGCAACCTAGAAGTCCATCAACAGATGAATGGATAAAGAAATTTGGGCACATATATACAATGGAATATTACTCAGTCATAAAAATGAATGTATTTGAGTTAGTGCTAATGAGGTGGATGAACCTAGACCCTACTCTACATAGTGAAGTAAGTCAGAAAGAGAAAGACAAATATCATATATTAATGCATATATATGGAATCTAGAAAAACAGTATTGATGAACTTATTTTCAGGACAGAAATGAAGATGCAGACATAGAACAGACTTGTGGACACAGCAGGGGAAGGAGAAGCTGGGGTGAATTGAAAGATTAGCATTGAAACATATGCATTACCTCATGTAATATTAGATAGCCAGTGGGAATTTGCTTTATGACACAGGGAGCTCAAATCTGATGCTCTGTGACATCCTAGAAGGGTGGGATGGGGTGGGAGGTGAGAGGGAGGTTCAAGAGGAAGGGGATGTACTTATACCTTTGGCTGATTCATGTTGATATATGGCAGAAATGCAGAAACCAACATAATATTATAAAGTAACTATCCTCCAATTAAAAATAAACATATAAATAGAATGAGGGGATATATATATATACACACACTTATGGCTGATTTGCCTTTTTGCACAGCAGAAACCAAAAAAAAAAAACACAAAACTTTGTAAGCTAATGATATTCCAATTTTAAAAATGTTTAATTAAAAATTATTTTTAAAAATCTGTAAAACATGGTATTCCAGTTACTAAACGTGTTAGCAATAGGGGTTTGGATACTTAAAGATCAATTCTAAACGGATTACAAATCTGAAATGTGAAAGGTAAAGCAATCATACTTTTAGAAAAAAAATTATATAGAACATTGCCTGACTTTGGAGTAGATGAAGAATTCTTAAATAGAATGCAAGAAGGAAAAAAAAAGCTAACTATAAAATCTGATAAAGTGAAAAATATTAAAAACTAAAGGTTTTGTATCAAAAGACACACCAATAAAAACGAAAATACATCCCACAAATTTCGATGGGAGAGTTCCAATTCATATATTTGACAGAGAACTCATATCCAGGATATTTCAAGAACACCCAAAACTCAGGAGAGAAAAACCAATAGAAAAATTAGCGCTTCATAAATGATGAATAGACATATACAAAATATTCACTGTCATCAATCATCAAGAAAATCAACATTAAAACCACAATGAGATATCACTATTCACCTACCAGATTGACTAAAATGAAAAAAACCAACCAACTGTTGGTTAAAATGTGGCACAATAGCAATTCTAGTTATAAAAGTATAAACTGGTACAACCACTTTGCAAATTAGTGGTCAGTAGGCAATGGCACCCCACTCCAGTACTCTTGCCTGGAAAATTTCATGGACGGAGGAGCCTGGTGGGCTGCAGTCCATGGGGTCGCGAAGAGTCGGACACGACTGAGTGACTTCACTTTCACTTTTCACTTTCATGCATTGGAGAAGGAAATGGCAACCCACTCCAGTGTTCTTGCCTGGAGAATCCCAGGGACGGGGGGAGCCTGGTGGGCTGCTGTCTATGGGGTCGCACAGAGTCGGACACGACTGTAGAGACTTAGAAGCATCAGTGAAAGCAGAACATAGCAGTTCTACCACCTATGCATTCTCCTATGCATTATTCGTCACAGGAAATGTGCAAGAATGTTCACAGCAGCACCGTTTGTAATAATCCCAGGCTGAAAACTCATCAAATGCCCATTGGCTGTAGAAGAAATAAATATGCTATGGTATATTCACAAAATGAAATACTGTCTAGCAATGAGAACAAAAGAATGATACCTTCTCACGATATACCTGGATGGATCCCACAAATGTCATGTTAAGAGAAAGAAGCTAGGTGGGAAAAGAATGATCTATCAATGTTCAAGTATAGTCAAAACCTACCTATAGTGTTAAAAATCAGAATAGTGGCCCCCCGGCAGGAGTAGTGACTAGAAGCAGAAACAAGGGGAATGTTGTGTTAGTATAATAATATTCTTGATCTGGGTGCTGGTTACACAGATATGTTCAATTTATAATAAATTTATCAACATGTAACTTGTATACTTTTCTATATGTGTTATATTTTTTACCTTGCTTAAATGAGAGAAAAGGAAATAAAAGCAAACATGACATGAAATTAATGAATTTGGTACAATTAACTCCTAATTCAAATATATTGGGTATGACTGTGCTAAGTTGCTTCAGTCATGTCCAGCTCTCTGCGACCCCATGAACTGTAGTCCACCAGGCTCCTCTGTTGCTGGGATTCTCCAGGCAAGAATACTGGAGCTGGTTGCCATTTCCTTCTCCAGGGGATCTTCCCGACCATGCAGGGATCCAAGCTGGACCTCCTAGGTCCAGCCTGCATTGGCAGGCAGTTCTTTACCACTAGCGCCACCTGGGTTTAAGATAGGAAAGATTTAAAAATTCTATTTACAGTCTTCGTTTAGAATACATATTCTCCTGCCACAAGGGGGTACCCTTGCTATAGTCCTTTACTTATGACACTGCCTATTTTCTAGATTCTCCTGGTGTTCTGAGGCATTTTACCTATTTATCTTTGAAGGATTCAGCAAGGCACTCTCTTTACAGAATAGAATATAACATGAAGCCTCTCCACGATTACTTCAAAAATGGTCATCCAGTGGTGGGACATGTTTCTGCAAACTCTTAATCTAATTACTAGAAAATGAATCTTAATCTAGTATTTAAAGCCATCCTTTGCCCTTTCTAGCCTTTATTCTTGCTCTGTCTCTCAGGTCTGAGATTCTCTGTTTTGGACAGAGTACAAGCTCCTTTTAAGGCAACTGAGGTATTTTTATCAGCTACATTCTGTCTCTAACTTCTTAAACTGACATTTGGGTGAACACTCACAGATTTTTTTTTTGGAGGGGGGGATGTTATCCTGTTTAAATATTTTGTACAAATATTTAAACAATATATGTACAATCCCCATGGAGGGTAGCCCATCAGGCTCCACTGTCCATGGGACTTCCCAAGCAAGTCCCATGGAGTGGGTTGCCATTTCCTCCCCCCAGGATATCTTCCCAGACCAGGGATCGTACCTACATCTCCTGCATTGCAGGAGGACTTCCTTTTATAATTTTGTCCACTCATGAATTCAATCATTCATTCACTGAGTACAAGTGGAATGCTAGTAAGGTGCTCAGCACTTTCTAGAAGCTGAGATGTGACAAGTTCCTGCCTTCAAACTTTGTTTTCAGTGGGAGAAAAATGGAAAACAAGTAATTGAACAAATGAATAAGCAAGCTAAAGTCAGAATAGCAAAAATTCTGGTAAGCTGACGAAAGCAAACTTAGGTGGTAGTAAGTTACAGGGAGTTACTTTACATAAGCCTTCCTTTAGACAGACAAGACCTCTTTAAAGAAGTACCATTTGAGTTAAGACCTGAATTGTGAGGAACCAGCCACAAAAATGACACAGAAAAGAGTTTCAGGAACAGAAAATAGCAATCAAAGTAACAAGCATGATGAGAAAGAGAGGAAGAAGATCAGAGTAATGTACAGAGAGCAACAGCAGAAATGTGAGATGAGGCCAGTAATGTTGGCAAGGATCAGAGCTGGTGTGGATCAGTCAACCATATCAGGGAGTTTCTGTTTCATTCCAAGTGTAATACGGAGCCAGTGAAGGTTTTCAGTGGAAGAAAGATATGATGCAAGGATAATCTGAAAGCATCACTACGTATGCTGAGAAGGCAGATGGCAAGGGAAGGTAGCAAAAGTAGGTGACGCATCCAAGTGAGTTCTAATGGATGGACCCAGGGTGGTGATGATCAAGATGGCAGTAAATGAAGAGGGAGGAAGAATATTTTAGAGGCAAAGCCAGGAGACCTTGCTGATGGATTCAATATGGGACTGGCAGAAAGAGAGAAACAAAGAACAATTCCTAAATTTTGGCTTAAGCAATTGACCATATGAAGGTGTCATTTTCTGAGCCAAAGGGAAATAGGAAAAATCAGATTTGGCCCATGAATCCAAAAGTTCCACTTGGAGTGTACCAATTTAGATGTTAAACAGATATGTGGGTTTTTGTTTTTGTTTTGTTTTTTTCAGTTGCCTGTTAGACATACGAGTGTAAAGGAGCTTCTTGGGAATGCCTGTCACTTTGTGGTTTGTTCCTCCCTTTATTCTATCTTCTCTCACTCTGTGAGCTGATTTTTAGAAATCCAGTAGAATGCATTTCCCAGGCTGAATTTAGATAATGTTCAGTGATTCATTCCTCTGCCCCACAATGAACCATGCCCCTAAGGAGCTATTACTGAAAACAGAGAATGTAGTTTAACTTCTGCCTTACATACTGTGAGCTTTCCTGATGGCTCAGCTGGTAAAGTATCTGCCCACAGTGCGGGAGATCTGGGTTTGATCCTTGGGTTGGGAAGATCACCTGGAGAAGGGAACAGCTACCCATTTCAGTATTCTGGCCTGGAGAATTCCATGGACTGTATAGTCAGTCCATGGGGTAGCAAAGTCAGACACGATTGAATGACTTTCACTTTGACTTACGTATTGTAGAAAGTTGCTGGGAATCAGGAAACATTTCCCGTTGTCAGGAATCAGAACTGTTTTTTGCCTATTTTTGTATTACCTGAAACAGTGCTAGTATTTATAGAAAATAGATTAATTCAACAGAAGTTATGTAAAACAAATGTTATCACTTAAAGACGCTTTTTAAGCCAGCTCAAAGATCAAAACTTTGACAATTTTTAATAAGGCAAATATCCAACATTTGCCTGACTTAGAAGTTTGTTTTCTCCACTAACCTGATGGGTCAACGCACATCCTAGCAGCCAAACCAGTTTGGCAAAATAGAAGGAGAAGATTTATCTAAAGTGAAATTGGACACTACTTACATGTCATTCTCACTGGATGACTTCACTTTTTGATGTAAAGAAAACTGCTTCTAAATATCCACATTTTAATTTTAGTCGGAATGTAACATAATGAGAAGACTAGGAGAGAGAGGAAGGGAGGGAGAAAGAAACAGACAGAGAGGCAGAGAGAGAAGAGGAAAGAAAGGGATTATAGAGAAATATACTGATTTCTTTTGCAAACATTTTGGACTTTGGGGGATTAAGTTTTATCTTAAAGGTGTTATAAATAAAATCTTTGGCTTTAAAGTTTGTTCAGTGAAACATAGAAACAATATTCAGTCAAAATAACAAAAGTATATTAATAATGACAGTTCCGTATTTTCTATTCATGAAGACTATCTACAAAATAAAAAATGTTAAAAGAATTATAAGTAAAACTCTCTTTTCTTTCTATAAAATAGTCATTAATTCATTTAGTTCTTGAAATAAAATAAAATCATTTTGGATTCCACCAAATCAGCAAACAGCCCTTTGCAACTATTCAAAAATTAAAAGATAAAGAATGATAATAGAAAATATATGTATATAAATAAAAGTTTTTCTTATTACTTGAAGTCTGATTTTCAATTCAGTGGTAAATATTATGTTATAGAAAACATCAGTGTATTAAAAACAATTCTTTGCAACTAATAGGATTTGCACTGGAATCTTTAGCTCCATTTAGTTTCAATCAACAATTTTTTTCAAATATTAATCCTCTCTCATACTGCTACTTCAGCAAATCATCAAAACTCTACCTACTAAATCTCCTGAACAACTTCCAAGTGTTGTGAGAATTATATTGATTAAAGTGTACATTTCAGTGTTCTAGAAAGCCAAATTGTAAAGTATCTCTTCATCTCTATTATTCACATCATCCTTCCTATCATGCATCATATTCCAGTAAGTCTAAACCATGCCATTAAGGGTCAAGAAACAAAGAATGAACAGCTGATTAAAAATGGCAGGGTTGGAGAACTGGGCAGAGAAATTTTAAAACTATTTTCACGTATTATTAATGTACCAAATCTTTATGGACCACCTTTTATGTGCCTGGTTACTGAGCTAGGCACTGAGGGGAGAAATGTGCACAGCAGAGGGTCCTTGTCCTCATAGAGGTTTTCCAAGCAATGCAGACCCAGATTTCGAGAATATATCCACACAAATATATATATATATATATACACATATATATATAAATTACAGATCATAATTATAACTATTTAAATCAACAATCCTTTTCCTCACTCAATAGAAGCATTTTTTAAATGTATCAAGATAGTCCAAGAAAAGTAGAGTTGAATCCATTTGGATGGGAAATTTGCAAGCTGGGATATGATGGGATTAACTCACAAACTGGAGAACAGAAAGAGGAAGAGCAACACTGTCAGACTCTTTGAACTGCAGTGACTTCAGACCATATACTAGCCAGTGGTTCTGAGATATAACTCATAAATCTGTTTCCTGGTGTCTTCTCTAATCTTTGGCACTTGAAAGTTATGTGCAGTGATAACACTGCATCTGAGTATCTTTTGCTTTCAATCTCTTTAAATTTCTCAAGTCCTAGTCACTAAGATTATTTCTGACTCAACATACAATTCTGTGTCTATGACTGATGAAGAATAGTCTAACAAAGTTTTTCTGGAAAATTCAGTTTTGTATATAGGCCATATAGTCAATACTGGGTAAGCACTGTTTATTCTTTTTACCACACAACAGACAACTTATGAAAGCTTAAAGTCTTTATAATTTCATTTTATAGACAGCTATACTCCCCAGCTTCCTTATATATTTTCTAATATAATATTAAATGTGCTTGATTTTATTTGACATGGCTTCAGTTAAAATTTCAAGATATCTACAAATTAACTTATATACACTCCATAGTTCTATTATTTTTAAAAATATAACTATTATATTTTTTCCATTCTATATAAAGTAATTCACATTGATGAGAATTCGCTAACTTTCACATGTACACTCAGTCCTGTCCAATTTTTTGTGACCTCATGGATTAGCCAGCCAAGCTCCTCTGTCCATGGGATTTTCTAGGCAAGAATACTGGAGTGGATTACCATTTCCTTCTCCAGAGGATCTTCCCAACCCAGGGATCTAATCTGCACATCCTGAGGCTTCCACACTAGCAAGTGGATTCTTTTCCACTGAGCCACCTGAGAAGCCCTTCCTTACTCGTCTTAATTTAGAGATACTGCTCTCATGATTTCATGAGTGCTTGATTTCACTTTACTGGCTATTTCCTTAAAATCTTGATTAGAATATAGCAAAAAATGTTTGAGAATAGTAAATAAAGTACATGTGTGTGTGGTTGTGTGTGTGCATCATTCTCTGTGCAAAATACAGAATGTTTATTTTAATTAATAAGAATATAATTGATAGTATGTACAGGCAAATTAAGAAAGTAAGAATCTTAGGCACATGATTAATTGTCAAAGAAATTCACAAAAAGTCAAGTTCCCAGCCCACAGCACTCCTGGTCCTCAAGGCACCAAACCATCTTTCAGCCACCAGGACAGCTCTAAAAATCTGGTCAACTTTTAATCCTCCCCACTATGACAGTCCTCACATCACTCTAGTTTTCTGCTACCAACACAGCTCAGTTACTATGTCTATTTCCCCTCTAGCTATCAATTAATTAATTTTCTCCATATTTCCATATTCAAATTCTTGATAATGAATGAATCTAGTGGGACCTACTAATTACCATTAACCCCTTCCAGGCCATCGTAAAAGTGTTAATCCTGATATAGTCATACATGGCTGATAAGGTTATGTGGCATGGAACATGGGCACCCTGATACTGTGCTGTGTTGTGCTTAGTCACTCAGTCACGTCCAACACTTTCTGACCTCATGGACTATAGCCCACCAGGCTCCTCTGTCCATGGGAACTCTCTGGCAAGAATCCTGGAGTGGGTAGCCATGTCCTCCTCCAAGGACCCTGATACTACTCAGCTGTAAAAAAAAAAAGAATGGAATAATATCATTTGCAGCAACTTGAATGGTCCTAGAGATTATAATAGTAAATGAAGCAAGTCAGAAAGAGAAAGACAAATGCCGTATGATTTCACTTATATATGGAATCTAAAATATGATACAAATGAACTTAGCTGTGAAACAGAAACAGACTCACAGACATACAGAACAGACTTGTGGTTAACAAAGGAGAGGAGAGGTGGGGGAGGGATGGATTGGGACTTTGGGATTAGCACATGTAAACTATTTTATGTATATATATGTTGGTGCTGTTTAGTCACTCAGTAGTGTCTGATTCTTTGCGACCCTATCCTCTGTCCATAGGATTTCCCAGGCAAGAATACTGGAGTGAGTTGCCATTTCCTTCTCCAGAAGATCTTCTCAACCCAGAGACTGAAGCCAGGTCTCCTGCATTGGTGGGCAGATTCTTTACTGCTGACCTGGGAAGTCCAGTGATTCATTATAACTGAATCACTTTGCTATATACCAGAAACTAACAACCAACTATATTTTGATAAAGTATTTTTTAAAAAGAAACTAAGGACAAATTATTTTATGCTTAAAACTACCAGGTGTTCTTATATTGATAAAACCCAATATAGACTTCAAATTCCCATTGTGTTTTCTATTCTTATGAAGTGAACAATGACCACTCAGTTCCCATGAGCTTAATGATTAATACATATTTTTAAATATTTGTTAAGAGGAAAGGAAGGATTAGTATTTCCCATGAAGATGATATAATGTTACAATTTACACAGTTATTAGCACAGGAAAATTAAGCACCTGTTTTGAAGAACACAAAGTACAGAGATCAAGATCCAACAGATGTTGCTTCTATTAATGCACAAATTGCTTGATTATTTCCTAATTCCCTGTTCCACTGCCATGCCTTTTGGCCTGATGACTTCATTGGAAATACTAGGAAGGCACAATTTGTCTTTCATTATTTATGACCTTGGGAAAGATGAGCTATAGTGAAGCATGAGCTTCTCACCAAGATTCTTAATTTTGACCCAGATATCCAGCTGAGACCACTAAAACATGACGCATTTGGAGGAAGATGTGAGACCACACAAATTTATGCTGATGCTTTGGTACCCACAGAATAAGATTATATTGTGGTGTTTACAATGAGACTCCAATTTATCTTCACCTTAGGAGCTAGCAACCTGCTTTCAGAAGCTTTGAAAGAGTTTTGCAAATATTGGCAGGCTTATATGTATAACATTGTATGAAAGAAGAGATTAAAGAAAGGGTGGGGTGAATTGAAAGAGCAGCATGGAAACATATAAGTTACCGTATGTAAAACAGTGAGAATTTGCTGTGTGATACAGGGAGCTCAACCTAGAATGGTGGGATGGGCTGGGAGGTGGGAGGGAGGTTTCTGAGTAAGGGGACATATGTATACCTGTGGCTGATTCATGTTGATATATGGCAGAAACTGGCACACACAAAGCAATTATCCTCCAATAAAACTTTTTTTAAAAGATGGATAATAAATAAATTATCTAATAGACAGGTAGAGAGATAGAGATGTAGTATACAAAAGTATTATTAGACAAAGGGACCAGAGACAAAACAAATCAAACAATGTTTCAAAAAAAGTAAAACAATAAGAGTCTATGTTCTGAAGTTAATTCAGCCTGTGCCATTATAAGAAATTAGTTGAATACTGTTCATTTTTAGCTTTACTGAGGTATAATTTATGCACAAAAAAACTACACACTTCATGTATGCAACTCTTGAGTTTGGATATATGTATATTTTCGGTTTTCCAAGATAAATAAGTTGTAGAGATCTGCTATACAACACAGTATCTATGGTTAACAAACCAGTATTGAACACTGCAAAACACTATTCACTTGTACATTGTATGTTGAGACAGGAGAAACTAGGATGAATAGAAACAATCAGTTTATCCAGATTTTTTATATCATAAGCCTGGAACTGTGTGCAGCACTTCTTAACTTTTTAAAGTGTGTTACTCTAATTACTTACTACTGGTTTTAGTAGTTTCTTCTTTATTTCAATTTTGCTTGCTAGGCTTTTCAAGAATATTAGATTATTGGGTTCTCGACTCTTAGACAAGTAACAGACTTTTAGATTTTTATCGGTTGCCATTTTCTATTTCCTGTGTCATTAATCTCTTATTTGTTCTGTATTCTTTATCATTTTTGGTGCTGTGCTCATCCTCTGAGTTTGGGGAATGACATTAATTTTTGATTTCCTACACATTTTCCTTTAGTTTATGGTGCTTTCAATACTTTTGTTGCTGTTGTTCATCTTCAAATACATTGGATAAATGTTTAATTCAATTGGTTTAAATTTCATCTGCTTCAATAATAAGATATTTAAAGTTTTGAATTTTCTCTTGAATGGGCTTTTAGATGTATTTCATATTTAGTATGAAAATTACATCTTCACTTTCTCTAAATAGTATGAAATTGAGTTTGAATTTTATTTTACATCCAATAGTAATTTAAATGATTGTGCATAATAATTTATTTTAAATGTGTTATTGAAATATCTAGCTTTTGGGTATAATTTGTTTAGTTCATTGGGTGCTCCAAAATTATTGAACAAAATAGAAAATTATTGAACAAAATAGAAAGCCCAGAGATTAATCCACACACCTATGGACACCTTATCTTCGACAAAGGAGGCAAGAATATACAATGGATTAAAGACAATCTCTTTAACAAGTGGTGCTGGGAAAACTGGTCAACCACTTGTAAAAGAATGAAACTAGATCACTTTCTAACACCATACACAAAAATAAACTCAAAATGGATTAAAGATCTAAACGTAAGACCAGAAACTATAAAACTTCTAGAGGAGAACATAGGCAAAACACTCTCCGACATAAATCACAGCAGAATCCTCTATGATCCACCTCCCAGAATACTAGAAATAAAAGCAAAAATAAACAAATGGGACCTATTTAAAATTAAAAGCTTCTGAATAACAAAGGAAACTATAAGCAAGGTGAAAGGACAGCCTTAGGAATGGGAGAAAATAATAGCAAATGAAGCAACTGACAAACAACTAATCTCAAAAATATACAAGCAACTTATGCAGCTCAATTCCAGAAAAATAAATGACTCAATCAAAAAATGGGCCACAGAACTAGACATTTCTCCAAAGAAGACATACAGATGGCTAACAAACACATGAAAAGATGCTCAACATCACTCATTATCAGAGAAATGCAAATCAAAACCACAATGGTAGCAATCGCACTGCTGGGCATACACACCGAGGAAACCAGAACTGAAAGAGACATGTGTACCCCAATGTTCATAGCCAGGACATGGAAGCAACCTAGATGTCCATCAGCAGATGAATGGATAAGAAAGCCATGGTACATATACACAATGGAGTGTTACTCAGCCATTAAAAAGAATACATTTGAATCAGTTCTAATGAGATGGATGAAACTGGAGCTTATTATACAGAGTGAAGTAAGCCAGAAAAAAAAAAAAAACACCAATACAGTATACTAACACATATATATGGAATTTAGAAAGATGGTAATGATAACCCTGTATGCGAGACAGCAAAAGAGACACAGATGTATAGAACGGACTTTTGGACTCTGTGGGAGAGGGAGAGGGTGGGATGATTTGGGAGAATGGCAGTGAAACATGTATACTATCAGGTAAGAAATGAATCGCCAGTCTATGTTCGATACAGGATACAGGATACTTGGGGCTGGTCCACAGGGATGACCCAGAGAGATGATATGGAGTGGGAGGTGGGAGGGGAGTTCAGAATTGGAAACTCATGTACGCTTGTGGCTGATTCATGTCAATGTATGGCAAAACCAATACAGTATTGTAAAGCAAAATAAAGTAAAAATAAAAATTAAAAAAAAAGAAAATTACATCTTCACTTTTTCTAAATAGTATAAAATTGAGTTTGAATTTTATTTTACATCCAATAGTAATTTAAGTGATTGTGCATAATAATTTATTTTAAATGTGTTATTGAAATATCTAGCTTTGGGGTATAATTTGTTTAGTTAATTGGGTGCTCCAAAATTATTGTTTCTATCAAGTTATCTATGTATTTCTAACACATTTTTACATGAAATACTGTGAAGAAATGGTTTATGACCATGATATTGTTCTTGTAAACCATGCTTATTCATATAAAATTATCTTGTCTTGAATTATTGTTGTTATTTCATAGCTAAGTCATTTCTGACTCTTTTCCACTCTGTGGACTACAGCATGCCAGGTTTCCCTGTCCTTCACCATCTCCTGGAGTTTGCTCAAATTCATTTCCATTGAGTCAGTGATGCTATCTAATCATCTCATCCTCTGCCACCCTCTTCTCCTTTTGCCTTCAATCCTTCCCAGCATCAGGGTCTTTTACAATTAGTCAGCTCTTCGTATGACCAAAGTACTGAGGCTTCAGCATCAGTCCTTCCAATGAATACTCAGAGTTGATTTCCTTTAGGGTTGACTGGTTTGATCTCCTTGCTGTCCAAGGAACTCTCAAGAGTCATCTTCAGCATCACAGTTCTAAAGCATCAGTTCTTCAGTATGCAGCCTTCTTTATGGTCCAGCTCTCATATCCCTACATAACTCCTGGAAAAATAACTTTGACTAGATGGACCTTTGTCAGTGATGCTTCTTTTTGTTAATACACTGTCTAGGTTGAGCATAACTTTTCTTCCAAGGAGCAAGCGCATCTTTTACTTTCATGGCTGTAGTCACCATTCACAGTGACTTTGGAGCCCAAGAAAATAAAATCTGCCACTGTTTCCACTTTTTCCCCATCTATTTGCCATGAAATGATGGGGCCAAAGGCCATGATCTTAGTTATTTTAATGTTGAGTTTTAAGTCAGCTTTTTTTACTCTCCTTTTTAAACCTCAAGAGGCTCTTTAGTTCTTCACTCCCTGTCATTAGAATGGTATCATCTGTGTATCTGAGGTTGCTGATATTTCTCCCTGCAATCTTGATTCCAGCTTGTAATTCACTTTAGTGAGTGTGAAATGATGTCTTATTGTGGTTTCACAATGTTTTAATTACACTTACATAATAAATTTAATGATTTCTGCTTCAGCAAGTATCTCTTCCTATTTTTTGAAGCAATCAAGCTAATTTATTTATTTTTAAATGATGTTTATATTAATATTTTCAGGTTGAAAACAATTGTAATTTTCACTGGTACTGTGCTATTTTTAGTGATTAATTTAAGGAAGTTTTATATACTTACGGTTTTTGAAAATTCTTTTGTGTATCTTAATAAGATTTTGTATTTTTCATTTAGATTCTGAACATTTTTATTATGCTTATCCCTAGAAATATGACACCCACTGGTTTGGCTACCACATAGGAAAGCTATATGTAATTTTATTTTGTTAACTGGTAATCCAAAGGCTGAATCCAGACTAAAAGCAAGATATTTTATTTTGAATTTTTTGTTTCAGAAACTTTAATTATTCCAGGTCCTTTTGAAAAATTAAAAGATCTAGCCTCTTCCCAGAAGTTGCCAGTTGGCTGGAATTTAGGTGCAATGTTCCCTTTACATGGGAAATGCTCTTTCCAGTTTACTTTCATCTCCACTACTACTTGTTTTATTCCAAATCTAAGGCTGAGTAAGAAGGATAAACATGTGTTCTTAAGCTGTTGGTGATATAATTTTTCCAATAAAGAGCTAGCAAAATAGAACATTTCCTATAAATGTGTCTTGGTTGAGTTTCTCAGAAAGCATAGCCTGTGACAAGGACTTTGAAGGTGGAGAGTTTACTCGGGAAGGAATGCAGGAAGCCAGAATGAGGGAGCAGGAAGATTGAGCAAGGGAGAGAGAGAAACAAGGGAATATCCTGTACTGAACTGGTTAGTGCAGTAAACAATGGAGGCACAATCCCCCCAAGGACCTCTGAGAACTGTGTAGATGTCACCTCAGAAAAAGAAAAAAGAAAGTGAAAATGTTAGTCTCTCAGTCGTGTCTGACTTTTTGTGGCCCCATGGACTGTAGCCCAGCAGTCTCCTCTGTCCATGGGACTCTCCAGGCAAGAATACTGGAATGTGTTGCCATTTCCTTCTCCTGGGGATCTTTCTGACTTAGGGATTGAACCCCAGTATCCCACATTGCAGGCAGATTCTTTACCATCTGAATCATTCCTTCAAATAATGAGAGGCTGTTGTATTCATCCGCTGCTTTCCCCATTCTACATTAGTAGAGAGCTGCAGCAGGGACACTTCATCCCACCCCCACTAGGGGAAGAATCAGCTCCCTTGGCTTTGGGGAAAGCCCTGAGGCAGAAAAATTGAGCAATACTGCTGGTGCTTGAGGCACAAAGCAAGAAAGTATCTATCACAGTCACATCCAAAATCAAAGCTTGAAGAAGATGTGGCTGGGGAAACCCAGTAGCATCCACAAAATCATTTTCCTGTCAAAAGTAGGAAAACCAAGATAAAACCAAATGAATGTACGTCTGAATAAAGTATCTCAGTGTCAAAAAAGATACAAGACTCCACTGTGAAATAAACCATAGTGACAGCTACAGCTGTGGTGCAAAAATATGCACATTACGAAAGTTCGTGTGTGAGAAAAAAGACTGGAATTTGCACTGAGCTTTTTTTAATGCAAATAAAATACATGACGTTGCCATATTTTTTTAAAAAATGATGACTTAAGTGAAAAGTTGCCCAGGCATCAGAATCTCTTTACAGAGTGCAAATTTATAAAAGAGTGGCCATGAAGTACAGAAGAAATTGGGTATCTTGAATTAATTCACAAATTTAGTCCCAATGGAAACATGAGATCAGATTGTCGAAAGTAAGGTGGATAAACCACAAAACATCTTTCATTTCATGTTTTTTAAAAGGTAGTAAATCATTTGTTTCTTCCAACACAGTTAATGTGTACTTAGTCACACATCAAAATACCTGAGGATCTGTAGTTATTTGCAGTGTCAATGTGTATTTTGGTGAGACTGAAGGTATTTAGGGCATATTGCTCAAGACAGATATAATACACAAAGAAGGCTTATATCTGTGTTGAGAAAATTCTGAATACCTCAGTACAACCTGCTCAGAAATAGTATGGGCGCTATGTGCTTAGTCGCTCAGCTGTGTTCCACTCTGCAGCCCCATAGACTGTAGCCGCCAGGCTCCTCTGTCCACAGGATTTTTCAGGCAAGAGTACTGGAGAGAGTTGCCATTTCCTCCTCCAGGGGATCTTCCCAACCCAGAGATCAAACTCACATCTCCTGCATTGCAGGCGGATTTTTTACCTGCTGAGCCAAAGTAATATACATAATTAAAAGTGATAACCCTTTAATAATTAAGGATAACATTAGGCTTCTTAGGATATAAAATAGATAACAATTATCTACTAGGCAGTGCTAGACACTGTAATGAGTTATGTGTGTGCATACATATACTTTCAGTTCAATTCAGATCAGTTCAATCGCTCAGTCATGTCTGGCTCTTTTTGACCCCATGAACTGCAGCATGCCAGGCCTCCCTGCCCATCACCAACTCCCAGAGTTCACTCAAACTCACATCCATCGAGTCAGTGGTGCCATCCAGCCATCTCATTCTCTGTTGTTCCTTTCTCCTCCTGCCCCCAATCCCTCCCAGCATCACAATCTTTTCCAATGAGTCAACTCTTCACATGAGGTGGCCAAAGTACTGGAGCTTCAGCTTCAGCATCATTCCTTCCAAAGAACCCCCAGGACTGATCTCCTTCAGAATGGACTGGTTGGATCTCCTTGTAGTCCAAGGGAATCTCAAGAGTCTTCAACACCACAGTTCAAAAGCATCAATTCTTCGGCGCTCAGCTTTCTTCACAGTCCAACTCTCACATCCATACATGACCACTGGAAAAACCATAGCCTTGACTAGACGGACCTTAGTCAGCAAAGTAATGTATCTGCTTTTAAATATGCTATCTAGATTGGTCATAGGTACCTACCCCCATTGAGTTTTCTACATTAAAAAGTATAAATTGAATAAATATAAATATATACTTTTTAATGTAGAAAACCCAGTGGGGGTAGGTACCATTACTACACCAATTTTATAGATGAGGAAAAGGGAAATTAAGTCGGTTGCCCAAAGTTACACAGTATGTCAGTGAGGGTTCTCCAGAAGAACACAACAAATAAGATTTATTTTAGGAAACAATCTCAAACAATTGTGGAGCCTGACAACTCCAAAATATATACAGCAGGCTGGCAGACTGGAACCTCAGGCAAGAGTTGCTTCTGCAGTTTTGAATTTAAAATCTGTAGGGAGGGTCATCAGGCTGGAAACTCAGGCAAGATTTTTATATTACAGTCTTGAGGTAGAACTTTTTCTTTCCCAAGGAAACTTCAGTCTTTTGCTCTTCAATTAGATGCGGTTCAACCACCTTATCAAGAGTAATATCCTTTAACTCAACTGATTTTAGATATTAATCATATTTATAAAATACCTTCATTGTCATTTTAATGTCAGTATTGTATTATGCTAATGGTTGATGACTGGAATCAGAGACAGAAATGAAAAATAACTACCTTTACTTTTTACATCCATGAATTGTTTCCTCAATCAATTGTAATTCTCTCCACAATTCAGGAGAAGGAAATGGCAACCCACTGCAGTATTCTTGCCTGAAGAATTCCATGGACAAAGGAGCCTGATGGGCTACAGTCCATGGGGTCGCAAAGAGTCGGACATGACTGAGTGACTAACACACACACTACAATTCAACTGAGAGGCACTTGGAATAATGGGAACAGAGTGGACAGAGCGTCTAAAGGAATATTCTCATTATAGTATATATATATACATATATATATATGTATATATATATATATATATATATATCATTCAGCTTTTAGTGAAAGACATGCCAGTACATTAGACCTTTAAGAGTTGTTATTGTTCAGTCACTAAGTCATGTCTGGCTCTTTGCCATTCCATGGCTTCAGGACACCAGACTTCCCTGTCCTTCACTGTCTCCCTGAGTTTGCTCAAATTCATATCCATTGAGTCAGTGATGCTAATCATCTCATCCTCTGCTCCCCTCTTCTCCTCTTTCCCTCAAACTTTCCCAGCATCAGGATCTTTTCCAGTGAGTCAGCTCTTCGCATCAGGTGACCAAAGTATTAGAGCTTTAGCTTTAGCATCAGTCTTTAAAATGAATATTCAGGGTTGATTTGCTTTAGGACTGACTGGTTTGATCTCCTTGCAGTCCAAAGAACTATCAAGAGTCTTCTCCAGCATTACAGTTTGAAAGGATCTCTCTGCCTTCTTTATGGTCCAACTCTCATATCTATACATGACTACTGGAAAAACCATACCTTTGACTAGATGGACCTTTGTCAGCAAAGTGATGTCTTTGCTTTCTAATGCACTGTCTAGTTTTGACACAGCTTTTCTTCCAAGGAGCAAGAACCTTTTAATTCCATGGCTGCAGTCACTGTCTACAGTGATTTTGGAGACCCAAAAAATAACCTGTCACTGTTTCCAATTTTTCCCAGTCTATAGGCCATGAAGTGATGGGACTGGATGCCATGATCTCAGGGTTTTGAACGCTGAGTTTTACTTCAGCTTTTTCACTTAAGAGTGCTCACTGCCAAATGCCTTATATGCATTATATTAAAACATTTCAAATATGTCTCCTTCTTCAGGTCTATAATTACTTCATTCTCTCTCATGTTTCTGCTGTTGAAGCTCAATGTTCAATGGAATTTAAAACCTGTCATTAGCTGTATCCTAAAGGGTCTAAATAGAATAGAAAGTGAAACTCCAACACAAGCCTCCCTAACCAGGAAACCTTGACAAGCCACTGATAGAACCCCACCCAAAGTGAGGAAGCTCCATAATAAAGAGAACTCCACAAATTACCAGAATATAAAACGGCCACCCCAAACACAGCAATATAACCAAGATGAAGAGACAGAGGAATACTCAGCAGGTAAAGGAACAGGAGAGTTGCCCACCAAACCAAACAAAAGAGGAAGAAGTAGGGAATCTACCGGAGAAGGAATTCCGAATATTGATAGTGAAAATTATCCAAAATCTTGAAATCAAAATGGAAACACAGATAAATAGCCTAGAGACAAGGATTGAGAAGATGCAAGAAAGGTTTAACAAGGACCTAGAAGAAATAAAAAAGAGTCAAAATATAATGAATAACGCAATAAATGAGATCAGAAACACTCTGGAGGCAACAAATAGTAGAATAACGGAGGCAGAAGATAGGATTAGTGAAATAGAAGATAGAATGGTAGAATAAATGAATCAGAGAGGAAACAAGAAAAACGAATTAAAAGAAACGAGGACAATCTCAGAGACCTCCATGACAATATGAAACTCTCCAACATTCGAATTATAGGAGTCCCAGAAGAAGAAGACAGAAAGAAAGATCATGAGAAAATCCTTGAGGAGATAATAGTTGAAAACTTCCCTAAAATGGGGAAGGAAATAATCACCCAAGTCCAAGAAACACAGAGAGTTCCAAATAGGATAAACCCAAGGCGAAACACCCCAAGACACATATTAATCAAATTAACAAAGATCAAACACAAAGAACATATATTAAAAGCAGCAAGGGAAAAACAACAAATAACACACAAGGGGATTCCCATAAGGATAACAGCTGATCTTTCAATAGAAACTCTTCAGGCCAGGAGGGAATGGCAAGACATACTTAAAGTGATGAAAGACAATAACCTACAGCCCAGATTACTGTACCCAGCAAGGATCTCATTCAAATACGAAGGAGAAATCAAAAGCTTTACAGACAAACAAAAGCTGAGAGAATTCAGCACCACCAAACCAGCTCTCCAACAAATTCTAAAGGATATCCTCTAGACAGGAAACACGAAAAGGGTGTATAAACCCGAACCCAAAACAATAAAGTAAATGGTAACGAGATCATACTTATCAATAATCACCTTAAACGTAAATGGGTTGAACGCCCCAACCAAAAGACAAAGACTGGCCGAATGGATACGAAAACAAGACCCCTCTATATGCTGCTTACAAGAGACCCACCTCAAAACAAGGGACACATACAGACTGAAAGTGAAGGGCTGGAAAAAGATATACCACGCAAACAGAGACCAAAAGAAAGCAGGAGTGGCAATACTCATATCCGATAAAATAGACTTTAAAACAAAGGCTGTGAAAAGAGACAAAGAAGGCCACTACATAATGATCAAAGGAACAATCCAAGAAGAAGGTATAACAATTATAAATATATATGCACCCAATATAGGAGCACCGCAATATGTAAGACAAATGCTAACAAGTATGAAAGGGGAAATCAACAATAACACAATAATAGTGGGAGACTTTAATACCCCACTCACACCTATGGACAGATCAACTAAACAGAAAATTAACAAAGAAACGCAAACTTTAAATAATACCTTAGATCAGTTAGACCTAATTGATATCTATAGGACATTTCACCCCAAAACAATGAATTTCACCTTTTTTCAAGTGCTCATGGAACCTTCTCCAGGATAGATCACATCCTGGGCCAAAAATCTAACCTTGATGAATTCAAAAAAATCAAAATCATTCCAAGCATCTTTTCTGGCCATAATGCATTAAGATTAGATCTCAATTACAGGAGAAAAACTATTAAAAATTCCAACATATGGAGGTTGAACAACACACTTCTGAATAACCAACAAATCACAGAAGAAATCAAAAAAGAAATCAAAATATGCATAGAAACTAATGAAAATGAAAACACAACAACCCAAAACCTGTGGGACACTATAAAAGCAGTGCTAAGAGGAAAGTTCATAGCAATACAGGCATACCTCAGGAAACAGGAAAAAAGTCAAATAAATAACCTAACTCTACAACTAAAGCAACTAGAAAAGGAAGAATTGGAGAACCCCAGAGTTAGTAGAAGGAAAGAAATCTTAAAAATTAGGGCAGAAATAAATGCAAAAGAGACCATAGCAAAAATCAACAAAGCCAAAAGCTGGTTCTTTGAAAGGATAAATAAAATTGACAAACCATTAGCCAGACTCATCAAGAAGCAAAGAGAGAAAAATCAAATCAATAAAATTAGAAATGAAAATGGAGAGATCACAACAGACAACACAGAAATACAAAGGATCATAAGAGACTACTATCAGCAAATGTATGCCAATAAAATGGACAACGTGGAAGAAATGGACAAATTCTTAGAAAAGTACAATTTTCCAAAACTGAACCAGGAAGAAATAGAAAATCTTAACAGACCCATCACAAGCACGGAAATTGAAACTGTAATCAGAAATCTTCCAGCAAACAAAAGCCCAGGTCCAGACGGCTTCACAGCTGAATTCTACCAAAAATTTCGAGAAGACCTAACACCGATCCTCCTCAAACTCTTCCAGAAAATTGCAGAGGAAGGTAAACTTCCAAACTCATTCTATGAGGCCACCATCACCCTAATACCAAAACCTGACAAAGATGTCACAAAAAAAGAAAACTACAGGCCAATATCACTGATGAACATAGATGCAAAAATCCTCAACAAAATTCTAGCAATCAGAATCCAACAACACATTAAAAAGATCATACACCATGACCAAGTGGGCTTTATCCCAGGGATGCAAGGATTCTTCAATATCTGCAGATCAATCAATGTAATTCACCACATTAACAAATTGAAAAATAAAAACCATATGATTATCTCAATAGATGCAGAGAAGGTCTTTGACAAAATTCAACATCCATTTATGATAAAAACTCTCCAGAAAGCAGGAATAGAAGGAACATACCTCAACATAATAAAAGCTATCTATGACAAACCCACAGCAAACATTATCCTCAATGGTGAAAAATTGAAAGCATTTCCGCTAAAGTCAGGAACAAGACAAGGGTGTCCACTTTCACCGCTACTATTCAACATAGTTCTGGAAGTTTTGGCCACAGCAATTAGAGCAGAAAAAGAAATAAAAGGAATCCAAATTGGAAAAGAAGAAGTAAAACTCTCACTGTTTGCAGATGACATGATCCTCTACATAGAAAACCCTAAAGACTCCACAAGAAAATTACTAGAGCTAATCAATGAATATAGTAAAGTTGCAGGATATAAAATCAACACACAGAAATCCCTTGCATTCCTATACACGAATAATGAGAAAGTAGAAAAAGAAATTAAGGAAACAATTCCATTCACCATTGCAACGAAAAGAATAAAATACTTAGGAATATATCTACCTAAAGAAACTAAAGACCTATATATAGAAAACTATAAAACACTGATGAAAGAAATCAAAGAGGACACTAATAGATGGAGAAATATACCACGTTCATGGATCGGAAGAATCAATATAGTGAAAATGAGTATACTACCCAAAGCAATTTACAAATTCAATGCAATCCCTATCAAGCTACCAGCAACATTTTTCACAGAACTAGAACAAATAATTTCAAGATTTGTATGGAAATACAAAAAACCTCGAATAGCCAAAGCAATCTTGAGAAAGAAGAATGGAACTGGAGGAATCAACTTGCCTGACTTCAGGCTCTACTACAAAGCCACAGTCATCAAGACAGTATGGTACTGGCACAAAGACAGACATATAGATCAATGGAACAAAATAGAAAGCCCAGAGATAAATCCACACACATATAGACACCTTATCTTTGACAAAGGAGGCAAGAATATACAATGGATTAAAGACAATCTCTTTAACAAGTGGTGCTGGGAAAACTGGTCAACCACTTGTAAAAGAATGAAACTAGATCACTTTCTAACACCGCACACAAAAATAAACTCAAAATGGATTAAAGATCTAAATGTAAGATCAGAAACTATAAAACTCCTAGAGGAGAACATAGGCAAAACACTCTCAGACATAAATCACAGCAGGATCCTCTATGATCCACCTCCCAGAATTCTGGAAATAAAAGCAAAAATAAACAAATGGGATCTAATTAAAATTAAAAGCTTCTGCACAACAAAGGAAAATATAAGCAAGGTGAAAAGACAGCCTTCGGAATGGGAGAAAATAATAGCAAATGAAGCAAATGACAAACAACTAATCTCAAAAATATACAAGCAACTTATGCAGCTCAATTCCAGAAAAATAAACGACCCAATCAAAAAATGGGCCAAAGAACTAAATAGACATTTCTCCAAAGAAGACATACGGATGGCTAACAAACACATGAAAAGATGCTCAACATCACTCATTATTAGAGAAATGCAAATCAAAACCACAATGAGGTACCACTTCACACCAGTCAGAATGGCTGCGATCCAAAAATCTGCAAGCAATAAATGCTGGAGAGGGTGTGGAGAAAAGAGAACCCTCCTACACTGTTGGTGGGAATGCAAACTAGTACAGCCACTATGGAGAACAGTGTGGAGATTCCTTAAAAAATTGCAAACAGAACTACCTTATGACCCAGCAATCCCACTGCTGGGCATACACACCGAGGAAACCAGAATTGAAAGAGACACATGTATTCCAATGTTCATCACAGCACTGTTTATAATAGTTAGGACATGGAAACAACCTAGATGTCCATCAGCAGATGAATGGATAAGAAGCTGTGGTACATATACACAATGGAGTATTACTCAGCCATAAAAAAGAATTCATTTGAATCAGTTCTGATGAGATGGATGAAACTGGAGCCGATTATACAGAGTGAAGTAAGCCAGAAAGAAAAACACCAATACAGTATACTAACACATATATATGGAATTTAGAAAGATGGCAATGACGACCCTGTATGCAATACAGGGAAAGAGACACAGATGTGTATAATGGACTTTTGGACTCAGAGGGAGAGGGAGAGGGTGGGATGATTTGGGAGAATGACATTCTAACATGTATACTGTCATGTAAGAATTGAATCGCCAGTCTATGTCTGATGCAGGATACAGCATGCTTGGAGCTGGTGCATGGGGATGACCCAGAGAGATGTTATGGGGAGGGAGGTGGGAGGGGGGTTCATGTTTGGGAACGCATGTAAGAATTAAAGATTTTAAAATTTAAAAAATAAAAAAAAATTTAAAAAAAATAAAATAATTTTCTTTAAAAAAAAAAAAGAAAGAAAGTGAAAGTGAAGTAGCTCAGTCATGTCTGACTCTTTGCGACCCCATGGACTTAAGCCTACCAGGCTTGTCCGTCCATGGGATTTTCCAGGCAAGAGTGCTGGAGTGGGTTGCCATTTCCTTCTCGAGGGGATCTTCCTGACTCAGGGATCAAACCCTGGTCTCCCGCATTGCCGGCAGATGCTTTACCCTCTGAGCCACCAGGGAAATAAAATAGAGTAATATGCTATTAGATTCATTAAGGGAATGAAAGGGCTTCCCTTGTGGCCTATCTGGTAAAGAATCTGCCTGCAATGGGGGAGACCTGGGTTCGATCCCTGGGTTGGGAAGATCTCCTGGAGAAGGGAAAGGCTACACACTGGAGAATTCCATGGACTATACAGTGGCAAAGAGTCAGACATGACTGAACAACTTTCACTTCACTTCACTTCTTAGCCAATTGCTTCAAAATCGATGGGCAGTGCTTACTAAAAGAGTAAACTGACCCAAATTCTTTCCAGCTGGTGAGAGACCTGTAACTAAGTTCTGGTCCTAAATATCAGCAGAAGTGTTTTGTAGGACTTGAGAACAATTGGTTGAAAGATGTTACTAAAGTTAGTTGGAGTTCATTATTTTCCCTTACACTATTCTTCCTCCTGCAACTCAGACAAGATGACTGAAGCTCTTCCTGCCATTTTGGATTGTGTGGTGACCTGAAGAAGGAAACCACACCCATACGTGGTAGATAATAGAATCAGAGTTTGGCTGCCTAATGAGGGTCTGTGACTGGCATACTAGCCTCTGGATTTCATAGTTCTCTCTTTCTTTTCATGCCCTCCAATCTTCTGCTATTGCCACATGATAGGCTACAGTAGTAGAGAAATCCATGAATCCAGCCCATTGATGTCAATCTAGTGAAGCATAGATTAGGGTAGAGAAAGAGAGAAAAGTACCCATCATTCCAAGGTGTAAAATTATGTTACAAATGTGAAACACTGATCTCAGAGAAGTTAAGGAGCCTCCCAAATTACAAAGATTATAAACGGTCAAGTCTTGTCTTAAACTCATACTTTTATCCTTTCTATGCTAGCATTAGGATTAATTAACACAGGATGAGAAAGAATAGGTCTAGACAAGCATGCAGTCAACATGGACAAGAGTGGATAAATTATATAGAGTGACGAAAAGAAAAGGAGGGCTGGCGGTGAGTTCCAGAAGAGACAAGGTAAATAAAAGATCGTCTCTTAGACAAATCAAGAGTCATTACATCACATTGAAATAATTCCTCTCTGAAAGAACTGTAAGCAGAATTTACAAGCAACTGTCATCATGTAATACAGCTAAGGTGGAGTGTACAGAGTCTGAAGATTACCTTTATTTAGAAATTCTTAAGACAGTTTCTCAATAACTGTGGTCAGCATAGTCTTTTAGAATGACTGTTGCTTCTGTCAGACTTTGGATGACATGAACAACACTATGCCTTCACTTTTGTATCCTCGTTATCTAATGCAGGTCTAGACACATGGTTCAGTTCAGTTCAGTTGCTCAGTCATGTCTGACTCTTTGCGACTCCATGAATCGCAGCACACCAGGCCTCCCTGTCCATCACCAACTCCTGGAGTTAACTCAAACTTACATCCATCGAGTTGGTGATGCCATCCAGTCATCTCATCCTCTGTCATCCCCTTCTCCTCCTGCCCCCAGTCCCTCCCAGCATCAGAGTCTTTTCCAATGAGTCAACTCTTCACATGAGGTGGCCAAAGTACTGGAGTTTCAGCTTTAGCATCACTCCTTCCAATGAACCCCCAGGACTGATCTCCTATAGAATGGACTGGTTGGATCTCCTTGCAGTCCAAGGGAATCTCAAGAGTCTTCTCCAACACCACAGTTCCAAAGCATCAATTCTTAGGCTCTCAGCTTTCTTCACAGTCCAATTCTCATATCCATACATGACCACTGGAAAAATCATAGCTTTGACTAGATGGACCTTTGTTGGCAAAGTAATGTCTCTGCTTTTCAGTATGCTATCTAGGTTGGTCATAACTTTCCTTCACACGGTAGGTGCTCAATAAAGCTTGCAGACTAAATTAACACAGATACATTGGTGGTTAGTGTCATGCCCTCTGTAGGAAAAAAAAAAAAAGGCTAAATTGGACCCAAATTCTACAATTTAAGTTACCTGGAACAACTTTCTTAACTTTTACACTTATTAATCAGTAAATTGAGGAAAATGACATCTTCCTCAGATAGTTGTTTGGAATAATAAATGAACACAAGTAAAACAATGCCTGGAATATAATAAACATTCAGTGTGTATTAACTTTAATTTTTACATGTTTTAAAATATCTTTTCTTTATTATGTTCCTTCGATTAAAATAATTTTTAGCCTAGTTGAATATGAGTATTTGGGAAAAATAAGATAATGAGAGAAAACATTTATGTGAGAGAGAAAAATTTGTAAGAGAGTCATTGGAGAGGAGGGGTTAGGACTCAACATCAGAGAAACTGTGAACTCATGGTGTTGAATACTTGGTTGATGTTGGTGATCAGCAGTCTGTGGCCCCAGTAAGCTGCGCAAATGTGGTGTTCCTCCAGCAACGTTCCACTGCTTAAGTACAGATACAAAGACAGTACGCAATTTGGTTTATTCAATTTTGCCAGTCAGATGAGTTAAATAAAAGAAAGGAGTAAGGGACTGGGAGAACCTGAACAAATGAAAAAGCATGACAACTAGCAAGGTTATGACCAGAATTCCTAAGATTTCAGAGATGATTCTGTTTTCTCATGATCTATATCTCAGAGGTATTGGACAGTGAAGTACAATGGTGGAAAAAACATTAAAGAAATGGAGAGCAATATCTGAGAGACCAAGATATTGGTTAAACCATGGAAAATATCATGGTCAAGGTGGTAATGTTTCCAGTACGTAATAATAATGTTTCCACCGAAAGATCTACATTGATTGCAAGAGTGGGTGAAGGTGGCATAACAGGATGTTATAGGCCCTAAAAAGCTGTGGACTTTATGAGAGAAAGGGCTAGGAAACACAGACATCCTTACATCAGCTTCTATATCTAACCTTCTGTATTTAAAATAAGAAGCTCACACAGTTACCTCCAATTCCAACCCATTAACTTAGGGATTATTTTATCCTTGTCCCTTTTCACATTTATAAATCCCTTCTCTGACAGTGAAAAACCTGACTCGCGTGATCCATGACCTACTTACTTATTTACCTAATCCCCATTGTATGTACGAACTCCAAGTCATGCGAGGTGAAATCTTAGTCCAGGACTCCCAGCTGTCCCTCACTTCCTGATGGGGCAGGGAGGTAGCTTCTGATTAAGACAGTTGGAGGGATAGAGAAGAAGGTAGAATAATAATGTCCAGTTACAAAGCATGGCTTCAAGGAGTGCACTACAACTACTGAGCCCATGCTCTAAAGCCCTCGAACCATAACTACTGAAGCCTGCACACTCTGGGGCCACAACCAATGAGCCCCTGTGCCGCAACTACTGAAGCCAGTGCACGCTAGAACCAGCAGGCTACAACTACTGAACCTGCGTGCTGCAAATACTGAAGCCTCTGTACCTAAAGCCTGTGCCCCACAGCAAGAGGAGCCACCACAGTGAGAAGCCCTTGTCCCACTACTAGAGAGTAGCCCCCACTCTCCACAGCTAGAGAAAAGCACATGCAGCAACAAATGCCCAGTGCAACCAAAATAAGTAAATTTTTTAAATAAAGTGAATTTAAAACAAAGTGCGGCTTGGCACTCACTGCTCTCCTGCTCTTGTGCAGAAAGTACTATCTGAGAATTTTGTCTAGAACCAAAATCTCTGCCTCCCCTCAACCCCATTGCAACATGAAGGGCTTGATCTCCATGGCAAGGGAAGAAAATATTTTCCGTTAGGTAAAGTTGGCCCCTTGAAGTCCTTGAAGTGTACTGCACTGACCTCTCCATGTCTTAATTATTAATACTACTCAGTTAGAGATCTTCAACTTAGTAATTAGCACTACTATTGTTGACTGAGACTAAATTAACTTTCAAAACTATAAATGAGGGTTTGCAAAACTAATATATTTCTTCTTCTCTTCCTATTTCTTCCCCATCCTCCCCAGCTGCTCTGCTTTAGTGCTATGAAGTTCAAGCAGTGGCTAAGTGTCTCTGACCAATAGCTCCTGCCAAGTACCCCCTCCTGCATGGCTCCAGGCTCTTGAACTCAGGTGACATTCATTCCCCTTGTTCCTTCAAGCCTCCATGAGTCATAACCTTTTGCCACTGTTGCTGGGCTCCAGGTACTTCAATATCATGTGTTGGCTCTCTTAACCCTGTCCTCACCTGTGTTAAAGTCTTTTCAGTAGATTCACTAAGTGGAATTCTATTTTCCACCAAGATTCTCACTGATAAAAGATTTAAAAATGAGTGCAAATTTCTTCCTAGAGTACCTTAACACATACCATGTAGCTATTAACAGCTCTTATAACTGGGTTATCATATCACTTCTCCAAAGCTTTCAACAGAGCCAAATATGTATCCAGAGACAGGCTTTGAAACATCATTTCCTTCTCATGTGTTTGAAATACACTTGATATCTCAAAAGTATTTAGGTACAACACTAGTATTTCATGGGCATCAGCAGCTTTTAATGTACACTTTTAAACATACATCTAGGCCATCATAAAAAGACTATTTTTATATATCACTTTAGCATGGGTATACATATTATTTATAAAAACTTTTAGGATAAGAATAAGGATTAGATAGCATTTATTCTATTGGAATATAAAAAGTTGAGTGACATTTATTGGAACATTAGTTATGAACCTTACAAAATGAAACACATCCTCCCAAATATTTACAACTTCCCAATAACCAAGTGTCCTAATTTGCATAAATTCACAAGCCTTAAGAATATGAGTTAGTAGAAAAAGCCACTGCATGACTTCTAGCCAATAATAATCCCACATATCCATCCAGTACTTCTAACATACAAACTGAAAGTCAGTTCCCATGTACTTTAACTGATCATGGTATATTTTATTTTTCTCTCATTCTACTCCATACTCTTAAGAGTCCCTTGGACAGCAAGGAGATCAAACCAGTCAATCCTAAAGGAAATCAACCCTGACTATTCACTGGAAGAACTGATGCTGAAGCTGAAGCTCCAATACTCTGGCCACCTGAGCCAAACAGTTGACTCACTGGAAAAGACCCCGATGCTGGGAAAGATTGAAGGCAGGAGGAGAAGGGGACGACAGATGACATGGTTGAATGGCCTCACTGACTCAATGGACATGAGTTTGAGCATGCTCTGGGAGATAATGAAAGACGTGCAAGCGTGGCATCCTGCAGTTCACGGGGTCGCAAAGAGCTGGACATGACTGAATGTCTGAGCAACAACAACCCTACACCATACTCCTCACTCATCCCTAGCATATGTGTGCGCATGATCATATGCGCATGCAGACAGTGACTGTTTAGGGGAGGCTACCCAAAATATAATAGATGAAAACTAAGAATTAATAAATTCATTAAGTTCCACAGTGGATAAGTAGCTCAGTAGCTTTTGTGAGTTACGCCTTATACACTATCATCCCACCCTTCCCTTCGGAATGGTCTCTGGATTTTCAGACAACCCAAAGGGTGAATATGATCTAAACACAAAGTTCCTCTTGACTTTCCTTCTGTTGTGTTTCATTGTTCAGCTGCTATTTATTCCCATTGCTGCAGTATGCCAGAGAATTTTCACAGTCATAGGAGTGCAGTGGTTGATTTATCAATAGCTGTAAGATTTTCCCAACTGCTGATCAGTGCCCTTTAGCAAAAAGGAATTGTTCAACATGGGGGACACAGCTACCACCTATACAGCCACCCTATCTCCTTACTAGCCATATAAACCCGTATGAGCCTCTCTGTGCCTCAGTTTCCTCTTCTCTAAAGTTTAGGATTGTCATTATCTTATTGCTGTTGTTCACTCGCTAAGTCATGTCCGACTCTGCCACCCCATGGACTGCAGCACACCAGGTTCCCTGTCCTTCACTCTCTCAATTTACATAATCCTTTCTCTTCTTAAATTTAGATTAAAACAATTCACAAAATCATCTAAACGTTTAGAGACTTGAAGTAATTTCTTCCTTTGCCGATGAAATAAAAATGCTTCATTTGTTGGCAATTTGTTCATTAAAAGCCTCATTAAATCTGAATTGTTAGTTCTGATAAATAACTTCTACCAAAAATTCCTCCCAAATCTCAATGGTTAATTCAGAGGAAGTTTATTCTTCACTCTTGAAACAGTCCAATACAAGGTGGTAGGGTGTTCCTCTGTGCACGCAGTCAGTCAGGAACCCAAGCTGAGGAAGGCTCCACCATCTTCAACACAAACTTCCTAAGGTTGCTGCAGGCAATGATATCCCCAGCACTGGAAGAAGGAACACAAATAGGATCAGGCAGGAAGATTTAGGAGCCAGTCCTGGATTCAAGATTGCCGGGGAAAACTATCAATAACCTCAGATATGCAGATAACATCACCCTTATGGCAGAAAGCAAAGAAGAACTAAAGAGTCTCTTGATGGAACTGAAAGAGGAGAGTGAAAAACTTGACTTAAACCACCATTCAGAAAACTAAGATTATGGCATCTGGTCCCATCACTTCATGGCAAATAGATGGGGAAAAATGGAAAGAGTGAGAGACTATTTTGGGGGGGCTCCAAAATCACTGCAGATGGTGACTACAGACATGAAATAAAAAGACGCTTGCTCCTTGGAAGGAAAGCTATGACCAGAGTACACAGCATATTAAAAAGCAGAGACATTACTTTGCCAGCAAAGGTCCATCTAGTCAAAGTTATGGTTTTTCCAGTAGTGTATGGATGTGAGTGTCAGACTATAAAGAAAGCTGAATGCCAAAGAATTAATGCTTTTTGAACTGTGGTTTTGGAGAAGACTCTTGAGAGTCCCTTGGACTGCAAGGAGATCCAACCAGTCCATCCTAAAGGAAATCAGTTCTGAATATTCATTGGAAGGACTGATGCTGAAGCGGAAACTCCAACACTTTGGCCACCTGATGCGAAGAACTGACTCATTTGAAAAGACCCTGATGCTGGGAAAGATTGAAGGCAGGAGGAGAAGGGGATGACTGAGGATGAGATGGTTGGATGGCATCACCGACTCAACGGACATGAGTTTGAGTAAGCTCCAGGAGTTGGTGATGGATAGGGAAGCCTGGCACACTGCAGTCCATGAGATTGCAAAGAATCAGACATGACTGAGCAACTGAACTGAACTGAACTGAACTGGTAGGTAGAGTTTGAGTTGGAGACAAATGGTCAGCATATGATTTTTAATAATCATTTTATTTGGAATAATTTTAGATTTTTTTAAATTTCAGCTAGTACAGAGTTCCCATATTTCCTCACCCAGTTTCCCCTAATATCTAATATAACCTTGGTAAATTTGTCAAAACTATGAAACCAGCATTGGTACATTACTGTTAACAAATGCCAGACTGTATTAGGGTTTCACTAGTTTGTCCACTAGTCTTGTTTTGTTATCGTTGTCCCAGAATACAGTCCAGGACTTCACATTTCATGTAGTTTCTTCTGGCCTGTGGCAACTTCTCAGTCTCTCCTTGTTTTTCATAACCTTGATAGTTTTAAGGAGCATTGATCCGTGATTTTATAGAAAGTCCTACAAATTGAATTCATCTGATGGTTTGCTTATGATTAGACTGGGGCTATAATGTCAGGAAAAAGTGCCACAGAGGTAAAACTGAAGTGCCCTTCATATCACAACATATTAATGAATACATGCTATCAACACTCATCACTGGTAACGTTTATCAAGATCACTTGGTTAAGGCAGTACTTGCAAAGTCATTATTTTCTCATATTCCATCCTTCAGAAGCAAGCCATTAAGCCCAGATCACATTTGGAGGATATTTTAGGTTAAAACTGAGCAGAGTAAAAAGTCATTGAAAAACACAATTCTTGTTCCATGTTATTCTTGTCTCCATTAATAGACAATAGATACTAATGTCTACATTACAGTAAATAATAAAATGCTATCTGTATTTACTGTCTAAAAAGCACTTTGAACCAGATGAATTTAGTGTTGCTTATTCATTGTTAAATTTTAAGCTAGCTCTTTTAGTAGCAGCTGGGAGGGATTGTGGGCAGGAGGAGAAGAGGACGACAGGGGATGAGATGGCTGGATGGCATCACTGACTCGATGGATATGAGTCTGAGTGAACTCCGGGAGTTGGTGATGGACAGGGAGGCCTGGTGTGCTGCTATTCATGGGGTCGCAAAGAGTTGGACACGGCTGAGCGGCTGAACTGAACTGAACTAAATACAATCTTAATTGATGCAAAAGTCCACTCACAAAGAATTAGTCTAAGTTAGTTTCTCCTATGAATCAGATGGAATCAATAATGCATAAAGTAGAAAGTGTTAGTCACTCAGTCACATCCGACTTTTTGTGACCCCGTGGACTGTAGCCCATATGACTCATCTGTTCATGGAATTCTCCAGCAAGAATACTGAGGTAGGTAGCCATTCCCTTCTCCAGGGGATCTTCCCAACCCAGGGACTGAACCTGGGTCTCCCACACTGTGGTCAGATTCTATACCATCTGAGCCACCAGGTCACTCCTAAAATTACATTTTTTTAAATCATTCACATTGGCCTTCAAACAATGTTCTTCCAAACTATGTGGAATTATTTCAAAGTACAAACCTTAGTTTAAAATACATTTATATTTATTGCTTAATATTTGCCTTTAAAAGCTTAAGATTTTATTTTGGCAAAATAAACATTTTAAAAGCTGTTTCACGTGTGAAATTCTCTTTGATGTATAATTTAATAAAATGATCAACATACATGTGCTTCTACTTTTTTTTTTTAATAACAAGCTCTAAAAACCTGGCAAATTGTATTTAATTTTGTTTGTCTTGTTCTGAAAATTTTTTTATTCCCAAGTAGCCAACAAAGGAATGCAGAAATGTCTCCAATGGATGAAACTCAGGATTCTTTCTATTCTTTACAAAATATATGATATATGTGGTAAATCTATCATTCTTGGTATGACAACCACTATGCTAGGATATCTCAACATTTCACTAGCTGAATGATTTGTTTATTTAACTAATATGTGGGGGTGGGGGGAATACTACAAAAATGTAGTATTGAAATCTCTAAACTCTTCCTCTTCCCCAGATTTGGAATGCTTATTAAGATTCTTCAAAGAAAGTGAATTATTTCATTAAAATATGATGTACAGCAGGCCTTTCCTGAGGTTTACAAAGGTTTGCAAGGCTGTGTGTAGCCTATTACTATTTTATAAGTGGCTGGATGTTCTCTAAAATCAAAACAGAGGGAGACAAGACAATAATTGGTCTTGTCATCAAACAATAAAACAAATTAGCTTATTGTTGGCTTTTTCTCCCCTTTAAAGTTTCCTTAAATTTCAAAGTCAAAGAAAATAAAATCTCTCTGGCCATCAGACAAGCAGCCTGTTAAGAAAAACAACTTCTGATGAAAGCAAAATGCCAAATAAAGCTCTTTTGATTTGGAGAAGCCTCTCCTCTGTCTCAGGGTAGGACTTCACCAAAACCATTCCCAATCAGAGGATATCAGTTATGTTTTTAAACATACTCACAGAAGTAAATGTCATCACTGCTCTTAGGAAAACATCTCTGTTAACAAAATACCAATGCAACAAACACTACTGCCTCCAGCCACTGAGGTATGCTTTGTGATTCTATCTTCAGTTTCTGGAGTTACTGAAATTTTATCCTGGAAAGCTGGCAGTAGAAAAAAATCAGAGAACAAGAATATGCAAGTAGCAAAGGATAAAATTGAAACTTGTTCCAAATCTGGAAAAATCTAACAAATTACAACAATTTTTCAGACAATTTAATTGATAACACAGATACAGCTCTAATAAGTACTCATATAGTATTTATGAAATAAATAAATGCCATAAAATGTTTACAGCATAGATCTCCCCTATCAGCATGATTCTTCCTGTGAGAAATTTATATGTAGCAACAAGTCAGGGTAGGAATTTTAAAGAGGAATTTATTTTATTTCACCTTATAAGGATAATGCCACATAATATCTGAAATAACTGACATTTTTCATATTTTAAGCTTTTAGAACAGATGTATTAAAACAGCATAGTTATTTTAAGTGATTTTGCTCTTGCCTTTGAAGTCTTCCTTCCATTTTTATCTCATTAAGTATTTATTCCAAATAACAATGTGGCAGGCAACAAAGATATTGATAACGTGGTGACAGGGGCAGAGGAGCTGATAAATGTTGCTTTCTATTTCTTTACATTTTGTGGCAAAAATTACATAAGAATTAATAATGTGTTATAATCAGTATTTAAGTTCTATTTCTAACTCTCAATAAACTTAGTATCATTTGGCCTCCATTTTCAGAAATCAACAACAGTAATAACCTACCACAGAACTATTATGATGATAAAAGGAGACCATGTATGAAAAATAATTAGTGGCAGTCAGACATGAATTGAGTGTGTTATATATGTTAGGCCCTATGCTGAATTCTTTTCATGTGTTACCTCATTTTCAGTGTTTAAAGAACTCTACAAAAAGAAATTTTTTTCTTTCATGTGTTGCTGTGATTAGTCTCTCAGTCGTGTCCAACTCTGCGACCCCATGTTCTATAGCCAGCCAGACTCCTCTGTCTGTGGGGACTCTCCAGGCAAGAATACTGGACTTGGTTGCCATGCCCTCATCCAGGGGATCTTCCCAATCCAATAACCAGGTCTCCCACATTGCAGGCAGATTCTTTACTGTCTGAGCCACCAGGGAAGCCCAAGAATACTGGAATGGGTAACCTATCGCTTCTCCAGGGGAACTTCCCCACCCAGGAATTGAACTGGGGTCCCCTGCACTGCAGTCGGCTTCTTTACCAGCTGAGTTACCGGGGAAGCCCCTCTCCTGTGTTAATATGCACATTTTGCATTACAGTAGCTATACAGTAGGAGAAGGCAATGGCAACCCACTCCAGTACTCTTGCCTGGAAAATGCCATGGACGGAGGAGCCTCCTAGGCTGCAGTCCATGGGGTTGCGAAGAATCAGACACGACTGAGAGACTTTACTTTCACTTTTCACTTTCATGCATTGGAGAAGGAAATGGCAACCCACTCCAGTGTTCTTGCCTGGAGAATCCCAGGGACGGGGGAGCCTGGTGGGCTGCTGTCTATGGGGTCGCGCAGAGTCGGACACGACTGAAGCGACTTAGCAGCAGCAGCAGCAGCATACAGTATAGATGGGGAAAAAATGGAAACTGAGAGACTTTATTTTCTTGGGCTCCAAAATCACTGCAGATGGTGACTGTTGCTGCCGCTGCTGCTAAGTCGCTTCAGTCATGTCCGACTCTGCGCAACCCCACAGACAGCCCACCAGACTCTGCCATCCATGGGATTCTCCAGACAAGAACACTGGAGTGGGTTGCCATTTCCTACAGACATGAAATTAAAAGACTTGCTCCTTGGAAGAAAAGCTATGACCAACCTAAACAGCATATTAAAAAGAAGAGACATTACTTTGCTGCCAAAGTCCATCTAATAAAAGCTATGGTTTTTTCAGTAGTTATGTATGAATGTGAAAATTGGACTGTAAAGAAACCTGAGTGCAGAAGATTTGATGCTTTTGAACTACGGTGCTGGAGAAGATTCTTGAGAGTCCCTTGGACTGTAAGAGATCAAACCAGTCAATCCTAAAGTAAATCAGTCCTGAATATTCACTGGAAAGACATACTGAAGCTGGCCACCTGATCAGGTGGCCACCTGATCCAAAGAACTGACTCATTAGAAAAGACTCTGATGCTGGGAAAGATGGTAGGCAGGAGAAGAAGGGGACAACCCAGGATGAGATGGTTGAATGGCATCACTGACTCGATGGACATGAGTTTGAGCAAGCTGCAGGAGTTGGTGATGGACAGGGAAGGCTGGCATGCTGCAGTACATGGGGTCACAGAGTTTGACATGACTTAGCAACTAAAGTTGCTGAACTGAACTGAATTTAAGTCCTTCAACTAAATTTTTCTTTTTCAAGATTATGTTGCCAATTCTATAGATCTTTTACATTTCCATATAAATTTTAGAATTCATTCAGCAGTTTTTTAAAAATCTGCCTTCTTATAGCTTATTCTAACATAATGTTTATCACAATATATCATCATGATTTGTTTAAATACCTGTTTCTCTTCTACTGCGAGATCTCTCAAAGAAATGAATGTTGTCTTATTTATTGTATTCTTAGAATCTAGCCTCTTATTATAGAGAGTGCACTTTTGAGATTTCTAGTTATTTGTTAACTCACTAATACAATTAAGTCAGCCTTGAGTTGGTTCTCATGGTTTCTATGAAACAGAGTACAATCTTTTTCATAGGTTTTCCCCTAGGAAGCAATAATTTAAAAAAAAATTGTCCTTTGTATTTTAGCTATTTGAGACTATTGAGCTTGTCTCCCTACTTCTTACCTATGATAGAATTCATTTTCCTAAATTGATCCATTTTCTCTAAAGATTCAAATTACTGATTGATCTACTAAGGTTAGAACATATTGCCATTTACCCAATAGGTCAAAAATGGCCAAGATACACAACACTGTTGAGAAAAATTAAAGAAGACTTATATTATAAACATGCTGTGTTCATCGGTTAAAAGACTCACTATTATTAAAAATGTCTATTCTTCCAAATTGATCACAGAGTCAACATAATCATTACCAAATTTGATTTGGTAGTGAGAAATTGATGAACTAATTCTAAAATTTATTTGGAAGCATAAAGGATCCAGAATTACCAACATAATCTTGAAAAAGAGAACGTTGAAGTACTAATCTCAGATTTACTGTGAGACTCATTGTGAAGTTACTTTGATATAAAAAAAATGCTATTGATATGGGGATCTGTTCTGTTCATTCGCTCACTTGTGTCCAACTCTTTGTGACTTCATGGACTGCAGCACGCCAGGCTTCCCTGTCTATCACCAAATCCCAGACCTTACTCAAACTCATGTCCATCGAGTCAGTGATGCCATCCAACCATCTCATCCTCTGTCCTCCCCTTCTCCTCCTGCCTTCAATCTTTCCCAGCATCAGAGTCTTTCCCTATAAGTCAGTTCTTTGTATCAGATGGCCAAAGTATTGGAGTTTCAGCTTCAGCATCAGTCCTTCATTGAATATTCAGGACTGATTTCCTTTAGGATGGACGGGTTGGATCTCCTTGCAATCCAAGGGACTCTCAAGAGTCTTCTCCAACACCACAGTTCAAAAATATGAGGATAAACCAATGGAAAAAATAATAGAATCTAGGGATAGACCCACATATACACATTCAAATGATTTTCAACTAAGGTGCTAAGACAATTCAATAGCATCAGTGTTTCTAATAAATGACATTGGAACAACTGAATATTCATATGGAAATAAACCTAAGGTATCCCATATACAAAAATTAATTTAATAAAATCCATGTACCTCACATAAAACCCACAACCAAAAGTTCTTAGAATAAAATGTAAAGAAATATCTTCTTTTTCTTTTATTAGGCAAGAATTTTTTGGATAACACACAAAAAAGAAAAAGAAAATAAATTGGACTTCATCAAAATTTTAAAGTTTTTTCCATCCAAAGACACTACTAAAGTGACAATAAAAAGATGAATGACGCAATTAGAAAACAGTCAAAATGCTTGAACAGACACTTTACAGAACAAGCTATATAATTGGTCAACAAGCTCATAAAGATGCTTAATGTTTTACTTCAACTCCTTTTTACCTAAGAGAAATTAAAACATAGATGTCTATCAACAGAAAAGCTTAGCTTTGAATGCTCACAGCAGCTTTATTTTAATAAGCCCCAAACATGGAACAGACCAAATATCCATCAATAGGAAAATAGATGAGCAAATTGTGGTAAGTTCAATCAAAGAAATACTACTCAGTTAAAAGATCGAAGGTGAGGCGAACAAATTACTAATCCATGAGTTAATCTCAAAAACATTTTGCTGAGTGAAAGAAGGCAGACACAAGAATATACGTATATAATTCCCTTCGTGTTCCTTGTGAGACTAGGCAAATTGATCTCCAGTGATACAAGTACACGGAGGATTCCACAAATGAGACAGCCTTCTTGGGGCTCCATTAGCAGAAATGTGATAATAGCAAAACTTGCCACAGAACAGTCATGATGATAAAATAGGACCTTGCATGAAAAAATAATTAGTAGCTGTCAGTAACATGACTCAAGTGTGTAATACGTGCCAGGCACTATGCTCTCCCATTTGCGGATTCTTCCTTATACTTGAATTTGATTGGTTTCCACGCTGATTTCTTCAGATCAAACATGGCTTCACTCCTAACTTCATGAACTCAGGATTCTAAGCCAAAACTTAGGATTTAATAAGCATTTATGCTCATCAAAACACCGAGTTATCCCAAGTACAATAGCACCCCTGACCTAATCTGTTAAATAATTATTACTCCTAAGTTCTCACTCATTTTATCACTGCACAAGATTCCAGATGTATTAAGACACACACACACACACATACACACACACTTCAAGTAGATTTGCTGCCTTCATTTCCACTTTTAAGGTTTCCAGACTGATTTCTAAAGTGCTCGGTACAATATTCTTCACCTACTGAGTTCTGTAATGCATAGTGATGATTAACTGACATTGAAGAGGTACATACCAACAAGATTAGGTTGATTCTATTAATGATTAATGTATTCTATTACCCTATAAAGGATAGGCCTTTTGGGACTCTGGTATTTTTAAAACATCTTTAAAACATCATATGCCTATTCAATATCTTGAAAATATCAAACACTTAGATTCCAGAAATACATTACTGAAGCATTCAAGAGATGAACGCCCAATGATTAAAAATCTTTAGCAAAAGAGTTCCTATCATGGATTTTATTTTGCTAGTTCCAGGATGGGATGGGCAAGGGCTGGAGGAGGGAGCTTGGTAATCCTTTATTTGCCAAAAGCATTTAATAAAACCAATTGCTTTACAAACTAATGAGAAAAACTGTAAGAACAAAGCAGATATTCTTGGAATATTACTTGTAGGATAAATAAGCCTTAGAGTAGGAGAAAATAACATATTCAGACACACAATTCACTTTTTTTGTTTCCAGCAACATACATTATCTGAAAATTGAACTAGTATCGAAGAAAGGCATTCTAGGAAAATGAAGCAGAGAAAGGAGGAAAGACATGGAGAAAGAATAGCAAAGCATTTCTGGTTTTCTTCTTAAAAGAAAGGAGGAGGTGGATGCCAAAGTTTGAAACCTGCAAATCAGTAAAGGACAGACAGACAAATTCTCTTTCTGCTTCAGCCTCATGGAGGGGAATCAAAAGATGTCAGAAAGAGAGGCAGCTGTTTCTGAAAAACAGAGCAGAATGTTGTTTCTTCAAACACCTCCAGCACGATAGTCTGAAGTCATTCTATTTCTCCAAGTGATTGGCAATAATAGCAAGGTACCAAAGCTATGATATTACAACCAAGAAGAAGGTTTTATTTTAGATGGCCTAGATTATTTTCTTGTGTATCTGACTTTCTGTAAAATTTAATCTTCAAAATTTCCAGAGATTCATATCCTGAAAGAAATCAAATAGGCAATTATTAGAAATAAACTAGGGAACAATATTGGATATCTTGTAATAACCTATAAGAGAAAAGAATCTGGAAAAGAGTATATATACATATATATATATATGAATCATTTTGCTGCATACCTGAAGCTAACACAACATTGTAAATTAACTAGACTTCAGTAATAAAAAACATTAAAATTAAAAAAAGAGAAACCACTTCATTAGCTTGAAAGAAACATACTACACCTAAATTACTTTCTTCACTTCTTTTGCTCTATTTTATATCTTATTAGTAGAAGATACAGTTAACACATTGTGCATTTCAACTGAGGTATGGTTGAATAGAGCTAATCCTGGGAACCTGGTTTCATGCACTAGTCATATATATTTTCACTGTTAACTAAGTCTTGTATTTACTTAATTTGCTATAGAAAAAAGCAATTGGAAGAATTGGGACTAGCTGAGAGAGAAGCAAGGACAGTACAAACTTTGTGGGGGTTTTTGTTTTTTTTTTTATTTTATTTTTCAGTGTCTATAATCAACTTTATTTTAATATAATCTAAACACATATAATTTAGAAAGTACCAAGAAAAATTTATGTACAAGAGTTGATACTATTGCATTTGAAAAGAGCTGGCAAGTTCCTGCTACAAGCATATCCCAGGAGATACCACTGAGGAAACCTGATATATTGGAGTAGATGTTGTGGCATTTGGCCCAGTTTGATAGCCCTCAGGGTTAACCTGAAGTTGTCAATGTTTGATACTAGACGTAGAACATCTCGTAAAACCACTTCATTGATTTGCAACAAAATCAAAACCCTGCAATCATTAAGACTTCTTATACATATCTAAATTTTTAAGCAGACTGTCATATTTTAAGTCCAAGTTTCCTGGAATAGTCTGCAGTGCTAATCTTGCAAACAAAATATCAATCTCTATCCCATCAAACAGTTTGATAACGGGTACAAATAAATGCCTCTTCAACAGTTCTTAAATCTTTTACTTCTCCCTGTAATTTCAACTTATCATAGAATGAGGTGAAAAAGTCACTTCAATCCACATGTCTTGCTGCAACACACAACGCATCAATATTGGCAGTTTTTTGTATATACTCCTAATCTGTAAGATCCAGGTGTAAACATTTTCCCATCAGCATGTTCAATTACAGCTTGTGGAAGATTCTTGCTTTCACTGATTTCTCATATCCAGTCTTTCACCAGGTTAATTTTCCCCAAATTAAAATCCTGCACTGAAGTTCCTCTTTCTCTTCAAAAACCCCAAAGGGCTTCAGAGTCTCCACTAGTTTCTATGTAAGCAGGCAGTTAGTCTCCTTGGGGGCTGCTAAGCGGAAGGGAGAGGTAATGCCATAGTGCTTCTGCGGCGGGTGTGTTTGCTGCGATCCCTGCTTTGTACGGGAAAGAGCTTTGTCTCGGCCCAGTCATACTCCGCCCCCCTCGCCTGCAACAGCAGCCAGCCATACTCTGGGCAGGATCCGCTGATATGGGAACGAGGGGCCTTGGCTGCCTCAGCCCTGGTCCAACCTCACTCCTGCTCTGGCCTAGAGAATTTTATTTTAAAATAAAAGTTTTAAGTTTAAAATTTTCTGGCTGCCTTTTTACTAGAGGCACTATAATGTATCGTTTAATCCGGAACACTTAAAAAATTACACATAAAATACACATAAAATAGAGACATCTTAAGTGCATAGGTTGTGAATATTTACATATGGATGGGTGCATCTAAGTAACTGACACCCAGATGAAGGTAAGCTCACCTAATTACGCTGAGGCAAGAGGCATAATCAGGACTGATTGCTTCCCTGTGAATAGATTCTTTGGGGCAAGAATATTGTCAGTGATACATTGTATCACTTCAGGAAACACATTTCTGTTTGTACCATGCCTGGTGATGATAAGGTTGAATATCTGGTTAAGGTGTACATGATCAAATTTCAACTGTTGCCTATTAAGATCCATCTTGTCCAATGTAGAGATTTACTTGAGGCATTTTCAAAGCAAATTAATTCCATTCAGTGACTTAGGATTTTTAAAATGTCCCAATCTCATTTGTCTTCTGCTCCCTTAGGCCTGGGCATCTTTGGACAGACAGTCACTTCTGCTTCTGTTTCCCATCAGTTCACAGGCTTTCTATTTTCATGTAACCTTGTAAGCAGGCTGTGCACCCTGGAAGCAGGAAGCATGGAGAGAGTGGAGCTGCCCAGAGTTCAGCTGTCTAAATTCACCGTGGAGTTGACTGTAGTCACTTCTCTATCATTAATTATAATCAGAGCTGTACCCTTTTACTGGTATTATGATCTCACTGCAGGCTTTTTGTTAATACTTTATTCCTGTGTACACACTCAGGGCACAGCATTTTGTCCTCCAGGTGTGGGGGTGGAAAATCACCAGAAGGTATCAGGAAGAACGCGGACACCTTCCTTCGTTTTCCAGGCACCCATGCCTGCCCAGCATGAAACTGTAAACGAACCCAGCCTTCTGTGTTAGCTGGGAGACTTCTCCCGTGGACCACGCACCAGCGGACCTCACAGGTCTCTTGTGATCCTACTGACTCCGTCTTCACGGCCCTAGCTGTCATTCTGCTCCAGGAGGCAAACGCAGCTTCTGAGTCGGGGGCAGAAGTTGATACAACTGCCTCAAGAGGCGGAGGAGCTCCCTCAAGGGCAGGTGGCCCCCGTGCAAGAGGAGCAGCCCCATCAGAAGATGTTTTCTCAACAGAATATTCCAGTGGTAGTTCCCCCTTTTCTATCTTTATCCTTTTCGATAGTGACAGGATCCTGGCCTCCTGTGTTGTGGCAGGAATGTATTTTTGATGAGGGTAAGCATATTCACAGAGTCGTTTATATCCATCTAGTTTCGGGCCTTTGGTGCTCAGTTTTAACTGCTGGCACCAAGCACGAATGACATCCCTGTGGACCAGGTTGACAGGCGGCAGGACTTCAGGTAGAGGGGGGGATGGGGATGCGCGTCGGTGTCTTCGGAGGTTTCACACCGGCACAGCGTTGTGATGTGTCTCCTGGACCGCAAGCTGTGCTATTTTTTGTATCTCTTTTTCTTTTGGTCCCCTGTGCGGAGTTTTTTGCTTTCTCTGTTTCACCAGAAGTTCCCTGTCCCTCTTCAGCTTCTACTGATGTGAGTTTGCAACTCGTATGTTCTTCAGATTTCTCTTTGGAGTTGTTCTCCTTGTTTGTGCTCTCCATGCTCAGAAAGGTCAAGGTTGATAAAATGGAGACTCCCCTTCCAAACTTTGTATTAATAATTTTCTATAGGCCAGAAGAAATTTCTTAAATCCGTGTCAAGAATGGTAGTTTTACTTCTCAACAAGTTTCAACTTAACACCTTTTCACTGAATTAACAGCTGTCTCAGACATTCAAGGATGAAACCACATCCAAGCACTTCTTTGGAATGTGAGAGTAACAAATATATTTCTCTTAAGGAACAAACAAGTAAACACTGGAAAATAGAGCACCAGATTTATGTGTTACTTCATCTAGTCCCCTAGACAATTTTATTTGATCCTTCCTGGTTATCCTCCTTTTTGATGAATATGAATTTAAGAAGTCAGAAAGTCACTTTGATTTATTCTCTCAAAGACAGAAGGATACAAAATAGCATTGATGATTGTTAGAATTTGCATTGTTTTATGGCTTACATATCTAGAATTTTCCTTATGTAAATAGTATCTAAAATAGTAACGCTCAGAAAAGTGTCACAAATTATAAGAACAACGAGAAACTATGTTCTGCTTATCAACATCCTAGCTTCCTAAAAAAATATTAAATGATTTCAGTAAGTACAATATGCAAGAAGTTTTGTCTCTAGCTAAGACAATTTGCAAACCATTAAATAGGTTTTTATCCCACTGTAGATCTAAACATGCTGTGGAAACAATTCAGAATGAGTTTCTCAAATGTATTTGACCAAGGACCTTTGTTTATATATCAATTAACAATCTTTGATGTGTTAACTTTTGAAGAAGTTCGTATATTCACCTAGAAATCCTAAAGGCACAGAATATCAAAGTCAGAAAGAAAACATGGATATTGTACCACAGCTTTTCCCAGTGTACAAGACAGTTTCCAGATCTCTAGGACTGATTCCTCTAACAGCATCTTGCTCTCCTGCCCCAAGTGCTGACATGGTCAATTCTTTGTGATTTTTCTTTAGATAACCATCATCTGCCCCAGTGAAAGAAAGTGGTAAAAAATTTTTTAACACTGGTGATTTATAAGCTTCTAGCATCTCATTGTTTGCCACAGTTTGGTAATTCTCAGAATAAAGTCTTTTAACGTTCCCATTACTTTGCCAACAGAGATCTGTAGAGTCAAATTTATGGTTTTTCCAGTAGTCTTGTACAGATGTGAGAGTTGGACTATAAAGAAGGTTGAGTGCTGAAAAAGTGATGCTTTTGAACTGTGGTGTTGGAGAAGACTCTTGAAAGTCCCTTGGACTCCAAAGAGAGCAAACCAATCAATCCTAAAGGAAATCAACCCTGAATATTCATTGGAAGGACTGATGATAAGCTGAAGCTCCAATACTCTGGCTACCTGATGTGAAGAGCCAACTCAATAGAAAAGACCCTGATGCTGGGAAACAATGAGATCAGGAGGAAAAGGGAACAACAGAGGATGAGATGGTTGAATGGCATCACTGACTCAATGGACATGAGTTTGAGCAAGCTCCAGGAGATGGTGAAGGACAGGGAACTATGGCATGCTGCAGTCCATGGGGTTGCAGAGTCAGACACAATGGAGCAACTGAACAAAGTTCCCATGACAAAAATTAACTTAGATCTCACGGGGAGATTGACTATCTTTAGATTTCTCTTACCTGCCAAAAATGACTTTGTTAGTGCAGTTATCCTAATAGTTTTGGGAGGTTTTGGAGGGAGGGGTACTAACATAATTCCCCATTATATTAATATTTAATAGTAATGTTATGGTATGATAAATACATAAAGCCTCTTGGAGATTTACAAAGCACTTTTTGTTTACTTCAGTTTCATTGTAAAATAGTGACAGTAATATATGTCTCATGGGGTTTTCTTATTTATTTTTGTTTGCACTGGTGCACACTAACTTTCTCTAGTTGCGAGTGGGGGTACTCTTTGTTATAGAGCATGGGCTCTAGATTGCCGGCTCAGCAGTTGTGGAGCAGGGCTTCGTTGCTCCACGGTAGGTGGGATCTTCTTGGACCAGGGATTGAACCTGTGTCCCCCACACTGGCAGGCAAATTCTTAACCCCTCTACAACCAGGGAAGTCCTCAAGGGGTTTCTTTTGAGGGCTAAAAAATGTCCATCAAGTTCAACTATTGGAGAGAAGAACACTCCCAAAATGTGTTTCCCACCCCTCTGTACACACACACATATATCCCCCTTTATCCGACTGCCCACTTGCAATTGGTGTAGAAGTATATGAACATCAGTAATGTCAAAGGATGTTATTAACCCTAAATTTCTAAGAGCCAATTATCAACTGGAAATGAATATTTCTTTTTTAAAAGGTACATTCATCCTGTATATAAATAGAAAGTATTTACTGTTTTTTTCTAGAAACCATAAATAAAATTTGTTTATTAAATGTACTTACAATGCAGAGTTTCAGTTTAGGAAGGTGAAGAATTTGGGAGATGGATGCTGGTGAGAGTTGCGCAACAATGTGAATGTACTTAGTGCCACTGGACTGTATGGTTAAATATGATTAAAATGTTAATATTATGCTTCATATTATGTGACTACTGTAATTAAGAAAAACATTTAAAACATAGGCATAGCAGAAAAAAAAGATGGCTGAATATATTTCTAGAAGAAAACAAAGAAAGTGGTAAAATAATGAACTGAATGGATCAAATTCAGATAACTGATAAGCTTATAAATCTAAAATTTCAGGCAAGAGAATTTGATTTTCAGAACTTGATACAGAGGCCTCAGTTCAGTTCAGTTCAGTCGCTCAGTCGTGTCCAACTCTTTGCGACCCCATGAATCACAGCATGCCAGGCCTCCCTGTCCATCACCAACTCCCAGAGTTCACTCAGACTCACGTCCATTGAGTCCGTGATGCCATCCAGCCATCTCATCCTCTGTCATCCCCTTCTCCTCCTGCCCCCAATCCCTCCCAGCATCAGGGTCTTTTCCAATGAGTCAACTCGTCACATGAGGCGGCCAAAGTACTGGAGTTTCAGCTTTAGCATCACTCCTTCCAAAGAAATCCCAGGGCTGATCTCCTTCAGAATGGACTGGTTGGATCTCCAAGGGACTCTCAAGAGTCTTCCCCAACACCACAGTTCAAAAGCATCAATTCTTCGGTGCTCAGCCTTCTTCACAGTCCAACTCTCACATCCATACATGACCACTGGAAAAACCATAGCCTTGACTAGACGGACCTTTGTTGGCAAAGTAATGTCTCTGCTTTTCAATATGGTATCTAGGTTGGTCATAACTTTTCTTCCAAAGAGTAAGCGTCTTTTAATTTCATGGCTGCAATCACCATCTGCAGTGATTTTGGAGTCCCAAAAAATAAAGTCAGACACTGCTTCCACTGTTTCCCCATCTTTTTCCCATGAACTGATGAGACCAGATGCCATGATCTTTGTTTTCTGTATGTTGAGCTTTAAGCCAACTTTTTCACTCTCCACTTTCACTTTCATCAAGAGGCTTTTTAGTTCCTCTTCACTTTCTACCATAAGGGTGGTGTTATCTGCATATCTGAGGTAACTGATATTTCTCCCGGCAATCTTGATTCCAGCTTGTGCTTCTTTCAGCCCAGCGTTTCTCATGATAAAGAGGCCTGATGCTGCTACTGCTAAGTCGCTTCAGTCGTGTCCGACTCTGTGCAACCCCATAAGACGGCAGCCCACCAGGCTCCCCCGTCCCTGGGATTCTCCAGGCAAGAACACTGGAATGGGTTGCCATTTCCTTCTCCAATGCATGAAAGTGAAAAGTGAAAGTGAAGTCACTCAGTCGTGTCCGACTCTTAGCAACCTCATGGACTGCAGCCTACCATGCTCCTCCGCCCATGGGGTTTTCCAGGCAAGAGTACTGGAGTGGGGTGCCATCGCTGCAGTCAAATTCAATTAGTCTCAGAGTACAAGCATAATTAGGGGCTTCCCTGGTGGCACAGAGGTAAAGAATATGCCTGCAGGAGATGTGGGTTCAATCCCTGGGTTGGGAAGATCCCCTGGAGAAGGAACTGGCAATACATTCCAGTAGTCTTGCCTGAAAAATCCTATGAACAGAGGAGCCTGTAGGGCTATAATCCATGGGGTCACAAAGAGTTGGACACGACTGAGTATGCAGGTATTCACAAGCGTAGTTATTGGTAAATACATCTGAAAAATAGAAGGGGACTCAGAAATCTCAGAGAAGGTTAAATGGTTTATTGGATTACCCAGACTCTCCAGAAAGGACCCACTAAAGACAGGATAATGAAGAACTTTGTTTGTCATGTTAAGTAATTTGGACAAATTTGATAGTAATGAAGACTGGAAATAATTTAAAATCAGTTTGTAACTGTTGTTCAGTCACTCAGTTGTATACAACTCTTTGCAACCCCATGGCCTGCAGCATGCCAGGTTTCCCTGTCCTTCACTATCTCCTGGAATTGGCTCAAACTCATGTCCATTGAGTTAGTGATGTCATCCATCCTGTTGTCCCCTTTTCCTCCTGCTCAAAGTGTTTCCCAGCATTAGGGTCTAGTCTAATGAGTCAGCCCTTCACATCACGTGGCCAAAGTATTAGAGCTTCAGTTTTGGCATCAGTCCTTCCAGTGTATATTCAGGGTTGTTTTCCTTTAGGATTAGCTGGCTTGATCCCCTTGCTGTCCAATGGACTCTCAAGTCTTCTCTACCACCACAGTTTAAAAGCATCAATTCTTTGGTGCTCAGCCTTCTTCGTGGTCCAACTCTCACATCATACATGACTACTGGAAAAACTGTAGCTTTGTCTAGACAGACCTTTGTTGGCAAGGCGATATCTCTGTTTTTAATACACTGCCTAGGTTTCTCATGGCTTTTCTTCCAAGGTGCAAGTGTCTGTAAATTTCATGGCTATAGTCACCATTTGCAGTGATTTTGGAGCCCCAGAAAATAAAGTCTGTCACTGTTTCCATTTTTTCCCATCTATTTGCCATGAAGTGATGGGACCAGATGCCATGATCTTCGTTTTTGAATGTTGAGTTTCAACCCAGCTTTTTCACTCTCCTCTTTATCAAGAGGCTCTTTAGTTCCTCTTCACTTTCTGCCATAAGGGTGGTGTCATCTGTATATCTGAGGTTATTGATATTTCTCCCGCCAATCTTGATTCCAGCTTGCGCTTCATCCAGTCTGGCATTTTGCATGATGTACTCTGCATATAAGTTAAATAAGCAAGGTGACAATATACAGCCTTGACATACTTCTTTCCCAATTTTTAACCAGTCTGTTTTTCCATGTCCAGTTCTAACTGTTGCCTCTTGACCTACATACAGGTTTCTCAGGAGGCAAGTAAGGTGGCCTGGTATTCCCATCTTTTTCAGAATTTTCCAGTTTTTTTTTTTTTTTTTTTTTGTGATCCATACAGTCAAATGCTTTAGCATTGTTAATGAAGCAGAAGTATATGTTTTTCTGAAATTCTCTTGCTTTTTGCATGATCCAGTGGATACTGGCAACTTGGTCTCTGGTTCCTCTGCCTTTTCTAAATCGTTTGTACATCTGGATGTTCTTGGTTCACGTACAGTTGAATCCTATAGCTTGAAGGATTTTGAGCTTTACCTGGTAGAGATTTTCCCTAGTAGTCCAGTAGTTAAGATTTTGCCTTCCAACACAGGGAGTATAGGTTCCATCACTGGTCAGGAGATAAGATCCCACATGCCTAGCAGCCAAAAGAAACAAAACATAAAACAGAAACAATGTTGTAAAAACTTCAACAAATAAAGACCTTAAATATGGTCCACATCAAAAAAAAAAAAACAAAGGTAACTAAAATAGAAATATTTTTAGGAGGAAAATTCCACATTCAGTGTAAATGGTCAAAGTGGTTATTCTTTGTGAACAAAGTGGTTATAATAAAAGTTAGGCAGACACAGATCAGGTGAAATGTGATACTTGATTGCAGTGGGAATTATAATGAAGAGCAAAATTTTAAAACTTACATGTTGGGACTCAACAGCCAACTACCCTCTCTTAATCATCAGAGCAAAGAATGACTTGTATTCATAAAGAAATGTGTCAATGCACAAGTGAAGGTCAAACCACACAGGCTCAGATGGTATTAATAGTTACAAATTTAATAATGAGACTCTCACTGACTTGCAAAACTTTTCAGAATTACAACTGAAATGCTGAATTCCAGGGGGTCATCATCTTATAAAGAATTACTGGCATTGCTTATGAGAGTTGAATTATTTCCAAGGGCAGTGTTGTAATATAATGGTGTATCATCATCCATTTCTCTTTTTTAAATTAATTTTTTGGATTATAGTTGCTGTACAATGTTTATAGTTGCTGTACAATGTTTCTACTATACAGTCTCCACTATATATAGTATATATTCTACTTGTTAGAACCTCACCAGAGCCATGACAGGCTCAGAGAGGTGCACTAGGCCAAAAATAATCCCTGAGTCATGCTTCCTGGGCTTCCGGGGATGGTAACTCTGGCCAATCAGAGAGATGGTAACTCTGGCCAATCAGAAAGATGATGACTGCCCAATCAGTAAATACCAGGAAACCCCTGCAGCCAATCAACCCTTGCCAACTTCCTGTCTTTGTTCTAAACTTATAAATAGTGCTGTAAATCTGGGCTCGGGGCTCCTGTCAAGACTCCACTGTGCTGGATGAGACAGGAGCCCTGGCTGGAGCTGGCAATAAAACCCCTTTATGCTTTTGCATTGCTGTGGACGTCTTATTCTCTCAGTTTTGGGAACTTGGACTCTGGGCATAACACTACTATAGTCTCTTTTATATATATATATCTCCTCCCTTTTGGACTTCTTCCCATTCAGTTCACCACAGTGCATTAAAAGTAGAATTCCCAGTAACCCACCAGGCTCCTCTGTCCATGGAAGTTTCTAGGCAATGATACTGGAGTGGGTTGCCATTCCCTTCTCCAGGGGATCTTCCTAACTCAAGGATTTGACCCATGTCTCTTATGTCTCCTGCATTGGCAGGCAGTTTCTTTAGCACCTTCTGGAAAGCCCAGTAGTATATATATATATATCTCAATCCCAATCTCCCTATTCCTCCCACCACTCCACTTTCCTTCTTGGTATCCATACATTTGTTCTCTATGTCTGTGTCTCTATTTCTGCTTTGTTATTCTTCAGATCTGCAGAAGTTTTTCTGAGGCTAGAGACGATAAGATAATTCTTTTCCCCTGATGCTTACTTCTCACAAATTAAAATTCTGAAAACATTCTAAATACCTACAGGTGAATGACCGCAATGCCAGAGCATAAGCTAAGAGATTGATGCAGCTTCATTAGGTCAGAATGAATTGCTGTCTCACTTCTGAACTGAACCACAACCCATGATAGGGTCTCTTGACAGGTAAAGGCAAGCTGGTCCATAATGTATTTCTATTTTAGTCAGACATAAACTGTAATGAGTTTAAATCAATAGAGGGCCAACAATTTATCATCAAAGGCAAGGAGGATGGACTAGCATGTTTAGGAAAAAAAAGCCAATTGATACCTGTTAGCGATAGCACAAAACCACAACCACCACGCAGATCCAAGCTGCTCTTCACCTTGAGGCCTTGGCACGCAGAGTTCTTGGAACACCCTTCCCGATCACAAGTTTTTGATTAATGTAATTAATACAGGCTGGGAAATGAGTGCCACACACCAGAAAGAGGGTAAGACCCACAGGAGCCACAGTGAGATCATCTGGAGCATGCTCCTTCATGGGAAATGCCACTGTTTCTTAAGGCATCACTGAAAGCATCACCCAATGACAATTTTAACATCTGCTTAACCACAACTTGGAAAGCAAATAGCTATGTAGTGCTGCTAATTTTAGCTTCTTTAATTCTCAGGACCTGTTTCACTCTGTGTAGCATTTTCTTTTGAGCGTTGCTGTGAGGAAATCACTAATCTTATAAAATAAAATCATAGAGTGATGACAAATGTCACAATCTTCAGGAAACTGCATCCAGTTGCTGTTTTTCACTCTTTAAATAGTGCCATGTTTTACAGATTAGTCTATTTGGCACTGAGATTTCAGAATGATATATTTATTTAAAGAAGTGGCTATTTAAAACATGTTTATCTGTGTTTATGTTACTTTGTAAGTCTCCCAGTAACCAATGATATATTGTTCTTCAGAGGAAGGGGATCTTCCCTGGTAAAACCTTGCATGAAAAGGCACAGCCTAGGCCTTTGCTTCTGCAGTTTTTTCCCTTTACCTTAGAAATACCATTTATTTGGTCTTGCATAAAAGACCTTGTATTTTAACGCCTTTAGAATGAGATTTTGTGTTCAAGTATTTTTATTTAGTTTTGGTCTGTTTATTGTCTACGGTTAATCTAATTTAATTAACTTGACCCCAAAGCATTAGTATTGTATTTTATTTGGAAACTGAAACATTTCAGTACCCGCTGGGAAGCCAAAAACTGACTAAAGATTTATTTTACCAAAGCAGCAAATTATTTTAAGATCAACTGATCTCAAGCAAGGGTGGAAAATGTGAGGATCAAAGAAGACTGTAAACATTGAAAGTGTAGGCAGGAAAATACAAAATTTATCCAAATAGCCTTGTACAAGGTTTCTGGTTAGGGTTATAAAGGGTAAGCCATATTTTTGGACTACTATGGGAATTTTGCCAGTGTACAACACAAAACTTCCTTTGACACCGGTAAGAAATTTATAACCAGCTAACTGTGGCCTCTCTTATGTCTGCTTTGTCTTTTTGAATATGATTTTTACTGTCAATCTATATCATCCCATATTCTCTTAACCTCTTTCTGCTAAGTCTGCTAAATCACTTCAGTCTTGTCTGACTCTGTGCGACCCCATAGATGGCAGCCCACAAGGCTCCCCCGTCCCTGGGATTCTCCAGGCAAGAACACTGGAGTGGGTCGCCATTTCCTTCTCCAATGCATGAAAGTGAAAAGTGAAAGTGAAGTCGCTCAGTTGTGTCCGACTCTTGGCGACCCCATGGACTGCAGCCCACCAGGCTCCTCCGTCCATGGGATTTTCCAGGCAAGAGTACTGGAGTGGGGTGCCATTGCCTTTTCCAGCCTTTTTCTAGATAGCTCTTAAATTTTTCAAGGCAAATTTTTTGGGATTGGGGCGAAAACACTGTTTATGAAAGGAATTAAACTATCTGTACTAAAACAGTGATACCATTTTGCCCTGTCAAAAAGTTGTTTCTTGGTTTATTGTGAGTAGTTGATAGACCAGTGTGGTTCTCAAAGTGTGGTCCCCAGACCAGCGTTGCCTAGGGACCCTCCCCTGGATCTTGTTGCTACTGCTGCTAAGTGACTTCAGTCATGTCTGACTCTTTGTGACCCATGGACTATAGCCCAACAGTCTCCTCTGTCCATGAGACTCTCCAGGCAAGAATACTGGAGTGAGTAGGCATTCACTTTTCCAGAGGACCTTCCCAATGCAGGGATCAAACCCTTGTCTCTTATATCTTCTGCATTGGTAGGCAGGTTCTTGTTCAGTTCAGTTCAGTTCAGTTCAGTTCCTCAGTCATGTTCGACTCTGTGACCCCATGCACTGCAGCACACCAGGCTTCCCTGTCCATCGCCAACTCCTGGAGCTTACTCAGACTCATGTCCATCAAGTCTGTGATGCCATCCAACCATCTCATCCTCAGTCATCCCCTTCTCCTCCTGCCTTCAATATTTCCCAGCATCAGGGTCTTTTCCAAATGAGTCAGTTCTTCACATCAGGTGGCCAAATTATTGGAGTTTCAGCTTTAGCATCAGTCCTTCCAATGAATATTCAGGACTGATTTCCTTTAGAAGGACTGGTTGGATCTCCTTGCAGTCCAAGGGACTCTCAAGAGTCTTCTCCAACACCACAGTTCAAAAGCATCAATTCTTTGGCACTCAGCTTTCTTTATAGTCTAACACTCACATCCATACATGACTACTGGAAAAATCATAGCTTTGACTAGATGGACCTTTGCTGGCAAAGTAATGCCTCTGCTTTTTAATATGCTGTCTAGTCCGGTCATAGTTTTTCTTCCAAGGAGCAAGCATCTTTTTATTTAATGGCTGCAATCACCATCTGCAGTGATTTTGGAGCCCCCCAAAAATAGTCTCTCACTGTTTGCATTGTTTCCCCATCTATTTGCCATGGAGTGATGGAACCAGATGCCATGATCTTCATTTTCTGAATGTTGAGCTTTAAGCTAACTTTTTCACTCTCCTCTTTCACTTTCATCAAGAGGCCCTTTAGTTCTTCTTTACTTTCTCCATAAAGGTGGTGTCGTCTGTATATTTGAGGTTATTGATATTTCTCCCAGCAATCTTGATTCCAGCTGTGCTTCTTCCAGCCCAGCATTTCTCATGATGTACTCAGCATAGAAGTTAAATAAGCAGGGTGACAATATAAAGTCTTGACTTATTCCTTTGCTGATTTGGAACCAGTCTGTTGTTCCAGTTCTAACTGTTGCTTCTTGACCTGCATACAGATTTTTCAGGAGGCAGGTCAGGTCTTCTGGTACTCCCATCTCTTTAAGAATTTTTCACATTTTGGTGTGATCCACACAGTAGAAGCCTTTGGCGCAGTCAATAAAGCAGATTTTTTTTTTATTCTCTTGCCTTTTTGATGATCAAACAGATGTTGACAATTTGATCTCTGTTCCTCTGGCTTTTCTAAATCCAGCTTGAACATCTTGAAGTTCACAGTTCACATACTGTTGAAGCCTGACTTGGAGAATTTTGAGTATTACTTTGCTAACATGTGAGATGAGTACAATTGTGCAGTAGTTTGAGCATTCTTTGGCATTGCCTTTCTTTGGGATTGGAATGAAAACTACCTTTTCCAGTCTGTGGCCACTGCTGAGTATTCCAAAGTTGCTGGCATATTGAGTGCAGCACTTTCACACCATCATCTTTTAGGATTTGAAATAGCTCAACTGGAATTCCATCACCTCCACTAGCTTTGTTCGTAGTAATGCTTCCTAAGGTCCTCTTGACGGCATTCTAGGATGTCTGGCTCTAGACCAGTGTTCACACCATTGTGGTTATCTGGGTCATGAAGATTTTTTTGTATACTTCTTCTGTGTATTCTTGCCACTTCTTTTAATATCTTCTGCTTCTGTTAGGTCCATACCATTTCTATCCTTTATTGTGCCCATCTTTGCATGAAATGTTCACTTGGTATCTCTAATTTTCTTGAAAAGATCTCTAACCATTCCCATTCTATTGTTTTCCTCTATTTCATTGCATTGATTTCATTGCATTGATCACTGAAGAAGGCTTTCTTATCTCTTCTTGCTATTCTTTGGACCTCTGCATTCACATGGGTATATCTTTCCTTTTCTCCTTTGCCTTTTGCTTCTCTTCTTTTCTCAGCTCTTTGTAAGGCCTCCTTAGACAACCCTTTTGCCTTTTTGCATTTCTTTTTCTTGGGGACAGTCTTGATCCCTGCCTCCTGTACAATGTCATGAACCTCTATCCATAGTTCTCCAGGCACTCTATCAGATCTAATCTCTTGAATCTATGTGTCACTTCCACTGTATAATCATAAGGGATCTGATTTAGGTCATACCAGAATGGTCTAGTGGTTTTCCCTGCTTTCTTCCATTTAAGTCTGTATTTGGCAATAAGAAGTTCATGATCTGAGCCACTGTCAGCTCCTGGTCTTGTTTTTGTTGACTGTATAGAGGTCCTCCATCTTTGGCTGCAAAGAATAGAATCAATCTGATTTTGATATTGACCATCTGGTGATGTCCTTGTGTATATGTTGTGGAAGATGGTGTTTGCTATGACCAGTGCATTCTCTTGGCAAAACTCTGTTAGCCTTTGACCTGTTTAATTTTATACTCCAAGGCCAAATTTGCCTGTTACTCCAGGTATCTCTTGACTTTCTACTTTTGCAATCCAGTCCCCTATAATGAAAAGGACATCTTTTGGGGGTGATAGTTCTAGAAGGTCTTATAGGTTTTCATAAAACCATTCAAGTTCAGCTTCTTCAGGATTACTGGTTGGGGCATAGACTTGATTACTGTGATATTGAATGGTTTGCCTTGGAAATGAACAGAGATCATTCTGTCGTTTTTGAGATTGCATCCAAGTACTGCATTTTGGACTCTTCTGTTGACTATAAGGACTATTCCATTTCTTCTAAGGGATTCTTGCCCACAGTAGTAGATATAATGGTCATCTGAGTTAAATTCACCCATTCCAGTCTATTTTAGTTCACTGATTCCTAAAATGTCAATGTTCACTCTTGCCATATCCTGTTTGACCACTTTCAATTTGCATTGATTCATGGACCTAACATTCCAGGTTCTTATGCAATATTGCTCTTTACAGCGTTGGACTTTACTCCCATCACCAGTCACATCCACAACTACGTGCTGTTTTTGCTTTGGATCCATCTCTTCATTCTTTCTGGAGTTATTTTTCCACTGATCTCCAGTAACATATTGGGCACCTCCTGACCTGGGGAATTTATCTTTCAGTGTCCTATCCTTTTGCCTTTTCATACTGTTCATGGGGTTCTCAAGGCAAGAATACTGAAGTAGTTTGCCATTCCCTTCTCCAGTGGACCACGTTTTGTCAGAACTCTCCACCATGACCTGTCTGTCTTGAGTGGCCCTACACGGCATGGCTCATAGTTTCATTAAGTTAGAACAGGCTGTGTTCCATGTGATCAGATTGGTTAGTTTTCTGTAATTGTGGTTTTCACTCTGTCTGCCCTCTGATGGAGAAGGATAAGAAGCTTATGGAAGCTTCCTGATGGGAGAGACTGACTGAGGGGGAAACTGGGTCTTGTTCTGATGGGCAGGGCCATGCCCAGTAAATCTTTAATCCAATTTTCTGTTGATGGTTGGGGCTGTGTTCCCTCCCTGTTGTTTGACCTGAGGCCAAACTGTGGTGGAGGTAATGAAGATAATGGTGACCTCCTTCAAAAGGTCCCATGCAGGCACTACTGCACTCAGTGCCCCCAGCCTGCAGGAGGCCACCACCAACCCATGCCTCCACTGGACACTGCTGGACACCCACAGGCAAGTCTGGGTCAATCTCTTCTGGGGTCACTGCTCCTTTCTCCTGGGTCCTGGTACACACAAGCTTTTGTTTGTGCCCCCCAAGAATCTGTTTCCTCAGTCCTGTGTAAGTTCTGGTGGCTCTCTGGTGGGGTTAATGGCAACCTCCTCCAAGAGGGCTTATGCCACACCCAGGTCTACTGCACCCAGAGCCCCTCCCCTGAAGCAGTCCACTGCTGACCCGAGCCTCCACAGGAGACACTCAAACACCGTGCTGGCTCAGTCTCTGTGGGGCCTCTGGGTCCTGGTGTGCACAACGTTTTCTCTGAGCATCTCTGGCAGGTATGGGGTTTGATTCTAAATGTGATTTTGCCCCTCCTACCATCTTGCTGGGACTTCTCCTTTGCCCTTGGATGTGGGATATCGTTCCTTGGTGGGATCCAACATCTCCTGGCTATGGCTGTTCAGCAGCCAGTTGTAGTTTTGGAATTCTTACAGGAGAAGATGAGTCTCATCCTTCTACTCCACCATCTTGTCACATCTTGTTAGAAATGTAAGTTTGGTGGTTCCTCCCAAGACCTACTGAATCAGTCAGTGGAATAGAGTCCAGCAATCTGATTCAGCAAGATGTTCAGGCACAAAGGGCTTTCCAGGTGGCACAGCGGTAAAGAATCCACCTGCAGTGCAGGAGGCCTGAATGCAGCCTCCATCCCTGGGTCAGAAAGATCCCCTGGAAAAGGAAATGGCAGCCTGCACTAGTATTCTTGCCTGGGAAATCCCACAGGCAGAGGAGCCTGGCAGGTCATGGGGTCTCAAAAGAGTCAGACATAACATATCAATTAAACAACAGCAAGGTTAATGAGATCCCCAGGATGGGCCCTAATCCAATATTACAATATTATCCTCATCAGAAGAAGATATTAGACACAGACAAAAGACCATGTGAAGATAAAGGAAAGAGGGAGATAGGCTTCATTAGAAATCAACTCTACTGACACCTTGGTCTCAAACGTCTAGCCTCCAGAAATGTGAGGAAATACATTTCTGTTGTTTAAGCCACCTAGTCTGTGGTGCTTTATTACAGCCCCAGCAAAATAATATACCTCCTAATTAACCCACTTAACCACCTGGAAACTATTGATGGTCATGGAACACATATGGCAAACAGGAAAAATGGTATTACATAAATATCTTTACTCAAAAAACAACTCAAAGGCTGAGTCCTACTAGTGGTAGTGGCATTGTTGAATACTAAGGGTAGTATTACTTTTATTATTATGTGGTCTAGACCACTGTTTCCCATTCTGAGTTAATAATAGAGACCAGGTGAGCTAAGTGCAATATTTCAAAAAGCCTAGTGGAAATCTATCCAAGATAAGAGGTCAAAAATATAACTTAGAAACAAAATTCTGAAATTACTCTCATGATGTGGGATCTATTAGTTATATATCTGGGATTTAAAAAGAAAAGTTAGAGGCCCATTTCACATGACACACAAACATACATTCCATGAAAACTACACAGTTTAAAGATTAAAAACCAAACTTAAATTGTAGACAATGACATAAGGGGATATATTTACAATCTTTGAGGACAGAAAGTCTTTCTAAACAAGAAACAAAAGAAGGAATCCATTAAAGGTTAGTTCTGCCTAAGTGAAAATGTAAAATTCTTCTGTGCTGAAAGTCACCTTCAATGCAGAAGAAAGTAGCAGCCTGGTAGGAAAGCATTTGTAGCAAACATAGAAAAGTATCAATACCTTTTATGGACACAATTGTGTCTCCCTCCCACCAAATTCCTATGTTTAAGCCCTATCTCCCAATGTAACGGTATTTAGAGATGGGGCATTTGGGAGGTAATTCAGTTTTTATTTTTTAATTAATTTTTATTGGGGTATAGTTGCTTTAAAATGTGTTAGTTTCTACTGTACAGCAAAGTGAATCACCTATAATATACATATATCCCCTCTTTTCTGGATTTCCTTCCCATTTAGGTCACACAGACCACTGAGTTTCCTGTGCTATAACAATAGGTTCTCATTTGATGAGGTCCTGAGGGCAAGGTCTTCATAAGGGAATGAGTGCCCTTAGAAAAAGAGCCCGGACAATTAGCTTCCTCTCTCTGCCATGTGAGGACATAGCATATAGGCTATAGCAAGAAGATACCTAGAAGGAGAGCCCTTGCGAGTTAATTGTCTAACACCTTTATCTTGGGTTTTCCTGCCTCCAGAACAGGGAGAAATAAATTTCAATTGTTTAAGCCATCTAGGCTATGGTACTTTGTTAGAGAAGCCCAAGCTGACAAAGATAATATCCTTAATATACACAATCTTCCTGCAAGTCAAGAAGAAAAAATGAGCATATTAAAAATGGATAAAGGTCAGGAACAGGAAATTTACAGAGGAAGCGCAAATGACTCATAAACGTATAAAAAGTTGCTCGTCTTCATTAGCAATGGAAAATGCAAGTAACCTCAAGGATGACTTAAATATAATTTATTTTTTGCCAATCAGATTGGTGCCAATAAAAAGATTACTGGAATACAAAGTAGCTAATGTCACGGATAGGGCATCTTCTCTTAAAAGAGGATGGGGGTACACGTTGCACAATTTAGCAATGCATATGAACATTGAAAATGAGCAGGCCCTAAGCTAGCAATTCCACAAAACACACATACACAAAAATATAAAGTTGTGCATATCAAAATAACATCATTTTAAAAAGGGAAATAACTGAAAACAAAACCAACTTTCCCTCAATGGGAAAATTGTTAATTCAAATTATAGCATATTTATATTAAGTAATACTATTTAGCTGTTAACAGTATTCTGAATATATTGACATGGACTACAGGAGATCAAACCAGTGAAGGAAAATCAATCCTGAATATTCACTGGACGGACTGACCCTGAAGCTGAAGCTCCAATACTTTGGCCACTTAATGTGAAGAGCTGACTCATTCGAAAAGAACCTGATGCTGGCAAAGATTAAGGCAGGAGAAGAGGATGACAGAGAATGAGATGGTTGGATGGCATCACTGACTCAAAGGACATGAGTCTGAGCAAGCTCCAGAAGATAGTGAAGGACAGGGAAGCCTAGCATCCTGCAGTCCATGGGGTTGCAAAGAGTTGGACACGACTGAGCAACTAAACAACAAATTGAAATAAAAATGTGCAGAACACAACAGCATGTATTGTATGATCTCATTTGTTAAAACTAAAATGATGTAGGTGTGTATTAGTGTAAAATTGTCTCCTTTAACATGGGAAAGGTAGCAACATAACAGGTGCAGTTTGCTAATTTGGAGTTTTACCAATCAGACATTAAAAATGATTCAGATGAAATTAAACATGAAACTCTAAGATTGAGTTTACATTCAAATCCAAAGTACAGTTCCTTCAGATTTCATTAACTCTACGTCTCTTTTTTATGACTAAGATGCATATAAAACCGATGCGTAGTTTTCCTTTTCCAGCCAGGACAGAGCTGCTTGGAGGCTGGTAGGGGTGGTGAGGCCTGAAGCAGCTTCTGGAATTTCTGAGCAGCCCTGGTCAGTACAAAATGGACCCAGTAGTTTTGAGTTACATGAACAGTCTCCTACGGCAGTCATCTCACTACTGGATCCTCCAAACTGGCTCAATGACCATTTTATTGGGTTTTCCTTGGAATATTTTGCCAAGTCAATTTCATGACTGCTTTGACGACATCTGCTTCATCAGCCCCAAAGTTACTCAGGTCATCAAGTGGCTGTCAACCCAGCAGAGATCACCATGTTCCTTGAGCCCTCAGATCTCCCCAACAAGAGAGTTGTATTTTTTATCCATCAATGATAATTCCGACCTTACAGTTGGGGGAACCCACTGGAGGTTGTTGGTTTATCTGCAAGGTAAAAATGGCTTTTTTCAAAATTATGATTCTTATGGTAGCAACTCATTCCATGCAGAGCAGGTAGCAGAAAAACTAGAGGCTTTCTCAGGTAGAAAAGGAAACAAACTGGCCTTTGTGGAAGAGAAACCCCCTGCTCAACAAAAACAGCTGGGACTGTGGAATGTATGTGATATGTAACACTGAGGCCTTGTGTCAGAGCTTCTTTAGACAACAGCCAGAATCACTATTGCAGCTAAATCTCTCCTACATACATCACAAAGAAGAGAGAAGAACGGAAAGATCTCATTGCCAGACTTGCTAAAAATTAGCTGTTGAAAATGTATTTGACTTTTGAAGTCTCTTTTGCCTGTCCCCATGTATTGGATGGCTGCAGTCTCAGTGCCTGAGAGAAGATGCCCAGGAAAGGAAAGCTTAGAATGTTTACTTTCCCCTGAGAGAATGTTGTCCTCTGCACTATCCTAATGGAAAGTTTCACTTTAACCCTTCAGAGCAATATGTTCTGTGAAGGTGTCTTCAAAATATTCACCAAAACTGATTAATTCCCTTTTGGGCTCCCTCATCCACACTGGTTTATTCCAAAGAAAAAAGATTGATCTGTAAAACAAATGAAGAATACGTTACATCTAGAAGCAAGAAGAAAATCACAGAGCAACCAAAAACCAAAAAGCACAGCCCACATATTTCAAGAGATCAACTGGCTAGAAGCAGATTAAGACCTAAGCTAATCCAAGATCGAAGTATTATCAGTTACTCAGTTCTATGATAACTCTTCCATTCAACAAGCAAAGGCTTTCCCAGCTATAACCTTTGCCAACACTTGATAAAGATGATGTTAGCCCACAGTTGCCCATCTGATTCCTGGAGCACTTAAAGTGTATTGAAATAAATGTCTGTGGTGGACCTCTAGTTTTACTTCAGAAACTTTGTTGATTTAATTTTGAGATATAAGAGAAAAAGTGACCTTTCTCAACTCTTTCACTTAATTCAAAATGCAGACAATGTAATTTTTGAAATGTGGAACCAAGAATAAAGAAGAAATGCTATTCCTTCTAAATTAAAAAAAAATTAAAAAGATGTTTAATTTCACTATTCTTTCATAATCTAGATGAGTAACTAAAAAGTATACTTTAGCAAACATGAGATTTTTGATAATGTAAAAACCTTCCAACTATTAATACTTTTTCATAATTGCATATCATATCTTTATTATATTTTCAGTTGATATTTTTGCAGGGCAAAAAGACAGCTCTGCCAGAAATTCTTTACAATAACTTCCTACAGAATCTTTGAACAAAACATTCGGTATACATCAAGATTTCTAAGATTTCAATTTTGCCAAGTTTCTGATTCATTTCATATACTGTCATGTTTCGGTTCAAAATGAAGCGACTTGGTGAAAAAGAAAAGAAATATAGTTTAATCTTGTTCTAGTGCTATTATCCTACTTTGGATTTTCTAATAGTTTGATAACATTCAACAGCAAAGAGTATATTAAGGTATCAAGATATTTTAAAGAGACTGAAAATGCAAAGGTAAAAGTAAATTTGAAACATCTTCATTTATTAGAAAAACAACTATTTCAGACAATGCTGCAACTAGGCTATTCTTGGCATTGTACAGAATGTTTTACTCCCTGCATTTTTAAAAACCAATCTTTTCACTTTTTATTCTATGGTGTCATCTAAAATTTATATTAATTGCGAAAAGCTTGTGGAATATATATGGCATTCATTCTGCTTTATCTTTGTAGATTACAAGATTCTTAAATAAATGAGACCTAAATATTTGTATCCCATGATGTTTCTAAATATATATATTTTTTAAAACATTTAAACCTGGTGCCAGTTCGAATGCTCCTAGGAAGTCAATAATGGAAGAAAAAAAAAAAACAATTACCTAATATGGAAATCACTACTGCTATCTACCAATTTTTTTCAGCCCTCCTTTGTGATATTTCATAGTATTACACTTACCTGCCCTGCCTGAAGTTAGTGGGGCCGTTTTACCTTCTTTGGCCAGAGACGTGTGAGCAAAATTAACATGTGTCACCTCTAGGTGGAAGCTCTTAGAGCCAGTGTGTGATTCATCAGGTTGTTTTTCCCTTTAGCACCACAAAAAGCAACATCTAAGATTACTGCTGCTTTGTCCCAAGGTCTCTGAGTGCTCACAGTGAGCAGAGCTCCCCTTCTGAATGGACAGTATCCATGGCTGAGATACAAACCTTTCCAGATTTATGGCACTGAGATTTGGGGGTTGTTATTACAGGTATACTTGTGCTCCTGTGTTTTGGAAATGATCAAATTCTGATCAGAATTATACCCTACCTATGTAAGATGAGGCACAGGAAAAAAAACAAGGCAGATGTCACAGAAAAGTAGATAGGAAAGGGATAGCAAAAGGAAAATAAGCTGAAATCCTTCATTTAGGTTTCAGGAAGCTAAACCTGAAAGTTTAGGTTCCAGAGTTCCAAATTTTATATGATCTTCTTAAAAATAACCAGTCTTGATAAACACCAAAAGTTTATTTTTTAGAAATCATTTGTTTGAAGTTTTAAACTAATCAAAGCACTAAAATGACATGAGTTGCATACTGATGGAAGACAAAAAATATACATATCACTATTTACTCTCTTATACAACTCAACAAGTATGAAGAGCATAAAATACATTTATTCACATAACACATTTCATCAACTGTTAAAATATGTCAATGACAAGTTGAAGTCCAACAAAATTATTTACCAGGCAGTAGAACAGTCTGACCCCCAGTGAAGCAGGAAAATGTACACTCCCATCCTTTATAGTCTCACTTTGGACAACTAGTTTTGAACAATAATGATAATATATATGTGAAGCCTGCACTAAGTTTCACAAAAAGTTCACTTCATTTACTAAATGATCTTACTTGGACTCTGAACTCAGGTTAGGCACAAAACTAAAGCAGGTTTATCATTTTCATACTGAAAATAATCAAACAAGATCATCTGTTTTACAAGACAGATATTTCTATGTATATGTGTGTATGTATTAACTTAGTATTTTTCACTTCAGCAACAACAGATAATCAGAAGCAACTTTCCGCTTTTATTTAAAAAAATGTTTAAAGAACATATTTCTATCACCTAGTTAAACCCATCAGTAAAAAGTCCGATATTTTTGGATATACTTAAAGCTAATTATAAAACAGCGCTCTCTGTACCCCTAAACTCATCTGCTGGGGTTTTTTAGTCTAGTTTTTTTAAAGTTCACTAACATTAGAAAAAGCCTGCTATTGTCAAGTAATCTGCCTTGAAACATATAATCCCCCAGAAATAATGTAATCAAATTGTATATGAAGTTGCTTGAAAGTGAAAGTGAAGTCGCTCAGTCGTGTCCGACTCTTTGCGACCCCGTGGACGGTAGCCCACCAGGCTCTTCCATCCATGGGATTCTCCAGGCAAGAATACTGGAGTGTGTTGCAATTTCCTTCTCCAGGGGATCTTCCCGACCCAGGGATCGAACCCGGGTCTCCCACATTGCAGGCAGACGCTTTAACCTCTGAGCCAGGGAGTTGCTTAGATACTATTTTATCTAATGAGAAAGGAAATTCAGTTACTCTGATGGTCTAATGATAAATTTTAAAGTAGACTGTAAAACTTCAAAAGTGGTAAGCTTGCCGAACACTCTTTCCAGTCATTTGAACAAACGTCCTTCCCCTTTGAACAAATATATGAAAGTTATTGGCAGATGCTCTACTTTATTATTCATTATATAATAAATTGTCAAACCACAAGGAAATACATATAATAACAGAAATCAAATTCTGAAGTCAGATATGCATATTGTTATGCTCATTTCACTTCATTTTCTGTGGACAAAAAAGCCTAACACAATGTAAGCACACATATTCTTTGACTATTTTTTCCCCAATTTTTGGTGTTTATTTCTTGAGTTTAACAGCATCGTGAAACCGATTTAGTTGCCCTAAACCTAAGCTCAGATAATAGAGATAACCCTTCCAGGATATGCAGAGAATGACTGCCCTGTCACTCCCCAAAGTTTTGCATGCTAAGCTCATGCACTCCCATCCACGGCCATGTCACAATATCTCCTCAACACACACACATGGCCAGAGTGACATCATAGCAAGAGAGAAACATTTGTCATTTGTCTTCTCAAGGAGAAAAGGCCTAAAACTGAGGTTTTTCTCCTCTACAGATCTCCTAGATCAGGCTCTATGGGACTGTTCACTGCAGCATCCCAAGCAGCCTGAGGAGAAAGGATGGAACTTTGATTCCTTCTACCTCAGCTCACAGAACACCAACACTCTCTCAAGGAACTGTAGGAAATACATATCTCCTCTAAACCATCTATAAATTCTTTTAGTCTTTAAGTGCTTCTAAAACATGTGAGAACATTTATGTAATATAACAGCAATCACAAATTGCAATGGCTTTTTAAAAAGTATATACACTGGAGATAGATAGATAGATAGATCTTAAAATAACCAACATGTAGTTGTCAGCTTAAACTAAAAGTACACTAAACCTTTGCACTTCCATGCTCACTTGCACCAAGATATCCTTTCCAGTAGTTCAATTTGGCAAGTATCAAGCATCTACTATGTGCTCCATATATTTGAATGACCTAGCTTCATGTGATTCATCATTTACTGGTCATAAACTAAGAATATCATATACCAGTGTGTATATGCATGCTGCCCTACTTCAAATTCATTGGGGAAAAAAACAGTTGTCTTCAAATCTTCACTGAGGCTGTTTGCTTGAGCAAACATTCTTCCAGTGTATTCATTACATTAAGCATACATTCTTTTAATGTATTCATTAGAATTTACCAACATTCACCAAAGTAAACAAGAACAAGAACTTTTAAATTACCAGTCAAAAGCAAAAATTTGTAAAAATAGTAATTTAAGTCTAATTGATCTGTACAGATTTCCTAGAGAATCTAGTCAGTTTCACAAGGAAGATTAATATGAAAACAGACCCCAACTAATTAAAAAATGAGTTTTTTTTTAAATAGAAATGCATTTCCTGACTATAAAGCAGAACTAGCTACCCTCTGCTCTGACAAACTCAGGACATTTTGAATGATTACTAAAATTCTTCGAGTTCAATTACACAAACAAGCAAAGAAAAAATTTAAAGTATTATTAGGAAATTTGGAGACAGATTTTTATCTTTTGGTTAATCATTATGAGGGTCTCAAAATGCCTGGCTAATTGCCAAACTTCCCCTTGACACTGGTAGTACAGGCTTTGGAAGATGCCATCTTATAGATTTAAGGAATTCTTTTTAACTGAAATTTCTGATGTCCTTGGTGTGTGAGAGAGTATGTGTGTGTGTATAAGTGAAAAGAAACACACTAGCTGCAGATGGTCTTTGAATATTTTTCTCTAGAGGCTGTGTTTCTTTTGTTCCCTGACACAGAAATGACACTGTCAATAGTGCTCAGGTAAAGCACCTTTACCAATGTTCTTTGCACCCATCACTTGGGATTTAACTTCTGCTTGTTTGCATTATCCATGGCTGAGTTCCTTAGGAACTGCTACAGTGCAAGTCACCTCTACACCTGCTCACACAGACTTTGTTTCTCTACAAACTATTGACTATACATGAGAATTTTCAGAGGAAATGGTGATTACTTTAAAACCGTGCAAATCTATGATGTAACAAGAATATCTTCAAATAAAAACTGACCTTCGTATCAATAAATGCAAGCGGTCGTATCTGTCAAATATGACAAAGAAAGGTTCATTCTAAACAAGCTCACAAGATCAGGCAACCTGACAGCCAACCACGTATGTGGAAGTCATTATAAGAAGCCACAATCCATCCCCTGTGACATGACAACGCATGTATTAACTGAGGCTATGTAATAAGGAGTAAAACAGACCAGATCAAAAGAGGGTCCCCCATTTCACTGTGCCTGGTCTACATAGAGCAGTGACCCCCCTAAATAGCCATTTCACTGTGCAGGTAGTAGACCAAATACACGCTTCAGGCTTCAAGAGAGTCACTCATTTCAAAAGCATCAATAGCACAGATAAGGCCCAAATTGCTTTCAGTTTGACTCCTACGGCATTATTTTATCACATTTACCTCCAGTTGACAAAAGCATGTTAAAATATGTAATTATACAGCTAATTTAACAAATTTAAAAGCCAAGTCTGACAAAAGTGCCCCCATACTATCTGGGTGAGGGCTGATTTTTCCAGTTAGACTTTCTCCATTTATACAATTAACTGAAGTATTGCCAACATTTTTTAAAATTTTTTCCTAGACCTACACTGATTTACCATCCTATTCAACTAGGTGCTTGTTTGCTGAGTTACTTTCTCTGTAACTGGTAAATCAGAAATAGCAGCAACCTTTAAAGAATTTTTAATGGAGCTAAGCTCCCAAACATGTAAGCTGATGACATGTACTCCACAACAGCGTCTGGTACACACATAGAGATTCCTAAGGACAGCCTTCCGTAGAAGAATATACACCCAAGGATCTAAGATTTGATTCCATGTTGCCATTCGAAGAGTAAAAAGGGTTCTTTCACAGGAATCCTTAAAATCTTGTATATTCATTCCAATGCTGGCCATTGTCACCTGCAAAATAAACAAAATAGAGAAATCACTTGGTAGACATTTCCTCAGTCCTACAGTTTTTTAACTTAACAAACTGCTACATGGTATTTATTTCACTTTCCACAAAGTGATGTTATTTTGCAAAACACCAAGAAAAAGAAATGATAGCAAAATAGCAGAAATAGCAGAAACATTGACATAGACATCTGAATCCTTTGAATTCAAACTGACACCAGAACTATGAAAATGACAACTTATATGGCAAGTCAAGTGTGCACAAACAGAATGATCGAAGAGCAGACAAACACTGATCCTAGTAACAGACCTTTTCTCACTTCTGGGACTAGAAAATTCAAAGCCAACATATTTGTAGATTTCAATGAAAAAAACTAAAGTTTATGCAAATAGATTAAAGTATAGATAAGCTAAAGTTTATATAAACTATAGCTAAGAGTTTTTAAATTTTTATTTAGAACAGCTATACACTGTCACTAAGTCATGTCTGACTCTTTGCGACCCCGTGAACTGTAGCCCTCAAGGCTTCTCTATCCATGGGATTTCCCAGGCAAGAAAACCAAACTGAGTTGCCATTTCCTTCTCCAGGGGAATCTTCCCAACCCAGGGATGCTATCCATGTCTGTTGCATTGGCAGGCGAAATCTTTACCACTGAGGCACCAGGGAAGCCCTAGCAATAGATTAGAACTGGTCTAAGCACTGAGCCTAGCTTTAACTTCTCAATGAACATTTGCAGAACAAACAAAATATCTTTGAAAACACCTTGGATATAAAAACAAATAACAAATAAATGAACAAAAGGTAAAACTGAAAATTTAAGGGGAATTACACTGTCAGCAGGATTAAGAGACAATGTAAAAGCCTAAAACCCAAAGGGGGAAAAAAAAAAAAATCAAGTCTTGGTTTTCTTGATGGGTCATTATCAAGAATAAAATGTTTCAATTTGGCTGGTGATACTTATAATTGAAGGAGAAATGTCCCTTACCAAAAGCCTCATTGTCTACACAACAAAATAAAAACTCCTTGTCTTCTTGATGAGGCATCTGAAATCCATCTCTATAACCTCATCTCTCCTGCCAACACCCTATGCTCCAACCACAATAAAGGCCTCAACTGTCCCACATCCACCATGCCCATCTGAGCTTTGGTTTGTATGGCTCTCATTTGAACCTCTACTCGCCATTTCTCTGCCTGACAAACCCCTATCCATCCTTCAAGCCCCAAGTCATAATGGGCTCTTCTCCATGAAACTTTTCCCAACTTCACTGACATGAATTAGCAAGTTGTGCTGCCCCAGCACCCTGTCCCTACTCAGTTGTGTCACGTGCCACACTGCATGATAATGATGTATTATTTACTTGCAAATCTATGATCATCTCTTCTTCTTATTTTTATTTCTAATATCTGATACAAAGTTGGTACCCAAGATGTTCTCAGTAAATGGTAAAATGAGCAAAATTATATTACTTTTTATTCATTGAGGCTGTTTCTAGAAGAACAGCATCTAATCATCAGAGAAACATCTGCTCATCCATCACAGTGGTCTGATATTTTGAGGCCTAGAATGTTTCTAAAAGTAAAGGATTCCAAGGCAGTTTGTTGCCACTAAAAGGAACAAGATCTTGCAGTCCATGCAGATCTTTTGGGAAATGATTCTTTCCTTTATCGTTCCTCTTGTAGGGGAAAAAATGATCAAAGTGCAGGTCTAAAGATTCTCGAATAAAATTGACCAAGTTTCACTGCACAGATAAATTAGTCCTCAGACAACAGTATCTGGGTTAAGTCCAGATTATTCTATCACCTCTCCCCAAGTTAGCTAACAGGATTGAAGAAATAAGCCTATATGAGCCCTGTTTCTCTTAAAAGAAAGAAGGGCCAAGGCCCAATTGGCAATTGACTTGAGATACTTTCATTTTATATTTTTTCTTTACTTATCAAATATTTGTTGACTTGCTATGTGCCAAGCAATGTGCTAGGCTCTGAGGACACAGTGGCAAACTAAGCAGGTATTGCCTGTCCTTATGAAACTTACAATCTATTTGCTTCACCTTCTTTTTTTTTTTTTTTTTTTTGGACATGGGGTGGAGAGGAATGGGTTCAAGAATGAAAGAAGCAATAGTTCTCTTGCCTGATAAATATTAAGTGAATGCATTTCCTGTTAACGACCACATGTGTTCCTAGAGATCTCAGAGCCCAGCCAAGACATTGCTCTCTGTAGCTGGGAACAAAGATGCTTGGTGCACTTGGATGGAACAGCTGGGCCTAGTTTAGAAACATGCAAGCTTGAAATGCTTGAGTTACATGACATTTACTTCTCTGACTTTTCTCCCTCCCTTGCAAACACCAATGTGGTCACCAGCCATGAAAAAACATTGAGTCCTCTGCTGAAGGCAGCCAGTACCCAGGGTTTTTCCAGAATACCAGGGTAGTAGCCAGACACTCCTCACGCTCCCCTTCCTATGATCCCAGCCCCAGCCTGGAAGCGAGGTTGCTCTAGAACCTAGCTTGGGAGAAGCACCAAACAGTTACCCACCAAGTGGGTGGAATATTTATGTAAAAGAAAGATCATTAGTATATTTTTGACAATAGTATATTATTGAAAATTTAGGACAACCCAAGTATGCAACAAATCATAAATTATGGTAATTTCATGTAGTGAAAGATATGCAAGCATTTATGTTTGTGATTCAGTCTTATTTTAATATTTATTTTTATTTATTTATTTGGCTGCACTGGGTCTTAGTTGCAGCATACAGGACCTTTTCTTTTTAGTTGTGGCATGAAGGATCCTCTTTAGTTGCTAACTCTCAGCTACGGCATGTAGGATCTAGTTTTCCAATCAAGGATCTAACCCAGGACCCCTGTATTAGGAACTCAGAGTCCTAGTCACTGAGCCCCCAGGTAAGTTCTCAGTTTTAATTTTTTAAGGCAAGTTACCAAATATATTGACTGTATGATCCCAATTTTGAAAAACTTTATGTAATTTTGTGCACACATAGGAAAAAAACTAGTGTATCTCAATGATTTTCTTGGTTAACTCTAGATGGTAAAATTGCAGAGGACTTAGATTTTCTCCTGTGCTTTGTATCTAATTTAATACTTTGTTAGATTATGAATTGCTTTATAATCTGTACTTTTTTCCTCAAGTAATTTGTTGAAATATACAGGCATACCTTGTTGTATTGTGCATAGCTTTATTGTGCTTTGCAGATACTGTATTTTCTTTTTTTTCTACAAATTGAAGGTTTATGGAACCTTGTGTTGTCAAATGATGGTCAACATATTTTAGTAGTAAAGTATTTTTAATTAAGGTATATATATACCTTTTTTTTTAACATAATGCTACTGCAAAGTTAAGAGCTTACAGTATAGTATAAAACATAACTGTGTTTGCCCTGGGAACCTAAAATTTCATGATTTGCTCTATTGTGATATTTACTTTACTGTGGTGGTCTAAAACCAAACTCATGATATCTCCGAGGTTGTTGTTGTTGTGGTTTTAGTTGCTAAGTCATGTCCAACTCTTGGCAACCCATGGACTGTAGACCACCAAGGTAGGAGTCTGTGAGATTTCAGGCAAGAATACTAGAGTGGGTTGCCATTTCCTTCTCCAGGGGATCTTCCCAACCCAAGGACTGAATCTGTATCTTTTGCACTGGCAGGTGGATTCTATACCACTGAGCCATCAGGCGAGCCCTTGAGCCCCAAAGTAGGCCTGTACTATTGCACTAAAGACTCAGAACTAATGTTGATTGTTTATGAATGTCTATGTTTAAGTGAGTGGGGTTCTACAGAATTGCTGGGGAATTTCAGCCCTGATAAGCCTGATAGAAGGTTGGGAGTTGGGGTAAGAGCAGGAATGTCTACCATTTTCCCCAGGCTCCATCAACAGTCACCTCACAAACCTTGAAAGCATTCTTCCCTGGCTGGCTCATTGGAACTTGGATTCCAGAGAGTTGCGCATAGATTCTCATCACTCATGCAGTCTTTCATCTAGTTTCCAAGAGCTACTTGACACATAACTATGCTGTGTTATTTTCTAAAACATCTTCCTTTAGAGCTTGGTAGGTTATAGTCAGTCATCTTTGTTAATGATTAGAATTCTAACTGAGAGGTGGAAAGGCCAAGTGTTTGGATATTCTATGGAAAAACAAATGAATTAACTTGATACTTCTCAAGACATTCAACATTAAGACAATAGAGAAATAAAGAAATCAAATAAGTATGTGGGCCAGAATGTTTGTGTTCATTGCTAATTGCAAAGAGCAAAATAGACAGATGATACAATAAGATCTCCACTTATTTGGGCCACATAGTACAATTAACTGTTAAGGTAATGGCATATTTCCTAGAACTAACACCAAAAAAGATGACTTTTTCATCTTAGGGGGTGGGAATACATCATCTTAGGGGGTGGGAATACAAAGATAGGACATCAAGAGACACCTGGAGTAACAGGCAAGTTTGGACTTCAAATACAAAATGAAGCAGGGCAAAGGTTAACAGAGCTTTGCCAAGAGAACACACTGGTCATAGCAAACACCTTCTTCCAAAAACACAAGAGACAAATCTAGATATAGACATCACCAAATGGTCAATACCAAAATCAGACTGATTATATTCTTTGCAGTCAAAGATGGAAAAGATCTATACAGTCAGCAAAAACAAGACCAGGACCTAACTGTGGCTTAGATCATTAGCTCTTTATTGCAAAATTCAGACTCATATTGAAAAAAGTAGGGAAAATCCTAGACCATTCAGGTATGACCTAAATCAAATCTCTTATGATTATACAGTAGAAGTGACAAATAGATTCAAGGGATTAGATCTGATAGAAAGCCTGAAGAACTATGAATAACTATTCATAACATTGTACAGGAGGTGGTGACCAAAACCATTCCCAAGAAAAAGAAATGCAAAAAAGGCAAAATGGTTGTCTGAGGAGGCCTTACAAATAGCTAAGAAAAGAATAGCAACAAAAGGCAATGGAGAAATGGAAAGATACACCCATCTGAATGCAGAGTTCTAAAGAATAGCAAGGAGAGATAAGAAAGCCATCTTCAATGACGACCCTGTATGCAAGACAGGAAAAAAGACACAGATGTGTATAACAGACTTTTGGACTCAGAGGGAGAGGGAGAGGGTGGGATGATTTGGGAGAATGGCATTCTAACATGTATACTATCATGTAAGAATTGAATCGCCAGTCTATGTCTGACGCAGGATACAGCATGCTTGGGGCTGGTGCATGGGGATGACCCACAGAGATGTTATGGGAAGGGAGGTGGGAGGGGGGTTCATGTTTGGGAACGCATGTAAGAATTAAAGATTTTAAAATTAAAAAAATAAAAAACTAAAAAAAAAAAAAAAAGAAAAGAAAGCCATCTTAAGAGAACAATGCAAAGAAACAGAGGAAAACAATACAATGGGAAAAACTGGAGATATCGTCAAGAAAAACAGAGATAACAAGGGAACATTCCATGCAAAGGTGGGCTCGATAAAGGACAGAAATGGTATGGACCTAACAGAAGCAGAAGATATTAAGAAGAGGTGGCAAGAATACACAGAAAAACTGTACAAAAAAGATCTTCACAACCCGGATAATCACGATGGTGTGATCACTCATCTAGAGCCAGACATCCTAGAGTGTGAAGTCAAGTGGGCCTTAGGAAGCATCACTATGAACAAAGCTAGTGGAGGTGATGGAATTCCAGCTGAGCTATTTCAAATCTTAAAAGACCATGCTGTTAAAGTATTGCACTCAATATGCCAACAAATTCGGAAAACTTAGCAGCAGCCACAGGACTGGAAAAGGTCAATTTTCATTTTAATCCCAAAGAAAGGCAATGCCATAGAATGTTCAAACTACTGTACAATTGCATGCATTTCACATGCTAGCAAGATGATGCTCAATATCCTCCAAGTTAGGCTTGAAGTACATGAACCAAGAACTTTCAAATGTTCAAGCTGGATTTAGAAAAGGCAGAGGAACCAGAGATCAAATTGCCAACATCCATTGGATCATAGAAAAAGAAAGAGATTTCCAGAAAAACATCTACTTCTGCTTCATCGACTACACTAAAGCCTTTGACTGTGTGGATCACAACAAACTGTGGAAAATTCTTAATGAGATGAGAATACCAGATCACCTTACCTGCCTCCTGAGAAACCTATACACAGGTCAAGAAGCAACAATTAAAATCAGACAGGAACAATGGACTGGTTAAAAATTGGGAAAGGAGTATGTCAAGGCTGTATATTATCATCATGCCTATTTAACTTATAAGCACAGTACATCATGCAAAATGCCAGACTGGATGAATCACAAGCTGGAATCAAGATTTCTGGGAGAAATATCAGCAACATCAGATCCACAGATGATACTACCCTAATTACAGGGTACAAAGAGGAAATAAAGAGTCTTTTGATGAAGATGAAAGAGAGTGAAAAAGCTTGCTTGAATCTCAACATTCAAAAAACTAAGGTCATGGCATCCAGTCCCATCACTTCATGGCAAATAGATAGGGAAAAAAATGAAAACAGTGTCAGATCTTATTTCCTTGGCCCCCAAAATCACTGTGGACAGTGACAGCAGTCATGAAATTAAAAGACACTTGCTCCTTAGAAGAAAAGCTATGACAAATCTAGACAGCATATTAAAAAGTAGAGACATGACTTTGCAGACAAAGGTCTGCACAGTCAAAGCTATGATTTTTCCAGTTTTCATGTACAGATGTGAGAGTTGGACCATAAAGAAGGCTGAACACTGAAGAATTGATGCTTTTGAACTGTGGTGCTGGAGAAGACTCTTGAGAGCCCCTTGGACTGCAAAGAGATCAAACCAGTCGATCCTAAAGAAAATCAACCCTGACTACCCATTGCAAGGACTAATGCTAAAGGTGAAGCTCCAATACTTTGGTCTCCTGTTGTGAAGAGACAACTTACTTGGAAAAGACCCTGATGCTGGGCAAGATTGAAGGCAGGAGGAGTAAGGGGCAATGGAGGCTAAGATGGTTGGATGGCATCACCGACTCAATGGTGTTCTGTAGTCCCTGGAATCACAAAGAGTCAGACACGACTTAGTGACTGAATGACAACAACTGCCTATCCCGGCTTCCCTGGTGGCTCAGAGCTAAAGAATCCACCTGCCAATGCCGGAGACGTAGGTTCAATCCCTAGCTTGGGAAGATCCCTTGGAGAAGGAAATGGCAACCCACTCCAGCATTCTTGCCTAGAAAATCCCATGGACAAAGAAGCCTGGCAGGCTACAGTCCATGGGATTGCAAATGAGTTGGACATGATAGAGACTAAACAACAATTCTGTATCAAAGATTAAGGTCACCAAATTAATCAATCTTCCAGGCCACTCTACTCATACTCATAGAGCTCACATTCATTAAAGTATTATTCTGGAAGTTACTCCATCATCCCCTATCCTGTCCGTTTTTCTGTTGACTGGTATCAGCACTCCAGTGGCTGCTGCTGCTGCTAAGTTGTTTCAGTCATGTCCGACTCTGTGCAACCCCATAGACGGCAGCCCTCCAGGCTCCCCCGTCCCTGGGATTCTCCAGGCAAGAACACTGGAGTGGGTTGCCATTTCCTTCTCCGATGCATGAAAGTGAAAAGTGAAAGTGAAGTCGCTCAGTCGTGTCCGACTCTTAGCGACCCCATGGACTGTAGCCTACCAGGCTCCTCCATCCATGGGACTTTCCAGGCAAGAGTACTGGAGTGGGGTGCCATTGCCTTCTCCGACTCCAGTGGCTATTAACAATTATAAGCAATGTTAAATAAAGAATTATGCTTTTGTTCCTCTGAGTAATCATGAAAGTCATCAATCCATTAGTGAACAGTTTCTTAGTATATACTCTGTCCAGTCCTTACAGTAGATGCTAGTGATGCAAAGAACAATAGTTAGAGAAATCTCAATATAAGATATATTTTGCTTCTTTATTTGGATTTTCTGTCTCTGCAACTAAAATATCATCTTCAAGGCACATATTTTTATCTGGTTGTCTGTTGTATACCCAGCACCTGGCATACATAGGACAGGTCAATATTAGTTGAATGAATTAAATGAATGAAATTCCTATAAGTAGAGACTGATAAGAAAGCAAACAGTTATATTATTGTAAGTAATATAATAGAGACATATAAAAGGTGCCACAGGCAGAGTTATTTGCTAGTACATGATCACAGATGCAGTCAGTAAAATGGTGAGTTTTTGTAATTTTTCTAGTACATAAAAACCTCATTTATGGGAGGGGGGTTCAGGATTGGGAACTCATGTACACCTGTGGTGGATTCATGTTAATGTATGGCAAAACCAATACAGTATTGTAAAGTAAAATAAAGTAAAAATTAAAATTAAAATAAATAAATAAATCATTGGTAATGGAGAAAAGAAAAAAAAACCTCATTTAGTCAGACTTGAATAATTTTGCATTTATTTGTATTTCTCCTTGGCACCATTTTTTTAAGGAAATTTAAATGAATATGTAATTAAGAACCCATTTCTGATGGAATGTTCAGCTTCTTTAGATACCAAGCCATTTTTTAGAATTTTATCAACATCTATCTTCAAATGAACAATGTCTATGATGACTATACACTGGTCTCATCTAGTCACTACAGCAGGTAGTTTCATACATAGTTATCTCATTCCAAGAAGCACACCATCCCTTCCTCCTTGCCATCATCAGAGAAGACTTAGTTCAGGGACACTTTTTTAGGGAATAAAAGCATACAGAGAGGTACAGTCCACTGATTTTCAAGTTATTGTCCCTCATAACATTGTTATCCAAAGACTGATCTTTAGGTTTGGCACTTAAATAATCACAGAGATGAGGGCTAATTCTGATTATGCAACTACAATCCAGTCTTACCAGATGATGATAAAGGTCCATTTGGAAGTTTTTACCAAAGAACCACTTCCTTATACCTCCATGTTTAAGAAGTTCAATCAATGTGTTAATTTGGAAAACTAATGATAAAGAATGATGCTTAGATGAGTGATTTTTGAATGTCATAGTACCTACAAATTTTCAAAAATTAAAAACTTAATTTTCATTCTATTTCATTTATATTACCATATGGCAATTTTTATTTTTTATTTTTTTTAGCTGATGTAATTTTTTTTCTTTTTTAATATAAATTTATTTATTTTAACTGGAGGTTAATTACTTTACAATATTGTATTGGTTTTGCCATACATCAACATGAATCCACCACAGGTATACACACGTGTTCCCCATCCTGAACCTCCTCCCCCTCCCTCCCCATACCATCCCTCTGGGTCATCCCAGTGCACCAGCCCCAAGCATCCAGTATCATGCATCGAACCTGGACTGGCGATTTTTAAAAGGTATATAATCACTGAGTATAATCACTGAATCTATGTCACTAGAACAGGTAACTTTTAAAGTTAAATATACTTATGGTGATTTAACTATAGCATTTATGCTTAAAAGAGAACATTTTATCTCTGCAACAGTGACTACAGGAACCTTGAGAAAAAAAACTTAACTCTCGTTAGAAAACACTTAACTCCTACATAATATTTTTTAAAAGTAACAAATTGAAATGTAGAAGATCTAGCAGGATATAGCTTTAAATTATGAACTTTTTCCATATCTAAATTTTATAAATTTCTACATTGTTGAATATAGAAGGTAATATTTCAATAATTTCCTATTTATTGAATATTCATTAAAATTAAGACAATATTTGTACTTGGTGAATGATGCAGAGATAAGTAAAACAGAAATATTACAGTGTTTGGAGAAAGAAACAAAAACATATATTATTTCTTACAACACAACTCTAGAACAGCTGTGAAATGTTGCCTACCTCCTAAGTATACATTATGCTGCATAATACAAACACTTGTACAAATAATTTTGTTTTCTGTTTGATTTGTTGATAGATTAATCAATGGTCCAATCAACAGTGTATTTTTGTCTCTGTCTACAGACTCTGACAGTTTCAAAGAAATGAGAAAATAGGGCATACTGCATTAAGACAGCTCCCCTCTGGAATGGGACTGTCCTAAATTATAATATTTTACATGCATCTTTGCTCCTTCCTGACAGCTGAGGAAATGAGGTACAAAGCAAAGAGCAGGAAAAATTTTCAACTGAACAGTATGTAGAGAAGAAAAAAAGTATAATACTTGAAAAACAAAACTATTAATCTTTCCAGACAAGGGTAATTTGTAGAATACATGTATTATCATTTTGTATTCCAGTACTTTCTGCCAGACCTGTACTTTTTTTGAGTCTATTTAGAAGGAAAATTTATGCCAGAATTTCTAGGAATAATTGTCCACATAGGCCCCTGCTGCTAGTCTTTACCCCTGCAAAAGTTGTAATTTTCTGACACTTTTCAAAGGAATAAAATATAGACATCCTAGAATACCAAACATAAAAAAAATTATTCAATAAAATGTTTATATATATATATATATATATATACACATACATATACATGCATGCTAAGTTGTTTTCAGTTCAGTTCAGTTCAGTCCCTCAGTCGTGTCCGACTCTTTGCGACCCCATGAATCGCAGCACACCAGGCCTCCCTGTCCATCACCAACTCCCAGAAATCACCCAGACTCACGTCCATGGAGTCCGTGATGCCATCCAGCCATCTCATCCTCTGTCGTCCCCTTCTCCTCCTGCCCTCAATCCCTCCCAACATCACAGTCTTGAGTCAACTCTTCACATGAGGTGGCCAAAGTACTGGAGCTTCAGCTTTAGCATCATTCCTTCCAAAGAAATCCCAGGGCTGATCTCCTTCAGAATGGACTGGTTGGATCTCCTCATCATGTCCAATTCTTTGCAACCCCATGGACCCATAGCTTGCTAGGCTCCTCTTCCATGGGATTTTCCAGGCAAGACTACTGGATTGGGTTGCCATGCTCTCCTCCAGGGGATCTTCCTGACCCAGGGATCAAACCTGTGTCTCTGGTACCTCCTGCATTAGCAGGTGGGTTCTTTACCACTAGTGCCACTTGGGAAGCCTATATATATATATACATATATATATATGTACACACATATACATAGATATATATCACATGTGATCATTTCTCTAAGTAAGGCTATTGTTGTTGTTCAGTTGCTCGGTCATGTCTGACTCTGCAACCCATGGACTGCAGCACGCTAGGCTTTCCTGTCCTTCACCATCTCCTAGAGCTTGCTCAAACTCACGTCCATTGAGTCAGTGATGCCATCCAACCATCTCATCCTCTGTCATCCCCCTCTCCTCCTGCCTTCATTCTTTCCTAGCATCAGGGTCTTTTATAATGAATTGGCTCTTCACATCAGGTGCCCAAAGTAATGATGCTTCAGCTTCAGCATCAGTCCTTTCAATGAATATTCAGGGCTGATTTCCTTTAGGATGAACTGGTTGGATCTCCTTGCAGTCCAAGGGACTCTCAAGAGTCTTCTCCAACACCACAGTTCAAAAGCATCAATTCTTCAGTGTTCAGCTTTCTTTATGGTCCAACAGTCACATCCACACATGACTACTAGAAAAACCACAGCTTTGACTACATGGACATTTTTCACAAAGTAATGTCTCTGCTTTTTAATACACTGTCTAGGCTTGTTATAGTTTTTCTTCCAAGAAGTGAGCATCTTTTAATTTCATGGCTGCAGCCACCATCTGCAGTGATTTTGGAGCCCCAAAAAACTTGAGTCTGTCACTGTTTCCATTGTTTCCCCATCTTTATGCCATGAAGTGATGAGCTTCCCTGGTAGTTCAGCTGGTAAAGAGTCTGCCTGCAATGCAGCAGACCCCAGTTCAATTCCTGGGTCAGAAAGATCCCGTGGAGGAGGGCATGGCAACCCACTCCAGTATTCTTGCCTGGAGAATCCCCATGGACAGAGAAGCCTGGCACACTACAGTCTATGGGGTCCCAAAAGAGTCTGGCATGACTAAGCAACTAAGCACAGTACATCTTAGGAGAAGGAAGGCTATGGATATGTGCTATGCTTAGTTGCTCATTTGTGTCTGACTCTGTGACCCCATAGACTGTAGCCTGCCAGGTTCCTCTGTCCATCGGATTTTTCAGGCAAGAATACTGGAGTGGGCTGCCCTTTCCTTTTCCGGGGGATCTTCCCAACCCAGGAATCAAACCAGTGTCTCCTGTGTCTCCTGCATTGCAAGCAGATTCTTCACCCACTGAGCCATCCAGGAAAAAACAAAAAAAACATAAGAAATGTGAAATAAAATAAATCAAAAGATATGTTCCGTGAATTAAATCGAGATTGTATTGAATTACAATGAGAGCAACTTACTCATAACTGAATGAGAATAAACTCTACAGTTGAAAGAAAATTTATTACCAACTGCAGACTCTACCACAGAACTGGACCAGCATCAAAACACATGCCAAGATCCAGTCATAGGAACTAGTCATACTGGTAGTTACGGGATACTAATTCTCAGGAAAGACAGAAAGCCTGCTGTAAACTAGAGCAACATGCTATAGAACCTAAAGCAAGAGATACGTTGAATAATAACAACTAGGAAAGCTCTTTTACATAGTTGATCAAATAATCTTCATAATGACCCTATGACTATGTACTGTTGGCATCTACACTTTACAGATAAGAGAACTGAGGTTCAATAAGATACGGGACCAGTCCATGTGAAGTGTTGGGCTTGAATGAAAGCACAGTCAGGGCCTGTCCTTCTAATGACTACACTAGACTGCCTAGGGGGCCTGCAATTTACTTGCTCAATACTCTTGCCAAACTTCAGGAGAGTAAAGAAAGCTTCTTGGGGAGAGGGAGACACTGAGAGAGACTCTTACCTGAGGGAACAGAGCTCGCACCACAACCAGGCCTAGGGAAGGAGGCCCCTGAAATCTATTGTTCCAGCCAATGTTTCCATCCACCTTGAGGAAGTGGTGGGGATGGAAGGAGAAAGAGGTTCAGGATTGAAGTCCTGCTCGAGTTGTAAACATGCCTGAAGAAGCCCTTCTCTTTTTCCCTTCAGATTAATACAAATATATCCAACCTGCCACTGAAAGAGGTCAAGAATAAGGCAGAAGCTACAAAATAAGGTTTAGGAAAAAAAATAAATAAGGTTTAGGATTGATCTCTCTGAGTCAGAGGGGTCTGAAGAACTATGTTAATGTTTTTGTGACCCAAATCCACTCAAGCATAAATGATTATGTGTTTCTGTGATCCATGTTAGCTTAGCCACTACAGCTAAGATCCATGTTCATGTTTCAAAGATAGAATTTGATTGATCCCGAGAGTAGAAAAAACAAAATGTGCTCTATTTATTATATACACATGGAAATGTCTCCATCACTTCACCTGAAAAGAAAAAAAATCACAAAATCTTAGACAACACAGGAAAGTCTTTATCTAGTCCAGTCTTCTCCACAAAGCAGAAATTTCTTAATTAATTGTGAGAAGACTCAGCGTATTACTCATGAAAGAACCTCCTCCACTTCAACTGTGTGGATTATTGAACATTCCCTATTATCCAAGTTAAAATTTACTCTACGTATCTTATTTTTTTGCCCACCAAAGCATCATGGATTAAGTCCACTTACTAAATGTCAGCCTCTCACATACTTTAAAAACAACACTAGTCTACCCTAATATAAAAAAGAAATACGAAATCTGAAAAAAAAGAAAAATAACATTGGTCTTACATTTTCATCAGTTCTCCAACTACTCCTCATACAACATGGTTTGCAAACTCCTGGCTGTCTTCCTCTTATACCCTAGTCTGAATCTTCCTTTTAAAAAACTCACTAGTCAGAAATAAAAGTAATGCTCTATGTATGATGTAATAAGTACAAAGTTCAGCGGAACAATTATTTCCTGGGATCTGAATAAACTGCCCACCTGTGCCTCCAGTATTATGTCAGCTAGTTTCTCCTTTGCATGCATGAATTGACTTTAACTCCTAGTATATCACAGAAAATTTAATTCCTCCCTGGGAATGACCTATCCTGCCACACTTCCTACTCCATCCTCACTAAGAAGCCTTACCTAAGCTGTCTATAGCTTGGTAATCTCTCATTCTAGAGTCCCATCATGCTTGCCACCACTTCATAAGCACTGACATAGTATCAGTATAATATGAAAAGATATATTACAAAGAGATAATGACTATATGTATACTAGTCCTTCCCTATATTATAAAAGCTTTGAGTAGGAATTATACTTTCTCAAATCCTTCTCTCTAGGATACACAGGAGAACAGGGGAAAGACTCTCATAGCTTAGGTAAGAAAGATAAGAAGAAACAGGCAATTTCGAGAACAGAAGTTCAGAGATTCAAGCAGAAAGCAGAACCCTTGGATCTGGCAACCCCAGATCCAAGTCAGGGATACAAGGTGAAAAACAACAGATGTAAAAGAAAGCTTATGTGGACTTGTATTTCAAGGATTACCTCAGATCTTTGAGACCATTAATTTCTAGTCTGCCCAAAAATGTCTATTTACTTAAAGAGACTTGGTTAAAGTGAATTCTAAATACTTAAACTTTTTAAGGTTAGAAATCAAACATCTTCTCAGACACGTTTCCTGTCCTTAGGGAAGGGTCATAATCTCAGGTCAAAACTGAGAATGATTTGGGAGGGTAAAGAGGAGAGATATGGATCAGAGATTTCCAACTGGCCAGATTTCAGAAGGACTAAGGAGCTTGGAAATGGGAGGAGGGGACCTTGATGTGTTAACACAGACCTTGATGTGTTAACACCTTGATGCTATAACACAGACCTCTCTGTCTTACAGGTTAAAAAGCTTATGCTGATTATCATAGTAAGTGAAATAAGTCAGACAGAGAAAGAAAAATCTCATATATCACATGTGGAATCTAAAATAATGATACAAATGAACTTATTTACAAAACAGAAATAGAATCAGACATAGAAAACAAACTTAGTTATTAAAGGGGAAAGGGGAAGAGTTAAATTGGGAATTTGGGATTAACAGATACATAACACTATACATAAAATAGATAAACAGGGACCTACTGTATAGCACAGAGAACTAAATTCAAAACCTCACAATAAACTTACACACACATATATAATGAATATCTGAATCACTTTTCTGTACCCTTAAAATACTGTAAATCACTATATGTCAATTTAAATAAATAAAAGCCAAAAAACAAATAACAAGCAACAAAAAAGAAACACTGCTTATCTATACAAGTAGTATAACAAAAAAAAAAGACGTAGGACCCTTGACATATCCTAATGCGGCAGTCTCCATGGTACAGTGTTAAGGATAAAAGCAAGGTGCAGGACAGGGCGTTCAGCTTGGTGCTCTGTGATGACCTAGAGGGGTGGGATGGGGGTGGTGGGAGGGAGGCTCAAGAGGAAGGGGATATATGTATACATATAGCTGTTTCACACTGTGTACAGCAGAAACTAACACAACATTGTAAAGCAATTACACTCCAGTTAAAAAAAAAATTAAGAATCAAGGTTGCAGAAAAGCATTACATTTTGTATGAAGGAGAAAAAAGTTTATACATATAAATTTACGTTTGCATGCATATTCATAAAATGTCTTTGGAAAAACAAATAAGAAACCAATATCAGTCTGTCAGGGATAGGACAAGAGTGAAACAGACTTACCTTTTTAAAGCTTTTGAACTTTGAACCAAATCAAAACATAATACAAACAGTAATTCCAAAGAGGCAAATAAAACTGAAACCCCCCCAAAAAAAAACTTTTTAAAAACCCTGATAAAATCATTCTTACTTCATTAAGACTAAAAAAAATTGCATAATCTTTAAAAATTGGGAATCACTATACTGTATACCTGTAACATATAATATTGAACATCAACAACTTTGAAAAGATTTTAATTTTTTTTTAATTTTTATTTTTACTTTATTTTACTTTACAATACCGTATTGGTTTTGCCATACATTGACATGACTCCACCACAGGTGTACATGCGTTCCCAAACATGAAACCCCCTCCCACCTCCCTCCCCATAACATCTCTCTGGGTCATCACCATGCACCAGCCCCAAGCATGCTGTATCCTGCATCGGACATAGACTGGCGATTGGATTCTTACATGATAGTATACATGTTACAATGCCATTCTCCCAAATCATCCCACCCTCTCCCTCTCCCTCTGAGTCCAAAAGTCCGTTATACACATCTGTGTCTTTTTTGCTGTCTTGCATACAGGGTCGTCATTGCCATCTTTCTAAATTCCATATATATGTGTTAGTATACTGTATTGGTGTTTTTCTTTCTGGCTTACTTCACTCTGTATAATCGGCTCCAGTTTCATCCATCTCATCAGAACTGATTCAAATGAATTCTTTTTAATGGCTGAGTAATACTCCATTGTGTATATGTACCACAGCTTTCTTATCCATTCATCTGCTGATGGACATCTAGGTTGTTTCCATGTCCTGGCTATTATAAACAGTGCTGTGATGAACACTGGGGTACATGTGTCTCTTTCAATTCTGGTTTCCTCGGTGTGTATGCCCAGCAGTGGGATTGCTGGGTCATAAGGTAGTTCTATTTGCAATTTTTTAAGGAATCTCCACACTGTTCTCCAAAGTGGCTGTACTAGTTTGCATTCCCACCAACAGTGTAGGAGGGTTCCCTTTTCTCCACACCCTCTCTAGCATTTATTTCTTGCAGATTAATAGATGGAGAAATATACCATGTTCATTGAAAAACTTTTAATGTCTAAAAATTATATCATTCCTTGAACAAGACTGTAGTGTTTACTACCATTAAAAAAAAAAGAGCTTGTACTATGCACCTTCTACATAATATATTGTTAGATTCAACCACTGTTTAATCAAATTCATGAGAATCACTTAGCTTGATTTAATTTTAGAGAAGCCACCTAGCACCGCTGGATTGGTACTAAGCCATGGGATATTCCTTTCTTCCACTGTCTGACACTTCCAGTCACAGGAGTGAAACAGGAAGATAAGATCTGCTGGGGTGGCTTGGGCATAGTAGGAATAATGGAATTCTTTTACTCCACTCTGTCTTCAATGAAGGCCAGAAAGAGAAAGGAAAAATCATATTGGCACTTGATATATATTGACAAAACTCCCAAGGAGTTTTGAAACTATTTTTATAGTCTCAAATAGTCAATAGTCTCAAAGAGTCAATAGGGACTATTTTTCTGATACTACAGATAAGAAAACCAAATCACAAAGACATTAATTTGCCTAAGTTTACTCTGCTGGTAAACAGCAGAGGCAGGATTTAAATCCAAGTCTACCTGGCTTCAAAGCCCATGACCTTTCACTATACCATTCCCGGTAATGAGAGCAGTAGTGATACATTATGTTCACAAACAAGATGATAAAAAGAAAATAAATAACAGTTAGTGAATATTTATTATGTTCCAGGCATTGTTTTAATAATTTATATCTATTATCATCTATAAGCCTGCTAACAATCCTTTGAGGAAAGCAGTATTATTCTTACATCAAGATAAAGAAACTGAGGCACTGAGAAGTTAGGTAACTTGCCTCAAGTAATGCAACTAAAGCATGGTTGAGTCAGATTTGAGAAACTGGAGATGATGAGGAAGGATTCATTTACTATTCTCCCTGGCATTGGTATGTCTCATTTTTAAATCTCTAGGTTTCTATTTCTGTCTGCCTATGTCTAGCTGTTTTTCTAGCTGATTCTAGCACTCTCTCATCCAGTATTTCTATTAATATACTTTTACTAGTATCATTTATTTAAATCAGGAACATATGCTAATAAAAGCATTGCTCCAAATCTCTTGTGCCCGAAATAACACATGCAACTGACAGGTAAGTCATATGAGTTGAGTACCACACAACTGAGGTGTTCTTCAGAAGGACGGTTGTCAAAAAGATGCAAGAGCAGAAGAGAGCTATCTATTCAGAAAGGAAAGGTATTTTTTTAGTATTAACTAAGAGAAGAAAGCTGAGCGCCGAAGAATTGATGCTTTTGAACTGTGGTGTTGGAGAAGACTCTTGAGAGTCCCTTGGACTGCAAGGAGATCCAACCAGTCCATCCTAAAGGAGATCAGCCCTGGGATTTCTTTGGAAGGAATGATGCTGAAGCTGAAACTCCAGTACTTTGGCCACCTCATGTGAAGAGTTGACTCATTGGAAAAGACTCTGATGCTGGGAGGGATTGGGGGCAGGAGGAGAAGGGGACGACAGAGGATGAGATGGCTGGATGGCATCACTGACTCGATGGACATTGAGTCTGAGTGAACTCTGGGAGTTGGTGATGGACAGGGAGGCCTGGCATGCTGCAATTCATGGGGTCGCAAAGAGTCGGACATGACTGGGTGACTGAACTGAACTGAACTAAAGAGGTGTAAAGTGACAGAATAGACAAAGCTCTGCTGTGTGCTGTGCTTGGTTGCTCATTCACGTCTGACTCTTTGCAACCCTATGGACTGTAGCCCACCAGGATCCTCTGTCCATGGGGATTCTCCAGGCAACAATACTGGTGTAGGTTGCCGTGGCCTCCTCCAGGGGATCTTTCCAACTCAGGAATCAAAGCTCAGAATCTTTTTTTTCCCTTTTTCATACCTATTCCATGATGAGTGGCATGATAACTATTTTATTAGTCTCTTTCCTCTCATCCTTTTGACTGGTCTTCAAATACCATCTTGGATCTTTTTTCTTTCAATTTACTTTTTTAAAATCCACACTCCTAAATTGTTATCCTTAGTTGATTAGTTTTGTTCTTTGGCAATGATGAAAATTAAAAATTAGTAGGCAAAAATTTCAGGCCTTAGAAAAAGAAAACATCTGTATGAAAATACATATGTTTCTTTATATGTCCTACCTGTTATAAAAGTGATATAATGCATTTTACTTTGAACTATGCTACAGCAGTACTGTAAACTCTGGCTTTTTCTAGCAATGATCATCTATCTCAAACCCATAATTAGACTTAAAAAAAAGGTTATGTTCTAAACATTAGCAGTGATAGATACATAAGGTATTTTCACCCTAAGAAATGTTTATCTTAAATGTCATGACTAAAGTAATTATTAGCAAGTCACCTATGACTTAAAGGGAAAACTAGTCACAAATCAATTGTAGTATTGGAGGAACAAAAGACTACTTTGTTTGACTGCTGGCAATGTTTTAATAGCAAAAGCAGACTGTAGCAGTAAGGTGTTTCAGAGTGGGTTAGGGTGTTTCAGTACTCTTGCCTGGAAAATCCCATGGACGGAGGAACCTGGTAGGCTGCAGTCCATGGGGTCCCTAGAAATCAGACACAACTGAGCGACTTCACTTTCACTTTCATGCATTGGAAAAGGAAATGGCAACCCACTCCAGTATTCTTGCCTGGAGAATCCCAGGGATGGAGGAGCCTGGTGGGCTGCCGTCTATGGGGTCGCACAGAGTTGGACACGACTGAAGCGACTTAGCAGCAGCAGCAACAGGGTGTTTCAGTAAAGCATCCACCCTGAAACACAATGTTTTTCCAAAGGGAAATTTACAACAGGCAAAGTTGGTTTATTAAGGCAGAAGATTGGAAAGATTTTCTAAAGCCTCTTTTAGGCTCTAGCATAATAATTCATTATGAAGCAGGAATTTTTAATTTAATGAATGTACCTTTAAAGAGAAAAGATATCCACCACTTTTAAGAGAAAATTGGTCATTGAAAAAGCCAATCTAAACCCACAAACCAACTGCAAAGGCTCTTAACAACTTTATGGGTATGTTTGTCACATACTCTTTACAGATGAACAAATTGAGACACACAACACATAACTAGGTAGTCTGGGGCAGGATTATAACCAATGTCTATCTAACTAGAAAGCACAATATAAGTATAGTTCAAAATGAAATCAAAATATGCATCTGCTCAGGAGAAAGAAAACAGACCTTGCAGATTATCCAGTCAATTTAGTGAAAAATAATTCTGCTTCATGACAGCACTTGAGTCATGTGTCTGTCTTGGGTCTGGTTGTTTAGTCACAAAGATAAGATAAAAATGAATTATCAGTCATTTACTGATAAATATTAACAATAATATTAATCATTGAGTTTTTTTTTACTTTCTGATCTTTATTTTCTGGAGTTATATAATTACACTTTTAATTTTTCTTCAGGATATCTAAGGAGCAAACTGAAATTCACCTTCCTTAGCTGTAAGTCAGTGTATACGATAGCGTTCTTTTGACAACAGGCTACTGGCCTAAATCCAATAAAATTCACTCTCTTCTATGTGATTTTCAACACTTAGCCACAAAGCTCTGTTCCAAATCCATTTCCTCTACGAAACAATCTAGTGCAATCATTATACCCTGCGTGGTTCTCTCCCTTGATACTTTGTTTTGTATTACCCAATCATTAACCATTTCAGAAGCATATACCATGGCTCCACTAAGCCATAAACTCTGCAAAGAAAAGACTGTCTGTCTTATAAATCCTTATCCTTATTGCCCTGCTCAGTGTGCAATACATAACAGTGAAAGTCACTCAGTTCTATCCGACTCTTTGCGACCTCATGGACTACATAGTCCATGGAATTCTCCAGGCCAGAATACTGGAGTAGGTAGCCTTTCCTTTCTCCAGGGGATCTTCCCAACCCAGGAATCAAACCCAGGTCTCCTGCACTGCAGGCAGATGCTTTACCAGCTGAGCCGCAAGGGAAGCCCAGTAAATACCAAACGGAAGAATGAATGAGAAGAAATTTCATGATCCATGGAAGCCACACAAACCATGACTCTTACTTTACACTGCACTGGGCACATAGTACTCACTAATTGTTAACTGGCACACAAACTTCTCATTAATGCTGAGAACTATCCCAGTTGGCTTCAGTGGTTGCATCAGCATCATAAATAAATGAGTAGCCAGCATTCATCAACTTTACGATACTGTTATGTTCGATACTGTTATGTTCGATACTGTTATGTTCAACATCCAATAGAAGGCAGAGTTAATGAGTTGTAGTGCTTGGGAAGAGGGGATCTTTTAAAATTCATTTTCTTTTATTGATTTTGGGCAAGAGACTAAGTTACTTGAAGTGGTAAACTTGGACCTTGAAAGTCTAGCATAAGTATGTCACTGATGTGTCTCTTTGGCATGATTTTAGGGAATGCAATTACAATGACATTTTGCATTGCATTAATCATTATTTCCCTAAGACTTCAGAAAGGCTGTCATTTACTGGTGTATTAGCATCACCATCATCAAAAATTAAAATAAAATCTTTTGTTAGTTTAAAATACAGTCAAGATTCAGAGGCCAGCAACCATTGTCTAAAAATTAAACCATTTTACAATAATATGAAAAGTTATTGCTTTACGCCAGTAAAAAGGTTTAACCTTTTATCCCATAGCTTTCTCAAAAGTCATAAAAAAATCTAACTTTTAAATAAAAATAAAAACTTTACAATGCAGTAAACACAGTTTTTAGGTTGAGTTGATACTATTTCTGAGAATAAAGTAAATAAAGTACTGACTGCAAGAGCTCTGTCTTTTATACAGCATTTTATCTTACCTAAAAATTCATAGCTGATATGAATTGTATGGCTTGTAGGAAAGTATAAGAAGACTTTGAGAATTTGCCAAAGCGGTCTATTAGAAAGGAAACATCAATCATGCTATTTGCTATTTGATGAACTCTTGTTCATCCTTAACAAGAGTTTCACAGCCTTGTGAGATTTACCTTTTATGAAGCAGATTGAATCCTCTACCTATTTTATGGATAAGTTATGGTTGTCTCTACAAATCACACAAATGCATTCTATTCCTTTTAATGAGTGACTGAAACCCATCCATTAAAAACCTCCTTGACTCACTACTGACCCCATACTTTTGCTCTTCCAGACACTTCACGCCTACTACTATCACAAATCACAGTGTCTGTCGTGACTATTTCTTGCTACACAGTGACACAGGTGGTGATCTCATTCTTTTCATTTGTCCCAAATGAGAATCCATGTTTTAAAGAGTATGCAGAAATGCCGGTGACCCAACTTCATTCTGATAAAATTGCTGGTGTTCTTGTCCTGCCCCTCTATTAAAACTGTTGGTGAAACTGCTTGGGACCTTGGATGTCTATGGCAAACTGGATATTAGCGCTACTCACTCACACCACACATTTTGATCATTCCTCACTGACAAATGATGCCAAACAAAGCAAAAGGCAAGAGCACTAGGACACATCCAGCAGGATTCAGTCCTCTCACTTAAGATGTGTGGAAATGTATCATGCCTACAGTGGAGGTGCAGGAATGTTCCTGCCTTATCTACTCTCAGTGTGGTGTTAACACTTGATGCTACACCAACGCTGCACTTCAGCAGCCTCTCAGAGAAATGTATTGGTTGTCTTCAATTTTTTATCACCACATAGGCCACCACTTTGAAATAAAGATCTAGCAATAAATTTTTAGTTTTGGTGAATAACATATTGTGTATAGTTCTTGCAGTACTGGGCAGGACCTGGAATTTTTGTTTGTGTTTTGCTCTTAAAGGCATATTGCCAATCTAATATAAATAAGTCTCAGTAATAGATTAAAATCAACTATACTCCTTGGTGCAAGCATTATGTAAACATTTATTGATATTATACAAGCCTGTCACTAATTTTAGAAGATTGCTTATAATTTATAACTAGTGAATTGAAACAGTTTCAAAGATTTCTAAGCAGCAAACAAAATATTGTGATACCAACCTTGGTCCTATAGTATAATAAAGAATTTGGGTGGCCACTGTCCTCTGGTTCCTGGGCAGGAGCCTCTAAGCCCTTGAAATTTCCCCAATGATAGATGTGTCTATTATTCACGGTGGGCCCCTGGAATCAGGCCTGAGTTTATGCTAATGAGGTGACGCATGGTGGTCCCTTAAATAATTTCATGATGGGGACAGGCCAAGCTGGAAAGACCATTCATGTAATTAGTGGGCTGGAGCTTTGAACCACGTGAGATCAGCCTGACCTCCTAGAGGATGACATGGTCAGTAATTCAATCAATCATGACTAGGTAATGAAATCTAATTAAAAACTCTGAACACTGAAAGCTGAGGTGAGCTTTCCTGGTTGATGCTGCACATTGATGTTTTGGGAGGGTGAAACATCTTGGAGACATGTAAACTTGATATTGTGGGACCCTCCCAGATCTTGCCCAATGGGTCTCTTCCTTTGGCTAGGCTGATATGTATACCCACCCTACAGCAAAACACTAAAGAAAATGCTTTCCTGAGTTCTATGAGTCACTCTAGAGAATTATCAAACCTGAGAAGGTAGGAGGAATGTCTGAATTTATTTCCAGTTGGTCAGAAATGCAGATGGCCTAAGAATCTCCAAACTTGCAGTTAGTGTTTAAAGTGAGGGCAGTCTTACAGGAGACTGTGCCCTTAATCTGTAAAATCTGAAACAACTGTGACCAGTTAGCATCAGAATTGTATTACAGGTCCCTTGTTACATCTTTGCACATGTACGTGTGATAAAGGTTAAGTAAGACTGGGAATATTATAATAGTCCTGAACTGCTTCAGTTTAGGCACCCTGATATCGACCTTACACACGTTGAAACTGGTGATTAAGATACCATTTTCGTACCTTTAAAAGGCAGTCGGAGGATATATGTGAACTAAGTCATGGTGGATACCATAGGCATCGTGCTCGTTCAGGTTCAGTCACTCAGTCACGTCCAACTCTGTGGCCCCATGGACTGTAGCCTGCCAGACTCCTCTATCCATGGGATTTTTCAGGCAAGAATACTGGAGCAGGTTGCCATTTCCTACTCCAGGGGATCTTCTTGTCCTGGGATTGAACCAGCGTCTCTTGCATCAGCTGGTAGATTCTTTACCACTGACCACCTGGGAAGCCCACCCTAGGCATAATCACTAGCAAAAAAAATTCTTGCATTTGTTCAAAGCATACAGTTTTAGATAAAGTTATTATGATTCCCTTCTGATTGACGTAAGATAAATACTTTATTAGAAAAGTATAAAGGATGGAATCAGAAAGAACCTTAAAATCATATACCTTAGCTGTTTGTTTCACAGGGAATAAAATAACTAAGGAAAAGGACATTACGTGATTTGCCCAATAGCTATTTAACATCAGAGCTGGGACTAGATCTGTAATATCTCAAATCACACTGTGATATTCAAACTCCTTGTGGTGAAACATGTTCAGTTACCAAGGCAGATAAATTGTATTCTAGTTGTTTGCCAGTGAGAGAGCAAAAAATAGCTATGTGGGATACATTCACATGCTTTGTCTTTCTTCTGTTGATCATTAAAGTATCACTTTTCAAAGCTTCTTTACATTTCTGCTGACTTACCTAACAAAAGAGGTAGCCAATGCGGAAACCCACTCATTTCATAAGCATTTATAAAGCATCTATTATAAATTATATATTATAAATCTGTACTAGGAACTTAGAGATGTCAAGATTAATTATTAAGCCCCTCTTTTCTAGTGAGGAGAACTTGACCCTTCATTAAAAAATAAACACAGCTGTATAAGTCCTGTGGTGAAGGCCATGAGAGAGCACAGAGAAGAAAGTTGGGGATATCATGGGTGGGTCTTCTCTGGCCAAGTAAGGAATTTGGCCATTATTCTGTAAGCCTGACAAGCCATTAAAGGGTTTTAAGCAAAACAAAACAAACAAACAAATTTTAAGAAAAAAAAGGAGGAAAAAAAAAAACCTTCCTTATTGCATACTTCCCTATTTCATACACGGGATATGACTGCCAATTTGCTTGAAGCTCTCATTAGAAATGTTTTATCTTGTTGCTTTTCTTTCCACATAGCTCAACAACCACAGTGGTTTTGCTAAAACGATGAAGTCACGTATACTCTAATTTAGTATTGTTCAATCTCTATCATAGAAGTCTTATAATAAAGAAGGTAGAACCAATTCCTTGTCTGAACAGTTAAAACTCAGTTCTGTAATTCCTGGCTCAAGTGAGAATCACGATGGAATCTAAACCAGGCAGACAGTAAGGGAATCAGGTACCCCCCTGAGTGTGTAAGCACATTCTAGAGCCCCTACACACCTGCGGCCCACTGAGCCTCCAAGGTACTGTCCGGGGGGAAACCAAGTAAGAGATTTTCTGGTTGCAGAAGACCTTCCAACACATAGCTCTCCAGTTCCATACGGAAAAGTGGGAGGCATGCTGCTGTTTGCAGAAACCTTGGGTAGCTCCTCAGGGTTCCAGGGACGAAGAATGATACAGTCCATCAAAACAAACACACAAGTATAAATTATTTACATGAAAAATTAATTAATTGGTTTAGAGGCCTAGCAGTTAAGATTATCAGTTTATGATCCAGAGCTAAAGCCAAACTGAGAGACATCCTACAAACTAATGACAAGAACTCTTCAAAAGTGTCAAAGCCATAAAAGACAAGGAAGGACTAAGAAATTATCACAAAGACCAAAGAGACATGACTAAGGAGTCACATCAGTGTAATACTGGATCTCAGATTGGACCTGGAACAGAAAACGGTCTTAAGTAGACTCCAAATAGAGTCTATACTTAAGTTAACTATATCATACCAATGTGATTTTCTTAGTTTTGATAGTTGTTCTTAGTGTTGATAGTTGGTAAAGCAAGAGGTTAACATGAGGGGAAGCAAGGTGAAGGATATCTTTGCAACTATTAGTAAGTCTATTTTTTCAAAAAAAAAAAAGCTTGTATGGCTTTTTGGGTTTCTTTGTGGTTGTTCTGTTTGGGGAGGTTTTAGCTTCTTCTTCTTCTTGTTGTGTTTTGTTTTTAAAGGAATATAGGTTTTAGAGTCAAAGTCTTGGGTTTAAAACTTAGTTCTATTTCTTACTAGCAATGTACCGTTGGGCAACTTCCTTAATCTCCTTTAATCTCTGCCCATGGGAATGGGCTTCCCCAATGGTTCAGAAGGTAAAGAATCTGCCTGTAATGCAGGAGACCAAGAGAGGTGAGTTTCATCTTTGGGTTGGGAAGATCTGCTGGGGAAGAAAATGGCAACCCATTCCAGTATTCTTGCCAAGGAAATCCCATGGACAGAGGAACCTGGTGGGCTACAATACATAGGGTTGCAAAGGGTTGGACATAACCAAGAACACAATCTGACATTTGAAAATGGGAATAATAAAAGCATATTTGTAAGTAAATAAGGTTAAATAAAATAAACACAGTATTGTGTTAGGTACATAAATTCCTACAAAGCTATATCTAGCATTTGCTAATGAACATTACCATAAGCATTAAATTTACCATTATTACTGTTGTTATTATTAGGATTTTCTGGTTCTGGAGTCACTTCAAGAACTGATAAAAGGGCAGTGGTACTATAGATAGCACATATTTACTCTCTTGCTCATTCTGTAGGAGTCTGAGGGAGTAAACGGGCTCCAGTATCTTCTGGGGTAAATTAATTAATCAAGCCTAGGGTATGTACCTGGAGAAGGCAATGGCAACCCACTCCAGTACTCCTGCCTGGAAAATCCCATGGAAGAAGGAGCCTGATGGGCTGCAGTCCATGGGGTCTCGAACAGTCGGACACGACTGAGGGACTTCACTTTCACTTTTCACTTTCATGCATTGGAGAAGGAAATGGCAACCCACTCCAGTATTCTTGCCTGGAGAATCCCCGGGACGGGGGAGCCTGGTGGGCTGCCGTCTCTGGGGTCACACAGAGTCAGACACGACTGAAGCGACTTAGCAGCAGCAGCAGCAGGGTATATACTGTTGCTGAGTGTGGTGTGAAAGGGGTGGAGGTTGAAGTGGACAAGTACATGGACAGAGGTGGCTTCACCAGCCTATAACAAATGCCCTCATCAATTTATATAATTCTCTTTTAATGAACAGATTATTATCCTCAATAAGCTACTACACCAGCTGCCTGAAAGGTACCATCAAGATTAAGAAATCCATGAATTGTTGTAAACTGTCAGTTACAACCAGATCTTTGTGTTCCAAAGAGCTGATGAGATTTTGTCTTCAGAAATCTGGTATTGATATTTTTGCTGAATTGGAGGCCACTTTTAGACATACTAGGAGTACAGTTCCCAAGAGTTAAGAGTGTATCAGGACAGCATTTGAACATATGAGTGACTGAGTACTTTAAAAACCTTCTGGACCCATTCTTTAAACAACGAAACAGACAGTCCCTGATTAACAAACTTTTGAAATATCACTCATTTATCAGTTACTTTTTAGAGCACAGAATACAGCTCACATAACAATGCAGAATCGAATTTAAAATATTTTGCACTGACACAAAATATTAACTAAAATAAAATTCAGTTGCAATGTTAGTAATCCATACACACACACAAAATTATTTTATAAATTGAACTTTATATCATATCTGAGGGCTTCCCTGATTGCTCAGTTGGTAAAGAATCCACCTGCAATGCAGGAGGCCCCGGTTCAACTCCTGGGTCAGGAGGATCCACTGGAGAAGGGACAGACTACCCACTCCTGTATTCTTGGGCTTCCCCTGTGGCTCAGCTGGTAAAGATTCCACCCGCAATGTGGGAGACCTGGGTTCCATCCCTGGGTTCTGACCCTTAGAGTCCTGATACTCTAGTTAATCCAAAGACACTTATACTTGTCCTTCACATTCTCCTTTTCCCCAGATGCCATTCTCCAAAGCAGAATTTTTATTCCTGACCACCTCCCCATGAGCTCTGAATTGAACTATTTCTCCTCCTTCGACTGCCTCAAGGTACTGGCCACCTTGGACTCAGTCTCTAAAGATATTAATCCCTAATTTTACAACTTTTTAAAGATGTAAGTGAGACTTCTTAGAGAAAGAGGGAAGTCTACAAACTAGTTTAATCTGTCTGTAGGACAATTTGGCAAAATACATCATATGTCTTTATAAGATATTTTCCCTTGAAACTATCAATTTTATGTCTATGAATTTATTCTAAGGGAGTAAATAGGAAGAGTGTGCAAAAATCCACAGGATTCTCACCTCAGTGGTGTTTGTAAACAGAAAGCAGCCTCTAGAAAAACAGAAGCAACCTCTAATAAGCAGTAATTTGTAAAATAGGTTATAGAATAGCTACAAAATGGGACAGTGTGCAGCCATTAAAATGATGTTGCCTAAGAATGCTTACAGAAAAGACAAAATATTTACATGTAGTTAAGAAAATAAAGATTACAAAATAGTAGCATTTTAGTTTGATTACGATAGTAATGACAATAGCTAAAATTTACGGCATAATTACTACATGCCTTCTGAAACAGGTACTACTAATAATCCCATTTTAATTACAAGGAAAAAGAGACAAAATAAAATTAATTAACTTGCCAAGGTCAAACGGTTAGTAAAGACAATCTGGCTCCCAAAATCACACCCATAATACAGCCTCTCTAATACCGGGAGAAATATCAATAACCTCAGATATGCAGATGACACCACCCTTATGGCAGAAAGTGAAGAGGAGCTAAAAAGCCTCTTGATGAAAGTGAAAGAGGAGAGTGAAAAAGTTGGCTTAAAGCTCAACATTCAGAAAACGAAGATCATGGCATCGATCCCATCACTTCATGGGAAATAGACGGGGAAACAGTGGAAACAGGGTCAGACTTTATTTTTTTGGGCTCCAAAATCACCACAGATGGTGACTGCAGCCATGAAATTAAAAGACGCTTACTCCTTGGAAGAAAAGTTATGACCAACCTAGATAGCATATTCAAAAGCAGGGACATTACTTTGCCAACTAAGGTCTGTCTAGTCAAGGCTATGGTTTTTCCTGTGGTCATGTATGGATGTGAGAGTTGGACTGTGAAGAAGGCTGAGTGCCAAAGAATTGATGCTTTTGAACTGCGGTGTTGAAGAAGACTCTTGAGAATCCCTTGGACTGCAAGGAGATCCAACCAGTCCATTCTGAAGGAGATCAACCCTGGGATTTCTTTGGAGGGAATGATGCTGAAGCTGAAACTCCAGTACTTTGGCCACCTCATGCGAAGAGTTGACTCATTGGAAAAGACTCTGACGCTGGGAGGGATTGGGAGCAGTAGGAGAAGGGGACGACCAAGGATGGGATGGCTGGATGGCATCATGGACTCGATGGACATGAGTCTGAGTGAACTCCGGCAGATGGTGATGGACAGGGAGGCCTGGCATGCTGCAATTCCGACTGAACTGAACTGAACTGAATACATGTTTATATGCTTTGAGAAAAGCATGGAAGAATTTAACAGAAAGATAACAGTACTTAACAGAGGTTGGGTATGTACCTGCCATAAGCAGAATTTCTAGACTGACATCTAAAGATATCCCAACCCAATCCAATGTAACGAGATGTACCTCCCATGATTATGCTATATTATAAGGTACATGGACCATATTAACACAGTGAGATTGTCCAGGTGGACCTAATAAAGCCACAAGAGGTCCAATACGAGTGTAGAACTTTCTTCAGCAGGTAGGAAAGAGTAAGCGAGACCCCAAGGATTCAGTGCACAATTTCTACTTTATTGACAGAGGGGACCACATGAGAAGGGAGGTCAGCCGCCTCTAAGACCAGAGAGCAGCCCCCAGCTGACAGCCAGGAAATAGGAACCTCAAATCTATGGCTGTAAGGAACTGGACTCTGACAACAACCGGAATCAGTTTGGCAGAGGATTCTGTCCCCAGGCCTCTAGGCTGGAGCCCAACCTCACTCTTACTTTGATGTCATTCTCAGGGTAGAGAACCCAGGTGAACCCAGACTTCTGATCTCCAGAACTGCAAGGTAATAATGTTGGCAATTTCACACTGCTAGGAAGGACTGATGTTGAAGCTGAAACTCCAATACTTTGGCCACCTGATGTGAAGACCTGACATATCTGAAAAGAACCTGATGCTGGGAAAGATTGAAGGCAGGAGGAGAAGGGGACGACAGAGGATGAGATGGTTGGAAGGCATTAGCAATTCGATGGACATGAGTTTGGGTAAACTCCGGGAGCTGGTGACGGACAGGGAGGCCTGGCGTGCTATTGTCCATGGGGTCGCAAAGAGTCAGACACGACTGAGTGACTGAACTGAAACTGAGTTCATTTCAGTTCAGTCACTCAGTCCTGTCTGATTCAGTCCATGGACTGCAGCAAATGAGTCAGTTCTTCACATCAGGTGGCCAAAGTATTGGCGCTTCAGATTCAGCATCAGTCCTTCCAATGAATATTTAGGACTGATCTCCTTCAGAATGGACTGGTTGGATATCCTTGCAGTCCAAGGGACTCTCAAGAGTCTTCTCCAACACCACAGTTCAAAAGCATCAGTTCTTTGGCACTCAGCTTTCTTTATAGTCCAACTCTCACATCCACACATGACTACTGGAAAAACCATAGCTTTGACTAGATGGACATTTGTTGGCAAAGTAATGTCTCTGCTTTTTAGGTCACTCGACTAAGTTTGTGTAAACTTGTTATCTAGCAATAGAAAACTAATAGAGTACTCACAAGGGACTTAGATTAGGAAACAATAAAATTTATATATTAAAAACCTACAACAGCATTATACTTGAAGGAGGAAATCAAATACAGACACTTTTTAAGATCTGGAACAAGATGAAGACATCTGTTATCACTACCATTGCCTAACTAAGTATTGTAATTCCTGGCCAATGCTATTTTTTAAATGAGGTATATAAGAATTAGAAAAAAAGAGATCAAACTTTGTCATCTTGAAATGATTAGAATCAATAAGTGACTGGAAGCAATAAGTTTATCAAAGTTGCTGAATACACAACCAAGTCAGAAAGACAGAAAGCATTTCTCTACACTGACATTACCAACCACAGAATATAAAAGAAAACTCATTCAAAACAGCATAGAAATTATAAACTATCTAGGAATTTATTTAAACAAGAAATAAACAGGCCAAATAAGGGCCCTTACATTTTTCACCTCTCCTTTTCTGTATTTTCCAAAATTTATTTAATGAACACATATGGCTTTGCTAATAAAAATACACCATGCCAATGGTGATACTCAAAATATTTAGAACATTGGTACCAATCAGAATTGCATGGGCAATAAAGAAGTTGCTCAGTCATTCAGATATATGCCAGGTGAAGAAGAGCCTCACAACCTCTAATTGTTAATTATTATATTTATCTCCCTGAATTGGTTGGGAAGAACAAACTTCAGCCTTACACTTTATTTGAAACTTTTCTCTCAATTAATTTTTTTTCCTGTACTCACAAAGAAAGAGAGGACAATTAAATCAATAAGGCAAGCTGGCTTACTTTAAAAACACACGAAACAAAAAAACACAGCTGGCAAAGAAGGGAAAAGGATATGTTTACATGGTTTTACATGGGATGGACAATGAAATAGTAAGAAAGCAAAACCAGGGAATTCCCTGGCGGTCCAGTGATCAGAACTCGGTGCTTTCACTGTAGTGGCCTGGGTTCAAGCCCTGGTCAGGGAATTAAGATCCCACAGGCTTCACGGCTCAACCAAACAAACAAAAAAAGTAAATCAGCCCATGTGGCCTGCAAGTGATCAGCAAGCTGAGCATCTTATCCTGCCTGAGGGAACAGAGTCAAAACATATGGCTCAGATTACATGTCCCCACATGAATTCAGTCATTCAGAAATGCAAACAAGAGAACCTTGCCATTACTTGCCTTCAAATTATGAAATGACCAGGTTAAAAATCCTTGGAGCTTGATTTTCAGACCCCGGAGAAAGCAAAAGAGAGTAATTAAAGCATGTGAGCATATTAAGTAAGTATTTTTATCAAATCCACCAGAGTGATAAGTGTAACAAAAAGTAGCTTAAGAGGTCAAATTGGTTTTTTTTTTCTTTTTATCACAATGCTGGTATCCCCAACAGATAGCTTGTTTGTCCTAATTCAGAATTATTTTAGAATGTCAACACATGACTTCTAAAAACATGCCATTTTAGAATTTTGCACTTACTCCTTTCCATCTTTGGATAGTTTTCAAAAATGGATATTATTCATGGATATTATTCATGCAACTAGTTCACAATCAAACATCAATGGTGCCTAACAATAGTTGGCCTTGCACAAAGCCATAAAATATTTAAAACTGAGAAAATGCACATATCTACTTTACAAAACAGAAACAGACTCACAAACTTAGAGAATGAATTTACAGTTACCAGAGGGGAAGGGATAGATTGGGAGTTTGGGGTTGACATGTACGCACTGCTATATTTAAAACAGATAACCAATGAGGTCAAATTGTTTTCATTTTACAAAAACACTCAAGGAGCACCAGAGAGAAACACCCTCTGTATACTTTAACAATTAATCACAAAGTGAAGGCAGTTTGTTGCCAAACTGCACTAATTCATATCACTCAGAAAGGTCTGGCAAGTCTGAAAATGACCACCAAACCTATCAAGACCGTTCTTCCTGTAGGAGACTATCAGCAAATGCTCTGGAAATTTCGTCCTTGCATTACTATAAAATGTTGCTTCCATGCCACTCCCTTCTTTCCAGTATATAAATTCCCTGTTATTTTTTCCATCAAGCTACCAAGTTTTCTGGTATTATTTGTGAAACCAGAAAGCCAAGACCTTCCTCTGTGGCTATATAGTAGATATCTTATTCCTAAGAGGTTTTGCAAATAGTACCACAAAAATGGTCTTGCTTAAAAGAAAATATTTCCCAGAAATAAACAAGAGGAGATAAACATATGTAATCAACAAGAAATCAGGCTTTGCATTCAGGTAAGTGTTTAGATAAAGGACTGAAGTAGCCTTCAGATTCCTCTGCTTGGGTTAACCAGTGAAAGATACAAGATCCAAAATCCTGACTTGCAAAGGCCCAAAATCCCAAAAGGTAAAATGGTGTCAGGTTGGCATCTTCGAGAAGAACTGACCTTATTAAACGCATTCATATTAAGAAACACATCATGAAAAGAAAGGAGGCAGTACAAACTGAAAATGACATTTACAACAAGTTTATGGAAAAGAAATCAGTGTGGGGAAAAGATGAGATCATTTAACCCAAGGAAGAAAAGAAAACAAAAAGTTTATAAATCAGTGATTGAATCAAAAAACAAGAATTGCAATTCTAGACGGGAACTCAGTCTCATGATTGGTAGTTAAGAGCCTACTTCACTAAACGTAAAGACCACCAGAGACCACATAAGCCTGAACTCAAGGGAGCTTTAGTCAAGAACTCTCTACCCTCCACTGCTAAGTGTAGACTAAATACAGATGAAGGTTCCAGCAAAGCTGCTCCTTGGAAGGTCATGGGCACTTGTTCACAGGGTGCTTCTGAAATACAGTCAGTTCTGCTCATGCCTCCCCAGATAAACCACAAATTCCTTTGAAGTTAGGATCCCATTTTATTCATGTTTATATACCCATGAAGCACACATGCAATTGCCCATAGTAGACACTTAGTGACTGTTCTTCAAATCACTACTTTACTAGAGCATCATATGGAATAATGGTCATCATAATAATCAAAACAATCACACGGCACCTCTCACTGGATGCTTACCAGGTGTCATGTGAAGATTCACAGGTTACTTAATCAGTGATATAGTCAGTACCACTATCCATATTTTATAGAAACTAAAACTGAAGCCCACAAAGATCCTCAATAATTTGCCAAAGGAGATGTGGCTAGTCATAGGCTGGGAATGAATGCTGATCCTTTCTTCCCAGCGACTGAAGCTGAAGAATAGTTAAGCGCTTTGACTTAGAAGGCATAGTCTCTACACAAGTCAGAATTTGCTGAGGCTTTTTATGGAGGGCTTGTTCTTCTCCTCTGTCTTTAAATACTTTAAGCCCCTGTAGAAAAAGTCTATAAAATAAAATGATATGCCCCGTTGATGTTTCACACAATTTAAATAGTGGGAACTATAGTAATAAAATAGATAGTAAAATAAAAAAATGTTTCTCATTCCAGAATCAAAGCCTGAAAACCCCAAACAAGGGATCTGTTAATGCCTGTGGCTCATGGTTCATCTGACATGGAATATACACCCTCCTAGAAATACATGTACATACTCATTCTTCACACTGTAGTCACAGACACAGTAATGGTTGAATGTTTCTCTTTTGTAGTCAAATAATTAGTAGGGTGTTACAAAACTGATGTCTCTAGAGTCAAGAAACAGAAAATCACTTGTAACTAAAGCATGGGGTTATGTAATTTGTGTGTATGTGTGTAGCTCTGTAAAACTAAAACCAAAAAAATAAACCATAATAAAGGGAATCAAAAAAGAGTCAAACAACCTCATCTCAAAAGCAAAACAAGATGGATAATTGCATAGTTTCAGCCAAACAAATGATCATCAAAATGCCTTTTGGTAGGTCAGTAGAGAAGACATACTGAGATCACTGACCAAGTAGAACAGATAAGATACAACTAACTTTTTTCTTTAAAATTTTTGCCACACAATATAACTGCACATTAAGCCTTAGAAAGAATTGTTTTCAAAATATTTCCTTTGTTACTCACAAGCTAAATAGTGATTTCTTATTTGCCTTATCTCCCAACATAAGTTCTAGAAAAGTATTCATTACACATATTTCAAATGAAATTTTTCAGACAACTTTCTGCTATATTCCTGCTCTGTTGTAATCTATCCTCTACGTTGAAGCCAAAGTTATCTTTTAAAATCATACATCAGATCATATCTTTATCTTGTTAAGAAAGCATTTCAACCAAATTTAATCCAAACTCACAGTGACCGAAAACATCTTTGACAATCAAAGGTCCCCGACAATCTGACCCTTGCCTTCCTCTCCATCCTCAAATCCTGCCACCCTCATCTGTGCACCCCTTGTTTCAGTTAACGGCCTTTGCTCTGTTTCTCATTACAAGAAGCTCATCCTCACTGTTAACTTTTTTGTGCCGGTTGTTCCCACTACCCGACGACCCTGCCAGTATATCTTCTTGTGGTGGGCTCCTTTTTGTCATCCAGGGTTAACCTCATCATGAGGCCTTCCCTGACCACCCAACATAAAAGAGCCCCAGACCCACTCTGAGTAACAGCTATAACTTCTATACGAAGTTATTCTGTTAATTTCCTTGGTTACTTTTCTCTTTCTCTCTGTTTCTCTCTCTCTATCTCTCTGTCTCTGTATCTCTCTGTCCAAACAGTCCCTACCCCTGGCAACCACCACCGTTAGAAAAATGGAACCTCCATGAAAAAGGGAATATTGCCTGTCTTGTCCAGCACCATGGGCTTCCCTGGTAGCTCAGCTGGTAAAGAATCCTCCTTCAATGTGGGAGATCTGGGTTCAATCCCTGGGTTGAGAAGATCCCCTGGAAAAGAGAAAGTCTATCCACTCCATTATCCTAGCCTGGAGAATCCCATGGACTGTATAGTTCATGGAGTCGTAAAGAGCAGGACATGACTGAGCGACTTTCACTTCACTGTCCAGCACCATAGTCCTAGAAGACAGAACAATGCCTGACACATGGAAAGCTCTAAGAAAAATATTTACTGAATAAATGAACATTTCTAAACATATTATATTTATTGATGCACTTTAATTGTTTTTAATAGTGAATTTTCACTAAGGCCCTATCTTCAACTGTCTAAAAATCAAGGACGATGGCTTCCTCCAACTGCAAATATGCCTGGCTATGACTGAATGCAAAACATTTGGAATAAACAGGCTGTTCAGTGAGAGATGAACACATTTTCAAGATAAAAGTTTGTTTTGTAGTAATCGAAATTCTGAAACTGGCTCCTCATGGATCCCTCTGGTTTTAATCAAGCCTCACTGGTCCCTCCAAACATTCAGCAAGGACAGTCTCCTCTGGTTTCCACTTTCAATAGTGGAAGAGGAGAGAAAAACACTTCTCAATAGGAAAAAAAAAAAACTGTACATTATCCAGGGTACTTTGAGATTTAATACCAACTAACAGAGCTGCCATTATTTTTTAAAATTTATCCAGATAAATTAGGACCATTTAGGTTGAGGACAGCAGAGAAAGCTAAGGACATCATCAGTGCTCTGGAAGGGAGAAGAGAAGCAATTGTTTTTCCAATTATTGAAGGCAGACTTGTTAGCATATTTGTTCAAAGATTTACTCCCAGTCAGGCCTATGTCAGGACAACAGTGGAGTACCAAAATAATCCTCCTTTTTGTCCTGTTCACCTTTTTCTACAAATCACAACCTGATCAGTGTCTTTCAGCTGTCTTCATATCAGAGCTCTTATCTGTGAATCTTGACTTAATCTGAAGATATTTTAACTAAACTTTGCACTGTAACATATGTCCAATGATGTTACAACTGCTCATGATGCTAAATACAAGTAACATCCAGCCTTATATGATTGGATGCTTTGGGGAAACCTTCTGAACATAGAGAATTATATTTTCCTTGTATGAGGAAATATTTAACTGAAAAGGCAATAGGGATTCAGTGCACTAACATCTGTAATGGCTGCCACCATGAAATTAAAAGACAATCTTGCTCCTTGGAAGGAAAGTGATGACAAACCTAGATAGCGTATTAAAAAATAGAGACACCACTTTGCCGACAAAGGTCCATATAGTCAAAGCTATGGTTTTTTTCTCAGTGGTCATGTATGGATGTGAGAGTTGGACCATAAAAAAGGTTGAGCACTGAAGAATTGATGCTTTCGAGCTGTGATGCTGAAGAAAACTCTTGAGAGTCCTTTGGACTACAAGGAGATCAAACCAGTCAATCCTAAAAGAAATTAACCCTGAATATTCATAGGAAGGACTGAAGCTGAAGCCCCAATACTTTGGCCACCTGATGCAAAGAATCAACTGCTGGAAAAGACCCTGATTCTGGGAAACACTGAAAGCAAAAGAAGGGGGCAGCAAAGGATGAGATGGTTAGATAGCTTCACCAACTCAATGATCACATATCTGAGCAAACTCTAAGAGATAGTGGAGGACAGAGGAGCCTGGCATGCTGCAGTCCACGGGGTTGCAAAGAGTCAGGCAGGACTTACTGCCTGCACAACAACAGCAACAAACATTTGTAAAGTGCTAAGAGCATAGTCTGGCATACGTCAGGAGCTAGAGATGAGGAGTTTGAATTAATTAATTTTTACACTACAAAACAAAATCTCTAGGCAAAAACTTTACATTTAAAATGATCACAGCGATTACAGTTTCCAGTTATATTTCATGGAGAAGGAAATGGCAACCTACTCCAGTATTCTTGCCTAGAAAATCACACAGACAGAGGAGCCTGGCTGTCGATAGTCCATGGGGTCACAAAGAGTCAGATACGACTGAGCGACTAACACTTTCACTTCAAAACTAACATTTAAAAATAAAATCCTTAGGTGACATCATATGAATTTAATAACCATCATTACAAGGATGCTGTTTCATTCACTAATTTCATTTGTGATGAAAAGATTCTAAGAGATGAGCTGCATTTTCCTTGAACCTCTGTAAGTAGTGTACCAGGCACTGCAGGATAAATAGAGTAGAAAAATACGGCCTTGACTGTGTCATCAGGGGCTCCTTGTTTGTTTGCGAGATTAGACAGTCACAAGACAAGTAGTGCAAATTTACAACTATATAGAAATTTGATGCTATACTTTCCCCATAGAAAGAGAGATAAATATGGACTATAATAGAGTAGGTCATGAAGAAAATTATTACAGATATAAAAAACAAATCAAGACTTCCAGAACTGTAATTCTCTAATAAAAAGAAAATCAGATTTGCATCAGTATAGCATGTTATAACAACATATTCTCCTAGAAAGATGATCTTTAGCCAACAGCCACACATACATTTGATTATACTTCATGCTAAACCATGCAATTTGGACATTTTAGTTATGAAATTTAGATTTTCTTTAATAAATTTTGGAAGGAAAATTACATTACTTAATCAACATTTGTATATGAGCGTTCTGATTTGGGGCTTCCCTGCCAAAGCCTTTGACTGTGTGGATCACAATAAACTGTGGAAAATTCTGAGAGAGATGAGACTACCAGAGCACCTGACCTGCCTCTTGAGAAATCTGTATGCAGGTCAGGAAGCAACAGTTAGAACTGGACATGGAACAACAGACTGGTTCCAAATAGGAAAAGGAGTGCGTCAAGGCTGTATATTGTCACCCTGCTTATTTAACTTCTATGCAGAGTACATCATAAGAAACGTTGGACTGGAAGAAACACAAGATGGAATCAAGACTGCCGGGAGAAATATCAATAACCTCAGATATGCAGATGACACCACCCTTATGGCAGGGAGTGAAGAGGAACTAAAAAGCCTTTTGATGAAAGTGAAAGAGGAGAGTGAAAAAGTTGGCTTAAAGCTCAACATTCAGAAAACAAAGACCATGGCATCCGGTCTCATCACTTCATGGGAAATAGATGGGGAAACAGTGGAAACAGTGTCAGACTTTATTTTGGGGGGCTCCAGAATCACTGCAGATGGTGACTGCCGCCATGAAATTAAAAGACGCTTACTCCTTGGAAGGAAAGTTATGACTAACCTAGACAGCATATTCAAAAGCAGAGACATTACTTTGCCGACTAAGGTCCGTCTAGTCAAGGCTATGGTTTTTCCTGTGGTCATGTATGGATGTGAGAGTTGGACTGTGAAGAAGGCTGAGTGCTGAAGAATTGATGCTTTTGAACTGTGGTGTTGGAGAAGACTCTTGAGAGTCCCTTGGACTGCAAGGAGATCCAACCAGTCCATTCTGAAGGACATCAGCCCTGGGATTTCTTTGGAGGGAATGATGCTAAAGCTAAAACTCCAGTACTTTGGCCACCTCATGCGAAGAGCTGACTCATTGGAAAAGACTCTGATGCTGGGAGGGATTGGGGGCAGGAGGAGAAGGGGACGACAGAGGATGAAATGGCTGGATGGCATCACTGACTCAATGGACGTGAGTCTGAGTGAACTCCAGGAGTTGGTGATGGACAGGGAGGCCTGGCGTGCTGCGATTCATGGGGTCTCAAAGAGTCAGACACGACTGAGCAACTGAACTGAACTGAACTGATACCTCAGTTGGTATACAACCTGCTTGCAATGCAGGAGACCTGGTTCGATTCCTCAGTCAGGAAGATCTGCTGAAGAAGGGATAGGCTATCCACTCCAGTATTGTTGGGCTTCCCTTGTGGCTCAGCTATTAAAGAACCCACCTATAATGTGGGAGACCTGGGTTTGATCCCTGGGTAGGGAAGATCCCCTGGAAAAAGGTCCTGACTTTAATTATAAAAGCATTATCTAATGATACATATTCACCTGTTCTTAAAGTCATGCTAGCACATTAATTTCTCCCTCCCCTCCTCAAGCTGGGGCTAGGTCTGTCTCTGAACAAGGAGGCCTAAGACCAAACTTCTCCCTCTACCCACTGCAAAGAAGGCTCTTGTTTCCCACAGATCCCAGTGGCCTTCATGGACAGGAAAAATGAGGCTAATTCCAAAATACAGACCTTTATCCTTCAAACTGAAATATTTCTGTTTTGGCTGTGGGGGAGGCGGGAGGGGCATTGGACCAAGAAACCCCTCTGGACTCATTAGGTTCTATTCCTTTGCTTAAGACATGAATATACAGGGCATCCTTCAGAAATCACTTTGATGCATGAATTTTAATTGCTTGTTTGCTTGTCTCATTATCCTGTGTAGCATATAAATAATCTCTGGACGATTTGAACTGATGTGTATTTGAGTTTTCAGCAGCTATGTAAAACAAAGCAAGAAGTCCAAGAGAAAGGCGACACCAACGCCATGGTTAAGCTTACATCATTTCATACTCAAAGCAGATATTCAAGACAAGGGCACTGACACAGGTAAACCAGGTTATTCATTCATCTTAGCAGCCAAATATAAAATGGCTTGCTAAATCAACCACGAAATCCACATCAATATAAAGCCACAGAAAAAAGCAGAGCAGCTTTTGCATTCCTACCATTTATCTTAGACAGACCTAAAGCGGGCAATCAGAAGGTCAACAGCACACAATGGAAATTACACCTAGACAGACTGCTGTCTTCTCTACCACTCAGGAGAGCTTTTAGTTCTGGCATCCATAATCACAGGTCAGCCTGCTATGAACCAAGAGAGATGTACTAAAAAGGCGAAGATCTCTTCCAAATGCCATGCATTTTAAACTGCCTAGTTTTTTTGTTTGTTTTTGACTGAAAACAGCAATTCTTCTTTTTTTTTTTAATTAGAGGATAATTACTTTATAATATTGTATTGGTTTTGCCACACACTGACATGAATCTGCCATGGGTGTACATGTGTTTCCCATCCTGAAACCCCTCCCAACTCCCTCCCCATCCCATCCCTCTGGGTCATCCCTGAGCACTCTGTCTCATGCATCGAACCTGGACTGGCAATTCATTACACATATGATAATATACACGTTTTAATGCCATTCTCCCAAATCAGCCCACCCTTGCCCTCTCCCACATAGTCCAAAAGACTGTTCTATACATCTGTGTCCTTTTGCTGTCTCACATACAGGGTTATCGCTCAGTTCAGTTCAGTTGAGTCGCTCAGTCGTGTCTGACTCTTTGCGACCCCATGAATTGCAGCACACCAGGCCTCCCTGTTCAACACCAACTCCCAGAGTTCACTCAAAACTCATGTCCATCGAGTCGGTGATGCCAGTCATCTCATCCTCTGTCATCCCCTTCTCCTCCTGCCCCCAATCCCTCCCAGCATCAAAGTCTTTTCCAATGAGACAACTCTTCGCATCAGGTAGCCAAAGTATTGGAGTTTCAGATTTAGCATCAGTCCTTCCAATGAACACCCAGGACTGATCTTCTTTAGAATGGACTGGTTGGATCTCCTTGCAGTCCAAGGGACTCTCAAGAGTCTTCTCCAACACCACAGTTCAAAAGCATCAATTCTTTGGTGCCCAGCTTTCTTCACAGTCCAACTCTCACATCCATACATGACTATAGGAAAAACCATAGCCTTGAGTAGACAGACCTTTGTTGGCAAAGTGCTTTTGCATATGCTAGCTAGGTTGGTCATAACTTTCCTTCCAAGGAATAAGTGTCCTTTAATTTCATGGCTGCAATCACCATCTGATTTTGGAGCCCCCCAAAATAAAGTCTGACACTGTTTCCACTGTTTCCCCACCTATTTCCCATGAAGTGATGGGACCAGATGCCATGATCTTAGTTTTCTGAATGTTGAGATCATTACCATCTTTCTAAATTCAATACATATGCGTTAGTATACTGTATTGGTATTTTTCTTTCTGGCTTACTTCACTCTGTATAAAAAGCTCCAGTTTCATCCACCTCATTAGAACTGATTCAAATGTATTCTTTTTAATGGCTGAGTAATACTCCATTGTGTATATGTACCACAGCTTTCTTATCCATTCATCTGCTGATGGACATCTAGGTTGTTTCCATGTCCTGGCTATTATAAACAGTGCTGCGATGAACACTGGGGTACACGTGTCTCTTTCAATTCTGGTTTCCTCGGTGTGTATGCCCAGCAGTGGGATTGCTGGGTCATAAGGCAGTTCTATTTGCAATTTTTTAAGGAATCTCCACACTGTTCTCCATAGCGGCTGTACTAGTTTGCATTCCCACCAACAGTGTTAACAGGGTTCCCTTTTCTCCACACCCTCTCCAGCATTTATTGCTTGTAGACTTTTGGATCGCAGCCATTCTGACTGGCGTGAAATGGTACCTCATCGTGGTTTTGATTTGCATTTCTCTAATAATGAGTGATGCTGAGCATCTTTTCAGGTGTTTGTTAGCCATCCGTATGTCTTCTTTGGAGAAATGTCTGTTTAGTTCTTTGGCCCACTGTTTGATTGGGTCATTTATTTTTCTGGAATTGAGCTGCATAAGTTGCTTGTATATTTTTGAGATTAGTTGTTTGTCAGTTGCTTCATTTGCTATTACTTTCTCCCATTCTGAACGTTGTCTTTTCACTTTGCTTATAGTTTCCTTTGTTGTGCAGAAGTTTTTAATTTTAATTAGGTCCCATATGTTTATTTTTGCTTTTATTTCCAATATTCTGGGAGGTGGGTCATAGAGGATCCTGCTGTGATTTATGTTGGAGAGTGTTTTGCCTATGTTCTCCTCTAGGAGTTTTATAGTTTCTGGTCTTACATTTAGATCTTTAATCCATTTTGAGTTTGTTTTGTGTATGGTATTAGCAAGTGTTCTAGTTTCATTGTTTTACAAGTGGTTGACTAGTTTTCCCAGCACCACTTGTTAAAGAGACTGTCTTTTCTCCATTGTATATTCTTGCCTCCTTTGTCAAAGATAAGTTGTCCATAGGTGCATGGATTTATCTCTGGGCTTTCTACTTTGTTCCATTGATCTATATTTATGTCTTTGTGTCAGTACCATACTGTCTTGTCATTGTTCAGTGCTAAGTCATGTCCGACTCTTTGCAACTCCATGGACTGTAGCTCACTAGGTTCCTCTGTACATGGAATTCTCCAGGCAAGAATACTGGAGTAGGTAGCTATTCCATTCTCCAGCGGACCGTCCCAACCCAGGGATCAAATCTGGGTGTCCCACGTTGACAGGTTGACTCTTTACCATCTGAGCCTCCAGGAAAGACCCAAGGTCCACTGTAGTCTGCAGCAAATTTGTGGGATGAGGCAGAACTGACCTACTTTCTACACTGGAAATTAGCCATGCTCTTCCCTTCACTGACCTGCTCCCCTTCTGATTTAACTTCATACTCCCCAAATTATCAGAACTAAAGCATCCACCAGAATACGGACCACAGAAAACACAAAAATTTACTCCCCATGTTGTATTTTTTTCAATATCAGAATTCTAGCACCTAACCAAGAGTTATTGGAGGCATGACAGGAAGAGAAAGAAAACTTCTTATTCTGTTTGAATGTTATGATGATGCTATATTCCATTAATAAGAATGGCATGAAAAGATTCTTAGACTATTCCAATAGTAAATGCACAAACGAAATTCAAAACAGTCAAAAAGTCTATTGCTATCATTGCACTAATAAAGCTCACCTTCAGTACAAGATAAATAATTTAAAGCAAAATGTTTTTAAAGGGAGAGGGAAGATTGCTTTATATTTATAAAAGGAATAATTTAAACAAAGATATAAAGACATGAATTAACCCCTGATGACATTACACTGAAATCTAAATCTTTGAAATCCAGTGAAAACCATTAGAAATACAAACTAACAAAACATAAATATAATGAAATTCTAAGTTCTCATACATATTACTTGACAGAGCAACTAGAAAGAGAAATAAGAAAATAAGATTCTACAATAATTTGATATAATAGCTGTATATTGAAATTTGTAACTTAGAAAATAGCATTCTTTTCAAATGCCCATGGATATTTATAAAATCTGATAATAAAAGCTTAAGTAACTTGAAAACAGTAAGATTTATAAATTGATATAAGACACTTTTAAACTATTAAATAATCCTCTGGGAAGACTAACTTAAAAAGAAAAATTTCACATTTCAAAAAAATATTCATAAAATAAACATATATATAAATGCATATATCCACATTTGTATATATATAATATATATATTAGTAGAGAAGAATCTTAATAAGCAAATTCTCAGTATAAAAATTTGCTACTAAATTTATACTCTCAAAAATTGATTAAATTATACTAAAATGTACCAATATTGGATCAAAAAAAGTATGAACCTCAAACCAATAGACAGAAAAAACTAAAACTTTATGAAAATAATACTGAAATGATTCCATATCATCACAAAACAGCTAACATCCAAGTTATTTCAATTATTCCAGAACACAGAAAAAATTTTTCCTACTCTTGTTGAAAACTAACATAATTCTAGTATTAAAAGCAAAAGAATAAAACAAATGAAAATTATGGACCAATAAAACTTTTATAAACACAAAAACATGCATGAAAGACCTCTCCAAAAATATATACAAACACCACCATGCACATGAATAATGTGTTCAACATTATTAGTCTTTGTGTGTGTTAGTCACTTAGTTGTGTCCAACTCTTTGTGACCCCATAGACTGTAGCCCACCAGACTCCTCTGTCCATGGAATTCTCCAGCAAGAATGCTGAGGCAGGTAGCCATTCCCTTCTCCAGGGGATCTTCCCATGAGACTGAACCCATGTCTCCTGCATAGCGCTACCCAGGAAGCCCTTCATTAGCCTTTAAGGAAATGCAAATCAAAACTAGAAATGACTTACCATATCAACTAGACAGCCATAATACAAAATGTTTTAATAACATAAGTGTTGGCAAAAATGTGGAGATACTGGAACCCTCATATGTTGTTGACAGGAAAGTAAAATGGTGCACCATGTGGAAAAGAGTTTACTGTTTCCTCAAAAACTTAAACATAGAATTACCATATGACCTAGCAATTCCACTCCTAAGTATAAACTCTAAAGAACTGAAAATAAATGTTCAAACAAAAATTTGTTCACAAATGTTCATAGCAGCTCTATTCCCAACAACCGTAAAATGGAAACAATCCAAACGTCCATCAACTAATCAACGGATAAACAAAATGTGATCCATTTATCTGAATGAAAATTATTCAGCCAAAAATGGAATAATGTATTGATACATACCGTTATATGGAAGAACTGTGAAAAAGTTATGGTAAGTGAAATAAGCCAGATACTAAAGGTATAAGCTTCCGTTTACATAAACTATCAAGAATAGGCAAATTCATAAAGACAGAAGAGAGAGTAGTGGTTGCCAGGGATCACAAAGAATGGGAAATGGGAAAATGATTGCTTAATGGGTATTGGGTCTTTTTTAAGGGGGAAATTAAAATTTTCTGGACAAGACAGGGATAATGGTTGCAGAGTACTGTGAATGTACTAAATGTCACTGAATTGCATCTTTTAAAGTCAAAATAGTGAATTTTATACTATATGAATACTGTCACAGTAAAAATGAAAAATAAATGTATCAAGATCGGTGCTTTCTTATATAATGATATGAAAAATAAAATAAAATAATAAAACAAAAAATTGTATTATTATGATAGGAAAACATTTTAAAATCTTAGGGTAAAAATGATGTGAAGCACTGTTACAAAGAAACTACAGAATTATTATTCAAAACATGATTATGATCATGAAAGAAAACACTCTTATACTATAATTGATAAACTGAACAGAAGTGTAAATACAATGTGAAGAAAAGTTAAAGTTAGGTCAGTAAGATGAAATAAGGATATAGAATGATTCAAACACATTTAAGAATTGCATATATAATAAAGGTAAAAATTTAAAACAGTTGCAGAAAAATGATTTAATAAATGATTTGGGATAACAAGCTAACCATTCAAAATGAAAAAAAAATGTCATGCTATTAACTTGCAAATTAAACCAACATAAATTTTAAATGTATTTAAAAAAGAAAAAAAAAATGAAAATGCAAAAGTGCTAGGAGAAATGAATACCAATATCATCTTAGCCCGAGAAAGTACTTCTTAACATGAAACAGAAAGCAGTAACTATAAAAAACTTATTGACTCATTCACTACTTATAATGAAAATACTAAATTAAAAAGCTAGCAATGAACATGGAAAAACAACTGCTTTTGTAACAACTGATTTTATAAATATTTTTACATATCAGCATTATCTAATCTTTGTCATCCAAAGACTTCTTGAAAATCATTTACAGATAACCATACCTTCACAAAAGAAAGGAGATAATGCCCAATAACCTAAGAAAAAAGCTCACTCTGTTAATCAAGGAACTTAACTAGTATGTATTCTGTTTCTGATGAGTAAAAGGATGCACCCAGTATGCTAACGGTGTTTATCTCTGGGTAATGAGATTTGAATGATGTTTTTAAATTTTAATTTGTACTTTACTTTCTTACAATCAAATTTTATGGTTGAGGAAAACCTTGCCCTTTTTAGAATAGCTTGAGGGAATATAAGTCAATATTCCTCAATAAGGAGAAGATGCCCATGGAAATAAAGGGAGGTCTTTTCTTTCCTGCAGAGTTCCTAGGACAGGAGAGCACCTCTCCACCCTCACACCCATATAAGCCAGTTTTCTGCTGCCTTCACTGCCTCTTCCCTGCTCCTCTCCCCAGCCCGTATTCTGTCTCTCTGTCATTCATGTGGTTTTTATTTTCCTTGTTTTCTGGTCCTCCGTCATGAACATAAATGCAGGAAGCAAAATAAGGAAAGACGCAACCACAGTAATAACAATAACAATTACTGTTGCTGCTGCTTGAAGTGAAAGTCACTCAGTCATGTCCGACTCTTGTGACCCCATGGACTGTACAGTCCATGGAAGTCTCCAGGCCAGAATACTCGAGTGGGTAACCTTTCCCTTCTCCAGGGGATCTTCCCAACCCAGGGATCAAACCCAGGTCTCCCTCATTGCAGGAGGATTCTTTACCAGCTGCTGCTATTTAATACTAATGCACCTTTGGGCCCAGAGGCTCCTCCACTATTGCTAAAGCAATTAACCCTCTGCCGTGCTCCCAGGCAAGGCCAGAAAAATACAAATAGTTATTTTTATGTCTATTAAACCAAGAAAAAGAAGGAAAAGGAGGATATACATAGGAGAGATTGGAGGAGCAAGTACAAAGCTCATAGATAAACTGAAGAAGCTAGAAAGTATGATTTCTAGAATTTGGCTCAGGAATATTTTCCCAGGTCATGTCTTTATCTCCATGCTTTACTCTTCACCTAGAGAGATAACCAGCCTTTGCTCAACAAAAAGCTGCTGAAAGAATAAATCAGTGAATAAGTTAACAAGTAGATTGAAGCATAAATGATTTAATTTCCTTCATTCATATTTATTAATGTTCACAGCAATTTGTTTTTCTTTAAGTCCCTGCTAACACTTTCTTAACCTAACTTCTTAGAAAGAGTTAATTGCTTTTGTAATGCTTTCACCAACATTTCTCTTCTATAACCTGAGTCACTTTCCTTATCAAAAGATAATCTAAAAAATACTAATTTGAATTATTAAATTTTTATTATCTGATTCAATTTTTCTGCTAGACATATTTTACTTGAAAAATCATCTAGCTTTTAATATTAATTTATTACTGCTGTACTCTAATCTGTACTCTAATCTTGTTCAGTACAGTAAACTGCTGTACTCTAATCTTGTTTAAGCCTGTTCCAAATACTAAAGAGTTTCTTATTTGTACACTTTTATATCTCTAGTAATTATATACATTATTATCTCTTTCCTGTTTTATATTACAATTTATATCACTTGACTTTGGATCACATTTTTTCCAGTAATTTTCTTTGTAAATGATATGCTATAGGTATAAGTTACCAAAACAATCTCATCCACTACATTCATAACAGAATACCTGCTATTCTTTTTGCCATAGTTTTTTTTTTTTTTTCAAGCAAAAGCATTTATTTGGTTATCCATTTTAAATACAGCAGAGGGATAGTTAGGGGGTCCAAACTTGACTGCACCTGCTATTGTATCTGCTATTTTATTCTAACATAAAGTATAATCAAATATCTCCATATCTCAACTTCTATATATGTCCTCCATTTTCCTTTTCTATAAATACTATCAATTAAGGCCATAGATATCATTACCAATTAGATCACAGAGATTGTTATTCTGCATTTAGAATACTGCCTGGCACCTGGTAGCGCTCAATAAACATTTGTCAAATAAGTAAACAAATAATTCCTTGTGGACCACCAATTTGAGGGTAACAGCTTCCTGCTATAGCACCCTTATTCATTTAACAACTAATTAAAAAGTGCCTTTGATCATCTTGTTGACAAATGATCTTTTGTTGGCTTTTACTGGTCGGCAGCATTAATATTTAACAGTAACAGCAACCATAATGATAACAGCATAGTAACTGAAGCAAATGGTTATTTACTCTGCCAGGCACTATATTAACTTGGTGGTGGTTTAGTCGATAAGCCGTGTCCAACTCTTGCGACCCCATGGACTGTAACCCAGCAGGCTCTTCTATCCATGGTATTTACCAGGGAAGCATAGTGGAGTGGGTTGCCATTTCCTTCTCCAGAGGATCTTCCCAACCCAGGTTCTGAACCCATGGACCCATGTCACTTGCTTTGCAGGAGGATTATTTTACCGTGGAGTCACCAGGAAAGTGCAATTATTTTAATTTACATATATTAATTTATTTAGTCCTCAAAAACAACTCAATGAAGTGATACTATTACTGTACCTATTTTACATATGAAGAAACTGAGGCACAGAATGGTTAAGGACACATAGAAAGTGGAAGAAATAGGACTTGAACCCAGACTCTTAACCATTACATGATGACTCTCCAAGACCTAGTATTTTAATTTTTAGGGTGTATCTTTTACTCCAACTAAGTTATAAGTTCTTCAAGTAAAGAGCTTAATCTTTTACCTCCTGGAATCAGTCACAGCCCCAAGAGAAGTGCCTTATATGTAACAGGCTCAATAATTTTTTGCTAATTTTAGCACTGATCAATAATGCATAAGTTAATATCTAATAAGTTATACTATAATAATAAAAATTTGAATTCAAATAAGATGGGAAAGATTAGCACGAAACATCTTTACTTCTGGTACGGCAGTGAAATGAGGCAGAATAATCTGGCTAAATCGTCCAGGAACGTTCTCTGTTAACTATGAACTCCCTCTGTTCCTTTCTAATGTAACCAAATCTTCTCAACAGAGGAAAAATGGAAAACATCTGAACTAAACACAGATGATTATTTCTAACTGAGATGGGGGGTGCTAATGACAGCAAAAGATTTTTGAGGATTTGGGGATTGTGTTGAGCACACTATGTACCAATCACCATGTTATGAGATTGTAAATAGGGCAGATCATACCTGATAGTACTTGTCAATAAGTACTATTATCATAATCAGTTCACAGATGTACAAAATTGTCTTAGAGTAACTACAGGTCACAGCTAAGAGATGGTAGGGTTGGGACCTGGCCTATGCTTAAGTAACTAGAGTATTCTAAAAGGAAGGTTTGACTGGGGATTATGCACCAAAATCTAAAACCATGGAACAACAGACTGGTTCCAAACTGGGAAAGGAGTACATCAAGGCTGTACATCGTCACCTTGCTCATTTAACTTATATTCAGAGTACATCATGTGAAATGCCAGGCTGGACAAAGCACAAGCTGGAATCAAGGTTGCCGAGAGACATATCAATAACCTCAGATATGCAGATGACACAGCCCTTATGGCAGAAAGCGAAGAACAACTAAAGAGCCTCCTGATGAAAGTGAAAGAGGAGAGTGAAAAAGCTGGCTTAAAACTCAACATTCAGAAAACTAAGATCGTGGCATCTGGTCCCATCACCTCATGGCAAATAGATGGGAAAACAATGGAAACAATGAGAGACTTTATTTTGGGGCTCCAAAATCACTGCAGATGGTGACTGCAGCCATGAAATTAAAAGATGCTTGTTCTTTAGAAGAAAAGCTATAACCAACCTAGATAGCATATTAAAAAGCAGAGACATCACTTTGCCAACAAAGGTCTGTCTGGTCAAAGCTATGGCTCTTCCAGTAGTCATGCATGGATGTGAGAGCTGGACTATAAAGAAAGCTGAGCACTGAAGAATTGATGATTTTGAACTGTGGTGTAGGAGAAGACTCTTGAGAGTCCCTTGGACTGCAAGGAGATCCAACCACTCAATCCTAAAGGAAATCAGTCCTGAATAATCACGGGAAGGACTGATGCTGAAGCTGAAATTCTAATACTCTGGCCACCTGATGGGAAGAACTGACTCATTGGAAAAGACCTTGATACTGGGGAAGATTGAGGGCAGGAGGAGAAGGGGATGACAGAAGATGAGACGGTTGGATGGCATCACCAACTTGATGGTTTGCACAAGTTCTGGGAGATGGACAGGCAAGCCTGGCATGCTGCAGTCCATGGGGTCACAAAGAGTCAGACACAACTGAGCGACTGAACTGAACTGACTGACTAAAATCTAAAATGATTCCTTTTACATAATCCAATTGTCTCTGTCTCCCCTGCCATCACACCAAGCCACACTTCACTTTGGCATTTCACTGTCTGAATTTAATTTGGGGAGTGAGAAAAACCACCTCCCTGTCTGGATAAAGCCACAACTGTACCAACTCCTCTGTGGCATCATCATCCTGACACCTAGCACTGACAAATTTACCCAAACTTTGAAAGGTAATATTCGCAAATATCAAAAGGCAAATTTCTCCTATTGAAGGAAATTCTCTCTGAATACAGTTAAATGGCATTGATGGACCAGGTAAAGTCTGATATGGCTATGAATGTCTTCCAAAGCAAATATAAATGAAATGCATTTTATACACCTCCTGTAAGGATAAGACTAAGCAAATAAAGTTAGAACTGGCAATCCAAAGAGATTCAGGGCACATCAACATCTTGAACAGTGCTTCAAATGTTTTTGGGCTTAACTTAAAACTCCAAAGCACATTAAGGCAGAAGACTTTCAGATCCATGATGGTATAAATTTAATCCACATGTGTCTGATTCATTTACACTTGAAGCATTCAAGTAATGTTTTGTAAATGCTGTCTCAATGTCTATGAGATCTCTGGGCATTTTGTGTCTTTCTCCTTAAAAAACAGGAAATCATACTTTGGCAAAAGTAAATAAACTTAAAATACCAAAGTATTACAGACCACCATGCACAACTAAATCAACAGACTTTTGTGTAAATTCTCAGTCCAGCAGTGTCTTTTTTAAATTAGATTGACTTTTGCTGGTCCAATTTTATACCATTCATTTCCATGAAGGGAGATGTTATACTCAAATATGAGTTCGATTCCAAAGGCCTATAGACAGCTCAATAGATTTACCAAATCACACTGTAAACCTATGTGTAATATACTTTATGTTGAGATAACATGTAAATAAACAGACTTCTAGAAGAAGGTCCTAAGCCAGATTCTGTGGGAAACAGACTTTGAGACAGTGATCTGCATGCAGAAATTCTTCTGAAGGGTGTGAGGCAATGAGGAAAGCAGGATTTGGCAGAAGGCGGCACAGAGCTGGGATGCAGTTACAAGCTCTAAAGTGCATAGGACCCTTCAGAAATGTCCCACAGGAGGCAAGGGTGTGCTTTAGGTCCCCACACCCACCTGTCACTGTACACAGAATGACCAAAGAGAGGGGGGCACAACCACGGGCAAGGCAGCTCCCTTTGGCTGAGGGTAATTTCCCTGAGGGGAAAACTCACCCCATAGGGGATCCAAGGGGGACACCAGTGTCTACTAAGCAAGGCTGTTGAAGTTTTCTGAGGTCACTGTATACAGAATGACCAAAGAGAGGGGGCACAGCCACGGGCAAGGCAGCTCCCTTTGGCTGAGGGTAATTTCCCTGAGAGGAAAACTCACCCCATAGGGGATCCAAGGGGGACACCAGTGTCTACTAAGCAAGGCTGTTGGAGTTTTCTGAGAATTAATCCCCTGTGAATATAAGACCTACTCAGTCTTTCAGTCTGATTAGCAATACAAATTGAGCCATATATTCACTCAGTCAGCTAGCAAAGGCTTGAAGTAAGCAAACTCATTTTTTAGACAAATGTCAACATTTACTATGGAGCTTTTATTTATGACAATGTACAACCAGTGTCTGTAGGTCTTACTCAAAGACATTTTCTCTTTCTGTGTCCTGAAATAATCCCCTCAAAGATAAAACACCAATAAAAAATACATTTTGGAGAAAAAAAATTGTGCATATAGAGAAAAAGGCAGTGTTAAAGATAATAACGGGGCAAAAACAACGTTGAAGAAGTTGTATCACCCAGCTTTTTCCCTTTGCCTTTGATAATTCACATTTGATACCTGGTTCCTTTTCATTCATTCATTCAATAAACATTGTTTATGACCTACTTCTTGTAGAAACTAAAATATAAACCAGCAAATGGCTCTTAAACGCCAAGAACCATTGAGACTAACAGAGGAAACTAACATGTAAACAATGTAATAAGATAATATCAATCCCAGTTTATCTATGAACTTCTTCCAGATTACTGACGAAATTCCTAAATCCTAGCACCAGACTCAAATTGTATAATGTTCAGGATTCTCCAGGATGCCAATTCTAATACTCCTGGGAAACCTCTGAACACGCTTTCATCTCTCGGACCTCTCCAATCCAAATCTTAATCCACAGTTTTGAAGTATTCCCAAGGCCAACCAATCAAGTCCTGACCCCATCAGCAGACTGAGTCCAAAGTGGAAATGAGAACCACTACCCACTGAGCCCTCGTTTACATTAAATTCATTTAGAAAATACTTATTGGGCCCAACTCTGTGCCAGCCATTGGTTTTAGAATTGAGGACACAGCAATAAACAAGGTTCCTTCCTTCAGGGAGCTTACATGCTAGAGGCAGAAGCCAAACAACAACCAAATAAGCAGATAAGTGTATCCCATGTTATCTGATACTGCTAAATGCTATGAAAGAAAATAAAGCGGAGGAATGGAATTGAGAAGAGAAGGGTTACTTTCTAAGACAGCCAGGTTAGACTACATGATATTTAAGACAGAAGTCAGGGAAGAGCCACATGGATGTCAGGAGGAGAGTACTCCAGGCAAGAGAACATCAAGGCTTCAGGCTCAGGATGTGTTCCCAAATCTCCTGGAACTGCTCCTCTGCCAGCTCCCGTCACTGACCTCACACCACATACCTCATGTCCACCCAAACACAAGAGCAGCCTGAATACCCATCATAGAAACTATATTTAACTAATTCTAAAATGTGCCTTATCTTCTGGATATGAATTTTGAGTTGCATGTGTCTGAGTTGTTAAAGAATTTCATAAAAGTGGGGTTTCCCTGGTGGTCCAGCGGTTAAGAATCCACCCACCAGTGCAGGGGATGTGGGTTAGATCCCTGGTCCTGGAAGATTCCACATGCTGAGAGGCAACTAAGCCTGTGAGTGACAAGAACCGAGCCTGCGCTCTGGAGCCCATGCTCTGCAACAAGAGAAGCCACCACGAGAAGTCCACACACTGCAACTAGAGAGTAGCTCCTGCCCACCACCTCTAGAGAAAGCTTGCGTGTGGCAACAAAGATCAATGCAGTCAAAAATAATAAATGAATAATTTTAAAAGAATTTCATAAAAGTAGAACCCAAGTATTATCAGTCCTTTCTCCAAACATCATCATTGCAGCTTCCACCTTCTAAACCAGGGAGCACTCCCACTTCACAAGGGAAACCAGCTAAAACAATTATCAACAATATCACCTCTAAATTAGTAGCAATGCAAGAATAGCCAAAAAGATCTGACATAAAGCTATAAAACAATCCAGTTTGTTTTTAATTTTAAAATGAAACTCATTCAAAGTCCTTTATTTGGTACAGTGAGATCCAATGATGGATTGGTTAATTATATTTTTTAGTTTGGGAAATAATTCAAACAGGTACATATTATATATACATATATTTATACATTCCCACATTTCATTTGAAATATGTAAATGTACATCCATTCACCATCCTTTTGGTGTAGAGCCAGGTGGACAGGACACATACACAGATTGTCATTATACAGTTTTTACATATGATAATGAGGACCAGCCTCTCCAAGAAAGCAATCTTTACTAATAGTCAAAATGTTCTATTCTGTTGTGTTGTTCCACCATTTGCCACTGGCCCTGTAAGAGCTGGTCTTTATGACGCCAATACCTTTAGCAATTCAGTAGAATTCAATTAACCATTCAGTTATTTGATTTATATCTGACAAACATCTTAGTGACCAAATGTTTAACTACATGACTAGAAATACTAGCAGAAGAGTAAAAACCTTAGAAAAATTAAAATCAAACTCTATGTATGAAGGAAAACACACTTCTTGGGTAAACTCACCTATATAAGTTATCATTTTGCTCTTCATATACTTCCCAATTCAAAATGATCCTTGCAGTAAAAGACTGCTAAAGTTGAACTATGTCATAACTCGACAGTTGCTGACTTACGGAACAGATTAAAAATTCCATTTGGTTTCAATATCTGCTAATTAACTTACCTACAGAACTCAGAACCCACATTCTGGTAAATCATTTCCCATCTCTTGACTTCATACTACTTAAGTTACAGTCAACCAGTCAACAAGTATTTATTGCTCTGCCAAACTAGTGAAATGAGTATAGGAATAATAAGTTCTTTTTAGGATTACATAGTCTAGAAATGGAATGTTAAAAAGACTCACTACCTGAAGAAAGACAAAAGTAAAGAATATTAAGGAAATGTTACTTAGAAGTGCTGGTGTCTTCTTTTTCCATATCACTCTAGAAACATCAGAAAAATATCTTCAAGGTTTATTTATTAGGAAAAAGTGGTTCACCTAAGATGCATGCAAGACAATTTTATAATGGCCATTTGACTCTCAAAGATTTTTGTATTAACTTGTTGCTAAATGGAATTGTAAGTCAGTCAGTACCTATTGCATTTCCCTGCATTTTTCAGTTGGGATCGTAATTAAATGAATTTATATGAATTAACAATGTTTAAAACTATAAAATTCAGATATTGAAAATTTTTACAGACATTAACAAGTTATACTTGAAGTTAACATTATGATTATGTTTCTAAGTAACAATTCCTGAAAATAAACATATACAGACACACACATACACATATATCCCTCCTTTTGTGGGGGAAAAAAATAGGGGAATTTTAGGGCAGTGAAACTATTCTGTATGATACTATGATGGTGGATACATATCAATACACATTTGTTAAAACCCACACACTGTACAGCACGTGGAGAACCCTGATATAAACTAGACTTTAGTCAATCATAATGTACCCATATTGGCTCATCAATTGTAACAAATGAACTACATCAATGCAAGATGTTTATAATAAGGATTACTGGGTGTGAATGGATGGAGACATGAGGAGGTATGTAAATTCTGTGCTTTCTACTCATTTTTCTGTAAACCTACAACTACTCAAGAAAATCTATTAAAAGAGATTTCTAACAAACATCATGATCATCTTACCTTTGTATTAAACTCAATCATCAAAATTAATACAGTATCCCCTTTTTCATCAGCCACAAGTTTTAAAAGTTTTAGAAATTATGCCAAAACTATTGATAAGTTTTGATGCAGTAAATCCTGCCAATCCCAGACATCAACACCTGCATTACTCACTTCCTCCTTTCAGTTTATGCATGCACCTGTACCCTTATTCCAGTTTGAGGCTTGAAAAATGACAGTGAACACAGGTCAAAGATTGTCTGCAGATGTTCATTCAAATGACAAATTCAACATTTCATCCTTATCAGGATGAGAGAAGGCACAGTGTAGAGTAGGGCATTGACCTGGAAGATGTCACAATTATAGTGCATCTGTGAGAATTCAGAAGCTGAGTTTCAGAGATATGTTTTAAACATTCAGAAGCTTCTAATATGTAGGGTGCAGAATGATGGCTTGGTCATTAACACCTATGCTGTTCCTCCTGGGCATTCAGAGGATAAAGGAAAAATGGTTCAATAGGGAAATCAGTGTTGGGTATTACTTTGGCATTCCCAAGCCTGGATTTTTCACTCAGGTTCCATTTAGAACTGTCTGAGGGCCTTAACAAAACACGTAAGGCACTTGTTGTAAGTCACAAGTTATAAATCCTTTAGCCAAAACTTGCCATGAAGACCCAAGACTTCACAAGAGAAAGAAACTAGGAATGCAAAGAATGCTTGAAACAACTTAAAACATCAATTCAGCCTGGAGTATCTGTGATAGCCCTACCACCCATCTGATGCAGAAACAACTTTCCACACTAAAAAGCATTTTAGAAGTATTGATGCATTGGGGTCATAAGTGTAGCAATAATTCACAGTTAAATAAAACACAGACCTCAGAAAATGTTTCATAAAAATAAAATTATATTTCCACTAGGATATATATGCAAGATATTAACTAAATTGTAATATCTATTTTAGCAGCAAAAAAAAAAAAAAAAAAAAAAAAAACTTCAGGAAAAGAAATTAGAGAAAAACATATATTCAAAATATTCCTGGTGAGGATGAAACTTTGTTACCTTCTATTGCCTGACAGTAGTTAACCTAAAACTCCTATTTTTCAAAGTCAAAAGCCAAAACTAAGTAGAATTTTAAAGGTGACTTGAAAAAAAAAAGCAAGAACCAAAACACCAGTGATTAGCCCAGTTGTCCAGGGTTACCTGTGTCTCCTTAAGTTCACTACTTCATGGTTTTCAGGCTTTCTCCAGAGCTTCACTTTTACATTTTCTTTAAATATTTTCAGCTACCTCTTTTCTCCTTCTCTTAGCATTCCCTTTCCAACTCTCAAATTAGTCATTTTTACTCAGACTCACTTTTTATTTTAAAAAGCTACTCTATTTCAAAGTTTAAAAGAAAAGGAGAATTATTCTAAGGGAATTCCCTTTGTCAAGTAGCATAAATTAAACTCTCCAAGAATGAACACTGAAGTGATTCCAAATGTTGACAGACTTTTCTCAGCTATTCACGTTCAAACAACTAAACTATGAGCTCAGATGAAACCCCAAGTTGGGTTCACCTAAGGCCTCCTAAATTGACAATAAGCAAGCTTCAACATGTTGACTTGCCATTGACAGATGTAGTCTATCCTCCACTAGATTGGGCACCTCGGATCAACTCTGGAATACTGTGTAAAAAATACTTAAATGATACAATTCCAGTAGCTAAATTCAAATTGTAAGGAAATAAGAGGTATAGAAATAAAGAAATATTTTAAAAGCAAGAAATCCTTTTGCAGAATAAAATTGACTACCATAGGATCTATCTGCAGCAGCAACTCTCAAGACTTCTGTTCACCAGAACCATCAGGATTGTTTATTAAAGCTCTACTGGCAGCAATTCTTAGACAATGAACCCACAGGGGCGTAGAAGAACTGCATTAAAACAAACAAGAACAAGCACTTGCATATCACTATGCAAGGTTTGACTATGACCTTTGTGTTATGGCTACCTTTGTCTTAACTCTTTTGCCTTACCTCTACCTGAGTATCACCTGTATTACTACCTTTGAATACTAATCTGTTTCCCACTTGGTAAACAGAAAAAGGAATGGAAATAATCTTCACTGCCATCAGTAGCTACATACACAAGGATGTTTTCTCTTTCATTGTATGTTATCACCTTTTCTATCATAAACTGCTGGACAAAGTTATGGCCATACTTATCAATCACAAGTATTTTTTGTCTTCTATTTAGAAAGTCATATAAATGATTTATGTTTGTTGCTAATTCTTTACCCTTAGCCTTCATTTCCAAATAAAAATACCAAGATGTTAAATATAGACGCTGGAAATAGAGGAAATGAAATGATAAGAGAAGATTCCTTGGCTCTCATATCCCTCCCAGCATTACTATCATCCTGGGTTAATGAACTAGAGATTTCTTTACCTGATCTACCCTTCCTTACCTGATCTACCCTTCCTTGCCTGATCTACCCATTGACGTCACCTGCACTATCCAACTATCTCAACTCATCACTTCCCTTTGCAAACTGAAACCTGGTCATTGTGTGTTGAGAAGAAGCCAGTCTATAAATTACAAGCCCACGTGACTTTCTATCAAGACTTATTGGAGTTCATTCCAATATTACTTATAGTTATTTTTTCACATTTTAGAAACTAATCATATTCAGTATATTAAGACTGTCATTTCTGTGAAAATTACTTTATACCACACTGCAATATTTAACACTATGGTTAGAATTGTTTAGTGAGATATTTCTTTTCTTTCCAGGCTTGTGGGAAAATAACCATCTGTGTCATAGTTAGCTTAATCCTAAACCAGAGCTGAGAACTAAAGCAAATTCTGAATAGGAGTAAATTCCAGCACTCAAAAGATGAAACAGCATTGCCCATCAAGACTAACATCTTTGAAAAAGACAAAAAACCTTGTATTGAATATGGATTAACTGAAAAAAGCAACAACAACAAAAAATTGTCAAAACCATAGATCCTTACCAGAAATGGACTCCAACAAATGCAGGAAACACACATTATACCCAGAAGCTGGATGACCATTTCAAAGTGATGAGACCTGCCTTGTCTGTGCTGCTGACTTCTAAATTTAACTTTCAAAAGTGAAATTCCTGTGATGGCATTGCAAACAAATGAAACACCCAGGGCTAGGAGCCCCAGAAAAGCAAAAAGTAAAAGATAAAACCTATCTTCCCAGTCTTTGATTTGATCTGTTTTGTAGAAACACCAGGTCCTTGAAGCTTGAATTTTATAGTCACGATGCCCAAGGATGGGCAGCAAAGCCACAAAAACAGCAAAGAAGCACACCCCACTCAACATCATTTTAACATGCTTGGTTGTAATTTTTGTAGAGTGAAATATTGGTTTGGTGACTCCAATGCATCGCTCAATGGCCATCAAACTGCCTAGAAAAAGTGGGCACAGACCAGAGAACACCATGCAGATACCAAAAATACTGCAAAGGATATTTGACTTGTCAAAGTAGATCCAGTCTTTATCAGAAGCATACACAAAGACCGCTATAGTTCCATTGATGAGGTGCCCAAAGAAATCTGTGATTACTAGAGCACTAGCCAAGAGCAAAAACGATGACTTGTACTTCTGTCTAAATCTCTGGTATGCCTTCATGAGAATAGCAATGGCAAGGCTGTTCGATAAGATTCCCACTGTCATGAAGATTATTGAAAAAGATATTGAAAGGTCTTCTTCCAGTTGGCAAGTTGTATTTGAAAGGAGCTCAGATGCAGGAGACACTGGCTGTATAGAATTGTTCGTGGACATCGTTGTGGAGATAAGAGCTGGCCACTCAAGTCATCTCCGTCTCAAGAGTTTAGGCTTGCAGTCCAGAGATCTGTAGCATAAAGACAGAGAAATCATGAGCCCTGGAAAACTGCTCATCTGGCATCCCAGCACCCTATGGTGGGAATCAGATTTATCCAGCCTATCAGGAGCCAGGTTGCATCATGCTGAAAACAGCACACATCTGCCTTGGGTTCCACATCTCATTTTCAAGGTAAAGAAGCTACCAGAACTGAGACCTCTTGGTTAACTTCTGTGTCTACTCTGCCAATGAGCATCTCTTAAATCTCCTCCTGACACTTCACTGACACCCTTAAACTTCAGATTTACCAAGTCACTTAACAAGACTAGATTTAAACCCAAAAGAGTTTTTAAAAGTATGATAGTCTATTCTAATAACTAAGTGACCTTCTAAACTTTTTGCTTTTTCCTCTGATGAACTTTGCCCCAAACGTGTAGATTATTCCTTTGGGAGCTATGTCTGTTTGTCAGGCAGACAAAAATCATCTTCCCCAAATTTTGGAAGGGTGCAGGGTGGAGCCGCAAGCACAGTGACGCCCCATGGGCTTCTCTGAATAAGTTCTGAATTCGAGCTAAAACCATGTGATTTAGCTCAAATAACAGCAAACCACACATATCCGTGACCCATGGAAGGCTACCACCTGTGCAGAAATGCAGGTGGGTGACAGCAAGGGAGATGGACCACCTTCACTGTGTGTACTTCTGCCTAGATGCTGCTGATCTTAAGTTACAGCTTCAGGGCAGCAATATCAAAGGCGAATTATTCATTTGTAGCTCTTTCCCTAAGGCTTCCTTGGTAGCTCAGACGGTAAAGAGTCTGCCTGCAATGCAGGAGATCTGGGTTTGAACCCTGGGTCAGGAAGATCCCCTGGAGAAGGACATGGCAATCCATTCCAGTATTCTTGCCTGGAAAATCACATGGACGGAGGAGCCTGGCGGACAACACCCCACAGGGTCGCAGAGTTGGACACGACTGACACACAGCTCTTTCCCTAATGAGCTGAGGCCTGAGTCACAGACCCTCTATGCCCACCGCCGCCGCCACCCCGCCCCGAGCTCTTTTGGCCAGCGTTTCCCCAACAGCTTTCCCGGAGGCTAGGAATTCCGAAGCCAGCCTTTCCTGGGACCGGCCCAAGCGGGGCCGCCCCGGTCTGCCCGCTGGGCGGCCGCCTCCTCCGAGTCTTACTCACAGCGCTTCTTTTGCCCGCTGCTACCCGACGCCCCCAGGCCTCTGCTTGCAACATCCTTCCCAAACCTCTTAACTGGCTGAAACTTTCTGCGATTGCTCAAACGCCAGAGGGCCGGTCTCCCTCCCACCCCGGGGGCGCAAAAGACTTGCGCTGATCCGGATGTGGGAGTCGAAGTGTCGCGGGCAGGGAAGCGAGGGGCGAAAGAGGATCTTTTCCTTTACCCGTTTCCCTCCTCTGAGACCCGTTCTCCCGGGTCCCAGCCGCGCACCTCAGAATCCGGCCGGGTCGGTCTTTTCTCGGAGGCTGTATCCCGAGCTGGGGGCATCTGTTCCAAACTTGGCCAGCGCAGGCTCAGGTGCCCTCGGGTGCGGCTGCCTGCCGCCGCCCCGGGCGTCCGAGAGTGGGGTGGCTAAACCTCAGTCAGCTTGAGCATCCGGAGACCGACGCGTGGGAATCGAGCCGCTAGAGGGGTGGTGACCTTGGCATCCCCGGCTGCGGGCAGTGCTCTAGGCGGAGCAGAAGGGCGCGCCGGCCCGTGGGCCATCCCGCGCCCTGCTCTGCTTCGCCGCCGCCGCGGATGCCTCTTGAGCGCAGCGCCGCGCCCGCGCCACGGCTCCCGCCGGGACTCGCTCTCGCCGCGCGTCCTTCCGCGCGCTCGCTCAGCGCGGAACCTGCCTGGTGCGCTCGGCTGGTTGGATCCTTTAGCACCTAGCAGCGCTCGCCGCCTGGGCGGGGAGGAGGGCGCGGTTGACCTCCGCCCCTTCCTCTCCGCCCCTTTCGCCTTGAGCCGGACCCGGAGAAACTTCAGCACCTACTCAGATGCTACAGCCCCCCTCCTCAGCATCACTAAGGCCCTCTTAGCTGCCCGACCACTTAGGGAAAAGTTTTGTTTCAAACTCACTCTCCAGCTAAAGGCGCCATCTCTACGGCTGTAAAATAGGAATCAGGAGAGCCGAGGAAAGCCCGCAGACAGCAGTCGTGACAGCTTATTGGAACTGTCAGATTGTAGTTTGCCGACAGTTCATCCCAAATCCAGCTGGAAAAGAACAAACCAGGTACAAAGAAATAGGTGGTGCATTTGAGATGGTGGGCTTAGGGGCCGATACCCCCAAGAAGTGAAAAACATTCGGGCCACGTGTTTTCAATGGGAAGTCGCGGCCTTAGGATTCTCTGTCACTTGCACGACTGGACTGTTTCTAGCTTTCTAAAGAAGGTGGGAAGGGAAAGGGTGAGGCGTATTCTCGAAGGACGCATACAGATAAAGCAATAACATTTTAATGATTTTAAAAGCCCAGTGGTGAGAGAATTTCTAGTGGTGTATTTACTCAAAGAAACACTAATAAATCTTGCTGAAATCGTTTTATAATCAAGTAAAGAAATATCCACTATTTCATTAGGAATTGTAATTCAAGTCATTTTAATATTGTAACCACTTTTTGCTTATATTGTTTTGATCCGTACCTATTAATGTCATTTTCATAGCTTATGGAAATGTATTACTGACTTTTGCTCTTTTTGTCAGTAAAATATTGCCACAACTTATGTGAAAAACCAATGCCTCATGGAAATAAACCCTCTTTTCTCTGTTCTAAAATCAAAAGGGGCCTCTAAACTCCTAGAAATTAAAAAGGATCATAAAATGCTACAGTGAGATAAATTAGCCATTAACTATAGAAAAGAATGATTGTAGTTTTTCTCTGTGGTAGACACAGATTTCTTTTTTAATGATATGATCATAACTTGTAAAATAAACTATTACTCAGGTAGAGTCACTTGAAAATTCTGGTTAACCAAATATTCTAGTTAGTAGAGAAAGAGTATATCTGAATGACCAGTGTCCAAAAAACAACTATGTAATAAACCGCATGGAAAATATGAATCACACAGAGTACTATTCTATCTTTTAGTGATTAATATCACTTGATCACATTGGATACAATTATCTAGTTACTTATGCCTCTCCCACTGAACTGCATTTCTGCAAAGGTCTTAATGATCTCTCCATCCTCACCTAGGACTATCCTCCTGGTCACTTATTAACATTGTTTGAATTCATCAGTGGTACAACCAACATTTCCAGGATCACACTTCAAGATCTTAAAAAGTCCCCATCTCTCACTGGCACATCTCACAAACAACAGCTACTTAATCTACTGGGTAAAAAAAAGAAAATTCTCATAAAAGCAATTTTAAGTCATAATGTTTATTATGTATATTCAAAATATTATTAATTTATTTTTAAAGTGCTAGATAAATCCTATTATTTTTAAAGTATCTACTTTGAAATAAAAGTGTCTACTTTGCATGTATTCTTGGAGTTCCATTTTTAGAATCCATTCCTAATCAAGATACATTTCACCTGAATCTCAATAAAAGATTCTAAAGAAACTACATCTCTTCTCAAGATAGAATATATTAGTATCAGTAGAGAAGGTACTAACTAATATGGAAGAGTAAATAATTAACTAACTACTCTTAAAAGAAAAAAATACATATCTGGCCTTATCACACCCAAATCTGGCCCCTATTCAAAGTTCCCAATGGCAGCCTCTGACTGCTTATATAAGGAAGTACTAAGTCACTTCAGACGTGTCCAACTCTTTGTGACTCTATGGACTATAGCCCACCAGGCTCCTCTGTTGGTATTCTCCAGGGAAGAATACTGGAGTGGGTTGCCATGCCCTTCTCCAGGGCATCTTCCAGACCAAGGGATGGAACCCAAGTCTTCTGTGGCTCCTGCATGGCAGGCAAATTCTTTACTGCTGAGCCACCGGGGAGCTCCCGTATAAGGAAGAGCTGGCAAACCAGCAGATGGAAACAAACAGATCAAAAATTAGTTGGTGGGTGGAGGGGGTGAGAGATGGTGAGGGGAGGAGATGGGAAGGAGGGTAGCTGATAAAATTCTTCTGAAAAACAGTAGTTGGTATCATTACTGCTGAGAAGCAGACGCATAGAAAACTCTTAACTTACACATTCATTCAGCAAATTTCTTGAGCGTCTACTTTGTGTTTCTAAGAGGCAGAAATACAGCTGTGCGGACAAAACCTCCAAGCCCCTGCTCTGGTGTGGCTTTGAGGTGAGGGAGGGCACTTACTTTTGTGGAGCCTATGTCTAAAACCTTGATGTGATTTGGTGGCTTCCCTTTAATGGCGCCAAAGCTGATGTCAGCCTGTCGACAGGAGATAACATGACAGGTGTATGCTTGACAATCACCTTCGTTCAGGATTAGACGCAGAACCCTGTGCTCAGATAAGTGTGCACATTATAATTAAAGTCAGAGAAACCGGGACTCAACGACACTGAGGATGAAGCAAAAACTCCATAAAAATTAACAGGCGTGTTGAAGTTGATTTTTATAGTTTTAATAAAACTGTCTAGGAAAACTTTTCTGGAATTTACCATTGACATTCATGCTAGAAACTATGTCCCAGTGTGGCAGTAATTAAAACAATAACTTCTTTTTTTTAATTTATTATGTAACTCTTTGAAACACCAAAAGTAACATATGTAATGCATTTGTAAGTTGTGAATTAAAATATAAAATAAACACCCATGCACCTACTATCTAATTTAAGGACTGTGTGGATTTCTTAGGGCTGCTGTTACAAAGTACTACAGACTGGGCAGCTTAAAATACTGAAACATATCTTGCAGTCTGGAGTTTAGAAATCCAAAATCAAGGTGTTGGCAGGGTTAGGTCCTCCTGGGGGCTGGCACCCGACTCCAGTACTCTTGCCTGGCAAATCCCATGGATGGAGGAGCCTGGTGGGCTGCAGTCCATGGGGTCGCCAAGAGTCCAACACGACTGAGCGACTTCACTTTCACGTTTCACTTTCATGCATTGGAGAAGGAAATGGCAACCCACTCCAGTATTCTTGCCTGGAGAGTCCCAGGGGCGGTGGAGCCTGGTGGGCTGCCATCTCTGGGTCGCACAGAGTCAGACACGACTGAAGCAACTTAGCAGCAGCAGCAGCAGCAGCAGGGGCTGTGAGGGAGAATCTGTTTCGTATCCCTGGCGTGGCTTCTGATGACTTGCTGGCAGTCTTTATCATTCCCGGCTTTTAGACGCATCGCCCCCGCTTTCATCTTCATGTGCCATTCTCTTTCTTGGTCCTCACATGGTCATCTTCTTATAAGGAGACCAGTCATATTGGATTTGGGATCCACCCTACTCCAGTATGACCTGATCTTAATCGGTTACATCTGCAACAACCCTATTTCCTAATACAGTCACATTCTAAGACACTGGGAGTTTGGATTTCAGCATATTTGGGGGTGTGGGGGGAAAGTCATTCAATCCACTGCAAAGGCTATATAGGAACATTACTAATATTGTTATATCTATCTTCATGTTTCCGTCTCCATTTCACTCTTCTGTATCCTCCCCCGGAGATAACAGAGACAACCACGATCCTGAATTGTATGTTTGTCATCATTCTCTTGCATTGTACTGTTTTATTACATAAATATGCATATGAACCAATGTATTATTTAATTTTCCTTATTTTGTAACTTAACCTCCTGTAACTTGTTTTTTTAACACAAGATTTATAAGATTCACAGATATTGTTGTGTGCAGTAAGAGTTTACAAAATTCTACAGTCACAAAAATTTGGATATCCAAATTTTTCAAATATCATCCTGTTAATGGTTATCAGGATTATTTCCAGTTTTCTGTTCTTAGGAAATAATCTACTCTGAATAATCCTGTATTTATCACTTTGTGTAGGAGTTTCTCTAGGACATATACCTAGAGTGAAATCACTGGGTCACAGAGTTTGAGAATGTCCAACTTTCCAATATAAGGCTGCGCCTAGGATTTTCTTTCATATTTGTGACAACACTTGGAATTGTCTATCTCTTTAATTATTACTAACCAGATGGTTGTAAAATAATATCACGTTGGGGACCTAAATTATATTTCTCTTTGCATTCCTGTCTCTTTTTCTGTGAAATACCTGTTTATCTCTTTTGTCCAAATTTTTATTGTATTCGTTGTCTTTTTACTAATTCTTTATGTGTTCTAGATACTAATTCTCTATCAGTTGTAGAGAAAACATCTTTTTCTAAATCACAGCTTGCCTCTTCATTTTCCTTACTCTCCTTGCTTTGCTGTCATTGTTTTACACGGTGCTTAATTTAATGTGATCACATTTCAAGATCTCAAATCTCATCTTTTATGCTGTACTTTAGCATTTTTTCTGTCACCTTTTAAAAGCCTTTCCAGAACCTGGATTATAAGATATTCTACTACATATTCTCTAAACATTTTAACATTTGTGCCTTCCACATTTAAGTCTTTAATCCTACAGATAATTATTTTTGAGTGTTTGTGAAATAGGAATCCAGGGAGTTCCTCTATATAGATAACCAATATTTGTGGTGCCATTGATAAGTAATCCCACTATTATCATTTGCACTGTCCTTTAAAATTCATATATTGAAGTCCTAAACCCCAACAACTCAAAAAGTGACCTTATTTGGAGATAAGGCCTTTACAGAGGTAACCAGGTTAAAATGAGGCCATCAGGGTGAGTCCCATTCAATCTGATTGGTGTCCCTATAAAAGAGGGAGATTCAGAGACAGAGACACATACAGAGAGAACACCACGTGAACGTGAAGATGGCACAGTTACAACACCTGCCCTGGAAATAGGCCTAGAACAGGGTCTTCCCTCACAGCCCTCAGAACAAATCAATGCTGCCAACAGCTTCATCTTGGACTTCCACCTCCAGAGCTGTGAGACATTTCAGTTGTTTAAGTCACCCCATTTGTGATACTTTGTAATGGCAGCCCTAACAGATTTGTACATCGTCCCTTCCTCATGAATCTAACATTTATATATCTCATAGACCAATATCCAATTCATGGGAAAATAATTATTCCTTGACAGACCTACCATACTCACTGGGTTCCACTGGACTCCAGTTCCCCTGGAAAGTACTATTTGGAGAGTGCTATTGTTATCCTTAGGATAAACTCTGAATTCTTTAAGGTGGTTTTCAAGACTCTTCTTAATCTATATTCCTACTTCTGCCATGAGGCTTAACTCTCCTTCCTCAGCCCTAAAACTCTTTGCCCCAGTCACACTGACATCCTCAGCTCCTATAACCTGTCGCTTGGCCTTCTGCCACTGCTATCTTTAGTAACCTTCCTTCAATCCCTCACACATTGCCTGATCCCTATTCAGACTCCAATGTTCAAAAATTAGTGTGCTTTCTGTACCTCACGCTAACTGCACGTCTATCATTGTCATTGTATGTCCAGCACTTTGCACATGCTGTGGAGGTGCTCAGGAAAGAAAGAATGGAGTGGACATACTTCAGAAGCAGAAATCCAAGCACAAAGAAGTAACTTGCCTGATTAGAGTGGCAAATGCATGTGACAAAACCACATCTATCTGACCAAAAAACCCATACTCTTACCAACACTTCGTATTGCCTCTGGGTTCAATAAGACATAAAGTGCTGTCCTTTATGCAGTTTGTTGCTGCTAAGCCTACCACCAGAAGGGCAGATGCCTGCATTGTTTTTCTTTTGGTACAAGAAGTTTTGCAATAATCCATCTACACTCTTTCACAAGATCCAAGACCCACAACGCCACTATTCTAGCACTGATGCTTTTGTTAATGCTTCAAGACAGGCAAAATGGAAAATCTAGGTGGTTGAAAAGAAGGAAAAAGTTGGAAGGAAACAGAAGAGAAAGATAATATGTACTGATTTTCTGCCCTTTGCCCAGCACTGTGATGAGTTCTTCAGTGTACACATCAATATTACCAGGTGGTTTTTCTATCCTCATTGCATAGAGAAGAGATGAGGAAACTGAAGCCCAGACAAAAATAAATTCTTTGCCCAAGATCACACACCTGTGCTGAAAGTGACGTGCAAACCAACCCATAAAATACTCAGCAATTTCTGCTTCATTCAGGGATAGGGGGCCAGTGCAGATCCTCCTAAATCTCCTATCCATCCCCACATCTCCCCATTAGCCTGGACCCTGCTATTGGCTACTCCCACTGGAGCTCTGGGTGCCTATCACCATTCACTATTTATTCTACACATTTACTAGACTCAAAGTGAGCAATGTGTTATGCTAACAAATTTTGAAATGTAGGGATCAGGTAGCTCCTGTTTCTGCCCTCAAGGAGCTTAAAAATCTAGACTGGCATGCTAGTTCTTGTTAATGACCCCCTGTTTTTTCCCCTCTTCTTTCCATTTCATCTTCATCCTTTTCCAAGATTCCATTAGCCATGTTCACATCTTTCTTCCTGTCTTATCTGACTTCAATATTTCATATAGATATCTAGGATCCAACTAAGAAGCAAATTTAATCCACCCAGTAACTTATTATTTTTAAGTGGCCCCTGAGCAGGTGAGACACAAGACATACAGTGTTTGACAAAAGTGAAGTGACAGGACAAGTTTGCACCAGGAGAGAGAATGGACCAGACACAGCATCACAGAAATTCCTGAAGGCACTGGGGTTCACAGACAGGGGCCACAAAGGAAGATTGTTTTGCAAAGAAACTGCCACCTTCACTGTTTTCTGCATGCTTACATATGAAAAGACATAGAATTTACAGCTATTGAGGACTGACTGTGTCTCAATGCTAAACGCTTTACATATATATTAAATTAACTTTTCCAAGAACTCTATTTAAAAAAGGCAAAACCATGACCCTCACTTTGTACAGAGGTAATTGAGGCACAGAAAGATTAAGGAGTTAAACTGCTTAACACAGAGAATGAATTCAGTACCAGGTCTGCTCAACTCCTTGATCCTAACTCCTGGCCCAACTGCCTCACTGGCAGCTAAGACACCCCTGCACGCTGTGGTTTGACATGCAAGGTTTCCCAATATTGGCAGCTGTCACAGAATGTCCTTTTGTGGCTAAGTGGTTATCAGGGGTCATCGTGACTCTTTATCTGCATTCAATACTTGTCTACGATTTTCTCATGGATTTTACTTCAGTGAAGTTTCAAAACACCGACATCCAAACCCAGAGCAAATCTGAAACCACCACAAAGATCATGAGACCATCCTTGCCAAAGTAAAGAAAATCCCCCTTTAAAAAAACATTAAAAATGAGTCCCTTGCTGGAAGAAGGAAATATTGATAGATTCACTATTCCCCCAACTTGGCACAAAGGAGAAATTGCCTTCTCTGAAAGATGGAGCCATCTCAGGGATGTAAAAAAATATATCCAAAAGCTGAACTCGAATAGGACTGCCTGCTTCAGCATGCAGCCAGTGCCATCTCGAAATTTCTCAATCATTTTAGCTTTGAATTGTGTATTTAAGTGAAGTCCAATGAGACAATGGAGCGTGCACCCCCAGCTGAGACCTCCAAATCCTGTACATATTCACCTCCCCAGGATGGGCCTCCCTGGGATGGGTTCTTGGCCACCCAGTCCCCTGTCCCAGACCTCAGCCAGCCTCCATCAACACCCTCACATGGTAACTGCTGCCATTCTTCACCGAGGAAGGGGCTAGCCACGAGATTGGGTAGGGTGGGCATAAGGGCCACTCTTCACCAAGGAAGAGGCCTGGCCATGAGCTTGGGTAGGTAGGGTGGGGATAAGGCATCTTGGGGCCAAGCATGGCTGCTGTACTCCCACTCCAGGTGAGCTTATCTGGGCTGGGGCAGGGCAGGCTTCTCACCCCCTCATCCAGGTACTGAGCACATCTGGGCACAGAGGTTTAAGATCTTCACATGCTCAGTGGCTCAATCGTGTCCAACCCTTGTGACCCCATGAACTGCAACCCACCAGGCTCCTCTGTCCATGAGATTTCCCAGGTAAGAATCCTGGAGTGGGTTGCCATTTCCTCAGGGGTCTCCCATCTACTATGAACTGAGGCAGTAGGCCCATGGAAATAGGGAGCCACCTGGCTTGATCCCTCTGGCCCAAGCCCCATACAGACAGTGCACATGGGTCCCTAGGTTGTTGGGAGAAGGAACCCAGTAGCCATCAGGCTCAAGCAAATTCACACACACCTCAAAGACCCTTGGGTACCTGTGAGGGTTTTGTATTGACCCCTGTTCCCTGAGGGCCCCTCAGAAAGTTGCACTCTGGGGAATTTTCTCTCCAAGTCTTTCTCATTCTGTCTTGAGTTTGTCTCTTACCAGCTAGAGGCAGCCTTGAAAGACAAGCCACAAAACAGAAATTGTGTAATTTTGGTGACTCTGCACCCAAGTGAAATGTGATATTTGCATTTGAATTGGCATTGCACAATATAGAAAGGAACAAGAAAATTCATCCTAGTAATCTAACATTTTAATTTCTATTTTTTTAGAACATCAAGTAGCAAATAAACAACACCATGACAACTCCAGAGAGAGACCAAAAAAGGGAAAAAACTTATATTGTAGTATTTTTAAGTGTACTTTTCCCCTACTTTTTATATTTCTTTCTCAGCTTCCACACATCAAACACTGGATCCAAGTTTTCTGGGTTCCTCTAGGCTACAACATACAATCAATAAACATTTGGTAAGTGAATGAATAAATTTCTATAACAATTTTCCCTTATGGCATTAAAAACTCTCTACCTGCTAAAGTGACAGTGAGGCTGTGTCCTTTGTATTTTTGTATTTCCCTAAAACTCAGCATAATTCCTTTGTTGATGATCATTATAGTGTATTGAATCACCACATATACTTTTATTTTCCCTTGTCTCAGTAACTGTATCTCTGTAGACATTGTGAAGTGGAGATCAAAATTATAGGCTGAATAAATAAAAACAAAAAATACTCTCGAATTATCCAACACACAAGACAGAAAAAAAATTGAGAGGAAAAAGTTCTCAGATGGAATTGTGCAACTCATTAGCCATCTTTTCCACAACTTGCTCCCAACCCAGGCAAAGCTGAGGCATCAATCTCATTTTCTAAACGCCAGTTAGAACTTATGCTAACATGGTTAAAGTTGTTTCTCCTCCTATCATAAAAATTTTTTAAATCAAATTGAAAGTTGAAAACTCTGCGTGGTCATAAATTTTTTTTTAGTTCAAAAAATCTTGGCTCTCAGATGTGACTTCTCTGACAATAAGATGCTCTCATCTTGTGAAAGTGTCTGCCAGAACCAGTTATCACTAACCAGAGGGAACAATGTTGCTGTCAGAACGCTGTGTCCTTGACAAACAGAAACTTAGCTTTTCCACACATGTTGGGAGTTTGTCCTTGCACATCATCCTAATTGAGAATAAATCTTTATTCTCAACAGGACAATCATCAGACAGAAATGTCTCCCTTTCCAGAGGGGAAACATTTCTCTTACACATTGAATACCTTCTGCATCTCTGCCACAGCTGATGGTCTAAGCACAACTGAATTAGGCTGGGACTTTGTCTCAAAATGTGAACATTCTCCTGATATCGCTGTTCTTTTAAATAATCCCAAGTACCCAGTGGGTCAACATTGTAGCCATTTGTGATGTCCCCTCTCTCCCTACTCCAACAATGGCTCAACATGCCAACTTAGTCATCAATTTGCTGATTATCTTGAAAAAGTCACTGGACCCTTCTGATCTTCAGATGTTTCATCTACACACTGGAGAGCAAGAGGCAAGGGAGAGAGAAAGAGACATGGCAGGGCTAGTCTTTAGGATTCTATGTTGTTGTTTAGTTACTCAGTCATGTTCAACTCTTTTGCGACCCCATGGACTGTAGCCTGCCAGGCTCCTCTGTCCATGGGATTTCCTAGGCAAAAATCCTGGAGTGAGTTGCCATTTCCTTCTCAAGGGGATCTTCTTGACTCAGGGATCAAACCCACATCTCCTGCATTACAGGTGGATTCTTTACCACTGAGCCACCTGGAAAGCCCTAGGATTCTGGATTAGTTCTCCAGAAAAACAGAATAAATAAGGTATGTGTGTGCTTGTGTGCACATTTGAGATTGTGCATATATACATTACAAATATACACAACACTCATATTCATATATACATCGTGTATAAAATATATATTACATATGTATACTTAGACTCAGCAGAACCATGCTCCAGTTCGAGTCCAAAGGTAGACAGCTGGAGAATTCTCTCTCTCTTGGGGAGGCCTGCCTTTTTGTTCTATTCAGGTGTTCAATGTATATACACATACACATACAGCCTAGTGGCTCTCTTTCTCTGTGGAACCTAATACAAAATCCTAATCCTACTCTTTGACCTCTACACAAGAACAACCATTCCATATACCAGGTGGGTGGTCAGGGCACGAGCACCTGGATAGCACTCCACAAAAGAATATGAATCACCCAGGGAACTAGAGGCCAGAATTAAAAAACTAACAGGAAAGCAGTTTGTAAAGACTAGGTGAATGTAGTGGGATTAGTGGAAATGAGCTCACTGGACATGCAAGTGCCTAGGACTCATCCCACATAGTCCATGGGAAAGTGTATGCCGGGAGCCAGCCTGAGGAATCCCGCCTGTGACAAGGTCATGACAAAGGAAGCCTGACAAAACGCAAGGACGTGATTAGGCTTCAGGGGTTCCCCCTGGAATTTCCTGAGCATCCACCCCCCAAAAAATAAGAATCTGCCTGCTCTTCCACTCTTCTGATGTTCTCTGGGAAAAGTCAAATCAGGGCTTTAGTCTTCTGCATTTGAAAGGGATGTTTCAGCTCAAACCCCGTCTGATAGCTCTCTAGCTTGCCTAACAGATTCCCCCGACCTCTTACAGCTTGTGAATTGCTTGCAGCCCCCAACCGCAAGAGGCACGAAGCTTAAAAGCATCTTAAAGATACAAAGCCTTTTCTAAAGAGCTAAAAATCATATTGGTGACAGGATTTCACTGTTGACTCAATGATTGCTGCCAGGCCCCCATATTCTTTATCTTTTAGGCACCTGGGAGGATGTTAATCAATGTAAATGGGATATGGAAAAAGATATATAGTAGTTTTGATATTAGCAACATTAGAATTTTGAGTTAATTACTTTTCTTTTGTTGTAAATCACTGTACTCCTTTTACTTGTTATAAATTGCTGTATCTTTGCTATGTAAGAAAGTAACTTTATTTAGTGCTTTCTGAGAGTGTCACCAGACTTCGGGAAGATCAACATAAATAAGTCTTCTGGTTGACAAACCCTTATCAGAAAAAAGGCTGTAAAATGTTAATTGGCCCTTTTGGGCGAAAGATGATGTAAATTACCTAAGACTTGCGTATACAACTAGGTATGCAGAGAGAAAAGCCTGGTTTTGATAAGCGTCTAGGCTGCTAGCGCTGCATAACTATGTGTTACCCATTGATCTCTATGTATAATCAAAAAGTATAAAAGGCCTTCTGAACAATAGAGGATGGGCAAGTCACTGGACTGGTTTCCCCCGTGTCTCCTCTCTAATTTCTGGCTGAATTCCTATCTGGGGCTTGGAGGCTCACCATGTCTACTTACTTGTCCTAGCTTTTAAGATCCACGCGAGGGGGAGCCCAAGGCAGGGCACCCCCCGATATTCAAGAGGACGCCGGCAGCCTAACGTAGATGGTGCAAGCTCCTTGTCTGGAACTTTATTGGCTTCCCACATAAACCAAGTTATTCAGCCTTCTTTCTCCACTTAATTTTCCTACTACACTATTTCTTCATAATCTAATCTCATATTAATAAATAAATAAGTTTTCCTCGCTGACTCCGTCTACCCTTCAAATTCCCTGGATCCACTGGGGCTGGACCCTGGCAAGTGTACTCCAGTTCCCCTTGGCTTCTGATCTGAGTCCACTGATAGCTCCATCAGAACAGGCCCATCAGAACAGGAATCTGCTAGAGAAGATTCTAGCAAGGACAGACACATCCTGCTAATTCTACCACTGGCTTACTCATTTATTCAACAAACATTTATTTGTTTAGCTTGAACAAAGTTCTGGATGCAATGATTTTAGGCTTTCTGGAGTGAGTTTGCCATCACGTTATACAGCTAAAACTTAAGTGGACAAGAGACCTTTGATAGAACCGGCATGATAATCACCACCCAAATATAATACGTCAAGAAGAAAGAGAAGTTGAGCTCATAATTCACACCACATCTGCAGGTTATCTGAGAATGTAACCACATCAGGGTGTGGTATAGAAAACACACTGGGTAAGCCATGCTGCCACTGAAAGCCTGAAGGTGCTTGGAATGTGAAATGAAACACTGGTCTAGGATTAGACTGGCCATCACTGTGTCATTGTGCCTTCAACTTGCCAAGAAATCTCCTCAAGTGGTCAGTCTAGCTGTTTGGTCAGGAAGGCCTGAGGCTGACCCATCTAACTAAAACTTAATTACCTCTCCCTCATATGTAGATTCTACTAGTTTCAGATACATTAAATTCAGATACCAGTTCAGTTCAGTTCAGTCACTCAGTCATGTCCAACTCTTTGTGACCTTATGAACTGTAGCACGCCAGGCCTCCCTGTCCATCACCAACCCCTGGAGCTTACTCAAACTCATGTCCACTGAGTCAGTGATGCCATCCAACCATCTCATCCTCTGTTGTCCCCTTCTCCTTCTGCCTTCATTCTTTCCCAGCATCAGGGTCTTTTCAAATGAGTCAGTTCTTCACATCAGCTGGCCAAAGTACTGGAATTTCAGCTTCAACATCAGTCCTTCCAAAGATTATTCAGGACTGATCTCCTTTATGATGGACTGGTTTGATCTCCTTGCAGTCCAAGGGACTCTCAAAAGTCTTCTCCAACACCACAGTTCAAAAGCATCAATTCTTCGGCACTCAGTTTTCTTTATAGTCCAACTCTCACATCCATACTGGAAAAACCATAGCTTTGACTAGACAGACATTTGTTGGCAAAGTAATGTCTCTGCTGTCTAGGTTGGTCATAACTTTTCTTCCAAGGAGTAAGCATCTTTTAATTTCATGGCTGCAGTCACTATCTGCAGTGATTTTGGAGCCCCGAAAATAAAGTCGCTCACTGTTTCCATTGTTTTCCCATCTATTTGCCATGAAGTGATGGGACCAGTGCCATGATCTTAGTTTTCTGAATGCTGAGTTTTAAGGCAGGCTTTTCACTCTCCTCTTTCACTTTCATCAAGAGGCTCTTTAGTTCTTCGCTTTCTGCCATGAGTATGGCATCATCTGCAAATCTGAGGTTATTGATATTTCTCCTGGCAATCTTGATTCCAGCTTGTGCTTCATCCAGTCCAGCATTTCTCATGATATACTCTGCATATAAGTTAAATAAGCAGGGTGACAATATACAGCCTTGACAATATAAACGTAGACATAGACTATACCAAAAGTGCATGATGTAATCCAAGACTATGTGCCAGAAGAAGGAAAAAAACTGAGAAGAAATTACTTCATCAGAATTAAAAGCTTGACCTTAAAATAAGCAAATATTTATAAAATAAAAAGAGGCAATGATATCTGTTAAACCTAGTTGATTTCAAGTACAGTCATTATATATTTATACTCAAAAGCAATGGAAAACTTTTGTCTCACACACATCATTAGTTCATTGATTTCATTCTCCCAAACTGGTATTTTGAAACTAATTTAGAAGATGTATGTGTGTCTATGGTTATCCCCTATTTAACTTAACAGACCAGACATTAATGACTTCCTCTTCCTAACAGTAGACTCTACAAAGGCTTACATAAATAGCCTGAAAACTACTTCTCTAATCATCCTCTGCCTCTCACCTTAATCACCCTGGCTATTTTTCCTGCCTTAGGGTGTGTGTACTCTTGTTCTCTCCATCCAGAAAAATTTGCCCACAGATAACCACTTAGCTAACTCCTTTTCCAACATCATGTCTTTGTTCAAATCTCACCATCTCAATGAGGCCTGTTCCCTAGTTATGCCATAAAGTGAAGCACCACCCCACCATACCTTACCAGCACCCTGCATGGATCAGGCCCTCTCCCTCCCTCTTACTCTGTGCTCCTTTTTCTCTTTTCCATAGTGTTTTCTACCTGCTAACAAAATATATGATTTCCTTATTTCTTATAACATTTGTGCTATCTCCTCTTCTAGAATGACATCTCCATGAATGCCTTAGTGTCCCATGGCGGCAGTAACAAACTACCACAGACTTGGTGGCTTAAGCAACACAAATGTGCTCTCTTACGGTTCTGGAGGTCAGAAGTCCAAAGTCAGTTTCCACAGGCTTCCATTAAGGTGTCAGCAGGGAGGCTCTGATGGAAGGATCCATCTCTTTCTCTTTTTCACCTTTTAGAAGCCATCCTAATTTCTTGACTTGTGGGCCCTTCCTATAACTTCAAAGCATGCTACTCCAATCTCTATCCTCTCCTTTACTGAAGGAAAATCTCTGTCTCCCTCTTGTAAAGACACTTCTAATCACATTTAGAGGCTCACAAAGGTTAATTCAGGCTAACTTCGCATCTGAAGGTCCTTGGCTTAATCCTACCAGCAAAGTCCCTTTGCCACAAAAAGTAACATATTCACAGGCTCCTGGGACCATGATGTCAACTATTTTGGTGGGCATTTCTCAGCCTACCTCAATGAGAATAGGAATGTTGTCTGCTCTGTTCCCTCAGGTTATCTCAACCCAAACCTGGAACACAGTAAGGACTCAATAAATGTCAATTAGCAAAGTTAAACTGTATAAGGTAAAATCATACAAATAGTTTAAAACATTTAGTTGAGAATTTGAATGTATAATATCTGATCTTGAGATGTGGTTTTTGCTGTTGTGCTCAGTCGGGTCCAACTCTCTGTGACTCTATAGACTGTAGTCCACCAGGCTCAGTGGGATCCCTTCTGCTGTGAGATTTCCCAGGCAAGAATACAGGAGTGGGTTGCCATTTCCCTCTCCAGGGGATCTTCCCAACCCAGGGATGGAAGCTCCGTCCCTTGCATCTCCTGCATTTGCAGGTGGATTCTTTACCACTGCACCACCTGGTAAGCACCTCATAATGTGATAAAAGCATCCAAAGAAGCCAGACCGCCTAGTGTTACTCACATAATCTTTAACCTCCATCGCATCTTTGAACATTTCTTTTTGTGAAATAAATGAATTCTCTATTGAATTGAATTGCCCCTGAATTAGACTGAAATATGACCTCTCTTTTGTTTCTTTTCTTTTTAAAAAATTATTCCACTTTTTTGTTTTGTTTATGTGCTGTACAATTCTCTGTGCAGGACTGCTTCTCAGGGTGCATACATTCAGAATTACTAATTCATAATGCTTAACTAGCCATTAGTCAACAGTTATTGAATGACGTATTACTCTTGGCATGCTCTTAAAATGTTTATTACCTCACAGCAAGGAATTATAACTCCAGATAACAACCCATAATATTGACACTCAAAAATGTATATTTTATCACTTGATTATTTGAGATTCATAAAACTTGTGGAAATAATCAGAAGCAGTGGTCACTCTCAGTCAAAAACTATCTTATCTTTAATCCACCTTGTTAAGCAATTGATCAAGCTATGGATATAAGCTTTATCTATTTATTCATTTGTCTTGCTCCACAAAAAATCTGAGTATGGCTTATAGTTTGAATAAAACAGATGGTTAATTTTTATTTTATCTTTTAATTTCTTTTTATTGAAGTACAGTTGATATACAATATTAAATAAGTTATAGGTGTACAATATAGTGACTCACAACTTTTAAAGATTATATTCCATTTAAACTTGTTATAAAATATTGGCTATACTGCCTGTGTTATATAATATATCCTGTAGCCCATTTTATATCTAATAGTTTGTTAAATTAAAAATGCAAATTCAGAATTAATAATTAGGACTGGGCAAAATACCAATAAGAGAGTAGACATAAATACCAAGAAAACTTAAATATGCAGTTTATCAGCATTATAGAATTACTGCATTTGAGTCTCATATTTGGATGTAAGCTTCTTAGTAAGAACCATGTAGAAGAAGTCATGTAGTTGTTTCAGACAAAGAAAGAAGGGAGAAATGTCAGTTCTTTGGGGTGGGAGTGGGGGGATTGCTCCTAGCATGTGAATGAGAGAGATCATGATGGGAGATGCATAATATGATGTCACATGAAGTGTGCAAATATGACTAAGAACACTCAAATCATAAAGATCTGGCTCTGAAAACTGGCCCCACTACTTAATCTCTGTAAGCCTCAGTTTTCTCATCTGTTAATAGATATTTTAAGTACCTACCTAATAACATTATTGTAAAGATTAAATTATGCTTGTATGCTAAGCAATTTAACATGGATAGCAATATCTACTTGAAAGGACTGCTGTACAGAATAAGTAATGTAAGTGATGCAAAGTGATGCATTATTGTCAGACAGAGCAACAGATGCTGTGCCAAAGGTTCAAGCAATGTAGGCTACTATTAACATCCACCAGCATTTTACATCTAAGACAAATGTCCTACCTGGAACCTAACTGGAAGCTGAAAGTTAAATGTGAGGCTCTAGTGTACTGTTTTATATAAATAACAATGGCATGGAATTAATTTGATGATTTCCTAATGTATTGCCATCTTTGCTATTCAGTTCAGTTCAGTTGCGTCTCAGTTGTGTCTGACTCAGTTGTGTCTGACTCTGTAACCCGATGGACTGCAGCACACCAAGCTTCCCTGTCCATCACCAACTCCTGGAGCTTGCTCAAACTCATGTCCATTGAGTCGGTGATGCTATCCAACCATCTCATTCTCTGTCATCCCCTTCTCCTCCTGCCTTCAATCTTTTCCAGCATCAGGGTCTTTTCCAATGAGTCAGCCCTTCGTACCAGGTGGCCAAGTATTGGAGTTACAGCTTTAGCGTCAGTCCTTTCAATGATTATTTAGGACTGATCTCCTTTAAGATGGACTGGTTGGATCTCCTTGCAATCCAAGGGACTCTCAAGAGTCTTCTCCAACACCACAGTTCAAAAGCATCAATTCTTTGGTGCTCAGCTTTCTGTATAGTCCAACTCTCTCATTCTTAGATGACTACAGGAAAAACTATAGCTTTGACTAGATGGACTTTTGTTGGCGAAGTAGTATCTCTGCTTTTTAATATGCTGTCTAGGTTAGTCATAGCTTTTCTTTCAAGGAGCAAGCATCTTTTAATCTCATGGCTGCAGTCACCATATGCAGTGATTTTGGAGAAAAAAAAAAAAAATTCCCTCACTGTTTCCATTGATTCCCCATCTATTTGCCATGAAGTGATGGGACTGAATGCCATGATCTCAGTTTTTTGAATGTTGAGTTTTAAGCCAACTTTTTCACTCTCCTCTTTTACTTTCATCATCTTTGATTTCTGCCATAAGGGTAGTGTCATATGGGTATCTGAGGTTATTGATATTTCTTCCGGTAATCTTGATTCTAGTTTGTGCTTCATCCAACCCAGCTTTTCTCATGATGTACTCTGCATATAAGTTAAATAAGCAGGGTGACAATATACAGGCTTGATGTACTCCTTTCCCAATTTGGAACCAGTCTGTTATTCCATGTCCAGTTCTAACTGTTGCTTCTTGACCTGTCCCCTTGTAATCAACAAAAGAATCTGAAATTTGCTGCAAATAATGGTAATATCTGAAGTTATTGAGTGCCTGCCATACAGCCAGACATTGTTCCCAGTAATTCACACAGACTATATCATTGAATTCTCACTGCAAATACTATCCTGTTCTTCATTGCACAGATAAAGAAACTAAAGTTCCAGGAGTCTAGGTAGCTTGCCTAACTATGCCCAGCAAGGAAGTAACTGATAACTCTAGTTCTCTCCAAATTTGATTGAATCCCCATCTTATAATAACACTAGACTGGAAAGTTCAATTATAGAACCTTGAATGTAACTCATTTTAAAGATGGAGAAACAAGTCCCACAAGACACTGCAGACTTGTCCAAAATTCTCAGGTAATTATCACAAAACTAACATAAGTTCTTTACTCTGTAGGGGAGAGTGGGAAAGGTGTAACCGATAACTCTGTCAGGGAGAGGTGTGGTTGGTGAGTGCATTCAAATGTATGATGAGCTCAGTACTGCTCTGTTACAACATACATTTGACCCTCAAAAAAAAAAAAAAAAAAAGAAATTGGTGACAAAAATTCATTAAAATTAATCAATGTTTGATTAAGTCTGATGATTCTGTCCTAGTGGCCCATTTGATCTCCTCATTAGGCAGGACCACTGTCTTATTCTCTCCACAAAATGAGTAATGAAGCGCAGTGTTGATCATCTGAGCACAGTAAACCAGGCCCCTGTTTTGCTACTTTGTTTTGAACTGCTCAGCAATTAACAACATGACTAATCTCATTCAATGGGAGCTCTCTTTTATTTCTCTGTCTGTCACCAGACATCTAGTAACCATTCTCATAGAGTATCATATGCTTTGCAGATTCTTACTATTGTCTGTTTTCATGCTGGTTTTCATAAGTAAACTTTAGGTGGTCATCTGTGTGCTTTGACTTTCAAAAGTAATCAACATTTTTGAGCATTTTCTATGCTTCCAAGAATTTTCTTAAGTACTTTATTTGTATTAACCTCACTAACACAGTTGTCACCCTGCTTATTTAACTTATATGCAGAGTACATCATGAGAAACGCTGGACTGGAAGAAACACAAGCTGGAATCAAGATTGCTGGGAGAAATATCAACAACCTCAGATATGCAGATGACACCACCCTTATGGTAGAAAGTGAAGAGGAACTAAAAAGCCTCTTGATGAAAGTGAAAGAGGAGAGTGAAAAAGTTGGCTTAAAGCTCAACATTCAGAAAACGAAGATCATGGCATCTGGTCCCATCACTTCATGGGAAATAGATGGGGAAACAGTGAAAACTGTGTCAGACTTTATTTTGGGGGGCTCCAGAATCACTGCAGATGGTGACTGCAGCCATGAAATTAAAAGACGCTTACTCCTTGGAAGAAAAGTTATGACCAACCTAGATAGCATATTCAAAAGCAGAGACGTTACTTTGCCGACTAAGGTCCGTCTAGTCAAGGCTATGGTTTTTCCTGTGGTCATGTATGGATGTGAGAGTTGGACTGTGAAGAAGGCTGAGTGCCGAAGAATTGATGCTTTTGAACTGTGGTGTTGGAGAAGACTCTTCAGAGTCCCTCGGACTGCAAGGAGATCCAACCAGTCCATTCTGAAGGAGATCAGCCCTGGGTGTTCTTTGGAAGGAATGATGATAAAGCTGAAACTCCAGTACTTTGGCCACCTCATGCAAAGAGTTGACTCATTGGAAAAGACTTTGATGTTGGGAGGGATTGGGGGCAGGAAGAGAAGGGGACGACAGAGGATGAGATGCCTGGATGGCATCACTGACTCGATGGAGGTGAGTCTGAGTGAACTCCAGGAGTTGGTGATGGACAGGGAGGCCTGGCGTGCTGCAATTAATGGAGTCACAAAGAGTCGGACACGACTGAGCGACTGAACTGAACTGAACACATTTTATCCTCAGGACAGTACTATGAGGCAGGTACTCTTACTATCCCAATTTTGGAGATGAGGTAACATCCAAAGAGGATAAAGAATGTGTCCAGGATAAGGATAAGGAATGTGCCCAGGGTTTCAGTGTTAGTAGGGGGTAGGCTGAGAGACAAACTCAAGCAGTAATGATCCAGAGTCCGCACTCTGAATCAAACTTTGCTGACTAACCCCACAGCAAAGATGCCAAAAAGAAACTGGAATATATTATTACAGTCATTTTGTTCTACAAAAACTGAAGTGATCAAAAGAGGAAAAGGCAATATGTAAGCATGGAGCTCTTCTCACTGAAGAATCTGTACATTGCCTATGCCCTGAAAGGTAGACTCATCTGCCGAGAGCACCTAAGTGCTGTGCTAGACATGGGACACAATCTTGTCCTCTTATAACTGAGGAGTCCACAAGCTAGAACACTGCTTCATGCTCACTCAGATTTTAACCCCACACACAGCAACCATGCTCTCATCCTCCCTAATAAAACCAACAAGGGATCAAGGCTAAAATAATATATGGTCAGGAAGAATAAGAATTAAAGGACCTAGCAAAACTTGGAGCACAATTACTGCATGTTTTTATCCATTTTATGATATGTAACACCTTATGAGTTCATAGTATTTTCTCACATTACAATTTTAATGATTTAGTATATAAAATATATATTTATAATATATGTATTTATATTTAATATACTTTATATATTTGCAACATTTCTCACATCACAAACACTTTAAAAATTATTTTCATTTCTTTTAAAATTAACCTATTTCCAGTTTAAAATGGACTTCATAGTTTTCCATACTTTTGAAAACTAAAAAAATATATACCAGACATATTCTATTGCAATTTTCTCCTTTATGGTTTCTGAAGTTCATTTCACAACCGAAGTTCTTATGGATATCATTTGTGATAGAGGATCAGGCAGCTTGATATCCATTTTAGAGTTCATTTGTCTCCCTTCGACTCAATTCCTATACCGTTCATTGAGGTTTAAGATAAGCAGAACGCTAATTATTAGAGAAATGCAAACCAAAACTACAATGAGGTATCACCTCATACCAGTCAGAATGACCATCAACAAAAAGCCTACAAATAAAAAATGCTGGCGAATGTACAGGAAAAAAGGGAACCCTCTTACATTGTTGGTGGTAATATAAATTGGTGCAGCCGCTATGGAAACCAGTATGAAAGTTCCTTAAAAAACTGAAAATAGAGTTACCATATGATCTAGCAATTCCACTCTTGGGCAAACATCTGGAAAAAAGTAAATGTCTAATTCAAAAAGATACATATTCATAGCAAGTACTATTTATATTAGCCAAGACATGGGAGCAACCTAAATGTTCATCAACAGTTGAACAGATAAAGATGTGGTATATACATACAATAAAATATTATTCAACCATAACAAAGAATGAAATAATGCAGCAAAATGGGAGGATTTAGAGCTTATCATATTAAGTGAGACAGAGAAAGACAAATATCATATGCTATCACTTATATGTAGAACTAAAAAATGATACAAATGAACTTACTTACAAAACAGAAACAGACTCACAGACTTAGAAAACTTATGGTTACCAATCAGGGAAGGGGGTGGGGAAGGGACAAATTAGGAGTCTGGAGTGAGCAGATACAAACTAGTATATATAAAATAAACAAAGTCCTACTCCATAGCACAGAGATCTGCATTCTATACCCATAGATGGAAAAAAAAAGTGAAAAAGAAAACATATACATGCATATATGCGTGTGTGTGTGTGTGTGTGTATAAAACTGAATCACTTTGCTGTACATCTGAAACTAATACAACGCTGTAAATCAACTATACTTCAATTTTTAAAATAAATGAATAAAATGAAATTTTAAGCTTAAAAAAAGACAAGCAGCACACATCTCTCTGAAGCTGTATTACACACTAAGAGCACAGGTCCTGGCACCAACATTCTTGTTTCAACTCCATCTTCATCATGTATTAGTTATGAAATTCAGTGAGGTACTTGATCCCTCTGTGCCTTGATTTCCTGCAAATTGGGGATAACAGTGCCACCACTAGTTCTAATATTCTTCAACATGCACCAGGATGGGAGATCTGGTTCCTTAAAACACTGAAATATTTTTATGCCAGTAGATAACTTGCTGCCATCTCAAGCATCACAGTGCCCACTCACACAGCCTCCACCCAGGCCTCACCCCCTGTGTGGCCTCTATGTCAGAAACATTAAATTTAAACATTGAAAATCTAGTGCTCTGAAAAGCAGAAATCTGAAAACCCTGATCCAGCTCTGTACCCCAAATTCATTCCAGTGGGCCAGATACCAAGCCTTATAGGTGGCTAAATGCTTTATATTACTTCTAACTACCTCATCAAGTTGTTACAAGCAGCAAATAAATTTCACACATTATAAGAAATGCTCGAGAAAACTTTATTATTACTCTGATCAAAACTATTGAGTAATAATATATAGTGACAACTATCAGTTCAGTTCAGTTCAGTTCAGTTCAGTCGCTCAGTCGTGTCCGACTCTTTGCAACCCCATGAATCGCTGCACACCAGGCCTCCCTGTCCATCACCAACTCCCAGAGTTCACTCAGACTCACATCCGTCTATATGCACCACTTAAAAAATGTTACTGGTAGTATTTCCTTACTTATCACATAGCCTCAATTCTTAAGGCTATTTGAAAGACAAAGCAAGTGCTTCTCAGACTTATGAAAATCAAGCAGTGAGAAGAATCCCTCTGAGAAAAGCTCAGCTGTAAATACATGTGCTTATTAATATTAATAATACAAAACAAATAGCTTTTCTTAAAAATACAGATATGAAGGGGTTAAGAGGATATCCAATAACAACTGATGCTGCTATCTTTCTAATATAATAGGATCTTTTCTAACATAGTCAATGCTTATTTAAAGTGTCTTTTCTTTAGAGTCCAATACAAACTTAATGAAAAAGTAAGAACTCTTAAACAGCATTCAGTTCAGTTCAGTTCAGTTCAGTCGCTCAGTCGTGTCCGACTTTTTGTGACCCCATGAATCGCAGCACACCAGACCTCCCTGTCCATCACCAACTCCCGGAGTTCACGCAAACTCACGTCCATTGAGTCAGTGACGCCATCCAGCCATCTCATCCTCTGTCGTCCCCTTCTCCTCCTGCCCCCAATCCCTCCCAACATCAAAGTCTTTTCCAATGAGTCAACTCTTCACATCAGGTGGCCAAAGTACTGGAGTTTCAGCTTTAGCATCGTTCTTTCCAAAGAACACCCAGGGCTGATCTCCTTCAGAATGGACTGGTTGGATCTCCTTGCAGTCCAAGGGACTCTTAAGAGTCTTCTCCAACACCACAGTTCAAAAGCATCAATTCTTCAGCACTCAGCTTTCTTCACAGTCCAACTCTCACATCCATACATGACCACTGGAAAAACCATAGCCTTGACTAGACAGACCTTTGTTGGCAAAGTAATGTCTCTGTTTTTCAATATGCTATCTAGGTTGGTCATAACTTTTCTTCTAAGGAGTAAGCATCTTTTAATTTCATGGATGCAGTCACTATCTGCGGTGATTTTGGAGCCCCCTAAAATAAAGTCTGACACTGTTTCCACTGTTTCCCCATCTATTCCCAAGGAAGTGATGGGACAAGATGCCATGATCTTCATTTTCTGAATGTTGAGCTTTAAGCCAACTTTTTTACTCTCCTCTTTCACTCTCATCAAGAAGCTTTTTAGTTCCTCTTCACTTTCTGCCATAAGGGTGGTGTCATCTGCATATCTGAGGTGATTGATATTTCTCCCAGCAATCTTGATTCCAGCTTGTGCTTCTTCTAGCCCAGCGTTTCTCATGATGTACTCTGCATTTAAGTTAAATAAGGAGGGTGACAATATACAGCCTTGAGGTACTCCTTTTCCTATTTGAAACCAGTCTGTTGTTCCATGTCCAGTTCTAACTTTTGCTTCTTGACCTGCATATAGGTTTCTCAAGAGGCAGGTCGGTGGTCTGGTATTCGCATCTCTTTCAGAATTTTCCACAGTTTATTGTGAGCCACACAGTTTAAAATAGTTCAGAGAGGGTTTCTTAAGTATTAGAATGAATATTTGAGCAAAAAAAAAACAAAGTTAAATTGCATAGATCAATATTTAAAATCCCATCATTTTAAAATTATACAAAAAGCTGTGTTTATAACTTGACACCATTTTTTCTCTCCTAATGGTTCCCAGTATTTAAACGCAAAAATAGAATTTGCATATGTATATGTATGTAGCAGGGTAGAGGTAGGCTGAAGCTAAAATAACCAGCTACAAATAAAAAGTAAGTACCAACTGCCTAAATGAATGCACTTTTTTTTTTTAAACTAAGTAACAATTTAGGAAAAGACTTTTAATTACTGGAGCATTAACAATCTTAACTGTGAAACTACTACTGTGCCCAACAGTATTTTCTCTCTATAAGCACTGAAGACTGATTTTATGATTCCTAGCTCTCAAAATTCATCCTTGGTATTTTTATGAGGTCTGAGATGATTTTATAAAAACTAAGACCTCGATTCTCTGAACATTTTCCAGAAAAGAAAGGTTTAGGGTTACTATGAAAAATAATATCTACCATTCACCAGCATTTCTGGAAAACTCAGGAAAGTAGATGGAGTGATTCAAGAGGGCAGAAAGTAGAGGTCCAAAGACTATTTGGGAAGATCCTCCTATTTTAGGCTGTTTATAGCAGTTGCTGTAAACTATGAGCCATGCCATGCAGGGCCACCCAAGATGGATAGGTCACAGTGGAGAGTTCTGACAAAATGTGGTCCACTGGAGAAGGGAATAGCAACCCACTTCAGCATTCTTGCCTTGAGAACCCCAAGAACTGTGTGAAAAGGCAAAATGATATGGTACAGAAAGACCAACTCCCCAGATCAGTAGGGGCCCAAAATGCTCCTGGAGAAGAGCAGACAAATAGTTACAGAAGGAAAAAAAATGCTAAGCCAAAGCAGACACAATGCCCAGCTGTGGTGAAAGTAAAGTCTGATGCTGTAAAGAGCAATACTGGAACCTGAAATGTTATGTCCATGAATCAAGGCAAATTGGAAGTAGTCCAACAGGAGATGGCAAGAGTGAACATCGACACTTTAGGAATCAGTGAACTAAAATGGACTGGAATTGGAGAATTTAACTCAGATGACCATTATATCTACTACTGTGGGCAAGAATCCCTTAGAAGAAATGGAGTAGACCTCATAGTCAACAAAAGAGTTCGAAATGCAGCACTTGGGTGCAATCTCAAAAATGACAGAATGATCTCTGTTCATTTCCTAGACAAACCATTCAATATCACAGTAATCCAAGTCTATGCCCCAAACAGTGATGCTGAAGAAGCTGAAGTTGAATGGTTCTATGAAAATCTACAAGATCTCCTAGAACTAACACCCCAAAAAGATGTCCTTTTCAGCAAAAGGAACTGGAATGCAAAATTAGGAAGTTAAGGGATATCTGGAGTAACAGGCAAGTTTGGCCTTGGAATAGAAAATGAAGCAGGGCAAAGGCTAACAGAGTTTTGCCAAAAGAATGCACTGTTCATAGCAAACAGCATTTTCCAGCAACACAAGAGATGACTCTACACATGAACGTCACCGGATTTCAATACCAAGATCAAACAGATTATATTCTTTGCAGCTGAAGATAGAGAAGCTCTATACAGTCAGTAAAACCAAGACTAGGAGCTGGCTGTGGCTCAGATCATGAACTCCTTATTGCCAAATTCAGACGCAAATTGAAGAAAGCAGGGAGAACCACTAGGCCTCAGGTATGACCTAAGTCAAATCCCTTCCAATTATACAGTGGAAGTGACAAATAGATTTAATGGATTAGATCTGATGGACGGGATGCCTGAAGAATGATGGGCAGAGGTTTGTAACATTGTAGAGGAGGCAGTGATCAAAACTATCCCCAAGAAAAAGGAATGAAATAAGGCAAAATCGTTGTCTGAGGAGGCCTTACAAATAGCTGAGAAAAGAAAAGAAGCAAAAGGCAAAGCAGAAAAGGAAAGATATACCCAACAGATATATTCTTTTGGAATGCAGCATTCCAAAGGATAGCAATAAGAAATAAGAAAGCCTTCCTCAGTGATCAGTGCAAAGAAATAGAGGAAAACAATAGAATGGGAAAGACTAGAGATCTCTTCAAGGAAATTAGAGATACCAAGGGAAAATTTTATGCAAAGATGGGCTCAATAAAGGACAGAAGTGGTTTGAACCTAACAGAAGCAGAAAATATTAAGAAGAGGTGGCAAGAATACACAGAAGAACTATATTAAAAAATCGTAATGACCTGGATCACCATGATGTTGTGATCACTGACCTAGAGCCAGACCTCCTGGAGTGTGAAGTCAAATGGGCCTTAGGAAGCGTCACTATGAACAAAATGGAATTTCAGCTGAGCTATTTCAAGTTCTAAAAGATAATGCTGTGAAAATGCTGTACTCAGTACACCAGCAAATTTGGAAAACTCAGCAGTGGCCACAGGACTGGAAAAGGTCAGTTTTCTTTCAAATCTGAAAGAAAGGCAATTTCAAAGAACATTCAAACTATAGCACAGTTGCATTCATTTCATGTGCTAGCAAGGTCATGTTCAAAATCCTCCTAGCTAGGTTTCAATAGTATGTTAACCAAGAATGTCCAGATGTTCAAGCTGGATTTAGAAAATGCAGAGGAACTAGAGATCAAATTGCCAACATCCATTAGATCATAGAAAAAGCTACAGAATTCCAGAAGAACATCTACTTCTGACTATGCTAAAGCCTTTGACTTTGTGGATCACAATAAACTATGAAAAATTCTTCAAAAGATGGGAATTTTAGACCACCTTACCTGCTGCCTGAGAAACTTGTATGCAGACTAAGAACCAACAGTTAGAACTAAACATAGAAAAACAGACAGGTTCAAAATTGAGAAAGGAGTGTGTCGAGGCTTTATATTGTCACCCTATTTATTTAACTTATATGTAGCATACATCATATGTAATACAGGGCTGGATGAAGCGCAAGCTGGAATCAAGATTGCCAGAAATATCAATAATCTCATATATGCAGATGGCACCCCTCTTATGGCAGAAAGTGAAGAGGAACTAAAGTACCTCTTGATGAAAGTGAAAAAGGAGGGTGAAAAAGCTGGCTTAAAACTCAACATTCAAAAAACTAAGATCATGGCATCTGGTCCCATCACTCCATGGCTAATAGATGGGGAAACAATGGAAACAGAGACAGATTTTATTTTTTTGGTCTCCAAAATCACTGCAAGATGGTGATTACAACCATGAAATTAAAAGACACTTGCTCCTTGGACGAAAAGCTATGACCAACCTAGATAGCATATTAAGAAGCAGAGACATCACTTTCCCAACAATGGTCTGTCTAGTTAAAGCTATAGTTTTTCCAGTAGTCATGGATGGATGTGAGAGTTGGACCATAAAGAGGGCTGAGCACTGAGGAATTGATGCTTTTGAACTGTGGTGTTGGAGAAGACACTTCAGAGTCCCTTGGAGTACAAGGAGATAAAACCAGTCAATCCAGAAGGAAATCATCAGAAGGACTGATGCTGAAGCTGAAGCTCCAAAACTTTGGCCACCTGTTGTGAAGAGCTGACTCATTTGAGAAGACCCTGATGCTGGGAAAGATTGAGGGCAGGAGGAGAAGGGGGCAACAGAGGATGAGATGGTTGGATGGCATCACCAACTCAATGGACATGAGTTTGAGTGAACTCCAGGATTTGGTAATGGACAAAGAGGCCTAGTGTGCTGCAATTCATGGGGTTGCAAAGAGTCGGACACGAGTGAGTGACTGAACTGAACTGAATGGAATTTTGGGCTTCCCAGGTGGCACTAGTGGTAAAGAACCTGCCTGCCAATGCTGCAGACGTAAGAGATGCAGATCCATTCCCTTGGTTGGGAAGATCCCCTGGAGGAGGGCACAATAACCCATTCCAGTATTCTCGCCTGGAGAACCACATGGATAGAGCAGCCTGGTGAGCTGCAGTCCAGTGGGTCCCAAAGAGTCATACATGACTGAAGTAACTTAGCATGCACACACTCAATGTAGTCTTAGACTTTAAGCTAATCACAGTATATTTCTCTTATTATTTCTTAAGGAGAAGTTCAAAAAACTTCAAAATAAGAATGCATATTCAGGATTAGAAAATATTTCCCAGGAAATGGGAAGCTTACTGTTCAAAAGAAAAAATATGTTCGTAGAAATAAATTTTTTAATTTTTTCTATTATGTTTTAATGAATATTACAAATGTTAATATCCACACTTAAGAATAAAATATCAAATTGCAAAAATAATTGAATCACAAAATATCACTCTCCTACTTCCCTCTCCTTCCCTTTTTGAAGTGAATAAACATAGTTGTGGAAAGATCTTAAAAATATAAAGCACAACTAGAAGGTGGAATAAAAAAGAATAAGATTGTCAAGGCAGAGAGGAGTAACAGAGGACAAAAACAATTATTATTGCTTGCAAAATTTTCATAATTTTGCAAGCAATTATATGAAAAATTTTATAATTTTTATATGAGAAATTGTACAACAGAAATCCACAGGCTTCCTGTCATGAGATATCATTAACAGTAAAAATTTATTAACTTAACAAATAATTTTGGAGGCATTTCATGACACTTTGAGGATGTGTGTGTGTGTGTGTGTGTGCATGTGTGTGTGTTAGTCAGTCAGTCATGCCTGACTCTTTGCAACCCCATGGACTGTAGGCCGCCAGGCTCCTCTGTCCATGGGATTCTCCAGACAAGAATAGTGGAGTCAGGTCCCTTGCCTTCCTCCAGGGGATATTCCTGATCCAGGGATAGAAACCATGTCTCTTGCATCTCCTGTACTACAGGCAGATTCTTTACTGCTGAGCCACCGGGGAAGTCCTCAGAGGACATAGCAGTGAAAAAAAACACAAAATCCCTTCCCTTAGAAACCTTTCATTCTAATGGGAAGAGACCTGGGTCCTGGCACTAGCTGTTCCCTCTGGCTGCTCTTACTGTTACTGTCAAGTTCCTCTCATACTTCAGGCCCCCAGTTTGGAGGTAACCAGACTAAACCCACGAAAGATATGATGGTGGCTTGGACCAAGCTGTGAAAGTGTGAGAAGAGGTTGAACATATTTTGAGGGTAGAGTCAATAATATTCACTGATGGATTGGACACTGAGTATAAGGAAGAATCAAGATGCCGCCCAGATCTTGGCCAAAGCAATGCAAAGGATGAGGTTCCTAATAGCTGAGAAGAGTAAGAATAGGTGTAGAGATGGTTTGGTGAGGTGGATAGGAATTCAGTTGCAGATGTGGTAAGTTTTAGATGCCTGTTAGAACTACAAGTAGATATGTTGAGCAGGCAATCGTATACATAAGCTTGGAGATCAAGCAGAAGATGTAAATTTGGGAATTATCAATATTTACCTATAGATGACTTTTCGAAATAGGAGACTGAAAGATCACTGAAGGAGCAACTATAGACAGAAGAAAGAAGAGGAGGACTCTCAGTTGAGTTCAGGCTGATGACAAAGGGATAGCAAAAAAGACTAAGAAGTAGCAAGAAGGTGGAAGGCAAATCAGATAGGTGTGATATTCTGTGGGGCAAAAGTAAAGAAAACAAGTAAAGGTAGAGGACAGAAGAGTAATCAACTAAAATGCTACCAGGAGGACAAATAAATTCCTAAGAAGTGATGCTTAAGAAAGTGGAAATACATGGCGACTTTGACAACAAAACCAACTGAATGCTATATTAAATACTACACATGCATGCAAGATAGGTCACTTCAGTCATGTCTGACTCTTTGCAGTCCTACGGACTGTAGCCCACCTGGCTTTTCTGTCCGTGGGATTTCCCAGGCAAGAGTAATGGAATGGGGCTGCCCTTTCCTTCTCCAGGAGATCTTCCAACTGAGAGATCAAACCCACATCTCCTGCACGTGCAGATTCCTTACCAAGAAATCCCTGGGAAGCCTAATATATAGCATATGTGAAAATGAAAGAAAGAGAAAGTCGCTCAATCCGGTCTGACTCTTTGCGACCCCTTAATACAGTCCATGGAATTCTCCAGGCAAGAATACTGGAGTGGGTAGCCTTTCCCTTTTCCAGGGGAATCTTCCCAACCCAGGGATCAAAGCCAGGTCTCCTGCATTGCAGGCGGCTTCTTTACCAGCTGAGCCATGAGGGAAGCCCAAGAATACTAGAGTAGGTAACCTATCCCTTCTCCAGTGGATCTTCCTGACCCAGAAATTGAACCAGGATCTCCTGCATTGTAGGCAGATTCTTCACCAACTGAGCTATCATAGAAGCTCAATATAATATACAGTATACAGTTTATAGTACATAGCTTAAGGCTCAGGGGTAAAAAATCTGCCTGCCAATGCAAGATATAATCCAGGGTTCAATCCCTGGATTGGGAAGATCCCCTAGAGAAGGAAATGGCAACTCACTCCAGTATTCTTGCCTGGGAAATCCCATGGACAGAGGAGCCTGGTGGGCTACAGTCCATGGGATTGCAAAAGAGTCAAACAAGAATTAGAAATTAAACAACAAATACACTATATATTTAATAAACATATATTTAATATACCAAATTCTATAATTTGGATTTGTACTGTATTATAAGAACATTTGGAAAGTGAGTTATAAAGTCAGGTCTCAGAAAAAGGTCCTCAGAGCTCACCTTTATGTTTATATAATTTATATAATCTTAGTGAAAGTGAAGTCACTCAGTCATGTCCGACTCTTTGTGACCCCATGGACTGCAGCCTGCCAAACTCCTCCACCCATGGGATTTTCCAGGCAAGAATGCTGGAGTGGGTCACCATTTCCTTCTCCAGGGGAGCTTCCCAACCCAGGGATTGAACCCTGGTCTCCTGCACCACAGGCAGACTGTTTATTGTCTGAGCCACCAGGGAAGCCCTCATATAATGTAGAGATAAATCTCAGTAATATTGTGATCTGCAGGGAGTCCCTATATGACTCTTTAGGTTACTTTTTGCTCAAAGGTGTCTAGCAAAGAGAGCAAGTGGGGCCGAAAGTGTGTGAATTTGCAAAGCTGGGAAGGCACTGTGCACTGTTTCGTAAGTTACTTTTCTCTTGTACCACACTGCAAGCATTTCTCATGTGGTCACACCTGGACATTGTTGGCATGCAGACAGTGTTTAAAACCTAGGTAAGAGTGAAATAATCTTGGGAGAAATAAAAATAAATAAAAGAGGGATTCCACTAGGATGTTGAGCATAAGAGAACCAAAGAAAAAGCAACATAAATACAACATGGAGATCATTAATGAATTTAACAAAAGAGGTTTCAGTGGGGTGATGTGGTTTATAGAAGCCAGACTGGAGTTGGTTTAAGAGTGAATGGAGTGAGAAGGAAGAAAAACATGTGTAAAGATGTCTTTCAAAGAGTGTTGTTTTACATGCATTAACTCAGACGCTTACTCCTTGGAAGGAAAGTTATGACCAACCTAGATAGCATATTCAAAAGCAGAGACATTACTTTGCCAACAAAGGTCTGTCTAGTCAAGGCTATGGTTTTTCCTGTGGTCATGTATGGATGTGAGAGTTGGACTGTGAAGAAAGCTGAGCACCAAAGAATTGATGCTTTTGAACTGTGGTGTTGGAGAAGACTCTTGAGAGTCCCTTGGACTGCAAGGAGATCCAACCAATCCATTCTGAAGGAGATCAGCCCTGGGTGTTCTTTGGAAGGAATGATGCTAAAGCTGAAACTCCAGTACTTTGACCACCTCATGCGAAGAGTTAACTCATTGGAAAAGACTTTGATGCTGGGAGGGATTGGGAGCAGGAGAAGAAGGGGACGACAGAGGATGAGATGGCTGGATGGCATCAACGACTCAATGGATGTGAGTCTGAGTGAACTCTGGGAGTTGGTGATGGACAGGGAGGTCTGGCGTGCTGCACTTCATGGGGTCTCAAAGAGTCGGACGCAACTGAGCTACTGAACTGAACTGAACTGAACTGAACTCATTTTATTCTCTCAACAGCCTTATGGAATAGGTACTCTTGTTATTCTCATCTTACACATGAAGTAATTTGCCCAAGGTCACACAGCTACTAAGTGCTTGAGTTGGGATTTGAACCCAGCTCACTGCAATTCTTAAGCCCATGCTCTTAACTGCTATTCAATATGGCAAGATACATAGCACAAGATAAAGTACAGATTTTGATATTCACTGATTCATTCATTTAATGTATAAGAGTTAAATCACACAATAAATTCTTAGATGTTTATCTAACCCAGGAGCAATTTTTTAATGTGTGAAAAACTACATTTTGTGTTCAAAATCTGGTATTTATAATAGAGGAATGAAATGCTAATAAATTCCTCAAATATTCGCTCATCACTTCTTATGTACTTAAGATAATGGTGAGGTAACACCAAGTATAAGACTTGTCTGTTCTCAACTAGCTGAACCCACTTGGCTACTACATTGATAAAATGATGAACCAAACCATCAACACTGTGTGTAATCCAGATAGAATTTGCTGATATTAGTATGTGGGACAGTGGAAAGAGATATTTGCAAGGCTATTATAAACTCATTTTAAAATACTCAAATCTAGTTTATTTTCCAGGCACTTTTAAAACTGTGAAAGGTTAAGGTTTCAACACTCTTTATCCATTTTTCTCTTTTATAATCTGATTACTTGAAAATCACATATATTAGGCATATATGTCTGGCAGGTCTGGCATATGACTTTACAGGTCATATGGTTATAAAATATGTAGTAACACAATGTTAAGAGTAAATGATTCTTATGTTTTGACTTCTCAGCGTGGGTTTTAAGAGGTGTATAACTGAGTGTTTTATAACCATTCCTATGTTCTTGAGAAGAATTTCCTTCAGTATTAAGTTGTTCCAGCAATTATCACACTATAATGTGTCCTTTCTTCCACACCAATCAAAATCATAAAGTTCTTTTATTAAATAAACCTGTAAATTTTTATATTTTTCCTTGCATTGCTCTAGTGTTTTTCCAGATGATTTAATTTTATCATAGCATTTTCCATGGGTTAACTTCAGTCAAATTCTTAAGATTAATGCTTGGTTTTTATACTGCATTGCTTCCCAAATTCTCTACAAAGTGATTTATAACAGGACTGACAAACTAGAAAATTCTCTATGTGTACTTATAAACAGTATCTGTAATATACAGTGCATGTGTATTCAATTCCACTTAACAGGAATTATATATATAATTATATATAGGAATTATAGGAATTATATATATATATCAGTATTTATGTTAATAATAACATTATTATTATTATGAATAGCACATGTTCTCTGACACATATTTGAAAATAACAAATATTTTCAGGAAAGAATTCAATATAAAATTGATAAGAATCTAAACTCTAAATCAAAGTAGAACAATCCACTTATATATATAATATATATAAATGGAATATGCTATACTCCTGTTATATATAATTATATTTATTTTTAAGTTATTAATTTAAATTACACACTAATTCATTGTATAATTCTATATCTATGTAAATATTATTAGTGGACTAGAGCAACTATACTGTTCTACCTTGATTTAGATTTCAGACTATTATCAATTCAATATGTTGGATTATTTTCCAAGAATATTTGTTATTCCCAAATAATTTAGAGAATATGTTTCCTATATATGAACAGAATGTTGTTGGACAGCCGAAACTTGTCATCTTACTTGACTGGGAGATGCTGCCAGACTTTACCAATCAGTTGAACAGCAATTGAGCGCCTCCTGATGCTGGAGAGCCACTCACAACAAAAGCCTCTAGCATAGCTCTATTGTCATGCTCACATCATTTCATGAACAGAATGCCCATGAGATTATGCTCACCAGATCAAGGATAATTCTGGGACTCAGCTGAGAACTGGCAAGGAATCCCAGTCATCTTTGCAACCCCAGTTCTTGGTGCACAAGGTTTTCTGCAAATGTTTGCAGAATGAAACAAGGGTAAAGAATAAGAAGGGTGGGTTAATTTAAGTGTCTCTAAAACTCCACTGTAACTCTGTACCTCCTTTCTATCAACTGAATATTTGAAAGTCTGTTTCCCTAATTCTTCTAACTCCTCAATCCCTTTTACCCAATCTATTGATGAATTTAACTGGTCCTACTTCCCCTATAAATCCTGACTCCATCTATTCCTCTCCTCTCCTCTTACCCACAACCTAGCCAAGCCACACTCTAAATCTCACCTGAAATACTACAACAGCCTTCTTGCTAGGCTCCTGCTTCCACTTTGTCTACTTCCAATGTTCCATACATACCACTTCCAGAACAGTTTTTTTTTTTAATATAAACCTAATTAATGCCACCATCTTGCCTAACATGCACCAACAACTTTCAAATATACTTAAATGAAAGCCAATCTCTCTCCTCCAAAAGTTTTGCATAATCCAGGCCCTGTCTACTTCCCAACTGGCATCTTCTGCCATTCTTCCCCAAGTTCACACATTTCCAAGCACACAAGCCCAGTTGAGGTTTTTCAAACACACAAAGGTATTCAAGGTTTGCACATACACTCTTTCGACTGCCAGTTTGAAAACATAAGAGAAAAATCCTTCCCCAACAAGGGCTTGATTCTTTAATGTCAGGGAGGATACCTAGACATTTTCTGGTGAGATTTTTTTAATTCCACAGGTATAAAAAAAAGTGCTACATGCTTAAAGAATAATTTTTATAAGATTATCCCCAACTGAGAATCAAAAGGTTTTAGATTTCTATCTTATATTATTGAGTATAGAATTTAAAAAGTAAATCTCTTAGCCACTACTAGAAAAGAAATAGAATTCTAAACAAAAGAACTGTGACCTTAGAAATATTTATTAGATCAAGGAGAGAAAAACAATAAAATAACAGAAAATTAGAATAACTTGATAAGTTTGATTTATTAACATGTAGAATTTTGTACCCAATAAAATACTCATTCTTTTCAGATATCATGGAATTATCTTTCAAATTAATAATACAGTAAACCATAAAAGAAATTATAATAAATTCCAAAAAGTAAGAATATTACAGTGTGCCTCATTAACCACACTGCTATAAAAGCAGTTATTACTAAGCAGGAATCCTCCACACTCCCACCATCCAGCTAATCATCTGTAACTTTAAAAATCTTCCTCCAAATAATTTGGGTTAAATAGAAATTGATTCTGAAATTATAGAATTTTTAAAGGGAAAGGCAATGATAATACATTAAAACTATAAGATGAAATCAAGGAGTATGGAATAAAAATAATATAACTCCAAATACATTCGTCAGAAAATAAGAAATATCAAACAGGTTATTTCATTATTCTTCTAAATCAGCTAGTGAAAGAATAAGTAAGTAAGCCAAAAGGGAGTCAAAAGAAGGACTCTGTTGAGACAGAAGCAGGAATTAATGAACTAGAAATGTAATATTTCTAGAAATTGTGAAATGGAATTAAAAACCTTTTCTAGCAAAAATAAGACAGACAAAGATCTAGCAAGTCTGAATAAAAATTAAAAAAGGGAAAGAACAAAAGATATGCAAAATTAGCAATAAGAAAGCCAATACAGTCACAGACACAGGTGAAATTTGAAAATCTAGATAAAATAGGTGATACTCTTAAAAATATATATAAATTATAAAAATCACCCCAAGAAGAGGCAGATGACCTAACAGAGCTAATTCTAAAAAATAAAATAAAAATCTGTCAAATTTGTACCATCCTAAAAGTCACCAGGCCTTCAACAGCTACCATTATTACTGTTCAACACAAGCAAGAGGGATTGTTAGCAGTTAGCACTTTCCAGGCATTATTTTGAGCACTTTATTTGTTAGGTGACTAACTACAATCTTACTTCTTTCTATAGTCAAAGAAGCAGGGACAGGCAAAGTAATTTGTCAGCTTTCACACAACTATTGGGGGTAGACCTGATATTGGAACACAGTTGTTCAGTTGCCAAGTCGTGTCCAACTCTTTGTGACCCCATGGACTGCAGCATGCCAGGCTACCTTGTCCATCACCAACTCCCAGAGTTTTCCCAAGACTGGAACACAGACATAAACATATACACTACATGGTATGTAGTGACCACAAAGCCTAACATCTTGACCTCTAAATTATGTGCCAGAGTGATTTCACATGAAAACAAGGTATTATTTTTAAGAGATACAGAAAAAACATTGATCATTTCAAAAAAAGTAGAAAAGGTTTTGATAAAAAGTAAAAGCTATTCCTGAGTTTAAATAGAAATGTTCAACATCCTTTACAGGATAAAAAAGTATTTCTCAGAAACCACCAGCAGACACAATACTCAAAAGTGAAACAAGAGAGCAGAGATCCTTAAACTGTTATGAAGGGAGGAGATGTGCGCAGGTATGTTTAGAAAAACCATCTTTTGCAGAACAAATAAGTTGGTTTGTTTAGCTTTTAAGCAAATTAAATGAGTTTCTTTTATACTGGGGCATTTCTCAGGGCTTAAATATGCTAACATGTTTGTTCCGTGACTCCTCTGGAATGGAATTTGCTGTGATGTTTCCCAAGCTTCTTAAGACTACTGAACCCTTTGTTCTCCCCACTGGGAGCTAGGGTACACACCTAAACAGTTCAGAAAACACAGCTCTGAAGCCTGATAGTGCTGAAGGTATTGGCACTAAAATTACTAATAAAGTAAGGATTCTCACTCTGATGCCTACTATTCGCGATTACTCCAGTAACCTAGCCAATGCATAAGAGGAAATAAACAGAGGTAGATATTGGGAAGGAAGAAAAAACAATATTTGTAAATGATATGATGACCTACATAGAAAATTCAAGAGCAAAATAGCCTATCAAATTACTGTCTTAAAATGATAATAACTTAGATATATTTTTAGATACAAAATAAGTATGTGTAGAAACTGGCCTCCACATTCAATAAACTCACAAGGCAGAATTTATAGGCAGTCACAAAGGGATGAAAATAAGGATAAGAAAGGGGGAAAAATCATCGAACATAAAATACATCAATTAATAATTTCCCCATTTTATCTCAAGAGTAGCAACAAGATTAGAGGAAAAACACATTTCCTTTGTTTTGAATTTTGTATTTAAGGAAAATTAAAACAAGCCATATGATAGTGGATAATACAATTAAAAGTAAATCTGCTTATAAATAGCTGTGTAAACTTTGGCAAGTCAACTTTCCTAGCAGAATCTCAGGATTAAGAAGAATATTACAAATCACCTAATATGGATCAAAAGCCTTATAAATATTTACCTTGATATAGCATAGCCACTTCAGAGAATTTATCATTAGAAAGAAGTAAAAAATATGCACAATGCCCAGATCACATTTTAAGCGTGCAACATCGCGAACTTCAGTGCACGCAAAAGGCTATTTTCTTAAAGAAATTACATTACATTCACAATGTGTACCTAAACTGTGTTTACTACACTGACCTTAAAAATCCCATGACCACATGAGAAATGTTTGTAAAGTGGCACGAGAGAAGAGTAACCTACAAAACAGTACACAGTCATTACCGCAACTTTGCACTTAGGGCTTCACTTGTTCTCTTTTTTAGGCCACTTTTAAGCAGGAAGTAACCAAAACAGCCACATAGGGATGCCCTACAGATCAAAATATTACTGGTTCTTATCTTCATGTACTAAGATTATATTAAGATGATTTGTATTTTCCTCTTAGGGTTCCCATATGTGCAAAGTCTACACAATTCTTTGTAACCAAAAAAATTTAACAAATAGCATTTTTAATTTTCTAGGTTAACCACAAAGCCTGTTCTTAGTCCTCTCAAATTATACTCTTCCCGGTGCCTTCTACCATTCCATATTCAAAGGTCTCCAATGACATGACCTAAAGATTCCCGGGAAGATGTTGAAGACTTCTCAATGGTGAGAGAATTTGTTCTTGTGTTGAGCTGTAAACTGATTCCCTGTAACTTCCACTCAGTGGCCATGCAAAATAAGTTTATTCCTATTATAAGCAAGAGTTCTTCCAATGTTTTTAAGATATCAAGCATGTAGCACTTATCCTTCTGTTCTCCAGATAACCCAATTTATTACAACTTTTGTAATATTTCCATCAATGTGTGGAAAGATCTTTTAATATATATAGAGTGTGAAAAAAGTTAACATAGCCTTGGCCAGTTTCCCCAACCGGAATAGGCATTGTAAAAATAATAGCTGGAGTGTCACTTAATGATGTAGCATTCTTGCTACACTGCCTTTGCTAATTTAAAACAGCAAAAAAAATTTTTTAAACATGTTGTCCAAATTATTAATCTATTTTTGAAAGAATCAATGCCTGCCTATCAAGTATTTAAGTGGGGGCTAGGGTATGTCATGGCCTGAAAGTTGTTCAAGTAGTAAAAACTAAGACCTTTGTCATTCTGTTCTCTTGATCAAGAACTCTCAAAATGATTTCTTCTGTTGGGTAGAGTCACCAGAAAGAACTCTCCCACCCATTTCTATATGAGGGATGAGAAACGGAAAGAAATGAGACACACTATTAATGAGAAATTTCTTAGCCCTCAAGGATTTATAAAGATTCCTCATAACAGAATATCTTAACAGAAAAGTTCCAATAAAAGCAAACAAAAGTATATAAATCATCCATGCAAGCTTGTAAAACCTACTTAGTCATACAAGCAGATTTACAGTATAAAGAAAATAGACAGGAGAAAACAGAAGTATGAAATTAAAATATGGGGTTGAGGGAAATGTGGTAACATTCAAGTATGATAAAGACCAAAGGCATTACCACAGTCACATGTCTGGACCAAAGGATGCATGAGAGCCATTGGAGGAGGAAGGAGGAAAGCATGGCTCTCCTCTCTCAACTCACCTCAAAGCCCTCGACTCTCCATCACTGAAACACTGTGGCGTATAGGGAAAACGACTCCACAAAGCAAGGTCTGGAATTGATTCAGTTTCTTGTGATAATTTTTCAACTAGGAGATTAAAACACAGGCATCTTCCCCAAACCTTATTCTGCAGTTAATTCCCATTCTGTGTTTTCAATCTTACCATCTCTATTCAACCATCCTGAAGCATTTGGACATGCTCTAAGGTCTTCCTTCCTGGACCTCACCCACCCTCAGTTATGGTCCCATATCCTTGCTCTGCTTCACAACAACACTTAGCAAAAAGTCTCAAAGTATCCTGCCACCACTTTGTTATACTCCATTCCCTTTCTTTTCAACATTTTTATTAATTTTTAATTAAATAAATATGCTTATTCACTGTACCTTGTAAAGAAATGCAATGGTCTAAGGATCTCTTATGTAAGGTCACAAATGTTAATAACATGGTTTATATTGATCCACATGCCCTTCCATCTATGCAAACATATATGCATTTATGAAGAAACATTGTTATCATTGTTTAACAAACTGAAATTGCACAGCATAAAGTATTTGCCATTTGCTTTACTGATTTGAGAATTCATGATAGAATCCACTTCAGTCTGGCTTCTGTCTTCCCACACCCCTGAAATTGTTTGTCAGCCTCACTGTATTACCCCTACGTTGAGGCTTCTCAGGTGGCTCAGTGGTAAAGAATCTGCCTGCCAAGCAGGAGACCCACATTCAATGCCTGGGTTGGGAAGATACCCTGGAGAAGGAAATAGCAACCCACTCCAGTATTCTTGCCTGGGAAATCCCATGGACAGAGGAGCCTAGCAGGCTACAGTCCGTGGGGTTGCAAAGACTCAGACACAACTTAGCAACTAAACCACCACCCTCACCACCCCTGTCAAGTACAACAATGTAAGTACTTGCATGTTGTCAAGTACAATGGTCACTTCTGCAATCTTCACCTTGCCCTGGCTCCTGGTAGAGTGTGAGAGGTGACTACTTTCTTAAAGCTCAATCTTCACTTGGTTTTGTGATGCCCCAATTCCTGCTTTCCTTCCTATCTCTCTGGGTATCTCTGAAATCTCTTTTACTGGCCCCTCCCCTATTGACCATTAAATGTTGGATGTCTTGGCTTTTTTTTCACTCTTCTACCTCTGCAAACTTTATCTGACATCTAATAGAAATATATTTCTCATGTTCAAAATTTAATTGATTTTCATCTCCAACTACCCATTTGCTCCAACAAACATCCAAGTGGGTCATTAGGAGGGTAGGTAGTTGGATATACAAGTTTGGAGATCAAGGAAGAGTTATGAGTCATAGTATAGATGATTTTAAAGCCATGGGTATGAACAAAATAACCTAAGAAGAGATTAGAGTCAGAGGCTTCCCCCAGTCCTTTGAAGAAATAGAAGAAAGGAGTGTCTTATTAATTTAAAGTTTGAGTGTATTTTAAAATCATAATGCAGCATGGTGACAGCAATAGATTTTTTCATAACAATGGATCAGCTCTCCAGTCCTAAATTTGAATGGTTCAGACAAGACAGCCAGGAATTGTAGAGGTCCTACAGGACCCACACTGAGCCTGGCTGCCTCCAGCTATGGTGACACAGGCAGTGCCAGGGGCTCCTTTTCCTAATCAGCCTTCACATATAAACTTTACTCCAGTTGTACTTCTTTGTCAAAAGCCAAAGAGTAACTATCCAACCATTATTCCTTCATTATCCATAGAAAGACGCTCATCCCTTGAATTTTCTGTTGTTTTGAGAAATGCAAAAAAACATATATTCTGTGGGCTTCTTATCTGAAAATCAGTCCCACTGCTGGGGCCAACTGAGCTAGATGCAATGCTGAAATCAAATTGCTGACCTAGAGAACACATGGGCTGAACAACAGTCACATCAAATCAATGAAATAGCCATTAATTCTTGTCTTCCATGTCAAATGAACTCAAGTCTTAAAAAAAAATTTTGTTATCATAATCAGACTGCTCATGATAGTGATCAGCCTCTTTGAAGAAGATAATGTGATTGTGTAGCTTGAGATCTGTGTCTCTCTCTGAGTTACAGAAAATTCATTTATTTTGAAGCTGAGCCTATATAACAATACTTAACCAATAATGTGTCCAAACAAATGTTTAATGTCATATATTCTAAGCATCAAGAGAATGAATTACTGTTTTGAGGAAATCAAGAGTATCACCTACAAGTATTCACAGAATAAAACTATTCATAGTCTACCTTAGCAATTCGTTCCAATTCATTGTCATATCAGATATCAAGTAAGTTCTGGGATAGACGGTCTGCAATCTAAATGGAGACCCAAAGGAGTTACACCTCCAAAACCAGCACTCACTCTTCCATTTGATAACCAAACACTGGTTGTCACCAACTATTTATTAGACACTCATCCCTGGAGACACATCAGCATGACGTCCACTCCCTCAAGGCACTCATGGTCTCAATATTATATATACAATGATGGAATGTGTATGTACTATGAGGATGTGTTTTATTTAACTTCAACCCTTAGAAAGGAGCTTACAAAGGACCAGGGAACTTTAAAACACTAGTAAATTGATGATGGTGAATAAAGGGTTCACCATCACCAGCTGAAAAAATTTCAAGAAGGTCAAAATTTTAAAAGCTAATAAAAAGAGATGAACATAAAGAAAATTGCACCATGTCAGAGTTGAGAAATTTGATTTATCCTTAAGAAAACAATGCTGAGTATATGAGAAAATATCCTCCCTTTTAGAAGACAGTTCAGCAACCTAGAAATAGTGCTGAAGAGAGTCTAAACACCAGAAATACAAACATCAGAAATGCAACTCATAAAATAGGGTTGAATAGAGTGAGAGCTAAGGGTAGAGCCCCAGACAGAGACCCCAGGTTTTAATTCTGAGCCCACTGTCCATTACGTTGTGTGACTTTGGGGCAAGATATCAGACTTCTCAATGCCTTATCTTCCCTTTAAAACTGTACACCTGATGCAAAGAACTGACTCATTGGAAAAGGCCCTGATGCTGGGAAAAACTGAAGTCAGGAGGAGAAGGGGATGACAGAGGATGAGATGGTTGGATGTCATCACCAACTCAACAGACCTGAGTCTGAGCAAGCTCCAAAAGTTGGTGATGGACAGGGAAGCCTGGCATGCTGCAGTCCATGGGGTCGCAAAGAGTTGGACATGACTGAGCGACTGAACTGAACTGAATAGACTGTGTTAAAGATTTATTTTGAAGCTGAAAGTAAGTGATCTACTTAAAATACTTAGCTCAGCTCCTGGCACATAGGTAAGATCCACACAAACATTTTCTATTATTACTAGGTTTTCTGGAGAATTCATACTTTTATTTCTCTTGTATTTATAGAGTCCAGCAAGTAGATGATACACCGCCTGAGGTGTCACTGAGAAAATATTGACAAGAATCGTGTCCCAAAAGGACTTATAACTGGCAACAGAGAGAGAAATAACAGGCAATCACAGTGTAATGTGAACTCAGAAAAGGGAAGTAGGAATGTTTATAATTGTCATAAAAATAATAAAAACTAAAAAGTTTAGTTAACCACTGCATTGACTGGCCTCTGTTTCTTAAATGCCCTGAATGGTTTGGCAAATTGAATTTATCATCTATTTTAGCCTCCTAACAAAGCATACCAGTTCCCTAAGTTAACACAGAAATGGCGGGGAGAAGGCGAGTAGAGTACCCTGCAACAGGAATTAGGCTGTTCAAAAGAATTGGTAGAGAGAAGGCCCCATCCTTCCTGCAAAGAAAAACAGCAAATGTGAGTTCTCTTCTCTATACGTGCTCCTCCTCTGACCTCATCTAGAACAGAAATCGGCAAATTAAAAAGCTGGTAATGTGTTATGGGGAAATCAGTCCAAACAATGAACATCTGAATTAAAGAATTTTCCTTGCAGTTTTACTACTTTTAAGCATATAAAATAATGAAGCTATTTCACACACACAAGGAAGGATATACATCTTGAAAGCAAGGACATATACCTTGAAATATGTATGTAAGATGTGTGTGTGTGTGTGTGTGTGTGTGTGTGTGTGTGTGTGTGTGTATAATCATAGTCCCTGCTTCCAAGATGCTCAAAATTTAGAGAAAAGAACTCAGGCTACTGTAACTGTGTCTAACTTACCTCTTTGCCTCTGTTCATGTTGCATTCCAATTCATCCAGGAGCCTGGGTAATCTTTCTAAAATCAGTTTGATTGAGACGCCGCTGCTTAAATGGCTTCCCTAGTGGATCAGACACTAAAGAATCCACCTGCAATGCAGGAGGCCTGGGTTTGATCCCTGGGTTGGGAAGATCTCCTGGAGAAGGGCATGACAAACCACTCCAGTATTCTTGCCTGGAGAATTCCATGAACAGAGGAGCCTGGTGGGCTACAGCCCATGGGGGTCACAAAGAGTCAGACACAACGGTAAATAACACAACTTCATAAGACACAACAACTCCTCTACTTAAAAGCCTGCATTGCTGTTAGAGTAAAATGCAAACAGCTGAGCATACCATAGCCAACCCTAATCTAGTTCCCACTACTTCTGCAGCTTCATCCTCTATCATCACCTCACCATCCTTCTCCTCTCTTCCTCCTATAACCTATACTCCCAGCCACGTGAGTGGCAGACATTTCCTTAAAAGTGCCTGTCTTTGCTTATGTGTCTCTCTCTGCCTAGAATGCCATTGCTTCTATTCTACCTGATAAACCTCTAGCTTGGAAGGCATTCCCTGCATCATCTCTTCTATGAAAACTTTGACTGACACACACACGTGCATACACATACATGCACACATGTGCCTTCTCGCTCTTCATGGTACCCTAACCCAGTTCCACCACTGAGTCATAATACTGTGTACCACGCTGTAGTGTGTGGTGTCCAGATCCCCACTTTAGAACTGAGATGCTGAGTCTCAGCTGAATGCCCCCAGCGAAATTTGCCTAGGCCAGCTCAAATCCAGGATGAGTCAATAAAAATAGGATACAAAGCACCTCTTGCTTCAGCATGAGATGATTCTGAAGTCCATTCCTGCTCCTGAGCTCCTGGGAGGACATAATAACAGTTCAACTCCTTTCACTGCTTGATTCTCTTCCCCCACTTCCCCACAGAGACTGACCAGTGCACTCCCCAGCTAACTCCACCTTGGAGTGTATTTCCCAGGAGCCCTAATTTAAGACACCATTTTACACTTACTTTTTTATAGCTATTTTCACCTACCAGCTGTAAGTATTTTAAGGCATGGGCTGTATGCATTTGTGTCCCTCGGTGCAGGCTACCAATAGAGTCTTACCAAAATAATGAATAAACATTAATATGAACCAAGTTGTACAAAGATTGCCCTTGGTCAAGAGTAACAAAGACTGCATAGTGTCTCCAGTAACAATTTCCCTTCTCTACTCCAAACATCTTCGCATTTAACTGGACCCATGGCCACTACCCATGGCCATACAGAAAGGAAACTACATTTCTCAGCTTACCATGGACCTAGTTGCGGCCATATGACCAAGTACTGGTCAGAGGGAGGTTAGAGCAAAAGTGATACATGCAACTATTACTCCATGTCCCTATAGTAGATAAATGTCTTTGTCCCAGCTTTGTCCTCCCCACTGTGATATGAATACCATGATTATAATTTGGCCTTTCTCCGACCATTTACACAAGGCCAAAACTTTGGGATGGCAAAGCCTGGCTTCTGAATATCAAGGAGCTCCTCTACCAACATTGGGCTCAGAGTGTTAAATGAAAGAGATATCCATTTCAATCTCATTAATCTCCTGTATCTTGGAGTCTATTTATAGTATCCTGCACCCTAATTAATTAATTAATACCAATAATTGCAAATGGCTACTCTGCCTGAGGATCAATCTGCTAAATGCCTATTTGTCAAATTAACCAAATGCATCTATTAACCAAGAATTTTTTCTTAAACATTTTTATGAAGTTGTCAGAAATATATGGTCCTCTGATGAGAGACTGTGGGAAGCCAGATCTAACCTCCTTAGACCTCCAAACTCTCCCTGTCTCCATCCCCTCTGGGATCCTCTGCTCCTTAGTCTCCCACTCCAGAGAACAGACAGCTGAAACAGAGTTCAGACTGGCTCTCCTCCTTTTTTCTAGCGGAAGGTCCCTGCCTTGGCTCTTTTCACCATGGAGTTCAGAGAGAGACAAACTCAACATTCCTTTAAAAACTGTTATAAAAAAAAAAGAATGAAAACTCGTCAACATCTAACATTGTCCAAAGCTTCTAACAATAACTAAAAGTATTAATATTATCTTATCCAATATAAAGTTTTATAAATATTTTAAAGAAACACAGGCATTTGGTAAAAGATAAACTAGGAAACTGGTCATTTGGTTGATTTTTTGGTGAAGAGGTTTTCAAATAATTGATTTCAGGGACTTGGATGGGTTTCTCCTTCTGGAAAACATAAACTGGCTTGTTTAAGGTCTATCCTCTTGCTGAGAACACTGGAAAAAAAAAAAAGGACTTTTTTTTTTTTTTACTTTTTTGAAATTTATTTGTTTTTAACTGAAGGATAACTGCCTTACAATATTGTATTGGTTTCTGGCATACATCAGCATGAATCAGCATAGGTATACATATGTTCTTTCCCTCTTAAACCTCCCTTCCACCTCCCACCCCATCCCATCCCTCAAGGTTGTTACAGACCCCCAGTTTGATTTCCCTGAGTCATAAGGCAAATTCCCATTGGCTATCTTACATATGGTAATGTGTATGTTTCCATGTTACTCATTATTATTTTTTAAAAATCTACTTGAGGGTATCAGTAAGTTACCAGTAGTATCAGTAGTGGAAGTTCAAGAGAAGGAAAACACAAAGGAATTATTCCTAAATCTGTTCTTACTATTTCTCATGAGTCATTTACTGATTCAAAACCTGCAGCTAAAGGTCAAAAGGGACAAAAGTGGAAACTCAGGACCCGTTAAGAAGGAGGGGTCTTGGAAAACAAAGCTTTCAAGTGGGTCCTTGGAAGCATGTACCTTAGAAGTGGAAGTAAAGTGGAACTACCTACAGCTGAAGAGCAGCTCCTACTCAGCTCAACCCTTGACTGAATTAAAGAGGTCTGCCCCTGTTCCAACTGCTTCCCTGAAGTGAAAGTAAATTCACTCCGAAGGAAGACAACATTACCCAGAGGCTCAAATTATCCCTATCATTCTTCATAAACAGTGCTGTTATGGCTGAATTATATCCCCCAAAATATATATGCTAAAGCCTAAACTCAGTACTTCAGACTATGACGGTATTGGAAAGTAGGGCCTTTAAAAAGCTAATTAAATTAAAACAAAGCCATGAGGGTGGACCCTAATCCAATCTGACAGGCATCCTTATAAGAAAACAAGATTAAGACACAGACAGACATCACAGATGCACAAAGGAAATACCACACGAGGACATTGTGAGAAGATAGCTGTCTTCATGCTGAGGAAACAAGTCTCAGGAAAAACCAAACCTGTTGACAGGTTTGGACTTCTAGCCTCCAGAACTGTGAGGAAATAAATTTCCATTATTTAAGCCTCCCAGTCTGTGGTATTTTGTTATGACAAACTTAGCAAACTAGTACACATGTCCAGAAGTTGATTTTTTTTAAAGGAACAACAACAACAAAAGAATGAGAATGAATACTCATCAGCCACTTCCATCTCTTTAGAGTCAGGATCTTGTCTGGGGTCTCTTCACAGACTTCATTGTCTCACAAATATATGCCTATGATCATATTTCTTTTGCCTTAAAGTGCCTTTTCTTCTCAGTTTCCTGGCAGAACTCTTTTCCATTCTCTGTGGCTTCCCCTGATCCACAGAAATCACTGTATTTTTCCATCCTTTATATACTATTGTCCCTGGTACAGGGACAGAATCACTTAGAAGAAATGGAGTAGCCATCATGGTCAACAAAAGAATCTGAAATGCAGTACTTGGATGCAATCTCAAAAAAGACAGAATGATCTCAGTTCATTTCCAAGGCAAACCATTCAATATCACAGTAATCCAAGTCTATGCCCCAACCAGTAATGCTGAAGAAGCTGAAGTTGAATGGGTCTATGAAGACCTACAAGACCTTCTAGAACAAATACCCAAAAAGATGTTCTTTTCATTATAGGGGACTGGAATGCAAAAGTAGGAAGTCAAGAAATACCTAGTGTAACAGGCAAATTTGGCCTTGAAGTTCAGAATGAAGCAGGCAAAGGCTAATAAAGTTTTGCCAAGAGAGCGCATTGGTCATAGCAAACACCGTCTTCCAACAACACAAGAGAAGAGTCTGCACATGGACATCACCAGATGGTCAATACCAAAATCAGATTGATTATATTCTTTGCAGATTGATTATACTCTTCAATACCAAAATTGATTGATTATATTCTTTATATTCTCCATCTCCAAAGATGGAGAAGCTCTGTACAGTCAGCAAAAACAAGACAGGGAGCTGACCGTGGCTCAGATCATGAACTCCTTATTGCCAAATACAGACTTAAATTGAAGAAAGTAGGGGAAACCACTAAACATTCAGGTATGACCTAAATCAAATCCCTTATGATTATACAGTGGAAGTGACAAATACATTCAAGGGATTAGATGTGATACATAGAGTTCCTGAAGAACTATGGATGGAGGTTTGTGACATTGTACCGGAGGCAGGGATCAAGACATCCCCAAGCAAAATGAATGCAAAAATGCAAAATGGTTGTCTGAGGAGGCCTTACAAATATCTGTGAAAAGAAGAGAAGCAAAAGGCAAAGGAGAAAAGGGAAGATATACCCATTTGAATGCAAAGTTCCAAGGAATAGCAAAGAGAGATAAGAAAGACTTCCTCAGAGATCAATGCAAAGAAATAGAGGAAAACAATAGAATGGGAGAGAGTGGAGATATCTTCAAGAAAATTAGAGATCCCAAGGGAACATTTCATGCAAAGATGGGCACAATAAAGGACAGAAATTGTATGGACCTAACAGAAGCAGAAGATATTAAGAAGAGGTGGCAAGAATACACAGATGAACTGTACAAAAAAAGATCATGACCCAGATAATCACGATGGTGTGATCACTCACGTAGAGCCAGACATCCTGGACTGTGAGGTCAAGTGGACCTTAGGAAGCATCACTATGAACTAAGATAGTGGAGGTAATGGAATTCCAGTTGAGCTACTTTAATTTCTAAAAGATAATGCTATGAAAGTACTACACTCAATATGCCAGCAAATTTGGAAAACTCAGCAGTGTCCACAGGACTGGTAAAGGTCAGTTTTCATTCCAATCCCAAAGAAAGGCAATGGCAAAGAATGCTCAAACTACCACACAATTGTACTCATCTCAGTCAGTCAGTTCAGTCGCTCATTCGTGTCCGACTCTTTGCAACCCCATGAATCACAGCACGCCAGGCCTCCCAGTCCATCACCAACTCCCAGAGTTCACTCAGACTCAATGTCCATCGAGTCAGTGATGCCATCCAGCCATCTCATCTTCTGTCGTCCCCTTCTCCTGCCCCCAATCCCTCCTGGCATCAGAGTCTTTTCCAATGAGTCAACTCTTCGCATGAGGTGGCCAAAGTACTGGAGTTTCAGCTTTAGCATCATTCCTTCCAAAGAAATCCCAGGGCTGATCTCCTTCAGAGTGGATTGGTTGGATCTCCTTGTACTCATCTCACATACTAGTAAAGTAATGCTCAAAATTTTCCAAGCCAGGCTTCAACAATACATGAACCGTGAAATTCCAGATGTTCAATCTGGATTTAGAAAAGGCAGAGGAACCAGAGATCAAACTGCCAACATTCACTGGATCATCAAAAAAGCAAGAGAGTTCCAGAAAAACATCTACTTCTGCTTTATTGACTATGCCAAAGCCTTTGACTGTGTGGATCACAACAAAGTGTGGAAAATTCTGAAAGAGAAGGGAATACCAGACCACCTGACCTGCCTCTTGAGAAATTTGTATGCAGGTCAGGAAGCAACTGACCTGCATACAAATTTCTGTCCAGTTAGAACTGGACATGGAACAACAGACTGGTTCCAAATCGGGAAAGGAGTACGTCAGGGCTGTATATTGTCATCCTGCCTAGTTAACTTATATGCAGAGTACATCATGAGAAACCCTGGGCTGGATGAAGCACAAGCTGGAATCAATATTGCTGGAAGAAATATCGATAACTTCAGATATGCGGATGACACACCCTTATGGCAGAAAGCAAAGAACAGCTAAAGAGCCTCTTGATGAAAGTGAAAGAGAAGAGTGAAAAAGTTGGCTTAAAACTCAACATTCAGAAAACTAAGATCTTAGAGCAGTATTACATATCCTTTTTTTCTCTTTATTCAACTCTACCAGCTTGTAATGCCTAATAAAATCTATATTAGAAATCCATTTTTTCAAGTAAATAATATATAAATAAGATATATCCTAATTTTCTTTATTAAGAATATTAATACTTAAATGTGAGCAAACTTTACAGTGTGTATCTTCGGGATTTTTCCCCAGCCCCTCTTTTCCCAAGTACCATGATTCCTCACATCCACCTAGCCTCATCTGCATAGTAAAAGGAATAGCTCCCAGGAGTCACAGTTAATGCATATGATTCCCATACCCTAAAATCGACTAGAGAGTAAGTACTTTAACCAAGCTTGATCAAAAAAAATTCTGCCTCTAAAGTTTAGAATTTGGAACAAAAGAAAAATTTAGTCTTTCTTTTGATGGTCAAAATTGTTACAAGTAAATTCAGAAGCTATATGAGCCATGTTCTTCCCTGTAGCCCAGAGACATAAAAATGTTTCTGTAGGAGAGAAAAATGATACAAACTCATCCAAAGAGTAGTTAATGACAGAGTCAGGAAAGGCATGATAGCATTACATCCCCTGGTTCCAGTTGTAAGTACTATGCAATCTGTGGGCACCATAAGTTATGCATATATCCTCTTTCTACTTTATCCTAGCTCAGATGGAATTCTGCTGCTTGCACCAACAGTCATAAGAGAGATTTATTAGAAACTCTCCAACTAAAGTCTAATGCCATTTTTCTTCAACAAAGTAATGTTTTTGTTGTTCAATCACTAAGTCATGTCTGACTCTGAGACCCCAGGGACTGTAGCCCACCAGGCCTCCCTGTTCCTCACTATCTCCTGGAGTTCACCCAAGTCCATGTCCATTGAATCAGTGATCCCATCCAACCATCTCATTACCAAAGTAATCTGAGGAACTGTAATTAAATAATGCAATACATTTCCAATACCATCCATAAGGTACACTTTGATGAGAGGATGATTTGGGAACTCCACAGTGGGGGATTTAAGTAAGAGAGTGCAGGTTATGCACAGCTACAGAACACTGAACATCTGGAGAGATGCTAAGGATTATAGAAGAGCAGTAAATTTGCTGGGATGGAAGGGGACTAAGATTGACATTTGCCTACTTTGCAATTGCCAACATGGAACCAAAAATACGATTACTGAGATATACCCAAGGAAAACAATGAAATACCAAAGGAAGAGCAAGAGGAGCAGAGGGAGAAGACGAGGAAGAAGAGGAGCAGGAATCAGGAACGATCCAAGACAGATGAGGTGACCTTCAAGTTCTCTTCAAATGTTAAGAGGAAATATGAGGTATGAGTGGAAGAAGGTAATTCTTCAATGTTACAGCTCAACTGCAATAATAGTGCTTCTGTAGATTTTTTTTTTTTTTTAGATAAACAGCATGCCTGTTAAATTATTGGGCTTTCAAATTCTTGTAATTCACTGGGAAAGGAAAATTTGAACTTCCTTAAAGTTTTTATACTTGAATCTTTTTTTCTTTAGTAAAAGAGATAATCATCAGGCATCATCACAGTAAAAAGGTTTTAAACAATGGGCTAACTTAGGAGCACTTTGGTTTTGGTGATTATTTCAAGATAGTTTTCAAATATCTGTGATTTTACCAAAGCCAAAACACATTTGTGTCTTATCAAACCCAAAACAAATGTGGCCAAGAATTTTTTATATTTAACTTTTTTTGAAGTCATGTGTATTTTATGTGAAATTTAGTTCATATGTTTCTGATTTATTTATATACAAATAATCAAAATTTTGTTTTGTAAGAACCATTTGCTGTCCACAGAAGGATTTTATAAATGATCTAAAGTGTTTAATAATTTTAAAGCCTTTTTTTCCATAAATAGGCAATTTTTCTTTGAATTTACTTAAAGCTTCTCCTTTCGAATCCTTCCAAGGAGTAAGCGTCTTTTAATTTCATGGCTGCAATCACTATCTGCAGTGATTTTGGAGCCCAGAAAAATAAAGTCTGACACTGTTTCCACTGTTTGCCCATCTATTTCCCATGAAGTGATGGGACCAAATGCCATAATCTTCGTTTTCTGAATGTTGAGCTTTAAGCCAACTTTTTCACTCTTCTCTTTCACTTTCATCAAGAGGATTTTTAGCTCCTCTCCACTTTCTACCATAAGAGTGGGTGTCATCTGCATATCTGAGTTTATTGATATTTCTCCTGGCAATCTTTATTCCAGCTTGTGCTTCTTCCAGCCCAGCGTTTCTCATGATGTATTCTGCATATAAGTTAAATAAGGAGGGTGACAATATACAGCCTTGACATACTCTTTTTCCTATTTGGAACCAGTCTGTTGTTCCATGTCCAGTTCTAACTGTTGCTTCCTGAACTGCATATAGGTTTCATAAGAGGAAAGAAAGTTATGACCAACCTAGATAGCATATTCAAAAGCAGAGACGTTACTTTGCCAACAAATGTCCATCTAGTCAAGGCTATGGTTTTTCTAGTAGTCTTGTATGGGTGTGAGAGTTGGACTGTGAAGAAAGCTGAGCACCAAAGAATTGATGCTTTTGAACTGTGGTGTTGGAGAAGACTCTTGAGAGTCCCTTGGACTGCAAGGAGATCCAACCAGTCCATTCTAAAGGAGATCAGTCCTGGGATTTCTTTGGAAAGACTGATGCTAAAGCTGAAGCTCCAGTACTTTGGCCACCTCATGCAAAGAGCTGACTCATTGGAAAAGACTCTGATGCTGGGAGGGATTGGGGGCAGAAGGAGAAGGGGACGACAGAGGATGAGATGGCTGGATGGCATCACCGACTCAATGGACGTGAGTCTGAGTGAACTCCAAGAGTTGGTGATGGACAGGGAGGCCTGGTGTGCTGCAGTTCGTGGGGTTGCAAAGAGTCAGGCACAACTGAGTGACTGAACTAAACTGAAAGCTTCTCCTTATTCCCCAAACTTATGCCCCCAAAGTAATTAAAATGTTAAAGGTAGCAAATTTTTGGTTTTAATTACAAAATAAGGAAGTTCCATGCTTTCCCTAGTAACCTAAAGATAGAAACCTGGGAAGATTTTCTTGCTCATCCCTTATTCTACTTTTTCACAGTCTTTTTATTTCCTTTGTTCCACATGTTATTTGTGGAAAAAACTATGTATGCTTAATGTTTAAAGAATTTGATCTCGCATTTGACTCAGTTCTAATAAGGTGGATAAACCTAGAGCCTATTATAAACAGTGAAGTGAGTCAGAAAGAGAAAAACAAATATTGCGTATTAATGCATATATATGAAACCTAAAAAGATGGTACTGGTTAATCTATTTGCAGAGCAGCAATGGAGATTCAGATATAAAGAAGAGACATGTGGACAGTGGGGGAAGGAGAGGGTGGGACAAACTGAGAGAGTAGCATTGGAACATATACGTTAACATATGTAAAATGAGATAGCCAGTGGGAAATTGCTATATGACGCAGGGAGCTCAAATCCGGAGCTCTGTGACAACCTAGAGGGGTGGGAGGGGGTGGGTTCAGTGGTGGGAAGGTTTAAGATGGAGGGACATACATGTGCCTATGACTGATTCATGTTGATATATAGCAGAAACCAACACAATATTGTAAAGCAATTATCTTCCAATTAAAAATAAATAAGTTGTAAAAAAAGAATTTGATCTCTGAGGAAAAGTGACAACTTTGGTAAAGTGTATGGAGCATAAACAACGATAAACAATAATTAAATGAAGAAATAACAGGCAGCACCACATTTTCACTGATAATGCTAAAAACCAAAGAGACACTAGACTAAATTGACAAACAGCCCTTATTGATAACTAGTTCCCTGAAATAAGATGCAATCAAGGGAGCAAATTAAAATATTTTATGTATCCTTTTGCCCCGCCATTCTCTTCAACTGCCCTATCATACAAAAGCACACATTTTTAAAATGAGACATTAAAATGTAACATTTGACATTGTGGTATGATCCTTTTTATCTTTTCTTCTGAATAATCTAGAATTAAGCAAACTATCCTTGATTGTTTGGAAAGACTGCCTCTTTATAACAGTTGTTGTTTTTCAGTCTCTAAGTCATGTCCAACTCTTTGCGGCCCCATGGACTGCAACACACCAGGCCTCCCTGTCCTTCACCATCTCCCGGAGTTTGCTCATATTAATGTCCATTCAGTCAGTGATGTTATCCAACCATCTCATCCTCTGCCACCCGCTACTCCTTTTGTCTTCAGTCTTTCTTTCCCAGCATCAAGGTCTTTTCTAAGGAGTTGGGTTTTCACATCAGGGGGCCAAAGTATTGGAGCTTCAGCTTTGACATCAGTCCTTCCTATGAATGAACATTCAGAACTGATTCCCTTGAGGATGGACTGGTTTGATCTCCTTTCAGGTCAAGGGACTCTCAAGAGTCTTCTCCAAAACCACAATTTGAAAGCATCAGTTCTTTGGTGTTCAGCCTTCTTTATGATCCAACACTCATATCCGTACATGACTACTGGAAAAACCATAGTTTAAACTATACAGACCTTTACCAGCAAAGTGATGTCTCTGCTTTTCAAGTCATAGCTTTTTATTTTTCCAAGAAGCAAGTTTCTTTTAATTTCATGCTGCAGTCACCACCCATAGTGATTTGGGAGCCCAAGAAAATAAAATCTGTCCCCTTCAAAGGGGAAAAAGTGGAAGCAGCGACAGATTCCAGTGAAGGGGCCTGCTTAACTCAATTAAGCTATGAGCCATGCCATACAGGGCCACCCAAGACAGACAGGTCATAGTGAAGGGTTCTGACAAAACATGGTCCACTGAAGAAGGAAATGGCAACCCACTCCAGTATTCTTGTCATGAGAACCCCATGAGCAGTATTGAAAGGCAAAGAGTTATGACAATGGAAGATGAGCCCCCTAAGTCTGAGGGTGTCTAATAGGCCACTGAGGAAGAGTGGAAGGCAATCACTAATAGCTCGATAACATAAATACCAATAACATTAAAATTTGTACATTGAATTTGAAGAGTTAAGTCTATAATATTATTTCTACTCCTACCTTAATAGTTTATCCCTTTATATTAATTTCCAAAATGTACAAACAAACTCATACAGCTCATGCTCAACATCACTAATTATTAGAGAAATGTAAATCAAAACTTCAGTGTGGTATTACCTCATAACAGACAGAATGGCCATCATGAAAAAAATCTACAAACAATAAATGCTTGGAGAGGATGTTGAGAAAAGGGAAACTTCCTACACTGTTGGTGGGAATATAAATTGGTGCAGCCACTCTGGAAAACAGTAGGGATTTTCCTCAAAAAACTAGAAATGGAGTTATTATACAATTCAGTGATCCCACTCACTCATGGGCATATACGTGGAAAAGACAAAAACTCTAATTCAAAAAGATACATGCACCCCAGTGTACATTGCAGCACTATTTACAATAGCCAGACATGAAAGCAACCTAAGTATCCATGAACAGATGAGTGGATAAAGATGTGGTACATATTCACAATGGAATATTACTCAGCCATAAAAAATGAAATAATGCCATTTACAGCAACATGATGGACCTAGATAATATCATACTAAGTGTAGTCAGACAGAGAAAGACACTATCGTATGATATCACTTATTTGAGGAATCTAAAAATAATACAAATGAACTTATTTACAAAATAAAAATAGAGTCACATAAAAAAACATGGTTATCAAAGGGAAAGGCTAGAAGGGAGGGAAATATTAGGAGTTTGGTATTAACCATACACAAAAATAAACTCAAAATGGATTAAAGATCTAAATGTAAGACCAGAAACTATTAAACTCCTAGAGGAGAACATAGGCAAAACACTCTCTGACATAAATCACAGCAGGATCCTCTATGACCCACCTCCCAGAATATTGGAAACGAAAGCAAAAATGAACAAATGGGACCTAATTAAAATTAAAAGCTTCTGCACAACAAAGAAAACAATAAGCAAGGTGAAAAGACAGCCTTCAGAATGGGAGAAAGTAATAGCAAATGAAGCAACTGACAAACAACTAATCTCAAAAATATACAAGCAACTCCTGCAGCTCATTTCCAGAAAAATAAATGACCCAATCAAAAAACGGCCAAAGTACTAAACAGACATTTCTCCAAAGAAGATGTACAGATGGCTAACAAACACATAAAAAGATGCTCAGCATCACTCATTATCAGAGAAAGGCAAATCAAAACCACAATGAGATGCCATTTCACTCCAGTCAGAATGGCTGCGATCCAATACAAGCAATAAATGATGGAGAGGGTGTGGAGAAAAGGGAACCCTCTTACACTTTGGTGGGAATTCAAACTAGTACAGCCATTATGGAGAACAGTGTGGAGATTACTTAAAAAACTTGAAAGAGAACTGCCTTATGACCCAGCAATCCCACTGCTGAGCATACACACCGAGGAAACCAGAAGTGAAAGAGGCACGTGTACCCCAATGTTCATCACAGTACTGTTTATAATAGCCAGGACATGGAAACAACCTAGATGTCCATCAGCAGATGAATGGATAAGAAAGCTGTGGTACATATACACAATGGACTATTACTCAGCCATTAAAAAGAATACATTTAAATCAGTTCTAATGAGGTGGATGAAACTGGAGCCTATTATACAGAGTGAAGTAAGCCAGGAAGAAAAACACCAATACAGTATACTAATGCATATATATGGAATTTAGAAAGATGGTAATGATAACCCTGTATGTGAGACAGCAAAAGAGGCACAGACGTATAGAACAGTCTTTTGGACTCTGTGGGAGAAGGCGAGGGTGGGATGATCTGAGAGAATAGCATTGAAACATGTATATTATCATATGTGAAACAGATCGCCAGTCCAGGTTTGATGCATGAGACAGGGTGCTCAGGGCTGGTGCACTGGGATGACCCAGAGGGATGGGATGGGAAGGGAGGTGGGAGGGGGATTCAGGATGGGGAACACATGTAAACCCATGGCTAATTCATGTCAATGTATGGCAAAACCAATACAATATTGTAAAGTAAATAAATAAAACTGGAAAAAAAAAGGAATTTGGTATTAATAGACACACACTACTAATGGGCTTCCTAGGTATCTCAGTGGCTAAGAATCCACCTGTCAAGTAGGAGGTGCAGGCTCAATTCCTGGGTCAGGAAGATTAACAAGAGAAGGAAATGGCAACCCACTCTAGTATTCTTGCCTGGGAAATCACATGGATAGAGGAGCCTGGTGGGCTACAGTCCATGGGGTCACAAGAGTCAGACTTGACTTAGCAACTAAACACAGATGCACATGCATACAAAAAACAACAAGGACCCATTGTATAGCACAGATATGTAATATCTTGTAATAACCTATCATGGAAAATAATCTGAAAAATAATGTATATATAAAACCAAATCGCTTTGCTATATATCTGAAACTAACATGTTGTAAATCAACTAGGCTTCAATAGAATTAATTAAATTTTAAAAATAGTTTATCCTTTTAATAGTTTGTTCCTCTGAGCACAATTCCTTCTATTTCTACAATACTAGAGTTCAACTTCTTAATCTTCTATCCCTTTGCTAAATATTTCATTCTTTTTTAAATATTATCTACTGGACATTTACTATAAACCAGGCACTTTTCTAAGTTCTAAGGTTACATATGTGGCTAAAACGGACAAAAATCTCTGTCCATATGGAATTTTTATTCCAGAATATGTTAGTATCATAAAATTAATTTGAAAGGATAGATGGTAGTCAGATAACTAAAAATTAAATGTTGTAACTAAGGATATACTTCAGCGCTTTAACAATTGCCTAACCATCACTTGTGTCATTTTAAGTATTTCATCCTTAAACTCTTTACAATTGTATCTGATATTTGTGCACCTACCCCAATGTCTGCATCAAAAAAATATCACAAATAGATGTCAGGACTAAAAACCACAGCCCTGACAGTTCTATGAATAGCAAATTCTATTTACATTTCTTTCTGTGGTGCATATCAGTCTTTCAGATCAAGAAACTACTATTTTAAGGACTCCACCTTTGAAGACTTAGAGACATTATATTATCATCATAAGATCACAAAGTTCTCAAATAAGTGTCATATACACTACCCAAAGTTTGGGATGTTAAATTTCCTCAAATTTCATCTCCATGGATACAGATTGGGAAATACGTTGCCAGTGGGAAAACAAAGCCTGCCTGCAGCACTCAGCTTACAGAGGAAATTAAGCAATTTGTTAACCGTTGTACTTCAAGAGCAGAAGAAGCAGAAAAATACACTTCTCCCAGTAACTACGAAGTATTCCTCAGGATAGATTTTGTTTAACAGTCATACGACTTTGCTTGAAATTTCTGGCCCAAGATCCCTGTTATCACATGAGTCATAGACAATCACCCCAGCAAATGCACTATTTTATGGTCATATAGTGCAACAGCAGGGAGGAGAGCTAAGGGGTCGGTTCTGGATTAGAACACTATCTTGACCACTTTCTAGCAGTGTGACATTGACTGGGTCACTTTAACCTTTTCAAGATTTATAGGGTTGTTGTGAGAATCAAATGTACCAGATACTACCAGTTATGTCTCATTGAATCTTCACAACAATCCTGAAACAATTCAATAAGCTGTCATAATCGAACAGGTATTTTAGAATTGAAGAAATAGTTTAAATAAAATGTCTGCCATAGAACCAGGCTGCAAACACTCATAAGTTAGTTCCATTCTCACAGTGCATTCAAGTGCATGAAGCCCCTTGTATGCGTAACGTGAATAAAATGTGTAGACATACAGTTGTTTAGTTATTTAATATTTGTCTCGGTCTTAGTAAACTCCATTCATCCTGTTTACACTCAATTCTTGGATCACTAAGAGACAGCTGTGAAGTGTAGGTCCCTCACTTTCTACTGCTTCAGACAAGATTTTTCTATCCTTTCACAAGTTAAAAGCAGCAAGGCTTATTGTAAAGGTGAAAGTGAGTTTAGTTACATCACATTCCAGTACTTGCCTTTCTTTTGGTATCTCAGCATTTAAGAATACTAGTCCTCATAAAGATGGGAATGGGCTTGTCTTCCTCTTTTCTCCTACCCTTTCAATAACTGCTATTGTTCATTCTGTTGAACGCATTAAGGACAATGGTTGACTATCTACATTCTTTTTCCTTTTATGTGAAAGGGAAATGTACATAGTTTGGTTGGTTAGGAACTGAAGAAAAAGCCCCAAAGAGGCGATAAAAGAATCCTCCCCTGGACACCAGACTGCAGCCTTCCTGCAAGGAGCTGGGACAACACCATGAAAATGCCTTGAGTTATTCAGCTGTTGCAGTTCTTACTGTTTTCTTTCACATACATCACTGAATTCTGAGTCATTGGTTCACAGCATAAATGTGTCCACAGGAGAACCCTGAAGAATCAGAGTGTTAGTAACAACAACAACTCTTCACCCATTGCTGCTCTGAAGTTTCAGTCCATGGTACTACTTCCATTCTGAGCTCTGCAGCCCATTTGAATTACCTATTAGTTTTCCTTTTTCTTTTTCTGTAGACTTTTCTTCCTATAACTACCATATTCAAACATCAGGTTAGATGGATTTTCTGTCTATACAATTGGATTTATACTCCTGTTTGGCAACATATTTGTATACTTACAAAACTTTTCTATAAGAAGTTTTCTTAGTATTTATAAAATATTTTTTTATTTCTTAAGACCCATATTAACTTCTAATTCAGTAAAATAATGCAGGTCCTCTACCTTTCTACTTAAAAATACTTGATTTCAGACTTGGTAACATTTTTTAAAGTGAATTCTCATTGACAGTGAGCAAGCTTCTGGCATACATTTTCAAGTTAACCTTCATTCAGATGTTTAAATAGTAACTGGATATATATGTATACTGAAACTCAAGAAATGTTAAACTTCTATATATGCATAGAACTATGCCACGAATTAAATATGATAGCATGTGTGAGATTTAAACCAAAGTAACTGCGACTATATCAATCCATGTTTTATTAATATCAATAATAGTAGAATCTCTTAATTCACTTAAGAATGTAATTAATACTAATTCATATAATTTATAGAATATAATTCATATAATATAATAATTATATATAATTCATATAATAATTATATTATATAATCATATAATTAATAATTCATATAATATAATAATTATATCATATATAATTCATATAATAATTATTTATTCCCTATATTAATAATTTTAAACCCTTTAATAATCTAAAATTCTTTCTATTCCTGCAATAGTTTAGTTTAACTCCTTAATAATCTATCTTTGTGTCTAGGATACAAAATTGGAGAAGGAAGTGGCAACCCACTCCAGTGTTCTTGCCTGGAGAATCCCAGGGATGGGGGAGCCTGGTGGGCTGCCGTCTACGGGTCGCACAGAGTTGGACACGACTGAAGCAACTTAGCAGGATACAAAATAATTTGCTAAATAAAAAAGCAAAATATGAACATAATCTTATTTTTTCTAACTGGTGGCCCTATCTCCCACTTCTCTAGAATATATTATAATTATTTAATAAGTACCTGTTTTCACCATGCAGTCATACTATTTTCTTCAAGCAGCTGAATAACCTATTTTTATGCTTAACATTAAATGGTCCAACAGTTTATAACCAATATGAAGCTCAGCCATAAAATTCACCCCATCTTCATAGCAGGGTTCAGCCCTCTGGCTAAAGAAATAACTGCATTAGAACTGTGTAATTTACAGAAAACTTAATAGAGTCCTACAAATAAATAGCCTTAGCTTGTTTTACTAGATAAGTAATTTAACTTTCTAACTTGGGGGAAATACAGCAGTTAACTGCTCAATTCCCCACATCCCTTCATACAAACAAGGTCCAATTCCTCTAGCTGCACAAGGTGGGCAATGCTGTTTACTGCTCACCTACCCTGCCACAGAGTGAAAATTAATGAGTTGGTGTTGAAAAGCAAAAATTGCCTCATGTAAAAAGAAAATGTAAATACTAAGTGCCATTACATCATTAGAAAAAAAGGTCACTGAGTGAACACAGCAAATAAAAAGGAGCCCTGAGAAACTGCCATTAGTTTTTATTCCCCCCCCCCGGAGCCAAAGTCATACTGACTGCCCTCTTCTATGTCTCCTGGCTCAAAGGCTCTATAAGACCCTATAAGGAGAAGGGAATAGCTACCCACTCCAGTGTTCTTGTCTGGAGAATTCCATGGAATTCAGAGGAGCCTGGTGCACTACAGTCCATGGGATCCCAGCGACTAACACTTACAGATATATAAGAGCAATTTAAAAATGCAACCTCTATTCTATTGATTAAAGCATAATAATTGAATGATTGCAGCAACAGATACCAACATCAGAGAATAGCAAGATTCTGGAAACCAAAGGATGCATTCCCCATTGGGATGCTGATGACCGAAGAGCATTCACGGAGTCTGTGATACTATGTGACATACTTTATACTCAGTTTCAATGCAGATACAGATAAATCACTGACAAAATGGCAGTTGCTTGATGCCCCAAGAGATATCACCTAACTGTGCCTAACCTAGACACAAATACTTGTTGAAATTGTCACGATCTCCCTTGTCTCCTGTCCAATAGAAGTTAAAAGGGGGAAGGGGTCTTTGGAATGGAGATAAGGCAGTGATGCAAATATTTATTAGCTCTTCCTTTCTACAGACGGATACATGTTGAGGATAAATGTCCTTCACATGCAGATTGATTGTCCTAAGAAACCAGGCTAAGTAAAGCTTCGTTTCCTGGGCCCCACTCCTCCCCACTGTGTTTCTGGGTCATTCTCCCCTTAGAGTTGCTATGCAACCTTCTCACCCTCCCATAATGGAACAGGTGAAGTCAAGTCTAAGAAGTTTCCCAGCAACTCCTGAATCTACTTTTCCAGAATGACTTGGTCGAAAGAGTTATGAACCTCAGATACACCTGTACACAAACCCATGTCAAAGTTAAATAATTTTTTAAATTATCTTCCTCACTTCTCCTAAATTAACACACTCAATCATGTTCAGTGAAATAAAGAATGATTATAGAAGTCTGTCAGCTTTAGAGCCCTGGCTCAGACCCTTGCTGATCATTAGCAAGTTGATGAATCTTTACAAACCTATTTCCTGTTTTGTAAAATGGGTACGACAAGGCCCATCTATCAGGAAAATTGCTAAATAATAAACTTGAGCTCCCAACACATAATAAGTACACAATAAATATGAATCATTATTCTTTTTAACTTGCTATGAAATTATCCACAGAATCCTTATTCCTGGGTCATCTTCCTCAGAACTTGCTTGGTCAAGCCACCCACATTGTTTTCCCCCTTCATGTAATAAAAAAAGTCAGGGTGGTCCAGAGTCAGAATGCCCCTTGGCCACTTTTTATGTTCATTCTGGCAGGCCTTTGCCTGACTGCTAATCAGTGCTCATCCCATGCCATTACCAAACCTATTTCTTAAGATCATCTAACAATGTCTTTCTCATTTCACAGTTTCTGCCCCACTGCATTGTCTGTAAGGCAAACTTTATAAACCAACTTTTCTTCTTACTCTTCTTTTTCCCTTTCCATTTCCTTCCTAAACAATTCAGTCTAAAAGCTTTCAGGTGGGGCTGAGCAAGGTAAGCATCAGACCGGGGACTGTGGGTGCACGGTGGCATCCCGGCTAAAAAACTGGTTGGAGCCCAAGCAGAAAGAGGAGCATGTTCACAAACTGATAGTGGCATCCAGTTAGGGGTGGGGGAGCCCTGAAATGAGTGAAGAGAATATCCTTGTCAAGAGACATCTCAGAGTGGATTGCCAAAGCCTGAGCAGGGTGAGGAAGGTTATTGATGTAGAGGGATGGCCAGGTGCAGGCTGTCCAAGTGGAGTGAGAAAGGTCTCTATGCACGTGACAGCATGAGGTGTCACAGCCCAAGCAGACTGAGGTGTTTGGTTTCAAAGTCTAAGGAAGGTACATAGAGCATCAACGCAAGGGGTGTTCACAGTGGGAGATGGGTTATACACAGGAGAACTGAGCAAAAAAGAAACATATTGAGGATTTGGGAGCTAGATTTTTCACAGTTGGTGAAGGGAGTTAAAAATGTGGAAAGGAAAAAATCTAGACTGAATCTTGTGGTATTAGACTGGAACTGGAGATATCTCTGTGACCTCACAGTTTCAACATTTAGATAGAAACAGAAAAATATGGATGTAAAAAATATATTACTTTTTCTATTGCTACTCGTGGATGGGTGCTTGAGTAGACAAAGCAGGGGAATATATAATTATACATACATTTATATAATAACAAATAAAGAATATATAATATAATTATACATTTGATATAATAAATAAATAATATATAATCATAATAACATATATTCCCCAGCTTTGTGCATTCAAGTGACCTGGAGGCAGTAATACTACAATAGCAGCAATGAGTTTATATAGCACCAAGATCTTGGTTTATAAATATCATTCTATAATGAAAGGACTTAGAGATCCTTGGAGAAATGGATTAATCCAGGACTGAGGCAAGGAAAATAAAAAATGATCCCAGAACCTCTTCTTGTGCTAGAAAGTACAGATGTGTTCAAAGGATGAGCTATGTCAAAAGGACATAGGAGCCACCTTGAAGAAGATTTCCCTGATCAAGTGAGTATATAATTTAAGTTCAAACTAAATAGTTATAGAAATAGATAACTGTTGAATAAACTAGGAATTCATGAGTCATGAGTAACAAAGCGCAAAATGACAGGTAGGTAGATAGATAGACAGGAGGGGGGACAGAGGAAGGGAGGGAGGTAGGGACGGGGGAGGAGGAAGAAAGAAAGGAAAAAAGAAAGAGAAAGAAGGAAAGGAAAAGAAAGGAAGAAAGGGCAAACGTTTGTTTAAGAATGGAATGTCTAGCTATTCTCAAAAGACTGCTTTAAAAAACAGTTGTTAATAGCAAAGAGTAATTACAAAGATAAACTTGTATACACCAGTTTACAGATTAATCATTTTAATCAAACAATCACAAATCATTCAATGATTGATGAACACATTGTCAATAATGGAGCAAATAGAAATCCTGATGCATTACAAGGAGATGAACCTAGCACCACTTTTGTAATATTTCTGCCAAAGACTCATAAATTTACTCTAACCAATAGAAAACAAAAATATACATTGAGGAATTTGCACAAAATAACCACCCTATAAATTTCAAGGTCATGAAAGTCAAAATAAGAGTGGAAAAGGATTGAAGGAAACTAAAGAGGCATATTTGACAGCTGAATGCAACATGTGATCTTGACATGGATCGTTCTGTTACAAAGGGTATTTTCAAGATAATTCACAAAACTCAAATGGTGTTTGAGGGTTAGATGGTAGTAATGTGTCAGTGTTGATTTCTGAATCTGATGGTTTTACTGTGATTCATTAGGAGAATGTTGGCAGTAGAAGGAAATACACTAAGTATGCAGGGGTTATGGGCAACTTGCTCTCAAATAGTATAGGAAAAATTTTCTTTGTACTCTTCCTACAATTTTTCTGTAAATTTGAGATTGCTTCAATGTAAAATATCTTTTTTATAAACATACTGACTTAAATGCAGTGAAGTACAAGAACCTTCAACACATCATAAAAAGATAGAAGCAGAGATATCAGAACAAGGCAATGGTCTCTGCAAGCTACCTGATAAGTTTTATGCGAAGGTTTGTAAAATAAAACCTATCATTTGTTCACTGCATGGCCATTTCATTTCTGGGTGTCTGGCTTGCAATGCTGATTCTGCCACTGCTTTTCAAGTGGCACACACAGAGTAGGCACTAGAGCAGAAAAGTGACTCTCTCTTTAGTAAGAACACAGTAAGTTTCCATGTCAGTTTGAATGCTGAAATTCATCAGGGAAGCTCATGTCTTTGTTTGCCTACTGCCATGGAAAACCCTTCATGCCATCATGATTTCATATCCAAGCTAATTTTTAAAAACCAGGATTGGCACTCCATAGGTCAGTTCCAGACAGCCTGTGATATGTGTGGTTTTAAGAACGTGCCATTAAAGAGAGGCAGGTACCCTAACCAAAGTGGCTGACAAGTTGATGGCCAGAAGCAGTAAATACACAGCCTAAGTTTGTATATAATGGCCAGCAATGGTGACATTATTTATACAGTGGAAAAGCCCATAGTGTAAACATATAAGACATACATTTCTTGGACTTAATGACTCTGGAGCTTAATCATTTGAGAGTTTTCATTAGAAGTGTTCTAAATTAATCTAATTTATAATCTGATACAAAACATTTCTCAAACTAGGTTTGGACCACTCCAAATATGAATTTACAGGTAACCACTACACAGATGTACACACACCTTTAAGTCAACTCAGAAGTTCTACTTTCAACACAGCCTCACAACTCCAGCAGGGAGCTGATAACCCATCCCAGGTATTTCCAAAATTAGTCATATTTTTCCTGTTGTGGTTTGCATCCTGTTGTGGTTTGTATCCTATCAAGCTCCCCCATACCAGGGGATATATTCATTTTATTTTTATATAAGTGGTGTCTTTCGTCCATTTCTTCTGCCCTTAGCAGTATATCACAATATTATAATTATTTCTCCTGTCAAGAAATTTTTTTCAGAACCAGGCTGCATAGAATTCTGCTAAACAGATGATCCTATTTTTTGACCTTGTTAGTTGACATAGAGTTGACAAAAGCTGATGTTTTGTATATGAACCTCTGACTGTTTCCTTTACATAATTCGCTAAAAGTGAAATCACTGAGCCAAAATGTGTAAACACATTAAGGCTTTGATAGTATTAACAAGAGCTTCCCAGATGGTGCTAGAGGTAAAGAAAAAAAAAAAAAAAACCACCTGCCAATGCAGAAAACATGAGACCAGTTTCGATCCCTGGGTCAGGAAGATCCCCTGGAGGAGGGCGTGGCAACCCACTCCAGCATTCTTACCTGGAGAATCCCATGGACAGAGGAGCCTGAAGGGCTACAGTCTATAGGGTCACAAAGAACTGGACACGACCAAAGCGACTCACACACACACACACAGTACTAACAAATTGCCCTCCTGGAACTCTACTCAATACTCTATAATGACCTATATGGAAAAAGAATCTAAAAAAGAGCAGATATATGTACATGTATAACTGGTTCATTTTGCTGTACACTTGAAACTAACACAATATTATAGATTAACTATACTCCAATAAAAAATTCTTAAATATAAAAGGATACAAAAGCAAATTGCCTTCCCAAATTTTTACAAGTTGTCCTCCCATGAGTTTCTTCCCTTCCCCCTTCCTAGTACTGTTGTTATTGTTCAGTTGCTCAGTCATGTCCAACTCTTTGCGACGACATGGACTGTAGCACTCCAGGCTTCCCTACCCTTCACCAACTCCCAGAACTTGCTCAAACTCATGTTCATCAAGTCAGTGATACCATTCAGCCATCTCATCCTCTATCATTCCCTTCTTCTCCTGCCTTCAATCTTTCCCAGCATCAAGGTCTTTTCCAATAAGTCAGTTCTTCACATCAGGTAGTTCTTCACATCATTAAAGTTTCAGCTTCAGCATCAGTCCTTCCAATGAATGTTCAAGGTTGATTTCCTTTAGGATTGACTGGTTTGATCTCCTTTCAGTTAAAGGGATTCTCAAGCGTCTTCTCCAACACCACAGTTCAAAGGCATCAATTCTTTGGTGCTCAGCTTTCTTTATAGTCCAACTTTCACATCCATACATGACTACTGGAAAAACCATAACTTCAACTATACAGACCTTTGTCAGTAAAGCAATGTCCCTGTTTTTTAATATGCTGTCTAGGTTGGTCATTGGAGAAGGCAATGGCACCCCACTTCAGTACTCTTGCCTGGAAACTCCCATGGATGGAGGAGCCTGGTGGGCTGCAGTCCATGGGGTCACGAAGAGTCAGACACGGCTGAGCAACTTCACTTTCACTTTTCACTTTCATGCATTGGAGAAGGAAATGGCAACCCACTCTAGTGTTCTTGCCTGGAGAATCCCAGGGACGGCGGAGCCTTGTGGGCTGCCATCTATGGGGTCGCACAGAGTCGGACACAACTGAAGTGACACAGCAGCAGCAGCGGTTGGTCATAGATTTTCTCCCAAGGAGCAAGCATCTTTTAATTTCATGGCTGCAGTCACCATCTGTAGTGATTTTAGAGCCCCCCCAAAATAAAGTCTCTTATTGTTTCTGTTGTTTCCCCATCTATTTGCCATGAAGGGATGGGACTAGACGCCATGATCTTAGTTTTTTGAAAGTTGAATTTTAAGCCAGCTTTTTCACTTTCCTCTTTCACCTTCATCAAGAGGCCATTTAATTCCTCTTGACTAGTATTCAGTGTGATACTATTCAGTTCCAGTACTGAAGTGTGATAATATTTCACTTCAGTACCTAATTGGGTAGACAACTCCTTGAGAAAAAAATTTTGCTTAGAGAGTCAATATCTTTTGAGCTCCAGGGGGTTTTATTTGTTTGTTTGTTTTCAAAAGGCTGGTTATCTCCTTATCTCAAAGAGAACAACCTTCTGGATACTACCATCCTTCAGTGTTATCTGGTTAAAGTAAATTGCCCAAAAAGCAAAGAAATGTTTACTTTCCTGGACTTCTTTCTAAGTTCTAGTCACTTCAACTATTGCAACTCAGTTCTTTTTGCCAAAATCAGCTCATTTGCCAACTGTTTTTAATTAGGTTGCGATAGTGTTTGCATTTTGCCCCCCTCCTCTTTTTAGACTTCCCTGGTGGCTCAGACGGTAAAGGGTCTACCTACAATGCGGGAGACCTGGGTTCAATCTCTGAGTCGGGAAGATCTCCTGGAGAAGGAAATGGCAACCCACTCCAGTATTCTTGCCTGGAAAATGCCATGGACGGAGGAGCCTGGTAGGCTACAGTCCATGGGGTTGCAAAGAGTCAGACATGACTGAGCGTCTTCACTCACTCTTTTTAGAAACATAAATTTCCAAAATAATTACCTACTAGGCTTGAAGTCTCATGTTTTTGCTAATCCTGAGGGTAACATTTTTTTTGTTTTGGATTGGTTTCCCATTTGTGTGTGTGTGTGTGCTTGTTTTGGAAAGTTTGTAAATCCATTTAGTTCTCTCTGAAGATCACATAGCCAAATAAACATAGATACCATTTTTGACAGCAGTTGTTACAATACTGTATGTTCTTTTGGTTATTCTACTTAGTTTTGACTTTTTAAAGTACTACTATAAGGTGTTGACTCCATTCATATTGTTATAAAAATAAAGGTGCAAAGACACAAGATAGGCAATCAGGTTTAGCTAAATGAATACATTTAGAAAAAAGTACACTTAAATAAGCAGACATTTACTTAAGCTTTTCAAAATTAACCTTTCTCACATTGGCAAAAAGAATTTCCTCTCCTCACTATCCTATTATTGTTTTTTATTTGAAATATATTATAGAGGGTAAAGTAGTATAAAGAAAGACATTGTAAATTCAGTGAGGGGGAAATTCATATATTACTATTACTGTGCAGTCCTTTTAATTTTAATGTTTGCTTTGGTATAATAAAAATCTCATCCTAATATTGCATAAAAAATCATTTTTGCATTTAAATTTCCTTGCTCTTAACACAAGATTCATTTGGGATAAGACAAACAGAATCAAAATTCTGCATTAATTAACCTGGAAGAATGAATCTTCCTGAATGGTTTTCAGGTGCAGGTTCCCAGCTACATTGCACTATAGTTTGGTCTAGTTATACAAAGGGAAAATAACCAAACAGTCATATTTCTTGCTAACTCCTGGACTGAGCAATAATGTTAATTCAGGAAATGAATTCCACAGTTTATGAGGCTCCTCAGGATTCAGCTTGACTCTGTAACCCTTAAATTTTTTTTTTTAATTTCAGTTTAAAAATGGTGCTTTTGTTTTCTGCACACATCTTTCTTTTAAGCCCAGAGTTCCCTCTTCTGATTCTCTTGAGAAGGGGTGTGGATAATCTTTTGTCCAGAGCAAATAATTTTGATACTTTAGGGGGATCAAGCTATTTGCCAGTTGGGCTCAATAACCTCCCCTCTGCTCTGTGGGGACCAGTTTCTACAGATGTGTCCACCAAGCTCAGGCTGAGCTCTGACCACAACAGACAAGCAGAATTGTAGGATGTAGAGTCAAAGAGATGTACTCTAAACCTGCTTCTGCCATCTGCTGGGTATATGGGCAAGTCATTTGACTTTCATGCCTCAGTTTTCTCATCTCTAAAATGGGAAGGATAGCAATATTTGCTTGATAGGATTGTTATGAAGATTAAGAAATGTAATGTATACAAAGCACTTTGCAAGGTTTAGAATATTATATACTGTAATATTAGCTATTTTATTATCCTTTTTATTTTACTGTCCAGAAAACACTAATAGAAAACATAAAAACAGTATTTTTTTCAATTTAAAATTTTAGCTCATTGAAATGTTTTAAATTCATTATTTTTATTCCTTTGGCTATTCAAAATAGTTTTAGAAATTATAGCACTTCATATATTTAAGATTTAAATATGAGATTTTCTTACATATGCATTTTTTCATGTATTAAAATTTTTTCAAATTTTAAAAAAAATGACAAAATCAATATTTAGAGGGAGGGGTGGGGTGAGAGGGAAGATGGGAGGGAGGTTCAAGAGGGAGGGGAATTTGTATTCTTATGGCTGATTCATGTTGTATGGCAGAAACCAACACAACAGTGTAAAGCAATTATCCTCCAATTAAAAAAGCTATATTCCCTATACCTACTTCACAATTGTACATGTGAATATTTTCCTTATTTGTTACATTTTGTTTTCCTCATGTTAAATAAATAAATCATTAGGGGGGAAATGACAAAATAGAATGTTTTATGTGAGAAGACTCAAAATTGCTGTAAAATATAAGTACTTAAAAGGGTTTTTTTTTTTAACAAAGTAATATGTTTGCCCTCAAAAAAATAAGTTTTTAAAACTTTAAAATTGCCCATGTGGAGGAAAAATTATCTTAAGGAGGTATACTTTTCCATACTAAAAATTTATTTTTAAAATTTCATTTAATAAGCATTATAAGTACCTACTATGTTATTGTTGCTGTTTAGTCACTAAGTCATGGCTGACTCTTGCAGTCACATGGACTATAGCCCTCCAGGCTCCTCTGTCCATGGGATTTCCTAGGCAAAGAATACTAGAGTAGGTTGTTATTTCCTTCTCCAAGGGATCTTCCTGACCCAGGTATCAAATCTGTGTCTCCTGCATTGTAGGTGGATTCTTTACTGCTGAACCACAAGGGAAGCCCACCTACTATGTGAAATACCTACTAAGTAGGCATTAAACACCTAGTTCAAGCATCTATGCTCTGCACCAAGCAGATGGAAGCAGTTTCCAGCTTCCTTACAGAGCTCACTAACACCATTCAGCTCATAGAGTTCATAGTCCCAACAAAGTTGATGGATAGTTTCTAGGATTTATCTTTTCAAACAAATCTCTGCTTTAAAAATGAATAAATAAAACATTTGGGTTCTATTTACTATTCAGTTTTTCCTGGAGTTTTTCCCACAGGACTAGAATCACAATTTCTTAAGTCTATGAGGAGTAGTGATTTAGCCTAACTTATACTGATAAAAGTCCACTCTAAAGGAGATCAGCCCTGGGATTTCTTTGGAAGGAATGATGCTAAAGCTGAAACTCCAGTACTTTGGCCACCTCATGCGAAGAGTTGACTCATTGGAAAAGACTCTGATGCTGGGAGGGATTGAGGGCAGGAGGAGAAGGGGACGACAGAGGATGAGATGGCTGGATGGCATTACCGACTTGATGGACATGAGTCTGAGTGAACTCCGGGAGATGGTGATGGACAGGGCGGCCTGGCATGCTGCAATTCTTGGGGTCACAAAGAGTCGGACATGACTGAGTGACTGAACTGAACTGAACTGAACTGATACTGATACTGATACTTATAAAAAGCCAGTGGCCCTATCTGTATAATGACAAAGTAAATTACATTTTTAATTTTTATTTCAGCTAAGCTTTTTGTTTGGAATCACATAAACTACCACATAGGATAGTTCTGAAAATTAAATGACATAATGTTTATACAACAGAGATAGAATGCAATAAATGACAGCCATTAACATCTTTATTTATAGCTATAGCAACAAGGAGGAAGAATCAAATCCACATTTTAGGCTGTGGCACAGTAATCTTTTGCCTTGTGTGGATAGTATGCTTCGTAGCACAAATTAAACCTGTATGATAACAACTTTCATATTCTATTTTAAAATATTTCTAAGTTATTAGGAGACCTTCTCTGATCTATATTTGCATACATCTCTTCCTCATAATAATTCTGAAAGGTATGTATTCATTTCAATGTTTTACAGACAAGGAAATTGAGGTTCTGGATGAGAAATCATCTGGCCCAGTTTACAGGGTTAGTAAGTGGCAGAACCAGGATTCAGACATAGACTTCTCTGACTCCAAAGTCTTTCCATTTGCCTCTACTGGAAGACTTCTGTTAATAAAATCGAATTCATAAACTTGTTTTTCAAACTATTCTTTCTTCTTGAGTCCAGAATTCCTAGAGACTCCAAAAAGATGTCTGGGATTTGTTAACCAGTATTCCAACAAAACCATACACCAAAACTTTTTCTGCAGTTTGATTTTGTCACACAGAATAATTTCCCAATATAAAAAATAAAATAAAAAATTAAAGGTAACTTTAGAATAACAAAAGCTTCACCTTGACAGTTTAAGGTTTGGACTGATCACATACAGTGTTCCTTTCTCTCTCCCACTTTGTCTTTTGTATAACAGAAACCAAAGAACAAAATGCAGGAATCTCACAGAGAAACTCCCTCTCTGGGCATCAACCAAACACATCCACACCACTTTGTGACACCTGCTCTCTTATCTAATGGTTGAAAAACTATGGCAACCTTGGAAACCAGATCAAAATCGAGTGACAAACAAATGAAAAGTACAAAGCACCTTTTACTTAAAAATGGGGATACAGTCATGGTCAAAATTGTCACCAGCTTTACTGATACATGTCAGCTTATAGACTGACAAGGTAACTCTCAGGGCAAACACAGATGGTTCAAAAGTTAGTTCCCATTAGGAGAGAGACGGAAAGGCAAGCTGAGCAGTTACCCTTGAAATAAACAGAAGCATTTTCTTAGGACACACAAGGAATAAGGAATCTCCATGAAGTACAAAAATGAACAAGACCTGAGGTACTTTTTCAAGGCAGAAGATAAAATTAAATGATTTCATAGTGAATCTATGATTTTCTTTAATCACATAGTGATCATTTTAGAGACAAACACACATTAATATACTCTGAATTTCCTTCCAATCTGATTTTTCATTTACTTTCTGATTTAAGCAACTTCTTAAGATACTTAACATGATTAACCAATGGTATATATTTTGTTCGATCTCTTACCTAACTGCAGAATTGTTACTATCTTTAATAAGCTCAGGACTTGGGAATCATAGTGGAATGGGGAGGAACACCCCCAGAGCTCTTTTGTCTGGTCATTCCAATCAGCCTCAGAACCTCAATCCAAGCTGACAGAGCCAAACACGTATCAATACAAATAAAACATCGCAAGAGACTTGGCAGGTCTTCGAGCGTTGTCTGAACATTTTCCACTAAGCAACGCCAACTCTGCCACCACTTAGCTACTCATATTCTACTTGCAATCAAAACTCCAACATCTGGAAAGAATAATCTTAATTTTTAACATGTTAGTCCTTAGAGGACTCATGAGAGTAGAGAAAATAAAAAGCCCCCCAAGAATGTCTAAGTCATTTAGAAACTTAAGTTGTAAAAAAAAAGAGTCTTTTTCACTCTTACATTTGCAGTTAAACAGGGATAACAAAATTAAATACACACAGGGAGCTGTCTTCTGTTGGCATTTATCCTGCCTTATAAATCTTATATATTCTACTAGCACTTGCAGTGGTAGCCAGAGTATACCCCAGTAGAAAAGAAAGAAGTCACTCAGTTGTGTCTGACTCTTTGCGACCCCATGGACTGTAGCCTGTCAGGATCCTCCATCCATTGTATTTTCCAGGCAAGAATACTGGAGTGGGTTGCCATTTCCTTCTGTAGGAGATCTTCCTGACCCAGGGATTGAACCCAGGTCTCTGCACTGCAGGCAGACTCTACCATCTAAGCCACCAGGAAAGCCCATTCCCCAGTAATTTCTTCAAATGGTAGCTTTAGCATAATGTCATTCTTGCTTGTTAAATTCACTGAAATCTGAAGTGACTATGGATCCTGGTGGCAATCATACCAGGAAGCAAAAGACAGTGGCATCAGACAGACCTGAGTTTCGATCCAAACTCTGCTTTGTTCCTTTGGACCAATTACTGAGCTTTCCAATCCTAGGTTCCCTCATCTTTAACAGAAGGCCAGTAGGGATAACCCTGCAATTTCAAGAAAATTAAATGGAACACTCTGCAATCTAGTATAGTGCCTGAGACATATAGGTGCTCAATAAATGATTGTTAAAATAAATTTAAAAGAAAAATCTACATGTATCAGACCCCAAAAGTTCCTTTAAAAATATTGAAGAGGTCTGTGGTATGATGTTCAAGATTAATACACTAAGCATAACAAAGAGTTTCCCCAATCTCGGTAGGAAACACTCACCAAAATATAGGAAGCTCACTCTAAAGTAAAAGGATGCCAAAAGATTCAGATGCTGCCCTACAGTGATCACTACCGGAGAATGATGATTGAGCTCCTCAGGTGTGAGGTCCATCCAGTGTCCTTGGCTAGCTTCTGTGGGCCCCAAATCTTCTTCCCTGGAAAAGAATATCCCCCAGTTTTGAGAACTGGGCCATCAGCACTGCTCCAAGAGCCAAGGTAGAAGAGGAGACCCTGACAGACAACAGTCCTGGAGTTAAGGCAAGAAAAACAGAGCTGCAGCAATCGTAGCTCACGGCCAGGAGTGCTCAAGGCCCCTCAGCTGCAGTCAAAGACCGAGAATACCACCTGATAGAATCAGCACAAACCACCACTATGATTACCCATGCTTCGGTTTACTTGCAAATAAGGACTCCAGAGAGGAATCCTACTTTGTTCAGTCAGTATTTATTCAGTCCAGTATAGAAACCATGGCTTGGGTTCCACTTCTGATATGGCTATAATTTTATAAAAAGGGAAGTAACTCTATGAAATTTTTGGTGTAGATGAGTAGCAAATTGAATGTGAATGGACAGGGCTAAAACTGTAAACAGTCCTGATTCCAGCACTTTATTTTGAAACAAGCCCTTCACAGATCCTAGCTTCAGATCCCTTGACTATGAATTGAATACAATTCTACTTGCCCTAAATGCTCCACAAGGTAGTTCTAAGTTTATAATGAGATCATGTACTTAGAAGTTCTTAAAAAAGGACATATGGTTTTGTTGTTATTTTGAGAAACAAAAGCAATTGACTAGGAAGTAGGATGGAGGATGCTTCAGCATTAAAACATACATCCAGTCTAGAACCCTCAAAGACCTTAGCATCTAGTCCAGGAGACTGACATGAAAATAACTATAATAAATTATGTAGTTTAGATGAGAAGACAAATTGCTACGAAACACACTGAGTTATGCTTGGGAGATCACTGAAGATGTGATGTATGAGTAGGAGTTTGCCAACAGAATAAGTGTGGAGGATGTGTGTGAGCAGGTGGTTGGGGGAGGGGTGGGGGTAGGACCCTCTAGGCAAAAGGGACCATGTGAGCAAAGGCAGAGACACATGAGAGCACATGATATGTTTGGGGATCTGCAGTATTCTTATTTGGCCACAGCCTAAGACACATGAGAAGGAGCAGAAACTGGAAAATTAATCGAGGATCAGCGTGCAAAGCCATACTAAGGAATTTGACCTTTTTCCATTAAGCAATAAGAACGTCACTCAGGGTTGTTAAGCAAGGAGAGTGACATAATCAGATTTCTGTTTCAGAGCACTCACTCCAGCAGCAGTGAGCAAAACAAATTGGAGACAATTACAAAGGGTCTTCTATGTACTGCCAAATATGTATCTCTTACGTGCTTTGCTCCAGGAGGCCAGGAAGAGTGAGTCTTGTTTATCTCATTGTATACACAGAGCCTAACATGGTGCCTGGCTTATGGCTTGCCTTAATAAATATTTGTTGAATTAATTCATTGCTATTGAAATGACCATGGAGATTTTTCACAGATGTACTCTAACCTTATTTAACCCTCAATGCTGCAATTCATGACACTATTTTCACATATTTATATCCTAGTCATCTTTGTATTCCTAACACCTGACTCACTCTCCAGCATACAATAGGAGCTAATAAATCCTCATGAAATGGACTAAACACAAGATCATTCATTAGACCTGCCCAAAGGACACAGGGAATGTGAGTACTAACAATCTTTAGCAAAATTAGGGTGTTCAAATCATTACTGGCACATTTCACCCTGACCTGACTTTGCAAAACAGGTAGATCTATTCTTAAAAAGTAAAACAGACACCCTCCAAAAGCCATATATAAGTTTTTACCGATATGTATATACTACGACAAATGTGAAAAAATCAATTAATCAGATAATGGCAGAAGCCCATTACTGACACCGAGGACTTCAAATAAATAATGAGTGAGCACAGTGCTTTAATTTCCAAATTGTGATGAAAGCATTAAATTCAGAGAGAGAAAATCAGTGAGCCTATGAAAATAATTATTAGTAATATTTGTTGCCATTTTTATAAGTAAAAAATAACCTAGTAATTTCACATAAATCAAGCTAAGGGTTGTTCAGTACAAGTTTATCATGTTTTCTAATTTTTTTAATTTAAATTTGTTTATTTTAATTAGAGGCTAATTACTTTACAATATTGTATTGGTTTTGCCATACATCAACATGAATCCACCACAGGTGTACACGTGTTCCCCATCCTGAACCCCTCCTCCCACATCCCTCCCCGTACCATCCCTCTGGGTCATCCCAGTGCACCAGCCCCAAGCATCCTGTATCCTGCATCGAACCTGGACTGGCGATTCATTTCATATATGATATTATACATGTTTCAATGCCCTTCTCCCAAATCATCCCACCCTCTCCCTCTCCCACAAAGTCCAAAAGACTATTCTATACATCTGTGTCTCTTTTGCTGTCTCGCATACAGGGTTATCATCACCATCTTTCTAAATTCCATATATATGCATTAGTACACTGTATTGGTGTTTTTCTTTCTGGCTTACTTCACTCTGTATAATAGGCTCCAGTTTCATCCACCTCATTAGAACTGATTCAAATGTATTCTTTTTAATGGCTGAGTAATACTCCATTGTGTATATGTACCACAGCTTTCTTATCTATTCATCTGCCGATGGACATCTAGGTTGCTTCCATATCCTGGCTATTATAAACAGGGCTGTGATGAACATTGGAGTACACGTGTCTCTTTCACTTCTCGTTTCCTCGGTGTGTATGCCCAGCAGTGGGATTGCTGGGTCATAAGGCAGTTCTCTTTCCAGTTTTTTAAGGAATCTCCACACTGTTCTCCATAGTGGCTGTGCTAGTTTGCATTCCCACCAGCAGTGTAAGAGGGTTCCCTTTTCTCCACACCCTCTCCAGCATTTATTGTTTGTAGACTTTTGTATAGCAGCCATTCTGACTGGCGTGAAATGGTACCTCACTGTGGTTTTGATTTGCATTTCTCTGATAATGAGTGATGCTGAGCATCTTTTCATGTGTTTGTTAGCCATCCGTATGTCTTCTTTGGAGAAATGTCTGTGCTTCAGTATACAGTCTATCATGTTTTTTAAAATAACTTCATGGCAACGTGTCCAAATAAGCTCAAAGACAAGGAAAAAACAGACACTGGTCTTTTTTAGCTCTATGTGTGAAACAAAACCATCTTAAGAAGCTTACTACAGATAAAATTCTAAAATTTATTGGCAATGTTAGGTAATATAAGATGCCAAGACAAATTTTATTTATGATAAAGTTTTTTTTAACTTTTTAAAACTTTCAATAAAATATTTACATAAACTAATGATTCTGATAGGTTACTTCTACAAGGACAAAATCCAACAACCAAAAATTTGAACATGCCATCAAATCGGTGATTCACCTTTACATGGAAAAATGAAATCCAATTTGCTGAATTCAAATTTATTTGCATGTGTGGACACAACCATTTTGTGGCAGAGACTTGCAAATTATATTAATCAAGACTTACTGAATATTAAAATGGGTTGCCCCAGAAGGCAATTGACTTGGAAAAAAAGATAATTCATAAACAAATAGAGCTTAGAAGTCCAAGAGTTGCTGCTGGAACAAAGAACAACCCATCAGTCAAAAAACATAAACACAAGCCAGGGAGAGAAGACTTTGGTTGGTTACAAGAAGTAGTTCCAGCATTCAGGAAGACACATGTTAAACAAAAGAAAATAAGAGCAAACAAATAGCATATACAACCCCAAGGAACAAAAGGTAAGCAAAAATGACCGTAGCCAAAAGGTATCTTCCCCTCTGTCTTAGTCTGTCAGGCTGCTACAACAAAATAGCTTAGATTCAGTGTCTAGTAAGGTCCTTCTTCCTGACTTGGAAATGGCAGCCTTCTAGCTATGTCTTCACATGGTCTTTCCCGAGTGCCTACACACAAAGGGAGAAAGATCACCCTCTTCTTCTTAAGGCCACCGATTCCATCATGACATCCTTCTGCTGCTGCTAAGTTGCTTCAGTCATGTCCGACTCTGTGCGACCCCATAGATGGCAGCCCACCAGGCTTCCCTATCCTTAGGATTCTCCAGGCAAGAACACTGGAGTGGGTTGCCATTTCCTTCTCCAGTGCATGAAAGTAAAAGGGAAAGTGAAGTCGCTCAGTCGTGTCTGACCCTCAGCGACCCCATGGACTGCAACCTACCAGGCTTCTCCGTCCATGGGATTTTCCAGGCAAGAGTACTGGAGTGGAGTGCCATCGCCTTCTCCTCATGACATCCTAATATAAACTGAATTAGTTCTCAGAGGTCCCACCTTCAAATACCATCCCATTGGGGATTAGAGCTTCAACATTTAAATTCTGCAAGAACACAACATTCAGTCCATTAACACCCATAAATCCCTAAATTTCACCAGTAGCAATTCTTTCTGTCATGTTAAGTTCCAGTGCCTTCCGGCTAGAGGTCCTCTAAGAAATATTATCCCTGGGAAGGATAATATCCTACCTGGAAGAGGCTGGAGGCTATATATGAGAACACAAAGTGTCTACATTAGGGTCACAGAAGTGAAATGCTAGCTGGCACAGAAAGAAAACTTGGGGTCACTGAATACAATGAACTGACTTCCCATCATCTACACTGATAAATCATAAACACAACATCTACCCAAACTATTCCAACCAATTCCTAAACAATGCATTATGTAACTCAGGAATTTGAGGAATCTGCAATATGGTCCATCTTCTGACTAAGTACACACCCTTAGGAATTGCTTCTTTGTTTACTTTGGTCTTATAGGTCCCAAGGACACAAGCCCTACTGGCTTTCAGAGTGAGGTGTTTGGAAAGTCTGCCCTCCCGGCAGGAATTTTAAAAACTGGAGCTCTGAATGTGAAGTCCAAACTTCACTCCTCAGAGAGAAGCCTGGAGTTGAGGGTTCCCTCCCAATTGCACGGTGCTCCACTGGCAGCGGGCGTATGGCAAGAGTGTGCCTCAGCCTTGTCTATATGTTTCTATGCGAGTATTTCCTCAGCTGCCAGATGTGTAAGAGTCGCCCAGCTAGTTTCTGGCTCCCCTTAGAAGGAATCGCTCCATGTGGGGCTGTACATTCCCTGTGTGCAGGAAGACTGAAGCTCAGGAGCCTCCTGTGTTCCCATCTTGGATGACTCTTTGTGAACTCCAGCATGAGATATGAATAAAATCAGATACTTTGCCATTAAAAACGTGAAAATTACTTCCTCAACAAACCACTTTCATACACTTGAATTTCTCTGGTAATATAGCATGATGTATTTTTTTTTCATTTTTTTAATAGAGCTGAAAATTGAAAACTACAAAACTTTTAAAACGATGAAACAGAATCACAGACATTGAAAACAAACTTATGGTTACCAAAGGGGAAAGGGAAAGAGGAACAAATTAGGAGTTTGGGATTAACATATACATACTACTATGTATAAAATAGATAGCCACCAAGGACCTACTGTGAAGCACAGAAACTATATTCAATATTTTATAATAACCTATAAAGGAAAACAATCTGAAAAACAATATATATGTGTATATATATTAATACATATGTACGAATAACTGACTTTGCTGTACACCTGAAACTAATGCAACACTATAAAGCAACATACTTCAATTAAAAATAAATAAAACATAGAAAGAATATTCATCCAAAGTGTCCTATCAAAGACAACTAGAGCTAACATTTCAATGTGTTTCCATTGGGTTTTTCCCTATCTATAATTGTAAATATAAACGAGTCCAGATTTTTCTGAATCTGAAGTCAAACAACATTGCAGTAAATATGCATAAAACTTCATTTTTCTCTACTGTTTGCTCTTTAAATATTTTTTCCTTCAGCTATATTTCCAAGAGAGGAAGAACATAAAGCCACAAGTAGGCCAAGGAGAAAAAATTGGTCCATACATGATACGTATAACTAAGTTGTCTTTCAAAAGAAAGGAAGAGGAAGTTAGTTGCTCAGTCATCTCCAACTTTTGGTAACCCGTGGACTGTAGCCCACCAGACTCCTCTGTCCATGGAATTTTCCAGGCAAGAATACAAGAGTGGGTTGCATTCCCTTCTCCAGGGGGTCTTCCTGACACATAGATCTAACCTGGATCTTCTGCACTGCAGGCAGATTCTATACCATCTGAGTCACTAGGGAAGTTGTCTTTCAAAAAATATAGGCAATTGCCTCTTCTGTTGTCTCCATAAATATTAGAATATTATCACTTTTTTAATATTTGTGTATTTAATAAGTGAAAATGAAGTCTCATTCTTGTCTTAGTTTTTATTTATTTGATTATTAGCTGTACCAAAAATTATTCCATATGTTTATTGTGGAATAACATATTCCATATGTTATTCATGCTTCTTTTAAGTTTTTTTCTAATCATTCCCTTTACTATCTTGAGATCTCAGAACTTTCATCAATAATTTCTATATATACTTTCTATTTCTATATATATTAAAAATAATACTACTTTATCATATTTGTTATAACTTCTAATTTTTATTTATTTTAACTTTTTATTATGTTCTTTAAGTACATAAAGATATTTTAAATATTTGTGTATTCAAATATTTGAGTAAAACTTCCTGTTTTCTGGCACAATATATTTCAAAAAAAGAAAATACCTTACCCCCAGCTCCTTTGGGATAAAAAAAATTAAAGGCATGGTCTTGACATATGTAATGTGAGACCTTGTTGTTGTTGTTGTTGTTGTTGTTGTTGTTGTTTACTAGAAAAGGGTAACAAACCCTAAGATATAACCTCTGCAGGATCAGGCTCAAATAGAAGAGTCCAAAGCATGGAATAGAATAACAGCCATCTTCCCAGATCAATCAGTTAACTAAAAGGAATCACTCAAAACCAGAGAAAAATGCATGTCTAGTACTTTCCAAATCTAAGAATCTCACCACTATTTTTTCTGGGAAATCTTGCCATACCCCAAGACCACAAACCACTTCTAGGCCTTCATAATAGTAGAGAAATTATGCCAACCAACTTTGAAATTCACAATATACAAATACAAGATAATAATCACACTGGGGCAACCACACACCACTATCAATATGCTTACTCAATTGATTACCAGGAAGAAGACAAAGCTATTTTAGAAATAACACCATTTTATTTTTCTATCTGAAATATCTTTCTGCCTTCTCCCCTGTTGGTGCTGTTGTTCAGTTACTAAGTCACGTCCAACTCTTTGTGACCCCATGAAGCACACCAGGATCCCCTGTCCTTCACTAACTCCCAGAGTCTGCTCAAATTCATGTCCATTGAGTCAGTGATGGACTAGTTAGACTAGTCAGTCAGTCTAACCGTCTCATCCTCTGTCACCCTCTTCTCCTTTTGCCTTCAATCTTTCAATATTACCTCCACCAATTAAAAACATTCAATATTCAGATAATTGCCCCTTCTTCCATCAAATTGTTCATGATCACTCTGTTAAATACAATCTCTCCTCTTGGGAATGCCTTATTGTGTATCCTGCCTATGTGAGCATATCATAGAACCTTATTTTATAGTTTTTTTCTACACTTGGTTTTTTGTTTTTGTTTTTGTTTTTATCAAAAATAGAGTTTATTTTTGGAAGCCCTAGGTTTATGCTCAAATCAAGCAGAATCTTTACAGAGTATTCCTGGACATCTGCCCTCTCACATACAGACAGTCTTCTTCACCAATATCCTGCAGCCCACTAGCATGTATGTTACAACCAATACACCTATGTGGACATGTCATTATCATCCAAAATCCACAGTTTACATTTGAGTTCAGCCTTGGTGCTGTACACTTTATGGGTTTTTCATTTGTTTGTTTGTTTTAATTTATTTATTTTAATTGGAGGCTAATTATAATATTGTAGTGGTTTTTGCCATACATTGACATGAATCAGCCATGGGTTTACATGTGTTCCCCATCCTGAATCCCACTCCCACCTCCCTCCCCATCCCATCCCTCAGGGTCATCCCAGTGCACCAGCCCTGAGCACCCTGTCTCATGCATCGAACCTGGACTGGTGATCTGTTTCACATATGATAGTATATACATTTCAATGCTATTCTCTCAGATCATCCCACCCTCGCCTTCTCCCACAGAGTCCAAAAGACTCTTCTAAACATCTGTGTCTCTTTTGTTGTCTCGCATACAGGGTTATTGTTACCATCTTTCTAAATTACATATATATGCATTAGTATACTGTATTGGTGTTTTTCTTTCTGGCTTACCTCACTCTGTATAATAGGATCCAGTTTCATCCACCTCATTAGAACTGATTCAAATGTATTCTTTTTAATGGCCGAGTAATACTCTATTGTGTATATGTACCACAGCTTTCTTATCCATTTGTCTGCTGATGGACATCTAGGTTGATTCTATGTCCTGGCTATTATAAACAGTGCTGCAATGAACATTGAGGTACACGTATCTCTTTCAATTCCAGTTTCCTCAGTGTGTATGCCCAGCAGTGGGATTGCTGGGTCATATGGCCATATGACAGTTCTATTTGCAATTTTTTTAAGGAATCTCCACACTGTTCTCCATAGTGGCTGTACTAGTTTGCATTCCCACCCACAGTGTCTACACTTGGTTTAATCCCTCCTTCTTATCACACACACCAATACCACCATTGCCACCTTCATCAATATTAGACTGCAGCACTGACATCTCATGAGCTTTTATGACATTTTAAAAGCTTTTATAGTGCTTGAACATAGTAAATACTGACAAAATTTTTTTATGTAAACAGATGAAATATTTTAATGCACACATTCTTTTGCTATTTAACAAATAAAACAAATTCCTTTAGGACAAATAGTTCTCATAGCAATTTTTTGTGATCATGGTCACTTTTAAGTTACTATTAATCATGAAGGGATTCAGGGAGTGGTTTCCCCAGTAGTCCTATACCTGCCTTAGGAGTGTACTTCACTTTACTACGGTGAATGAACAGAGACGGCAAATTTTCTGTAGAGAGGAGCCATAGAACAGATGCACACATGAAAACAACTCACTCAGCTGAGTAAATGTTTGAAATGAGTGTGCTTGTCTTTCAACCTTTCCCTGATCTTCAGTCTTGCCCGTGATTGATCTCCTTAAGCTTCAAAGCTGGGTCATTCTTTTGCCCCATATATAGATCACACTTTATTTCAGCTTTCCAGGTCTGTGGAGAAGCAGAGTTCTCTTCTTATTCTGGCCAGGTCCTGAGGTCCTTCTTTGTTATTTTAGGTTCTAAACTTCTAGAACTCAATAGAACTTTAATTCTCCTTAACACTTCCTAAGAAGATTCTTTATTTCATGACCTTATAACCCCAGTCAAAGTTCTCCTCTCAGGTGGCACAGTGGTAAAGAGTCTGCCTGCCAAATCAGGAGACACAAAGATGCAGGTTTGAACCCCAAGTTAGAAAGATCCTCCGAAGCAGGCTTACCTGAGTATTCTTCTTTAAACAAATATTTATTGAGCCATATGCTCAGTACTAGAAAAACATGGTATGCTTGGGAGACACAGCTGCTGTCTTAGCAGACCTAAGAGTAATAGGAAAGTTATACAATTAACAAATTTTAAAAAGTGAGTTACTGAGAAATTAATTGCTGCCTTAATTTTTTAAATTTATATATATATATATATATATATATATATATATATATATATATATTTCTGTGGATTCATCAACAAAACTTACATTGATCTTCCTTTTATGGGAGCAAGGCTCTGTGTTCCAGAGTTTGTAGCTGTTTGTCTAAGGAGCTTGACTGATGTTTATTTGAATGTGTAGGTCAAGTAAACAAAAAAACCAAGCCAAGTGAGCTGACAGGGTCATAGACACTGAAAGTGATGCTTGAAGGGGTAATGGTTCAAACCCACAGTTCAGAGTGGGGGTTGGCCATGGAGGGAATAAAGGAGATTATTACAGCAGTTCATACCCAACACCCTGGATGTGGCAAAACTCCTAGATGGAGGAAGATACAAGAATGCCTAAAATGCCAGCAATAATGTCTTGGCTTCAAAAACAGCATAGCACAGAGTAAGTGGGTAACCAGTGGAGTCTCTGCCTTTGAAAGGACCAGAGCCTCTCAAGGGTGACCTTAACAAACCCCCGACCCCTCCCACATTTGTCCTGGACTGCATAAGACTGGATTGAATCAGGGCCCTGATTCAACCCAAAGGAGGAGGATAGATCTCAAAAAATGTCTGAAATTACATCTCTTGCCAACCTTGGAAAAGGAACTGAAAGCTAGACTTTTAACAAAGAATAACATGATATTTCATACACTCTGTCACAAACAATTCAGTTATTTATTATACAACTAATTATAACAAATTGTGAGAAGTTATCTGAGTGCCTGGTCTTCACCAGTCTATCCCAGACTCTCTCCAAGTTTCTCTCTCTCCCTTTGAGTCTGATTTCTTTACAACTCCACCCTCCTCACCAGTCTCACCAGCCCATAGAGCTGTCAGAATTCATTTCTGCCAGTCCCAGTATAGATTATAATGCTCATTCAGTTCCTTCTTCCTGCCTTGGCAAAATGTCCTCTTGTCCATTAATAGAATTAATAAACAACTCTATTTGTTTTCATATTGGGTTGTTCATTAATTCTAACATGGGAACACAGCTTTTCATACACAAGGCCAAAGAAAGGTACTTTTCTTATTTGAAAGGTCATTCCCTTTAGGGTTGAGTACCTAGTATGTTGAACACAGACTTTGTAAGGTGTACAAATAGAGAAAGGGAGGAGGAGAAGGATACAAACACAGTTGTCCAGATCAGACAAATTCACCCTGGTGAGCCATGCAGTAGCAAATATTGCAGCCAAATTACCTTAAATTCTATTGCTAAGCTAAAACCTCATATTTGTATGCATACAAATTACCATCTGTAATGGTGACTGACCATTAGAATTTACCCTCCAAGGATATCTGCATTTTAAAAGAAGAATTTTACATAAACAAATGACATTCAAATCAGTAGGTGTTGATGTGTCATCAGAAATTCAGGAACCCCACCCCACTACTTCCTCCAGCAGCCAGGAGCAATGGAGTCATGCTTGTCACCCCATCTGAGACACCTCAGCTGCTGTGTTATTCTAGCTGGCTTTCACTGCACCGTCACTTGAGTACCATTTCTTGAATATACCTGCATGGAAATGAATTGGTATTTCCTGGTACAATGAGGATGCTGAATGGGGATAAGGATATATGGCCTGCACAAAGATGGGCCCAGCTGTTAAATCCCAGCTGTGCCACGCAGGATGGGGAAGTGGAAAGAAAATGCCTCCTCCAGCAGGATTAGTGTCAGGACCCAAACTGGTGAAAATCAAGGAAAGTCAAACAGGCCAAAAGGAGGCAGCCCATTGAAGACAGTAATACTGCCCACTTCTTTGTGACCCACCACTCCACAAGTATCTGTTGGCCTGCAAATTCTTTATTTAACAAGATACAAGACAATAAGTACATCAAATAGACTCCATTTACCCTTTCAACATTCAGCCAATGACCTTCTCTGTGCACACTCTATGGGGGATATTATATGAGATGATAAAAGGACATTCCTATTGCACATTAGAATTTTGGAGGTGCTCACACATCCATTAACTAACTGAATTCTTAAAAACAACCTGTGTGGAACACAGCCTAATGCCCATTTAGAGGAAACTAAGTTGGTAATGGCCAGGGAATTCTGATGTGCTGCAGTCCACAGGGTCACAAAGAGTCAGACATGACTGAGCGACTGAACAGAATTGAAACTAAGGCTTGGGAAGGGAGGGTGTTCTAGGTCATGATAAATGACAGAGCTCAGACTAAATGCCATTTGTTCATTTTATTCATTCATAGAGTACTTGGAATTTTTCAGAATTGATTTTAGTATAAATCTGTTGTCTTTTAGAAAATATGAGGCCAGAGAATTCAGGGGCTTGTGAGCGAAAAGAACATGTATTTCATTGGCATGGCCTCCTAGGACAGCAACTGCTCTCTTAGACACAGAAAGAGACACAGACGGTAGAAAAGAGAACTTTACCTCCTTCAAATTGAACTTTCCCTTTTTCCTCAGCTCCCAGTAGTCTACAGACTGATCGCCCTGGAAAGGCAGGCAGCCAGCAGCCAGCCGTCACACTGGCACAGAGCTTCCACTTCACACTCTGGTTTCATCTCCACAATACCTCCATGAGTAGGCGATAAAACCCTCACTTAACAGATGAGAAAACAGAGAGGAATAGGAAGCCACTGACCTGCTGCTGGGTCTGCCCACCACCCTGCTTTCCTGCCACCCATCCTCCCACTGTCACGGTTCTAGCTCATCCAGACCCTGATTTTCTCTTTCCTGTACTTCTGCAACGGTTCCATTCACATTTTTTTTTTAATGTATGTGTACATGGAATGAGCACCAAAAGTGTGCCAGGTTCCATGCTGGACACCGGAGAGAGAATGATGAGCGAGTTAGTGCCTGCCCTTCTAGCAAGGGAAAGGACAGAACAGGTGACCCTACATGAGGATCAGCACTGTAGCAGGGAGAGGTGGGGGGATGGGGTGCTCATGGGTCAAGTAAGGCTGGGGTCCTCCATGATGAGTCTAACTCAACCAGCTTACTAACAACCCCTTTTGAGCATCCTTGTGAAAATGAAAACCCAAGCAAACTACTCCTCAAAACCTTTCAGTGGCTCCCTGTCACTCAGAGAACAAAGGACAGGCTCCTCAGTGAGGAGAGGAAAGAAGAAATGCATTGTAAGCAAGAAAGTTGGGGGTCTGGGAAGCTTTCCAGACAGAAGACTCCTCTTTTTTTTTTTTAACCATTTGACCTCCTTCACCTTTTCTATTACTATTTCTTTGTGAGACAGCAGAGATTATAAGAGAAGAAAAAGAGGAGAAGAGAAAGAGGAGGAGAAGAGAAGAGTCAATGAGTACTACAAACAGGTACTGTTCTGGCTTTCCCTCGTTTAATCCCCATCGGGATCACTCTTCATGGAAGGGCACATCATCCTCTTTTACAACTGAGGAAATTCAGACTTAGGGCCTTAAGTAGACTGATTGTCCAAGGTCAAAGTGAGAAGTCCAGTGTCATTAGCTCGACTGCTTCCTTCTCACTTAGTCATCTAGTAAGTGACTAGAACAAGAATTTGAACCCAGGCTTATCTGACTTCAAAGCTTAAATATTTTTGCTTTTCTGATCAGTCACAGTGGGCTGCCTTGGGAAATAATCATTTAATTCTAGAAACTTCCATAATTTATCAGATATTTGACTTTAAAAGAGACTTCATCACTTTCCTATCTAGATTTACTCCAATCCTCCAGTATCACCTGCACATCATTTCTTGCCCCGTACAAAAACACATACCAAAAGGACCAATTCTTTACCAAAAGTTTTGAAAATCCCATGACTACCAAAAAAAAAAAAGTCATTGTCCTAAAAATGCCTTTTAGAGTGTGTTGGCAAAGTCTAGTGTTTTAGTTGACACCAGAAAGCAGACAGATCTGTGTGATGAACAGTATCTTGGCACTATTCATCACTGATAACAGAAGCTTCCATAATAAATGACTGGAAAGCACTTTCCCATTATAAAGCATTACATAAATACTGACTGACAGTAACACAAAACTGTGCCAAGCTGCAATAGGATGGGCCTTATGAATTATATAAGCAAAAGTCAGATCAAGTAGAGTCAGCTACACTTTTCTATATCCTTCACAAACTTCACATGGACTAACAAAGACTATTAGAAAAGAGAAATTTAAAAATGTATGTCCCTCTAGGAGCCTTTAAACAAGGATCCTTAGTTCTTATAAAGGGCTTATAGTTGTTATAAATTCTTACATAGTTCCTTAGTCCTTATAAAGGGTTTCCCTGGTGGCGCAAATGGTAAAGAATCTGCCTGTGATGCAGAAGGCCTGGGTTTGATTCCTGAGTTGGGAAGATCCCCTAGGGAAGGGAATGACTATCCATTCCAGTATTCAAGCCTGGACAGTTCTGCGGACAGAGGAGCCTGATGGACTTCAGTCCATGGGGTCGCAAAGAGTCGGACGCGGCTGAGTGACTAACGCTTTTTCACTTTGGTTCTTATAAAAAGTGAGATTAGAGGATGTTTGGGGTATAGATTTTACTACTTAGAAAGGGGAGGCCCTTCATGGTACATAAGGCAGTTGCAGCTTGAGAAGGGTGTTGAGGAAAAAAGTCAAACACCATTTTACCCAAGTGTTTAAAATTTTCCAGAGCTCCTCACATCTGTTAAGTCACTTGGATTCTTTATAAGATCCTAAAGACCAAGGACTTAGATTTTTCAAGTTCTTTTAATAGCAGTGGAAAGAGAAACAAAGAGTTCTTTGCCTTTTTTATGACACCTCACCATAGGTCAAAACAAAACCAGACAGCTGGTCAGACAAACCACCCATTTCCCATTACGGGTGCTTAAGGCTGAGAAAGGAAGCCACTGAGCTTGCTGTGTTTGAAGATAAAACATAAACCCAACCACTCTCCTCAACATGCTACACAGATAGATTTATTCATTTAAGGGCTATTTACTAAGCATCTCAACCATGTACCAGATACCATGTCAATTGCTGGAGATTCAGCAGAAGACAGCTTTTATATTCATGACTGGGCATTCTGTTATTCCTCTGTTTTCTGAAGAGAAGGCTGAGGTTCATAGAGTAGGCACCAGCCCAAAGTCCTGTAGGGAGTGAGCCCCAGCCCTCACCTGCCTCCTCACAAGCTGTGCTCCCACTAGATAGAGCATAAAGATACCATATGGTTCAATTCTCCTCTGTGGCTGATCTCCAGAGAGATCACATATCTATCCTCCACATGTCAGACTCTGTAGGAGCTCTGGGTGAAAGGAAGACAGAGGGAAGCACCGTGCAGATGAATAAACTCTCTATCCTGCAAATTAAGTTGTCCTCGGTGCTAACCACTCAAATATGCCGCAGACACAAACAAGCAGCCCTTCACATCTGAATTCTGCTCCGTTAGGCACCGCTCAAGTTCTGCTCCACCTTCTATGTCCTATAAGCTCATGTTTCTGTCTCAGAAAGCCTGGCTCTCCCCAACCCCCAACATAAAAAGGGCCCCTCCAGTTATCTCCCTCCATAGCATTTAACACAGTATGTAAATACATATGTACCTGTGAGTTTATTTAGCATCTGTCTCTCATTAAATTGCAAGCTCCACCAAAAACTTTGGTCCCTTTTCCCTAGCTCCTGACACAGTGACTAAATACAGTAGGTACTCTGACTTCCCTGGCAATCCAGTGGTTGAGAATCTGCCTGCAAATGCAGGGGACAAGGGTTCAGTCTCTGGTCTGGAAATATTCCGCATCCCGTGGAGCAACTAAGCCTGTGCCCCACACTATTGAGTCTGTGTTCTAGAGCCCAGGGGGCCCCAACAGCTGAGCCTGCAAGACCTAGAACCCGTATTCTTCAACAAGAGAAGCCACCACAGTGAAGAGCTCACACACTTCAAATAGAGAGTAGCCCCACTTGCCATAACTAGAGAAAGCCCACATGTGGCAATGAAGATCCAGCACAGTCAGAATAAAATTAGTGTTTTTTTTAATTTTTTAAATACATGTAGTAGGTACTCAGTAAATATTTGTGAAGTTACTGAAAGAATGATTATATTTAACCCATAGTCTGTAACCATAACCAAATATTACCTAAACCAAATCACCTATTAAACACTGTATCTCACCCCTAGAGGTACAAATATGCTTTTACATCTTAACTTTTGTCTTTTTCTGTGACTCATCTCCTAATGCATAAGATAATTTACTTAAAGGTGTGTATCATTTATTGGTCTGTTCTCCTTGACAATGTGGGAGACCTGGGTTTGATCCCTAGGTTGGAAAGATCCCCTGGAGAAGGGAAAGGCAACCCATTCCAGTATTCTGCCTGGGAGAATTCCATGGACTACAGTCCATGGGGTCATAAAGTGTTGGGCACGACTGACCATCTTTCACTTTCACTCCTTGACAAGGATGTAGCTCTACAAGGAACTAGATAGCAAAGGCCTAGAACTTATAGAAGATTCTCAACAAATATTTATTAAATGAATGAATGAAAATATCCCTCTTAATTTCTTAATGATAAGCATTCAATGATACATAGTTTCTTTAAGTTACAGGATATATATGAATTTAAATTCTGAGAGCTTCAGTTTCCTCATGGGCATTGGACTAAATGAACTTTAAAAAATAATTTTAATGATCAAAGATAGATTCACTTATACACACAGTATTACAAGTATTAAGGCAGTACCATACTGTCTTGATGACTGTGGCTTTGTAGTAGAGCCTGAAGTCAGGCAAGTTGATTCCTCCAGTTCCATTCTTCTTTCTCAAGATTGCTTTGGCTATTCGAGGTTTTTTGTATTTCATACAAATCTTGAAATTATTTGTTCTAGTTCTGTGAAAAATGTGGCTGGTAGCTTGATAGGGATTGCATTGAATCTGTAAATTGCTTTGGGTAGTATACTCATTTTCACTATATTGATTCTTCCGATCCATGAACATGGTACATTTCTCCATCTATTAGTGCCCTCTTTGATTTCTTTCATCAGTGTTTTATAGTTTTCTATATATAGGTCTTTAGTTTCTTTAGGTAGATATATTCCTAAGTATTTTATTCTTTTCGTTGAAATGGTGAATGGAATTGTTTCCTTAATTTCTTTTTCTACTTTCTCATTATTCGTGTATAGGAATGCAAGGGATTTCTGTGTGTTGATTTTATATCCTGCAACTTTACTATATTCATTGATTAGCTCTAGTAATTTTCTGGTGGAGTCTTTAGGGCACAAAGACAGACATATAGATCAATGGAACAAAATAGAAAGCCCAGAGATAAATCCACACACATATGGACACCTTATCTTTGACAAAGGATGCAAGAATATACAATGGAGTAAAGACAATCTCTTTAACAAGTGGTGCTGGGAAAACTGGTCAACCACTTGTAAAAGAATTAAACTAGATCACTTTCTATCACCGTACACAAAAATAAACTCAAAATGGATTAAAGATCTAAATGTAAGATCAGAAACTATAAAACTCCTAGAGGAGAACATAGGCAAAACACTCTCAGACATAAATCACAGCAGGATCCCCTATGATCCACCTCCCAGAATTCTGGAAATAAAAGCAAAAATAAACAAATGGGATCTAATTAAAATTAAAAGCTTCTGTACAACAAAGGAAAATATAAGCAAGGTGAAAAGACAGCCTTCTGAATGGGAGAAAATAATAGCAAATGAAACAACTGACAAACAACTAATCTCAAAAATATACAAACAACTTCTGCAGCTCAATTCCAGAAAAATAAACGACCCAATCAAAAAATGGGCCAAAGAACTAAATAGCATTTCTCCAGAGAAGACATACGGATGGCTAACAAACACATGAAAAGATGCTCAACATCACTCATTATTAGAGAAATGCAAATCAAAACCACAATGAGGTACCACTTCACACCAGTCAGAATGGCTGCGATCCAAAAATCTGCAAGCAATAAATGCTGGAGAGGGTGTGGAGAAAAGGGAACCCTCCTACACTGTTGGTGGGAATGCAAACTAGTACAGCCACTATGGAGAACAGTGTGGAGATTCCTTAAAAAATTGCAAATAGAACTACCTTATGACCCAGCAATCCCACTTCTGGGCATACACACCGAGGAAACCAGAATTGAAAGAGACACATGTACCCCAATGTTCATCGCAGCACTGTTTATAATAGCCAGGACATGGAAACAACCTAGATGTCCATCAGCAGATGAATGGATAAGAAAGCTGTGGTACATATACACAATGGAGTATTACTCAGCCATTAAAAAGAATTCATTTGAATCAGTTCTGATGAGATGGGTGAAACTGGAGCCAATTATACAGAGTGAAGTAAGCCAGAAAGAAAAACACCAATACAGTATACTAACACATATATATGGAATTTAGGAAGATGGCAATGACGACCCTGTATGCAAGACAGGAAAAAAGACACAGATGTGTATACCAGACTTTTGGACTCAGAGGGAGAGGGAGAGGGTGGGATGATTTGGGAGAATGGGAATTCTAACATGTATACTGTCATGTAAGAATTGAATCGCCAGTCCATGTCTGACGTAGGGTGCAGCTTGCTTGGGGCTGGTGCATGGGGATGACCCAGAGAGATGTTGTGGGAAGGGAGGTGGGAGGGGGGTTCATGTTTGGGAACGCATGTAAGAACTAAAGATTTTAAAATTTAAAAACAATAAAAAAATTTTTAAAAAAAAACAAGTATTAAGGCAGAAAAGCTAATTAGCACATTTTTTAAAGATGTTCAACAAAATGGTTTTCAGTAGATCATCCAGGGTTATCAATGAATTCTATCTCACAAAGATCCAAATTCACTGAGGTCTTTTTGTTTAGGTATATTTTCTTCCATATTCCCTCAAAGAAACTGAAGTTTGGAAGAGGTTTTGTATTGTCAAAAATGTCATGTGAGGATACATACTTTGCTATGTGTCCAAATGGATGAATCAATTCAACAGGTATTTCTTACTTTACGTTTTGTACCACATTATGTGTGGTAAGATGTCAAAGTAAAAATGCTGCTTTCAAGAAGCATTCACTATCCTTTACTGGGGACATGAGACACAATCACAAAGCAGCCAGAAAACAACAAAATAACCTGCCTATCCAGAGCAAGAGTATAATAATAGGCACAGTAGGTGCTATGGGTGTAGGAATAGGTAAGGATCAGTGGGAATCAAAATATTCAGAAACGATCCCGGGAAGAAGGTTTGACAAACTTTTTTTTAAGGACATGAGACTCTAGTCATCTGCATGGCGATGTGTACTGTCTGAACCAATGGAACAGCACCAGTAGAAGCTTTAATATTATTTAGATAATCATTAATCTATCAAAGAATTAATAGCATCTTTCCCTCCTTCCATGGGCTTGAACTATCTTAAACAGTTTTGAGTAGTCTTAGTCGTTTGAATGCCAGTTCTTTAACTTTGCTGCCAATTCCACATTTCCTATCAAGTGCTCTTAAAAGATAAAAACTGGGTCAACACCAATAAAATTGTATCCATCTGTCAAGAGAAATTTCCATTTAATGAGGACACCAAAAGGAATCCAAAACACTTAAGGAAAGTTAGCATGGGACCGTAGCCAAACTACCCCAGAGGTTAAGAGAGCCAGTGTTAAGCTGGCTTAGCCCTCAGCACTGAAATACATAACACAAACTTCTAGCGCTTCAGAGAGTCACACACCACAGACAGAGGATCGTTCCTGCCTCAGGGATGGGACCAAACTAACAAGATTGTGTCCTAAATTCGCACAACAGCAGTCCTGGAGCCGTGACTTGTTTCAGTAATTCAGAGAAACTGTTATACACCATGAGAAGGCAATGGCACCCCACTCCAGTACTCTTGCCTGGAAAATCCCATGGATGGAGGAGCCTGGTAGGCTGCAGTCCATGGGGTCGCTGAGAGTTGGACACGACTGAGCAACTTCACTTTCACTTTTCACTTTCATGCATTGGAGAAGGAAATGGCAACCCACTCCAGTATTCTTGCCTGGAGAATCCCAGGGATGGGGGAGCCTGATGGGCTGCCGTCTATGGGGTCGCACAGAGTCGGACATGACTGAAGCGACTTAGCAGCAGCAGCAGCCTCAGTCAAGAACAACATACTGGGAAAATGAAATTAATGTGACCATGACTCTAATGAAAGTTGGCAAATATAAGAGGTACTGTCCTTAACTTTACTTACTTAAATAATTCTTTACATCCCAGTAAAATTGTTTTCTACCTTAGGGCTGAGTTTTAGTGTTAAAATTTTCCTTTTCTTAGTGCCTTTCACACTGCTCAGCTAGACAGAAGGATAGGAGGCCTCTGATGAGTAATGGTGTGCCTGTTTCCGTAAGCTTCTACCCCCACCCATCTACAGATGTGGTCAGTCTGATGGGAAACTTGTCATTTGACTATCTCAGCACCCACTGTTAGCAACTGTGACTTTTACATTAAAGTTCAAAGAAGTTCTGTACCAATTTTCAACCAATTCATTAACATACAGCTAGATGGCATTAACATACAGCTAGAAATGATGGCAGCTATGACAAGGCAGTCAGGGAATTGGGTGACTTGAATGAAAAGATTTTCTGGAAAAATGTAAATCAGTAATGATATATTATCAGTTAGTTAACAAAAATTTTATATCATATTATCATGTCTTTTATATCATATTTTAGTCTGTGAGTTGAGGAGAAAATTAACGAGAAAGATAAAGTTATAGAGCCTATTTTGATACATACCTATATAAAATCAGATAATAGAGAAGACTGGTTTCTATCACTATAGAAATAATAAAAAAAAAACTTTTAACTATTTTCTCTTGCTTCATTTTCATTAAAGTTTGCTTCAAACTACACTTAAGTCTGTCCCATCCATTTTCAACACCACTAGCAAATTTCCAGATATCTTGATGTCTTTTGAACTTAAGCTCTAGAATATTCCTTAAATCCTATCTTAAGAAATAATCTTTTTATCTTATCTCTTGACTAATGTTTCTATTTCTTCAGTTACCTTTCCACTCCTTAAAAACCACAAAATTTCTAAACTAAATCCATTTCTGAGAAAGGCAAATCTTCCTTTCTTTAGAAATGCATTTAAATAATATACACAAACCTGTGTTCTTACTTATAGACAAGTCTGTAAGCAAGTTACTGGAACAAAATAAGAGAAGCATTCTTCTAGACATCTCTAAAGCCTACTGGACAGAGGCAGGAAGTACCACAGAAGCGGGTATCCTTCTTTCCAGGCTAAGACTTGGAAAAGTGTCAGGAAAGACCGCTTAGAGATAATGAGAATATTTAACGGAAGAAAAAGACCTACTCCAGGTAAGTCACTCTTCACCAGGACACTAGAGAGGAAGAGAGGAAACATGAGCCAAAGCATGGCTTCAATTATCACTTGTGAGTTAAAATAGCACCATATGTGGAACTGATTGCTACATCGTTGCTGACAACCTTGCTCTTTCCATCACTCAGTAACTCTGTGTTCTCTATATAAAATCCTTCAAGACATCACTGCTGGCCTTGTTGTTAGTCTCTGGTGTATCATTAGTCCAAGTAAAAGCTGATAACAGTATTTTGGAAGTCCTATCACACTTATAAATATGCAAGTATTATGACTCAGCCATCATTTTTCAAGAAATTCATCTTAACCTAAATAGGATCATGGCTTAATAAACATACATGAACAAAAAATGTGTAGTGTATTGCATGTTTAAACATAAAGTTCTCATATCTAATTTTAGCTCAAAAATTTGGAGCATGAAGAACTGCAAGTAATATCACAAATAGCCTCCTTTCTCCACATACCTACACCAACAACCCTTTCAGACAGACAGGGACAGTTTTGTGGGGCTACCACATACAATCTAAGAAAGGAAGACAGGATCTGAAGAAAGACAAATTCATTCAGTAAGAGAAAGCAAAAAACTAAAACAGTATCATCCCCTAATTTCAAAACTTACTACAAATCTTCAGTAATCAAAACAGCTACCATACTAGCAAAATAACAGTACATGAATCCTCCTTACCCTGGCAACAACAATTCTACTCTCTACTTCCAAGAATTTGACTATTTTAGATACCTCATATAAGTGGAATTATGTAGTATTTGTTTATAGTCCCACTTGTTTATTTTTATTTCTTTTTGTTTTGTTTTGTTTTGTTTTGCCTGTGCCCTTGGTGTCAAACCCTTTGTTTTCTTCTAAGAACATGTATACCTGTGGCAGATTCATGTTGATGTATGGCAAAACCAATGCAGTATTGTAAAGTAATCAACCTCCAATTAAAATAAATAAATTTATACTTTAAAAAAAAGTCACAGATTCACATCTATGAATAAGTCTTTAATCCACTTTGAGTTGATTTTTTATTATGAAAAGAGTAATCTTTTCAATAAATGGTAGTTTGTGACAACTACATTCAAAAGAATGAAGTTAGACCCCTTTCTCATACCATACACAATAACTAACTCAAAATGGATCAAATATGAGAGCTAAAACTATAAAAATCTTAGAAAATAACAGAGGAATACATCATTACCTTGAATTTGATAATGGTTTCTTAGATATGACACTGCAAAAAGGAAAAATCGATAAATTAGACTTCACCAAAATTTTTAAACTTTGTTCATCAAAAGACATAACCAAGAAAGTGAAGAAAAAACAACCCTCAGAATACAAGAAAATGTGTGCAGATCACAGATCATATATTTGGTAAGTATCCAGAGTGTATACAAAACCCTTACACCTTGCAAACAAAAAGAGAAACCCAGTTAAACATAGATAATGGACTTGAAGAGATATTTCTCCAAAAAACATTTGCAAATGATCAACAAGCACATCAAAATTTGCTCAGTGCTATTAGTCATTGGGGAAATGCAATTCAAACCACACAAAATACCACTTCACACCAACTAGGACAAACTACAATAAAATAAAGGAAAAATAGCAAGTGTTGGGAGAGGTGAAGAAATTGGAACACTCATACATAGCTGGCGGGCATGTAAAATGTTACAGCTGCTATGAAAAACAATCGGTGATTCTTCAATAAAATCAACATGAAATTACCATATGACTCAACAAATCCAAACCTGGGTCGATACCCAAAAGAATTAAAAATAGATGCTCAAACACAACCTTTTGTACACAAATGTTCATAGCAGCACTATCCACAGTAGCCAAAAGATGGAAACAATCCAAATTTCTATTAACTGATTAATGAATAAACAAAATGTGGATATCCATACATGCTCATATGCCTGTATGCTCAATCATGTCCAACTCTTTGTAATCGCACAGACTGTAGACTGCCAGGCTCCTCAGTCCACTGGGTTTTCCAGGCAAGAATACTGGAGTGGGTTGCCATTTCCTCCTCCAGGATATCTTCCAGATCCAGGGATCAGACTGTGTCTCCTGAATCTCCTACATTGAAGTAGAGTCTCTATTACTGAGCCACCTGAGAAGCTAGGATATCCATACAATGAACTACAGTTATCTCATAAAAAGGAATGAAGTATTGATATGTGCTACAACATGCATGAACTGCAAACATGCTGCATGAAAGCTAAGTGAAGCCAGACACAGAAGGCTTCACAGTGCATGATTCTGTTTATATGGAATATCCTGAAGAGGTAAATCCATAAAGACAAACAGAAGAGAAGTGTTTTCCAGGAGCCAAGAGGAACAGGGATTTGAAAGTGACTGGTTCATGGGGTCTCCGTTTGGGGTGATGAAAATGTTACAGAACTACATAATAGTGTAAGGTTGTACAAATGGTGATGTATTAAACACCATTGAACTGTACACTAGTTTTAATGGTTAAAAGGATGAATTTTAAGTATATTTTACCATAATTGAAAATTGAGCTGAAAAAATTAGCATCAATTTATTAGAAATCACAAAGAAATAAATGATTTATTAAATGAAAAATTACTAAGTGGGACAGCTTGCACTTAAAAGCCTAGGAGTCAGTTCTTTTATGAAACAACCCTATTTTATACAGATGTCCATAGAATAGAGAGCAATGGCAAGAAAGGCGAAAGAAGAAAGATGAAGGGGAAAAAAGTACTAATTGATGCAATTGTGTGTTGTCCTTGATAAAACCACCTGTTAGAGCATTAAGTAAAATAAGTATACTTTTAGCATTACCTTGAATATACATTTTTCCAGTGTAAATTGAGTGTAGAATTGGAAGTTCTCAAGAAACTGTTGCTATTCCCCAAACATCAGGGAAAAGGAAACACTTGCTTCTTCCTCAGTCTGTCTGTGGCAACATACTTCAACACTGCACAGCCCACCAGCTACGTAATCTCCTGAAGGAGTTCCAGGTGGCTTCTATCACCCTTTCTCTCGATCAAAGAAGAAACACTAATCTTGATTCCTCAAGGATATACAGTGGGACCTCTGTAGCAGCTGCCAGGGATGTTAGTGAGAGGATCAATATGAATTTTTAATTGGAAAGTGTGTATTTTGCAACTTCTGCCTACTCTACTTACTAACTGCATGACTTTGAGCAAATTACTCAACCTCTGAAACTTCTTCACCCATAAAATGGGGATAATAGACCCTCCTTTATGTCATTACTGTGATAATCGAGTGAGTAAATACATACAAAACATTTAGAACAGTTTGACACAGGAAAGGATAGGCAACTAAGACCTTAGACTAATACCAGGGAGATTCATTTCAGTTGATACCAATTTGAACAGGAGCAGGGCTAGCCCTAAAGGTAAGGGATTGGCCAAAACCAGGTAACAAAAATTAGAGGTCAGTCATCCAGCAGGTGACTAAGTGAAAACCAGGTACAAGACAGAAAACCATCTGAAACTTGTCCACCCATGATAAAGCTTAGGTAGGAAGGCTGAAATCCAAAACTCACCCAACTGTGAAGATTCCCCCAACCCCCAACCCATAGAAACCACAAAGCACCATTGCTGAACCACTCTTAAAAAGAAAACTTACTTATTTATTTGGCGGCATTGGGTCTTAGTTGCAGCACACAGGATCATTTTTGCGCCATGTGAGATCTTTCATTGTGGCACTCAGACTCTCTAGTTGTGGTGCATGAGCTTCAGTAGTTGCGGTGCATGGGCTTAGTTGCTCCAAGGCATGTAGGATCTTGGTTCCCCCACCAGGAATCGAACCATATCCCCTGCATTGCAAAGCAGATTCTTAACCCCTGGACCACCAAGGAAGTCTCCTGAGCCACTCTTGATAACTGAGAGAGAGCCCCAAACCAAGATCTAGTATTACTTCTCACTGGCTAGTGGCTTATAGGGGACTGAGCCACCAGACAGCAAACTACTAGTAGCAGCTGGGCCAAACGAGAGACAGCAGAGATGGATAACCAAGTTACTACCCTCATTTCACAGATGATGAAGCTTAGGCATAGTGAACGGAGAAGGTGATGGCACCCCACTCCAGTACTCTTGCCTGGAAAAACCCATGAATGGAGAAGCCTGGTAGGCTGCAGTCCATGGGGTCACTAAGTCGGACACGACTGAGCGACTTCACTTTCACTTTTCACTTTCATGCATTGGAGAAGGAAATGGCAACCCACTCCAGTGTTCTTGCCTGGAGAATCCCAGGGACAGAGGAGCCTAGTGGGCTGCAGTCCATGGGGTCGCACAGAGTTGGACATGACTGAAATGACAGCAGCAGCAGCAGCAGCAGCAGGCTTAGTGAAATTTACCACCTTGCGCAAAATAGCCAGGAAATGACGGGGGCCAAAAATGCAACCCAGAACTGTAATATTCAAACTCTAAAAGATTTTTCTTGGGGCTAGTGCACGGGGATGATCCAGAGAGATGATATGGGGTGGGAGGTGGGAGGGGGCATCATGCTTGGGAACTCATGTACACCCGTGGTGGGTTCATGTCAATGTATGGCAAAACCAATACAGTATTGTAAAGTAAAATAAAGTAAAAATAAAAATAAAATAAAATAAATGATTTGTTCAGCACAATGGAACCTGCTAGTCACTTGTAGCTAACCTACTACAGGCTTAGACAATAACTGTTCTTTTGTTCTTAGTTATTATTCCTTGGACAGCAAGGAGATCAAACCAGTGAATCCTAAATGAAATCAACCATGAATACTCATTGGAAGGACTGATGCTGAAGCTGAAGCTTCAAAACTTTGGCCACCTGATGCAAAGAGCCAACTCGTTGGAAAAGACCCTGATGCTGAAAAGACAAGGCAGAAGGAGGAGAGGGCAATAGAGGATGAGTCAGTTGGATGGCATCACCAGTTGAATGGACATGAACTTGGGCAAAATCCAGGAAATGGTGAGGGAAAGGGAAGCCTGGCACGCCGCAGTCCATGGGGTTGTGAAGAGTCGGACACGCCTTAGCGACTAAACAACAACAACAATAATTCCAAATCCTATTCACCTTTGCTACTCACATTGTGGCCCATGGAGCAACCACAGCAACAACCCCAGAAATGTTAAAAATGCAGACTCTCAGGCCCCAACCCAACTTCCTGAATCAGAACCCAGTTTTGAGAAGATTCCCAGGTGATCTGTATGTACGTTACACTTGGAGACCACTGTTCTGTATGCTGCCTCTCTCCCTTCCCACAGAATTTCTTTCTTTTCTAAAGGAATAACAGATTACTTGCTTATAAATCAAGAGCAAAAAGTATTTTGTATCATGGGGGGAAAAAGAATTTCAGGAGGGAGAGTTCAGAGGAGTTAAGAACTTCCAGCTGAAGAGATCTGGGGATGGTGTGTTTGACCTGATCTTCGAAGAAAGAGTAGGACATGTACAGGCAGTGATGGGGGACAGGGTGACCTTTACACAAGGAACAGGAAAAAACCCACAGCGGGAGTGTGTAAAACAGGCAAGTGGTTCTGTCTGGCTGGAGCCTACGGCATGTGGAAAGCAATGGAAATACATGCTTCAAGGAAAAATTAGGGACAGATAGAGTATTAATTGGATGACAGAAATTAGGACTTTATTGAGTAGGCAGTGCTCTATAGTTGAAGGGCTTCGAGCTCATAACTAACATTTAAGAAAGTCAGTGTAGGGAATTTCCTGGCAGTCTGGTGGTTAGGACCCCATGCTTTCATTGCCAAGGGCCCAGGTTTGATTCCTGTTTGGAGAACTAGGATTCCACAAGCTGAGCAGCACAGCCAGAGGAAGAAGATGATTAATTTATAGTAAGTACCGTGAAGAATCTGCCTGCAATGCAGGAGACCTGGGTTCAATCCCTGATCTGGAAGATTCCCTGGAGAAGTAAATGGCAACCCACTCCAGTATTCTTGCCTGGAGAATTTCATGGACAGAGGAGTCTGGAGGGCTTCAGTCTATGGGATTAGAAAGAGTCGGACACTACTGTGTGACTAACACTTTCATTTCTATAGAGGACCAAAAAGCAAACTAGAACTCTAGTGGCAAATGAAAGTTGCTAAGAGACAAGACTTGGGGAGGGACAGTGGTGGGAATAAGAGGAGATGGAGGGTAAGAACTGTGGAGTGGACCCCTTCAGCCTGACGCAGCCAGCAGGATGGAGCTCTCCCAGTTGTTCCCCTCCTTCAGCACCTGCTCCTTAGTGCCACGGTGTTCTATCAAGGCAGAGATTTACTGTGTACCTATCATTAAAACATACATATTTAAAATCTAATGGAATCCCTGCAGTGTCTGACCCACTGTAAGTGCCACAAAATGTGTGTTAAATATTTCTGAATATCAGGCAATAAGTTATGCAGCCTGAGAGCTGAGATCTGAAAAATATATTCTCAACTTGGTAATTATCCCATTTGGTAGAATTCTCTCCCTTCATAGGACTTCTTCAACTGAAATGGCACTTAACATGGAAAGGCATTTTTACATTGAAGATTGTCCAATTTAAATGACTGATTACTGCAGCAAAGTGAAAGCTCTTGCAGATATCTGATCACCCTTGATGAACTGCTCAAATTTAATTTTCTTAACTTAAAACATGAGGACTAGCCTGAACTCATTATAACCTCACTAAGGTGCAGGCATCAGTCAGACCCAAGTAACTTCCTTGCTCATTCTCTCCCAGAGAAATATCTGCAATTACTTAACTGCAATTACTACTTCTTAAAATGTCCTCCAATTCTTCTTTCCTCTCTCTGTCTCTCTCTCTTTTGCTCTCTCCCTCTAAGAACTCATTAACAAGACTCAAGATTACTTGGTAAATAGCTCTAGACCAAGGTTATTCTCAGTTTAGTACTGACAAATCGGGTCAGATAAATTGGGGGATTAGGAGGAAGACTATTCTGTGTTCCGCTGGGTGGAGAGGCACTGTCTGGAGCACAGCAAACCTCAGGCACACGTGATTCACACTAATATTATACATGCAAGAGAGACCTGGGGATTCCTTGGAAACCTGGGAACACTGATGTGTATGTATTGCTTTGGGTTCATTATTTGGAGCAGCTTAACTTAATCTGAAGGAGATCAGCCCTGGGATTTCTTCGGAAGGAATGATGCTAAAGCTGATACTCCAGTACTTTGGCCACCTCATGTGAAGAGTTAACTCACTGGAAAAGACTCTGATGCTGAGAGGGATTGGGGACAGGAGGAGAAGGGGATGACAGAGGATGAGATGGCTGGATGGCATCATTGACTCGATGGACATGAGTCTGAGTGAACTCCGGGAGTTGGTGATGGACCAGGGAGGCCTGGCGTGCTGCGATTCATGGGATCGCAAAGAGTTGGACACGACTGAGCAACTGAACTGAACTGAACTGAACTTAATCAAACCACAGGTCTACTAAATTTACTCTTTAGTTCATAATTTGCACTCCAGTGAGTTTTCCTAGGTGTCCCACAGAATTATCCAGGATTCCAAGTTATCCTGGAAATGTACACTTTACATTGGAAAGTGATATTTGAGTTCCATGCTAACAGGACATAGAGGACATAACTTAGGCATCCATAAAAGAGGCTGCACATATATAACCAATTAAAAATCTCTAATGAGAACTCAAGTAGTGAATGAAAGGGAGAACAGATGGCTATACTGAGCGTAGCAGGGATTACAGTTGCCACAGGGCTGCGGAACTTGAAACGAGCTAAGCACTGTCAATATGCCTTTTCATCAGATGTGATTCACATAGCCTCAAACCTAAGGAGTTTCATCCAAAATTCTCAATGCAGTTTAGCAGGAGCCAAACCACATTATTGAAACACTGAATTTCAGAAGTAAAATGAAACCCAGACAAGTTTTGCCAGCTCAGATCAGAGCCACACTTTACAAAGATGACCAGACCAGTAAGAAAGCTAGTGTGAAAATGGGGTTTTCAGCATTTTTGCATTTGCCAGCACTGGTTATCAAACTTGCCAAGTCTTCAATCACACATTCAAGTCCCTGAAAACTTAGAAACCTTTGGGATTCTACAGTGCCATTCATACATTGTTTATTTGTGATTTTAGACACTGAGTAAATACTGCAGCAAATCTTTCACAGTTCTTAATGGAAATAGACTTTAGAATTTGGAACGGACAGCTACAGATAATTTTTCTCTAAAAAATTTAGTTGCACTGTTATGATCTGTTTCTCATTATATTTGTGCTATTCAAATCATGCATAGCCCATAAAATCACAGAAAGAGCCACAAATAACAAGAGTTGAAAAAGCATAATGGAGTTTCCTAGTTCCAAATCGTAGAAGGCAACTGCAAAAATAAACAGCTCTTATTTGTCTCCTTCTGGATCAAAGTCTATATAATCATTCCAGCAGAAATTCTCCTATCGTATATGAAGAGCCACAAATGACAGATACTCAGAAAACAGCAAACAACCAGGGTGGGTAAATGAACATTAAATGCATGGACTAGGCAGGCAAGTCATTGGAATAACTTCTTCACACACAAGGTGAGGTGTGAAGATGTTACCACCTCAATTTTCCATCAGAAAAAAAAAAAAAAAAGAACCAGAGAGATATTCATAACCATTTCACCAGATTGTCTCCGTTGTAGGTATACTGTTTATTCACTTGACATTTCTTGAATATAACCTGTGTTAGAAGCATGCTGCCTGGCTATAATGAGCTTATGATGTAAAGGAGAAATAACAGGTTCATGATAATTAACTAGCAGATAAGGTATAAGAAGAATAAATGCTATAAGAGATGTTAACGAGAACACAGTGGGAACTTAGAGGGAAGGGGTTTTGATTTCTGCCATGGGAATCAAAGGAGTCTCCATGGAAAATAAAACATTTTCTCTGGAACTTCAAGGCCTAGAGTGAATGCATTCCTAATTGAAGGCTTCACAATTCCTATTGTTAAAATACTTCCCAGAAGCGTGTTTTCCAAATTCTGCTGTAGCCTTATTATTGGTAAATGTCTGTCTGCCTTTGCCCTGGAGGAAGCTCCTTGAGGGCTGAGTGTGTACTGTCACCCAGCACAAAACCCACATGTCACAGCTACTTAGTAAACATTGTAGATTTGATCTGACCAGAAAAATGAGATGTTTTGTTGAAGATTGCTATTACCTGTGTGGTTCACTGCAGTGGAAACTTGCTGCCCTGTGCTTTTCCCTGGCCTTGGGGCTCTCAGAGTCTATCATGAGCAATTAAGACCACAGACCCCCAACATATAGAATTAGGGGGAGTGGGTTTCCACAGTGGCTCAGTGGATGAAAATACTCTTGCAATGCAACAGATACAAGAGAGGAAGGGTTCACTTCCTGGGTTGGGAAGAACCCATGGAGGAAGGGATGGCAAGCTCACTCTAATATTCTTGCCTGGAGAATCCCATGGACTGAGGAGCCTGAGGGGCTACAGTCCAAAGTGTCACAAAGAGTCGGACATCACTGAGCGACTAAGCAGGCAGGCACACATGTGAGTGCCCTACACCTATAAGACTCCCTAAAATGTACCTCACTTCTCGCCTTGACTCACCTCACCCCAAGGGAGAGAGAATGGCTTATTGGAATGGTGAGTTCGGGAATAATTGGGCATTCTCCCCATTTCTTCTTCTAGGAGCTAGGTTCAGGCACAGGTCTGCGTCCACATGAGGAGGCCTATCTTGGTCTGGCACTGTCTGAGACTGGGTGTGTTGGAAAGTCTGATGAATCTCAGGATTTAATGGACGATTTTAGCCTCACACTAAGCAAGTTTTTCTAACTTTATTATTAATAAAGATCATCCTCAGTATTCAATCTGTTTTATTAGAATGTAACCAACTGTATGTCCAGGAATACGTCAATTTTAATGACTGTATCCCAGCTTTTAGAACAATGTGTGTGCTAAGTCACGTCTGACTCTTTGTGACCCTGTGGACCATAGCCCTCCAGGCTCCTCTGTCCATGGGATTTTCCAGGCAAGAATACTCTAGTGGGTTGCCATGACCTCTTCCAGGGGATCTTCTTGACCCAGGGACTGAACCCATGTCTCTTAGGTTTCCTGCATTGGCAGCCTGGTTCTTTACCACTAGCACCACCTGGGAAGCCCTTTTAGGCAATCAGTAAATACTTGACTATTAACCTGTTAAAACCTCATCAAGAGAGGGAATACTATCTATTGGTTCCCATTAAAAGTTCCCAAACTACCTCAAATAAGTATTTAATAAATGTGTGCTAAATGAATGAATGATCTTCTCACCAATCACAACTTCTATATATTTTCAAAAATCTCACCCTGTTCATTGTATTTTAAAAGATACATGGTTTAAGGTAATATTTTTTCCTATATTTTAACATAACAGCTTGATTTAGCTAAAGCAAATGTTAAACTTTAACATGAAGTCACAAAGCAAGTGCTCAGTGCTAGATCTAATTAGCACCCAGGCCCAACTCCAGTCTTTCCCTGTGGAATAGATTTAACCACGGATACTTGTTCCCCCATACAGCCAATTAAGTGTAGTCTCATGTGCTGCCAGAGTGTAAGCGGTCCACAGAAAAATAATACAAGTGTGTTTTTAGCTAATAAGAATCTTATCTCTATTACAAAATTCCAATCTAAGGATTTCTACTTTGAACATAAGTAGCAAGAAGATAGGAACAGGTACTTCTAGAACCTGACCTTCAGCAAATAAAAATGTAAAATAACCTTATTATATTTTTACTGTTTTGTTTTTGTGATATTTATTATTTAAGAAAAAAATTAGGACAATGACATGAAGAAAATTACTCTTTTTTTCCTTTGGAAATGAATTATGAAGTCATTTTGGCAAATTAAGACCAAAGTAAGTATCCAGAAATGAATGCATCATCAATGAAAAGTTTTAAGATAGTTATTCAGTATTTTTAAGACTTTTTAAAATTTTTTAGACTAAGATCAGCTTAATTTTACATTTAGACTAATTTAAGATCCCCATGTGGGCAAGGGCTCTGGTACAATTGAACAAAACTCCTTATAGTCTTAGAGATTATTATATTAAGTGAAGTAAGTAAGACAAAGAAAGACAAATACCACTTATATGTGGAATCTAAAAAACAATACAAATGAATTTATTTACAAAACAGAACAGACTCACAGACTGAAACAAGCTTATGGTTACCAAAGCAAAACGGTAGAGAAGGAGAGAGAAATTAGGAGTGTGGGATTAATAGATACACACTACTGTATATAAAATAGATAAGGATTTACTGTTGACTAAACCACCATTACCACCACTGTATAGCAAAGAAAACTATATTTAATATCTGGTAAAAAAACCTATAATGGAAAAGAATATGAAAATATATATATGTATTTTTTCATATATATAATATATAACTGAATCACTATGGGGATCATATATATATATATATTCATATATATAATATATAACTGAATCACTATGCTATATACATGAAACTATATATGATACTGTAAATCAACTTATACTTCAATAAATGATAAATAAATATTCCTTATGGTCTTGATAAACTTATAATTGACATGAATCTTCAAGATACAAATAAACAGTTGAAAGTATGTTTAGGTATACAGTAGTATCCAGCAGCCTGAACAAATAAATGATTCGAATAAAAAATGTCTTGGCTCAAGATGCTAAGATATTCCCATTCACTTTAGTTTTTCCTATGATATAACATTTTAAATCAATCATTTTTCTTCTCAATATGTTCTCTGAGAGTCAAATTAGGAGGCCAAATATTTTCACCACATCTGTAATTTGTTTAAATCACAGAGTAATAGACGTAAGACTTTTAAGAAAAGGGGGGTGGGGAGAGTTGGTTGTGCAGACTAAATAAACAGAAGGGGGAAAAAAAACAACAATCATCCAAGTCTGAGAAATGAGCACAGAACAATGAATAGGAGGAAACAAAATTAGAATCTGAAATTAGCAGATACGAGTGTAGAAAGAAAGACAGGTCAAAGGTAGTAACTTCTAGATGATGCGTTCACTGAAACTGACTTGAGAGAAATCTTTGAAACCCGTTACCCGTGCAGCTACATCCTTACAACAACAAAAGCATTCCTTAGGGTACAGCATTGTTAATCAAACTGCAGCAAGAATTATTTATGGTTGCAAAAGCTTGCTGTATTCCTTTGTATGTCTCTGCCCTTCCAATGTGTTTGGCCCCAAGACTTGTATCATGATTAGCAGTGACAGAAACAAGACAGGGCCTGGCGTTCGTGGTCTATTAGAGGCATCCACAAATACTTTGACACTCCTCCAATAGAGAGGTGGGGTCTATATTCCTCTCTCTCAAAGGTGGATGGGCTCTGTATCTACTTTGATCCATAGATTCTGGAAATAAAGCTGTGACAGTTTCTAGGCCCAGACCTTAATAGACTAACGGTTCTATTTCCTGCTTCTTGGAATATTTGCTCTTGGAACCCCGATACCGTGTTTTGAGAAAACCCAAGCATCCCAGGGGAGAGGCCCAAACAGAAAGGAAACAAGACCCCCAGCCTTATTCCCCAGCTGAGTTACAAGCTAACAATCAGCACCAGCTTGTTTGCCATGGAACGATCCGTCTTGGAAGCGGATCCACCAGCCACAAACTGCCCCAGCTGACATCATGTGGAAAAGAGAACAGTCATCTCTGCCAGGGCCTGCCCCAATGGCAGATTTGTAAGCAAAGTGAACAGTGTTGTTTTAAGCCACTACGCTTTGGTGTGGTTTATTACAGAGCATTAAATAACTAGATGGTCCGCCAGCAGAATAAGTACATTTCAGGTCAACAAAGCATCTCTGAAAGTAGATAAAGCTTGCAAGAGAAAGGACATTTTAGTATCCAGATGAGGTAAAGAAATATTTTCTCTGTCTCTCTCATCTTTAAGGTCCCGTCCTTCAATCTTTTGTTTTAATATTGTGAAAGAAAAGAAAAAAATTTAAAAAAAGCCTTCAACCAGAACCTTCTGTCCTTGGTTACATGTGGTTCATTGACTCACATGGCCGTCTGAGACCTCAAAACATGAGAAACAATGACTAAGATAACAAGTAAAGCAAGGCTCACATGTACTAGTCAGTTTGTTCCCAGGACGCCTGTTTGCCATTTGTAGCTGTATTCTTCAGAAAAGTCTTAACTGACAGAGGACATTTAAACTGACCTTAATTCTCGAGAGCTGGTCAAAATAATTTTCTAGGAGCAACTTTCTATACATTCGTGCATGGCCTGCTTTGCTTTCTTTATTAGTTATCAGTTTGAAAAGCAGCAACAAGACAATAGGAATCAAGCTAATCTGGTAAATCCACTCAACAGCCTATTCGGTTTCTGCATGTAGACACCACCATTGCTCTTTGCCCACATCATGAGTTAGTGCAAGCGCTGCACTTCCCACGCTGCTCGGCCGGGTGCGGATCTCCCTCACTGGTCCACGTGTGCCTGGAGAGAGTCAGGCCTCACCGTCTTCCTAAGTCCAGCTCTCAACAGCATGTATTAAAGTAAGCGCTCAATATGCATTTATAAATGATCTACTTAGGAAAACAACTAACATGCATAGTTAAATGTAGGTTAAACTTGCCCACAGATGAGCAGCCATTTCTTCTAGTGGAGAAATGAAAGGAGCTTTTCTTTTTTTTTTAATTGAAGGATAATTGCTTTACAATGTAGTGTTGGCTTCTGCCATGCACGCGGTGCATGTGTGCTAATTCGCTTCAGTCATGTCCGACTCTGTGCAACCCTATGCACTGGTAGCCCGCCAGGCTCCTCTGTCCATGGGATTCTCCAGCAAGAATACTGGAGGAGGTTGCCATGCCGTCCTCCAGGGATCTTCCCGACCCAGGGATCAAACCCAAGTCTCTTATGTCTCCTGCATTGGCAGGCAGGTTCTTAATCACTAGCGCCACCTGGCAGCCCTCACCTTTTATAGGTAATAGAGATTATTGCCAAAATGTGTGAGAACACTAAAATTTCAGAAGTTTTCAATTAAGAAAATTCTATTTCCAAAAAGGTAATTCCCCTTCTTAGAAGTCTGAATTTTCAGAGATAATTTTTATCAAGGAAAAAAGTGAAAATACTTAGTTCAACAAATTTTTCTCTATTTCTATAAAACTTGTCCCAAATTCTGTTTTGTGTACTATTAATAATGCTTCTTGAACTTTCCTTCTGTTATCATTGACTGAAACACCTTTTCCATGCATGCCTCTAATTTTCAAACTTCATGTGTGGGTTTGTTTTAGGAATCTGCCTTGTAAGAATCCGGTGGTGCTGGATTGTTTTAATTGGCTTGTTACTGAATTTATATGTATTGTGATTACTGATATCTTTGGAGTGATTTCTCCTGTTTTATTTTGTATTTTCTGTTTGCCATCCTCTTTCCTTGCTGCTTTTTGCCCCCTTTCTTGCCCTTCTATTGAGTGAATAAAAATTTCTATGATCCTTTTTTTTCTTCTGCAAGTTTGGAAGTTCCTCTGGGTGTTACTCTTAATTGTTGAAATAAATACAGTGACAGAGATTTGCTAACAGTCATAAAACTTATTTTACTCCTCTCCTGGGCACAGAGCTAAACTATCTGTGCCAGCCTCCTCTGAAGTTGAGAAGACAGGGATATAGGACTGAGCTCTAGCTAAGCAGATAGAATGTATATAGATATGAGGCATGCCACTCCTAAATCTGGTCCATTAGAACCTCCATTTCCCCCCACCTCCACCCCTCACCAGCTATGTGTCAATGCCCTAGGGAAGTTTTAGAAAGCCTCTGTTGAAGGTAAAGAATTTATGAATCTGGTTTGTTTAATGACAACGTGGAACAGAAACATCGCCATGAACCATATCTGCCCCTAACTGGAATATAGATTATCAAGAAATAAATTGTGTTGCACCATTGAGTTTCCACTGCTAAAGTTGTTGTTGTTATTCAGTCACTGAGTTGTGTTCAGCTCATTACAGTCTCACGGAGTGCAGCATGCCAGGCTTCCCTGTCCTTCACTATCTCCCTGAGTTTGCTCAATTCATGTTCATTGAGTCAGTGATACTATCTAAACATCTCATACTCTACCACCCTCTTCTCTTTTGCCTTCAATCATTCCCAGCGTTAGGGTCCTTTCCAATGAGTCTGCTCTTTACATCAGGTGGACGAAGTATTGGAGCTTCAGCACCAGTCATTCCAATGAATATTCAGGATTGACGTCCTTTAGGATTGACTGATTTGATCTCCTTGCAGTCCAAAGGACTCTCAAGAGTCTTCTCTAGCACCACAATTAGGAAGCATCAATTATTTGGCACTCAGGTTTCTTTATGGTCCAAATCTCACTTTAACTAGATGAACCTTTGTTGACAAAGTGATGTCTCTGCTTTTTAATACACTGTCCTTGTTTGTCATAGCTTTTCTTCCAAGGAGCATGTGTCTTTTAATTTCATGGCTGCAGTCACTGTCTACAGTGATTTTGGAGCCCAAGAAAATAAACGTCACCGCTTCGACCTTTTCCCCTTCTATTTGCCATGAAGTGATCAAACCGGATGTCATGATCATAATTTTTTGAATGTTGAGTTTAGGCCAGTTTTTTCAGTCTCTGCTTTCACTCTCATCAAGAGGCTCTTTCCTCTTTACTTTCTGCCATTAAAGTAGTATCATCTGCATATCTGAGGTTGTTGATATTTATCCTGAAAATCTTTATTCCAGCTTGTGCTTCATCTAGCCTGGCATTTCTTATGATGTATTCTCCATATAAGTTAAATAAGCAGGGTGACAATATACAGCCTTGTCGTACTCCTTTCCCAATTTTGAACCAGTCCTTTGTTCCATGTAAGGTTCTAACTGTTGCTTCTTGCAACATGAGGCAGGTTACTCAGGAGGCAGGTAAGGTGGTCTGGTATTTCCATCTCTTTAAGAATTCTCCACAGTTTGTTATGATTCACACAGTCAAAGGCTTTCGAGAAGTCAATGAAGCAGAAGCAGATGTTTTTCTGGAATTCCCTTGTCTTCTCTAGGATCCAATGAAAGTTGGCAATTTGGTCTCAGTTCCTCTACCTTTATTAAGCCCATCTTGCACATCTGCAAGTTCTTGGTTCATGCACTGCTGAAGCCTAGCTTGAAGGATTTCATTTTACTAGCATGTGAAATGAGTGCAATTGTGTGATAGTTTGAACATTCTTTGGCGTTGTCCTTTTTTGGGATTGGAATAAAACTGACCTTTTCCAGTCCTGTGGTCACTGCTGAGTTTCCCAATTTTTGCTGACATACTGAATGCAGCACTTTAACAGCATCATCTTTTAGAATTTGAAATAGCTCAGTTGGAATTGCATCATCTCCACTAGCTTTGTTTGGAGTAATGCTTCCTAAGGCCCACTTGACTTTACACTCCAGGAGGTCTGGCTCTAGGTAAACGGCCACATCATCATGGTTATCTGGGTAATTAAGACCTTTTTTGTATAGTTCTGTGTATTCTTGCCACTTCTTCTTAACCTCTCTTGCTTCTGTTAGGTCTTTACCATTTCTGTCTGTTATTATGCCCATCCTTGCATAAAATTTTCCCTTAAATTATTACTTCACTATAAATGTTCATTTAAAATCAGACTTATGGGGAGGGAGGTGGGGGGGGGTTCATGTTTGGGAACGCATGTAAGAATTAAAGATTTTAAAATTAAAAAAATAAAAAACTAAAAAAAAAAAATCAGACTTATTTAGTACCTCTGACTGGCCCTTAAACAAGTGATTAACATGATATGACTACCCACTGGACTTCTCTTTCATCATCATATTATTACTTAGAGCTTCTTTTCACATTCTTCTTCTTGTGTTTTTTTCACAGTCATGAATTAATTGCATTTATTCACATATTTTTAGGAAATTTTGCTTCGCTATTGATTCTTACATCCTACATGCTTTCTGTGGGTTTATTTTCCTACCATTAAGGTGTAAATAGTTTCTTCCTTTAGTGTCTATCCTGAGTGATAGCTAAGCCAGTATGAAATAAAGGTTGACAGAAATTTTTTCTCCGTTCTTTAGAGATAGTAGTTAATTGTCATCTGGCAACCTGTTGTTGCTGATAAGAAATCTGCTAGTAATGTAATTGTTCCTTTATAAGTAAACTATCTTTTCTCTTTGATAGATCTTAAGGTTTTCTCCATCTATTCAGCCTTCTGTGGTTTCATCTCACTGTCTCCCAGTGTGGACTAATTGCTGCATGTGTGTATGTTCCATCGCTCAGTCATACCAATTCTTTGTGGCCCCATGGACTGTAGTCCATCAGGCTCCTCTGTCCATGGGATTCTCCAAGAAAGAATACTGGAGTGGGTTGCCATTTCTTACTCTATGGGATCTTTCCGACCCAGGGATCAAACCCACATCTCCTGCACTGGCAGGCGATTCTCTACCACTGTGCCACTTGGGAAGCCCACAGATTACTTGCTACTATTACCCTATTCTGGAGAAGGCAATGGCAACCCACTCCAGTACTCTTGCCTGGAAAATCCCATGGATGGAGGAGCCTGGAAGGCCTCAGTCCATGGGGTTGCTAAGTCGAACATGACTGAGCGACTTCACTTTCACTTTTCACTTTCATGCGTTGGAGAAGGAAATGGCAACCCACTCCAGTGTTCTTGCCTGGAGGATCCCAGGGATGGGGGAGCCTGGTGGACTGCCGTCTATGGAGTCACACAGAGTCGGACATGACTGAAATGACTTAGCAATAGCAATTACCCTATTCAATACTCAGATTGCACTTTCAGTGTAAAGATGCATATATTTCATCACATCTTAAAAATTCTCAGCCACGATTTATCTAATCAATGCTTCTTTATCATTCACCCAACCATCTTCTTCTGAAACTCCTGTTAGATGTATATTGAAGTCACTCAATCTAACTTTCATTTCTCTTAAAATGTTTTTTATATTTTTATAACTCATCATTTCTTTTTGCTAAGTTCTGGTTTAAGTCCTTAGTGTTATATTCCAAACCATTTATTTGCTTGTCAGTTAAGACCAATGTAGACGTCATCTTCTCTGTTGGATTTTCATTTCAACAATCACATTTTTTTATTCCCAATATTTCCTGTTGGTTCTTCTTTATATTCACCTGTTCTTCTTTTTCATTTTTGCCTATTTTGCTTCAAGTTCTGTATTTTTTATATTTTAAATAAAGTTTCCCTGTCTTTGTTATACATTTGGAACAGATAATGAATTCCAAAGAATGAACTTAACACATCATTTTGACCAAAAGTTTACAGTAGGTGAAAGTAAGAACAAATAAACCCAGAATACAATAATTCAACCACAGTGGACTTTTTTGTCATTGTTTCTTATTTATTTTCTCCCTCAAGTTCAGGATGACAGGTTGGAAGGATAAGCAACATGTTAGGGGTTTTCCATCCAGTCATTCAGGGACCTCAGCTTTCAGAATCACTGCTGCCTTCATAAACCTTCTATAATCACTCTGGATGTTGCCATCCCATGGGATCCCAGGGGAAATAAAATCATGGAGAAGCACTTAGGAAAGATTTTATGGGCAAGCTTAGAAGTGTCACACTCGACTTCTATTCAGATTACACTGGAGTCAACATGGTCGCATGGCCCGGCCTAACCACAGGCTGGAAAGCACAGGTAGCTGTGTTGCTCTGCGTCCTGCTACTAGAAGTGGAAGGACTTTTGGTAAGCATCTGGTACTTTCTGCTACAATACCCAAACAGCCACTCCACTGAAAATTGTACTAAATAAAACTGTACTAAACATTGCAGCTTTTGAACTGTGGTGTTGGAGAAGACTCTTGAGAGTCCCTTGGACTGCAAGGAGATGAAACCAGTCAATCCTAAAGGAAATCAGTCCTGAGTATTCATTGGAAGGACCGATGCTGAAGCTGAAACTCCAATACTTTGGCCACCTGATGTGAAGAGCTGACTCATTTGAAAAGACTCTGGTGCTGGGAAAGATTGAAGGCAGGAGGAGAAGGGGATGACAGAGCATGAGATGGTTGGATGGCATCACTATCTGGATGGACATGAGGTTGAGCAAGCTCCAGAAGTTGATGATGGACAGGGAAGCTTGGCGTGCTGCAGTCCGTGGGGTCGCAAAGAGCTAGACACAACTGAGCAATGGAACTGAACTGAAACATTGCAGTGATGTCTTCTAGGATGCTCCAGGATCTTAAACTACAAGCAGTATCAAATGTCTTGACATTCAAATATATTTCTTTATTTCTTCCTATAATAGAACTGTCCCCTAAGGTCATTTTATGCTTATTCTTAAGATCATGAGACGGTTTACAAAAAAACAGGTATGTTGTTGAAATTCTTGATTCTACCTTAAAGTTATGTTTCTAACACTCCCTCCATCAACCATAAAATGTGACCCAGGAGGGTCACTCCAAAAAAGCCTTCCTATAGTACACCTTTGGTCTGAGGTCTCCTATTTCTTTTTCCTATGTATTTTCTGCAAGATATGCTACCCCTAAACTGATTTATGAAATCTCTTCTTCCAACAAACTTCTGAAAGTCTCATTTTCTTATGACACTAAGAAAGAAATTTAGGAACTCAGGTAAATTATAATAATAGCAACAATTTATGGAGTGTAGATTATGGAACAGGCAGAGCTGTGCTAAGAGCCACCACACTCATTTTCTATTAAATTCTCCTAACAGTCCTGAGGATGCTCATTTTCATTATCATTTTATAAATGATCCAACTAAGGCTCAGAGAACTGGATAATTTGTTCAATGCCCCAGTTAAATGTGACTAAGCTGGAACTCAGAAACAGGACAGACTCTAAATCCTACAGTCTGCTTTACAAACTACTTAAGGGCTTCCTGTGTAAACAGATTCTCTATTTTAGCTAAGATTTCAATTCCAAATTACTATCCACTCCTTTTCTTCATTGAGCTAAGCTGTACCTTGTAGGGTTCAAGAATCTCTCTGGCCCATTTAGAATAAGATCTAGACTAAAAGACTTTTGGAAACCTGGCCCATGACCCCTATACCCTCACCATATCTCACAGTTCTTGGTTATTAGAATCTTTTTGCTCTACTATTAAGAAGAGAAAGAAAAAGGGAGAGCACCCTTATGCCTAACACTTCACTCTGATCATCACAAGCAGGAGAAACTGGAAGGCTCCCGAGACAACAAGGGCATGGGAGAGAAGAAATGCAACAGAATGAACCTTGAAAAGAATGAACTCTGACTGTATTGTATGAATTAAAAAATTCGTGATGTGCCCGTGACAGCTCCATTTTGTCCTTGACCAGGCCACAGCTGCTGTATCTTGGATAGTAAAGTAGGAATGCCTTGAGCTCCCCTTGCAGCACAGCTGATTGAACATTTTTGTCTCCAGAAGTTGTAATATTGTCCTTCTTGGTAAAGAATATCCCAACTGAGGGTCATTATGACTTCTCTATAACCAAACGAACTAAGATTCTATTGAATTTTACTTTTTCATAATGTGTGTTATTTAAGTAACAGGTTTCTCTTAATTTTCAGATGTAAACCTAAGTACTTCTATGTACTGAACATACTTTTTAAAGACATACATGTATCTCCCCACAGAGTCTGATGTTATTGCTCCATGATTGTGAATCACTGCTCAGAAAGATAATCAGCTCTTGTATCTTGAAATGTATTACTTTATGAACCTGACTTAAAGCCTTAGAAATTTGAGACTAGAGAAAGACATTACTTGAAGAGTTTCTCTTAACTTAAAACTGCCAAAAGATCTTAATAAGCCCATGGCATTTCCATTATCGATTTTACTATAAATAAATTTAATTCCCTATTTACAATAAGCCTAGTAAAACCAATATTTATTGAGTACTTACAAATGTCAGACACTGAACCATAGGCTTTCATGCTAAGTGAAGATGGAGTTCTCTCTTTTCATTACCGCTCAACAGCAAGTCCTTTAGCAAGCTCTGATGGCTCTACCTACAACAAACGCAGAATTATTTCATTTCTCTCCTTGCCTTCCAGCGTGGACCACTGTGACAACATTCTCACCAGCCTCCCTGCTTCCACGCTTGATGCTCTAGGGTACATTTTTGTGCCATAAGTCAGTATTATGTGCCACACACATCATCCCCATCCTCCCTACACATGCACAAGCCTCCCTACACATACACAACACACACACAATACCCTGGCTGAAAATCCTCAAGTGGCTAATTATGGCAGTTAGCATGGGTGTGTGCGTACTTGCTCAGTCATGGCCAACTCTTTGAGACCCCATGGAATATAGCCGCCTGGATCCTCTGTGGGATTCTCCAGGCAAGAATACTGGAGTGGGTAGCCATTCCCTTCTCCAGGGGATCTTCCCTACCCAGGAACTGAACCTCAGATTCTTTACTGTCTGAGCCACTGGTAAGCCCCACAGCACTTAGAATAAAATCTAAATTTTCCCCATTCTAAATGGTCAGTCCACTGGAGATGGCTGTTCTCTTGCTCCGTGTACATCCCTACCCAACTACTACCTGTTTAATACACCCTAAGCACACGACTGACCTTCCTACATTCTTGCCCCAGGCCCCAGACTGACTGTTCTTACCAAAGGGGTGGTGAGGGCCATGCCGCTCTACTGTTTTCCCTGGTAACTAAGGAGCCCACCTGACATGGGTTCCCCTATAACTGGTAATCTCCCCTTCCCCGCACCCCAAACTTCTCCTCGCACAGCTAAGATTGCCATCACGTCCTGCCTGTCTTCTGCCACACACATGGGGTGTCACTCCAGGACCTGGCTTCAGCAACTGGCCCTCATCCATTAAGCCGCTGATGTCTCTGTTGTCGACCCTGGACTCTTTCTTCTGTCTTGAAGCTGGGCAAGCCTTGTAGGTCTGGAGGGTGCAGCCTAACAAGTATTTGGTCTGCTCTCACCTGCTTTCCCTGCTCATCTCATGCCACGGTCATCTTTGTCAGATACCCAGCTACAGTAAACTGTGCTTCTCTTGAACCCATCAAGCTCTTTCCTGACTCTTAACCTCAGTTCTGTCTGCTTGCAAGTCTTTCCTTGCTCATCCTTTGATAGCTGGCTCTTTATCATCCAGATCTCAGTTCAAACATCACCTCCTCAGAGAGGCCTTCCTTGTAGAGTTGTCAGATTTAGCAAAAATACACGTCTTCCAAGTAAATTTGGATTTCAGATAAACAATAAACAATACTAAGTATAGGTATGTATATATATCCAATATTTGAGACATACTCATTATTTCTAAAAATTTGTTGTTTATCTGAATTCAAGTTTAACTGGGATTACTGTATTTATATGGCAATCCTATTTCCTTGACCACCAAATAAAAAGTATATCCAATGCAATGCCAGTCACTTTCCATCAAATCCTCTGGTTTCATGTGCCCAACTCATCACTATCTGATATTATTTTATTGGTTGTTTTTCCCATAAGCTTTTGTACTGATGTAAAATTCAAGCTCACTATAATCAGCCAATTTCTCTTGCCACGTATATCCTTCTCCAAGGTTTATTCAGGCTTGTGGGAAGTTTTTTCTTTTTTTTTTTAATTGGAGGCTAATTACTTTACAATATTGTATTGGTGCTGCTACACATCAACATGAATCCGCGAAGGGGGTACATGTGTTCCCCATCCTGAACCCCTCTCCCACCTCCCTCCCCATACCATCTCTTTGGGTCATCCCAGTGCAACAGCCCCAAGGATCCTGTATCGAACCTGGACTGGTGATTCATTTCTTATATGATATTATACATGTTTCCATGCCCTTCTCCCAAATCATCCCACCTTTTCCCCCTCCCACAGAGTCCAAAAGACTGTTCTATACACTTATGTCTCTTTTGCTGTCTTGCATACAGGGTTATCATTACCATCTTTCTAAATTCCATATATATGTGTTAGTATACTGTATTGGTGTTTTTCTTTCTGGCTTACTTCACTCTGTATAATAGGCTCCAGTTTCATCCACCTCATTAGAACTGATTCAAATGTATTCTTTTTAATGGCTGAGTAATACTCCATTGTGTATATGTACCACAGCTTTCTTATCCATCCATCTGCTGATGGACATCTAGGTTGTTTCCACGTCCTGGCTATTATAAACAGTGCTGCGATGAACATTGGGGTACATGTGTCTCTTTCAATTCTGGTTTCCTTGGTGTGTATGCCCAGCAGTGGGATTGCTTAGTCATAAGGCAGTTCTATTTCCAGTTTTTTAAGGAATCTCCACACTGTTCTCCATAGTGGCTTACTAGTTTGCATTCCCACCAACAGTATAAGAGGGTTGCCTTTTCTCTCCAGCATTTATTGCTTGTAGATTTTTGGATAGCAGCCATTCTGACTGGTGTAAAATGGTACCTCACTGTGGTTTTGATTTGCATTTCTCTGATAATGAGTGATGTTGAGCATCTAACACATATTAATAGAACGAAAGATAACCAGCAAGGGCCCACTGTATGTAAAGTGCTAGTCACTCAGTCATGTCTGACTCTTTACAACCCCATGGACTGTAGCCCAGCAGGCTCCTCTATCCATGGGATTCTCCAGGCAAGAATACTGGAGTGGGTTGCCATTCCCTTCTCCAGGGGATCTTTCCAACCCAGGGATCAAATCAAGGTCTCCCACATTGTAGGAAGATTCTTTACTATCTGAGCCATCAGGGAAGCCTATATAGGCAAATCAACTCAATATGATGTATTATAATAACTTAAAAGAAAAAAAAATCTCAAAAAGAATATATATATACGTGTATGTGTATCTGAATCAGTTTACTGTACACCTGAAACTGTTAGTTAATACAACATTGTTAAAATCATAATAATAAATTTTTTAAAGAATGATCTTAATATATGACTCTGAAAATGTAAAACTTATCTTCATTTTTATAATATCATTTCAATGATGGGTTTTGATGGGTTTCTATATTATCAAATATATTTGTTAACTATCAGTTGAGTTCAGTTCAGTTCAGTCACTCAGTCGTGTCCAACTCTTTGCAACCCCATGAATCACAGTATGCCAGGCCTCCCTGTCCATCACCATCTGCCAGAGTTCACTCAGACTCACGTCCATCGAGTCCGTGATGCCATCCAGCCATCTCATCTGTCCGTGGTCGTCCCCTTCTCCTCCTGCCCCCAATCCCTCCCAGCATCAGAGTCTTTTCCAATGAGTCAACTCTTCGCATGAGGTGTCCAAAGTACTGGAGTTTCAGCTTCAGCATCATTCCTTCCAAAGAAACCCCAGGTTTGATCTCCTTCAGAATGGACCGGTTGGATCTCCTTGCAGTCTAAGGGACCCTCAAGAGTCTTCTCCAACACCACAGTTCAAAAGCATCAATTCTTCGGTGCTCAGCCTTCTTCACAGTCCAACTCTCACATCCATACATGACCACAGGAAAAACCATAGCCTTGACTAGACAGACCTTAGTCGGCAAAGTAATGTCTCTGCTTTTGAATATGCTATCTAGGTTGGTCATAACTTTTCTTCCAAGGAGTAAGCGTCTTTTAATTTTATGGCTGCAATCACCATCTGCAGTGATTTTGGAGCCCCGCAAAATAATGTCTGACACTGTTTCCACTGTTTCCCCATCTATTTCCCATGAAGTGATGGGACCAGAGGCCATGATCTTCGTTTTCTGAATGTTGAGCTTTAAGCCAACTTTTTCACTCTCCTCTTTCACTTTCATCAAGAGGCTTTTTAGCTCCTCTTCACTTTCTGCCATAAGGGTGGTGTCATCTGCATATCTGAGGTGATTGATATTTCTCCCAGCAATCTTGATTCCAGCTTGTGTTTCTTCCAGTTCAGCTTTTCTCATGATGTACTCTGCATATAAGTTAAATAAACAGGGTGACAATATACAGCCTTGATGTACTCCTTTTCCTATTTGGAACCAGTCTGTTGTTCCATGTCCAGTTCTAACTGTTGCTTCCTGACCTGCGTACAGATTTCTCAAGAGGCAGGTTAGGTGGTCTGGTATTCCCATCTCTTGAAGAATTTTCTACAGTTTGTAATGATCCACACAGTCAAAGGCTTTGCCATAGTCAATAAAGCAGAAATATATGTTTTTCTGTAACTCTCTTGCTTTTTCGATGATCCAGTGGATGTTGGCAATTTGATCTCTGGTTCCTCTGCCTTTTCTAAAACCAGCTTGAACATCAGGGAGTTCACGGTTCACGTATTGTTGAAGCCTGGCTTGGAGAATTTTGAGCATTACTTTACTAGCATGTGAGATGAGTGCAATTGTGCGGTAGTTTGAGCATTCCATGGCATTGCCTTTCTTTGGGATTGGAATGAAAACGGACCTTTTCCAGTCCTGTGGCCACTGCTGAGTTTTCCAAATTTGCTGGCATATTGAGTGCAGCACTTTCACAGCATCATCTTTCAGGATTTGAAACAGCTCAACTGGAATTCCATCACCTCCACTAGCTTTGTTCGTAGTGATGCTTTCTAAGGCCCACTTGACTTCACTCTCCATGATGTCTGGCTCTAGATTAGTGATCACATCATCATGATTAAAACTTCAAAAATTATATAATTATTGATCCACAAATAAATAACTTTATTTTAATGATATATATTTTTATCAAATTAAGCTCAAGATTTAGTAGGAAAAAAGTATATGCCGTAAGGGCTGTCTTTGGGGAAATAGAAAAAAAAGAGAATCAAAACAGTCAGCAGAAAATAGCCTTTTAAAGGCATCTAAATGGTGAATAATTTAACCACATGATATGCTTACACTGCACACTTATGGGTGGTGCAGTGGTAAAGAATCCACCTGCCAGTGCTGGAGACACAGTACATCCATGGGCCAGGAAGATCCTCTGGCACAGGAAATGGCAACCTGCTCCAGTATTCTTGCCTGGAAAATTCCATGGACAGAGGATCCTGTCGAGTTTTGGGGACCCCTACGGCTTTGAGTCAGACGTGACTGAGCATGCGCACAGAGTGCTTGCACTTGAGTATCTCTTCCGTCACTTCCAGGATGATCAGTTCTCCTGAACTTCTGTTGTTCTGATTTTGAAAAGTGTATCCAAATCATTCAACCACAAGGCAGAAAGAAAAGATAAGAACTACTATTCCTTAGATGGGATCTAACAATTAAAGTATAGATTGAAAGAAAACAATGTAAAAGAAACAAACTGATAAAATTCTAGTGTCAAAAACTGCAAAAGAAGTTACATGAAGGAAGATATTTCCTCTAAGTTTGGCAAGTTTTTGATGAAACAAGATAAGGTTGTTCACAGGAAACCAAAAATTTTAAATGCAGAGATTAAAGTGGTTTTGCTTGCAGTCAGATTTCATACAAAAACCATAAAGTAAAATTTGCAAGTTTTACTCTCCAAAGGGACACTCCAAAATTTCTGTGGAACACCCTCCCAAAAAATGTTTGCCAAAGCCCTCTTCTGCTTTAAATCATGAAGACCATGTCTATTTTCAGGTTCTCCCCAAAAGTATTTTGCAAACAAAATGTTTCTCCTGACCTTCATAAAGAAAAGTTTCTAATCATTAGATTATGTTGACAATAGCAACCATTAAGATAAATAGAAAAAAAAAAGATAAATAGAAAGGCACAGCAACTCTTTTTTATCATTTCTTTGCCCACAAAAGCACATTTTAATATAGCTGTTTATTTGTTTTATGATAAGTAAATATACATTTGAATAAGATAATAAGCCTATAAAAATGTTTTAGGCACAAAACAGTCTTAATGTCTGACTATGAAAATGTAAAACTTATCCTCATTTTTAGAATATCATTTTAAAAAACATTTGTTAGGGTTCTATATTATCAAACATATGTGTTAATTATAAAACTTTTAAAAATTATATAATTATTGACCCACAAATGAATAAATGTCTTCATTTTAATAATACCTATAATTTTATCAAATTAACTTCTTTACATTTAGCAGGAAAAATGTATATGCCATAATGTTATCTTCACAGGAATTTAAAAAAGAGAAAGAATTTAAAGTTTGTTTGAGTTAGCTATGTATATATGTGTATATGGGGATGTTTGTATGTAACTAGATGAAGAATCTTTGAAAATGGCTTTGTTAGAAAGTAAATCATGAACTGAAATGACTTAATAATGGGTTTCCCTGGTAGCTCAGCTGGTGAAGAATCTGCCTGCAATGCAGGAGACTCTGGTTTGATTCCTGGGTAGGGAAGATCCCCTGGAGAAGGGATAGCTACACACTCCAATATTCTTGGACTTCCCTGGTGGCTCAGACAGTAAAGAATCCACCTGCAATGAGGGAGACCTGGGTCCAATCCCTGGGTTGGGAAGACACCCGTGGAGGAGGGGAACAGCTACCCAGCTACCCACTCCAGTATTCTTGCCTGGAGAATTCCATGGACAGAGGAGCCTGGCAGTCCATGGGATTGCAAAGAGTTGGACATGACTGAGTGACTTTCACTTTCACTTTCAAGAACCATATCAACTTATTCCTAAGGGTTACTTCCCAGAAATGAAAATTTTAACTTAAAGCTATTATGATACTATCCTTAAAGAAAGAAAATAATTTTAGTGTATAACTCATACAATTTTTCTGATCCACAAGAGGCAATATGGTAGAACAAGTACCATCAAGAACTTTGGAGTATGGAATAGTTCAAATTCTGGATTCATCACTTACATTCTCCTAGATTTTAGGCAAATCTGAACCTCAGTTACATCATTCTCAAAACACGGGTCTTTATCATATCTATACATCAGATTGTGATGAGTGTTAAATGAGGCATCATATGTTAAGTGTTTACATGATACCCACCTCATACCAAGTCTTCAATAAATTTTACTCTTTGTTTATCATCATTAAGAAAAGTCTACACATCAGCTCAACAGATACTATGAAATTTACCACTTGTAAGAAGAAAGTAAAACAAATAACAAATTTAACCACCACATTCAGATTCGATTAATGTATTTTGATCACGTATGGGATACCAAATACTGGGATTCACTAGTGGCTCAGTGGTAAAGAATCCGCCTGCCTCAGGTTCAATCCCTTGGTCAGGAAGATCCCCTGGAGGAGGAAAGGGCAACCCATGCCAGTATTCTTGCCTGGGAAATTCCTAAGAGGAGTCTGATGGGCTATAGTCCACGAGGTCGCAAAAGAGTTGGACACAACTTAATGACTAACCAAGAAAAATTAGATCACACAAATAGGTAAGTGATACAACTAGAATTAACTTTTACATATTTAAAGTCAATCATAATTAATAATATTACTTAATTAGTAACAGTAAAATTTTCCCCAAAGTGATATATGTTCACACTTGTGTCCATACAACATGATAATATGGTTAACTGACAGAATACGGAGACTTTGCAATCATGAAGGAAAAGTAAGGGACACTGCATAATAGGTAAAGCTTGCTCTAAAAGCTAAGAGACGCAACTTCTAAACACAGCACTAGGACAGCCTAAACTTGGCCAAACCATCTCCTTGGCCTCAGATTTCTCATCTGTCAAATTAAGACACTGCACTGCATATTTTCTCAGGTTGTTTCCAAGACTGAGTCTAGGCCATTAACTAGAATTTGCAAAACAGAGCAAAATATCAGTGGTTGGATTTCAACCAAAACACAACATCAATGTGGCTTAGCTCCATTAACAGCTAGGAGCAATGAAAAATGTGCCTCTCACACCCTGTAAGCGAGACAGCAAAAGAGACATAGGTGTTTAGAACGGAATTTTGGACTCAGAGGGAGAGGGAGAGGGTAGGATGATTTGGGAGAATGGCATTGAAACATGTATACTATCATGTAAGAAACGAATCACCAGTTTATGTTCAATACAGGATACAGGATGCTTGGGGCTGGTGTACGGGGATGATCCAGAGAGATGATATGGGGTGGGAGGTGGGAGCGGGGTTCAGGATTGGGGACACAAAAAAAAAAAAAAAAAGAAATGTGGCCTCAGCCATCTGGAACTGAAGAATGACAATGCTCTGTAGTAAAAATCAGGATTGCTCTCCAGTCCTGGTGATGTCTCTTCTCTAACCAACCACAACAGATGAGCATTCTCATGAGAATGCTCCCACCCCTCCCTTCGTGGGCATTCATACTTTTCCACATGCCAATAAACCATCACCAAAATGTTGGGGAAGAATCAGACCATTGAGTCTTAGCAAGAAGCTCTGGCCTACTTCTGGTGTGCAGTGAGCCAGCTGGTTCTGATCATGAATCAAAGGTACCTTCTTTGAAAATGTTGCCTACTCGGGACTCAATCAGTTGAAGTTTTATCTTTCCACTGCCAAATGAAAGAGGGTTAGGACTAACCACCCACTACCAAATTTCTGTACAAGAAATTTCTAACTGGACTAATTTCAGCTTTGTCATCATGCCTGTATCAAGCAGCATATATTAAATAAATTTTGTTTGCATCCATTTCTTGAAATAATGAAGTTCCACTCTGAAGCACATAGGCCTTCTTGTTAGAATCACTGGAACAGTTGTTCTAATGCAGGACAATTCAAAATTCAAATGCCCAGAATCATAGTTTTACTATCCCACCTGAAAATTAAAGTACTCATTATCCACAAGCAGAACTTTTGGCTTAAAAAGTAGTAATAATTTTTAAAATACCTTCAGCCCTAATACACTTGTTTTTTATTGGCTATGAAATTCTATTTCTACCTCTTTCTTCTCTGCTTATTTTGTATTCCTTAACCTGTATTAGTTTCCTGGAGCTGCTCTTATAAATAATATTACAAACTGGGTAGCTTTAAAATTGATTCTTTCACAATTCTTGAGACTAAAATCCAAAATCAAGGTGTCAGCAGGGTCATGCACCCTCTGAAATCTCTATAGGAAAATCCTTCCTCCCTTTCTTCCAGTTTCTACAAGTTCTAGGCAGCCCCTGACTTGTGGGAGCAAAATCCCAATCTCTGCCTCTGTCTTTACATGGCCATCAGTTCTGTGTCTGTCTGTGGCCAAATCCTCCCATTCTTGTAAAGACATCAGCTATATTGAATTAGGGCCTACCCTAGTCCAGTAGGCCCTCATTTTAACCTAACCACATCAGCAAACATCCTATTCCCAAATAACATCATATTCACTGGTGCCAGAGTTAGGACCTCAACATATCTTTTGGGAGAACATAATTCAACCATAACAGCACTCCTTTCTCTAATTATATTGACAATGTGAATGTTACAGCATGAAAAGGCAAACAGGGAGGAAAGGTTGGTTAAGTAACTGGGCTTAGAGAGACAGCACCCATTTAGTATGTTATTAATATAAGGATAGATGGTTGTTTGCACCACTAATCTATGAGTTTTCAAAGGTTAAGAACCGGAATGATTGAACTGGCAGGTCAGATGAGGATTAGAGAACCCTGATAGGAGAATAGCCTCCACCTCTTAGAAAAATGTTCAGGCTAGAGCCCTAATCAGGTCACTCTGTACTCTCTGAAGAAGGTAACCCTTTCAAGCAGCCAAGTCATTCTAAGGGTCTGTGATCCGACACCATCTGGTTAGAAAGTGACAATCACTATCCTAATAATAGCCATCATTTACTGACTGCTTCCTATGTGGCAGGCACTTGCTAAGTCTTGTGTTATACACATTCTTTCATTCAGTCTTCACAAATTACCATTAACTCTCAAATGGTAATAATTCCTAACTGTTCTTCTCTGCACCAAAACAGGAAGAGAAGCCCTGCTAGTTTCTCTTTATTCCATCATTCACAGTGATGCTGTCATCTTTTGTCCTTACCTCCACTCCTCTACATAGTGTTATTCTCTGAATAATAATAATCATGAAAGTTGAGCTATGTTCCATCTAGCCTTCCTGGGTACTGGGCTCTTAAGAGGCCAAGATGAACTAGCAATGATCCTTCTCAGTCATTACAGATTCAGTATAAAAACACAGAAGGCACAAAAGCATATACTTTTTTGTTCAACAGACTATGGTATTTGAAATGATTTTATAACTTTGATGACAAAGCTCCAGTCACTAAAACCGTAAACAGAGATTAACATTGCTTCAGGCTGCAGTATTTCAGAACATAAACTTGTTCCTTCAAGCTATTTTTCCAGACCTGTCATACTCGTACTAATTTGCAAAACTTAACTACTGGCCTCTAATTGTCATGTTTCAAATTGATGTGGTTACAGAAGCAGCCACAAAAGGCTAAAGTTTATCTCACGACCTAAAGATCTGGGCAGTATGGGCTAGTTGCAGGGAACTACTCTGGATAGCTTACTCAGAGACGCTGCCCAAGGTGACCTGTCACGTATGCTGTAAATACTACTGCTTTCTTATTAGATGAAAGTAGAAAGCTTAAGGAATGCCTCTCAATGCATTTGTGTGTTGGAAAAACTGAAAGATCATTACTGAAATCTCAGATTTAGAAGGGTCAGTTCAGTTCAGCTCAGTCGCTCAGTCATGTCCAACTGTTTGCAATCCCATGGACTGAAGCACACCAGACTTTCCTATCCATCACCAACTCCCAGAGCTTGCTCAAACTCATGTCCATTGAGTCGGTAATGCCATCCAACCATTTCATCCCCTGTCATACCCTTATCCATCTGCCTTCTATCTTTCCCAGCATCATGGTCTTTTCTAAGGAGTCAGTTCTTCACATCAAGTAGCCAAAATATTGGAGCTTCAGCTTCAGCATCAGTCCTTCCAATGAATATTCAAGACTGATTTCCTTTAAGATTAACTGGTTTTATCTCCTTGCAGTCCAAGGGACTCTCAAAAGTCTTCTCCAACACCACATTCAAAAGCATCAATTCTTTGGCACTCAGCTTGCTTTATGGTCCAACTCTCACATCATATGTGAATACTGGGAAAACTATAGCTTTGACTAGATGAATCTTTGTTGGCAAAGTAATGTCTCTGCTTTTTAATATGCTGTCTAGGTTGGTCATAGCTTTTCTTCCAAGGAGCAAGCATCTTTTAATTTCATGGCTGCAGTCACCATCTGCAGTGATTTTGGAGCCCCTGAAAATAGTCTCTCACTGTTTCCACTGTTTCCCCATCTATTTGCCATGAAATGATGGGACCAGATGCCATGATCTTCATTTTTTGAATGTTGAGTTTTAAGACCAAGTTTTTCACTCTCCTCTTTCACTTTCATCAAGAGCCTCTTTAGTTCTTCTTCACTTTCTGCCATAAGGGTGGTGTCATCTGCATATCTAAGGTTATTGATATTTATCCTGGCAATCTTGATTCCAACTTGTGCTTCATCCAGGCTGGCATTTTGCTTGATGTACTCTGCATAGAAGTTAAATAAGCAGGGTGACAATATACAGCCTTGACATACTCCTTTTCCTATTTGGAACCAGTCTGTTGTTCCATGTCCAGTTCTAACTGTTGCCTCTTGACCTGCATACTGATTTCTCAAGAGGCAGGTCAGGTGGTCTGGTATTCCCATCTCTTGAAGAATTTTCTACAGTTTGTAGTGATCCACACAGTCAAAGGCTTTGGCATAGTCAATAAAGCAGAAATAAATGTTTTTCTGGAATTCTCTTGCTTTTTCTATGATCCAATGGATGTTTGCAATTTGATCTCTAGTTCCACTGCCTTTTCTAAATCCACCTTGAACATCTGGAAGTTCTTGGTTCATATACTGTTGAAGCCTGGCTTGGGGAATCTTGAGCATTACTTTGCTAGCGTGTGAGATAACTACAATTGTTCAGTAGTTTGAACATTCTTTGAAATTGCCTTTCTTTAGGATCGGAATGAAAACTGCCCTTTTCCAGTCTTGTGGCCACTGCTGAGTTTTCCAGATTACCTGGCATATTGAGTGCAGCACTTTAACAGCATCATCTTTTAGGACTTGAAAGAGCTCAGCTGGAATTCCATCACCTCCACTAGCTATTTCCATAGTGATGATTCATAAGGCCCACTTAACTTCAGACTCCAGGAGGCCTGGCTATAGCCCAGTGATCACACCATTGTGGTTGTCTGGGTCATGATGATCTTTTTTGTATACTTCTCCTGTATATTCTTGCCACCTCTTCTTTATATCTTCTGCTTCTGTTAGGTCCACACCATTTCTGTGCTATAGTGTGTCCATCTTTGCATGAAATGTTCCCTTGGTATCTCTAATTTTCTTGAAGAGATCTCCAGTCTTTCCCATTCTACTGTTTTCCTCTATTTCTTTGTACTAATTATTGAGGAAGGCTTTCTTATCTCTCCTTGTTATTCTTTGGACCTCTGCATTCAGATGGGTATATCTTTCCTTTTCTCCTTTGCCTTTAGCTTCTCTTCTTTTCACAGCTATTTGTAAGGCCTCCTCAGGCAACCATTTTGCCTTTTTAAATTTCTTTTTCTTGAGGATGGTCTTGATCCCTGCCTCCTGTGCAATGTCATAAACCTCCATCCATAGATCTTCAGGCATTCTGAGATCTAATCCCTTGAATCTATTTGTCACTTCCACTGTATAATCATAATCTTCCCTGGTGGCTCAGATGGTAGAGCATCTGCCTGCAGCGCGGGAGACCCGGGTTCAATCCCTGGGTTGGGAAGATCTCCTGGACAAGGAAATGGCAACCCACTCCAGTACTCTTGTCTGGAGAATCCCATGGACAGAGGAGCCTGGTAGTCTACAGTCCATGGGATCACAAAGAGTCGGACATGACTGAGCGACTTCACTTTCACTGTATAATCATAAGGTATTTGATTTGGGTCATTCCTGGATGGTCCAGTGGTGTTCCCTACTTTCTTCAATTTAAATCTGAATTTTACAATAAGGAGTTCATGATCTGAACTACAGTTAGCTCCCAGTCTTGTTTTTGCTGACTGTACAGAGCTTCTCCATCTTTGGCTGCAAGGAATATAATCAATCTGATTTCAGTGTTGACTATCTGATGATGTTCATGTGTAGAGTTGTCTCTTTTGCTGTTGGAAGGGGGTGTTTGCTATCACCAGTTCATTCTCTTGGCAAAATTTTCCCTTAGCCATGCATCATTTTGTACTCTAAGGCCAAACTTGCCTTACTCCAGGTGTCTCTTGACTTCCTACATTTGCATTCCAGTCCTCTACAATGAAGAGGACACTTTCTCTCTCTCTCTCTCTCTCTCTCTCTCTCTCTCTCTCTCTCTCTCTCTCTCTCTTTTTGTATTAGTTCTAGATGGTCTTGTCAGTTCAGTTCAGTCAGTTCAGTCGCTCAGTTGTGTCCGACTCTTTGCAACCCCATGAATCATAGCACGCCAGGCCTCCCTGTCCATCACCAACTCCCGGAGTTCACTCAGACTCACATCCATCGAGTCAGTGATGCCATCCAGCCATCTCATCCTCGGTCGTCCCCTTCTCCTCCTGCCCTCAATCGCTCCCAGCATCAGACTCTTTTCCAATGAGTCAACTCTTCGCATAAGGTGGCCAAAGTACTGGAGTTTCAGCTTTAGCATCATTCCTTCCGAAGAAATCCCAGGGCTGATCTCCTTCAGAATGGATTGATTGGATCTCCTTGCAGTGCAAGGGACTCTCAAGAGTCTTCTCCAACACCACACTTCAAAATCATCAATTCTTCAGCACTCAGCCTTCTTCACAGTCCAACTCTCACATCCATACATGACTACTGGAAAAACCATAGCCTTGACTAGATGGACCTTAGTCGGCAAAGTAATGTCTCTGCTTTTGAATATGCTATCTAGGTTGGTCATAACTTTTCTTCCAAGGAGTAAGCATCTTTTAATTTCATGGCTGCAATCACCATCTGCAGTGATTTCGGAGCCCCAGAAAATAAAGTCTGACACTGTTTCCACTGTTTCCCCATCTATTTCCCATGAAGTGATGGGACCAGATGCCATGATCTTCGTTTAGGTCATCATAAAACCATTCAACTTCAGCTTCTTTGGCATTAGTGGTTGGGGCATTGACTTGGATTACTGTGATACTGAATGATTCGCCTTTGAAATGAACAGAGATCATTCTGTCATTTTTGAGATTGTACCCAAGTACTGCTTTCAGATTCTTTTGTTGACTGTGAGGGCTACTCCATTTCTTCTAAGGGATTCTTTCCCACACTAGTAGATTTAATGGTCATCTGAATTAATTCACCCATTCTAGTTCATTTTAGTTCACTGATTCCTAGAATGTTGATGTTCACCCTTGTCTCCTGTTGGACCACTTCCAATTTACCCTAATTCATGGGCAGAACATTCTAGGTTCCTATGCAATATTGTTCTTTACAGCATTGGACTATAAAGAAAGCTGAGCACAGAAGAATTGATGCTTTTGAACCGTGGTGTTGGAGAAGACTCTTGAGAGTCTCTTGGACTGCAAGGAGATCCAGCCAGTCCATCCTAAAGGAGATCAGTCCTGGGTGTTCATTGGAAGGACTGATGTTGAAGCTGAACTCCAATACTTTGGCCACCTGATGTGAAGAACTGACTCATTTGAAAAGACCCTGATGTTGGGAAAGACCGAGGGCAGGAGGAGAAGGGGATGACAGAGGATGAGATGGCCGGATGGCATCACTGATTCAATGGACATGAGTTTGGGTAAACTCCAGGAGTTGGTGATGGACAGGGAGGCTTGGCGTGCTGCAGTTCATGGGGTCGCAAAGAGTCGGACACAGCTGAGCAATTGAACTGAACGGCACTGAACTGAACAGCATTGGAAGGGTCAGATTGGCAAACTATTCACTCTTCTGTAACATTACTGGTTGCTAATTGTGTAGCCCACTTTTAGATATTCACTTCTCCAATTCAGAGGAACTCTATAGAATCCATTAGGTTGAGCAGAAACCTATGATCTTAGTGGTCCACGTTGGATCAGTTCTGTGGGCATAGAAGTTGCTGGCATCTTCTAAGTCTTTTTTAGTCATATTTCCATTATCTAACAGTTGCATAACTTATTTAGTGAAAGATATAAAAATTATGTTTATTTTCATCACATGTCATCTTGGTAAATCTTTATATATTTATGTTAACTCTTTCACAAAATATATTCCTACTACTTATCTAATGCAAATTAAATCTGTATCAAACATCTATTCTAAAGCTACTGATAAAATTTGACAGTTCAAAACCAGTGGAAGAATTTTCCCACCACTTCCCTTGGGCTCAAATTAATCCATTTATAGTTATTCTGGGTATGGTCTGTCAGTTACACATTCATCTAGTTAAAAAACCATCCAACTCACATTACTCCTACATGTCTACGAGGATGTTGTAAAAAATATAACATTTTTATTCTAATTTTTTATAAAATAAATCATTAATGTAAGCCTGTTATACGAAATGAGCTGGTTTTATGAACCCACACTGGTTCCTAGTGGTCCTAACAAGCACTGTTTTAATGATACATTCTAATAAATAAATTGAGATTTAAACAAAATATTTTATAGTTAACAAACTGAGAAAGTATTTTGCTATGTTAAATACAGAATACTTTGACTTTCTTAAAAATCAAAGATCCAGAAATACTGACGATCTCATGAATAATGCTATACACTAGAGCTCTAAGAAGTAATTTAGTATTGACCTAAAACATTATACTAAGTGTTGCATATACGTTATCTTATTTAATGTGTCTTCAAACTTTCAGTTCTCCTATAGTGAACGTTTATCTTATGAACCCAGAGATCTAGACACCGATGGCAGTGTTACTTTGTCATGCAGTTCTGGTTATAGCCACTCATTTACCAGGTCAATTTTTATACCTACTGGCAAATGAAACTGTCAATAATGCAAGTCAAACACTCCTCATTAAATGTTTTTGGTTTAGCCTAAGAAAATTTCCAGTCTATGTCTTGACCATTAAGTCCTCATGAATTAAGATATCCAACCTAATGTCAAGCTTATATTTTGAACTAGAAGCATGTTAATCACTTTTTTCCATCTGCTTTGACAGTCTCTTAATATAATCTCAAAATTGTAATTCTTCTATGATTCTCTTATTTGTATCTTAATTATAATTTTCAATAGTATGTGTCAACTCCATGGTGGATTGCTACCTAGGTATTAAGATCCCCTGGAGGAGGGCACGGCAAACCCACTCCAGTATTCTTGGCTGGAGAATTCCATGGACAGAGGAGCCTGGCAGTCTACAGTCCATGGGGATGCAAAGAGTCAGACATAACTGAAGTGACTTAGCATGCACTTTGTATATAGGATATCTCTTCTCTCCTCCAAAGAAAATCAGTGTCTTTTCTAATATAATGTGATATTGTGATTTATAGTAAGATATTTGGTTTTTGTCCCCTTTTTTGGCAAGAGCTCCTAAAACTCTTGAAATTTCCTGGGAATGAGAGCAACAAATACATCTTTCGTTATGTTGATGATATGGCTTCCAGAAAGCAGGTAACGATGGAAACTGCTCACCAAAGGTAACAACTGTGTAAACAGAGGATTGGAATCGCAGCTCCCCTCCACCCCCACACCCACTCTGGGAGTCCAACCTCTGGGGAGGGGAGAAGGGTTGGGGTCTGAGTTCAGTCACCAATGGCCAATGATTTAATCAACTGTGCCTATGCAATAAAGCCTCAATAAAAGAGATGGGAATACCAGACCACCTGATTTGCCTCTTGAGAAATGTGTATGCCGGTCAGGAAGCAACAGTTAGAACTGGACATGGAACAACAGACTGGTTCCAAATAGGAAAAGGAGTACATCAAGGCTGTATATTGTCACCCTGCTTATTTAACTTTTATGCAGAGTACATCGTGTGAAATGCCAGGCTAGATGAAGCACAAGCTGAAATCAAGATTGTGGGGACATATATCAATAACCTCATATATGCAGATGATACCACCATTATGGCAGAAAGTGAAGAAGAACTAAAGAGCCTCTTGATGAAAGTGAAAGAGGAGAATGAAAAAGTTGGCTTAAAACTCAACATTCAAAAAACTACGATCATGGAATTTGGTCCCATCATTTCATGGCAAATAGATGGGGAAACAGTGGAAACAGTGAGAGACTTTATTTTGGGGGCTCCAAAATCACTGCAGATGGTGACTGCAGCCATGAAATTAAAAGATGCTTGCTCCTTGGAAGAAAAGCTATGACCAACCTAGACAGCATGTTTAAAAGCAGAGACATTACTTTACCAACAAAGATCCATCTAGTCAAAGCTATAGTTTTCCCAGTATTCATGTATGGATGTGAGAGCTGGACTGTAAAGAATCCTGAGTGCTGAAGAATTAATGATTTTGAACTGCGGTATTGGAGAAGGCTCTTGAGAGTCCCTTGGACTCCAAGGAGATCCAACCAGTCCATCTTAAAGGAAATCAGTCCTGAATATTCATTAGAAGGACTGATGCTGAAGCTGAAACTCCAATACTTTGGCCACCTGATGCGAAGAACTGACTCATTTGAAAAGATCCTGATTCTGGGAAAGATTGAAAGCAGGAGGAGAAGGGGACAACAGAGGATGAGATGGCTGGATGGCATCACTGACTCAATGGACATGAGTTTGAGTAAACTCCGGGAGTTGCCAATGGACAGGGAGGCCTGGCATGCTGCAGTCCATGGGGTCGCAAAGAGTTGGACACGACTGAGTGACTGAACTGAAGTAAAAAATCCAAGAAGACAGGATTTGGATTGCTTCTGGGTTGAACAGCACCTGGAGATTCAGGAAGAGTGGAATGGAAGTTCTGTGCCTTTTCTCCATATCTTGCCCTATGCATCTCTTCCATCTGGCTGTTCTTGAAGTATATCCTTTGATAATAAATCAATAAACTACTAAATAGAATGTTTCTTTGAGCTCTGCAAGAAACTCTAGAAAATTAACCAGACCCAAGGGGATTAGGGAGGCTGCGGGGGTGGGTGGGGGGGGTGGGTCTTTGGAAACCGTAATTCATAACCAGTTGGTCAAAAGCACAGGTGGCCACCTGGGCTTGCAACTGGCATCTGAAGTGGTATGTGAGTGGGGTGTGGGGAGTACAGGGACTGGGCCCTAAAGTGGGATCTAGTGCTTCTGGTAGCTCAGAAGTAAAGAAACTGCCTGTAACACAGGAGATGCAGGAGACATGCGTTTGATCCCTGGGTTGGGAAGATCCCCTGGAGAAGGAAATAGCAACCCATTCCAGTATTCTTGCTTGGGAAATCTCATGAACAGAGAAGCCTGGAAGGCTACAGTCCCTGAGGTCGCCGAAGAGTCAGACATGACTTAGCACCTAAACAACAAAGTGCTAGCTCCAGGTAGATGGTGTCAGAATTGAGTTGAGTTGTAGGACAGCCAGCCAGGATCTGAGAACCGTCTGATAGTATGGGAGAACCATCCCCATACATTGACAATGGGTACAGAATCATTAGACAGATTCTTCGTTTTAGATTCTTCATCCCACCAGGTATAATTTTCTATTTATTACCCTTTGTCATAAGATCAAATGTATTTTGCATGTAAGCTATGTTTTTAGACATATTGGAGCTATAACTATTTTATAACTTCTTTACCAATTATTTTCTTACATGAATTACTACAAATAATCCTTCCAGTTGTTTTTATTTCTATAATAAACCATTTAATAGTTTTACAGAAATGATTTTTCCCCTTCTGCATCACATGCATCTTTTTCTTCCTGAGGATGAAGGAAACCATTCGAGAAAGAAAGGCAAAAGAAAATGATTCCAAGGAGATAGACAAGATTCAAAAGTCAAAGTCAAGTTGACTTTTTTCAGTCAAGTAGAAACTTTCATTGTAAGTTAAAGTAAGTAAAGAAACTGTAGCACTGGAGTAACTGAATAAGAATACAATGTTACCCACAGAAGACTAATTCAGACCTTGCAAAAAGAGGCAAAGGCCAGTTCTACATGAAACATGAATCCGGCTACAAACACACACACACACACACGCACACACACACACACACACACACACAGAGGGAAGCAAAAGAAGAAGAAACATTGTCACCATCCTGCTATAAAAGTAACAGGTCATGGTAGCTACTCACTTTCTATTGAGGAAAAAAAGGCTGACTAGAGAGTTATCTGGCATATATCAGAGAAACAAAGACTAACATTCCATAATATTTCACAAAACACATTCACATCATTATTTCACTTAATCCTTCCCCAAACCAGGCAAGGCACATATTATCTTGCAGATAATTTACCTAAAGTTGTTAAGTCACTAAAGCTAACAAGGGTTAAAGCTAGAATTCTAACCAAGCCTACTGAAACTAAATTATATTCTTTTGCTATTATATTACTATAGCAGAGTGCTCCTGAACAAAAATCAATATTATAAAATGATAAATCTTAAAAAGATAAAACCTAGTCTCAAGTTTCTCACTAGCCACCTTTCCCAGGCAATTCATCAGTAGTAAATGACACAAACAATGAAATCAGTAAGAAAAAAAATAGACTTGAACAATCAAGTGGGTAGATTATGGTTATGTGATAAGTGGTATGAAATGAACAGGGCTTCCCTGGTGGCTCAGTGGTAAAGAATCCACCTGCCAATGCAGGAAATGCAGGGGGCAAGGGTTTGATCCCTGGGTCAAGAAGATCCCCTGGGTAGGGAATGGCAGCCCACTCCAATATTCGTGCCTGGAAAATCCCATGGACAGAGAAGCCTGGCAGACTACAATCTATGAGGTCACAAAAGAGTCAGACACGACTTAGCAACTCAAAAACAGCAACATGAAATCAACAAGTTCTTCTGGCAAGTAAATTAACTTACCATTAGTTTTCCTGCTGAAGGCTCTAATCATCATCTATAATATTTATGCCTTTGGATAACCTGAACTAAGCAATTCTGCTATGAGTCTTCACTGTGGACTGAATTTACTGTCCATATAATAGACACACTTTCATTTGTATACCTAAAGTATAACTCCAAGATATCACAATAAGTGTTTCCAGGGAGAAATATAGTTCAATGTTTGCTTTTATGCTCATTTATTAAATCATTAAATATTGTGTATCCTAGAGTCAAGTAACACTGACTTTAAAACTAGTAACCTATTCAGTTCATTTCAGTCGCTCACTCGTGTCCGACCCTTTGCGACCCCATGAATCGCAGCACGCCAGGCCTCCCTGTCCATCACCAGCTCCCAGAGTTCACTCAGATTCACATCCATCGAGTCAGTATTGCCATCCAGCCATCTCATCCTCGGTCATCCCCTTCTCCTCCTGCCCCCAATCCCTCCCAGCATCAGAGTCTTTTCCAATGAGCCAACTCTTCACATGAGATGGCCAAAGTACTGGAGTTTCAGCTTTAGCATCATTCCTTCCAAAGAAATCCCAGAGTTGATCTCCTTCAGAATGGACTGGTTGGATCTCCTAGCAGTCCAAGGGACTCTCAGGAGTCTTCTCCAACACCACAGTTCAAAAGCATCAATTCTTTGGCACTCAACCTTCTTCACAGTCCAACTCTCACATCACATCCATACATGACTACTGGAAAAACCATAGCCTTGACTAGACTGACCTTAGTCAGCAAAGTAATGTCTCTGCTTTTGAATATGCTATCTAGGTTGGTCATAACTTTTCTTCCAAGGAGTAAGCGTCTTTTAATTTCATGGCTGCAGTCACCATCTGCAGTGATTTTGGAGCCCCCCAAAATAAAGTCTGACACTGCTTCCACTGTTTCCCCATCTATTTCCCATGAAGTGACTGAAAGAGGTGGGAATATCAGACCACCTGACCTGCCTCTTGAGAAATCTGTATGTAGGTCAGGAAGCAACAGGTAGAACTGGACATGGAACAACAGACTGGTTCCAAATAGGAAAAGGAGTACGCCAAGGCTGTATATTGTCACCCTGCTTATTTAACTTCTATGCAGAGTACATCATGAGAAACGCTGGACTGGAAGAAACACAAGCTGGAATCAAGATTCCCAGGAGAAATATCAATCACCTCAGATATGCAGATGACACCACCCTTATGGCAGAAAGTGAAGAGGAGCTAAAAAGCCTCTTGATGAAAGTGAAAGAGGAGAGTGAAAAAGTTGGCTTAAAGCTCAACGTTCAGAAAACGAAGATCATGGCATCCGGAAATGGGAAATAGATGGGGAAACAGTAGAAACAGTGTCACACTTTATTTTGGGGGGCTCCAAAATCAATGCAGATGGTGATTTCAGCCATGAAATTAAAAGATGCTTACTCCTTGGAAGAAAAGTTATGACCAACCTAGATATTATATTCAAAAGCAGAGACATTACTTTGCCGGCTAAGGTCCATCTAGTCAAGGCTATGGTTTTTCCTGTGGTTATGTATGGATGTGAGAGTTGGACTGTGAAGATGGCTGAGCACCAAAGAATTGATGCTTTTGAAGTGTGGTGTTGGAGAAGACTCTTGAGAGTCCCTTGGACTGCAAGGAGATCCAACCAGTCCGTTCTGAAGGAGATCAACCCTGGGATTTCTCTGGAAGGGATGATGCTAAAGCTGAAACTCCAGTACTTTGGCCATCTCATGTGAAGAGTTGACTCATTGGAAAAGACTCTGATGCTGGGAGGGATTGGGGGCAGGAGGAGAAGGGGATGACCGAGGATGAGATGGCTGGATGGCATCACAGACTCGATGGATGTGAGTCTAAGTGAACTCCGGGAGATGGTGATGGACAGGAAGCACTGGCGTGCTGCGATTCATGGGGTCACAAAGAGTCGGACACGACTGAGTGACTGAACTGAACTGAACTGAACTGAACTGAACTGATGAGACCAGATGCCATGATCTTCATTTTCCGAATGTTGAGTTTTAAGCCAACTTTTTCACTGAATGTTGGACAAAGGCTACACTTTCATTAGACTGTTGAATTTTTAAGTCTGAAAAGAAAGAAATTTTGTGTTTCAGGGATGAGCTGGGCTAAAATTGCCTTTATAGAATAATTTGGCAGCCAGATTGTCTCTTTTGTAACGCTCCAGAACACCTGGTAGAAAGAAAACCCTGACCCCAGAACTGAAAGGGAAATTGAAAACGAAGACATCTGGTCTCCCTAATGACAGCCACACTCTGCTTTGCTAGCACTTGCCTGGTTCTCACAATGTGTCCTGTGAATTACATCAGAGCCCCAGCTCTCTGGAACCCAAATTCAAAGCTCTAAATTCCTGTGGAGAACCCCAGGCTTCAAACAAAGTTTCTAACACTGTTATGTCAAAGAGAAGCTGTTTCTAATCTAGTACATCTCACAAACAACATTCCTCTTATGCACTGCTGGTAAAGTGCCAAATTCTGAACCTCTGCCTACTCTTTTTGCAACATACAAAACCAGATTCTGGTGATGGGAGAAAGGTTTCTTTTATTTTTGCCATCATTTAGGATTTTTAGCCTTAACTAAATTTCCTAAAATTCTTCATTTCTCTAAGTTTTCTGATGTCTCTATCCTATCCCACCTCCAACATGATATAGAGAAAGAACATTAACAATCAAGAGTACTGAATTCTGACATCCCATCTTCCTTTAAATAGCTGTGCAACTTAGAAATCACTTAACTTCTCTGAACCTCTTTTTCTTCCAGTGAAAAAATGAGAGATCAGACTTATGGCTTTCAAGCTATTATACTTGGACTACAGAGGCCAGGATTCTGGGAACAGCAGAGTACTCTCTGCCAAACAGAAGAAGGAGGAGGGGAGGAAAAGAAAAGGAGAAGGAAGAGGAAGGGAAGAGAGAGATGATGAGGATGCAGAGCAGAAGGAAACTTATTCTACCTAAGGAATCCATCTATTGCTTTTATTTTTCCTATAGATTAAGGCTCTTTATGAGACTTTGCATAAGACTTTTTTGACACTATAAAAAAAAAGTAGTTCTGCTGCTGAAAGAGGTTAAAATGATCTCTGGGGTTCTTTACAGCTCTAAAATTCTGTTAATGATCATGACAGCTACCTTTCACTACAGTTTCATTTAGTGTCTCCCATATGCCAGCTCCTTTTCATCTGTCATTTTTATCTAATCCTCATGACAGCTCTGCAAAGTATTTATTATTCTACTTCCTTTCCTGTGGCTTACAGCTTATTAGGGAAGGAAACAGGATTTATACCAGTATGTGTCAGGCCTAAAGACCATGTATTTTCTATTCTCACTATAGGATTCCATGATTGATATTAAATTAAAAATCTTTAAGAAAATTACTTAGAATATTAACAGGTGTGACAGGCAGAATAATGACTCCTCAAAGATATCCATATCCTAATCCCCAGCACTAGTAAAAGGAACTTCACAGATGTGATAAGTTAAAGAATCTGAGATGGGAAAATTATTCTAGGCTATCAAGGCAGGTCCCATAATCACACGGAGAAAGCACTGGCACCCCACTCCAGTACTCTTGCCTGGAAAATCCCATGGATGGAGGAGCCTGGTAGGCTGCAGTCCGTGGGGTCGCTAAGAGTTGGACATGACTGAGCGACTTCACTGTCACTTTTCACTTTCATGCATTGGAGAAGGAAATGGCAACCCATTCCAGTGTTCTTGCCTGGAGAATCCCAGGGACAGGGGAGCGTGGTGGGCTGCTGTCTATGGGGTCGCACAGAGTCGGACACGACTGAAGTGGCTTAGCAGCAGCAGCATAATCACAGCTACTCTTACAAGGGTAGAAAAAGACAGAAGAGTCAGAAAAGGAAATATGATGATGGAAGCAGAGAACCAGAATAATGAAGCATGAGAGAGATTGGACCAACCTTTGCTGGCTTAGTCAAGTGATGCCATGAGTCAAGAATGAGGGTAGCCTCTAGAAGCTGGAAACATTCTCCCCTTGAACCTCCTGAAAAAAAACACAGATCTACCAACACATTGATTTTAGCTTAGCAAGATAATTTTGGACTTCTGACCTTCAGAACTGTAAGATAATAAGTTTCTATTATTCAAGCCACTAGGTTTGTGGTAACTTGTTACAACAGCAACAGGAAACTAATACACAGGGCACTATTGAGTGGTTGTCTGTAATTTTCCTTAGAGGACTTGAGCACAGACGGTGTGATATCAGTATCACATGATGCCACATTATTGGGCTGATTACGAGCCAGGTACAATTAGATGCTCTAATCAGGAACTTGGACTCCACAGAAGGCCAGCTAGCTTTACACCCCAAAGCCACATTCCTGAGGTAATGTGACCACTCCTCCTGTTACCAATTACACTGATTATCAGCAGATGTTTTATTAGTTTCCACACTTCATGTCAAAAAAAATTGGTGAAGGAAATGGCAACCCACTCCAGTATTCTTGCCTAGGAAATCCCATGGACAAACTCTGAGCCTGGTGGACTACAGTCCATGGGGTTGCAAAGAGACAGACACAACTTAGCAACTGAGTACATGTCAAAAAATAGGATCTTATTGGTGAAATCAGAGGCTTATTAGTTAGCAGAGTGAATGTTAGAAATACATCGTCCTACACTGATATGGCAAAGATTGTGAAATGGTCACAAATGGTCAGTGAGTAATGTCTGGGGCAAGGCCACTGTCCTGTAGAGTTGCTGGTGTGAAATGGTGCAAAGAGGAGTCAATGTCCAGCTTCACTTTTAACAGGAAAGAGAAAGAGCTGGGATTCAGGAAGAGATGTGGTAGAACTTACTGGTCTTGGCACTCATCTCAGCACAGTACTTATTCTCACCCACGGACTTGCCAGACAAGGATCTGTAAATATACATGGCTCCATCGATCCAAAGCCATTGATGCTTCTGCAAATGACAGGAGATGGGAGACACGTACACATTAGCCTGCCAACCTGCTCACAGCCCAGATGGTCACTGCACCCCCTTAAACACAGCTTTCACTGTAAAACTTGGGAAAGCACAGAAATGTGTGAAGGGAAAATAGAAAAGTCACTCCATTTAACCTTCAGGAAGACAACATTACAAATATTTTACCATATTTACTTGTGGTGTAACCATTTTTATCTATCACAATATTTTTAGGTACTGAAAAATGTGGTAGACTTGAAAACATATATATTCAATTTTGTAGTATTTTGCTTTCCAAACATGTTTTAATGGTAAGAATGTACCACAATTTACCTTGCTAATTCTCCTATTGATTGATGGTTATGTTGTTTCCAATTTACAATTACTGCAAAGAATACCACTATGAACAAAAAAAAAAAAGAAAGAAAGAAATACATCATCCTTTGGTGAATACACAAAGAATACAAGATATATGGACTGGCTAAAATATTTTGGAAACATTCACCAACCTTGAATGAACAGAGTATAAGAATCTAGTGAGACTGTTAGCCTCACCTTCATGATGGTACATATGGCTTGATCTGTAAATGGCCCTATTATTAGAGAATTTTTGATTGACTAATAAAAAACCTAAAAGAATCAGAATTCCTGCCTTTAATGTCATTGCAAGGCTTCTCTGGTGGCTCAGTGGTAAAGAATCTGCCTGCCAATGCAGGAGACACAGGTTCGGTCCCTGGTCAGAGAAGATCCCACATACTGTGGACGCAACTAAGTCTGTGTGCCACCACTACTGAGTCTGTGCTCTAGAACCCAGGAACCACAACTACTGAGCCACACACCACAGCTGCTGAAGCTCTCACACCCTAGAGCCCATGCTCTGCAACAAGAGAAGCTACCACAATGAGAAGCCCACGCACTGCAAAATAGAGTAGCCCCTACTCGCCACAACTAAAGGAAAGCCCTCACAGTAACCGAGATCCAGCAGAGTCATAAACAAATATGTCAAAGATCCACTTTAAAAAATAAATGTCATTGCATCTGCCTTCAGAGAAAAACTCTTGCAAGGTGGTATCAAAGCCCTAGAAAGATCAGAAACATAGATCAGCACAGGATCTACAAAACATATTGTACTTGCTAGCTAATAAAGATCTGTTTGACAAATGCCTATTTGTGTGAACTGGGTTGATCTGATATATATTTCATTTCAATAGCTATCATTCATCAATTCAAATAAATCTAAAATCAAGGTACAATTAAATTAGTCTAGGTCAGTCAGTGACAAACAGAAGCTCCTTCCATTTGGAAAATATAAAACTCAGTCTTATTTATTTGCAGCAGTAAAGACATGTTCTATTATGAATGATATCTGTGGTAATAAATGTATAAGGCTATTGTTTATTAACAAGTACATTTCTGGGCTTTCCCTCACTAAATTATATTTTAGGTGTGCCAGTGGAAGTGAACAGATCTTTATGAGAAACTCCTCGGAAAATATCCCCCAAGCTATTTCCATGGCTGTTTGAGATCTTATGTTATAGGCCCCAGTGAGGCCATCAGCCTTTGTCCAGTGTTCTCAGTGGAAATTTTCTATCTAGTTCAGAAACATGAAAGGTTAAAAGCCCCAAAAGAGAAAAAAAAAAAAAATTGTCAAAAGCCTGCAGGGGGCACTAAAGAAAAAGGAAGCGGCTAAGAGCAAAGAGCTAAGAGCGGAGAAGGCAATGGCACCCCACTCCAGTACTCTTGCCTGGAAAATCCCATGGATGGAGGAGCCTGGTGAGCTGCAGTCCATGGGGTCGCTGAGAGTTGGACACAACTCAATGACTTCACTTGCACTTTTCACTTTCATGCATTGGAGAAGGAAATGGCAACCCACTCCAGTGTTCTTGTCTGGAGAATCCCAGGGATGGCAGAGCCTGGTGGGCTGCCGTCTACGGGATCACACAAAGTCAGACACGACTGAAGCGACCTAGCAGCAGCAGCAAGAGCTAAGATAGAAAATTTGGCACATATGAAAATCTGCCAGATTTCAAAACAACCATGTGTTCTACCTGTCTCGTGGATTCTCAGGGGGGAAAGTTAGATTGAAAACTCAAGCAAGATAAAAATATACTGCAAAGAGCCTTTCCCATGTGAAAGCACATTGATCTGTAAGAAAGGATGAAAGTAGACTGAATGATAGGGGACTTGATATATCAGAGTTTTCACAGGTGTGAAAACTTTATTTATTTATCACAGGTGTTTTCTTTATCCTCTGCATTATTTTGAGGGGAAATTTCCAGGTAAAATGCTTCATTCACTTCACTTCACTTCAGTCGCTCAGTCGTGCCCAACTCTTTGCGACCCTATGGACACCAGACTCCTCTGTCCATGGGATTTTCTAGGCAAAAATACTGGAGTGGGTTGCCAAAGAACTGTACAAAAAAGATCTTCATGACCCAGATAATCACGATGGTATGATCACTCACCTAGAGCCAGACATCCTGGAATGTGAAGTCAAATGGGCCTTAGGAAGCGTCACTACGAACAAAGCTAGTGGAGGTGATGGAATTCCAGTTGAGCTATTTCAAATCCTGAAAGATGATGCTGTGAAAGTGCTGCACTCAATATGCCAACAAATTTGGAAAACTCAGCAGTGGCCACAGGTCATTTTTCATTCCAGTCCCAAAGAATGCTCAAACTACCGCACAATTGCACTCATCTCACACACTACTAAAGTAATGCTTCAAATTCTCCCAGCCAGGCTTCAGCAATACGTGAACCGTGAACTTCCAAATGTTCTAGCTGGTTTTAGAATAGGCAAAGGAACCAGAGATCAAATTGCCAACATCCACTCAATCATCAAAAAAGCAAGAGAATTGAAAAAAAAATCTATTTCTGCTTTATTGACTATGCCAAAGCCTTTGACTGTGTGGATCACTGCAAACTGTAGAAAATTCTTCAAGAGATGGGAATACCAGACCACCTGACCTGCCTCTTGAGAAACTTATATGCAGGTCAGGAGGCAACAGTTAGAACTGGACACGGAACAACAGACTGATTCCAAATAGGAAAGGGAGTACGTCAAGGCTGTATATTGTCACCCTGCTTATTTAACTTATATGCAGAGTACATCATGAAAAATGCTGAGCTGGAGGAAGCACAAGCTGGAATCAAGAGTGCCAGGAGAAATATCAATAACCTTTGATATGCAGATGACACCGCCCTTATGGCAGAAAGTGAAGAACTAAAGAGCCTCTTGATGAAAGCGAAAGAGGAGAGTAAAAAAGTTGGCTTAAAGCTCTACATTCAGAAAACTAAGATCATGGCCTCTGGTCCCATCACTTCATGGGAAATAGATGGGGAAACAGTGGAAACAGTGTCAGACTTTATTTTGGGGGGGATTCCAAAATCACTGCGGATGGTGATTGCAGCCATGAAATTAAAAGACGCTTACTCCTTGGAAGGAAAGTTATGACCAACCTGGATAGCATATTCAAAAGCAGAGATATTACTTTGCCAACAAAGGTCTGTCTAGCCAAGGCTATGGTTTTTCCTGTGGTCATGTATGGATGCAAGAGTTGGACTATAAAGCAAGCTGAGCACCGAAGAATTGATGCTTTTGAAGTGTGGTGTTGGAGAAGACTCTTGAGAGTCCCTTGGACTGCAAGGAGATCCAACCAGTCCATCCTAAAGGAGATCAGTCCTGGGTGTTCATTGGAAGGACTGATGTTGAAGCTGAAACTCCAGTACTTTGGCCACCTGATGTGAAGAGCTGACTCATTTGAAAAGATCCTGATGCTGGGAAAGATTGAGGAGGAGAAGGGGACAACAGAGGATGAAATGGTTGGATGGCATCATCGAGTTGATGAACATGGGTTTGGCTGGACTCCGGGAGTTGGTGATGGCTACCCATAGGGCATATGGAAATAATAAATGAAACGTCTGTGTTTGCTTGCACACACGTGAACTAGTCTAAAGGATTAGTGAACTTTCACAGACTTCTGAGTCACAAAGGAAAACCATGGAGTCAGTTGTTTATTTTGCTTCATAGGATTTTAGGCTAGGGGAAAAATAGTCTTAAAATTCATCTATTCCAGTCCTTTTAGTTTACTAAGTAATTAACTTGCCCTAGGTCAAAGCAAAATGATTAGTACCAAAATGAAGTGATAGTTCTATATTACTATTGTTCTGTCATATCTGTCTGTTGTATTATTTGGATATTTTCCTTTTATTAGTTTATATAGAATTGATAGTATATCTGGTAGCAGTCTAAATAAGACTTAATTTTTGACGCTTTAAATAAATTATATTGTCATTGTTGAGATATCATTTTACTTCTATTCAAATACTACGTGCAAAAACAAAATAATAACAACAAATACTACATGCAACTTAATTTGCTGCTGTTTCCCACCTGCCTCCCTTTGCCTTTGATTTTCCATCTGCTTGGAACATCATTGATCCCATTCTCTGCCTGGCCAGCTCTTTTCCCCACAAAGACCTAGATCATTTGTCAGTCTCCCTGCAAAGACTTCCCTGAGTGCCCTGGGAGAATTGGCCACTTGGATTCCGTCTGTACATCCTCACGTGGTGTTCCTCATACAGGTTTTAAACACCTCTATGCAATTGTATCTCTGATTCAATCATGAACTTCTTTAAGTCTGGGACTGTTACTAATCATTTTGTTTTCTGCCCACTCTCTGCCTTATTCCTTAGCACGTAGTACACTGTTGATTATCTAACAAGACCCCCAAAATAAATCACAATTTGGGAGATAAAGAGACACATTTTAATGTCACATGTCACTGTGTATGTGTGTGTGTGTGTGCACGCACATGCATGCGTGCTCAGTTGTGTCCAACTCTTCACCACCCCGTGGACTATAGCCAATCAGGCTCCTCTGTCCATGAAATCTTCCAGGCAAGAATACTATAGCTGGTTACCATTTCCTCTTCCAGGGGATCTTCCTGACCCAGGAATCAAACCCGCATCTCTTGTGTTTCCTACATTGGCAGGCAGATTCTTTACCACTGAGCCACCTGAGAAGCTCCATAATGTCATGATACAATTATCAATACTTTAAATGGAAAAAAAAAATACAATTCATTTATGTAACATGTTAGGAAAGGAAGTAAAATACAGACCCTGCCCCACAGAAGTTCTAGTGGAGTCAAGAACACAAACACTTGTAATATGGGTGTCAAAACTAGAAAACCCAAGTAGTTGCAAAACCTTTTTCCTATTTGGTTTTCTCCTATTATTTTTAACAGCAGAATTTAGTGGCTAATTTTTAAATTGGCTAGACAATGATCTTCTTAAACAGGATATGAATTTAAGCAGTAGCTACACATATGTAAATAGATACATATGCATAATTTGCATAATTTCTATTCCAAATTTATATTAAAAACTATTTTGGTAAATGTGGTAGGCACAATAATGGCTCCCAAAGATGTGTATATGCTAATCCTCAGAACCTGTGAAGATGTTATGTTACATGGCAAGAGGAAACTAGGTTGCAGATGAAATTAAACTGCTAATCAATTGACCTTGAAATGGAAAGATTATATGGGTGGGCCCAGTGTAGTTACAAAAGCCCTTAAACTAGAAAGAATGAAGCGGAAGAGTCAGAACTAGAGAAATGGCATCCTGAGAAGTGCTTGATCAGCTAGTTTTGAAGATGGAGGAATGGGGCTGTGAGCCCAAGAATGTGGGCATCCTCTTGAAGATGGAAATGACAAGATAATGAATTCTTCCCTATTAATAGAAACTTCAGAAGGAATGCAGCCCTACTGACATCTTGATTTTAGCTCATCCATGCCCATTTGGGTTTCAGATCGCTAGAACTGTAAGATAATAGATGTGTGCTGCTTAAGTCACTAAATTTATAGTATTTGATATAGCAGCAATTGGAAATTATACAATGAGAATCTACTCATGTGAATGCAATCATGTATATAAGTACTTCTATAACTGAATAAAAGTGAGTGGCACTTTTGGATGAGCACATTGTACAAATCACTAAGATACCTTTATTTTACTGTTTTTTACCTTTAGGGTTTTTTTTTTAATATTTATCAATTACAATTAAATCTTACTTATTTATGCCAATGTTTCTGATTTCCCTAGTGAGGATTAGTTTATAAAACTAATAGAATGTCAATAGTATCAGGTATCACAAAACAATAATCAGGCTCTCCACTGCTAAATCTCTGCAGAGATATGGAAAGGGAAATAATTTTTTTAAATAATTATGAGGTTACAAGATTTGGTAATAAAAGGAGTACCATGTACGATCACATTATTAATAATATGTATTCTATTCTATAAAGAAACTATATTCCAATGTGAGTTACTCTGATATAATTTTCACAGACTTTTCCATATACATAACAAACAGAGAAAACTCAAACAACCTCAACAACTATGATATATTTCTTTTTTCTATGTCCAGTGTTGTAAAAATCGTCTCCAAAACTTTTTGAGAGTTTGTAACCATCCTATCAAAATGGCATACTATTACTTCTTTTAATTGACAAATACATGTATGACCAGTTGTTCTTCAACTGGAATGCTTTGGCCTTGGCTCCCTAATCTACTTCATAGCCTTGACCCACATCCAAGTACATAATTATTTGACACTGTGAATGATAAGAAAAATTGAGTCCTGACAGCAGTATTTATCTATCACTCTCTGGTACTGGATCAGTCAATCGTAACAATTACTTTGATTTTCATGCTCTAGATTTTCAAGTTTCAGTTATGCTGAACAAAAAAATTCATGCTCAGCCCTCATCTTCCATGTATGTCAAATATCGCTAACAATTGGTAGTTAAGTTTTGTATATGTCTTAGTCTATTTGGGTTGCTATAATAGTATATCACTGGGTATCTTATAGAAACATAGATTTACTTCTCAGCAAGGCTGAAAGCGCTGGAGCCTAGAAACCTGAGATCAGGGTGTCAGCATCATTACGTGAGGACCCTCTTCCGGGTTCCCTGCTTTTTGTTGTATAACTACCTGGTAGAATGGTTGAGAGAGCTCTAAGGAATCTCTTTTGTATGGATACTAATCTCATTCATAAGGGATTAGTTCCCTCATGACTTAATAACCTATCAGAGGCCCACTTCCTAATACCACGACATCAAGCATTTGGATTCCAACATTTGAACAGGGCGGTGAGCGGGGTAACCCTAAGCCTTCAGACTATAGTAACATACTAGCCAATGTACAGCATTATCAACTTCACCCTCTCTGTTCTATCTCTACCCCAAGTCCTATCCAGTTCAGTTCAGTCACTCAGTCGTGTCCGACTCTTTGAGACCCCATGAATCAATTGCAGCATGCCAGGCCTCCCTGTCCATCACCAACTCCCGGAGTTCACTCAAACTCATGTCCATCAAGTCGGTGATGCCATCCAGCCATCTAATCCTCTGTTGTCCCCTTTTCCTCCTACCCTCAATCCCTCCCAGCTTCAGAGTCTTTTCTAATGAGTCAACTCTTCGCATGAGGTGGCCAAAGTACTGGAACTTCAGCTTTAGCATCAGTCCTTCCAATGAACACCCAGGACTGATCTCCTTTAGAATAGACTGGTTGGATCTCCTTGCAGTCCAAGGGACTCTCAAGAGTCTTCTCCAGCACCACACTTCAAAAGCGTCAATTATTCGGCACTCAGCTTTCTTCACAGTCCAACTCTCACATCCATACATGACCACAGGAAAAACCATAGCCTTGACTAGACGGACCTTTGTTGGCAAAGTAATGTCTCTGCTTTTGAATATGCTATCTAGGTTGGTCATAACTTTCCTTCCAAGAAGTGTCTTTTAATTTCATGCTGCAGTCACCATCTGCAGTGATTTTGGAGCCCCGAAAAAATGAAGTCCGACACTGTTTCCACTGTTTCTCCATCTATTTGCCATGAGGTGATCACTGTCAATTGTAAACAGCACTGTTTCTCAAGTTTAATCCCCAAGTCGACTCCCAATACCAATGTTTAAGTTCAAGCTGTTCTCTTCTCAATGCTAACCTTCCAATTCAGTCCATTGCCCGTATCACTTCCAAAATCTTCCTTCTTTCTTTGAAACTTCTATTTGCTACCAGTTTCCTACAGAGCTATCATTAAATCCTTTATCAGGGCTTACATGATTTCTTCAGTAATGGCAACGTACTTTTCCAATAGTATTTCATCCATTTTTCCCTACCTCCTATCCTCCAGCCAAATATCTCTTAAATAAGTCACATTCTTTCATGCTTTGGTGCCTCTGCACATAGTGTATCATATTCAGGCATTCCCTGCCTAGCAAACTCCTGGCCTCTGTTTAGACTCGACTCAAATTGGACATCTTTGAGAGGTCAACCATAGTTACTCTAAGTATCAAACTCCTTCCTTGTGACTCCACAGATTTCTGTATTATGCTAGTTATCACACTGAATTATAATTAACTTTTTACATATTGCCTTAATGAAATACAAATCCTTGACTTGAACTTAGCTTCTTTTCATTGAGACTAAATAATTACCTTACAACTTCCTCTAGTTTTTGGAAAATCTATAGGATATATACTGGGATGCCCTATGAGAAGAATGCCAAATCAAAAGTTAAATTTATATTTATTTAGCATAGGAAGTGCCAATTATAGCTACAGTCTGTGTATGTGTGTGTGTGAAACAAAATTATATATAGGTCCAAAAAATCACTTTGGGATTACTAAAGATAGCATCTTTTGGAAAGTGGGCATAGAGAAAGCTCATATAGAGGAGCTCAGTAATATGGTGGAAACAGTATTTGTTTTCAAGCACTGTTGTAAAAAATTACCACAAACTTGGTGACTTAAAACAACAGAAATTTATTTCTTCAGAGTTCTGGAGGCCAGAAGTTTGAAATCAGTTTCACTGAGCCAAAATCAAGGTGTTAGCAGAGCAGCACTCCCTCCAAAAGATCTAGGGGGAAATTTGGCTTTTGATTCTTTCAGCTTCTAGTGACCGCTGGCATTCCTTGCCTCATGGTTACAACACTCCAATCATTGTTGCTATGGTTAGATTGCTTTCTTTTCTAGATGTGCCTTAAAATCTCCCCCTCTCTTCCTGTTATATGGATACATGATACAATCTTGGATAATTCAAGATTATCTTTCTCTGTCAAGATTTTTAGTTATATTTGCAAAGACATTTTTTCCCTACAATATTTGGTGGCCATTATTCAGCCTAATGCAGAGGTGGATAACTTTGCATGATTAAAAAAGAAAAGCAGGAAGATGTATTGTCAACAAAAAATGGCAGAGTAGGAAAATCCAAAATTCCATCCCCCACAAAACATTACTATTCACAATCACCTTGTTTGGATCTCTGGAAACTAATCAAAAAGTTACAACAACCAGGGAAATACTTAGGGAAGAAAGAAGCTGCTAAACTGCAATACTTAAAAATTCTCTATCAAAGAAAGAATACTTGAAGAAATATGGTTGAAATGGCCCACATTTGATGAAAGACATGAATCTGCACATTTAAGAAGCTCAATGAATTCCACTCAGGGCAAATCTTCAAAGAGATTCATACCTAGACACATTATAATAAAACTACCAAAGGGAAAGATCCAAAGAGAATCTTAAAACCAGCCAGAGGTAAGGAATTCATTATATTCAAGGAATTCTCAATAAGGTTAACAACCAATTTCTTTTAGAAGCAAAGGAGGCCAGAAGGAAATAGGATGGCATTTTTAAGAGCTGAAGCTAACAAACAAATGCGTCACTTCTATACACAGCAAAATTACCCCTTAAAAGTAAAGAAATTAAAACACCCCCAGAAAAATAAAGACTGAGGAAGTTCATTAATAGTAGAACTTTTCTGTAAGAAATGCTAATGATAGCCCTTTAAGCTGATATGAAAGGCTACGGGATTGAATCAGTAACAAAAACCAATCAACAAAGAAAAGCAGACTCACAGACTTAGAGAATGAACTTATGGTTACCAGAGAGGGAAAGCAGGGGCAGGGATAGACTGAGAGTTTGGGACTGACGTACACATTGCTATATTTAAAACAGACAATCAATAAAAACCTATCATATAGCACAGGAGATTCTTCTCAGTGTTCTGTAACAACCTAAATGGGAAAAGAATTTTAAAAAGAACAGATACATGTATACGTATAACTTAATCACTTAGCTATATACCTGAAACTAACACAACATTGTTAATCAATGATACTCCAATATAAAACAAAATAAAATAATAAAAAATGGTGATGTACAACTGTACATCCACATGCAAAAGAATGAAGTTAGGCTTTACCTCACACCATGCACAGAAATTCACTCAAAATGGATCAAAGACCTAAATGTAAGAGTTAAAACTACAAAACTCATAGAAGAAAACATATAAGTAAATCTTCACTGCCTTGAATTTGGAAATGGTTCCTTAGATATGATACTAAAAGCACAATGCAAAAGATAAATATAATAGACTGGACTTCATCAAAATTAAAAATATTTATTCATCAAAGGATACTATTAAGAATGTAAAAAGATATCCCATAGAATAGGAGGAAATATTTGCAAACAATATAGCTGATAAGGCTCTAGTAACCAAATATATAAAGAATTATTACACCTCAGCAGCAAAAAGGCAAACAATCCAATTAAAAATTGGACAAAGGACTTGAGTAGACATCTCTGCAAATAAGATATACAAATAGACAAGAAGTACATGAAAAGATGCTCAGCATCATTAGTCATTAGATTAATGCAAATCAAAACTTCAATGAGATACCATTTTCAACACTAGAACTACTAATATTAAAGATGGAAAATAAATTTGGCTGAGTATTTGGAAAATTTGGAACACTCATATTTTGAACTGAAAAAGCTTACAGAAAGGACTCTAACACCTTGGGATATTGCATGATACTGCACAAGGGTCTCACAACAAAGTGTAATACTGAGGGAATATCTTTTCCCACTAGTCCTCATCCAATGCTTATGGGAGCAGCTGGACAAAGGATCCAATTTCTGCCATTGTGTTCCTGGCCTCAACTTTATGACTGGTTTCAGCAGAAGTCTTCCTTGGCTCATGTCTGCTGGAGAGACTCAGTGCCACCACCACCATGAATAGCCTTATATCTTCCACTGGAGATATTTATCTACTGTGATGGCAACCCACTCTGTATTCTTGCCTGGGAAATCCCTTGGACAGAGGAGCCTGGTGGGCTACAGTCCATGGGGTCACAAAAATTCAGGCACAACTTAGCAACTAAACAACAACAACAGTATTTTTGATCTGTCCAGAAAGTAGTGCCCTGCAGCACTAACCCCTCCAACCAAAGCTCCCTCATCTTTATCCAACATAACACTGGTGATGTAAAAAGCCTAACCTCCAAAAGATTAGATTATTGTAAGGCAGATGTTCTAGCACTCATGGCTGACTCCACTGTAAACCAGGATTCACCAAGGGATTCAAGTCACTACAATCACTCTGTCACACACACAAAAAAAGTTAAAAAGCAAGACTAGGTGTCTCCTCCAAGATACTCAAATAAAAGGGGCCCCTGAGTAAACTGAATTTTTGGATTTCATTCTTTTCCTGAGTGGTCAAGCTCTCTGGAAACTGAAAAGGATTGTTATGCTTAGACTGTAGAATCATACCAAGTGATAGGAAAGAGTCAAAGTCCTTTTTCACTTTCTGTTCTTCAAATGGCTGAACCTATCACTTTGTGTAAGCATGTTTCTTTCCTTTAACAAAAGTTGTTTATGAGAACATCACATCTTATATGGACTGCTTTTCAGCATCTACAACCACCAAGGTCCAGATGCTCTTAGTGTTAACCACAGCTAGAGAAACAGAAAGTCAGGAAAACGTTAAGATAAGCCTTTGGCACCTTTTGTGCCCTTTTGCCATCAGTTCTGTAAAAACTGATATGACCAACAATTTCTCCTCCTAGAAAGATGGAGAAAATAATACAGAGAAGGTCACAGAAATGGCTCGGTATGAGGCTTGCCCATAGGTCACCATTCTCATCCCCCAGGGAATCTAACTGAGGAGATTAAGAGCATATTCTCCTGAATTCAGAAATACTTTCACATGCCAACTAACTCGTTTTTATTATTTTTCCCTCTCTCCTTCCCTGGGACAATCTAAAGGTATTTTATTTTGCTTTGCTGTCCTTCTTGCTATTGGTAGTAGAAATGAAAAGGAAATGTGGAAGTAAGCTGAAACAATTTTGATACTTTTATCTGAATCTAATACAAGGACTAAGATATTATCTCAAAGTCTGTTACATGCACAACAATTACCTGTGATACTTGCTAATACTGTAGATTTCAGGGCTTTGTTCCAGGCCTATTAGTGATATCTCTGTGTATCAGATTCTAGAATCTACATATTTGCCCTGATTCATGTTACATAATAGTCTGAAGCAAAAACAAAAGGCATAAAAGATGTTCTCAAAGAGACTCTTTTCTTTCCATCCTCCAAAGCATTGGTATATAAGCTCTTAGAAGGCATAGGCCATGTATTTATTATTTAGCAACAACGCATTCCTCAGTCTATCATCCAAACTACTTTTGTTAAGCACCAGTCATTGGGTTAGATGCTAACTAAACAAAGCAGATTAAATACATCAGACATTCAATAGAAGTTTGTTAAATAAATAAGTGACACATGAATGAAAAAACTGAACCTTATAGGTAAAACTTTGGAAATGTTTTCTCCCTCTATTGGGAAGCCAACACTTCTGGTCAGTGATTTATTTTATTAGTTCAGTTCAGTACAGTTCAGTCACTCAGTCGTGTCCCACTCTTTGAGATCCCATGAATCGTAGCACACCAGGCCTCCCTGTCCATCACCAACTCCCGGAGTTCACTCAAACTCACGTCCATCGAGTCCGTGATGCCATCCAGCCATTTCATCCTCGGTTGTCCCCTTCTCCTCCTGACACCAATCTCTCCCAGAATCAGAGTCTTTTCCAATGACTCAACTCTTCGCATGAGGTGTCCAAAGTACTGGAGCTTCAGCTTTAGCATCATTCCTTCCAAAGAACTCCCAGGGCTGATCTCCTTCAGAATGGACTGGTTGGATCTCCTTGCAGTCCAACGGACTCTCAAGAGTCTTCTCCAACACCACACTTCAAAAGCATCAGTTCTTCGGCACTCAGCCTTCTTCACAATCCGAGTCTCACATCCATACATGACCACAGGAAAAACCATAGCCTTGACTAGACGGATCTTAGTCAGCAAAGTAATGTCTCTGCTTTTGAATATGCTATCTAGGTTGGTCATAACTTTTCTTCCAAGGAGTAAGCATCTTTTAATTTCATGGGTGCAATCACCATCTGCAGTGATTTTGGAGCCCCAAAAAATAAAGTGTGACGCTGTTTCCACTGTTTCCCCAACTATTTCCCATGAAGTGATGGGATCGGATGCCATGATCTTCGTTTTCTGAATGTTGAGCTTTAGGCCAACTTTTTCACTCTCCTCTTTCACTTTCATCAAGAGGCTCTTTAGTTCTTCTTTGCTTTATGCTATAAGGGTAGTGCTATCTGCATATCTGAGGTTATTGATATTTCTCCCGGCAATCTTGATTCCAGCTTGTGATGCATCCAGCCCAGTGCTTCTCATGATGTACTCTGCATATAAGTTAAATAAGCAGGGTGACAATATACAGCCTTGACGTACTCCTTCCCCAATTTGGAACCAGTCTGTTGTTCTAACTGTTGCTTCCTGACCTGCATACAGATTTCTCAAGAGGCAGGTTAGGTGATCTGTTATTCCCATCTCTTTCAGAATTTTCCACAGTTTATTGTGATCCACACAGTCAAAGGCTTTGGCATAGTCAATAAAGCAGAAATAGATGTTTTCCTGGAACTCTCTTGCTTTTTCCATGATCCAGCAGATGTTGGCAATTTGATCTCTGGTTCCTCTGCCTTTTCTAAAACCAGCTTGAACATCAGGAAGTTCACGGTTCACATATTGCTGAAGCCTGGCTTGGAGAATTTTGAGCATTACTTTACTAGCATGTGAGATGAATGCAATTGTGCAGTAGTTTGAGCATTCTTTGGCATTGCCTTTCTTTGGGATTGGAATGAAAACTGACCTTTTCCAGTCCTGTGGCCACTGCTGAGTTTTCCAAATTTGCTGGCATATTGAGTGCAGGACTTTCACAGCATCATTTTTCAGGATTTAAAATAGCTCAACTGGAATTCCATCACCTCCACTAGCTTTGTTCATAGTGATGCTTTCTAAGGCCCACTTGACTTCACATTCCAAGATGTCTGGCTCTAGGTGAGTGATCACACCATCGTGATTATCTGGGTTGTGAAGATCTTTTTTGTACAGTTCTCTGTGTATTCTTGCCACCTCTTCTTAATATCTTCTGCTTCTGTTAGGTCCATACCATTTCTGTCCTTTATCGAGCCCATCTTTGCATGAAATTTTCCCTTGGTATCTCTAATTTTCTTGAAGAGATCTCTAGTCTTTCCTATTCTGTTGTTTTCCTCTATTTCTTTGCATTGATTGCTGAAGAAGCCTTTCTTATCTCTTCTTGCTATTCTTTGGAACTCTGCATTCAGATGCTTGTATCTTTCCTTTTCTCCTTTGCTTTTTGCTTCATCATTCCAAATTGTTATGATGAATAAAACAGTAATTTCATATGAACATATATCCCAAATCTTATCAATGCTTCACTCTAATGTCTAAGTGGAAATGAACATTTATGAAATAGGTTATCATTCCACACACTTGACAAAGACAATGCTAAATAGCACTGTTCTTTACATTGTGGAAGGTAAACTTTACTCACTCGGAGACCCTTATCTAGTATGTGAGTACCAAAAACGACCTACATACACATTTCCAAAAGCCATCCCCAGGGAAGCAGTGCCATCTTCTCCATTCTACTTGCATTGAGAACCATATGTCTATGAGTTAAACTTAACAAAAAATATAATTCTTCCACACACAGTGCATAATTTATCTAATACATGAATTCCTAGAAAGTACCACATAAATATATTCACTTAAATGGTGCACAGTATTTGAAGAAAATTTGTAGCAAATCTGTCTATAATAAAGAACATAAATATTTATTGAGCATTTAATATGTGCCAGGTATTAGGCTAAGTGCTTTATATGCATTATCTCATTGAATGCTCCAAACCTCTCAGTGAAGCATGCAATATGATTAAATCCAGTTGCAGTTCAGTTCAGTTGCTCAGTCTTGTCCAACTCTTTGTGAACTCATGAATTGCAGCATGCCAGGCCTCCCTGTCCATCACCAATTCCCGGAGTTCACTCAAACTCAAATCCATCGAGTCAGTGATGCCATCCAGCCATCTCATCCTCTGTCGTCCCCTTTTCCTCCTGCCCCCAATTCCTCCCAGTATCAGAGTATTTTCCAATGAGTCAGCTCTTTGTATGAGGTGGACAAAGTATTGGAGTTTCAGCTTTAGCATCAGTCCTTCCAAAGAACACCCAGGACTGATCTCCTTTAGAATGGACTGGTTGGATCTCCTTGCAGTCCAAGGTACTCTCAAGAGTCTTCTCCAACACCACAGTTCAAAAGCATCAATTCTTTGGCACTCAACCTTCTTCACAGTCCAACTCTCACATCACATCCATACATGACTACTGGAAAAACCATAGCCTTGACTAGACGGACCTTAGTCAGCAAAGTAATGTCTCTGCTTTTGAATATGCTATCTAGGTTGGTCATAACTTTTCTTCCAAGGAGTAAGCGTCTTTTAATTTCATGGCTGTAGTCACCATCTGTAATGATTTTGGAGCCCAAAATATAGTCTGACAGTTTCCTCTGTTTCCCATCTATTTCCCATGAAGTAATGGGACCAGATGCCATGATCTTCATTTTCCGAATGTTGAGCTTTAAGCCAACTTTTTCACTCTCCTCTTTCACTTTCATCAAGAGGCTTTTTAGTTCCTCTTCACTTTCTGCCATAAAGGTGGTGTCATCTGCATATCTGAGGTTATTGATATTTCTCCTGGCAACTTGATTCCAGCTTGTGCTTCTTCCAGCCCAGTGTTTCTCATAACGTACTCTGCATATAAGCTAAATAAGCAGGGTGACAAAATACAGCCTTGATGTACTTCTTTTCCTATTTGGAATCAGTCTGTTGTTCCATGTCCAGTTCTAACTATTGCTTCCTGACCTGCATACAGGTTTCTCAAGAGGCAGGTCAGGTGGTCTGGTATTCCCATCTCTTTCAGAATTTTCCACAGTTTATTGTGATCCACACAGTCAAAGGCTTTGGCATAGTCAATAAAGCAGAGATAGATGTGCAAATTTAAGAAACTAGATAACTTGCCCAAATTTAAGAAACTAGATAACTTGCTTTCTGAAAAAGGTAAGTCCTGAACTACTGAAAAAATAGTTTGGTTAATGTAACATTAGGGGTGAGCACAAATATGTGATGGAAATATCATCTTACAATAATTTTCATTAATTCATCTGAAGATATATTATTACTGAACTACTTTATCATTGCAATCATTTTCTAATAAATGGCTATGGGTTTATTGTCATAGTTATTTGAATTTTACTATGTATGTTGAAAGGGGTGGGGTGAGAGCAGGGCACAAGTTTGGGAGAGATCCAATCAACACAGTTGTCTTTCTGGATGGTGTGCAGCCGCTTGCAAAAAGTACGTTCAAACGTATTTAATCCAGTTGCTTGTTTCTTTGGTGATTTACTGTTTGACTTTCTAGGAGAGGTTTAAATTATGAACACAATTTTAAAAGTAGTATCTATTTATATGAAGGGAATGCGTAGTAAAGTCATTGTTGCAGATAAAATCTTTAATATATTACCTATTAACGGTCCTTGAGGATGGTCTTGGAAATTTTTTAAGCCATGACCATCTTTCCAAAGTTATCTCAAAAAAAACTTCTGTAATTGCTTCTCTCACCGTCAGATGGTGACTTCACAAAGAAGTAAAGAACAATTGCCCTGCATTCATTCATTTTGCAAGTACTTATCTGAGCTCTGCAGGGTCCCAGGCTCTGTGTTAGGTGCTGGGGATACAGTGGTGAGTAAAACGAACATACACGCTATCCATGTTTCCAGAGAATTTGCCAATCTGAACAAGGTCACCTAGGCAAAAAAGCTTCTTTTGACAAATAAACTCAGCCAAGCAATCTAAGAGATAGCTCTATGCTTTCCAAGGGCTCTTTCCCACAAGATTTTTGTAAAGCATTCCCAAGACTATTATCTACCCAAAAGTTGACTAAAACAGAAGAGGAAAGTCTCCCTCTAACTGACCCTGAACTCCAAAGTCAGGCCAAATGGTTGTCAGATGGATGACAGGCTGTATAGATGAATCACTTGGTTGACTCAAGACACTGAGTCATTCTTACTGTAACAAGTCATTCTATAATGTCATATTTCTTAGTCTACCCCAGGTCTATAATAATACCAGTACTTTGCCAATTTTAATTGTTTAAGGACACAGCATTGAGTCAAATTCTTCTCAATAAATTAGTCACTTTAGAGCAATTACTTGAAATTTTCCATGGTGTAGATTAAGCCAAAGTTATCCCTTCTCTAACTCTGTTTTCCTTCCTCTTGCTGTTCCCTAAGTAAAAACACATAAACATTCTTCCCAAGGTGTATCCAATTTCCTCTTTTTCCTCACTCTCAACCTCCTCCATGCCTATAGTTTCAACAACCACTCTTCAGAAATGATTCTTGGTTTGATATCACTCATCAACCTTTTCCTCCTGAGAATAGTGTGATTGCTGCAGAAGCAGGCTGAATCAGAAGGTACTTGATCCTGAACTACTTGCTATCTAGGAGCTTGGATGGGGATGCAACACTGGAACAGTTTAAGCCAAGGTTACGTTCACTGGGCACAGATGGGGGTAGAACAAACCACAGACAGGAATCAGTAACAAATTATGATGAACTAACAAGATTCACGATTCAGTAAGCAGGCAAGATGGGCTAAGGTTGGTCTGCACTGGAAGCAGAAGCTAGGATTATGGGTAAATTATAGTGAGTACAATTGTCCATTTCTCTTTCCCTTCCCTTCCTTTCCTAAGTCTGTTCTAAAGCCATTAGTAGGGGCATAAAAATATAGCAATTTGCTGAAAGTAGGAGGTTGTTGTTGTTCAGTCACCAAGTCAGTCTGACTCTTTTGTGACCCTGTGGACTGTAGACCTCCAGGTTCCTCTGTCTATGGGATTTCAAAGGCAAGAATACTGGAGTGGGTTGCCATTTCCTTCTCCAGGGGATCTTCCTGACCCAGGGATTGAACCACAGTCTCCTGTGTCTCCTATGTCTCCTGCACTGTAAGCAGATTCTTTACCTGCTGAGCCATCGGGGAAGCTCCACTTTTCTTTGCTGCTTTCAAATTTTCTCTTTGTCTTTGACATTTGAGAATTTGAATGTCTGGGTTTTGTTTTTTGTTTCTTTGCCTGTTTTTTGTTTTTTTAATTCATCTTATTGTAATCCTTTATACTTTCTGGGTCTCGATGTCCATTTCCTTCCCCAGATTTGTGAAGTTTCCAGTCAAGATTTAATTTTTTAAAAAAATAAGCTTTCTGATCCTCTTTCTCTCTCTCTCTCTTCCTTCTCCTTCTGGGACTCCCACAGTGCGTATATTAATCCTATTGCTGTTGTTCCATAAGACCCTTAAACATTCCCACTTTTTTCTTTTTTGGCTCCTCTGACTGGATAATTTCCAATAACAATCTTCAAGTTTACTGATTCTTTTTTCTGCTTTGTCAAGTCTGCCACTGAAGCTCTCTAGTGAATTTTTCAGCTAAGTTATTGTATTCTTCAGGTTCATGACTTCTGTTTGGTACTTTTTTACATCTTCTTTGTTATCTCTTTATTAAAATTCTTACTTTCTCTATGCATTGTTCTCCTGACCTTGGTGAGCATCTTTATGATGGTTATTTTGAATTCTCTGTCAGGTAAGCAATACATCTCCATTTCATTAGGATCACCTTCTGGAGATTTATCTTGTTTATTTGAAATACATTTTCCTTCTTCTTCATCTTGCTTGATTCTCTGTATTGGTGTCAGTGCATTAGACAAATTAGCCACCTACCCTCGTTTCCACAGATTGACTTCATTCAGGGAAAGACCACCACCAGTCAGCCTGTCCAGAGACTTTAGGGGCCTCTCCAATCTTCATGCTTGTCCAATCCACTTTCTTTGTTTTTTTGCAGCCCCCAAGCATCCAGTATACCACAACAAGTCAGATGGAAGCTGGTCCCTCAGAAAGCTCTCAGAAAACTTGGATCATTGAACACCACATCCAATTTTTTCCCACCTCAAAGAGAAGTTGGGTCTGAAGCTTTTCATCCCCTCATTCTGTACTGAGCCAGGGGAGGGCCTGTAATTACTTCCAAACCTCTATCTCAGTTCATTTCAGTTCAGTCGATCAGTCATGTCCAACTCTGTGACCCCACGGACTGCAGCACGCCAGGCCTCCCTGTCCATCACCAACTCCCAGAGTTTACTCAAACTCATGTCCATTGAGTCAGTGATGCCATCCAACCATCTCATCCTGTCTTCCCCTTCTCCTCCTGCCTTCAATCTTTCCCAGCATCAGGGTCTTTTCAAACCTCTATTTATGTTCTCACTAATCCCTAGTTGGCTAGACTTTCCTTCTTTTTATCTGTACTCTGAGTCATGAAAGTCTGAAAGAAGCCAGTCCTCTGTGTATCTCCTGTAAAAGTTGAGGCATTAGACAGATGAACCCACTCTTCCCCTCCCTAAGAAGATGCTGGGGGATAGGGATGCTCCTCCATTCTCTGCTTCAGCTAAAGGAAGAGCTATGGTGACTATTAACCCTAGTCACCATCTTTATTTTTCTATAGGGAATTAGATTGTGCTGGTCCCATCAGCACTCTCAGATTGGAAAAATAGAAGTCAGTCTCCTGGGGAGACCTCACAAAACACTTGGAGTATTGGACATTTGGACCAATTCTTTCCCTCCCCTTAAGAGAAGCTGAAGGCTGAGATGGGGCATTTCCTCCCAGTTGTATGACACTGTGCTAAGGACTGAGATTCCAGCAGGAAGATATCTTGAATTTCCTGCTGGCTACTTTGAATCTAGTTTTATGTTTTCCTGAAGTCAATTAGCTTCTGGATTTATCACAAAAGGAATTTATCCATGAATTATTGCTGAATTTGTCCATAAATTTTTTCCTTTCCATAGGAGAAAGGAAAGTCCATGGCTCCCTCTTCCACCATCTTTCTAATGTCCCTGAATTCATTTTTAATGATAAGGAGGAGACGATTCTTTATCTATTAGTCATAGAGTCTTTAGTCTTGGTCATAGTATCTCAGATTAGTAGATTTTAAATACTATACCACTCAACTATGCATTCTGCACTTGAGGTCCAGTGGCAGCTGAGAAGCTACTGAGAATTACCAGCATTACGTGAGAGACAAAAATAAGGCAGAGTTGAGCACCGAAGAATTGCTGCTTTTGAACTGTGGTGCTGGAGAAGACTCTTGAGAGTCCCTTGGACTGCAAGGAGATCCAACCAGTCCATTCTGAAGGAGATCAGCCCTGGGATATCTTTGGAAGGAATGATGCTAAAGCTGAAACTCCAGTACTTTGGCCACCTCATGTGAAGAGTTGACTCATTGGAAAAGACTCTGATGCTGGGAGGGATGGGGGCAGGAGGAGAAGGGGACGACAGAGGATGAGATGGCTGAATGGCATCACCGACTCGATGGATGTGAGTCTGAGTGAACTCTGGGAGTTGGTGATGGACAGGGAGGCCTGGCGTGCTGCGATTCATGGGGTCGCAAAGAGTCAGACACGACTGAGCAACTGAACTGAACTGAACAGAACTGTGGTCAGGATAGGGTTAGAGTTAGGTATTAACTAACAAGATAATCAGGATCTCAGTACTGATATTTTCAGGAAATGGAATATTTGAGCGTAATTTTACACTGGAAAAAGTATAGCATTGGGGAGAAATTGGCTGAAGAAAGATGAAAAAAAGGGAACAATTTCTTTCCTAGGCAATAACAACAACAAAAGAAAAACTAGGTGTGCTAACTTGTGCACTTACTTTGTGCCACATACTATGCACTACAAGTACGTTACCTTATTACATCTTATATCAAGCCCATGTGGTAGATATTGTTATTACTCCCAATATACAGAGAAGGACACCTAAGCACAGAGTAAGCACTCTCCCTAAAGTGGCACACCTAATAAATAGACTGAAGAACTAAGATGTTCAATCTGACTCCAGATCCCTTGCTTTTGACCACTTCCATGCTTTCCCTAAGAAAGAAAGATGATAAAAATGATTTGATTTCAGCTATCAATATAAGAATACTGAGACAATGCTTACGTGATGGCCCTGATGTTCTGAATGAAGGTGGAAGAAACATCTGCTCACAGAGGAACAAGGATGAGGCAGTGGACTGAAAAAAAAAAAAAAGAGCAGACACTTACAAAATTCATATAAGACTAGAAGAGGAACCCTGTTACGGATTAACAAAAGAATTTCTAAGCATCATCAGATGCCCCACTGAGTTTGGAACACTTGCAGTGGTAATAGCACCATCAATGTGGTTATGCAACTTTCTTCAGCATTTCTCAGAAACCCAGAGGCAGAACCAAGAAAGCAGATCACTGATCCATAGCAGAGGGCCTGACAAAGGGTTGAGAGGGGCAGTAAAGGTCTTAAGGGAATTAAGGCTCACTGTGAGAATAGTTGGAATAATTCATTAGTGGGTCCAGGCCAGATTGGAAGGGAAGCAAATCTAATGAATATCCTTGAGTCAAAGAGTAAGAATGAGAGTCACTTTCTTTTCAGTATATACGGAACTTTTACATTTACCTTAAATATTTTATTCTAAATCTGAAATTATATAAAGAAACTGCATCCTAGTTGAAAGTCACCTTACATTTCATTCTTTAGTTGAAATATCCTTTAATTACTAAGTACACTAGATCAAGAATCAAGAGACATGAAACTAGACCAATTCTATACTAATGAACTACATAAACTACATAATCAATTAAGTCAGTCACCTCGTGTCTCAGTTTTAACTGAAAAAGAAAGAAAATTAGATTTAATGATCTAATATCCTGTTTCATTTCCTCTTTTCATTTCATGATGAAAATAAATTGCAGAATTTTCCACGTTAGTTCTCTAACCTTACCATAATTAGAAACTGACTTTCCCAAATACATGTTAAGATAAAACATTTTTAAACCAAAGGTTTGCACATCTTTCAACACCAACTGCATAGTTTCAACAACCACACAGTGAAATGATATACAAAATGCAATAGCAACCATTAACTTCTCAACACCTCCATCTGCTGGGTCTCAAAAGTCTTAAAATGATAATCCATACAGCAACATAGAAAGACAATTTCTAGTTTTAAAACCAATTAAACTAAGTTTCAATCAGTCTGCAATTATTACTTTCCAATTATTTATTTTTGCTTTCTTTCAGTTTCCTTTTCCTCTTTCCATCTTTCCTTTATATCTTATAGTTCTTATCCAGAGCTATAGGCATTTACTAAATGTTTTTATTTTTTCTTCCAGTTTTATTGAGGTTTAATATACAGCACTGTATAAGATTAAGGTGTACATAAACTCATATACATCAGAAAATGATTACCACAATAAGGTTAGTGAACATCCATCATCTCACATAAATAAAAAAGAAAAAAGAAAAATAAATATTTCCTTGTGATTAGAACTCTTAGGACTTGCTCTCTTAAAATTTCTCATATAAGATACGTCAGTATTAATTACAATAATCATGTTGTCCATTATATCCCTAGAAATTTTGTATCTTACAACTGGAAGTTTGTAATTTTTAATTGCCTTCATCCAATTCCTCCCCACCACCACCACCTGCTGCTTCTTCCATCTCTGGTAACCACAAGTCCGATCTCTTTTTCTATGGGTTTGTTTCTTTGTGTTTGAAGTATAACTGTCTTATACCACTATTTTAACTACCAGTGTACAACATAGTGATTCTATATTTCCATACATTACAAAATGTACAGATATTTTTAAATTCAGAATTATTTTAAGCTTGGAGTCAACTGATTTCTTAAAATGAATACTAAGTCTAGAGCTTCCTGGTCTGTGCTGGATACAGAGAGGGAGAAATACATTCCTGGGAATACATTTAAGGGCCCTTCAGCACAAAATACCATAAAATAAATATTAGTTCTCTCTTCAGTCCTTCATGCAGGGTATAATAGAACGCTATCTCTGTAAGTGTGGAGATTTACACATGAGACTGATTTATCTCTTAAAGAATGTGCTGGGAACATGACCCAGCAAAGCTTCCACATAGGCAGTGCTGCCTCTAGTGGACGGTCAAGGGAAGTACTTTCTAATTACAATTAAAATGTTGGGAAGCAAAATAGATTTTACAATTAGGAAAACAACTCTGTGAGGAAATGCTTATAATTTGATTCATTTAGTCAACAAGTGTTATGTAGGTTTCTGCTCTATGTAAGAGACTGGGTTTAGCATTGAGGATGTAAGTCATAGTTCTGTTCTCAAAAAAGATCTCAAGAAAATCATTGTAGCATTCTCATGGACCTAAGCATGTTTCTGATTGCTGTTTCAGGAGTCCCAACTTGAGAACTCAAGTTATGTTGACTTTAGGATTCAACTGTGTATAAGAAATTAGGTGGACCCAGCAGAATTTTCTTTACACTGGAGGTGCAGAAGCCTTCTAGAGAAAAACTCATCCTCATCCCAAGTTAACATCAAAACTGTACAGGGATTTTTTTTTCCAGTTTTATTGAGAAATAACTGACACACATCAGTGTACAAGTTTAAAATGTACACCATAATGGTGTGACTTACATATATCATGAATTGGTTACCACAGTAAGTTTTGTTAACACCCTTCATTTCATATAGATACAATGGAAAGAAAAGAAAAAATATTTTCCTTGTGATGAGAAGTCTTAACAATTTTCATGTTGTCATGCAACCATGTTAACTACAGTCTTTATGTTTATATTCCGAGTACTTATATATCTTATAACTATAAGTTTGTAATTTTTGGCCATCTTCCCCCAATTCTCACCATCCCACCCTGCTACTTCTGATAACCACAAATCAAATCTCTCTTCCTATCAGTCTAGTTTGGGGGGGGGGGTGCTACTTGTTTTTGTTTTTTGCTTGTTTAGATTCCACATGAAAGTAAAATCATATAGTATTTGTCTTTCTCTATCTGACTTCTCTTACCTATAATACTGCTCTCAAGCTCTACGGTCCAGGGATACTGATTCAGGGATGTGGAAGTATGGCTTTGAATTTATAACTGAGCTTATCATCAGGCTCAGACCACACAGATTAAAACCTGAGTTTCTGGGGAGGGGAAGGGAGACTGTGAGAAAAGAGCAATTAATACATAAAAAGCTATTTCACTGAATTCTTATTGGGATATATTGAGAGAAAAGTGACATTGAGTTCATTTTGAGAGAAAAAAATAGCCTTTTGATATCCTTCCACAAATATACACATTTTTAACCCAATTTCCACTGAATAGTATGTGTTCCATAAACACATGTAAATGGATGAATATCAAGTTCTTTCTTTTATGTTTTGTCAACTCTGGGAAATAGGAGTAAAACAGACCGCGACCTTTAAAAGACTAATTGTAGTTATCACTGCAGAAAAAAAATGTATATGCAAGGGGCGGTCCTAAGATGGCGGAGGAATAGGACGGGGAGACCACTTTCTCCCCCACAAATTCATCAAAAGAACATTTAAATGCCAAGTAAATTCCACAAAACAACTTCTGAATGCCGGCAGAGGACATCAGGCACCCAAAAAAGCAGCCCATTGAAAGGAGGTAGAAAAAAATATAAAAGATAAAAAAAAGAAACAAAAGAGGTAGGGATGGAGTTCCATCCCTGAAAGGGAGTCTTAAAAAGAGAGAAGTTTCCAAATACCAGGAAACGCTCTCTCTGCTGAGTCTGTGGCGAGCCTTGGAAGCACAGAGGGCAACATAACAGGGAGGAAAAATAAATAAATAATTAAAACCTACAGGCTACAAGCCCAATGGTAACTCCCCCAGTGAAGAAGCAGCGCAGATGCCTGCACCCGCCACTAGCAAGCAGTGGGCAGGGAGGGCACACGCACTGGGAGCGGGGGCAGGCCCAGTGTGGCTGAGGCACTGCGAGCACACACCAGTGTTATTTGTTTGCAGTGTCCCTCCCTCCCCACAGCACGACTGAACAAGTGAGCCTAAAAAAAGTATCCACCACCTCCTTTGCGTCAGGGTGGAAATCAGACACTGTGGAGACCAGCAAACAGAAGAAGCTAAAACAGAGGGAACCGCCTTGGAAGTGACAGGTGCAATAGATTAAAACCCTGTTGTTAGTACCGACTACATAGGAAGGGGCCTATAGATCTTGAGAAATATAAGCCGGACCAAGGAACTATCCAAAAATGAACTGACCCCACAATACCCACATCACCAGAGAAAGTCCTAGATATATTTTTACTATTTTTATGATCATTCTTTTTTTTAATTTTTTTCAAATTTTTTAGTCCTCTATTACTCCTTTAATTTTCACTTTTATAACCTACTATTACTTTGCAAAAAAAAAAAAAAGCCTATTTTTTAAAGCTAACTTCTTATATATTTTTTTTTATAATTTTTGTGACTTTGGTTTTTTTTTTCTTTCTTTCTTTCTTTTCTTTAATATTGTATCTTTGAAATTCCAAACTCTACTCTAGATTTTTAATCTTTGCTTTTTGGTATTTGTTATCAATTTTGTACCTTTAAGAACCCAATCTTCAGTACCCATTTTTACTTGGGACTGAGATTACTGGCTTGACTGCTCTCTCCTGCTTTGGACTCTCCTTTTTATCCACCAGGTCCCCTCTGTCTCCTCCCTACCCCCTCTCTTCTCTACCCAACTCTGTGAATCTCTGTGTGTTCCAGACGGTGGAGAACACTTAGGGAACTGATTACTGGCTGGATCTGTCTCTCTCCTTTTCATTTCCCCCTTTTATCCCTCATGGCCACCTCTGTCTCCTTCCTCCCTCTTCTCTTCCCTGTATAACTCCGTGAACATCTCTGAGTGGTCCAGTTGTGAAGTGCACATAAGGAAGTGATTACTGGCTAGCTTGCTCTCTCCTCTATTGATTCCACCTCATCTCATTCGGCTCACCTCTAACTCCCTCCTCCCTCTTCTCTTCTCCATGTAACTCTGTGAACCTCTCTGGGTGTCCCTCCGCTGTGGAGAAACTTTTCATCTTTAACCTAGCTGTTTTATCAGTGGTGCTGTATAGAAGGAGAAGTCTTGAGACTACTGTAAAAATAAGACTGAAAACCAGAAGCAGGAGCCTTAAGTCCAAATCCTGAGAACACCAGAGAACTCCTGACTCCTGGAACATTAATTGACAGGAGCTCATCAAATGCCTCCATACCTACACTGAAACCAAGCACCACCCAAGGGCCAACAAGTTCCAGAGCAAGGCATACCACACAAACTCTCCCAGCAACACAGGAACACAGCCCTGAGTTCCAATATACAGGCTGCCCCAAAGTTACTCCAAAACCATTGACATCTCATAACTCATTACTGGACACTTCATTGCATTCCAGAGAGAAGAAATCCAAAAAGATCTCAAGAAAATCATTGTAGCATTCTCATGGACCTAAGCATGTTTCTGATTGCTGTTTCAAGGATCCCAACTTGAGAACTCAAGTTATGTTGACTTTAGGATTCAACTGTGTATAAGAAATTAGGTGGACCCAGCAGAATTTTCTTTACACTGGGAGTGCAGAAGCCTTCTAGAGAAAAACTCATCCTCATCCCAAGTTAACATCAAAACTGTACAGGGATTTTTTTTTCCAGTTTTATTGAGAAATAACTGACACACATCAGTGTACAAGTTTAAAATGTACACCATAATGGTGTGACTTACATATTACATGAATTGGTTACCACAGTAAGTTTTGTTAACACCCTTCATTTCATATAGATACAATGGAAAGAAAAGAAAAAATATTTTCCTTGTGATGAGAAGTCTTAACAATTTTCATGTTGTCATGCAACCATGTTAACTACAGTCTTTATGTTTATATTCCGAGTACTTATATATCTTATAACTATAAGTTTGTAATTTTGGCCATCTTCCCAATTCTCACCATCCCACCCTGCTACTTCTGATAACCACAAATCAAATCCTAGGTGTGCTAACTTGTGCACTTACTTTGTGCCACATACTATGCACTACAAGTACGTTACCTTATTACATCTTATATCAAGCCCATGTGGTAGATATTGTTATTACTCCCAATATACAGAGAAGGACACCTAAGCACAGAGTAAGCACTCTCCCTAAAGTGGCACACCTAATAAATAGACTGAAGAACTAAGATGTTCAATCTGACTCCAGATCCCTTGCTTTTGACCACTTCCATGCTTTCCCTAAGAAAGAAAGATGATAAAAAATGATTTTGATTTCAGCTATCAATATAAGAATACTGAGACAATGCTTACGTGATGGCCCTGATGTTCTGAATGAAGGTGGAAGAAACATCTGCTCACAGAGGAACAAGGATGAGGCAGTGGACTGAAAAAAAAAAAAAAAAGAGCAGACACTTACAAAATTCATATAAGACTAGAAGAGGAACCCTGTTACGGATTAACAAAAGAATTTCTAAGATCATCAGATGCCCCACTGAGTTTGGAACACTTGCAGTGGTAATAGCACCATCAATGTGGTTATGCAACTTTCTTCAGCATTTCTCAGAAAACCCAGAGGCAGAACCAAGAAAGCAGATCACTGATCCATAGCAGAGGGCCTGACAAAGGGTTGGAGAGGGGCAGTAAAGGTCTTAAGGGAATTAAGGCTCACTGTGAGAATAGTTGGAATAATTCATTAGTGGGTCCAGGCCAGATTGGAAGGGAAAGCAAATCTAATGAATATCCTTGAGTCAAAGAGTAAGAATGAGAGTCACTTTCTTTTCAGTATATACGGAACTTTTACATTTACCTTAAATATTTTATTCTAAATCTGAAAATTATATAAAGAAACTGCATCCTAGTTGAAAGTCACCTTACATTTCATTCTTTAGTTGAAATATCCTTTAATTACTAAGTACACTAGATCAAGAATTCAAGAGACATGAAACTAGACCAATTCTATACTAATGAACTACATAAACTACATAATCAATTAAGTCAGTCACCTCGTGTCTCAGTTTTAACTGAAAAAGAAAGGAAAATTAGATTTAATGATCTAATATCCTGTTTCATTTCCTCTTTTCATTTCATGATGAAAAATAAATTGCAGAATTTTCCACGTTAGTTCTCTAACCTTACCATAATTAGAAACTGACTTTCCCAAATACATGTTAAGATAAAACATTTTTTAAACCCAAAGGTTTGCACATCTTTCAACACCAACTGCATAGTTTCAACAACCACACAGTGAAATGATATACAAATGCAATTAGCAACCATTAACTTCTCAACACCTCCATCTGCTGGGTCTCAAAAGTCTTAAAATGATATCCATACAGCAACATAGAAAGACAATTTCTAGTTTTAAAACCAATTAAACTAAGTTTCAATCAGTCTGCAATTATTACTTTCCAATTATTTATTTTTGCTTTCTTTCAGTTTCCTTTTCCTCTTTCCATCTTTCCTTTATATCTTATAGTTCTTATCCAGAGCTATAGGCATTTACTAAATGTTTTTTATTTTTTCTTCCAGTTTTATTGAGGTTTAATATACAGCACTGTATAAGATTAAGGTGTACATAAACTCATATACATCAGAAAATGATTACCACAATAAGGTTAGTGAACATCCATCATCTCACATAAATAAAAAAGAAAAAAGAAAAATAAATATTTCCTTGTGATTAGAACTCTTAGGACTTGCTCTCTTAAAAATTTCTCATATAAGATACGTCAGTATTAATTACAATAATCATGTTGTCCATTATATCCCTAGAAATTTTGTATCTTACAACTGGAAGTTTGTAATTTTTAATTGCCTTCATCCAATTCCTCCCCACCACCACCACCTGCTGCTTCTTCCATCTCTGGTAACCACAAGTCCGATCTCTTTTTCTATGGGTTTGTTTCTTTGTGTTTGAAGTATAACTGTCTTATACCACTATTTTAACTACCAGTGTACAACATAGTGATTCTATATTTCCATACATTACAAAATGTACAGATATTTTTAAATTCAGAATTATTTTAAGCTTGGAGTCAACTGATTTCTTAAAATGAATACTAAGTCTAGAGCTTCCTGGTCTGTGCTGGATACAGAGAGGGAGAAATACATTCCTGGGAATACATTTAAGGGCCCTTCAGCACAAAATACCATAAAATAAATATTAGTTCTCTCTTCAGTCCTTCATGCAGGGTATAATAGAACGCTATCTCTGTAAGTGTGGAGATTTACACATGAGACTGATTTATCTCTTAAAGAATGTGCTGGGAACATGACCCAGCAAAGCTTCCACATAGGCAGTGCTGCCTCTAGTGGACGGTCAAGGGAAGTACTTTCTAATTACAATTAAAATGTTGGGAAGCAAAATAGATTTTACAATTAGGAAAACAACTCTGTGAGGAAATGCTTATAATTTGATTCATTTAGTCAACAAGTGTTATGTAGGTTTCTGCTCTATGTAAGAGACTGGGTTTAGCATTGAGGATGTAAGTCATAGTTCTGTTCTCAAAAAAGATCTCAAGAAAATCATTGTAGCATTCTCATGGACCTAAGCATGTTTCTGATTGCTGTTTCAGGAGTCCCAACTTGAGAACTCAAGTTATGTTGACTTTAGGATTCAACTGTGTATAAGAAATTAGGTGGACCCAGCAGAATTTTCTTTACACTGGAGGTGCAGAAGCCTTCTAGAGAAAAACTCATCCTCATCCCAAGTTAACATCAAAAACTGTACAGGGATTTTTTTTTCCAGTTTTATTGAGAAATAACTGACACACATCAGTGTACAAGTTTAAAATGTACACCATAATGGTGTGACTTACATATATCATGAATTGGTTACCACAGTAAGTTTTGTTAACACCCTTCATTTCATATAGATACAATGGAAAGAAAAGAAAAAATATTTTCCTTGTGATGAGAAGTCTTAACAATTTTCATGTTGTCATGCAACCATGTTAACTACAGTCTTTATGTTTATATTCCGAGTACTTATATATCTTATAACTATAAGTTTGTAATTTTTGGCCATCTTCCCCCAATTCTCACCATCCCACCCTGCTACTTCTGATAACCACAAATCAAATCTCTCTTCCTATCAGTCTAGTTTGGGGGGGGGGGTGCTACTTGTTTTTGTTTTTTGCTTGTTTAGATTCCACATGAAAGTAAAATCATATAGTATTTGTCTTTCTCTATCTGACTTCTCTTACCTATAATACTGCTCTCAAGCTCTACGGTCCAGGGATACTGATTCAGGGATGTGGAAGTATGGCTTTGAATTTATAACTGAGCTTATCATCAGGCTCAGACCACACAGATTAAAACCTGAGTTTCTGGGGAGGGGAAGGGAGACTGTGAGAAAAGAGCAATTAATACATAAAAAGCTATTTCACTGAATTCTTATTGGGATATATTGAGAGAAAAGTGACATTGAGTTCATTTTGAGAGAAAAAAATAGCCTTTTGATATCCTTCCACAAATATACACATTTTTAACCCAATTTCCACTGAATAGTATGTGTTCCATAAACACATGTAAATGGATGAATATCAAGTTCTTTCTTTTATGTTTTGTCAACTCTGGGAAATAGGAGTAAAACAGACCGCGACCTTTAAAAGACTAATTGTAGTTATCACTGCAGAAAAAAAATGTATATGCAAGGGGCGGTCCTAAGATGGCGGAGGAATAGGACGGGGAGACCACTTTCTCCCCCACAAATTCATCAAAAGAACATTTAAATGCCAAGTAAATTCCACAAAACAACTTCTGAATGCCGGCAGAGGACATCAGGCACCCAAAAAAGCAGCCCATTGAAAGGAGGTAGAAAAAAATATAAAAGATAAAAAAAAGAAACAAAAGAGGTAGGGATGGAGTTCCATCCCTGAAAGGGAGTCTTAAAAAGAGAGAAGTTTCCAAATACCAGGAAACGCTCTCTCTGCTGAGTCTGTGGCGAGCCTTGGAAGCACAGAGGGCAACATAACAGGGAGGAAAAATAAATAAATAATTAAAACCTACAGGCTACAAGCCCAATGGTAACTCCCCCAGTGAAGAAGCAGCGCAGATGCCTGCACCCGCCACTAGCAAGCAGTGGGCAGGGAGGGCACACGCACTGGGAGCGGGGGCAGGCCCAGTGTGGCTGAGGCACTGCGAGCACACACCAGTGTTATTTGTTTGCAGTGTCCCTCCCTCCCCACAGCACGACTGAACAAGTGAGCCTAAAAAAAGTATCCACCACCTCCTTTGCGTCAGGGTGGAAATCAGACACTGTGGAGACCAGCAAACAGAAGAAGCTAAAACAGAGGGAACCGCCTTGGAAGTGACAGGTGCAATAGATTAAAACCCTGTTGTTAGTACCGACTACATAGGAAGGGGCCTATAGATCTTGAGAAATATAAGCCGGACCAAGGAACTATCCAAAAATGAACTGACCCCACAATACCCACATCACCAGAGAAAGTCCTAGATATATTTTTACTATTTTTATGATCATTCTTTTTTTTAATTTTTTTCAAATTTTTTAGTCCTCTATTACTCCTTTAATTTTCACTTTTATAACCTACTATTACTTTGCAAAAAAAAAAAAAAGCCTATTTTTTAAAGCTAACTTCTTATATATTTTTTTTATAATTTTTGTGACTTTGGTTTTTTTTTTCTTTCTTTCTTTCTTTTCTTTAATATTGTATCTTTGAAATTCCAAACTCTACTCTAGATTTTTAATCTTTGCTTTTTGGTATTTGTTATCAATTTTGTACCTTTAAGAACCCAATCTTCAGTACCCATTTTTACTTGGGACTGAGATTACTGGCTTGACTGCTCTCTCCTGCTTTGGACTCTCCTTTTTATCCACCAGGTCCCCTCTGTCTCCTCCCTACCCCCTCTCTTCTCTACCCAACTCTGTGAATCTCTGTGTGTTCCAGACGGTGGAGAACACTTAGGGAACTGATTACTGGCTGGATCTGTCTCTCTCCTTTTCATTTCCCCCTTTTATCCTCATGGCCACCTCTGTCTCCTTCCTCCCTCTTCTCTTCCCTGTATAACTCCGTGAACATCTCTGAGTGGTCCAGTTGTGAAGTGCACATAAGGAAGTGATTACTGGCTAGCTTGCTCTCTCCTCTATTGATTCCACCTCATCTCATTCGGCTCACCTCTAACTCCCTCCTCCCTCTTCTCTTCTCCATGTAACTCTGTGAACCTCTCTGGGTGTCCCTCGCTGTGGAGAAACTTTTCATCTTTAACCTAGCTGTTTTATCAGTGGTGCTGTATAGAAGGAGAAGTCTTGAGACTACTGTAAAAATAAGACTGAAAACCAGAAGCAGGAGCCTTAAGTCCAAATCCTGAGAACACCAGAGAACTCCTGACTCCTGGGAACATTAATTGACAGGAGCTCATCAAATGCCTCCATACCTACACTGAAACCAAGCACCACCCAAGGGCCAACAAGTTCCAGAGCAAGGCATACCACACAAACTCTCCAGCAACACAGGAACACAGCCCTGAGTTCCAATATACAGGCTGCCCAAAGTTACTCCAAAACCATTGACATCTCATAACTCATTACTGGACACTTCATTGCATTCCAGAGAGAAGAAATCCAGCTCCAGCCACCAGAACACCGATACAAGCTTCTTTAACCAAGAAACCTTGACAGGCCACCTGTACAACCCCACAAATAGCAAGGAAACTCCACAATAAAGAGAACTGCACAAACTACCAGTATACAGAAAGGCCACTCCAAACTCAGCAATATAAACAAAATGAAGAGACAGAGGAATACCCAGAAGGTAAAAGAACAGGATAACTGCTCACCAAACCAAACACAAGAGGAAGAGATAGGGAATCTACCTGATAAAGAATTCCAAATAATGATAGTGAAAATGAGCCAAAATCTTGAAATCAAAATGGAATCACAGATAATAGCCTGGAGACAAGGATTGAGAAGATGCAGGAAAGGTTTAACAAGGACCTAGAAGAAATAAAAAAGAGTCAATATATAATGAATAATGCAATAAATGTGGTCAAAAACACTCTGGAAGCAACAAATAGTAGAATAACAAAGGCAGAAGATAGGATTACTGAAGTAGAATGGTAGAAATAAATGAATCAGAGAGGAAAAAAGAAAAATGAACTAAAAGAAATGAGGACAATCTCAGAGACCTCCAGGACAGTGTTAAATGCCCCAACATTCGAATTATAGGAGTCCCAGAAGAAGAAGACAAAAAGAAAGACCATGGGAAAATACTTGAGGAGATAATAGTTAAAAACTTCTCTAAAATGTGGAAGGAAATAATCACCCAAGTCCAAGAAACCCAGAGAGTCTCAAATAGGATAAACCCAAGGCAAAACACCCCAAGACACATATTAATCAAATAACAAAGACAAACACAAAGAACAAATATTAACAGCGGCAAGGGAAAAACAACAAATAACACACAAGGGGATTCCCATAAGGGTAACAGCTGATCTTTCAATAGAAACTCTTCAGGCCTGGAGGGAATGGCAAGACATACTTAAAGTGATGAAAGAAAATAACCTACAACCCAGATTACTGTACCCAGCAAGGATCTCATTCAAATATGAAGGAGAAATCAAAAGCTTTACAGACAAGCAAAAGCTGAGAGAATTCAGCACCACCAAACCAGCTCTCCAACAAATGCTAAAGGATATTCTCTAGACAGAGAACACAAAAAAAGGGTGTATAAACTCGAACCCAAAACAATAAAGTAAATGGCAACGGGATCATACTTATCAATAATTACCTTAAACGTAAATGGGTTGAATGCCCCAACCAAAAGACAAAGACTGGCTGAATGGATACAAAAATATGACCCCTATATATGTTGTCTACAAGAGACCCACCTCAAAACAGGGGACACATACAGACTGAAAGTGAAGGGCTGGAAAAAGATATTCCATGCAAATAGAGACCAAAATAAAGCAGGAGTAGCAGTACTCATATCAGATAAAATAGACTTTAAAACAAAGGCTGTGAAAAGAGACAAAGAAGGACACCACATAATGATCAAAGGATCAATCCAAGAAGATATAACAATTATCAATATATAGGCACCCAACATAGAAGCACCACAATATGTAAGACAAATGCTAACAAGTATGAAAGGGGAAATTAACAATAACACAATAATAGTGGGAGACTTTAATACCCCATTCACACCTATGGATAAATCAACTAAATAGAAAATTAACAAGGAAACACAAACTTTAAATGATACAATAGATCAGTTAGACCTAATTGATATCTATAGGACATTTCACCCCAAAACAATGAATTTTATCTTTTTCTCAAGTGCACACGGAAACTTCTCCAGGATAGATCACATCCTGGGCCATAAATCTAGCCTTGGTAAATTTTAAAAAATTGAAATCATTCCAAGCATCTTTTCTGACCACAATGCAGTAATATTAGATCTCAATTAGAGGAGAAAAACTATTAAAAATGGCAACATATGGAGGCTGAACAACATGCTGCTGAATAACCAACAAATCACAGAAGAAATCAAAAAAGAAATCAAAATATACATAGAAATGAATGAAAATTAAAACACAACAACCCAAAACCTGTGGGACACTGTAAAAGCAGTGCTAAGGGCAAAGTTCATAGCAATACAGGCAGACCACAAAAACAAGAAAAAAGTCAAATAAATAACCTAACTCTACACCTAAAGCAACTAGAAAAGGAAGAAATGAAGAATCCCAGGGTTAGTATAAGTAAAGAAATCTTAAAAATTCGGGCAGAAATAAATGCAAAAGAAACCATAGCAAAAATCAACAAAACCAAAAGCTCATTTTTGAAAGGATAAATAAAATTGACAAACCATTAGTCAGACTCATCAATAAACAAAGGGAGAAAAATCAAATCGATAAAATTAGAAATGAAAATGGAGAGATCACAACAGACAACACAGAAATACAAAGGATCATAACAGACTACTATCAGCAATTATATGCCAGTAAAATGGACAACTTGGAAGAAATGCTCAAATTCTTAGAAAAGTACAGCTTTCCAAAACTGAACGAGGAAGAAATAGAAAATCTTAACAGACCCATCACAAGCGTGGAAATTGAAACTATAATCAGAAATCTTCCAGCAAACAAAAGCCCAGGTCCAGACGGCTTCACAGCTGAGTTCTACCAAAAATTGAGAGAACAGCTAACACCTATCCTACTCAAACTCTTCCAGAAAATTGCAGAGGAAGGTAAACTTCCAAATTCACTCTATGAGGCCATCATCACCCTAATACCAAAACCTGACAAAGATGCCACAAAAAAAGAAAACTACAGGCCAATATCACCGATGAACATATATGCAAAAATCTGCAACAAAATTCTAGCAATCAGAATTCAACAAGACATTAAAAAGATCATACACCATGACCAAGTGGGCTTTATCCCAGGGATGCAAGGATTCTTCAATATCCACAAATCAATCAATGTAATACACCACACTAACAAATTGATAAATAAAAGATAGATAAATAGATGCAGAGAAAGCCTTTGATAAAATTCAACATCCTTTTATGATAAAAACTCTCCAAAAAGCAAGAATAGAAAGAACATACCTCAACATCATAAAAGCTATATATGACAAACCCACAGCAAACATTATCCTCAATGGTGAAAAATTGAAAGCATTTCCCCTAAAGTCAGGAACAAGACAAGGGTGCCCACTTTCACCACTACTATTAAACATAGTTTTGGAAGTTTTGGCCACAGCAATCAGAGCAGAAAAAGAAATAAAAGGAATCCAAATTGGAAAAGAAGTAAAACTCTCACTGTTTGCAGATGACATGATCCTCTACATAGAAAGCCCTAAAGACTCCACCAGAAAATTACTAGAGCTAATCAGTGAATATAGTAAAGTTGCAGGATATAAAATCAACACACAGAAATCCCTTGCATTCCTATACACCAATAATGAGAAAATAGAAAGAGAAATTAAGGAAACAATTCCATTCACCATTGCAATGAAAAGAATAAAATACTTAGGACTATATCTACCTAAAGAAACTAAAGACCTATATATAGAAAACTATAAAACACCGGTGAAAGAAATCAAAGAGGACACTAATAGATGGAGAAATATACCATGTTCATGTATCGGAAGAATCAATATAGTGAAAATGATTATACTACCCAAAGCAATCTATAGATTCAATGCAATCCCTATCAAGATACCAAAGGTATTTTTCACAGAGCTAGAACAAATAATTTCACAATTTGTATGGAAATACAAAAAACCTCGAATAGCCAAAGCAATCTTGAGAAAGAAGAATGGAACTGGAGGAATCAACCTGTCTGACTTCAGGCTCTACTACAAAGCCACAGTCATCAAGACAGTATGGTACTGGCACAAAGACAGAAATATAGATCAATGGAACAAAATAGAAAGCCCAGAGATAAATCCACACACCTATGGATACCTTATCTTTGACAAAGGAGGCAAGAATATACAGTGGATTAAAGACAATCTCTTTAACAAGTGGTGCTGGGAAAACTGGTCAACCATTTGTAAAAGGATGAAACTAGAACACTTTCTAACACCATACACAAAAATAAACTCAAAATGGATTAAAGATCTAAATGTAAGACCAGAAACTATAAAACTCCTAGAGGAGAACATAGACAAAACACTCTCCAACATAAATCACAGCAGGATCCTCTATGACCCACCTCCCAGAATATTGGAAATAAAAACAAAAATAAACAAATAGGACTTAATTAAACTTAAAAGCTTCTGCACAACAAAGGAAGCTATAAACAAGGTGAAAAGAGAGCCTTCAGAATGGGAGAAAATAATAGCAAATGAAGCAACTGACAGACAACTAATCTCAAAAATATACAAGCAACTCCTGCAGCTCAATTTCAGAAAAATAAATGACCCAATCAAAAAATGGCCAAAGAACTAAATAGACATTTCTCCAAAGGAGACATACAGATGGCTAACAAACACATGAAAAGATGCTCAACATCACTCATTATCAGAGAAATGCAAATCAAAACCACAATGAGGTACCATTTCACACCAGTCAGAATGGCTGCGATCCAAAAGTCTATAAGCAATAAATGCTGGAGAGGGTGTGGAGAAAAGGGAACCCTCTTACACTGTTGGTGGGAATGCAAACTAGCACATCCACTATGGAGAACAGTGTGGATATTCCTTTAAAATTTGCAAGTAGAACTGCCTTATGACCCAGCAATCCTACTGCTAGGCATACACACCAAGGAAACCAGAATTGAAAGAGACATGTGTACTCCAATGTTCATCGCAGCACTGTATATAATAGCCAGGATATGGAAGCAACCTAGATGTCCATCAGCAGATGAATGGATAAGAAAAGTGTGGTACTTATACACAATGGTGTATTACTCAGCCATTAAAAAGAATACATTTGAATCAGTTCTAATGAGGTGGATGAAACTGGAGCCTATTATACAGAGTGAAGTAAGCCATAAAGAAAGACACCAATACAGGATACTAATGCATATATTTGGAATTTAGAAAGATGGTAACGATAACCTTGTATGCAAAACAGCAAAAGAGACACAGATGTATAGACAGTCTTTTGGACTCTGAGGGAGAGGGAGAGGGTGGGATGATATGGGAGAATGGCATTGAAACATGTATAATATATATGAAATGAATTGCCAGTCCAGGTTTGAAGCATGATGCTGGATGCTTGGGGCTGGTGCACTGGGACAACCCAGAGGGATGGTACGGGGAGGGATAGGGAGGGGAGTTCAGGATGGGGAACACGTGTGTACCTGTGGCAGATTCATGTTGATGTATGGCAAAACCAATACAATATTGTAAAGTAATTAACCTCTAATTAAAATAAATAAATTTATCTTTAAAAAAGAAAAAAATGTATATGCAAATAGTTACAGAATCACAAAGCCAGGAGAAACTCATGTATCTGGTGGGCTCCAACCAAAATCACTGCAGATGGTGACTGCAGCATGAATTTAAGAGGCTTACTCCTTGGAAGAAAAGTTATGACCAACCTAGATGGCATATTCAAAAGCAGAGACATTACTTTGCCAACAAAGGTCCGTCTAGTCAAGGCTATGGTTTTTCCAGTGGTCATGTATGGATGTGAGAGTTGGACTTTGAAGAAAGCTGAGCGCCAAAGAATTGATGCTTTTGAACTCTGGTGTTGGAGAAGACTCTTGAGAGTCCCTTGGACTACAAGGAGATCCAACCAGTCCATTCTGAAGGAAATTAGCCCTGGGATTTCTTTGGAAGGACTAATGCTAAAGCTGACACTCCAATACTTTGGCCACCTCATGCGAAGAGTTGACTCATTGGAAAAGACCCTGATGCTGGGAGGGATTGGGGGCAGGAGGAAAAGGAGACGACAGAGGATGAGATGGTTGGATGGCATCACTGACTTGATGGATGTGAATCTGAGTAGACTCCAGGAGTTGATGATGGACAGGGAGGTCTGGCATGCTGCAATTGATGGGGTAGCAAAGAGTCAGACACAATTGAGCGACTGAACTGAACTGAACTGAACTGAAGAGCTAGAGTGGGCTTCAAGAGACGAATTAAGAGCTGAGTGGTAAAGGGTAAAGAAAAGATCGGAAGGGCAGATAAGATAGCCAGGCAAGGAAAGAACACAAACAAGAGACCTGAAAAGTTTGATGAATAAGAAGCAATAATAGCTTACTAATGAATTCAGAGGATTAAGATAACCTTCTTTGTTGGTGAAAGAGAATAGAAAAAATACTGGTAATGATAATTCACTTTCTTATTTTTCCCCTCACTGTCCTGATATATTTCATGTCATTCCATTACTGATCATGTAAAGATTCTGAATTTCTATTTTATAAAGCTTACTAAGAACCATACAGCCCTCCATAAATATTAATTATATACATTGAACTGAGTTCATATATATATTTTCCTTACAAAAAGATTTTTTCCAAGGAGGCACTTTCATCCCTTGGGAAACTGAATCCCTATAGGGCCCACCCTGAAATTTCTCCCGTTCAGTTCAGTCGCTCAGTCGTGTCTGACTCTTTGAAACCCCATGAATCGCAGCACGCCAGGCCTCCCTGTCCATCACCAACTCCCAGAGTCTACTCAAACTCACATCCATCGAGTCAGTGATGCCATCCAGCCCTCTCATCCTCTGTCATCCCTTTCTCCTCCTGCTCCCAATCCCTCCAAGCAACAGGGGCTTTTTCAATGAGTCAACTCTTTGAATGAGGTGGCCAAAGTACTGGAGTTTCAGTATCAGTCCTTCCAATGAACACCCAGGACCGATCTCCTTTAGGACCAACTGGTTGGATCTCCTTGCAGTCTAAGGGACTCTCAAGAGTCTTCTCCAAAATCACAGTTCAAAAGCATCAATTATTTGGCGCTCAGCTTTCTTTCAGTCCAGCAATATGTGAACCGTGAACTTCCAAATGTTCAAGCTGGTTTTAGAAAAGGCAGAGGAACCAGAGATCAAATTGCCAACATCCACTGGATCATGGAAAAAAGCTAGAGAGTTCCAGAAAAACATCTATTTCTGCTATTGACTATGGCAAAGCCTTTGACTGTGTGAATCACAATTTCCTCAGTTACCCCTGTACAAACGAGTACATCAGGGCCACCTGTTTCCTCCTGCAATAGACTCCTGCTACCGCTAAGTCACTTCAGTCATGTCCGACTCTGTGTGACCCCATAGACGGCAGCCCACCAGGCTCTCCCATCTCTGGGATTCTCCAGGCAAGAACACTGGAGTGGGTTGCCATTTCCTTCTTCAATGCATGAAAGTGAAAAGTGAAAGGGAAGTCGCTCAGTCGTATCTGACTCTTAGTGACCCCATGGACTGCAGCCTACCAGGCTCCTTCGCTCATAGGATTTTCCAGGCAAGAGTACTGGAGTGGGGTGCCATTGCCTTCTCCGGCAATAGAGTCCTAGCAATGTTATCTTATCAGTACACCAAACTCAAACACGGAAGAGAATTGAAGGAAAAAGAAGAGAAAGACAGGGAAGAAGAGGAGAGTGGGGAGAGAAAGATGGAGGGAAGTAGAGGAGGAAGAAGGGAGAAAAGGAGATAGAAAGAGAGGTAAGATGAGAAAGAGATAAAAGCTGAAAGATACGGGGAGAGTAAGACAAGAGAAGGAGGGAGAGAAGAGACAACAAATGAAATGAAAGAAAGAGAATGGATGGTAAGAGACATTGAGAAAAGAAGAAGATAAGAAAGAGGTAAGAGTATAGGAGAAAGAGAAAGGAAAAAAGAAGAGAAAAAGAGCAGAGAGAAAATTAGAAGAGAGTAAAGAGCTGACCTGATGTGGACTTCCCTGGTGGTCCAGTGGGCAAGACTCCAAGTTCTCATTGCAGGGGGACTGGATCCCACATGCCTCAACTAAGACCTAGTGCAGCCAAAATAAATCATAAATAAATAACTAATCTAAAAAATAAAAAAAGAATTGACTTTATGAGGACTAGTGGATCTACCTTCAGGATAAATGCATGTGTCCACATATAAGATTTATGAAATAATTTTAGTTTAATAGAATCTAGACTGAATTTGAGATTTATTTGCTAAAAAAAATTAAATGGTTGTCTAGTTTTACACACTTGCTTTTGGACATTGCTTTTCAGTAAACTTTGAATTTCAAAATGCAATCTTAATGCTAATGTATTTGATTCTTTGGTAGTATATATTCTCCTTTTCACTGGCCTGCATTTTCTATGTGTGCCCTTCTTTAAGAGAAGTATTTCCAGATTTCTATCCCAAAGAATTTCACAGGAAAAAATTGTCATAGATTAACTTTGGAATAGGTTTGCTCTTCTTGCATCAAAATGATTGGTATATGTGATTATTCATTGCTAACTTATTCTATCAGTAAGCAGTGAAGGCTATAACAGGAAGTTAACATTTCATTGCAAAATTTATTACTTTATCAAATCAGTAAAAAGAAACATTCTTCAAAGATAATTAATGTAAAATTAAAGACATTCTGCTACATTTCACTTACAATCTATCCTCAAGGTAAAACTGATCTTCACTTGTAAGCATCTAAGAACTAAAACTAGAGACCTTATAAACAGTATGTTTTTAAATACTTTAAATTTGCAGTAACTCAGTCTGTTTCAACTTAAACATTCAGTCTTACTACCACATCATCATCATCCATAAAGGCAAATACTGTAACATAAACCATTTAGTTAAATGAGATGATTTTTTATAAATTCAGAAACAATTTACTGTCCTGTATTTCAAAAGAAGTCTTGGGGCCTGAAATAGAAACCCACTGTACATCTAACTATTTTGCATCAAATTAGCATTTTCTTCAAAAGAACAAAATAATTATAGCCATTAGACTCTAATTTTTTATTGCTTTAACATGAAAAATATTTAGTGGTGTTATGAAATCCTACCTCCAACAAGGGTGAAGTATGACAACCAGAGAAACAAACAGCAACAACATCAAAGAAAACACTGGCAAAGCCCACAAGAAAATCTTGAAGTTATTTCTCTTTTCAGAGGTTTTTTACTGACTGGTTTCCATGATTACTCACATTGACATCCCTTAGCCAACCTGCTATTGTGGTAGTTTTGACTTCTAGATTAGATTTTGGGGCTAGAGAATACTCAGATTACATTATTCCCCCCCGCATTTTTTTTTTTTGGAGTGAAAAGTGTAAACAACTATTTTTCCAAAGATGTCTTCATCTTTTTGATAAATATTTTGCCATAATTTTGAAATTTTCCAAATTTTCAGTCTTCTTAATTTTGAAACTCAAAATGAGCTCCAGAACCAGAACCAGCTCAATTAATTCCAAAGATGCTTTAAACCAAGACTTTCAATAAGTTTCTCGAAGAGTTATAGTCATCATGATTAAATACTTCAGAGTGAAATTTCTAGATCATATGGTAACTCTATTCCATTCTGAGGAAATGCCAGTCTGTTTTCTAAAGTGGCTGCACCATTTTGTGTTTCCACCAGCAATTACTTCACATCCTCCACACCAACACTTGTTATTGTCTGTCTTTTTAACTACAAACATTATAATAGGTGTGGAGCAGGATCTTATTGTGGTTTGGTGACTGCAGCCATGAAATTAAAAGACACTTACTCCTTGGAAGAAAAGTTATGACCAACCTAGATAGTATATTCAAAAGCAGAGACGTTACTTTGCCAACAAAGGTCCGTCTAGTCAAGGCTATGGTTTTTCCTGTGGTCATGTATGGATGCAAGAGTTGGACTATAAAGAAAACTGAGCACTGAAGAACTGATGCTTTTGAACTGTGGTGTTGGAGAAGACTCTTGAGAGTCCCTTGGACTGCAAGGGGATCCAACCAGTCCATTCTGAAGGAGATCAGCCCTGGGATTTCTTTGGAAGAAATGATGCTAAAGCTGAAGCTCCAGTACTTTGGACACCTCATGCGAAGAGTTGACTCATTGGAAAAGACTCTGATGCTGGAAGGGACTGGGGGCAGGAGGAGAAGGGGAAGACAGAGGATGAGATGGCTGGATGGCTTCAAAGGATACCATGTATATATATACATGAATCTTCAAAGAAGTATATTCAAAATAGCCAAAATGGAAATATCCCAAATATACTTTATCCATTGAACAAACAAGATATAGTACATCCTGACAATGGAATATTATTCAGAATTTTTTAAAAAAATGAAGTACTGATAGCTGCAACAAGGCTGAATCTCAAAAACATTATGCTTAGTGAAACAAACCAGTCACAGAAGACCACATATTGCATCATCATACTTAAAATATTCAGAATAGCCAAATTTATAGAGATAAAATATATATTAGTGGTTGCCTAGGGCTGGGAGGTGAAAGCGGGAAATTAGAGGAGGGAATGTGGAGTGTTTAACAGTGAATACATGGTTTCCTTGGGCAATGCTGAAATGTCCTAAAATTATATCATAGTGATGGTTTCAAAACTCTATAAATGTATTAATACTAAAAACCTACTCTGAACTCTACTCTCTAAACAGATGAAATTTATGTTATGTAAATTATATCTGAATAATGCTGTTTTTTAAAAAAAAACTAATATATACCATCTCTACATATAAAAAAAGTGAGTCAGACACTCAGTTACACTTCCAATTTTATACTTCTCCAAAGGGACTTAGAGGTGACTGTGCAATTGGAGAAAAAAAATTATTAGACTTATGAGGTATTACTGGACATTGGTTCTGTATTGGCAACAATTCCTTCTAGCTCAAATTCCAGTGGAGTCTACCTGTCAGAGGAGGAGATTATGTAGAGTAGGTGATCAACAGAGTTTTGGCTTGGGGTAGGTCATTCTATTAAATGTACATCTTTATACAGTGAGCTCAGTGCTTCCCAACTCACACTGTGTTTATTTCCCCAGTTTCTGGAATGCATAGTTGGAAGAGACATCATCAGCAACCAGCAAAATCCTACATTTGGTCCTCTATGTCATGAAATGAGGGCTACTATGGAAAAGCTAAGCAGTACTCTAAAAAATAATATGGTATTTCTGGAGGAACTGCAAATTAATTACATCATAAAGAATTTGAAGGATGCAGAGATTCTCTCCACATCCCCATTCAAATCACCTGTTTTACCTCTTCAGCTGTAGCTTGGAAACTGGTAGCATGTTTTCATAAACTTAATCAGGTGGCAACTCCGAATCCAGCTACTGCTCCAGATGTTGTTTCTTTACTTGAAGTAAATCAACACTCTCTCTAATAGGCAGTTATTGATCTGTTGATTTTACTCCTCCATAACTGTTAGTGAAGACCATCAGAAGCAGTTTCTTTCAGTGACATCAGCAGAGGAAAATCTTAGTTAGTAAAATGGCTATTCTCTGGATCTCAGGCAATCTTTCCCATGATGGGTATAAGAACAAAAGGATGGAAGTTCTACATGAGCTCAACAATTTGGACTTTCACTCACCAAGGCCTATTTAGCTATAACAGCTGAAGAAATGCCAAACCTATCAAGAACAGAGACCACCAATGCACAATATGGTACCATCCCTCAAGCGAACTAGTCAGTCACCTGGTAGCAGGTTGATTAGTTTGGACTAATTCCATCAAAGAAGACGTAGAATTTTGTTCTCGCTGGAATAGACACGGTGAATATGAATTTGTCCTTCTAGCCCTCAACAATTTTGCTAATCTATGGATTTACAAATGCCTTATTCATCATCATCAGATTCCATATTGCATTGCTTCTGACCAGAGAACTCATTTCACAGTAAGTGAAGTGTGACTCATGCTCATGAAGTTCAGTTTTCTTGTCATTTTCCCCATCACTCTGGCATTGCTGGCTAGACAGAGATAGCAAGACTCAGGTTCCAGTGCAAGTTATGTGGCAGCACTTGGTGCCCCTCCAGTGATGCCATCAGAATGCAGTATTTTCTCTGAATCAGTCATCAATATATAGTTCTGTTTTTCCCATAGGCAGGATGCATGAGTCAAAATATCAAGCTCTGAAAATAGAGTGGCTCCTCTCCCTATTACCTCTAGTAATCCACTAGCAAAAGTTTGCTTCCCATTCCTGCAGCTTTGCTGGGTTAGAGAGCTGAGTTCCCCAAAGAAGAGCGTTTCTACCAAGTGACACATTAATGATTCCTTTAAAGTGGGAGTTGAGACTGCCAAATGATCACTTTGTGTTTCTCATGCCAGTAAACTAATAAGAAATGAGATAGTTGGTGTGACTGATCCTAGCTTATCAAAGTTGGCTTGCTACTCAAAAATGGGAATGGGAAGGAGTATACCTAAAATGCAAGAACTCTTCCCTGACCAGCCAGTGGCTAAGACTCTGCCTTCCAATGCAGAGAGTGATGGTTTGATCACTGGTCAGGAAGCTAAGATCCCATGTGCCTAGGGGTCAAAAAACCAGAACATAAAAAACAGAAGCAACATTGTAACAAGTTCAATAAAGACTTTTTAAATGGTCCACATCAAAAATATCTTTAAAAAATAAATAAAAATTAAAAAATAAAATGCAAGAATTCCCTTGAAGTGCATCTTAGGAGTTCCAAGATCTATGATCTAAGTCAGTAGAAAACAACAATTCAGTACAGTGAAAGTCTTAGTCACTCAGTTGTGTTAAACTCTTTGTGACCCCATGGAACCCACCAGTCACCTCTCTCCTGCAATTCTCCAAGTAAGAATACTGGGTTGCCATTTCCTTCTCCAGGGAATCTTTATATCCAGGTATAAAACCCAAATCTCCTGAATTGCAGGCAGATTCTTTACTGTCTTAGCCACCAGGGAATCTCTATTCAATACAGACAGGACTGTTAATGGCTCATATCTTTCAATTAGGAAGATTTGAGTCACGCTAACAAATGAAGTATGACCAACTGGAGTGTTATAAAGTATTTTTGTTTCTATTTTTTCCTTTCTTATTTTCCTCCTACTGAACATAATATATGTTAATAGTGGGTCCTTTTATGTTTCAGTATTTAAGATATAGACTATCAAAAGATAAGTGTGACTCAGATAGGAGTTTAAAAATGGATAAAGCTAAAAATAGATAAAGGAATAAAGAAGGTTAGCATGCTTTTGCTTGTATGAGGAATGACTGACTGCATCACATCAGCTTGAAGGATGATTTTGTACTGAAATTTTTTGGGTGTTAAACATGGTCAAAAGTATGTATAAATGCCAATAAATAAAAGGTGCATTTATTTAAAATGCAATTTACAACTGCCAGAATCCTCTTCCTAGTACCTTTTGTGCAAGAATTGGAAGGCAGAAGTGAAGCAGCAGTTATTATTCTAAGTTCATCACAAACACAGAGAGGGACAGAGGCAGAGGCAGCCAGCATGTAAATCACTCTCATCTGTTCCTCATTCAGCTTGTCTTCCAAAGTACTGGCCCTGCTGACCCAGCAGCCCTAGGACTAACACCAGGATCTTGGCTGTGGATTCACAGAGGCAACCATTTGCAACAGACCTCTCCACCTCTCCCACTTTGAAGTCCCACTTCAACAGCTGGATATGCTTGGCCTTTCGAAACTGTCTGCACACTGGGTCTCCTCCACCCACTCCAGTACTTCAGAAGGATGCTCAATGATCCTCCAACTCCCCCTTTTAGACTTTCACATTCTCTGCCTTTTTCCCATATTTGTGTAAGGTCTAATCCTAAAATAAATCCTTTATTTCCATAATATTCATGGTGGTTTGGCTTCTCAGAGGAACCCTAACTGAAACCTAACAGATCTTGTTTCTAGCCACAAGGGCCTAAATGCTTCTAAGTAATTCCAGGAATTATATTGGGTGGGGAAGAAATCTGTCTTTGGGTAGCTGTAACCTAGCTATTCCAGCTTTGTGCTCCATTGGCATACTGGAAAATATTTTAAGACCCATATTTGTAAGTAATTACATTTACCTCCACTCCCATAAGAAGGGGCCCCCACAACTCTACAATCACCTTTTGGGAGAGAACGTGTTTTTGCCCAGAATCTTATGCCATTGAATGATTCATATCTAGAACGTCATTTGAAATAAGTGTGGATGTACCATTTGACTGACCTATCATTAAGATTCTCTTCTGAGGCTTATGTTGATTCATTTGGTTTATATTTTCTACATTCATCAACTCCAACTTGATATTTTTCTGAAGGTGTCCTTCTAAAAAGTTTCAAAGCCAATTAACCTCACTACAAATATAAATTTTATGAGCCGTATTTTAACTACCAAAGCCACGATCACCTGAAGAATGAGATAATGGTAATAGATTTATTACATCTTAATTCAAACTCATTTCTGAAGGTCTCTAAATTAACTTGCATCAACTTGATAACAGTTTTTACAATTTGGAATAAATTCTAATTAGCTGATAGAGTGCTTCTTTGGTTTTATCTCATTTATTTAAAAATAATGTCATGAACTTGAAACCATAAATATTGATAGTTGATAACTCTGACACAAAATTTATCTTCAAAACAAACAGCTCTGACATGAGTAACAGAAGTCTTCATGTCCCCAGAAGTCAATATACTAAAAGTTCTTTTCTATTCTTGAGATTTCTAGAAGCCCTGTGACATTAAGGAAAAAAACAGAAGAAACAAATAGAGTTGGTTTCTATTCTTCTGGCAATCAAGAAATTGAGAAGAAATCTACTTAAAAGGTGTGACTAGATAGAAGGGTGCCATGTGCTCAATGACAGTTGATAGACTAAATAAATGATATCTTTCTGTTGAAAGCAGACCCATGTACTGCCTTGGGGTGACTTGGATAAAGCTGTCAAACTCCCCTAAAAGAGTGGACAAAGTCAGATGAAAATGCATAGACTTGGGTCATGAAGAAGCAGCTAAGACCTGTAGGGTATCATTTGAGATGACCTGAGGATCTATTTCCAGGATGCAAGAGGAATTCACAGTCGAGGGCAACCAGGGTCACATTTGGGAAAGTGGCATTATCAGTTCAGTTCAGCTCAGTAGCTCAGTCGTGTCTAACTCTGCGACCCCATGAATCGCAGCACGCCAGGCCTCCCTGTCCATCACCAACTCCCGGAGTTCACTCAGACTCACGTCCATCGAGTCAGTGATGCCATCCAGCCATCTCATCCTCTGTCGTCCCCTTCTCCTCCTGCTCCCAATCCCTCCCAGCATCAGAGTGTTTTCCAATGAGTCAACTCTTCGCATGAGGTGGCCAAAGTACTGGAGTTTCAGCTTTAGCATCATTCGTTCCAAAGAAATCCCAGGGCTGATCTCCTTCAGAATGGACCGGTTGGATCTCCTTGCAGTCCAAGGGACTCTCAAGAGTCTTCTCCAACACCACACTTCAAAAGCTTCAATTCTTTGGCGCTCAGCTTTCTTCACAGTCCAACTCTCACATCCATACATGACCACTGGAAAAACCATAGCCTTGACTAGATGGACCTTTGTTGGCAAAGTAATGTCTCTGCTTTTCAACATGCTATGTAGGTTGGTCATAACTTTTCTTCCAAGGAGTAAGAGTCTTTTAATTTCATGGCTGCAGTCACCATCTGCAGTGATTTTGGAGCCCAAAAAGATAAAGTCTGACACTGTTTCCACTGTTTCCCCATCTATTTCCCATGAAGTGGCATTATAATGCCATGAAGTGGCATTATAGACCAACTCAAAAGAGAGGCAAGAGAAGAGATAGTTGCCCTAAATAATCAAAAAGAAAATGTGGGAAGTATGACAGCATAAAGAGATTTGCTATTTCTGCCTTTGAACAGGATTTGCCCTTTATATATCTGAAGAGTAGGAAAGAAAGATGCAAGCAGGGGTGTTTACAGAAGCCATACTGGACCAGGCTGAGTGGAAGGAATTCTTCAAGCCTGTCATCATTCTTGACTGTATTCATTTTCAACTGTCAAAGGTTTTTCTATATACAAACTACACTACATGCCTGTATCAGCTCAAAACCATTTCCAGCTTGGGATTTTAGTGTACATTTCATTCACTGTGCACTTGTTTAGGAGGGTATGAGTGTGTGGAAGGGGGAAGCATCTTGACAAATCTCTCCAATTGGGGACACAATGTGTAAATATGTGTCCTCTTAGCAGAGGAGAATCTTAAGAATTAGATGAGCAAGATGGCCCATTCTGTGGCTCTCAGGCAATCCTTTCTTCCACCAGGCACATGAATAAAAAGGGAAGAAGGTTTTGAATGGGACTTTTCGTTTCATGTTCATATGAATTTTGATGCTTTCTTGCTTAGTCTTGTCTGAAATATAGTTGTCATATTAACCTTTTCAAAAAGCCAATTTTTTATTTTAGAAAACTTTTTTATTACATTTCATACACAGTCTATCTTTCTCTGTTTATGTCTTCATTATTTCCTTCTGGTTTCTTTGGGTTTGCTCTTTTTCCGCTTCCTTGAATTGAATGCTCATCATAAGGTTTTAAACCTTATTTCCTACCAGTTCCATTAAGCCTATACATTTCTCTCCAAGTTAGCACTTTACCAGCTGTGCCCCAAAAATCTAAATGTCAAATTTTTTCATTATCATTTAAGTCTAAATGTTTCTTAATTCATTATAGTTTCCTTTTTAATCCAAGAATTATTTTATACTATAATTATGTAGTTTTCAACACAAATTTGGATTTTTTAAGCTATCTTTCTGTTAATAATTTCTAATTTTATTGCACTGAGACCAAAGAACATAGCTCCTATTATTCATTTAAGATTTGTTGAAATTTTATGGGCTAACACAAGGTACATTTTTGTAACAGTATCTTAGTCTTGTATTGGATCTTGTTAATCCAATCTGAGACTGTAGATTCTTAATTGATGATCTTAAACTATTTGTATTTATTTTATATTCATATATATTTCAACCATCTTATTTCATATTTTCTACTTATTTTCCCTTTTTTCCTCCTTCCATGATTTTTATTTGGATATAACTGTTTCTTTCCATAGGTTTAAAAAGTAAACATACTGTTTTTTTCTTACAGTGGTTGTTTTTGATAGAAGACATTTATTTATCCTTGATGATTTCTTCTTTTTTTCTTTTACTGTGCCATGTGGCATGTGGGATCTTAGTTCCCCAACCATTGGGGAGCATGGAGTCTTAATCAGTGGACCACCAAGGAAGTCCCCATTGATTTCTCAGTTATCAACATTGACATCTTTCCCTTCAACAAAGGTCCTTTGGCATGCACTTATGTCTTTTTAATTCCTCCACACACAGTCCATTAGTAAAATTATTTAAGTATTTTTTCCTGGTTTATTCTATTGTACTTTCCTATCTTCATTCCTTTGATACTGGATTTTATGTTTTACAACAAATTTACATGATATTTTATTACTCTTAACCCCCCAATCTCTTCTGATTAGAGATTTTTCTCCAAGAGTATTTGGTGAGGAGTTTGTACAACAAGACCTTACAAACGAGTAGTATTTTTTATTATATTCTCACATTTGAATGAAAACTTAGCTGAATAAACAAATTCTAGTTCAAAATTATTTTTCTTCAATACCTTAAAAACATTATTATTCTCTTACATGTAACATTGCTGTTGAGAAACATGGTCTCAATCTGGTTCATTTTCCTTGGTGAAGAATCTGTGTCTGGAAGCTTTTAGAATTTTCTCTTTGTCTTTCATGTTCCTATATTCCACTATTAAATTTCTGTGCATGACTGTTCTCTTTTCTTTCTCAAGCTGGGATTTTCCATCATCAATAATGGGAAATTAAGCCTTATTATGTATTCAAGTATTTATCCCCTCTTTTTCTTTTCTTCCTCTATGAATTGTATCAAATGGATATTTGCACTTCTCCTCCTTATCTATCTTTCAGCATTTATTTAATTTTTTTCTCTGTATTTTATCTTACTTCCTCTGGGTAAGTTCCTCAATCTTTTCCTCTTCACTAATTCATTCCTTGGCTACATCCTTTCTGATACTAGTGCTTATATACCTTATTTCAATATCACATTCTTTACTCTGAATATTCCCTTTAATTCTTATTTATAATTTTTCTTCTTGCTTCATATTACTAAGAAGCATATTTTCCATGCATTTTTAAAATTACTGATACATTCTTTTCTGATAATGCTACTCCAGATGGTATATGTTGTTCAGCTTATTGCCTTTCATTTGTCATAGTCAACTCTTCAGGGACCTAGTATCTGTTTTGCGGCTTGTGAACAGCATTAGCTATTCTGTCTGGAACTGTGTAATGAGAATCACTTCAAAGCCAGGCTCTATTTGAGAGAAGAGAGGGTAGAGAGTTGCAGACATAACAAACTACTGTTGATACTCCTCTTTGCTGTCACTCCACAGGCAGATCCTCTGATTTGGGTTCCTCATAAATACTTGGAAAGAAGTACCAGTGAAAGAAGGAAGTCTTCCTACATTGTAATCCCATCATCCCTGAGTTTTGGAGAGGAAAGGGACTGAGGAATTAAGGTCCAAGGGCAGTTGGTCTCTACATGGCTGCTTTTGGCCACATCTCACCTCAGTGGAACTTGTGTGCCACTTCACTATTGCCCCTGGGCATTTGCTGCCAATTTCTGTGCAGGAAGGGTGGGCACTGATTGTCCCAAGGAAATGGAACAGAGGCAAGAACATAACTTAAAGCTTCCTTCCATCCTCACTGCCTCTGCAACCTGCTGCCTTGAACTGCAGCCACCACACTCACCAGAGCAAGATAACCTTTGCCCCACTCCCTCATTTTATAGTTTCTTCAGGATTGATTTCTCCATCTTGACAGGAACCAAAAAACCGTTTTAATTCTTCCTGAAAACCTTGGACCTTACATTCATGTTACTCTTGATCATCATCAAAATTCCCACTAGTCAGTTCTCTTCCACTATCTCAGTTCCATTTTTCTTTGCACTTCTTTCCTCTAAACCAATCATAATGCTTCTCTCCCTCTAAAACTTATTTATTGTATCTCAGAGAAACTCTCCTCAGATTAAAAATATCTTTACAAATCCTCAGCTTCTTCCAATTCCTTGCCTAACATGAATCTTGGATACACTTCAAGTACACAGCCCTCCCACAGGCACTCAGGGTCCAACGTCCATACTCCTATATACACCAGATTTAGGTATCTGGATCAGCCTTTTCCTCCTTCCTCAGTCTGCTGTCTGAAGACCTTCTCCCCTGCCTTCAGGTAAAAATCTCTGAATCTTTATGACCATTCCTTTCTTATTCCTCATCACTGTTGTTACCTGCCTCCATCCACATCTCCCCGATTAACCAAAGACATTGGCAGACAACTTAGACCTTCTAGCCTTCTCCTGCCATATGGGTGACTCTGACATTCATGTGGACAACCCATTCATTACACTCTCCTCTTAATGCCTTCATTTCCTTAATTCCAATGCATTCAATTTCATATCACTTCAGCAACAGTTCCAGAATTAAGAGTAGCGAAAATCAAGTTCATTTATTAATCCCTCACTATTTGCTAGAAATAGCCTTAGTATTTTTATGTGACGGTCTTATCTAACCCTGACAGTATTACTCTCAGTTAGGTACTATTATTAGTTACATTTATTTCTCAAAACAGAAAACTGAGAGTTCAGGTAATTTGTCCAAAGTTGGTCATGCCATTTACAATTAAAAGAGCCAAGATTCAGGAAGGCAGTGAAAAAAGGGTACTTGAAAATGCCGAAGTATGTAAATTTTGATTACTCCTCTTCTCCCTTTGGCACTTAAAGAAAAGTCAAGAATTAATGCACCAATAATATGGAATCTGCTTCGTCAGAAGCAAGTGGAGAAGTTATGTTAAAAAATGAAGTGAATCATAAAAAAGTATAAAATGCAGTCAATCTGTTTTAATCTCTGTTGAAAAATACAGTCCTTTTACTAGAATTTTCCAGTGCTGACACAGTTATTATCAGAAAATTTATGACACTCGAGCAAAGTTGGTCCCAAGATCGTTAAAAGAATCTAGCTAATGTGCTGAAAAAGAAAACAAATGTCCTATAAACCCAGATTCATGAAATAGTCCTAAAATACATTGCCCTAACTTCCGCTTTTTCAAAAACAATGATATCTAATCCTACTCTATGAATTAACATTTTATTATTTTTGAAGCACTATCTAATGACCACATCTACCTAATATTTATACATAGAAGCACAAAGAAATAGAACAAGAAAATTATTAGTACCTCCTGCTCTCCAGATGTCTGACTACAATTCTGAATAACTGCCAGCCTCACCAAGCATTCATTGGCAAGAAAAAAGATTTCCGAACTTGAATGATCACTGAAAAGAAATCATAAAACTGCTAGAATGAAATATGGCTTATTTGGAAATTGAGAAAGGAGGTATATTCATCCAATAAATAGGAAAATTTTGCCAGAATTCTGGAAATTCTACATAATTACAAGGAAAAATAAAATGATCCTAGGTTGAAGTATGTGATGTGAGAAGAAATGATGAAAAAAGAGATTAGTAAAAGAGATTAGAATGTTTATGTGAATAAGCATTGTTGCAGAAAATAACAATAAACCTGTCCAGAACAATAGCAATAGTGTCTAGCTAGCGATTTTTTTTTAAGAACTAAAATATATCACAGAAATGTATATAAAATGGGATTACTGAATCATTGCATTTAAAGTTACATTATTCATGAAGTAATTTGTTGTTCAACTTTAAACTTGTTAAGCGTGTAAGTCAAAATTTTCAGAGAAGCACTGAGTGTTTAATTTCCAAACGAATGTGAGACGGAGGAGATGAAATGAGAGGAAAAGGAAACTAAAGATTGGGTTGTATGTCTCAATCATTAGTCCACACAAATTAATACACAAGTAAAATTAAGGATGTACATAACAGTACATGCCTAGTAATATATCTCAGGAACCTCTTACACATGCGCACCAGGACATACTTAAGAAAAGCAACCCCCTTGAGGCCTCTGTACTGTTTCCTTTTCCTGGAACACTCTCCCTAGACCACGGTTCTTTCGTTTTCAAGTCTGTTTTCAGCTGTTCATTCATATGCTTAGTGAGATCCCTTCTGATCATCCTGTTTAAAATCCCAATTCCATCCCCAATTTAAGTACTCCTTATCATTTTCTCTGCCATGTGTCTATAACACTTAATCACAGTATGACAAAACATAAAATTTACTTATTATTTTGTCTGCTTCCTCCAACTAGAATATAAATTCAGTAAAAGTGAGGATTTTGGTGTCTTTGTTCACTGACACATCCCTAGAATCTAGAACAGTACCTGGTATATAGTAGACGTGCCACTGAAATAATATAGAGTCTTGCTTGTCTTAGCAGGAAAAAAATAAATAAATAGCCGTAATGTCCATCCACATTAAAATGGGTAAACTGTGGCATATTCCTACAAATGTATATCATGCAATGGTGAAAAAATTGAACTATATGCATCAACATGTTCTAACAACAGATTGTTAAGCAAAAAGCGAGTCACTAAAGAATATGTGTAGTATGACCCCCTTTACGTAAAGTTCAAAAATGTGAAATGTGAACAACATATTGTTTAGAGATACACGACTATCCCCTAAAACTATAGACAAGAGTGAGAGACTGAGAAAATATAAAATCAAGAGAGTGATGATCTCTTGATCAAATCAAGAGTCTGGATGCTAAGAGAGAAGGGTAGGATGAACTGAGCGTACAGAATTTCTCTTTATTAAGCTGGATGGGAAGTACACAGGTGCTTGCTTTACTTTTATTCTTGGTATATTACTATATCATATATATCAAATATATGATAAAACCAACAATTACAAAGGGCAATGCAGGTTTGGCTCTTGTCTCTCAGTGGTTTTCTCTGCTTCTCTGGCCACTGAGATGTAAAACATGCTGTATGTCTCCTATGCTACTGAGTGAACAAGAGTCAACTGTGACCATCAAATAAGCAGCCCCAAGGGCTACATTTAGGGGCAGAAAGTATTAATGAAAAGACTTAGTTCAGCCTCAGGCCTAGGCCTTGCTTTCCAACACAGCCCACGGAAAGCCCTCTATGTGAGGGAATAGTAAAATGATGTGAATCAGTTCTCAAAAACAGAATTTTACTAAGAATGAGCAGGTCAAATCCTACTATTGCAATTGCTTGTAAACGTTTACAGAAAATATACAAAGAAACAACCAAAAATGCTAAGTCTATATTCCACTCCTACTTGATGAGTCAAGGTAGGGATTTTTCCTCAGCAGTTAATTTCCTTCAGAAACAGAAACAAATCTTTTAAGCACAATAGACCATTGACCAGGGACTCCAGTCACTGATTGAGCTGTCCACAGTTCATGCCATGAGTACCTTCAGTCAATGGCCTGCACTATATTTCACTTTTTACTACAAATGACTCTTGATGATGTTGTAATGAATGGACCTAAGTCTCATATCCTTGTAAAATGCTGCCACCTTGGACATAAATGTTATAAAATCATAATAAATACAAATTAACCCTGACCATTTGAAGAGTCCCAACCATTAATTTTGACCATCCTATATTATACCTATATCATTCTCAACATATTATCACATATCCTGATGTTATAGTTGTCATAGGTACCATATCTAAAAGTTCTTCAGTCACATCTAAATTTCCCTTAATTCCAAGACAAATATCTTGTGTTCCCTGCATCCGCAATTTTAAAACTCTGTAAATACTCCCTTATATACTACAGCATACTGAGAAGCAGCACTTCCAGAGAGGTTTACATCTGTAAATGCTTGCTTCTGTTTAGGACATGATTTCTGCTACATTCAGTAGATAATCATATATAAGCTTATCGTCTGCAAAAAGTTTTGATACCTGGTCAGTTTTTTTATTTTCAATTAATAACTAACTGTGTTTTACAGCATCTGCACCTATGTTATCTACATTCTAAAACAAGCTGTACTGAAATGTGAGTTCCTTTATCAGACCATTATGATTTTCTTTTTTTAAAATCAATTATCTTTACCTTTTACCATTCACAGTCCTAAGGATGGGTTGCTTCCTTAAGGTCTTATTAAGTTGTATTCTTTCAAAGCAAACATACTTTGATGTTAAATGCATGGAATGTTTTTCTCTTACATGTACACACACAAAATATTCTCTCTTGTTCCCTCCCATTTTTCTTGACATAGGCAACCTTCTTGGTCTATCTTTTACCTTGCTTCTGGTGCTGGAGACAAGGATACAAGAAGTGTTCCGCTTCTCTCTTAATAAATAGTAACTGACACTCAGTCTCAACATCAGAGAGACTATATGAAGAGCAACTCCAGTATCCACCTCCAATCAATAGCTATGGTATAAAAATGTGGGTCCACTATAGTGAAATATCTTGATCTTCCAAGAGGCACCAGAAATACACATTTGAGATTTTTTAAAACTCAAGAATTTTAATGTTGGCAAATAATTCACTTTTTTTCTAATACAATATAGCTCAGATAAAACACATCACTGGCCAGGGATAGCCTATAGTAGATCCATTTGAGGCTCCAATAAAGGCTTCAGTATTTCTGTTGTTGATGTTATCATATCAAATACAAAGTTAATTTAAAATACTTAAGAGGTTCCCATAGAAACAGAGGATTCCAGCAGCAAGTAATTAAATACTGGTTTCCAAAACTCTCCAGAAAAATATCTGTACTTCTAGTTAAACAACAAAACCAGAGATCTCTGGTCCAGGGTCAGTGCAAGTTCACTCGGGGCAATATTGAAATAGAAAGATAAATGGAGTCAAGTTACCCTTTCCCTTCAGTCTTTACACACAATGAAGCTACCATTGTTCTCCTTTTCCCTCCCTTCTCTGTTTCATCAAATCTGAAAGGATCAAGCCATCCTGTGGCTTCCCAATATTAAAAGGACCAGAATGACATTTCTCCAAAGAAGACATACAGATGGCTAACAAACACATGAAAAGATGCTCAACATCACTCATTATTAGAGAAATGCAAATCAAAACCACAATGAGGTACCACTTCACACCAGTCAGAATGGCTGCGATCAAAAATCTGCAAGCAATAAATGCTGGAGAGGGTGTGGAGAAAAGGGAACCCTCCTACACTGTTGGTGGGAATGCAAACTAGTACAGCCACTATGGAGAACAGTGTGGAGATTCCTTAAAAAATTGCAAATAGAACTACCTTATGACCCAGCAATCCCACTTCTGGGCATACACACCGAGGAAACCAGAATTGAAAGAGACACATGTACCCCAATGTTCATCGCAGCACTGTTTATAATAGCCAGGACATGGAAACAACCTAGATGTCCATCAGCAGATGAATGGATAAGAAAGCTGTGGTACATATACACAATGGAGTATTACTCAGCCATTAAAAAGAATTCATTTGAATCAGTTCTGATGAGATGGATGAAACTGGAGCCAATTATACAGAGTGAAGTAAGCCAGAAAGAAAAACACCAATACAGTATACTAACACATATATATGGAATTTAGGAAGATGGCAATGACGACCCTGTATGCAAGACAGGAAAAAAGACACAGATGTGTATACTGGACTTTTGGACTCAGAGGGAGAGGGAGAGGGTGGGATGATTTGGGAGAATGGGAATTCTAACATGCATACTGTCATGTAAGAATTGAATCGCCAGTCCATGTCTGACGTAGGGTGCAGCTTGCTTGGGGCAGGTGCATGGGGATGACCCAGAGAGATGTTGTGGGGAGGGAGGTGGGAGGGGGGTTCATGTTTGGGAACGCATGTAAGAATTAAAGATTTTAAAATTTAAAAAAAATTAAAAATAAGAAAGGGACCTTGGAAAAAAATAAAAATAAAAAATAAAAGGACCAGAATGCTTGAAATCACCAAGTAAAAACAAAACAAAATATACCATAACCAAAGGGGAAGTGGGAGATGAATAACTCATATTTAAATGCAATAATTTAGTCATAAAGGTAAAAAAAAAGAAGAAGAAGAAAAAAGTAGCAGAATAAAATATTCTGAAAAAATTCCTGATAACTGACTGATAATTTTTTACATGATTTTGAAGAATGAGTAATCTTTCAGGAGTTAATTAAAAGCCATTTAATGAAAAATTTAAGATGTTAACATTCTCGCCAATTCTAGAATTTATTCATCAACATTATTTCTTTTAATTTTTAATTAGTATTAGCCTTAAAATGCATTTTTATCATCTGTTTTACCAAATTAACCTGTATGAGGTAGTGAAAAATACAAGGTACAAACCACAGACAGACTGCATTTAGGAAATTTACAGACCCTAACGGTAATAGTAAGAACCTCTTAATATTGTTTTTATTAGGTTAAACTCCTCATAAGCCTTTAAAACTCTCTATTCACTTGCCAGCATAGGTCAGACAGACCCAATAAAGTACTTAAAACTAATGCCAATGCTTATGATTAATGTTTTGAGAGGGAGCCAAGAAAGGGCAGTGTCTCCCAACTTACTCATCAGTGTTTTACCAGCAATAACATTCATTTTATAAGCATTAGTTAAGCACCTGCTATGAGCCCACTAAGCTCACTATACTAGGTGCTGGGAATAAACTGATGAGCAAGCACCCAGAGAACTTACAGATTACTGTTTATTTAGGGCTGTACCAAATAGAATACTGTTATAACAACATAAGTTAAATTGAATTGTAAAACTGAAGCACAGTCTACTATAAATATCCTTGTAGTCTCTCTGTATTTTCCACTTGAACACCTGGAAGTTTCAAGTGTACAGAAATGATATACTGTTAATAGCATTATGCACATATTTGAGGTAATTTTGCATTGTTACATCAAATATTTGAAAGCCTTAGGAACTTATTATTTAATCAAGTGGTTTCAGAGTCAGCTGACATAGTATTAGCCAGATTCTCTACTTTGCCTCAATAAAAATACTTGTGTACAGGAAGCAAGCACTAAACTTGAAATAGCTGTGAGGTATTTATTTCAAGAAAAAATATGTATCTTTGTATACATACACAAATATACATATACATGTATTATTATGTATGTCCTGTCCATTGAAGAAGCCTAGAAAATGATCAGCACGGTAGCTAAATCCCATTAATGCAATTAGTTCTTACTAAAAGAAACCAAAATTTCTTAAAGAAATTGTTGATCTCAAGTCTAAGAGAGAAAATGTACAAGAAGAATCTGTAATATCTTAACACATCAGACAGCAAGGAGGCTATAAGCAGGATTCAGGAGTCAATAAGAAGAGGATAGCACTGGTTAATGATGAGGCGATATAAGGTTTCCCAAAAAAGTGCTATGGGTTGAATTATCAGTTCAGTTCAGTTCAGTCGCTCAGTCATGTTCAACTCTTTGCAACCCCATGGACTGCAGCATGCCAGGCTTCCCTGTCCATCACCAACTCCTGGATCTTGCCCAAACTCATGTCCATCGAGTTGGTGATACCATTCAACCATCTCATCCTCTGTCATCCCCTTCTCCTCCTGCCTTCAGTCTTTCGCAGTATCACAGTCTTTTCCAATGAGTCAGTTCTTCGCATCAGACAGCCAAAGTATTGAAGTTTCAGCTTCAGCATCAGTCCTTCCAATGAATATTCAGGACTGATTTCCTTTAGGACTGAATGGTTTGAGCTCCTTGCAGTCCAAGGGACTCTCAAGAGTCTTCTCCAGAACCACAGTTCAAAAGCATCAATTCTTCAGCATTCAGCTTTCTTTATAGTCCAACTCTCACATCCATACATGACTGCTGGAAAAACCGTAGCTTTGTCTAGACGGACCTTTGTTGACAAAGTAAGTCTCTTCTTTTTGATATGCTGTCTATGTTGGTCATAACTTTTCTTCCAAGGAGCAAGCATCTTTTAATTTCATGGCTGCAGTCACAATCTGTAGTGATTTGGGAGCCCAAAAAAATAAAGTCTCTCACTGTTTCCCCTGTTTCCCCATCTATTTGCCATGAAGTGATGGGACAAGACGCCATAATCTTCATTTTCTGAATGTTGAGCTTTAAGCCAACTTTTTCACTCTCCTCTTTCACTTTCATCAAGAGGCTCTTTAATTCTTCTTCACTTTCTGCCATAAGGTTGGTGCCATCTGCATATCTGAGGTTATTGATATTTCTCCCAGCAATCTTGATTCCAGCTTGTGCTTCATCCAACCCAGCATTTTGCGTGATATACTCTGCATATAAGTCTTCTATTCCATTGATCCGTATATATGAACTTATTTTTTGTTTATTTTTGTTTTTAGATTCTACATATAAGTAAGATCATACAGGCCAAGAAAGATATATGCTGTAAGATCTTACTTATATGTAGAATCTAAAAACAAAAACAAAAAACAAGTCCATATATATGGATCAATGGAATAGAAGAGAGAGCCCCAAAATAAACCTACACACCTATGGTCAATTAATTTTCGACAAGGAGGCAAAAATACACAATGAAGAAAAGACACTCTCTTTAACAAATAATGCTGGGAAAGTTGAACAGCCACATGTAAATCAATGTGGATAGAACACACCCTCACACCATTCACAAAAATAGACTCAAAATGGCTTTAAACACTTAAGTACAAGACATGACATCATAAAACTTCTAAAAGTAAACAGAGGCAAAACATTCTGACATAAAACCTACCAATGTTTTCTTGGTTAGACTCCCAAGGCAATAGAAATAAAAGTAAAAATAAACAAATTGGACCTAATCAACTTACAAGCTTTTGTACAGCAAAGGAAACCATAAATAAGATGAAAAGACAACCTAACAAATGGGTGAAAATATTTGCAAACAACAAGGGCTTAATTTCCAAATATACAAACAGCTCAGACAACTCAATAACAAACAATCCAATTGAAAAATAAACAGAAGACCTAAATAGATATTTCTCCAAAGAAAACATATGACGTCTTCAGAATGGCCAACAGGCACATGAAAAGGTATTCAAGACCTCTATTATTAGAGAAATTAAAATCAAAACTATGATATGTTGATGGACATCTAGGTACTTAAGAATTTATTTACAGGGAAGCAGTGGAGAAACAGACACAGAGAATAGACTTATGGACATGGGAGAGGGGAGGTGAGGGTGAGATGTGTGGAAAGAGTACCATGGAAATGTATATTACCATACGTAAAATACATAGCCAACAGGTATTTGCTGTATGGCTCAGGAAACTCAAACAGGGGCTCTCTATGAATCTAGAGGAGTGGGATGGGGTGGCAGATGGAAGGGAGGTTCAAAAGGGAGGGCATATATGTATGACTATGGCTGATTCTTGTTGAGGTTTGACAGAAAACAACAAAATTCTGTAAAGTAATTATCCTTCAATAAAAAAAAATTTGTTTCTAAACTATGATGTGGTGATCTCATATCAGTCAGAATAGTCATTATTAAAAAATATAAATCACAAATGCTGGAGAGGGTGTGAAAAAAAAGGAACCCTCCTACACTGCTACTGGAAGGTAAATTGGCACAGTTGAGTTCAGTTCAGTCGCTCAGTCATGTCCAACTCTTTGCAACCCCATGAACTGCAGCACGTCAGGCCTCCCTGTCCATCATCAACTCCCAGAGTTTACCCAAATTCATGTCCATTGAATTGGTGATGCCATCCAACCATCTCAGCCTCTGTCATCCCCTTCTCCTCCCCGCTTCAATCTTTCCCAGCATCATGGTCTTTTCAAATGAGTCAGCTCTTCGAATCAGGTGGCCAAAGTGTTGGAGTTTCAGCTTCAACATCAATCCATCCAATGAACATTCAGGACTGATTTCCTTTAGGATGGACTGGTTGGATCTCCTTAAAGTCCAAGGGACTCTCAAGAGTCTCCTCCAACACCACAGTTCAAAAGCATCAATACTTCTGTGCTCAGCTTTCTTTATAGTCCAACTCTCACATCCATACATGACTACTGGAAAAACCATAGCCTTGACTAGATGGACTTTTTTTGGCAAAGTAATGTCTCTGTTTTTTAATATGCTGTTTAGGTTGGTCATAACTTTTCTAGCAAGGAGTAACCATCTTTTTATATCATGGCTGCAGTCACCATTTGCAGTGATTTTGGAGCCCCCTAAAATAAAGTCTGACACTATTTCCACTGTTTCCCCATCTATTTCCCATGAAGTGATGGGATTGGATGCCATGATCTTCGTTTTCTGAATGTTGAGCTTTAAGCCAACATTTTCACTCTCCTCTTTCACTTTCATCAAGAGACTCTTTAGTTCTTCTTTGCTTTCTGCCATAAGGTAGTGCTATCTGCATATCTGAGGTTATTGATATTTCTCCCAGCAATCTTGATTCCAGCTTGTGATTCATCCAGCCCAGTGCTTCTCATGATGTACTCTGCATAAAAGTTAAATAAGCAGGGTGACAATATACAGCCTTGACGTACTCCTTTTCCTATTTGGAACCAATCTGTTGTTCTAACTGTTGCTTCCTGACCTGCATACAGATTTCTCAAGAGGCAGGTCAGGTGGTCTGGTATTCCTATCTCTTTCAGAATTTTCCACAGTTTATTGTGATCCACACAGTAAAAGACTTTGGCATAGTCAATAAAGCAGAAATAGATATTTTTCTGGAATTGTTGCTCTTTCGATGATCCAGCGGATGTTGGCAATTTGATCTCTGGTTCCTCTGCTTTTTCTAAATCCAGCTTAAACATCTGTAAGTTCACGATTTACATATTGTTGAAGCCTGGCTTGGAGAATTTTGAGCATTACTCTACTAGCGTGTGAGATGAGTGCAACTGTGCAGTAGTTTGAGCATTCTTTGGCACTGCCTTTCTTTGGGATTGGAATGAAAACTGACCTTTTCCAGTCCTGTGGCTACTGCTGAGTTTTCTAGATTTGCTGGCATATTGAGTGTAGCACTTTCACAGCATCATATTTTAGGATCTGAAATAGCTCAACTGGAATTTCATCACCTCCACTAGCTTTGTTCGTCGTGATGCTTCCTAAGGCTGACTTAATTTCACATTCCAGGATGTCTGGCTCTAGGTGGGTGATCACACCATCGTGATTATCTGGGTTGTGAAAATCTTTTTTGTACAGTTCTTTTGTGTATTCTTGCCACCTTTTCTTAATATCTTCTGCCTCTGTTAGGTCCCTACCATTTCTGTCCTTTATTGAGCCCATCTTTGCATGAAACTTTCCCTTGGTATCTCTAATTTTCTTGAAGAGATCTCGTCTTTCCAATTCTATTGTTTTCCTCTATTTCTTTGCACTGATCACTGAGGAAGGCTTTCTTATCTCTCCAGCCACTATTAAAAAAGTATGGAGATTCCTCAAAAAACTAAAAGTAAAGTTGCTATATTATCCAGCAATCCCACTCCTGGGCATATTTCCAGATAAAGCCATAATTCAAAAAAATACATGCACCACTATGTTCACAGCAGCACTATTCACAACAGCCAAAACATGGCTAAATGTTGACTGACAGATAAAGGGATAAAGAAGATATGGTATATATATACAGTCGGATCTACTCAGTCATAAAAAAATGAAATAATACCATTTGCAGCAATGTGGATGGACCTAGAGATTATTATTCTAAGTGAAGTAAGTCAGAAAAACAAATACAATATGATACCATTTATATGTGGAATCTAAAACATGACACAAATGAGCTTGTCTATGACAGATTCACAGAGATAACAGACTTGTGATTACCAGGGAGGCGGGATGTGGGGGATGGGTGGACTGGGAGTTTGGGATTAGCAGATGTAAACTATTATAAATAGAATGGGTAAACAACAAGATACTGCACAGCACAGGGAACTATATTCAATACCCTGTGATAAATCATAATGGAAATGAACCTGGGAAAGATATATATATTTAGAACCAATCACTTTGCTGTACAGCAGAAATTAATACATTACTTGAAAAAACTAATTTAAAAAAGGAAAAGCTCACAGATACAGAAAAAAACATTGCTGGTTTCCTGAGGTTGGGGTGGGAGATGAAAGAAATGAGTTAAGGGAGTCAAATTTCCAATTATAAAAAGTACAAATTTCCAATTATAAAAAATAAGTAGTGGGTTTGTAATGTACAGCATAGAGACTAATAAGGTCATAGTGGATATTTGAAAATTGCTAAGAGAGTAAATTTTAAAAGTTCTCATCTTAAGAAAAAAATCAGTAATTATGTATGGTGATGGATGTTACCTAGACTTTTTATTGTGTTGATCCTTTTGCAATATAGACAAATATCTAATCATTATACTTTACACTTGAAAGTAACATAATGTTTTATGTCAATTACATCTCAGTAAGAAAGAGAGAGAAAGAGAAAGGTGGCTGGGGAAACGGAAATGGCAATCCACTCCAGTATTCTTGCCTGGAGAATCCCAGGGATGGGGAAGCCTGGTGGGCTGCCATCTGTGGAGTCACATAGAGATGGACATGACTGAAGCTACTTAGCGGCAGCAGCAGCAGTCTTGTCAAAGGGTTAGAAGCTCTGTCTGATCATTACTCTGGATCAAGCTGCCAATTTCCAGACAATACAAGAAACAATGAAAGCCGAATAGCACCATGAGTGTTCACTCCAGATGGTGGGAAACTGAAAGCCAAACAAAACAGCCCAAGTTCTTCAAAGAAACTTTGCAAGAGAAAGATAGGAATGAAAGAAGAATTTATAGATTAAAAGAGACTTTTATCTATTTATAGATTAAAAGAGACTTTTCAATTTATAGATTAAAAAACACAACATAATGTCATTGCTTTATTAATTTAATAACTAATTATTGTGTACTTCTTTGGTGCCAGGCATTGTGTTAAGCATACATGGAGGACCAAGAAAGACACATTTCCCAACTTTAAGAAGTCCATATAATCTCCATTTATGAATTAGTGGGATATTGTACGGATCCCTAAGTATATGCTCTCATCTTTGTCTCCCAGAATCCCCACTTTACCTTATTTTTAAGGGTTTTTTTTGAGACCTGCCTAGGCTTCCAGGGTTCTACCCTTGGCCTCATTACACTAAATTAATGTAAAACAACTTATTTTTATAATGTGGTGCAGAATCCCATTTTATACTAAAAGGATTTAAAGTTTAAGAGTAATAATTAAGTAAAATGTCTGTTAAGGAAGAGGTGGAGTCAAGATTCAAATTAGGTCAATCTAAATCCACAATCAAGTTTCTTAAATGTTTACCAAAGCGTCTCAAACTGAGATTTTAATTTTCACAAGAGTACCTGATGATATGCCAGGGCTATTAAAAAACAAACAAAACACAGTATAAACATAGAGTATTTTCTTGGAATGATAATTATACTAAAATTGTAAAAAAATTTTGAACATGTTTGATATTAATGTTGATATACTATAGAGTGTTACACAAAATTCAAACATATTTGAACTGTAATCCACCAGTCTCCTCTATCCATGGAATTCTCCAGGCAAGAATATTGGAGTGGGTAGCCATTCCCTTCTCTAAAAGATCTTCCCCACCCAGGGATCAAACTCGGGACTTCCTGCATTGCAGGCAGATTCTTTACTATCTGAGCCACCAGAGGAACCCTAAGATAAAATATAGGGTTACAATAAAGTCGTTTCCCTCCAGAAGGGGAGAGATCAAGTCTTCCTTACTCAGAGCAAGTCATAAATGACTCTTCCTGTAATTCCTGCCCCCTGCTTCTTTACCTGGATAAAGAAAGACACATTTCCCAATTTTAAGAAGTCCATATAATCTCCATTCATGAATTTCTGTACTCTTTAGGACTCAATTCCATCTCTCTCTTCTGGGACCTTTTCTTGCTCATCTGATTCAACAGCAGACTGGACTGGATGGCCCTCTTGTTCTTTCTCATAATGCACAGCTAGTACTATCATGACACTTTCTCCATCTTCTTAAAATTGTCTGCTGAGCATCCACCTACCCACTTTGACCATGAGCTCTGAAAGAATAAGGTCCTGTCTTACCTACATTATATCCCCAGAACATTAACAGTGTTGGTCACAGAATGGGTATTCAGTACATATATTGTAAATTGACTTTTATATTTTATTCAACTTTGTATATTTTATTCAATTTAACAATTGCTAATCATTGGTACTTTATCCTAATGATGTCCTTGGTGATTCAAGGACAGATTTAAATCTTATTGGTTTATTAGTTAAAGTTATATGAAAATTAGTAAGATACCTAAACTAACAAAACTTCTCACTGTTCTAATTAATCAAATACTTAAATAGATATGACATTAAAATGCATGTGTGGACTTTCCTGGTAGCACATGTGGTGAGAATCCACCTGTGAATGCAGGGGACACAGGCTTAGGAAGATTCCACATGCTGCAGAGCTACTAACCCGCTGTATCACGACTACCGAGCCCACATGCTGCAACTACAGAAGCCCACATGCTCTGGGGCCCACAAGCTAAAACTATGGAGCCTGTACACCACAACTTGTGAAGCTCACGTGCCTAGAGCCTGGGCTCTGCAACAAGAGAAGCCACCACAATGAGAAAACTGTGCATGGCAACGAAGAGCAGCCCCAGCTTGCAGCAGCTAGAGAAAACCCATACAAAGAAACAACCAAAAATAATCTTTTTAAAGTTTGCAAAAAGCATATGTATGGAATCTAGGAAGATGACACAGATAAGCTTGTTTGCCAGGTAGGAAGAGCGACACAGACGGGAGTAGAGAACACAGACATAAAGGGGAAAGGGAAGGGTAAGACGAACTGAGAGAGCAGGATTAACATGCATCTACTACTGCTGTGCCCAAAACACATAGCTAGTGGGAAGCTGATGCACAGCACAAGGAGCTCCTAGAGGGGGGGGATGGTGGCGGGGAAGGAAGGCTCAAGAGGAAGGGGATATATGTATACAGGTGGCTGATTCACTGTGTACAGCAGAAACTAACACAACATTGTAAAGCAATTTAAAATACAAGAATACACTCAAAGTATGACAGCTTTTTAAATGGAATCTGGTGATTTGAAAGTGGTAGAGCTACACTGACCAAAATAACCTGTAAGATTGTTGATCGTGAGTTGAGATTTCATTCTTCACTTTTCAGAGCCAAGTAGTGAGGCCTTGGATAAACCCAATGTACACAAAGCCCAAAGATTTCCATAAGTTATAATACAAAATTAAAGCCTTAGCAACACAAAAGTATTATAGGTAGCAAACCCCTCTTGGAAGAAAGTATGATAGCTAAAGACCCAAAGGCATTTACCTGGTCCTGTCTACAGACTTCCTCTAGGTGCACAGCTACATTGTCTTAGGCTTGTGCCAGAGATCCAGTGTGGGTGGAGTAGGGGAATGTGTAACCACCAACAGGACAGTCATCCAAAGAAAATTTGTGCCAGGAGTGAGCAAACCATCGACTGGGAAGTGATGCAGAAGGTCCAAGAGCCAAAAGAGTTTAATTGAGCTGGTCTCAAACTGGAACAGTCAAGCAGACAGAAACCCAGAGGAAAGGAGTCTCAGTCAAAACCAGGCAGTCAGAGATGAGACCAAAATCCAAAAACTTAAGGTCAGTACAGAAACTGAACTTAACACAACCAAGCAGAACCATGCCAAACAATAGGCAAGGATCCTAGTACCTTAATTTAAAATCTAAAAAGTATTGCTACACAATGCAACTTTTATTTGAACACTAAAAGTCGCCCTAAATTTTTAACAAGCATGGCTAACGGAAAAGAATTCTTCTTTTGTAGAGATTTTTTAAAAGCCAAAATTAGCGCATTGGTGGCAGTTGAAAACAAAACCTTGAAGATCAATTTTGCCATAGGATAAAGAATTACCCTCTGTTTCATGGTGTTCTATAAATCAATGGAGAATATGTTGTTTAATATTAAATAAGCAACTTAAATGGCAATAAAATTCAAAACAGTCTCTTTTTCTTGAGAAAGCAGGTTTGTTGGTTTCTTTGTCTGAATTCTCCTGTGTCAGCACTGTGCCCCAAATATAGTGGATCACTCAATACACATTTGACAAATAAATGAAAGACAGCTTTATGTGTCTTGGCAATAAAGCATTCCTTTGTCCTAATTCCTCAGTGAAATTATAATCTCTTTCTAATCTGAAATTTCTTCAAAACTATGTCAAAAGTGAATTTTTCTCTCTGAAATCTCTGTATGAAACTAACCCAAGCAGAAAGATTGGATTCCACGAAACATGTTTCTAAAATGGTTCAGTAGAAAAAGAAATGTTTCCTAAGGATATGCTTTAAGCTTCAATCTTTAGTGAAGACTCATTCCAGTTTCAGAACATACACTGGCAATGTTTACAGCTTGGACAGGGATTGCTGCCTCAGAACTTCTCTCTATTGCTCCTCACTCTGGAGTCAATAAGAGATGGAATTACTTGTATAAATAACTATTACATAAGAACCTACTGTATAGCACTGGGAACTCTACTCAGTACTCTATAATGGCCTGTATAAGAAAAGAATCAAAAAAAGAGTGAATATATGTATATGTGGAGAAGGAAATGGCAACCACTTCAGTATCCTTGCCTGGAGAATCCCAGGGAAGGAAGAGCCTGATTGGCTGCCGGCTATGGGGTCACAAAGAGTCAGACACAACTGAAGCGACTTAGCAGCAGCAGCAGCAGCATATGTATATCTGGGGCTTCCCAGGTAGACCAGTGGTAAAGAATTAACCTGCCAATGCTGGGGACTTAAGGGATGCGAGTTCAATCTCTGGGTCAGGAAGATTTCCCATAGTAGAAAGTAGCAACCCACTTCAGTATTCTTGCCTGGAAAATTCTATGGGCATAGGAGCCTGGTGGTCTATAATTGCAAAGGATCAGACATGACTTAGCAACTGCACATTAACAACAACAATCAGTTTAGCTCAGTCACTCAGTCCTGTCCGACTCTTTGCGACCCCATGAATCGCAGCACGCCAGGCCTCCCTGTCCATCACCAACTCCTGGAGTCTACTCAAACTCACATCCATCGAGTCGGTGATGCCATCCAGCCGTCTCGTCATCTGTCATCCCCTTCTCCTCCTGCCCCTAATCCCTCCCAGCCTCAGAGTCTTTTCCAATGAGTCAGCTCTTTACATGAGGTGGTCAAAGTATTAGAGTTTCAGCTTCAACATCAGTCCTTCCAATGAACACCCAGGACTGATCTCCATTAGGATGGATTGGTTGGATCTCCTTGCAGTCCAAGGGACTCTCAAGAGTCTTCTCCAACACCACAGTTCAAAAGCATCAATTCTTTGGCCCTCAGCTTTTTTTATAGTCCAACTCTCACATCCATACATGACCACTGGAAAAACCATAGCCTTGGCTAGACAGACCTTTGTTGGCAACTGATATACATACTTAGATGCACACCTGAAACTAACATAGCATTGTAAATTAACTCCTACTATAATAAAAACATTTTTTAAATAACTATTGCAAAGGGAATATAATAATTAGAAAGCTATTGGTATGTAATTTGCAATCCATTTCAGTTCTTTCACAGTCAATGAAAACATAAAATGAAAATGATTTCACATTTGACTGGTTAGGCTGTTTGTTGTTTACAGATTCTAATAACACAGGAAGGAAATATTTAGATAAACTAAGAGGCATATGAGGGGCCTGCATTTGTTTATTAATACATTTTATAACTAATGTAGATCTTGCAGGAAAAACTACTCTGCAGTGAAAACTAATTATTACTGAGAGGTATTTCTTTCAAGAAGCTAATGACTGTCAGAACTGAGTTCTTACTCTTTCCATCTATTTTTCTGCAGATTTTCTTGAAAACTCATTCTTTTTAAAAAAAATTTATTCAACATAATAAGAAGAAAAACATTCCACTGTGGGAGGTTTAGACCTGGAAAGAAGTAGAAAAAAGGTTATTTTCATAGCAGGCCTTTGTTTATATGTTTAAAAAACAAATTCTTAGAATATTTGTGGGAAAGCATATTACTCTTAGCCATCAATCAGAAATCAGCATGTCAGGAACTTTCACTTCCTGCCAAGATGGAGTCACAGGGATCAGTTTACCCTTCCACCTTAAACAACTAGAAGACCAAACAAAATATATGGAAAAAATCATTTTCAGATATTGGACAACAGACAGCATGTGACTTGATCCCTGGGAAAATAGCAACAGATGAGATAAGCCCTAGAAGAATTTCCAGGCTGCAGCACAAAGTATGGGTGACCCAAATAGAAATCAATGATATCACTGGATTGAAGAGACAGAGATAAAAGTATAGAGAAGCCAAGGAAGCTAGAATGTGTAGGAAAAGCTCCCCAAAGACAAGAGAGCTGTGCAGAGAGAATGCAGAGGAGTCTCTTCCAACCTTGACAATTATAATGTGACTATTTTGGCATGCATGAACTGAAATTGCCTCAGGTCAGGCAAAGAACTAATAAACCAAACAATTCCTTGAACTCACACAGGACTGGGAATATTTTGTGTTCCCACCAGCCAGAATGGAAAGATGGCCTAATACCCAAGGTATTGCATAAAGTCTTCAGAAAGGTAGTGAGACTAAATTAGCCCTAGACTAAATACAGCTTTTGGTCTGCCCTAGTAAATCTTAAAGGCAAGCCTCAAAAGCATCAAACAGCTTAAGTAACTTAACTTCAAAGCAGAACAAAGTCTGATACCATTGAAAGGAATATGACCATACCTAGTACCCAGTGACATAAAATTGGAAACAATGGAAAACCTCTCCCTCCCACAGAAGAACCCTTTCCCTCCTTCTAATAGCTGTATCTTTGTCCCCAGTGTTCATATTCCTCCAAAATCTCGTTCTTGTTCCTAGATGGCTGTCGGAATAAACCCCACTAGAGGCTCAGTGGTGAAGGATCCAACTGCCACTGCAGGAGTGCAAGTTTGATCCCTGGATCAGGAAGATCCCCTGGAGAAGGACATGGCAACCCGCTACAGGATTCTTGCCTGAGAAATCCCATGAACAGAGGAGCCTGGTGGGCTACAGTCCCTGTGGTTGCAGAGTCGGACACGACTTAGCAACTAAACAATGACGACAACAGGGAAAGGTCCCAGGTTAATCCCTCAGTAGATATGGGACTTTCTCTTCTTCACAAAGCCTTTTCACACACATGACCCATTGTCCCCACAACAATCTGGGACATAGACATCATTATTACTGTTTTTCACATCCAGAAAAAGGCTCAAAACTCTTGAGCCAGCTTCAGGGTAGAGAATCCCAGACTTTAGATGGAAAGCCAGTATTTGCTTTCTGGCCCTGCAGTTACAACATTTGACAAATCAGGTAAGTGCTCTGAGCCCTGGAGAAGGGAGAAGGTTGTCTACCTCACAGTTCTGTTGCTGGGATTACATTTTTAATTGAGACAAATGTTGGGCAAGAGGCTCAGCAAACATCGGCATCACTTTGGAGCAAGTTGGAGGTCACAGGTCACAGGTTTGATAGATTTCTCAGGGTCCCCTTTCAGGAAGTCACCTGTGACACTCACAGGCTGGAGCAGAACTGGGTGGCTGTGCCCTGTAGCTGGGCTCCTGGTGTGTGACTCCACCCAAGACTTCTCTCTCCTTATGGGACAGCATGAGTTCATTTTCAAAAGGGGAAAAGAACTCCTGGGTTCAGGCAGCTGGCAATGTGAGCATAGCTGCTGGTTAGGAGTGTGGGAAACAAGAGCTGCCCTGAACTTGGATGCCTTGGAAGACCAGGTGCTCCAGAAAGCAAAGTCAGGGTAGCCTCCATCACTGAGGGGAGGAAGGGGAGGTTCCTGGAACCGCTACTTCAGGTCACTCAGCTCCAAGTCAATCTCCAACGCAACTCAAAGAACTAATCACGCTGCCTATCTCCACCATAAAATATGGGTAAGAAAACCTCATGTACATTGCAAATTCTTATTGATTTATACTGATTTTCCTGTTTTACATTTAAATCAAATTCTTGTTGATTTATACTGATTTTCCTGTTTTGTATGCTAGGCACTAAGCATACAAAATGAGCTAAATGGATGTTCAGAGATAAAAGTACTCTCAGTCCCAACTTCTGCTCCATTGCTCTGGGCTTTGGAAGCTCAGTAACATCAGATTTGTATCAGTTATTGTTAACTTTTTTGGTTCATTAACATTTTTTGAGAATGAGCCAAGCTACTGACTCTCAAGCCTAGAAAAGCACCTATATACATATACATGCTCACCCTCAAATTGCATATAACTCCAAGGGATTCCAGGTTGACTCCAGGTTTTAAATGCTGTGAGGTAGTTTACTATCAGAAGAAAACTGAGTCCCAAAGGAGTCAACTAATTTTCTCAAAGTAATGGGTCAATTAGCAGAAACGAGAACCCCAGATACTCTGACTCCAAATGTGATGCTTTTCCTAATACCCACATATGGTTATCTCAGTGCTCCACAGACAACCCATCCAAAGACTGGGCTCATCTGCCATCTCACTGCCCAGGTGCTTTAGAAAGGTGAGAGCCACCTGTGGGCATACAGACCACACCTTTCACTTCCTATGGGCACAACCACTCAAATTCCCAGCATTGGTTTATTTTTTACAAATAATTATTAAGCCCCACCTATGGGCCTGCACTATAGGCTTCAGGTACAGAGTGAAAAAATATATATGTGTCATCACTGCCAGCATGGAGTTTATGATCTAGTTTGTACTTCTCTGAAAGGCAGCAAACCCCTAAAATGGTGATTCATTTCTATAACACCTAGTATAAGAAAAGTTACAAAATAGTCATAATTTTAAATAATTATATATATGCGTGTGTGCGTATATTTTTTATTTATGTATATTATATATATATATATAATCAATAAGCTTTGAACTAGTTCACTGACATATATGCATCACATCAAAACAGACGTTGCTGGTAATCAATGGTAAAATGTGATTGATGGGTTGGTTAGATTTTTTTTTCAGTTCTCAAAAAGTAAACTGGTTGGCTTCACCTCACTGAAAAAAATAAAAGATATTTTGAACAGTTTGTCTTCATGATTCTAGACTCTCTACAAATTCATTATTGAAAAACTCTATGATAATATGATCCATGTTACTCAAAAATATTGTTTCTGAGGGTGGTATGGAAGGAAAATGGCACACTTGAAAGGGGTAATAGCACTCTTGGCCCAGTTGGAATTTTTTGGAAATTAAAAAAACTGTTAGCTCAGTTTCATTTTTGATTTATCAGGACACAGGAGGTTGCCACAGTAACCAAAATTCCAGTGACTTAAGACTACACAAGTTTAATTCTCTTTCAAACAGAGGCCATGGCTGGTGCGGGGTTTTCTCCAGGGCAGCTGGTCTCCATGTGTTGGCTGGGTACTCCTGGCTCTTCAGAGTAATAGCATCTCCATCTCAACATGTGCCTCCATGATTGTCAAAGTGAAGGAAGAGCATGCAGAAACACACCCAACTCTTAAATGTTTCCCCCTAGAGGGCTTCTCACCTCAAGTTTCATTGACAACAGCAGATCACATGGCCATACCTAGCTTCCCAGGGACAGAGAACTGTTTCATTCATATGGCCAAAGGGAAAAGCTAAGAATCACATGGCTGTGCACAAAAGTAATATCTACCATTGTTGTCGTAATTAGTTGCTAAGTCGTGTCCGATTCTTTACGACCTCATGGACTGCAGCCCGCTAGGCTCCTCTGTGCATGAGATTTCCCAAGCAAGAATATTTGAGTGGGTTGCCATTTCCTTCTCCAGGGGATCTCCCTGGATCAGGGATCGAACCCACATCTCCTGCATTCTTTACCACTGAGCCACCAGAGAAGCTCGGTATCTACCGTGCATAGTTGCAAACATCATATAAACAACATGATTCCACATAGTTTTCAATGTGAATAGTTTAACTGAAACTATTTATCTTTGCTTTGTTAAAGTAACAAATATATGTTTTGTTTTAATTTTTAGCTTTTAGTGGGATGTTATGCAAATGTCCAGTTACAGAATGCTATCTTTTAGCTATTTCTAATGTTTCTGTTAGACTAAGTCTGCATTAAAGACGTTTACCACTTTGTATTCATTCTGAAACAAAACTCACGAATTCACATAGCATGTGCCAGAGGTCAAAATCTAGTGGTCACATCTGAGTATCAATTCTGTCTTGCTTCCCGGTCCAATTTCACTCCTACCCACCAGGGATTGGATTAACCTTCGGGGACTGCTTACCATTCCAGTAAAATAGGGATAATATGCCCATCTCAGGTGGTTAACATGATCAGCAAATTAAATAATAAAGACAGAAATGCTGTTAAATCTCTAAATCAAAATAAAATTAACATATTATTTATGCAAAATTTGAAAGGTCAGACTTGAAAAAAAAAAAACTGCCCTAAATTTACTTTCCAAATAACATATTACTCAAAATAGTTGATTTAACTCTTATAATATCCAGAGACATTAAAAAAGACTTTTGGTTGAGTTTTTGATAATGTTAAATTATTGCTAAGTTTCTAGTATCAATGGGGCATGTCCACTCAGGTTCTTAAACAACCCTAATAAGTATCATTTATGCAATCCCATCTATGAGATCACTCTCATTTTTGGCTCCCAGAAAAACACATGAGGTGGTCCCAAGTGAAAAATCACCCAAATTAAATCCATCTGCTGATACTAACATAATTGACTTAACTTGGATTATAAAAGGAAAAACAATCAGGGTTTTACGTAAATACATCTTATTCTAGAAATGAGAAGGGCATGCATTCATACTGACCAAACTGTTTGGCTTTGCATTTAATGTCCACATTATGTGAATTGTCTTATTACATAAAACTCATTTTAAAACTAAATACTTGTCTAATGTTACTTTTTTAAAAATATAATAGATTCAAGTAAGTTCAGTTCAGTTCCATTCAGTCGCTCAGTCATGTCTGACTCTGTGACCCCATGAATTGCAGCACACCAGGCCTCCCTGTCCATCACCAGCTCCCGGAGTTCATGCAAACTCATGTCCATCGAGTCAGTGACGCTATCCAGCCATCTCATCCTCTGTCATCCCCTTCTCCTCCTGCCCCCAATCCCTCCCAGCATCATACTCTTTTCCGATGAGTCAACTCTTCACATGAGGTGGCCAAAGTACTGGAGTTTCAGCTTTAGCATCATTCCTTCCAAAGAACACCCAGGGCTGATCTCCTTCAGAATGGACCAGTTGGATCTCCTTGCAGTCCAAGGGACTCTCAAGAGTCTTCTCCAACACCACAGTTCAAAAGCATCAATTCTTCGGTGCTCAGCTTTCTTCACAGTCCAACTCTCACACCCATACATGACCACAGGAAAAACCATAGCCTTGACTAGACGGACCTTTGTTGGCAAAGTAATGTCTCTGCTTTTGAATAGGCTATCTAGGTTGGTCATAACTTTTCTTCCAAGGAGTAAGTGTCTTTTAATTTCATGGCTGCAGTCACCATCTGCAGTGATTTTGGAGCCCAAAAAGATAAAGTCTGACACTGTTTCCACTGTTTCCCCATCTATTTCCCATGAAGTGATGGGACTAGATGCCATGATCTTCGTTTTCTGAATGTTGAGCTTTAAGCCAACTTTTTCACTCTCCTCTTTTACTTTCATCAAGAGGCTTTTTAGCTCCTCTTCACTTTCTGCCATAAGGGTGGTGTCATCTGCATATCTGAGGTTATTGATATTTCTCCCGGCAATCTTGATTCCAGCCTGTGTTTCTTCCAGTCCAGCGTTTCTCATGATGTACTCTGCATAGAAGTAAAATAAGCAGGGTGACAATATACAGCCTTGACGTACTCCTTTTCCTATTTGGAACCAGTCTGTTGTTCCATGTCCAGTTCTAACTGTTGCTTCCTGACCTGCATATAGGTTTCTCAAGAGGCAGGTCAGGTGGTCTGGTGTTCCCATCTCTTTCAGAATTTTCCACAGTTTATTGTGATCCACACAGTCAAAGGCTTTGGCATAGTCAATAAAGCAGAAATATATGTTTTTCTGGAACTCTCTTTTTTTTTTTTGATGATCTAGCAGATGTTGGCAATTTGATCTCTGGTTCCTCTGCCTTTTCTAAAACCAGCCTGAACATCTGGAAGTTCATGGTTCATGTATTGCTGAAGCCTGGCTTGGAGAATTTTTAGCATTACTTTACTAGCGTGTGAGATGAGTGCAATTGTGCGGTAGTTTGAGCATTCTTTGGCATTGCCTTTCTTTGGGATTCAAGTAAAAATGAGGAGAAAGACAGGGGAAGTAGGAAAAAAGGAAGGAGAAGGAAGAAATTAAAACAATTTGAGATGTGGCAAGTAATCAGTCTGATGGATACACTCCTATTTGAAGTATATGTATATGTGTGATCTTAGCTATATGGAGCAAATTCTTTATGGGGCCTAGTAGTACACTCCCCTCAGGCCATCAGAAGCATATGTGCTGTAGGGGTGCCCCCTCTCTGAGTTGTGTTGTCCCTTCTGTTGTGGTGGGTCAACTACTGTGGATATGCTGATAGGTGGGGCTAGTGCCTGGCCCAGTTTGCCACCATTCCACTGTGGGCAGGGCCAGCACCCAGCACCACTGTCTGTGCAGCTAAGGGGCCCTGAGGCTGGTGCTGGCTTGCCGGTGGATTGGGCCAGGTCCCAGTAAGTTGGCAGCAAGCCTGGTAGGTGGTGGATGGGGCCAGGGCTGGTGCCAGACTACTGGTGGGCAAGATAGGGTCCCCACAGCTGTTGGCTATGCAGACCTTACAAGGGGTGGAGCAGGGAATGGCTAGTTCCTGCCAGCTGCTGGGTGAGTAAGCCCCAGACCAGAAGGAAGGCTCCAAAAGGCAGTTTGTTAGCACTAGTGTCCTCACGGTAGAATGAGCTCTCAAAAATTGTTCCTGTCAGAGTCTATATCCCCAAAGGGAGTCCTCGTTGCCTCCTGCCTCTCCAGGAGGTTATCCAAGATCAGCAGGTCAGTCTTACCCAGGCTGCTTTCTAATCCCTACCTTGGTATCTCAGAGCATGAGAGATTTTGTGTGTGCTCTTTATGATCAGAGTTTGCTTCCTATAGCCACCTGACTCCCCCGTATGCAAGCCCCAGAGAAATTCAAAGCCAAGTGTTCTGGGGGTTCATCTTCCCAGAGCAGAACCCCCAGGCTGGGCCAGCCAATGTGGGGCTCAGACCCCTCACTCCTTGAGGAAAGCCTTTACAATTGGGATTACCCTCCCATTTGTGGGTCATCCACCCCAGGGGTGTGGGTCTTGACTACAGTGTGTCTCTGTCCTTTCTATAGATCTCATTGTTAATCCTTCTTTGTATCTTTAGTTGTGGAAAATCTTTCCTGCTAGTCTTCAGGTCGTTCTCATGCATAGTTGCTCTGTAAGTAGTTGTAATTTGCTATGTCGAGCGGAGGAGGTGAGCCCAGGGTCTTTCCACTCTGCTATCGTGGCCACGCACCTCTGTACAGACTTTCTAGTCTCTGCTTCTTACTAGATGTGAGCTTCTGAATGTGCTTTCACTCAGTCTTGTGATAAAATCCATTCTGTATCAAATGAAAGAAACCAAATATATACAGTGGCATGACATTATCATTCAATGTTCCACTGTGAAATATCATCTTATAAGCTGATTATAACTCAAGAAGAATAAATGCTAATTTTTTTTAAGTAATGCATAGTCCAGACTGAACTTGGAATCTTGAAAAAGTGATGGAATGTTTCCTAAATATGTTTTTAATTTTGGTTACAAGAATACAATAGCATCTTACTAATGAGGCACATTTTTCTGTAATCTATATGTGGAAACTTGGCTTTGTGAAATACTTTGACTCATCAGCTCTTTTTCCCCTTAGTAATTTTTTGCAAAAGAAACACTACACATACATAATGACTAATCAAAATTTCGTTCTGGCCCGTTCATACTGGATATCAGTATGTTTCAAATTAACAGAGTTGGCATAAGACAGTGAACACACTGACTTGCCTATAACCTAACAATTCAATTAATAAAATTTCTCCTATGGGTACAAAGGTTGGAGCCAGTCTGTAGATCCAGAAATTCAGCAGTGTCATCAAGTACACTCACAAAAGACAGTTTTGATGGCAAATAAAGCCAAGAAAAAATAAACCATAAGGCAATTTGAAACTTGAACCTGAGATATAGCTTCCCACCCCAGTGGTAGTCCTGGTGTGTCTTTAGAAATATACTTCCTACAAGATGTACAACAATTCTGGCAAGTGAGGTCCTATAATTTTCAGATGACACAGATCATCACTAGTAAATGTATTAAACCTGATCGTGAAAGAACATTTATTTCTCACACCACTTTGAACTTGTGTGCTTTGTCACTCAGTCTTGTCCGACTCTTTGCAACCCGTTGGACTGTAGCCCACCAGGCTCCTCTGTCCATGAGGATTCTCCAAGCAAGAATACTGGAGTGTGTCACCATGCCCTCCTCCAGGGGATTTCCCAACCCAGGGATAGAATCTAGGTCTCCCGCATTGCAAGTGGATTCTTTACCATCTGAGCCACCTTATTTTTCATAGCACTTTGAGCTTAATGAAAGTTAGAATGATTTGGTTGAGTGAAAGTCACTCAGTTGTATCCAATTCTTTGCAACCCCATGGACTGCAGCCCACCAGATTTCTCTGTTCACAGGATTTCCCAGGCAAGAATACTGGAGTGGGTTGCCACTTTTCTCCTCCAGGGGATCTTCCTGACCCAGGGATGGAACCCAGGTCTTCCACATTGCAGGTAGATTCTTAACCGTCTGAGCCACCACAGAAACCCCAGGTTTGTATTAAATGAAGCCTTCTCTCTCAGGATCACCTAAAATGACAATTACCATAAGAACGGTGTCACACTGTGCCCTAACAAGTTTTGGGTTGATTTGTGAAAGAGCTTTTTCTTTTCAGCAGAGGTTAGCAAACTATGGGCCAAAGTTTTGCTGGAAATAGTTATGCTCATTCTTCACCCCTTGCTTATGGCTGCTTCCTGCTAGCCCAGTGGAAGAGTTGAGACAGAGAGGGTATGGCCCACAAAACCTAAAATATTTACCATCTGGTGCTTTACAGAAAAAGTTTACGAATTCCTGATATAGAGCAATGGGCCCCTTGGGATCCTAGAAAAGAAAAAGAAAGAGGAGCTGGGGAATTTAAAGTAATAATGCTTTCCATTTGGGAACACTGCCTTTAACGAAGGATCTTTGAATAACTAATTCTCACAGTATAATCTGCAGAGATCAATATCACAGGCTCTGGCACAGGTAGGTGCTCAAGAAATATCTGTTGGCTAAATGCATTCATTCATTCAGTTGATACGTATTAAGAGCTTACCAAGTACAAGACACTGTCATTAGGAGATGTGGAAAGAGCACTAAGCCAGGAGAAAGCAACAAAACTCCACTCTTGGAGCTCTCATTCTAGTGCAGGGAAACAGAAAGTAACCATATAATTATACAAGTGATTTAATAATAACATGTTAGAAACGATTTAATAGTAACAGGTTAGGGTAGAGGAACAGGGAAGTGTGTTAGTTGCTCAGTACTGTCCAACATTTTGTGACCCCATGGACTGTAGCCCACCAGGCTTCTCTGTCCATGGAATTCTTCAGCAAGAATACTAGAGTGGGTTGCCATTTCCTTCTCCAGGGGATCTTCCTGACCCAGGGCTCAAACCCGGGTCTCCTACATTGCTGCCGCTGCTGCTGCTAAGTCACTTCAGTCGTGTCCAACTCTGTGCGACCCCATAGACGGCAGCCCACCAGGCTCCCCTGTCCCTGGGATTCTCCAGGCAAGAACACTGGAGTGGGTTGCCATTGCCTTCTCCAATGCGTGAAAGTGAAAAGTGAAAGTGAAGTCGCTCAGTCGTGTCCAACTCTTAGCAACCCCATGGACCGCAGCCCACCAGGCTCCTCCATCCATGGGATTTTCCAGGCAACAGTACTGGAGTGGGTTGCCATTTCCTTCTACAGGGGATCTTCCTGACCCAGGGCTCAAACCCAGGTCTCCTACATTGCAGGTGGATTCTTTACCATCTGAGCCACCAGGGAAGCCCAGAGGAACAGTGGAGGGGTGCAGTTTTACACGGCAGTCACAGAAGGCCTTCCTGATTCTGATACAGTTAACCAGAGGCCGAAAGGAGCTAGGGGAAGCTGTGGGTTGTCTCTCAGGGAATGTCAAAGGCCCTGAGGTGTATGGAGCCTGGCTGGTCTCTAGATGCTGCGGGTGGGTAGAGCACAGAAAGGAAAGGCCATGGCCTCTCAGAGAGGGAACCTGGGGCAGCCACACTCTGGGCCCTGAAGGCCACACTAGGAGCTTTGAATTTTACAGTGAAAAGTTTTGAGAAAAGGAGGCATAATCTAACTTGTGTTTAGAACAATCATTCTGCCTGCTGTGGGAGACCAAGGTGAATATATTCACAGAGTGAACTAATAGATATGAAAACAAACTGACAAAAAAGTTTTCCATGTGCTAGTCTCTTTCTCCTGCAAAAGGCAATGGCACCCCACCCCAGTACTCCTGCCTGGAAAATCCAACGGACGGAGGAGCCTGGTGGGCTGCAGTCCATGGGGTCACTAAGAGTCAGACATGACTGAGCGACTTCACTTTCACTTTTCACTTTCATGCATTGGAGAAGGCAATGGCAACCCACTCCAGTGTTCTTGCTTAGAGAATCCCAGGGATGGGGGAGCCCGGTGGGCTGCCGTCTATGGGGTCGCACAGAGTCGGACACGACTGAAGTGACTTAGCAGCAGCAGCAGCAGTCTCTTTCTCCACTGGGAAAAACCTTAATGAACTTGTCTGATTTTTAAGGTAAGCTTCACCTGGGGCAGATCACAGATGGGAGAGGTTTAAATAGAAAAAAGTGAAATTACCCTTTATAATAAACTGACAATTGTTTAGTATTCCCCTGTAAGAAGGGGTAGACACAGATTTGGGCTGCTCTCAGAATCAACCTGCCAAGGCAGAAAACACAGGTTGAATCCCTGGGTTGGGAAGATCCCATGGAAGAAGGCATGGCAATCCACTCCAGTATTCTTGTCTGGAGAATCCCATGGACAGAGGATCCTGCTGGGCTACAGTCCATTAGGGTCTCAAGAGTCAGACACAACTGAAGTGACTAAGCTTGTTGTAGGATAAGGAAGAAGATGCTAGAAGAAAGAGCAGCCTGAGCCACAAGAATTTGACCATAATGATGTCTAACATTCCATTTTAAGCTGTTTGCTTCCCCATGTTGGGATGCAGTGACCCCACACACCCTGTCCACTGCTCTCCCCCAGCATTCATGAGTGTTTGGTTTCAGCGTAATTTTGATATTTTTTTTTTAAGAGGGACAAGAGAGAAGCAGCCTTCATAGTAATTTGCATCAGGAGAAACCTAAGCTCTCCCATCTCCTTCACCAAAAAAAGAAAATTACTCAAAAATACTGGTGATGACATATTCACATTATATATGTTAGGAAATCAAGATATTTTACACAGATGTGTTTTAAGGGTCATTCCAGATCACCAGAGGATTTATGGTCCATCATTCAAGCAGCTGAAACTTGGATTTTGTATGAAAATTCATATTACAGAAACTGAGCTCTAATAAGATAGGTGAGCTTGCCAAAGTTGTATAGCAGGTTACCTGGTAAAGCTGGAGCCCTAGCCCAGTCTTCTAATTCCAGGTCAGGTCCACTCCACCACAGCTGCCTCACCAACACAAATTTTCCTAAGCCCAGCTGTGCTGATGCTGTAGGGAGCCAGATGTTCCCAGAGACTCAAGCCACTTCCTGAGGTAAATTACTCATATAGGAGATCAGGATAGCAGTTACTGCAAACAACTCTAAGACACTAATTTAAAGAGCCAGTGTGCCTACCTGATAGGTATTCTCTAAGGTAAATAAATTGTTTGGGTCTAAATCTACCTTTAGCAGAAGCATGAATCCTTTGAATTCACTGATCCAGAAGTGATAAAGATTCATAGGAAGGACTGATGCTGAAGCTGAAACTCCAATACTTTGGCCACCTGAGGCAAAGAACTGACACATTGGTAAAGACCCTGATGCTGGGAAAAATTGAAGGCAGGAGGAGGTGAAGACAGAGGATGAGATGGTTGGATGGCATCACCAACTCGATGGACATGAGTTTGAGCAAGCTGCAGGAGTTTGTGATAGACACGGAAGCCTGGTGTGCTGCAGTCCAAGAGGTCGCAAAGAGTCGGACATGACTGAGCAACTGACCTGAGAAGTGATGAGAAGTTCAACTAATCAAAATCGGGGAGTGGGGAGGAAATGTTTAAAGGGACCCATATAAGGTGAGAGTTGCATAGGACTGCCCGGCTTTCCTCCCATGAAAGAAAAGACTCCAGGTATAGCTAGACACATACCCACCACCCCTGGAGCAAAAGGCTTGAGATATAGTAACATACTCAGAGAGGTCCCACAACTATACACATTCACTAGGAAAGCTCTTTTTCATCCACGGTGTATAAGAATTAGTAAAATTCAGTACATGTATAACTCTTTATAGAATCATCCATCACTAACATTTCATATACAAGAGTGCAACTGACCAAATTTAAGCCATCTTAATTTTAGAACCTGTATATTTAGCCTCTCTGATCCCACTACTGATAAAATAGAGATTGCAATGCCTGTTTTATCTGATGGTTTTCAGAATAAAGATAATGTATATATGGTGGGCAACACTGTGCCTGGCAAAGATGGCACTCAATAAGTGGCATCTATTATTAATAATTAATTATAATAATAATTACTCAAAGTAAGCAGAGCTGACCTTATACTGAGGTAGTGATTAAGGACTCCCTTCCCTCACATGATTTGTGGGGTACCCTAAAGTGCCTGCTGGAAACAGTCAAGTTTCAACCTAAGGGTACCACACACTTCAATGAGCAACTTCTCTTTCCAAGAAACACAACATGGCCAAGACATCAGTAGGGCTCCAAATTCTTGCAAGCTGTATAAATACCTCTCAGCACTAATATGCTTCCACCCCCACACAAATACATTATGTAAATATCATAACTTCAGCTACGGCCAGGAAAACCTTAATGAACACCAGATTCAAGAAAGAAGAACCATAATAATCGTACTCTCTATCAGCCCAAACTTTCACCACCTTTATTTAAACAGCTTTACCAAGTTCAAAACTGAACACAATAAATTATCCTAGAAGTGGCTGGGTCAACATGGCAAGGTAAGAGAAGGTCCTGGGCAATTAAACCCGTGCTGCTCTCCTGGGAAATGTTCCAGGCAGGTTGACACAGAAGAATACATGGACCTCAACAGAAGTCTGGCCTTGACCTCCACCACTCACCAGCCACATAAGCAAGTACCTGTCAACTTAATGCTTCAAGCTTCAGTGTACCTATCTGTATATGGGGGATAACAACTGAATTAGCTGCTTTATCGGTATACTAAAAAAATGTACATGAAGGTGCTTTATAAATGAAGAAGCGTGGGGCTTCCCTGTTACCTTAGTGGTAAAGAATTTGCCTGCCAATGCAGGAGACAGGGGTTCAATCCCTGATACAGAAATATCCTACATGCCACAGAGCAACTAAACCTGTGTACCACAGCTACTGAGCCTGTGCTCTGGAATCTAGGAGCCACAATTACTGAGCCCATTTGTCACAACTACTGAAGCCCACATGCCCTAGAGAAGCCTCAAGAGGAGCCACTGCAATGAGAAGCACCTACTTGCTGCAACTAGAGAAAAGCCTGTTCAATGACAGAACAGCCAAAAACAAAATTATAAAAATAAACAATGATGAAGTGCAAGCTATCACTGTTAATATTTTATCAGATACGCTCCACATTCAGCAAACAAGATTTTATGCGTTCCCAGTCAACTAGCAATATAACTATTGGTATTTTCTGTCTTATATTTTGTTTGATTCATTATGTTCAACATGACCTTGATCTTGCTTCATAGGCACTCCTAAGACAGAGGGTAAGTTAGGGGTTGAGATCTTCACAGGCTTCCAAGTGACCCTGTATTTAGTCAGTCTGTTTTCACCACACTCATGATTTCATTAGATACAAGCTTTGCTGTGGGCAGGATAGATAGGTCTCCCTACACAAAATCTAAAAGCCAGTTATTGGTCTTTGGCAACCCCCTCCTGTCCTCTTTGCTTCCCTTGTGGCTCAGCTGGGAAAGAATCTGCCTGCAATGGGGGAGACCTGGGTTGGGCCTGTCCTCTTTAGCTCTCTTTTTTCAACAACATCATACACTTCCATAGAGCTCATGGTCCTCCTACTGACCCCTAGTCACCCAGAGATGCCACCAGCAGGCCATCCTAGCTTGGCACCCTGAGGAAGGACCCCTAGTTTGGGCCTCTCTAATCCTCCATCCTCCTTTCTCCCATTAAATTGTTTCTCCTTCAAGTTGAATCAATTTGTATAAGATCTGCTCTCCAAACTGATACAAAAAACAATGATGTCTCTCTCCAGTAAGGGGTTTTCATTTAGGTCTTTGTAAATAATGCTTAAATCTCAAAGGAGGAACTGTTGTGATGGGAACTTTGAAAAATCAGCACAAGAAGTATTTAAGGCATTCACACACACCCTTCCTTGTTCATTCACCAAGCGTATATTTGGCACTGAAAAGGGGTTCCCAGACCAAATTCCAATGTGTGTGTGTGTGGAGGCTTCCCCACACCAACAAGCAATTCTCAGGTTCCACCGGGTGTCTGAGAAGCCAGCTCAGTTCTGGCAATATCTTAAGATAGAATCAGATTCCACAGGTTAAGGCTCAGTTCCACAAGACCATCCTCCACTTCAGACACCAGTTTCAAGTCCATATTATTACCTGTACTTCTGATGACCAACTGGCTACAAATCAGATTGCCATGAACCCCCTTCTCTGATTCAATTAATTTGCTAGAACAGCTCATGGAACTCAAGAAAACCCATTTGCACACCATATTACTGATTTATTATAAAAGAATATTGAAAGTTATGAATCAACAGCCAAATGAAGGTACACATGTATCAGGCAAGGTCCCAAAGAGTCATGTCCTACTCTTTGCAACTCCATGGACCGCAGCCTATGTCCATGGAATTCTCTAGGCAAGAATACTAGAATGGTTTGCTATTCCCTTCTCCAAGGGATCTTCCTGACCCAGGGACTGAACCCAGACCTCCCACATTGCAAGCAGATTCTTTACCATCTGAGCCATCAGGGAAGCACCTACCCTTGGGTAGAACCCAAAAGTCACCTTCCCTGAATCATTTTCAGGAACTGGGACAAGAGACCAAATATTATCCCATTGCTCTATTGCTCAGGAAATTCCAAGGGTTTCAGGAGCTGTGAGCCTGGAACTGTGAATAAAGACCTTTGTTTGGGACCTTGCCTGATACCCCCAACACGTCTGAGCAAAACCAAAGAGTCAGAGTTACAATGGCCAAAGGCCCATCATACAGTGTGCAATGAAGGACTGGAGCACATGGGCCAGGGAAAAGGCTGATTTCAACTAAGGCCAGCATCTCTAACTGGGTTAATCCCCAAACTCATTGCATCATTTTTACCCAACAACAGAGTCTTAGTTGCAATTAAGCATCTCAAGTTAAAATTTTAAATTAACTGGAATATTCAGAAGATATAAGTTTTGCCCTCAATTTCCCAATCATATGGGAAAGGCAAATAAGAAAACAGTTCCTTATAACACAAGGAGATATGAGTTTGTTATTGGTCTAATCAAACACCTCTAATAGCAAATAAATGCCAGGAACTAAAAGAATTTCATGCCCTACTGACAGGATACATATACCATGTAATACTAATAGCCCATATAATCATGAGCAAAATTCTAAGGATACTCTCACATTGAAAGCTATTAAGCAAACTTTTCATCCTGAGAACAAATAGAACATTTTAAATGACAAGATTGAAAAAAAAAAAAGTAAAATGACAAGATAGATGATTTTTTTTTCTTTTACTGCACTGAATTGCTCAGTATTAGTTCAGTTTAGGAAATCAACTTATTTCCAAAGAGCCTACCTTATCATTTCTTAAACTATGGTCTTTCTGGCAAGACAAATACAAAGACAGGTATTTATCCCCTTTTTATTCATCACACTGTATTCTTCTGAGCATTAAGATTTACTAAGGTATAGTATTGGTTTTCCCAGTGGTCATGTGTGGATGTGAGAGTTGGACTGTGAAGAAAGCTAAGTGCCAAAGAATTGATGCTTTTGAACTGTGGTGTTGGAGAAGACTCTTCAGAGTCCCTTGGACCGCAAGGAGATCCAACCAGTCCATTCTAAAGGAGATCAGTCCTGGGTGTTCATTGGAAGGACTGATGCTAAAGCTGAAACTCCAGTACTTTGGCCACCTCATGCGAAGAGTTGACTCATCGGAAAAGAGTCTGATGCTGAGAGGGATTGAGGGCAGGAGGAAAAGGGGATGACAGAGGATGAGATGGCTGGATGGCATCACTGACTCAATGCACATGAGTTTGAGTAGATTCCAGGAGTTGGTGATGGACAAGGAGGCCTGGCGTGCTGCGATTCATGGGGTCGCAAAGAGTCCGACATGACTGAGCGATTGAACTGACTGAGTAACCACCTAACAGCAAGGCTATAGATGCACCATTGGAATTAAGTAATGAAATGAGATGAAATAGGGGTTTCTATAATGATCAGCCCAGTCAGCAGCCATCAGCAGCATTTTGTCTTTCAGTTAATCCAAGAGAATAGGCAAACTGACAAGTACCACAGGAGAGCAGGTAACCAAATGTTAGCCTTCCTCTCTTGAAGATACTTATCAGTAAATAAAAGTGTTTTATGAAGAAACTGAAGGTTGGGGTTTCCGGAAGGCTGGCCACATTTAAGTTGTGGGTTAGCACAACATTTGGCTGGCAAAGAACTTAGACCTGCTCCATCTTGCTCCCTTCAGCCATTCACCTAATTCTCCCTGACAGTTCCAACTCAAAAATGTCAAGGGATGTCCATTCAATAACAATAAATATGGTTCAGTAAGATTTTAGATAAGTGTATTTCTCTCATCTCCTTCCTCCAAACCTGATCTCTGGAAAGAGAAGGAATATTCATTTTAACTTGCTTGTTTTAGAATCTGGATTATATTTCCAACTTAAATGGAAACCAATCATCTAAAAAAAGGGATTCATTAAAATCTTATCAATACAGAAAGACACATGAACCCCAATATTCACCACAACACTATTTACATTAGCTAGGACATGGAAGCAACCTAGGTTTCCATCAACAGATGAACAGATAAAGAAGTTGTGGTACATATATACCATGGAATATTTTTCAGACATAAAAAGGAATGAGTCTGAGTCAGTTCTAGTGAGGTGGATGAATTGAGAGCCTGTTAGAGTGAAGCAAATCACAAGGAGAAACAAATATCACATATTAATGCATATATATGGAATCTAGAAAAATGCTCCTGATGAACCTACCTGAAGTGAAGGAATGGAGACACCAACATAGAGAACGAACTTGTGGCCACAGCAGGGGAAAGAGAGGGTGGGATGAACTGAGAGAGTAGCATCGATATATATACACTACCATGTGTAAAATGTGGGAAACTGCTTGCACATTTATAAAATAATAAAACCTGTATTGAGGCACATCATAAGGAGTGAAGGAAGCAATACCTGACAAGGACTTAACACAATAATCAGTCAATGACTGCTCATATTCATTTGCTCACTCAGTGTTTAGGAACAGCCTACTGTGTGTCAGATGCTCTGCAGTGGGAATACAAAAATGACCGAGACAGTCACAGCCCCTGTCCTTACAGAACTCAGAGTCTAGACAGGTTGCCCAGAGTTCAGAAGGAAAAAACAAAAACAACTTGATTCATGGAAACCTCCTCCTGTGTATCTGGAGGGCTGCTGTAGTACAGAGTCACCAGTGCTGCTTATGAAATATTTCCAGCTTTCCTATTTTCCAAATACATGGTGGGATTATACTATATTTGCCTTGATATTAGGTATCCCTATATGACTTCCTTTGGCCAACATATGCATAGGAGAGACAGATGTCCCTCTTGGGCTAAAATTTAAGTCATGGCTCCTGTCCCCACATTTTCTTATCTCTAACAAGGTGATAATGGAACACTTGTTGATGGGACCTCCATCATCCTGGGTTCTTAAGTGACAATAGTAAATGGAACTTCCCCTGCTAAACATAGCATGAAGGATAACTACATTTTTATTATACTAAGCCACTGAAATTTGAGATTATTTGTTACTGTATAATATTCTATCCTGTCCCAACAATATGGGTATTTTGTCTAATTACCCAAATATCATTACAAACTGCATTCAGTGCACTGAAAAATCCATTTAAGAAGTTGACCTGATGAGCAAAGATCTGAAGGACAAGTTGAAGTGTTTTAAATGACACAGGGTAAGGTGGGATGTGGTGTGCACAAGCGCATGGGAGCACACAGCACAAAAGACCTGAGGAAAGAGGGAGTGAGAGCCATCTCAGGAACTGATGAAAACACATATGACTGGAAGAGAGATGAAAGGAAGAGATTCAGGATGAGCTAGCAGAAAGAAGACATGTAGGACTTTGAAGCCCTGTTAATGATTTCAGTTGTTATTCTAAGAGCAGGAAGAAGCCATTGAATGGTTGTAAGCAGAAAAATAACATGATTAAATTTGTGGCTTTGAAATGATAGTTCTGGATGTAGCATGTAAAACAGACAGGACACAGGCAAGAGTTAATACAGGGAGACCCACTGGAGACTATTGCAGTAACAGTGCAGGCAAAAGAATGTGCTAGCTTAGGCTTGATGACAGTAGTAAAGATGGAGAGATATATGAGGAAATTTTAGAGATATTCAGGCAGCAAGATCAAACAGGGCTTTAATCATAGACTAGAAACAGGGGTGAGGTGGTTTCCACAGCTGTTTGAATTGTGGTGCAATCTCTGAAACAATAAACACTGAGGAAGAAGCAGGCTTTCGAAGGAAGATCATAAATTTTGACTTGGATGTGTTCAAATGTAAGCTCTTTCAGCATCTGAAACTTCAACAAAAGTCTAGGCTATAAACATTAATATGGGTGATGATTTATTTGCATTTTGGAAAAACCAGAACATCAGATAAGAAGGGGGTGCCTAGGATAAAGTCTTGATGAATTCCTACATTTAAAAGCCAGGAGAAGGATGAGGTCAAGTAGGGTGAGCAGTTCAATTGTGCACTGGATTTAGAACAAGGAGGTGATTGGTAACATTAGCAAAAGCTGTTTCAGTGGAAGGATGGGAATGGTCAAAACAACGATGACCTTAAAAAATGATCGTATTCACTCATTCATTATTTGTTAAAACCTATGATTTGGTCTGGAAATAAAAGGGTGAATGAGACCAAATGGGTCCTTGCCTCCATGGTGCTAACAGTCCAGTGAGACAAAATAATTGCAAGCTATTTGTTGTGTAGATCACAGCAAACTGGAATATTTCTAAAAAGGTGGGAATACCAGACCTCTTTACCTATCTAATGAGAAACCTGTATGCAGGACAAGAAGCAACAGTTAGAATCAGACATGGAACAACAGACTGGTTCAAATTTGGGAAAGGAACACATCAAGACTGTATTTTGTCACCTTGCTTATTTAACTTATATGCAGAATACATCATGAGAAATGCCAGGCTGGATGAACCACAAGCTGGAATCATGATTGCAGGGAGAAATATCAACAACCTCAGATATACAGATGATACCACTTTACTGGCAGAAAGTGAAGAGAAACAAAGAGTTTCTTAATGAAGGTGAAAGAGAATGAAAAAGCTGTTTTAAAACTCAACATTCAAAAAACTAAGATCATGGCATCCAGTCCTACCACTTCATGGCAAATAGGGAAAATGTGGAAACAGTATCAGATTTCATTTTCTTGGGCTCTAAAATCAATGCAGACAGTGACCGAAGCCACAAAATTAAAAGATGATTGTTCCTTGGAAGAACAGCTATGTCAAACCTAGACAGTAAGCAGAGATGTCACTTTGCCAACAGAAGTCCTTAAAGTGAAAGCTATGGTTTTTCCAGTAGTCATGTATAGATGTGAGAGTTGGACCATAAAGAAAGCTGAGTGCTGAAAAATGGACACTTTCAACTTTAGTGCTGGAGAAGACTCTTGGACTGCAAGGAGATCCGACCAGTCAATCCTAAAGGAAATCAACCATGAATATTCATTGGAAGGATTGATGCTGAAGCTGAAGGGCCACCTGATGCAAGGAGCTGACTCATTGGAAAAGATACTGATGTTAGGAAAAATTGAAGGCAAGAGAAGAAGGGGGTGACAGAGGATGAAATGGTTGGATGGCATCACTGACTCAATGAACATGAGTTTGAACAAACTCAGGGAGACAGACATGGACAGAGAAGCCTGGCATGCTGAAGTTCATGGGGTCACAAAGATTCAGACACAACTTAGCAACTGAAAACAACAATAACAGCAATATGTATTGGAGACAAAACAAAAGTAAAATATATATGTAGGTACATACATAAATGGGAAGGAGGGTAAAGACAGAGGTAACAATTAAACTGAGCCATGAAGGATGAGAATGAGCTAGCTGTCCAAAGAGGTGAAAGTAATAAGGGAACACTGACTTCAGACACAGGGAACAATGAGCATGAAGACTCAATACATTAAAAAAGAAATAAATTCTTGTCATCAAGGAATTTCTAAAAGACCATGATGCCTAGAGTTTAGAGGAACAGAAATTTAGGCAGGATCAAATCATCAGCTTTGTAAGACACAATAAAATGTTTGCATTTTACTTCCTATATTGGTTTACTAGCCTGTCATAACAAAGTACCATAGACTTGATGGCTTAAAAAATAAAAACAGAAATTTGGAACTTCCCTGGTGGTCCAGTGGTTAAGACTTTGCCTTCCAATGCAGGGGATGCAAGTTTGATTCCTGGTGAAGGAGATAAGATCCCACATGCATCTGGGCCAGAAAAAAAAACAAAACAAAACAAAATATAAACCAGAAGCAGTATTGTAACAAATTCAATAAAGACAAAAAATGGTCCACATCAAAACAAGATTTATTTTCTCACAACTCTGGAAGCAAGATGTCCAAGATAAATGTCATGGGCAAGGTTCTTCTGAGGCCTATCTTCTTGGCTTATAGATGACCAGGTTCTACTTGTATCTTTGTGGTCTTCCCTCTGTATCTGTCTCTGTTTTAATCTTTTCATATAAGGACACCAGGCATATTGTAAAAGGGCTCACTCTGATGATTTTTCTTCATTTCATAGATGTTCCCCAATTTATTCAACTAATACCATAACTGATGAGTCCATTGACATGTGGATAATGCAATGATGAATTTTGTTCCATGTGCATTTTTTCAATAATAAAATGATAGCTGAGGTATAACATAAAAACACAAAGATCATATGTGCATAGCTTGATAAACCATCAAAAAATCAATAGACTTAGGAAACATCTCCCAGCTGAAGAAAGAGAAGTATGTCAGCATCCCTCAAGCCCCCCTTGAGTCCCTCCTAATCACTACCCTTTCCCTGTTCCCCAATCTTAACCATTATTTTGATTTCTAGCACCACAAGTTATTATTGCTTTTGCACTTTGCATACATGGATTCCTATAATATGTATTATTTTATATATAGCTCCTTTCATTCAAAATTATAAATGTGTGATTGATTCATACATTGATTCATATTGTTGCAGCATTGATTCACTAATATTCATTGCTGTATACTATTCCACTCCATGAGTATACCATATTTTTTTCACTGACTGGAGGATCTTTTAATTTTCTTTACTGAGGTATAGTTGATTTATAATATTATATGAGTTTCAGGTGATAACATAGTGATTCAAAATTTTTACATATTATGCTCAATTTAAAGTTATAAAATATTGGCTATATGATCTGTGCTATACAATATATCCATGTAGCTTATCTATTTTATACATTGTAGTTTTTATCTCTAATCCCTTGTCCCTATCTTGCCCCTCCTCTCTTTCCTCTCCCTAGTGTTAACCACTAGTTGGTTCTCTATACCTGTGAGTCTGTTTCTACCATTTGACAGCTTTTTAGACTCCATATATAAGTGATAAAACATACAGTATTTGTCCCCTATGATTTATTTCACTGAGCATAATACACTCCAGGTCCATCCTTCTTGTTTCAAATAGCAAAATTTCATTCTTATTTGTGGCTGAGCAGTATTATATTAAATATATGTATACAGCATCTTCTTTATGCATTCATCTATTGATGGACAGTGCTGACGTGAGCACTAGGGTGCATGTATCTTTTCAAATTAGTGTTTTAACTGTCTTCAAATATATCAGTTCAGTTCAGTTCAGTTGCTCAGTCCTGTCCGACTCTGCGACCCCAGAATCGCAGCACGCCAGGCCTCCCTGTCCATCACCAACTCCCAGAGTTCACTCAGACTCACGTCCATCGAGTCAGTGATGCCATCCAGCCATCTCATCCTGGGTCGTCCCCTTCTCCTCCTGCCCCCAATCCCTCCCAGCATCAGAGCCTTTTCCAATGAGTCAACTCTTCGCATGAGGTGGCCAAAGTACTGGAGTTTCAGCTTTAGCATCATTCCTTCCAAAGAAATCCCAGGGTTGATCTTCTTCAGAATGGACTGGTTGGATCTCCTTGCAGTGCAAGGGACTCTCAAGAGTCTTCTCCAACACCACACTTCAAAAGCATCAATTCTTTGGCACTCAGCTTTCTTCATAATCCAACTCTCACATCCATATATGATCACTGGAAAAACCATAGCCTTGACTAGATGGACATTAGTCGGCAAAGTAATGTCTCTGCTTTTGAATATGCTATCTAGGTTGGTCATAACTTTTCTTCCAAGGAGTAAGCGTCTTTTAATTTCATGGCTGCAGTCACCATCTGCAGTGATTTTGGAGCCCAAAAACATAAAGTCTGACATTGTTTCCACTGTTTCCCCATCTATTTCCCATGAAGTGATGGGACCAGAGGCCATGATCTTAGTTTTCTGAATGTTGAGCTTTAGGCCAACTTTTTCACTCTCCTCTTTCACTTTCATCAAGAGGCTTTTTAGTTCCTCTTCACTTCCTGCTATAAGGGTGGTGTCATCTACATATCTGAGGTTATTGATATTTCTCCCGGCAATCTTGATTCCAGCCTGTGTTTCCTCCAGTCCAGCGTTTCTCATGATGTACTCTGCATAGAAGTAAAATAAGCAGGGTGACAATATACAGCCTTGACATACTCCTTTTCCTATTTGGAACCAGTCTGTTGTTCCATGTCCAGTTCTAACTGTTGCTTCCTGACCTGCATATAGGTTTCTCAACAGGCAGGTCAGGTGGTCTGGTATTCCCATCTCTTTCAGAATTTTCCACAGTTTATTGTGATCCACACAGTCAAAGGCTTTGGCATAGTCAATAAAGCAGAAATAGATGTTTTTCTGGAACTCTCTTGCTTTTTTGATGATCTAGCAGATGTTGGCAATTTGATCTCTGGTTCCTTCGCCTTTTCTAAAACCAGCTTGAACATCAGCAAGTTCATGGTTCACGTATTGCTGAAGCCTGGCTTGGAGAATTTTGAGCATTACTTTACTAGCGTGTGAGATGAGTGCAATTGTGTGGTAGTTTGAGCATTCTTTGGCATTGCCTTTCTTTGGGATTGAAATGAAAACTGAGCTTTTCCAGTCCTGTGGCCACTGCTGAGTTCTCCAAATTTGCTGGCATATTAAGTGTAGCACTTTCACAGCATCATCTTTTAGGATTTGAAGCAGCTCAACTGGAATTCCATCACCTCCACTAGCTTTGTTCGTAGTGATGCTTTCTAAGGCCCACTTGACTTCACATTCCAGGATGTCTGGCTCTAGGTGAGTGATCATACCATCATGATTATTTTGGTCATGAAGATCTAGGATCAAATATATACCTAGACTACTATCATATGGTAGTCTATTTTTAGCTTTTTTGAGGAACGTCTACACCGTTTTCCATAGTGACTGCACCAATTTACATTCCCACTAACAGTTTACAAGGATTCCCTTTTCTCCATATCTTCTACATTTGTTAATTGTGGTCTTTTTAATGACAGTCATTCTGACAGTCATGTGGTGGTATTTCGTTGTGGTTTCAACTTACATTTCTCTTATTATTGTCAACGTTGAACATCTTTTCATGTACTGTTGGCCATCTGTATGTCTCCTTTGGACAAATGTCTTTAGGTCTTCTGCTCATTTTTAATCGTGTTGTTTTTTCTGATAATGAGTTGTTTGAACTGTTTATACATTTTGGATATTAACTCCTTGTTGGTCATATCATTTGCAAAGCTTTTCTCCCATTCAGTAGTTTGTCTTTTCATTTTGCTGATAGCTTCTTTTGTCATGAAAAAGCTTTTAAGTTTAATTAGGTCTTTATGCATGCATTTATGGTCAATTATTTGTTTATTTTTGCTTTTGTTTCCTTTGCCTGAGGAAACAGATCAAAAAAAAAAATAACTAGGCTTTATTTCAAAGAGTATTCTATGTTTTCTTCTCTGGGTTCTACGGTTTTCAGGTCTTAGATTTAAATCTTTACTCCACTTCATGTTTATTTTTTAATATGGTGTGAGTGAAAGTGAAGTCGCTCAGTCTTGTCTGACTCTTTGCAACACTATGGACGAGAAGCCTACCAGGCTTCTCTGTCCATGGAATTTTCCAGGCAAGAATATTGGAGTGGGTTGCCATTTCCTTCTCCAGGAGATCTTCCTGACCCAGGGATTGAACCTGGGTTTCCCGCACTGTAGGCAGATGCTTTACCATCTGAAAGTAGTCCAATTTGAATATTGCTCATGCGGCTCCAGCATTCCCAGAACCATTTATTGAAGAAGTTGTCTTTTCTCCATTGTATATCCTTGCCTCATTTTGTTTCACTGATCTATGTATCTGTTTCTGAGCCAGTTCCATACTGTTTTGATTACTGTAGCTTTGTAGTATAGTCTCAAGTCCGGAGTGTGATGCCTCCAGCTTTGTTCTTTCTCAAGATTGCTTTGGTTCACCCTAGTGACTTGACTTTAATTATCTCTCTAAAGACCCTGTCCCAAAATACAGTCACATTCTGAGGTAGCAGGAGTGAGGGCTTCAGCATATGGATTTTGCGGGGACACAATTCAGCCCATAAAACTTAAGCAAGTAGGGATACCATTAAAGGGATTTAAGCAAGAAAATAACATAATCCAATTTATATTTTAAGAGCAGTGTGGCTACAGTATACAGAAGAGATTGGAGAAAAGGAAAAGCAGTAATAAGACAAGTTAGCAGATTATCTCTGTAATCCAGACCCCAAAACAGACACTGTTAACCTGGAGCCTATAGATAGGCTTGGGAGGGAGTGATCTACAGTTTCCTCAATGCTATATTTACAAAATCATATGAGGATGCATATGTACCCATAGCGTGATTTAGTCTCCAAGTTCTGTTACATCCAAGAATCACAGTGCAATGCCAAAAATAAATTTAAAAATTAAGAAACCCCACATTTTACTCATATTACTTAAAGGGACTCAAACGCAATGCATAAAAGCAGTTACTAAAATACCTTCCACTTTCCTGCACGTTTTAGTCCTCTTCTACAGTTAGTTATACCAGGATCTCTCTCCTCAAAACTCCCAGGATAAAACATTCCTCCACCAATGCTTCATTGCCCAGAGTGTTTTCTCTTCTCTCCATCCCATCTTCCCTTCCTCTTTAAGAACTTTATCAAGTAGATCACCCTAGCTTCTCTTCTGCAAAATGTAATTTTTGAAGGAAGAGAAAGAAAAAAAATCACTTCATTTAGGCTGAGAAATCTATTTGCAAGGCAGGAAGGTGGTGAGAAAAACATCTGAACATTCCAATATTAATCATTTTTGTCTTATACATTTTCTAACAGTCTTGGTGTTCATCATAATCTGAAAGGTTTTGTTTAATTTATTAAGAATTATCAAAAGAATAAGGGAGAGAGCTGGGGGTGGGGGGCAGGGGTAGGGAGAGCATTGTGATTCTCAGGAACTGAGCAAGGCCATCTGACTATTCTCTCACAGTCAGACTGGTCCAAAGTAGGTACCACCATGACTATCCACTCTACCCATACTGCATCCCCAAACAACCAACTGGACCAACTGTGCACTGATAAGACTTCAAGCAAAGCTAACAGATTGGTTGAGTATTGCCTCAAAGGGCAAGTTCATTGTAAATAAATGTATTCTGCTTTGAACATGATCCATTAGTAAACTCTGAGTAAACTGCCAATGTAGGTCATTCAAATCAGAAATAAGTGATCTTTTCATTCCAACCAATCAAAAAGTTAATAAAAATATGTAAACTGTGATTCTATCAGACCACAAACCTGCTATGTACACACCATAGAAAGACTCTGTGGTTAGACACAAAAGAAATGAAACATAGAGCATAAAAGTTAGAAATAAAATGTGCCCTACCCTCACTTTCCTATCCCAGTTAATTTCTACCCAACCTTTAAGTCCCAGCTAAGGGTTTATCTCTTTTGCGAGCCCTTACTCCAGGCTCAAGTGAATGTCTTTCTCTTATTCCACAGCACCCTGTTAGCTCTGTCATTTTACTACCACAACATCATTAAGATTACCTGTCTTCTCTACTCAACTGTGAGCTTCTACAGATCAAGGACAAGATCTTCTTTGTTTTATGAGCACCTAGCACAGTGCCTGGTACAAAGCAGGTAAATACTCACTGAGAAGGCTGGCTTCAAATTGTATGCTTTTTCTAAAAGAGAAGCAGACTGACAGTTACAAAGAACAAACTAGTGGTTACCAGTGTGAGGGGAGGCAATACAGGGACTGGGGATTTTTTTAATGGGTTATTATGGGATTATATGAAATCGTGTATGTGAAACTTTGGAAACCTGTAAAGCACTATAGAATTTTTTAATCAATTAAATAAAGAAATGAAACTACACATACAAAATATTTGTGCTGTTTCTACTCTATTACTCTGCTTCCTGGAATAAAAAGATCTAAATTGTTTGCCTATCATTTATCACCTGGGAAATTTTGCAGAGATGCTAGTTCTACACAGGAATTGGAGATATCCACAGCCCAAATTCCTGACTAAGGATTAAGTAGATGAGTGCCATTTTCTTGAAAAGCAGTGGGAGACAAAAGCAAAAAGTTGATGGAAGCTAGTAGAGGAATTATAGAAGGGACTGTTCACCCATTCTTCAGTCATCTGTGGAAGCATGGTCTCATGTTACTCAATCTTTTAAAGGGAACTTCCCAAACTGCTTCTAACCATATACCATCCAAAGTTTCCCTCTGAATCATTCAAGAGACATCCAGATGTGGGTTGAACAGCTCTAATTTATTGCAATAGTGTTTTTTCTTAAGTATCACGTGTGTTACAACATCTCAATAAGGCTGTTTGCGGTTTGACCTTCTGAATCAGGATACAGAGAAGTTCCAACATCTGAGATTCATTTAATGGAAGCAAAAAAAAAAAAATTGAACCCTTCGATGAATCCACCTGCACTAGAATCACCTACCATGCTGTGCAAAATGCAGATTCTTGAGTCTGCCTCAGATCTCATGAATAAGGTTCTTTGAGGTTAGAGGGTAGAAATCTCCCTTCTTAATAAGCTCCTACATAATTTCATCATCAAAACTCAGCTAAGAAATGGCATCATCAGGAAAGTCTCTTTTGGACCCTCACCCAGCTTACAAGTGACCCCAACACCTCCTATCATGCTTCCTACATTATCTGTCTCCTCTGCTACCCTGGGTTCCAGGAGGGCAGAAGCTTCATCTTCATGTTCACTGCTGATCCCCAGGGCTTTGAACAGTGTTGGTGAACTAAATAAATTATTCTTATATACTCTAAAATGAACAGACAGATGCTAGGGTTAAAGCTCCTATCCACAGTACATAACATTCTCTGGGATCTGGCCCCTGACTATCTCTCCAGGCTCCTCCTTCCCAACTCTCTGTTCACACTCAACACTCCAAAAACATTTGGTTTCTTTTTGTTCCTTACACAACCCCTTTCTTCTCTATGATTTTGCGCAATTTGTCTGTTCTTATCCTAAACCCCTATCACTATGTGCAATCTCTTCCATTCATACCATCCCCCATATGCAACTCCTTGCCACTATCTGGATTATTCCCATTCATTTCTTTTAAGTTTCTCCCCCTTGCAGTAGCTTTCCCAACATCCACAACAGTCTTTCTTCTCTGGGATCAGGGACAGCTATGCATATTTACACCTTTACCCTTACCACACGGTTTAGTAATTACCTCTCTCTCTATTGGTCTTCTACATGAGATTATTAATTTCTTGAGGATGTAGCCCATATCTCATTAATCTATCCATCCATTTTTATTCCAGTTCTTGGCACAGAGTAGCTGTTCCACAAATTACTGTTTAATGAAGGAATGAACAGATGAGCAGACAGAGCCAAATCCTCAGACACAACTGTTAACTGAAACAGGAACATGTGCACTTGAACACATGCAAACTGGGGACTAGAATGGCTGATTCCATCAGGACACCAAGAGCTGAGGGCCTCTATGCAAAAAGTCACCTTATCAGATTGGCAAGAAATGTTAGGACAGAAAGAGTCAATATGTATGGACCCTAAAATCCAGACAGAAGAAGTGGAGAATTCCAAGGTTTATAAAACAACTTACAGCCAGAAACTAACTCATAAGCCTGGATGCTGGTCAGAGGAAATTACTTGGCAAAATGGTGGCCAGAGAACACGGTGGGCGGCTTCACTGGTGGTACAGTGGTTAAGAATCCACCTTCCAAGGCAGAAGACACAGGTTCAATCTCTGGTTGGGGAACTAAAACCCCACATGCCTTGAGACAACTAGGTCTGCATCCCAAAAACTAAGCCTGCACATCACAACTAGGGAGAAATCCATGCACCACAATGAAGACCCCACTTGCCACAACTAAAACCTGATGCAGCCAAAAAGAAAGAGAGAGAAAAAAAAAATGGAGGGAAGTAAAGAAGCTGGGTGAGAGTGGGTCCAAGAGAAAATCCGTATGGTAATGAGTCAGTCAAGATGCTTTCTAGGTGAGTTAGCTTTCCCTGGTGGCTCAGCTGCTAAAGAATCCACCTGCATTGCAGGAGACTGGGTTCAATCCCTGGGTTGGGAAGATCCCCTGGAGAAGGGAAAGGCTATCCACTCCAGTATTCTGGCCTGGAGAATTCCATGACTGTATAGTTCATGGGGTCACAAAAACTCAAGATTTTTGAGCGACTTTCACTAGCCCTCAGCTGCTCTGGTGAGCATGCAATAACATCTTAAAGTGACAGTGCTCCCTAGATAGGGACTGAAATAACCTGTCACTATATACTAGGTTAAAGGAATGAAAATCATATTGTGGTTTTTACTAAAAGCTCAGGGTTTTCGTTTCTCATTGCTGTGTCAACAAAGTACCACAAACTTAGTGGCTTATAAATCACAAATTTATTATCTTGCAGTTTTGGAAAACTTTAAATGAGAGTCATACAGAGCTAAAAGTCAGGCACTAGCAGAGCTGCACCTTCAGGAGGCTTCAGGGGATCATCTGTTCCTTGCTTTACCAGCTTCCAGAGGCTGCTCCCATTCTTTGGGGCCATTCTCTTTCTAGCAATGGCATCACTCTGACCTCTGCTTCCAGTGTCACAGCTCCTTCTCCAACTCTATCACTCTGACCCTCCTGCCTCCCTCTCATAAGAACCCTTGTGGTTATACTAGGTCCATGCAGATAATCCAAGATAATTTCCCTACCCCAAGATCTTAAACCAGTTAAGATCTTAACATTTGCAAAGTGTCTCCTGTCATGTAAGGGAACATATTCCCAGGATTAGGACATGAACACTTTGAGAGGACAATTATTCTTCATACCACACTCATTCATAGAAAAAAAATTATTTAAAGAATAAATCACGTTTTGATTTTTTAAAGGAAAAAATGGGAAATATACAGCTCTAAATTCCCTATTGGTGACAAGCAACAAAGAAAATGACACCAAAAAACCTGTAAAGCAGAGGACAGAGGAAGGAAAATTATAATTGTGTAATAATGTATAGTTTCAAAAGGTTTTTCTCAATTAAAAATTCAGATATATATGTGACACTGTCATTCCTAAAAGAAGATAACGATTGGATACCAATACCTCCTTTTTCATTGGTTAGCATCTTTCCTTTTCAGGTCCCTTCTCTCTGTGCACAAGGACATGATCCTGATACAGATGGTAACTGCTAAATGTATTGATGCCAACAATACATGTAGCACAGAGATTCAACTGAAAGACATAGAAAGGTGAGGTAGAAAAGGAGTCAACCCAAGGCATGAAAAGGAAAAGAGTCTTATTTTTTCTTCACAAAGGAATGTTTTAAATGCTTTAAAAGGGACCTCTGAATTTGATTAAAATATGAATACTCTAGGATTTTGTATTTATAAATTATTAAAAATAAAAAGTAAAATTTTAAATGTCATACATATATAATCATAATGTAAATGTACATTTCTGACCAGCTCAGACAAAGGCAAGTAACAAATTTAGTTAATAGTAAATAGTGGCAGATGGTGCTAGTAGGGGCCAGTGCTAAGGAAATCAGGACTGCAAGGGTAAAAGGGTTGTTACCAAAAACAATGTAATTTACCCTCCTTCTGGTCACAAGAGAAGGAAAGTTATTATCAGCAAATAGTTGGTAACATTGACAGACACTCAGTATATTTCTTTAATTTGTCTAATTTTCCTCCTTGGATATAATAAAAGAGAAACAAAAGAAAAGTTCAGACTACTTGTCAAAGTCATAATTGAGGGTCCACTACAATTTTTTGTAAGATAGCTTAATTTATTCCCACAAAACTATTCTCACAAAGTTTTGAACATATTGAAGACTACATTTTGTTTAAATCAAGAAAGACGCCAGCATGTTTCTCAGCACTAGAAAAGAGTTAAAAATATAATAGAAGAGGAAGTAATACTAAGACTGGAGACAGAGAGACCATGAGGGAACTGTCACTTCAACCCAAGACGAAGTTCTGAAACAGCAAAGGTAGTGTACTAGCTTTCTGTGGCTGCCACAACTAATTACCACAAACTAAATGACTAAAAACAACAGAAACGTATTATTTCACTGTCTCACATTTCTGGAAGCCAGAAGTCCAAAATCAAGGTCTCTGGAGGCGCCAAAGGAGAATCCTCCCTTGTCTCTTCCAGCTCCCAGTGGCTGACATCATTTCTTGGCTTCTTTGGCTTGTGGCCACATCATACCAATCTCTGCCTCTGTCTCTACCTTTTATATTACCTTCCCCTCACTGGATCTGTGTCCTCTCCCCTTCTGTCACAATTCTCTTTCTTCTCTCTTATAATCTCATCTTAAGATCCTTAGTTTAATTACATCTGCCATGGCTTTTTCCATATACAGTAACATTCAGAAGTTCCAGAGATTTGGATGTGAACATATCTTTTGGGGACCACCACTCAACCCATCAACACATCATAGGTAATAATTGTGAAGAGAGAGGTCTGAGAATTATTTGAGAGGTATAATCAACAGAACTTGATGATTAATTGTCTGTGGGGAATGAAGTGGAGTAATGAGTTAAGAATAACTTTTAACTAAATACCTAGGTGAGAACTAGTCATTTCAATTGAAATAGAAAAGCTGGATGGAAGAACTCTTTTAAGGAAGAAGATGGCTTCTTTTTAAAATGTTGATTTTGAGGTGTCCATGAGATATCTAGATGTGCAGCAGATAATAAGACCCATGCATCTGAAACTCAAGAGAGACAGCTGACTGGAAATAGAGATTTGGGAGCTTGTGAGCATATAAGCCGTCATTAAAAACCTCAGAGAGGACAATATTACTCAAGAAAGCAATAGGTAGCAAAAGTAATAGAAGATAGGCAATAGACACCTGGCAGTTAAGGGGTAGACAGAGGAAGAGCAGCCCATAAAACAGATCAAAAAATAATGGTAAACAGGTATAAATAATTTCAGGAGAATGTACAAGAAAAAAATTTCTGGAAATGGAGAAAAATAAGCAATGTCAAGTGGAATAGAAAGAAAAAGTGAGATGAGTAAAGTACTGAAGCAGATGATAGAGGAAGATACCACGTAGGTCTCCAAATGGAAAACAGTCCAGACAATCGGAAAAGGCCATGAACATGAAAAAGCCATGAACATTTCACGAATGCTCAGGGAACAGCAAGGTGGCCAGAGCTATGCGGCCAGAGTGAACAAGGATATAAGTAAGAAAGAGGTTGAGAGGTAACAGGAGTACTTTCCCTTAACACAAGTAGAAACTTTCCAGCCATCTTAAGGACTATGCATTTTATTCTAAGTGAAAATGAAAAGATATCAGATGGTTTTCTGCAGAGGAAAGACATGATCTGACTTATCTTTTAGCAAGATCACTTGACAAACTGTGTGAGAACAAGAAACAAGGCTCAGGGGCTTCCCAGGTGGCTGAGTGGTAAAGAATTCACCTGCCAAGAGAAGCCTCTGCAATGAGAAGCCCACAGTGCAACTAGACAGTAGCCCCCACTCCCCGCAAGTAGAGAAAAGCCCAAGCAGCAATGAAGACCCAGTGCAGGCAAAAATAAACAAGTAAAATTATTCAAAAGAAACAAGGCTCAAAAGGTATGTTGGAGACAGAATGTGAAAGCAAAGACATAAGTAGGGAAATCAGTTAGGAGGTTATTACAACATCCCAACAAGAGGTGATGGTGGCTTGGACAAAAACAGTAGCTCTGAAGGTGAGATCAGTTCAGTTCAGTTGCTCAGTCATGTCTGACTCTTTGCGACCCCATGGGCTGCAGCATGCCAGGCTTCCCGGTCCATCACCAACTCCTGGAGTTTACTCTAACTCACGTCCATAGAATCGGTGATGCCATTCAACCATCTCATTCTCATCCTCTGTCATCCCCTTCTCTTCCTGCCCTCAATCTTTTCCAGCATCAGGGTCTCTTCAAATGAGTCAGTTCTTTGCATCAGGTGGCCAAAGTATTTGAGTTTCAGCTTCAGCATCAGTCCTTCCAATGAATATTTGGGACTGATTTCCTTTAGTGTGGACTGGTTGGATCTCCTTGAAGTCCAAAGGACTCTCAGGAGTCTTCTCCAACACCACAGTTCAAAAGCATCAATTCTTCAGTGCTCAGTTTCTTTATAGTACAACTCTCACATCTGTACAAGACTACTGGAAAAACCATAGATTTGACTAGATGGAATTTTGTTAGCAAAGTAATGTCTCTGCTTTTTAATATGCTGTCTAGGTTGGTCATCAGAGAAGGCAATGGCAACCCACTCCAGTACTCTTGCCTGGAAAATTCCATGGACGGAGGAGCCTGGTAGGCTGCAGTCCATGGGGTCGCTAAGAGTCGGACACGACTGAGTGACTTCACTTTCACTTTTCACTTTCATGCATTGGAGAAGGAAATGGCAACCCACTCCAGTGTTCTTGCCTGGAGAATCCCAGGGCCGGGGGAGCCTGGTGGGCTGCCGTCTATGGGATCGCACAGAGTCAGACACAACTGAAGCGATTTAGCAGCATCAGCAGCAGGTTGATCATAACTTTTCTTTCAAGGAGCAAGCATCTTTTAATTTCATGGCTGCAGTCACCATCTGCAGTGATTTTGGAGCCCCCCAAAATAAAGTCTCTCACTGTTTCCACTGTTTTCCCATATATTTTCCATGAAGTGATGGGACTGGATGCCATCATCTTAGTTTTCTGAATGTTGAGTTTTAAGCCAACTTTTTCACTCTCCTCTTTCACTTTCATCAAGAGGCTCTTTAGTTCTCCTTTCCTTTGCCATAGGGGTGATGCCATCTGCATATATGGGGTTATTGATATTTCTCCCAGCAATCTTGACTCCAGCGTGTTCTTCCTCCAGTCCAGCGTTTCTCATGATGTACTCTGCATATAAGTTAAATAAGCAGGGTGACAATATACAGCCTTGACGTACTCTTTTCCTGATTTGGAACCCGTTGAGATGAAGGGATGTAGTTACTGATATGCTTGAAAATGGAGTCATAAAGATAGTTGAAGGATTGAACACAGAGTAAGAAAATGACAAACCAAAGATGATTTCAAGGATCTTAATCAAAGTTACTAGAAGCCTACTAGTCATCAGGAAGCAGTACCCCTTCTAGGCATAAACATTGGGTTTGCCATACAAATGAAATCTCAAGGTAAGGTCTAGTCCTTCAACCAGATTGCCTATCCTAAACATCTTCTATTTAGTAATGCTAGTGCAACCACTGTTATGATCCTTTGAGGGGCATATCAAACCGTATGTCACTGAAGTGCAAAGTGCAAAAGTGAGAGCAAGAAATAAACTGCAAAACATAAGATGAAAACAGACTGTAAAGAGCTAGAAAAGAAATTAAGCTACTTTGAAAAATCTCATTTGATTGTCTTACAGCCCAGTGCACTGCACACTACAGACATGCAGATGCACCCATGTTCCTCTCATAATTAATCAGAAAACTCAGTGATTCACTCCTCAGCAAGAAAGGTCTTGGAAAACTTTTATAAAACTGAATCCATTCATGCCACATCATTGCTGAAAAATTCACACTTGGGAGGAAGGAAAATTAAGAGTGTTCTTCATGAAACTATTAGCCAAGTGCACATGCTCAATATGCCCCCTACACCAGGAATCACAAGCTATTAATATCGTGAAATGATACCAGCAAACTGAACAGGGCTGCTTCTAGAACTCTCTGGGAGTCCTATGACTCTGACATTTAATAGGTCAGAGCTTGGCAACAGCTTGGTACTAAGGGGAAATGATGGAGGGGCAGACTCTACTTTTGGAACCTCTCAGTCACTCAGGAAACTCCAAATTATGGGAATAAGCTATTGCATATGCAAATTGTATTCACTCTGAAATTTATTACCGTTGCTCCAACATCTTCTATTCAAAGGCAGCCAAATTATTTCCCATAGGCATATGACTCCCACCAAGTCCAGAAGAAACTGTGCCAATCTGAGAAGAATACATTGGATCCTTCAGAATTTAAAAGCAGAACTAACATTTTAGTGCTGAGAATAAATATGAGCATCCCAGCATTCTTTTAGCTGGGAACACATTGTACCTGGAGGTTAGATGAGCCCACAAATGTTTGTTTAATCTACAGAGTTTCTAAAACACTATAAACAGTACTCTGAGACCTACCAACATGAGAACCTTGTTTCTGTTGATTTAAAGGGTATTTTTGGAACACTTGTTATGTACCAGGCATCTTGCTTTACTGGGGTTCAGAGTTGCAGAACACAAGGAACAGGGTCCTTGCCCCTGAGATGCTCACAGGAATGGTACAAACAAGAAGAACATCAGATCCAGAAGAAAGCAGTCAGTGCTGTGACAATAGCACGGATAGGGTGGAGGAAGCATGGGTGTGGGTAATGGAGATGGGAAGGTGGGGACACCCAGTGCTGACATCTGAAGGAAGAAAGGCTCTTTGAGGTAGATGAAAGGGCTCTGCAAAAGTATGGCAGCAAAGCCCACTCGAAGCTTAAAGTTGGGTCATATTAATACATCTCCCCTAGAGTTGTTACCACTTCTTGCTCACATGGCCTGTAGCCCACGAGGCTTTGAGCCGCCTATGGGGGCTCTGCTGGGCTAAGGCAAGATTTCTAGCAGAAGAGGAACCACTTAGGAGGGTGAGGACTCAAAGAAACTGCCAGAAGGCATGGAGCAGGCAGGGAAGGGCTAAGAGAAATGCAACATCTCCAGGAAACAGGAATGAGACACTTTGGGAGAGAGACTATCATCAGTTCAGTTCAGTCGCTGAGTCGTGTCCGACTCTTTGCAACCCCGTGAATCGCAGCATGCCAGGCCTCCCTGTCCATCACCAATACCCGGAGTTCACCCAAACTCATGTGCATTGAGTCAGTGATGCCATCCAGCCATCTCATCCTCGGTCATTCCCTTCTCCTCCTGCCCCCAATCCCTCCCAGCATCAGAGTCTTTTCCAATGAGTCAACTCTTTGCATGAGGTGGCCAAAGTATTGGAGTTTCAGCCTCAGCATCAGTCCTTCCAATGAACACCCAGGACTGGTCTCCTTTAGGATGGACTGGTTGGATCTCCTTGCTGTCCAAGGGACTCACAAGAGTCTTCTCCAGCACCACAGTTCAAAAGCTTCAATTCTTCTGTGCTCAGCTTTCTTCACAGTCCAACTCTTACATCCATACATGACCACTGGAATAACCATAGCCTTGAGAGTATCATAGATCCACCATTACGGAGAAATTATCCTACTCCTCATGCTATGTAAGTCCTGGGAATATAAGGATCCATAAACTTTGTTCCAAGTGAAAAAAAATTTTGAGATCTAATGGGTGGACCAATTGTAGTAACATGTAAAAAGGTGAACATGAGGGTATCTACTTCAGATGGTTATACAAAAACTGAAGAATATAAGACATATACATAGTATTTGGCACATTTTCAATAAATATTAATATCATCAAATGCAAGTATTACTCATGTTCATGCACAGTGTACAGGATGCAAGACAAAATGGCTCATTCTAAAGGGGCAAAGACAGAAAGAGTTTGGAGGCACTAATAATGAGGGTGCTCACCACACAGACTACAACAGAGTCTACAAGACATTCAGAGAGGCCCGAGACAGAGGCAAAACTGGCCTGCTGTGTGTTGGCCTCAAGCAGAAATTCAAAACCACTCTCTGTCCCCACCTCCAAACATCCATTTTCAAAGGAGAAATACTAATACAAATCAGTTAAGTTCAATAATGTTTATTAAATGAAAATAATAACAGTCATTACAATTAGTAGTAGTACTATGCCCCAGATAAAGTGCTGAAATCTTGACAGATATTCATGTCAGTTAATCTTCACAGTTAGAACACAGGTGTGATAATGAGTCTCATTTTACACACGAGAGAGGTTCCTCTTTGTAAGAGCCACACTCTTAACCTCTTCTCTGCTCTGGTACCATCTACTATAGATAACTGCTCCTTAAAAGCATCCTTAGACTAAAAGTCTCCTGCTCCTTGGAAGGAAAGCTATGACAAATCTAGACAGTATATTAAAAAGCAGAGATATCACTTTGTCAACAAAGGGTTGTATAGTCAAATGAAAAGTATTAGTCTAAAGCTATGGTTTTTCCAGTAGTCATGTACAGATGTTAGAGTTGGGCCATAAAGAAGGTTGAGCACCAAAGAATTGATGCGGTCATATTGGAGAAATTTCTTGAGAGTCCTTTGGACTGCAAGGAGATCAAACCAGTCAATCTTATACGAAATCAACCCTGGATATTCATCGGAAGGACCGATGCTGAAGCTGAAGGTCCAATAATTTGGCTACTTGATGTGAAGAACTGACTCATTGGAAAAGACGCTGATGTTGGGAAAGATTGAGGGCAGGAGGAGAAGGGGACAACAGAAGATGAGATGATTGGATGGCATCACTAACAATGAACATGAGTTTGATCAAACTCCAGGTAATAGTCAAAGGCAGGAAAGCCTGGTGTGCTGCAGTGGGGTCATATGAGGTCGCAAAGAGTTGGACACAACTTAGCAACTGAACACCACCACCACCAAAAAAAGATATACAGGTGGCAAATAAAGTATATGAAAGAGATTTAATATCATATGTTACCAGGGATATATATACTAAAATATTGATGAGCTATCACTACACATCTATTAGAATGACCAACATCTGGAACAGTGACGACAACAACAAAGGCTGGTAAAGATGAAGAGCAACAGGAACTCTTGTGGGAATTGCTGGTGGGAATGCAAAATGGTATAGCCATTTTGGAAGATAGTTTGGAGGTTTCTTACTAAACTAAGTATAGTCTTACCATACAATCTGATAATTGTGCTCCTTAGACTTACTCAAAGGAGTTAAAACCTTATGTCCACACAAAAGTCTGCACAAGGATATTTATAACAGCTTTATTCATATTAATAATTGCCAAATCCTTGAAGCAAAAAATATATCCTTCAGTAACTGAATGGATAAATAAACTGGTACATCCAGACAGTGATTCAGTACTAAAAAATAAGTTATCAAGCCATGAAAAAGCATGAAAAACCTTATATGTATATTGTTAAGTGAAAGAAGTTGATCTGAAAAAACTACCTAATTTATGACTTCAACCATATGACATCCTGGAAAAGGCAAATCTGTGGAGACAGTAAAATGATCAGAGGTTGCAAAGGACTGGGGCGGGAGCAGGGGGGGGTGGTGTGGAAGGACCAATAGGTGGAACACAGGAATTTTTAAGGCAGTGAAAATACTCTGCATGACATCATAATGATGGACACATCATTATATTTGTCAAAAACTACAGAAAGTACAATACCAATAGTAAATCCTATGTTAATTATGGACTTTGGGTGATAATGATGTGTAGGTTCATCAATTTTAACAAATGTACAATAACAACAACAACCACTGTCATGAGAGATATTGATAATGGAGGTTATGCACATGTGGGGGAAGGCAGTAGAGGGAACTCTTTGCATCTGCACTCAGTTTTACTGTGAACTGAAAACAGTTCTAAAATAAATGCAATGTGATCAATAAATCTGTTTTATTTCAACTTCACCAATAGTTTTCAAAGGCAAAGTCAAATAATAAGTCACTGTGGTCTCCCAGAGGATGAAAGGTAAGGGGAAATGAGCATTTCCATCCATTCCAAGTGAAAGTGTATATCGATGCAACATGGGGCAAGATAATTAAGCAAGTCAAACCAAAAACCTTCGTAACTCCACACTTTTTGACCCAGTGATTTTATTTTTAAAAATTGATCCTAAGTCAATTATTATGCTTATGTACATAAATGCATATACAAGGATATTAATAGTAGAAAAATGTGTGCTCAGTCGCTTCAAATGAGTCTGACTCTTTGCAATCCAATGGATTATAGCCAACCAGGCTCCTCTGTCCACAGGATTCTCCAGGCAAAAAATACTAGAGGGGGTTGTCATGCCCTTCTCCAGGGGATCTTCCCGACCCAGGGAGCAAAATGTGTACATACACTTAAATGATTAAATAAATTACAGTACACCTGTACAATAAAATACTATAAAATCCTTAAAATTGCTGCACTGGAAGAAAATAATTGAAATTTACACTGAAGCTATAAATGGGAAAGATATTACTAAAAGGTTAACAGGACTGTAATTATGACAGGTTTATTTTCTTCTTTGAGTATATCTGTATTTCATAAATTTTCTACAATAAACATGTGCTGCTTTTGAATGAAAACATCCTCACTGTTTGACCCACTCTCACGAAAAAGAGTTGAAAAGAATTCCTACCCTGTGTTAGGAAAGGAAAGGAAAGGAAAATGAAGCCTCTCAGTCGTGTCCGACTCTTTGCGACCCCATGGACTGTAGCCTACCAGGCTCCTCTGTCCATGGGATTTTCCAGGCAAGAATACTGGAGTGGGTTGCCATTCCCTTCTCCAGGAAATCTTCCCAACCCAGGGATTGAACCTCAGTCTCCCACACTGTAGGCAGACGCTTTACCATCTGAGCCATCAGGGAAGAGAAGCAGTACCTTTACTATAACAAAGTAGCTATTACCTCTGTATTTTCAGTGAGGAAAATGAAGCACAAAGCAGTAGTAACTTTCCCAAAGTCACTGATGGTTGATAACAATGATGGTTAAGCCATGGGGTGTCCAGATTAAACACTATTTCTGGGAGAGTCTGTAAATGTGGTTCAAGATGAGATTAGTGTTTGAATTGATGGTCTCCATAATATGGATTGCCCTCCTCCATGAGGGTAGACACCATCGAATCCCTTGAAGAGCTGAACAGAACAAAATGAGTTCCAAAGAATAGGAAGGAGAGGCAAGAAATCCTTCTTCAGTGATCAATGCAGAGAAATAGAGGAAAATTATAGAATGGGAAAGACTAGAGATCTCTTCAAGAAAATTAGAGATACCAAGGGAACATTTCATGCAAAGATGGGCTCAATAAAGGGCAGAAATGGTATGGACATAAAAGAAGCAGAAGTTATTAAGTGGCAAGAATACACAGAAGTATGCAAAAAAGATCTTCATTATCTGGCAGATAATGAGATAATGAGACCCAGATAATCACAATGGTATGATCACTCACGTAGAACCAGGAATCCTTGAATGTGAAGTCAAGTGGGCCTTAGGAAGGTGAACAAAGCTAGTGGAGGTGATGGAATTCCAGTTGAGCTATTTCAAATCCTGAAAGATGATGCTGTGAAAGTGCTGCACTCAATATGCCAGCAAATTTGGAAGACTCAGCAGTGGCCACAGGACTGGGAAAGGTCAGTTTTCATTCCAATCCCAAAGAAAGGCAATGCCAAAGAATGCTCAAACTACCATACAGTTGCACTTATCTCACACGCTAGTAATGTAATGCTCAAAATTCTCCAAGCCAGGCTTCAACAGTATGTGAACCATGAACTTCCAGATGTTTAAGCTGGATTTAGAAAAGGCAGAGGAACCAGAGATCAAATTGCCAACATCTGTTGGATCATCAAAAAAGCAAGAGAGTTCTAGAAAATCATCTATTTTTGCTTTATTGACTATGCCAAAGCCTTTGATGTGTGATCACAATAAACTGTGGAAAATTCTTAAAGAGGTAGGAATACCAGACCACATGACCTGCCTCCTGAGAAGTCTGTATGCAGGTCAAGAAGCAACAGTTAGAACTGGACATAGAACAACAGACTGGCTCCAAATTGGGGAAGGAGTACGTCAAGGTTGTATATTGTCACCTTGCTTATTTAACTTATATGCAGAGTACATCATGAGAAATGCCAGGCTGGATGAAGCATAAGATGGAATCAAGATTGCTGGGAGAAATATCAATCACCTCAGATATGCAGATGACACCACCCTTATGACAGAAATTGAAGAAGAACTGAAAAGCCTCTTGATGAAAGTGAAAGAGGAGAGTAAAAAAGTTGGCTTAAAGCTCAACATTCAGAAAACTAAGATCATGGCATCTGGTCCCATCACTTCATGGAGAAAACAGTGGAAACAGTGAGGGACTTTATTTGGGGGGCTCCAAAATCACTGCAGATGGTGACTGCAGCCATGAAATTAGAAGATGCTTTCTCCTTGGAAGAAAAGTTATGACCAACTGAGACAGCGCATTAAAAAGCAGAGACATTTCTTTGCCAACAGAGGTCCATCTAGTTAAAGCTATAGTTTTTCCAGTAGTCATATATGGATGTGAGAGTTGGACTGTAAAGAAAGCTAAGTGCCAAAGAATTGATGTTTTTGAACTGTGGTGTTAGAGAAGACTCTTGAGAGTCCCTTGGACTGCAAGGAGATCCAACCAGTCCACCCTAAAGGAAATCAGTCCCGAATGTTCATCCGAAGGACTGATGCTGAAGCTGAAGCTCCAACACTATGGCCACCTGATTCAAAGAACTGACTCATTTGAAAAGACCCTGATGTTGGGAAAGACTGAAGGCAGAAGGAGAAGGGGACAACAGAGGATGAGGTGGTTGGATGGCATCACCAACTCATAGGACAAGAGTTTGAGTGGGCTCTGGGAGTTGGTGATGGACAGGGAAGCCTGCCATGCTGCAGTCCATGGGGTCACAAAGAGTCAGACATAAATGAGCGACTGAACTAAACTGAACTGATAAAATGAATTGCCCTCTCCCATGAGGGTAGATACAATCCAATCCCTTGCAGAGCTGAACAGAACAAAATGAGGAGGAAAGAAAGATTTGCCCCCTTCCTGCCTGCCTTCTTAAACTGGGACATCTGTCTTCCCCTGCCCTTGGACTGGCTTTTCACCACTGACTCCCCTCTTTCTCAGTCCTTTGGACTCAGATATACCACCAGCGCTCCCAAGCCTCCAGCTTGCAGATGGAAGATCATGAGCCAATTCATGGTAATTAATCTCATAGGTGGATGATTGATAGACAGAAAGACAGACAGACAGATGGTTCTAGTTCTGTTTCTCAGGAGAACCTGACTAATACAAACACTAAGCAGCAAAGCAAGATTTCACCCCAGGACTGCTAGATTCCAGTCATTACCCTTCTCACTACATCCAGCTGCCTTTAAGATTACTGCATCTGTGACCAGCCAACAACACTTGTCTACAGCAGTAAAAGCACTGGCTCCTAACCACTATTGGTTACACTCCTAATAATTTTTAGTGTCTAAAATCTAAAAGTTGCTGAAGCAAAGTAATAAAATAATAAAATTTTAGAAATACTCATATGAAAAAGAGGCCTCTATGAATGGATCATTATGGAGTCACTATAAGTTGTGCTTCCCTGGTGGCTCGGGTGGTAAAGCGTCTGTCTACAATGCGGAAGACCTGGGTTTGATCCCTGGGTGGGGAAGATCCCTTGGAGAAGGAAATGGCAATCCACTCCAGTACTATTGCCTGGAAATCCCATGGACAGAGGAGCCTGGTAGGCTACAGTTCATGGGGTCACAAAGAGTTGGACATGACTGAGCGACTTCACTTCACATAAGCTGCACAGAATCGAGAGTTAGATGAGGTTTCTTCCTCTGCAAACTTCATTAACGCAATCATTCAGAGACAGAAAAAAATCCATCAAAATCCATGATGTTAACTGTAATTTGGTACACTTGAGTGGAGAAAGAAACGATAAGCTTCAGTTCTTCAAAAATGCTGCTATAAGAACAAGCATTCTACCCACTGCTTCACAGTCTTGTTTCCCACCTACACTTATCACCATGAAAGTACCACAAGTCACAAAGTTGCTATATTTTAAAACTTCCTTGGTACCTAAGACCAGTGGTCTGTCCTGGAAGGCTTCAGCTGACAGTGATACCCTGTTATACTCTACAGATTGTCCTTCACATTACCAGTCTCAGAAGCTTTGGGACCCAAATCATTGGCCTCCCTCAATAGCCTTATTAGGGCCTCTCAGCTATATTCATATATTCAATTTTGAAATAATGACTTCTACAATTATTCATTGAATGAGCAGCATTATCCCTAAATAATTTTTTCCAAGCTATATATAAAGGGTTTCTTTTTGTTCAGTGTCAAGAGTATTGGAGAAAAAGTCTATATATTACGTTAACCATTACTTCAAATTTCAACCTTAGCTTTAATCTTCCTGGAGTCATCAACCAAAAGAAATTATCATTATAATATACCCTGCCAGGCACATCTATGTTGCTTCTTAAACTGCTTACCACAAATGGCATACAGATACATTATCTAGTCAACTTTATATTGGAATTCTGTGTTCTTGCCTGGAGAATCCCAGGGACAGGGGAGCCTGGTGGGCTGCCATCTATGGGGTCACATAGAGTCGGACACGACCGAAGTGACTTAGCAGCAGCAAAACTCATTACAGAAAAATTCATAAATGGGAAAGAGGAGCAAAACAAGTATTCTTGATGAATTTACCAAAAATCATTCATGTTGTTCCAAATCTTTATAAAAACCTTTCTCAAAAATTTCTACCAAATCACACTGTGAAAGACTCTTTGTTTTTTTTTTTAATTAATTAATTAACTTTACAATATTGTATTGGTTTTGCCATACGTTGACTTGAATCCACCATGAGTGTACATGTGTTCCCATCCTGAACCCCCCTCCCACCTCCCTCGCCATCCCATCCCTCTGGGTCATCCCAGTGCACCAGCCCCGAGCACCCTGTATCACGCATCAAACCTGGACTGACGATTCATTTCACATATGATATTTCACATGTTTCAATGCCATTCTCCCGTATCATCCCACCCTCGCCCTCTCCCACAGAGTCCAAAAGACTGTTCTATACATCAGTGTCTCTTTTGCCATCTCGCACACAAGGTTATTGTTACCTTCTTTCTAAATTCCATATATATGCGTTAGTATACTGTATTGGTGTTTTGTTTTTTTGTTTTTTTCTGGCTTACTTCATTCTGTATAATAGGTTCCAGTTTCATCCACCTCATTAGAACTGATTCAAATGTATTCTTTTTAATGGCTGAGTAATAGTCCCTTGTGTATATGTACCACAGCTTTCTTATCCGTTCATCTGCCGATGGACATCTAGATTGCTTCCATGTCCTGGCTATTATAAACAGTGCTGCGATGAACATTGGGGTACACGTGCCTCTTTCAATTCTGGTTTCCTTAGTATGTATGCCCAGCAGTGGGATTGCTGGGTCATAAGGCAGTTCTCTTTCCAGTTTTTTAAGGAATCTCCACACTGTTCTCCATAGTGGCTTACTAGTTTGCATTCCCACCAACAGTGTAAGAGGGTTCCCTTTTCTCCACACCCTCTCCAGCATTTATTGCTTGTAGACTTTTGGATAGCAGCCATTCTGACTGGTGTGAAATGGTACCTCATTGTGGTTTTGACTTGCATTTCTCTGATAATGAGTGATGTTGTTAGCCATCTGTATGTTTTCTTTGGAGAAATGTCTGTTAGTTCTTTGGCCTACTTTTTTATTGGGTCTTTTATTTTTCTGTAATTGAGCTGCAGGAGTTGCTTGTATATTTTTGAGATTAATTCTTTGTCCACTGCTTTGTTTGCTATTGTTTTCTCCCATTCTGAAGGCTGTCTTTTCACCTTGCTTATAGTTTCCTTTGTTGTGCAGAAGCTTTTAAGTTTAATTAGGTCCCATTTGTTTATTTTTGATTTTATTTCCAATATGCTGGGAGATGGGTCATAGAGGATCCTGCTGTGATTTATGTCAGAGAGTGTTTTGCCTATGTTTTCCTCTAGGAGTTTAATAGTTTCTGGTCTTACATTTAGCTCTTTAATACATTTTGAGTTTATTTTTGTGTATGGTGTTAGAAAGTGTTCTAGTTTCATCCTTTTACAAGTGGTTGACCAGTTTTCCCAGCATCACTTGTTAAAGAGATTATCTTTAATCCATTGTGTATTCTTGCCTCCTTTGTCAAAGATAGGTGTGTGGATTTATCTCTGGGCTTTCTATCTGGTTCCATTGATCTATATTTCTGTCTTTGTGCCAGTACCATACTGTCTTGATGACTGTGGCTTTGTAGTAGAGCCTGAAGTCAGGCAGGTTGATTCCTCCAGTTCCATCTTCTTTCTCAAGATTGCTTTGGCTATTAGAGGTTTTTTGTATTTCCATACAAATTGTGAAATTATTTGTTCTAGCTCTGTGAAAAAGACCTTTGGTAGTTTGATAGGGATTGCATTGAATCTATAGATTGCTTTGGGTAGTATACTCATTTTCACTATATCTATTCTTCCGATCCATGAACACGGTATATTTCTCCATCTATTTGTGTCTTCTTTGATTTCTTCCACCAGTGTTTTATAGTTTTCTATATATAGGTCTTTTGTTTCTTTAGGTAGATATATTCCTAAGTATTTTATTCTTTTCAGTGCAATGGTGAATGGAATTGTTTCCTTAATTTCTCTTTCTGTTTTCTCATTATTAGTGTATAGGAATGCAAGGAATTTCTGTGTTAATTTTATATCCCACAACTTTACTATATTCATTGATTAGCTCTAGTAATTTTCTGGTGGAGTCTTTAGGGTTTTCTGCATAGAGGGTCATGTCATCTGCAAACAGGGAGAGTTTTACTTCCTCTTTTCCATTCTGGATTCCTTTTATTGCTTTTTCTGCTCTGATTGCTGTGGCCAAAATTTCCAAAACTATTTTGAATAGTAGTGGTGACAGTGGGCATCCTAGTCTTGTTCCTGACTTTAGGGGAGATACTTTCAATTTTTCACCATTGAGGATAATGTTTGCTGATGGTTTGTCATATATAGCTTTTATTATGTTGAGGTATGTTCCTTCTATTCCTGCTTTCTGGAGGGTTTTTTTAATCATAAATGGATGTTGAAATTTGTCAAAGGCTTTCTCTGCATCTATTGAGATAATCATATGGTTTTTATTTTTCAATTTGTTAATGTGGTGAATTACATTGATTGATTTGCAGATATTGAAGAATCCTTGAATCCCAGGGATAAAGCCCATTTGGTCATGATGTATGATCTTTTTAATATGTTTGAATTCTGTTTTCTAGAATTTTGTTAAGGATTTTTGCATCTATGTTCATCAGTGATATTGGCCTGTAGTTTTCTGTTTTGGTGGCATCTTTGTCAGGTTTTGGTATTAGGGTGATGGTAGCCTCATAGAATGAGTTTGGAAGTTTACCTTCCTCTGCAATTTTCTGGAAGAGTTTGAGTAGGATAGGTGTTAGCTCATCTCTAAATTTTTGGTAGAATTCAGCTATGAAGCTGTCTGGTCCTGGGCTTTTGTTTGTTTTAAGATTTCTGATTATAGTTTCAATTTCCATGCTTGTGATGGGTCTGTTAAGATTTCCTATTTCTTCCTGGTTCAGTTTTGGAAAGTTGTACTTTTCTAAGAATTTGTCCATTTCTTCCAAGTTGTCCATTTTATTGGCATATAACTGCTGATAGTAGTCTCTTATGATCCTTCGTATTTCTGTTTTGTCTGTTGTGATCTCTCCGTTTCCATTTCTAATTTTGTTGATTTGACTTTTCCCCCTTGTTTCTTGATGAGTCTGGCTAATGGTTTGTCAATTTTATTTATCTTCTCAAAGAACAAGCTTTTGGTTTTGTTGGTTTTTGCTATGGTCTCTTTTGTTTCTTTTGCATTTATTTCTGCCCTAATTTTTAAGATTTCTTTCCTTCTACTAACCCTGGGGTTCATAATTTCTTCCTTTTCAAGCTGCTTTACATGTAGAGTTAGGTTATTTACTTGACTTTTTTCCTGTTTCTTGAGGTAAGCCTGTATTGCTATGAACCTTCCCCTTAGTACTGCTTTTACAGTGTCCCAGAGGTTTTGGGTTGTTGTGCTTTCACTTTCATTCGTTTCTATGCATATTTTGATTTTTTATTTCTTCTGTGACTTGGTTATTCAACAGCGTGTTGTTCAGCCTCCATATGTTGGGATTTTTAATAGTTTTTCTCCTGTAATTGACATCTAATCTTACTGCATTGTGGTCAGAAAAGATGCTTGGAATGATTTCAATTTTTTTTAATTTACCAAGGCTAGATTTATGGCCTAGGATGTGATCTATCCTGGAGAAGGTTCCTTGTGTACTTGAGAAAAAGGTGAAATTCATTGTTTGGGGTGAAATGTCCTATAGATATCAATTAGATCTAACTGGTCTATTGTATCATTTAAAGTTTGTGTTTCCTTGTTAATTTTCTATTTAATTGATCTATTCATAGGTGTGAGTGGGGTATTAAAGTCTCCCACTATTATTGTGTTATTGTTAATTTCCCCTTTCATACTTGTTAGCATTTGTCTTACATATTGTGGTGCTCCTATGTTGGGTGTATATATACTTATGATTGTTATCTCTTCTTGGATTGATCCTTTGATCATTATGTAGTGTCCATCTTTGTCTCTTTTCACAGCCTTCGTTTTAAAGTCTATTTTATCTGATATGAGTATTGCTACTCCTGCTTTATTTTGGTCTCTATTTGCGTGGAATATCTTTTTCCAGCTCTTCACTTTCAGTCTGTATGTGTCCCTTGTTTTGAGGTGGGTCTTTTTTAGACAACATATATAGGGGTCTTGTTTTTTTATCCATTCAGCCAGTCTTTGTCTTTTGGCTGGGGCATTCAACCCATTTACATTTAAGGTAATTATTGATAAATATGATCCTGTTGCCATTTATTGTTTTTGTTTTGAGTTTATACACCCTTTCTGCATTTCCTGTCTAGAGAAGGTCCTTTAGCATTTGTTGGAGAGCTGGTTTGGTAGTGCTGAATTCTCTCAGCTTTTGCTTGTCTGTAAAGCTTTTGATTTCTCCTTTATATTTGAATGAGATCCTTGCTGAGTACAGTAATCTGGGCTGTAGGTTATTTTCTTTCATCATTTTAAGTATGTCCTGCCATTCCCTTCTGGCCTGAAGAGTTTCTATTGAAAGATCAGCTGTTATCCTTATGGGAATCCCCTTGTGTGTTATTTGTTGTTTTTCCCTTGCTGCCTTTACTATTTGTTCTTTGTGTTTGATCTTTGTTAATTTGATTAATATGTGTCTTGGGGTGTTTCGCCTTGGGTTTATCCTGTTTGGGACTCTCTGGGTTTCTTGGACTTGAGTAATTATTTCCTTCCACATTTTAGAGAAGTTTTCAACTATTATCTCCTCCGGTATTTTCTCATTGTCTTTCTTTTTGTCTTCTTCTTCTGGGACTCCTATGATTCAAATGTTGGGGCATTTAACAGTGTCCCAGAAGTCTCTGAGTTTGTCCTCATTTCTTTTAATTCTTTTTCTTTTTTTCTCTCTGTTTAATGTATTTCTACCATTCTATCTTCTAACTCACTTATCCTATCTTCTGCCTCCGTTATTCTACTGTTGGTTCCCTCCAGAGGGTCTTTGATCTCAGTTATTGCAGTATTCATTATTGATTGACTCTTTTTTATTTCTTCAAGGTCCTTGTTAAACCTTTCTTGCATCTTCTCGATCTTTGTCTCCAGGCTATTTTATCTGTGACTCCATTTTGTTTTCAAGATTTTGGCTCATTTTCACTATCATTATTTGGAATTCTTTATCAGGTAGATTCCCTATCTCTTCCTCTTTTGTTTGGTTTGGTGGGCATTTATCCTGTTCCTTTACCTGCTGGTTATTTCTCTGCCTTTTCATCCTGTTTATATTGCTGTGTTTGGGGTGGCCTTTCTGTATTCTGGCAGTTGGTGTTTCCTCTTTATTGTGAAGGTTCTTCACTGTGGGTGAGGTTGGACGCGTGGCTTGTCAAGGTTTTCTGGTTAGGGAAGCTTGTGTCAGTGTTCTGGTGGGTAGAGCTGGATTTCTTGTTTCTGGAGTGTAATGAAGTGTCCAGTAATAAGTTTTGAAATGTCAATGGGTTTGGTGTGACTTTAGTCAGCCTGTATATTGAGGCTCAGGGTTATGTTCCTGTGTTGCTGGAGAATTTGCATGGTATGTCTTGCTCTGGGGCTTGTTGGCCTTTGGGTAGTGCTTGGTTTCAGTGTAGGTATAGAGGCGTTTGATGAGCTCCAATCAATTAATGTTCCCTGGATTCAGGAGTTCTCTTGTGTTCAGGATTTGGACTTAAGCCTCCTGCCTCTAGTTTTCAGTCTTATTCTTACAGTAGCCTCAAGACTTCTCCATCTATACAGCACCAATGATAAAACATCTAGGTTAATGATGAAAAGTTTCTCCACCCAGAGGGACACCCAGAGAGGTACCCAGAGTTACATGGAGAAGAGAAGAGGGAGGAGGGAGATAGAGGTGACCAGGAGGAGAAGAGGGGGAATCAACAGGGGAGACATCAAGCTAGCCAGTAATCACTTCCCTATGTGCTCTCCACAGTCTGGATCCCTCAGAGATGTTCACGGAGTTACACAGAGAAGAGAAGAGGGAGGGAGGAGACAGAGGTGGCCAGGAGGATAAAATGCGGAATCAAAAGGAGAGAGACAGATCCAGCCAGTAATCAGTTCCCTAAGTGTTCCCCACAGCCTGGAACACACAAAGAGATTCACCGAGTTGGGTAGAGAAGAAAAGGGGGAGGAGGGAGATAGAGGTGACCTGGTGGAAAAAAAGGAGAGTCAAAAGGGGGAGGGAGCAATCAGACCAGTGATCTCGCTGCCAAGTAAAAATGGGTATTGAAGATTGGGTTCTTAAAGGTACAAAGTTGATAACAAATACCAAAAAGCAAAGATTAAAAATCTTGAGTAGAAGTTAGATTCTCAAATATTAAAAAAAAAAAAACACAAAGTCACAGAAATTATAAAATATATATATATATATGAAGTTTGCTTTAAAAATAGTGTATTTTTTTGCAAGGTAATCGTAGGTTATAAAAATGAAAATTAAAGGAGTAATGGGACTTAAAAATAACAAAAATATACATTTTTTTAAATTTACAAAATGATAATAGTAAAAATATATCTGAGACTTTCTCTGGAGCTGTTGTGGACAGTGTGGGGTCAGTTCATTTTCAGATAGTTCCTTGGTCTGGCTTGTACTTCTCAAGGTCTATAGGCCCCTTCTTATGTAGTCGGTGCTACCTACAGGGTTTTAATCTATTGCATCTGTCACTTCCAAAGCGGTTCCCTCTGCTTATTTTAGCTGCTTCTGTTTGCTTGTCTCTTCAGTGTCTAATTTCCGCCCTGCCACAAGGGGTGCAGTGGTGGTCAATTTTTTTTAGGCTCACTTGTTCAGCCATGCTTTGGGGATGAAGGAACACTGCAAAAAATATCACTGGTGTGTGTTCACAGTGATTCAGCCACACTGGGTTTGCCTCCGCTCACAGCATGTGTGCTTTCCCAGTCTACACTGCTCAGACTCCAGGTTGCTCTGCCGGGGACTGTCTGATGCAGGCCCTGGTTTGCATGCACTTCCCAGGTCTAAGCCACTCAGGTTCAGGTTCTCAGGTCCACAAAGGCATAGACTTGGTTGGGCCTGCATTTTGCACTTGTCCCAGGTCCAAGCAGCTCAGGTGACCATGTCCTTAGCGCGCGCAGTCACCTCCAGCTGAAGGCTGTGACTTATCCCCTCCCTTGTCCCAGCCCCTCATTTTTCTGGGTGTACAACAGGCACGCCTTCTCAGATGTGCCGTGGGTCTCTTCTGGGAAGCTGATATCTGGCTACGACCCTCCTGGCAGATGTCAAACATCCAGAATCCCAAGAAGTCTTGGTTAGCAATGAAGTCTGCTTGGAGTTTGGTATAGGATGCCTCTCTGGGGCCGCGATTGCCCCCCTTCCAGCCCTGGCTGCCCTCGCCTGCCTGTCTCCGGTGGGGGATGGGCCGGTCCACAGCCGGCTAGCTCTGCTCAGTCCTTTGTTCTGTGAGCATGCCTGGCGGTGGTTAGGGCTTTTCGAGGGATCACGGGATAGCTATCCCACAGTCTGGGATGCTAGCTCAAGCTAGTTCCCTCAGATTGCCCTTAGGGCATTCAGGCCCAGTCCTTATCCTAAGCAATGCTGCCTGCTCTTCCCTGTCCCTCCCCTACTCGCTAGTGAGGAATGGGAGCCTCTGGGCTGTTGCACCTCTGGGAGTTGCTGTCAAGCACATAATCTGTGGGGTTTAATTATTTATTTGTTTTTCCTCCCAGTTATTTTGCCCTCTGAGATTCCAAGGCTCCCCACAGACCCACCGGAAAGAGTGTTTCCTAGTGTTTCGAAACTTCTCTCTTTTTTAAGACTCCCTTCCTGAGATGGATCTCTGTCCCTACCTCTTTTGTCTCTCTTTTTTATATTTTGTCCTACATCCTTTTGAAGACAATGGGCTGCTTTTCTGGGTGCCTGATATCCTCTGCCAGCATTCAGAAGTTGTTCTGTGGAATTTTCTTCATGCTCAAATGTTCTTTTGATGAATTTGTGGGGGAGAAAGTGGTCTCCCTATCCTATTCCTCCACCATCTTAGGACCACCTCCAAGACTCTGACTTTGAAACAGACATCTTTTCTCTCATTCTAACTTGATGCAAAGAGAGGAATGGATGAATTAGAATGTAACAATATCTATGAACTATACTTTCCTGTTGTTGTTTATTCGCTAAGTCATGTCTGACTCTTGTGACCCCATGGACTGTACAGCACACCAGGCTCCTCTCCCCATGGGATTTCCCAGGCAAGAATACTGCAGCGGGTTGCCATTTCCTTCTCCACATTGCTAGGTGAATTCTTTAATCAATGCTTTAAGGCATGCCAGTGGTAAAGAATCCTCCTGTCAATGCAGGAGATGCAGGTTCCAACCCTGGGTCAGGAAGATCCCCTGGAAAAGGAAATGGCAACCCACTCCAGTATTCTTGCCTGGAAAATTCCCTGAACAGAGGGGCCTGGTGGGCTACAATCCATGGGGTCACAAAGAGTCGGACATGACTGAGCACAAAAGCCCATGCCCATAGAGCACGCAGTTGACTGATTCACCTCGAGTTTAGAAAATGCTACACAGTAAGGAGTATAACTGTGTCCCATTTATTGTGGATTAGATATGGTTTTAAAAAAAATAGTCATCTGATACTGGAAACTAGGTCCATTGTCAGGAGTCTAACATTCTTTTTACTGTGAAATAAGGAAAATTCATTATTTAAATTTTCATCTTCCCTTTATCATAATAGCAATCTATATCAGCCATATTGCCTATACTAGTTCTACTTTCTTTTTCCTGGATCCCAGCCCATAGGAGTTAACTGGGTTCCCCTCAAAAAAAAGGATATTCTAACAACAAAATTATCTCACCTCTGTAGAACCCCTTTTTTAAAAGTTATAGTCAGTAATATTGCATTAACTTTGTATGGTGACTAATGGTAATGACACATGGTGGTGATCATTTTGCAATGCATACGAATATCAAATCACTATGCTGTACACCTGAAACTAATACAACGCAGTATATCAATTATACCTCAATAAAAACTATTTTTAAAAGGTTAAAGAATTTTCCAATAAGTATAAAAGATACCAGCAGCTGCTCTATTTCATAAGACAATATTCTTATGACAAAACTTGGGAAACAACAACCCAGGAAACACCTACAGTGATTGTCCCTCTGAAATAAACATCTTTGTTGATGGGAAATGAAGACACACACACATCTGTATTCAGAATTCAAACACAATTCCCAAGTGAAGTGTAAGAATTTCACTGGTTTTTATGGGAAGAAAAAAAAAAAGATCTCCTAAACTTTGTAAAAATTTTATATAACAGCAACCAAATTCAACTATACAAGACTGTATCCTTCATGTGTGTTTGGGGGAACAATTAGGAAAATTAAAACTGTTTTTTTTTTTTTTAATAAGCTGGGTATGTTCAACAGTCCCTACCTCAAGCCTATAATCCTCCTGTCCCACTGATGCTAGCCTGCTATTTGTCTATGATGACGGTTTCTTTCCTGGTCTAGTCATTGATTTTTCCATTCTACAAAACACTTAGTCATGACTGTTATGTTTACAGGCACTGTTGCAGAAGCATTCCTGTAGACCACAGGCAGCAGGGGCTGTCAGTCATGTGCCACTACCTTGAAAAAATACATATCCCTCCCTTGTATTCCCATTCTGTCTTCCAAGGGTAGCTCACAATGGAAAGATTACTTCACTGGTCTTAAAAACACACTAGAGCAATCCCACTTGCTAAAGGAACCACACCCTGCTTGTCACAAAAGAGAGAATACTAGGGAAACACAAACATGAGAAAACGATATATGTGAGCTCATCCTGTCTCCTTTTGAATGCCAGCCCCCTGAGGGCAGGAAACATTTCTTCTTGGGGCTCCTTATGGAACCAAGTGTCCTCTATAGACAAATGAATTTATAAAGGAACCTGAGGATGAAACCCAAGAGGCTTTTCTTACTCTTTACTCTCCATTGTTTATTTTTTGTCTCTATGTAAAACCAAATTTTTAAAAAGGAAAGGATAAAGGAGTAAGGATAAGTGAAAGAGAAAGCTTAAAGGAGTAGTGTAGCACATATACACATCTGCCAACTTCAAAGACAGCCCACAAGATGGGCACTATTACACCCATCTCAAACGAAGAACTTGAAGTTCATAGGGTGGTATGTAACTTGCCATACCATGCAACTAATAGTTAGCAGAGCCACGTTTCAAGCTCTGATGAGTACCCAGAACTCAGTGTTTGTGTACTGCCAGGTAAGTGCAGAACGTTCGACAATCAGTTGAGCTAAGAGTCTGAACAAAAAAACCACACTACCATGATCCTAAAATCTGACCAAAAAACCAGTAAAGTTAAAAAATTTATCTTGGGGACTTCCCTGGTAGTCCAATAGGTAAGACTTTGCACTCCCAATGCAGAGGGCTTGGGATCAATGCCTGGTTAGGGAATTAGATCCCCCATGTCCAACTAAGAGTCTAAATGCTGCAACTAAGAAGCCCATTTAGAAAACTAAAGAAACTTAGAAAACTAAGATCATGGCATCTGTTCCCATCACTTCATGGCAAATAGATGGGGAAACAATGAAAACAGTGTCAGACTTTATTTGGGGCAGGGGGGACTCCAAAATCACTGCAGATGGTGACTGCAGCCATGAAATTAAAAGATGCTTGCTCCTTGGAAGAAAAGTTATGACCGACCCAGACAGAATATTAAAAAGCAGAGACATTACTTTGCCAACAAAGGTCTGTCTAGTCAAAGTTATGGTTTTTCCAGCAGTTATGTATGAGTTATGTATGTATGAGTTATGTATGTATGATGTAAGAGTTGGACTATAAAGAAAGCTGAAAGCCAAAGAACTGATGCTTTTGAACTGTGATGTTAGAGAAGACTCTTGAGAGTCCCTTAGACTGCAAGGAGATCCAACCAGTCCATCCTAAAGGAAATCAGTCCCGAAAATTCATCGGAAGGACTGATGCTGAAGCTGAAGCTCCAACACTATGGCCACCTGATTCAAAGAACTGACTCATTTGAAAAGACCCTGATGTTGGGAAAGACTGAAGGCAGAAGGAGAAGGGGACAACAGAGGATGAGGTGGTTGGATGGCATCACCAACTCATAAGACATGAGTTTGAGTGGGTTCTGGGAGTTGGTGATGGACAGGGAAGCCTGCCATGCTGCAGTCCATGGGGTCACAAAGAGTTGGACATGACTGAACTGAATAGCCAAAACAGATACATGTTAAAACAACAAAAACTTATCTCCACCAGAAAGCAAGCTTAGGAAAGCATCTATAAAATTTATACTTTTAAGAAACATAACTTCATGATGAGTCCTCTGTAATAAAGTAGCTACAGAATGTTTACATAATGAGGCAACTTGTCTTATGGGATTACTACCTACAAAGGAGCTAAGAGTTGAGTACCATACTCTCAATACTTTCCTATAGCTAAGTAGCAAACTGCTACAAATTCAACGGCTTTAAAAAAAATACCACTTATATGAGGGAGGGGATATATGTATACATATAGCTGATTCACTTTGTTGTAGAGCAGAAACACATTTTTTCAATTAAAAAATAATAATAATTTTTCAGAAGTACCACTTACCAGTGCATAGTTTTGTAAAAGTCCAACATAGCATGGCTAGGTTTTCTATTTTCAGTATTACAAGGCTGTGATCAAGATGTTGGCCACCTTTTCCGGGAGCAAATTTGGTTCCAAACCCATTGTCATTGCCAGAATTCAGTTCCTTGCAGTTGTAGGACTGAAGTCCCTATTTTCTAGGTAGTGGATGCCAACCTGGGAAGACTCTGCATTTAAAGTGGCTACATGAGGTGGTTTTCAGCCTGGGGGGGAGGTGCGCGGATGCTGGCCTGGGACTCTGGACCCCAGCCCTTCTCCCCTCAAGTAAGAGTTATCCAAGCAAGCCCCCAGCAACCTCAGAGCCTTTGGCCATGGGTTCTCTGCTTGCAAATGATGCCTACCAGCAGAGCCTGGCCAGGAAGGTCTGCTCCCAGCTCAACCCAAGCCACAGAAGCACAAGTCTGCTGGCAAAACTCGAGTCTCAGAAACTGTTAGGCCCCCCAAAAAGGAAGAAAGGACAGGAGAAAGCGTGGGAGGAGAAGGCTGTGGAGCCAACAACACCGACCCCTGCAGAGAAGTCTCAGACCAGGAAGACTGCCTCAGCCACTGCAGACGGCCTGGCCCAGAAGCCAGACTCAGTCTGCCTTGGATGTCCTGCGTGAGAAGATACAGAAGTCCGCGGGCCAGCGCAGCGCCAAAGAGCTGTCTCCCCGGCTTTGAAGAAAAGATGGCGGAGAAAGCAGGAGCAGGACCTGAAGAGGAGCAAAAGGAAGGAGAGCAAAGGCGAAGGCAGCCCAGGCCTCGACGGGAACTGAGGCCACAGAGACACCCGTGCCTGGGTTACTCTTCAATAAGGTGGAGGTGACCAAGGAGCAGCCCGCCAGCAAGAAGCAGGGCCGGAAGTAGAGCAAAAACCAAAACTCACGCCGCTGATGAGCAGGAACTACTGGCAGCACCCGCAGGCGCCACGGGCTGGGATGTGGGACCTGGACATGGGCAAGGCCGGGGAATTCAAGGGAAAAAGCGGTAAAAAGAAGATCCGCGACGCCAAACACCTGCTACTGGAGGCCCCAAGGCGTCAGGTGCACGTGGGCAAAGCACCGTGGAGAAGATGCCGCGTGGCCAGGATGGGCCGAGGCGGGGCAACACCTAGACAAGGCCCCCAAGAAAGGCCGGATCCTGTCCTGGAGGAGACCAGCCTGGCGTGAGGGCCAGGCAGCCAGACCCCGTCCCTCCACGACCCCAGCCCTGACCCAGGCCGAAAGTGGGCATTTGTCCTGCTTGCCTCTCCCACTTGTGTAGAGGGCTCAGGCTGCACGTGTAAAAGCACCTTCAGATCTGGGGGAGGGGTGACCCTCTGGTGAGGTGGAAGGCTCCCTGAAAGTTGCGGGGTGGGGGCAGGAAGCAGTGAGGAGAGAGTGGGCATGTGGGAGGCACTTCCCTGGCCGGCTTTCCTCTCCCGTGTCCACAGGACCAGCAGCCTTTGTGACTGCTGTGTCAGTCCAAAACTCGGTTGGAAAGGACAAAAATCAACTCCTATAAGGCAGAGCTGAAGATGGAATTGACCGGTGGGTAACTGTGAGTAGGGAGGACCATCCTCAGGTGTGCCTGGAAGTGAATCATTCTATTTGCAGGCTTTCCTAGTGGCTCAGTGGTAAAAAAAAAAAAAAAAAATCCACCTGCCAATACAGGAGCCAATGCATGAAGCCTGGTTTCCACCCCTGGGTTGGGAAGATCCCCTGGAGAAGGTAATGGCTACCCACTCCAGTATTTTTGCCTAGAGAATTCCAGGGACAGAGGAGTCTGATGGGCCACAGTCCATGGGGTTGCAAAAGAGTTGGAGCAATTTAGTGATTAAAACGCAACATACAACAGAACCACATTTATCTGTAAGTTGAGTAAAAATTAAAATTTAAGACAAGCATACACATTAAAAATGTCCTAAGATAACTACTACAAGACAGAAACAATGTTACCAAACAATGAAGAAAAATGGAGTGGGATGGACGGTATCAGTCTAGAAGAGAGGAAGAGTAAAACCTAGAACTAACCGAGGATTAGTTCTAGGAGGATGCAGAGTGAGAGGGCAGAGTTAAGTGCAAGCCCACAGGCAATCAGAATGAATGCAGGACAAAACTTGGATGAATTTTATAGTATGTGGATTATATTTCAATAAAACTGTTAATTAAGAAAATAAAATGGTTATGTGATTAGGTCAGGGCCATCTGAATAATCTCTTTCCAGTCACATGCATCATATAGCATGACCTAACATGACCTAACCACAGGAGTAAAATCCATCAAACTCCCAGTCTGGGGAACTAAGCAGAGGAGGAGGTAGGAAATCTTGGAGGCTATCCTAGCACTATGGTAGGAAGTGATATAGATTGAACGTATATGGCACACATGATACATTGAACAAAAGAAACCAACACGGAAGAGTACATGCTGTTTGATTCCATTTTTATGAAATTCATAATAGGAAAAACTAGCCTGTGCTGCCAGAAATCAAGATAGTGGTGACCCTTATGGTCAAGGAGGGATGGAAATAATAGCACAGCAGAAGAAAGACTTACTCATTCAATAACTACACATTGAACACACCTGCCAGAGGCTAAGTTAAGGGGATTCTGTGGCAATCAAAATAAGCCTCTGTCTTCATGGAGCTTTAAAAATCTATCAGGGAAGACAGAGACCATTAGAGAAATATCTACCCTAAATTGTGATAAGCATCACACTGGGGGAAGTGGGAGGTCCTCTGAAAGCATATGGCAGGGGGACCTAAACAGTTTAAGGGCTCCAAAAATGACTTTTAAATGGAGACCTGAATTAGGCAGGCAAATAAGGGAGTAACAGTTAACATAGTGACTTTGGTTGACTGTGAACTGATCATTACTTACCTGTAAGATGTGACTAAGAAAGGCCACATGGTCTGCCTCTCCATCGTTGTGAGAATGGTCTCAAGGTGAGTGGAAACACCAGTCCTGCTCTAAACTGCACTGCTCAAGCAATTGCCTTCTTGCTATGACATTTTGTGCTCTGGATATTCTTCCATAAAATGAACATTGACAAGATAGAGTGACTTGAAAAATAACCACCACATTAACACAGGAGCCTGAGTCCATGTGCAAAGGAATACAGCAGAATGCACAGTGGCTTCTGGCTCAGGCTCTGGAATCAGACTGCCTGAATTGTCATCCTGTCTCCACCGCCAGCCACATGACCATGGTCATTTACTGTCTGTAAGCCTCCACTTCATCAACTCTAAAGTAGGGGCAGTATTGCTACAGTGCTAAGAAATCTTTAGAGGATGCCTTTTTTAAAGAAAACAGAGGGACTATACAGATATCTTGCAGTGGAAGAAGCATAGTAAATAGTGTACAGCACAGTGCTGATAGATTGTAAATGCATTCAAGAACTCCTCTCTGGCCATGCTTTCAGACTCACCAGCCATACCTACTTGCCGCAGCCCAAACACAAAGAACTCTTAAATGCTGGGCATTTGCACATCTCAGTCCTTTCTTCTGGCATGGTTTACCCACCTTTGTTTGCTTGAAGAGCTTCTTTTCATCCTTCAAGTCTCAATTCACGTGTTGCCCCATGGGGGAAGGTTATCCTGACTGCACAAGCCAGAAGTGAGTGATCACTTGTCCATACTCTTACAGCACTCTGAATATCTCTAAAGTAACATATATCAGGTTATACCAAAATTGCTTATTCATACATTTATCCCCTCTTTATGAGCCTCTTGAGAGATGAGACCATACACAGGACTTGGCACATAATAGGCAGCAAAAAGAGAACTGTTCTCTGAATGAATTGAATGAATGAATACTGATACCTTAAGAGGCTGCAAATTCCTGCCACCAGGTCTATTTAAGCAAAGAAGAGACATTTGTTTAGCAAAAATGTGCAGAAACGATTGAAGCATTTGATACTGAACCAGCTAACTACTAAACAGGACCCTCAAGTCCTTGGGGTGAGGTGAAGAAAACTGAGAATCACAAAAGCACAGACAAGGAGCAGATGTATATTTGGGGAACAGCAAGTGGCTCAGTTTGGGCAAAAGAGGACAGGATGGAGATAGGACTGTAGTAAAAAAAAAAAAAAATGGTGATACACCCCAAATGGCAAAGGAACATCATTTAATAGGGGTACTGTTTAAGAGGAGTGGGGAGACTTCCCTGGTGGTCCAGAGGTTAAGAATTCACCTGTCAATGTGGAAGACACAGGTTCAATTTCGGATTGAGCAAGATCCCACATGCCACAGGGCAATTAATTACTGAACTGAACTGAACAATGAACACCACAGCCACTGAAGCCCTTGTGCCCTAGAGCCCGTGCTCCACAACAAGAGATACCATTGCAAGGAGAAGTCCAAGCAATGCAGCTAAAGAGTGGCCCCCGCTCACTGCAATTGGAGGGAAACCATACACAGTAATGAAGACCCAGTGAAGCCTTAAATAAATAAATATTTTTTTTAAAAAGAGGAGTAGGCAAGGTAATGTATCCCTCATGGAATGATAAAGCCTACAGGGCCTAACAAGAGCAGGCTGCAGTTCCACAGGCACAACAGAAAAAGAAGTGGAGTTAACAGAATCCTGTGAAAGGGAGGTGGCGGGGTGCCTTGATTTGAGTCTTGGCCTAAGTAGAGGAATGGGATTTAGTCACTGTCAAAATCAGGGATGTACAGGAAGAGAGGGGAGGAATAAATATCCAGGCACTTCATCTCCCGCTGCTGTCACCCTCCAGCACCCTATCAGTGCATGTCAATGGCCACATCCAATGACAAGCCAGACAGCAAGGGAACTGGGAAGGTAACCCATAGAAGGCAGCCTCCTGAATCCCAGCACAGGACACAGAAAGAGAAGCAGACTAATGATTTTGGTGGGTAAAGCCAGAGGGGCCACCAGGTGATGCATTTTACCCAGTGAATAGGAAATAGCTCCACCCTATTTCTTGTTTTCTGTTCATAATGAGACTTTTTTTTATTAACATTTTCCTGAAATAAAAGAGTTATGACTATCTGAGTCCTTCACTGTTTCCTGATACATAATGCAACAAAGCTTATTAGGTTGAGATTTACTTTTTTCTCCACTGTCTAATTAGAAGCTTAGCACCTCTAAGAGGATTATTTACAAATCATTATCACTGAGCACATGGAGGCTTTAAAGATTTTTGACTCTCACAAACTCCTTGCCAGACTTTTTTCAAAATTAAGGTATAGATGGAAAAAATATCTGAAAAAGGAAAAGGCTGAGTCACCACATACCTAGAAGCCCTTCACCTGCTTATGGCATCAAGTACATCAGCAGCAGCAGGATTCAGCAAACCCTGACACTTCCTATTTTCAGACTGAAGGAGCAAATGATACAAAGCAGCAACAGCATGTGTGTGAGAGTATGCTCCTCCCACCCACCTGTGCTTGCACTTGCACACACACACACACACACACACACACACTCATTCTTTCTAACCTGTCATAAAGCAATCCTCTTTTCATGATTAGAGGCTGCATTCATGTTTGACTTCTGAAAATGAATCAAGTGTTCTTGAAAGTCTTGCCTGATTCCCCCACTCCACCAATACATCCACTCCCAAGGACAGCAGGAATACCAGTTGGTCAACACTTGGGCTTTTGCTTAGACTCAGGGCTGTGGTGCAGACAGTCAGATGCCCCTCTGTGGAAAAGAGCAAGGCCAATAAAGGCCAATGAGGTAAGAAACCACATGTACCCCTCAAACAGTAAATAACATTGTGTGGGTTTAATAAATCATTCTGTTATGAATCCAGTACACAGTATTTATCTTGCTACAAATATGTTTTGTTTCCTGACATCTTTTAAAAGAACAGTTTGATGACAGCGAACACTTTCTTTAATCTTCCTGATAGTTGTACCCAGATCTGTTTTTGATACTGAGAACTGTACAAATAAATTGCCCACATCATATCCTGCTGCAATCTAAATCTCTAATTTAACTATGCTGTTTTCTTGTCTTTCAAATAGACACACTGCAGCTGCCTTCCCAGTGAAGTCCAGTGCAAAGCAGGGGGAGGTGTGCCAAAGAGGCCCAAGAGATGAACATTTCCTCAGTGTGGGTAAGAGAACAGGCTGGAGGCAGGGGAGGGCAGCTGGCGCCCTGTGGATCCACACGCTGTGACCATCATTCAGGTAGCTGCTCTTTCTTCATCTTCTGAGGGGGTAGTTCTTGGCTGCTGGCTTAACTTTCAGAAAGTACCCCCCTTCTCCAAGCTTCCTGGATCAACTTCTACTTTTGCATCTTCTTTTCTTCAGCAAAAAGGAGTCACCACTGGACAGCTCTGAGATTCAGAGGAAGTGAGTAAACAGCATTTCCATTTTTCCTTCAGTGGAATATAAGTTCTTCAAGAGAAGAAGAAGAGTACAGGTAATTCATTATATCTTATCAGTGTATTACCAATCAGAGGAGTGAAAGGTTTCTGATCGAATCAGATTCTGTCTTTGCTGAGAAAGAAGAAGATATGAGGGGTCTGGACTTTGTTTTTCCAACAGAACCTTGTTTTGGTTGGGTTTTGTGTGTGTGTGTATGTGTTTCAAGGAGACATGATTTTCCTGGCTGTGACATGTAATGCTCCATTTTACCAGACTGCATTAAGCAGTTCAGCTTATGACTATAAACAGTCTCCGGCTTTTGTCATTAGGATGAATTGTTCAAGTGTAAGGTACTCAAAGATAATGTCCTCGAGCCATTTAAGCCAAGTTCTTCTACTCTTCATTCGAGTAAACATGTCTTGGATAACTTCTATGAGTTCTGGCATGGACAAGAGTCATTAGAGTCATATTCCAAGTCGAGATGGGTGCTAATCTCCTCTTCTTACCCTCCCAATTAATAATATCACAGGCTAGAGACACAGCTGGCCAGGGTCTCACCTATATGATCTATAACAGGGAAAGCTAACTGGCATTAAGGCATGTGGGAGAAACCATAAAGCACAGCATTTATACACAGTGATGCTGAACTTGGTCTGGGTTCAGTTCCCACATCTGCCACCTTTTAGGTCAAATAGGATAAACAGCTTAACCTGAGAGTAATAAATACGAAGGACTCAGATGAGGACTTCAGTTCAGTTCAGTTCAGTCGCTCAGTCATGTTCAACTCTTTGCGACCCCATGAATCGCAGCACGCCAGGCCTCCCTGCCTATCACCATCTCCTGGAGTTCACTCAGACTCACGTCCATCGAGTCCGTGATGCTATCCAGCCATCTCATCCTCGGTCGTCCCCTCCTCCTCCTGCCCCCAATCCCTCCCAGCATCAGAGTCTTTTCCAATGAGTCAACTCTTCGCATGAGGTGGCCAAAGTACTGGAGTTTCAGCTTTAGCATCAGTCCTTCCAAAGAAATCCCAGGGCTGCTCTCCTTCAGAATGGACTAGTTGGATCTCCTTGCAGTCCAAGGGACTCTCAAGAGTCTTCTCCAACACCACACTTCAAAAGCATCAATTCTTTGGCACTCAGCCTTCTTCACAGTCCAACTCTCACATCCATGCATGACCACAGGAAAAACCATAGCCTTGACTAGACGGACATTAGTCAGCAAAGTAATGTCTCTGCTTTTGAATATGCTATCTAGGTTGGTCATAACTTTTCTTCCAAGGAGTAAGCATCTTTTAATTTCATGGCTGCAGTCACCATCTGCAGTGATTTTAGAGCCAAAAAAAATAAAGTCTGACACTGTTTCCACTGTTTCCCCATCTATTTCCCATGGAGTGATGGGATCAGATGCCATGATCTTCGTTTTCTGAATGTTGAGCTTTAAGCCAACTTTTTCAATCTCCTCTTTCACTTTCATCAAAAGGCTTTTTAGTTCCTCTTCACTTTCTGCCATAAGGGTGGTGTCATCTGCATATCTGAGGTGATTGATATTTCTCCCAGCAATCTTGATTCCAGCTTGTGTTTCTTCCAGTCCAGCATTTCTCATGATGTACTCTGCATATAAGTTTAATAAGCAGGGTGACAATATACAGCCTTGACGTACTCCTTTTCCTATTTGGAACCAGTCTGTTGTTCCATGTCCAGTTCTAACTGTTGCTTCCTGACCTGCATACAGATTTCTCAAGAGGCAGGTTAGGTGGTCTGGTATTCCCATCACTCTCAGAATTTTCCACAGTTTATTGTGATCCACACAGTCAAAGGCTTTGGCATAGTCAATAAAGCAGAAGTAGATGTTTTTCTGGAACTCTCTTGCTTTTTCCATGATCCAGTGGATGTTGGCAATTTGATCTCTGGTTCCTCTGCCTTTTCTAAAACCAGCTTGAACATCAGGGAGTTCACGGTTCACATATTGCTGAAGCCTGGCTTGGAGAATTTTGAGCATTACTTTACTAGCATGTGAGATGAGTGCGATAGCATGTGGTAAATACTATACTAAATGTTAGTAATTTTTAGGACCCTGGCTTTAACCAGGCTCGGTCACCATCAAGAGGAATGATTAGGGATCAAGGCCTAGCCTTCCTCCTACTAAAGTGGCCAAGTCATCCCCTACCTTTTTCGCCAGGTCCAGCAGTGCCACCGCAGTGACATGAATGTCCTTCACCACCGTCCTCCCCAGCCTCTCAGTGCTGTCCCACCACTCTCCTGGGCTGACCCTGTTGTTCTCACAAATATAAGGAAAGATTCTCTCTCCACTCTTGTTACATCTCTACCAGATTGCTGAATGTGACCCTGCTCTCTTTTTTTAGTAAATCTCCTATAAAGGGTAGTTTCACCTTTTTAGTCTCCTGTAGGACAGTCTTTCAAATAACATGATAAAAGTTACCCCCTGAGTTGTCGGAAAACATTTGGGTGACAACTCCAATAACCTATTCAAAAAGTTCCTTCCCAGTGATTATAAAGTACTGTTCCAAGCAAGGAGTTAAATCATCTTGGTCTGTGCCTATATGTCAGTATCATTACACATTATGTTTGCTGCCCCACAGCAATACACACACACGCGCACACACACACACACACACACACACACAGTCTTGCATCATACCTTATTGGATATTTTTAGGTCTTCCCTGGTGGCTCAGAGGTTAAAGCATCTGCCTGCAATGTGGGAGACCTGGGTTCAGTCCCTGGGTTGGAAAGATCCCCTGAAGGAAACGGTAACCCACTCCAGTATTCTTGCCTGGAGAATCCCATGGATGGAGAAGCCTGGTAGGCTACAGTCCACGGGGTCACAAAGAGTCGGACATGACTGAGCTACTTCACTTTCACTTTCTAAGGACTGATCAACAAATTCTCTTTACAATATTCTCAGGGAACCGATCAAGTTTACATGCAAAAGAGGTCTGAAGCATATTTGGTGCATGCTGAGGCTCTTGATATTATAGATTGGTTGGTATTATATATTAGCCCCTTTCTAAGGCTATATATTAGGTTTCCTCAACTCTTTTTCTTTCCTGATGTTTCCATGTTAGTGTTTCTTAAACTGTGGTCAAGGACCATTGACATCAAAGTCATCTGACTTATTAAAAACAATTTCCCCACATCAGCTGAGCCAGGGTCTCTTGGAGGAAGACTCAAATGCTTAAAGTTCCACAAGCTGTTCCTTCTATGCACTCTAAATAAAGTTTGAGAACTTCTGTTCTACATCATTTTGAAATACACATTGTTTTGAAACAAGCATTATGTATCTATCTGACCAGTTACACTCTTCACATAAAACTTTGTATTCCATCCTTTGTTATTTAAAATATGCTCTTGCTATCGCAAGGGTAAAAAAACATCTGCAAGGCAGGACAGCCACTGGTCTCAGGAATAAATGAAATCAAGTCAGTTTGCTTCCTTTAAGATAAAAGGATTGGAATAAATATAAAACAAAGCCTGTAATAGGAAGTCCCAACAGCCTAGGGGTAGCCTAGTTGTTGGTGGATGAGCTTTTCAGTCAGTGAGACTAGGGTTTAAATTCCAGGAAGGATACTAATTAGCTGTGTGACCTTTACTTTTCTTAATCAGTCTGTTTTGGTTTTCTCACCTGTAAAATTTTAGATAATAATACTGACCTCATAGATGTGTTGTAAGAATGAAGTGAGAAAAAGGTAGGTAAGGCACTTGGTATAGTACATAATAAGCATGTTAGAACAGTTATCATTTCCAAATGAGAATTATTCCTGATGGATTCTGAAATAAAGCAGACAGCTCTCATCTGAATAAAATCTTCAAGATGGTTAGTGAACTACTGGCCAGATGCTATCTTTCCTCTTTTCCAGATATCTAGAAACCTCAAAAGTGTCTTTTGCAAAGCACCAAAGAGCAGGACAAACAAGGCAAAAGAATCAGATATTCTACCAGACTACTCCAGCCCTAGAGAAGAGTCTAGGGAAAGCATGGCAAAACCAGTGTATAAGATGAAGCTTTCAAAGGTGGGGCAGATTCACTCAACAAAATAGTTCTAGGACACATGTCAGGCGCAGTTCCAAGCTGAGAATACAGCATAGAACAAAACAAACAAAAGCTTTTCCCTTGTGGGGTTCATACTCTAGTGCAGGGAAGCACGCAACAACTCAATTAATAAAATGTACACTATGTCTGATAGTGAAATGTGCTTTGAGAAAAATCAAGCAAAAAATAGGAATAGGGACTTCCTTAAGGAACAAGTGGTTAGGACTCTGCACTTGCACTGCTGAGGGAGAACTAAGATGCCACAAGCCTCACAGTGTGGCCAAAATAAAGTAAATGCGGCGCTACAAAAAACAGGGATAAGCAGAACCAGGGTAGGTAATAGTTAGTCATGGTGAAGCAGAAACACCTATGCATTACCCCCTCAGTGTCATCTCCCTTTGCCCTAAATCCACACGTGAAAGGTGACCACTTCATTAATTAATACTCAGCAACTATTTTCTGAAGAAAGGATATGCCTCAAGAGGAAACCAAAATCTTTGAAAATAAAGCAACCTTTACACACCTGTTTCAACTGGGTAGAATTAGTATCTGGCACACTTAAACACTCAGTAAATCATTGTTGCAGAAATCAGTAGCTCAGCAAATAAATGGAAGGATTACCACCTTTCAGGAAGGATGATTCCAGCTCCATCCACAGAGCCAGGCTGCTCTCTGTAATGATCACAACCTCCATAATAAACAACAAAAACATGAGCCTGATTGCTCACTAATCCTTGGTATTCTCCCAAGCACTTTATATGGATTATCTCATTGGAACCTTTCAACAATACTGGAGATTCAGGGGAGGAATTGCCCAGTATAGGCCTGTGGATACCATCTCTGTTGAGTAGTGTCCTTCCTGTTGAGAAGTGCAAATCCTTCTTAGTCAATAAGTCAGGTCCTAAGTAGACTTCAGAGCAATGATTATGATCATCAATCAATAAGGCTTATCAAATTATCAAACACAGGTATTCGCATTTTCCAACCCATCTGCCAGTGTCTTCTCAGCAAATCACTGTTTCTGATAACCATCCAGTCCAGACTAGAACTTTTTCATGTCTTTTCTCTTTCAGTCATTCTACTGGTGTTATCCAGCACTCACTATATACAAAGCTTGAGACGCAGTCAGAGGTCCCTGCCCTCCAGGAATCTACAATCAGATCCTGAAAGAAGGCTCAACCCCATAGAGCAGTGGTCCCCAACCTCCGGGATCTAATGCCTGAAGATGTGAGGTGGAGCTGATGTAATAGTAATAGAAATAAAGTACACAATAAATGTAATGCACTGAATCACCCCAAAACCATCACCCCCACCTGCAGTCAGAGGAAACCAGCTCCTGGTATCAAAAAAATTGGGGGCCACTGCTTTAGTAGAATGAAACAAAGCAAAGCAATGTGTTTGCCCTGGGGTGCACACAACAGGTGTAAGAGGGAACTGAAGACTTTGATTTATACCTTCGGAGGCTAATTCTGATTTCTGGTATGGAGAACCATTGGAAGAAGTAAGGACAGAGATAACTGTGAGTCAGAAAGGGTGGTCACACGCCTCAGAGAGACAAGCGAGGTGTGCTTTGGCTACACCAAAGACCCAAAACAGGGCCACAGATGAGCACATGGGCAGCTTCTTTCTGAGGAAAGCCAGTCACTGACAAGGCCAGAAGAGTCTGTGCCTGCCCTGCTGGACCCCACTGTGAAGATTTAAAGCTGAAAATCAGTGCTGAATTACAGGTCACAGCGACCAAACACCCAAACCATAATTAAGAAAGGGAGAATTGGATTTACCAGGAAAAACAAATTGCCTACGAATGTAGTACTGTAAGCAGTTCTGGGAACAAACAGTGCCCAGTTTATTTTTTTCCAGTGTTTTAAAAGGGAAGAGACAACAATTAGGGAGGAAGTAGAGGTACCAGTGCAGAGGCACAGAGGAGCAGGTCTAAAAGGAGGGGCCTTAGGACACTGCGCCACACGTGGTCCAAGTTGGATGCCAATCTAGCTCTCTTGCTTCTCTGCTTAAACCCACCAGAAGCCTCCCACTCTCCTTTAAACAGAGCCCCAGCTCCTTCACCTGACCCTTCCTTCACCAACTCCTTCAAAGACTTGCAAAGCGTAGTGCTTCCCCTGGCTTCATCTCACCATTCCCCTCTTCCCTTCATCTGTTCTGAACTGCCCTCAAGTCTTCCCAGGCGTTTCAATCCCGGCTTCCATTAGGTCATCACGTGGAACACTTTTCCCCTGTCCATCTTCATCTGACTGCCACCTACTTATTCTTCAGAGCTCAGCTTAAATATCATTTACACAAAAAAGCTTTCCTTACCCTGGTTGAGGTTAGGTCCCTTTGTTCTGTTCGCATAATCCCCAATATTTCCTCTCTCATAATATTCATCAACTTTGTAATCATTATTGATTATGAGTCTTTGCTACTAAATAGTAAACTTCATGAGTGCAGAGATTATTGCAAGTACCATAAAACACCCATTAAATTAATCAGTAGATTCAATTGTGCGGGGGACTGCCCGTGAAGGGTTAAGTCTTGGGAGCTGCTCGGCGTTATGCAGAGCCTTAGGCATGTTCCTAAGCTCCCTGTCCCGCCCCCCTGAAGAATTTATTACCCTTAAGGCTCCAGGATGTTTGGTTCTTGCAACATTTCATAGAAGATAGATTATCTTATTGATAGAAGATAGATTATCTTATTGTGATCTGTACACAATGGTAAGGGTCTTGTGATTGTATTTGGAGATTAAGAACAATCTTGTGAATGTCAGAAGTCACGTACTTTATCCTATATATACTGCAGCACAATAAAGGAAGGCATCAGCCATTTTGGTCTGATCCTCTCAACCCCATCTTTTGTCTCTCTCTTATTTTTCTTAGCGGGGACGCTCTGTTCTCTCCCTGTGCAGGTGCGACTCTTGCTTGTGCTGGCCGCGGCAGGTGGCGCCCAACGTGGGGCTCAATTTCGACAGTTTTCCTCGCCAGTACTCTTATTAGCTAAAAAGAGTGAGTATATGCGTATACAAGTGAATTTAAATTGAGGAGGAGTAGTAAGGTATATAGTTGAGAGTATAAATATGGGACAGACGCATAGTCATCAATTGTTTGTACATATGTTATCTGTAATGTTGAAACATCGGGGAATTACTGTTTCCAAACCTAAATTAATCAATTTTTTTTCATTTATTGAGGAAGTTTGCCCTTGGTTCCCCAGAGAAGGTACAGTAAATTTAGAGACATTGAAGAAGGTAGGGGAACAAATCCGGACTCATTATACTTTACATGGCCCTGAAAAAATCCCTGTCGAAACTTTATCCTTTTGGACACTAATTCGTGATTGCCTGGACTTTGATAATGATGAATTGAAACGTTTAGGAAATTTATTAAAACAGGAAGAAGATCCTCTCTATGTTCCTGATTCGGAACCCAGGTATGCTGTTCCCGAGGGAGTTGAAGGCGATCCTCCGTTTTCTAAATTATCGCATCCTTCAGATAATGATGATTCACTTTCATCCACAGATGAGGCGGAATTAGACGAAGAAGCTGCTAAATACCATCAAGAAGATTGGGGTTTTTTAGCACAAGAAAAGGGGGCGTCAACATCTAAAGATGATTTGGTTGAATGTTTAAAAAACCTCACTGTTGCTTTACAGAATTCAGGAATCAAGCTTCCTAGTAACAATGCCAAATCTCCTTCTGCTCCGCCTCTTCCCCCTGCTTATGCTCCTTCTGTTGTGGCTGGTCTCGATCCTCCTCCAGGGCCCCCTCCACCGTCTGAAAACATGTCTCCACTGCAGAAGGCATTGAGACAAGCACAGCGACTTGGTGAGGTTGTCTCTGATTTTTCTCTTGCTTTTCCTGTCTTTGAAAATAACAACCAGCGTTATTATGAATCACTGCCTTTTAAACAACTAAAGGAGTTAAAGATTGCTTGTTCACAATACGGTCCTACCGCTCCATTCACCATTGCTATGATAGAAAATTTGGGTACTCAAGCTTTACCCCCAAATGATTGGAAGCAAACAGCTAGGGCCTGTCTCTCAGGGGGAGATTATTTACTATGGAAATCTGAATTTTTTGAACAATGTGCTCGTATAGCCGATGTTAACCGACAGCAAGGTATACAGACCTCCTACGAAATGTTGATTGGTGAAGGCCCTTACCAGGCTACTGATACTCAACTTAATTTCTTACCTGGTGCATATGCACAAATATCAAATGCGGCTCGACAGGCATGGAAAAAACTTCCTAACTCTAGTATTAAGACAGAAGATCTCTCAAAAGTCCGACAGGGACCTGATGAGCCTTATCAGGATTTCGTAGCACGGCTCTTAGATGCTATAGGTAAGATAATGTCAGATGAAAAGGCTGGGATGGTATTTGCAAAACAATTGGCTTTTGAAAACGCTAACTCTGCCTGTCAAGCTGCTTTACGACCTTATAGAAAAAAGGGAGATCTGTCTGATTTTATTCGCATTTGTGCTGACATTGGACCCTCCTACATGCAAGGTATTGCTATGGCAGCGGCATTACAAGGAAAAAGCATTAAAGAGGTACTTTTTCAGCAACAAGCCAAGAACAAGAAAGGACATCAAAAGTCAGGTAATTAGGGTTGCTTTGTTTGTGGTCAACCTGGCCATCGGGCTGCAGTGTGCCCTCAAAAACAACAAACCCCTGCTAACACTCCTAATTTATGCCCACGATGTAAAAAGGGAAATGACTTGTATAGCCCCTCACCGCATAATGCCTTGAATCATGCTCTTTATGTTCTAAACTTTTTAACTTTAGACGCAGAAGGCAATTCAGCAGCCCAACGTTTTTGGGGAGAACAGTCCTCATGCAAAAAACCACTCGTACGATGGAAAGATCCACTTACCAATCTGTGGTACGGGCCAGACCCTGTATTAATATGGGGACGCGGGCACGTTTGTGTTTTTCCACAGGATGCCGAAGCGCCGCGCTGGATCCTGGAGAGGCTGGTACGCGCGGCGGAGGAACTCCCTGACATATCAAATGCACCGCATGACATTGGGCGAGCCCACGAGTGAGCTGCCTACCCAAAGGCAGATTGAGGCGTTGATGCGATATGCTTGAAATGAGGCTCATGTACAACCTCCGGTGACGCCTACAAATATACTGATCATGTTATTATTATTGTTACAGCGGATACAAAACGGGGCGGCTGCGGCTTTTTGGGCATACATTCCCGATCCACCTACGATTCAATCATTAGGATGGGATAAAGAAGCAGTACCTGTCTATGTCAATGATACAAGTCTTTTGGGAGGAAAATCAGATATTCATATTTCTCCCCAGCAAGCTAATATCTCTTTTTATGGTCTTACTACACAATATCCTATGTGCTTTTCTTATCAATCACAACATCCTCACTGTATACAGGTGTCAGCTGATATATCTTATCCTTGAGTGACTATTTCTGGCATTGATGAAAAAACCGGAAAAAGATCGTACCGTGACGGAACCGGACCTCTCGACATTCCGTTTTGCGACAAACATCTAAGCATCGGCATAGGAATAGACACTCCTTGGACTTTATGTCGAGCCTGGGTTGCGTCAGTATACAACATCAACAACGCCGATGCCACCCTTTTATGGGATTGGGCACCTGGAGGAAAACCTGATTTCCCTGAATATCGAGGACAGCATCCACCCATTTTCTCTGTAAACACTGCTCAAGTATATCAAACAGAACTGTGGAAACTTTTGGCTGCTTTTGGTCATGGCAATAGTCTATATTTACAACCCAATATTAGTGGGAGTAAATATGGTAATGTAGGAGTTACGGGGTTTTTATATCCCAGAGCTTGTGTCCCTTATCCATTCATGTTGATACAAGGCCATGTGGAAATAACACTGTCATTGAATATTTATCATTTAAATTGTTCTAATTGCATACTTACTAATTGCATAAGAGGTGTTGCCAGAGGAGAACAAGTTATAATAGTAAAACAACCTGCTTTTGTAATGTTACCTGTTGAAATAACTGAAGCTTGGTATGACGAGACTGCTTTAGAATTGCTACAACGCATTAACACGGCTCTTAGCCACACTGAAAGAAGTGTGAGCCTGATTGTTCTGGGTATAGTATCTTTAATCACCCTTATAGCAACTGCTGTCACCGCTTCTGTATCTTTAGCACAATCCATTCAAGCTGCTCATACTGTAGATTCCTTGTCATATAATGTTACTAAAGTAATGGGAACACAAGAAGATATAGATAGAAAAATAGAAGATAGATTATCAGCTTTATATGATGTGGTTAGAGTTCTAGGAGAACAAGTTCAGAGCATTAGTTTCCGCATGAAAATCCAATGTCATGCTAATTATAAGTGGATTTGTGTTACAAAAAAGGCTTATAATGCATCTGATTTTCCGTGGGATAAGGTGAAAAAACATCTACAAGGAATATGGTTTAATACTAATGTGTCTCTAGATCTATTACAGTTGCATAATGAAATTCTTAATATTGAAAATTCTCCAAAAGCTACTTTGAATATAGCTGATACTGTTGATAATTTTTTACAAAATTTATTTTCTAACTTCCCTAGCCTTCATTCACTGTGGTGAAGCATAATTGCTGTGGGCGCGGTTCTGACTGTTGTGCTTATATTGATTTGTTTAGCTCCTTGCCTTATTCGTAGCATTGTTAAAGAATTTTTACATATGAGAGTTCTGATACTTAAAAACGTTGCAACACCGACATCTTATGGAGCTTTTAAAAAATAAAGAGAGGGGAGCTGCGGGGGACTGCCCATGAAGGGTTAAGTCTTGGGAGCTGCTCGGCGTTATGCAGAGCCTTAGGCATGTTCCTAAGCTCCCTGTCCCGCCTCCCTGAAGAATTTATTACCCTTAAGGCTCCAGGACGTTTGGTTCTTGCAACATTTCATAGAAGATAGATTATCTTATTGATAGAAGATAGATTATCTTATTGTGATCTGTACACAATGGTAAGGGTCTTGTGATTGTATTTGGAGATTAAGAACAATCTTGTGAATGTCAGAAGTCACGTACTTTATCCTATATATACTGCAGCACAATAAAGGAAGGCATCAGCCATTTTGGTCTGATCCTCTCAACCCCATCTTTTGTCTCTCTCTTATTTTTCTTAGCGGGGACGCTCCGTTCTCTCCCTGTGCAGGTGCGACTCTTGCTTGTGCTGGCCGCAACACAATTGAAGCAAAATTTATTAGGGGACTTTACGTCCTTCTTTCTCCCTGAATTGTAAATTGCAAGGGAAAAAAACAAAAACAAAAACAAAAACACAACATTAAGCAACATCTCAAAGAAGAGAAAGGATAGTTCTTGCCTGTGGTGGCCCAGCAGCTTAGCTTTATGATCAGGCATACCTTTCTTCATTAGCATGTGCCCCCTATCCAGAAAAGTAATTTTATAAAATAATTTTACCCCCTTCCCAGTCCAGGAAATATTATCTTTCCTCTTAATTTATTCTCACTTCATTCATTCAACATTTATAAAGCAACTTCAGTGCGCAAAGCACTGACTCTTCCTACATTTTTGTTGTTTTCAAATTTTCACAGGTAGCAATTTAGGAGTTGGCTATAATAAAAATTCAGAAATAAGCAAGACCTTAATTTCAGGGGGTAAAAAGCTTAATAGTCAGAAATACATTTAGTATTGAGTTGTTGGCAACACAAAAACTAGTGTGAATTGGCTTAAATCCATGACTTCATTGGCCCCCAAGTCTTTTAAAGGCCAGAAGTTTAAGGCGGGTTTTTTCTCCAGAACTTCCCAGAGTCCCTAGGCTTTGGCTCCTTTATGATTCTCTGGGCCCTACCCTCTGAATGACAGCTTGCCCTTCTCAGCTTCCCTTGTAGTAGCAGTTATTCCAACATCTCACCTCTTCCACCTTGCCAAAAGAAAAGGAGCTCCTCACCCATTTCCCACAAATGAAAAATGGAAGCCTGCTTCCCACGAGCCTCCAGCAAACAGGGGAATTTCCTCCCCATCACTGTCTTGAATCTGGCCATAAGCCCATCCTGGAACCAATTGCCTCACGCAGGGAATGAGATACACTGGTTGGTTTCAGCCCTACAGGATCTACCAAATATGGTGTCCATTCCACACCAGGTGTGTAGCTGAGCAAAGGAAAACATATCCCTAAAGGGAAAAAAATTTGAAGACTGTTAGAGAAATGAAGAAACAGACATTGATGAAGCAGTCAACAAGTGTTCATTACACAGGTATGTGGTCAGGCCACCCAAGATGGCTGTTCTCTTGCTCTCTGTACATCCTCTGATCAACCAGTACCTGCTTCACCTATACCCTACTCACCTGATCGACCTTCCCTCTTAATCATAGAGCCTAATAGGTAACTGCCTATGTGCTTGCCCCCTACCCTGGCTGCTGATTTCCTTGGTAACTGAGAAACCAACCTGACAACTGGTAGCCTCCTTCTCCCCCTAGTAGTGAAGACTGCTGCTATGTCCTGCCTGCCATCTGCTGTACATGGTGGGATATTCCTTCAGAAACTTTTGTTTCAGATGCATAAGATCCCGTGTCCAATAAACCATTGATGTCTCTGCTGTTGTTCTGAGTTCTTTCCTAGATCTCACAGCCAGGGAATTACAAGGTTTACAGAGTTTTCCAGAGCAGCATTCCAGCTTCTCTATATAATGCTCAGAAGCTCAGAAATGTTTGACCCTTTGTGACCCCACGGACTGTAGCCTGGCAGTCTCCTCTGTCCATGGGATTTTCCGGGCAAGAATACTGGAGTGGGTAGCCATTTCCTTCCTCACACAGGGATCGAACCTAGATCTCCTGCATTGCAGGCATATTCTTTACCAACTGAGCCACCAGGGAAGCCAGGTTCTCCACCTCACATAAAGAAATATGTCATCACTGCCGGGTAGCTTATAGAATCCTTGATTCTTAGGATTAAAAGGAATTACACATAGAGTCCAATCTAACCCTTCCTGTTATAGTAATTAAGGCTGGGAAGATTGAAGTAATTTGCCCCCAAGTTACACAATTTAGTGAGCACCATCAAAAAGAACATAACTCAGATGTTTTTATTTTTGTTCTAACATTCTTCTTGAGTGTCATTACAACACAACAAAATCATACCATATGATAAGTCATTTCTGTTATTCTATAAACATTGAGTTTATTGGCAGAGAATATTTTTTGTTGGGTTTGTGTAAGGGTAGGTAGGAAAGAGTGAAAGAATGGAAAAACAGAACAGTTTTGATGTCTTTTTAATTTTAATTCACACAAATTTCTAACACATTTATTGACTGAGAAAATATGACGCTAGGACTTTGATAATAAGAATCTATACGGTAAGACTTCTAAGTCCTGATCCCAGGGCTGAACACCATTTGGTGAAAAGACTAACTCCGGGCTCTGCTGTCAACAATTGGTGTGTTTGAGACCTACCAAATAATGCACATTTATAATGCTTTTGATCTGAGGAAGAACTTTTCAGAGTAGAGAATAAGTTCATGCTAGTCAATAGACAAACATCACAGAGCCACCTGTGCTCTGGGACCTGTGAACTTTCCTCCAGGTCACAGAATTGCATTGCATTTTCAGGGCAGACCAGCTAGCAATGGCCAGCTGTGGGTGAGGGAAGAATAGACAAGAGACAACCAAAAATACCCTCCCTGAGCCTGGAGAATCTCTTCATTAGTATTCACACACCCTCTGGATATGAAGAGCCTACTCAAAGGCAAAGAGTTTATTCAGATGGTACTTATCTTAAACCCTTATTTATCACTAGTATCTCTGCAGCAATTAGTTGTTTGTTTTTTTGATTGGAGGATAATTGCTTTACAACTACAACAACATGAATCAGCCATAAATACATTACACATATATCCCCTCCCTCTTGAATCTCCCTCCAAACCCCTGCCCCCATCCCACCACTCTAGGTCATCACAGAGAACTGGGTTGAGCTCCCTGTGTCACACCGCAACTCCCCACTACCTATCTGTTTTACATACGGTCATGTATATATTTCAATGCCACTCTCTCAATTCGTCCCACCCTCTCCTTCCCCAGGTGTGTCTGCAAGTCCATTCTCTACATCTGCATCTCTTTTCCTGCCCTGAAGATAGATTCATCAGTATGCTTTTTCTAGATTCCACACAAATGCATTAATATACAATATTTTTCTCTTTCTGGCACACTCCACTCTGTATAACAGGCTCTGGGTTCATCCACCTCAGTTCAACTGACTCAGATTCATTCCTGAGTAATATTCTATTGCATATATGTATGTTAACTACAAGTTGGCACTAGCCAAGGGCATTTGCCATCTGCTTCTGTGGAGATTGAATCCTATGCTGCTGCAGCTGTTGACCTTTATCACCCCTAAAAGGAATGCAGTATCCTCTATAACACTACATTTTGGTCCTTTCTTATCTCAGTCTCTTCCAGCATAAGGACTGTATTTTACTCACAATTGCATTTTCATCCATTGCACAGAGTAGATGCCAAATTAATGTTTAGTGAGTTGGATTGAACTGAGTCATATGATGTCTGTCTTGCCTTCAAAGCAGATTCAAATCACACTTTTCTTCCAGAATATGTCCTAAAGTATCCTAACTGTAGGTTCAGTCTATGTCTTGAGTCAACATAGTTGCTTCCTCTATCCAACTCCAAAACTTCAAGTGCAGCCCCACCTCAACTCCCAGGACCATGTATAAACTGAGCCAGGCGACCTTTGAGTAACTAGTCCATATTCCAGAGCTCAGCATTAAATCACCCTTGCCAGTAGTCCAATCATCCATTTATTTGTTTCTTTAATAAACATTTAAAAGCCAACTTGGTGCCAGGCCCTATGCTGTTATTATTGTTTAATCCCAAAGTCATGTCTGACTCTCTTGTGACACCGTGAACTTTAACCTGCCAGGCTCCTCTGTCCATGGGATTTCCCAGGCAAGAATACTGGAGGGGATTGCCATTTTCTTCTCCAGGGGATCTTCCCAACCCACAGATGGAACCTGCATCTCCTGAATTGCAGGCAGATTATTCACCACTGAGCCACCTGGGAAGCCCAGGCCCTATGTTAAGTGCAAAAGAAATAAAGATGAAGATGTTATGAGCTGGGCCCTCAGGGAGCCCACAGCTAGCTGGTTGAGGGGCAGGGGGGACATTAAACAGGTAACCCTGTTGCAGATCCTCTATCATATTTTGCCTAATCTCCAGTCTCTGTGCTCTATTTCTTTTTCTTGGTATTCTCTGTCTTCATTATTGTTCCGGAAACCCCAACTCTCCAGACTGGAAATTGAAATCCTACTTGCAATCCTACCGCCAGGACAAAAGCCTTGTGCACAGTTTTCTTTTCCACATAGCCAGCCCCCTGCACGCCACTTTTCACTGAGTGAGAAAAGTCTGACTTCTTCACGGGGTCCTGGTTCTTTGTTTCAGGACTCTCTGACCTGGCTCTCAAGTCTGGCATCTAATATGAATTATCCAGTCCTTTTAGGATTAAAGTACATAATTCTCTGTGTATCTTATTTAGAATGGATATCCTCAGGATCCATTCCCCCAGATGTTCTAGTTGTCTGTATTTATTACAAGCCTCCCAGGCAATTTTAAAACAGATGGTCCAGAGACTTTGAGAAGCATTGTCGTAAGATTCACATATTCACTTAAATTTTAGAATTATTTACACTGTCTCTATCTCACCCCACTATCACAATTTGGACCCTGCAAACCTTCAAGGGCTGGGATAATTCCCCAAATCTTCTGCCAAAGGAAGTGGAATTCAGTCAGCAGAAGACTTACTGCGCATGACTATATTCTTTGACTTTTGAATATTATCTTCCCCAAAGTCCCCATCACTGGGCACTGCCTACCTATTGGGACAGCTTAGATGCTTTATCTTGACCTCCTGGCCAGTTACATGCTTGAACTCTGATCTATTTCCATTACCCCTGAAACACCATGTTTTGTCCATCAATACCTGAAAGTCAGTCAATCTCTCACCTCTCTATCTGCTGTCATTAGCTAGCCAGGTTTGGCTCCAGATTCCAGAATTCCCCACCTCGTCTATGCAAGTGATAATTATTGACTGTCTGGGTAAGTTCTCAGAAATCCCAGGCCATGGTCATATTTTCTTTATTAGAAATCCCATACTCTTTGAGGAAGACTCAGACACTGCTGTAGCGGAGCCCTGAGCCACTCACTCCTGCTCCTGCCTCCCCAGTGTTGGCTCTCGCTGAGGAACAAGCCGGTCAGGAGATCACACCACAGCCATGCCCTTTAAAGACGCCAGTAATACTCCGCTGGAGCCAAAGTTGGAGGATCACCCTCACCAGCCGCAATGTGAAGTCTCTAAAGAAGGTATGTGCTGACCTGATGGGCGGTAGGAAGGAAAAGAATCTGAAAGTGAAAGGACCTGATCAGACTCTGAGGCCCGCCAAGACTGAGAATAACTACAAGGAAAACTCCTTGAGGTGAAGGCTCTAAGACTTGGGATCAATTACAGATGAGAATCCACAAGCGACTCCTTGACCTGCACAGTCCTTCTGAGATTGTCAAGCAGATCATGTCCATCAGTAATGAGCCAGGAGTCAAGGTGGAAGTCACCACTGCTGATGCCTAAGTCAACCTTTTAAATAAACTGATAATCAGTTGTTAAAAAGAGAAAAGAAATCCCATAGCACCAATTGTCTGCATCACTCATTTCACCTGTTATGCCTAGATCTGTTACCAACATCCTATCTCACCAGCAAGATTATAAATTAATATTACTGAGTATTCGTGGGTTAAATAATCACATGGGCCCTAACTATGGAAGACACAACATAAGACATTTATAATAAAAGTAAAGGACCAGAGGAACTTACATTACCAGAAAGTCAGGCTTAGAAGAGATGCTGGAGTTCACATTGAGTTCCCAGGGAAAAAGTGATTTTTAACCATCATAGTAATATTTTCCATTCATTGAAGACCAATCATGTGTACCAGGCACTGTACTAGATATATTAAATGTCATTCTTCTAATCCTTACAACTAATCCTTTGAAGAAACCTTTGATGCTCAAGGAAGTCCACAAACTTTCCCATGATGACACAGCCAGAAAGTAAAGGAGTTGAGATAATTTACGTTGACTCCAAAGCCCATGGTATGTCTGCACGCATGTGTGCTAAGTCGCCTCAGCCATGTCCGACTCTTTGCGATCCTACAGACTGTAGCCTGCCAGTCTCCTCTGTCCATGGGATTCTGCAGGCAAGAATACTGGAGTGGGTTGCCACCCCCTCTTCCATGGTATGTCTACTACACTACAAACCAAGGAAATAATTATCACCAACTCCTCAATTTTACCAGAGCTATTGCTAAAGCACATTATTCCTGTAAGACTCTAATATCACTTGAAATTTTTCAATGAGTTCAAAAGATTGTAAGAAAGAAACTTTTCTGGAATAGTCAGGGAATAGTGTATAGGTGGGAATACAGAGCATTAAGGGAAAATGTCCTGCCCAACAACTGTGTTCATCCCTCCATTCAACTCAGTGGTACTAAACATTAAGCCAAATGAACTCTGGGCATTTTAATGTTGTTTTCTCTTTGGGGAATCTAACTTCTCCTTAATAGGACAGGAAAAAGCCCACCTAGCTGACTGCTGCTTGGTGCCTCATTCTAGTAAGGCTTTATGGCTGAGCTTCTGTAGTTTGTGCCTGCTTGGAAGATCCTCTGGCCCCTTTCCTAATTGTAAAGGCTGTCCCCAGCAGGAACACTGGATTACTAGCCCTAGTTAAAGAGCACTTAGAGCCATGCTGGTCAAAACATTTGCGTGACTTCCAGGCAACTGCAATAGAGGCCAAGAATTAATTAACTGATGCCAGTGGGAGTTGAGAGCTTGGGATAGGGGCACTGCAAAGCCTGGGAGCATCTGCCTCACACCGCAAAGCTCGCATTCCCGGCACTCCAGCTGCTGTGAGGAGCAGTGCTGAGAGCATCACACTGAAGGAGTTCCAAGCCCAGGTCTGGGTCCATGGGACCTTGAGTCTTGCTGATCTTTCTGAGGCTAATTCCTCATCTGTAAATAAGAAGAGTAATCCCTGCACTACTCATTGCAGAAAATTTTGTGAGGCTCAGATGAGGTATCTGTATGTGAAACCTCCATACAGACTGTCACTGGAGTAAATGCCTCCCTCGAGTGCTCCCAGAACAATCTGTGCTGCCCCAACAAGCACTCGTTGTATTTCACAGTTATTGCTTCTTTGTCTTGTCTTTCTCTTATATTTTGTACAATTCCATCAGGACAGGGATGGTGTCGATATTGCTCAACACTGGCTCCTAGAATCTACCACAGTGCAGACTGCTTGGTTGTTGCTCAAGAAATACCTGTGGTGAGATGAATGAATCGTGCACAGTGAATAATTGTAGTCCTATGTAGTGTTCTTTATTTTGTGGACGCTCCGTGCCACATGGTAAAACAAATCCCATGTCGCCATCACTGTCAGCTACAGGCAACTTTTTTTTTCACTTTATAGCTGTTGTTTCATACACAGAAGCAGTCCTCAAGAAGTGTACAGTCCAAAGAGAATAATACATGTAGAAATGAAAAATCAAATAAGAACAAACACAGTAAATGCCATTTCTAATAGGTTCTCACTTTCAATTCAACTTTTTCAATGAACTAACCTCTGGGGTAATTCCAAACATCTTGAAATTACAGGTTTCTCTAGAAATAAAACTACCATATGACCCAGCAATCTCATTATTAAGCATATACCCTGAGGAAACCAAAACTGAAAAAGATATATGTGCCCCAATGTTCAGGCTTCCCTTGCGGCTCAGCTGCTAAAAAATCCGCCTGCAATGCAGGAGACCTGGGTCCGATCCCTGGGTTGGGGAGATCCCATGCAGAAGGGAAAGGCTACCCACTCCAGTATTCGGACCTACGGAAGTCCAGGACTGTACAGGCACAACTGAGTGACTTTCACTTTCATCCCAATGCTCACTGAAGCACTATTTACAATAGCTAGGACATAGAAGCAACCTAGATGTCCATTGACAAATGAACGGATAAAGAAGCTGTGGTGCATATATACAATGGAATATTACTCAGCCATGAAACAGAATGCATTTGAGTTGGTTCTAATGAGGTGGATGGACATAGAGACTGTCATACAGAGTAAAGTCAGGAAGAGAAAAGCAAATATCACATATTAGTACATATATATGGAATCTAGAAAGACTATACTGATGAACCTATTTGAAGGGCAGCAGTGGAGACACAGACATAGAGAACAGACTTACCGACAGGGGCAGCGGGAGGATGGAAACATATACACTACCGTATGTAAAATAGATAGCCAGTGGGAATTTGCTGTATGTCTCAAGGAAATCAAACCGGAGCTCTGTGACAATCTAGAGGGGTGGGAAGGAGTGGGAGATGAGAAGGAGGTTCAAGAGGGAGGAACATACAAATACCTACGGCTGATTCATATTGCTGTACTGCAGAAATCAACACAATATTATAAAGCAGTTATCCCTCAATTAAAAATAAATAAATGTTTTAAAGATTTTTTTAAGTATAAGTTTTTATATTTAAAGACCATAGACTGCTTCGTATTTTAAGTATAAATTCAATTGTGTAGAAATCCCAGATATTTTTGTGGAGGAGTGACTATTTTCTGAAAGCACTAATCACCAGAAGTAAACATGTGAGGGAAGGTGAGGAGGAGTGGGGCAGAAGTGTGTCAGAGGATGTTTCTGTAGATTCCAATGAAACCTTTTTGGAGGTAAATATCCAAAGACTCAAAACACAAAGACCTACATGCAGTGAGAAGAAATTGGAAAGCCAATGTACATTGTTTCAAAGCCCCAATATTTTTAGTACCTTGAAATTATAAAATTTTTATCTGCTTTTATGTGAAACAAATATGCAGGCAAACCTAACAACTTGAGCAGAATGTCAAGGGATTCTTCTGAAGGTTATTTTCTCTGTGATAGGACTACAGGAGAGACTTGGGTACAAGAGCATCACATTATACCAGGAAACCTGGGACACTTTTGGCAAGGAAGGATTTGGTGAAGTCTTTGTCATCACTGGGGAGAGCAAGCAGGAGAAGGTGAAATGGTGAAAACAACAAGTCGGGAGGTTCTAATAAAAGTAGTTTTCTAGTCTAATAGCAGTGACAGATGAACTAAAAAGTGAAAGTGAAGTAGCTCAGTCGTGTCCAACTCTTTGCAACCCCATGGACTGTAGTCTACCAGGCTCCTCCGTCCATGGGATTTTCCAGGCAAGAATACTGGAGTGGGTTGCCATTGCCTTCTCCAATAGATCTTCCCAACCCAGGGATTGAACCCTGGTCTCCCGCATTGTAGGCAGACACTTTACCATCTGAGCCACCAGGGAAGTCCCTACAGATGAACTGGTGAGCCCCAAAGCAATTAAGTTTGAAAAGATAGATTGTAGAGTTTCCTTTGTTGTTCAGTTGCTAACTCATGTCCAACTCTTTATGACCCCATGGACTACAACACTCCTGGCTTCTCTGTCCTTCGCTATCTCCCAGAGTTTGCTCAAATTCATGTCCATTGAGTCAGTGATTTCTTAAACATTTTTAACACCTCCCTTAGAGAAAGCAAATTTTTGATGAGTAAAAGTCCCCCTGAATTCATTATACAACAAATAATTCTGAGATGGGATCTCTGTATTTGCTGTTGTTATTCAGTCACCAAGTTGTGTCCAACTATTGGCAACTCCATGGACTGCAGCACACCAGGCTTCCCTGTCCTTCACTGTCTCAGTATTACTTACTTGCAGAAAGTTCATTTTAAGCTTTTACCTGGAATTGTGCCTGTGGTAGCCACTTTAGGGAGTAGAATAGACACAGAGTTGTTCCCCAGTATCTATTCTACTTTCTAGCTATGGCTGAGCACAGGAGCATCAAAAACAAAGACTTCATTTCCCACCCTCCCCTGCAGCTAGGCATGCACATGACTAAATTCTATAAAGGGGTTTCCAGGAACCTTCCTTAAGAAAGGACTGGTGCTTATTGTTCGCCATCTCATCTTTGCCTCTCTCTCCTTTCTTCCTCCTGAAAGAGATGCTTCCATTTGGAGGCTGAAGACCGCATTCTTGGGTTGAAGCCTACATCCTGAAAAATTTTAGAGCCAGAGTCACTACTCCAGCCCTGGATGGCCTATGTTTTGACTTAAATGAGAGACAATGCATTTTTATCCTGATGAAACCACTATTATTTAGAGGTTTTCTGTTATTGCTGAACTTAAGCCTTGTTGATAAAGGGAAGGTGGTATACACTAAACTGAAAATTTGTACAAAGCATAAAATTGTTATAAAATTAAGAGTGTCACAAGTTCAAAATATTATCGTTGAGGCTGGGAACAATAAAAGGAAGACAAGTCACCTCTGTTAGAAGATAAAGAGGAAAGGAATAGTGGCTCAAGTGGCATTTGAAATGGGCCTTAAGGAAGAATAGAATTTTGATAGATAAAAGTGGGCAGAAAGACAAAACAGGCAGAAAGAACAGCATTTCAAAGGCTAGAAGGAGAAAAGCATGGATTGTGTTCAAAGAAGTTTAAGTGATTCAGAGAACAGGTTGTAGACAGTGATCCTTACTCATCACCCAATTGATCTATTTCCTTTCCTTGCTGCATTTTTTTTCATGACCTTTGTCACGATCGAGAGACCTGGGTTTGATCTCTGGGTTGGGAAGAGCCCCTGGAGAAGGAAACAGCAACCCACTCCAGGACTTTTGCTTGGAAAATCCCATGGACGGAGGATCCTGGTACGCTAACGTCCATGGGGTCCAAAGAGTCGGACACAACTGAGCGACTTCACTTCACTTTGTCGTGATCTGATTGTGTCGACTCTGATATCTGTTTATTTTCTAGAATAAACAGAATTTCAGTTCTCCAACCTTTTGGTTTCAGCAACTCCTTTACATCCTTAAAAACTATTTAAGGCCCCAAAGAGCTTTGTTTTATGAAGGATATATCTATAAATACAAACTGTATTAGAATGGGTATAGAGTTTTAGTTATGTAAGATAAATAAGTTATAGAGATATGCTGTATAACATGATGTCTACTATTAAGAACACTACACTGTGCACTTAAAATTCTTGCAAAAAGTATAGATTTAATGTTAAGTATTCGTACCACAAGACAAGCGCCTAGAAAACTTTTGGTGGTCACAGATATGTTTATTACCTTGATTGTGGTGATGGTTTTATGGGTGTATGCATATATCCAAGCTCATAAAATTATATATATGAAATATATGTGATATTTTGTATATCAATTATACCCTAATAAAGATTTTTTAATTTTTTTAATTGATAAATTTTTAAACATTTATATAGTCACTTTAAAATAACAAAAATAAACCCATTCCATGTTAATATAAAGAAGGTTTTTATGGGAAAAAATGTTCACATAAAGTCATTAAAATATAGCATTGTTTCACATTTTTGCAATTTTCCTTAATATCTGGCCTAATGAAAGACAGCTAGACTCCCACATATGCTTCTACATTCAATCTGTTGTGATATCACATATCAGATAGCCTCTGGAAGACTTCACTATATACACATAAGAAAAGAAAACAGGAGCGAAAGTGACAAATAACATCTTAGTTTTATTATAGAAAGAATCTTTACTTTGCAGACACTCTGAGAGCATCCCCAAAGCCCCTTAAGTTCCCTGACTAACTTTGAGAACCACTGAACTAGAATATAAACTCAGTGATGGCAGAGATTATGTTTAGTTCACTGTTATATTCCCAGCATCTGGACCTGGCATATAGTATGCACTCAATAATGCTCATTGAGTAAACGCATGAACCTGAGGCTTTTTTATGAAAGACACTGAATGCCAGGCTAATGAGTTTGCTATAAACTTAGTAGAAAAGGGGGAGCTGGAAGTGAGAAATCACTGGATATGGTGTATTATCCCCCAACTAGAAATCCATGAAACTATTCCTGACTTAACTGTCTGTGTGATCTTCCTCAGGTCAATCAACTCCTATTCAATTATATTTTTTTATCAGAAAAATAAAGTATTGTAATAAATATGGATTGTCACTTTCAACTCTCTTAATCTGCAGACTGTAGAATCATGTCACAAAAATATTAACTTTAAAGGTCACAAAATCAAAATTCCTTATTGGTAACTATTCTCACATTTACTGATGCTAAGACTGGTCACTATGACTTCCCTGGCAGTCTAATGGTTAAGACTCTGAGCCTCCATTGCAGGAAAAGCAGGTTCGATCCCTAGTCAGGAAACTAAGATCCCACATGCCTCACGGTATGGCCACCCCATTCCCCAAAAAATGAAGACTAATCATTAACTGCCGCCGCTGCTGCTAAGTCGCTTCAGTCGTGTCCGACTCTGTGTGACCCCATAGACGGCAGCCCACCAGGCTCCCCCGTCCCTGGGATTCTCCAGGCAAGAACACTGGAGTGGGTTGCCATTTCCTTCTCCAATGCATGAAAGTGAAAAGTGAAAGGGGAGTCGCTCAGTCATGTCCTACCAGGCTCCTCCATCCATGGGATTTTCCAGGCAAGAGTACTGGAGTGGGGTGCCACTGCCTTCTCCGAATCATTAACTAGGGTCTTTAAAAGTAAAATTAGAGACTCAACATTAAACTTCAGTATTAGCTAAAAGTGTTTACTTGGAAGAAAATATTTACTAAGGGAGGTCTCTTAACTTATTTAAATCTCAAATAATTCCTGTGACGTAGCAGTTTCTTTCCTACATTTTGCTAAATCAGGAGATACTAAAAAAGACACTCCTAGCCCCACAACTTGGAGTAGCTAAAAAGTTAGGACTTAAATCCCCTATGTGATTATGACTGAGTCTAAAACTTACTGTCTTAAAAAGGTATAACACTACCTCCTAGAAATTGAGATACTCTTCAAATTGGATATATTGCTTCAGTTTGGAAGAATGGACCAACAAAAAGAAAAATATGGTGCTTATGGAATCCAACTAATTAGCACATTAGTTAATCTAGAATTATCCAAGAGAATTAGACTTTATGAAGTTAACATGGTGGGGAAAAGTGACTATACCCAGTTAATTAAAATGTATGAGACACTACAGACAAAGGTGGAGGAAAGAGGACAGAGCTTGGAAATGTTTGAAGCAAACATAGAAGGAAAACAAAACAAAGACATCATCTCATCTTATTTTCAAACCTGAGCGTACCACTGAGAAAGAAACAGGCTCTGTTCTTCATCATTTCTTTGTTCGTTTTTCGCTGAAACAAATTAAGGTCATCCACCCTGGGAATAAATGAGATTTGCTCTAAGGTTGTTACCAAATCAGCAGTGGCACAAGTAGTCCTACTAACGAAAATTATCCCAGCCGTCTGACTCAGACATCATCTCAGTTTCAATTCCCTGCAGCCATTTGGTTGAAAAGATTTCATAATGATTTTTGAGAGACCATTTCAAGTTTGTATTTTATCTTAAGGAAAGAGGGGATGTGTTTGTTCTCTGTTTCGAATAAGAAATAAGCTTGACTTCATCAAGACTACATAGTGAGAATACTCGCCTGTAGTTCCTTTCTCTCTTTCTTTCTTTCTTTTTTCTTAGTCTCTTTTTCCTTTCTTTCTTTTTTAGGTAAGAAGTAAGTTGATTGAGAGAGATACACAATCCATAGACAGAGTGTGGACCATCTCCGAAATTATTCCTCTTTGCATCTTTTTTCCATTCAATTTCCCAGTAATTGGAAAACCAACCCGTCAACCTTTCCTTACCTACGTCTATGGTACTCTACTCTTAAATTATAACATCAGAGCTTATTATTCTTTTGCAGTGTGGTAAGACACATCAGTAAACCTCTAGTTATTATTGATTTATTTGGTACAGTTCGCTTCAGAACTTCTATGTGCCAGGTACTGTGTTGATACTAGGGATCCAAAAATGGATGAAATAGATCCTTACTTTCAAAGTGGTCACTGTCTAGTGGGAGTTAGACAGATAAGTAAATAAATATTTCTTTGATATGTTCATAGTATCAACAATATGAGCAGCTATTGCATTCTAGGTGTTCATGGTAGATGCCAGGCGTCTGTTCTTCACAAAAAAAAAAAAAAGTATTATGACCCAAGTTAAGCAAAGATAAATTCAGAAAAAAAAAAAGAAGTAATTTAAAAAGTAGGAAATGAGCATTCTGATATGAGCTATGTGAAAATGAGACAGACTTTGTCTGAGATAGTCCTATGCCTTTGGAAACGAGATAAAAGAACATGAAAAAGGCAGTCAGGAAGAAAGAATGAGAAAGAAAAATCAATACCCCAGAAGCTCTGCCTGGTAAATTAGTAGCCTGACAAGGTGCCCCCATCTGGCTTTGAGGAGGCAGGCCAACCTAGGTTCTCCTTTGAGATTTTTCCATCAGTTGCATTAATGCAGCAAATTAACATGTTATTTACATGACAATCAAACCTGGGTATTGAGGGGTGGGGATGGAGGGAAATGGTGGTTAGTAGCTGAGTGTAAAATTATCCTAACACTACTATTTTGGTGAGAATTATCAACTGCTTTTTGAACACATCCTATTACCCATTTACTTTTATTCCAATCCAGCACCATTCTTTATGTTTACTAAGCTTTGGGGCTTATATTGACTTCCAGTTATTTCACTTGAGTAATACCCTTAATTAGTATAAGCATGAGTCCTTTATTTTCTCTGAAACACTGCCAAATTCAGTTTTCCCCTCAGCAAGGGGAACTTAATTAACATTTTGTTAATTTCTAGAACTATTTCAATTTTCCCTTCTCTGGGGTTTCCACCTGCTTAGAGGAGGAAATGTTCATAGATAAAGAAAACAGTAGATGAGGCATAAAAATTAACATGGAACTAATCCAATTCTCAAGATGATTCAGAAAATCTAGACTGTTTTGGGAACTATTGTGTATATGAAGTATTAATTCATATATAACAGGGAAAGGGGAGCCTTGAGACATCCTTGCAATCCCTTTGTTTACCCTATAGCTTCCACCACCTCTTTAAACTAATCCTGGCCTCTGCTGTCCTAGGAAATCTTAGACCATCATTGAAATTCAAATAGGAACAAAAGAAGTTAATTTTTAGCTTTTAAACTTACAGAGTTGAGGTCCTACCATAAGCAATAGATTCGGAAACTATTTAACCATCCACCTCTTTCATCCCTTCCCCGTTCACCAATGAAGAGAGCAAATAAACCTTTGTGGATGGGAGAGGGTGGCAAGAGTTTAGAGGAAAAGCAAAAAAATTAAAAATTAAAAATTATATGAGAGTTCTGTTCTTTGTCCTGCCCATCCAGGGACCTGTGGGATGAAAGGGAGGTGGTTCTTCCTTTAAGACTAAGGATATGAGACAGACCTCAGTAAGAAACCCTCCAAGCCTGATAAAAATGGTGGGCTGTCTGGCAGGCCTGGAAAGAGCCCTGAGTTTCCTCCCAGTCCTTGAGTAGCATAGCAAAGCATCTGAACTTCCTATGCCTCAGATGCCAAGAGAGGCACAGAAGTTAGCAGAGAGAACTACAGTCCTGAGGGTCCCACAGTGTAGCTGGCAGAATTCTGATTAATCTCAAGAGTCACACCCCCTTGTGTCTGCCCTGTATTCTCTCCTCCCCTTGAGTGTGGGTAACATTTGTGAATATAACGAAATTTTACAACTGGAATTATGCTATCTCGTATCATAAAAGTGAAGGTAATTTGAAGATGTAATTAAAGTGCCTAATCTGTTGACTTTGAGTTAATCAAGAAGGAGATTAACCTGCATGCGCTTGGCATAATCAGGTGAGCCCTTTAAAAGGCCTTCCCTGTAGGGAGAGATTGGAAGTGACAGCTTCTTCTATTCACCTTGAAGAAGAAAACAGCCATGTTTGAGGAGGACCTGTGAGAGGGCCACAAGGCAAGGACACTCAGGGGCAGCACTAGATGCTGAGAGTTGTCCCTGGCCAGCAGCTAGCAAAAAATGAAGACTTCAGTCATACACCACAAGAAAATGAATTCTGCCAACAGCCTGAATGAGCACAGAAGCAAATGTTTCCCCAGAACCTCCAGGTGAGAATATAGCCTGGCTGACCTCTTGAGTTCAGCCTTGGAAGACATGGAACAGCAGACCCAACTAAACTGCCTGGACTTCTGAATCATAGAAATTGTTGGATAATACATGGATCTTGTATGAACAGGCCACTCAAGATGGCTATTCTCTTGCCCTCTGTACACCCCGTGCTCAACCAGTTCCTGCTTCACCTACACCCTACTCTCCTAGCTCATCTTCCTTCTTAATCATAGAGCTGCATTAGTAACTCCCCTCCACCACCTACCCCTGCTGGTGGTTGTTCTAATCTTTGATCAGAACGTCTCCACCATCATAGTTTATCAAAGGGGAAGTGAGGGACATGCCCCTCTGCTGATTTCCCTGGTAATCAATGAGCCAGAAAGAAGAAAGTGTTACATCACTCAGTCATGTCCAACTCTTTCCAACTCCAGGGACAGAGCCTGCCAGGATCCTCTGGCCGTGGGATTTACCAGGCAAACATACTGGAGAGGGTTACCATTACCTTCTCCAGGAGATCTTCCTGACCCAAGGGTCAAACCTGCATTTCCTGCATTACAGGTAGATTCTTTACCATCTGAGCCACCTGAGAAGCCCCATCCTGATGTCAGTCTTCCCTGTAACTGGTAACCTCTCTTTCCCCCAGCTAGAGAAGGCTGAGACTGCTGCCACGATCTGCCTGTAATCTGCTATAGATGGTGGAGTGTTGCTTCAGGAACTTGCTTCAGGCATGTAAGAGCCCCATCCAATAAACCATGTCTCCCCTGCTAACTCCCAGCTCTTTTTCCCATCTTACAGCTGGGCAATTATAGGGCTTGCAGGCTTGCAGGGGGCAGTCCACACGCCACTAGATGTGTGGTCATTTGTTATCCAGCAATAAAAATCTAATTCACATAGCCAGGTATGAGAGCATACAGGCTTGTACCATGAGGCTAAAGACTGGATGGGTAACAACCGGGTAACAATTCTGTGGATGCTGGCCAGGATGGGAGAGCCAGAGGCTCAACAGGATAAGCCTTTTCTCAGGGGATGGCAACAAAGACCTAGACATGCAGAACTCTCCTACCTATTGGGGACGGCATTTGCACCTCTCCACAAGTCAATCTTAGTCGTAACTCCAGGGACAAGAAAGTTGTGGAAGGTGCAGTTAAAAATCCTAAATTTTCAGGTTAGCAAAGAAATCAAAAGAAGAACTCTAAGTTGTGTGTACCTAAATGACAAATTCAATATAAAACCCTGAAAATTATATCCAAATTTATAACACACATATTAAGAAAATTGTAAGAATAAAAATAAACACAAATATTTTTAAATAAATAAAATTGTTTTAATTTTTAAATAAATTTTAAAAATAAAAATGCTAAATTTTACTGACATGTGCAAGCAAAATGTCAGAAGTATCTGAATTTATTCCTAAATGTTGGGAGTAAGATATCTGCCTTATAGTAGGGGTTCAGGCTAGAAATTTTCAGTTTTGGGGGAGGGAAATGTTTCATTTTTGTGGCATGTTAAGCCCATTTCCAGCAGGGCCCATCTTGCTACAATGGGCCCTCGTAGAGAAACACAGAGTCAAGGGTAGATAAATCTTTTCTCCAACATTGTTACCCTGAGAAAATCAGTTGAAAAATGAATGCAAGGGCAGCCTTTAAAAGTTGCCTTGAGACTCCCAGAGTAAAATGGCAGAATGAAGCCAGAACATAGGCCCTTGCCCACTCCAAACTTAACAAAGAGAAGAGCAGACATAGATTAAGAACCAGCAGCCCTCAAAGGAAGGAACGCAGCTTCAACACAACATTTGAAATAGTGACTGGATGATAGAGAAATAGAAGATTCCAGGGATCAAGGTATGTTTCCTCTCCTGCACACTCTCACCCTCAGCCACCCTCTACTCCCACTCTTCAAGCAACCTATGTGATACAAGGTGAGGTGACAAAGGCCTGGGCAAAGTGCACCAGTTTTCAATGATGCAAGAGGTCCATGGAGAGAGAGAATAACAGCCAGAGAAATATCCAGGGGACTCCTGGATATGAGAATCTTCACCATAAGCTCACCATTTTCCTTCTGGCCAAAAGAAAGCAAGCAAAGGAGGGTTCTACCCAAACTACAGAAATAACATCAAAAGAGTTTTAAGATAAATTTTAAAACCTAACAGAAAGATGGATAATATTCACAAACAAATGTCTCAAAAGAGAGGAAACAAAAATTATAAATACGTAAAAAAGAAGTTTAACCTCATTAGTAATTAGTAAAATTGCATTAATACCATAGTGAGATTTTATTTTATATCTGGCTGATTGGTAAACACTAAAATGTGTGGCAATAATGAGCATAGGTATGGATGTAAAGGAATGAGGATTCTCATAAACTGCCAGTGGGGATAGAAATTATAAGCCCTGGAAAGCAGTTCAGCTTTGTTTTGGATTGGAAGAACTCATACCACATTTGGGTGTGCTGCTCTGACCCATTGACCAAATAACTCTTAGGCTACTAGTTTTGAGGGGAGCCCAGAATTAAAGAAGTCTCTGCAGCAACTGCTATGGAAAATAGTATGATGTTTCATCCAAAAAATTAAAAACAACTACTCTATGAACCTGTAATTCCACTTCTGGGTATTTATCCAAAGAAAACAATAACACTAATCAAAAATATTTATGTACCCCCATGTTCACTGCAGCATTATTCACAGTAGCCAAGCTATGGAAGCAGTCTAATTGCCTATGGATAGATGAATGAATCGGAGAAGGCAATGGCACCCCACTCCAGTACTCTTGCCTGGAAAATCCCATGGACGGAGGAGCCTGGTACACTGCAATCCATGGGGTTGCGAAGAGTCGGACATGACTGAGCAATTTCACTTTCACTTTTCACTCTGATGCATTGGAGAAGGAAATGGCAACCCACTCCAGTGTTCTTGCCTGGAGAATCCCAAGGACGGCAGAGCCTGGTGGGCTGCTATCTGTGGGGTCGCACAGAGTCGGACACGACTGAAGCGACTTAGCAGCAGCAGCAGCAGATGAATGAATAAAGATGTGAGATATATGTATACATATGAATACTACGCAGCCATAAAAAAAGAATGAAATCTTGTTGTTTGTGACAACATGAATGGATTTTATGCTAAGTGAAATAAATCAGACAGAAAAAAAGTATTGCATGATCTAACTTATATGCGGAATATAAAAAACAAAAACAAACTCATAGGTACAAACAGGTGGTTGCCAGAGACAAGGGAAATTGTGTACAAAAGGTTCAAACTTTCAGTTATAAAATAAATAAGTCGGGATGTTAATGTTCAACATGGTGACTATAGCTAAATGAAAAGACCTCCTCTCAGCAGAAGGTCCAGGTTTTTATGCACTGCCACCTTCCACGCACTGCTCATCATCAGTAAATTCAGGGAGCTCCAGGATTAATAGAGAAACGGTATGGAGTCACTGGTAAGCCCTAGTAAAAGAATAACAGCAAAGACCCTTAGGGTCCTCATCTGTTGCTAACTACTCACCTTTTTAAAAATAACATATCCTAGCTTACTCCTGGGCCAGTTGAGACTAAATGTTCAGCAAGACCTCACTGCCCATCATCATCTGTTGGATCCACTGTTAACGGTACCTATTGCTGCAAAACAAATTACCCCAGAACACACTGGCTTAAGACAGGAACCCAGATTAACAGAGTTTACTATGCAACAATCAGAAACGAGAAATATGCTCAAATGATTTTCAAATCCCCTGATGATTTTTAAGACAGTCACAGATTTTATTAACTTTTGAACTGTGGTGTTGGAGAAGACTCTTGAGAGTCCCTTGGACTGCAAGGAGATCCAACCAGTCCATTCTAAAGATCAGTCCTGGGTGTTCTTTGGAAGGAGTGATGCTAAAGCTGAAACTCCAGTACTTTGGCCACCTCATACAAAGAGTTGACTCATTGGAAAAGACTCTGATGCTGGGAGGGATTGGGGGCAGGAGGAGAAGGGGACGACAGAGGATGAGATGGCTGGATGGCATCACTGACTCAAAGGACGTGAGTCTGAGTGAACTCCGGGAGTTGGTGATGGACAGGGAGGCCTGGGGTGCTGTGATTCATGGGGTCGCAAAGAGTCAGACACAACTGAGCGACTCAACTGAACTGAACTGAACTGAACCAGTGAGAGCTTTCTACCTCACTCTGCAAATAATTTCCAGACTTCTGTTGACTTAAATAGTTATGTCTATGAACTGCAGAAATGGGAAACTGTAGGAACAATAGGAATAAACTGTAGTGTAAATTAGGTAAAATATATCCTATATAAATCCTCACTTTCCCATAGTACAATACTTGAGAAAATTTTGGAACATCATTACTCTGAAATCATATTGTCAACAAAAGACATTGTTGCTGCTTACTCTCAAATGAATCCTTACTAGGAAATCAATCTTGGCTTGCAAACCTTGGCTGCAGCAAAAGATGGCAAATACTTCTAGTCTCTCCAGCATAACTTTCTCAGCTGCATCTTTTCCCAGACAGTCACAGAAATGGGTCTTCTGAGAGTGCATTTTAAAGAAAAGGGAATTAATGCAACTCCAATAATCAGGGCTTCCCAGTAGCACTAGTGGTAAAGAATCTGCCTGCCAATGAAGGAGACACAAGAGATGTCGGTTCGATCTCTGGGTTAGGAACTCTGGATTAGGAAGATCCCCTGGAGTAGGCAATGGCAACTCACTCCAGTATTCTTGCCTGGAAAATTCCATGGACAGAGTAGCCTGGCAGGCTACAGCACACGCAGCCACAAAGAGTTGGACACAACTGAGCACATAGACACAAACACACAAAACGCAATAAGCAGAACTGAACAAATGACTGTCTCCAGCTCCTTAGATGAGCTCTGTGCTCTCTGACAGACATATCAGCATCTGGAGGCACATTCATGCTGTATGTGTACTGTTAGAAATCGCCAGACACGGTGAACAGAAGAACCCAATTTGTATAAATTCTGAGCCCCTAGAACTACCACAAAAAAATCTTTGGTGAGATTTCCAGCTAAGATTTAGAATACTTAACCAACTTTCAAAAATATTCCCTAACACAGCAGTCCACTGGAATTTCTGGGGTAAAAAGTAAGTGGCTCACTGCCATTTCTTCTGTTTCATAAAATCAGCAAAAATTTTGATTACTCAGTAGGTAAATCTTATCCTGCTTGGGACCACACCCAACAGAAATTACATATGAACCATTTCAGGTCACTAGAGTCATTTATATCATTTCTACTTCAAGTTAATGAAGACAAGGTCAAGTTTTCAGCCCCCTGTTGGATCAGGCAGCATCTCTGTTCTCTGAGCAGTGTTCAACCCTCTAGAGGACATCCCACAGATACTATCAGAACCAAAGTCTTTTGTTTCCTTGCTTCCTTGCCTGGTCCCTTTAAGAACCAGAAACATCATTTGGAACTATTCCTCACTGCCTCACCCACAACGTACCTTCCCATCCTCATCATTGTTAAACTACTGATTTAATTCTTGGCTCAGGTGTGAGTTTCTTAAATTCTTTGTTTCCTATGCCTCTCCCAGAAGTATAACTGGTCCTGTCTCCTTCAAACTCCCAGACCCTTGCACCCTTTTCCTGCTTAGCACCATTATGATAGCACTTACCTCACTGCAGTATCACTGTGGGGCTCCCCTCTACACCAGAAGCCCCTGACACTGTGTTTGGATCACTGCAATGAATTCACTGCTTAGCATAGGGCCTGACACATGGCAGTTTCTAGTCAGTGTTTTTTGAATGAATGATCTGGTTTCTTGGTTATAACCCTGAATTGCACTTTTGAATTTAGCGTCCAACCACAATTTCTTCCCCATGGTTTGGGCCTTTTACTTAAATTCTGGCCTGGCCTTCCCTTAGGAGCCCAACCAGTTGTAGAGCATTCTGATCAAAACAGCCTGCTGCTCCCTCCTGGCCATAGCCAGCCTTGTGCCACCAGCAACTTTTTCTCTGTCCCAAGTGAGAAATCTAACACAGTGGCTCAGATGGTAAAGAATCTGCCTACAATGCAGGAAACCCGGTTCAGGAAGATCCCTTGGAGAAGGGAATGGCTACCGACTCCTGTATTCTTGCCTGTAGAATCCCATGGACAGAGGAGCCTGCGGGCTACAGTCCATGGGGTTGCACAGATTCAGACAGGACTGAGTGACTAACACTATGTTCTCTACTACTATGAAGGGAATAGCAGAGACTAACACTTTTCAAGTGAGAAATAAAAGTACCCTTGAATGCAAAGGTAGAAGAACCAATGCAAATCGATATCTGTTAATTGAAATACAATTCTAAGTAGTCTATCTGATCTGATCTGCCAAAGACCACATACACAGTTGAGTACCTACCGAGTGATAGGTATATGCTATGTTTCACAGTCATCCTCTCATTTAACCCTGTCAGCTTTGAGAGGAAGAGATCATTATGTCCATTCTATACATGAAAAAGTAAGATTCAAAAGTTTATGTAACTAGGATTTCCCTGGTGGTCTATTGGGTAAGAATCTGCCTGCCAATGCAGGGTACACAGATTTGATCCCTGGTCTGGGAAGATTCCACATATCGCAGGGCAACTAAACCTGTGTATTGCAACTACTGAGCCCTCAAGCTGCAACTACTGAAGCCAGTGTACTGAGAGCATGTGCTCTGCACAAGAGAGGCCACTGCAATGAGAAGCTTATGCACTGCAATCAAGAGCACCCTCGACTCACCACAACTAGAGAAAGCCGTGCACACAACGAAGACCCAGCACAATGAAATATCAATTAATTAATTACTTTTAAAACTTATGGAACTAACCAAAGATGACATAGCTAAGTAAATAGTGGGGTTGGGATTCACATCCAGGGCTGTCCAACACTAAGGCCAAAGCTATTTCCACTATATTGCTAAGTCATACTACATTGATCTTAAAAACTGGGCTCTATGTTTACATATATCTCTTCCTTCTTGGACCTCCCTTCTAACACGACATTGCAAAGCAGTTATATTCCAATTTTAAAAAATGAAAAAATACTGGGCTCTACCAATTAATGCTCTTGAAATAGTGAAAAACATAGCTTCAAATAGAAGGCACCGAAACTGAGAAAAGGATTAATCTTGGTAAATAAATAAAAACAAAATCCTTTGGTCAAAGAAATTTGATGACAGTTAAGATAGACATAGCAATGCAAAATGTTATAACTATGGATGAATTGAATTAATGATGGTGCAACACGTTAATGAGTCATAGTAAGGTTTTAAATAATTAGGAAAAATCAGACTAGGCTTTACAAATAAGAATCTCTTGATTTCTTTAATAACAGTATCTTAGCAAAGAGAACACTACAAAGAACCAAGAGTTAATTATAAAATTGTAATAGTTTTCCCCACTCTGCTTTTTCAAGCACACAAACTATCTCATTAGTTGTTGTGAATACTAAATAACCCAGGCCAGAAGTTAGCTAGCACACAAATAACTGTGCGATACAAAATGTTCTCCTATAATCAGATGACTGAGCAAGATTACTCAGAGAAAGCATTTTCACTTTCAGATAATATTCGAATACTTACCTAGAGAAAGTATTTAACTATTTCCTTGATCAAATGACAGATAATAGTACAGACAGAATTAACAGGAGGGAAAAAAATGATGTTTTAGAGAAAGCCGGAGTTTTCATATATAAATCTGGCTCCTTAAACTAGCTCCAAGTTCCCCAATTTGCCTTCTCTCCCAACACCACTTCCCAACAAATTGACTGCTTTTATTTATTGCCAGCATAAAAAAAAAAAAAGTTTACTTACTCAAAAATTCCAGCCACACTGCCTTTCTTCTGGTCCCTCAACCATTCCAGCTTTTTCCCATGTCAAAGCCATCATTCCCTCCACCTCATTCTCGGATGCCTCCGCATCCTTCTATCCCAGACTACAGGTGTGTTAACTTCCTTGGAGTGGCCTTTCCCGTCCACTGGATGTGAAACCATCTCTCACACTGTTTTCTCTTGCCACTCCCCCTCTCTTTTCCACCAAAGCACTGGCCACTGTTTTGAAAGATATGTTCCTATGTGAGTTTACTTGTTTAACTCTATCCATCACTAACCCCTTGAGGATAGGAACCTCACTATCAGTGATGGGATTTTGCCTATCACTGTTTATCCAAGATCTAGCCTAGTGTCCATTAGTTAATAGGAGCTCAAAAATATTTGCTAAGTGGTGGATATACAAGTGTCAAATACAGGGGAGACATTTGGATTCGAAATTGGACTTTAGGAGTCATTAGCATATTCACGATGGAGAAGGCAATGGCACCCCACTCCAGTACTCTTGCCTGGAAAATCCCATGGACAGAGGAGCCTGGTAGGCTGCAGTCCATGGGGTGGCGAAGAGTCGGTCACAACTGACCGACTTTAGTTTTACTTTTCACTTTCATGCATTGGAGAAGGAAATGGCAACCCACTCCAGTGTTCTTGCCTGGAGAATCCCAGGGACAGGGGAGCCTGGTGGGCTGCCGTCTAAGGGGTCACACAGAGTCGGACACGACTGAAGTGACTTAGCAGCAGCAGCAGCATAGTCACGATATCTAGAGCCGTGAGGCTTACATTAAAGAAATGTTCTTGAAATGTGTGTGAAATATGTGTGTTCATTAATCATGTTCCTTCCCTCTGCTCTAGGCACAGCGGGACCACTGATGGATCTCAGGCCCCCTAAATAGGATGCTGAGCTTCCAGTAGGTCTCAGAACAGAGGTGACTGTGGGCAAGCCATACATCATTTCACTGCCCCATCCTTTGATTCTCCACTGTACCGATAGATCAAACTTTACTAAGAAGTGAGGTATACGCAAAGGAAATTATAATGTGGAGGGTGAATATTCTTAACTCTATGGTAACCCAGCGTATATGAAGGTTTAGAGACATTCTATCACACTCAGTTAGAGCTCAATCAGGGAAGCAGAATCACAGTGACTGATGATTTGTCATAGAGATGAAACCTTACACAACTGTAGTTAGAAAAATAAAAGCCTGGAAGGGGAAGGAAGGAATCAAAGAAAAAAATTAGCAGAGACCATGAAAATGGGGGCTTGTGAAGAAAGAAGTGAAAGCAATTGCCTCTATGTCTGGTAGTCAGTTTAAAGTCACTGTGAGTCAAAAGAGTTGACAGATGAGGGGAAAAAACCTGGACATAAATCATGGGAGAGCAAGAACAATCCAGAACCTGAAGACAAGCAGGCACCTGAAAGGAAGACTGAAACATACAAAGCAGAACCAGCATCTGTCTCTAACCCACAACACAGGCACTGTGTGTAAGAAACTGAACTCCTTCACCAAGGAACACATGTATTCCTGGCCCAAGACTTAGAGAAGTTGAAGGAAGAGATCTGGTAAGAGCTGGAAGAGCTGCGGGCCCCGCTGCCCCGCAGCAGCTAGAGGACCCAGCACATCAGACAATATACAGGGCCTTCAGCAACACTCTGGACCCTGCACTGCCCTCTGAACATGAAGCTCAATGCTTCACCTTCACCACTGGTGCTGGACAAACAAGGATCTTGGTCTTCACATGCTGACTGGCCCAGTAAAGAGAATACAGGCCTTAACAATAGAAATAAAAGCAAAAACAAACAAATGGGATCTAATAAAACTTACAAATTTTTTTTCATGCCACTTGTTTGCAGCCTTTACCTGCCCTTTAGTGCCCTAAGGCCCTAGCTTGGAGCAAGCAGAGTGACACCCAGTAGAACTAAAAGCCATTCCAGAATTATCGAAAACTGAACAGCAGCCTTGGGGGACCTGGGTCATCACCATACTTCCACAGCTGCAATGTTTTTCTCTGGCCTCAATTCATGTCTCAGGACCCCACCTTCCACCAAGAGCGGAGTCTTCCACACACAGCACATCAACCTCTACCAGAAGGCCTCCCCACCAGATGTCCTACATTGGATGCCAAAGCCTTGGGAGCCAACAGGGCCACCTTCTGCTCCTGAAAGGCAGAGGAGTCTGGATCCCAAGGGGACAAGGAGCCTAGATTGCCCCCACCCAGCTAAGGGAATTCTCTTTGCCCTCTACCCCACTGGTGAGAAACCATAAACAAAAGGAAAAGACCAGGACACCCTTGATAACCCAGTGGCTCAGATTCTGTGCTCCCAATGCAAGGGGCCTGGGTTCAATCCCTGGTCAGGGAAATAAATCCCATATGCCCCAACTAAGAGTTTGCATGCCACAACTAAAGATCCTGCATGCTGCAACAAAGATCAGAGACCCCACATGAGGCAACTAAGACCCAGCACAGCCAAATAATTAATGTTTTTCTAAAAAAATTAAAAAGCCCACAGACTAGAAGAAAATATTTGCAAATGATGCAACTGACAAGGGCTTAATTTCCAAAATATACAAGAAGCTCATACAATACAACAACAACCCAAAAAAACAACTCAATCCAAAATGGACAGAAGACCTAAACAGACATTTCTCCAAAGACATACAGATGAACAATGAGCACCCAAAAAGATGCTCAACATCTCTAATTGTTAGAGAAATGCAAATCAAAACTACAGCGAGGTACCACTTTATAATAAATGGTCATCATCAAAGAATCTAGAAATAATAAATGCTGGAGAGGGTGTGGAGAAAAGGAAATCCTCTTATACTGTTGATGGAAATGTAAATTGGTACAGCCACTATGGAAAACAGCATGGATGTTCCTTAAAAAACTAAAAATAGAGTTGCTACATGATCCAGCAATCCCACTCCTGGGCATACACTCAGACAAAACTATAATTTGAAAGAATAGGCAACTCCTATGTTCATAGAAGCACTATTCACAACAGCCAAGATGGAAACAACCTAAGTGCCCATCAACAGATGAATGGATAAAGATGTGATTTGTGAGTGTGTGTGTGTGTGTGTGTGTGTGTGTGTGTGTGTGTGTAATGGAATACTAGTAAGCCATTAAGAAGAATGAAATAATATCATGTGCAGCAACATGGACGTAACTAGAGATATCATGCTAAGTGAAGTAAGTCAGAGGAGAAAGAAGTATCACATGATATCACATATGTGGAACCTTAAATATGACACAAATGAACTTTTCTACAAATCAAACTCACAAACAAAGAATAGACTCATGGTTGTGGTTAGGTGGGAGAGGGATAGACTGGGAGTTACAGGTTAGCAGATGTAAACTATCAAATATAAAATGGATAGATAAAAAGGTCCTACTACATAGCATGGGGAACTATATTCGATATCCTCCAAGAATACTGGAATGGGTAGCCTATCCCTTCTCCAGTGAATCTTCCAGACCCAGGAATCAAACCAGGGTCTCCTGCATTGCAGGCAGATTCTTTACCAACTGAGCTATCAGGGAAGGCCACAGTGAACCATAATGAAGAAGAATATGAAAAAGAATATATGTGTATGTATAACTGAGACACTTTGCTATACATCAGAAATTAACACAACATTGTAAATCAAATATACTTCAATAAAATTTAAAGAAAAAAGGGCACAGGCTTTAGAATCTGCTATACATGGATTCAAGCCTAGCTTTACCCATTTGAGGTAGGAGAATTCTAACCTACTCTTAGTGACTCACACCCTTTTATAATTCCCCCCTTGACTTGTGAATAGGAAGGGATATTAGTTTCTTCATTAGTTTTTACTATATGACACAGCTGACTTTTAAAAAGAGCTTTAGTAGGCCTGATCTAATCAGGTAAACCCTTTAAAGGGATGGGGCTTTTCCTGGCTAAAGAGATTCAAGGCATGAAAAGAATTCAGCACAAAGAAGACTCTTTATTATTGGCTTTGAAGAGGGAAGGAACGACATGGCGAGGAATGCAAGTGGCTTCTAGGGGTGGAGACTGGCCCAGCTGACAGCTAGGAAGAACACAGGGATTTCAGTCTTATAACCACAAGGAATTGAATTTCACCAACAAGAATGAACTTGTAAACAGATTCTTCCCCAGAGACTCCAGGGGAAAAAAAAATCCTGGCCAACACCGAGATTTCAGCCTTTGAGAACATAAGCAGAGAACCCAGCCTCACTATGACCAAGCTTCTGACCTACAGAACAATAAGCTAATAAACGGACATTGTTCTAAGCTGCTAAATTTGTGGCAATTTACTATGTCACAAAGGGAACTAACACACAAGAGCTAAATGAACTTGGATCCACTCCATAACTGCTGAGCTTGTGTAGCCTCACATGTAAGTCCAGTTCAGTTCAATTGCTCAGTCATGTCTGACTCTTTGTGACCCCATGGACTGCAACACGCCAGGCTTCCCTGTCCATCACCAACTCCCAGAGCTTGCTCAAATTCATGTCCGTCAAGTCAGTGATGCCATTCAACCATCTCATCCTCTGTCGTCCCCTTCTCCTCCTGCCTTCAATCTTTCCCAGCATCAGGGTGTTTTTCAATGAGTTAGTTCTTTGCATCAGATGGCCAAAGAAGTTTCAGCTTCAGCCTCAGTCCTACCAGTGAACACCCAGGACTGATCTCCTTTAGGATGGACTGGTTGGATCTCCTTGCAGTCCAAGGGACTCTCAAGAGTCTTCTCCAACACCACAGTTCAAAAGCATCAATTCTTCAGCACTCGGGTTTCTTTATAGTCCAACTCTTGCATGACTACAGGAAAAACCATAGCTTTGACTATATGGATCTCATGTAAAATGGGCACGATAGCTGCACTGCAAGATTCTGGTGGAGTTTGAAAGGAGTGATGGTAGCAAAGTGTTTGCTGTGGCTGCTGTGGAATGTTATACATAGGCACTTAATAAAGTCTAAATTCTTTTACTTTATTTATTCATTTGGTTGCACTGGGTCTTTGTTGCTGCAAGCAGGCTTTCTCTAGCTGCAGTGAGCGGAAGCCACCCTTCATTGCAGTGCATGGGCTTCTCATTGTGATGGCTGCTCTTGTTGTGGAGCATGGGCTCTAGGGCTCATGGGCTTCAGGAGATGCAGCATTCAGGCTCAGTAGTTGTGGCCTGTGGGCTCCAGAGCATGTGGACTTCAGTAGTTGTGGTGCAGGAACTCAGTAGTGTGGCTCGCAGGCTCTAGTGCTCAGGCTCAGTGGTTGTGGCACACAGGTTTACTTGGTCCATGGCATGCGGAATCTTCCTGGGCCAGCTATTGAACCCGTGTCCCCTGCATTGGCAGGCAGAGTCCTATCCACTGTACCACCAGGGAAGTCCAAGTCTGCATTCTTTAAGGTCAGAATAGTGAGATTTGACCCTATAAAGAGAGTCTCCTAGAATAGGCGATACATGGAGATACATGACTATTCCACAGGCCCCAGGAAGAAGGATTCAATTTCTTGTGGAAGGAAGAACATGGGTGTTAATATCCACATCCAATTCTTGGAACCTGTGACTATGTTAGGATATATGGCAAAGGGGAATTAAAGTTGTAGATGGATTTAAGATTACTAACCACATGACTTTGAAATAAAGGGATTATTCTAGACTATGTGAATATGTGTGTGTGTTCATGCTGAGTCACTTCAGTCATTTTTGACTCTTTGAAACCCTGTGGACTGTAGCCCACCAGGCTCTCTGTCCATGGGATTCTCCATGCAAGAAAACTGGAGTGGGTTTCCTTGTCCTTCAGGGGATCTTCCTGACCCAGGGATGGAACCCACATCTCCTGAGTCTCCTGAATTGCAGGCTGATTCTTTACCCACTGAGCCACCTGGAAGCACAGATATATGTGTATAACTCCAAAAATGAAAACCACAATGTCTAAAAAAATACATTGCTAAGATTAATAGCAAATTAGACATTTCAGAATAAAAATTTCAAGTAAACTCAAAGATTGGATAAGAAAATTACACCCAATTAAAAACTGCCTACTAGAAATTCACTTTAAATATAAAGACATAAATCAGTTAAAAATAAAAGGATGGGGGGAAATATACAATACTAACATTAGTCAAAAGTTTCAAAGAGGAAAGTTCATAGCAATACAGGCATACCTCAAGAAACAAGAAAAAAGTCAAATAAATAACCTAACTCTATAACTAAAGCAACTAGAAAAGGAAGAATTGGAGAACCCCAGAGTTAGTAGAAGGAAAGAAATCTTAAAAATTAGGGCAGAAATAAATGCAAAAGAAACAAAAGAAACCATAGCAAAAATCAACAAAGCCAAAAGCTGGTTCTTTGAAAGGATAAATAAAATTGACAAACCATTAGCCAGACTCATCAAGAAGCAAAGAAAGAAAAATCAAATCAATAAAATTAGAAATGAAAATGGAGAGATCACAACAGACAACACAGAAATACAAAGGATCATCAGAGACTACTATCAGCAGTTGTATGCCAATAAAATGGACAACGTGGAAGAAATGGACAAATTCTTAGAAAAGTACAATTTTCCAAAACTGAACCAGGAAGAAATAGAAAATCTTAACAGACCCATCACAAGCGCGGAAATTGAAACTGTAATCAGAAATCTTCCAGCAAACAAAAGCCCAGGTCCAGACGGCTTCATAGCTGAATTCGACCAAAAATTTCGGGAAGAGCTAACACCTATCCTACTCAAACTCTTCCAGAAAATTGCAGAGGAAGGTAAACTTCCAAACTCATTCTATGAGGCCACCATCACCCTAATACCAAAACCTGACAAAGATGTCACAAAAACAGAAAACTACAGGCCAATATCACTGATGAACATAGATGCAAAAATCCTCAACAAAATTCTAGCAATCAGAATCCAACAACACATTAAAAAGATCATACACCATGACCAAGTGGGCTTTATCCCAGGGATGCAAGGATTCTTCAATATCCGCAAATCAATCAATGTAATTCACCACATTAACAAATTGAAAAATAAAAACCATATGATTATCTCAATAGATGCAGAGAAGGCCTTTGACAAAATTCAACATCCATTTATGATAAAAACTCTCCAGAAAGCAGGAATAGAAGGAACATACCTCAACATCATAAAAGCTATATATGACAAACCCACAGCAAACATTATCCTCAATGGTGAAAAATTGAAAGCATTTCCCCTAAAGTCAGGAACAAGACAAGGGTGTCCACTTTCACCACTACTATTCAACATAGTTCTGGAAGTTTTGGCCACAGCAATCAGAGCAGAAAAAGAAATAAAAGGAATCCAAGTTGGAAAAGAAGAAGTAAAACTCTCACTGTTTGCAGATGACATGATCCTCTACATGGAAAACCCTAAAGACTCCACCAGAAAATTACTAGAGCTAATCAATGAATATAGTAAAGTTGCAGGATATAAAATCAACACACAGAAATCCCTTGCATTCCTATACACGAATAATGAGAAAGTAGAAAAAGAAATTAAGGAAACAATTCTATTCACCATTGCAACGAAAAGAATAAAATACTTAGGAATATATCTACCTAAAGAAACTAAAGACCTATATATAGAAAACTATAAAACACTGATGAAAGAAATCAAAGAGGACACTAATAGATGGAGAAATATACCATGTTCATGGATCGGAAGAATCAATATAGTGAAAATGAGTATACTATCCAAAGCAATTTACAAATTCAATGTAATCCCTATCAAGCTACCAGCCATATTTTTCACAGAACTAGAACAAATAACTTCAAGATTTGTATGGAAATACAAAACACCTCAAATAGCCAAAGCAATCTTGAGAAAGAAGAATGGAACTGGAGGAATCAACTTGCCTGACTTCAGGCTCTGCTACAAAGCCACAGTCATCAAGACAGTATGGTACTGGCACAAAGACAGACATATAGAACAAAATAGAAAGCCCAGAGATAAATCCACACACATATGGACACCTTATCTTTGACAAAGGAGGCAAGAATATACAATGGAGTAAAGATAATCTCTTTAACAAGTGGTGCTGGGAAAACTGGTCAACCACTTGTAAAAGAATGAAACTAGATCACTTTCTAACACCGCACACAAAAATAAACTCAAAATGGATTAAAGATCTAAATGTAAGAGCAGAAACTATAAAACTCCTAGAGGAGAACATAGGCAAAACACTCTCAGACATAAATCACAGCAGGATCCTCTATGATCCACCTCCCAGAATTCTGGAAATAAAAGCAAAAATAAACAAATGGGATCTAATTAAAATTAAAAGCTTCTGCACAACAAAGGAAAATATAAGCAAGGTGAAAAGACAGCCTTCTGAATGGGAGAAAATAATAGCAAATGAAGCAACTGACAAACAACTAATCTCAAAAATATACAAGCAACTTATGCAGCTCAATTCCAGAAAAATAAACAACCCAATCAAAAAATGGGCCAAAGAACTAAATAGACATTTCTCCAAAGAAGACATACGGATGGCTAACAAACACATGAAAAGATGCTCAACATCACTCATTATTAGAGAAATGCAAATCAAAACCACAATGAGGTACCACTTCACACCAGTCAGAATGGCTGCGATCCAAAAATCTGCAAGCAATAAATGCTGGAGAGGGTGTGGAGAAAAGGGAACCCTCCTTCACTGTTGGTGGGAATGCAAACTAGTACAGCCACTATGGAGAACAGTGTGGAGATTCCTTAAAAAATTGCAAATAGAACTACCTTATGACCCAGCAATCCCACTGCTGGGCATACACACCGAGGAAACCAGAATTGAAAGAGACACATGTACCCCAACATTCATCGCAGCACTGTTTATAATAGCCAGGACATGGAAACAACCTAGATGTCCATCAGCAGATGAATGGATAAGAAAGCTGTGGAACATATACACAATGGAGTATTACTCAGCCATTAAAAAGAATTCATTTGAATCAGTTCTGATGAGATGGATGAAACTGGAGCCGATTATACAGAGTGAAGTAAGCCAGAAAGAAAAACACCAATACAGTATACTAACACATATATATGGAATTTAGGAAGATGGCAATGATGACCCTGTATACAAGACAGGAAAAAAGACACAGATGTGTATAACAGACTTTTGGACTCAGAGGGAGAGGGAGAGGGTGGGATGATTTGGGAGGATGGCATTCTAACATGTATACTATCATGTAAGAATTGAATCCCCAGTCCATGTCTGACGCAGGATACAGCATGCTTGGGGCTGGTGCATGGGGATGACCCAGAGAGATGTTATGGGGAGGGAGGTGGGAGGGGGGGTTCATGTTTGGGAACGCATGTAAGAATTAAAGATTTTAAAATTTAAAAAATAAAAAAATAAAAATAATAAAAATTTAAAAAAAGTTTCAGTGATCACTTTGCTATACACCTGAAATTGACAACATTGTCAATCAACCATTCTTCAATATAAAGCAAAAATTTTTAAATAAATAAATGGGATGGTATTATCACAAAGAAAGAAAGATTCAGTGACTATATTAACACCAAAGTAGAATTCAGAGCAAAAAATGTTATCAGGACAGAGTCATTTCATAGTAATAATTGAGTTTTTTAATTCAATGAACATAATAATTACAAAATTTTATGCACCAAATAACAGAACAAAATTCATGAAACAAAGCCAGTTAGAACTGCAAGGACAAATAAACAAATCCATAAATTATCTTCAGAGATTTCAATATCCCTCTCTCAAAAATTGATAAAACAAGTACACAGAAAAAGCAATAACAACATGGAAAAAGGTTATTGATGTGGGTTGTGACCCAAAAAAGATACGTTCACGCCCTAGCCTCTAACGCTCATGAATGTGACCTTATTTTAGAAATAGGATTTTTGCAGATATAATCAGGTTAAAGTGAGGTTGTACTAGATGTACTATATGAGGCAGGTTCTAATCCAATGATTAGTGTCCTTATAAGAAAAGGGAAATTAGGACATAGACAGGGAGAAAACCATGTGATAATTACCAGAGAGACTAGAGTGATACATCTTCAACCAGAAGAACACCAAAGATTGCCAGCAACCACCAGAAGCTAGGAAAAGCCAAAGAAATCCTCCCCAAGTGCCTTTAGAGAGAGCATGACCTTGTTGACGTCTTGGTTTTTTATTTCTAGCTTCAAAAACGTCAGAGAATAAATTCCTACTGGTTTAAGCCACCCAGTTTGTGGTAGTTTGTTACAGTAGCCCTAGGAAACTAATACAACTGTCAACTAATTTGTCCTAATTGACATTTATAGGACACTCCACCCAACAATAGCAGAAAACATACTCTTTTCAAGTGCAAAGTCAAAATATGGCTCATATTCCGGACCTTAAAACAAGCCCCAGTACATTTAACAACAAGAACAAGGAAGTATATTCTCTGATCAGAAAGAAAGTAAACGACGGGACTTCTCTGGTTGCTCAGTGGTAAAGAATCCAGCTGCCAGTGCAGGAGACACAGGTTCGATCCCTAATCCAGGAAGACCCTACATGTCCTGGAGTAACGAAGTCCATGCCCTGCAACTACTGCGCCTGTTCTCTAGCGCCCAGGAGCCGCAACTGCTGAGCCCACCCAGCACACCTACTGAAAGCTGCACGCCTTAGAGCCCCTGCTCTGCGACAAGGGACGCCATCGCAATGAGACTGCACCACAACTGGAGAGTAGCCCCTTCTCACCAAGACTAGAGAAAAGCCTGTGCACCAGCAATGACCCAGCACCGTCAGAAATAAATGAATAAATGACTTTTTCTAAAAAAAGAAAGTAAACTATAAGTCACTGGCAGAAAAATAGCTGGGAAATCCTGACATTTTTAAACTAAATAACACACTTCCAAATAATCTGTAGATAAAAGAAGATTGAGAGAAAATATTTGCAAATCATATATCTGACAAACGTCTTTTATCTAGAACATATAAAGAATCTCAAAACTCACTAATGAGAAAATACATCGTCTCAGAAAAAAAGGGGCAAAATATTTTAATCAGCAAAATGAAGAGGCAATCTACTGAATGGGAGAAAACATTTGCAAACTACACATGTGACAAGGGCTTAATATCTAAAAATATATTTTAAACTCATGTAATTCAATAGTAAAAAATAACAAATAATCCAACTAAAAATTAGCAAAAGCATTATTAGAGAAATACAGATCAAAACTACAATGAGTTATCACCTCACACTGGTCAGAACGAACATCATTAAAAAATCTACAAACAATAAATGCTGGAGATGATGTGGAGAAAAAGGAAACTTCTTACACTGTGGGTGGGAATGCAGATTGATATAGCCACTATAGAGAACAGTATGGAGATTCCTTTAAAAACTAGGAATAGAACTACCATATGACCAACAATCCCACTTCTATAAATAGACCCTGAGAAAGCCATAATTGAAAGAGACTCATATACCCCAGTGTTTGTTGCAGCACTTTTTACAATAGCTAGGACATGGAAGCAACCTAGATGTCCATCAACAGATGAATGGAAATAGAAATTGTGATACATATATACAGTGGAATATTATTTAGCTTTGAAAAAAAGAACACATTTGAGACAATTCTAATGAGGTAAATGAACCTGGAGCCTATTGTACAGAATGAAGTAGATCAGAAAAAGAAAGACAAATATTGTATATTAACACGTGTATGGAATCCAGAAAGACGGTACTGATGAATTTAGAAAGATGGTACTATTTGCAGGGCAGCAATGGAGATGCAGGCATAGAGACCAGACTTGTGGACACAGTCGGGGAAGGAGAGAGTGGGACAAATTGAGAGAGTGGCATGGAAACACATGCATTACCAGATGTAAAATAGATACCCAGTAGGAATTTGCTGTGTAATACAGGGAGCTCAACCCCATGCTCTGTGACAACCTAGATGGGTAGGATGCGGTGGGAGATGTGAGTGAGGTTCAAGAGGGAGGAGAGATATGTATACCTGAGGCCGATTTCATGTTGATGTGTGGCAGAAACCAGCACAATATTCTAAAACAATTATCCTCCAATTAAAAAAATAATTTTTTTAATGAACAAATAATCTACTTGACATTTTTCCAAAGAAGATATTCAAATGGTCAACAGGTACATGAAAATGTGCCAAATATCACTAACCATTAGGGAAATGCAAGTCAAAACTAAAATGAGAAGATCACCTCACACCTGTTAGGGTAGCTAGCATCAAAAACATAAGAGATACAAATCCTGGTGAGGATGTGGAGAAAAAGAAACACTTGGTGCATTATTGGGAATGCACAAATTGGAATATAAATTGGTACAGCCACTATGAAAAACAGTATGGAACTTCCTCAAAAATTAAAAAGAGAATTACCATATGATCAGTGATTCCACTTCTGATTATATACACAAATGAAGTAAAATCACTGTCCTGAAGAGATAGCTGCATCCCCATGCTCACTGTGGCATTATTTACAATAGTCAAAACATGGAGGAAATGAGTGAAATTGGTCAAAAGGTACAAATTTCCAGTTATAAGATGAATAAGTCTGGAGATGTAATGTAGAGCGTGGTGACTATAGTTAACAAGTTTCAGTTCAGTTCATTTCAGTCACTCAGTCGTGTCCGACTCTTTGCGACCCCATGAATCACAGCATGCCAGGCCTCCCTGTTCATCATCATCTCCCAGAGTTCACTCAAACTCACGTCCATCAAGTCAGTGATGCCATCCAGCCATCTCATCCTCTGTCGTCCCCTTCTCCTCCTGCCCCCAATCCCTCCCAGCATCAGAGTCTTTTCCAATGAGTCAACTCCTCACATAAGGTAGCCAAAGTACTGGAGTTTCAGCTTTAGCATCATTCCTTCCAAAGAACACCCAGGGCTGATCTTCTTTAGAATGGACTGGTTGGATCTCCTTGCAGTCCAAGGGACTCTCAAGAGTCTTCTCCAACACCACAGTTCAAAAGCATCAATTCTTCAGCGCTCAGCTTTCTTCACAGTCCAACTCTCACATCCATACATGGCCACTGGAAAAACCATAGCCTTGACTAGATGGACCTTTGAGGCAAAGTAATGTCTCTGCTTATCAACAGTGTACAGTATACATATACATATACTATGATTCTAGTTATATAAAAATCTAGAAAATAAAAACCAATCTCTTGTGACAGAGAAAAGGGGGAGCAAGAGTGAGGAGGGAGACAGAAAGGATAAGGAGGGAGAGATTACAAAAGAACATGAGGATAATAATAATAATAAAGAGAGGACATGAGGAAATGGCTAGTGGGAAGCTGGGGGGAGCTCTGTTTAGTGCTCTGTGGTGACCTAGAAGAGTGGGATTGGGCAGGGAGAAGTGGAAAGAAGATCCAATAGGGAGGGGATATATGTATACATATAGTTGATTCACTTCATTGTACAGCAGAAAGTAACACAATATTATAAAGCAAATATACCTCAATAAGAATAAATAAACATTTTTTAAAGAAAAAAGAACATGAGGAAACTTTGGGGGCTGATAAATATGTTCACTGTCTTGATTGTGGTAATGATTTCACAATATGTCAAAAGCTATTAAATTGTATGCCTTTGAAAAAGTATAGTTTATTGTATGCCAGTTATATGTTTTTAGGTGTGGAGAAAAGATCAAGGCAAACAGTGAGCCACAGATCATAGTCACTGTTGACTGAATCAAAAGCTGATCTGATACTATCCAGAAGACTCACAAATTTCTGCTGCCTAGGACCTGCTCACAGACACCACTCTCCCCGACATCCACCTTTCTGTTCTTATGAGCCTGCTTTGTTCCTCACAGCTACATGTAATCTTATAATAAAACTTTCTCCATAATCTAGAGTTAACCTGGTTGACTCTCTGTTTCTTAAACCCAAAAATCCAAACTAAAAACATATTTGATGGAAATCTAGAAGGTCAAGGCAGGCGGGCAGATTACAACAGGTAGGATTAAATGTTTAATATGAAGGTGTCTAAGCCTAAATAATTGATGCTTTTGAAGTGTGGTGTTGAAGAAGACTCTTGAGAGTCCCTTGGACTGCAAGGAGATCCAACCAGTCCATTCTAAAGGAGATCAGCCCTGGGATTTCTTTGGAAGGAATGATGCTAAAGCTGAAACTCCAGTACTTTGGCCACCTCATGCGAAGAGTTGACTCATTGGAAAAGACTCTGATGCTGGGAGGGATTGGGGGCAGGAGGAGAAGGGGACGACAGAGGATGAGATGGCTGGATGGCATCACCGACTCAATGGACGTGAGTTTGAGTGAACTCCGGAAGATGGTGATGGACAGGGAGGCCTGCAATTCATGGGGTCACAAAGAGTCAGACACGACTGAGTGACTGAACTGAACTGAACTGCACCCTAAATAAATTCATCAGAATCCAAAAACTTGCAAATATGAATGAGGAAAGTTCCATTAAGTGGTATTTGATAAATGTTTATGGAACTACTATAGATCTCTGAAGAATCAGTGTGAACTAGAAAGGGATCAAAAGATAAAAGGGGAATCATACCTTTTTATTGAAATACAGCTGATTTTAAATGTATTAGTTTTGGTGTACAGTATGGGAAATGATATCTTAATTTCCCAAATATGTAAGGGATAGATTCTGCCACCTTCAAATCATGAGTTTGACATCGGTTCCAGGAAGAATTCTGGAAGACACAAAATGGATGCCTATAAGTTCATTCAAAAGAAAGCAGCTGTCACTAAAAGCCAATATAGAGCCAGTCACAGCAAGTTATACTACTCTGAAATCATTTCCTTTATGACAGAATTTATAATCTGGAAGATCAGCAAAGTGTCTTTCTCTTTCATTAAAAGTTGGTTTTTCTCCAGAATTCTGTCCTTAGCATTGAGTAGAGTTGCTAATTCAGTCAGATGTAAACTTGGAGCTTCTAAAAAGAAATGTCTGAAGAGAATCTGTATGGGTGTGAAGAAGACACAAAAGAAAACAGAAGTAAGCAATGAAGACAGAGTTCAGATGATATTTGAGCCCCTGGATCTCCAGCTCTGCTTAGAGTTGGACCTACCTTTGACTTTTTAGATGTTTGTCGATGTTCCTCCATCACTTTCTTACTTGCTTGACAGCTTGCTTGCTTATTTGCTTACTTCATTTGTTCATGTATTTCGTCATTTTGGTGGACCTTTTGTTGATCTGAGCTGTACCTTTTGTCATTTGCAACCAATTGTTCATACTAACACATTTGTATTATTTGTATTTGAACAAATGTTTGTTCAACATCATACTTAGTTAAAAGTTTCTCCGCACTTCATTTTATCAGACTCGACTAGCAGCACTATGAGCCGCTTTGGCCACTAACTTTTTAAAATTATATAGTGAAGTTGCATTTCATCCAAAACAGGGTGCCCAGCATGATGAAGAATCTTGAACCAGCTAGATAAGAAACTGAGGGTGTTTACTCTGCAGAAGAGGAGACACGGTGGCTGCCTTCAAATATTTGACAGGCTCTCATGTATTAAAGTGTATAGATTTGTTCTGGAGTGCCAAGGAATAAAATTTAGAGGAAAGCAGATTTTAGTTCACCTGTGCTCATTTTTTGTGCTCAACTCATTTTGGCTAACCTGTGAAGAACACTAAAGATGAGGTTCAGGACTTCGCTGGTGGTCCAGTGGTTAAGAACCCACCTGCCAATGCAAGGGATAAGGGTTCGATCCCTGGCCCAGGAAGACTTGACATGTCATGGGGCAACTAAGCCCATACAGCACAACCACTTAGGCCATGCTCTGCAACTACTGAGCCCATGAGACCCAAAGCCTGTCCTCTGCAACAAGAGAAACTACCGCAGTGAGAACCCCATGCACTGCAGCTAGAGAGTAGCCTATACTCACCGCAACTAGAGTAAGCCCGCACACAGTGACGAAGATCCAGCACCGTTCAGTTTAGTTCAGTAGCTCAGTTGTGTCCAACACTTTGCAACCTCATGGACTGCAGCACGCCAGGCTTTTCTGTCCATCACCAATCCCCACAGCTTGCTCAAACTCATGTCCATCGAGTGAGTGATGCCATTCAACCATCTCATCTTCTGTTGTCTCCTTCTTCTCCTGCCTTCAACCTTTCCCAGCATCAGAGTCTTTTCCAGTGAGTCAGTTCTTCATATCAGGTGCCCAAAGTATCAGAGTTTCAGCTTCAGCATCAGTCCTTCCAATGAATATTCAGGATTTATTTCTTTTAGAATTGACTGGTTTGATCTCCTTGCCATCTAAGAGACTCTCAAGAGTCTTCTCTAATACCACAGTTCAAAATAGACCCAGCACAGCCAAAAATAAATAAATAAAAACAAAGTACATCATTCCAGTCCATTCCAACAGTAAGATACTATAATATAGTCAATATATTCTATCATATATTTCTCTGATTACTTGTACAGATAAAAATAGCCTTACGAAGGACTTCCCTGGTGTCCTAGTGGTTAAACTCCACCTTGCAATGCAGGGACATGCAGGCATGCTAAGTCACTAAGTTCTGTCTGACTCTTTGCAACAACATAGACCATAGCTCACCAGGCTCCTCTGTCCATTGGATTTTCCCAGCAAGAACACTAGAGTGCATTACCATGCCCTCCTCTCAGTGATCTTCCTGACCCAGGAATCAAACCCACACCTCCTGGGTCTCTTGCATTGCAGGTGGATTCTTTACACTGAGCCACCTGGTGCCTTTCAAGGCAGGGAGTCCAGGTTCAATTCCTGATTGAGGACCTAAGATCCCACATGCCACAGAGTGTGGCCAAAAAAAGAAAATAGCCCTACGAAAATTTTAGCAGATGTTTATTGAGTGTTCCCTATGTGCCAGGAACCATGTGTCTTTATACATACTTATACCTCCATCCTTCTGTCGCTGATACTATGGCATCTCTGTAAAACTAAAAATATTTCAATACTACCACTGGTTCACACATACATACAGAATTTCATATTCTTGTTAAAAGTAAAATAAGTTCAGGAAATAAAACGTAGCTCCTATTTAATTTGAGTATCAGATTTGGATAAAAGCTCAAATAACTCCTCACATGGTCCATAATCCAGTTTCCCTGGTGTGTAGTTGAGCATCTTAGAATCTAATCATATATTGATAACTGACCATCCAACAACTACTCTCTTTTGTTTCTTGCTAAGAGATCCTGATTCGATTAGATCAGTGATATGCTCAGCCTCAAAGAGTGAATCACATATTCGTTCCATAAATATTTATTCAGTACCTCTTATGCACCAAGCACTCAAGACTCTAAGGCTATAAGTGAAACAGCAGACAAAGTCCTATTAGTTTGAAGTTTTAATTCTAGTATAGAAGGACAGATCAGAAACAATAAATATAATACTACAGCAAATTAAATGATTACATGATTTATGGCATTATGAAGAAAAAGTAGAGCAGAATAAAGGGAATGGAAATGCCAGTGGTAGAGTTTGGAAGCAGGTTACAGTATTAAATAGAGTGATCAGGATAGGCCTCATTGAGAAGGTGAGAGTTGAGCAAATCCTTGAAAGAGGTGGTATAGGAGTGAAACAAGCTGATATCAAAGGGAAAATCATTCCATGCAAATCAAAACTACAGTGAGCTACCACCTCACACCTGTCAGATGGCCATCATTAAAAAGTCTGCAAATAACAAATGTTGGAAAGGATACAGAGAGAAGGAAATCCTCCTACACTCTTGGTGAAAATGTGAGTTTGTACAGCCGCTATGTAAAACAGTTTGGAGTTTCCTCAAAACACTAAAAACATAATTACCATATGATCCAGCAATCCCACTCTTGGATGTATAACTAAAGTATAATTTGAAGATACATGCACCCCAGTATTCACAGCAATACTATTCACAATAGGCAAAACATGGAAACAACCTAAATATCCATCAACAAATGAATGGATGAAGAAGATGTGATACATATATACAATGGAATACTGCTCAGCCATAAAGAAGAATGAAATAATGCCATTTGCAGCAAAATGGATGGACCTAGAGATTATCATACTAAGTGAATTAAGTCAGACAGAGAAAGACAAATAGTATATTACATCACTTATATGTGCAATCTAAAATATGACACAAGTGAACTTATCGGCAAAGCACAAACAGATTCACAGACATAGAGAACAGACTTGTTGTTGGAAAGGGAGTGGGGGGAGGAAGAATTGGGAGTTTGGGTTAGTGGATACAAACTATTATATGTAGAATGGATAGACAACAAGGTCCTACTGTATAGCACAGGGAACTATATTCAATATCCTATAATAAACCATAATGGAAAAGGATATGAAAGAGAGTGTATGTAGATGTATAACTGAATCACTTTGCTGTACAGCAGAAATTAACATACTGTAAATCAGCTAATACATCAATTTTTTTTAAGATAGAGAAAAGCATTCCAGACACAGGACACAACTTGAGCAAAGACGCTGAGGTAGGATAACTGGCAAGTCAGAGGTAGAGCAAGGAGGCCAGTAGGAGAGCAGTGGAGCTCACAGAGGGGAGAGCAGTAGATGATGAAGTCAGAGAAGACACAAGGGTCAGATGAAGCAAGACCCTGTAAGCATTTGAAGTCTTTGCAGTTGAAGTAAGCATTGAAGGGACCCTTCAGTGGGTTTTGAACAGAGAACTAAATCAGTTTTTAATCAGTTCAAAATTGATTTCAATTTTGGAAGGATCACTCTGACTACTGTATTGAGAATAGACTGTAGAATAGCTACTATAGACACAGACTAGTTTGGAGGCTACCACAGTGACCCAGATGGAAGAGGATGGTGTTTTGTACCAGAATGGTAGCAATGGAGGTGGTTAATAAGGATCAGATTCTGAATATATTTTGAAAGTAGAACCAACACAATTGCTCATGGGTTGGATGTATAGTATGACAGAAAAGTTGCTTGCCTCCAAGGTTTTTAGTCTGGCCAACTAGAAGAATGAAAGTAGTCATCAAGTAAAAAGAAAGAAGTTAGAATAAATTTATAAAGGAACAGCAGGAATTCACTTTTAGACATAAACTGTATGAGAGATCTGACCTGGAGATATAAATGTGAACATTATTGCCTTCAGTTCAGTTCAGTTCAGTCACTCAGTCATGTCTGACTCTTTGTGACCCCATGAATCACAGCACCCCAGGCCTCCCTGTCCATCACCAACTCCCAGAGTTCACCCAGACTCACGTCCATCGAGTCAGTGATGCCATCCAGTCATCTCATCCTCGGTCGTCCCCTTCTCCTCCTGCCCCCAATCCCTCCCAGCATCAGAGTCTTTTCCAATGAGTCAACTCTTCGCATGAGGTGGCCAAAGTACTGGAGTTTCAGCTTTAACATCATTCCTTCCAAAGAAATCCCAGGGCTGATCTCCTTTAGAATGGACTAGTTGGATCTCCTTGCAGTCCAAGGGACTCTCAAGAGTCTTCTTGCCTTACTGATGGTATTTAAACCATAAGACTGGAAGACATCTCTAAGGGTGACTATGGATAGAGAAGAGAATCAAAGACTGAGAGCAAGCCAACATAAGAGGTCAGGAGAAGAGAAGGGACACCATGGGAGGTTGAGAAGAAACAATAGTGAAATGGAAAAAAGGCATGAAACCCTGCCTAGAGCCTTATCCCCATCATCCTGACAGAAAGATTGGGAAAGGATGCAGGAGCTTGCAAGTGACTCAAGCCTCCAAAATAAAGGCATAGCAAAAGAGTCAGAATGCTCATCCCAAATGTCTGGCTCTCCATGAAAACTTTTGAACTGAGTGAAAATGAAAATACAGCATATCAAAATTTGAAGGTTGCAGCTTAAACAATACTTAGAAGGAAATTTAGAGCATTAAATGTTTCTGTTAGAAAGGAAGAAAATTCTCAAATCAGTTATCTAAGTTTCTGCCTTTAGAAACTAGAAAAAAATGAGCATAGTAAAACCAAGCAGAAAGATAGAAAAAATAAGGATAACAGCAGAAATCTATTAGGAAAGAAAAGCAATAAGATAGAAAAGCAATAGAAAAGGCTAAATAAAACAAAAAGCTGATTCTTAGAAAAGATCAGTAACATTTATAAACTCCTAGGCAGACTGATCAAGAAAAGAAGAGAGAAGACACAAATTATAAAATATCAGCAATGGAAGAGAGCATATCATGAGATAAATCTACACCTAGTAAAAGACTAATAAAAGAATACTATTTTTTTTTAAACTCCATGCCTATAAATAAAATGGGTGAATTCCCTGAAAGTCACACTGCCCAAACTCACTCAAGGGAAAACAGATAACCCATCCTACACCTTTGGGAATTTATCTGCTATTCATGTACCTGCAAGGTTTTGCCCCAGATCTTTATATTCACCACCCAGCTCAAGAGCGAAAAGGCTTTCTCTGACCTAACTAAAGTAGGAATTTGGTGTTACAGTCTTCAAAGTATCTATACCATGTGAAGTTATCTTGTTGACATTTTATGTATGTGTTCCTGTCTGTCTCCCTACTTGACTGTCTCGTTCACTAGTGTAGCTGCAGGACTAGCCCAGGGCATGTAAGGCAGCATACCTTCAACAATAAAATGAATAGCACTTCAAAGTCCATTTCCTGTCAGTCTCCAATTTCTCTGGACTAAGATGGATCCACCTGGAGTGCGGACTTCAACAAGTCCAACTTCTCCATCTAAAGCCCAAGCTGATGACTCCTTCTACTAGGTATTGTTCTCCTAGACCCACTACCCCAAAGATTGAAAGAATTAAATAAATTCAACTAATCTGCAATGCTGGGAAAAGACGACGGCAGGAGAAGAAGGGGATGACAGAGGATGAGATGGCCGGATGGCATCACCAACCCAATGGACATGAGTTTGAGTAAACTCTGGGAGTTGGTTATGGACAAAGAGGCCCGGCGTGCTGCAGTCCATGGGGTCACAAAGAGTCAGACACAACTGAGAGACTGAACTGAACTGAACTGAAATCTGCAATAAAACACCAACCAGGAAACAGAGGCAAACAAAATATTCTTTTGCTTAAATGTCTAAATGTGGTAGAAAAAATCTTTTTTCCCTTCCTGCTTCCCATTTACATACACATTTAATCATCACAACAAACCTGAGGATTAGGTATTATTATATTTCTTTTTATAGATGAGGAAGCTGAAATACAGAGTATCTAAGTCACACAACTATTAATTGCAGAGCCAGAGGTGAAATCCTGGCTGATGGGTTCCAGAAACTGGGACCTCAAATACCAACAAACAATACTGAGCTCCTAACACTAAAGGGTAGATTCCCTGCCTGAAAGATCCAGGATACTTTTCTCTTCCCTCCATCCTGTTCAACAAACCATCCATACCAGAGCAGACTAAGGCAAGTCCCTGGAGCAGCATGATCCTATCTAGACAAGGCAGGGAGAGAGGGGGGATTCCAGATAAAAGAGGGCCCAAAAGAGAAAAGTTTTTCCTTACTGACCATAATAGATGTCTGCACGTGGCATGACCCTGTACAAAGAACTCACTCTTTTTTACTCAAGACCAAAGTGAAATACTATTTTTTACCTTATCTCAACAATTTCTATATGACTGACTACAGATGGGGCTTTCCTAGTGGCTCAAATGGCAAAAAATCTGCCTGGGATCCAGGAGGCCCAGGTTTAATCGCTGGGCAGGAAGATCCCCTAGAGAAGGGAATGGCAACCCACTCTAATGTTCTTGCCTGGAGAATCCCATAGACAGAGGAGCCTGGTGGGTTACTGTCCATGGAGTCAGGACATTTTGCCCAAAGCCCTTCTGATGCCAGCTTCCTCATAACAGTTAGTAACCGTGAGGGTTTTGAGCTGCAGCATGAATGTCCTGCATAGTTCTTTCACTGGAAAAAAAGTAAACCTAAATGAAAGAGTTTTTCTACCAAAGTTGTTCCCTCAAATGAAAAGCACAATTTTTTGTCCAGCCAAGAGGAAAAAATTTAACTTAAAAAAAAAAGTCACCAGAAAAGTCCAATTCCTTGGGTAAATAAGGTCAGATAACTTGACACCTAACACACAACATATAGTCTCCTGAAAGACTTAATAATTCTTTCACATCAGGCCCAGTAATGTAGCCAATAAGCCTATCAGGAAAAGTCAACAACTCTGGGGTTTTCTTGCTAAAAGACATCTGCTCTTTACTGATCCCATCTACTTCCATGGTTCTCAACCTACTAGACTTACCCCTTCCCTTTCCAACACTACTCCCTGGACAGCCCTAAAATGGAATTTATGCAGAACTATAACCTATCGACACACATAACTTTTAACAAATCAACATAATGCCCTGACTATAACACAAAGGAGAAACAAAAATAATAGAATTTTTAATAAACTGATCAGACACAGAAATACACAAAGATTAGTGAAGCAGTTGATGCATCTACATGTGGAATCCATGGGAATTTGACTTCTAGCAAAGACTGATTTAGGTATGTTGTGTTGGGTATGCAGATACCAAAAGCAGCCTGGCCATTGGGTGATGAGGTTTTCCAAAATGGAGAACAACTCTTGGTAAAGTCTGAGGTTAATCATGTATACTCTTCCTTCAACTTACACAACTTTTGTGGTCATGGAAAATCCAACCTACTTTTAATCCATGGAAAAAGTACTATGAGTATGTATGTAAAGCTACTTCCCGGGTGATGCAGTTGGAAAAGAATCTGCCTGCCAATGCAGGAGATGCAAGAGACACCAATTCAGTCCCTGGGTTGGGAAGATTCCCTGGATCTGGAGTAGGAAATGGCAACCTACTCAACTATTCTTGCCTGGAAAATTCCATGGAGTGGGAAGCCTGATGGGCTACAACCCATGGGGTCACAAAGAGTTGGACACAACTGAGAATGCACACAGCACATATATGCGAAGTGTTATCAGGTTCCAGACGCATAAACAACCTTTTCACCTACTTGAGTGACGGATGAGCATTCAAAAGTTATGTAGGATATCAAGCAATGCTTCCTTGTAAAAGACTGTCCTGCAGATTGCAAACTCCTTGTATCCCTGGCCTATGCCCATAATATGCCAATAGCATCGTCTCACACAACCAAAACATCCCCCAATTTTCCAACACGCCCTCTAGGTACAGTATCATTCCTGTGATGATCAGACATACTTTTATTCATGTGTTTATGAAAATAAGAACATTTTAAAAGAAATTCACTTCAAATTTCAATTTTTCAGGCTTAGCTTTGACTCTATATCTATTACCTACATCAGTTCAGTCAGTTCAGTTCAGTCACTCAGTCGTGTCCGACTCTTTGCAACCCCATGAATCGCAGCATGCCAGGCCTCCCTGTCCATCACCAACTCCTGGAGTTCACTCAGACTCAGGTCCATCGAGTCAGTGATGCCATCCAGCCATCTCATCCTCTGTTGTCCTCTTCTCCTCCTGCCCCAATCCCTCCCAGCATCAGAGTCTTTTCCAGTGAATCAACTCTTCTCATGAAGTGGCCAAAGTACCGGAGTTTTAGCTGTAGCATCATTCCTTCCAAAGAAATCCCAGGGCTGATCTCCTTCAGAATGGACTGGTTGGATCTCCTTGCAGTCCAAGGGACTCTCAAGAGTCTTCTCCAACACCACACTTCAAAAGCATCAATTCTTTGGCAGAAGAGTACAAATATGAGTTTTGGAGTCACATCTGAGTTTAAGGGCTTCCCAGGTGGCACTAGTGGTAAAGAACATGCTTGCCAATGCAGGAGACCTAAGAGACGCAAGTTCAATCCCTGGGTCAGGAAAATCCTCTGGAGGAGGGAATGGCAACCCACTCCAGTATTCTTGCCTGGAGAATTTCACAGACAGAAGAGCCTGGTGGGCTACAGTCCTTAGGATCGTAAAGAATCAGACACGACTGCAGCAACTTAGCAGGCACACATCTGTGTTTAAATCTCAATTTCATCACTAACTACCTGGGTGACCTTAAGCAATCCCTTAATCTCTCTGATCAGCAGCTCTTTTCAATGAAAGAAAGAAAGGATGCCTTGACAGCAGGACCACAAATTTGACTCACACCCAACTCAGTAATGTCCTGATTGTCCATAACAAATCTGGTACTTCTCCCAGGCTCCCATTCACTAGTTAATGGGAAAAGAATTAACTGCAGTTTAAATTCAATCCAATCTGCTAATTTAAACAATCCCTTTGGGCAGTATTGAGAATCTTTAGTGGAAAGAAAAATGTGTAGATTCTCAGCCTGTTTTCTGTGTCTGAGACCTGTGAAGTGGGGCCACTCATCTGGTTTAAGGCTCTGCTATCACAATCTTGGGCTTTCCAAGTGACACAGCGGTAAAGAATCTGCCTGCCAAAGCAGGAGACACAAGAGATGCCAGCCCAATCCCTGAGTCTGGAAGATCCCTGGAGGAGAAAATGGTAACCTGTTTGAATATTCTTCCCTGGGAAATCCCACGGACAGAGGAGCCTGCCAGGCTGCAGTCCATGGGGTGGCTGCAGTTCATGGCATCACAAAGAGTCAGACATGACTGAGCACATCACAGTCCTAAAATCGTTAGACTTCGAACAAAGGGCTTGCATTTCTGTTTTGCACTAGGCCCAGAAAATTATATAGCCAGTCTGGGCCTTCAGACAGCTGTCCCCTTGCCTAGCTTCTCTCCTGAAGATGACAACTGGGCACATGAAGACGAGGTATGAATGAGTCTTCATGACGCTGATGAAAGGCTCTCCTGGCTTCAGGGAGGTCATTGGAATGCATTAGTAAGTTACTACAGGTCTCAAGATAGTGGCGGATTCATGTTGATGTGTGGCAAAACCAATACAATATTGTAAAGTAAAAAATAATAATAATAATAGATAAATGATAAATGGTTAAAAAAAAAAGATAGTGACCATTACTCACCGGGGCTTCTAGCTTGGTCAGGATCCAGCAACACTTCTGCATGACTCACCCTCGCCCCTATGATGCTGGCTGCAGCCTGTACAGCAATTTCTCAGTCCCTTATCCAGTCTACTGGCCTGGCAGTCCACCCTGTCTTGTCAGGGCAAGATGGGAAGATGGTGCCTTGGGAGGCCTACTGGCTTTTGTCACATCATCCATAAAATACGGGAAGTAGGAGCAACATAGAAAAAATAAAACTACAAGATCTCCTTTGACCCTGGTGTTGTGGTCATACCCCCAAGTTGGTACAGATGCACAGAATAAAAGATGAGATTTCTAGAGCCCTCAGCTTGGAAATAGACATCTCCCCTCTTTACCCTTACTATTGCTCTCATTTTTGAGATATATTTCAAGTCATGGGGAAAAGTTACAAGACATAAATTATTATCTTCTCTTCCTATTTCCTTCCATAATGTCCTTGGCCAAAAAGTATGTGTGTTGGGGGTGGGGGATCTTTACATTTAGTACATCATATCCTCCTGCTTCTTGATGTCAATTCTGTTAAGCCTTAACTGTGGACAAGGTGCCTTCTCTATATGATGGGAACCCCTCTATTATCTGAGCTTTCTAGGCTCAGCTAGTGATGTGTGAAATGGAAATAATTTGGCAAACCCTGTATCTCCATAACAACTGACTAAGAGGTTAAGAGCTCACCTTCTCCTTTTCTAGGACAATAAACCGCATTGCTCCCCCTCGGAAGTCTGCCCTTTGCAAATAAAAATATGACAGAAGAGGGAAATTTAAAGGCATCTATTTAACATTCGCAAAAATATTAAGCCAACAACATTTATTTTGCAGATTAGTTTCGGTTTTTAGGTTTCAACCCAAAATTTTCCTTGGGCTTCCCTGATGGCTCAGCAGTAAATAATCCACCTGCGATACAGGAGACCTGGGTTCAATCCCTTGGTCAGGAAGATCTCCTGGAGGAGGGCATGACAACTCAGAGGAGCCTGGCAGGCTACAGCCCATGAGGTCACAAAGAGTTGGACACAACCGAGCAACTAAGCACACACCTTTTCCTTTTACCACTAATTCTTGAGTATAGACACTATCCAAAGCAATCCAACAGAGATTCTACACATGAATATTTAGGGATGGAATCAGCTTCACTCCAAATCTCCTCTCTGAATCACAGCTCTGCATCTTTCTGTAAGTGGTCCATTGGGTCCTAACTTTGCATATCCAAAATTGAATCCATTCATCTTTCCCCAAAACTAGCTTTCCTCTTTGACTTTCTTTTCTTATAAGCAGTAAAAAATAATAATAATAATAAGTGAATTTATAACAGTAGTTCCCAACCTTTCCTGGTTTATAGCATCCTTAGTGTCTTATTCATTTTTTCACACTGCCCCTGTACCAAAAGAAATACCTGATAGTTCCATTAATTAAGTAGCTAGATCCAAATAAATTTATAAGTATGTATGTCCTAACAATTTAATTATATTTAAAAAGCAATACACACAAAATTTTAAATAATATTTTCTTTGTTAACCACATTTACTTAATAGCAGGACATATGCACCTTCTGGGACCACACAACTCTGCAATCTTGGAACCAAATTGGACACCATCACACCCACTTCCTGCTTTATAATCATTTTCATGCAGTACTTGCTTTTAATCACAGCAACCACCAAAAATCCAGCTTTGCAAAGATACAACAGCACCAAAAGGAACTTATCATTATGATGTTGACATTGTGACCTGCATCAAGCTAGTAGTTTTTGTGATGTCCAGCAGTCTTGGAATATAATTATGTTTCCCTCAAAATGGTGAACTATCCTGCAACAGTCCCTGAGAATTCACTGTGGTGTCCCAGGCCACCTCACTCACAGTTTAGGGACTGCAGGGTTAGAATGACAGCTTGGAACATACTTTGATAGATCAATGCAGTAATGACTCCCATGAGTCATGCCTCCTTGTACCCCTACTCTCATGCCAACGTGACTTGCTTTAACCAACGAGACATTAGTAAGTGTGATATAAGCAAAGGCTTAAAAAATATATGTACTTTGGGGTTTCTCCTCTCTTGCTGTTAGAAAACCTTCTGCTGCCATGTGGGTATACTCAGGCTATCCCCCTGAAGAATAAAACACCTGGTGGGCAGAGGATCCAGTCATTCCAGGCATCCCAGACATATGACCATTCAGCTCAAGCCAAGATAATCCAGACTGAAAGAGTGGCCCATTGACCCATGGAACCATAGAAAATCATAAAACCTTTTTCATTTTAAACTACTATGTTTGGGACATTTTTTTAGGTGACCGAACTAAATGACACAATGTTAAAATAACTGTATTTTATACTTTAGTCAATAGAAAATCAACAAGAAAACTAATTTCTTAATTAAATTGAATAGAGTTATTAAATAAATGAATGCATGGTCATTCGATTATCCCCTTAAAATTCTTCTGGAAATACCTTATAATTTCTAGTTATAGCCTCAGGAACAAATCTTGAAGTTGATAAGCATTTCATTGACAAGAAGATTAGAAAATTGACTTCATTTGTTTGAACCACAGTTCCTAAAATTATAATGTAAGTGATTATTAATCTATAAGGAAGCCTGACTGCAAAGGAAAATTGTGAATTTTAATTTCGTTGTCAAAAAGGTGACTATAAATTTTGTTGCAAAGTATAAGAATAGCCCCTTCAACAAGGTCAGACCACTGACCACTATAACTAAGTGACTGAAACCCAGCTGCAAACTCAGAACTAAGTGAAAATGGCCTTAGAGCAACAGAAATGTTTGCCACAGGATGCTGAACCGTGCTACTAATCAGAGCCATTCCCAATCAAATGCTTTTTTGACATAGCAGAGTCTCAGCCACATCACACAGATGGTCAGATGGAATAGCTGTCAGCAGGGAAAGTAGGCCATGACCGTGTAAGTACAAGGAGCTGCTCTTTGGGACTACCTGTTTCTGCGTACTCAGAGAACATCACCATTCCACAGCACAATAAGACATGTTCTTTGTAAGAATGAGACTGCATATCAAGAAAATATTGAAGGCTTGCAGAAATAAATTGAAAGCCCTTCAGTAAGATTTCCATTAAAAATGATGAAGAAAAATAGTACACGTTTTTCAGGTAGTAAATGCTAGTTATCTAGAAACCTAACTTGTGTGGAAAATTCCGTTTCCCAGGAGCCATTTAGAATGATGATGATTTTGGCACCTCCATGAATTAGAGGTCTTTGTCTGCACCAGCTCACCCTGGGCTTGTTAGCATCTACAGTTTTATTCTCTTGAGTAGAAGGATTCTCCCACCCCTCAATGGCCCCAAAATGTCTGAGGCACTGGCTCTTCTCAGACTTCAGCCCATCTTCCCAGGAAGGAGACCAAATGGGGCAGCAGGGGAACAGGATGAACACGGTCTCATTTTGGCCCATGCTCCTTTCTGACCAGGTGAGGCACTGCAGAAAACAGAAGGGGATGGAGTCAGTAGCCACAGATCTTGAGGGGGCTGGTTCCTGTGTGAGCGTCCATGTAAGGAGATGTCCAGATGGGAAGAGATGACCCAATTCCAGATCTCCTCCTTGTGGCCAAGACCCTGCTCACCCTACCGAGAAAATCAAGACAAAAGAAGAAGGGAAAGCACACACTAGCCACCATGAACACAGACAGCACAGTGGTGAAAACAGCCTGAAAAAACTGAAAACATTAATTGCTCAGTTATGTCTGACTCTATGCGACCCCATAGTCTGTAGCCCACCAGGCTCCTCTGTCCATGGGATTCTCCAGGCAAGAATACTGGGGTGGGTCGCTATGCTCTCCTCCAGGGGATCTTCTTGACCCAGGAATTGAACCCAGGTCTCCCACATTGCAGGTGGATTCTTTACCATCTGAGCCACCAGGGAAACTCAAAATACTGGAGTGGGTAGCCATTCCCTTCTCCAGGGAATCTTCCAGACCCAGGGAAGCCTATACAGAAGCAAACATGTAATGAGCCTATTTTATGTCGTTACAGAAACTTTCTAAAATATGGATGAGAGAGAGGAAAAGAGCAAACTGTATACATACATATAATAAGTGTGTTCATACATGAAGTACTATATTAGAATCTTTCCTTTATGTATCAATATGTGCAACAATGGATTGTTTTGAATTGCTGCATCATATCCAATTTTATTGACACATCTTTTAAATTCATCCCATGTTTTTTAATGTCTGAATTCTATTTTGTTGTTATTGTGATTTCTTGCGGGCATCAGGAAGCCCCAACTCAAGGCTATTTGAGCAATAAAGAGGAGACTGACAGGAGGAAATCAAGATATCAACCTTACTTTTGATTAAAATTGCATAAAGAACATGGATCAGGTATGCAACTCTTTGAGATTCCTAAAGCAGTAGCTGGAATTAAACAGAATTTCCCAAAAATGCACAGACAGGGCTGGGAAACCACAGCCTTCCCAGTGAAGGAAAGCCTTCCCATAAAAGCTCCTCCTGCAGGAAGCTGATGAGAGCATATACTCTCCACAGGAAGACATTCCAAAGCCTCCTAAAAGTGGGATTCCTAGTCAAAGCTGAAAGCATTTCTGAAACTTTGCACACATACTATCCAACTGCAGAGGAAGGTGGTACAGACATACTCCCAACAGCAACACCTTTTGTTATTGTGACAGGTTCAAATGGTATCACGTTGTTTGGTTTGCATTTCCCCTTGTGTAAATTTTTCCGTATAAGTATTGGCCATCTTTATTTCTTCTCTTCTGACTGCTTTAATATGCCCTTTATCCATTTCCCTAGTAAGAGCTTCATATTCTTATTCATTTGTAAGATGCAAACATATTCAAGCAAGTCGCTCTTCTTAATCTTGGAATTGTGATGCATAGAGTAGTAGTTAGCATCATAAGCCTGACAAAGCATGATGCTGATGTTGAGAGTGATCATTTCCATATTTATTAAAACTTTTACTTGGGCAAAAATAAGAACCTATTTGAAGAAGGGATGGGTTTTCAGAAAAGATCAAGATTTATTGCCAATAGAAGTGCTCAGATTTAATATCTTCTGACATTTAGTCCATGCACTGACATTTTTATTCCAAATCTTAAGAAACTTGATTATTGATCCAGAAATTTCTGATATGAAATATCCTTATGGATGTACCTTATTTCATTACATATTCAACACATGTAAATTTTAAATTTTGGATAAAAATGTAACTACTTGTTCTTTTATTAAAAGATTGCCATCAGAAACTTCAGGTATAAACTAGTGACTCAGGCAAGTTGCAGTGTCAAAATGACTGAACTTATACAGATGTTATGGAACTAACAGTTCCAGGATGTTGATCCGTAACTTGCCAAGAATAGCTACTTTATATTTTTTGGTATTACCACTGACAAACAGAATATTCTTCAAAGAACTTTTATGGTTTATTCAATAGTAGTTTTATAAAAGGTCATAAAGCAGTGGATATTGAATAATCACTCATAAACAATGCCTTAACAAAAATGACTTCAGCCACTCTTTCTATTAAGAAAATCACCAAATCATTAAATTTCAGAATTCTAGGATTCCTGCTATTATGTCATTCCCAAATCTTTCCTGTATCATCTTTATGTTTCTCTATAAACAAAAATGATGAGAGCTCTCGTCATTCATCACCATTCATTAATTCAATAGACATTTTTAAGAGCCTACTAACATCCCCAAGAACTTAACTACATTTGGAGCTAAGGATAAAGGCAAGTAAAACAGTCCCTACCCTCAAGGAAAGCACAGTCTATAGCAGTGGTCCCCATCCTTTTTGACAACAGGGACCAGTTTCCATGGACAACTTTTCCATGAACTGGGTCATGAGATGATTTCAGGTTAATTCAAGTGCATTACATTTATTGTATACTTTATTTCTGGCAATGGCACCCCACTCCAGTACTCTTGCCTGGAAAATCCCATGGATGGAAGAGCCTGATGGGCTGCAGTCCATGGGGTCGCTAAGAGTCGGACACGACTGAGCAACTTCTCTTTCAATTTTCACTTTCCGCTTTCATGCATTGGAGAAGGAAATGGCAACCCACTCCAGTGTTCTTGCCTGGAGAATCCCAGGGATGGGGGAGCCTGGTGGGCTGCTGTCTATGAGATCGCACAGAGTCGGACACAACTGAAGCGACGCAGCAGCAGCAGCAGCAGGATATTCTGCCTTGACTTAGGGTTCGGGTTCAGGCTCCTGTAAGAATCTAATGCCGCTGCTGTGTGACAGGACATGGAGCTCAGGCAATAATGTGAGCAATGGGGAGTGGCTCTAAATATAGATAAAGCTTCACTCACTCGCCCATCACTCATCTCCTGCTGTGCACTCCAGTTCCCAACAGGCCACAGACCAGTATCAGTCTGTGGGGCCCAGGGGTTGGGAACCCCTAGTCTATAGTTCATGGTCCAGCAGAGGAGATAGTCTATAGCTTACATAATGAGGGAGATAGGTAAGTATTAAAGAGAATGCACTGTGATATAATCAAGCACTAAGACAGCCACTGAGTCTGAGGGAATCAGAGGAGGCTTCCAGGAGGAAGTGGTGAATCGCTGAATCCTGGAGAATGAGCAGGGTCTAGCCAGGAAAAGAAAACAAAGGGAGTTCAGGGGAGCTTGTGTAAAGGCACAGAGGCAGGATGGGCCACAAGGTGGAGAACCACTATAAGACATTCGGTTCAGTTGAAGCACAGAGTAGGGGAGAGGACAGACAATGGTGAGAGACTGCATTACGGAAAGAATATTCCATCTTTACCCTCAATGAATGCTGACAAAAATCGATGACCAAAAGGCTATTCTTACCCTCCTCCTCCATCTCACAAAGAAACAAGCCCAGTGAGATTAAGTGACTTGCCGTGGGTTGTATATTTCACAAATGACTAAGATAAGATTTCAGTTTAGAGTTTCTAATTCCAGAGCCACAGCTCATCTGCTCAGCATGAACAGATTTTATACTATGCTAGGAATTAAAATTTGACCTGGGGGTGATGGGAGGCCAAGAATTTTGGAGAATGACATGGTCCACTGTGCCTTTCAAAAGGATGGCCCAAGTTCCTGAGGGGAAGAAACAGGGCTACATATGAGATGGAACCACTACATACAGTTATGTGCGTTGTATCCTCTACAAGCTGGGAAGAGTCATGAAATGGCACCTTTGACATGGTGCGGCGCCTGACCTACACGGCCAGATTTAGTGCAGCTGCGAGTAAGGAGGCTAATAAGGTACTCCAGACATAAAATGTAGGAAGAGTTGAATTAGAAAAGGGCAGTGGCAGAGACAGGAAGGGTTTGTAACACAGAAAAATGATATCGAATCAACAGGAGTTGGCTTGTTGAATGAAGAAGGTGATGCCGAGAGAATAAACAGAAAATGGCTTTATTTTATGTGAATCTTAAGTTGTAATCGCATTTTAGAATCCCCTTCCCTATTTAATTCTGAGTTAGATGTGGTTCTTTTTTTTTTTTATTACTTTACAATATTGTGGTGGTTTTTGCCATACATTCACATGAATCAGCCATGGGCGTACATGTGTTCCCCATCCTGAACCTCCCTCCCACCTCCTGTGCTAGAAACTTGCACGAACTTGCACAAGATTTGGAAAGTGAAAAGAAGCTGCAGCCCTTATGCTCTGAAGGTCGTCACAGTTAGAGGTAAGGTGAGGCAGACCCAGAAAGGTGGCAGATGCCAGTCTGCCCTCTTCCTCCTTCCCCACACTACAGCCTTCAGGGCCAGCTGTTCATCCTGTCTGCCTTCTCCGCTGACCAAAGGCTGGAATCCACAGAGGCTATATCTAGGAGCAGGTCCCAGCCTTGCACAGACTTCTACACGCGGCCCCTTAGCGGTCCCTCACAGCAGACTCCCCTCAAGCTCTGACTTGACCATGCCACTGCTACCGAAGGATGACTTAGTGACTCCCTGATTCAGCCACTCTCCTTTCTGCACCCCTCCTTCTCCAGCTTCAGTTTCTGGTCCCAGCAGGCTCTGCTGCAGCAATTTGAATAAACTGAGTCTTGTCTCCTGCTGTCCCTGACAGCACTATGGGGCCTCCATCCACTCATGAGAGGAAACGCAGTACTAATGCAAAGAAGTTTGGATCAGAGGAAAAGCATACCAGGGCCATGCCAGTCCTCCAGGAACTGCAGGCCCTGAGGCTGCCTAACCTCCCAAAGTGCCTTTGCAACCAGATGGACAGGAGAAGGACCTTGCCTTCATTCTGGAGACCCATATCTAGAGATTCATACCCAGACAAATGCCATGCCTAAAGGATATGCTGAAAATCTAACCTCCAGAAAAGTATGAAATTTCTCTCGGAACTGGGCCTCTGAATAATTTTCAAGTCAGGCTTTTCTAAGAAAAAGGTGCTTAAAGATCCAGTAAGCTTGGTTACTGGTGTTCTTAGCAGGATTTTCCATTCTCTTTCATTCTCAGTCTCTTTATTACAACTTAATCTTTTTAAATCCTATTTTGGATCATTTGAACTTCTCAGAAGTACTTTGGATTATTGGAATTACAGACTTCATTTTGAAATTGCTTTTCATGGCTCAAAAAGTCTTATTATAGTGGTACCTTCTTTCATCCTGCTTTTTAAAGTCAACGGTTCCTGGGGTATGCTCTTAGAAGAATTAAGTCAATTTTACTGCATTTTATCCACTATCAGTTTTGGTTTCATTACCTTATTTGCCTCAGGGAGTTTAATAGTATAATTAAATAGGTTCTTTGGATATTACTTGCTTTATTCTACCTCATTTTAAAGCTTTTGGATTTTTTGGAAATCTAAGAACTCTCAGATAGGCTTGTGAATATTTTTTACACAACCAAGTTACAGAGTGACTTATTCAGATGTGGGTGATATTTGTTCAATATGTGAAGCTGAATTTCAGAAAAGTATTCTTCCCTTCTGTCAGCATATATTTTTTGAAGAGTGCATTACCTTATGGTTTTATGAAAAAAAAGTATGTCCAGTGAGCAAGACTGTGATTTTAGACCATAATCCCAAATGGAAAGATGGGGCTGATTCATCACACCTTCAAATATATTAAGTATTATAAACTATTAAAACCAAAAAATACTAATTTCATTTGGTTACAATCCCTATTGCTAAAGGCATTAGGATGGATTTCAGTACTAAAAACTAAGAAAAATATTTCCAAACATTTTTAGAACACTATAATAAGATTTAAGCATGTTTTAATTTTTTTAATTTAAATCAGTGAAAGAACAGTGTTTTTGAAAATATAATAGTCAACCTAATTTGTATGTCAACAATACTTCTTCAGTCCTAATTACTTGACTTATGATTGCCATGTAAAATTGTAAATATGTTTTCTTGTTAATTTTACCAAAATCAGCAACTGGATAGCTAACTAGAACTAATTGTTTTAGAGAAATTTGGGTCTTCTTTTCTGACACTGTTTCAGAATAATGAATATTTTTCATAATATTTTAAGATAGATTTCTATCCAAAATCTGAAATTTTTTTAAATTTTCATAAGATTTTTTTTTAATTTTTTTTTTTAATTTTAAAATCTTTAATTCTTACATGCGTTCCCAAACATGAACCCCCCTCCCATCTCCCTCCCCACAACATCTCTCTGGGTCATCCCCATGCACCAGCCCCAAGCAAGCTGCACCCTACGTCAGACATGGACTGGCGATTCAATTCTTACATGACAGTATACATGTTAGAATTCCCATTCTCCCAAATCATCCCACCCTCTCCCTCTCCCTCTGAGTCCAAAAGTCCGGTATACACATCTGTGTCTTTTTTCCTGTCTTGCATACAGGGTCGTCATTGCCATCTTCCTAAATTCCATATATATGTGTTAGTATACTGTATTGGTGTTTTTCTTTCTGGCTTACTTCACTCTGCATAAGATATATTTTAAATGAAACTTTCGTATGCTATATTTTACCTAAAACCATTAGATTTTCTAAGTGCATATTAATTTACTGAGGATGATATATTTTAATATTGTATTACTCTTTGTTATATGATTGGAAATCAGTAAGAATTAGCCATTAAATTATCTCAAAACCTCAGTGTTAGTGCAAAGATTACATTATGGTGTGGCTTCCACCCAAACCTGTTGTCCTCAAGGTAACCACCATCAAGCTGAAACAGAAAGGCATAGGGGCAAGGAAGCAAATAAATAAACTTGAGAACAACATCTAGGCAAAACTTTGAATATAAATACTGGCATGTAGAACTGACTAGAAACTAACAGATCATATACGTTTTAAACGTCTGGGTAAACTGTACTGCCAAATAAACATTATTTTAACCTGAAAAAACCTTTGGCTGTTGCCCCTCAAAATCGAGAACACGAAATGTGATCACTAAGCTGACAACAGCTTTTGCAGTCTGCTAAAGCTACAACTCATACCAAAATGGATCCTGCTGAATTCAATAAGAAAATTAAGAATCAATAACCTTGAGAAGAAAACTTCTTCTTTTTAAAGAAGTTTTTTTAAAAAGATTTTTAAAAAATTTTTAAACCTGCTTCTTTATGAAACTGTGTATATGCACGCATATACACACGTGTGGTATGTTTCCAGATAATGAATGATATTCACGCAACAAAACATAACTTGAAATGGTCTTCATTTAATGCCACATTTTTCAAGCTCCCTCTTTGTGGCAAGTATCCTGCAAGGTGTCTATGACTGGAAGATAAATGATTTACCAGGACATCACTCACAGACTAATACAATTGGTAGGCACGTAGACAGCTTAACCAGGATACATGAGGGCACATGCTATTATAAAAATAGAACCTACCAGAACTACAAAGGTTGGGAAAGAATCAGGAGCAACTGAATTTCTCTAACCCAATAATGAAGATCCTTCTTGATCAGACCCAATCTGCCTTTGAAGGCTGAAATCTTACTACTTTTCTTCACACAATTACTTGCTCTCATACCCAAGCTCCACTTTTCCACTTCCATGCCTTGCCCTCTGCCTATGACCTATTGCTGGGCACCATTTAAAGTGCTACTAAAATTTCACCCATGAAATCATCTCTGGTGCCAATGGGGTGGACTGTTCCCTCTCTGAGCTCCCATGAGCTCTCACTGCCTCTCAGGAAGTTACCATTCTCTGCCATGTATCATAGCTATTTTCTGACTTGCTGGTCTTTTCTGTGGAGACTAAACTGTAAACCCCCTGAGAACCAGGAACATTTCTAGTCATTTTTTATATTCCCAGTACCAGGTATGGCACTTTGTAGTACATAGTGGATGTTCAATAGGTATTTTCTGAATTTAGAATTTTAAACCCACAACTCACTCCTTGAGGATGCTGACTCAGCACATATCAGTAGTCACTGTATGCTTTGGTCCAGAGCCTAAATGTTGGTTGATACATCATGTTTTCTCATGGGAGGAGGGCAACTTTGTAAGAGGATTCAGTGATAATGAACAAGAAAGTAAAAATAATGCTTACTTGTTTCACAAAAATTAAGAAATTTCAATAGACAGTAGTTTACTGGTTAGAAAAGATTGAAATCTCCAAGTTTTCTGTACTGTAAAGGCATCTTTTCTGGAAGAATCTCTATTAACTTTCAAAATATCATGTTCAGCATTTGCTCTTGAACAATCAGAAAGAAGAAAATGGGCAACTGTCTCTCTTTTGAAATTCAATACCATTAGCAAATGCTATTGGAGTGAGGATAGGTAGGTGAGGAGAAAATATTGACTATAAGGTTCCCACAATAATGTCATAAGACAGCTAGAAGCTAAAGGTTTTAGTATGCACAAGTTTTTTTAACTGAGGTGAGCTTTAAGTTTTTGTTAACAAGAGCAGACAAGAAAGAAAATATAAATAAATCAATCCATGGATAACATCTCCATAAAGTATATGGATAGTAGAGAGATTTTTGTGGAAGTAGTCCCAATCTGTTGGGTTCTGGAGCCCGTTGACCACTGTAATTATTGTAAGGAGACATTAAACAGGCACAGAAAATCTTGCCTGTGGATATACCTACACATACGTGCTACCATTTGACACAAACATGTAGATATTTCACTGATGAGTAACAGAATGTAAGACAGGTTGGAGGAGCCAGGTAGGCTGATCTAGCTTCTCACATGGGAAGAGCTGTCAGAGGCAGAGACGGGACTCTACTCACCACCATCATGGGTGCACATGATCAGTGCGAGTGATCATGGCAGGAGCATGGGCTTTGAAAGCCTTGAGCAGAAAAGAGAGGTGGCAGAGTCAGCACAACGGCATAGGCTTCATAGTGAACAATAGGATTGCTCACATCTTTGGAAAGCTACCACATTCATAAAATTCTGTGTATGGTTACTTTTTTGTGGGAGATGGTTAAGGGGCTGAGCTTCTGGATTTGGCCCTGGGCTCATCTGATATAGCAAAAAAAAAAAAAAATAGTGGGAGTAAAAGGAAGCATGAGGCATTAAAGAGGGGAAACTCAAGGAATCATGAGTAGCACTTTGCCTGTTACAGATCCTGGAAATAGAGCTCAAGCCTAATTTAATCTGATCTTTAGGGGACCTCGAAGTATCTGAGTTTCTTATATAAATTCACTTAAAAGTGTTTCTGAATTCTTAGAAGCATTTTGTCGTTGTGTGTGTGTTTCCTCAATTCCAATTGATGGAATAATGCAGAAAAAAAGTTTTATATTAAAAAAAATCAATTTTCATACTACATGAGTTCAGAATTAGTACTTTCAGAGCATTGACCAGTTATGACTGGTATCAAGACAAACATGAATTTGTTAGCTTCATCAGAGAGGGAAGGCTGAACTGGATCCACTGCAGACTATGAAATGCCATGGAAACCACAGTCTTTTCTACAAAACCAGAAAAGAAACTAGAAAACTACAAAACATCACAAAACTAAACACACCCTGCCCCATGTTCTATGAACAAATAGGACTGTTGGTCACAAGGAAGGCCCAGAATGGATGTAAATGGTCCAGTTCAGTTCAGTTCATTTGCTCAGTCATGTCCAACTCTTTGGGACCCCATGGACTGCAGCATGCCAGGCTTCCCTGTCCATCACCAACTCCCAGAGCTTATTCAAACTCATGTCCATCGAGTCAGTGATGCCATCCAGCCATCTCATCCTCTGTCATCCACTTCTCCTCCCGCCTTCAGCCTCTCCCAGCATCGGGGTCTTTTTCAATGTATCAGTTCTTCACATCACCTGGCCAAAGTATTGGAGTTTCAGCTTTAGCCTCAGTCCTTCCAATGAATATTCAAGATTGATTTCCTTTAAGACTGACTGGTTTGATCTCCTTGCAGTCCAAGAGACTCTCAAGAGTTTTCTCCAAAACACGGTTCAAAAGCATCAATTCTTCAGTGCTCAGTTTTCTTTATAGTCCAACTCTCACATCCATACATGAGTACTGGAAAAACCATAGCTTTGACTAGACGGACCTTTGTTAGCAAAGTAAATGGTACAAGCTTTCATCAAAGCTTCTGCTTTCCTTTTCTGTTACTATTTCATTTAATCCTCACAACAACTTTACATGGAAGTTAATATTATTTTGATATTAAATGTGGAGAAACTGAGGAAGAGGACTGACCAAGTTCACACAGTTAGTAAATAGCAGGACCAGAGTCCAAAACTATTTATATGACTGTGAAGCCTATGAGCATAATGATTAATAAGTCAATTAATCAACTACTTTTTGAACATCTACACTGTATAAAGTACTAAAATAAGCATACTGTTAGCAAAGCTACATACATTATTGTATTACTCAGCATTCTCCAAAGAAACAGAACCAATAGGATATATGTATGTGTATATGTGTATATATTTATTATGAAAGTTGGCTCACAAGAAAACAGTGGCTGGTAAGTCCAAATCTGCAGTGTGGACTGGCAGGCTTGAGACCCAGGAGAAATGACAGTACATCTCTAGTCCCAAGGCCAGCAGGCACAGGCCCAGGAAAGCTGATGATAGCTATGAAGTCCAAAGACAGTCTGCTAATGACTTTCTCTAACTTGGGTGAGGGGTGGCCTTTTTGTTCTGTTTAGGCCTTTAACTGATTGGATGATGCCCACTCACATTATAGAGGTCAATCTGCTTCACCCCACCCATTAAAATGTTAATCTTATCTCAAAACACCCTCACAGAAATGCCCAAAATATGTTTGACCAAATATTTGCATACCCTATGGCCCAGTCTCCCAATACAGGAGACTCCGGTTCGATCCCTAGGTCAGGAAGATCCCCTGGAGAAGGAAATGGCAACCCACTCCAGGATTCTTGCCTGGAAAATCCCACGGACAGAGAAGCCTGGTGGGCTACAGTCCACGGAGTCACAAAGAGTCGGACACGACTGAGTGACTTCACTTACTTACTTATGGCCCAGTCAAGTTGACACATAAAATTAATCATCACAATTATATTTAAAATGAGCCACCCTCTCAAACTTTTTGATAGTAACTTTATAATTTATATACTTTATTAGCCTGGGATTTAATGCAAGTACTTTTTAGTCTCAAACACTTAAGAACCCACAATTCTATTTATAGAAACTAGGGATATCATTTACATTTGTACCTCTTATTTTTAAACTTTAAATTAGATTTTTTGTTTGTTTTTTTGTTTTTTACTTTATTTTGCTTTACAATACTGAATTGGTTTTGCTATACATTGACATGAATCAGCCATGGGTGTACATGAGTTTTCAATCCTGAACTCCCCTCCTACCTCCCACCCCATATCATCTTTCTGGATCATCCCCATGCACCAGCCCCAAGCATCCTGTATCCTGTATCGAACATAGACTGGATTTTAAATGAAGATTTTTCAATTACTGTGTCCTCAGGAAACTTGTAAATATACTAAGACATAAGTCTGAAATTAATGCTGTCAGGATTAAGCTCCTATCTAATAAAAATTACTTAAATGAGTAATTGTTTTCCACATTTACCATATAGATAAAGATAAGAAAAAAAGTCAGGGAAATGAGTACTGAGGAGGTACAATGTGAAAGTGAAAGTGAAATCACTTAGTCGTGTCTGACTCTTTGCGACCCCATGGACTGTAGCCTACCAGGCTCCTCCATCCATGGAATTTTCCAAGCAAGAGTACTGGAGTGGGTTGTCATTTCCGTCTCCAAGCGATCTTCCCGACTCAGGGATCAAACCCAGGTCTCCTGCATTGCAGGCAGACTCCTCACCATATGAGCCACCAGGGAGGAGGCAGAAAAGAAAACTTAAATCAGGTGGCAAGAACTGTTACGAATAACAGAATTAAAAACAGCAGTTAATAGAACATCTGGTGAAAAAGAAAGCAAACTTTAGAACTATGAGACAAAATCTAGAACAATGAGTCCCTACTCTCCTGCTCAGAGCAAAGGATTAGTGCAAGAGTAAGGACTAGGTCTCAGTTTTTAGGCTCCCTGAGGGCAGGAATCACATCTTTGTGTACGCTATGTGTGGTAAAACACAGGCCTTACAGTAACAATTCAACAATTGTTCAATAATTTTTTAAGTTAATAAATGGATATTTGAAGAAAAATAAGCTAGCAGAGGGAACAGAAAAAATAAGAAAGGCACATAGGGACTTCCCTGGCAGTCCAGTGGTTAAGACTCCACACTCCCAATGCAGGTGGCACAGGTTTGATCCCTGGTCAGGAAACGAATATCCTATATGCCATGTGGGCAAAAACAAATAAATAAAAGGGATACGACGTGGTTTGGTTACAGCCCCATTAAGTACACAGGCTGAGACTCCAAGACCTCTTTGGATCATCAAAATTGTAGGATTTACATGAGAGCGAGTTCCCAAGGCCTGCTGGGCTTGCTCAGTTCAAGAAAACCCTTTCTTCCCTAGAGCAAGGTGTGCATGCTCAGTTGTTTCAGTTGTGTCCGACTGTGACCCTATGGACTGTAGCCTGCCATGCTCCTCAGGCCATGGGATTCTCCAGGCACCAGTACTGGAGCAATTGGACATATCAAAAATGAGCTATGTAAGAACTTTACTGCTTTCTTTTATTCATCCACCCACCTGGTTTCTTCTTTTTTTTTCTAAAAAGCTAGTTATTTTTCTAGGTTAATTAAGAAGAGTGTTCATTTGCAATTCTTTTCTGATATTTCTTTCTACCACCTTCAAATATTTGCACTTTGCTTTTCATCTTGAAAAATCCTTTTTGAAGCACTCGTATCTAATCCCTGTGCCCTGTTAGAAATGCAAGGTCAGTTTCACTTTATGTGTAGCATTTCGGAAATTCTAATGCAATCACAAGTTGGACACTCCTTCAAAGCCCCAAGAATTCTCCTGCAGATACATAGATATAGAGATGCAGGCTTGATCCCTGGGTCAGGAAGATCCCCTGGAGAAGGAAATAACAACCCACTCCAATATTCTTACCTGGGAAATCCCATGGACAGAGGAATCTGGTCGGCTACAATCCACGTGGCTGCATAAAGTTGGACATCACTGAACAACTGAGATTTATTCATAGCATATATACAAATACATATACAGCAAGCCAAAAAGCTTTTCACTTCATAGAGTACATTTTTGGGGGAAGAAACCCAAAGTTTTATCATCAATATATATAAAGCACCAATTAAATAAAGCTCATTTCACAGCTTTCAGAGCAAGAGCAGAATTCCTGGTCTAGGGTCCAGACTGTTACATCTGAGAAAACTGCCTTAAGATTCTTCAAACTCCAACATCTCATCTACAAGAATTTGTTGTTGTTGTTCAGTCACTTGGTTGTGTCCCACTCTTTGTGACCCCATGGACTGCAGCTCTCCAGGCTTCCCTGTCCTTCACCAACTCCCAGAGCTTACTCAAACTCATGTCCTTTGAGTTGATGATGCCACCCAACCATCTCATCCTCTGTCATCCACTTCTCCTCCTGCCTTCAATCTTTCCCAGCATCAGGGTCTTTTCCAGTGAGTCAGCTGTTCCCATCAGGTGGCCAACGTATTTGAGCTTCAAGCTCAGCATCAACTCTTCCAATGAATATTCAGGATTGATTACCTTTAGGATTGACTTGGATCTCTTTACAGTTCAAGGGACTCTCAAGAGTCTTCTCCAACACCACAGTTCAAAAGCATCAACTCTTCGGTGCTCAGACTTCCTTATGGTCCAACTCTCCCATCCATACATGACTACTGGAAAAAAATAGCTTTTACTAGATAGACCTTTGCTGGAAAAGTAATGTCTCTGCTTTTGAACATGCTGTCTAGGTTGGTCATAGCTTTTCTTCCAAGGAGCAAGCGTCTTTTAATTTCAAGGCTGCAGTCACCATCTGCAGTGACTTTGGAGCCCAGGAAAAAGTCTGTCACTATGGGTATTACTTCTCTGTCAAATGTGAACATCGTGTCACAACACATGTCCCTGGTGGTTGTGGTGCTCACAATGGGGTCTCTGTCCCACTGTTAAGGCCACTGTGTGATCCTTCAAGCTCAACTAAGGCCAACAGAGGCAGGTGTTTTATTACAACATTTCTCTATTTCTTTGTTTCAGCTTCATTTCAAAAGATGATTTCCTTTTACCCTGGAGTCCAAAACTTTGTTTAAATAAGGAGGTCATAGATGATTCATGCTTTACTACTTCCCAATACTTATTTCCACTAGTGAGTTACTTGATTATATCTAAGCCCTTTCATTTAACACTAGACAGAAATGCCCTTGATGAGATTTTCTGGAGAGTAATGTGCTCTTTGCCCGGGAAAGCTGGCTATTAAAAGTTATATCCTCCTTTAGCTTGGAAATTTTACCACTTATGTCTATGAGATAGAGCAAAGCATGAAACAAAATACAAGTGCCATCCTGGTAACCTTGATTTTCTGGGACCGTTCAAATTTCACACATTAAAATATAGTATTAATGTCAACTAATAGAGGTTTGGTTAAATAAATTGCAATATATTAAACAATAGGCAACTGTACAGTCATTTAAAAGATGGGTAGAAGAATATGAAATGGAAAATAGAGTACATGTTTTGGTTAGGAGCCATATTAAAAATACTATTAGAGAATAATTTAATTTTGTAGAGAAAGGACTGAAAAATGTGTATCAACATAATTTTAATTATGTATTTGTGGTAAAATTATGCATGATTTTTATTTTTTCCTTGAACTTTTCCATATTCCTAACTTTTCTTTGGTACTTAAATAGATTTAAAGTATTTAAATACAGTCAGTATCATCCATTCAGCAAAAGATACCTAAAAAGCAAAAGTTGCTGTTTCCTATTAAATCAAGCACAAGCCTCTTTTCCGTGATGTTTGAACTCATTCTTGCCCCTTCTTTCTAGTCAAATGTAAGACAATTTACTCCAAAACTTAGCAGGTGGAAACAGTGCACATTTTCAGCTCACAGTCTCCATAGGTCATGAGTCTGGGCACAGCTTATCTGACTCTCTGCTTCACGGTCTCTGAGTCAAGCAGTCGGCCCAGGATCCACAGGTTCAAATCGGGAAGGACTGACTTCCCAAGCTCACTCCATGGTTGCTGGAGCATTCAGTTTCTCACATGCTGTTGGACTAAAGACCTCAATTCCTTGCTGCCTGTGAGCCAGAAGTTTCTCTCATCTCCTGGCCACATATGCCTCTCCCACTCAGCAGCTGTTCACCAAAGCATGAGAGAAGACAACAGAGAGGATCTGTTAGCAACAGGGAAGTCACAGTATTTTTAACTCAATCTCAGAAGTCCCATCTAGAACTAACTCATGAAGCCCAGCCGACCCTCAAGGAGAAAATTGCACCAGGACATGAGTACCAATAGGTGGGATCCCTGGGAGCCATCTTAGGAATGTGCCTACCACATCGTCCTATCCAACTGGTCTTTTTGCAATTTCTCTGCTTTACCTTAGAAGTCTCTTTTATTTCCCTCAACTCCCTTCCTTCACAGTCTGTAAGTATATTAAAAAAAAAAAAAAAGAGTATTCTCCAATACCACAGTTCAAAAGCATCAATAAAAAAAAATAATAATAATAAAAAAATAAATAAATAGCAAAAGTCAAGTTTTTTTATTTTACACTTAAGTTTTTAGATAAAATAAAATCATATTTTTCTGATGATAAATTGATGGATTTTTTTGGAATATGTATGTCTTTAGGGGATTTTGTGTTCCCCTAATGTGAAATAGAAAAACTCTATCACCACATTAATTATAATACCTGAAAGCTATTTTTAAAATCTAAATTTTCACTGTATATAAACTATGATGTGAAGAGTGAAAATGTTAGTCACTCAGTTATGTCCAACTCTTTGCAACCCCATAAACTGTAGCCCACCAGGCTCCTCTGTCCATGGAATTCTCCAGGCAAGAATACTGGAGTGGGTAGCCATTCCCTGCTCCAGGGGATTTTTCCAGATTCAGGAATTGAACCAGAGAATCCTACACTGCAGGCAGATTCTTTACTGTCTGGGAAGCCCATGTAAATTATGATATAATCATCATTAATTAATAATAATATTAAAGTATTAAAATCATCTAGTAGAAGAACATTTAGAACATTGGAAATATTTGCATTGTTAATTTTTTTTAAATCAAGATCTAAAGCAATATAGAAAGTGCTATACAAATAGTATAATCACTATTTGTTAAAATATATAAGTAACACACAGGAATAATACTGGAAGTATGTGCATCAAAATATTAAGAATTTATCTTTGGGTATTAAAATCTCAAGGGTTTTTTCCCCTTTACAACTCTCAGAACTGAATATTTTATTAATACATTATTATTATATTTATTAAATGTTTGTTATTATTTATAAATAATGTTTTCTTTCCTCTCAGCAATGGAATATCTAAGATTAATGTCTATTACTAATATTTAATATATACATGTGATCAATGTTATCCCAAAATTCCTAATGGAACCTTTAAATAATCCTTATAGTACTAAACAACTTTGAAATTCAAGTAATGTAAATGGATTTTAAAAGGTTTTAAAAATTCATAAAGTTACAGCGATCTTACTTAGTAAACAGAATATTATGTTAAGACAAAGAACAAGAGGGAAAATCAATACTCTAGGATTCTTCCAGATAAAATCTCTTTGGAGAAGAACATGGAGTACAACAGTTTTTGAAGAAATTAATTTTTTTCATGTAATTTTTGAGCAGCTATTATTGTGCAGGGAGATACTTTTGCGGCTTTAAATTCAATTTGTTAGTTTGTAAACATAAGACCCAAGTTAGTATATAAAATTTTTTGTTTGCTGTATTAAATTATTTTAATGTGTCTAACAGTATTTTCTAATTAGTTCACTGAATTTATGTGTAAAGAAATTTTTAAAAAATTTATTTATATTTAATTGAAGGATAATTGCTTTATCATATTGTGTTAAATTTTTGATAAAAGTTATTTGTTTTTGTGTTTTTGGTAAACCAGCCTTCTCCTATTTTTGTTACACTGTGGGAAGCATGAAAAAAATTAAAAGAGAATGCCCCTCAACCTTTAAACATCCCCCAGAGAGCATCGCTATATTCCAAATTAGGACCATCCACAGCTTCTGGCAGATAAAATTCATCTGACTAAAAACATTTTTTTTAATTTTTAAAGGACAAAATAGAAAATGAAGAAAAATTAAACCCAGGTTTCTCTTTTAATGTTTCTTCATTCTCTATTTTATCCTTTAAAATTTTTAAAAAAAATTTAAGCAGATGAATTTTATCTACCAAAAACTGTGGGTGATCCAACTGATAAAGAGCCTCTTGATGAAAGTGAAAGAGAAGAGGGAAAATGCTGGCTTTAAACTCAACATTCAGAAAACTAAGATCATGGCATCCAATCCCATTACTTCATGGCAAATAGACGGGGAAACAATGGAAACAGTGTCAGACTTTATTTTCTTGGGCTCCAAAATTACTGTGGATGGTGACTGCAGTCATGAAATTAAAAGACACTTGTTTCTTTGAAGAAAAGCTATGACCAACCTAGACAGCATCTTCAAAAGCAGAGACATTACTTTGCCAACAAAGTTCTGTATAGTCAAAGATATGGTTTTTCCGGTAGTCATGTATGGATGTGAAAGTTGGACTACAAAGAAAGCTAAGCACTGAAGAATTGATGCTTTTGAACTGTGGTGTTGGAGAAGACTCTGGAGAGTCCCTTGGACTGCAAGGAGCTCAAACCAGTCCATCCTAAAGGAAATCAGTCCTGAATATTCACTGGAAGGACTGATAAAACTCCAATACTTTGGCCACCTGATGTGAAGATCTGACTCACTGGAAAAGACCCTGATGCTGGGAAAGATTGAAGGCAGGAGGAGAAGTGGATGACAGAGAATAAGATGGTTGGATGGCATCACTAACTCAATGGACATGAGTTTGAGTAAGATCCAGGAGTTGGTGATGGACAGGGAAGTCTGGCGTGCTGCAGTCCATGGGGTCGCAAAGAGTCAAATGTGACTGAGTGACTGAACTGAACTGATATATAGCGGTAACCAACACAATATTGCAAAGCAATTATCCTCCAATTAAAAATAAATTAATTTAAATAAAAATTTAAAAATAGAAACCTCCCAAGCTTTCCAAAGGCAAATTTAGTCATGTGAAAGTGTCCAACAAATCTTCTTTCACAAATATACAAGCAAATCCTGCAGCTCAATTCCAGAAAAATAAACGACCCAATCAAAAAATGGGCCAAAGGACTAAATAGACATTTCTCCAAAGAAGACATACAGATGGCTAACAAACACATGAAAAGATGCTCAACATCACTCATTATTAGAGAAATGCAAATCAAAACCACAATGAGGTACCATTTCACACCAGTCAGAATGGCTGCGATCCAAAAGTCTAAAAGCAATAAATGCTGGAGAGGGTGTGGAAAAAAGGGAACCCTCTTACACTGTTGGTGGGAATGCAAACTAGTACACCCACTATGGAGAACAGTGTGGAGATTCCTTAAAAAACTGGAAATAGAACTGCCTTATGATTAAGCAATCCCACTGCTGGGCATACACACCGAGGAAACCAGAATTGAAAGAGACACATGTACCCCAATGTTCATCGCAGCACTGTTTATAATAGCCAGGACATGGAAGCAACCTAGATGTCCATCAGCAGATGAATGGATAAGAAAGCTGTGGTACATATACACAATGGAGTATTACTCAACCATTAAAAAGAATACATTTGAATCCATTTTAATGAGGTGGATGAAACTGGAGCAGATTATACAGAGTGAAGTAAGCCACAAAGAAAAACACCAATACAGTATACTAATGCATATATATGGAATTTAGAAAGATGGTAACGATAACCCTATGTGTGAGACAGCAAAAGAGACACTGATGTATAGAACAGTCTTTTGGACTCTGTGGGAGAAGAAGAGGGTGGGATGATTTGGGAGAATGGCATTGAAACTTGTATAATATCATATATGAATCGCCAGTCCAGGTTCGATCCATGATACTGGATGCTTGGGGCTGGTGTACTGGGACGATCCAGAGGGATGGTATGGGGAGGGAGGTGGGAGAGGGGTTCAGGATGGGGAACACATGTATACCTGTGGAGGATTCATGTTGATGTATGGCAAAACCAATACAATATTGTAAAGTAATTAACCTCCAATTAAAATTTAAAAAATTATATTTTAAAAATATATATTATCAATTTTATTATATCCTTCATGATTATATTTTGATGTAGTCAGTCTTCTTTTACAGTACTGTTCCTTTTCCAAGTATAGCAATAATATATAATTCTCTCATTGTAGAGAATTTGGAAAACAGACAAAAGCGCAAGGGCGAAAACAAAAGTCATCCACAATTGTAATACCCAGATTTTACTACTGTTAATATATATATTAATTATTTTCCTTTATATACTTTGCTAACAAAATGGATCCTAAATGTAATATGTCTTTTCATTTCACTTAACATTATACATTTTCTCATGGTAGTAAATGTTTTTAATAAAGCATTTCAATGACATTCCATCATGATGATCATCTTTGTATCCAAAACTCTGTTCAAGCATTCAAAAATTTTATCAAGTTTTATATCAGTACTATGACAATCCTATGGACGGAGGAGCCTGGTAGGCTGCAGTCCATGGGGTCGCTAAGAGTCAGACAAAACTGAGCGACTTCACTTTCACTTTTCACTTTCATGCATTGGAGAAGGAAATGGCAACCTACTCCAGTGTTCTTGCCTGGAGAATCCCAGGGACGGGGGAGCCTGGTGGGCTGCCGTCTATGGGGTCGCACAAAGCCGGACACGACTGATATGACAGCAGCAGCATGCTACTATTTTAAATTAATTGATAAAATTTTAGCATTATGTTTTTATGCTCTGCAACAGGTTCTATAAAATGGGATTTATCTTTTTCTAAAACTTGAAAAAAACTCACTTTTTCTAACTATTTGCACTAAGAGTCATTTGGGAGGTGATGAACTATCTAGATTTTCTACCCACATTAAATCAATTTAGGTAATTTCTTCCAGAAAATTACATATTTTGTTGATGGTGGAAAGTCCTTCTCAACCAGGAAGATTGTTGCTGAATATTATAGTTTTCCATATTCTTCAAGATTATTTAAATGGGAAGATATGAGAAGACAAATCAGATACTTATAGCTCACTGCAATCATTTACAAGAACCTCTCCACCAGCTTATAAAACTCAATGTCTAAAATACCATATGATACCATTTACATGTGGAATCTAAAATAGGACACAAATGAACTTTTCTATGAAACAGATGCAGACTCACAGACATAGAATAGACTTTGCCAAGGAGGAGGGGGCAAAAGGGGAGGGATAGGTTAAGAGTTTGTGATTACTAGAAGCTTTCTATGTATAAACTATCCATTAAAGTATAGAATGGATAAACAGCAAGGTCTTGTATTATAGCACAGAGAACTATATTCAGTATCCTGTAATAAATCATAATGGAGAAGAAGATGAAAATATAAATGCTGTTGTTCAGTTGCTAAGTCATGTCCAACTCTTTGCAACCCTATGGACTGCAGCACACCAAGCGATGCTGTCCTTCACCGTCTCCCATCCTGGAGTTTGCTCAAACTCATATCCATTGAGTCAGTGATGCCATCCAGCCATCTTATCCTGTCATATATGTACAACTGAATCACTCTGCTGACTAACAAATCAATACAACATTGTAAATCAACTATACTTCAGTAAAATAGTTTTTCTTTAAACTCAACATCTGCCTGAAAGTGTATCAACAATGATAATACATTTGTTAAATATTTACTCTGCTCCAGATAAAATGCTAAGTGCTTTAGGCTTCCCTCGTGGCTCAGAGGTTAAAGTGTCTGCCTGCAATGTGGGATACCCAGGTTCAATCCCTGTGTCAGGAAGATCCTCTGGAGAAGGAAATGGCAGCCCATTTCAGTATTCTTGCCTGGAGAATCCCATGGATGGAGGAGCCTGGTAGGCTACAGTCCACGGGGTCGCGAAGAGTCGGACACGACTGAGCGACTTCACTTTCACTTTAGGTATATACTTTAATCTAATCCTTAGTACAACCCCACAGCAAGTAGGTATTATTATCCCATTTAAGAGATGAGGAAATGGAATGTTGGAGAAGTAATTTATCCAGGTTGTGGCCCTGGTCTAGCACTCAAGTCTGAATGACTCCAAGTCATTTCCTTAACCATTTTGGAATACATCTCCCATTATGAGCCACTTTTCCCTACTGTTCCTTTTGATATGTTTACCTATATTAATTATTTCTCTCACATTACAAATGAAAGAATCTAACTGAAAAAGAAGGAAAAAGAATCTGACACTATTAGATGTATAAGGCTTTACCACCATGTAAGAGGGATAGGTGCAGAAAATTCCAGACTTTCCCCAAAATAGAAAATGTTATACATTTCTACAGCATTGTCTTGCCACAATGGAATTCTAAGTGCAAAGCTTGTTCTATGGTACATTAAATGATATCACAATGATATTATCACTCAACAAGATATCTTAGAGTCAAGAGATTTGCAGAAGCATGAATTTCTCAGTGTGTGGGTCATTTAAAACATTAATTATCTACAATTTTTAAAGCAAAAGTCAAAATACCTATTATGAGAATGGCCAAACTAGCATCACAACAATCGAACAGTCAGGGGTGGAATTATAGTAGCCAAAAGTCAATGACTAAAATAATTAGAGAATAAGCATTCAGTTAGATCAATTCTTAGCACAAATAAAGGAAAGTATCACTACCATTTAGCATCACTTGCATTAACAAAATCCAATTTGGAAAGTAAAAATGTAATTCATTGAGAAGATGCTTTGGCATGAACAACGGGGAGGAAAGAAAGCCATTTGCTCATTTAGATCAATTAGGAGCATCAGTTCAGTTCAGTAGCTCAGTCGTGTCTGACTCTTTGCGACCCCATGAATCATGATTTGTCGGTGCCCATTGCAATGAAATCCCCTATAATAATGAAGTAAGCCTAATAAAAGTCCACTTTTGTATAGGAACAAAGGATCTTTTTTAGGAAAAGTAAGAAAATTGAAACATTTGATCACCCAACAAGTAAAATACAAATGAAACAAAAACACAGTGGATGGTTGCCCACTCCCTGAGTCCCAGACTAAAAACAGCCCTAATATCCCATATCACCAATGAGAAATACAGAAAACAGAGTATATCAACAAGTTGCCTCCCACCACACACCTCAACAATAAATCTATGAAGCTCACTTTTGCTTCATATCTTCAAAAGGAAAATCCTATAATGTAGACAATGTTTTCTTAAGACAACAGGGTCTGCTTGGGTTGGTACTATTTTATTCTATGTCCAATATTTCACCAACTTTCACATAAATATCTGCAAAGATGCTCAGTTCAGTTCAGTCACTCAGTTGTGTCCGACTCTTTGCGACCCCATGAATTGCAGCACGCCAGGCCTCCCTGTCCATCACCAACTGCTGGAGTTCACTCAGACTCACATCCATCGAGTCAGTGATGCTATCCAGCCATCTCATCCTCTGTCGTCCCCTCTCCTCCTGCCCCTAATCCCTCCCAGCATCAGAGTCTTTTCCAATGAGTCAACTCTTCACATGAAGTGGCCAAAGTACTGGAGTTTCAACTTCAGCATCATTCCCTCCAAATGGACTGGTTGGATCTCCTTGCAGTCCAAGAGACTCTCAAGAGTCTTCTCCAACACCACAGTTCAAAAGCATCCATTCTTCTGCTCTCAGCTTTCTTCACAGTCCAACTCTCACATCCATACATGACTACTAGAAAAACCATAGCCTTGACTAGACGGACCTTTGTTGGCAAAGTAATGTCTCTGCTTTTGAATATGCTGTCTAGGTTGGTCATAGCTTTTCTTCCAAGGAGTAAGCATCTTTTAATTTCATAGCTGCAGTCTAGAGATTATGAAATCCTTATTATCAAAACAACATGAAGAATTTGGATATTCAAAATTAGATTAATGCTTACAGCAGGGCTTTTCAGTAGGTCTAGTAAAGGGAAATTTTCTAGAAGCCACTGATTCCTGTCAGCTTCCATTTGCTTTAATATCTCCAATATTCTCTGTGAGCCTCTGTTGTACCATGACCAGTCATAAAACCCAGAGAAAACATTTTGAATTGATGGTGTTAATTTGTGATTCAACTGCTTCTTTTATGAGCAACTCTACCTCATACAGCAGCAGGAAATCATTCATACATACCCTGGACCTATATGATCTGTAAGAGAGCCATTCTATGTTATTATAATGAAAGTAAATTATTATAATTTCAACTCTAAACACTCATTTCTAACAAATGCTCTTTAATGACAGACGTTTAAGCTAGTTTTAGAAAAGGCAGAGGAACCAGAGATCTAATTGCCAACATCCACTGGATCATGGAAAAAAGCAAGAGAGTTCCAGAAAAACATCTATTTCTGCTTTATTGACTATGTCAAAGCCTCTGATTGTATGGATCACAATAAACTGCGGAAAACTGTGAAAGAGATGGGAATACCAGACCACCTGACCTGCCTCTTGAGAAACCTATATGCAGGTCAGGAAGCAACAGTTAGAACTGGACATGGAGCAACAGACTGGTTCCAAATAGGAAAAGAAGTTCATCAAGGCTGTATATTGTCACCCTGCTTATTTAACTTATATGCAGAGTACATCATAAGAAACGCTGGGCTGGAAGAAGCACAAGCTGGAATCAAGATTGCTGGGAGAAATATCAATAACCTCAGATATGCAGACAATACCACCCTTATGGCAGAAAGTGAAGAGGAACTAAAAACCCTCTTGATGAAAGTGAAAGTGGAGAGTGAAAAAGTTGGCCTAAAGCTCAACGTTCAGAAAACGAAGATCATGGCATCTGGTCCCATCACTTCATGGCAAATAGATGGAGAAACAGTGGAAACAGTGTCAGACTTTATTTTGGGGGGCTCCAAAATCACTGCCAATGGTGACTGCAGCCATGAAATTAACAGACGCTTACTCTTTGCTAGAAAAGTTATGACCAACCTAGATAGCATATTGAAAAGTAGAGACATTACTTTGCCAACAAAGGTCCATCTAGTCAAGGCTATGGTTTTTCCAGTAGTCAGGTATGGATGTGAGAGTTGGACTGTGAAGAAAGCAGAGTGCCAAAGAATTGATGCTTTTGAACTGTGGTGTTGGAGAAGACTCTTGAGAGTCCCTTGGACTGCAAGGAGATTCAACCAGTCCATTCTAAAGTAGATCAGCCCTGGGTGTTCTTTGGAAGGAATGATGCTAAAGCTGAAACTCCAGTACTTTGGCCACCTTATGCAAAGAGCTGACTCATTGGAAAAGACTCTGATGCTGGGAGTGGTTGGGGGCAGGAGAAGAAGGGGATGACAGAGGATGAGATGGCTGGATGGCATCACTGACTCGATGGATGTGAGTTTGAGTGAACTCCGGGATTTGGTGATGGACAGGGAGGCCTGGCGTGCTGCAATTCATGGGGTCGCAAAGAGTTGGACATGACTGAGCAACTGAACTGAACTGAACTGAACTGATGAGTCTCTCAAGTAACATCAGGTGTTAATAGAGCTAATATACAATAAGAAGGAAATAGCCTATGATAAGCATAAAAGTCCTTGATGTACCTCAAATTTGTTGATAAATTATTCAAATGAGCAAAATATCAGAGAGAAGAAAAGATAGTTCAAGTAAAAACTATTGAAAGAGTAACATATGAATCCATGTTTGGCCAGAATTCTATCTCAATGGAAACAAGCTTTTTAGTGATGTGAATCATCCCCGTGATATTCAGTATGAAGTCCAAAGAAGCTCAATTTGTTTTATTTATTCAGCCAAAGAACAAGTAAATTCACAATTAACTGTTTGCTTGAATCATATTTAAAAGTTTTGAAGTCATGGATGAGGTTTTAAAGTTTTAAATGTTCCTATTTAATTTTATGCTTGGTATGAAACTGGCTGTAATTTTCACAGGATATTAACCATAATTACTTCTGCAGCATATCAGCACTCAGTCATTTCTCTACCTCTCAGGTCTAGAGGAATCTTGGTTGGTTCTGTAGAATTAGTCATCCCTCTGAATACTACCTGAAACTGCGTGATCTAATCCCCAACAGTCAGAGGAGAAGCTATCTGGGTATCAAAGGCACTTTAGTTGTCAAGGGGCTATGCTTAGTGGGATCTCTGATGAGCTCAAAATCCATAGACAAGTTAGAATGGATACAATGAAAGTATAACAAATACCTGATCTGCTATTCAGGTTCACATGGGGGAAGATAGACTCAAGGGAGAAGTCAAGGCAGGTAATGCCACATAGTGAACAGCCAAGATAATTGTATTAAATTGCCTAGTGAATTCTGCCATATTGGACTAGGAGGTGGTGGAGAGTTTCTAGTTAATGAAATAAGCATTAGATCACCTGGAGGAATCTTTCTGGAAGCTAATTAATTTATTTTTAAACATTAAGCCAAGGTTATTAACAATGTTTATCAAGAAAATCAAAAAGAAGAGCCACAGTCATACTCCTTGGACTTTCAGAATGATCACTCTTGAAAATGCCACCTCTATTTCAGTCAGTGTAACTTCCCACTCAGAATTTCTTTGCACCTCATTTCAATAGGAATTCAATAAACATGTCCAAATTACAAATGAATATGTAACCCCCTGGAAGGAACATGATTGATTTAATTTTTAAATCACCACAGGTACAAATAGTCTTACTTCCAGTTTAATATTGAGGGAAGCCTCACAAATATTCCCTACTCATCAACTCAAAAGTTAATATGTTGAAACTGACTACTCATGTATACAAAAGAACTGAGTAGGAAATAGGTTCAGGGAATTTATGATCATCTCTATAAACTCACCCCTTTGGCATATAAATTAAGAATATGAGTCTACAAATAAGCCTTCTGAAGCAATATAACTACCAATTCATTTCTCAGAACTCAAGTATCTTAGTCTTAAAATGGTTAATGATAAGATTCCATGCTCCATGAAACTTCAATTGCTAATGACATTTTCAAACAGTAAATCGCATGCAGTGTATCTGATAACAAGCTGTTGCTTTTTTTAATTTGTTGCATCCTATTAAAAACAAGTCTGAAGAACACAGCAATCACTCCTTAATAGTTTACTGAAACATAAACAAATAATGACTCCAGAAGCAATATAACCAAAGCCCAAGTCAAAACAACTAAACCATGAAATCACTTCAACCCAAAGAAGCATTGAAGGATTTCTAAGGCCAGTCCTTTTTCTCCAAATACAGGACCTTTCTTTCCTTAATCTTTTTTTTTTCAGTCAAACTAGCAAGAAATTATTATGCCAGTGACTATAAAAAATCTGGACTTATTATTAATACTAATATTTTTTAACCTAGAACTATTAAAATCCTTTAGCATATAATTTCTAACCTAAAATCTGTTACTTTATACTTCTTGGCCTGACCTCTGTGTATGTGCTCCCTTACTCAGGCCAATAAGAGCAGTTAACTAGGTCTATAACCTTGTTCTCCTAGTTTTGATCCCCTCCACATCTTTCATCAGTTGAGTGATTCAGAACATTGCTCTGGTAAAGTATTAACAGAATCAATTTTGCAGAGAGTTCAGGACAAATTCAAAGTTTCAAATACTATCTTTGCCACTAACCAAAATATGTGCCCTAGAGTAAGTTAAATTTTTTGTACCTGTCTCTTTATCTTTAAAATGGGGATAATCTTGACCTACCTTGGAGGAGGCTGAGGATTAGGTGAGGTGATACATTTCCTGCAGTTGGACACACAGTAGGCACTCAACATATATTTGTCGAAATTTCTCATCAATAATTACTTTTTTGTTGCGGTTTAGTTACTAAGTTGTGTCTGACTTTTGTGACTCCATGGACTGTAGCCCACCAGGCTTCTCTGTCCATGGAATTCTCCAGGCAAGAATACTGGAGTGGGTTGCTGTTTCCTTCTCCAGGGGATCTTCCCGACCCAGAGATCGAACCCTCATCTCCTGCACTGGTAGGCAGATTCTTTACCACTGAACCACCAGGAAAGTCCAATTACTTTTTTAGTGCTTGATATATATCAGGCTCCATGATGAGTGCTGGGGGTAAAACTATGAGAACGACATAAACAATCCCACCCCCAAGAAGCTGATATTCAAATAGGAAATACAGAATAAAAGCAAATTAAGAAAATAATCACAAATAACAATGTGTTGTGATGGAAACAAACTAGGGCTGAGATCAAGAATACAGAGAATAAGGGGGATGGAGAAAACCAAAGAAGACTTTTCCAAAGAACTGGCCTTTAACAACAGAAAGATGACAAGGACCAAGCTGTGCAAATAGGAGAAAAGATGTTCAAGGCAGAGAAAATAACAAGTGAAAAAGATCTGAGAAAGGTAAGAGCACAGAGGTCAAAAGAAAGTTCAGCATAGCCACAGCACAGAGCTGAGGGAGTCAGTGGGGCGGGCAGCGCTTTAGAGGGCACAGTAAGGAGCTTGAAAGGGAGTTCTGTCATCCTATTAACATGTCATTTGCCAGTGTCTCAGCAGGGGGTCATGTGCTACCTCAAGTCAGCCTCCTAAGTATAGAAGTAACCCCCCACATGTCACCAGGTGTTCAAGAGACCATTTCACTTTTCTAAGGCTTATGTATAATTTTTAAAAAAGAGTCTGGTTCAACACATGCATACAGGGGCTACACAAGCATTCAGACAATAACAGGGCTTCGGGGTGACAGTGATGGGCTATAACTGGGTAGTAGTTACAGGTGTTCCCTTTTCTCAACCATTCATACACTTTCTGTATGTCCTACATGACATTTAAAAATAAAATTATTCTAGGGTGAAAAAAAAGATGGTTAAGTCTCAAAAACATAACATTAAATGAAAAACATCAGTTGCAAAAGGGCACAGTCAGTGTGGTACAACTGGAGTTAATTGTAAGAACACAAATGGCAATGCTACATGTTGTTTATGGTCATATACATACACATTAAATGTATGAAAACTGGAAAAAAGAGCCTGGAAATAGGGCCATCAGAGTAATAAGCCAGATGTTCCAACTGATGAGGTAACACTCCTGCAGGACAACCAGCAATTCTGCTGACAGACAAAACCTTCACTAAACACTGATGATAGAAACAAATAGGGGATGGGAAGAACTGGCTCTATGAAGCCTGGTGCTCTCTGGTCAATGATTCAAGCTTCCTCACAGGTCTTGGGTGCTCAAATACCACTCCCCACTATGGGTCGTCTCCCTCTGTGCCATGATGAAAGATCAGGAATCTTTCAGAGAAATTTTGTTCCTGTTGGTCTAAACACTCCATCTAACCATAATTTGGCTGCAGGAAAACACAGTCCCATCCTCCTCTGTTTGGGCCCCTAAGACACTTCTCTCTCTCTGCCCTTCACACACACACGTGCACACACACACTTTAGCCCATAGCCTTTAGTCTACCCCTGTGAAATTTCTTCATTCCCCTCCCCGCTTTAGTCTACACCTGTGAAAGTTCTTTGTCTTACCTCTGTCCCCTAGTTCTTTCACAGTAGACTCTGTGAAACTTTTAGTAGAAGCTGAGTCATCCAAAAAGTAGTGCCCCTTCCTTCAAAGAAAGAAAAGAGCTTAATGTCAAACCTTTTCAGAGAAGAAAAAACATGAGGTGCTGACACTTTCATTTTAAAGGAATCTGAACACTCATGTCCTGTTGTAAACCTCTTCAGAGCACCTTCATTACCAGTCAGCAAGGAGCCTGCTGGAGCAACCACGGAGAAATGATGTGTGGATAAAATAGGCGGCAGTGAAACTGGAAAGAAGTAGACATATTCAGTAAGTATTTTTTGGAATTGAAACGAATTGCTGCTGAATTTGACAAAGTAAAAGAATAATGAGGTGAATTATGATGCCATTTCCTATCACAGAAAATTAAGGAAAGTAAGACTTTTAAGAAAAGTCTAATGTTTCATGCCAGACATGTTACGGTTTTGACACACTTGGTGGAGATGTCAAGGAAACAGTTGAATATCTGAGGGTAGAGCTCCAAGACAGGCCCATCCTGGTGATATTGATTTGGGGGCTGAAAATATAAAGATGTTTAAAGGCATAGGAACAGATGAGTCACCTAAGAAGAGGTAAAGGAGGGGAGAGGCCCAAGGCCTGAGGAACACCATGGGTGGAGGTCAGGTTCCCTGGTAGCTCAGCTGGTAAAGAATCCACCTTCAATGCAGGAGACTCCAGTTTAACCCTTGGGTTGGAAAGATCCCCTGGCAGAGATAGGCTACCTACTCCAGTATTCTTGGGCTTCCCTGGTGGCTCAGATGGTAAAGAATCCGCCTGCCATGCAGGAGACCTGGGTTCAATCCCTGGGTTGGGAAGATCCCCTGGAGGAGGGCATGGCAACTCACTCCAGTATTCTTCCCTGGAGAATCCCCATGGACAGAGGAGCCTGGCGGGCTACAGTCCATGGAGTTGCAAAGAGTCAGACACGACTGTACAACTAAGCACACCACCACACATGCTAAAAACACAAAGGCCTAGACAGTCACGTGTGTTATTCCCATCATTTATTTGGACAAAACTAAAGAGTCTGGCATTTAAAACCCAAAATTTTTGTTGTTTTCATCATAAAAACACTCATCACTTTTTTTCATTAAAAGTTTTTTGAGGAGTTCTATTTTGAATATAAGAAATATAAAGTTATGTTAGCTTCACAAATAATTTATTTTTGATCAATACATGAAATTTTATACATTGTAAGTAGAAATACAGCAAATATTGTTTTTAAACAATATCAAATATAATTTTAATTTCACATATTAATAGATTTCCAAGTTCAATTTCAGAAATACATCTTAAAGTATAAGATATGATTTTTATAAAAGAGAAAAAAATTTCTTTTCAAAAAAATAGAATATTTTACCTGTATATAGTCAATGCTGTATGCATGGCACAAACAGTTCAAAATATAAAATGTTTACCTAAAACTATCCTTCAGAATGTTTTTAATTTATTTTTTTCTATAGCTTGAAAATATTTATGACTGTACATAAGTGTCATGGAGATGTAATGCCTCCAATGAAATAAAGATGTCATATTCAACTTTTGCTTGCCCTTCTAGCAGATAACAACCGTGAGTCATTTCTTGGAACTAGATTTTCAGGTAACAGGTAGGGACAGGCTGTGTCACTGGTACACTTCACAATCTTAGAAACATTTTATAATCATGATATATTACTCTGATAGCTCTTTCAACCTGTGTCAAGAAGATAATAAAAGTGCATTTTACACAGAGCACTAATACTTGGGACTGTGAGTTGAATAGCATCTTCTATCTCTTTACTCACCCACAGCTTGAGTAAAATACTCATCTGTCCTTTTAATCTATTACTTCCTCCAGAATCACAGCATACTATTAGTATCCATATTTTTCAGCTGTATCACAGAGTGAAAGGGTAATCATATGATCATTCTTTTACATCTTTGGTGGATAATTGTGCTCTATTAGAAGAACCATTATTTTGAAAACACCATTTGCAGATGAAATTCATTTTGCTACTATGCTAAGGAGGCAGTAACTGAAGGAAACAGGAAGGCTCTCTCTGGACTTGATGGAGGTCTAGTAACAACAACGAGCTAAATAAAGTGTGCCTCACTTGGAAAATGTCTACCTGTTAAAGGTGTGGGGGGACACTGCAAATTAGAAAAATTATCTCTATTTAGCTAAATATCTGTCACATTAGACTACTGGCTATAGCAGCTCCAAAAAGAGGTTAACTGATTACTTTTATCATTGAATTCTTAAAGAGTTTCACATGGTATAATTATATAACTGTGTTTCTGAAACATCACAGAAACCCAAAATGTACTCATTTGTAATCATCAGAATGTGTAGACCTGGTCAGAGCCAAGCTATGCTCAAGAACCCAATGTTCAAACATCCTTTGATTTTCTCCACAAAAAAAAAAAAAAAAATGGAGTGAGCTCTCAGTGGCCACTAAAAGGTGCTGTTTTGTGTAAAAGGAAAACAAGAATAAAATAAAAAAATAAAACAAGAATCAAAATTTTAAGAAGAATAAAACAATCATCCTCCACCATGAAAAAAAAGTTCTTTGAGAAAAAACAACAGAGTTCTGAAAATGTTTAGTGGTCCCCAGAAACATGGCACAGTTTAAAAAATGTCTGTGTCATTGTAGCTGCAGAAGGTAGCCCCGTCTTGTAGAATGTGAGACCTGAAAACCTGTCTTTTTAATGCACTGGGAATTTCACCAAAGGCACAAAAAGAGATATATTTTCAGGTAAGAGAACAAAATGACATAAAGAAACTGACCTTGTTATCAGTTTAGAGGAGAGGTGAGAGAGAACATTTCAAGGCAAAAATCGATTACTAAGAAAGCAACTATGCCCAGCTAAGACCCTTACTGATAAATGCTCATCTAATGTTAACAAGCAAGTTACAGTTGCAATTGTACATGATTGTCAGTACCTTACACTTCAAACTTCTAGAGAGATCATGGTAAGGACAACCACTTTGTAAATGTGAGGTTCCATAAATCACAGGGAATTTGCACCACGTGTCAGCATTCATCCATAGCCAAAAGGGAAAGAGAACCAGACAGCATCAATAATAAACAATGCCTCATCATTTCAAATCTAACATCTAGTGCCAAAAAATTTGTTTTGTTTAAACTGAAATATTTCTGTGAACCTCCTAAGTCATCCAATAACTTTCTTATCCCAAAAAATATCAGCTCTTTTATAGTATGTTCTTCTACAAGAAATGGTATTAAGAAGTAACAGGTACGTGGGAACCTCCAAAAAAAATTCACTAAACAAGTAGCGACAGATTACTACAGCCTGGGCTGGATCCTATTTCCAAATGATGGGCAAGGGCAGTAAGACAATCCACTTCCTATAAACAATTTTTGTTACATGTTAATGACAAAAAGTTTCTGTGAAGGTTTCAGATCAATGAGATAAAGAATATCAACCTCAAAGAATTAAATGTATGTGAAAAAGAGGGTGGAAGGCAGTAAAACTGAAGTTGCACCAGAAAACAAGTTATCTAAGCATTAACCCAGCATGAAAAGGGAACTAGTTCTGATTTCCTAGAATATATCTCACACAGGTTATTATTTCCGATTACTACGGCAGCATGCAGCATTTTCCATCTAACACTTTAGAAAAATGCTTGGTCACACCATGCTCTGCCTTATTAAATGATCTATGTTGAAACCATTCATTTCCATTTCCCTTACATCTGTAAAATGTCAAGTAACAGTGATAAGACAGTCATTTACTCTCAATTTTCTCAGTAATGTAAGGTTTTAGAGAGAGTGCATTAGAACTCCAAAATAATAGAACATATTTTTCTCAACTTTCCCTTCCTCCTGCATTTTCACTTGGAGGAAATCTATTCTGATAGCATTTCCTTAAAAGTTTAGGAGACTTAAAAGTTTTGCTCTTTAACCACCCCTAAAAATGTCCTCAAACACAGCTATTTTCTGAGTAAATATCTTTCAAAAGAAAAGTTCTACAAAGACTATAAAAAACTTTCTCTGGAATGCTTATAAAGGGTAACATAAGAGTAGGTATGAGTGGAAAATAAATAATGTTGTAAGAACTGCTAAAAAAAATTAAATATTAGTGTTTTCTAACCTATCTTCCTCTTTTTCACCTTCTTCTACACATGCAAACACATATACAACACAATAGATTTCAACAAGTTTAAGAATCAAGAAAGCAATTACAAAGAAGCAAAAAATAAAAGTTAATCAATCCTTGTTTTAATAAAGACAGAAAGTAGGCCATAGACTTTAATAGGCTGTAGGACTCTTCCTCCTCTTACTCAGCAGGTTTAAAAAAAAAAAATGTTACTAGACATCTAGGAGGCATAATTCACATTTCATGTTCTGAACCCATCCTGTTAAAACTAGTATAACAAAATGAAGACTCTATGAGGCAAACTATACTGCAATCCTAGTTTTTACTACATTAAGATCTTGCAAAAGAACTACAAAGCTATTGCAATCAACTTTTATGTGAAAAACAAAACACGGCTGTCAATGGGAAACAAAATTATCTATCTAGAAATACTCTCTAAAACTAACTTTTAAAAAGCTTTTGAATGAATATTAAAATTGGTTACATTTGAGGTAATTTATCTTAAGCATACTCCATATACAACTGCATTTAAAAAGTGCCCAAAAATCAAGACTATATTTCGGAAGAATGTATTCATACACATAAAACCAAGCCAGAGTCCATAACAGTGTCTGAAGGCAGATCTTACTTTTTTCTTAAGAAACAATGGTGCATTCTTCCAGAGTCGATCATTCACATCATAATCATTCTTGTTTGGCATCACCAATGACTCCCCAAACATCAAAGACAAATTCATCTGGGAACGCAAAGTCTCCAAGAGTTTCATCAAGTGCCACAGCAAATTCATCTGGATTACCTTTGTCCTTTCCAGCTTCAAACATTGTAGTAGCTATCAAAAATAATTTTCAAAAATTAATGATACATGAAACAGCATCAGAGGACTGAGAAAAAGGGCAACAGGAAAAGCATTTTCTAAAAGTTACACAGATACATATATACATACTTCTAGCACAAATTAAAATAACATGCTATCATCACATATCAAGTTAGCAAAGATGTTTTAAACCATCTATCTTCGGCACCCAGGTTTGCAGCTGCTACCCCGACCTCTCCTCTGTCTTGAAGTCCATCAGATAGGAACTTCTGGTGTTCCTGTGGGTGGAGCAACAATTCCTGAAAGAAAACCCTGTGGTTAACCCAGAGAGGAAACCCAGAGTACTCCCTTCCTCACTCCCCCATAGTAACTAGCTTTTTCTGTCCCCTCTGCCAGTCCCCCACCTGCAACTATGAAAAAAAGACAAAGAATAACATTTTGGAGAAATCAAGCTAGAGAGAAGCGGGGGGAATCTGTCTACTCATGGAACTGAGGTAGCTCTTTTTGAGTCCATTTCCAGGTTGGGTTAGAAAGTGAAGATGGTGCCCTTGTTCTGTTTTTCTAATGAGTTGCCTGGACATATTTTATGTCTGGGAAACCAGCATCTTCAGGAGTTAACATTCCCATGAGACCTGCACCACCTGGCGGGGATCCCATAAGACTCAGCTGGCTTTTTGTAATTCCTCTAAAGCATTAGCTACCAGAAGAGACAGTGTGGATGCAATTTGGGACTTGGGTGAAAAACAGCTGGGTAAAGGGAAATACCAAAGCCCAACCTCTTTTTTCCCCCAGGCTAATATTTATATAAGTATACATATATATATACACACATATATATGTATATGTGTGTGTGTGTATATATATATATATATATATATATGGTTGTGCTGGATCTTTATTGCTGCACACAGACTTTCTCTAGTTGTATTAGCAGGGGCTACTCTTCATTATGGTGAGCAGGCTTCTCATTGCAGTGGTTTCTCTTGTTATAGAGCACGGACTCTAGGCACACGGGTTTCAGTAATTGCAGCATGCAGGCTCAGCAGCTACAGCTCACGGCCTTAGTTGCTCCATGGCACGTGGAATCTTTCCAGATCAGAGATCACACTCATGTCCCCAGCGTTGGCAGGTAGATTGTTATCCACTATACCACCAGGGCAGTCCTCAGGTTAAGGTTAAACAAACCAAAGGTTATATGATTTCTATGAATGAGCCAAGAGGTTGGTCCTTCCAATTAAAATCCACTAGGTCTCTTAAGGACATTTAAGAACTGTTTTTCATCTCAAACATTTCAGTACTAACACGGGTAGGCTGGGAGAAGGAAAGAGATGTGGCCCATAGAGGAACACCATAATCAGAGCAGAAGTGGGATGTGGATGGGGTGACGTGGGGCAGGGGTCAAAGTCCTAATTAAGTAAGAAGGGCTTCCTCTTGGCTGGACAGCCTGGTATAGGGTGGAGTCCAGGTGTGGTAAGGGGAGCAATGGGGGAGGGGAGAGGAAGACAGCAGCCACACTGATGAGAGATTGGTTATATACATGGGCATGGAGCACATAAGCATATAAACACTGAATAATGGGAAAGAAGTTTTGTCACTGTCAGAGAAAGATTAACAGGAAAAAGGAGAAAACTAGAATGAACCCTGCTAAATTAGAATTGTAGAGATCAGTGAAATACGTATTTTTAGAAAGAGATGAAAAAATTAGAGGTAAAGACATGAACACACACATTCCCCAATCCACTGGGAGGGCCTGGGAGAAGCGGCATCCCAATAGCAATGAGCAGACAAAACACCCAGATCTTGATTGTTAAATATCATTCTCCACTAAAAAGAATCAGAGTTCTCAGAGAAATGGCTGATTCCAGGGCTGGAGTAGGCAAAGTACAATATGAACCAAGAATATCTCCTCCAGAAACTAATGTCTCCCCAAAAACGGTAGGAACATGTGAAAAGACACAGAAATCAGAACGGAAGAATTCCCATTGACCCAATGAGGGACAATCTGAGCATCAGAATTAGTGATGATCATAGATTATAATCCTATTGAACAAAACAGGAAACCAAGAATCCATAATGAAGTGACTGGTTGATTGACAAACAGATGGATGAAAGGTTGTTGGTTGATTCACAAGGAATAGGATATTTACATAGCTTCAAAATATATCCTCACCAAATACTTATTATGAAGAGGATAACTTTACAGTGGAGAAGCTTAGCAGATACCACCTAAAGAAGCCATCAACATCATAAACAGAACAAATCGAAGTCTTATGCCTCCAGGTAAAATACAATGAAAAGAACACATCACTACATTTGTGATATTTCTGCCAGAGGTGCAACCTGAATGCTATTATGAAAAAAGAATCCAAAACTGAGGCACATTCTACAAAATAACTGACTTGTACCCTCCAAAAGTATGAAGGTCATAAAAATTAAGGCTGGGAAACTGTTCCAAAGTGACACAAGGAAAAATAACACAGGATTTTGAATGTGCTCTTTTGCTGTAATGAATATTAAGGTACTTGGTGAAATAAGAACAGGATGTGATTAGATGTTAGTAATGTATCAATGTTAATTTCATGATTTGGATAGTTAGTTATTTTAGGGTTAGATAGGAGAATACCTTTGTTTATAGGAAATACACACTAAAGTATTTGGGGGCAATAGTATGTTGTTCATTTATTCTCAAATGGTTCAAGAGAAAAAAAATTTGTACTGTATAACATTTCTATAAGTTTTGAGATTACCTCAAAAAATATTTTAAGCAATAAAAAGTGAGGGAACATTGAATCTCTTCCCTTCATCATCCCCCCGTCTCTCACCTTGCCTCAAGGCTTCAACCATGACCCCAAAGCTTCTCCATTTACCATTAATCTAGAAATACATACTTCAAAGGGGAAGGAGGTTCAGCTGCAGGCAGATCTGTTCCAACCCAAGGGCCCTGCCAAGTTTCTTAAAACTTTTATGTATTTTTAATGTGCGCCAAGGCTGGCCAGGATATAGTGAAGCAAACACTCAAATATACTGGTGTGGACCTTGGTATTAATAAATTTGGCTTTTGAAAAACATTTTGACAAGTATCTACCTTTTAAAATGTTCACATCCTTTGATCTATTATTACTATTTCCACTTCTGAGAATCTGTATGTTTTCTTCCAGTTTTATTAAGATAAAATTGACATACATTCCTGTACAGGTTTAAGGTACCAGCATAAAAATTTCACTTATATACATTATGAGATGATTACCACAATAAGTTTAGTGAACATCCATCATCTCACATAGATACCAAAAAGTGTTTTTTCCCTTGTAATGAGAACTCTTAGGGTTTACCCTCTTAGCTTTCATAAACATCTTAGGGCAGCCAGCACGTGTGCATTCCTAGTACTTATCTATCTTACAACTCAAAGCTTGTATCTTTTAACTACCCTAAGCCAATTCTCCCTCCTCTTACCCTCCACCTCTGGTGGCCACAAATCTGATCTTTTTCCACGAGCTTAGTTTTTGGTATTTGGTTTGTTTTCAGATTCCACACAGAAGTGAGGTCAGACAGTGTTTTTCTTTCTCTGACTTATTTCACCTAGCATGTCTTCAAGTCTCATCCACGTTGTCACAAATGGCAGGATTTCCTTTCTATGGCTGAATAATGTTCCATTGTATATAAACCTCAACTTCTTCATTCACCTGCCCATAGGTACTTAGGTCATTTCCTAAGTCTATTTTCTAAGACTGTTGTGAATACTGCTGCTACAAACACAGGGTACAGATATCTCTTCAACACAGTATCTTCATTTTCTTCACATAAGAGAATCTATACTTTTTTTAAAAAATCTTAAAAATAGAAAAAGAATTTAGCATTCATATTTTGCTTTTAAAAAAAACCTAAGATACAGAATCATTTTTTTATTTAATAAGACACAGGATCATGAAGTCACCTTTAGCATGATGAAATAAATTACATGAACTATTTTGAAGTAATTTTAAACAATGTTTATAACTTTGCAATAATGTGAGGAAATATTTTTGTTTTAATATTTACTGAAAAAGAAGTACAAAAATTTTATATTATAATCACACTGAATTTTTACAAAAATTTCTACATAGCATGGATAAAAAGAGAAGTGTACATTAAAACAATTGTAATAAAAATATTGTTAGAATCTAGGCAATTGCTATGAAGTACTATTTTTTTTTCTTTTTCTTTTTTTTTTTTATTTTTATTTATTTTTTATTTATTTTTTTTTTTAAATTTTAAAATCTTAAATTCTTACATGCGTTCCCAAACATGAACCCTCCTCCCACCTCCCTCCCCACAACATCTCTCTGGGTCATCCCCATGCACCAAAGTCTTTTACCCATACTGTATGTTTGAAAATCACCATTATAAAATATTAGGGAGACACACACACAATGGAAGAAAATTTAAAATGCAGTAGATAAATCCAAATTGGAGAGAAAGTTTTTGACTTTTTTTTTTTTTTTAGCTATGGCCTCTTCGATGCAGTAAAACTATATGCATTCATGGGTACCAGCTGTATTTTAGAAATTATTTCCTATCCCACTGAGAAACACTCTAATGTCTACAAGGAATGCTGCTCTCAACAGTATCACAGTCAAGAAAGGAGGAAAGCAGCCCTCAGAGTGCATTTCCACACAGTGAGGACCAAGTGCTCAGGAAACAGACTCTCGATACTCCCTGTCCACCTGGCTGTGTCCCTTCACTCCTTAGGCAGTCTTGCCTTGGGTCTTAACCACAACACTAGCTTCACCCTGGCTGGCTGCAGAGAAGTCCCAAAGCTTTGCTTCATCTCTGACTTCTCTCACAAGTTTACAATATTCCTTTCTGAATAAGAAGTGCACAAGTCTTCTAGCTTGTGCTCTATTAGCATCTCAACCAGCATGTCAAGAAACCAAATGACTTCTCTCTGAATGAACTGCTCCTCCTTCTGTTGCTACTAGCGTCGTTAACAGTGCGATCATTCTCCCGGTTACCTTTCTCCTCTTGCCTGGGTACCAAACACTGCCTCCCCTTGATTCTATTTCGGCAACCTCTCTAATCTTCACTCCATTCTCACTGCCACCATACTATTTCCTTTATATACGTATACATATATGTACATATACATATCATATATATGCGTGTATATAATATATATGTATATATAATAAATACCCACACACACACACATTGAAGGCTTGTTTTATTCCAGCCTGTGGGCTAAAGATTTAGCAAATAAAAATCTTCTTTTACCCTTGTGACAGTCCTAAAAGGTAGATGTTACCATCGCTTCCAGCACAGTTTTCTGTTGCTGCTCAGTAAACCACCCCCAACCTTTGTGGCTCACGGTTCTGTGGCTCACGGTTCTGCGGTTGACTGTGCTCAGCTGGGCGGTTCTCCCTTCGGGTCTCTCCTGTTGTTGCAGTCAACACCAGGAGCTGGAGTTATATGAAGCCTCATCTGGCTTCTTCACTGACATGTCTGCATCTCAACTGGAATGACTGGAACAGCTGGGGACTGGTGAGCATCTCTCTACCCTGCCTTTTGTTGAGGTTATACCATGCTATTTCTTTAATCTCTGGGTCTAGTCACAAACCATCTCTCAGAGGCATTAGATTTCTCTTCCTAAAGGACAGCTCTAATCCTTTTAGGTAAATAAGACGAGAGGACCGGGAAGCTCCTCTCCACCTCTGGACTGTGTCATTCACATATATGAAAATATTCCTTTGGTCACAGGTACAATCTTAAAAACTCTACACCCTAGTCTGGCACTCTGATCCGAAGTACCCCCACCTCCCAAATGGCTTACTCCTTTGCACTAATGCTGTACCTTAGAAATCTGACAACTCAAAAAAACCATCTTTCCTCTCCTTCCTACCTTTGCCCAGGACAGCCTCCTTCTAATCCCAGGTCCACCATTAAACTCCTTTGTCTCCCTCAAGGCTCCTTCCTCCATGAAATTCTGGGTCCCCAACTGGTGGAAGTGATATCTGCGTCCCCTAAAGCCTTCTGCCTTCAAAGTGCTATCATACTTGAATATGTAAACATATTGCCTGAGATCTTGGCAAAACACAGATACTGCTTCAGTAGTTCTGCAGTAAGGTCTGAGATTCTGCATTTCCGATGACCCCCAGGTAATGCCAGTCCGTAGACCACACTTTGAGGAATAAGATCTTATAGAGCATATTTAACTTTGCTCTACATTGTCATTATTTTTGTCTACATATCACCCCTATTAAAAAAAGATAAACTCCCAATAGATCTTGAATACTTTAGTCAGTCTTTTATGCCCAGGGGAACTAGTTTGGAATCTTATATACAGTATGTGCTGGTAGATGGGTAGGTACAGAAAGAATCCTTGTAATTACATTTAAAGAATTTTTGCACCTGCACAGTTAGCATGCACTCAAGAAAGTGAGGCCCAGAGCTCTGATCCTGTAGCCAGGATGTGAAAAAGCAGCCAAAAATTAAAATATTGCAAAAGTAGGGTTCAAGTTCAGAATTCTGTTTAGGCTACAATGCTAAATATTTCTCATAGGGCCTACAGACAGCCTTTATTGACAGTTAGCTGAAGATCATACTGACATATGGGAGATATATAATCTCTTTAAGGAAGAAATAAGATGTACACAAATAAAAGATATAAGGGGAAGGGGACATTCATTTACTTATGGCTGATTCATGCTGACATTTGGCAGAAACAAACACAATATTGTAAAACAATTATCCTCCAATTAAAAATAAATACATTTCAATAAAGCAAAAAATAAATGATTTAAGGAAATCTATAGACCATTCAGAAGCAGAAAATAATGGTGCATATGATTGATGCTCTTAAATGCTGGAGGAAACAATGACCAGGATCAGATGTTCACTGATGGACACTGAATCAATCAGTCTCTCCTTCTTTCTCTCTCTCTCTCTCTCTCTCACACATACACACACACACAAGCTAAAAGAAACAACTTGCTACATGGTTCTGGTACCTCAAGAAGTTCAGCAGCACTGTCTAGTGCACTGAGCTCAGGAACCTGGACCTGATCTACCCTGACTTGCAACCTCTGATTTGTGTTCCTTAGTCACAAAATGAAAAAAAAGAAAAAAGAAAAAGACGGTTTAAAATGCCCAAACAACAACCTTAAAGTCCAAACTGTACAATCTCACTATGTTGGCACAGCAGAAAGAAAAACTCCCATCCTAAATACAGCCCCAGAGTTGGCCAGACCCACTACATGTTTCTACCTTTACTACCACTACCATTATTACTAGTAATAGTTTTTAGTAATCATTGCTAAGAATGATAATAGCTATACCTATTATTCATGATGCAACAGAAACTTTATACATATTTAATGTAATGCCTTGGCAACCCAATAAGGTGGTTTTTTATCATACCCTTTTACAAAGACAAATAAATTATGGCTCAAAGTTTAATAATTTGCCCAATGGCTAAAGCTTCAAAAACGATATCAGGACTCTTACTCCCAGTGGATTCACTATTTTTGTGCCTCTTAACAGACATTCAGTCAGTAAACATTTACCAAGTATTTACTCTGGGAGAAGTACTGGGGTAGGAGCTGGGATTAAAAACTGAGCAAGTTATCTGCCTTCCATGAACCCCTGGTCTTGTAGAAGCAAGAAAAGTATCAATTAGGCAGCTTCATGGTTATGTTGGAAATATTGTATGTAATATAATGCTCCATAGATCTTTGCAAAACCTGTATTTTGCTATATATTTTCAAAGAAATTAAGAACAGAGCATGCTCTAAACAAATTATGAATTGTTTGTTAATGTTCATAAATTTGCTATATCTATAAATTATAAACACAGATTTTAAATATGTTTTACAGGAGAAATAAGCTATTATTATAAAAGATTGAATCTCTGATTTAAGAGAAAAGCAAAAGAAACTTTTTAAAAAGGAAGTACTTTTTAGAAAGTTTTATTACTTTAACATAGTGACAGCTACTAAAATGCTTTTAATCTATTAACTATATTATATCTGCAATATGCCACAATAATATTTAGCACCTGAATATAACCTGGCCAAAAAAAAAAAAAAACCACTAAAATGCAGAATTTGTTATACCACATAAAGCAGTTAAGTGCTGACCTCTAGTGGCCTTACAGAGAATATCTTTATATTAATATCGCTACTGAATAATCTTTGCGTGCTAAGTCGCTTCAGTCGTATTCGACTCTTTCAGACCCTATGGACTTTAACCCGCCAGGCTCTTCTGTTCATGGGATTCTCCAGGCAAGTATACTGGAGTGGGTTGCCATGCCCTCCTTCAGAGGATCTTCCCAACCCAGGGATAGAACTCACGTCTCTTACATCTCCTACATTGGTAAGCAGGTTCTTTACTGCTAGCACCTGGGAAGCTGGGAAGTCTTGAGGAAAGTGAGGCAGTGAGCTATGGAAATATCAGGAGATGCATGTAACTATGAGCCATGTAAATATCTGGAGATCTCTGGGACAAAAGTGGTCCAGGAGCAAGTTCAAAGGCCCCACGAAGGATGCTAGCTAACATGTTCTGGTGGTGGTTTAGTCACTAAGTCATGTGCGACTCTTGCAACCCCATGGAGTGTAGCCTGCCAGGCTCCTCTGTCCATGGAATTGTCCAGGCAAGAATACTGGAGTGGGTTGCCAGTCCCTTCTCCAGGGGACCTTCCTGACCCAGGGATCAAACCCAGGTCTCCCACTTTGTAGGCAGATACTTTACCAGCTGAGCCACCTGGAAATCAAACCTGAGTCTCCTGCAGGCAGATTCTTTACCAACTGACCTATGAGGAACACCCCCAATAACCTTTACATCATTATTAATTACAAACCTATTTTGGTGATATAGGTCAATTTATATTTTCCATTTTTAAATACTTACATATAACTTTTAGATATAATACCACTGCAGGTGAAAAATCTTGGAATCAAAGTGCCAAAACTAAATCTCAGTCCTTAACTTGTTAGCTGATTTTGGACAAGTTACCAAATGTGTCTGAATCTGTCCTCAAATCTAGAAAATGGCACATAGCAGGATTTAAATAAAGGTAAGTGACCACTATTGTTAATTTTAACCATTAAATTTATAACTGTGCCTCTATGTAAGGTCTCCAACACTTAGTTTCCCTAAGAGTTTCCATAAATATCGACCCATTTCAAGCAACGTACATATGTGTCAAACATCAAAAAACAGAGCCAGCATAGAATGTTTAAGGAAAATCTATTTCCAAAATTTCTTTGGCTTTATCTGAAGAAGGATGACTTTCTATAGTGTTCATTGCTTTGAATTCACTGAAAAAACATAAAAGAATTCTAGGAAGAAATGTCATTATCTCTAAATAATATTATCATACACTTCTAAAAGAGCTTTAAAGATTTTACAGAGTTTCCCAGGTGGTGCTAGTGGTAAAGAACCCGCCTGTCAATGCAGGAGACATAAGAGACATGGGTTCGATACCTGGGTGGGGAAGATCTCCAGCATGGCAACCCACTCCAGTATTCTTGCTTGGAGAATCCCATGGACAAAGGAGCCTGACGGATTACAGTCCATAGGGTCACAAAGAGGCAGACATGACTGAACTGACGTAGCACATAAAAGATTTTACTGGAGAAAATTACTGAGAAACTATCATTCAGATTTCCTTCTGACACATTTCTAGGTCTCTTTATAAATTAGAAATCCTAAAATTCTGAATTGCTGGAATGATCTCCAAACTCCTAAACTGGTATCATCAGAACCTACTATAGTTCCATATACAATTTACACAACTGCCTTAAATAGTCATGAAGAAATTTGCATGACAATTTTCCTTTAAGTTAGGTCAATCCCATATAAGGTCTTAGAGGACTCACAATCTTCCAGAAACCATTTTCTCCAATGGATAACATTCCGAGGCAAGCCACATCAGCTGACACTGGGATGGTTGTAAAATAGATCACAACTTTACAACCAAATGAAGTACTATTCCCTTCCGAGTAGTAGAACACAGTGCTAGTTGCTCAGTCATGTCTGACTCTTTATGACCCTGCCAAGATGTAGACTGCCAGGCTCCTCTGTCTGTGGAATTCTCCAGGCAAGAATACTGGAGTGGGCAACCATTCCCTTCTCCAGGGGACATTCCCCACCCCAGGGATCGAACCAGAGTCTTCTGGATTGCAAGTATTCTTTACTGACTGCATTCTTTACCAGCTGAGCCACCAGAGGAGCCCTTTGTAAACTCATTCAAATTATTTGTTATTTCCTAATGGAAAATACATACTAGTGCTTTTCTGAGGATAGTGTTTCAAGTTTTAGTCATTTTATTGCCATATTACTTCGTAAAATTTTTAACAAAAGCATATTAACAACTCCAAAATAACATGATATCAATTTGCATTAAGACTCAACATTTCTGAAAGCTAAGAAATACTTGGAATACAAACAAGTATATTCATTTGTCTGTTGAATCGGTGTCACATTTGTGATTCATATTTCATGCTAATCAGATATGAATAATGAGAGAAATTCCTAATTTAACAATGGCTGACATTCTCCAAATAATTACTTTCCTTAAACTTTACCTCCCTAGGTGACTGATCACATTGCTAATCATGTATAATGATAATGACTTTTTGTGTCATTGGAGAATTTGCTACAGATGATTAATTAACTTTATAAAGTGATTACTAGTTAATTTACAAGGAATTTGTGAGAGATGTTTAGTGCCCTGAATTTGTCAAAGTGAAAGAAAATTGATCCTTAAAGTAAGGATCTTACTTTAATTAAGGTTCTTTCTTAATTCATCTATAATTATTGTACCATTGCACAATACTCTTCCCTGTACACTTGTATATTTTAATAACAAAAGATTTATTGTTAAATATAATTTATTTAGCTATGCCAGTACTCTTGCCTGGAAAATCCCATGGACGGAGGAGCCTGGTAGGCTGCAGTCCATGGGGTCGCTAAGAGTCGGACACGACTGAGCAACTTCACTTTCACTTTTCACTTTCACACATTGGAGAAGGAAATGGCAACCCACTCCAGTGTTCTTGCCTGGAGAATCCCAGGAACGGGGGAGCCTGGTGGGCTGCTGTCTCTGGGGTGGCACAGAGTCGGACATGACTGAAGCGACATAGCAGCAGCAATATACACTTAAGTAGCAATAGGACCTATGCCCAAAATCAAGTTCTAATGCTGAGCACTGCTTTAAGTTCTCATTTTTGAAGAGTGTGGTTCTCCTAAAGCTTATCAAGACCCAGCAACTGATACCCTAATGCCTGAATCTTACAATATTTATACAGTATACAATATGAAAACCTCTTAGTTGAATAGAGATATATTGTTTTTCTAACATATACTACCTGAGTTTAAGTGGGCTCAGTTGGAAAAGAATTGGCCTGCAATGCAGAGACCCCTATTCGATTCCTGGGTCAAGAAGATCTGCTGGAGAAGGGATAGGCTACCCACTCCAGTATTCTTGGGCTTCCCTTGTGGCTCAGCTGGTAAAGAATCTGCCTGCAATGAGGGAGACCTGGGTTCAATCCCTGGGTTGGGAAGATCCCCTGGAGAAAGGAAAGGCTACCCACTCCCGCATTCTTGCCTGGAGAATTCCATGGACTGATAGTCTCTGGGGTAGTAAAGCAGAGTTGGACGCAACTGAGCAACTTTCACTTCACCTAAGTTTAAGAACATGGACATCTCTAAATCCCCTTTACTCTCATTGGCAACTTCATTTTATAACTGTTACAGGCCCACATCATTTATGCAAATCTCTATATTTTTCCAAATGCAAACAGGTTGGGAGAAATGTTTTTAAAGCACTTTCTTTCTATAAGGTCATCTCAGCTCTAACTTTGGGTCCGTGTATAGCAGGGAGGTATTATATGCAAATTTTATATTTCTCTTTAAGGAACTAGAAAAGAGTACCCTTTTTTTTAAATTACATCATCTGTATAGCCAACATAAACTTTGTTTTTAAAGTTCAGACAAGCAGGGAAGAAATTGGGATAAACTCTATAAGAAAAGAGAAGATGAGTAGAAGTAGAAAAGGAAGAATGGGTTTTAAACATTCCTAGCTGATGCAGAGTAAAATACTTTACCTGGTAGCAAGTAAATCAAATATTCCAAGTCTTTGATTTTAAAACATTTATTAACTATCTGATACAAACACACTCATGCCGACACACGCAGATGCAGACAGATAACAAACCCCACCACTATCATGCTCACTCACTATTTCCCCACCCAGCACCCACTTGCCCTTCTTAAAGGGAACTCTTAATTTATCATCTTGCTTCAACATGGGGACCTTCACAATCTCAGCCCTTCTACTTCAGAGTCTCTCTTCCACAGACAGAGGCTGTGACCCAGACCTAACCACTTCCTTGGTCTCTGTGACTGGTTCATTTGAGGCAATGAGACAATTCTGAGCATTTTGTTTGAATGACTTGGAAAAGGCCCTCCCCCTCCCACCTTGTGCTTGCCACCAGGAGGATGTAGAGGGTGGAGCCATGACTGTCATTTTGGCTCCATGAGGGAAGGTCTGAAGCTGTTAGGGGACACCATGGAGACCTGAAATGAAGCCAGAATTGAGAGAAGAGAACCACATCCTGATGACAGCATGAGAACTCCAGATGTAACCATTTTTGAAGCAGGATTTACCTCTGAACTTTTCAGCCATAAGAACCAAGACAATTTCCCTCCTTTTCCCCTTAAACCAGTTGGAGATTTCTTGAGTTCATTTCATTTGTTATTTGCAACTGATAGAGTCTTAATAGATAAGTCAAGACTGACATTCTAGTGATGAAATAAGAAATGCACAGAATGCTCAAATGGCCTTGTTAGTCAAACACCAAGTGTGTCTGCTTTCTTCATGTGATTCATTGTTCACAAGGTTTCAGTAATCTTATTAAATGGGTACAAATTCAATATTGTAATAAATATATAATGTATCCATTAAATCTGATGTATTACATACTTTACATATGTCATTTACAAAATTTTTCATACATATTTTTAAATATGTACATATTGTTAAATATGTCCTTACTGCAAAACTCAGACTTAAATTGAAGAAAACCACAAGATCATTCAGGAATGACCTAAATCAAATTCCTTACGATCATAAACAGGAAGTGACAAACAGATTCAAGAGATTAGATCTGATAGAGTGCCTGACGAACTATGGATGGAAGATCATGACATTGTACAGGAGGCAGTGATCAAGACCATCTCCAAGGAAAGAAATGCAAAAATGCAAATGGTTGTCTGAGGAGGCCTTACAAATAGCTGAGAAAAGAAGAGAAGCAAAGACGAAGAAGCAAAGGAGAAAAGGAAAGATATACCTATTTGAATGCAGAGTTCCAAAGAAAAGCACAGAGAAATAAGAAAGCCCTCCTTAGTAATCAATGCAAAGAAATAGAAGAACACAATAGAATGGAAAAGACTGGAGATCTCTTCAAGAAAATTAGAGATACTAAGGGAATATTATTATGAACAATCTAGACAGCATATTAAAAAGCAGAGACATTACTTTGCCAACAAAGGTCCATCTAGTCAAAGTCATGGTTTTTCTCACATTGCATGGATGTGAGAGCTAAACTATAAAGAAACCTGAGCACAGAAGAACTGATGCTTTTGAACTTTGGTGTTGGAGAAGACTCTTGAGAGTCCCTTGGACTGCAAGGAGATCCAACTAGTCCATCCTAAAGGAGATCAGTCCTGAATATTCATTGGAAGGACTGATGCTGAAGCTGAAACTCAATACTTTGGCCACCTGATGCGAAGAGCTGACTCGTTGGAAAAGACCCTGATGCTGGGAAAGATTGAGGGCAGAAAGAGAAGGGGATGACAGAGGATGAGATGGTTGGATGGCATCACCAACTCGATGGACATGGGTTTGGGTGGACTCCTGGATTTGATGATGGACAGGGAGGCCTGGTGTACTGAGGTTCATGGGGTCGCAAAGAGTCAGACACGACTGAGTGACTGAACTGAACTGAGCGACTGAACTGAACTCAAGGGAATATTTCATGCAAAAATGGGCACAATAAAGGACATAAATGGTATGGACCTAACAGAAGCAGAATATATTAAGAAAAGGTGGCAAGAATATACAGAAGAACTATACAAAAAAGATCTTCATGATCCAGATAACCACAATGGTATGATCACTGGACTAGAGCCAGACATCCTGGAATGTGAAGTCATGTGGGCCTTAGGAAGCATTCACTATGAACAAAGCTAGTAGAGGTGATAAAATTCCAGTTGAGCTATTTCAGATCCTAAAAAAGGAGGCTGTGAAGTGCTGCACTCAATATGCCAGCAAATTTGGAAAACTCAGCAGTGGCCACAGGACTGGAAAAGGTCAGTTTTCATTCCAATCCCAAAGAAGGGCAATGCCAAAGAATATTCAAACTACTGCACAATAGTACTCATCTCACATGCTAGCAATGTTCAAAATTCTCCAAGCCAAGTTTCAACAGTATGTGAAACATGAACCTCCAGATGTTCAAGTTAGATTTAGAAAAGGCAGAGGAAGCAGAGATCAAATGTCTGCTGGATCACTGAAAAAGCAAGAGAGTTCCAGGAAAACATCTACTTCTGCTTTATTGACTATGTCAAAGCCTTTGACTGTGTGGATCACAGCAAACTGGAAAATTCTTCAAGAGATGGGAATAGCAGACCACCTGACCTGCCTCCTTCACCAACTGAGCTATCAGGGAAGAAAAGGCAGAGGAACCAGAGATCAAATTGCCAACATCCACTGGATCATGGAAAAAGCAAGAGAGTTCCAGAAAAACATCTATTTCTGCTTTATTGACTATGCCAAAGCCTTTGACTGTGTGGATCACAATAAACTGTGGAAAATTCTGAAAGAGATGGGAATACCAGACCACCTGACCTGCCTCTTGAGAAATCTGTATGCAGGTCAGGAAGCAGCAGTTAGAACTGGACATGGAACAACAGACTGGTTCCAAATAGGAAAAGGAGTACGTCAAGGCTGTATATTGTCACCCTGCTTATTTAACTTATATGCAGAGTACATCATGAGAAACGCTGGACTGGAAGAAACACAAGCTGGAATCAAGATTGCCGGGAGAAATATCAATAACCTCAGATATGCAGACGACACCACTCTTATGGCAGAAAGTTAAGAGGAACTAAAAAGCCTTTTGATGAAAGTGAAAGAGGAGAGCGAAAAAGTTGGCTTAAAGCTCAACATTCAGAAAATGAAGATCATAGCATCTGGTCCCATCACTTCATGGGAAATAGATGGGGAAACAGTGGAAACAGTGTCAGACTTTATTTTGGGGGGCTCCAAAATCACTGCAGATGGTGACTGCAGCCATGAAATTAAAAGACGCTCACTCCTTGGAAGAAAAGTTATGACCAACCTAGATAGCATATTCAAAAGCAGAGACATTACTTTGCTGACTAAGGTCCGTCTAGTCAAGGCTATGGTTTTTCCTGTGGTCATGTGTATGGATGTGAGAGTAGGACTGTGAAGAAGGCTGAGCACCGAAGAATTGATGCTTTTGATCTGTGGTGTTGGAGAAGACTCTTGAGAGTCCCTTGGACTGCAAGGAGATCCAACCAGTCCATTCTGAAGGAGATCAGCCCTGGGATTTCTTTGGAAGGACTGATGCTAAAGCTGAAACTCCAGTACTTTGGCCACCTCACGTGAAGAGTTGACTCATTGGAAAAAACTCTGATGCTGGGAGGGATTGAGGGCAGGAGGAGAAGGGGATGACAGAAGATGAGATGGCTGGATGGCATCACGGACTCGATGGACATGAGTCTGAGTGAACTCCAGGAGCTGGTGATGGACAGGGAGGCCTGGCGTGCTGTGATTCATGGAGTCGCAAAGAGTCAGACACGACTGAGTGACTGAACTGAACTGACCTGCCACCTGAGAAATCTGTATGCAGGTCAGGAAGCAACAGTTAGAACTGGACATGGAACAAAAGACTGGTTCCAAATCAGGAAAGGAGTATGTCAAGGAGAACGTATATTGTCAGCCTGCTTATTTAACTTATATGCAGAGTACATCATTAAAAATGCTGGGCTGGATGAAGCACAAGCTAGAATCAAGATTGCCAGGAGAAATATCAATAATCTCAGATATGCAGATTACACCACCTTTATGGCAGAAACCAAAGTAGAACTAAAGAGCCTCTTGATGAAAGTGAAAGAGGAGACTAAAAAAGTTGGCTTAAAGCTCAGCATTCAGAAAACTAAGATCATGACATCCAGTCCCATCACTTCATGGAAAACAGATGGGGAAACAATGGAAACAGTGAGAGACTTTATTTTGGGGGGCTCCAAAATCACTGCAGATGGTGACTTTGGCCATAAAATTAAAAGATACTTGCTCTTGGAAGAAAAGCTATGACCAAACTAGACAGCATATTAAAAAGCAGAGACATTACTTTGCCAACAAAGGTCCGTCTAGTCAAAGCTATGGTTTTTCCAGTAGTCATGTATGCATGTGAGATTTGGACTATGAAGAAAGCTGAGCACCGAACAATTTATGTTTTTGAAATGTGGTGCTGGAGAAGACTCTTAGAGTCCCTTGAACTACAAGGAGAGCCAATCAGTCAATCCTAAAGGAAATCAGTCCTGAATAGTCATTGGAAGGACTGATGCTGAAGCTGAAACTCCAATACTTTGGCCACCTGATGCAAAGAACTGATTCATTGGAAAAGAACCCAATGCTGGGAAAGATTGAAGGCAAGAGGAGAAGGGGATGACAGAGGATGAGATGGTTGGATGGCATCACTGAGTTAATGGATATGAGTTTGAGTAAACTCCAGGAGTTGGTGATGGACAGGGAAGCCTGGTGTGCTGCAGTCCATGGGGTCACAAAGAGTTGGACACGACTGAGCGACTGAACTGAACTCAACATATTGTAAATGATCACCACAGTAAATCAAGTTAACATCTATCATCATATATATTATTTAAGTCCATAAAATAAAAAACAGCTTATGCAGGAAATATTATTTATAGATCAAAATCTGAAGTTTGAGAGAGCTATACAACAGACAACCCAATCAAAAAATGGTACAGAAGACCTAAATAGGCATTTCTCTAAAGAAGACAAACAGATGCCCAACAAGTACATGAAAAGATGCTTGACATCACTATCAGAGAAATACAAATCAAATCTATAATGTAGTGACCCCACTTCAATCAGAACGGCCATCATCAAAAAGTTTACAGATAACAAATGCCAGGAAGGGTGTGAAGGAAATGGAACCCTTCTATACTGTTGGTGAGAATGTAAACTGGTGCAGCCACTGTGGAAAATAACATGGAGGTTCCTTAAAAAACTAACAGTAGAGCTACCATATAACCCAGCAATCCGGAGGGGCAGTCCTAAAATGGCAGAGGAATAGGATTGGAAGACCACTTTCTATGCAACAAAGTCATCGAAAGATCATTTGAATGCTGAGCAAATTCCACAAAACAACTTCTGAATGCTGGCAGACGACACCAGGCACCCAGAAAGGCAGCCCGTTTTCTTCAAAAGGGGGTAGGACAACATATAAAAGATAAAAAGAGAGACAAAAGAGTTAGGGAGGGAGACCCGTCCCAGGGAGGGAGTCGTAAATGAGAAGTTTCCAAACAGCAGGAAACACTCTCACCGGCGGGTCTGTGGGGAGTTTTGGATTCTCAAAGGGCAACGTAACTGGGAGGCAAAAATAAATAAAACCCACAGATTACATGCCTAACCACAACTCCCAGCAGAGAAGTAGCCCAGATGCTCTCATTCCACCAGCAAGCGGGGGCTGAACAGGGAGTCTCGGGCTGCACTGCTTAGGGTAAGGACAGGGCCTGAATGCCCTGAGGACAATCTGAGGGAGCTAATGTAAGATAGCACCCTGAATTGTGGGATAACCAGAGAGAGAGAAAAAAAGAGAGAGAGAGTGAGAGAACCTTCCCGGGAAAAGCTCTAGCCTAAGGCACTGCCGGGCAGCTCACAGAACAAAGGACTGAGCAAATACGGGAGGAGAGCGAGCCCAGCCCAGCCCCCACCAGAAGCAGAGAGGCAGGCGGGTGACAGCCTGAGCCGGAAAGGGGCAATCTTGGCCCCAGAGATGGCATTCTCTACCAAACTCCCAGTTGCTAACCAAGTCTTCCTGGAATCCTGGATGGTTGACATCCACCAGGAGGGCTGCAGCCAGAGATCAGCTCCCCAGAGGAGACACACGGCGCTCCTGCTGCACACCCATGAAATCTAGCAGCTGGGATCGAGGAGGTGATAAGACACACCGCCCAGCTGGGGAGAGTGCACTCGCCAAGCACCTGGTCGCCTGAACTGCTCCAACCTGGGAAGGGCACAAAACGCCTTTGTGGAGTACCCAAGAACCTGAACCTGAGTGATTTAGACCTAGGAAGTGCATGCAACCCAGGGCCTGCCTTAGACAGTTCCCCTGCAGAGCAACCTGGAGCCTGAGCAGTGTAGACCAGGAAAGCAAACACGCCATGAGCAGGGGCAAACCCAGTGTGGCCCAGACACTGTGAGCACTCCCCACACACACCAGTGATATTTGTTTGCAATGTTCCTCCCTCCCCACAACACAAATAAACAAGTGAGCCTAAATAAGTGACCACCTTTGCCCCCTTGTGTCAGGGTAGAAATTAGACACTGAAGAAACTTGTAAACAGAAGAAGCCAAACTAAACAGAGGGAACCACTTTGGAAGTGACAGGTGCAATGGATTAAAACCCTGTAGTTAGCACTGACTCTATTGGAAGGGGCCTATAGACCTTGAGAAGTATAAGTTGGAACAAGGAACTATCTGAAACTGAATTGACTCCATGCTGCCCACAACAGCTCCAGAGAAATTCCTAGATATATTTTACTATTATCATTTTTTTTAATTTTTTAATTTTTTTTACTTTTAAGTCCCTTATTACTCCTTTAATTTTCATTTTTATAACCTACTATTACCTTGCAGAAAAAAAAGACCCTATTTTTAAAGCAAATTTCTTATATATTTTTTATAATTTTTGTGATTTTTTTTTTCAATATTGTATTTTTTAGAATCTAACCTCTACTCTAGATTCTTAATCTTTGCTTTTTGGTATTTGTTATCAATTTTGTACCTTTAAGAATCCAATCCGCAGTACCCATTTTTACTTAGGAGTATGATTACTGGCTTGATTGCCCTCTCCCCCTTTTGACTCTTCCTTTTCTCCCCCAGGTTATCTCTATCTCCTCCCTCCCCTTCTCTTCTCTACTTAACTCTGTGAATCTCTTTGGGTATTCTGGGCTGTGGAGAACACTTAGGAAACTGATTACTGGCTAGATCTGTCTCTCTCCTTTTGACTTCCCCTCTTCACTTCTTGGTCACCTCTATCTCCTTCCTCCCTCTTCTCTTCTCGGTGTAACTCCATGAACCTCTGGGTGTTCCAGGCTGTGGAGAGCACACAGGGATTTGATTACTGTCTAGATTGCTCTCTCCCCTTTTGATTCCCCCTCTTCTCCACCTGGTCACCTCTATCTCCTTCCTCCCTCTTCTCTTCTCCATGTAACTCTGCAAACATCTCTGGGTGTCCCTCACTGTGGAAAATCTTTTCTCCATTAGCCTAGATGTTTTATGATCTGTGCTGTATGGATGGAGAAGTCTTGAGGTTACTATAAGAATAAGATTGAAAGCCAGAGGCAGGAGGCTTAAATCCAAAACTTGAGAACACCAGAAAACTCCTGACTCCAGGGAATATTAATCAATAAGAGCTCATCCAAAAGCCTCCATACCTACACTGAAACCAAGCTCCACCCAAGAGCCAACAAGTTCCAGAACAAGACATACCATGCTAATTCTCCAGCAATGCAGGAACATAGCCCTGAGCTTAAATATACAGACTGCCCAAAGTCAAACCAAACCCATAGACACCTCAAAACTCACTACTGGACACTTCATTGCACTCCAGAGAGAAGCGATCCAGCTCCACCCACCAGAACACAGTCTCAAGCTTCCAGAACCAGGAAACCTTGACAAGGCACTCATCCAACCCCACCCACAGGGAGGAACCTCCACAATAAAGAGGAACCACAAACTTCCAGCATACAGAAAGGCCACACCAAACACAGCAATCTAAATAAGATAAAAAGGCAGAGAAATACTCAGCAAGTAAAGGAACATGATAAATGCCCACCAAACCAAACAAAAGAGGAGGAGATAGGGAGTCTACCTGAAAAAGAATTCAGAATAATGATAGTAAAAATGATCCAAAATCTTGAAAACAAAATGGAGTTACAAATAAATAGTCTGGAGACAAAGATTGAGAGGATGCAAGAAATGTTTAACAAGGACCTAGAAGAAATAAAAAAGAGTCAATCAATAATGAATAATGAAATAACTGAGATCAAAAACACTCTGGAGGGAACCAAAAGTAGAATAACTGAGGCAGAAGATAGGATAAATGAGGTGGAAGATAGAATGGTGGAAATAAATGAACCAGAGAGGAAAAAAGAATTAAAATAAATGAGGACAACCTCAAAGACCTCTGGGACAATGTGAAATGCCCAACATTCGAATCATAGGAGTCCCAGAATAAGAAGACAGATTACTGTACCCAGCAAGGATCTCATTCAAATTTGAAGGAGAAAGCAAAAGCTTTAAAGACAAGCAAAAGCTGAGAGAATTCAGCACCACCAAACCAGCTCTTCAACAAATGCTAAAGGACATTCTCGAGACAGGAAACACAGAAAAGGTGTATAAACTAGAACCCAAAACAACTAAGTAAGTGGCAACGGGATCACACTTATCAATAATTACCTTAAACATAAATGGGTTGAATGCTCCAACCAAAAGACAAAGACTGGCTGAATGGATACAAAAACAAGACCCCTATATATGCTGTCTACAAGAGACCCACCTCAAACCAAGGGAAACATACAGGCTGAAAGTAAAGGACTGGAAAAAGATATTTCACGCAAATGGAGACCAAAAGAAAGCAGGAACAGCAATACTCATATCAGATAAAATAGGCTTTGAAATAAAGGCCATGAAAAGAGACAAAGAAGGACACTACATAATGATCAAAGGATCAATCTAAGAAGAAGAGATAACAGTTATAAATATATATGCACCCAACATAGGAGCACCGCAATATTTAAGGCAAATGCTAACAAGTGTGAAAGGGGAAATTAACAGTAACACAATAATAGTCAGAGATTTTAATACCCCACTCACACCTATGGATAGATCAACTGAACAGAAAATTAGCAAGAAAACACAAAATTTGAATGATACAATGGACCAGTTAGACCTAATCGATATCTATAGGACATTTCACCCCAAAACAATGAATTTCACCTTTTTCTCAAGCGCACACAGAACCTTCTCCAGGATAGATTACATCTTCGGCCATAAATCAAGCCTTGATAAATTTTTAAAAATCGAAATCATACAAAGCATCTTTTCTGATCACAATGCAGTAAGATTAAATGTCAACTACAGGAAAAAATATATATATTAAAAATACCAACATGGGATTCATGTTGATGTATGGCAAAACCAATACAATATTGTAAGGTAAAAAAATTTTTTTTAATTTAACAAATAAGAATACCAAGATATGGAGGCTAAACAACACGCTTCTGAATAACCAACAAATCACAGAAGAAATTAAAAAGAAATCAAAATATGCATAGAAATGAATGAAAATGAAAACACAACAACCCAAACCTATGGGACTCAGTAAAAGCAGAGCTAAGGGGAAGGTTTATAGCAATATAAGCTTACCTTAAGAAACAAGAGAAAAATCAAATAAATAACCTAACTCTACACCTAAAGCAACAAGAAAATGAAGAAATGAAGAACTGCAGGGTTAGTAGAAGGAAGAAATCATAAAATTTAGGGCAGAAATAAATGCAAAAGAAAGGAGACCGCAGCAAAACTCAACAAAGCTAAAAGCTGGTTCTTTGAGAAGATAAACAAAATAGACAAACCATTAGCCAAACTCATCAAGAAAATAAGGGAGAAGAATCAAATCAATAAAATTAGAAATGAAAATTGAGAAATCACAACAGTTCAATTCAGTTCAGTCGCTCAGTCGTGTCTGACTCTTTGTGACTCCATGAACCAGAGCACACCAGCCCTCCCTGTTCATCACCACCTGCAGAGTCCACCCAAACTCATGTCCATCAAGTCGGTGATGCCATCCAACCATCTCATCCTCTGTCATCCCCTTCTCCTCCTGTCTTCAATCTTTCCCAGCATCAGGGTCTTTTCCAGTGAGTCAACCCTTTGCATCAAGTGGCCAAAGTATTGGAGTTTCAGCTTCAACATCAGTCCTTCCAATGAACACCCAGGACTGATCTCCTTTAGGATGGACTGGTTGGATCTCCTTGCAGTCCAAGGGACTCTCAAGAGTCTTCTCCAACACCACAGTTCAAAAGCATCAATTCTTCTATGCTCAGCTTTCTTTACAATCCAACTCTCACATCTATACACAACCACTGGAAAAACCACAGCTTTGACTAGACAGACCTTTGTTGGCAAAGTAATGTCTCTGCTTTTTAATATGCTGTCTAGGTTGGTCATAACTTTCCTCCCAAGGAGTAAATGTCTTTTAATTTCATGGCTGTAATCACCACCTGCAGTGATTTTGGAGTCCAGAAAAATAAAGTCAGCCACTGTTTCCACTGTTTCCCCATCTATTTGCCATGAAGTGATGGGACCGGATGCCATGATCTTAGTTTTCTGAATGTTGATCTTTAAGCCAACTTTTTCACTCTCCTCTTTCACTTTCATCAAGAGACAACACAGAAATACAAAGGATCATAAGAGACTACTATCAGCAACTAATGGCAATAAAATGGACAACTTGGAAGAAATGGACAAATTCTTAGAAAAGTGTAACTTTCCAAAACTGAACCAGGAAAAAATAGAAAATCTTAACAGACCCATCACAAGCATGGAAATCAAAACTGTAATCAGTAATCTTCCAGCAAACAAAAGCCCAGGCTTCACAGCTGAATTCTACCAAAAATTTAGAGAAGAGCTAACACCTATCCTACTCAAACTTCCAGAAAATTGCAGAGGAAGGTAAACTTCTAACCTCATTCTATGAGGCCACCATCACCCTAATACCAAAACCAGACAAAGATGCCTTGAAAAAAGAAAACTACAGGCCAATATCACTGATGAACATAGATGCAAAAATCCTTGACAAAATTCTAGCAAACGGAATCCAACAATATATTTAAAAGATCATACATCATGACCAAGTGGGCTTTACCCCAGGGATGCAAGGATTCTTTAATATCTGCAAATCAATCAATGTGATATACCACATTAACAAATGGAAAGATAAAAACCATATGATTATCTCAATAGATGCAGAGATAGCTTTTGACAAAATTCAACATCAATTTATGATTTTAAAAAAAAAAAGTCCAGAAATCAGGCACAGAAGGAACATACCGCAACATAATAAAAGCCATATATGATAAACCCACAGCAAACATTATCCTCAATGGTGAAAAATTGAAAACATTTCCCCTAAAATCAGGAACAAGGCAAGGGTGCAGACTCTTACCACTACTATTCAACAGTTTTGGAAGTTTTAGCCACCGCACTCAGAGAAGAAAAAGAAATAAAAGGAATCCAGACTGGAAAAGAAGAAGTAAAACTCTCACTGTTTGCAGATAACATCATCCTCTACATATAAAACCCTAAAGACTCCACAGAAAATTACTGGAGCTAATCAATGAATATAGTAAAGTTGCAAGATATAAAATTAACACCCAGAAATCCCTTGCATTCCTATACACTAACAATGAGAAAACAGAGAAATTAAGAAAACAATTGCATTCACCATTGCAATGAAAAGAATAAAATACTTAGGAATAAATCTATCTAAAGAAACAAAAGATCTATATATAGAAAACTATAAAACACTGATGAAAGAAATCAAAGATGACACAAATAGATGGAGAAATATACCTCGTTCATGGATTGAAAGACTCAATATAGTGAAAATGAGCATACTACCCAAAGCAATCTATAGATTCAATGCAATCTCTATCAAGCTACCAATGGTATTTTTCAGAGAACTAGAACAAATAATCTCACAATTTGTATGGAAACACAAAAAAGCTTAAATAACCAAAGCAATCTTGAGAAAGAAGAATGGAACTGGAGGAATAAACCTGCCTGACTCCAGGCTATACTACAAAGCCACAGTCATCAAGACAGTATGGTACTGGCACAAAGACAGAAATATAAATCAATGGAACAAAATAGAAAGCCCAGAGATAAATCCACACACCTATGGACACCTTATCTTCGACAAAGGAGGCAAGAATATACAATGGAGAAAAGACGATCTCTTTAACAATTGGTGCTGGGAAAACTGGTACCACTTGTAAAAGGATGAAACTAGAACACTTTCTAACACCATACACAAAAATAAACTCAAAACGAATTAAAGAGCTAAACGTAAGACCAGAAACAATTAAAATCCTAGAGGAAAACATAGGCAAAGCACTTTCTGACATAAATCACAGCAGGATCCTCTATGACTCACCTCCCAGAGTAATGGAAATAAAAGCAAAAATAAACAAATGGGAGCTAATTAAACTTAAAAGCTTTTGCACAACGAAGGAAACTATAAGCAAGTTGAAAAGACAGCTTTCAGAATGGGAGAAAACAATAGCAAATGAAGCAACTGACAAAGAATTAATCTCAAAAATATACAAGCAGCTCCTGCAGCTCAATTCAAGAAAAATAAACAACTCAATCAAAAAATGGGCCAAAGAACTAAACAGACATTTCTCTAAAGAAGACATACAGATGGCTAACAAACACATCAAAAATGCTCAACATCACTCATTATCAGAGAAATGCAAATCAAAACCACAATGAGGTACCATCTCATGCTGGTCAGAATGGCTGCTATCAAAAAGTCTACAAACAATAAATGCTGGAAAGGGTGTGGAGAAAAGGGAACCCTCTTACACTGTTGGTGGGAATGCAAACTAGTACAGCCACTATGGAGAACAGTGTGGAGATTCCTTAAAAAACTGGAAATAGAACTGCCTTATGACCCAGCAATCCCACTGCTGGGCATACACACCAAGGAAACCAGAACTGAAAGAGACACATGTACCCCAATGTTCATCACAGCACTGTTTATAATAGCCAGGACATGGAAGCAACCTAGATGTCCATCAGCAGATGAATGGATAAGAAAGCTGTGGTACATATACACAATGGAATATTACTCAGTCATTAAAAAGAATGCATTTGAATCAGTTCTAATGAGGTGGATGAAACTGGAGCCTATTATACAGAGTGAAGTAAGTCAGAAAGAAAAACACCAATACAGCATACTAACGCATATATATGGAATTTAGAAAGATGGTAATGATGACCCTATATGTAAGACAGCAAAAGAGACACACATGTAAAGAACAGTCTTTTGGACTCTGTGGGAGAAGGTGAGTGTGGGATGATTTGAGAGAATAGCATTGAAACATGTAAATTAACATATCTGAAACAGATCGCCAGTCCAGGTTCGATGCATAAGACAGGGTACTCAGGGCTGGTGCACTGGGATGACCCTGAGTGATAAGATGGGTAGGGAGGTGAGAGGGGGGGTTCAGGATGGGGAACATATGTACACCCATGGCTGATTCATGCCAATGTATGGCAAAAATCACTATAATACTGTAAATTAATTAGCTTCCAATTAAAATAAATTAATTTAAAAATAATAAGAACCCAGCAATCAATCCCATTCTGGGCATATATCCAGAAAAGATGAAAACAAAACTCTTTAATTCAAAAAGATACATGCATCCCAGTGTTCATATCAACACTATTTACAATAGCCAAAACATGGAAGCAATCTAAGTGTCCACTGACAGATGAATGGATACAAAAGATGTGCTATGTATATATACATATACACACACACACAATGTAATACTACTCAGTCATAGAAAAGAATGGTATATTGCCATTTGTAGCAACATGAGTGGAAGTAAGACAGATAAAGAAAAACATGCTAATACCTAGAGACTGGCACACTGAGTGAAATAAGTCAAAGACAAGTATCATATGATATCACTTAAAAGTGGAATCTAAAAAGTAATATAAATGAACTAATATACAAAACAGAAACAGATTCAAAGACACAGACAACAAATTTACTGTTAGCAAAGGGGAAAGGGAGGGAGGGACAAATTAGATGTTTGGGATTATCAGATATACACTACTATACATAAAACAGATAAACAACAGGGATTTACTGTAGAGCATAGTGAACTATATTCAATATCTTGCAATAAGCTATAATGGAAAATAATCTAAAATATGTATCAATATATAACTGAATCACTCGGCTGTTCATCTAAAACACAATATTTTAAGATCAGCCCTACTTCAATTTTTCAAAAATAGTTAAACATTTTCCTGTAAAAAAAAAAACCCTGAGGTTTAGAAAAGTTGACTTGGCTTTCAGGCCTCAAAACTAGTAAGGGATAAGGGCCAAGTGTTCTTTTTACTTTTATATATTATCTTCATTTTCATTATGGTTTTGATCACTCCACAAATACTTTTTACCTTGAAAAGTATATTGACTATAAATGCAAGCAAGACATAAATAAGCATTAAGTTCCATAAAATTAAGACATATAAGACTTTTTTAAATAGTATAATCTTACCTAAATCGATATCTCGAATTCCCATGTACAATTCAAGAAGATCATCAACCTTTCCAATCGCCTTTTCTTTGGTTTCAGAAGGCTTTATCAAAGAAAAGAGAAATAAGACATTTTTACATGCAATCTCTTGAATGTTGAGGCATACATGGGGGAAATCTGAAGTGGAGCCAGTTCCTGGTTGTGTACTTCAGCTAATTTTAATGATAATATAGCTAGAATGTGCCCTGTAATTCAATACAAATCAATATAGTAAATACTTATTTTTAGTGTTTGTGGTAAGTATTATAGATTCAAAGAAGAAAAACTAGGAATGCTATCTCCAAGTAGCTAGCAATCTAGAAGGGGGAAAGATGTGAAAATAAATAGCTATTTAACCACAATAAGGACAATTTGTAAAGGATGTCAAAGGCATGGAGGCATCACAGGGGCAATAAATTTTTTTATTTATTAATTTATTTTTGGCTGTGCTGGGTCTTCTTTGCTGTGTGTGGGCTTCATTAGGTGAGGTTCAAGGGCTCAGTAGTTGCAGCTCACGAACCTTAGAATATCGGCTCAGTAGTTGCAACACTCAGGCTTTGTTGCCCCATGGCATGCGGGATCTCCCCAGAGCTGGGATAGAACCCAGGTCCCCTGCATAAGCAGGAAGATTCTTAACCACTGGACCACCAGGGAAGTCCCAGTGGAAGTAAATTTAAATCTCTAAGAGTCCAGGAAGACTTCAGAAAGGTGACTTAAGAACTGTGTTTTCAAAATTAACTGGTGTCAGATAAGCCAGGACAAATAGAAGACAATAGAGACATGAAGTCTATGTGAGGTCACAGAGTCTGATAGAAAAGTACAGCAGGTTAAAGGGACTGCAAGATATCCCATGTGATGGGAAATAGAGCGCCAGACATGACTAGATCTCAAGGGGTCCTGTGTGCCTTGAAAAGGGCAGAGCTCACCCCAAGAGTAAAACATCCTGAACACATACGTCTAATTATTTGTACAGTAGTCCCCCATCCTTATCTGTGGTTTTGCTTTCCTCCTCAGTTACCTCAGTCAACTGAGGTCTAAAAATATTAAATGGAAAACTCCAGAAATAAACAGTTCCTAAGGTTTGAATAGTGTGCCATTGAGTAATATGATAAAACCACACACCATCTGCTCCATCCCAGAAACCCCAACCATCGACATCATTTGCTCCTAAGATCCAACCTTCCCCATCATCACAGCTAGATGATCCTCCTTCTGATCTAGAGTAAGAAGGCTAATGGTAGCCTAATGCTACATCACAATGCCTGTGTCATTCACCTCACTCCATCTCATCGCGCTGGCATTTTACCATCTCACATCAGCACAAGAAGAGTGAGTCCAGTAAAATAAGAACTTTGACAAGAGAGAGACCACGTTCACACAGCTATATTATAGTACATTTTATACTTGCTCTATTTAACTATTAGTTGTCACCAACTTTTACTGTGCCCAATTTATAAATTAAACTTTATCATAGGTATATATGTACAGGAAAAACCGTATACACAGGACTCAGTACTATCCACAATTTCAGGCATCCATTGGGGGGGTTGGAATGCATCTGCTGTGCATAAGAGGAGACTACTGTATGCATTCTTTATCAATTACATACATAATATGTGTATTAAGGGTACCAAAATATTTTTGTTCTTCCTAACTATTTAGTAAAAGTTTCTATGAAAAAACATGATCACATATATTTTATTGTTCTTTAAAAATCTTGGTTTAATATTTGGTAAAGTCTGGTTCTGTGTTTATTTTATTTTAATATTTGGGTTTAAATGGCTTCAGAGCTGGAAAAAAAAACTGCCCAAAGATATTAAATGCACAACCATAGGTACAAACGTTGAATTCAAGATTCAGTTGCAAAAAATTCATAATACTTTAAATACTGCCATAAATATAGGTTGTTTTGTATTCTCAAAACTTATTTTAAAATACATTTAACTACACTAAAGTTTTATTTTTATTTCCTTGAGGATATTATTACAACTTTCATGTACTTTTATTTATATTAACTAAGCCTTTAAAACAATGAGACAAGAGACATGTCACTCTTGACTTATTTACAAGGTATTTTGAATAGTCTGTGTAAAGTGACAGGCTAGGCAAAGTAACTTAGATATTTATTTTTGCATTTATCCAGATACACTGCAGGTTATTGCAACAAATATCAGTACTCCTCACACAAAAATGGCCACCAAGATCTTACTATTCTAAACAGCTCTTGATTTCATCATCCCTCTTCCATTCACATTCTGATTGCCTGTGTTCAGTCCTAAATTTTTTTAATTGAGATATAATTGACATATACTGTTAGTTTCAGGTATACAACATAATGATTTTATATGTATATATACTGCATAAAAAAATCACCACAGTAAGTCTAGTTATCCATCACTACACATAGTTTTCCTTGTGATGAGAACTTTTAAGATCTAGTCTCTTAGCAACTTTCAAATATATAATACAGTATTACCAACAATAATCACCAAGCTGTGAGTCCACTCTCAGGACCTACTTATAAAGTACCTACTTGAAAGTTTGTACCTTCTGACCCCTTTCATCCATTTCACCCAGCCCACCTGCCCAACCCCCTGCCTCTGGCAACAATCAATCTGCTCTGTTTCTACACAAGGTGTGGTTTGTTTTGTTTGGAATGGGAGAAGGGGAGATAATAAAACTGAGGTCATCCAATATTTGTCTTTCTCTGACGTATCACACTATTGTTCAGGTCCATCCACATTCTACAAATGGCAGGATTTCCTTCTTTTGACTGAATAATACTCCCTTGTCTTTTCTTATGTGCAGAGGTTTCCTAATGGGTCTCCCCACCTGCAATCTTCACCCTCACAAATCTACCCTGTTCAACATTCCATCCCCTAGAACCAAGGGATTTTTCTAAAACACAAAACCAACTTGCTGCTCCCCTTGCAATTTTTAAATAGCCACCCCCCCCCAACCCTTAGCATTATTTACAGACCCTTCATGCCCTGACCCAGTCCTCTATCTCCAGTCTCAACACCTCCCACCAGATACTTTCAGCAGCCACACTCCAGCCTCATCGACATTTACAAGGTTCCCATATCTATTATCATTTCATGCCCAGAACACTCTTCTCTCCATCTGTGACTAACTCAACTATTTCTTATGGAGGCAACTCTCCCAATTTCCCTCTTTACTGATTCCTAACTATAGCTCATCAGCTAGCCCCTTCCTTGTGACATTACAAAACATTCTGGTTTGTAACAGTTTATTTTCATGCCTCTTCCCTTTAAAGGAAAAACAAGGTTTTCAATCACCTTTGTGTTACCAGCACCTGGACTGTGCCTGTCTCAACAAACACACAGCAAGTAACTCATGCAAGTGGAGTATTGTTCAGTTTTCAGAATTTGTGCTAGGTGATGAGCTGCATGGTTTCAAATCTTTACTGTTTGAAATTAAATCATAGGTCATTTGTATCAAATTTAATATTAGTGCCAGACTAGTTTTTTTTCCCCCTTTATTATGAGCTATTTTAATTGCCTTATTTTAAGAAACAGGCTATGCAAATAGGAAGAGAGATTTAGAGTTTATCTTGGAATGAATCTTTCCCACCTCCTCAGGCAAATCTTCAGTTATTCTTTTTCATTCCAGCACCTGATACACAGCTGCTGCTCATAAATAAACAGATATGTGTGACCCACGTGAACTGTTAGAAGACGGCCTCCCCCTCCTGAAGTGACATGGAGTTTTTCCTGCTGACTCTAGTTTCTATGCAAGCAGTTTGAAGGTCTGTGCTTTTCCCCTCCCAGCCTCCACTGCAGAGCACAGCTGGGACCCCCAGCTCCTTCCCACCGTCCTTTCACCCTCTTACAGAATCCTTTCTTCCACCTAGGTGTGTTCACTTGTTCAATGAACACTTACTGGCCTTCAGCAGTATGCCTGGCAGCAGGCTGGGCACCGAAAAGGTAAAGACTCTGAAATGACCAGAAGTTACTGCCCTGGGTTTTTTTCACAAGCCTCATCACCTCTCAACTTTCAAAATGCTTCTGGCCCTCCCAGGCCTCTCCTCTGTCACCAGCCTCCATTTCAATCTACTCATTCACCCAAGAACAAGACACCCAACTCGGAATCTTCCTCTGGAGTCCCCAAAACTGACAACATCCTGGTGACTCCAGCGTTCAAGAAGACAACCTTGGCCTCGTGGTTCCTTAAGTATCTTCTCCAACAAACCATACCCATGACTGACCCTGACATAGTTCCCCACAAACTCTGGATCCTACAATAACAGCCTCCTTACCATTCATTATCTGTCTCACTCTTGTTCTTCAAGCAGCTGGGAACCCTAGGACAGTATATACACACACAGACACGTCCCTCCCACCTCAGGCAGGCACTCTGGAGCTCAGAGGCCTGCCTGTCCTGCCCTCCCCTACAGGAGAGCTTCATCACTGCGGTCTTCCTGTGGTGAGCAGGCCTGCCATTTGCCGCTTTGAATCCTCACCACTGCTGCCCTCTTCTTCTGCTCTCCTTCCCTCCATTCATCTCTTCTCCTAGTGTTTTTCACTTAAATACTGACCTTCTCATAGACACAGTCAATCAGCATAACCCTTCCTCCCATCAAGCATAAATGAATCACTCACTAATTCATTACATTCAAAGATCTGAGCTCCTCTGAAGTGTCAGGCATTGTTCTAGGTGCTGGAGATATGGCAGTGATCAGGACAGATGAGAACAAGACAAGGGACAAAAAGGAAACAAAGATACAATGAGGCCCAACAGGTTCAGTACCTTAGAGAAAATGAAGGGTAAGGAAGACTGGGCAGAGGGCAGGTGGCAGGAGCTGCGATTATATTATGCTCAGAGGTTAGACAGGCTGGGACAAAGACAGAAATTGAAGGCAGCAAGGCAGTGAGCCATGCCCATAAGAGGGGAGAGCATCAGCCAGACATAACACCTCATACAGAGGTCCTGAGATGGGGATGTATTTAGAGTGTGTGTGGACAGCAAGGAGACTCAGGTGGCTGAAGCAGGGGGAGGCAGGAGGAGAGAGAGATGAGATCAGAGTAGAAACACACAGTCAAATCATGCTGGTCCCTCTGAGGATGTTAGCTTGTTACTCTGAGGGAACCCACTAGAGGATTTCTAACAGATTGTTCCAGAAAAGTAACACTCTCATTTGTATTTTCAAAGGATAAGCCTAGTTGCTGTGTGGGTAAAGAGGGTAAGAAGGCAAGGGAGAAAGAAAGCAGGAAGCAAGAGCTGGTGACCTCAATAGTTGACATGAGCTGTTGGTGCCTTGGGTCAGAGTGGGGGGCCAGAGGTGGGGAGAAGTTGGTCGCTCTGGTCTGCTGTGAAGGTGAATCCACCAGGATTTGCTGATGGAAGGGATGTGGGAGATGAAAGAGGACACCAGATGATTATCAAATGCTTTGCCTGAGGAGACCGGCTTTCATGAACATCATCTTTCACTATCAAAATCTCAAATCTGTTTACTCCTACAGGTAGCTCAGTGACTTTTTCTTAGATCTCAGAGAGCTGTGGCTGATCTAAGTTTTTGAGGCAGTCCTCAAAACTGTATACTCTAGAAAAAATTGACTGTAGGTAGCTGAGGACTGCTGTATCACAATCTCTCCTCACACACTTAGTTTCTGTATTTCCTTCTCAAATGCCTTCAATAACATTCATATTGTCTAAGTAGACAATGAATTAAAGACCATGCCTTAATTAGGATACAAAGCGTTTTACTTAATCTTGTGATTTTACCTTTATTTTCAGCTCTGACAAACATGAATGTTCATGCATTTCCAAGCCAAATAGGGATTAAGTGAACCTAACATACCACTTCCTCCACGGTGGCAGGACCTTTCGATCTCAGACGAAGTGTCTCCCTTCCTGTACCAGTCTTTCCTGTTGATGACTTTCCACCTTTTGATCTGGGCTCCATATCTATAAAAATACAATGGACAGGGAAAGGTACACATATTAAGAATTTCAACTGATGGCTATAAAAGCTAATGGAGTTTTTATCACAAATTTTTGTACAGTTATTGTGAAATTTTATAAAAGTTATGCCTCCTGATAGAATTTCCCAAAATAAACTCTCCTGTCATCCATTTTTCTCATACAAGAGTCTCTCAAATGATAGAGAGGTATGGGAGATCTGACTACAAAAAGAAAAGGGAATATGTGAAATGTGCTGATGGGAAAGACTGGAAGTTACAAGGAACAAAAATTAAAACAGTTGGTTTTATTGTAAGAGTAAAGAAGTCTATGTGGCATGAAGGCAGAGGTTGGTGTGCAGCTGGACTTCATCAAGGTCATGGAGAAGGGAAAGGGTGGTGTCTTGATAGAAGACAGGGATGGAGGCACCATTATTTGAGGACCTACCTTCTGACTGACACTTTAAATACAAAATCCCACTTAATTCTTACGCTAACCTAAGAGGCAACTTAGAGCCATCACTTTACAGAAAAGGAAATTGAACTCAGTAGTGACTGGAAGTGAAGTTTTAGTCATTCAGTTATGTCTGACTCTTTTCAACACCCTGGACTGCAGCCCGCCAGGCTCTTCTGTCCATAGAATTCTCTAGGCAACAATACTGGAGTGGGTTGCCACTTCCTTCTTCTGGGGATCTTCCCACCCAAGGATCAAACCTGAGTCTCACATTGCAGGCAGATTCTTTACCATCTGAGCCACTAGGGAAGCAACTGGACCTGGGATTCAAATCCATGTCTTGCAACCCCAAAGTCTGTATGCTTTCCTCCACAACACTTCACCACAACACCTCTTGGAAGCACAAGGCATACATTCAGAGGTGGATGGATGAGACAGGCAGGGTCCTCAGGAGGCTGGGAACAGGTTCCCAGGAAGGAAGTCCTCTCAGAAGGCAGGAGAGAACAGGGAGCATGATAGAGCAAGAGTTCACGATGGTGCTGCTCCTTTCTATGTGTGTGTTTTAGTTTGGTTGCGTTTTTCCAACATGCCAAGAGTCATCCCTCAATATCAGACGGTAACATAAATGAATGAAAGGGTAGAATGGAAATGAAGGATGACTCCCAGGAGGTACCCTATCTAGGCCACTCCAGTGACTGCCCGCCCTGTCAGAAAGTAGACACTGCACAGACAGATCTTCTGTTTGCAAAGAAAATGAATACTGTTTGTGGCCAGATTTTTAACTTTTAGCAATTAAATCAAACTGTAAAACAACATAATGACAAAAATAAAAGATTGGTGGATCAGGTCCCAATCACAGGCCACCAGTTTTTAACTCCTGTAGGTATCCCCCAGGTCCTCTTGACTGAGGACTCTGGAGCAGCAGTTTGGGGCAAGGATGGAGGTGGGGGTGGGAAGACACAGCAACCAGCCTGGGAGATAACTGAGCTCCGATGCGGAGTTGCAGGGCAGGCTGTGGTGTGTGAGCGGGTGAGATCTGTACAGAGCACTCAAGGACATCAGGTGGTCTGCACGAATGCATCCTTCCTTATAATCAAGGGTAATTTTCATCTTTAGGAAGCCCTGTTTCACTGTTGGGGATCTACTCCAAGGTGGGTAGGATTTTCATGTTAATTTTAACATGTATTTGAGGACAGAGTCACCAAAACATAGTTTTCCTCTGAGAGTGAAATTATTAAAAATAATAATTGAGGGACTTCCCCAGTGGTTCAGTGGTTAAGACTACGCCTTACAATGCAGGGGTGTGGGTTCAATCCCTGGTGGGGGAGTTAAGATCTCACATGCCTTGTGGCCAAAAAGCCAATGCATAAACAGAAGCAATATTGCAACAAATTCAATAAAGACTTCAAAAATGGTCCATTTTTTTTTTATTTTAATGATCATGTGATACCCAGGACAGTTCCCTTAACCCCAAACCTCTAAATGATAGCTAACTGAGCTCATGCTGATCATGACAGCTTGATAGATGCTCGGGAGACTAGAGCTGTATCAGCAAGCTTACAGCATCTGCCTTGGCAGTCACACTGTGTCCCATCGGAGGGAAGAAAATTAACAGGAGGAAAATGTTCACTCAGCACAGAGTTTCCAACAGAATACCCAAAGAAGAAGGTGTGGTCAGTCACCAGCACTGACCAGGATTTTGCACTGACCAGGCTGGAGTCATGTACAGAGGTATGGCCCTCAAGACAGCCTCAACCTGAATGATACTAACCTCCAAGATAAACAACCTTACACACATCCACTGAGATTTTACCAAGCAACCTACTCCATATAATGTGTCTTCCCATGGAAGTGTCCTGCAGGGTGGGAAATGCTCAGTTAACACCTGTGTTTGGTCTACCACTACATACACATTTCTGGTTTCAAAGTAATACGCAGGTGTTCTGACTTATCAACAAGTCTTTTGTAGATTTGGTAAGCATGATATATAACCCCAGAAAATTGCCCAAGTCTGGATACACTGGAGAAACTAAAGATTTCTGGGATGTATGAAGCTAAGGACCCAGGCCCTGGAATGCTGGAAATTCACAGAGGGATTGTCATCCAGGCTTGAGAAGTCAGCCAGCCTCCTTATGTCTCTATGTACCTGGCTCTCACCTGAAACACCAGTACCTAAAAGAGAAAATGTGATGTAGAGTGGAAGATTGTTTTCTATTTTTTAAAGCCATGGTCTTTCCAGTAGTCATGTACGGATATGAGAGTTGGACCATAAAGAAGGTAGAGTGCCACAGAATTGATGCCTTCATACAGTGGTGCTGGAGAAGACTCTAGAGTCCCCTGGACTGTAAGGAGATCAAACTAGTCAATCCTAAGGGAAATTAGGATTATTAGAAGGACTGATGCTGAAGCCGAACCTCTAATACTTTGGCCACCAGATGCGAAGAGCCAACTCATTGGAAAAGACCCTGATGTTGGGAAAGATTGAGGGCAGAAGGAAAAGAGGGTGACAGAGGATAAGACAGTTGAATGGCATCGCCAACTCGGTGGATGTGAACTTGGGCAAACACCAGGAGATGGTGAGGGATAGGGAGGCCTGGTGTGCTGCAGTCCATGGGGTCGCAAACAGTCAGACATGGCTTGGTGACTGAACAACAACAACTTTTTAAAGCAGCTTTAAGTACACAACAAATTGAGAAGACAGAGCTCTCCCATACACGTCTTGCCCCAACATATGCAACACCTCCCCGATGATCAACACTCCCCACCACAGTGGTACATTTGTTACAATCAATGAAACTACACAGACACATCACATCACCTAAAGTTCAGTTTACATCATGGTTCACTCTTGCTGCTGCATATCCCGTGGGTTTGGAAGAATGAATAATGACATGTATTCATCATCACAGTATCGTACAGAGTAGTTTCATTGCCCTAAAAATTCTCTGTGCACTGCCTGTTCACCCCAGTTTTTGTTGCTGTTGTTTTTTTTTGAATCATTATGTTTGTCAAGTCATCTTCGGCTCCAAAGTGTTATCTCAAAGCCAGCCACTTGGTGGCACCAAAACAAAAGCTGAAATTTTAGTTCTGGCTTAGGGTCCCAAACGCAGTTTTTATGGCTGAAGAAACAGAAGCCATGTTCCTCTACCATCCTGATTCAGGGAAGTACATCAACCGGTTTATACATAAAACCAGGCAGGATGGTCCTGTTAGCCTGCAGGGGAAAGAAAAGTTTTGTTTTTTTAATGTTTGTAAATATTGTTAATCTGGCTTACTTCTAGGGCACTGGCCCATCTAAGCTTCTCAAACCACCCAGGCCGAGCCCTAAATCCGCCATTTCACTCCTCATGAATGGATGTGCTTAAGGCCTCTCTTGAGGATGAGCGACGGGAGGAATGCAGTTCACACAGGAGACGCTGGAAATCAGTCTGCAGCTCCAAGGATTCACTAGACTCCGGGCACCCCCACCCCCACCCCATGTCACCCAGAGCACAGGACACTCACAGCTCAAGGGTGCACAGCAGGCTCCCACAGCTGAGATGGATGTCACCAGGAAGCAGACGTCTCAACTCCCAACCCTTTTGTGGCAATTGTGTCTATTACTCTAATTATGTAATTTAATTTAAAACTATATGAACTGATGAAAGAAGTGTGAAACAAAAGAGTTATTATTACTAGGAAAACTAGGTTAACTGCTTTGGAAAGACTCCATAAAGGCGAGTTGCGGGGGCGGGGGGGGGGGGGGCGGCGGCGGGGGGAAAGGTGTGTGCAAGATGACACTAGGAGATTAGGAAAATATCTTTAAACTTCCAGCATTTCACATATCTGGGTTTTAGATATGAAACAGAACCCATAGAGGTGCATTACCATTCTGATCACTAAAGAAAGACTTAATAGAACTCCGATTTGTGTCCTCTCAGAGTTTTTTACATCTGAAGAGTAGGGAAAGAATGAAGATTTATGTTTTAAATAAAATGCTTATACCTACTTGTAATTTTTTACAATACCATTTTAACTGGCATTGTCAGTAAACAGCCCGGCCCCTGCTACATCATGACATTCAGGGAGAGATGGAGGAATAGAGGAGATGTCTGTCTCTGGTCCCACCCTGAGCCCCAGGGCAAGAGGAGAGCTGACATCAGCCAAGGCCCGCAGAGAACAAGCACACCAAGCTTAGCTCCCCAACCCACACACAGCGTGTGTGGGGAGCTGGGGCATTCTCCTGCTTTTGCACAGAACTACATCTTGTTCTGTTCCCTTGAGGGCCTGAATTGGCCTGGAGTACAATTCAGAGTAGGCTCAGAGCCCTGATGTCCATAAGAGGAGGGTACGTACAGACACAGTTGTATCCAACAAGAGATGGACTTCATAATCAGAGACTCTGAGTTAAAAGACAGCTACCCATTTACAAATTCTGTGAAGTTAGGAATAAGTTCTCATCTGTAGGGATTCCCTCATAGCTCAGTCAGTAAAGAATCTGCCTGCCATGCCGGAGACCCCAGGTTCAATTCTTGAGTCAGAAAGATCCCCCAAAAAGGGAATGGCTACCCACTCCAGTATTCTTGCCTGGGAAATCTCATGGACAGAGGAGCCTGGCAGGCTACGGTCCATGGGTTCAGAAGAGTCAGACACAACTTAGCAACTAACCACCACACCTCATCTGCATGTGCACTGAGAACACCAGCTAGATAGAATGCTGTCTAACGCGTTCAGAGGGCTGCCGGGTGAAAGGTGCCATGCCCAGCAGTCCAACTCTCACACTGGGGCGGCTGCTGCTGCACTTGCTTCTGCTGACACATCCACCCTGGAAAGAGAGCCATCTGCTCTTCCCACACCCTCTCCCACAAAACCATTTGCATTGCTTTGCTCAGGACGAGAAACATGCTAAAGTCTCTCTTTGAATGTTCAGAAAGCTATCACTTCAAATACAAAGGTCTTTTCATGCTATCTCCTGTAGAACTGTGATTTTTCTCCCTTCCATTTACAGAAGGGTACAAACAAAAATGATCCACTACTCTACTCAGATTCTCCAAAGTGGCCCAACTGAATTTAAACCAAGCCCCTCAGGGGAGCACGGAGCAGTGAGGGCCCTCCAGTGTCCATCTCACTGGACCCTCAATCCCCACTCAAAACATCTCTTGTTAGAGTTACATGACACCATGTGGTCAAGTGAGCAGACATATCAACACTCCATCCTGGAAGAGGAAATGTACAGCCTCTTCCTCTAACCACCTGTGTAGCTGAACTAAGCTACTTTCCCAGATTCACTAATGCATTTCTATAATTTCCAGCTCTGGAGTTACACAGCAACAAAACAGCAGCCAGATGGCAACTCAGGACTTGCAAGACTTTGCAAGTTGTATATGCCAATGACCTTCAGCATTGCAGGCCCAGAAAGGCTTTTTTCCAGTGTTCCCAGAGCTGACCTGAGTCTTAGGGATTGACTCATATTAACCAGATTCACAAGAACAGATGTCATCACATCACTGTATTAATCATAGGGTCCAAGTGGGCTCCCGTGCTGCCCTCTCATGAGCCAGAAACTTCCTGGGCAAAATGTGTAGGCAAAGACCCAGCCATGAAGGTCCAAGACAGCAAGGCTAAGTGAGGAAAGAGAAGGCAGTGTGCCCCAGACCCCGGGTTCCAAGACTCCAACAGCAAACAATGGACAGTTGATGTTTTAGAGTCCCTCCCAACTGCGTGACTCTCAGTTTATCAGGCCTCTACCCCTCTTGGGAATAAATCACTTGAAATTTTTTTCCTACCGGGTACCTAAGAAGCTTAGTGAGCATGGCTGATACCGGGGAAAAGGACATGAGCACAAAGGGTAATTCTTATGGGCCAAGGCTGTCAACAGGTAGCTCAGTGGCCCGTGGTCCACAAGCATATTTGCAGAGTGTGCAGTGTTTTCAGACTTTTTAAACTAATTGCCAACTTTTAAAAGTTGGTGATTTCTCATCAAAAATCAAAAGTTAAGTTTCTCTTGGAGGTTGACACATGCCTACAAAACAATAACTAGAGTTGACAACTTTACTTTGGGGTCTGCAGCTCTCTGCCCTCCTCTTCAGACACTTGGGCTTCCCTGGTAGCTCAGCTGGTAAAGAAACCATCTGCAATGCGGGAGATCTGGGTTTGATCTGTGGGTTGACAAGATCCCCTGGAGAAGGGAAAGGCTACCCACTCCAGTATTCTGGCCTGGGGGATTCCATGGGCTCTATAGTCCATGGGATCGCAGAGAGTCAGACACAACTGAGCAACTTCCAATTTCAAATTTCATCAAGATATAGAGTTTCTCACTACATATGATTATGAAGCATTACTTGTCATTTCTTATACTAGTGCCAGTCTTAGAGCACACTTTTATTTCAAGGGACTAAATATATACACATATATATATATATACTATAATTCATCTAGGGACAATAATATGGATCATCTGGGGAAGACAATTTGAAGGTAATGTTGGGACTTCTCAGGCAGTCTAGTGGTTAAGATTTCACCTTCCAATGAAGGAGGTATGGAATCAATCTCCACTATTGGTAAGATCCCACAAGGCTTGCAAATAGAAAAACAAACAAACAAACAAAAGCAGGACTTCCCTGGTAGTCCAGCGGTTAAGAATCTGCCTGCCACTGCAAGGAACATGGGTTCAAGCTCTGGTCCAGGAAGATTCCACTGCTGCAGAGCAACTAAGCCAATGAGCCACAACTACTGAAGCCCACGTGCCTCGAGCCAGGGCTTCACAACAAGAGAAGCCACCACAATGAGAAGAGTGAACACCACAGCTAGAGAGTAGCCACCCCGAGCCACCTCGAAGACCTCATGCAGCCAAAAATAAATAAATACAACTTTAAAGAACAACTTATTAAAAAAAAAAAGAAGAAGCAATATGGTAACAGATTCCATAAAGACTTTCGAAAACAGTCCACATCAAAAAAAAAATCTTTAAAAAATAAAATAAAGGTGATTTTTTAAAAACTGATCATTTAATATGTCCCAGGTACTAGAAATTCTCGCAGCTGGTTGCTCCCAGCTTCAGGAATGGGACACACAAATGGAACCTAATTGATCCTGTCTATCACAGTGATGGTTTCAGAGGTGGACACGTGAACAAAGGTCAGTGAGAAAAAAATCTAAGGGCTTTTGCTAGAAATTCTGAGATAAGGACACTCTCCTTTTCTGTTCTGTGTGAATAAGGAAGCACATGGTCCCAGCCATTGCTGACCATCATCTTGGACCACCTTAAGATGACCTACAGATGATGAAGCTGATGCTTCAGGTGGCAGAACAGAAAGGAAGGACAATAAATGGGGTCCTGATCACACTGTATACGCCCTTACATAGAGCTTTGTTGATGCCAGCATCACCCATGGATGGTTGATTTATAAGATTTCCTTTTCTGCATTAGCCAGTTTGATAAGGTTTTCTACCATCTCCAACTGAAAGATACCTCCCAGATACAGAATTGTGTCTGAGCAATTAAGCAATCCTTCTAAAAAGACCTTCCAGGACTTCCCTGGTGGTCCAGTGGCTAAGACTCTGCACTCCCAATGCAGGGGGCCTAGGTTCAGTCCCTGGTTAAGGAACTAGATCCTGTATGCAACAAGTAAAACCCAGCACAGCAAGATAAATAAACTTTTGTAAAAATAAAAAGAACTTCCAATGCCTGAACTTATACAAACAGCACTGTCCATAAACAGCTCCTGTGCTCCCCTCTCTACCTCCACCCCCACCACACACGCACTCTCTCTCTCTCTGAATAGTTGACATAATATCTAGCTTTGCCCCAGAATTTAAAAATTTTAACTGTCCATTCCCTTTTTCTATGTGTCCTTCTTCTCCCCAACATTCCTCATATGTCTTTAGAATAGCAATGGGGTTGTTTTTGTTTTGATTCAGCTGGTAGGGTGCTGGTGCAGATAAGAAGGAAAAGGAGATAAGTGCATGCCACATACACAAGGTGGCTATTGGATCAAAGGGCTGGCAACACGTGACCCAACCCTCCACACCCCACCTTTCCACAAAAAAAAGGCTAAAGAAAGTGACTTAACTGCTCCTCTGATGAGACTTAACGGTGTATGACAAGTGTCAGAAGGGAAATACTATGCCAAAAATCATCTTGTTCTTTTAGATAAGGTGTCATTTGAGAAAAACTCAACCCTATTTTTCACAGCTCCCTGAAATTACAGAATGCATCTCTGGGATAATTTTAATCCAGAGGGGACCGTGTTATAAAAAAAAATATTATAAACCTCTAGACTCTAATATTAATACAAAGAATTTTAAAGTATGGCTAAAGTATTTTCATCCTTCTATACTTATTTTATCCATAGGATGATTTTATGGGAATTCAAAAACTGTTCACTTCTATTAGTGGTTTATTACACATCCTTTGACTATGTGGATCACAATAAACTGGAAAATTCTGAAAGAGATGGGAATACCAGACCACCTGATCTGCCTCTTGAGAAAACTGTATGCAGGTCAGGAAGCAACAGTTAGAACTGGACATGGAACAACAGACTGGTTTCAGATAGGAAAAGGAGTACATCAAGGCTGTATATTGTCACCCTGCTTATTTAACTTCTATGCAGAGTACATCATGAGAAACGCTGGACTGGAAGAAACACAAGCTGGAATCAAGATTGCCGGGAGAAATATCAATAACCTCAGATATGCAGATGACACCACCCTTATGGCAGAAAGTGAAGAGGAACTAAAAAGCCTCTTGATGAAAGTGAAAGAGGAGAGCGAAAAAGTTGGCTTAAAGCTCAACATTCAGAAAACGAAGATCATGGCATCCGGTCCCATCACTTCATGGGAAATAGATGGGGAAACAGTGGAAACAGTGTCAGACTTTATTTTTTGGGCTCCAAAATCACTGCAGATGGTGACTGCAGCCATGAAATTAAAAGATGCTTACTCCTTGGGAAAAAGTTACAACCAACCTAGATAGTATATTCAAAAGCAGAGACATTACTTTGCCGACTAAGGTCCGTCTAGTCAAGGCTATGGTTGTTCCTGTGGTCATGTATGGATGTGAGAGTTGGACTGTGAAGAAGGCTGAGCACCGAAGAATTGATGCTTTTGAAGTGTGGTGTTGGAGAAGACTCTTGAGAGTCCCTTGGACTGCAAGGAGATCCAACCAGTCCATTCTGAAGGAGATCAGCCCTGGGATTTCTTTGGAAGGACTGATGCTAAAGCTGAAACTCCAGTACTTTGGCCACCTCATGCGAAGAGTTGACTCATTGGAAAAGACTCTGACGCTGGGAGGGATTGGGGGCAGGAGGAGAAGTGGACAACAGAGGATGAGATGGCTGGATGGCATCACGGACTCGATGGACGTGAGCCTGGGTGAACTCCGGGAGTTGGTGATGGACAGGGAGGCCTGGGGTGCTGTGATTCATGGGGTTGCAAAGAGTCGGACACGACTGAGCAACTGAACTGAACTGACACATATTTTTCCTCCAGCTTTTAAAAAGTTTAGTAGTTGCAAAAACAATCCCACCAGTTTAAAAAGTCGATACAGTATAATCTACCACATTTCTAACATGGAACCACTTAAGATAATACTAAAGAAAACTTTCTAAAAAGAGTATATAGTTAAAAATTATAAAGCCTCTAAAAGCAAAATAATTCTGTTTCTCTACTTCCTAGAGTAGGAATCCTTGTCTTTTTTTTTTTAATAACTCTTTTCTGGTTATAAAAGTTAATAGTTTATATTTAAAATGTGAAATATACAAGAAACCTAAAGGAAAAAGTCAGGCTTTCCAGATGGCACTAATGGTAAAGAATCTGCCTGCCAATGTAGGAGATCGAGATATGGGTTCGATCCCTGGATTGGGACGATTCCCTGGAGTAGGGAGTGGCAACCTACTGCAGTATTCTTGCTTGGAGAATCCCATGGACAGGGGAGCCTAGGAGGCTACAGTCCATGGGGCCACAAGAGTAGCACGCAACTGAGCACATAAAAACAATTCATTCAAAACCCACCATCTGCATTAACTGTTAGCAATTCAATATACATATACTGCAAGTCACTTTTCTTCTATATTTAAATATAGTTTTAAAAAGGATATTACTGTACATTGTTTTGTAATTACCTTTTCACTTAATTTATCAAACATTTTCCTATACATTAAGAGAACTGTTTCTCTGCTTAACTTTTTCTGAAGACACACTCTGACAATTCTGAGTGTAATTTGTCAGATCCATTTCCTACAACTATATGAGAACTCCCATTATACAAATACTGTTATTAATAGAATGTGCATTATTAGAAAAAGAGCAATTCTACCAATGTGACATTACCTTCACACTGTTATACCTTATTAAGGAAGACATATCACATATTAGCATCAGTTTTGACCCCTTTGTCTATTGCTATTTTAATGACTAAGCCTACAAACAGCCAAGAACTATTATCTACCTTCTATTTGTGGTTGTCATTAATTTCAAAGGCTCCTTAAATGTTGTAGTTCTAAGAAATCAATCACTGTTTAGGGTAAGTGAACTGGGTAATACAGATGACAGAGTTTTTCCTATAATAGAATATAATAATTTTACTTTTCATGGATTAAAAACATGAATACTTAATAAGTTTTCCTTAATGAGAGTTTATAGCTAGAATAGAAAAGACTGAATATTTAGCCTGGGTCTTTATCCAACTGGGGGCTTCCCTTGTGGCTCAGCTGGTAAAGAATCCACCTGCAATGTGGGAGACCTGGGTTCAATCCCTGGATTGGGAAGATCCCTTGGAGAAGGGAAAGGCTACCCACTTCAGTATTCTTGCCTGGAGAGTTCCATGGACTGTATAGTCCATAGGGTCACAAAGAGTTGGACACAACTGAGTGACTTTCACTTTATCCAGATGAGTCTTTACATGGAAAACACATTTATCAGTTACAGCCAGCATTCATCTAACATATCCGCCACACCCCGCAAAAGAGAACTTGGCTCCTCATTTATCTTCTCCCGGAATATCTTTGTGGTAAAAGCCAAAACCCAGGTCTATCTAGATATAAGAAGGGCAGAATAAACTCTGGGACATAAAGAGATGATTAAGCGGCATGTTCCAGCCCCCAAATTTGACCTTAAATCTTTGCTCAAAAATACATGAGAGCATCACTGTCACATAAAATGCAGTGTACCTAAAGTTAAACTTCTCTCCCTTTCTCCCAAAGCATTACTACATCCAACTGCCCCATTTCCAAATACCACTTTTATCACAGGCTCTGATAATCGAAACCTAGGGTCACATTTGTTTCTTCCAAACCCTTGTCTCCTCTCTCTTTTAGCTAAAGAGCATAATCCCACCTCCAACCCCCATTTATGCCTCTGCAATATTATTCAGTCAAATTCCCACTGCTGCCTCCAATCCCAGGCCCTATTATTTCCTCCTGGACTGCTGCAGCAGCCTCTGACATGGCATCTCCTCTAATCAAATACAGCCAACATTTCTCTTCCAGGCTCAATTCCCCAAAGGATTTCATTATTTCATTCTTTGGTTCTAATATCTCAATGATTCCCTGTTATCCTCTCCAACAAGCTCAGGTTCCCCACCTAGTTTCCAGACATGGCTGGAAACTTCTTAACATGGCTTGGAGCGGCTTTTGCAGCCTGATTTGCTGTAGTCCCTCCAAGACTAGGCTGTTTTCCACAGGAAGCCTTCCTTCCTTGTCTGTACTTCCCCTGCCATCTTATAAGGCCAAGTTCAACTGTAATCTTTTTCAACAATCTTCCTCACCTACTAATATCTTTACCCTTTCTTTGTCATTCAGTTGCTAAGGTATGTCCAGCTCTTTGCTCTGAGAGCTCTTAGTTTATTTAGTTCAGTTCAGTCACTCAGTCATGTCCAGCTCTTTGCGATCCCATGGACTGCAGCACTCCAGGCTTCCCCATCTTTCACTATTTCTCAGAGTTTGCTCAAACTCTTGTCCATTGAGTTGATGGTGCCATCCAACCGTCTCATCCTCTGTTGCCCTCTTTCCTTTTGCCTTCAGTCTTTACCTGCACCAGGGTCTTTTCTAATGAGTGGGCTTTTTGCATCAGGTGGCCAAAATATTGGAGCTTCAGCACCAGTCCTTTCAATGAATATTCAGGGTTGATTTTCTTTAGGATTGACTGATTTGATCTCCTTGCAGTCCAAGCTACTCTCAAGAGTCTTCTCCAGCACCACAGTTCAAAAGCATCCATTCTTCAGTGCTCAGTCTTCTTTATGGTCCAACTTACATTCATACATGGGTACTGGAAAAACCATAGCTTTGACTATACAAACCAACTTAAATCTCTGCAGTGGATTTAAATTTTTGCTCCACAATTCTGGAGAAAAGAATATCAGATGGAATCTGACTAGGAGCCCCTCACTTTACAATCTTGGTGAGAGACTGAGTCTTGGTTTTGCTTTGGAGTCTCCCCCTCTCAGGATCCAAAAGGCTGATGTGGTGCTCAGTCCAACACAGATGCGACCCTAAATCTCAAGGTCCAAGTCAATAGGTCCATGCCCAGGGCACAGACACTCTTTAACCTCAGATTGAAAGGAGACAGCTTTTACAGCTCTGAATTCCCTTTGCAACTCTATCAGGAGTTCTATTACCTCTCATGGGGAGTGGCATGGGAATGAGATGCTGGTAATTTTGGAGTACTTACAGGAGAAAATGAGCATATGTCCTTCTACTTCACCATCTTAGAGTTTCACACGCTAGCAAAGTAATGCTCAAAATTCTCCAAGCCAGGCTTCAACAGTATGTGAACTGTGAACTTCCAGATGTTCAAGCTGGATTTAGAAAAGGCAAAGGAACCAGAGATCAAACTGCCAACATCCAGTGGGTCATCAAAAAAGCAAGAGAATTCCAGAAAAACATCTACTTCTGCTTTATTGATTACGCCAAAGTCTTTGACTGTGTGGATCACAACAAACTGTGGAAAATTCTTAAACAGATGGGAATATCAGACCACCTTAACCGCCTCCTGAGAAATCTGTATACAGATCAAGAAGCAACAGTTAGAACTGGACATGGAAAAACAGACTGGTTCTAAATCGAGAAAGGAGTACATCAAGGCTGTATTTTGTCACCCTGCTTACTTAACTTATATGCAGAGTACATCATGAGAAATGCTGGGCTGGATGAAGCACAAGCTGGAATCAAGATTGCTGGGAGAATTACAAATAACCTCAGATATGCAAATGACACCACCCTTATGGCAGAAAATAAAGAAGAACTAAAGGGCCCCTTAATGAAAGTGAAAGAGGAAAGTGAAAATTTGGCTTAAAATTCAACATTCAGAAAACAAAGATCATGTCATCTGGTCCCATCACTTCATGGGAAATAGATGGGGAAACAATGTAAACAATGACAGACTTTATTGTGGGGGGCTCCAAAATCACTGCAGATGGTGACTGCAGCCATGAAATTAAAAGATGTTTGCTCCTTGGAAGAAAAATTATGACCAACCTAGATAGTATATTAAAAAGCAAAGACATTACTTTGCCAAAAAAGGTCAGTCTAGTCAAGGCTATGGTTTTTCCAGTAGTCATGTATGGATGTGAGAGTTGGACTATAAAGAAAGCTGAGCACTGAAGAATTGATGCTTTTGAACTGTTGTGTTGGAGAAGACTCTTAAGAGTTCCTTGGACTGCAAGGAAATCCAACCAGTCCATCCTAAAGGAAATCAGTCCTAAATATTCATTGAAGGACTGATGCTGAAGCTAAAACTCCAATACTTTGGCCACCTGATGTGAAGAACTGACTCATTTGAAAAGACCCTGGTGCTGGGAAAAATTGAAGTGGGGAGTAAAAGAGGATGACAGGAGATGGTTGGATGGCATCACTAACTCAATGGACATGAGTTTGAATAAGCTACAGGAGTTGGTGATGGACAAGCAAGCCTGGTGTGCTGCAGTCCATGGAGTCGCAAAGAGTCAGACATGACTGAGCTACTGAACTCAACTGGGACACTGGTCTTTGATACTGTTGGGACATGCTAAAGCTATCTGTCCCATGGCTTATTCATTTAAGGAAATTCTTTCCCAATCTTACCACATCTCCCAGTCTCCCTCACTCTCAGCCTCAGGACCATTCCCAACCATGGACATATCAGCTCTCAGCCGAACTATGCTTTGTTTAAGTCTGTATTACAGCATGTAGATCATATGGTTTGCATTATCTTCTGAGAAAGGGGCTTTTCTGGTGGCTCAGTCAGTCAAGAATCCAACTGCAATGCAGGAGACTCAGGTTCAGTCCCTGGGTTGAGAAGATTCCCTGGAGAAGGAAATGGCAACCCATTCCAACATTCTTGCCTGGGAAATCCCATGGATAGAAGAGCCTGGTGGGCTAAAGTCCCTGGAGTGGCAAGTGTTGAACACAACTTAGCAACTAAACCACCACCATTAGCACCACTGTCTAACAGACAGCAACGCAAAATGTTAAGAACAGAAGCCTCAGGAGCAAACAGGAATGGAGTATTATACTTGCACTAAATGACCTCCAGGAGGTATTAAACTGCCCAAAGCCTCAGTTTACTTATCTGGAAAACCCTCATAGGAACAACACAAGGATTAAGTCAAGCCAGAATAGTAGAAATCCTAGCAGCAAGACTAACATTTATGTAGCACTGTGTGTCAAGCATTATTGTGAGTGATTTACATATATTAACTCATTCAATCCCCACAACACTTCATGGATAAGTAAACAGACATAGGGGCTTCTGCAGGGGCTCAGGGGTAAAAGAACCCATCTCCAATGCAGAACAGAGAAGGCAATGGCACCCCACTCCAGTACTCTTGCCTGGAAAATCCCATGGATGGAGGAGCCTGATGGGCTACAGTCCCTGGGGTCGTTCAGAGTCGTACAGGACTGAGCAACTTCACTTTCACTTTTCACTTTCATGCACTGGAGAAGGAAATGGCAACCCACTCCAGTGTTCTTGCCTGGAAAATCCCAGGGACAGCAGAGCCTGGAGGGCTGCTGTCTATGGGGTCGCACAGAGTCGGACAAGACTGAAGTGACTTAGCAGCAGCAGCGGCCAGTGCAGGAGACTCGCATTCAATCACTGAGTCAGGAAAAACCCCTGGCGAAGGAAATGGCAACCCACTCAGTATTCTTGCCTGGAAAACTATGGACAGAGGAGCCTGGCAGGTCACAAAGAGTTGGACAAGACTGAGTGACTAACACTTTCACTTTACTTCGGACAGACACAGAAGGGAGTAAGTAAGTAGTCTGAGATCACATAAGAAGTAAGCAGAGAGAGGAATTTAACCCAAGCAGTCTGGCTTAGAATCTATGCTCTTATTCATTATACCATATTGCTTCTAATATGCTCTTATTCTTTACACCGTATTGCTTCAAATGGTAACTATGACTGCTATTGGTAGAACTGCTTGAGTGTTAATGTATTTGCCTCTTTATGTAAATTGCAAGCTCCTTGAGGAGAATAAAAACATGCTGACTCATCCATAACAAGTGTTATGGAGCTGGCTCTGGAGGCTCGTTGCAGGGTTAGAAGCCTACCTCCCTCCCTCACTAGCCAGCTCTAAAACCTTGGACAGATTGCCTAACCTTTTAGAATGGTTGTAAGGATTAAATTATTTCCAATTTAGAGAGTACTTAGGCAAGTGAATGGCAGCTATGACAATGACATACTGATATATTTCATTATTTGATATGAGATGTGATTTACCATCTGTCCTTCCAGGATACAGAAGAGGGCCAGAGCTTTCAACAAACACTTGCTAATCACCAACTCACCCACTTTGCTTTCCTTGCTTCATGTGGGCTCATTTTGTTGCTAAAATTACTCCTTACTTCCCTGGCAGTCCAGCGGTTAAGACTTCATACTCCCAATGCAGGGGGCACAGATTCAATCTCTGGTCAGGGAACTAGATCCCCCAGGCTGCAACTAAATATCCCACATAATGCAACAAAGATCGAAGATCCCTCATGTTGCAACTAAGAGCTGGAGCAGCCAAATAAATAAATAAATAGTTTTCAAAATAAAATAAAATCACTCCTTAAAGAAAGGGCTATATCTTCAAAATAACAGTAATACTAGCAGCTAACTTCTACCAAACACTTCTATGCAGCAGGGACTATTCTACGATTATTTTCATGTGTTTAATCATTTAATCCTCACAGCAGCCCAATGTTGTTGATGCTGTGATCTTTATTTTTGTGGAAGGAAACCAAAACACAGAAAGATTAATTCATCCAATGTCATATTAACACACAGCCCAGATGTGGCAGAGTCTATGGATTTAACTACTTACACTTTGATGTCCCTTTAGTAACATATTCCTTAGTACATATAAAAGTACCAAAAGCACTGTTGCTTGAATAATGTTCACTCGAAATACCATGAATAATAGAAATTATTTTTTAAATGTTTGAAGTGTCTATCTAAAAAGTCATAGAGTTTCCCTTAATAGCAAATAGACTTAGTCCTTGAAAATGAACACATCCGTTAGGCTGATTCACAAAGATGAGGTCCGAGTTTTCCAGCTGTGAATGACTCAAAGGACTCGGACGTACTTCACATACTGAACATCTTATTCTGATGGGCACACAGCACAGAAATGAGGTCTCTAAAAGAAGACAGAGCCCAGAGATGTGTAACAAAATCTAACCTCAAAACAAAGACTATCAATGCTTTAGGAGGCAAACATTCTTTCAACTCCCTTTTTGTTTTTCAAAACACTTCACAGAAATATTTCAAACCTCCTTCCACAAACCTCTTTCCATAAAGGGCAACAATAAAAAAGTAAAGAAATTCTTCAGGATAAGTGAAGTGGAGACTCATCTAAATAAAACTGAATCAAAGTCTCATAATATTTATTAAAGACCTCATAGGAAAATAAACTAGTTGAGCAAGTCTGATCCTAAAGCCAGTTAAATGGAAGAATGAATTTTCATAGCCTTGGGAAACCTAGGTTTACAGGGCAGACTCTGGAGGGTTGAGCTCATTGTGGAGACATGTTCCTTTTCACTGGCAAAAGAGGAAAGGAAGTGAGCTATGCCCTAAAAAAAAAAAAAAAAAAATTTACCACTAGAGACATTCCAGCCGCTACTTGATAAGGACTGGGAAGGCTGCCATCAACTCCTAGCTAGAAGGAAAAAAATTTGGATCTGAAAGCAGCTGACCAGGAGAAACCATGTTAGGTATGAATAAGATTTCCCATTAAATTGCAAGGTTTTAACAAGGGAGTCATTTAAACCAGTTGCTACTGTAATACAAAGTGAGAAATAAATAAATATACATATATATATTATAGTGTGTGTGCCGTGCACGTGCATGTGCTTAGTCACTCAGTCATGTCTGACTCTTTGCAACCTCATTGACTATAGCCCCCCAGGCTCCTCTGTCCATGAGGATCCTCCAGGAAAGAATACTGGAGTGGGTTGCTATGCCCTCCTCCAGGGGATCTTCTCAATCCAGGGACTGAACCCAGGTTTCCTGCATTGCAGGTGGATTCTTTACTGTCTGAGTCACCAGGGAAACCCAAGAATACTGGAGTGGGTAGCCTATCCCCTCTCCGGGAGATCTTCCCAACCCAGGGATCAAACTGGGGACTCCTGCATTGCAGGCCACCAGGGAAGCCCATATACATTATATCATGACCCATAAATACATACCTAACTGAAATACACATATATGCATATATGAAAAATTGAAACCAAAACACTTACCTTACTAGGCACAAAGCACTATGAAATTTCCAATTCTATTCTATTTTGCGTTCTCAACACACTGGTTGAGACCTACTAGCTGAAAATAGTGATTTAAACCAGCAGAGGAGATTCTGAGGGTATGTTTTATAATAATAGCTATTATTCCTCCCTCAGAGCCCCACAGCCAAGTCAGGAAAACTGCAATGGCGCATCTGTTCTTGGGACAAGTGACTTGCTCCTGAGTGCTTGGGTAAAGGCCAGCCAGACACTGGTTTCTCCATGTCCAGCCATTCCTCACTGTGCTGCCTCTTCTTTCTAGTCCTTAAATGCAGGGTTCGCCCACAGCTCTGGTCTTATCATTTTTCTCTTATTTCTCTGAGTAACTGGATTTTATTTCCATGGCTTCAAATTACTCAGAAATCCCATCTGTAGGTCCCAATTCTAAATGCTCACCTACCTCTTACAGATTGCCAACTGAATTGCCCCACAGATTTCAAACTCTTAAGACTCAAAATTGCACTGTAAGTACAATCTCTTTTCCCTATCTCCTCACCCAAATCTTTCTTTTCCAGTTTTCCTCCCCTCAAAGAATGGCAACACACAATCCACAAATCTGTGAGTCACAATTTGCGATTTCTTTTCCTATATCTTTATATCCAATGAGTTACCAATTCTACGTTCTTAATATTCAATGGTGATTGGTGCTCCCATGCAGGGGCCCTGGGTTCGATCCCTGGTCAGGGAACTAGACCTCACACGCTACAACTAAATATCCCACTGGCACAATGAAGATGGAAGATCCTGCATTCTTCAACTACGACCTGGTGCAAACAAAAAATATTCAGTGGTATGCAGGTAAATGTTTAACAAGCAACCTTCCAAATTAAAAAAAAAAAAAGTAAGAAGCAGCAGCCCTGACTTGCAGCACTTGCCTATTTCCATGATGTAAACACCCACCCAGGGCCAGTTTCAAGCAACCAACCTGATGCCACTGAACATGGAATTGAAACAGATGGGTATGAATGGTTCCAGCATACTACTATCTATTCCAAGGAACCATTTCTTATCTCCATACCTACTGGTACTGCCTTAATTCAGGATTTCATCTTTCTTCTTCTCAACACTACAGTCTTTATTGACTTCCTGACCTCTAAATCATGCCCTACCTTCTGACACAGTCTCCAAAATACCTATCTAAAATCCAAGTCTCATTAAGGTTCTCCACTGCCTAACCCCCTAGTGGTTCTCCACTGTCTACTCTTTAGCTGCATTCATAAGGCCCTTAATAATTTGGTCACATTGACTCTTGAGCTTCTTCTCTTGGCACACCACCACTAGAACCTCTATTCTAATCACACCCCCAGACATCATATTCTGAGATATACAACACTGCTCTGTGATTCTGCACATTGCTTATTCTAGTCCTACTTCCTAGGACAGCCTTGTCTAATTTGTTCTCTGAGTCAGCCTCTTAAGATTCAGCTCAAATTCCTTCTCCAGGAAGCTTTTCCTAAACTCCTTGGTTGGTTTAATGTATCCCATCTTTAAGACCTCCAGTACCTTCTGTCACTTCTAACATCCTTTATTGAAATTTTTTGTATCTATCTGTTCCTACTAAATATGAGTTTCTTGAAGGCAAGAACTGGTCTTATTTATGGATATACCACTTATGTAGTGTGGTAATGGAACACACAGGAGGCTCTCAATAAACAATGACTATTACCCCAGCAAACTTGTACCCTAAGACCACTGTATGCTAATTACTCAATTATTTGTTAAATGAAAACATATCAGTATGTTCTTGCCATCTGCCCAGGGCCAAATAACTACTAAGATACCCTACCTATACCTTCTATATTGTCAGGAAGTCCAAGATCTACTGCCACAGTAAAAGAACTTGCACTATATTGTCTTTTTTTTTCTTTGCTTATTGGCCTCTGCACCTGTTTCGCAGCACTATCACAATGAAAAACCACATGGCTTAAACAACAAAGCTTGTTTTCTTATAGTTAAGGAAGCTAGAAGTCCATTGCCAGGGTCACTTTCTTCTGAGGTCTGTCTCCTTGGCTTCCATTTGGCTGTCTTTATGTTCACATGGTATTCTCCCTCTATGCGCCTCCATGTCCAAATTTCCTCTTCTTATAAATACACCAGTCATATTGCACCAGGGGCCACTCTGATGACCTCATTTTAACTTAGTCACCGCACTAGAGATCCTATCTCCAAATATAATCACATTCTGAGGTACTGGAGACTAGGACTTCAACATACGAATATTAGGGGGACACAATTCCATCCATAACAGCCTCCTAGACTGTGAGTGCCTCAAAAGGCAAGAGCTATATGTTAAGTCTTCTTTCTTACTATCTGCCATGCCTAGCAGAGTACCTGGAACACAGCAGATTTTCAAATTATTTGTGGGATATATAAATGAAGGATCTTCCAGGAGTGCAGTCCAAATCTGTGGAGTGAAGCCCCTTCCAAGTTTGGTGGCCAGCATCAAGAAGAGTTTTAGCCCTTCCCTGAAAGAGAGCTTGATATTGTCATGGTCTCCAGATGGCCATGTACCAAAGAGCCATTCATACAGAACCCAACACTTAGTGGAATAATAAAATCCTTAAGACTGGACACCCATAGCCAGTTGACAATATTCTGTTTCTCTCCAGACTCATTCTGATACGCTCAGACTGATAGCATCATGCATGGCTAGAATCAAAGCCAAGAGAAAACAAACACTTCTCTACCTAAAAGATGTGTAACAGCTTAAATAAATGGTTTAAAGGCATGGAAATCTGTCTTTTCCTACCCAAAAAGAAACTTCCTCTCCTTCACTGTTCACCTGTCAGTTAGGTAGCCTGCCTTCTCCACTATTAAGATGGACATATGACCTAATAAACTCCCCCTCCAAGGAATTTGAATCCTAAGTGGAGTAACCTAAAGATACATGCTTTGGAGAAGGAAATGGCAACCCACTCCAGTGTTCTTGCCTTGAGAATCCAGGGACAGGGGAGCCTGGTGGGCTGCCATCTCTGGGGTCGCACAGAGTCGGACATGACTGAAGCGACTTAGCAGCAGCAGCAGCAGCATGAAGGGTTCCTGGTTCATACATCCCTGAAACAGGCTTGGTTCCTACCTTTCCAAGACTTGATTGAACTGTCTTTGTTTCTGAGACCGAACTGATAGTCTCTCCAAAAACTGACATTTCCTAACATTAGAAAGTGCTTATTGCATAGCTCTCAAAGAATCTGGACACATATAGGGACCCCAGAAGTTGGGTGTTGGTAGTGGTGAATGTAAAATATGGAAATGGAGTGGGCAGCAAGGAGTCCCTCATCAACGGTTAAGAAGTTGTGCTCATCGTAGCAGCTGTGTAAGCGCATAGCTGCCAACTACATTATTCCCTCCTGTATTTTGGGACACAGTCCACACGCCTTCCCCGGCTAAATTGTTGGGAAGTTGGTAGGAAAACGTCAAGATAATGGAGTGTGTGGCTATTTCTGACAGCTTTTGGTAAAGTCCCAGAAATGACTTAGGTCATCTTAGCTGAAGCTATAAAATTCTGCCTTACCTAGACTGGCCCTTTCTCCTGGTAGGAATCCAAGATGACAGAGAGTCAGAGAATCATGAAGAACTTTAGATGTGAATCAATCCATCAATGAAAATGCTAGAAAAACACAGGTGGGAAGGAAACATAGCAAAAGATAAGATTGGGATGGAGAAAATTGGGCCAAGACTGGTCCCCCAAGTACTTCCTGATGTATACTGCCTTCCCGGCAAAGAGCTAAGTGCTAGAAAAAGGTCACAGGATGAGGAACAAACGAATTGCCTTTCTCCAAGAAGCAAAAAGAAAGGCACCAAAATTAAGGGCTCAAAGCTAGGCAGAGAAACAAGTCCTATTCTAAAAGACCCCAGGCTAGAGCCCAGAGGCAAAGATCAATCAACAGAGTGGAAAATGCATATAGACCAGCAGATATAATTTGGGTTAAATTGAGTGATGCTACCTTTGAAACCTTGGAAAACAAAAACTTGTTACTGCTCCCAAATCAATCTCTAGGTACCTTAACCTTTATCACCAGAATGTGAGCTGCCAAAATAACGTAACCTCATTAGGAAAAACCTATTCATTGTCCTTTTCAAATTTGTCCATGGAATTCACATGAAGCAAAGACCAGGTTCAGCCATTGCAGGCATGTAAGGCAGTGAAGTACATGTGTCTCAAATATTGAAGGAAAACTTTAATCATGGAACTGCTGCTGCTGCTAAGTCACTTTAGTCGTATCCTACTCTGTGCGACCCCATAGACGGCAGCCCACCAGGCTCCCCCATCCCTGGGATTCTCCAGGCAAGAACACTGGAGTGGGTTGCCATTTCCTTCTCCAATGCATGAAAGTGAAAAGTGAAAGTCAAGTCGCTCAGTCATATCTGACTCTTAGTGACCCCATGGACTGCAGCCTACCAGGCTCCTCCATCCATGGGATTTTCCAGGCAAGAGTACTAGAGTGGGGTGCCATTGCCTTCTCCGAATCATGGAGCAGGAATAGCTAAATACAATGACCTCTGTAACATCCAAGACTATTATCAACCTAACATCCAACTTAAGGTGTGTCAGCAACTCTCTACAAAAAAACACAGGGACCACAAAATTTATATGCAGACAAGGAAAAATAGGAAGAGATTAACTCTGGAAAATAGATTATGTGGTAGAGATAAATGTAGAAAGAAGCTATATTACTTGAATTGTTCTAAGAGAAAAACTTAGATTTACAAAGAACCTAAATCAAATACTATTTATCTCAAACTGCCTATGTCCTATCATTCTATATGCTATGATGTCTGGGAAGCTGGTTACTAAACAAAGCCATTTCAAAAGGAGCTGCTAACATTGTTTACAATAGCCAAGACATGGAAGCAACCTAAATGTCCATCAACAGAGGAATGAATAAAGATGTGGTACATATATACAATGAAATATTACCCAACCATTAAAAAGAATGAAATAATGTCATTTGCAGCAACATGGATGGACCTAGAAATTGTCACACTTAGTGAAGTAAGTCAGATAAAGGGAAATTTCATATGACATCCCTTATATGTGGAATCTAAAAAGAAATTATACAAATGAAGTTATTTACAAAACAACAACAGACTTATAAAACAAAGTTATAATTGTCAGGGGAAAGGATTGGAGGGAGAAATAGTTAGGGAGTTTGGGATCAACACGTACACAGTGCTGTATTTAAACTGGATAGCCAACAAGAACCTACTGTACAGCACAGAGAACTCTGCTCAATGTTATGTGGCAGCCCAGATGCGAGAGGAGTTTGGGGGAGAATAGATACATGTATATGTATGGCTGAGTCCAGTTGCTGTCCACCTGAAACTATCACAACATTGTTAATTGGCTATACTCCAATACAAAATAAAAGGTTTTCTTAAATGAAAAAAACGAAAAAAGGGAGCTGCTAGATGGAAATCTGAGTGCTGGCCCACCTTCCTCTGTGGTAAGTGAGCTCAGATGCTATAATACACCATGGAGAATCATGGTATCTGCAGCAGTAGTTCCTAGAATGGCCTCTCCGGGAGCAGCAAGGGCATAAGACATCCTTTTCTGACATCTTCTTGGAACTCTGTCTCCCACAAGCAAGGCCACCTATACCACATTTCTATTACATGGCACAGAATCACTTGGAAGCCAGAGAAATTTTTAAATTTCATATGGCTAGGATCTGCCCCTTACTTGTTAAGGGTGGGGAAATACAATTGCCCAGACCTGCCACATTCTCTCATCACTGTCATTAACCGCCCTGAGAAAGTAGACATTGGAAACAAACTATAAGGAATCTTCATGTTGTGTGATAGACGAAAGAACATAAGGTAGGTGGAGTCACGGATGAGTAAGGGCAGGCCTAGGATGATTCTGCTGCAGATATTTTAACACTGATGAACACTAGGCCATCATTTGGCTCATTAAAATAGTGCTGTGATTAAGGGTAGTGAGAGAGAGAGGCTGGCACATTTTCCTGTAGATGAGATGGCCCTGGGGGTTTGAACAACAGTTGGAACACAGCTGCCATGGCTAACACCAAGCAAGTACAGATGCCACACCAAAGCAGAAGCAGTTCCCTACCATTCCACGCTGCCAAGTTCAAAATGCCAGTGGAGGAAAAGTATTGAAGGAAGTCTTTAAAATAGACTAGATAGCTACTTTAAATACCAATTCTATGTGTAACTACACTTTCTGCTACTGAGGTCCTTGAATGACAGTTACTACTGTTTAGAGAGCTCAGTCAAACATCTCCCTGCTCAGTAAGATCAATCAATGCAGTGTGCTGTTCTTTGAGCTTGGAACAAATTCATAGTCACTAGACATTAGACTTTATAACTCCAAATGCCCTTTTAAGAGAATGTCCTTCTAAGCAATTTTTTTCTCCTTTTATGTTTGTTTTCCTTATAAGTACAGTTGTCTATCATTTCCTATGTTCTTAACTGATATTTAAAAGCACATGACACCATATCACAGTACTCATTTCCCTGAGAGAAATAAGCCAAAATGACTTACCGAAGGCCTTCTTAGGTTCTATTAATGTCAAGGTAAAGAGTTCCTCTTTTTTTAGTTCCTTTAACTTCTTAGCAACATCAAAGTGACGCCACCCAACGATATTTTCTCCATTGATAGCTTCAATGTGATCCCCCACACAGATTGTTTTAACTGAATCAATTATGCTGCCATCTTTAATTCTCTGAAAGAAAATTAAGGGTAATAATAAAAAATCGCAACATGTAACACTACTTTTCCAGCTCTTAAGACATTATGTATAATATATTGACTAAAACCCATCCATGCAGTTTAATGTTCAGTTAAAGACAGAGAAGACCAAACAACAAAGACAGGCATCCTGCTCCCAAACATTCTTTTTTATCATTCAGAATTCAGCTCCATCAGGTCACCAGCTCCTCTAGCAGCTTTTCCTGACAACTGCCAGCCATTCCTCCAAGATTAGGCAAGGTGCCTAATCTCATGCCTCTGTAGTACTTTCTGCTACATGTGCTGAGCTCGAAGCTAAGCACTTTACATTCACGATCTCATTTAACAACCTTTATGAGAGTCTCATGTCTTAGATCAGGAAGATCAAGCAACTTGCCAAGTTCAACAGACCACAGTGCAACTTTCCATTTTCTTGTCAGTCTCCACTTTCCCATGGACAGAGGAGCTTGAAGGGTTACAATCCATAGGCTGGCAAAAGGGTTGGACATGGCTTAGCAACTAAACAACAACAAACTCCACTACTGAACTGTAATATCCTTGGGGACAGAGATGCTCTTATTCACCATTGCATGCCCCATGCCTAGCACAATACCTACCGAAAATTGTTGAATCATTTCAACATGAGACCCATTGTTACTGTTGTTGCTCAATCACTAAGGCACATTACATCAGAATAAAGCTTGAGCTTTTTCTATTGACTACATTCTTTAAACTTTAGTTACAAAGGCAAGACAAGAATTAGTACAACCTTAACCAAGAAAATTGATATGTAGTAGATAGGTGTAGTCACCACTGGGGAGCCAATGAGAAGGATTTTCATCTACATATCACTTTTTATTTATATAGTTCAAGCGAGGAGAACTTAGGACCCAAGTAGAAACGTCAAATTGGTATTTCTTAACTCTGTCATAGGTATGTGCGTGTGTGCTAAGTCACTTCAGTCCTGTTGACTCTTTATGACCCTGTGGACTGGAACCCACCAGGCTCCTCTGTCCATGGGATTCTCCAGGCAAGAATACTGAAGCAGATTACCATTCCCTCCTATCACAGGTATGAAAACAATACATCAATAGTGCAGACTTTCAAAATGAGATGTAAAACTCTCTAAGACAATACTAAGAATTTCTGAAAGAATTTTAGGGACAAGAACTTCCAGAAAACTCTGCGCAGGTAACAACCCAGCAGAAGATGTACAAATTCTTCAACAGCATTGAAGAACATGGCAAAATGCAGGCCACAATCTGCCTTGGGCATCATAAATCCTTTTTGAGAATGACCCGATAGAATTATTAGGGGCTGCTGTTATCATGTAATAGATCTGTGTATATTCTGCATTTTTATCGGTGGACTAACATCTTCTGAGTCAGTAGGGGATTGATACTTGTGTCCAAGAGTTAAGAGAAAAACTGATCCCATGTACCCTAGCATCTCCATAATATTGTCACAAGAAAAAACAAGTTGTAGAATACTAACATAGGAAGGCTAGTCATTTTTAATTTTTAAACTTTATTACAATATACCAAGTCTTAAGTAGGTTTCTTTTTTATCACCCAATTTTAAGAACATGGCTATGTTCATTTTAATAACTGTTAAAATGCTTTATGCAAATGATACAATAATGCAAATTCAAGTGGAAATTATCATCATTACAAGTAATTAATTATAAAGCAAAAAACCTAGAAATTTCATAATCTGACAATATTTTTTTTTAGTAAATCCATATTCAACTTACAAGCTACAGAAACAAACAAGGGTAACCACAACACATGATACCACTCAGTACAATTGGAGTTTCTAAACTGTCATAGAAACATAAGTGAAACTAAAGACTAGAGCTTAAGAAACAAAGAAAGAATAAATATTTTGTCATCTAACCACTTCTAAGTCATCGGAGAATGTGAAAATCTATAACTCATTCTTAATTTTTATTCTAATTTATTTCTTGATACATTCTGAACCCATTTTTCCTTTGATGACCTACATATACAAATTTCAGCTCCACATATTTTTCTTTTTTAAGACTTACTGTTGTTGTTTTATTTACAAAATAAGCATTATATAAAACTGAAAGGCTTTAAAGACAGCTATGAATCAAACCAGTAAATTAAAGGGCAGAGTAACAGAATATAGGGTAACCAGAGCCTATGAGTAGCCACAGGTAGCCAGATCAGTGTCCAGAGAGTGGAAAGACAATTACCAGAAGTCAGCAGGCAGCAAGGTGAGAATCCAGGTGAGCAAGAGAAAAATCAAAGCATAGGTAATCATCAGAACTAGCAGATAAGAATCTGGGATGAAGAGAGAGGAAAACCAACGTAAGAAACTTGGAGAAGGGTATCATAAGGTGAATCATATGTAGAAGCAAAGTGGGAGACACTGATGATATACTATATGGGATACCTGAACCCCAACTTCCTAAGTATAGAATAAAGAATGAGGTAGCAACTGAGACAAGCTTCTGTAATCTATTATACTTTAATAAGCATACCATAACTTGATAGGGGTTAAAAATATTGCTAAAAGTGCTACTCAGGCATAAAGGACTTCAAAGAAAAAAGAGGTATTAATTCTATATTTATATTTACTGAGTCACTTAATATCATTCTCTATAACACTTGGAACTTTCTGTCACCAGGCTTTAGAGTTTGATGCTACAAAATGTAAAGACAACTTTAAATATTTTTTAGAAGATAAGATTTACAATATTATTAAACTTAGAAGTTCCCAAATATTTCAGATCATTATTATATTAACTTCTATCAATTCATCCCATATAATTACCAAACTCTATCTTCTCATCACATATCAGAACTCTAGGATGGCACTCTACCATCCTCAAAGTCTCAAGCATTCATTCAAGGTTGTTTGAGCTGATCTTGCCCTCATGGTCAGCAACTTTGAGTCTCTGCTACTGACCCTCCAAATACTGTCCTCAAACCTTGTTCACAATAATAAACATTCAAATAAAAATTGTACATAGTTATTTCATTTAGTCCTAATAAGCCTGGGAGGGAATGTTTAATAGTCCATTAGTGAATGAGGAACTCAAAGAACAACAATGAAACGGCTTAATCAAAGCAGCATAGCTGATAAGCAAGCAAACTGGGTTTCAAACAGAGGTAGTATAATTATAAGACATCATGCTCTTTCCTCAAAACACTCCCAATCAACACAAATCTTAAGACCACATGGCTGGTTAAGAAAGAAAGAAAAGTCAGATGAAGAATCCAAAGTCTTCTGACCTCAAGATTAGAGTTTGAGTTTGTAGTTATCCCAGATCTTATCACCTTGATAGTCATTTTACAACACGTAAGTGTATCAGATCAGCACACTGTACACCTTAAATTTACATGGGATAAAGCTAGAAAAAAATGACCTATCATCTTTGAACTCTGATTCTTTTGTTAACAACTCCCACCCTCCTTCTTTACTTTTTATTGCCTCTACAAGCTGGTCTTCATCTGTATCAAGGCCTCCAGATCTCAATGCTGCCTCTTTTCCCAGATCACCACTTCTCACCACTTATACTCTCACTGTACATACCTCTTCTCAGAGATCCTAGCTCCCATCCCAGAACCCCCCACACCTCTGGACCTTGTACATGTCCAACCTTACTAATTATTAGTTCTGGATGGTTAAACAATCAAAATGTTAGAAACAAGTGAATACTGTATTTCTCAGAGGATCTTGTTAAAACGTGACTTAGTTCTAATAAAGTAAAAGTACCTCAAACCATGAAGATTTCTATATGAAGACATTCTGAAAATGACCATTCTGTGGTTATTTATAAGTTACTTTAATTCAAAGCCAATTAGATTTTCACGTCTTAATGGCATGGTAAAGCCCTTATCTTTATTTTGAATCTAAAAGTATTTTCTTCACTTAAACTAGGAATCAGCAAACAATGGTTCACAGGTCAAGTATGGTCTACAACTTGCTTTTATACAACCGATGAGTTACAAATGGTTTTACATTTTTTAGTGGTCAGGAAAAAATAAAATAATATCTATGACATGCAAAAATTATATAAAATTTGAATTCTAGTGTCCATAAATGAGCTTTTACTGGAAGACATCTATGTTTATTGTTTAAGCATTGTATATAACTTTTTGTGCTACAATGTCAAGTTGAGTAGTTGCAACAAAGACTGTATGACCCTAAATTTTAAAGAAGCCTAAAATATTCACTATCTGACCCTTTATAGAAAATGTACCCCAACTCTAGTATTAAACTATTTTAGGAATTTGCAAAGCTGGTTGTAAATATACTCTGATTTTTCTGATTAAGTTATTTATACACTTTTTCCTGTGAAATGTTAACACTTGGGTACAAAAGTTACAAATATGTAAGTCTGCTGTCTCTCCACCTGAAGAGGCTCACCTATGAGAACCATGCAGTACTATTTTTTTTTTCAATTTGTTTTTAATTGGAGGACAATTGTTTTACAATGTTGTATCGATTTCTGCCATACAACATGAATCAGCCGTCAGTATACATATACCCCTCCCTCTTAGACCTCCCTCCCACCCCTCTCATCCAACCCGTCTAGTGTGAGCACCATGCAGTACTATCAAATACAACTCTCTGCCATCAGACTCATCTCCTAATTATGTGATGATTTGCTGTTATTAAGATATTAGCTATCAATTATACGTACTCTCAAACATTGCAGATGTGTCATTAGTTTATACCCAAATAATCATATAAAGTAGGTGCTAATATTCCTATCTGAAAGAAGGCATACAATGATTTGTCTAAGGTGTCACCCAGCATGTAAATAAATGGTGGAAACATGAGTGAAAACAGGCTTGATTCTAAAGCCCATGGTCCTGTGGGCCACAGTGCACTGCCTTCTTAATCAGGGACTCCTGCCTCCTTACCCTTGTCTGAATCCCCTTACATCCTCTTACGTCAACCTACTTTGACTTCCAACCACTGCTAAAAGCATATAAGTGCTCATTTCAGCAGCACATACACTAAAATTGGAACCATACAGAGAAGATTAGAATAGCCCCTGAACAAGGATGACATGCAAACTCTTGGAACATTCCACTTTTTCTGCTTATCTTGGCAAATCACACTGGAAGAGTGAGCCAGAAATTAATGAAATTACTTTAAGGAGTGGGGGAAATGAGTAATGGGAGTCAGGGAAGGAATGACATCTATGAATACAACTTTTATTATAGTTTTGACTTTTGAAATCATTTTATGTATTCAGAAAATTAAATCAATGTGAGAGGAAAAACTCAATTCAAAGAAAAGCAAATGGATTCAATAGTATTTCAAATGAATAAAAATTATGGGGTGAAGGGAGGAAGAGCAAGTGAGAACCTATTCCACATAACTCCTGAAGAGAATACTTTGATTGTATACATGCATTTAAAGACAAAAAGGACATACAAACCTTAAAATCTTTTTAATCTTTTGGCCACACTACACGGCATGTGGGATCTTAGTTCTCCAACCAAGGATTGAATTCATGCAGTCTTAACCACTGGACCACCAGGGAAGTCCCTACAAATCCTGAACTCTTAATAGGTTTATTTTTCAGAGTACAAATACATAGCAATTCTGAAACTATTTTGTATATATTACAGAACTAAGGAAATGAGTAAATATTTCAATAATTTTGAAAGTAAATATTTCAGTTGGGAAGCCAAGGAAGAACACTGTGAGGCAGGATTAGAACTGGAGGCGTAATTATGAATTCATAATTTCCAAGATACATGTTTTTGAGCCTCTTATATGGCACCTGAAAGGATCTAGAAACAGCGACACACTGGTAGCAATGAATGCATGCAACCAGCATTCAGATCTCGATTTTGAAATACCAGTTCTCACTGAAAACAAACAAACAAGAGTTCCCTGAAGACATGGCTGATTTCCAGTCTGGAGAAAAGAAGATAAAAGATGAGTTTAGAACATCTTGTTGTACCAGAAAAGAAGAAACTACTCAATAAAATTATGGGAGGCAGGTCAAAAGGATACAGGAGCTGGCTGGGTGGGACTCCTGCAGATCAAACCTCAGGAAATTTGAGCATCAAAATAAACGATGGTAATGAACCCACTGAATGAGAAATCATGTGTCCTATACACACAATACATACAAAAAATGTGTCCTCTACAAAAAATACATATCTACTAAGGACCTACTGTATCTGCAGGGAACTCTACTCAATATTCTGTAATGACCTACATGGGAAAAGAATGTAAGAAAGAGTGGATAAATGTGTATGTATAACTGATTCATTTTGCTGTATAGTAGAAACTAGAACAACATCGTAAATCAACTGTACAGCAATAAAAATTAATTTTAAAAAATCATGTCTCCATTGCTAATAGGTGATTTTTTTTAAATTAACAACCCACTTCAATATTCTTGCCTGAAAAATCCCATGGACAGAGGAGCTCCATGGGTCACAAAGGGTCAGACATGACTGAGCAATTAAGCATGTACCATATTGCTAATAAATAATTAATAAGTGGCATGCTTTATTAGAATGTTTTAAAGAAATATAGGAATTGATGGAATTATAAAAATCACCATTTTGCAAATGAGTCAGGCAAGACTCATCAATAGATGCTAAATCTGTGGGGTGCAAATAAGAGAACAAGATATAGACATAATCTCAAGGTATCTCCCCAAAAATTATTACAAAGGAAAACATCACTTTACAGTGAATAAGACTGGCAGACACTGAGTACACAAGGGACAAAAATTAACATCATGAATATTGAGACAAGCCAATAAAATGCACCTTCTGATATAATACCCTGAGGATACAACATCACTTATTTAATTTTCATGCCAAAAATGCATAATAACCTCTTTCACAACATGAAGAGACATCAGAAAAGTCCAAGTTGAGGGACATCCTATAAAAGGCTGAGGAATTGTTCTAGATTAAAGACCACTAAAAAGACATGATAACTAAATAAAATACATGATCCTGGATTGGAATTATACCAGGAAAAATACATTATTAGGACAACTGACAAAACTGCAATATGAACATTAGATTAGTTTGAGAGTATTGTATCGCTATTAGATTTTCTGAATTTTATAGCTATACTGTAGGTATATTGAAGAGAATATCTTTGTTCTTAGAAACTACATTTTTGAGTTGTTAAGAGATATATGTGCTTTCTGCTTATTCCTATGGCTCAGGAAAATTTACATACAGATATGAGTGTGTTCATATATATATACATGAAAGAGAATGAAGCAAATATGGCAAATGGCAAATTTTTTTTGAGTAAAGGGTATCATGTGAGTTCTTTGTATTATTACAACTTTCAAGAAGTTTGAAATCATCCCCCCTTAACTTTTAAAAAATCACATCAACCTTTTACACAGTATGATATTCATTTCTCTTCTAAGTTGAGCTATAAGCCAGAGGTTTGGCTTAGACTCCACTTTCTCTTTGACACCATGTTCTCTGTCTCCACAGGGCTAGTGACTAGTACTCTGAGGCAGGCACATGTTTGAAGAGGCATAAAAAAATAGAAACACAGCTCTGGACATCAGAGGCCAAGATCTAAAAAATCCATGCGTGTTTGCAAAACTTCCAAGCCTTTCCCTGCTGACATTAGAAAGGCATTGGACCATGTGCCTCATGTCCTGAGCTTCCCCCAGATAATCCCACATGACTTTCCCAACTCACGGATTTTCCATTTGGTCACCCACTCAACCTTCAGCAGAGTCATATCTTTTGCAGAGCTAAAAATAGCTGTTCTATCAAGTGGGAAGTTAAATAAAGCACTATTTACAGTTAAGAGGATAATTTCCCTAAGGCTATTTTTTTTGAACGATGACGACGCAACAGCAAATCAAGGTTTGGACAAAATAAAAGTATGAAGAAACTTCATCAGTAATTCTTTGATCAGTAGTTAGGACTGCCAGCTCTGGAATCAGATAGCTTGGATTCAAATCCTGAATTTGTCTAGCTGCATAACTTTGGGCAAGCTGCTTAACCATCCCAAACCTGTTTCTATGTCTATAAAATAATAAGTTGATAATATAAAATAATAAGTTGATGAACCTCACAGACATGTTGAGCAAAAACCAGAAACAGTAGAGTAAGTAATATGTGATTTCACTTATATGAAGTTCAAGAATAAGCAAAACTATGGTGATAGAGGTTAAACTAATGGCTACCTTTGTTGGGGAAGGGTATTGACAGAGAAGGAGAACAAGGGAGCCTTCTAGGTGGTAGAAATGAAATTTCCCTTGCTCTGGGTGGTGTTTACACAGATCTGTGAACATTCATGAAAGGTTTATATCTGTTACACCTCAACAAAAAAGTAATAAAGAGACTTCCCTGGTGGTCCAGGGGCTGACTCCATGCTCCCAAAGCAGGGGCCCCAGGTTAGATCTCCTCAAGGAACTAGATCCCACATGCTGTGACTAATAACCAGAGCAGCCAAATATTTTTTAAGTAATTAAAAAGGAAACATGGTATTGAATAGAATTGTTGTAAGCATTAAATGAGAAAATGTATGCAACTTGCCTGAGATGCATTCAATAATAGTCAGTGTTACAATTACTCATTACAGGGAATCCCCTGGCAGTCCAGTGGTTAGGACCCAGAACTTTCACTACAGGGACTCACAATTTGGGGGAATTAAGATCTCACAAGCCCTGTGCCTCCCCCAACCCCAGAAAAAAAAAACTACTTATTATAATAATAGAATTGTTATTTAAGAGATGAATCTTTTTACCACTGTTCAGTTCTTAAAAGTTTTTCATACCATTTCAAACTTCCTTTTCTTGCCTTTGCAGTTTTATATTGCTCTTTGTATTTAGATAAAGTAATTACAGCTGACCCTTGAACAATGCAGGGGCTAGGGGTGCTGACCCTTTGTTCAATGGAAAGTCCCTGCACAAAATCCCACCATGTCAGCAGTTCCCCATATTCATAGTTCCACATCCACAGATTTAACCAACCTTAGACTGTTATAGTATAACATTTCCTACTGAACAAAATCTGCATATAGATGAACCCAACAGTTCAAATGTGTTGTTCAAGAATCAACTGTACATAGTTTAGAAATTTTTAAACAGCCTTGTTTTAAATAGGTGGCCAAATAAATAGGCACTTGGAAATAACATTAAGTCGATGGAAATCAACCTGGAAGTCACCAGATGATGAGCTTACAGATGTACAAAAGCCCATATGGATGAGTAGGCACCAGGGCCAGGCTTTCCTCTTCAGTATATGCAAAATCCTAGAGGAAGTTTAAATTGAAGGGGAAAAAATTCAAGGAAAGGGTAAACAAAAGAATGGTGTCTTTGAAACAGTTTTGAAAGGAAACAGTATCACTCCATCCATTCTTAGTGAATTAGTTCTCACTCTAAAGATCATTTCAAACTTTCTTTGACCTGGTAAATTTTCTTAAGTGTTACCCTCAGATAAGTCACACAGTTGTTTTTGTTTTGTTTTGTTTAAATACTTACCTTTATAAAAGCGTAGCCAGTACCATTATCTGTAATAGTGAGACCAAGTGAATCCTCAGATTTATACACATTCACTTCTTTTTTGATCCCTTTTATGTGGGCAAATATGAAATCTTCAAGACCTATTTGTGCTCCCAAGAGTTTTCCCATGTCAACTTTAGGTGTGTTTAAAGTGCAATATAAGATCTGCAAAGAGAAAGAAATATTTTAAGTCAGTTTCCATCAGGAAAACATTCTGATCATTAGTTTACTCAATTAATACTTCAATCTACAATGTCAGTGAAATAGTCTTCAATTTACGATGCCAGCAGTTATATCATTAACATTCAGTTCAGTTCAGTCGGTAGGTGTTGCAAGAGGTAGGTGTTTCAAGAGGGCAGACACACTGAAACCATAATCACAGAAAACTAGTCAATCTAATCACACTAGGACCACAGCCTTGTCTAACTCAATGAAACTAAGCCATGCCCTGTGGGCCCACCCAAGACGGGCGGGCATGGTGGAGAGGTCTGACACAATGTGGTCCACTGGAGAAGGGAATGGCAAACCACTTCAGTATTCTTGCCTTGAGAACCCCATGAACAGTATGAAAAGGCAAAATGATAGGATACTGAAAGAGGAAATCCCCAGGTCAGTAGGTGCCCAATATGCTACTGGAGATCAGTGGAGAAATAACTCCAGAAAGAATGAAGGGATGGAGCCAAAGCAAAAGCAATACCCAGCTGTGGATGTGACTGGTGATAGAAGCAAGGTCCAATGCTGTAAAGAGCAATATTGCATAGGAACCTGGAATGTCAGGTCCATGAGTCAAGGCAAATTGGAAGTGGTCAAACAGGAGATGGCAAGAGTGAACGTCGACATTCTAGGAATCAGCAAACTAAAATGGACTGGAATGGATGAATTTAACTCAGATGACCATTATATCTACTACTGCGGGCAGGAATCCCTCAGAAGAAATGGAGTAGCCATCATGGTCAACAGAAGAGTCCGAAATGCAGTACTTGAATGCAATCTCAAAAACAACAGAATGATCTGTGTTCGTTTCCAAGGCAAACCATTCAATATCACAGTAATCCAAGTCTATGCCCCTACCAGTAATGCTGAAGAAGCTGAAGTTGAACAGTTCTATGAAGACCTACAAGACCTTTTAGAACTAACACCCAAAAAAGATGTCCTTTTCATTATAGGGGACTGGAATGCAAAAGTAGGAAGTCAAGAAACACCTGGAGTAACAGGCAAATTTGGCCTTGGGATGCGGAATGAAGCAGGGCAAATGCTAGTAGAGTTTTGCCAAGAAAATGCACTGGTCATAGCAAACACCCTCTTCCAACAACACAAGAGAAGGCTCTACACATGGACATCATTAACATTAGGTAGTATGAATTGCATGTTTCCTGAGGGCCAGGCTCTGTGCTGAGCAATTTATATCCATTATTATATTTAATCCTTGCAACAGCTTTCTAAATACATTATCATCTTCGTATTACCAATAAGGAAATTGAGCCTTGGTGAGAGTAAGTTATTTGCCTAAGGTCACAAAGATAGTACTTGTCAGAGCCAGGATTCAAGATCAGTTCTCACCAACTTCAAAGAGGTTTACATTGCTTTGTTACCTGTTATTTACAATGCTGACATCAAAGGCCATGTTTCCAAAGGTCATGATATGCATAACACAGCGAAAATAGAGGCAATACTATTTTGGAAAACTCATGTTTTTTTTTTAAATAAGGAAAATTTTATTGATCTTGTATTTTTGTGCTTGAGAAAAGTAAATGGTGAATGAAGTCATTTTTTTTTTAATTGTTTAAAACATGTCTAAAATGGACCTTGAAGACTAGTCTAATCCCTTGGCTCTAAAAATGGAGGAACTGAGGGCTGGAGAGGCTAATGCAACTTAGATACACAGGATGGTAGAAGCTGTGTGGAGGTTGTAAAGGGACTTCTTATATTTACCAAATCTTTGTTTGACTTCATTTTCCTTCAAAAATACAATTTATTTTGCTAAAATCTACAATGCTACTCAAGCTTGCCAACCATAATTTCAGTAATTTTTAAGGCCCAACTACAAAATGGAAGAGAAGGAGGGTTAAGAATATGCCACTGGGGACTTGCCTCATGGTCCAGTGTCTAAGACTGTGATCCCAATGCAGGGGTCACAGGTTCGATCCCTGGTCAGGGAACTACCCATATGCTACAGCTTAGAGTTTGAACACCACAACTAAAGATCCCTCACATGTAACAAAGGTCAAAGATCCTGTGTGATGCAACTAAGACTTGGTGCAGCCAAATAAATAAATACATATTTTTTAAAAATTTAAAAAGCATGCCATTGGTTTAAAGATTAAGTTCAATAAATATTTACTGAGTATCTTTTGAGTACCAAGGACATTTTAATGCAGCTTTTTTATACCAAAATGATTAAGTGAAAAATTGTACCTTTTGTTATCAAGTAATACTTGCCATAGATATTGCCATTCCTGAGCCTTGCCTCAACTCTCAACTTCCAACCCTCTCTCTACCTCTCCGAGTTTCACACCATTTCTGATTTCCCTGCTTGAGCTTTAAACCATAAATACCCATAAACCTCTGGGAGCTCAAAAACTGTGCAATTACTACCTGTTAAATGGCTTTTTAAGCCCTATTAAAATATGTCTGAATTGGAACAGCTCTCCCTGCTCTACAGTTAGAGTTCCAGCAAGTTCATCAAAGACCTGATTAAATCCCAGAGGTACATGAAGGAAGCTAGTGATAAGGACAAGGAAGAGGCCACAGGGTACAAAGGATCAGTGCCTGCAAGCAAGAATTGCTGCCCTTGCCCTTTCCTTTTCTCACCCAGGTCTTTGGTGAGCTGTGCTAATAACTGCTGAGCCTTTAATATAACCCTTTGTGTCCCAGTGAGGACATAATACATTTGGCTTTGTAGTTACTCTTTGCAAATATCTGCTGGTGTTAAATTTTTATTATTCAAGATGGAGAGTGACGAGAAGTCATTTAGGATAATAATGGCCCCTATTTCTTACTCCAATTGTGAAGTCAGTAGTATTCATTAGTCCACTAACAAAAATGATTATTAATGGATGAAAAGGAGAAGTACTATGCATAGAAAACAGCTTTTCTCACTTCCTTTCTCAAAATGATGGAAAGTGAGTAGAAAAGTTTTCTCCTTGTTCTTTTTCCAGTGAATCGTTAAATGGTGTTCATAGCAGATCCAACCACCACTAATAAAGCAACTTACTGAGTAGACAGGAAATAAAACATTAAAACATAACGATGATAAAATAGGGTAGGGGAAGAAGCCCCCAAAAGGAAATCCCACACAAAGTGAACATCTAGTTGCTAAGCTGCATCCTTTCTTTCCATTTTTTCACGTACTTCACTGCAAAGCAAATACTAGATTTCCTGTTAGGTATAACCCTTCCCCATTATGCTTCCTCCAAGACAGAATAATGTTCCACTCTGGGCAGCCAGCAGTTGGCAGCCAAGGCATCAGGGTTTTTTCCTGGAAGGAGTAAAGCCATGGAATGGAGTTCCACAGAAGGTTGTATTGAAAATCAGCAGAAATGTCATGGTCCCTGTGAGGTAGAGGAAGAGCCCTCTGTAGCAGCAGGTAACTGAAACTCTGTGGCTTTAGATTAGTCCCTCAAGGAAAGAAAAAACCCTATCACTCACATGCTGTCAATGCACAACTATCAGTGAATACATCTAATATGTCATAAAGGTCTAGAGATTCAAAGACTCCTCATAGTTACTGTATTTTGAACTGAAAAGTAAGAAAGTGATATATGACTCTCTAAATGCTGGAAAGTTCATGCTCATTCATCTACTCACAATCCTCTATTGGACAGGTGCTTTTTGCCAAGTTCTGCAGTGCATACTAGATGTACAAAGATGACTAGGACCAGCCCTCGTACACAAGAAACTCGCAGGCTAGGCAATGATCCACTGACATACAGTGGGGCAACATAATCCAGTTACAATATATTAAGAGTCTTAGAGATTAAAAAAAAAAAAAAAGGAATCTCATACATATTGTGAACTTTCCTATCTCCATTCAGACATTTCCTTCAATCCAAAATCTAAAAAGCCTGCCACCCATGCACCCACCCTATCCCCAGGCTCTTGTCTATTGAGACTTTGCAGGGATGTGACTGCCTGGGTGGAATCACTCTTTCTACTTCTCTCACATCATTTAAATCTAGCACCTCATTTGAATGTCTGAGTCACCTTCCCTTCAAGTCCAATTGGTGTAACATGTATTTGTCACCCTGACTCAGAGATGAGACCTTAGTCATCTTTCTCTCTCCTATGAAGCTTAACACAGTGCCCTGCTCAGTTGACATCCTAATGGCATTTTCTACACATTCATTTACTTCATTTAATAAAACCAACCTGTGTACTAAGTTTTATTAACCTCATTTTGTGGATGAGAAAATTATGACTTTATCCAATTAGCACTATAATGTTTGATGTCAAAAGAAAGGAGAAAAAAAATACAAGAAAAGAAACACTGAAGCAGTTATAGAATCAATGCTCCTCTAAGAAATACTCACTTCCAGAGATATAGTAGATAAAAGTCAGGACAACGTGGTACTTATCATTTCTTATACTCTCTGGTGAACAAATTAAATCAAAGGAAAGTAAACTCAGAGTAAGGTTTATTTTATAAGGAAAATTATCCAACCATTAGAAATACCTTTCTGATGATTTTTATTGTAAAATGAAATCCTTAACATCTTCTGGGGTATCTATATTTGGTGTTTTATCAACACCATTGCCAATTTTCATAAGCTTGATGGAGTACTTATGACTATTTCACTTTCTAAAGCAGTACTACCCAATAGAAATGTAACACAAATGCCATAATTTTAAATTTTCTAAAAAAAAATCACATCAACAAAAGACATAGGTGAAACTAATCTAATTTCCTCATATAACCCCATATATCCAAAATATCATTTCAACATCTAATCATTTATTTTTAAAATGAAATTGAGAGTTTACATTTTTAATAAGTTTTTAAGATCTGATGTATGTTTACCCTTTTGTGTCTGACTCTTTATGACCCCACAGACTGGGGCTCAGCAGGCTCCTCTGTCCATAGAATTCTCCAGGCAAGAATACTGGAATGGGTTGCAATTTCCTTCTCCAGGGGATCTTCCTGACCCAAGGATCAAACCTGGGTCTCTTGCATCACAGTCAGATTCTTTACCATCTGAGCCACCAGGGAAGCCCCCTGAGCCACCAGGGAAATCCCTAATTTGGACTAGCCACATTTAAAGTACTCAATATCTATACTTGGCTAGCAGCTACCATTGAGCAGCTTTGTTCTAGAATCCCATGTCTTTAACAATTTTTTTTGTCTTTAATAATTTTATACTTTGTATTTTTCCCATCTCCATATATCTATACACATTGTTCCCCTGGCCAAAAATACCATGGCTGAAACTCGACTGCTAAATCTAGTCTATATTTATCAAAATCTTCCCCATCCAATAAAGTCTAGCTAAACAACATTTTCTAACAACACCCTAAGCTAATGCTATTACTTCATCTTCTATACACCTATCAAATTTTATATATTTCTTGTGGAACTTACCACGTGCTGCTCTGTAAACTTTTGGCACGTAGGAACTCATCTTATTGTCATATTTGTCTTACTGCATGCCTGTCACTGATTTATAGCAGAGACAGCTTAAGGCAAGAAGAAAGCCACGGCCCTTTGGGGCCAGATGGAGAGCTTAAATTGTTATTGTGCTGGACATCAATATCTACAGTACCCGTTCCCCTGCCCCCTCAAGTTTCATTCCCCACTTTAAGCCATATGATGACTTGGGGACGAGTGACCCCATCCTCGGTTCCATCAGAAATGAATCATGATTAGGTTTAAATCAGTTAATGACTAATTCATAATCCAACTTAGGCCAGTTAGGTACAAAGAAGAGGGACTTTCCTGGTGGTCCAGTAGCTAAGACTCTATACTCCCAAGGCAGGCTGCCCGGGTTTGATGCCTGGTCACAGAACTAGATCTCACATGCTGCAACTGAAGATAGAAGATCCTATATGTCGAAACTAAGACTCAGGGCAGCCAAACAAATAAAATTATTTTTAAAAGATTCAAGAAAGGACTTGTTAAGATTTCTGGGGAAGGAATCTTCTTTTCCACAGAAGCGCCTAAAAAGGTATCTCTCCCGCTCTGATGTGACTAACTGCAGCTGTCACTTCAACGTTAGAAGACTGACCCTGGGGACAAAGCTGACACATGCAGAAGGGTAGAGCCTCTAGACCCCATCTCACCTGAAGACATTCAGCAATGGACACTGGAAGCTGTCACCCCCTTCCCCTCCCAAGGTAATATTCAGATAGCAGGTATGAAGTGCTTCCCTGGTAGCTCAGTCAGGAAAGAATCTGCCTGTGGTGCAGGAGACCCGGCTGATCCCCTGGAGAAGGAAATGGCAAAGCACTCCAGTATCCTTGCCTGGAAAATCCCATGGACAGAGGAGCCTGGTGGGTTGTAGTCCATGGGTTGCAAAGACTTGGACATGACTGAGTGACTTCACTTTTATACCTTCTATGTGTTTTGGAGGAAAATTTACCTCCTCCGTTACAGACATAAGGCTCAAACTAGTAAAGCGGTGACATAGGAGTAAGCATGTGGCCCAATCCTGGCCAACAGGACATGGGAGGAAGTCCAGGAAGCTTCAGAGAAGTATCTTTTCATTCCTAAGAAGCAAACACAGTAAGACAACCATCCCCTCTGCCCCTGTAGGTACCCTTACCTGTATGCGATCTAGGAACTTCCACCATCACCTTCCTACTAACTGAGGAAGAGATCAACACCAAGAAAGGCAAAGATTTGGAGTGAACCTAGGTCCTTGACAGTGGTGAGTTGCTCTGATAATCAGCTCTGGCAACCACAGCACTTCTTTTAAGAAAAACAAGTTGTCTTAGGCAGTTCAACTAGCTCTGTGCTACTGGTAGCTGAAAAAATCCTATCTGATACACAGTCCTATCCCAGGAGCCAAAAATTTCACCAACCAATTCTGGGCTAACAGATTTCTAACTGATAGAATTATTATCCTTTGTGTCTTCATAACTCACAGGGGGCTTTTTTGTTTTGTTTTTGGCCTCACCACACCACTTGTAGGGTCTCAGTTTCCCAACCAGGGACTGAACCTGGGCCTAGGCACTGAAAGCACAGAATCCTAACCACTAGACTATCAGGAACTCCTTATAATTCACAGTTTAAAAGTTCTTTCTACTTATCTCATTTTATCCTTAAAAAAAAAAAGAGGCAACTCTGAGGTCTATGGTGAATTGTGTTTCCTTTAATGCATAGAAGTGTTATGCATTGAAGTGTTACGTAATTGCTATGAATTGAAGTGTTATGCAATGAAATGCTAGGCATTGAAGTGTTATGCATTCTTATCCTATAATTTCATATCCTCTCAAAAGTTTCAGGCACAAAGTAAAGCCTTCCCCTTACTCCAATATCAGCAAAACAGCTATCTAGAAAGGAGCTATGTTATACTTGGAATGGTTATGAAAAAGAAAGAAAAAAATAGAAGTAAACAAAAGCAGGAAACAGTGGGTTAAGGGGTAAAAGACCCACGTCTAGTCCCAATTCTGTACTCTCACGAGTTCAGTCATTTGACCTTCTTGGTCTTCATGGACATCCTGGCATTAGTAAAGCTTGGTCTACATCACACAGCTATTACTAAAATTCAGTAAGAGAGTATACATAAAAGTGCTTTTTAAACTAAAAATCGCTAAAGGTTATTATTAGTATTATCCCTGGAATAAAGGTGCTCCTTGAATAATATTTACACCTACGCTTGACAGCTTCTTAAATTGCATTATTTTTCCTGAAAATTAGATTTGCTCCTTTTTAATGTCATAACCAGGATGGATTTCATTTTCTCCCATAAATTACAGTATCCTTTAACTTTTTTTGTTGAGTGTAACTTATGACCATTTTTTAGCGTGCTTTTATATTTCAATTGCTATTTTTCAGTTCTTATCACATGGTTATGATTATTCACCCTAGAATCTCAATATGGCTAGGATGATAAGAGTCTGAACTATTGTATAGAGCCATTAATATAAAATAATATTACTTTTTCTCTGGTGGTACCATTATATATTCCATAAGTATGCCTTGTGAATACATTTAAATAAATCATTTGCCATTAGTGTTTCAAAAGATATTCTGGCCCACAAACAGATCACAAATCTCTCCAAAAACATATCAGATTCATTTTCAAAACTCCAGGAAGTCCATTTCCAACTTTTTGTTTAATGCCTTCCTTAAACAGGAACTGAGTTGGCCCAAGATTCCACATGTTCCAAAATCTCTGGAAGAAATTATGGGCTTATATGGCTCGCATTACAGTATTCGGGAATGTGATTTTAAACATAAGCAAACTAAAACAGTTACCTCCTGTGATTATCTAAAATAACAGTGTTACCAAATACTTTAATACAACTACTTTCCTACATCTCAATCTACCAAGAACCTTGCTAACTCTTTATATTTTTCTAAAATAAGCACTATAGAAATATCAGCCAATGTCGTTACAGAAAATAAAGATGAGAAAGTACATAATAACACTAAACCTAGTAATTAACCATACTTTCATCCAGAGTTAATACCACCATCTTTGTACACAAGAAAACCACTTGGATTATGTTTTCTTTGTTAATGACTAAGGTTCTATCTGGGCTATTCTTGGATAGAACTATTTAGGCTATTATCTAAACCTCACAGACTTTTCCTCAAAAAGAGAAAAAAGAAATACTATGTATTTCCATCTAGTCAATTGCCTTTAAAATAGCAGGAATTAAAAACAACCTGCCTGGAAAATCCGATGGACAGAGGAGCTTGGTAGGCTGCAGTCCATGGGGTCGCAAAGAGTGGGACATGACTGAGTGACTTCACTTTCACTTAAAAGCAACCTGAAACTAAGAATAACTATTGAGTAAAAAAGATAACCCACTTATCCTGAGTGCTTGAACAAAAGAAACTATAGCCAAGCCAGAGTGGCAGAATTATATTACTGAAAACTCTTTCCAAAAACTGAGTGTCTTATTCTACACGATTCCCCAAAATATTTGGTAGATGTGTTGTATCAAGGAATTTCTAGAACTCAAACAATTCTTCAGTGATATTCATGACTGGGACACCTGCCCATCCCTCTGAGCTCTACACAGTTTGGAGACTGGCTCCCAGCTCTAGTTAGACCACTGTAAAAGTGAAAGAACTGGGAAGATAAAGGTCTAGAAGAACAAAGTAAATAAAAATTAAGATCTCAGAAACAGTAATTGATCACTTTTATGTACCAGGCATTTCCACATACTACTTCATTTAACCCTATGACAATTCTATGTGAGAGGCATTACTACACCCATTTTTTACAGATGAGAACATAAATATTTAGAGAGATAAAAACAGTTTGTGATTAAGTAGTATTTGGTGCACATGTAACTTCAGCCCTGGTTATCCAACCCTAAGCTCTTTCCCCTACAATATTGCCTCTCTCATACCTAATATCTGCACAAAGAGATCCAAGTTACCAATCACTTCCTAAAGCATTAGCTCAGCTAATCCATTAGCTCAGTGCATCAGGTCATGAGTGCAGGCATCACTATGCCCTATGCAGAAGGAAAAAAAAGCTCAACACCCCTTACATGATTTATCTAAGGCCACATAGCTAGTGAATGACAGAGTCAAAACTGGAATTCAGACTTTTGTGCTTTTTCTAAGCCATGATATCATAGCTGTGATGTAAATATAAATTCAACTTTAAACCTAAAACTCCTAGAAGGCAGAGACTAAAAAGTTTTTGCTCTATATGGAGCCAAATACACTGTTTATTTAATAAACCACCCACTTCTTTAAAAGAGTTAAGGAACTTCCCTGATGGTCCAGTGGCTAAAACTCCATGCTCCCAATGCAGGGGGCTTGGGGTTAGATCCCTGGTCAAGGAATCAGATCCTACATGCTGCAACTAAGACCTGGTGCAGCCAAATAAATAAATATAGTTTTTAATTTTTTTTTTAAATGAGTTAAGGTGGCTTACAAAAAGGAGCTTTTGTAATCGGACTTTAAAAATCAAATGTATTAAAAAATAAAATATCAATCAAAATATTGATATTAACCACCTAATATATTTGATTTATACCAAAATACTAATACAGGGAATTCCCTGGTGGTCCAGTGGCCAAGACTCCACTCTTCCAGTGCAGGGGGCCCAGGTTCAGTTCCTGGTCAGGGAACTGAGATTCTGAAGGCTGCAACCAAAGATTTTGCATGCTACAACTAAGACCCAACACAGACAAATAATTTTTTTTAATATTAATACATTGTTTGACTTAACATGTCATTTTAAATTATTTCTTCCAGTTAATTTTAAAACTGACCATAACCCAAGGAAATGAATAGAATTAAATAGATATTTAAGATCTGTTATTTTCCCAATATAACACATGTAATAAATTTCTAAAGATTTGTTTTTTTAATATATATCATTTTATAAATACAATACCTTTGCCTTCACCTTGACAATGGCTACAGTCATCTAGAAAAAAGTTTCAGTTTCTCAAAGATATAAAATTGGCAACAAGACAGATATTTAGAAACCTGATACTGTATGCTCTATTTTAGACCTTCATAAGGATATTGTACAAAGCCCTGCCTCGAACTATGTAGAACTTTCTATAAATGATTCACTTCTAAATTAGCTGTCCTGGGTCAGCAGTGGCGTCTTAAATAAAAGGTGATTCATCCTTTGTACCGTTCTTTCCCTGGTACAATCACTGTTTTTCCCCATTTCTTTTTAATGGACAAAATAATGTGACAAAAATAATTTTATTCCCTACCCCCCAGAAAAGGAAAATCAAGTCACATGTTTTAATCTATGAAATGACTTCCCAGAGTAACCAAAAGAACATTTTCCTTTGTTAATGAAATCTAATCAAAGCAACTATGTTATCAAAGAAAGTAAAAATCTCAAACCAATTCTTGAAACATATGAAAAGGTAAAAGAACAGCGATAGGTTTTAGTCTTGCCTTTGTGGATATTACATAGACACTAACGCAATGAGTAAGATAAACCAAACATGGGTAGCCATATATATCCATCCTCTTCCACAATATGCTTCAGGTCAGAGGAGATATCTGAGCTTTAGCCTAGTATAATAATGCTGCAAGGTTACATGCCAATTTGAAAGGCATCATAAATCACCAATATTCCCCATGTCAGGCGCTGTCTCAAATTTTCCAGGTTTCTAAACCACTTATCCTCTTAAAAGTTTCCTCTTGTTTGACACTTAAGATGCAAGAGAACCTCAAAAGGGAAGGAGAAACTATAACGAGATGTTTTACATCCACGAATGTAGCAGTTTGTGAGACATTAAATTATAATTATTAGTAAAGAGACCTATGACTAACTTTCCAGTTTACTAAATATACAAACATGAACTATTTTTTTTTAAATAGCTATTTGATCCCCAATGGGTCCTTAAACAAAATTTTGAAATTTGTTTGGCAAAATGCTCATGTATTACTACATTCATATTAACCAGGAAGCAGACTTGTAACACTTATAATGAAATATCTATGAGGTATGTGATATTTCAAAACCACCCAAGGGAATTAATTCCCTGGCAGTCCAGTGGTTAGGACTCTGTATGTTCACTGCTGAGGGCCCAGGTTCAATTGCTGGTCAGGGGACTAAAATAAAAGACCACAAGCCCTGCAGCATGGCCAAACAAAAACAAAACAAAAACCCATCCAAATAAATCATGGAAAAATGGAAAGCAAGCATGGGGAGCCACCAGGGGTCAAAACAGAGTGATGAGGGGATGTGATCCTGACAGAAAGAGAAGAGCGCTTTATGAAGAAAATGGGCCATGCAAGAAACTGTAAACATCTTGAGAGAGAGAAAGATCGCAATTGATTTTTATTCTAAACTAGGACACCTGAAAGACATTAGAAAAATATACTGCAGAGTGACAGGGCAAGAGGAGACAAAGGAAAATGTACTATGGGGCTCCCTCGATGAGAGGTGACTAACGGCTGGGGTGAGGGAGTGGAGGCAACTTACTGACCACCCTAGACCCTTAGTCATTAGAAGGCTTGAGATGCGCAGAAAACCTCACCCATGGGTAGGGCCGGTGAGACTCAAGGGAGAGTGTGTGAAGATTCTTCTAGGCTTGGGTTGCTCAATTTTGAGCCACCTCCCACCCCAGGGGTAGAGAGCGCCAAGAAGAGAGACTGGGAAGACATGGAGAGGAACTGCCAGGAATAGAATCCTGTCATAGCATCGGAGACACTTAGTCACAACCCCAGCTAGAGCCTCTCACCTTTGCTCCAGAGTTGTTTATGACCCGCTCCCACCCCGCCCCCTCACGAAGCAGCTTCTTCCCACCCTCAGCTGGCCAACATTCCTGCCCTTCCTGCCCGTGGGACTCCCGGGACTGGGGCAGAGGGAGGAGTTAGAGAAGAGGGGAGGAGGACCCCGCAGGGCCAGGAAGCTTCCCGAAGAAGCTGGCAGGCTGCTGCAGGGTTCCGTCCTCAACTCCCAAGAATGTGTCACCAAGCCAGAGCCAGGACAGGCAGTACCAGAGTCTCCTGGCTTCAAGCTTAGTGCTGACACTGTACCTTCACTATCTGCTTCTATTTTTATCCCTACAACCTCCTCTCCCCACTCCGCCCTCAAATGCCTGCCATTCAAAACCTTCCTTACCGCCCAGGAAACTGGCTTGACTTGTGGGTGCTTAATTAGCAAATGTACAATAAACTTTCTCACTGTCACCTTTTTTTTTTTCCTTTTCTATAATTAGAGGGACTCTGAGTCCTAGTTTACCCCTGTTGCCCCAGAGTAATTATTAATATTTTCCTTTTCACTCTGTGAAGTGTCTGGGTAGGAAATATAAGTTCCCTGGCCATCTATTTATAATACTTCTTCTATTAAGCTGATCAAATAAGCACACTTCCTTTTCAGGATGATAAGACCAGACAACATGAGATAAAAGGAAAAACATATGATTTGCATGTTGAAGTAAGGTAATGGTAGAGTTCTTCCTCTATCCTTTAGCACCAAAGTAATCTTACCCAGAAGCTGGGTAAGAAGCTTATTGGAAGTCAGTGTCCATGATTGAAGCACAATTAAGATCCTATGAGTCTTAACAAGTGTGGGGAGAGTTGAAAATGAGCTCTAAGTGTTCTGTGGGAAAACAGAGTAGAATAATTTAGAATTCCACGCTAAGGAAAATTCTGTCACAGGTATGTCTAGAGATATGACAAAAAGAAATATGGGTATTCCTACAGAGTTATTTTTGGCTCAAGAGAAATAAGCATTGATAATACAATGCAAAATAATTCTAATAAATTAATATATTTAATATTTCAAGTTTAACTGAGATTTTTGTTGACTGAAATAGTTTATTAGGTTTACACTAAACTTTATTGAAGAAGCCCTTCTCAGAGTCCACGTTAGTTACCGTAACATAGAATTCCACACTGAGATAGCTTAGTTTGAGGATCATGTATAGAGACAAACTTTTAAATTTGCTTTCCACACTTTCTGGGATTAGGCACAAAGTAGGAGAATGAAATTGTACATGTCTAGAATAGAAAAATTAAAAGGAAAAAATTACAAAAGATTAGTCAAAAATTGCCTAAAAAGCATCTTTTTTGAGGAAAAGAAGGAATGAGAACTAACATTTACTGAATCATTGTTCTAGATACCTAATATGCTATGTCATTCAGTTCTAACAACACTCCTATAAGGCAGGCATTATTTGTATATTTTCCGGTTCGATTCCATTACTCAATTTTCCAGGTGAGAAAATTGAAGCTCCTCAGTGGCATCTCTAGGCACCAAACTCAGGGCACACCATCCTACCCAGACAGCACCTCCCCATTAGACTGACCTAAAGCATTGCTGTCATGCCACCCTGACTATCACAGGATCCTACAAGCCTGTGAAATAGCCACAGCAGATATGTAGCTTTGAGCTGTTGCAAAAGCTTGGAATCTCACAAAGTAACCATCCATGTTTCACTCCGTATAATTACAATCCTATAAGACTGATCCTAAAACTAAAAATGTAAAACAGGAGGACTTTCTACTGTTTTTCCCTTCCTGTTGCTTTCCCATTTTGCCCACCGCCCCTTCCTTTACTGCCTAGCTTCACCACACAGAGCAAGTGCTTAACCTCAAGCAAACTGGCATAAAGCAATGTTGCCAGTGGGTGGTTGTGAATTGATAGTGGAAAACTGTTTGAAACGTTGTGGGAGCTTTTTTGGTTGTGACAATGATTATGTGACACCACTGGCACTGGGAGAGGTAGAGGATGAGGTAAGGATACTGCATGAACTCTAACCTCAGAGAGGTTCAGCTCAGTGAAGAGCTGTTTGGCATTCTGCATGATTTTCTCTCTCTCTCTCTCTTTTTTTTTTTTTCTTTTTGGCTGTGCTGAATCTTAGTTGCATGCAGGATCTAGTTCCCTGACCAGGGATTGAACCTGGGCCCCCTGCATTGGGAGTACAGAGTCTTAGCTATTGGACCACCAGGGAAGTCCCCTGCATGAATTTCAAATGTCCTACTAGAGATTCATGTCAGGAAGAGAATATATACATAATGATTAAAACCTAGATCCTCTGTGTTACAGGTAAAGTAGGCTTTGTTTTGAGTTTTCCTGGACTGCAGTCACCACATAAACCAAGGAAAGCCTTTCTTATTTGCATAGAACCTTATCAAGAGTTGTTCATCATCTCAGAAAGTCAAGTCACGGACAACAGTGTTGTCCATATTATTTGAATTTAACATAAAACATATCAGCTGCTCCTATTATTGTTACATTATATAGTTCTATGAATATCTACAAATATTTAGAGAGCAAAAGATAACATAAAATCAAAATATCCATGTCTTATTCCTATTGTTCTATTCTTTTTAAATTTATATTTATTAGCTATTAAGTATAGATACAAGCAACTGACTGCTTCATTATGTCTTCTAATACAGTTTCCCCAAGTATTTGCATTGAAATCCATATTTGTTTCTAGTATTACTGTTAAGGAATATATTAATTTTTAAAGTTTTATATACATAGGTAGATGTTGTTTAAATATTTATTTCAGGATAAGTAAAAGTGATGCCACAAAATATTTGTTATTACAGGGGAACTTTGGGTCCAGTAAGGTTAAGAACTACTTGTATAAAGGAAAGAGCATGAGCTGGGAGTTTGACAAACATACGATAAAAGATATCTCTTTGGACTACATGATTTGAGCAGTTTATTTTTGTTCTGAGCTACAATTGCCTCACCTATCAAACACAGTCATTTCTGGGGGTGCTGTTAAGAACTGCTTTTTCAGACGAAATAGCACAGGTTAAGTAGTAATGATAGGTGTTCAACAGTAACTCCCTTAATGCTCAAGCTGTGCTTCCCTCCCCCACTTACCTTTACAAAAAGGCAGGAAAATTAAGATAGGAAGCAGGAAGTATAAAGAATACGAAAGGAGAAAGGGAGTAACAAATCATGACCAGTACCTAATACTTAACTATACCCAGAACACATTGTTAGTATCAGATGTGAGAAGGTTCAAGTTACATTCTGGCCCTAGATCATGAAGAACAGGTTGTTAACGTCAATCACACAAACACTACTACTTAATGCAATATACGGCTATGCAAATTGTTCCAAGAATGGATGCAGAATTATCATTTCTTCAATCTTGTTACTGTGTATCCCTTTAAGACCACTTAACACTGTAACTTAAGAACCTGTCACTTTTACAGACTGAAATATCCTAGATTTTAGCCTTTTTTTTTTTTTTTTAAGGTTGGAACTTTTCCTCTACTGTGCTTTGATTATCTCCATGGAGATTTTCATACAATAGCAGATGCACTTTCTGGAGTGCTAGTGTTCTTGAGCCTCTTAGCCACTACTAACTGGAGCCAAATACATCCCTAAAAGGCAAATAGTCTATCACTGACAAGATCTAAGATCCTTTCTACCCTTTCACTTATCTGTAGAAGCCATAGGACCTCCCTGGTATTAGCCATGTCCAACAGCACCCCACTCCAGCACTCTTGCCTGGAAAATCCCATGGACGGAGGAGCCTGGTGGGCTGCAGTCCATGAGGTTGCTACGTCGGACACGACTGAGCGACTTCACTTTCACTTTCATGCATTGGAGAAGGAAATGGCAACCCACTCCAGTGTTCTTGCCTGGAGAATCCCAGGGACGAGGGAGCCTGGTGGGCTACCGTCTATGGGGTTGCAGAGAGTCGGACACGACTGAAGCGACTTAGCAGCAGCAGCAGCAAGCTTCAACTTCCTACTCCACATTTTAATCACCAAAACCTCAGAGTACTCAGTACACCCCAAACAGAAAAGCTAGAGTTTCTAAGACAGTAAGAAAAGAAAGCAGTTTTTGGATCACAATACAGAGAAACAGTGACAGTCATCCATTCTCAGTTGGCTTCCTCTTTTCTTCACCTCAGCAAGTATCTAGCGCAAAAGTACTTATCAGTTGCTTTGTTGAATAAATAGTTTCAAGGAACACCTTTAGATGTACACCCAAATTCACAGAAGCATTAATTACAATTGCCAAAAATGGAAACAACCTAAATGTGAACAGATAAAGGTGATGTGGTATGTACATACAGTGGAATACTACTCAGCCATAAAGAATAAAATTTTGCCACTTCAGCAACATGGATAGACCTGGAGGGTATCACACTACATGAAACAAGTCAGACAGAAAAAAAGAAATGCTATATGACATCACCTATATGTGGACTTAAAAAAAGTGCAATAAACTAGTTAGTAAAGAAAAAAAAAAAAAGAACAGGCTCACAGATATAGAGAACAAACTAGCAGTTACCTGTAGAGAGAGGGAAGGAGGGAGAGAAAGATAGGGATAGGGGACTAAGAGGTACAAACTACTATATATAAAAAATAATCTATAAGGATACATTGTAAAACACCAGGAATATAGCCAATATTTTATAATAACTAAAAATGGAATATACCTTAAAAATTGTGAATCACTGTGTTGTATACCTGAAACATAATGCTGTGCATCAACTATACTTCAATTTTTTAAAAAAATGAATACCTCTGGTTGTGTCAGGTGATAGGGGTTTATCATAAGGAGACACAGGGAAGCAAAAGTACAGGAAACATTTTCAGAAGACAGGCTTCTTAGAAATTACTAAAAATTGGCTCATTGCCATTAAAGACACAATGTCAGCTCTCCTGACATGAGTGACACTCTAATGGCCCTCTGCGACCCTGACATGAGTGACACTCTGATGGCCCTCTGTGACCCTGACATGAGTGACACTCTGATGGCCCTCTGTGACCCTGAAGAGATGGCAGGGACTCCTGTCATCCCCAGGCTTCAGTGTTAGGTCCGCTTTTTTGCTTCTGCTACTACCAACTGTACAGAACAGATATATTGTATGCTCCTAATTTGGTTAAAAGTAGAAAGGAGGTTTACATCCACATAGATATGCATTTACTTTCACACACATACTTATAAATTCACAAATTTTATTTTTCTATAAAGATGGTCAAAAAAATGGCCAAGCCAGATGCTTCTGGGGAAAGAGGACTAGGGAACTATGGTTCCCACTTACCCTCCTCCCCCCAAAAATGTGGATACCCTTTCCACTAAGTACATATATTATTTTTTCAATTAAATTAAAAATTGGTTTTAAATAACATTTACTGTGTAGCTCCACTGTGGACTTCTGCTTCAGAGAGTTAGTTCTACTTGGAGATTTAGTGAATGAATAAAACAAAACCACAGAAACCATTTTCCTTTGGTGGCCTTTGATCAAACACAGATATGCTCATTAACTGCTGCTGCTGCTGCTAAGTCGCTTCAGTCGTGTCCGACTCTGTGTGACCCCGTAGACGGCAGCCCACCAGGCTCCCCCGTCCCTGGGATTCTCCAGGCAAGAACACTGGAGTGGGTTGCCATTTCCTTCTCCAATGCATGAAAGTGAAAAGTGAAAGGGAAGTCGCTCAGTTTTGTTCGACTCTTAGCGACCCCATGGACTGCAGCCTACCAGGCTCCTCCGTCTATGGGATTCTCCAGGCAAGAGTGCTAGAGTGGGGTGCCATTGCCTTCTCTGGCTCATTAACTAAGAGCCAACAAATGGAAGGGAAGGTAGCTTGTAATTAATAACACTGAAGAGGAGGTAAAGAGATGAGACAGGCTGGATTAGGAATATATCTTATATATTGATTATAGCTCTCATGTTTATATCTAAAAAGTTTTGAGGTAACTACAAAAGAACTTGTGTGATACCACAATCCCAAATATCTAAGAAATATATTTGATGTCACAAAAGCAGAAAATGTCTTAGCTCCTAAAATTTTATTTGAATTCATATTACTGTACCTTACTGAATCATATACATGGCATTCTATTTCCCAAGATTTTTATTGAATTTAAAACACTTCATCTTGGTTACCGAAGAGGGAAGATAGGGGAAGGGAAAGGGATAAATTAGGAGTTTGGGTTTAACATACACACACTACTATATATATAATAATCAATAAGAACCTATGTATAGCATAGGGAATTCTATTCAATACTTTGTGATAACCTATATGGGAAAATAATCTGAAAAAGAAAAGATATATATACACATATAACTAAATTGGGCTTGCCAGGTGGCACAGTGGTTAAGAATTCACCTGCCAATGCAGAAGATGCAAGAGATGCAGGTTTGATTCCTGGATCAGGAAGATCCCCTGAAGTGGGAAATGGCAACCCACTCCAGTATTCTAGCCTGGAAAATTCCATGCACAGGGGAGCCTGGTAGGCTACAGTCCATAGGGTTGCAGAGAGTCACACACAACTGAGCATGCATGTACACACTCCTCGTTAAAAAACCTTGCCTCTGTCTCCTGTTGGCAGAGCACTCCCTAACCCCGTCTCATTTTTGCTGCTGCCCAAATCAATTTTTGTTCAAATATACTCAATTTTAATAAGGCTCAGTTTATCTTTTAACAGCATAAATGGGGAAAGAATCACGGAAATGTTTCCAGGTAAAGGGAAGAACAATAGATAAAAGTCAGAGAACTAAGAATAGTCTCATGTTCTGTACAAGCCGTGGAAGATATCCGCAACGCCCCTAAATCAAGAAGTCTCGGGCTACATATTCTCCCCAGTGTCCTCTCCAACAGGACTCCTTATCTGCTGTTCACCTGCCTTTGTACCACAGGACCTACACTGGACCAGAGACGAGCACTGATCCACAGGCCACCTTTGCCCCACCCGTCCTGTACCCTGACTCACCGACAGAAACTCATTCTCAAGCAGCTCAGGTTTGAGACAGAGTGGAAACACAAATACAGAGGCCAAAACTCAAAGACACAAAGAGGAGGCAATAAGGGCCTTAAAGAAGCAAAATCAAAGGACAAGAGAAGAGTCAAGAACAGAGTAAGAGGGACTTCCTGCTGGCTCAGTGGATAAGAATCTGCCTGCCAAAGTGGGAGACATTTGTTTGACCCCTGATCCAGGAAGATTCCACATGCCGCTGGGCAACTAAGCTTGTGCACCACAACTGAGCCCCCGCACCTCAACTATGAAGCCGGAGTGCTACAACTACTGAAGCCCACGCACCTAGAGCCTGTGCTCAGTCACAAGAGAAGCCACTGCGATGAGAAGTCCTCACACCACAACTAAGAGTAGCCCACACGCGCCACAACTAGAGAAAGCCTGTGCAAAGCAACAAAGACCCCGCACAGCCAAAACAGATAAAAAGTAGACAGATAAATAAAATTTAAAAATGAAAGAGTAAGAAGTAGGGTGAGAGTGGCCGAGAGGGAAGGTAAAGGACTTGCTCTTGGCTTCCCAGAGTCTAAAGTTACTGCTTTCACTCAGACAAGCATGAGTGATATTCCAGCAGTCTACGGAACTGGACAGTCCAGCTACAGAGGTGATTCTGGGCTTCCTCACCTCCCTGTATGTCCTAACAAATACATACACATTGTCCAAGGTAACCTGAGTGTGTCCATCTCTTACCACCTGCAAGAGACTCCCACGTGCATTCAGGATGTCCGGAGGGGTGGGAGCAGGGGAGGGATGGCAAAGGGGCCACCATCTGTCTAGGAGGTAGCAGAGGCTTGGGGAGGGGTTCAGACTTGATTCTACAGTTGTTTACACACCTACTTCAGAGGATCTCCAGAACACAGAGCAACAATCTTAAACCCATTTCTTATCCTCCTCATAGCAATGAGGTCTATAGGGCAGTCTGGTGAGAGTAACATCCCACTTCTCAAAATGAGTTACAGCTCTTGGCGGGGGGTGGGGTTGTTTCTTTGTTTTTGCTTGCATCTTCATATAAAGCCAAGGCTGATGCTCAATAGGCACAGTGAGCACACATAATGATTGTAGTATATTTAGAACTTCTCAGATAGTACTGTGCAGTTCCAGAAAATACCATCCTATTTGACTTAAACCAAACTTTATGAAGAAAACACAGCAAATGAATAGTCAGTTGTGTTTCAACTTGATAAAACACCAGCCAGGGATCATTCCTCTGCTGAAAAACACTTGAGTTATTCTTATTGCCTACAGAATAAAACCTATACAGCTTTAAGGACATTTATAAGCTCACTACTGTCTACATCTTCAGCTTCATCTCCTACTGGATTCATCATCTAATTTTTAAAATTTTTATTGGGGTGTAGTTGATTTACAATGTTGTGTTAGTTTCAGGTGTACAGCAAAATGAATCTCTTCGACATATACATATGTCTTCCATCATCTACTTTTATTTATTAAACTTTAATGGAGCATCTAAGCCATCTAGCAACGCTGAAAATGAGATTTTAAGTAAAAAAAAAAAAAAAATCCTCCCAGCCCTCAGTAAGAGATAGGGAAGTAACTAAATTCAATGTGCTAATGCTATGTTAAAAGATGCAGTTGTGGGTATTAAACATGGCTAGGTTGACAGATTCACAAAGAAGGCTTCTTCAAGGAGGTGACGGTTGAGACTCGGGAGGTGAGTAAGAGCTATCAGAACAAAAAAGTGAGAACATCAAGAGAAAAAGCACAGAGGACTTAAACAGGTAAACATTCTGGACTAAAAAGGTTGTTAGGACATGAGACTTAAGAACACACAAGGCAGGACTCTAGACAGGCAGGCCAGACTAGAAAACATTTGGCTGGCGGGGGTTATTTGTAAGTGCCCTGGTCTGAATGTTTATCTTCCCTCCCCTAAAATTCAAACATTGAAATCCTAGTGTCAATAGGTGGGGTTTTTGGGTGTTGCTCAAATTGTGAGGGTGGAGCTCTCTCATAAATGGGATTAGTGCCTGATCACAGAGGCTCCAGAGAGACCCTTAGCCCTTTTCACCAAGTGAGGACACAGAAATGAGGTGCTGGGGATGAACTAGGAAACTGAGCCTGCAGAGGTGACTACGCTGCCACCTGATTCCCATCCTCCAGAAGCGTGAATAGTAAGCTTTTGTTTTTTATAAGCTACCCAGTTGGTGTTACTTTTTTATAGCAGCCTGAAAGGAATTAAGACAGTAACTGGGGGCCCTGTAGTTTTTTGAGACTGGTATGATCAGAGCATCAATATTAAAATAGAGGATGGGTGTGGGACAGTTCCTGGCAGTCCAGTGGTTAAGACCCCCACTTCCAGTGCAGGGGCAATGGTTCGATCCCTGGTCAGGGGACTAAGGTCCTACACACTGTGTGGCATGACCAAAAAACTTTTAAAAGAAAAAAAATAAAGGATGGGTGGAATCAGGGAAATCATATTCAGGGTGCCCCTTTAGAATCTGCGTTGTAATAGGCCACTGTCAATGCCTTCCAGTCAAAAGCCACCAGGAATTCTCATTTCTAGTTTATTGTCCCTTGCCACAAAGGAGACAGCACACCATGCAGAACTGTGGGGAGAGTCTGAGTAGGAGGGTATTAGAAAAGATTTGGGCTTGTGTCAGGTGATGTTAGGGCAGCTTGGACTTGCTGTCAGGAAGTAGGGCCAAATCTATGACTCAATATCCTAGCAAACATACTCAGTTCAGTTCAGTTCAGTCGCTCAGTCGTGTCTGACTCTTTGTGACCCCATGAATCATAGCACGCCAGGCCTCCCTGTCCATCACCATCTCCCGGAGTTCACTCAGACTCAAGTCCATTGAGTCCGTGATGCCATCCAGCCATACAAGGTGGGAAAAGCTGTCGAAAGTAAAGCTGTGGTCAGTAAAAGCAGCTTCAGTCAATTATACTAGTCAAGGCAAGGGGATGTCTGACTATTTTTGTGGTATGGACAATGTTTGCATTTTTGTCTCTGTTCAGACATGATTACAGAGTAGTCTTATTTCTGTCTGACCCATCACAGTCACAGAATGGTCCCTTCTGATCCTGATGTTCTGTGAAATTATCATGTCCAACATGAAACCATCACGACCTGCCTGCGAGTGTCAGGTCAGCTCCCAGATGTCAGGAGCTAACTTTCTCTTTCTCACACTCTTTCTGCTCAGTGTTGTTGGGATTGCTTCATAATCCTCAGATCTCAATGATAAAGTGCACACCAAACTCCCAATTCCTTCATTTACCTGTGTTTTTACTGTTTTTCCTAGGAGAGCAGTATACAAGTCAATGAGCCCCATTTTGTTCTGTCTTCCTAGATTTCTCATATGGGAACCAGAAAGACACTGTTCAACTTGCCAGTTATCTGCATTGCTGGGAAATGATCAAGTTTGCATCACTGTTCACAGTCTCCAGAAAGTGCCACGATGACAGAATATTGACTTCCATAGGGGCTCAGGGCTGGCGTCAGCAAGTTGAGAAAAGCAAGCAGTTTCAGTTTCTGGAAGGTTTCACAAGACAGCACCCCATACACTGTAACTTACTTAGGAAGCATTCTACTTACAAACAGAGATTTCAGCTTTGCAATTTCTGGAATTTGTGGACATGTAAACATTGGATCCAAGTCATTTTTACTTAGCTTCTCAGTCTTCATATTTCACCCTTAGGCTTCCCTGGTGGCTCAGAGGTTAAAGCGTCTGCCTCTAATGCAGGAGACCTGGGTTCGATCCCTGGGTCAGGAAGATCCTCTGGCGAAGGAAATGGCAACCCACTTCAGTATCCTTGCCTCGAGAATCCCATGGATGGAGGAGCCTGGTGGGCTACAGTCCACGGGGTCACAAAGAGTCGGACACGACTGAGCGACTTAACTCAGTCTTCATATTTCACCCTCTTACTACTCCCTAGTCAAGATACGAGTGATGCTCCTCATGCCTAACCCCCTCAAAGGCTAGTTTCTTTCCTCACACTATAGTATTAAAAAAAAAAATTAGCACATACATAAGATACCAGTATTGTAATCAGCACTAAAGCTTTATGCTAAAGATTCAGGATTTTAAATACCATATTTTCATGAAGAATCTTTTATTCAACATATTTTGAACTCCAACTATATTTCAGGTACAATTCTAGGCCCTTGTGGGCTGTATCAGAAAACAAAATAGACAAAATTCTTTGTGGAGCTTATACTGTAGTATATGGAAAAGGAAAAAGACAAGTTAAATATACATAGGATGTTAGTATCAACGGAGGAAATTAAGTGCTGAAGGGAACAGGAGGTGCTATAATTTAGGAGTTTTGGTCCCTTTTTTTTTAGGGGCGCTGTAATTTTAAATGAAACGATCAGTACCAGACTCAGTGAGAAGGTGATGTTAGAGCCAACTTAAGGAAGAGCATTCTGGGAATTCTCTGGTGGTCCACTGGTTAGGACTCTGAGCTGTCACTGCTGAGGGTGCAGGTTTGATCCTGGTCAAGGAACTAGGATCCCTCAAACTGGGTGGTATCCGGCCAAGAAAACAAAAACAGAAGAGCATTCTGCTAAGGAGGGATAGATTCTGGGAAAGAGGCAAAAGCCCTAAGGCTCTAGAGTTCAAGGACTAGCCAGGAGGCCATACTGGCTGGAGCATAAAGAGCAATGATGACAGAGTGGCCCCAAGGCCTGTAACCATCATTGGATGTTGACTTTTGCTCTAAGTAAGATGAGGAGCTATCAGTCTTGATCAGAGAAATGAGATATGAAATGTTATCTCACTGGAGATAGCAACTTTTGAGTTTTGTTATTAAGGAGAAATGGGGTAACAGTGTGAGGGATGGGAGCAGGTGACAAGAAAAAGTTTTTCATTTTTTAAGACAAATAGCATGATTGTATATTGAATATACAGCTTGAAATTAAAAATCACAATTTTTGCCTTTTCTGCTTCCCAAGTACATTGTTGTATTTGACTGCTTTAAGTATTGAGAGACAAGGGGCTGTATTTGCTTGACCCATTCAATCAACAAATTACTTAGTATTATACATCACATACAAACTAATATAACTAAATCAAAGTTAATCATTTCAGAAATCTTTAGAGGTTTCCGTTTCTGGATATGTAAAGCATTTGACAAAATTTATTTCTTAATAGCTTTCAAATTCACTCTTTTCCTACAATCTTTCCACATAATAGAGAATTAAGAAAACACATCAAGACACAAACTGCTTCTCAAACAGTTACAGTGGTTCAGATAATCAAAATGCCTTTCAACACGTTTTATGACCACAGCTCAAGAGTGTAGTGACCAACTCAAATGAATCCTGAATATTTTAAAAGATGGTGTTAAACTTTTTGTAAGAGTGTCCCCGTATTTATGAGTTAACTGTTCTTTTAGATGAGATTTTTTTTCTCTTTACTGAATTGCTCATTTAGCTGTTTAGAAAAATGATATCAGCTGTAAGATTTTTTTTTGCATAATTGGCCATCTGTTTCAAGGTAATGATTACAGACTGCACCCTGCAAGCAGCCCATAGCTTTCGTTAGCTTCCTCCTTCAGGAACCAGGAAATAGGTGAAATCCATAATTATCAGATTCACAACAGCCTCTTTCTGAGGCAGTAAGTATTTTTGTGGTTGAGTCTGAGGCTTTACTTGAAAAGATCATTTGTTTAAAAAAGAAGTTTTGCTGGTTTGTATTTGGAATTCAAATGAAGTTACTGAGAATCCCATGGCTGCTATGTAGTGAACTTGGAACCAGGAAACATTTCGAATCCCAACTCCACCCCCATGTCAGTCCCGTGACTCTAGGCAAGCTGCTTGGCTTCTCAGAGCCTCACTTAGCTCAATGGCAAAATGAAAATAATCTTGCCTCAGTGCGATGGCAAGGATGGGATGACCACCATGTAGACTTACATGCCTGGCACAGCCAGGAGCACATTATAGACTCCCAGTAAATCCACCTGGATCTGCTACACCTGCCATCAGGTCAGGCCAAAGCCTTCCCTTTCTTCCTTAGCAGAGAAAGCACAAATCTTCAGACAGTGCCATTTGTATCCTTAGAGCCATAGAGAAAAGGCAGGACTTCTGAGATAATCATATAAAAGGGAGAAATTCTTTGGGAGGTTTTCCTCCCCACTGACATCTCAAGTTTATACCACTATTCCTCTTGCTGGGAGGATGGGATAACAAATGGATCTCACTGGTGTGCATTTTATTGTAATAAATTACTTGTTTCAAAAGTAACTATTGAGGACTTTCCTGATGGTCCAGTGGTTAAGAATTCACCTGCCAATGCAGGAGACATGAATTCCATCCCTGTTCCAGAAAGATCCCACATGCCACAGGGCAACTAAACTTATGTGCTGCAATTATTGAGCCCATGCACTGCAACTACTGAAGCCCATAGCTTGAGCCCATGCCCTGCAACAAGAGAAGCCACCAGAATGAGAAGCCCATGCACCACAACCAGAGAAAGTCGTGCAGCAATGAAGACCCAGCACAGACAAAAATTAATTATTTTTAAAAGTAATTATCAAAATACTTTGACATATACTATGATGATGCATATAGTTTATCCTGAACTCTTTTTATACTTAACTCTTTTTAATCCAAATGGAAAACCTGCATTAACGTTGTTTATATACATAAACATACTAACATATGGGGCTTCCCTGGTAGCTCAGATGCAAGGCAGGAGACCCAGATTCAATCCCTGTGTCAGGAAGGTCCTCTGGAGAAGGAAATGGCAACCCACTCCAGTATTCTTGCCTGGGAAATCCCATGGACAGAGGAGCCTAGCAAGCTACAGCCCATGGGGTCACAAAGAGTCAAACACAACTTAATGACAAAACAACAACATACTAAGATATATGCCTAGGGTTACAAAAATTTATGAACTTTGATAAAACACATCAAAATACCCGCTGTTTGTCTTGAAATTCTAATGCAAGTCAGCGCATTGGAAACCAAAAATGCTGAACATGGTTGTCAAGCTATTACTGAGACACTCTGGAAAACGTGGGAAGCAATATAACCTCATGGAATTTGGAGCCAGGAAAAACCCTGATTTTAGAGACTTCCCTGGAGGTCCAGTAGTTGATTTCACGTTTCTGCTGCAGGAGGTATGGGTTCAATCCCTGGTCAGGAAACTAAGATCCTACATGCCTTGAAGGGCAGCCAAAAAAACAACCTCACAAACACATGTAATTTGTGTTTGTGAAACACAAATTTTAAAAATTTTCTAAACCTCAAAGCATAAGTTTTCTATCTACGAAGCTGAGCTAATAATAATACTTCTCAGGTATTAAGTGGATTGAGTAAAGTCATGCATCTTGAGCTCAAAATAATAACACATTATGATGATGAAGACTTAATGCAAAGTAAATAAATCTGGAGTCCCTAGTTACAGGAGAGAAGTTTAAAGTTGTCAATTAAGAATGCTAACAGGCTCACTTAGCTTAGAAACCAGAAGATCCAAGTTTAAATGGCCCAGCCTTTTTGTTACTAGTTATGTGACCATGGCCAAAGGCCAGTCACATTTTACCTCAGCCTCCTCATTTAATTGTTAAGTATTAACGATATTATTAATAGTTACTATATATAAAGCACTGACCATATGCCAACGCAATCTGATGTTTATCTATGCGCTCCAGTCTTCACAATAACCCTTCAAGGTAGAGGCTCTTACCTCTATTTTACAAATGGCTGAAATTGAGAGAAATTAAATTTGTTCAAAGCCACCCAGCTAGTAACTGGTAGAACCTGGATCCACAGCCTGGTTATCAGTCTCCAAATCCTGTACTTAACTATCCAAATGACCTACCTCTCCTAGAGAAAATCAAAGAACATTACTCCTGCAAGAGTACTTTGTGAACTGAAACATTACAGAATGGGCTTGTGATTTGCTTGTCCCTCAGTGCCTGGGAACCCTGAAAGGTTAGCTTCAATCTCACTTTCATCTCATCTTGGAATTTTGTCTTTACCTCGATTTCACTTGAGCCGATCTGATAAACAACATTAAAGGACAGACAGCCCAAGACAGTTCTATGCACTCCCAAGAATTCAGGGCAACAAAATGTTAGTTGCTCAGTTCGTGTCTAACTTTTTGCGACCCCAAGGACCGTAGCCCGTCAGGCTCTTCTGTCCATGGAATTCTCCAGGCAAGAATACTGGAGTGAGTAACCATTCCCTTCTCCAGGGGATCTTTGCCACCCAGGGATGAACCAGGATCTCCTCCCTAAGCAATGAGGGAAGCCTTCAGGGCTTCAAGACCTTGTGCTTCTCCTTGAAATGTGGACAAAATACTTTCTTGGACTAACTTCTCACACCTGCATTTGCAGTTAGCTTAAGTATAAAAAGTCACATAAATGTCTCCTGAAACTAGCTATAACAAACTCCAGTTCCTGGCACACATGCCATCAATCTAATTAAGGCAAATTTCAGTCCCCTTTCAAGGATACGGTGTCAAATGTAAAGCTCACCCCTCTGAAATTTCTGTCAACTAGTCCCATGCAGTTCAGTATAACTGTCTTAGTTTTCCACCCTTGGAATAATAATCTTCTTGGAAACACCAAAGTGTTGGTGCTGGACATGACATATGACGGACAAAGTGGGGCTCAGTTTGGCATCACCTGGAAGGCATCACCTAGTTTGGCATCACCTAGCCCCTCAATCCTGGAGATCCTCAGCGTGGCCATCTCAGCCCGGCAGAGGAAGCAGGAGGGCAAGGTCCAGATAAAGTGAAGGGTGTTAATTTACCAACCAGATCTCAACGCTGGAAAGCCGCTGAAGCTGCTGAATCTGGGGCTACTAGAGCCTATTCATTTGCATGAGGAAGAAAGGTCGTCCCGGGTTTCCCAGAAGCCAGATTGACCCTGGAGAACGTGACTGTCTCCGGTCCTGGGACTGCTGTTTTCCCTTCCCAGTAAAACCCTCTCGCTCCCCCTGCGGCGCTCACGAGGGACCCCCATCCCTTTTCCGACCTCGGAATCAGGGAAGCGCAGCCGGAGCCAATTTTAGCCTGCGCAGTAGGGGTGGGAGATGCTGAGCTTCAGCGCGCGGCGCTTACCTCGGACGGAGGGATCTCAAACACGCCCGCGATCTTGGCATAGAGCTCCTGGATACTGGAGAAATTCTCCACTCTGCCCGTGGCGCTTCCGTGGGCCAGCTGCGTGTGGAAAACCAGCCTGCGAGCGGGCGCCGGAGGGCTGGGCACAGTGCGGACAGCCGCATCCGTATGCTCGCCCTCCACCAGTCGGGAGGTCTCCTTGGTGTTGAATTTCTTTTTCCTCCGCAGCCCCAGGGGCATCTTGCCTGGCCGAGGGCGGCGGCCTACCTGCGCTGCCAGCGGGCTGCTGCCTCCTTGGCCGGCCCCCTGGACTTTGTGCCCAGCGGCCCGCCCGCTCGAGGCAGGTGCAACCTGGGCTGAGCCAATAGCAGAGGCCCTTCGGCCGGGCCCGTCTGGTCAGGGGCCCCTCCTCCACTGGGAGGAGCTGCACCTGCAGGCGAAGCGGCCACCAGCTCTCTGGAGGGATCTGCGAGAAGAAAAGTTGGACCTCAGGATAGGGAATGTTGCCTGCCTTTCCACTTCTACAAAGATCAAGCTATCAGCCTCTGCTGCTGACCCTACCCCTACCCCGTGCCCTGAGGGGAATTCAGGATGCAGAAAACAAGGAAGCATTCTGTGCTTTGGAGAGTGTCCCTAGATAGTTAAGATGCATATCTTAAGGAATAATTTCAGTGAACCCAGACTCTTTCATCTTCCCTTACAGAGGAAAATTCTACAGTCATTAACTTGAAATGTGTTCTTTGTGATTAGCAGTAATCTTTTGATATACCAGTACATGTTTTTATCCAACAGAAACACTCATATATCCTGGCTCCTCCCTTACCTCTTCTCAGCAGTTTCTCAGAGCTGAGAGGCTGTCTCCTCAGCTAGAGTAAGGTCTTCAAGCAAAAGTTAACTCAAAACTTTTAGGTTGTGCATGTTCTTCAGTTGATAACCCACTGCCTCATCTCATCTCCTAGCTTCTTATCCCTCTTTAAAAAATAAAAAGAGTTGGCTCAATTTCTATAAAAGCCTTAGGATGCTGATTCTACATAGCACCACATCTTAGGATACAAACATAATGGCCCTTCTGGTGACAGTCATAAACGTGTGGTAGGTGCTCACATGTTTGCGGCCAGGCCACATGCTTTCATGTCTGTACACAGAGGATAAGAATTTAAGTGGAAGACAATCTCCATCTTTTTTCTCTGTACCATTAGAGAAGGCAATGGCAACCCACTCTAGTACTCTTGCCTGGAAAATCCCATGGACGGAAGAGCCTGGTAGGCTGCAGTTCAGGAGGTCGCTAAGAGTCAGACACGACTGAGCGACTTCACTTTCACTTTTCACTTTCATGCATTGGAGAAGGAAATGACAACCCACTCCAGCATTCTTGCCTGGAGAATGCCAGGGACAGGGGAGCCTGGTGGGCTGCTGTCTATGGGGTCACACAGAGTTGGACATGACTGACATGGCTTAGCAGCAGCAGCAAGATATACCCTGCAAGGCAGAATTGGAAGGAAAAGTTTTGAGATTAGTACCACATTAGATTCATAGTCACATACCCTCAGCTGAGCCCTCAACAACTCTCAGTAATCCTTGTTACTTTTTCCTGGGTACCTTTCTCTCCCAATCGTTCAGCACTCTACCGAAGTGATTTCTCCACCTCTGCCCTCCTTGGTCTCTGCAGACAACCCTGTCTCATTCTACAGAGGAAACTGAGGCCATTCAATGTGACTCCTGAACTTCCTCAGTTCGCAACCCCTTGTCTGTAACTCCACTCGCCTCCTTTCTCCAAACTCTGAAGATATCTCTTCTTTTTTCTTGACCCTTGTTCTGATCTCTTCATTCGTCAAGGGTCTCTATGCTTAAGCTACCAGCTGACTCTTGTCTTTCTCCTCCCCACTTGGTGCCACTCACTGATGGTCAAAAGCCCAAATATTTTACATTGTTTTCAAGTCCTCCACACCTCCACCCCTGCAGTCACCTCTACATTTTCACAACCAAGCAAAACAGCCTTAAATTATGAGCTGCATTTCCTCAATTCCTCTTTGCTCTTAGACTCTCTGTGATCAGACTTTACCCCTACATGTCACTGAAATTGCTCTTACTACGGTCAGCATTTAGTCATCAGATACGATGAACACTTTTCGGTCTTTATCTTACTTCAACTTTTGGAGTATCTGACTGCATTGACTACCTTTATTCTTCAATCATGCCTCTGTTGTGGATTCTGTCTACTGAAATAAAAATGTACAACATGGGAGTTCTGAGTTTCTGTTTTATTTGGAGATTTACTAAGGACTGAAGAGCACCGAAGAATTGATGCTTTCAAAGTGTGGTCCTGGAGAAGATTCTCATGAGCCCGGCAGGACAGCAAGGAGGTCTAACCAGTTAATCCTAAAGGAAATCAGCCCTGAATATTCATTGCAAGGACTGATGCTGAAACTGAAACTTCAATACTTTGGCCACTTCAATACTTTTCGATACCCTGATGTGGCTGACTCATTGTAAAGACCCTGATCCAGGGAAGTTTGAGGGCAAGAAGAGAAACAGGTGACAGAGGTTGAGATGGTTGGATGACATCATCAATTCAATGGACAAGAGTTTGAGTAAACTCCGGAGGATAGTGAAGGACAGGGAAGCCTGTCATGCTGCAGTTCATGCGGAGACGAAATGTCAGACACGACTTAGTGACAGAGCAACAACGATAGCCCAGTGCGCGCAGTGTGAAAGCTGAACCATGAAGAAGACTGAGTGCAGAAGATCTGATGCCTTCGAACAGTGGAGAAGACTCTTGAGAGTCCCTCGGACTGCAAGGAGGTCAGACCAGCCAATCCTAAGGGAAATCAACCCTGAATCCTCCTTGGAAGAGCTTATGCTGGAGCTGAAACTCCAGTACTTTGGTAACCTGATGCGAAGAGTTGACTCACTGGAAAAGACCCCGGTGCTAGGAAAAGTTAAAGGCAAAAGGAGAATAGGGCAGCAGAGAATGAGGTAGGTAGATAGCATCACTGACTCAATGGATATGAATTTGAGCAAACTCTGGGAGATAATGGAAGACAGAGGAGCCTGGTGTGCTGCAATCCATGGGGTCACAAAGTCAGACATGAGTTAGTGACTAAACAACAACATAGCCCAAGAGACAGCCTCTTAGATAGCCTGAAGAACTGCTCAGATAAGGGGGGAGGTCAGTGTGTATGTGATTGTGGCAAAGGGGGTAGGTACATGCAAGCAAGCACACATCTCAGTAGAAGGTTGCTGCTAGTCATGTGGAACCTTCATTAATGGTTTTAGTGCTTTTCTAAGTGTGGGAGGATGCAAGAACCCAGGTTTATTAAAAATTTTCCTCTCAAAATATTTGACTGTCTGAAGCTTTGTTCTACCAGTGTTCTCAAAGTCTTGCTCTTAATCTGTATCCTGACCTCCTTTCAGGGTGTGTTAAAGGTCAGCAGCTGCAGTGGCTAATAACTCAATTCTAGTTGTGATATCTACAAATTGGTATGAACTCCTCTCTTCTTGAAATCTCTAAGATCTCTTGAAATTCATGCACTTGTCAGGAGGTGCCCTTCATTATTCACCTGATAAGGGTGCTGAGAACCTAAAAGTTTCCAATTTCTGGAGGGATCAGGTAGAGAGAAAAGACAAATGTTTCAATTCTGCTTATAAGGATTGTTTTTTGTTGTAGTTGTTAAGTCCTGTCTGATTCTTTGTGACCTGATGGACTGTAGCCTGCCAGACTCCTCTGTCCATGGGATTTTCCAGGAAAGAATACTGGAGTGGGTTGCCATTCCTTCTCCAGGGGATCTTCCCAACCCAGGGATCAAACCCATGTCTCCTACATTGGCATTCTTTACCACTGAGCCAACTGGGAAGCCCCTTCTTTTCCCTTAACAAAACACATTTTCACTCCTTATATCTTTTACTGAAAATACAACTTCTACTTTTCTTGCATACTGAAATGTTTCCCTTATTATTTGTAGTAGATTTAATACATATTTTAATTAGAATTCTCAACTCTTGAAAATCAATTTCTAGTGAAAACTAAGAAGTAAGCACTTAGGAACTTTTATATTATCATTCTATACATGGGCAAATTTTTAAATATTATTCATAATGTTTAAAAACATGTGCTTTCTTATAGAAAATGTCCCAGTGTTGTACCAAACATATTTATTAATAGTCCTAAATATCTTTAATTTCTCTGTGAAAGAAACCCAGTGTTCAGTAATTAATGTCTCAGTATCTTATTTTATTTGAGAATGACCTAGTCAATAAACTTTCATCATTTAACTTAATTTAGTAAAACTTTAAAATTTTAAGTTTCCAAAATCTGAAGAAGCTATTTTTAAGTAGATATGCCTAAAACATAATTACTCCTAAAGAGTTTACCTAAATATTCTTATCTTATTTACATTTAATTTACTTATAAACAATTTTATCATACCAAGTGATTTTTTCTTCCTTATAAATTTTGCTCCAGATATAATAAGGTCTTATTTGACTTTTAGTAAACCTCGGTACAATCATACTATTATACTTAATGTTGATAGCTCTAAAGATATGTCTGTATTAAACCAACAAACTTAAACTAACTTTAATAACAAATATTAATTTAATACTGAATATTTCCCAGTTCATATGAACCTGAAATTCATTTGGGTTGGTTTCTTTTATATTTCTCAGAATTTCTGTAAGCACTTAATTTTTGTTAAATCAACTAAATAGAACTCATTTCCAAGTTAATTTTGGTTATACCATCTGGGAGTAGAGACACAACATATCTCTAACATATACACAGACATATATACATCCATGTAGACACAGAGATCTCACAATTTGATTTTAAAACTTAGCTATGAATCAAGTATTACAATATAAAACTCACTAGTTTATAAATAAAAATTGGAATACATTAAGTTTACTTACCTGAACTTTAAAAGGCCTTTCCCTTCTCTTTTTCCTCAGTCTCAGGAGTTGGAGATGGTCTAGGGTAAGAGATGAGTTCTTAAGAGCCCTGGTAGAATATACACATCTCAAGACACAAAAAGAGAAATGCAAGTTTCTCCTAGAAGGACTTGCTCTCTTAGGATCAGGATTGTGAAAAGACATTTCATCAAGCTGGCTCTTTTTAAAACTAAACTGCGTAAGCAATGAAAGAGCCCATTTTGACCATTTGAGGGGACAAAATTTCCTTTAATTCTCAATTAAGTTGGTACTTGTAAATATAAGTTTTGTATAACCTGACTTGAGTGTTGGTTGGAGGCTGGCTTTCTGACAAGCCTCATTTAGGAAAGATGTTAGGCCAGTAACCCACCTAGTCAACTAGACCACTCAGTGTCTTTTTGAGAAAATTCCAGCATCTTTCAAATGGAGAGCCTGTTCTATACCTCTAAACAAAACTTTGGTTCATCAACCAATAATTGGAAGATCTAAGAACCAAAAGAGCTTACTCCAATTTGTCTGGACACACCAAGGAGGTAGACACGCACTAGGGGCCCTGTTGGTACAAAAGACTCCAGCTCCACACAGAATTCAGGTAGGAGAGTAGTCTGCTCGCGGTCCCTGGTGTCGGTGCTCAGTTGCTTCAGTTGTGTCTGACTCTTTGTGACCCTATGGACTGTAGCCCGCCAGGCTCTTCTGTCTGTGGAATTTTTCAGGCAAGAATACTGCAGTGGGTTGCCATGCCTTCCTCCAGGGGATCTTCCCCCCTCTGCACCCACCCAGGGTTCAAACCTGCCTCTCTTACATCTCCTGCGTTGGCAGGCAGGTTCTTTACCACTAGCTCCACCTGGAAAGTCCCTGCTTCCCTTAGTGGTCACCAAAACTATCAACTGAAATTAAAATACTGAATGTGAGAGCTCTGAGTCTCAGTTTTATTGAGAGATGTAGGACTATAAACCAGGAGACAGCCTCTTGGAGGGCCCTGAGGAACTGCTTAGAGGAGGTAAGGGAGGAGGTCAGGGTATATGTGCTTTTAGCAAAGGGAGTACATACAAGCAGGCACACATCTCAGTAGAAGGTCGCTGCTAGTCATGAGGACCAGACATCTTCATTAATGGTTTTGGTGCTTGTTCAAGTGTGGAAAGATGCAAGAATCCAGGTTCATAGAAAAGTCTCCTGAAAATATTTAACTATCTGAACGCTTGTTCTGCCGGTATGTGCCAAAGCACGCATATCTCACCCTGACCTCCTGTCAGGATGCGTTAAAGGTTAGCAGCTGCAGTGACTAAAAACTCAATTCTTGTAGAGCCAAATGGTGATCAGCCTTCATTAGCTGGCAACTTCATGAGTTGGGGTACCTCTCCTGTCTTTGCTAAGTGCTACCCTCCAGAAACTGTGTTCTGTGAGGCATTTTTTTTGGCCACCTTGTCTTCCATACTCTTCCTGATTGACCACTTCTAGTCTTCTGGTTTCAGTAGATGTTGTTGACCTCCAAATTTGTATCTGCAGTTCAATCGAGCAGAAAGAGAATATACTGTAGGAAACTAAAATTGAGATTGTACAAACTCATCCTTTCTCCTGAAAATATCGTTTCTCCTGATTTCGCTAATCGTGATCACATACTCTGTGGCCTAAACCAGACATATTTGAGTCATCATACCAAGCTTTTTCCTTTTCCCTAACCTCTTAGATCAACTCAGGCCTGAAATTTTCTGTTTTTCAAATTGAGGTTCATGTGTACATACATACTCAGTCATTTCCAACTCTTTGCAACCCCATGGACTGTAATCCCTAGGCTCCTCTGTCCATGGGATTCTCCAGGCAAGAATACTGGAGTAGGTTGCCATGCCCTCCTCCAGGGGATCTTCCAAACCCAGGGATCAAACCCACATCTCTTATGTCTCCTCCATTGGCAAGAGGGTTCTTTACCATTAGCACCACCTGGAAAAGCCCAATATTACCCTTAGACCTGAGGAAAAGATATAGACTCCATAGGTTCAAGGGGTATGGTCACCCAGAACTCATGCCCTCCCTTCTAGAACATGCTCTGGATACCCAGGTGGGCCCAAGTCTGGTTCCAAAAACTGCACAGTTTTTTCCCAGGGTCAAGGCAAGCCCACACCTGATGTGCACAAAGATATGCCTGGGTGGGGTGGGGGGTGGGGGCGGTGGCCCAGGAGCTGCTCTTTGCACACTATGAGGTGGGGGAAGGAGAGGAGCACAGAGCAGAGCTTCAGAGGAATAGAATGGGGTAGGCTTCAGGGATAGACCTGTTTCTCCCCATGTTCCACTACACTCCTCTCTGTAACTGGGAACCTCAAATATTGAACCTGACCTTTCAGATCATGATGAGATGGATGAAACTGGAGCCGATTATACAGAGTGAAGTAAGCCAGAAAGAAAAACACCAATACAGTATACTAACACATATATATGGAATTTAGAAAGATGGCAATGACGACCCTGTATGCAAGACAGCAAAAAAGACACAAATGTGTATAACGGACTTTTGGACTCAGAGGGAGAGGGAGAGGGTGGGATGATTTGGGAGAATGGCATTCTAACATGTATACTATCATGTAAGAATCGAATCGCCAGTCTATGTCTGACGCAGGATACAGCATGCTTGGGGCTGGTGCATGGGGATGACCCAGAGAGATGTTATGGGGAGGGAGGTGAGAGGGGGGTTCATGTTTGGGAACGCATGTAAGAATTAAAGATTTTAAAATTAAAGAAAAAAAAAACCTGAAAAAAAATGTATTGGTCACAATAAGGAGCCAGAACATACATTATTTGACAGTTTGTTTTTAAGCAATTATTTTTCAGTAGTTAGGATATGGTATCTGGTCCTCCATGTCCCACATATATGCCTACCCTAACCTCATTTTCCTCCCCAGGTCACTGGACCAAGCTCTACCATGAACCAAACCAGATGCCAGAGGAGAAAGGAAGTCTCTGTTGATATTGTCAACATTGCAGATGTCTCCAGGAAAAATTGGAATAAATGAAAGTTGGGTCTAGAGAGGCTGGAATACCAGCCCACTTAATCCCATCTATTGTACCAGAAATAGTTCTATGCAGAGTCACTTATATTAATCACTCAAGAACTGTATTCAAAACTGAAAATATTAATTAGTTGGCATATAAGCCCTTGATGACTCTTCAGTTTTGAACTTGCGTATATGCTCACTTTTTTCTTGTATGGGAAATTGTCTACCTAACCACATAGTTTCTTGAGGGTAGAAAACACGTTTCATATTCCGTTTTGGTATCCTCTCCAGATTTTCACATACCTTTGCATATGTAATATATATCAGTAAATATGACTGGCTATAATAAACTGATCTTTGTTCCTGTCTAAGATAAATGATTATCTACAACTAATCAAAAATATTGTATTTGCTTTATATCTAGGCTTACATTTCAACTTAGGTTATCAATCTGCATTTCCACTCAGTAGCATTTATATGTTTCTAGCCCAAGTATGAATGAGTCACAAAAAAAAAATTCTAGGATTAAATTAATATAAACTTACATGTCTGCCAAAAGCAATAATATTACCTTGTTTGAAAGAAAAGGTGTAGTCATCAAATGAATCATAAGACAAATTTACTAACTTGTTTTTGTTTTTCCCGGGAAATATAACCTCTACTTGCATGTAACATTAGGAATTCTGAAGAAACACACACTGCCCACCAAAACACACACTGCCCAACCTCCTCAACACCCTTCCCTTCCCCGACCCCAGTTATATATGTATCCAATAAGCAAATACTTGGGAGAAAATAAACGCAGGATTTGTTAAACCATATGCAGTTTTCCCTGGAACTAAAGATAGTGTGTTTTATAGTTGCATGGCAACAATGAACAACTGAAGATGACAAGCAGGCACAGAAATAACCCTTATTTAGCTGAAATCCAGATAAATCCTTGTAGGAATAATTGGAAATAGAGAACTAGAAAGTGGGAAGAAGAAAAGAAGGCAAAGTAATACAGTGGGATGAATAAAGTTAATAATAAGTAGATGTTCACTGAGCACCCACTGTGTGCCTGGCATAGTGTCCACTATATTACACACATCATCTCATCCATGGACACTTAGAGAAAATCCTCTGGGTTGGAATCCAACTTACTCTGCATCTCCAAGGTTATGGTAAATAAAAGAGTAAAGAAACAAAAATGATGTGAACAGTAAACTAAATTAACATAAGTCCTTCTATAATAATATAATATTAAAAAGCTGTGTAGGATTTAGAAAGTCTCATTCAGAAGTCACATATTTTAATCATTCAAGAACTATATTCAAAACTGAAAATAGTAATTAGTTGGCATATAAGCCCTTGATGACTCCTCAGAGGTGGCCAAATAATTTCCTTTACACAGAATCCAAAATAGTATTTAGAACAAAGACTGTTTAGAGTAACAAATATTTTTAATGAAAACAATAACTAAGTAACCTTTGAATGTGAGCATGTCAAGACATAGCAAAGGCAAAACAAGTAATTTTTCTTAGGAAAAATTATCTCACGTCTAAGAGTAGAAATTCTGGAGCAGTTATATGTCAAAAATATGAAATCTGAGGTTGGTCTACTATCCATTTGCTGGGGGGAAAGGTAACAGATTGTAAGCACCTGATAGTCATTAGTGGTGATGAGATAATTGTCCCCAACTGTTCCATGTTTAATTTGAAATGCATGCAAATAACAGGTTCTCAAACATGGCCAAATATTTTTCATACTGTTCCTAAATCTTACTGGAAAAATTACAGTAGTAAATGTTATCCAGAAATATTTTGCCATGCTTAATGATTAAAATTAGAATACTGAACTTACCCAGAAAGCTTTGAAACTATAATTTTATCTGATAGTTCGATTTTTGGCTTCCCTAGTGGCTCAGCAGTAAAGAGTCCACCTGCCAGGCAGGAGATGTGGGTTTGATCCCTGGATTGGGAATATCCCCCAAAGAAGGAAGTGGCAATTTACTCCAATATTCTTGCCTGGAGAATCCCATGGACAGAGGAACTTGGTGTGCTACAGTCCGTGGGTTACAAAGAGTCAGACATGATTTCAAGACTGAGCATGCACACACACATGCTATTAAACAGAAATGATATGGTGATACTGGGGCCAAGTAAAGACTAGTTAGGAAAAAACACAAGCCTGAATCTGCACAGTATTGCTGGCACCGGCCAGAAATGGAAAGCTAATTCATGACGTTCTACTTTGGGTGGCCCTGAAACACTTCTTGAAGGGAAATCCCCTCAGTGTGCAGAAATTTAGGCTGCTCATTTGATTGTCCACTTTGCATGGAGAGAAAAATGCCCTGGTATCTACTTAGGCCACATTCTCCTGGATAGTCTTCAGTTCAGTTCACTCACTGTCGTGTCCAACTCTTTTCAACTCCATGGACTGCAGCAAACCAGGCTTCCCTGTCCATCAACAACTCCCGGAGGTTACTCAAACCAATGTCCATCGAGTCGGTGATGTCCATCTAATAATCTCTTCCTCTGTTGTCCCCTTCTCCTCTTGCTTGCAATCTTTCCCAGCAACAGGGTCTTTTCCAATAAGTCAGTTCTTCCAATGAGGTGGCCAAAGTCCAGAGCTTCCTTCAGCTTTAGCATCAGTTCTTCCAATGAATATTCAGGACTGATTTCCTTTAGGATGGACTGGTTGGATCTCTTTGCAGTCCAAGGGACTCTCAAGAGTCTTCTCCAACACCACAATTCAAAAGCATCAATTCTTCAGCACTCAATTTTCTGGATGCTCCAACTCTCACATCCATACATGACTACTAGAAAAAACTTAGCCTTGACTAGACAGACCATTGTTGGCAAAGTAATGTCTCTGCTTTTTAATATGCTGTATACGTCTGTCATAGCTTTTCTTCCCAGGAGCAAGCATCTTTTAATTTCATGACTGCAGTCACCATCTGCACTGATTTTGGAGCCCAAGAAAATAGTCTGTCACTGTTTCCCCATCTATTTACCACGAAGTGATTGGACCAGATGCCATGATCTTAGTTTTTGAATACTGAGGGTTTTTGTTTTTTTTTTGAATACTGAGTTTTAAGCCTGCTTTTTCACTCCGCTGTTTCACTTTCATCAAGAGGCTCTTTAGTTCCTCTTCGATTTCTGCCATACGGGTGGTGTCATCGGCATATCTGGGGTAATTGATATTTCTCCTGGCAATCTTGATTCCAGTTTGTGATTCATCCAGCCCGGCATTTCATATGATGTACTCTGCATATAAGTTAAAATATACAGGATGAAAATATATAGCCTTGACATACTCCTTTCCCGATTTGGAACCAATCTGTTGTTCCATGTCCAGTTCTAATTGTTGCTTCTTGACTCGCATACAGATTTCGCAGGAGGCAGGTCATGTGGTCTTGTATTCCCATCTCTTGAAGAATTTTCCACAGTTTGTTGTGATCCACACAGTCAAAGGCTTTGGTGTAGTCAATAAAGCAGAAGTAGATGTTTTTCTGGAATGCTCTTGCTTTTTTGATGATCCAATGGATGTTGGCAATTTGATCTCTGGTTTCTCTGCCTTTTCTAAAACCAGCTTGAACATCTGGAATTTCACAGTTCATGTACTGTTGAAACCTGGCTTGGAGAATTTTGAGCATTACTTTGCTAGCATGTGAGATGAATGCAATTGTGTGGTAGTCTGAGCATTTTTTGACATTGCCTTTCTTTGGGATTGGAATGAAAATTGACCTTTTCCAGTCCTGTGGCCACTGCTGCGTTTTCCAAATTTGCTGGCATATTGAGTGAAGCACTTTCACAGCATCATCTTTTAGGATTTGAAATAGCACAACTGGAATTCCATCACCTCCACTAGCTTTGTTTGTAGTGATGCTTCCTAAGGCCCACTTGACTTTGCGTTCCAGGATGTCTGGCTCTAGGTGTGTGATCACCCCATCATGGTTATCTGGGTCATGAAGATCTTTTTTGTATAGTTCTTCTGTGTATTCTTGCCGCCTCTTCTTAATATCTTCTGCTTCTGTTAGGCCCATATCCTTGCTCTCCTTTATTGTGCACATATTACATGAAATGTTCCCTTGGTGTCTCTAATTTTCTTGAAGAGATCTCTAGTCTTTCCATTCTTGTTTTCCTCTACTTCTTTGCATTGGTCACTGAGGAAGGCTGTCTTACCTCTCCTTGCTATTCTTTGGAACCCTGCATTCAAATGGGTACATCTTTCCTTTCCTCCTTTGCCTTTTGCTTCTCTTCTTTACTCAGCTATTTATAAGGCCTCCTCAGACAACCATTTTGCCTTTTTGTATTTCTTTTTCTTGGGGATGGTCTTGATCACTGCCTCTTGTCACGAACCTCTTCTCATGATCGCTGTCATGAACCTCCATCCATAGTTCTTTCTCCAGGCCTTCTGCCTATCAGATCTAATCCTTTAAATCTATTTGTCACGTCCACTGTATAATCATAAGGGATTTGATTTAGGTCATACCTGAATGGTCGAGTGGTTTTCCCTACTTTCTTCAATTTAATTCTGAATTTGGCAATAAGGAGCTCATGATCTGAGCCACAGTCAACTCCTGCTCTTGTTTTTGCTGACTGTATAGAGCCTCTCCATCTTTGGCTGCAAAGAATATAATCAATCTGATTTTGGTATTGACCACCTGGTGATGTCCTTGTGTAGAGTCTTCTCTTTTGATGTTGGAAGAGGGTTTGCTATGACCAGTGTGTTCTCTTGGCAAAACTTTGTTAGCCTTTGACCTGCTTCATTTTGTACTCCAAGGCCAAATTTGCCTGTTACTCCAGGTATCTCTTGACTTCCTACTTTTGCATTCCAGCCCCCTAAAATGAAAAGGACATCTTTTGGGGGTGTTAGTTCTAGAAGGTCTTATAGGTCTTCATAGAACCATTCAACTTCAGCTTCTTCAGCATTACTGGTTGGGGCATAGACTTGGATTACTGTGATACTGAATAATTTGCCTTGGAAACCAACAGAGATTATTCTGTTGTTTTTGAGATTGTATCCGAGTACTTCATTTCAGACTCTTTTGTGTGACTATGATGACTACTCCATTTCTTCTAAGGGATTCTTGCCCACAGTAGTAGATATAATGGTCATCTGAATTAAATTCACCCATTCCAGTCCATCTTAGTCTGCTGATTCCTAAAATGTTGATGTTCACTCCTGCCATCTCCTGTTTGACCACTTCCAATTTGCCTTGATTCATGGACCTTGATTGAGGACTCACGCATCCTCAAACAGATAATTGAGAATAATATTTAAACATCAAGGTCTTTTCTCCTAATCGTTTACACTCTGTTTATCAGTAGCTGACGTGCAGGTGCATTGTTTGATATATTAAAATTATCTTTATTAATAAATATAGTCTCTTCAGCAGAAAAAATTCTTTGAAAAGACTTAATGGGGGAAATAATGTAAGGTCAATTGGTATAGAAATGTTGAAACCAAGAGTAAAAAATAAATTGCTTCTACCATAAAATACTTATGTTTTTTAAAACTTTTGATGTAAATCTTTTCTGTACTTTTTATTTTCAAAAAGTAAGAATTTAAAATTCCAAAAATGTGCCGAAATGTTATCTCCTATATATGAATCAGCAGCCTAAGAGCTATAGAACCATATGCCCTTTAAATTCTTCATTTGTAAAACTTCAGCCAAATATAAATTTTTAACTTACTCTAATTTAAAATGTATTGGTAAACTTTTCTTTTAATATCATCCTGTCCATAGCTAGTATTCTTTATATATTATCTTATTCTATTAGGAAGAAATAAATATTCTCCATTTACAAAGAGGCAAAACAAGCCTGAAAAGAAATTTGATTGAGACCCTATAGCCTGAAAGCCAGGATCAGAGGTCAACACCTTGACATTTTCTAGTTCCATTTTCTTTTCTTGACATTATCTTCTGCCTCTTGGGTATGAATTAGGAAACATTATATTAGCACTGTTTGAAAATTAGGTTATAAATCTTAAATGTATTTTTCTTCTTTTCAGGAAAGGTTCCTGTGTTTCAGGACTTTTATAATTACTACTCCTTTTTCCTTAAATGCTCTCCTACCAGGTCTTGGACAGCCGCCCCCTTTGCGTCATTGAGCTGTGACTCTTCACAAAGAGGCATTCTTTGGTGGCACTGTTCTTTCTTTACCAGTCAGTTTCTATCCCACTTTTTTTTTTTCTTAATATTTATCATCATCCAAAAAATACATTATTTTAAAATGCTTTTATTTTTAGCTTCCATGATTAGAACATAAGGTCTTTAGTGATGGGTCTGTATCCTTCACGTCTGCAACAGTGATGTACATACCACATGCTCAGTAAAGACTTGTCTAATAACTAAATGGCTTTTTAAAATAAAATGATAAATGAATTTTATTTTGATACTTTGAAAATTTTTAAATGAAAACAATATGTTCTAATAAAAAATAAATTTTAAGAATAAATAAAAATAAAATTTAGAGAATTTGAAAGCAACAATATATAAACAATAAACTCCTTAGAAATCATGAATTTTAATTTTTTTTTTAAAAGGTAAGCATGTGCTCCAGCTCAGACTGAGCTGGGCAGTGCTCACTGGATGCTCCCATCCTGTAACCTCCTTCCTGCTGCTCCCCCTGCCCACCTCCTCCTCCCCTCGCTCCTTTCCTCCAGCTCAAGTTCCCTGTTGCCTGAACCCAGAGCTGAAATCTGATGGAACCACCGCAATGTTTGCTTCTAGATTCCTGGTTTCCCAGAAGATGAAATACCCAAGGCAGCACTGCTGATCAACCAAGGTAAAGATGGTCTGTTGAATAAATGATACTGTGACAACTGGTTGAAAGTGAAAAGTAAATGTGTTAGTCCAGGCTCCTCTGTCCCTGGGATTCTCTAGGCAAGAATACTGGAGAGGGTATCCATTCCCTTCTCCAGGGGATCTTCCAGGAGACCCCTCTTTGCAGGCAGATTCTTTACTGTATGAGCCAGCAAGGAATATTCAGGTGGAAATAATGAAACTGGAGGCCTGCCTCATACCATACAGAAAAAGTACTTCTAGGTAGATTAATATTTTTAAAACGTTGAAAACTCTTTTAAAAATATTAAGAAGATCTTTTGGACTTCAGGGTAGGTAAAGATTTCTGAAGACACAAAAAGTCCAGATTATACAAGAAGTGATTGAGAAACTAGATTACATTAAAAATTAAGAGTTTCTATTCACCAAATAATGCCATGAAGAAAACCCAGAAGACAAACCACAACCTTGAAAGACATATTTGCAAACACATTTAATCAACGAGCTTCTCTGGTGGCTCAGATGGTAAAGCGTCTGCCTGTGATAAGGAAGACCCGGGTTCGATCCCGGGGTTGGGAAAATCTCCTGGAGAAGGAAACGGCAACCCACTCCAGTACTCTTGCCTGGAGAATCCCATGGATGGAGGAGCCTAGTAGGCTACAGTCCATGGGTCGCAAAGAGTCGGACACGACAGAGCAACTTCACTTTCACTTTTCAATTAATATACAGAATATACAGAACTACAATAAGAAAACAGAAATAACTCAATAAAAAATGAGAAAATCAAGGACAGTCATTTCATTTCACCAAAGAGAGAACACCACTGAGCAGTAAGCAGGTGAGAAGCTGCTCACTCATCGGTAGTCAAGGAAATGCAAAAGAACAGGATGAGATGCTGTTTTTACATTCAGTTTAAAAGAGCTCTGACAATATGATTTTAACTACTTTGGAGAACAGAAATTATCATGTGAACTTGGACACATCGTAAGATATGTCTTTTCTCTTCAGGGTATTTACCCTAAAGAAATTTCTGCACATGTGTGCCGAGGGCAATGGACAAGGATTTTCTTTCTCAGCAGTGTTGTACAAGGTAAGCAAGACCCAAAGACAACCCAAATATCCATCTTTGGTAGGTGGTGTGTGCTTATACAGTGGAATAGTATCCTGCAATAAAAACGAACTCCAGTTCCAGGAAATGAAATGGATAAATCTCAAAGACATGTTGCTGCTGCTGCTGCTGCTGCTAAGTTGCTTCATTCATGTCTGACTCTATGTGACCCCATAGACGGCAACCCACCAGGCTCCTCCATCCATGGGATTTTCCAGGCAAGAGTACTGGAGTGGCATGCCATCGCCTTCTCCGCAAAGACATGTTAAGCAACATCAAAACACAAAAGGAAATATGAATCTCACCATGGAACACTGAAAAACATACAAACCAGCTATATTGTTAGGAATACAGAAGAAAGTATACCAAAAGCCAGAAAAAGATTATTGTAAAATCAGGTCACTGGTCACCTGTAAGGGAGGGAAGAGGTTAGTGCTAGAAAGGGTACACAGGGTGCTTTGGGGTCCTAGAAATCTTCTAATAATTTTTTTGTCTTGCTGGTATAAGGGATCTTAGTTCCCTGACCAGAGATTGAACCCACACCCGCTAGAGTGGAAGCACAGAGTCTTAACCACTGGACCACCAGGGAAGTCTCCATTCAGTGTTCTAATTCTTGACTTGGGAGGAAAAACAAGCTAGATTCTGTGTGTGCTAAAGGATAGCACACTGCTCACATTTCCTGGAGGAGACTTAGGTAGCCACACCTAGTTGTAAGGGAGGCTGGCTTTGTAGTCTAGCTGTCTGTGTCCACTGCTCCCACCCTCAGGTCCAGAACAGAACCTGACATTTGAGCAGACACCAGTCAAAATATGTTGAATGAATACTGGCTGTGTGACTCTGGATAAGTAAATCAACCTCTAAAGACATTTGTCCTGTCTCTTACTTAATGCCATGTGATTTTAAACACAGGTCATTATAAAACAACTCTCTGACTATAAATGTAGCATGTGCTCCGTGAAGAAAAATTTAATTGAAAAATTAAAATGAAGGCAACAGTTATCCTTAATGCCACCATCTCAAAGTTTTCACTGTTATACATTCTGATTTCTTTTTCTCCAGTCTTTGTTCTCCTTTTCTAAATTTATATTTATTTATTTGGCTATGCCGGGTCTTAGTTGTCGCATGCAGGATCTTCAGTCTTTGTTGCTGCACATGGGGTCTTTAGTTGCAGCATGTGGGATCTAGTTCCCTGATCAGGGATTGAACTTGGGCCCCTGCATTGGGAGCATGCAATCTTTAACTACTGGACCACCAGGGAAGTCGCTCCAGTCTTTTTCTATAGATACATCATAGATAGCATCATGCTCCTGCTGCTGCTAAGTCGCTTCAGTCATGTCCAACTCTGTTCGACCCCATAGATGGCAGCCCACCAGGCTCCCCCATCCCTGGGATTCTCCAGGCAAGAACATTGGAGTGGGTTGTCATTTCCTTCTCCAATGCATGAAAGTGAAAAGTGAAAGTGAAGTCGCTCAGTCATGTCTGACTCTTAGCGACCTCGTGAACTGCAGCCTACCAGGCTCCTCCGTCCATGGGATTTTCCAAGCAAGAGTACTGGAGTGGGGTGCCATTGCCTTCTCTGAGATAGCATCATACCCTAATTTTAAAAATTTGACGTGTTGCAAAAAAGAATTTGAAAAGAAAAATTGGAAGTCATCACTCATAATTTTCCTTCTTAGAAATACAATGTTTTCAAGTGTCCTAGGACTTAGAGATTGTTTTACTAAACCTTTTATTTTATCAATGAGGACACCTGAAGCAGAGAAGTTAAACCACCTGCCCAAGGTCACAATGTTAGTTATTAGTAAAACCTGATGCCTAATAATATTCTTCCCACCAACGTTTTGCTTTCCTTCATTAGTGGATCGTATTTTAAATAGACCACCCTCTAGTGCTATATTATTATGCAGTTTATTTCAGCCTATACTTCAGAAGTAAACAAAAAATTACTTATTAAAAAAAAAGAATAAAGGCACATTCATAGTCTTTCTCCAAAGATATTTGTTAAAATACATCATTACTAGCTTAGGCATCTTAAAAATTGCACTAATCAGTTCAGTTCAGTTCAGTCGCTCAGTCGTGTCCGACTCTTTGTGACCCCATGAATCGCAGCACGCCAGGCCTCCCTGTCCATCACCAACTCCTGGCGTTCACTCAGACTCACGTCCATCGAGTCAGTGATGCCATCCAGCCATCTCATCCTCTGTCGTCCCCTTCTCCTCCTGTCCCCAAATCTCTCCCAGGATCAGAGTCTTTTCTAGTGAGTTAACTCTTCACATGAGGTGGCCAAAGTACTGGAGTTTCAGCTTTAGCATCAGTCCTTCCAAAGAACTCCCAGGGATGATCTCCTTCAGAATGGACTGGTTGGATCTCCTTGCAGTCCAAGGGACTCTCAAGAGTCTTCTCCAACACCACAGTTCAAAAGCATCAATTCTTCGGCGCTCAGCCTTCTTCACAGTCCAACTCTCACATCCATATACATAACCACAGGAAAAACCATAGCCTTGACTAGTCAGACCTTAGTCGGCAAACTAATGTCTCTGCTTTTGAATATACTGTCTAGGTTGGTCATAACTTTTCTTCCAAGGAGTAAGCGTCTTTTAATTTCATGGCTGCAGTCACCATCTGCAGTGATTTTGGAGCCCCCCAAAATAAAGTCTGACACTGTTTCTACTGTTTCCCCATCTATTTCCCATGAAGTGATGGGACTGGATGCCATGATCTTCATTTTCTGAATGTTGAGCTTTAGGCCAACATTTTTACTCTCCTCTTTCACTTTCATCAAGAGGCTTTTTAGTTCCTCTTCACTTTCTGCCATAAGGGTGGTGTCAACTGCATATCTGAGGTGATTGATATTTCTCCCGGCAATCTTGATTCCAGCTTGTGTTTCTTCCAGTCCAGTGTTTATCATGATGTACTCTGCATATAAGCTAAATAAGCAGGGTGACAATATACAGCCTTGACATACTCCTTTTCCTGTTTGGAACCAGTCTGTTGTTCCATGTCCAGTTCTAACTACCGCTTCCTGACCTGCATACAGATTTCTCAAGAGGCAGGTCAGGTGGTCTGGTATTCCCATCTCTTTCACAATTTTCCACAGTTTCTTGTGATCACACAGTCAAAGGCTTTGCCATAGTCAATAAAGCAGAAGTAGATGTTTTTCTGGAACTCTCTTGCTTTTTCCATGATCCAGCGGATGTTGGCAATTAGATCTCTGGTTCCTCTGCCTTTTCTAAAACCGGCTTGAACATCAGAGAGTTCATGGTTCTCTTATTGCCAAAGCCTGGCTTAGAGAATTTTGAGCATTATGAAAAACAAAAAAAAAGCTTTAGGCAGAACCCTAAGATGTCAGATTTTTATTTTTCATCTTTCTTTTCTTGGATTTGAGACTTTAAAATCCAAACTTGAAAATACTGGTGTTCCTTTCTATTGTAGTTTATGCTTCCTTACCCCTAGTTCTGCCCCACCCTCACCAAAAGCAAAGCAAGTTCATTACAGAAAAATCAGAAAATCTAAATAAGGTAAAGAGGAATCACACATCCACACACACAAAGAGGAAACACACACACAAACAGGAAATGTGCGTGTACACACATATACATTTTCAATACAGATGCAAAGGCAGAGACTGACCCTGGCTGTGTGGGTCACACCCAGGCACCTGCTGGCCACACTACGGTTTGTAACTGACCTTGTGTTTTTAACGACCTCTCAAACAGGAACCTCTGGATGGCTCCAAACTTTTCTCCCCATAAACACCACAAAACAGGAACAACTTGCTTAAAGAAACAGAAACGACCCCACCTAAAGTTTCTGAAGAGATGGACAAAAATGCACACACACACACACACACCTGCCACCCTCCACTGAGGATATCACACAGAAATACAGACCCTCAGAAGCCCCAGCCTGGGCATATGGGTTTCCAACTGAATTGTCATCATATTCAAGGGGTTCTTAGATTAATGTTTTTCTAGGAACTGTGACGTGGGGAAGGTGGATTGGCACCCCAGCCCCAGCAGCCAGGCCCTCTGATGAGGCCCAGCACTCGCCCTTCCTCTGGCCAGTGAATCTGCCTGGCCAGAGCCAGGCTCAGCCACTGCGTAGCAAGGGCCTGGGGGCTGCCCTAGGAGGGGCTGTGAATATGTAGGAAGGGGTGGGTGAGAAGAGGGGATCCCATGTACCAAAGGGCATGAAGAGCCCTTGAGAAGAGAGGCCAGGGAAATGGGGTCACCAGAGGTGGGTTGGTCAATGTGTATGTTCCTGGGAGTCGGGGGAACTCAACCAGAGGGACAAGGCGGTGCAGGTGGTGGGGGGCTGTGGCCCGGAGATGGCACCCAGTCCTATGGAGGGTGGGGAGGAGGTCCGCCCAGAGGAGAGCATGGTTCTCCTGAGCAGGGGGTGTGGGGCTGCCCAGGAGTGGGGCACATTTTGACAGGCCTGGAATGGGAGAGATTTGAATGAGGTGGGTGGGGGATCTAGGTTGGGGTGGCGGCTGCACCCAGAAGTCAGTTTTAATGCTAACTAAAATGATGGTTCAAGCTGATTCCTGATGTTCAAGCTGGTTTTAGATAAGGCAGAGGAACCAGAGATCTAATTGCCAACATCCGCTGGATCATGGAAAAAGCAAGAGAGTTCCAGAAAAACATCTACTTCTGCTTTATTGACTATGGCAAAGCCTTTGACTGTGTGATCACAAGAAACTGTGGAAAATTGTGAAAGAGATGGGAATACCAGACCACCTGACCTGCCTCTTGAGAAATCTGTATGCAGGTCAGGAAGCGGTAGTTAGAACTGGACATGGAACAGACTGGTTCCAAACAGGAAAAGGAGTACATCAAGGCTGTATATTGTCACCCTGCTTATTAAACTTCTATGCAGAGTACATCATGAGAAACGCTGGACTGGAAGAAACACAAGCTGGAATCAAGATTGCCGGGAGAAATATCAATCACCTCAGATATGCAGTTGACACCACCCTTATGGCAGAAAGTGAAGAGGAACTAAAAAGCCTCTTGATGAAAGTGAAAGAGGAGAGTGAAAACGTTGGCCTAAAGCTCAACATTCAGAAAACGAAGATCATGGCATCCGGTCCCATCACTTCATGGGAAATAGATGGGGAAACAGTAGAAACAGTGTCAGACTTTATTTTGGGGGGCTCCAAAATCACTGCAGATGGTGACTGCAGCCATGAAATTAAAAGACGCTTACTCCTTGGAAGAAAAGTTATGACCAACCTAGACAGTATATTCAAAAGCGGAGACATTACTTTGCCGACTAAGGTCTGACTAGTCAAGGCTATGGTTTTTCCTGTGGTCTTGTGTGGATGTGAGAGTTGGACTGTGAAGAAGGCTGAGCGCTGAAGAATTGATGCTTTTGAACTATCGTGTTGGAGAAGACTCTTGAGAGTCCCTTGGACTGCAAGGAGATCCAACCAGTCCATTCTGAAGGAGAACAGCCCTGGGAGTTCTTTGGAAGGAATGATGCTAAAGCTGAAACTCCAGTACTTTGGCCACCTCACGCGAAGAGGTGACTCATTGGAAAAGACTCTGATGCTGGGAGGGATTTGGGGACAGGAGGAGAAGGGGACGACAGAGGATGAGATGGCTGGATGGCATCACTGACTCGATGGACCTGAATCTGAATGAACGCCAGGAGTTGGTGATGGACAGGGAGGCCTGGTGTGCTGTGATTCATGGGGTCGCAAGAGTCAGACACGACTGAGCGACTGAACTGAACTGAAAATGATGGTTGTACTAAATAAAAAGTGATATTTATATTTTTAATTAGTAATAAATATGGTTTACCATTCCTTGGTTTCTAGAAACTTTTCAGGATCTCTCATTCTCACAGTTTCCATAAGATGCTTGCAAATTTATTTTTACTTTGTTAGATAATAGACATATAAAGAAGGCAATTAATAAAAAGAAACCTACCCTCATTCCAAAAGTTTCATATTTTCCAAGTTTTAGGATTCTCAGTTAATCCCATTTCTTGAACCCCTTCATTCCCAGTCCCGGATATGAAAAATATATACTTGAGATTAAAAACCCTGTGCAAACTTTAATCTATTAGATAAACAAAACTAAATATTTCTCAAGCTCTTCTCTAACATAGACCTCCTATTATAATTTAATACAGGAGTACTTCTGGTCCAAGTGTTTTATCTTCATCTCAGTGACATCCCTTTAACAGAAACAGGAGTAGAGTTGTTTGCCTCTGTTTTATTTCTCATGTTTAAGGTTGCATCCAAAACTGACATAAATCTCCAGTTTTGTTTTCCTAAATCTCCAGTTTCTTCTTTATAAGAATGGCTAAGAACTACATTTACATAAACTGAGAATTCCCTGGCAGCCCAGTGGTTAGGACTCAGTGCTGTCACAGCCCATAGGCTGGGGTTTCATCCCAGGTCAAGATCCAGCAAGACATGTGGTGGGGCCAAAAGAAAAAAGAAAAGAACTACATTCACAAAACCCAAAACTCTAATAGCTACAGAGATGATGTACTAAATTTTAGTTGTAGGACAGGTAATATTTTATCTATTAGCTTACTAAGATCCACAATACTTTCAGAACTATTCCAGGTATCCAAGAACCTGGTTTAACGTAAAGAGAACCTTTTAAAATCAAAAGTACCTTCATAAGATAAGCAAGTAAGAAAACTTTAAAACTCTACTTCTACATTAAGTCAACACTCAGCAAATGAAAACTGGGCACTTACTACATATGAAGGCATTACTGACACCCTTTAAGACCCGGGAGATACTGAGATACCGTTTTGTTTTGTTTTGTTTTGTTTGGCCTGTGCTGCGCATTTTGTGGGATCTTAGTCCTCTGACGAGGGATTGAACCTAGGGCCTTGGCAGTGACAGCGCACAGTCCTAACCACTGGACCACCAGGGTATCCCCGATAAACTATTTATATAGCAATAACAATTAATTTTTTTTTACTATTAGAATAATTCTGTACTTTAACAAATACTCTTTAATCCAAAGATCATTCATCTATCTAATCTACAAATCATGTTTGGGAACGCATGTAACAATTAAAGATTTTAAAATTAAAAAAAATAAAAAATAAATTAAAAAATAAAAATAAAAAAAAAGAAAATAATGACAGAGGGTTTAAAATAGAAACCATGCCTACCAATCTCACTGATGCTTTTCAGCTCTTATCTCTTTAGATGTGAGAAAATCTCCATGATGTTCCCACCTCCTTAAGAGTTTTAACTGTCATTTAGAGAAAGTTATAAAGGAATCATTTATAAATTAATGGAATAATATGCATGATTATGAATTCTCTGACATTGTCAAGCATTTTCCATTTGCAATTAAAGTATATGGTTATCCCCACCAATTTTATTCTTAGGTATATACCCAAGAAAATTAAAAAATTATGTACAGAAAAAGTGGTACAAAAATGTTCAGAGTTGTATTATTCATTATAGCCCAAAAAGTGGAAATAACCTAAATGCCCATCAATTAATGAATGGATAAACAGAATGTAGTATATCCAAACAACAGAATATTATCCAGCCATAAAACAAGGAACGAAGTACTGAATGATACAACATGGGTGTATCTTGAAAACATTATGCTAAGTGAAAGAAACAAACAAAAAAGCCAAGTATTGTTTAATCCCACTTATAAGAAATGTCCAGAATAGATGAATCCATAGAAGCAGAAAGTAGATTAGTGTTTGCCAGGGGCTAGAGGAATGGGAAGTGAGTGCTAATGGTTATGTGGTTTCTTTTTAGGGTGATGTAAATGTTCTGAAATTATAAAGTGGCTATATAAGGTGAATATACAAAAACAACTGGATTGTGTACTTTAAAATGGTAAACTTTTTAGCATGAGAATTATATCTCAATAAAGCTGTAAAGTATATGGTGATTAAAACCTATGTTTTGAATTTATAAAAGACCATATTCTGCTAAAAGGTGATAGGGTCCAATAAACCTTGTATACCAATTATCCTGAAAATTTCTTTTGAACCAAAATCTTTGTTTCAAAATATCATTCTTACTATAGCTATAAAACAGAAAACAGAATTTTTTAAATGTAAATATATTTAAAAAATTAAAACACCTAAGAAATGCAATCTATACATATGAAAAAGTAAAATATTTATATGCATAGCAAGTAGTAGCAACATCATTCATAAGCAGCAGTTAGTGTTTATTTTCCCCATATTTTGGTTTAACACCATAGTGGTAGTTTATTCTTTTTAGGGAAATTGCATATGGTACATATAGCATATTATGAGTAAGTTATAGAAGACTGTGTAATTGGAAAATTAATTCCAAGTAACAATATTTCCTCTAAAAACACGTTTATTATCAAACAAATTATCCTTAACTAATGGACAATAAAATGTACCTATAATTTATTAAGTCCAAGATATATAGTTAATTTGCATAAAATTATATGTGGCATTTTAAAAACAACCTATTTCTAAAATATCAGTAATTCAGGCAATTGGGATTTCCACAGGAGATAAATTGCCATTAATTTCCTTTTTATGAAGAAAAGGTCTGTCTTAAGAACATTATAACTATGTTATTAAGAAATGCTACAGCACACTTTAAAAATCAAAATGGTGAAATATATGTATTAGGATACTCTTTTATGGGTACCAGCCCTATAGCAGCATTTCATATGATTTTAATCTAGTTAACCAGATTTCCAAGTAACTTGGGTTCTTCTTTACTAGAAGTACCTATCACATGTATAGTTAAGAATTTAAATTTCCATTATAAACGAGAAGCTACCACACTTACAGTGTAAATATATAAGAAATAAAGTACTTGGATAGCCTGGTACTTTATTAGAAATACATCTATTAACTCCACAGAAATGAATTTTACATGTACGCAAAATACTAAAAAATTCTGACTTGGGAGAAATGAAATAAAATACAGTGAATGGTTTTCTCTTTATCTCTAACTGCAAAAATCCCTTTTGCCTTTTTATTTGACCCGTCTCTATTCATGCAATGTAATGAACCCTCAAAATAATTTACATGTCTTTATACAGAATTCACATCTACATCAGTAAATGGCCAGTCCTTTTATATTTTCAGTGCCTTATCAAAATATGGTTAACAAAGTTTTTCATTCTATGAGGCAGGAAGATGTTTCCTAAGTACTTCTTTGGACGATGAGGATATAGTATCCGGGAAGGAAACCTCAAATTCTATTAGAAGGTCACCACGTTGGTCAGGATTTTTCGGGAATGGTAGCCCATATCCAATAATTCTTCGCCTCATTCCAGGTTTCACAATATCATTTATTGTCATAGGTATGGTTCTTCCATCCATGGTTGGCACATTAATTGAGCAGCCGCACAATGCCTAAAATGAACCAAATAATATTAACAAACTTCAAAATATAAAAGTCTAAACCAGCTGTAAAGAATGATTCTAAGGTAAAGTTTTAACCTCCAAAAGAATATCAATAATTTTAAGACTTTTTCCCCCATTAGAAAGTCCCTTCAGGACACACAAAATCAGATAGTTTACAAAAGAAGGAAAGGAGAAGGGGAAGAAAAGGAAAAGGAAAAAGGAAAAGAGGAAGAAAGAATGTCTTTCACATTGTCCTAGAATGAAATGAATTGTTTGAGGCTGCTATTACAACATTCAAGTTGCAAGGATGGAATGGGAGAAGAGAAGAGGGAGAAATTAAGAACCAGAAAGAAAAAGATAGGAGCAACTACATACTTCTCCAGAGTGAAAACGTTAGGACAATATATTCATTGTTTTAGTCAGTAAATATTTACTGAGTACCGTATATGCCATATATTTCTGCTAGATGCTGAACATATAGGACCATGAACACAGACCCTACCTCAAGGAATGCACAAAGAATTCAGAAGCAAACCAGTAATTATAACTTTACAGTATAAAGTTGTCAGAGAAGGATGTGTAGAATTCTTGTCTGAGACAAAGGGCACCCAATATACTCCCTTAGCTTCTGGGAATACAGATTGCTTGAGGTAAGCACTGGACCATTAGTAAGTGTTGAGGTAGAGCAAGGAACAGCAGTGTTCCATAGAGGACAACTCAGACAAAGACAGAGGTATACAAGATAATATATCAAACTTAGGGAAATGTATACACATGTATGGGTAGAAATTAGATTAAAAACAATCTGTTAGTTTAAGCTAAAGAGTTTAGACTTTATGGTAGATACTCTATGAAGTTATTTAAGAATTTTAAGCAGGGAACTGACATGGGCATATTTGCAGGATTATAATCCAATTTGAGAAACAGTGCCTAAAAGTAGAATAAATACAAACTAATGTATTAAAGCAGTACCCTCGTAACTTATTTTGTCTTTTAATGCCTTGTTTGTTATATAATTATTAACTCAAGTTAACAACTTTGGAAGAAATCTTATACATGGACTAAGGTAATGAGATTACAATGCAGATTTGACAAACTGCAAAAACAAAGTGCAGATAATCCATACTAGGTAGGCCTCATAGTATATAATCTCGTCAGCACTTAAAACTGGCATTTAAATTGTTAGTATAAATAACTAAACTTAGAAAATATTATCCACAAAAGAGGCAAAATAGTAGTACTACTTTAGAGGGTTCTTATGAAAATTGTAAGAATGCTTGTGTAGTAAACATTAATGTTTGCTACTATTTAGATAAATTCCCAAAGATTACCTGCATAATTCTGTTTGGTTTCAGAATCTGATATCCTACTAACTTACCTCTCGTAAACTAATTTTAGCAGTATAAATTATATTTGACCCATCCCTTTTGAATTTGGGGTGATCTTTATCTTTAATGACAAAAACAATGTCTGCTGGAATACTAGTTGGTGTTTCATCTCCTTCCCTTGGAAAAGTAATTTTGGTGCCTTCTTTCCACCCTTTTTTAATCTCGATGGTGAGAATTTTGTCCTCAGTTCTGTAACTCCTCCCATCAGGGTTTAACCTCTTCCGAGAAATCTTCATTCGTTTGGTACAACCACTATATATTTCTTCAAGTGATACTCTAAGTTCATGAATAACTGGAGGATCTTGTTTGAGGCGGGATGGCCCCACAGAATTCCTGTCTCTTGGATATCCATTCATGCTGAATCCAAAGGCGCCAAAAGGATCTCCATCTACTTCCATTTCATCAGAATCTCTACCACCACCCATCCGTCTTCCAAAGAAAATTTCAAAGGGGTTGGAACCTCCAAAAAATGCTGCAAATGTGGCATGAGGATCACCATGAAAGGTGTACCGGAAGGTACCTCCTTGTCCATCAGTACCTCCTGCTCCTCCTTTCAACCCTAAATGAGAAGATAAGCATGGTTAGAAAAATACTTACAACTCTTGAAAGTTAAACTTTTAAAAATTATATTACTCATAAACTTTGGCTAACTTCGGTTGCTACTTATTAATATTGGTCAGAAATGCCATTATAACTAAATACAAAACAGCCATATAACTACCAATCATTCCACCCTAAGTTAAATTTTTAGCTTTCAAATTCTTTCTCCAAATCCCCATCTTTAACAATAATTTATTTCCAACTCTTTGTTCCATGCAAAAAAAAGAAAATAAATAAAAATTGGAAACCTCTTATAAGCTGCTGGTTTGATGATCTAAAGTATATAAATTTAGGTTTTTAAAAAATGTCATTCAAGGGGTGGAGGGAGGGAAGGATTGGGAGTTTGGGATTAGCAGATGCAAACTACGATATATAGGATGGATAAACAACAAGGTCCTACTGTATAACACAGAAACTATATTCAATATCCTGTGACAAACCATAATGGAAAAGAATATGTACATGTATAACTGAATTACTTTGCTGCATAGCAGAAATTAATACAACATTGTAAATCAACTATATTTTAAATATAATTTTAAAAATAGCAAAGAAAAAAAAAGATGTCAATCAAAAGGTCTTCAGTAATCAATGCAAACAAAATATATAACCTAAATCTTTGAGCACCATCATTATCAGTGAACACAAATCAGTGATTAAAATGTCATATTCAAAATAACTATCTTTATTTCAAATCATCTTTCACTGCTTAAGAATTAAAATAGACCTCATTCATGGCAGAAAGGGAAAAAATTCCATTAACAAAATTTTAGACACTAAAATTACTATCCACATCCTAAATAATGAAATTTTTACCTAGGCATATCACATGATAGCATTAATTTCAACAGCATGTAAAAAGAAAACTGAAATCATGAGCTGTAAACCCTTTTGACCTGTAAGACCTTTGGGCTGGTTATTTTTGTCTATTATGGACAACCTGCTTCCTACACCAAGACTCTGATCCTGTTCCCTAAGACTCAACTAAGCAATTAGTAGTTCACAAGAAATAACATATTTGAAATAGCATTTTCTACTACATAGTGACGAAAGATTCTACTAAAACCTACAAAACAACAGTATAGTGATTTTCTAAGGGATCGACAGTGACAAGGATTTATATCATTACAGTCTCAGCAAAGTTTCTGGATGATCCTTATGGGTATTCCTGACCAAGGAGACAAGCAGGAACAGAACCTAAAAATTATAAAACTGTAAAAAAAAAAAAAAAAAAACACCAAGAGAATTAAACTAACAGGTTCAGATATGTTCATCAGTGAGTAATTTGAGGGCAGGAAATACATTTTATTCATTTTTGCACCGTTCATGCATACAGTTCTGAAAATGACGGCCACTCATGTTTGCTGAATAAAGGGAAGAACTAATTCTTAAAGTGTTCAAAAGAAACACTAAAATGTGTGCTCGGTATCAAGACAGAGAAAAGGCAGAAACAAAAACTATATAAAGTATAATTACACATACACATATGAGAAATTTAAGAGTAAAAAACTCTACTGAAGTCACTCAGCATGCTTTCCCAGAGAGTTTAAAATTTTTTATTCTATTTGGCATCTTTCACTCAGGATATGCCTTGTAGAAAACAATGACAAGGATAAGTAGGACAAGAACTTTTAACAAACAGCTCATTCAAAACTCCTTTCTCTAAATTTTAGTGGTATAGTTATAACTCCAAATGTTAAAAAAAGCTAGTGGCAGATTATTTTTTTTAATGATAGAATATGTGTATAACTCAAGGTCATTACCAATGTGATTAAACCAATACTAAATTATTTCAATCACTCCACTTTCACCCCACAGAGTATAACGATTTAACAGAGTTCATAAAGTAAACTGAGTAAACTAGCCTGCCCAACTGAACCCTTTACAAGACAAAATCTAAACGTTTTGGATGTGTAATGGATTCATGAAAAGAAAGAATTACATTTTGTTATTACATCATGGGTTTGGCTTTTCCCTAAAAGCCCTTTGCCAAAAATGGTAACTCAATCAGGATTACTGAGTCCCTGAGAAGATTCACACACTGTCTGAACTGACATTCATCAAAGATAACAAACAGCCTCCAATAAAGCTTTGACACTAAATAGTCAACTGTGTACTACTGTGACTGAGAAAATCCTACCAAAATTCACACTAATATAACATGAATTATTATGCAAGTATCACTTGCGCTGCCCAGCACTTGAACAAGCCTGTCATCAACTATACAGTCAACTTTTCACTACGTACATTTTGATTGCTCATGGAAAATTTTAGTATGCAGCTAGACTACCTATGCTATCCAAAATTTTTTCTAAACACCATCATCACTTCGTGTGAGCAAGAAATGTACCCCAGAGTCAACATTTACTTATGTTGTACCAAGACTGCTATTATTTAAAACACAAGCAACCAACCAATTTGCAATCAAAAAAAAAATTATGTGTCTGGGATATTATTCAAAACAACGATATCCATTTAATTAGTTGATTAAAGTTTATTAAAAGCAGCAGCACTGGAGAAAAATTAGGACCGCAAGGAAAAAAATTATATGACTTTAATAACTTCTTTTAAGGAGATCTAATATGTAAAACTGGAGAAGGCAATGGCACCCCACTCCAGTACTCTTGCCTGGAAAATCCCATGGACGGAGGAGCCTGGTAGGCTGCATTCCATAGGGTCGCTAAGAGTTGGACATGACTGAGCGACTTCACTTTCACTTTTCACTTTCATACATTGGAGAAGGAAATGGCAACCCACTCCAGTGTTCTTGCCTGGAGAATTCCAGGGACGGGGGAGCCTGGTGGGCTGCCATCTATGGGGTCGCACAGAGTTGGACACGACTGAAGCGACTTAGCAGCAGCAGCAATATGTAAAAATCCAAATTTATAACAACACTTAGAGTTAACGAGCACAATGAGATTCTTTAAAGTTTTGATTCATAGAAATCCAATTTACTTTTTAAAATATATAGTAGATTGTTAATTAACTATATAAAGAACAGAAGCAGCAAACTAGCATAAAGATTAATAGCTAGTATAAAGATTACTGTACTAAACACAGATTTGATTATATAAATACTATCTTTCAGTATTTAAATTTTAAGTTATTGAGTGAAACATAAACAATAAAAAAAGGAAGATATGAAGAGAAAGAAATGTTAGAAAACTAGGCTACTATAAGGATGTGTTACTGAAAATCTGTTTTTAAGTCTTTTAATATGAAATTCTGTTGACATTCACAGAACAATTCAGAACTAAACCTAAAACTTTGGAGGAGAAATTAGATCAAAATCCAATTTCAAGTTTCAGTAGTCCTGTTTTTTGTTTTCAAATTATTCAACTATGGAGAAATGTCTCTATTATAAAACAATTTTATTTATTCCATACTATAAAAGTAACCCATTGTAAATATACCATGGTCTTAGTCAAGTTATAGAACTGTGCACCCATCACCACAATCCAGTTATAAAACATTTCCATCAACCCAATGAGTATTTTCATTTCTATTTGGAGTTAATCCTTGCTACCACCTCTAGCTCTAGGCAACCACTGATCTGTTTTGTCTATAAATTTGCCTTTTCCATGCATTTCATATAAATGGAATAATAGAATATGTAGTCATTTACATATGACTTATAATGTTTGAGGTTATTTCATTTACAAAGCACGTTTCATTAACTCAGTCCTTTTAATTGCTAAGTTGTGTGTGTGTATACATATATACCACACTTCATTTATCCATTTACTAAAAGATGATACTTTCGGATATTTTCATTTGGGGCCATCACAAATGATGCTGCTATGAATACTCACGTACATGTCTTTGTGTGGACCTGTATTTTCATTTCTCTTTTATAGATTCCCAGGAGTGGAAATGCTGGGTCATATGGTAAATTTAAAACATCTCTTTTTTTATCCAGCTTTTTTAAAACCCAGCATTTAAAACTGTGGATATTAGACATTTTAAAAACACAAATATACTGGGATCGCTGGCTCTCTTAGGTCCTAAATATATAAATTTATCATGTTTAACTCATACAATTCTCAGTTCATGGTTTATTCCCACAGCTTCAGGTTGTAAAAGAGAATATAATAATTCAGGGGGAAAAGTGTACCAGGTAAATTAGCGTTTTGTTACTTCTAGAGAAACACAGAGGGCTATGCAACCAGGCCTGCAAGCACAAACAGATCAATGACAGGCAAAGAAATAAAAATATTTTTCCACGTTTTAACAGTATACTTAATGAGATATTTTGAATAAAGGATAAATAATTATAATGCTTTTCTGTAAAGGAAGAATAATTTCTAAAACATAATAAAATAACTTTCATTTTAACTGTATTTTAAAGTAATATAAGTAGAAAATAGTATTTCTGAATAATGTATTTCAATGCTTTAAAAAACTTAATTCTTCCCTCACTATTACTTCTATTGCTTGTATCAATTATCTAAAAGATTTGGGGTACATAGATGATCCTGTTTTAGTTTTTTAAAAATTCACTTCACTGATGACGCTCAGTAAAAATCAAACTGGAGAAATATAACTCAAGAAAAACACTATTAACAGGTAATGTTAGGCCGAGAAAAATGTATCATTTGGTGACATGAAAATTCTGAAGATAAATATCCTTAGAAACACTGAATCTTATGGTTTAGTTATAGACAGATTTGGGCTGTTAGTGAGGTGTGGATTAAATCAATGGATATTTGCTTTTTCATGGGAATTCATAGTGTTATACCATGTTTGTAGATTTACTTACAAAATAACTTCTTCAGAAAGAGTAGTATATAGCTAGTAGTATCTGAGAATCCTGCTTAGCTTTTGAGATGAAAGAAATCATAGTATTTTGAGTACAGCCATAAGGAACCAGCAGGACTGAACTGCCCACTACTTGCTTTTTTCAATCTTTACTTTGCAGGAACCTGACACTGCAGGTCCTCATAGCAGCAGAAACTGCAATTTGGGGCAACTCAGATCAAAAAGAAAAAGCATAACAAGAAGAAAAAAAAAAACCTCTATACAATTACCATAAATTTAACTTTTTAACTCAAAATACACAGTTACCACTTCAGTGTATTTTAAGATAGATTTTTAATTAGGGAAATTTAACACTAAATGCAATAAAGCAAAAAAAAAGTTTTCATAACTACAATGAATGATTTTAAAATAATATTTGGGGAAAAAATTAGTAATAACTTAATCCTGATATAAAAAATTGAAATTATAGAACTTATAAAAATTAAAATGTTCTTGTTGCTGTTAATTAGCAATTTTAAATCGTCTTACTTTACAGCTACATTTATATGGTGATGATGGACAATTTAAAATCCAGAATGATAAAAGGATAATCTTACATTTTACTCCCATTTACTATATTCAACTAGTTTCAGATCTCACAATCCAAGAAACAAAAGTGTGGCAGGGAGAGGAAAGGGAAGTTATCATGCCTTCCTCTACACCTAGATAGTAAAATTTCAAAAGAAATAATGTTATCTTAAAGTAAATCAGTCATTGTTCTAAGAAGGTGGCCATTTTAGGTCAAAAATTGCATTTCTGAGATCTCATTTTCTTGGCACACAATTAGTGTTTACAATTAAGCTAAAAACTTGTTCTGGTATTTTATGACATCAGGAAAATTCTTTCCTCTCCAGGCAGAATGCCAAAAACAACTACAGCTAAATGCCTGGGCCTTCGGCTTCTCAGAGAGAAGATTCTGTCTTGTTTAATCTTAACTAGCTTTGCCATAAGAAAAAAGGCAAAAAACTTCTTTTGCTTTCGTGAATAAAATATAAACTACCCAGAGTTTGAACTGCCAATCTTAAGATTTTAAATGACTGAAGAATCTTTATTGGCTCTGGCAGAAAATTCATTAGAAAAAAAAAAAAACAGGTTGCATAAGACTTTTGAAACAATTTCTTAATGAGTATGGGAATTTAAGGTTTCTTTTCAAATATAATGTTAACAGTACAAATCTAATGGCAGAACATATATGTTGCACAAAATGTCAAAATCCAAAAAAGGACAAACAAGTACATTTCATTCATAGCTATGTAACATTCATTCATATGATCAGGGATGAAATCTTGCTTTTATCCATTATCTGTCTTTCTACTTTTGAAATGTCAGAGAATTTAATAACCAGAAAGCTGATAGAGAAAAAAGAGAGACAGAAAGATATACACTGAACTCTTACCTTCCTCCCCAAACTGATCATATATTTCTCTCTTTTTAGGATCACTCAATACTTCATAAGCTTCTGCGACCTCTTTAAATTTTTCCTCTGCCTGAGGAGATTTGTTCTTGTCCGGATGAAATCTGAGGGCTTGTTTTCGGTAAGCCTTTTTAATATCTTCATCTGAAGCTCCTTTTTCAATTCCCAAAATGCAATAATAGTCTTTCCCCATTTCGAGTGCCTTGAAATGAACTTAGATTTCCCTTTGTGAAAGAAAACAGCGTCCCCAGTCTTAGCAATACAATTCTAAGAAAAATAAACCAAGCTGGGTATTTTAAAAGTTAAAGCAAATCAGCAATTCAGCTTCGCTGTCTTAAGACAGCAAGCAGACAGCGCCTCAGTATTTAATTCCTTCCCCAACGGCTCACTTACAGATAAATATACACTACACGGGAGACGGCCTCCTTCTAGATCCTCCCATTTTCACTACGTGTCTCTGCACTTTCTAGAACAGCAAATGCTACAGGACGTCACTTCCCCAGCTGCCTCTAGTACAGAGCTAGGTTTTCTCCTCCTCCACGATTAACTATTCATTTTCCTTCTGGCTCTACCATACTTGTTTCCTTTTTAAGAGGCCAAGTGGATTAAGAAACCAGTATTTCAGCATGGAATATCATAACTACACATTTACTTACTCCATTCTAAATGAAAAAGCAATAAAAAAATCATTATAGCCATTAAGTATCTTATTAAAATTAGATATATACAAATAAAAATACTTTAGTTATTTTAACTTCAAGTCATTCAAATTAAGATATACAGTATTAAAATATGGTTTACATTAAAATTGTCAAATAATGTGTCATTTTTGAAACTCCTAGGGTCTGCAACCAGAAATGCCAAGAATTTCACATTGTAAAAGGCTATATATCATAAGTATCAAAAGCAACATTTTAAAATAAGTAAAGGACTTAAATATGTCTTTAGCTCATGATTTTAATAAGTTTTGTGGGTTTTGTAGTATGCAAGAGTTAACAGTTCAGGCAGACTAATACTTGTGAAAGCTTCATATCTGATTTAGTCACTTCAACTAAAACAGAATGAGATCCGCCCTCCTCATTCCTAGGGTCACTATTTAAAGAATTTTTGTGTTGCTTCCGGAAAGACAGGAAAAAGTATCAGGTTTCAGGCAGTAAACACTCACGTTTAAGACTTTTAACTGGATCAGCTTAGAATCTGGATATGCTATTTACAAGGTATAATATGAGAAATTTTTTCTTCTTTTAAAAATACATTTTCCCTAATTATAAACACTCATTGAAGATTTTGGAAAACACAGAAAGAAAAAAGAAAAAAAGTTTTTAATCTTAAAAAACTTCCTATCTTATGACTTTAGGTAATTTCAATAAATGTCAGTATATTTCCTTCTAATTCTTTCTTTTCCTATGAATATTTATGGTTATTTTCTGTAGTTTTCTGTTTTTTATTTAAAAAAAAAAGTTTACATCATATATCATTTATACACTATTTTGATCCTGCTTTTCTAATATATATATATTTTGGATATTTATAAGAAATATTTTCAGTGTATATAACTCATCTTTTATCTTCTACATAGTTTCTTCATCTTTTCAAAGCTGTTCCTAGTTCTAATATTGGAAAGATGGATTGATAAGAAAATATCAAAAGAATTGCACAGAGCACTGTATTTAAATATCTTCTGTAAAATGAAAAGAAAAAAGAGCATTTATGAGAAAAACTAAATGTATATATATGTGTAGAGGATAATGAAAAGGCAATGATCACGTTAACCTTTAACAATATGGGAATGCCTACTCTATAAACCAAGCAGCCTTACGAAAATGATTCAGCAATTCTTTCATAATGTTCATCTTTGTGCATTTTAACAGCTAAGATTTACTATTTCTCAAAACTCTACTTTAAAAACACCTTGGTATAGAAAAGTATTATATCTATCTAGCCTACTTACAGGTTACAGAGGTTTGTAAGCTATTCAGCAAAAATTTTCAGTACCACCAAGGAATACTCCATGTCAAAAGATAGACTTTCCAAGTCCAAAAAACTTGGCGGAAAATGTTAAGATTAAAAGTCACCTTAAGACTCCTACTTTTTAGAGAAGCATATTGCAATTTGGAATCCAGTGCAAGGATCAGCACTGAGAGTAGAATAAAAATATAATAAAAATCATGTATTCTAGAATTAGTTTCTAAGAAAAGTCCATTAAATATTCATTATCAAAGAACACTGGTATAGCAGTATAAAAAGTATTAAATTGTTCTGGAGGGCAATTCTGGGAACTAAAAAAAACAAAACAGATTCTTATCTGATCCAATCATTTTCAGAGAGCTAGAAATATTATCAGGAATTGACATATTAAATGATTTCAGAAGCCAAAGACTACTAGATCTTTCACATTTCTGAAAGATGCATTACATATCAACAAATGGAAAGAAATCTGACTTATCACGCAGAGAGAAGGGTGATAAACGATTTTCATATTTTTTCAAATAGCATAAATAACAAAAGGATTAGAGTAGTAGTGTTGAAATGCAAGAATTTACCTCAACTTGGAATTCCAAGTTAATAAGGAGGCAATTATAAGACTTTAAATGAAAAAATTCTAACTAGGTTTTGTTAAAATAAGCAGTATAAATAATTCTTTCCAACATTTGGGAACGGTTTATTTAAAATGATTTTAGAAGCACTATAAATATCATACCTGGAATTTGTCCTTAGAAAATAATAAGAAAAATTATATATACAAATATACCCACAGCAATTACACACGAGGGTAATAAATCAATGTGGTCATTATTAAACTACATAGGACTTGAGAAACATTTTATTCTTACATTTACTTTTTCAGACTGAGTTGTCTCTTCTACCACTTAAGAGCTGAAAATCCATTACACAATCACTTTGAATTTTCTTCATCCAAGTTTGTTTGAGATGAATGTGGGCTGCTTTTTCTTTTGGGGGGGGGTGTGGTATAAGAGCAGTTGTTTCCCTGTAAATAATTATTATGACAAAATAGAGTGTGTAAAAGGAAAAGTAATGGCAGCCTGTAGGGTAAATGGAACAGAGATGTAAACAACATTCATTTAATAAATGTATTTTTAAAAGTAAAAATAAAAACCAAAAAAATTACATAATAAGTCTATTTGAAACACTTTAGAAATTACATAAATCATTGCTTATTTGATTTTATAGGTATGTGTATATGTGTTAGAAAACATGAAGAGAACAAAACTAACAAAAAGCATACATTTTTCCTTTAATTTCTTTAAGGATCTATTTTTAACAAAGATATGAAATTAGAATTTGTTTTTTTATTTTTACTTTTTTTATTTTACTTTTATTTTTACTACTCAAACATTGATGAGATTATTCCATGAAAACACAATTTTCTTCCTATTAAAAGAAAATTATAAACACTGAGATTCTTTAATGGTTGCAGTTTACAAGGTCAAGTTCTTATGCTAGGTAGAGGTCGTTCCTCTCTAACTGAAGGACAGTTTTTTAAATAAATTATTTTAATTTTTTCAACCAAATCATAAAACTTTAATTATTTTGCTTATAAAAGAATAGCAACAAAGCTTTTGTGCTTAATAATAAATCTGAGGGGAGCCAAGGGCCAGAATTAAGTAAATATTCTAATGACATTATATTTTATTTTTAATAGATTTAACAAAGTTCCCTTCTTGGAATTATAAGTACAGAGAAATTATAAATATGTTTAGATAATGAGAGCTAAAGGTAGTACTTTACCTACCAAAACAGTTTATAACTAATCATTCAACTGATACCATCTTTACCTTCTACTTTGGCTTTATTTATAGATGATAAGAAAACAAGTTTTATTTCTCCAACTCACAAACCATTTCAGTTTTTAGTAAATACAGAGAAAGACAGTATGCCTTCTAAAGTCTCAGATTAAAGTACTATTAAAATTTAGATCATCACTGAAATACTTGAAGACAAATGATTTCTAACAGTTTACTGATATTCCTGCTGAAAACTTCTATTAATATTTAATTATTTAATTCTTTAACTGGGTACATTCAAACCTGAAATTTCTCATCTAGTATTAATGTTAGTAAATTATGACTGCCATTCCCTGATGCTTCTTATCCAAGAATAAGTAAACCAAGTCTCTTTTATACCTTGTTAACAGTGTTTGAGATATTTGAATAGGGGCTATAAAATCTGCTAAGGTGCATCAGGGAATATTGATAGTGCAGTGGTTAAAAGCACAGACTCTGGACTTAGACTACCTGTATTAGAATCCTGGCGATACCACCTACTGGTTGTGTGGCCTTGGACTTAACCTCTCTGAGCCTCAAGTTTCCTTATCTGTAAAACAGGACTGATATTACTACTTACTTCAAAGGGCTGGGGGGAGGATTAAATGAAATAAATGTGTGATGTACTTAAATGTGACTGGCAAATAATGATGTCCATGGAAGTATTAGCTACTATTATGGTGACAGTGATCTTATCATATGAACTAGAAGAATTTTTTCCCAGAAAAATGATTACTATAACATGTGTACAATACCCTTATTTACAAGCACACGCATCCACTCACACAAAAGCTATCCAACTAAGAAGAAATGGCCTTTTCCAAATATTCCAGTTAATATTTTCTACTTACTCATCTTGACTATGTTTAAATTTTTAAATCATCTTAAATCATTATGCTGTTATAGGTGGCATTCATTGTGTTCAAATACACTGTATTTCAAATACAGTAATTAAGACAGTATGGTGCTGGTGAAAGAACAATAGATCAGAAAAGGCAAGCAGATCAATAAAACAGAATAGGGAGCCAAAAAATAGACTCATATAAATATAGTCAACTTATCTTTGACAAAGGAACAAAGGAAATACAAGAGAAAAAAAAATGTTTCACATAGTGTTTGAACCACTGGACACCCACTTGTAAAGAAATGAATCTAGATACAGACTTCATACCCTTCACAAAAAATAACTCAAAATGGATCACAGACCTAAATGGAAAATGATAAAACTCCTAGAATAGAGGAAAAAAATCTATATGACATTGGTTTTGGCAATGCTTTTTATTAAAAAATATGATAACAAAGGCACAGTTCATGAAAGAAATAGTTAATAGGATGGATTTCATTAAAATTAAAATTTTCTACTGAAAAAGACACTGATAGAAGGATGAAAAGACAAACCATAGACAGGAAGAAGGTATTTCAAAAGATATATCTAGTAAAGGATTGTTATCCAAAATACATAAATAACTCTCAAAACTCAACAATAAGAAAAGAAACAACTCAATTTAAAAGATTAGTTAACATTTTTCAGACCTTAACAAACACCTTAACACATATGTCATCAAAAAAGATATACAGATGGCAAATAAGCATATAAAAATGTGAAAGTCGCTCAGTTGTGTCTGACTCTTTGCAATCCCATGGACAGTCCATGGAATTCTCCAGGCCAGAATACTGGAGTGGGTAGCCTTTCCCTTCTCCAGGGGGACCTTCCCAACCCAAGGATCAAACCCAGGTCTCCCACATTGCAGGCAGATTCTTTACCAGCTGAGCCATAAGGGAAGCCCAAGAATACTGGAGTGGGTAGCCTATCCCTTCTCCAGTGGATCTTCCTGACTCAGGAATTAAACCGGGGTCTCCTGCATTGCAGGCGGACTCTTTACCTGAGCTATCAGGGAAGCCCTAAGCATATAAAGATGCTTCATAATGTACATCATCAGTTCAGTTCAGTCGCTCAGTCATGTCCAACTCTTTGTGACCCCATGAATTGCAGCACACCAGGCCTCCCTGTCCATCACCAACTCCCGGGGTTCACTCAGGCTCACGTCCATCGAGTCAGTGATGCCATCCAGCCATCTTATCCTCTGTTGTCCCCATTCTCCTCCTGCCCCCAGTCCCTCCCAGCATCAGAGTCTTTTCCAATGAGTCAACTCTTCACATGAGGTGGCCAAAGTATTGGAGTTTCAGTTTCAGCATCAGTTTCAGCTTCAGCATCAGTCCTTCCAATGAACACCAAAGGACTGATCTCCTTTAGGATGGACTGGTTGGATCTCCTTGCAGTCCAAGGGACTCTCAAGAGTCTTCTCCATCACCACAGTTCAAAAGCAACATCATCAGGGAAATGCAAATTAAAACAATAAAATACCATACACACCTATTAGAATGGCCAAAATTCAGAACTCTGGCAATACCAATGCTGGCATAGAATAGTTCCTCTCTTTCAGTGCCAGTAGGCATGTCTTCTACTTTGAAAGACGGTTTGGTGATTTCTTACAAAACTAAAATACATTTATTGTGTGATCTGGCAATCATGTTCCTTGGTATTCCTCCGAAGAGCTTAAAACCAATGTCCACACAAAAACCTGCACATGAATGTTTATAGCAGCTCTATTCATAATTGCCAAAACGTGGATGCAATGTCCTTCAGTAGGTAAATAAACTGTGGTAAAATTCCATTCAGACAATGGAACATTATTCAGCACTAAAAGAAATGATTTTCTCAAAATAAAATAAATTTAAAAATAAGAAAATTAAAAGAAATTATCCATCAAGCCATGTAAAAACATGGAGGAAACAAATGCATATTACTAAATGAAGAAGCCAGTCTGAAAAGGCTACATGCTATATATTATTTTCAAAAAGGTAAAACTATGAAGACAATAAAGAGATCAGCTGTTGCCAAGGGTTAGTGGGAAGGGAAGGATAAATAGGTGGGGTACAGAAGATTTTAAGGTGATGAAACTACTCAGTATGATACCGAATGGTAGGCACATGTCAATATATACATTTGTCCAAACTCACAGAATATACACCACCAAGAGTGAAACCTAATGTAAATTATGGACTCTGGGTGATAATACTTTATCAGTATAAATTCATCAGGCTACCCTGATAGCTCAGCTGGTAAAGAATCCACCTGTAATGCAGGAGACCCCGGTTCGATTCCTAGGTCAGGAAGACTGTCTGGAGAAGGGATAGGCTACCCACTCCAGTATTCTTGGGCTTCCCTGGTGGCTCAGTCAGTAAAGAATGCACCTGCAATGCAAGATTGAGACCTGGGTTTGATCCCTGGGTTGAGAAGATGCCCTGGAGGAGGGCATGGCAACCCACTCCAGTATTCATACCTAGAGAATCCCCATGGACAGAGGAGCCTGGCAAGCTATAGTCCATAGGGTCACAAAGAATTGGATACAACTAACTGACTAAGCACACACAGCATAAGTTCATCAGTTGTAAACATATGTTCCATCTAGTGGGAGATGTTGATAATGCAGGGGGGCGCTATGCATGTGTAGAGGCAGGAGGTATATGGGAAAATTCTGTATTTCTGTACCTTCCATTCAGTTGTGCTGTGAACCTAAAACTGACCTAAGAAAAGGAAGTTGTTATTTATAACAATTTAAAAATAACTGGATAAAAAGTTCAGTGTTTATTTTTTAAATATATATCTTTGATTTTAGAGTCAGATCTTTTCAGTCTTAATTTATGTTGCTGCTTCATATACTTCAATCATTCTATATTACTTGAAAGATGCCTTGAGAAAACTATTATCATTGAATTTTCAACTATTAGTGGACTAGCATAAAGGGACTACAAATGTCTAAAGAGTAAGTCAAATAATAAAGACCTTAAAAAAAAGAAAAGCAAAAATAAATAAAGACCTTCAAGTTGAAGTACAGCAGAAACCAACTAAAGTAATCAGAAACCACCTGTAAAGTAATCATCCTCCAATTAACAATTAAAAAAAAAAAAGAAAATAAAGACCTAAGGATTTCAATGCTTGGTTCCTACTCTCAGCTCTGCCATTTAATAGGTAATTTAGCAAGACATTTAATTTCTCTGAATTCCTGACAAAAGTTACTGTGAGAATCAGATAATATACACGAAAGCACTAAAATTTATACAATGACCTATATTTATCAATTGTTTTCATTATTTTAAGCTATACAAACTATTCTGCTACTACTTGGAGGTCTACTGACTAATCGTCTCTCTTCACTGAGGAAATTTTACTTAGTATAAAGCATTACAGTAACTACCAGAATCATCCCCAAAGAACTCAGGCATCCTCTAAGATCATGCCCCTTACCATGTTCCCTTTTCAGACCTTTATCTCTGAATTTTAGCCTCTTAATCAATGTTTTTTAAAAAAACTGTTCTATGTCTTCCCTTTAATAATAATTATATGTTTACAGTTTATCAAACACTACCATGTGCTTTCTCTTATGTAATCTATATACAGGCATACACATCTGATATTGAAACTAGTGGTAAGATTTCAAAGAGCTTTTTAATAGTTATCAATCTAATAGTGATTTAAGATATTTCTAACAACAGGTAAATAGACACTGTTCCAATATTAATATAAACAATATTATTGGGCTTCCCAGGTGGCATTAGTGATAAAAGAACCTGCCTGCCAATGCAGTAGACATTAGAAACTCAGGTTTGATCCTTGGGTTTGGAAGACGCCCTGGAGGAGGGCATGGCCACCTACTAAAGTATTCTTGCCTGAAGAATCCCATGGACAGAGGAGCCTGGCAGGCTACAGTCCATAGCATCACAAAGAGTCGAACACAACTGAAGCAACTTAGTAGGCACACGAGGAGTACTACTAGGCTGTGTCTGTTCTAATATTTGGCCCTCGTTTTAGATAATACCTAAATAATTACATATAATCAAACTACTGGCCATCTAATATATTTTACCTCTGCATTTTATACTTTCCTAAAATGCCTTCAAGCATTGAGGCATCATTATCATAGATTTCTTACAGCAAGCTGCTTGTGAGTTTGAAATTTGGATTCTATAATCTCATTCTTGTGGAATGAACATAAGTTATAATACCTAAAAATCTTGTCATGGTTATAAATGTAACTTTAGGAAAAAAATTAAAGTATTTTGAAAAGATTCATTTCTTACTACATCCCAGTTACAAAACAGAAAATTTAAACTAAAAGCAAGTATCTTTAAGACATTAAACAATCATCTACTTCAAATTGTTCTAGAAAGCCTGTTTTTTTTCCTTAACTCTAAATGTCCTTCTTTGGGTAATTACAGTAATTTGGACTCATATTTGGAATTAGATAGTCAACAGAAGTATTGGAGTGCCCATTTTATAGTATCTGATGGGTACTACACTTGTTTTCAAAGATGGATATGGGAATTCCCTAGTGCTCAGGTGGTTAAGAATCTGCCTGCCAATGCAGGTGACAGTTTTGATCCCTGGTCTGGGGAAGATTCCACATGCCCATGTGCTTATTAAGCCCATGTGCCCTAGAGCCTGTGCTTGGGAAAGAGAAGCTATTGCAGTGAGACACCCACACATGGAAACTAGATAGTAGTCCTTGCTCAATGAAACTAGAGAAAACCCAAGTTCAGCAATGGAGATCCAGTGCAACCAAAAATAAATTAATTTTTAAAAATCTAAGATTATAAAACAATAAATAAAAATTATACTAAAAATTTGGCACTAAGGTAGGTAGTAGCTTGACTAGAGGAAAAGCAGCAAGCCTGGGTATCATGCTTTAAAAGACATAATGCATTCAGAAGCTAATGGGCTGGTAAGGAATTCGTAATGACCTCTTCAATTGTTATTAAGAAGAGATGCATTCAGCTCTCATCATCTTTTCCATTTCCATTCCCCATGTACAAATCCGTACATATCTCAAGTCTACAGCTAGCAATCAAATTAAATAGTTTTGATACATAGACCATAAACAATTAAAAGCTAAATGGTGTGATGTAACTAAAACAGAAGTAAAGGGGCCCTTGAGGCATAGAAGAAAGAGCATCAGAGTTGGAATGAGAGAATTTGGTTCCAGTATTCTTAGTTGTGTTATTTAGTGTCTATACAAACTTCTGAAAAAATCAGGTATTATTCCCTTATTCTCCAAAATGAGTAACATCATCCACCTCACTAGACTGACATATAGAATGAGAAAATATGGAAAGGGCTTTTAAAAGGAAAACATTACACAAATATTAATTATATGCTCACTCTGGACAGAGTGGTGGGGATGAAAAAGAAAAAATGTTTCATTTTTCAGGGAAAAAAATGTGTTTCATAAAAATGTGAGCAGTATCTTGAAAGATTATTATAATTTAGAAAGAAAGGAAGGGGAAGGGTTTGTGATTTGGACCAAGAATTCAAAGCCCAGAAGAAAAAGCATAAAATTATTCATCAGATTAAATGATAAGATTTAGGAAGGCTCACTTTAAGAAGCTGACACAAAGTTGTTATGATCAGATTGTGAGAAAGTTTTAAATGTCAATTTTTTTACCTAATGACTGCTCCTTTATGACTGTCGTAATGACTGTTTCAAAAAGTGCTATTTCCATAGGTCTTTGAAGTAAACTTTGGGCTTCCCTTGTGGCTCAGCTGGTAAAGAATCCACCTGCAATGCGGGAGACCTGGGTTTGATCCCTGGAGAAAGGAAAGGCTACCCACTCCAGTATTCTGGCCTGGAGAATTCCATGGACTTCTCCATGGTACATGGGGTTGCAGAGTTGGACATGACTGAGCAACCTTCACTTTCACTTTGAAATAAACTATTTCAAACCTTGTTTCCTATCTTAAGTGTCAATTTACTTTGAAGCTAGTGAAATGACTTTTTTAGTTCTCTTAGTAAGTTAGTGAAATTATCTTAGTTCTCTTACTAAGGTAAAAAGTTTCATTAATATTTGTAAGCTTCCAAAAACACCAGGAAAAGATGTCAAACTAACATTAAAAGTTTGATAGGAACAAGAGACTTATCAATCATAATTCTCCTTGGACTACTGTCTATGCCACCTAAATTTCCCAGTATTTTAATCACTATAGTTATATTAGTAATCCCCAAGTTCTCAAATTTTGATTTTTCCAAGTTTTGATTCCATCATTGCTTTTTTACAATAGTTTTCCCAGCACAAAGCCCTATAATAGAATGTATCCATTCAAATTTACCACTTTAGCATTCTTTACCCAAAAAAAGACAATAAAATTTTAAAAAATTTAAGTATATACCCTTTAAAAAATAAATAAAATGGCTTTAATGTTTATTAAAAAAAAAAGTAGTGTTATCTGCAGACACTCAGGTATAAGAAATATTCCACACTTTTCAAGAAAGCATTTCCCTTTGGGAAATATAGAATTGATTTTATTCTGTGGTCATATTAAAATGTTTCCTAATAAAATAGCCCAATAATAACTTGCCCTTCTTTCCAACCCTCTTTTACAAGAAGTCACTGAAAAACTTACCACAGGGCTAGTGAATAGACAGCGGGCTAATCTCATACTTTCCTAATTTTTTAGCATTAAAGAGTTCTGGGACTTCCCTGGTGGTCTAGTGATTGGGACTATGCACTTTGACTGCAGGGAGCGTGGGTTCAATCCCTGGTTGAGGAACTGAGACCCACTTGCCACACAGTGCAGTCAAAAATTACAAAAAGAAGAATCAAAGTGTTCTGTACAGTATTTTTCAATACTGAATCAGAAAGTAAAAAAAGCTATAGAATTTCTTGGTCACTTTAAATGGGTCTTGTAAACCGGTATTTGATTATGTTGAAAGATCACATAATTTACAGCACTGCTGTCTAGCAGCGAGCTACAAATAAAGTGAGTTACAAATGAAAGCCACATATGTAATTAATAATTTTATAATCCACATTTTAATAAAAGAAATGTGAAATTTTAATATTTTAACTCAATAAATCTAAGATATACACTACAACATATAGTCAACATAAAAATTATCAATAAGATATTTTACAATTCTTTTTTGTTGTACTAAGTCTTCAGAATAATCCAGTGTGAATTTTACATTTATACAACATCTCAATTCAGCGAGCCACATTTCAGGTACTTTGCTTCACATGGCTAGTGGCTACTGTATTAGACAGTGTAGATCTGAGGTTTGTTCTAATTACCAGTGCTATGATCCAACTTTTCAGAAACCTTAACCTATGAACTTAAATATATCATATATACACATCTCTTACATGCACATTTGGGGAAAACAAAATCTGAACAGGTGAATACTAAAGAGAAGCTCATTTGGGGGAATTCCTCAGTGGTCCAGTGGTTAGGACTCTGCTTGGGGAACTAAAATTCCACAAGCCACACTGCATGGCCAAATAAAATTTAAAAATAAAAGTTTATTTTTACTTATAAAACAGTATCCCAGTGCTTCCAGTTGTATATTAATTGGCATAACACAGAGAAGATTATTATAGCCCTTGCCCAAGGAAACATGCATATTCATAAAACATTTTATATTTTTAAATAAGATAGGAGGGGAATTCCCTGGAATTCCAGTGGTTAGGAGTCTGAGCTTTTACTGCTAAGGGCCCAGGTTCATGGTTGGGAAAGTAGGATCCCACAAGCCACCCTGGCATGGCCCCCCCACAAAAAGATAAATATGTGAAGTGATGGATGTATCAATTAGAGGGGAGTAATAGTAATCCTTTCACAATGTATACATATATCAATTTTCACAATGTACACTTTAAATATCTTACAATATTGTCAATTATATCTCAATAAAGTTAAAAAGCAAAGCATCTCATTTTTCATCTACAAAAAAGGACTTTTTTGTGAGAATTTTTTCAAAGGAATACTTTACTTTTAGGATAAAGTAGTGGGAATTGTTCTGTTTACACATGCTCCCTCAGTATATGCTTTCACAATGTTAGAAGTAAAAGCAACACTGGGAAATGAGGAATTTATGAGATTTTTATTCTTTTCTAAAGTTTCTCCTCTCACAGGTAGCTAGGGAAGGCATCATAGTCACCTGGTAAACTTAATTGGCTGGTCAGAGAGGTAGTCTGTGGAAAAGTGAAACCAACAGCTCCTCAGGGTAAGACAAGCACTAGAAAAAAAAAAAGATGCAGCACAGAGGTAAGGCAGGAGAGGAGAGGATAAGCTGCTGCTCTGCCAAACTATTAGACTCTGGCAAGACTGCAATAAGCTTATTATTTGGCAAGTTTGTTTAGCTCTCCAACTGTTTATAACTCAATAAAATGATTTATTTTAAATTTAAAACAGTACCTAACCTTAACTACGAAATATCTTTATGTGCTGCATCTGTAAAGGCAGAAATAATTAAACCACTGCCACTGTGAAAACTAAAATATGATTCAAAGACTTCACTGAAACCTAGCAAATAGTACTAAAGACATGTATAAAATAAGCCAACCTATTCTATAGTATTCACCAACTGCTATAAAATTAGGCCGTTAATTGCCTAACTCCAAATACAATGAGCCCAAAGTACTGTAATTGCTTAAAGGAAGAAAAAGAAGTAGGATTTCAAGAATAATTTAATTTTAAATGGATTGGATTTAATGTTTGAGTTTTTAATATTTTAAAATACAGCCTTTTTATTTTCTAGGCTAAAGCAGCAAGTCAAGGCAACTGTTCAGTTCAGCTCAGTCACTCAGTCTTCTTGACTCTTTGCGACCCCATGGACTATAGCACGCCAGGCTTCCCTGTCCATCACCAACTCCCGGAGCCTACTCTGGCAACAGTTACTGAAATCAAAACAATTTTGGTCATGATCCCTCCCCTTACAAATATAAACATAAAATAGTACCTACTGTCTACTGCTGCTTTCCCCATACAGTAGCAGAGACTGTGGCCCATAAAACTTACTGTGTGGCCCTAAAGAGAAAATGTTTACCAACCCCTGCTTTATATAAATTATTCTTTGACTGGAGGCAGAGGGCAAGCTAAAACAGCAGTGAACACAATAAAAGCCTATTAAATCTAGCAAAATTTTTAAAATAACATACTTTTCACTATAAACACTTAGCTTATAAAATGTCAGCCTGGCGATGGTAAAATAAAACTTGTAAACTAAAATTCTCAACCTGGGCATGTTTGCTAAAGGGAACATATAAGAAAACTTAGGGTAGGGAGGTGAGATGTTTATCAGAAGAGGGACATGTATTTTAGAAGTTTCACAATACTTTAATAATCATACCTCTATATTGTCCAGCTTGATCTAACTCATCAATCCTAGCCATAAATGAAAAGTCAAATTTATGCTATCTCATTATTTACCATAGTTACATTCTATAAACCTGCATAACACTGAATTAGCAAATATTGAATCATTGCCCCTAAAGGAAATGCTACATTAAGTCAACTCATCAACACATAACCTTTTTTCATGTGTGTTCCTGTATAAAGACCGTTTATTACAAAACTGAACTCATGGTCAAATAGCACTTTAACTCCTACCTGAATGAAGCTTATTTTAACACATGTATTCCCTCCATAAGGCACATCACAGCTTTCTTGTGCTTAGTGGGAACATCAGCTAGCACTTCAGTACGACACTGAAATATCTCTTTAAACAGTAAAATTTTTTTTTAAAAAGCACAAAAATGCAAAAACACACTAAATACACTACAAAGACTTGTTCATGAGAGCTGAAATAAGGTTAAGGTCTTACTGGAAATCAGCTGTGAACAAAGACTCAATTTTTTTGCTGCTCTGCTCATGCACATGCACATGACCAGGAAAGCGCCCTGAGCACTAACTTCAGGGTTATAAATAAATTTTAGTGAGTGCTCAAACTGCAAGAATTGGTGGATAATGAAGGATCAACTGTGTAATGATGGACTACTACTGATAACTAAATTATGATCAGTTAAAAATTATTTTTAAGCAACAGCAAAATGAATACTACATAACCACCCAAAGTAATGTCTTTTATGTAATATTTCTTTAGTATGTATAAATCAAGTGATGTGTGTATGTGTGTGTATTTTCCTCTTCTCCACAGTCAGTTTAGTACTACTTTGAGATTCAATCTCTAATCGAGCAAATCAGACTCCCAACTTGGGTTAGGTTCCTCTGACCACAAGTTCCCACATTTTTCTCAGTATCTCTTTCACTTATCACAACTATGTAATCATCTGTTTGCCAAAACCCCACTCACTGGCTTATAGCCTCCTTAGAGTATTTGTTGTTTTTTTAAGAACAACTTCACTAGTATAAGGCCTTACTATATACTGCTGTTCAATTCACTTCTACTGAGCAAACAATTCAATGAAATGAGAAATCACAAGGACCTAAAGTATGAAGACTGTGATATAAAAAGACAAGTGGGTAAATCTGATAGAGGTAGAATACACACAATTTACCAACCAACTTTATATTGGGAATTTGGAAAGATTTTAGACTGCCCTGTTTTTCTCTTCTTCTTCTTTTTGGCCATGTGGCTTGCAGTATCCTCCCCAACCAGGGATTGAACCCAGGCACCATCTGTGAAAGCCCGGAATCATAACCATCAGGCCAAAGATGTGCAATGCTGGGCTACTAATGAACGTATAGAATATAGGAAGAGTAGATTTGAAGAAAAAGATAAGTTCCATTTAGTTGCCTATAACCCCTTCATCTATGCTACTTCTATACTTGGAAAATTTTATTGCCTGATAAAACTGGATTCCTAAGTACTAGCTGTGTTGGAATAATTTATTCCAACTATAATGTAAGATCATACAGAGCAATGTTTACTTTCTGACTCCCCAAAACCTGGCACAATATTTAATTGAATTTAATGTGGATGAAGATGTCCAGGAGACAGCTGGATATTCTAAACAGGCTTTTAGGAAAGAGGTCTTCGCTGGAGATAAAAATTTAGAAAAGATCATAACACAGGTGGTATTTTAAAAGATTAAAAGAATCACATTTGAGGGACTTCCCTGGTGGTCCTTGGTTAAGACTTCCCCATCCAATGTGTGGGGGGCGGGGGGGCAGGGTGCGGGTTCGATCCCTGGTCAGGGAGCTAAAATTCCATATGCTTCATGGCCAAAAAGCAAAACATAAACCCAAAGCAATACTGTAACAAATTCAATAAAGAGTTTAAAAATGGTCCACACCAAAAGAATCTTAAAAAAAAAAAAAGAATAACATTTGAAAGAATCAAACACAGAATGCTTTGGGATACCAGTATTTAGGGGACACATCAATAAAGAGGAGAAAATGAAAAACACTAAGAAGTCATACTCAGAGATCAACCAGGTGAGAGTAGTTATGGCAGACAGTGCTGATTATGAACCAAACAGCCATTCCTATCTTCTTCCTGGAAAACAGGTATCTAGCTTCCTCCAGAGCAATGAACCTTCGAGGAAGGTTGATGCCTCCCCCTGGCTCCTGGGGAATGACTAGTGGTTAGTCTAAGTCAATCATGTAATCACATTTCCTTTTGCCAGTGACTGGTGCACAGGTGGCCAATGAGATGCAAGGGAAATGCTCTGGGGGAGATTCTCTTCCCTATAAATAGATACCTACCCAAGAGAAAACCCAGCATTGCCTATCTGCTTTGGGATAATTAAAATATTGTACCTGCTATCTTACAACCCTGAAAGTAAACATCTGTGACACAGTGAGAATGCTAGAGTAAAAAGAAAGCAAGAGGCTGGGTTGCATCCCTGAACGAATATTGGAATCATCTATAACTGGCCTTATTGTTAAAAGAAAGTTACTTGGAGCTGAAAGCATTGTGATATCACTTGATATCACTGGTGTCCCAAAACCAAAAGAAGGACAGTGTTTCATGAAGGATAAAGAAAAGTCAACAAGGGTGACAGAAAAGTACTCACAAGAGTGAGAGCGATTTTGTTTTCAGTAGTTATAACTAATCATGGTAAGCACTCAGTCCTTAACTATGTGCAAGAATTATTCTAAAAACTTAATACATATGAACTGAACAGTAAGAGAGATATGAAATTGTAAATTTAAGCTTTTAAAGATAATCTGAGGGAAGAAGAGAGACTTGTAATAAAGTAGAGATAAGGAAGGTTTGGGGCTTCCAGGTGGCACAGAACCCGCCTGCCAATGCAGATATAAGAGACATGGGTTCAATCCCTGCCTTGGGAAGATATGCTGGAGAAGGGCATGGCAACCCACTCCAGTATTCTTGTCTGGAGAGTTCCTTGGATAGAGGAACCCAGCAGGCTGCAGTCCACTGGGTCACAAAAAGTCAGACACAACTGAAGCAACTTAGCAGCAACAGCACCAAATAAGTTAATTTTAAGATAGTAAAGAGAGGAAAAAAACAGGAAAATGAGAAATATAAAAATACACACAAATACGTAAGAAAAGAAATAATTGCCTAAGTAAAGTCTCAGAGGAGAGAGGAAGGTTTGAAATAGAGGAAACTGGAACAAACTCAGAAATAAAGGTCTGAGATTAAGAGAAAATAAATAAGGAAAAAAATTATAAATCTGAAGGCAAGAGGATTAGGACATCCACAACTAAGGAGCTAAGAATAAAAGTAGGGCATCTGATGCAGAATGATGGTTTGACACAGCAGTTATGGGAACTAGGAAGGAAACTAACCAGAAACATGTAAAGGATTACTAAGCCTCACTGAGGACCCAGCCAAAACCAGAAACCATAAGGTAAATCAACATTCATTTATTTCTTCATAAACATTTTAAGGATTTTCCATATGCCAAGGCACTTTCCTAGGTGTTGGGGATAAATTAAGAACAAAAATTCCTGCGTCATGTACTTTACATTCTAATGAAGGTATAATTTAAAATATTTTTTAAATACTATATGGAATATTAGATAACGGTAGGTACTAAGGAAAATAAAGTGGAAAAGGGAAATAAGGGAATTTAAATTTTAGATGAGGTGGCCATAAATGGCTTCACCAAGAAAATAACATTTGCACTCTGACCTAAAAGAAGGAAAGGGGAAAGCAATATAAATCTGGGGGTAGAACAAATATGGTAAAGGGAAATTTCAAGTACAAAAGCCTAGAAGTGAGGGAATGCCAGGAATCTTTGATGCTTGATTATTTAAGAATGGTGAGGCAGGGGATTTCCCTGGTGGGAACCCTGTGGAACCCTGTGGTCCAGTGGTTGAGAATCCATTGACCAGTGGGGAAGACAAGGGCTTGATCCCTGATCCGGGAAGATCCCACATGCCTCAGTGCAACTAAGCCTACGAGCCACAGCTACTGGGCCTGTGCACCTAGAGCGTGTGCTCTGCAACGAGAGAAGCCATCGCAATGAGAAGCCCGTACACCACAACTAGAGAGTAGCTCCCACTCACCACTAGAGAAAGTCTGCATGCAGCAATGAAGACCCAGCACAGCCAAAAATAAATAAATTAAAAACAATTAGGGGGTGGGAGTGGTGAAGGAGTTGGGAAATGGTCAGAGAAATAACAGATGCCTAGATGGTGTTGAGCCTTGCAGGTCACTAAAGACTTTGACTTGAATTGAGGGAAAGAAGCCATTGGAGAGTTTTATGCAGAAAAACAATAGGATTACTCTGGCTTCTAGAATGCAGAAGGACGGTAGGCAAGGATGGAAGACCAGTTAAGAATGTATTGCAATAACTGATTGCAAGTGATTTGGTCCATGATATAGTAGTGAAGGTCCTATTTTATTTATTTTAGAAGTAGAGTCAGGATTTTCTGGTGAATCAGATATGGAATGTAAGAGAAATCATAACGACTCCTAGGTTTTTCAGCTTCAGTAAATTAGAAGAACAGAATTGTTATTTACTAAAATAGTAAGATAGAAGAGCTAGATGAGGAAATTGGAGTTCAGTATAGGACATGTTAAGTTTAAGATGCCAGTTAAACATACAAATGGTAATGTCTAATAGGCAGCTGGATATGAGTTTGATATTCACAGGGCTTCCCTGGTGGCTCAGAGCTTAAAGCGTCTGCCTCCAATGCGGGAGACCTGGCTTCAATCCCTGGGTCGGGAAGATCCCCTGGAGAAAGAAATGGCAACCCACTCCAGTATTCTTGCCTGGAGAATCCCATGGATGGAGGAGCCTGGTAGGCTACAGTCCATGGGGTCGCAAAGAGTCGGACACGACTGAGCGACTTCACTTTCACTTTCATTGATATTCATAGAGGCAGTACGGAGGAAAGAAAAAAATCAGTAGAAATGAACTTTAAAATCGCAAGACTAAGGAGATTCTACTAGAGTGAATGTAGATAGCAAAAAAAAAAAAAAAAAAGGGTTCAAGTAGAGCCATAGATTTAAAAACATAGTATAGTACTAACAAAAACTATTACTAATAAGTTAGGGTCTCTCTCTTAGCCTCAGAAGATGCATCTCAATTATTCAAAGCTGAGTATGATACTTGCTAGAGTAAACCAGTGATTCCAATCTGATCGGCACAAGGTTAATCAGTCAGCATCTGGAAGGAGGTGGAGGTAGTAGAAAGGTCTCCTTGCTTTTATTATTTTAAAAAATTTTATTGGAATATAGTTACTGTACAATGTTGTATTAGTTTCTGCTGTTCAGCAAAGTGAATCAGCTATTTTGTTGTTGTTGTTCAGAAACCAAATCGTGTCCAACTCTTTGCTACCAGTGGATTGCCGCACGCCCGTCTTCCCTGTTCCCCACCATCTCCCAGAGTTGGAGAGCTATACATGTATGTATACATATATGTATATGTATACCCCTTTTTTGGATTTCCTTCCCATTTAGGTGACTACAGAGCACTGAGTAGAGTTCCCTGTGCTACACAGTAGGTTCTCATTATTTATCTACTTTATACATAGGATCAATAGTGTATGCATGTCAATCCCAATCTCCCAACTCATCCATCCCCTCTTCTCCCCCTTGGTATCCATGTTTGTTCTCTGTATCTGAGTCTCTACTTCTGCTTTGTGACTAAGATCATCCATACCAATTTTTTCAGTGGTTTCCTTGTTTTAAAGAGAAGAAACTTTTTTCCACTTTACAATCATGCCTGCATAACACTGGGAACTGTGACAACCATTATGCAATCATGAGGTGCACTAAGCCAAATGCTGTGGATGGCAGAGGGCAAAAATGAAAAAAATAAAAAATATATATATATGGATACCTCATATATTATTGAGCTGCTCAATCAACCAGCCCAAGAGTAACTCTGCATCTAAATTTTTTAGTTATTATTTAGTAAAGGTTTTCATTACTTACAGGCAATTGTATATGGTTACCATAATCTCATTTAATTTTCATAACAATCCTTAGAGCACAAAGAACAAAATGAGACTTGAAAAAGATTAAACATGGCCAGGTTAAATAACTTAACACATAGGTAACTAATGATGAATTGAAGCTTATCTAATTCCAAAATCTTTTTCAAGTGATTTAGAGTGGATTTTAAACAGTGGACATAACTGAAAGACAAAGGGCAATGGGAGTTGGGAATTCCTGGACTGCCAAATAAGACCAGGAGGTAACAGAGACTGAAAAAAAAGGGAAGTGTCAAAAGACAAGAAGAATGGAAAGAGTATGTTAGTAAAGAGTCTAAAATCATAAGACTTTTTAAGAGAATACTGGAATGGAAGGCTTTTATTGTTTGAGTGGTCTGGATGAAGATTAGATGTAGACTGTACTCATAGACTGTAGCTCTGAGTAGGAGGAAATTGCATTTTGAGTGGTCAAGGATTGAGTTATTAATATTTACTAGCATCTACTATGTGACGCATTATTTTCTGTACTTGGGATACAGTGATGACTAGACCCTGTGGAGCTCACATTATGGTATGAAACACTGACAACAAATAAACAACTAGAACTTTGGTGTGTACAGAGTTTTGGGCCCTAGAGTCAGAGGCACTCAGTGCTATCTGATTTTTTATGAAGTTCCCTGGCTTGCAACTGAGGCCTTTACTCAGAATTACAAACAGAACATTTTACTCAGGGTTACAAACAAAAAAACTTCTACCTCTGTTTCATTGACTATCTAAAGGCTTTGACTGTGTGGATCATAAGAAACTGTGGAAAGCTCTTAAAGAGATAGGAATACCAGACCATTTTACCTGTCTCCTCAGAAACCCGTATGTGGGTCAAGAAGCAACAGTTAGAACCCTATATGGAACACCTGACTCGTTCAGGATTGAGAAAGGCGTATGACAGGGCTGTCTGCTATCACCCTGTTAATTTAACCTATATGCTGAGCACATTAAGAGAAATGCTGGGCTGGATGAGTTTCAAGCGGGAATCAAGACAGGTGGGAAAAACAAGAACCTGACATGTGGATGATTCATGAAATCAGAAGACAACTGCTTCTTGACAGGAAAGCTATGACAAACCTAGACAGTGTGTTGAAAAGCAGAGACATCACTCTGCCGACAAAGGTCCATATAGTAAGGCTATGGTCTTCTCAGTGGTCACATATGGTTGTGAGAGCTGGACCATAAATAAAGGCGGCAGAGCACCAAAGAACTGATACCTTTGAACTGTGGTACTGGAGAAGATTCCTGAGAGTCCCTTGGACAGCATGATCAAACAGGTCAATCTTAACGGAAATTAACCCTGAATACTTATTGGAAAGACTGATGTTGAAGCTGAAGCTCCAGTATTTTGGTCACCTGATGCAAGAGCCAACTCATTGGATAAGTCCCTCATGATGGCAAAGACTGAGGGCAGAAGAAGAGAGTGTCAGAGGATGAAATGGCTGGATGGCATCACCGATGTAAGGAACATGAACTTCGGCAAATTTCAGGAGATGGGAGGGGCAGGGAGGCCTAGAGTGCTGCAGTCCATGGGATCGCAGAGTTGGACATGACTGCGCAACTGAACAACAACAACAAACAAAACACAAGAATTAAATGACAACCAGGATGACAAAGACTAGCAATTATGTAATTACTTAAAATAATTTTACATCCACTAGGAAATCAATACTTAAATAATGAATGATCTTATCTTCTCCCATCCTGACTCTGCAATACACTGCTTAATAAACTACAGTCTATTCTTTTCCATTCCTTCGAAGTTTTTTTTCTTTCTTTTTTTCTTTTGGCTGCGTCTCACTCCTATGGGATTTTAGTTCCCTGACCACAGATCTAACTCAGGCCCCCAGCAGTGAAGGCACCAAGTTCTAACCACTGCACAACCAGGGAATTCTCTTTTTCAGACTGATGTAAATAACTACCTACAAACAAATACAGAGTCCTTCCAAAGTGATTCACAGTTTCATTCAACATTCACTCACTAGAATAAGCTCCCTGAGGGTAAGGATATTGTCTATTTAGTTCACTACTGTATCTCTGACACCTAGAACAATGCCCAGCATTTTCACTAAACTGAATAAATGAATAGATTAATAAGTAGCCACTAGATGCCAGATGTTATATTCATCTCAAAAGTAAATAAGACATTTCCTGCCCTTAAAGAGTATACCATTTAAAGGTTCTAACTAAAATAAAATTTCTTGATCTTTACTTATATCAGAGTACAGTTTAAAAAGCAAGTTGTTAAGACTCAAAGTAGTATCTATCCTGGATAAAAGGAATTCACTGTAGACTTCATATGTTTTTAAATTTAGAAATAAACTACCCATTCTATCTTGAAAAGTTAGTATTTCTATCATTAGGTACTATATTATATAATGTTATAAAGAATATTATGGTTAAGTCACAGGAAAATAGTAATTTCAGATACTTTTGAAATTTGTATTCCTCATTTTCCTTCTCCAGTCTTCTTTAAAGTACATTTTTTAAAAAATGAAGTGAGAATATCAGTTAATATGAAGCAACATAAAAGAACAAACAGAATCAGAAGGCAAATTCCAAAGAGATCACTGCTATAAATAGAGATGTGGAAATGTCAGGACAGAGAAGCAAAGTTCCACTAAAAACAACAACATAATTGTATGCCAAATGAGTTTTATATCTCACACCCACACATCTTCAGTTAAGGACTTCACTGGCAAAGATTCTCCATCTTCTAATTATCTTAAAAAGTAAATGTGAGTAAAGGCAGATGTCCTAATTTTAAAAACCAAGATGTTTTTGGTTCTGCACAGATTCTTCTTTCCATTGTACCTAAAAAGCAGAAAACTTCTATCTGAAACTTAACCCAATCACTGCTGCTTCAAATGAGAAGTTATTTCGTGAAATAAGAAACACTGGACTAGGAATCTAGTCTTGCAATTAATTCTGTCACTTTGTACACAGCACTCAAGTAGTCTGAGTCACAATTTCCTCCACAATAAAATGAAAGAAATGGCCTAGATGATCCTCAACATCTTTCTAAGTTCTTAGAAAAAATTTAAGTGAAGATGCTGCTCAGCACTATTTAGCCTCAAGGGGCCCCAACATTCAGAATCATATTCAACAATTTGCTTTTAGCTCTAGCTTGGCAGGAAAATGATAAAAATAACTATTACACATAAAACTCAATTCAATAAGTATTTAGGCTTCTACCAGCAGAAAAGTGTAAGCCAGATGGGGCAAGCCAAAAAATAAGAGGCAGTCCTTGACCACAGCCCTCTCTTACACAGAGGGGAAACTAGATAGGATAAGATCTCTGAATTCAGAACATTTACTACAGTCACACTCCAGTGTTCTTGCCTGGAGAATCCCAGGGACAGGGGAGCCTGGACGCCTGCCGTCTATGGGGTCGCACAGAGTTGGACACAACTGAAGTGACTTAGCAGCAGCAGCAGCAGCAGCAGCAGCAGCAGCAGCAGCAGCAGCAGCTGGGGAAACAAATTTTAATTCAGCCTCCTCATGTAAATACTTATTAAATACTTTTTTGTATAAAAGTCAGTTTTCAAACTATGATAAACGTAAGAATCTAAGATGCTTTTTTTTTTGGCCATGCCCCGTGGCTTGTGGGATCTTAGTTCCCTAATCAGATATTGAACAGGCCTCTGGCAGTGACAATATCAAGTCCTAACCACTGGACTGTCAGAGAATTTCCTTAAGATGCTTACTTTTTAAAATGTGTATTTCCCAAAAATATAATTCACTAGGTCCAGGTGAGGCTCAGGTATCCACATTTTTCAAAAAGCTGATAGGGTTTAGAAACAGAAAATGTTTCTAGAGCTTGAATTCTTAAGATTATATGCCTGTAACGACCAGAGGGCAAATTGCAAGGCATTAAGAACAAGCAAAAGTCTGATGGAGCCCATAGACTTTATATTTCAGTGGTTCTCTAGTGTGGGCTGCACTTTAAAAATCAACATTTTTACAGTTTTTACAGATACAGATATAGACCAGTTAAATCAGAGTCTCTGGGAGTGGTAGTTGGGGCTCAGGCCTAACATTTAAAAAAAAAATCTCCTGTAATCAATTGCAGACAACCACTGAATTAAGGACAAGATCATTGGAATTGGTCCTGAAGAGTCTTACAGTCTAGTTAGTGATGTGTACTACAAACACATAACCCCCTTGAACAATATATTTGAAAAATAACACAGCATCATCAAATATACAGGTATATACATATACACACACACACACACCATAAAGCACTATGTTCTTTAGTAAGGTATATTACTAATACACCAATGCAATCAACAATACAGAAAAACAAACTTCTATAACATACAACACATTGGTTCTTTAAATTCTGTAAGTAATCTAAATATTTTTATTACCTTACATAAAGAGTTGCCTTTCCATGAAGAATTTTAGCCTATATCTTGATAAAAACTAACACAAATATTTAAAAATCCAAGTAAGAAATAACTTGTGACTCATACCCTAGAAATTATAGAGAGATATGTTTCATTACTTGACTTTTTTGTAATTCTTCTTTTTTTTCCAAGTCAGGCTGCCTAAGCCCTAACATTTATTAACATGTGATCTTGGGCAAGTTAGTTAACTCATCTATACCCCAGTAAAATGGAGATATTAATAGCACCTACCTCATAAAGCCATTGTACGGATAAATGAATTAAACATATGTAAAGCACTTAGAGGTGCCTTCCCAGGTAGCTCAGCAGTGAAAAATCTGCCTGCAATGCAGGAGACACAGCAGACGTGGGTTTGATCCCTAGATTGGGAAGGTCCCCTGGAGGAGGGCACGGCAACCCACTCCAGTATTCTTGCCTGGAGAATCCCATGGAATGAGGAGCCTGGTGGACTACTGTCCACAGGGTCACAAACAGTGGGGCATGACTGAAGTGACTGACCATGCACCCATGCAAAGCACTTAGAAGAGTGCCCAGTATACAGCACTTTAGAGTGTGTTCTGCAGTAAAGATACAGGAAAAGACATAGCCCTTAATATCATAAACCTTACAATATAGTGAAATTCTAAGTAAATAATAAATGATATTACCATGACATGGTATATGAGAACAAATAGGAATCCTTAAATTTTAAGAGTTTTATACAGGTTTTTTGGAAAAATGTAAAATTTTCAACAGACAACAGGAAATAAGAGGTGAGGAAGTCTTCCTGACAAAGAGAAAGATATGGGTAAAGGCCCAGGGGCTCTGCAGTTAAGAATAGGTGGGAATGACAGGGATGGTAAAAGGCTGGATTTATGGCAAATTAATGGTCATCAGCAAAATCCTAGAGGATCTGTCAATCCGCTAACAGCCTTTCAATCAAGACACTATTAAATCTGACATACAAATCAGAGAAGAAATTTCTAATAACTGAGGGTGAGATGATACTTCTGAAAAAGAAAACAAAAATCACTGTGTAAAAACATATGACTTTAAAAAAAAATTTTTTTTTACTTTTCAAAAACAGATTAAACTGTTCTCTTTTTAGTATGCTGGTAAAAGGAAGAAGTTATGTGACTTACCAAAGGGCACATGGGTTGGACTTGAGTCTAGATAGATCCTCTGGGACCAAGTCCAGAGTTCTTTTCACTACATGAAGCTGCCTCCAATTTCAGACACTAGTCAAAATGTGGTTCTCCTCAAAGTTCCCAAGTTACCTTTGTGTTAACAACCTTGTCCTTTAAAATAAAAGTATTTCCTGCTTCCATTCACACAGTCTGAAACAGTATCCTACAAACTCAATCAGAAAGGATACACAAGTCATTAAAACCAATATTCAAACACCCTGAAACAACATTAACCATCAGATACCTTAAAATAACACTGTGGACCACTTACTTCAGTTTGAATTGGCCACTTTCTTCCTCATATCTAACCTGGATCTGTTGTGATTGTGCACTGAGAAAGCACAGGCCTGGTTCAAATGACACAGAGAGTACAGGATGAAGTTATCAGATCCTTTTGGCTAAGAGCTTTTCGGATATAGGTGATGGATAATAAAAGTGAGGTGAGAAATCTAAAATTTTGCCACTCAAACACCTATCCAAAAAGCCATAAAAGGACTGTTTTTCTTCAGGAGCTATAAAAATCTGTTACTATTTCACACAGATTTACCAAATTCAATAGTGGAAAAACTTTTATAAGCTTAAAAACACTGAATTTGTTTCATTCTAAGCACAAAATATGAAATATTAATTTCTATGTTAAGACAGTGACTATAAAATATAATTCAGCTGAACAATTAGACAATCTCTTAAAGCACAATAAACAAGTTTTAGATTATTAGCTCTTATACACCCATTTTAAAGATGATTTACATTAGGCAAAGGAAAATGAACTTACTAAAGAAAAGTCTTATTTCATCAATTATAGTGAAATTATCTAGAGTTATAAGCAAAGTACAAATGAGTCCAAAGACTGAACAGATCCAGAACTAATTCACATATAACCAAATCAAAAGTCATTGGTTATAGTTTTCCACAAGTCAGTTGTATTTCAGGATCCTGGCTTTTACAAAAACTAAGATTTGAACATAGATGTTTAATCCAAAAAGTGTATAGAAGTTGCATACCATGGATCATCCTTTCCTAATTATGAAATGTGCTGATGTGTGTTCAGTGGCTTAAGGTCACCCAGGTAGTTAGTGATGAATGTAAGATTTAAACTCAGATGCATGCTAAATCACTTCAGTAGTATCTGACTCTTTGCAACCTCATGGACTCCATGCTGCCAGGCTCCTCTGTCCATGGGATTTTCCAGGCAAGTACACTGGAGTGGGCTGACATTTCCTACTCCAGGGGATCTTCCCGACTAAGGAACAGAACCCACGTCTCCTGTGTCCTCTGCACTGGCAGGCGGATTCTTTAACCACTGTGCCACCTGGGAAGCCCCAATTATGAAATACCAGAAGACAAATTCTACATTTAATAATGCCAATTTCCATTTGATAGTATTTCCTGGTTTCTGAAGAGCTCACAGAGATATCTCATTTGAGGATACCAACACAGATTATGATCCTTATGTAGATGAGAAATCTAAGATACAGAGGCTAAGTTCACTTGACCAAGATCACAGAGTCAACTAAAATGTGGAAGTGGATTTTTTTCAATATTCATTCATTCAACAAATATGTAAGCCTACATGTTAGGGACTAGTCAATGGTAGAGACAGACAAGGTCTTTACTACCCAGGAGTTAACATTCTAATAGAAGAGAAACAATAAACAAGTGAACACCTACAACATCATACAATTTTCAATCAATTCTATAAAGAGAACATGGTAATTGGAGAGCAACTGCAAAATGGCACAACCAGAGGTCAGAGATGGTCTAAGATGACATCTAAGCTGAGACCCAAATGACAAGGAGAATTCATCCATGTGAAGGTCCCTAAGAACATCTGAATCATCTGAAAGGTAAACGCAAATATAAAACCCTAGAGGCAGGAACGATCTTGGGCAGCCAGGTGGCTCAAGTGTTTCCTGATAGTAGCCTGATTATATGGAGCCCATAGGCCATTCCAGGGGATAGGATTTAAACATAGGTGAGACTATATGACTGATGTTTTAAATAAAGCTTTTAAGCTCCTATATGAAGAAACAATTATAATACAATCAGGTAGAGGCAACTTTGAGCTTCAAAAGTATTGTTAATGGTCTGTTTCTTGGAGACCCTTCTTGGAAAGAGGATGTACGGGTGCTTGTTACTTTTGAGAACTTATGTATATAACTACACAAGCTGGAATCAAGATTGCCGGGAGAAATATCAATAACCTCAGATATGCAGATGACACCACCCTTATGGCAGAAAGTGAAGAGGAACTAAGAAGCCTCTTGATGAAAGTGAAAGAAGAGAGCGAAAAAGTTGGCCTAAAGCTCAACATTCAGAAAACGAAGATCATGGCATCCGGTCCCATCACTTCATGGCAAATAGATGGGTAAACAGTAGAAACAGGGTCAGACTTTTTTGGGGGGGCTCCAGAATCACTGCAGATAGTGACTGCAGCCATGAAATTAAGACGCTTACTCCTTAGAAGAAAAGTTATGACCAACCTAGATAGCATACTCAAAAGCAGAGACATTACTTTGCCGACTAAGGTCCATCTAGTCAAGGCTATGGTTTTTCCTGTGGTCATGTATGGATGTGAGAGTTGGACTGTGAAGAAGGCTGAGTGCTGAAGAATTGATGCTTTTGAACTGTGGTGTTGAAGACTCTTGAGAGTCCCTTGGACTGCAAGGAGATCCAACCAGTCCATTCTGAAGGAGATCAGCCCTGGGATTTCTTTGGAAGGAATGATGCTAAAGCTGAAACTCCAGTACTTTGGCTACCTTATGAGAAGAGCTGACTCATTGGAAAAAACTCTGATGCTGGGAGGGATTAGGGGCAGGAGGAGAAGGGGATGACCGAGGATGAGATGGCTGGATGGCATCACGGACAAGATGGACATGAGTCTGAGTGAAATTCTGGGAGATGGTGATGAACACGAAGGCCTGGCATGCTGTGATTCATGGGGCCGCAAAGAGTCGGACGCAACTGAGCGACTGAACTGAACTGAACTGATATACTTCGCTATACAAAATCTCATAATTTCTAAAAGTAAATTGAAGAGATGTAAGGGTACAAGCAGAAAATCTAGAATGCTACTCTAACAGCCAGGACTGACTCAGGAGCAGTGGAGGTGAAAAGTAGTGGCATGTAGAATATACCTCTGAAGGATGGCAAATACATCTTCTTGATGGAAAATCACGGACAGCTATTAAGGCTGACCAGTGGTCAGGAAATGGCAACCCACTCCAGTGTTCTTGCCTGGAGAATCCCAGGGACAGGGGAGCCTGGGGGGCTGCCGTCTATGGGGTCGCACAGAGTCGGACAGGACTGAAGCGACTTAGCAGCAGCAGTGGTCCTTACTGTGGAGTGATTTTGCCTCCCAGGGGACAGCTACAGTATCTAGAGACATTTTTGGTTATCATAATTGGTATGGGGGGGTATGTGCTTCTGGCGTCCATGGGTAGAGGCCAAGGATTCCGCTAAACATGCTACAATGCACAGTAGTGCTACAAAGCAAAGCATCTAGTTATAAAGTGTCAACAGTGCTGAGGCTGAGAAATCCTGGTCTTGACTAATTTCAAATGGTTCCCATTCTAGAATATCCATACTTCCGGAAGACTTTACAAAAAAAAAAAAAAAAAAACTAGAAACGGAGGCCTTTACTTATTCATTTCACTTCAGTTCAGTCGCTCAGTCATATCTGACTCTTTGTGACCCCATGGACTACAGCACGCCAGGCCTCCCTGTCCATCACCAACTCCCAGAGTTCGCTCAAACTCATATCCATTGAGTCCATAATGCTATCCAACCATCTCATCCTCTGTCATCCCCTTCTCCTCCTGCCCTCAATCTTTCCTAGCATCAGGGTCTTTTCCAATGAGTCAGCTCTTCGCATCAGGTGGCCGAAGTACTGGAGCATCAGCTTTAGCATCAGTCCTTCGAATGAACCTCAGAACTGATCTCCTTTAGGATGGACTGGTTGGATCTCTTTGCACTCCAAGGGACTCTCAAGAGTCTTCTCCAACACCACAGTTCAAAAGCATCAATTCTTCAGCGCTCAGCCTTCTTCACAGTCCAACTCTCACATTCATACATGACTACTGGAAAAACCACAGCTTTGACTAGACAGACCTTTGTTGGCAAAGTAATATCTCTGCTTTTTAATATGCTGTCTAGGTTGGTCATAGCTTTTCTTCTAAGGAGAAAGCGCCTTTTAATTTCATGACTGCAGTCACCACCTGCAGTGATTTTGGAGCAAAAAATAAAAGTCTGACACTGTTTCCACTGTTTCCCCATCTATTTCCCATGAAGTGATGGGACCTGATGCCATGATTTTAGTTTTCTGTTGAACTTTAAGCCAATTTTTGCACTCTCCTCTTTCACTTTCATCAAGAGACTCTTTACTTCTTCGTCCTTTTCTGCCATAAGGGTGGTGGTGTCATCTCCATATCTGAGGTTATTGATATTTCTCCCGGCAATCTTAACCCCAGCTTGTGTTTCATCCAGCCCAGCGTTTCTCATGATGTACTCTGCATAAAAATTAAATAAGCAGGTGACAATATACAGCTTTGACTACTACTTTTCCTATTTGGAACCAGTCTGTTGTTCCATGTCCAGTTCTAACTGTTGCTTCCTGACCTGCATACAGGTTTCTCAAGAGGCAGGTCAGGTGGTCTGGTATTCCCATCTCTTTCAGAATTTTTCATAGTTTGTTGTGATCCACTCAGTCAAAGGTTTTGGCACAGTCAATAAAGCAGAAATAGATGTTTTAATATTTAGAGCTAACTAAAATTGTAGTATACATAAAATCTATCTCTTTGGAGGTAAATTATAGCCCTCTGTGACTATGTCAATAAGGACTTACTGGTGTATGCCTAATTAATAAACTATTAAAAAATCAATTACTGACTAATAAATGCCGTTTATTGGGCAGACTTTCTCAAAGAACCACTGAAGAAAGTCTATTTAGCAATACCACCCAACACTGCTTTTAGATTTTCTTTTTACCGGTAAGCTTAAATCTATAGCCCAACTCACGCACTGCTTTTCCAAATACAAATTTCCCCTATATCGAAATAGATGGCCATGCTGCACCCTGAAAAAGATAATCAGAGCTGTAAGATGGTAGGAAAAGCTAATAATAAGAGAATGATGGCCCACGTGTATCTGCGTGCATGTAACTGTTTCCAGGCAAAAGTACTGGAGTGGGTTGCCATTGCCTTCTCCGTAAAGGTCCGTATAGTCAAAGTTATGGTTTTTCCAGCAGCCATGTACGAATGTGAGAGCCGGACAATAAAAAAGAACTGATGCCTTCAGAACTGTGGTGCTGGAGAAGACTCCAGAGTCCCTTGGACAGTAAGGAGATCAAATCAGTCAATCCTAAAGGATATAATCCTGAATATTCATTGGAAGGACTGATGCTGAAGCTCCAATACTTTGGCCACCTGCTGCGAAGAGCTGACTCATTGGAAAAGACCCTGATGCTGGGAAAGACTGCAGGCAGAAGGGGATGACAGAGGATGAAATGGTTGGATGGCATCACCAACTCAATGGACATGAGTTTGAGCAAGCTCCTGAAGATAGTGACCCACAGGGAAGCCTGGCGTGCTGCAGGCCATGGGGTCGCAAAGAGTCAGACACGACTGAGAGACTAAACAAAAACTCTTTGAGAACTGATTCACTAAACACAAAATACCAAAGTTGGTAAAGTTCATTTTACCTCATTCTTTGTTACCTAAGCGGAAAAAATAGGGGCAGGGAGAGAAATGCAATCATTGTAATAGACTCCTAAAGCATTGTAATGTGTCTGAAACTATTACTAATGAGTCTAAACTACTACTACTATTGCAGTAAATTACATGTGACGATATGCTCCAAAAGGAAATTACCTGGTAACTGAAGATAACAGAAAATACGTAACAATACAACCTAGCTCCCAGATGACAATAAATTACATTTGAGTTCTCACAGGTTTGGGACACTATTTCTAAGAAGCCAAGAAGCCACAAAGAATTTCTGTCAAGAAATGGATGCTGTTCAACTATAAGGACCTCAATAAAACTGGCCATGGTTACATACGATATTAGGTTACCAAGTCCGGCGAAAACTACATTTTAGGAACAATCACATTCCTAAAAATTAAAGAAACGAGCAATCATATCGTCACAGCCTCATCCAAAATATTTACACAAAACCTTTGTAAAATCAACTTTAGAACTAAGGCCTCCAGCCTGAATTCACCCCCGCTTGTGATAAAACTCCAAACTGACAATCTAGAAGTAAAATACAGGGACACTTTACTACCCTGAAAATCAGGCCGCGTTGCCGCTAGGCCGGGCGGACGTTTTCGGCAGCATCACCTCGCGGCGGCCGGGGCGCGCTCTCTCCCAGGCGCACTCCCGGCCGCAGCGCTCTCGAGACACTATTGCGCCGCCGTTGCGCCTGTCGACGTCACCTGCTTCCCCAAGGATACAACAGAATGACCCTCGGTGGAAAATCCACCCACTCTACTCCCTGAGGCGGCGGCCAATAAGACACTACTCCTTTCCTCCGAGCTTTCAAAAATTAAAGCGAACCGCAGTCGCCCCGCGAGTCTCTACCCACCACCAAAGTGGGAAAACCGTACCACCTTAGCTCAAGGATGCACAAAGAGGCGGTGCCAAAGTAAACCCCATTCTCGCGAAATATAAAGACAATTCTCGCGATGTCTCCTCGCCTTTTTCTAGCCTCACCCCTCAAGCCCGCGCGTTGCCTCAAAACTTCGCGAGATTTTCTTCTCAGTCTCCGCCCCTTTACGGCACGATGGTCGCACAAGAATGCGATACAGGCTTGACGGCCGCCATTTTCTTTCTTTCTTAGCAGTTGGCTGAGAGGTCACTGGGAAGAATCGGTAGCGGCCACTGTAGTGTAGGCATGGCAGACTATTCAACAGTGCCTCCACCCTCCTCTGGCTCAGCCGGTGGCGGAGGCGGCGGCGGCGGTGGTGGGGGAGTTAACGATGCTTTCAAAGATGCACTGCAGAGAGCCCGGCAGGTAAGTCTGGACCGCGCGGCGGGATCCCGACAGCTCACGGTAATTGGCCGCTGGCTGAGTAGGCCGCTACTTCTTCGCGCGTTAGGAAGAGGAAAGAAGTGCCCTTCCGGCCTCTGAGATGTGAGAAGACTCACGTTTCTCCACGTTGGTAATACTGATTAGAAGCTGGAATTCGGGTTTTGTGTTCATAGTGTATGTGCCACTTTGAACCCCAACGCATGTTCTGCGAAGATGGCTTTAGGTTGTTCTCCCGCTTCTGCGGTACTCGCGCTTTTTTCTCCAAAGAGTTAGCATTTCCTTTTCTTCTGAGTGAACATCCACTTCCACGGGATAAAGCGCGCGTAGTTTTACACAATAGTATGGGAGCTTCTAGTAATGAGTTTGGGAAAGGACTAGGGTCCGTCTGTAGGAGCCATCGTAAGGGAAGGGACCTGTCATTAAAGCAGTCTTTAGAGCTTCCAGCCCATTCGAACTCTCCCGCAGTTAATCTTTCGGTATCATTCACTTTCACACATTGAAGGAAGAGAATTAAGGGAGCAGCAATATCCCGGGCTGGAATCCTTCCTCAGGGCGGGATTTACGCGTATTCTCTGGCTCCTTCCCTCTTCTCAAAATGGCTTCAGGTCCTTAATACCCGAAGTTTCAGTTTGAATCTGCCTCTCAGTTCAGAGTCGTAAACTGACCAAGGACTCTTTGTATTACGTAGGTGCGCACATTAGCCCTGAAGGCACTTCTTTCCCAAACGGCAGCTGTTGAAAAGAAGTAGTAACGTTGTGCTCTAGGATTTAATTTGTACTTTACCTTCATGTAATTTTCAAATGTATGATGTCGGTATGAACTTGTGTCTAAAGCAAAAGTAAGAATCTTTGTGACACGATGCTTATTAGATGCTAGACATTTTTGGAATACAGTGTTAAGCTAATGGTAATCAGAAATCAATTTTGTGGTATGTTTTGATAACATTAGGAGTTCACTTCGTTAACTTACTTTTTAACCCCTAGTTGGATTAAAGGATCATTTGACTCAGAATCCATAAAATCTGTAGTGATGTAGCATATCGGTCATATTTTAATAATGTGAACATATTGTAAGTAAAAATGTGCCTGTACTTGTTTATAATCAGAAATTTTCCAGGTAGTCAACAGGGGGTACCATTAACACTAATTATTCGATTTGTTTACCTAGTTTTTATTTACTGTTTCTGAACGTGTTTAAAATCGTGACTGAAACGTTAATATAATGACAGCAACCCTGTTAGAGGGGTTTTTAGAGAAGACTCAACCGGAATTAATTTATTCAAGCAGCGTATTGAATTAGTTTGTTCCATACACTATACTTCGATACTGGAGAATTTTTTGAATGTGTTAATTGGATTTTTTGCTTTCTAGGAAGCCATGATATAGTCAAAGAACCAAATGCAAAAGAGTAGTAGTATCTAATGCTTTCAAAACGTAGACAAGATTTAGGCACTGTTAATTCGTCCATTTGTTCTGTAAACATTTATAGAGTTCTGCTGTGAATCAGGTACTGTACACATCACAAGGGAGTGGGGTACCCTACTGCCAAAGGACTGATATTTTAAGCAAGGCATTAAAGAATGAGAGTTTGACCAGTGGATAAAGAAGCAGCATGCGCTAAGGTATGGGGGTTTGGGGGAATAGAGTGAAGTCGTTGAAGGATAGGGTTGGGTGGGGAAGGAGGGTGGAATATGACGTGAGAAAAAGTGAAGGTGGATACCAAGTTAGAATGCTTTCTTACCAAGTTAGAATGCTCTTTTAATATAGAAATTGTCCTCAAACTATGAATTTCTTGTCCTGCAATAGAGTTTACAAGTGTCTTTTCTGTGATTTGATTATTTCTGCAGAACTGATCTTAAATCTGATATTCTCAAGTTTAGCATTTGAGTTGAATTGCCCCTTTTCGTGGTATTTGAGAATGCTTCCATATATATTGGTTGTAGCTGCTTGTCTGATTATTCAGGTGTGGAGTATAGGGAAAGGTGTTTGGGTTGAAGGAACAAGTGAGGTTAATATTTGAAGTACTTTTTTCCTTATTTATATTAAATGGATTCTGAATTGTATTTCCAAAATCTCCATCTAACCTTAAGTTTCTTTTCTTTGTCCAGAGTATTATGCTATGTTCTTTGGAAGGAAGAGGTATAAGAACAGCTTATTGCCTTCAAAGAGCTACATACTGGTGGGAAATCTATTGGCATTTCAGCTGAACAGTTCTTTCTTATGCGGGAAAGCAGCACAAATGATTAGTGTCCCTGGACCCTATCTAGTTAAAGCTAGTAGCATTTACTCCAGCTGATTGTTGCCATCTGGCAGTGGAGCTCGGTCTTTTTTTCCAGAGAATTCTAATAGTTTTATTTTTAATGTGAAGTTTTCAGATCTGTGAGCTAAATCTAACACAAGGGCACTAAATTGCTTCTCTAGGGTTTCCAACGGTATAGTTTAGAAATTATATTTGGGTATTTCAAGCGCTATCTGTGGAGGGTGATATTGAAATTATTTGACTAGATATTTAGTGATCACACTGATAACAAGTTCTGTCCCTGAAACATTGGAAAATTAGTATATATCTACTTTTTTCCCCTTAAAGTTATATGAAGATAGAAGTAAATCTGAGGCCAAGTAGTAAGTAGATCGCAGGTTAAGCAAGATTATCAACCCTCATCACTTCCCCTCTAAACTATTAAATTAGTTGTTAGGTACTCAATTCTTTAAGTCTCTTCCTTGATAATTGTGAAAGTAATTCAGACTATTATGTTTGAATAAAAAGAAAAATTTATAAAATAGAACTCTTGGCTTTTTACTTACCATTATTCTCTTCAGCATTTGAGAGTTTTGTTTTGGGGGCTTTTTTTAGTAACATATTTTGAGATAGTATAGCAAAGCTTGATTATGATAATAAAGACTTGGGACTATAGAGAGGGGACAATATTAATAAAGTGGTAGCCTAGTACTATTTCTAGCCTCTTCACATTTCTAGTACATGGAAACAATCCATTAGGATCTTTCCCATAGTAGGTACTCAGTATTTATTAAATTGAATCAACAAATCTTTAATGAATTAGTGATGAAATTTTGTTTTGAAAATAATTGCATTCTTTCAAAATGTATGTCTTGGGCCAGTATAAATAAAAGGCTGTTAAAATTTTTGAACCAAACATTTGAAGTCTTGTGAACTCTGGATTATTGTTAAATTCTAGTGTGCTGACTTGTTCATAGTAACTGGCAATTTATATGCTACATATTAGGTCTCTGTGCTAAGCATATGTGTATTAATTCATTTAATTCCCACAATTATCCTATAAGGTAAGTGGAGAAACTATTTATCTCTTTTATACACAGAAGATGAATGAGGCACAAAATGCTTAAGGAAATTTGGCAAGGACACAAAGCAGTAAAACCAGAATTACCACTGACCCCAAATCACGGTTGGACCCCAAAGCCTAAGGAAGCATGTAGACTGAAACTTAGGAGATAGTCATTTGGGGCATTTAGGTAATTACTTCTGAAAGTCAATCTTTTGTGTGCTGTTGTTTGTGGTTTTATTGTTTTATTCTTGAAAATCAGGTGGTATGACTGAATCTCTTAAATTTTCTTTCAACTCCAAAATTCTTAGATTCTAGGAATAATCAATGAAGAAAGTTGGCAAATGCTAAAACAACGAAAATACAAAAAATATTTACCCTTTTGAGAAGTAAGGAGAGTCCAAATAGAACACTCGTATTTTTATTGTAAATTAAAATCAAAGAAGTTGCCTACACTTAGTTCTACTGGTCTCATAAGAATTTTATATAGCTAAAGGTTGAATTTTAAGGATTACTATTTCTCTTAAAGTAATCCTGTGACATAACCTAGCAAATATATATTTAACTGGTTGAATAGTAGTAATTTTACTAAAAGCTTTTCACTGACGTTTTCAGTGAAGGGGGCTTCCCAGGTGACACTAGTGGTAAAGAACCCACCTGCCAATGCAGGCGACGTGGGTTTGATCCCTGGGTCAGGAAGATCCCCTGGAGAAGGAAATGGCATCCCACTTCAGTATTCTTGCCTGGGAAATCCCATGGACAGAGAAGCCTGGTGGGCTATAGTCCATGGGGTTGCAAAGAGTTGAACAGGACCAAAGCATCTAAACACACACAATATTTTTGTATTGGTTTGGAATTTTTGAGATGGTGTTAACTGGTTCTTCTGAGTGAACTTAATGATCAGTTTTCATTTGGATATTTTAGAACTATCCAATAAATGGGAAGATATCCAATTAAGTATCCTTTTTCTATCCAGAAGTTACTTGGAGTTCAAGGAGTGCTGCTTTGCAAACTCAGAGTATTTATAAAAGTAATTGCAGAAGGTATTGCCAGCCTAAACTATTTCCCTCGTGTATATTGTTGTTTCTCAGACCTGAAGTACTTCCCTTAAATCAGTGCCCAGCAGCTAAGTTCCTTTGCAACATTTCAGATGGTCATTGCTTTAAAACTGAAGTGGAAAAGCAATTTTCAGGTGTGATGAGGAAAATTTTCAGAAATAATATTAATCAGATCAAATATATAAATATGCTTTTGAGAAAGTGAAAGATGATTAAGATAGCATCAAGAAATATATACCTGTTATCAAGCATTTTTTAATTTAATCCTAATATGCTTTGTAGTGGGTGTTTGCATTTACAGATGAGAAAAAGGGAAATCTGGGAACCCTAGGAAATATATTTGGTATGTGGGAACAGATAATGTAAGTATCAGGACTTATGTGATACATTTTGAATTCAGGTTGTTAAATACACTTATCCTTCACAGTTTTCTAGTTATAATGAAGCTTGAGGCACTTAGTTTAGTTCCACATCAAGATCTCTCTTTGGAAGAATTCCAGTCATCAAAAGTTTCATTTTCTCTTTAACTTTTATCATAGAAAATTTCAAACATACTCAAAATTCAAAGGATAGCGTCAGTGCATCACCCATCTTTGGTGACTACCCCTTTAGTAATTTCTGTGGCGCTCTGTAGAAATTGGAACTTCACCATTGACTTACTATGCCTCTTGAGATGTTTTTCAGTTATAAAATGATTATCTCATAAGCACTCTATCTCATAGAATTGTTGTGGTGATTCAGTGACAAAATGAGTATAAAACATTTATTACAGATAGACAGTTTGGTCTGTTGGCACTCAGCAATTTTAGTTCCATTTCCTTTTTCGTAGAAAAATGCCATAAATATCCCCTGGTTTTGCCTCACTTGTGAGGCTGGTATTTCTTATACGACGTTTGCCCCAGAATGTGGTTCTATAATAGATGTACAACTTCCCAGGTTTCCCCCACACCTCCACATTTCCTTAGAAAAAGATTGTCCAGAAGTATTATGCAAGTAACATATTTTAACTCAACATATCTAAAATGTTGCCATTTTATTGTATTCAGTATAAAAATTTGGGGGATGCTTTGTATTTGTTCCACAGTTTCACTACTTAGGGTGTCTTTTACACTTGAAGTACATCTCAGTTTGGACTAGACATATCAAATACTCGCTGACCAGATGTGACTGGTGTTTTACACCTTGTTAGACAGCATAACCTTAGCATCTCATATGCTGTTCTCTCTGTGCCAGCCAACACATGGTCACGGAGAAGATAGAATTAGGAGTCCGACTTTCCTCAAAGTTCTTTAGTCAGTCTTCTAAAGATTCCTAATTGATTAGTTCTTTGTTTTTATAGAGATACATCAGAAATTTTCAGGTAACTGTCTGAAGTTATTAATGATATAAATTGAATTATTTTGTCTATCAAGTTCATTTTCTTACATGATAGATATTTAGCATATGTGAGGAAATTTAGTTCTGAATAGTTAAAGCTATGATGTTGTCCTTGATGATGTGTTTTGTTTTTTAAGATTGCAGCAAAAATTGGAGGTGATGCTGGTACGTCACTGAATTCAAATGACTATGGTTATGGGGGACAAAAAAGACCTTTGGAAGATGGAGGTAAGTTGTAGCCATAAATATTTTAAATTGTTTTACATGGAGTTTAGTTGAAGTAATCTTTCAAGTGTTCTTTTTTTGAAACATTGCTTTTATCATAAGGTTCCTAAAATTGTAAGGGTTATATTGGCCTCAGAAGGAGAGGGGGTAAAAAGAGACCTAAACAAGGTAGGTAAAATTTGAGTTAACCAGCCAGTTTTGTCTTAGTAGAGAACATCATTTTCCCTCTTTTAGGATTGTGCCAGATTGATAGTTTGCACAGACAACTTGTTAATATACTGAAGTAAAAGTCTAGGAAACATTTCACTGGTTTTTCTCATCATACGTGAATTAATCTGAGATGCTATATTCTCATTACTTTGTTATTTTAGATTTCACTTTAAAGGTTGAAGTTGCTGTATAGTTTGCTACTTTTGTGTGTTGCAGGTTATACCATTGTTACCTTTTTGTTTGCTTTAGTACCTTGTTTTGTGTTTCAGGTTTAACTCAAAATGTGGCTTAAAACAGTAGATATACAGTGCTTTGTATTTTTTTAAAAAAACATAATTGTTGAAGCTTCTGAACTTAGAAGTCTGCACGTATTTTTTATTTTAGATTTGATGTATGAATTTTGATACATTTTCTTTTTGCCCATTTATTCTTTTTTAAAGGAGGATTCTGAATGAGCTTATAGAATGTATTTGTAGCTTTTGATCAGGAGTACTTGGTTTCCTTTTATTTAAGTGTCTTTCACATTTATAGTGAGGTTTTAATATACAAAAAAAAAATGAGCTAATGATGCTTCAGATGTTGTATGTAATGTATTCTTTTTATTTTATGTGTAGATGGCTCTTGGACAAGTCCGAGCAGTACAACACACTGGGAGGGAATGCCCTCTCCTTTTAAAGGCAGGAATTTTTATTTATTACCTGTGTTCAGTATGTAAACGTGAAATAAACCAGTGGATTCTTAAATGGACACAAATATTTCTTGGATTATGTGTCTGAATTTTTGCTGCACAACATTCTGATGTTTAATCATTTAAGTTTGAAGGGGGGAGGAGAATGTAGTACTTTGAGCTGTAGGTTGCCTATTCTAAGGTATGCATTGTATTCATGTGTGTAAAGGATGTAGATAAAGATGAAGTCATGTAGTTGTTGAGTTTCTGCTGAAGTTTATGCTGTGAAATGTTTGGTTAGGAACAGTAGAACAGTTTAGCTTGAGATTGCCTTGTAATGTGATTTTTTTTTTTTTTTACTTATTTTGCATAGCTTTGTGTTCATTGTCAGGTACACTCAGCTTTTGATATGTCAAAATTTCACATTTTGATAGGTTCTTTTCCTTCCAATCTTCAGTTCCTACAGTGGGAAGCATCATTAGACTTTAGCATGTGATGTTTTGCTAACTAATGGACTAAATACTTTGTTGTATCATTCTAAAGTGATTGACATACATTAAGGTCAGTGATTTGATTCAGTAAAAAAGAATTTTCTTTTAATGTCTGTGCATCTTTTAAACATGAAGAGCATGAAAGAAGTGTAGTTTTCTTTGTTTCGATTCCTAAGTGTTTGGGCTGAGTTTTGGTGGTTTTGGTTCAAATGATAAACCATACCCTCAGCTACTTCCATAAATGTTTATATTGGTGTTCTTGATTGGGTATGGGGGAGCTGAGTCTTATATTATTGGCAAAAAATTAAAAGACTCTTTAATTTTGCAGATCAGCCAGATGCTAAGAAAGTTGCTCCTCAAAATGATTGTAAGTATTTATTTTAAATTTGGTTAAAAACTAGATTTTGATAACAATTTTGTTCCTGTGTTTTATGGTATCTTTGAAGTTATTTGAAGGCCATAAATTTTTTTTGAATGAATTTATTTGTAAAGATACACCTTCTATCTTTATAATCTTCCACTTCTGTTACGGCAGTGTATATATTATAAGATTTGGTTGCTGAATCATTTTATGTATTCAATTTGTTTTATAACTCCCACTTTTTAATTGATAGATAGTTGTTATATTTTCCATTATGGTCTATCATTGGATATTGAATATAGTTCCCTGTACTGTACAGTAAGAACGTATTGCTTATCCATATATATGTATAGTTTGTATCTGCTAACCCCAACCTCTCATTCCATCCCTCCACCAACACCCCCCCTCCACCAATCACAAGTCTCTTCTCTGCCTATGAGTCTATTTCTTGGATAGATTCATTTGTGTCATGTTTTAGATTCCACATATAAGTGATATCATGTGGTATTTGTCTTTCTCTTTCTGACTTCATTTAGTACAATAATATCTAGTTGCATCCATGTTCCTGTGAATGGCAATATTTCATTCTTTTTTATGGTTAATAGTATTTCACTCTGTACATATACCATGTCTTCCTTTATCCATTCTTCTGTCATCGGACGTTTAAATTGTTTTCATGTCTTGGCTATTGTGAGTCGTGCTGCTGTGAACATAAGTGTTACAATTCCATTTCTTAATCTTGGCTTAACAACACTTGAAAAGGATATTTTTTAATGCTATTGCTAATAATGTCTGCCCTTTCACTGAGTTTCTTGCTGACTGTTGATTTAAGTATTCTGCGTAAAATTTTATTCTTTTCAAGATGTTGTCTTATGTCAGGGGAAAATTGTAGAATTGCTTTAAATGATGATATTGTTAAACATCTGTCAATTTAAATAAAATAATTTGTATTTCATTTAATTTTTTGGTAGCTTTTGGAACACAGTTACCACCAATGCATCAGCAGCAAAGGTATAGTAAAATAAAAGCTTTTCTAAGAGTATTTTGCAAGTTTTAGTTGAATTCAATGTGAAATATAACCAAGTTAGTATATAGTGAATATACATGTATGTATGTGTGTGTGAATCCTTTAAAGCCCTTGACTCAAATAGGTAATCGTGATGATCAGTTTTCTTTTTGAGTGAGATACATTTATACTTTGGAAGGATTGGTGGAATTAGCCACCCTTTGGAAAAACTAAAGTGATTAAAATAACTTAAAATGATACTTCTGAACTTCACCCCAACTGCTTTTTTAGCTACATAGGCCTCATATTTTGACTTTTGAGTATTTTAAGTGTGTGCCTACAAACTCAGTTTAAGCTCTTAGAAGCTGTTAGATTTCTATGTTTATTTTTATTTGTAAACAAATTATGTTTCTTTGAAGAAAATTGTTAGTTTCTGTCATTTCTTAGCAGGTCTGTAATGACTGAAGAATACAAAGTTCCAGATGGAATGGTTGGATTTAGTAAGTAATTTTTTTGAAGCTTTGAAAAGACATACTCAAAATACACTTTAAAACCTTCCAGCAAATAATTTTCTTTTTTCTCACTAGTAATTGGCAGAGGAGGTGAACAGATCTCACGCATACAACAGGAATCTGGATGTAAAATACAGATAGCTCCTGGTAATGTTACTCTCTTGCTGTAATTTTCAAAGTCACAAATAACTAGCATTTTTAAAGTTTTTAGTGAAAATGATGCTGTTACTGTTTTCTTGGCCTAAGATTTTTGTTTGTTTTTCATTGTAGACAGTGGTGGCCTTCCAGAAAGGTCTTGTATGTTAACAGGAACACCCGAGTCTGTCCAGTAAGTATGAAAATCATGTTCCAGTCCCTCCTTCCTGAAGGATGTTGTCCCTGCAGTTGAACCAACTTTTCTTCTGCAGTTACTTTTCCCCTTTTCTAGAAAATTTCTAATAGCACATAAACATGCTTTAAAAAAATCCCTTTATCTGAACATAAAACCATCTTTGAACCCCACATTTCTATTTTTCAGGTCTCTTTTGCTAAAAAATTGGAAAGGTGGTCACTGCTTGAATCTTCAGCCTTGACTTCTTTCTCTAAATTCCAGATGTATATATCCTGTTGCTTCCTCAGTATACATCTCAAAGTTTAGCTTGTTAAAAACAGAATCATTGTTTTTCCAGTCCATACTTCTACTTGTCTAATTCATCTCATTTCATTGTATGACAACTGTTCTAATACTTTATCTTTCTTTTATGATTCATTTATCCATAAGCAACTCTTGGTCATTTTATCTGTCATAATTTATTTAGAATTCAGCCTCTTCTTGCCACCTTCCATGTCACCTTATTTCTGGCACCATTTGCCTGTATTACCGCAAGGTGTTTCGGGTTTTTTGTTTTTTTTAGCTTTGTCTGATTATAGTACAGCCACACTGATCCTTTTAAAATGTGAGTCAGTTCATATACTACTTTGTTCAAAACCCTCTAATGCTTTCCCATTTACAGTAGATGTCAGTGTCTATCATGGCTCAGGTTCCCTTCCACCTTTCTCACTGCATATTTTGCTATTCTTACAGCTCACTCTGTTCTAGTAGCCTCTTTTCTGTTTAGCCTCTTCTCTATTTTTTCAGGACACCAAGAATGTTTCTCATTTGAATCCTTTGCATTTCCTAGTTCTCCCTGGGATGTTTTTCCCTCAGATGTTTTCATAGTCACTCCTGTACTTAATTCAGGTCTTGGCTTAAATGTCTCCTTATCAGTAAAGTTTTTGTTTATTTTCATTTATTTACTTTTTGATCACTACTGTGCAGCTGCCCGGATCTTAGTTGCTTGACCAGAAATTGGACTCATGCCCCACTGCAGTGGAAATGCAGAGTCCTAACTACTGGACTGCCAGGGAATTCCTCATTCATCTATTTTACATAAAATAGCATCCCTTCACACACACATACAATCTGTCCTTCTTATCTTGCTTTAATATTCTTTATAGCACTTAACAGATGAGTTTTTATTTAACCTTCTGTGTTTACTTATTTAATAAAGTTAAGCCACATCAAAAAATACCTTAACTGTTATTTCAGTGCTGTTACCCCAACCTAGAATAGTACCTGGCATATATAGTTGACATATTTAAATTATTTTTTAAATGAACAAATAAATTTTAACATGAGTAACCAAAGTAAAGTTTTAAAAATAAATGCATCATTTAATTTTTGGATGAATGAGCTTTATTCTGAGATAACTTTAGAAGTAGGGTATGTCTTCTTGGAAGTTTCATACTGTTCTCAAAAATATTGAAGATTATATATCTGGAAAATTTGTTGCATGGTTTCAGTTTTTTATATGGATGATATTTTCTTTGAATTTTTAAAATTTACTTTTAGGCCACCTAAATCTGAATTGGGATGGACGAAATACCTGATTATTTTGTATTGACTATTAATTTGTTAATAGATCAGCAAAACGGTTACTGGACCAGATTGTTGAAAAAGGAAGACCAGCCCCTGGCTTCCATCATGGTGATGGACCAGGAAATGCAGTTCAAGAAATCATGATTCCAGCTAGCAAAGCAGGATTAGTTATTGGAAAAGGGGGAGAGACTATTAAACAACTTCAGGTATTTACTGTGTAAAACTTTCTATTTTGAAGCCTGTTTCCTCCTCCTCCCGTTTTGTTAATATATCTGATTTCTATAATTAACAGGAACGGGCTGGAGTTAAAATGGTTATGATCCAAGATGGACCTCAGAATACTGGTGCTGACAAACCTCTTAGGATTACAGGAGACCCGTACAAAGTTCAAGTAAACTTAAGTTTATATTTTACAGAGGGGGATTTCGGTTGGATAGCAGTGGGTAAAATGTGTGAATAATTACAGTGTTTCGAGACACGCTTCCTAAATCGGGTAATTTTTTTTCTACTTTAGCAAGCCAAGGAGATGGTGTTAGAGTTAATTCGTGATCAAGGTGGTTTCAGAGAAGTTCGAAATGAGTATGGGTCAAGAATAGGAGGAAATGAAGGAATAGATGTAAGTAAAAATACCAATTCAGAAATGATTGCATGATAGTCCATAAATAAACTAGGATTTTTGCTGTTTTGTGTCACATAGCCTTCTCTAACATTGTATTGTCCCCTCCCCAACTTTTCAACTTAGAATCTTACAGTGTATTTTGTATCTTTTTAATCTCTTCTATATAAATATAGTGCTTCTGTGGTTTGCGGCCGATACATTTTTCAGGAAATGGCTTTCCTAATACTTAGTTTTCTTTGCATAAGGTTCCCATTCCAAGATTTGCTGTTGGCATTGTAATAGGAAGAAATGGAGAGATGATTAAAAAAATACAAAATGATGCTGGTGTTCGAATTCAGTTTAAGCCAGGTGAGTACTTACGTTTAATTTTCTAAGCATTGCTGGCAATTTCTTTTAACACTCATTAATTTAATGTTGAATTAATCCAATTTGGTTTCATTGTTTTAAAGATGATGGAACAACACCTGATAGAATAGCACAAATAACAGGACCTCCAGACAGATGTCAGCATGCTGCAGAAATTATTACAGACCTTCTTCGAAGTGTTCAGGTTTGATAGAATGTTAATATTTTCATTGTTTTGTTTTCATTAAAGAATATTTTCCTTCATTAAGTGTGGAAGTTCCCCTTCATAGTTTTTAAATCAAAATCTGTTTGATGAAACTTTATTAATTGCTGCTGCTGCTGCTGCTAAGTTGCTTCAGTCGTGTCCTACTCTGTGCAACCCCATAGACAGCAGCCCACCACTCTCCCCCGTATTAATTGCTAGGAAGTTTAAATTGCTTTAAGGTACACATCTTGGAGCAAGAGGACAGCTGCATAAGTGCACTAGTTTATTCACCACAGTAAAAAATAAAAGGTGATGGTGGTTTGTTGATTTGGGGGTGGATGGCGTCCCCTAGCTTCTCTAACTTTAAGATTTAGGAAAATGAAAGTTGAGGAAAATAGACACGCATTAATTTTATTGTGGAAAGAAGAGTTTCTGACTCTTCTGACTTTGTCTTTGCCCCCTTTAGGCTGGTAATCCTGGTGGACCTGGACCTGGTGGTCGAGGAAGAGGTAGAGGTCAAGGCAACTGGAACATGGGACCACCTGGTGGACTACAGGAATTTAATTTCATTGTCCCAACTGGGAAAACTGGATTAATAATAGGAAAAGGCAATGTATTTAAAACTATTAATGTATGGTTAAAAATTTAATGCTTATTCTGATTTTCTGGATGCTATTTCTGTTGCTATTGTAGATGAATAGCAATGATTTTTTTTGGCTGTATTTTAGTAGCAAAGTGTTCTTATGCTGCTATGTAACAGCTAAAGCCTAAATTAAGGGCCTTATATGTACTTAAATCTAGAGTGGGATTTGAATCACATTGGTTTCTAGAGAAGAGGCTCAGCAGTTTAATTATTAGTGTAAAAAACTTTTCTTCTCACCTGGAAAATGATTTGACTGTTTTCGTTTATTTTGCTGTTTCCTGACACGTTTTTAAATTTTTGACTTTTTAAGTCATTGTGTTAGCTCCTCATTGCTTATAAAAGCAATTTCTTTGAACCAAGTGTTGATATGATAATTCATTTTAAGGTTGGCTACAGGCATATTAAATTATGTGTTAAAACTTTAAAATGTATGATTATGATTGATTATATATTATATAAATTGATTTAAAGTGTAGAATAAATGGAAACTCCTAATAGCATCTTGGCAGATGGGATACTGTTCAAAACTTCCTTAATTGTAACCAGTTCCTTTTGAATAGCTCCACTTGTATCCTATGAATCTTTAAAGAAATTACTGTGTGTTGATTTTAGGGGGTGAAACCATAAAAAGCATAAGCCAACAGTCTGGTGCAAGAATAGAACTTCAGAGAAATCCTCCACCTAACGCAGATCCTAATATGAAGTTATTTACAATTCGTGGCACTCCACAGCAAATAGACTATGCTCGGCAACTCATAGAAGAAAAGATTGGTGTGAGTATGCTTTAAACTTCCTGTTGTTAGCACAGGTTCTATTAGTTAAATAAGACATTAATTCATACATTCCTATAAGAAAAATGTTAATTTCTACTCTAAAACTATAGATCCAATCACATAACAGATACCTAACAATATAGAAAAGATTGTCCAGCAGTAAAAAAAAAAAAAAAGTTATATAGTTACAGGTATTCAAAATCTTGTACTGGAGTGTGGGTAAATAAGACAAGATGACATTACTTGAGTTATAACATTAGGGTTAGTAGAGGGTTGTGAAAAATACTAAAAGGTATAGATAGTTAACCAGAAGTCACTATTATTAAGGACTTACTTGGTGACTGTTATTACTTCCTTACTATTTATTAAGGGCAACCTTGGTGAGGCAAAGAAGAATCAGATGCCTCCCCAGTCATTAAAGTAGAACTCTACATTATCCAATTATCCTATTTCTTAGACTGGCTCCAGACAGTCGTCTAGGGGAATTTGGAATGTAGACAGCTTGTGTGCTTTACATTTCGACACGTAACATATGATTGTAGTTCAGAATGTCTGCAGTAGGGCCCAGTGTCTAATTTTTAAGAATGTTCTAGGTGATCCTGATGCCTAACCGAGTTTGAAAATAATGAGGAAGTAGTGCTTTCAGTTCAGTTCAGTCACTCAGTCGTGTCCAACTCGTTGCAGCCCAATGAACTGCAGCACTTCAGGCCTCCCTGTCCATCACCAACTCCTAGAGTTTACTCAAACTCACGCCCATTGAGTCGGTGATGCCATCCAACCATCTTATCTTCTGTCATCCCCTTCTCCTGCTTTTAATCTTTCCCAGCATCAGGGTCTTTACCACTGAGTCAGTTCTTCCCATCTGGTGGCAAAATTCCATCAAAGTATTGGAGTTTCAGCTTCAGCATCAGTCCTTCCAATGAATATTCAGGACTGATCTCCTTTAGGATGGACTGGTTGGATCTCCTTGCAGTCCAAGCGACTCTCAAAAGTCTTCTCCAATACCACAGTTCAAAAGCATCAATTCTTCAGTGCTCAGCTTTCTTTATAGTCCAACTCTCACATCGTACTTGACTACTGGGAAAGCCATAACCTTGACTAGACAGACTTTTGTTGGCAAAGTAATGTCTCTGCTTTTTAATATGCTATCTATGTTGGTCATAACTTTTCTTCCAAGGAGCAAGCATCTTTTAATTTCATGGCTGCAGTCACCATCTGCAGTGGTTTTGGAGCCCCCCAAAATACTGCTTTACTATGTTTATTTTACTGTGAAGAATTAACATTGTGAGGGAGCTTCTTAATTTATTATTAATAATTGGAATATCTTAGGAAAATTCTCCTTGATGTTTGCCACACTCTGAATGAGGTGTTTCTCCATGCTTGGGAAAACAAAAATAGATGTAGAAAAGACATTTAAGAATACCTTAAAAATATACACAAATATTCTAAGTTGTCTGATAAGGAGAATAAGTGTAATTGTTCAAAAACATGAAGAAAATAATTGTTGGACTCAGTAATGGCAAGAATTGATGCCAGAAGAATGATTAGTGCTCCTTGGTTTTGGATTTAGCTATCATTAGCAAAATTAGGATTGCATTTAGATTGATGAACATATAAGACAGGTTGTTCTAGAAAAGCAGTTAAGAACATTGACTCCTGAGTCAAGCTGTCTAGGTTCAAAATACTGTCAGTCATTTACTGACTGCGTGATCTTGGAGGAAGATATTTACACTTTTTTTGCCTCTCGTTCTTCTGAAAGTGAGGATAATTATACTTACCTTATAGGGTTATAGGGATGCAATGTTTGAAGTATGTGTGTCTATCACTTAAAAGTGTGCCTGCCCTAGAAAATGTTGCTACTTTTTTTCCAGTAATCTTTTTTTTTTTTTTTTCTTTTACTCTTTGGAAAGGATAGGTTATGGCTAATAGAAGTGAGGGATAATGTTAATAAAGGGATTTTAAAAGTGATGAAGTTTAGCTTTATTGTGAGAAAATTGACAACCAAATATAGATTAAGCATTTTTGTCCAAATTGTGACATGGTGGGTACTAACAGTATTTTATTTTAGAGCAGGTGAATCTAGTTGTCCTTACAAGTTGGGTTATCAAAAAGGAATCAACTAAGCATTAGTAATTATGCTGTAACATGAAATGGATATGAAATAGTCTGTGACTTAACTAAATCAATTAAAAGGAAATCTTTGTTGTATTTAGAAAATTATGATAAAGGGTAAGGGAGAAAATGAAATTGTTGATTCAAAAGTGGTTCAGTGACAGAAGGGCTAGGAGAAAGGCTACTTTGTTGAAGAAGAACTTGCTAAATATTATTGGTTTAGTATTCATTATTGGTAAAGTATTCATCAGGCATTACACCATGTTGTTAAGATATTTCTCTGATTAATGTTAGAGTAGATGTAGAGTTGATGCAGAGAGAGAAGAGATAAAGAAAAGAACTTGATGTTTGGTAAGCTTCTGTGATTAAGATGATAAAGGAATAATGAGAGTAAGAATTGTACAAGGAAAGGGAAATAATGGAAAAGGGAGTAGTCTGAAAAGAGTAGAAGATAAATGTATCAGGTCTTTGCGGATGAAAGGTTATTTGACCTTTGAAATGTTTAACCTTTATTGTCTTTGTGATTTTTGTCTTTTTGCAGGGCCCAGTAAATCCTTTAGGGCCACCTGTACCCCATGGGCCCCATGGTGTCCCTGGCCCCCATGGGCCTCCTGGGCCTCCTGGACCAGGAACTCCAATGGGACCATATAACCCTGCACCTTATAATCCAGGACCGCCTGGCCCTGCTCCTCAGTAAGTTTTGAGTTTTGCTCTTGGCTTTTCCTCAAAAATTACAGATTTTGGTAAATTGTATTTTTAAATTGATTTCTGTCTTTTCAGTGGCCCTCCAGCCCCTTATGCTCCCCAAGGGTGGGGAAATGCATATCCACATTGGCAGCAACAAGCCCCTCCAGATCCAGGTAAAAGATGAGTATCATTTGATATAATCTGTGTTTCTGCTTGCCACTCCTGTTACATTCATTAGGTATTCCTAGTGTTGATTCTATATTATGTGCATTCTCTGCACTTGTTTCACTCCTTTAGCAGGAGTGTTAGCTTCTGGTTCTACTATAGCAAATAAGACTGTTGTGAATATGGTCTGTTTTCATGAGTCTTTTTCTACCTGCATTTGGCTTTCTTTGTTTCTAAAATGATGCAGCTGAATGCTAAAAGCCAAAGCTATAGGAAGAAGTACAGTGTGTTAGGTTTGAGATGCTAGTGCCATCAAATTGTGACATTATCCTTGAAAGAATAATGTACATTTGTTTACAAAATTATGTGAGTCAATTGAAGTGTTTAATACTTTGGCATTAAATTTATAGATTCTCAAATAAGATATGCAAGTTGTCTATTTTAGTATTCCTGATGAAACTTCATATATTAGTAAAAGTCAGGCCTGTATTAAATATCTGCATGTTGGAACTCTTAAAATTCATTTAGATAAAGATTTTTTCTGTTCAGATCTGGATTTATGCATTTGTTACATTTTATCCTATTCTTGAATCTTTTCCTACCCTGTAGTTTACTTTCCATTACAGTCAAAGAGAGAATTCATTGAAACCAGTAATTTTTATGATTCTTGTTTCTCACCTACTGTGTACCTTTTCACTGGAATAGTTTCAGGGAAGGTACTGAATTAAGGATTCCTTTTCATACTAGTGCATATATATATTTTAAAAAACAGCTAAATTGATTTGAATAAGATTATTTTAGTGAACTTTATTAAACATTTCTAGTATATGAGAGTGGTCCTGTATTTTAACATACCTTAATTTCATAGGAGGTATGCCTTTGGTACTCGGTAGAGAATCTACCTGCAATGCAGGAAACCTGGGTTCAACCCCTGGGTCAGGAACATCCCCTGGAGAAAGGAGTGGCAACTCAGTCCGATATTCTTGCCTGGAGAATTCCATGGACAGAGGAGCCTGGTGGACTACAGTCCATGGGGTCACATAGAGTCAGGCACTACTGAGTGACACACACTTTGATTTTTCATGCTCTTTGTAATGATAAGAGGTATGCGTTTTGGAATATGATGATACAACATGACAGCAAATAACCTCAAGTGTCACACATTCAAGAAGTGTGCTGACGTCTGAGTATGAGTAATGAATTTACATTCTGTAGCAGAAGAGGGTAGGTAGCAGAAGTGTTAGCAATACTGTGCTGTTAATAGAAGGACTTACCAGAAGAAAGGTCAAATATGATTTATTGTATAATAGTCTAAAAGTTAGTCGTTAAAGAATGGAAGAACTTTTCTTTCCCTCTTGTAAGCTAAGGCATGATGTTACTAAGCTGAGGAATCACACGACTGAAGAGACTGAGAAAATTAAGGGGCAGATTTATATTGGTTAACTTGAATCTGTAGGATTGCACCTATTTAGATGCTCTGTTCAGGTAAGTAGTAAGATTGAAAGAAATGATGGAAATAAGAAGTGGCCCCGACCAACACAACATCGTAAAGCACTTGTTCTCAAAAAAAAAAAAAACAAAACTGTAGCTCCTCATATACTCTTTATGCCTAGAAAGGTTGATGTCCTTGTATGAGGCCATGCCGTTGAAGTGAGAGTTGCTGATGAAGACCAAATATCAAAAATTATATATAACTTAATTTCCTGTTCATTCAAGCTACTGAAAAAAAAGATGGTTTATATGTTTGAATATCTCTGTATAGAAAGTAAAAGCGGATCTTCCTTTGCTCTGTTTAAAAAATAAGTGGTCTCTACTATAATCTCATTTTCCCACTTGGAGTAGTGGTGAAGTCACCACTCCTAAGAATTGGTATTACTGAATGTGGCTTTCAGTAGTGCCTTTGGGAAAGAAGTTACTTAACCATTTAGCTAAAAGATAGCATCTAGGGTTAGATATTGCTTGTAAAACCAAAGTATTTTATTTAAATGAAATTGTGATTTTGTGTTAAATACCCTGGTATTTTAATGTGGCCTTGTATTGACAATAAAGTCAGTATTCTCTATATTAAGTCTTCCTATAAAAAAATCAATGGATTATGAAAGATTTGTGTAGTAAGTCCCATAACTTTGACTTCAGAAGGTAAGAGACTTGAATAAGTCCTACTCTTACAACTTACTAATTATGGGATAGCAAGCAAGTTTTGAATCGTTCTAAGTCTGTTTTATCTATAAAATGATGAATGAATATTATATTGAATGAATTTAGTAAGTTCTTGGTATGTATTAGACTGGTTTTCATATGTGTAGACTGGTTTTCATATAGATATAGACTGATTAAGGAAATTACCAGGATTTTTCTTGAGGATATAAACTAATAAAGATATAGCATCCTGTGATACTCCCAAGTATAAAAGAATCAGTAAGAGGATTTCTATTTCTGACTGAAAAGTCCCATTCTGTTAATGCATCAGTTTTTTATGAAAAATTGAGTGAGGGTCAGTCAAGTGCAGAGGAAGCGTAACATGCTAAAAGGCCCAGATAAGAGCATGATGACTTGAAAAATACAGCCAGTTTACTGTGTTCAGACCTTGAGTGTTGGAAAGATACTGACAGCAGAGAGAGGCTGGAAAGGAAAGTAAAAGCCAGGGTGTCCAAATATCTTGGTAAAAACATTGAATGATATGCTGTCCTTAAAAATTTTATTAGTCCTAAAGATAGCAGGAAATAATTTCAAATAGGACAGTGACATCAAATTTATCTCTTAGGATAATCACTGGAATATGATGAGATGAGATACGGCTAATCTCAATTTCATTTTCCAAGATTTAATTGGCTCTTCATTGAAAGAAGATAGGATAGTTCATAGTTATAGAATAATTGTTTCTTGTATGGGCTAGTTCCTGAAAATTCTTCATAAGGACTGCTGTGCTTGAGGCAAACCTGGTTTAGGAAAACCACACAGGATAGTTTGAGACAAAGCATTGGATTTGAAATCAAAAGATCTTCATTCCTATCCCAACTTTGCCACAAGCTAAGTTTCTAGGAACTTATCTGAGCCTCAGTGTTCTAAAATAATATGGCAGTAAGAATAATAGAAGAATTTGGAAGTTTCCACCTACTATTTTTTAATGTCCAGTTAACTTGGAATTCTGTTTATTTGCTAGAGACAGGTGTGTGTGTGATTAATGACTGGATTTTAGATTCAAATGTATAACTTTTGTTTATTCTAGCTAAAACAGGAACGGACCCAAATTCAGCAGCTTGGGCTGCTTATTATGCTCACTATTATCAGCAACAAGCACAGCCACCACCTGCAGCTCCTGCTGGTGCACCAACTACAACCCAAACCAATGGACAAGGTAACTATGGTAACTAAAAAATTTATTTTTTATATAGAAAGTGAAAACTTGTGTTTGGAATTATATATGAAGTACATCAGTGTATAATACCCCCATATTTATAATACTCAGTTAATAGCTTAAGTAAGTAGCCTTCGGTTTTTAAAAACAAGTTACTTTGAGATAACTGTTAAACCAATAAAAGTTGTAAGATACATTACCAAGAATATCCAGATAACCTAGCTGTTAAATGTGTATCTCCCCTGTTTGTTCCGTTACCCTATCTTATATGTCCATATCTATTGTCATTAGTCTTTTTCAGAATCATTAAGACCAAAGTGTAGACTTAATGGCCCATTACTCTTAAGTACTCCTTTCTGTGTTTCTCAAAAAATACATGTAACCATCACACTGCATTCAAAATCAGTTAATCAACACTGATTCTTTTTACTATCCCAAGGCATAGCCCTTACTCCATTTCACTAATTGTTCCAACAATGTCTCACTAGTCAAAAATAATTCCTATCTTTTTCTTTGAAAAGAGTACAGACCTTTTGTGAGAGGCTTATGGGTTAACCATAGGTCCCTTCAACCTTTTCTCATGAAGATGAGGTCATGATCAGGGTTCCAGCTTACATACAATGTGGCAAGAATACTGCAAAAAAATGAATGAGGTCTGCCAAGGTTCTATAAAATCACCATTTTTCTCTTTGAAATTAATACTGTCTAGAGAGTTAGAGCAGCAGCAGGAGAGTTATACTGTGATTATACCACTGTCCTATTCTCTTTTTGGCAGGACAAGTGGGATAATTTTATTGTTTTCCTTAAAGACACAGTAGAAGTTTTACAATTTAGTTTGATTAGATGTAATTTATAATTTTAACTTTTTTTAAAAAAATGAGAACAAAAATAAAGAACTAGTACAAATTATAAAACTGCTAGAGCAAAGAGAAATTACCTTTCTGATCAAAACATAACAGCACAGCTAAACTTCCTTAGAAAACTTTCCAAGATTTCTCAGCTGAACTTAGGATTCTGTTCCTCATTGAAGGCCTTAGCCTTCATTGATAGTACCTACCTAATTCAATTACAAATATGATAATTTCTACTTCCATCATTTTTCTACATTTATTAGGTGGTATTTTACTATAAGAAAGAGGTTTCCTGTTCTATTTCTTTATGTCAGTATGGATTTAGTAGGTTATATTTTAAACTTAGCCAGATTGCCCTAGGATTGGCCAGTCAGGAGCACCTTCAAGATGGCTCCTGTATTCTTTTGACATGCCTGTCAGTTCTTTCAGCACTTTCCTGCTTTCTTGCACAATTAGATGCTTACTTTGTGCTTTTGGAGCTTCAGCCCTTGAATTAACCATTTTTCCAAGGAGCCCTGATGTTTTTTAGTAGATGATGATATTTAGAAGCTAGATAGTTGTGTTCGTTGCCACTGAGGTGTTATTGCTACTAGCTCCATACAGTGTGCAGAGCTAGGAAATGAATTTACATGCATGCATACCTGCTGCTGCTAAGTCAGTTCAGTCATGTCCGACTCTGTGTTACCCCAGAGACGGCAGCTCACCAGGCTCCCCATCCCTGGGATTCTCCAGGCAAGAACACTGGAGTAGGTTGCCATTTCCTTCTCCAGTGCATGAAAGTGAAAAGTGAAAGTGAAGTCTCTCAGTTGTGCCCAACTCTTAGTGACCCCATGGACTGCAGCCTACCAGGCTCCTCCATCCATGGGATTTTCCAGGCAAGAGTGCTGGAGTGGGGTGCCATTGCCTTCTCCCTGCATACATATAAAAATACATAAATATCCATATGTGTATATATTTTTTAAACTGTACATTCATATAACCTGCAATTCTATTCTAAGACTTGAAAGTTTTTTCCTAGCTTTTCTATTTTCCATGCTTATACATGGTGAAAGACCTGGTGTCTTCAGTGTGTTTTCTTATTTGACCCATGAATTTACTTATATGCTCAGTGTAACTACTCTTCTAAATAGATAGACCATCTCTCTGCCCACTATCTCTGTTCCCCCAGAATCCTGGGTGGGTCTTTGGCACCAGCAAGGATGCCACTACCACACAGCATTTCCCTCTTCTCATTCCCCATGACAGACTACTCCCAACTCCTCTCACACATACACACAACAACCCCAGCAGGGCCAGAATTGCTTTCTAAAAACCTTAATCATAATTTTTTTATGTATTTCTTGAATAAGGAGATCAGCAGAATCCAGCTCCAGCTGGACAGGTTGATTATACCAAGGCTTGGGAAGAGTACTACAAGAAAATGGGTATGTTCTACATTTTATTTTTTATGCATTTTATTAAAATATTCAGTAAATACCACGCTAAAAGGTTAAAGGTTTTGATAAAAAGCATGTTTTTTCCATGGTTTTAATACTTTGGACTTCTTTCATCCAGTAATTAAAAATCTTGACGTGTAGAAGGATACATTCCAAAATCGCTGAACTCTCAGAAGTATCATGGTCGTTACAAATCATTGTTTAAATTATGGTTAAGAAACTATATTTCTAAACACATTTATCAGCCACTTACTAATTGAAACTAAAATATGGAGCACCAAGCAATAATTGGTTGTGTGCAGTGTTATTTTTTGCTGCAAAATAAACAGATACAGAAGTGACCTACAGTGATAAAGGCAGTTAATTAAATAACATTTGCTTATATGAAAAAAAACAGTCACCTAGAATTGCTATCTTCATTCAATAAACATAGAACGTGTATTACATGCTAAGCATAGAAATAGATGCTGAGAATGTTATTGTGGGCATAACACCTAGGAGTTCTGCCCTTCTGGTTATTATATTCTAATGGAGAGTACAGTTGTTAATAAAAGTACTTTGCAAATACTATATCAGTGGTTCCCTGTCCCCTCCCTTACCCATGGGGGATATGTTCGAAGTACTTCCCCTCATGGATTCCTGAAAGTGCAGATTGTCCTGAGCTCTATATATCTACTATGCTTTTTTCCTATTATAAGGTTTATTAATTAGGCACAGTAAGAGAGTAACAACATTAATAAAATAGAACAATTAGAGTATATTGAGTGAAAGTGAACATGAATGACCTCTGTCTCAAAATACCTTGTCCAAATTTAATGCCTTTTTCGTCTTAACCAACCATATGTCACACACTGTAACTATGTGTCACATACTGTAGCCGTAACTTGGATTTTGAGGAGTGACAGGAAAACTTGGAATTTGTTTTTGCCACAGTTTAATAGATTTGTTCTTCCTGTAGATCTTAGCAACCTCAGCATACAATTTTTTTCTTATTAAATAGATAACTTTTTACCTTTTCACTTAAAGGAAAAGCCTTTTTGTCATATCCCAATTGCCAGCATCACTCTCCTCTTGCAGTTTAGGGCCATTATTAAGTAAAATAAAGGTTGCTTGGACACACAAGCACTGCAATACCAGGATAGTCAACATTATATAAACAAGATGGCTGCTGAGTGACTATTGGGTGGAATATGCCAGGTAAAGGGACCGCATGAGATTTCATCTTGCTATTCAGGATGATGTGCAGTCTCAAACTTATGAATTGTTTATTTAATATTTTCAGGTCACAGTTGACTTTAGGTCACTTCACTGCAGAAAACAAAACCATGAATGGGGTGGTGTGGGGGCTACTGTCTGTTCACTGACACATGTACAGATTGGGAAATAAGTCACACAACTACACAGTGGTGGAACCAGACTTTGGAACTCTTTAAGGCCCAAGTTCCGAACCTTCTCCTAAGTTTGCATTTTGCAGGGACTATTTCATATCCAATGATGTACTTCTGGATAGATCTGGCTGTTTCTCGTGTGCTTATTCTCTTAGTCATTTAAAATTAAATGACAAGCTAATCATAAACTTGCCCATTCTGCACTGATATTGAAAGTATCTATTGGTGGTAGGTTCATCATAAAATAACAGCTTATTTGTGATTGATTCTCAGTGTAAATTTCAGGGTTATTTGCCAAAGAATATCTGCCATTTTTCACAGAAAAAAATTTCCAGAATGGTGATTCTATTAATCTTTATGTAAAAGTACATAAAACTGGTGATAAGACTGTTTTACACAGCTAATTTGTATTTTTAAAAAAAGAAAAATAATTTCTCCTGTTAGAAAGGCTTTCTAGAAAAGTTGCTGTATGTTATTCCTGAGATTGTAACAAATTCATTAATTTATGTTTTTGTGGCCCAGCTTATCTCAGGCAGACCTACAACAACTAAAACTCTGCAAAAAGAAATTTTAAAAATACTTCAAGACAGAATACTGTAATTAGGGTGATCACACAACTTACTGCCCAGATTGGGATACTGTTGAGAATAACTGGGAATGCTGTTAGTAATCTTTCCTTAACAGCATAGTGGTCGTGACCTGTGGTTATTCTAGCTTTTATGAAGTAGCATCATTACTAAAAGTTAAAGAGTTGTATTTTCACAATGGGCAGTATGCTTTATATGATCCCTACATTAATATTGAAATTGGGTAAAAACAAACCCTGTTGGTAGACTTAGGTATTTAATAAAGTCACGTGTTACTCACCTAAACTGTGTTGTATAATCTGCAAGATCTAACCATTCAAATGTTTATTTTTAAGGGTAGACATTTCACTTTGCCTTTTTAAAAGTTGTTTGTGTTCTTTTCCCTGCTGACTGCTGTATAAAATTGTAATTATAGAGGTAGTCTGCTGGTCTGTCTTGAAACCTTTGTGGGAAAAGGTGGTATAGAAATAACTTAAAACACTATGTTTGACTGAAGATCCTCCTTAACCCTTGCCTTCTTTTCACTTGTTATTTTTCTGTAGCGCTGCAAGTATAAGCTGTTAATTTTATGAGCAAAGTGAACTGGTTGAATGATTCCCCTCAAATGTAAATCTTAAATAATGTTAGGTGATCTTTAATGATAGCTGCTGCTGTTTCTGCTAAGTCGCTTCAGTCATGTCCAACTCTGTGCGACCCGGTAGACGACAGCCCGCCAGACTCCTCCTGGGATTCTCCAGGCAAGAATACTGGAGTGGGTTGCCATTTCCTTCTCCAATGCATGAATGCATGCTAAGGCGCTTTAGGCGTGTCCAACTCTGTGAAACCTCATGGACAGCAGCCCACCAGGCGCCTCTGTCCACAGGACTCTCTTGGCAAGAACACTGGAGTAGGTTGCCATTTCCTTCTCCCTTAATGATAGCTACAGGGTCTATTTTTCCTGTGGAAGTTCTCTTTTGTTTTGGATATTGTTTTGGTATATGATTGATTGCTTAACCACTTGGATTTCTTCGAAGTGCATTGCTTGTCCTTAAGACCTTTTTAGGATAACTACAAATAAGAGACCTTAAAGGATAAAACTAATCAGTTGAATCTTTGATGTTTTTAAATAGGAGGGAAAGAGTACTAGAATACCAGGGAGAGACAATGATCTTTATCTCCAAATCAACTCCTTTATTTGTAGAGATTTTTACTCTTCCAAGTGGCAGAGGTAGGATTTCCTAGGACTCTGAATGTCCTGTTTCCATCCAGTGCCCTTGTCACCATACTAGGAGAACTGTCCCAGACTTTGAAGCCTTTTCAGCTTTTTCTGTTAAGAAAATCCACAATAACACTGTAGGTTTTTCAGTTTGCTTATTAGTAAATAGACCTCTGTTGAAAACAGACAAGTTGTTTTTAACTTAGTTTTCTAAGACAATTCTAAATTACCTGCAATTAGCACAAAGAAAACTTAGGAGAGAAATTCTTAAAGATGAGATTCTTGAGGGTTACTGACAGAAACTAAGAAATTCATATTGCTGCCATATAAGGAATGACAGTAATCTGGATGTGTGTGCTTTTGAAGCTAGAATGAAAGGAAACTTTCTCAGAAGTAAACTCCCTAAAGAGAAACAGGGCTTCAAAATAGAGATATAGGAAGTTTCCATTTGAAAGAGAGTAAGTGATGACATTTGGGGATAAGTTTGACTTCAGGGAGGCCCTTTTAATGTTAAGCACTGATATGGTGAACTCTGAACCCTTAGTATATGATACCTTAAGCCTTTAAAAGAGCCAGGAGAGAGTGGTTGTGAGAAAGATAAAGGTGTCTGAGGATGGAATCTATTCAAGCAGAACTGTCTTAATCTGTAATAGAATGTTGCATGTGAACTCTAGGGTGGTAAGTCTTATCTCTGGAATGAAATGAAATTAAGATTTCATACATTGTCAAGTTATATATAAATGTTAAGTAATGTTCTACTGAAGTATAAACTAAACTGTCTCACGTCAAAACAGTTTTGGAACTGAGGAAAAGAATAAAGGGGACAAGTTAAGTACATACCTTTCCAAAGGGCAAGAGGCTAGAGGAATGGAAGATCCAAAACATAAATAGATTAGACGGGAAAAGTTCTTTCCCTACTTTTCAGCTGAGCAAAAAGAAGCGTGTTTGCCCTTCATATAGGAGTGGAATGAATTTTTCTACAGATGCTTTCAAGATTGGAGTGTCAGATGTTGATGACTTAACCAGGTGTTTATGTTTCTTGGAATTTAACATGTTTACTTTCAGGTTTACAGGAATATTTGAGTTTGGGGGTGTTTCAGTGAACATTTGAGTTTGATATTTTCTTGATATGTCTCCATGATACTGTAGTTTTTTTCCTCTCTAAAAATGAGTATCTTTTAGTGAAGTTTAGTTCTGTTTTTAAACCTGAAGTGGACGTTGTTGTTGCCTTAAATAAATTTGGCCTCAAGTCAGAAGGCTTTCCAGTGGGCAGCTGGTTTAAAAAAAAAAAAAATTGTGTGGTTTTTTATTCTTAGTACCAGGATATTTGGCAGTTGTCTAAATACTGAAACTGGTTTTAGATTTACTTGAATTGTGTCTCATAAAATCAAAATATTAAATTCATTTCCTAAAAGGAGTATGGAAAATGAAAGTATGATAATTTTGTTAAGAGAATGTAGAATTTCTCTGTGCTGCTGCCTGTATAAGTAGGGGGAGTTTCTTATGTATTTTAAGTCATACATCTTCAATTTTTATTTCCTCAGTTGCTTTTATTCTTTAACCAATTTTGTGATGATAATAGACTATTTTCTAAAACTGCCTTGGTGGCACATCTAACAAACATAAAGCGGCTTTCTCTGAGTATTTTTTGTCTGGCTGCCATAACGTCATAAAGTCAAATGAGTTACAAAATAAATAAAATTCTGTTCAAATAAAGAACTTAAATAGGAAAAATTATGTTCTCTTTCTCCCCAACTTTTAATTTTTTTAATACCTTCAGAAAGTTGGAAAACCAGTACAGCGAACACCTATATGTATATTTTCTGTCCAGACTCACCATTTTCAAAAAGTTTGTCATACGTACTTTGTGTATATATACTTGTTTTGGTGCCTGAGCCATTTCAAAGTAAGTTGCAAGCTGTTGCTCTAAATCAATTTTTAATAATATTTAAGTTTCCCTGGTTGTCAGAAAAAAATGCCTTGTAGCTACTTGTGTGTAAGAGATGGATGGGGTTGTCTTTTTTTTTTTTTTTAATGCAGAGCCCTCTCAAGTTTCATGTATTACATTTGATTATGTTTCTTTAGTCTCTTAATTCAGGAAAGTCACCTAGAAAAAAGACCTCTTTCTGAAAGCTCTTGAGCCTTGTGTTTCATTGATTTTGTTTTATTAAAAGATATCTTGAAGATTAGTGTTACACATAGTTTATAGGTTACTAATCTGGAAACAACAAATCTTGGCCAGATCTTAAAATAATAGCTTTTAACTGGGTTTTTGTTTCTCAAGAAATATTCTTTCTCTTCATTGAAGATTTTCGTTTTATTTTAAAACTTGTAGTGTAACAAATCTGAATGGAGAAGAAAACTACCAAAAATAGTGGTCCATTCATTCCCCCGAACATAACCATTGGGGAACAGTGGACTGCATGTTTCAGACTCAATTTAGAATATGAACAGTTTATAAAAACTGTGACTGAATCAAGAAACTATGTAGATAGTTTTGTTTTTTATTAAAGAGTAATGCTAAAGAACTGAAAGTTATGATAGTATGGCAAAAAGAAACTAAAGAGCATTTGGATTTTTAAATTACAGAGTAGTTTTTTGACACTAAGAAATATGAAAAATAGAACAGGAGCAATTCTGACCCTCTGTGCTTTTGTCTTTATAACCTGTACTTACAGTGGATATAATTTTGTATTAAAATTTAGGGGGTTTTTTTTAGGTCAACAAGGGCAGACACAAGATTATTCAAAGGCTTGGGAGGAATATTACAAGAAGCAAGGTATTGTTTTTATTAGAAATGAGATTCTTTGGGGCTTTTAATTGTGGTTACAGCAACAAAGTTGTTCTGTTTTCTCAAAAGGTCAAGCAGTTCCTGCTCCTACTGGTGCTCCACCAGGTGGTCAGCCAGATTATAGTGCAGCCTGGGCTGAGTACTATAGACAACAAGCAGCCTACTATGCCCAGACAAGTCCCCAGGGAATGCCACAGCATCCTCCAGCACCTCAGGTATAATAAGTTTGCTAATGTGCTGATTTCAACTTCAGTCATGTTCTATGCATGTTTACTTTTGTCTGGGATTCTGTTTGCCTTTTAAATTTTTATCTGGCAAAACTATAAATGAAGTACTGTGATATATTGTTTTGGGTTTTTTGTTTGGTTTTTTATAATGCTTTCTGGCATCTGAGTGCTGAATATTTCTATAATGCCTTTGATTTTAAAAATAAACTTTTTTCCCCCAGGGATTTGCAAATCATGCAAGAAGCCACCATCATTTATATTAACCAGTTTTTCTTTCTTAGAGGATTCACTCCTGAGTTAGCTCCATTTAAAGGATTTTCTTTAACTTTTTGTGTATTTCTTATGTATCTCTTCTGCACAGGGCCAATAATAAGAAGTGGACAATACAGTATTTGCTTCATTGTGTGGGGGAAAAAAACCTTTGTTAAATATATGGATGCAGACGGCTTGATGAAGATCTTAATTTTGTTTTTGGTTTAAATAGTGTTTTTCCTTTCTTTCTTTCTTCCTTTCTTTTTTCTTTTTTTTTGAAAATGTACAAAATATCTATCACTACTGATAGGAGGTTAATATTTCTGTGTAGAAATGAAAATTGGTTTGTTTTTAGTATTTAGTGTAGATGTACACATTCCAGCAAATGTATTTGCAACTATTATGTGGTTAATGCTTTGTGATATAAATGTACTTTTTTCAATGTATACTTTCACTTTTAAAATGCCTGTTTTGTGCTTTACAATAAATGATATGAAACCTCCTGTGTCGGTAAGTTGGATATGTGGGTATTTAAAGAATTCATAATTTCTTAGTAATGATAAATTAAGATACATATACACAAATATATAAGCTTTCCCCATGAAATATTAATTTGAGTTTTTAAACACTGGCATGTTTTCTTCCCCCTTGCAGTATAGTAGTAGATTGAAGGATCTTTTCCATTTATTGTATTTGGCTGTTTTCAGCACAAGTAATCCTGATATCTTCATTTTTTTCCTTCTGTTTGATTAAAAACTGCATGTGTGTACAATGATCTTTTGGCATACTTCCATTGCATTAACAGTGAAATTTCCTTTTATACATGACCACTGTTTCAGACCTGTACTGCTGCTATAACAGTTAACCTTTCTGTTTTTAATTTGATAATTACTTGATTTCCAAGACTGTTTCAGCATAACTAATTTTAAACAGTTTTGAAATAGTAAATATGAGTAGTCTATAATAAGAACAGTTTTTTTTTTTTTTCATGTAAAGGAGCTCTTGCAAGGTATGCAATATTAGTGTGTTTCTTTCTAAATGTAGGGTAGAAAAAGTGAATAGTATGCAAAAAGTATAGCTACAGTGCATCTGCCATTGAAACATTATTGCGGTATGAAAATGTTTGAGCTATTTTTTCCTTTTTTTTTTTTTTTTCCTTTTTGCAGTATAGATAAGCTTTGTTTTGTAAATGCACAAGTCCAATCATTGAATCAACTTAATTTTTTTATGTACTTGAAATCATTTTATTACTCTATAACACTCATGCTGAAGTTCTGATATTTTGTTGAAATCCATTGTTTTACTCTTTGCATATTTGTTGGCTCTTTGCATATTAATATATTAGACTACATGCAAATACAGTCTGTCTTGCCATTGTCTGTTGAAGTGCAGGTTTGATCCAGCCAGTATAGAACTAGCTCTGTAGGGGTGAGGAGGACTGTGCTGTGTATCATCCTTGATTGTGTTCCTTCAAGGAGCATTGCACTGTAAGTACATCAGAATGACAAATTGATGAACTGCAACAGTATCTTTTTGTCAATGTTCCACATAATGCAAATGCCATACTTTGTTTGAATATTATGTTGGAATACAGTGCTTATATCTTGGAAACCATAACTGCTTCTTAATTTAACATAGAATATTCATAGGTCTGTATTTTTTTTAAGTGAGCTTAATGGGTAAGTATTTTTGATATGCTTTAGCTATAGCTAAAGAAAACTCATCATTAACAAAGTTGAATAGTATTACTCATTGGTGCTCCTAAAATATATTGCTTTTCGGTGTAAAATAATGCATATCTTATATATTAATATGAAAGACTTGAAATGTATCAGACAGGGTGGTTTTCAGTTTGCAATATTAAGCAATGTAGTGGTTTTAATACCATTTCCTAAATATATATACTAGCTCTTTCGTTGGTAGGGGAGCACCATTTGTTGTTCTGAATATACTATAAAAGGAAGATGTACAGGACATGAATGTTGAGATTATTTATAGGGTAGAAAATAGCGGTACAGTTCATTGTAGCTATTTTGAAATGTTTTTGACTATCTTATAGAACCTAGAGTGACTTCTTCCCTTGCCCTTATTTAGATATGGATATGTAGTTCTAGTTTGAAGTTTTAATAGTTAAGGAGTTATCTGTTTAAGAGTAGGGTATTGATGTGAACAGTTTCAGTATTTTGCATGATACTGTTTTATAGATGACCTTTTAGGAAAGTGGTGCATTTATTAATTAAACTGAAGAGAGAGTTTTCAGTTGGATTCAGTATCATAACTCACGAATTGGAGGCTGTTGATTTTGATTCATTTAAGGTTTAAAATCTTTATTAATTGCAAACAGTGCAATTATTTATACTTCACAGTGCCTTCCCAGACCTTCCACCTTAGGTTCTGCTGCAAAAAGCAACAGGTAAGCACAACCTAAGGACATATATAAATAAATATTTCAGTACATTAATGTTGTCCCTGTGAGGTTTTTGTGGTTGTGTATTCAAAAGCAATCTGCTACTGCTTCCCCAAAATGTATTTTGTTATTTATGCTACCATTTCAGTGGAAAGTCTGTAAGTTGTTCAAACAACTGTTTACTTTTCTAGGTGATGTTTTTATTTTGATTTTTCTTTTTATTAAAACAAGAAAATTATGAGTAGATTGCTGCTGTAATTAAACTACATCCAAACTTTTTATAATCTTTTCCCTAATGTAGAGAAATTGTTAGGATTTTAAAAGGAAAGTTACATAGTTCTCAAGGTTTAGGAGATAAGTTGGTCAAAAACTTCAACAGCCTTCACAGTCTGTTTATGATTGACAAGACATTTTCTTTGCTCTCCAAAGCTATGGAGTCTTTACTTTTTTTCTTGTTCTTGAACTATAGCAATTCAGTAAGGGCGTTATGGGTCAGAGTTTTATTATGACCTTTTTTCCTTAAGACAACTCAGTTTTCCTAACTCTTTACTTATATACACAAGAAATACTGGCAGTATGTTTGATAAAAGGCATGTGCATCAGTGAAATGTTAACTGTATAGCAAATAACCTTTCATAATCTATATAGCAACCAATATTTTTCTGATTTATAATACTTTAATAACTTGACGCTGCATTTATTTTATTTTTTGCCAGTTTTAAATGTTTGTGTGTTCTTGTAGATAATTTTAACTGGTAAATATTTTGAGTTAAGATGAATGTATTAAAGCAGCATCATATCAGTTTTGTTTATTCGATTTCTAAAATGTGCTGATCCTTTTAAAACTCCTGCTTATCTTTGCAACAAAGAAAAATATTCAAAAATACTGCCTTCATTTTCACACACAGTGCTGAAGATGCTGCAAGCACCAAATCATAGCTCATAAAATCAGGTCCTGAGATAGTTACCCATAAAGAGGAATCCTTTGAGTGTATGCCATTGGTGAGCCGATGAGCATGGACCATAGAAGGGCTCAATGTAGAAGGTAAAATTGGCAAATCGTAACTGAGAAAAATGAAATGTTTTCCCATACGTAATATGATACAGGGTGTACTGTACCTGCTTTTGATCACTTTTCATTTTAAAGTGCTATTCACTTGATCTTAAATGTTCCATGAAATGTTAAATTTTGAAAGTTATATATAGTTATTGCACCACATTTATGTGTGTGTATATGTGTTTTAATACTCAATAATACTCAATGTTAAAATTGATAATATAAAGGAGCTCTTTGAACTTTAAGAGCCTGTCAAGTTTTGCTTAGTTGTAGTTTGCATTTTTATAAAAGAAAATACATATGAATGCTAATAGATATTGGGGCATTGTTTCTATCTCATGAGAATTTTTTTATTCATTAGCATAAGCCTTCATTGATACTGCAGGCATTTTTTAAATGGCGCTAATCTTAACCTTGAAATAAATGGAAAGCAGAAAAGGTGAGCCAGTTGATTTGAATGCAGTGGTGTTAGGAGTGGTAGAGACAATGTTTGGCTTGAAATTGATTTATTTAGCACTTAAACTTGACAATATGTTTTTGTTTTTAAGATTTCATAGTGTGGTGATAATTAGAATTCTTATAGTTTGATGTTTCTCTTAGAAATGGGAAGTATACTTTTATTTTTAATAAATGAAAATGGTTTTAATACTAAAATTAGTCATTTAATACTAGTTGTTTATGAGCATTGTAAAATATATTCTTAGACAAATACCTGAGTAGTTAATTTACAGGAGTGGGTTTGTGTAGGAGTAAACAATACCTTAAGAGGAAGATAGGAATATATTCAGAAGTGAAAATGTTTGTTTGAATACTCTTGCCAGGAGAACCACTTCTACCTGCAAAGTTATGTTCTTTAGAATAAGGTTGTAGAAATTACTAGTTAATGAAGATGTCTTTTTATTTTCTGAAAATTCTGCCTCACTTTAAAATGTATTATAACAATACCTAAAGATAATTTTGATTCTGAAAATAACCTTATTTTTTGTTTCGTCATGTGAGTTTTCTTGCCACAGTATAAACTTCTGAGGGATTTTTTTTAAAACTGGTGCTTTTAAGAAAGCAAATATGTCCCAGGATTTTATTTTCTTCAGTGATACCCCTTATAGGAACTCATAAATGTATTTGCACATATATATATTTTTTCTTATGCATGCTCAATGCATTTTCGTCCTGAGAAAAGTGTTCTCTACAGAAACTACCCGTGTAAAAAGAAGATTGGCTTAAAATGGCTACTGTGATGGGAACAGTGTCTTAGGGAGATGCAGCTTGGACTTGAGGTAAATTGAATACTTTACAAACTGTGGTTTAGTTTGTTTTAATACCATTGTATGTAAAGGGGTACATGATTGCTGTAATTTTGTATTGATTATGGTTTCCTCAATAAAGAAAATAAATGTACATTGGTGAATATTATAAAAGAGTGTTTGTCTCTTTTCTTAAATACAGAAGTGACTTTATTATGGGTTTACATTGTAAAATAAAATTGTTTTCCAGAAAACTAAAATATAAAACAACTTGATAATAGAACATGATAGCTAATTATTTACAAACTCACTTTAAAAACTCAAAATTGATGATTGTGCCATTTTCCCCTACATCTAATTAATTCTCTTAGATCTGAAAATCTTTGATTATGTTTTCTTCTGCATGAACTATTAATACAAAGTTTTCTCATTAAAATATAATATGCTCAGGAAAGTCACAACATAAATTTGCTTTTTATAAGCTGAATATATATTACACAGATTTGAAAAATACATGTTTGATATTCCCAACATTCCGTATTGGGCAGTGGTATCCATCAGATTTGCTCTGACAGTTGTTCCTTAAAAGTCTTCTAATTCTTGTTTTGTGTTCTCTCTGCATAGAGGGAGAAACGACAACCCTTCCCCCTCATCTCTCTGCTCCAGAAAGACTTTGAAATTACAACAACCAAAATGATACACTACTGAGGGGAAAAGCCCACTTAAATTGATAGGTTCCAAATTCACTAACTCATCTATTTCAGACTAATTTTAGGTGTGACTAGTTCATAAATGATAATCTTTTCATGCAAAATGTGTCCTGTTTACAATTTCTTTAAAACTTAATGCTGTAAACATGAAAAATACACAGCGTTTGTAATAGGTTCAGATAGAATAATTGAGTGAATTCCCCCCTTTGCCCCATTAAATTACACATTAACTTACACTGCAAAATGGGGTGATGAATCTGGTGCTCTTTTGGAAAGGAAAAAGGTATTTTTTAGATGAGCTTGTTTTTTGAAGACTGTTAGGGAAAGGAATAAGAAGTCAACACAGTGGCACTTCCAGTTTCCTTTTTTGGCCCCGCCACAGAAAAGATGGATGTAGTAAGAAAGTCGGAGAGAGAGGGTGTGTTCCAGGGAGAGGGAAGGGGACCTAGTAGTCGTCAGCTAAAAAAGAGAAGAAGAAAAATGATTTTTTTTTTTTTTTAAGAAAAATATTTTTAAATAGAATGAAAGTTCTAGATTCAAAGAGTGATTAATTCTTACTTTCAATGGTAAGAATACAGGTACTAGCTGCAGATCCTTTGCTGTTCACTGCTTTACACATATACTCTCCTTCATCTTCTGGGAAAGTTTCTGGTAAATAAAGGCAATAAGTTTCTCCTCTTTCAATATATTGATAGTCTTCTCCATCCTGCAATATTTCTCCTTCAAACCACCATGTAATTTCTGGTTTGGGTTCTCCTGTTACTTTAACAGTAAATCTAACTGGCTCACTGTCTACAACCGATGTGTTTCTTAGAGGCTTCTTAAACCATGGAGCTCCTGATCTGGTTTGCTCTTCATCTTCAATGGTAGACCCATTCACGGTGCTACCCTCTTCTTCCTCCTCCTCTTCTCGTTTCTGTATTAAAATAAATGCATTCAGGTTGGCATTTATACTGTAGTCATGTTTTCAGGACAGTGATTTAGTAATAGCATTTGGAGGTAGATATATTCCGCCCCCCCCAAGTAAAGAACATGTAAGTGTGCTTACTATAAAGTGTGTTTTACATTAACATGTCACTGATTTGAAAGCTATTAAAATGTGTTTTTAATCCCCCTTAAATTTCATTGTTTTTCAGAAATCATCTTTGGAAAAGAAAGGATATGAAAGCCTGGTACCTTTTGTAGTGCTGCATCAATTTCCTTTTGTTCAAACTGCATGCGTAGGAACTTTTGCTCTTCAATTCTTCTTTGTTCTTCTTCTTCTCTTGCTTTAGCCATACGTTCAAATCTAGCTTTCATATTCACTTTATGAGTAAATGGAGCCTCACTTTTTTTTGCAGGCTTAACATCAACATCTTCCTCCTTTACAAAAAGGGGCCAAGAGTAAGAATTGTTTACTTTCTAAAAACCAACAAGAACTAAAATGTTAATAGTTTCGAAGATGCCTAGGCACAAGAAAATTAACATGTTTGGGTTATGCCATTTGCTACACTGCAGACTGTCCCCCAGTTTAGGAAAGATGAAAGTTCACTTGTGAAATACTCTTTAACAGTTGAAATTGTTCTCCCAGTGTAAATATCGCACATTGTCTCTGGAGTCCTAGTGTATTTTATTTGCCCGACCAAATCTCAGTGCTTGTTAATAGTACTGAGTAAAGAAAAGGATGAGGAAATCATACACTACTAACAATTATTAAAATACTTTCATAAGAGTCTCCACATAACTCTTTACCCTACTACATAGTACAGAAATGCAGTTTTGTTACTTTCCACTTGATGAGTTCTTCCTCACCCTTTTGTAAAAATAACTGAGATGAATTCCATCCAGTAAATAATTTATCAATAAGCAATGACAGAAGAATGTTTACAGGTAGAATAAAATAGGAAGACAACTGTTGAAAGAGGCAATGACTGAAACTTGGGGAAACTGAGGAAATATAGTTCTGTGTCAGTTTATTTAGGGGTAAGAGTTGGAAGCCATGAAAATAAAGGGGTAATATAAGAGTAGAATTTGAACTGTCAGGTAGTGCGTCTGTAAAACCAGTTTGGTGATGAGAAGGTCACTCACCTTTGAGGGCAGTTTTAGTAGAATGGGGTCTTGTGAGTATAGTTAACCCATGGTTTCAAAAATATCTTGGTTGTAGTTGACTCTTGGTCTCTAAACTACTTAGACTCTTGTGAGTTTATCTAGAAATCTCACCATTTGTATTTCAAAGTACTATGAGGAAATTACTTCCAGATGTCCTATGCAACCAAATAAAATTTTGAAATAAGCTATAAAATAATTGCCTGTATAAGAAAAATAATTGGTTCATCAATGTTTTATAGTTTGAAGTGTTGCACCACAGCTCCAATGAATGTAGAAGTTAAAAGTAAGTTGGGCTGTTTTCCTGGTTCTCCGGAATCCAGTTTTTATTTGATACTGGAAAATGCTAGGCTGTCAGACATAATTAGAGACTTGATGGGTAAATTCTGTTGTTCATGCCATTATTTAGCCTTCAGTTGATAAACATACCAGACTACCACTATTGCTAATGAATTTTATTAATATGATTGTTTCCTGTTAGATTTAAAAGATAGGGTAAAAAATACATGTTAAACAATGGTATGCTTGTTTAAGAAGCAAATGAAAAAACTGATGTTTTATCTCAACAGACTTTTCTGAGACATACATGGAAAGAAAAATGGACCTCTGTTCACACTGAATGTTTAATGTTATTCTTTGCTTAACAAATCTTCAAGATAGTGTATTTCAGCAAGTATAACAACTACTATTCCGACTAAATCCCTCCCTCTTAACTTGCCTTCTAGATTTTTGTATAAAGATTTGTGTAAACTCATAAATTTTACTTAAGTGGTTACCTAAAACCTGCCTTTAGAAAATAAATTTTAAGTAAAAGTTAACTTGGAGAAAGTTTATGAATAGTCTTACAGTTATTAAGTACAGTTGCCTTTCCTTGAATCCCTGTAAAGCCAGGTTAGAAGTTTTAACAGGAAATGGATCTACTGAGAATTAGGTTATAAATGGAATGATCTTTGTTCTTTAGGTGCATTCTTCGTACGGTATTGGTACCAGCATGTCGCACAGAGTCAGACACGAATGAAGTGACTTAGTAGCAGCAGCAGTAGCAGCAGCAGCATGTGGATATTACAGGCAGTACAATTAAGCAGTGAATTTGGGATAAAATGTAAAGAATGGTTCTGGAGAATCTAACTAGAAAATTAAACACGCCTATTAGGCAGTTAAGTGATTTATGTACCAAATGTTGGTACAGTTAAGGGCTACAGGAGCTGGGATGGAATTATTAGATTAGGTAAGTTTACATGAATGAGTTAGGCCTTGAAAGATGTCTGGAATATAAAGAAGGCATTTTCTAAAGAAGGAAACCTGAAACGATCAGATAGAAGGGACAAGTCCTACCCTGGAAGTTGACTCGACTCTGCCAAAACTATGCTAATACAATATTTCAGTGACCCTTAGTTTATTGAGATAAGAATGTCAGGTTCCTGACAGAAAACTCAACTCAGGACATCCTCATGGGTTAGAGAGTCAGCCAGGTCCTAATCTTACGTCCCTCTATACAAGAGAGCCAGTAACAGCATTAAAGCAAGCAACCACCAGCATCATTTCTTTTATTCTTACCTACAAATTTTATAGGGCTAGGTGTGACTGCTCTGAGGTTTCACTACATTTAACCAGAAATGAAGGGGGGCAAGTGCATTCTGATTTAAATTCTTTACTTTCTGTGATTTATCTCTAAGGAATCACCTAATCTTGTGGCCCATCCATCCACTGAATGTTCGTGTTTTCCAGGATTTTATTGATCTGACAACTATTAACCCTTTCAAGATGGCTGTATCTACATCTGTACTTTCAAATAGTATCCAGAAAAGTTACAGTCTTTAGCTCCTGCCTCTTAATTGAGCTCAATACCTGTGTTTCAGACTGACATTACCTGTCCAAATATAGCTCAAACTTCACAGGTCCAAAAAAATTTGTTCATCCACCCCTCCTCTCCAGACTTCCTGAATTCTCTGTATCTAGTTTCCCAAGTAATCTTGAAGAAATGTTAGCCTTCTCAGCAACCACCTGTCTGTAACTCAGTTTTTCTCCCTTGCCCCCAACTTCATTACCCTGTCCCAGTTCATCCTTCCACGACCCCAGGATTCTTTAAGCTAGCTTTTTATACTCTGTCCTAAAACTGATTACTAACATTGTTCCTAAATCAGTGCCTGCAAGGTTAAGAAGGCCCTTCAGTTAACAACTCCTAGTTTTACAACCTTTTATCCTATCACCTATAATTGAAACTATTTTCCACTTCACCATGTGACTTTACTTCCCAGTCATTATTTTACACTCCTACACCTGTCAGATGATTCTAAACACATTTGAGCCAGGACTCATGCAGGTTTATTTGCCAGTGTAGCCCCGGTGTCCAGAACAGTCCCTGGAACTTAGTAGGCTTTCAAATAATTCTTTAATGCATGAATCCAAAACCATCTTTAGCTTCAACATGATCATGCAATGAAGATGCCTATTTGATAATATCATTCCATGTTTTAAAAATCCCTTTGGTGCACCCCAATAAAGTTGTTTACCATGGCATCTAAGATGGGTCATCTTGCTGGTGCTTGTGTCTTCATTACCTTGTGCTGTGCTCGCATTCTCCCTGTCTCGATGAACTGCTTATAGTTCTGGAGTTTGCCCATAGTTTCATCATTTTTATTCAACAATCTCTGAATGCCCTCCCAAATTTTCACACTTGTATTATAGTTGAATATTTGGTGAGAATGAATTTTTAGAAGAGTATGTGTTAGATACAACAAAATGGCAATTCTGACAATAAGCTTTCCAGATCTTATTTAAACCAATATTCATATCATGGAACTAGTCCTTAAACTGGAAGGGACATTATGGTCATCTAGTGAGTACCTCCTAATTTTACATGTGAATGTGAAGTCACTCAGTCCTGTCTGACTCCCTGACCCCATGGACTGTAGCCTGTCAGGCTCCTCAGTCCATGCAATTTTCCACGCAAGAGTACTGGAGTGGGTTGCCAGAGGTACTTCAAATTCACATCACCTGAATTTTTATTCAGGCTCTGATCCTGAATGATTTAGCATGACTGAGCAGATCTCATAGGCTTTGTTGGCCTCATCTTTAAGTAGGTATGAATAATCCCTAGAGTTTAACTCAAATATACACTGGTTCCTACTGATTCAAAGTAAAAACTTGTGCCAATAAATATTTACTTTTGAGCTATTTTTGCTAGAGTGAACCATTTGATGTTCACTATAGGCTCTCATTCTCTCTGTTCCAAAGTCATTTTGGAATAATACTAGAATAGCGAAATCTGTGATTTTGCTCTTTATTAATTCCCAGATTATTATATACTCTGATGGTTAATTGTAAGTACCAACACATTTCGAAGTCATTGTTACTTCTGTTAAATTCATCATCACTATTGTATTACGACTTAAATATAAAACTATATATACATATATACCTCATGAAAGTTTTCTGCTTCTCTCTCTTTAATTTCAAGGTCAATCGCTCTTCTTCTTGCTCGTTCTTCTTCTATCTTTTTCTGAATTTCTTTTTCAGACAATTGTCCAATTTTTTCAAACTTGCTTTTTAAATTTTTAGCTTGAATAGAACCACTCCTTTTCAATTTGATTAATTCTTCATATTCCCTGCTCAGTTCAAAGGTTTCATTTTCTTCCTCTTCCTACAAAAAAATTAAGATTTTTATATATTAAATACCATAAGATGAGTTTGTACTTAAGTTATCCAGAAAGTTCACTATTTCTTATTCGAAACCAAAACTAAATGTTATAAGTAACTTTTCCCCTAAACACTATGCCTAAATTTACTAATTAAAAGTAGTGCTACAAATTTCAGACTTCAGATAACATCTTACTTTATTTAAAATACTACTTAACTAGAGACTATGCCTGAAAAGCTTATTAATATTCTATTATAACCTGCTAAAACTAAAATAGGCATATGAGGATTAACTTTTATGAGAAATTGTAGAGGAATCTTTTAGGGGGAGGTAAATTAAATTTTTAAAAATCACTGGGCTAAGAAGTTCTAATTCTGACTCTGATACTGTGTCGCCTTTTGCCTGGTCTCAGTCCACTGGACATGATTTTTTTCATCTCTATATAGAGCCACAGTATCTCTAAAAATTACTCCCGCCTTTGATTTGATGATAGTCAAATATCACTCAATACTCTGAATTAAGCATTTCTACAGATACACTTACATTTTGCTACATATCACTTGTATTCTCTATATTCTGCCAAGAAAGATAAGGACTCAGTGAAAATCAGGCTCCAGTTCTTTATACCATTGTATCTTGAATACTTTTTATTCAAGTTTTCCCTTTGCTTTTCACAAAATATTGTATATTTCACAAATATAAAGTATTTGTATACTTCTTACACTAAATCCTAATGGAGGAGTAGAATATTCCAGTTATTCCTGGTACACTTCTAGGGAAGACCTAGAGTTCCAGGCAGAGAAATAAAAAGGTGGGACTGGAGTTTGGGTAGGGGCGAATGGTATGCAGGGAGAGTTACAGTGGATGATGTTGACATGAGGCTTAATTTTTTGATTCAACAAAAGGGAGAAAGTTTATTCCTCATACTACCTCCACATTTTGGTCTATCTGGGAGAAAATGAGCAACTCCTAAAATAGAAATTAACAGTTATGACATTGTATCATATCACAGTGGTTCCCAGGTAGCTGATCAAAATTAATGGTTGACTAATCAGTTACAATCTGAGTAATCTTGAAATTGGCTTTCTACTTGATTGAAAACTCCCAGACAGCAGAGTAGCACCAGAATGTCCAACAGTTAACTTGCCATATATTAATTAGATTACTTCTCAATAGTATACTAAAATTCTAGTTTTACCTCATTTTTCTAGACAGACAATTCATTTTCAGCTTCCTTTATAAAATAAATCCTATTACTTTTTTTTTTATTCCAAGGCTAGACCTTGCAGTATTTTCCTGTAGCATATTCACTGTATTTTCTTATTAACTATATATACAGCACTTGTAGCCTCTTGGTCGATTTGGGCAAGGAAGTAAATATCCCTACAGGTCAACTGCTCCAACCCATGACAGAGTCAGCTTCAAAGAGACTGCAACCTCTGTGAAGGAACCCACTCAGTTCCTAGATCAGGAGCTGGCAAGAAGTCCCCCCAGAGTCAGTTAAACATGCCATTACACTACCAGTCCTACTTGAGTTGGGGTGCTCGCCTCACCCCAAGCAATGGGGTTGTGCATGCATCCTAGAATGCTGCTTGTGTTGCTGCTGTGGCCCGTTGCGCAGCCAGAAGCCTAAGGTGACAGTAGAATGCTGGCCTCCTCCCTCACTCTCCCCTCTAACTGCTTGGCCATCTAGATGGAGCAAAGAGGTGTCCAGCAGTAGGAAGAAGGTTAAACAGGGTTTTGCGGCATCAGGAGGTAGAAGAGGTGCCAAGAGCCCACCATAGACACAAGCAGAGAGACATCATGAGGAGTGGTTGAGGCAAGGCTCCAAGACTAGTGCAGGCTCCACTGTCCAACTGCTTTTATTTATAACACGGAGATTCAAAGATAAACTCTAAATTTCAGAGACAACCTCAGAACACTAAGTCCTAAGTGTGACCCTTCTGAGTCTGGAGTCCTATGTGGGCACAAGCTGCTGTAGAGTCTATAATACAGGCATACCTTGAGAATATTGTGAATTCAATTCTAGACCATCATAATAAACATCTTAATAAAGTGAGTCACATGAATTTTTTGGTTTCCCAGTGCATACACTATACTATAGTCTATTAAGTGTGCAATAGCATTATGTCTAGAAAAAACAAAGTACATAACCTAAAACATTGCTAAAAATGCTAATCTGAGCCTTCAGTGAGTCGTAATCTTTTTGCTGTTGGATATTCTTGCCTCAGTGTTGATGGCTGCTGACTGATCAGAGTGGTAATTGCTGAAGGCTGGAGTGGCTGTGGCAATTTCTTAAAATAAGACAACAATGAAGTGTGCTGCAACAATTGACTGTTTCTTTTGTGAATCGTGTCTCTAGCTTACAATGCTCTTTGATATCATTTTGCCCACAGTAGAATGTTTTTCAAAATTTGAGTCAATCTAAAAACTGCTAGTACTTTATCAACTAAGTTTATTCAGTATTCTAAACACTTTGTCGTCATTTTAACAATTTTCACAGCACCTTCACCAGGAGTAGCTTCCATCTAAAGAAACCACTTTCTTTGCTCACCCATATGAAGCAACTCCTCATTCATTAAAGTTTCATCATGAGATTTCAGCAATTCATTCCTATCCTCAGAGACCACTTCTAATTCGTGTTCCCTTGCTGTTTCCACATCTACAGTCACTTCCTTCACTGATCTTGAACCCCTCAGAGTCATCCATGGAGTTGAAATCAACTTTTCCTAAACTCTTTTGAATTTGATGTTTTGACTTCTTTCTTCCCACGAATCATGAATATTCGTAATGGCACCTGGAATGTTGAATCCTTTTCAGAAGATTTTCAATTGGTTTTGTCCATATTCATTGGAGCAATCACCATGAGCTCAGTTCAGCTCAGTCGTGTCCGACTCTGCAACCCCATGGACTACAGCACGCCAGGCTTCCCTGTCTGTCACCAACTCCCGGAACCTACTCAAACTCATGTCCGTCGCGTTGGTGATGCCATTCAACCATCTCATCCTCTGTTGTCACCCTTCTCCTCCCGCCTTCAATCTTTCCCAGCATCAGGGTCTTTTCCAATGAGTCAGTTCTTCACATCAGGTGGCCAAAGTACTGGAGTTTCAGCTTCAGCATCAGTCCTTCCAAATGATATTCAGGACTGATTTCCTTTAGGACTGACTTGATGCATCTCCTTGCAGTCCAAGGGACTCTCAAGAGTCTTCTCCAACACCACAGATCAAAAGCATCAATTCTTTGGCACTCAGCTTTCTTTATACTCCACATCTCAGATCCATACACGACTACTGGAAACACCATAGCTTTGACTAGATGGACCTTAGTTGGTAAAGTAATGTCTCTGCTTTTTAATATGCTGTCTAGGTTGGTCATAGCTTTCCTTCCAAGGAGCAAACGCCTTTTAATTTCATGGCTGCAGTCACCATCTGAAGTGATTTTGGAGGCCAAAAAATTAAGTCTGACACTGTTTCCCCATCTATTTGCCATGAATTGATGGAACCGGATACCATGATCTTTGTTTACTGAATGTTGAGTTCTAACAACTTTTTCACTCTCCTCTTTCACTTTCATCAAGAGGCTCTTTAGTTCTTCCCTTTCTGCCATAAGGGTGTTGTCATCTGCATATCTGAGGTTATTGATATTTTTCCCGGCAAACTTGATTCCAGCTATGCTTCATCCAGCCCAGCATTTCTCATGATGTACTCTGCATATAAGTTAAATAAGCAGGGTGACAATATATAGCCTTGACGTACTCCTTTCCTGATTTGGAACCAGTCTGTTGTTCCATGTCCAGTTCTAACTATTGCTTCTTGACCTGCATACAGATTTCTCAGGAGACAGGTCAGGTGGTCTGGTATTCCCATCTCTTTCAGAATTTTCCAGTTTATTGTGATCCACGTAATCAAAGGCTTTAGCATAGTCAATAAAGCAGAAGTAGATGTTTTTCTGGAATTCTCTTGCTTTTTTGATGATCCAGCAAATGTTGGCAATTTGATCTCTGGTTCCTCTGCCTTTTCTAAATCCAGCTTGAACATCTGGAAGTTCATGGTTCACATAATGTTGAAGCCTGGCTTGGAGAATTTTGAGCATTACTTTACTAGCGTGTGAGATAAGTGCAATTGTGTGGTAGTTTGAACATTCTTTGGCATTGCCTTTCTTTGGGATTGGAATGAAAACTGACCTTTTCCAGTCCTGTGGTGACTGCTGAGTTTTCCAAATTTGCTGGCATATTGAGAGCAGCACTTTCACAGCATCATCTTTTAGGATTTGAAATGGCTCAACTGGAATTCCATCACCTCCACTAGCTTTGTTTGTAGTGATGCTTCCTAAGGCCCACTTGACTTCACATTCCAGGATGTCTGGCTCTAGGTGAGTGATCACCCCATTGTGATTATCTGGGTCATGAAGGTCTTTTTTGTACAAAACAAAGCAGGTCAAAGGCTAACAGAGTTTTGCCAAGAGAACACACTGGTCATTGCAAACACCCTCTTCCAACAACACAAGAGAAGACTCTACACATGGACATCACCAGATGGTCAATACTGAAATCAGATTGATTATGTTCTTTGCAGCCAAAGATGGAGAAGCTCTATACAGTCAGCAAAAACAAGACTGGGATCTGACTGTGGCTCAGAACATGAACTCCCTATTGCCAAATTCAGACTTAAACTGAAGAAAGTAGGGAAAACCATTAGACCATTCAGATATGACCTAAATCAAATCCCTTACGATTATACAGTGGAAGTAACAAATTGATTCAAGGGATTAGATCTGATAGAGTGCCTGAAAAACTATGGATGGAGGTTTGTGACACTGTACAGGAGGCAGGGATCAAGACCATCCCCAAGAAAGCGAAATGCAGAAAGGCAAATTGGTTGTCTGACAAGGCCTTACTGAGAAAAGAAGAGACACAGAGGGCAAAGGAGAAAAGGTAAGACACACCTATTTGAATGTAGAGTTCCAAAGAATAGCAAGGAGAGGTAAGAAAGCCTTCCTCAATAATCAATGCAAAGAAGTAGAGGAAAACAATAGAATGAGAAAGACTAGAGATCGCTTCAAGAAAATTAGAGATAGCAAGGAACATTTCATGCAAAGATGAGCACAATAAAGGACAGAAATGCTATGGACATAACAGAAGCAGAAGATATTAAGAGGTGGCAAGAATACACAGAACTATAAAAAAGAAAAGAAAAGATCATCATGGCAGCTGAAGCCTTACAAAATTTATTTCTTCAATAATAAGACTTGAAAGTAGAAATTACTGCTTGGCCTATGGGCTGCAGAATGGATGTTGTGCCAGTAGGCATGAAAACAACAATATCATCACACATCTCCATGACCAGGTGTACTGTCAATGAGCAATAATATTTTAAAAGGAATCTTTTTTTCTGAGCAGTAGGTCTTAACAACGGGCTTAATATTCAGTAAACAATGTTGTCAACAGGTGTGCTATCATCTAGGCTTCATTGTTCCATTTATAGGGCATACGAAGAGTAGATTTAGCATAATTCTTAAGAGTCCTAGGATTTTCAGAATGGTAAATGAGTACTGGTTTCAACTTAAAGTCACCAGCTATTTTAGCCCCTAACAAGAGAGTCAGCCTGTCCTTTGAAGCTTCAAAGCCAGGCAATGACTTCTCCTCTCTAGCTAAGGAAGTCCTAGATGGCATCCTCTTCCAATATAAGCCTGTTTGCCTATATTGAAAATCTAATTTTTAGTGTAGCCACCTTCATTAATTATCTTTGATCTTCTGGATAACTTGCTGCAGCCTCTACAACAGCACTTGCTGATTCACCTTGCACTTGTTATGTTATGGAGATGGTTTCTTTCCTTAAACTTCAAGAACCAACCTCTACTAGCTTCAGACTTTTCTTCAGTTTCTTCATCTGTCACTCTTCATAGAATTGAAGAGAGTTAGGGCTTTGCCCTGGATTAGGCTTTGGCTTAAAGGAATGTTGTGGTTCATTTGGCCTTTTAGCCAGACCACTAAAACTTTCTCCATGACAGTAAGGCTGTTCAACTTTGCTATCATTCTTGTATTCACTGGAGTAGCACTTTTAATTTTCTGCAATAATTTTTCCTTTGCATTCACATCTTGGTTAACCATTTGGCACAAGAGGTCTAGATTTCAGCCTATCTCAGCTTTCAACATGCATTCCTCACTAAGCTTAATCATTTCTAGCTTTTAAAGTGAGACAAGTCACTTCTCAACCAAGCATAAAGTGAAAGTCATGAGACTCTCACTTGAATACTTAGAGGCCATTAATTGGCCTACTTTCAGTACTTTTGTGTAATGAAATAGGCCCAAGGAGAGGGGAAGCCAGTAAGTGGCACAGTCAGAACATAATACATTTATCGATTAAGTTCATCATCTGATATGGGTGCAGTTTGTGGTGGCCCAAACAATTACAATAGTAACAACAAAGGTCACTGATCACACACCACTACAACATATATAATAATAATGAAAAAGTCTGAAATATTGCGAGAAGTACCAAAATGTTATACAGAGACACAAAGTGAGCAAATGTTGGAAAAATGGGTCCACTGACTTGCTCCATGCAGGGTTGCCACAGACTTAATTTGTTAAAAAACACAGTATCTGTAAAGTGCAATCAAGTGAAGCACAATGAAATGGAGTATGCCTGTAAAATGATTCAAAGACTTGCCAAACTGATGTTCCTATTAGCATCCATGGCACTCTTGTAGGTTTTTCTGATGATCAGTTTAATTCTGTTTCAAGGAAAATAAGTATAGATGGGTATATTAAGCACTCTGGAACAACAGTTCTCAATCATGGTGTAATCACAACTGTGAGGTATATAGGAAGAAATATTTACTTAAGTATTGATGTAACATCTCAGTCACTTGGAATTATATATTTTTCAAACTAGCAAGCAGGAGTAGAGTTATAGCAGGCTGGAAAGGTACACTCAACTATGCTAAAACTTATCCAAGTGCCTCATAGGAGTGTCCTTTATGTGAATAATACTTAGAAAGTTGTTATAAGGTAATGTATGTGAAATACTTAGATTAATAAATATTTGTGGGATATAAATGGATATTTCTTAAAATCTTACCTCTCCCATTTCTTGTCTCAGTTGTTCAAATTCCTGTTTTTCCATCTCTAGTTTATGTTTCCGCTCCTCCTCTGTTCGTCGTCTTTCTTCTTCCATTTTTTGTTTTAATAATTCTTCAAAATTAATTTCCAGTTTTCCCGGTATAAGAGATTCTTGAGAGATTGTTTTATATATCTCTGGGGTGTCATCATCTACTACCTATTTAAAATAATTCTTTTATCACTTTTGCCAGAATTATACATACTAAAAAGGGAATATCTCTTGAATAGAAAGATTTCACATTGAACTAAAAACCAAAAATTCTCTTTAAAAATATAAAACAAATTATTAGAAAACATAAGACTAAAGTATTTTGTAGTAACAGAGAAAATGGTGATCATCTAGTCTCCATTCCAATGAATACAAATAAATACTCTGACTTTTACTATGAGTAATTTGAATTAGGGGCTTCCCAGGGGCACAGTGGTAAAAGAATCCACCTGCCAGTGCAGGAGATGCAAGAGATGAGGGTTCAATCCCCTGGATGGGGAAGACCCCTGGAGGAGATGGCAACTCACTCCAGTATTCTTGCCTGGAGACTCCCATGGACAGAGGAGCCTGGCAGGTTACAGTCCACAGCATCACAAAGAGTCGGACTCAACTGAAAGACTGAGCACACAATTTGAATTAGACATTAAGATGTTCTAGCAACAACAAAAATTTTCATTAAAAAAGTTTAAAAGATGTTCTAATATTGGGAAAACTTTTTAATTGGATTAAAAATGAACCTCTGGACTTCCCTGGTGGTCCAGTGGCTGGGACTCCATGCTCCCAATGTGGGGGGCCTACCTAGGTTTGATTCATGGTCAGGGAACTAGATCCCACATGCCATAACTAAAATCACACATGCTACAACAAAGAGCAAAGATCTCACATGCCCTAACTAGCTCTTGGCACAGTCAAATAAATAAATTTTTTAAAAAGTAAAATGAACCTCAATTCTGGTAATTAAAATAGAGTGTTTCAGTTAAATCATGGTTTTAACTGAATGAGTTATCATTATAATCCCTTCATAATCAGGCAATAATCACTTAATGCTGTGATTTTATTATACTGATTTATTTCCTGTCAGGCTAATTAAAAATAAATAGTTAATACTTACAACTGCCTAAGCACTTTACATGTATTGACTTATTTCTCTGTAACCATATGAAGTAGGTGTTACTAATATCCCCATTTAATAGATGAGGAAACTAAGGCAATAAAAAGTAACTTGTCCAAAGTCAATACAAATACTATATGGAAAAGATAAGATCCAAAACTTTAGAAGTCTAACAACATTATAAATAACTACCTTTTCGTAATTTTATAAATTACATGTCTAACTGCCATTTAGTTGCAATTTAGTTGCAACTGTGGACAAGTTACATAGCCTCTTTAGATCTGAGTTTCCTTATCTGCGACAACTTTCATTGAATTGTCATGAGAATCACATAAAGTTTCGAAACACTGCAGTGTGCCTGACACCACGGTAAGCTTCCAAATAGCAGTTTTATTATTACAGTATCATTGTATTCCGGCAGTCTCTAAACTGCAAATAAAAACTCTGCTTTTAAGTCACTGACTTGCAATACACTTTGCATGACAAGAAATTACCTAATTCTATTCCCTGAAAGTACATACATAAACCTCTCATTTAAATTATGTCCCTGTGGTTGAACTAGACACTTGAATAAGAAAAAACAAATGGTAATTATTTATTTGTTCCAAGTTTTATAAATGACAGGCTTTACCACAAAACCAGTTCAACTCAGAAACAATGCTTACATAGTTTTACAATCTACATATTACCCCCCAAATTTTTTAATAATATATGAGCTACTTGAGCTATAATATGGACTGATGCTGAAGCTGAAGCTCCAGGATTTTGGTCATCTGATCCAAACAGATGACTCACTGGAAAAGTCCCTGATGCTGGGAAAGATTGAGGGCAGAAGGAGAAGAGGGTATCAGAGGATGAGATGGCTGGGTGGCATCACTGATGCAGTGAACATGAACTTGGGCAAACTCCTGGAGATGGTATGGGACAGGGAGACCTGGCGTGCTGCAGTCCACGGGGTCGCAGAGTCGGACACGACTTGGGCAACTGAACAACAACAATGAAATGACAATACTTGGTCCTAGATAAGAAAACCACATAAACAAAGGAAAAAGTTTCTCGTTCCTAATACAGAAATGTCTCTAGGAAACTAGAGTTTTGGTTTAATGACATTTTCCTTCCCTGCACTTTTTGCACTTTTCTCACTAGTACATCATGATAAAAGAGAGTTTTGGCCTAAAAATCTGCCCCAGGCCAGGACTAGATTTCTTAATCTTCACAGCTACTTCTCAGCTAGCGCTTCTGAACCAGCTTGTTCTCTAAAAATTAAGTGCTTTCACAATTTTGTAGGGGTGCTTTCACAATGTTTATAGGGTTTCTGTGTAGAAACCATTTGTGAATCAAGGATTACCTAATAATATACATAAAAGTTTTAACATCACTTATTCCACAAGCATTTTAGGAAGTTTGTTACACTAGAATGCATCGTGCCATGTACTCAGTGTGGTCTCAGCCTCACTGAGTGAGGAAGGCAGTCACAAGCAACAAGAATACAGCACTACTGCTACGCTGGGGGAACACAAAATGCTTTAAGAGTACATGAAAGGAACCCTTTCTGGAACTTGTACTATCAGGAAAGGCTTCCAGAGGAAATGGAATATATTAATAGGAGAGAGCAGAGCACAGGGAAAGGAGAGGGATAACGTGTTTCATACAGTATTTATGAAGTTCCAGAGATCAGAGCATAGCATTGTGAAGAAATGGAAAGAAATTTAGTATGTCTGGAACAAACATGGCAGATTAACGAAGAATCAACAAATGAAACGAGAAAATACTAGGGCAAGATTGTAAAGAAATTTGTTTTAAAATTGTAGTGTTTGGATTTTTGCTTTAATGGAAGTAGAAAAATTTTAAGCAAAGTAGTAACATAATCAAATTCACATTTTCTTTTAAAGAACAGTTCAGTTCAGTTGCTCAGTCGTGTCCGATTCTTTTCGACCCCATGGACTACATGCAGCACGCCAGGCCTCCTATCCATCACCAACTCCCAGAATTCACACCAACTCATGTCCATTGTGTCAGTGATGCCATCCAACCATCTCATCCTCTGTCGTCCCATCTTCTTCCACCTTCAATCTTTCGCAGCAACAGGGTCTTTTCAAATGAGTCAGCTCTATTCATCAGGTGGCCAAAGTACTGGAGTTTCAGCTTCAACATCAGTCCTTCCAATGAACACTCAGGACTGATTTGCTTTAGGATGGACTGGGTGGATCTCCTTGAAGTCCAAGGGACTCTCAAGAGTCTTCTCCAACACCACAGTTCAAAAGCATCAATTCTTTGGTGCTCAGCTTTCTTTACAGTCCAACTTTCACATCCATACATGACTAATGGAAAAACCATTGCTGACAAAGTAACATCTCTGGTTTTTAATATGCTGTCTAGGTTGGTCATAAGTTTCCTGCCAAGGAGTAAGTTTCTTTTCATTTCATGGCTGCAGTCATCATCTGCAGTGATTTTGGAGCCCCCAAAAATAAAGTCTGCCACTGTTTCCCCTGTTTCCCCATCTATCTGCCATGAAGTGATGGGACTTGATGCCATGATCGTAGTTTTTAGAATGTTGAGTTTTAAGCCAACTTTTTCACTCTCCTCTTTACTTTCATCAAGAGGCTCTTTAGTTCTTCTTCCCTGCCATAGGGGTGTTGTCATCTGCATATCTGGGGTTATTGGTATTTCTCCTGGCAATCTTGATTCCAGCTTGTGCTTCATCCAGCTAGCATTTCACATGACATACTCTGCATATAAGTTAAATAAGCAGGGTGACAACATACAGCCTTGACGTACTCCTTTTCCTATTTGGAACCAGTCTGTTGTTCCATGTCCAGTTCTAACTGTTGGTTCCTGACCTGCATATAGGTTTCTCAAGAGGCAGATCAGGTGGTCTGGTATGCCCATCTCTTTCAGAATTTTCCAGTTTATTGTCATCCACACAGTCAAAGGCTTTGGCATAATCAATAAAACAGGAATAGATGTTTTGCTGAAATTCTCTTGCTCTTTTGATGATCCAGCAGATGTTGGCAATTTGATCTCTGGTTCCTCTGCCTTTTCTAAATCCAGCTTGAACATCTGGAAGTTCACGGTTCATGTACTGTTGAAGCCTAGCTTGGAGAATTTTGAGTATTATTTTACTAGTGTGTAAGATGAGTGTACTCCCTGAGTGAACTCCCAGAGTTGGTGATGGACAGGGAGGCCTGGCGTGCTGCAATTCATGGGGTTGCAAAGAGTCGGACACGACTGAGCAACTAAACTGAACTGAACTGAACTGAAGATGAGTGCAACTGTGCAATAGTTTGAGCATTCTTTGGCATTGCCTTTCTTTGGGATTGGAATGAAAACTGACCTTTTCCAGTCTTGTGGCCACTGCTGAGTTTTAGAAATTTGCAGGCATATTGAGTACAGCACTTTCACAGCATCATCTTTTAGGATCTGAAATAGCTCAACAGGAATTCCATCACCTCCACTAGCTTTGTTCATAGTAATGCTTCCTAAGGCCCACTTGACTTCACATTCCAGGATGTCTGGCTCTAGGTGAGTGATCACATCATCATGATTATCTGGGTCGTGAAGATCTTTTTTGTACAGTTCTTCTGTGTATTCTTGCCACCTCTTCTTAATATCTTCTGCTTCTGTTAGGTCCCTACCATTTCTGTCCTTTATTGAGCCCATCTTTGCATGAAATGTTTCCTTGGTATCTCTAATTTTCTTGAAGCGATCTCTAGTCTTTCCCACTCTATTGTTTTCCTCCACTTCTTTGCACTGATCACTGAAGAAGGCTTTCTTATCCCTCCTCGCTATTCTTTGAAACTCTGCATTCAGATGGGTATATCTTTCCTTTTCTCCTTTGCTTTTTGCTTCTCTTCTTTTCACAGCTATTTGTAAGGCCTCCTCAGACAGCCATTTTGCTTTTTTGCATTTCCTTTTCTTGGGGATGGTCTTGATCCCTGTCTCCTGTGCAATGTCATGAACCTCTGTCCATTGTTTCATCAGGAGAATTCTCCTGGCTTTATGGGCTTCCCTGGTGGCTCAGATGGTAAAGAGTCTGCCTGCAGTGTGGGAGACCTGGGTTCAATTCCTGGGTCAGGAAGATCTCCTGGAGAAGGAAATGGCAACCCACTCCAGTATTCTTGCCTGGAAAATCCCATGGATGGAGGATCCTGGCAGGCTACAGTCCAGGGGTTGCAATGAGTTGGACACAACTGAGTGACTTCACTTTCTTTCTTTCTTTCTTTCTTTCCTGGCTTTATAGGAAAGAATAGATTATAGGCAACAAAGCAAATTAATTAGGAGTTGGCCTGAGGCAAGGGGTAACAGCGACCTGCATTATAGTAGTAACAGTAGGAAGTGCTGGGAAAGATTGAAGTCAAAAGGAGAAGAGGGTGGCAGAGGATGAGATGGTTAGATAGCATCACTGACTCAATGGAAATGAATCTAAGCAAACTCTGGGAGATGGTGAAGGGTAGGGAAGGCTGGTGTGCTACAGTCCAGAGTCTCAATGAGTCATACAATACATAGCAACTAAACAACAGTGGGAAATGGGGGAATTTTAATAGTGATATACAGGAAAGGAGATTTAGTGAGTGATTGGATATGAGGCACAAATGAGAGGTGAACTGCTTAAGGTTCTCAGGTCTGATTTAAGCATCTGTGTGTATAATGATGTTTTTCTGGAACTCTCTTGCTTTTTCCATGATCCAGCAAATGTTGGCAATTTGATCTCTGGTTCCTCTGCCTTTTCTAAAACCAGCTTGAACATCTGGGAGTTCACAGTTCACGTATCACTGAAGCCTGGCTTAGATAATTTTGAGCATTACTTTACTAGCGTGTGCTGCTGTTTCTGCGGCTAAGTCGCTTCAGTCGTGTCCGACTCTGTGTGACCCCATAGATGGCAGCCCACCAGGCTCCCCTGTCCCTGGGATTCTCCAGGCAAGAACACGAGTGGGTTGCCATTTCCTTCTCCAATGCATGAAAGTGAAAAGTAAAAGTGAAGTCATTCAGTCGTGTCCGACTCTTAGCGACCCCATGGACTGCAGCCTACCAGGCTCCTCCGTCCATGGGATTTTCCAGGCAAGAGTACTGGATTGGGGTGCCATTGCCTTCTCTGCTAGCGTGTGAGATGAGTGCAATTGTGCGGTAGTTTGAGCATTCTTTGGCATTGCCTTTCTTTGGGATTGGAATGAGGCCAAAAAACACTTGGAATATGTGTCTGAAGCTCACCCAGACATAGGAAGAAAACCAGGTCATGATATGACTAAAGCAAATGAAAATGTTTCAAGAAGGTTGTGCAGCATTCACATGTCAATGTACTTAAAAATAGAGTTTGTCAGATAATTGTATATTTACAAACATTAAAATGGTATAAGAAGTATAATTTTATAGCAGAGTTAAGTTGGGTAGCAATATCCAGAGTGATGATAAGCATTTTGGAGAGTTAAATAATTGTGATTAAATGGCTTTGGTCATTTAATGTATCCTGATGGGATGGAACTTGGAAAGAAACGAGGGAAGGAAAGAAGGAGTGAGGAAGGGAAGGGGGAAATCCGGCTAGGGAGAAGAGAATGGAGAGAATGGAAGGGAAGGTGGGGGTAGGAACCCCCCTCCCTCCTAGCTTAGATACTTAGTTCTAGAAAACACACCTTCTCAGAGAAGGAAGATAATATATACTAGGCAGAGCAATTTAACCTTTTCAACATGATACTGAAGCAAACATCGTTAACTGATGGTATTATGCCATAGGAGACTTTTAAAAACTTATATGCTGTCCCTACTTTTGGCACAACTTCCAGAAATAATAGGGTATTCCCCACAGTTGAATGCTTTCCCCTAACATACTCTAAAAAGCTGAATCCCAATGGCCACCTGTATTCACATTCTGTCTTACCATGCTTCTCCTTGCCTCAGCAAATGCCTTCTTTTCTTCCTCTATTCTTCTTCTGGCATCTTCTTCTGCTTTCCTTTTTTCATCTTCTCTCCTTTGTCTTTCTATTTCTTCAAAACTGAGCTTGAGTTTACCAGGGCGGTACCCTTTAAAAATGTTTTCTGTGTCTTGGTTTTCCTCCTCTTCATTTACCTAACCAACAAACAACTCATTATTAAGAACTGAGATTCATCAAAGACAGGAATGAATTATCAATCAAAAGGCATAGATTCAGTCACCTCACATAGGGGACAAAAATCTCCTGCCTTTATATGATTCAAAAAATATGAATCTAATATTTCATCTACTATTCTAATTTATATTAGATTAATATTCTAATTCTGGAATAATCTAATATTCAAAAATATGAATCTAATATGATTCAAAAAATCCAAGCTGGAAAAATTAGGGGTTATTTAAAAGTGTGTGTATGCACTTTCATTGAGGTTCAAGTATACACACACAGTCTCTTAGACAATAAAGTCATTCTCTAATTTTCATGGATTTTTTTTTTTTACTATGAACTGTGGTAATTAAATGGGTAAAATATCTGGAGCTATTTTATATACAATTCAAATTTAATGATTTTATAATTAAAACTACTGAACCGATAATACAAATTAATTAGATGCTCATTTAAATTTATGATTTAATTAATTAATGATATTACTATGTCTTTTCACTACATTGACCACCAGTGATATCTAAAATGTGTAGATATCCAACTATAACTGCCCAAAAGTAACAACATTTTCGAACAAAATATCTAGAAAATTAAAATTTTGGAGGTATAGTCCTTAGAACATCATTATTTAAAGTTGATCAAGAAAGTCTGAAAGCTTAAAAAATTATATATGTTCCATTCTTCGGTTCTTGCAATGAGATTTGGAATCAGTGTTTTCTTATTTCAGTTTTATTTTTTGTTGGTAAATCTGTTACTATAATAGCAGTTAATGATTTTAAAGTGCTATTGGGAGTTCCCTGGTGGTCCAGTGGTTAGGATTCTACACTTCCATTGCGTGGTGCACAGGTTCAATCCTGGTCAAGGAACTAGGATCCTGCAAGCTCCACTTCATGGTCAAAAAAATAAAAATTAGAAAATAAAAATAAATAAAAAATAATGCACTTCTTATATGCTAGATGCTAATTGCTTTCTGTGTTAACTCATTTAATGATTTAAGAAGTAGGCCCAATTATTTTCACCATTTTACAAATGAGGAAAGATATAGAGAGGTTAAATAACTTGTCCATGGATACATATTTAATAAATGTTAGATATATGAATCCAGGCAGTCCAGCTCCAAAGTCCATGTTCTTAACCACTTAGATTGTATACATTTATACACACGTATATGTTCACTCTGTGTGTGTGTGTGTGTGTGTATACACACATTGACACTAAGTGTATACTTATGATTAGACTTGAAAGTGTGCTGCACCATGCTATTAAACACACTGCAGGCTGAACTAACAAAGAGCTGAATAATTATTCTGCTGAATAAATATTTTGTATGTTTGCAACAAATTTATAAAAATTTGGAGAATATTAGATAAAATATCCCAAAATGAAAACTAGAACATAATATAGATGCATGTTATATATGGAATATATATACAGTTTCAAAATCAGACCCTTCTACATAGAAGATCTCCTTAAATTTATAGTAATGAACCTTTCCAAATCCAGCTACCTCCCTTAATATTGAATGCTTTACAGATAACATTTTTATAATATTATACATATAATTTATATAATATTGCAATATACATTATATATAATTATGTATTTTATAATTATGTATTATAATCCACATATATAAATGTTACATATACATCAGTTTGTTTTACCATTTGCCGCCTTGCTTCTTCAAAAGCACGCCTCTCTTCTTCTAAACGTTTTCTTGCTTCCTCCTCAGCTTGCTTCCTTCGGTTTTCTTGTCTTTGTCTTTCCAATTCTTCAAAAGTCAGTTTCAGTTTTCCAGAAGAAAGTGATTCTTTTTTTGCCTCACTTTCTGGTTCATCATCCTAAGAAAACATAATGAAAACCTACCCGTTAATCATAAAAGGATATGATTTGACTCAACTTAACTTTTTATTTGTTCTTAAAAAAAAATTACCATGACCAATGAAAGACACTTTGCTTCCTTGAGAGATCGGCGTTGCTCTTCACATCTTATTCTTTTATCTTCTTCATACTTGACCCTTTCCTTCTCTTCTCGTTCTTTTTCTATATCTTCAAAATTCTTTTTTATTTTTCCAGATGTTTTGTGTGATTTGACAGGTACCACTGTTACAAGCAGTGACTCATCTCCTTCCTAATTTATAAAATAGGTGATTAGCATATTTCTTTGAAATTAAAATTTAGATTCCATGGGACATTACTTACATCATTGGTGGATTTCATTACATTGCTATCAATGCTATGAAGAATAAAAATAGTTTTTACAGATTTCTATTAAATAGCTCTTTCTCTGAATTCATTGTACATTATGAATTAATCTTACTGAAATCCATTGCTGACAAGGTTCAAGAAGCATCCTTTTTCCTAGAAGATGGTGTTAATACAGTGTTCAGATAAAACCATGTGACATTATCTGAATTTCGCTATCATGCACTCATCCCGCAAAAGGTAATATGCATGTGAGCACACTCTCAATCAATTTGATGGTGGATAGATTCAGTGTAAACACACAAGAAAGCTTTCTGCATTTGGCTTTTCTCTCCATGTAAGTTTTTAAATACTTAATAAAACCAACATTTAGCGAGGAAAAAAAAACCAGTATTTCCAAGTGATCCAGAAAACATTTATATTATAGACAAAACTTTGGCATTTGGTCCTATTCACATTTGAAATTCATTTTAATTAGTTCTTTTACATCATCTATTACTGCCTCCAAACTTTTTTCAAAAACTAAGTGAATTATAATTTGTAACACATGCCCCTGAAGTAAAACTGCTTCCAATTTATTTGTCTGTACTTCTAGGCACACGATCAAATTGATTGATCTATAACTTTGTATGTTAGATTAGAAGAGATCTAAAACTGTTGTGGTTGTTGAACATTCCTTCATGGTAATAGATACTGTACTCTCTGCTAGTATGTAATAACCAAAACAAACTTTCAGGAACTCTGAGGAAAGAAGACAAATGATGAAAAGAAAACTGCGTTTTTCAACATTAGCTTTCAACAGTCTCAACTATTAGTAACAGTTCAAGAAATATATAGTCTTGGCAGAGTATTTCAAACTCAGACTTGTGCCTCCACTTGAACCATGAGAGCAAAAACATACTTTTCTCCAAAAACACTAAGCTATAGTGTTTGAAAGTGCAAAAGTATGACATTGCTTTGCAAAATATTTTTGTCCTTTTTCTTGTTGCTATATTCATAATAAAACTCTTTTAATTTTTTAATTGAAAGATTATTTGTGAACCAGATAATTTTAGGTGAATGTTTCATTAAAGGAAATGTCCATTTACCTCTGGTGCTGATTCAGTTTCCGTATTGTTTATGTCCTCAATCTATTGAATAAGAATTTCATATCATTACATTACATCAGATTTCTGCGTTTTGCTTTAAACATATAACTGAAAAGTAATTTAGTTGTGATTTATGGTAAATTTTCAAAATTTAGAATTTTGGAAGTATTTTTGTGTAGCTCCAAGTTAGCCAATTATGTCCTTTACCTTCTATTATTTTTTGCATTTTGATATCAATATCTTGGGAACAGTATATTAAGAAAAAATTAAAATAAAGCCTACCTTTTAATTCTGGAATTTGAATAACGGACCAAGTTCTTACAACATGGCTGTGAGCTTACAACCAACAGTTATTAAATAAACAAGCAATTTAAACTGAAGTACAGAAGCATTTCTCCATTCTCTGACACAATGAAAGGAAAACCTACCATTAGCAACCATCATAACTATATTTTATAATATGGCCAAAATATAACTGACACAATAATAAAGTGCAGTGAAAGGTATAGGCTTTCACATGTCTAGTTTAGGAGGAAAAACAATCATAACTGTTTATTGTATATTTTGACCAGATCTATATAGGAAAGGCCCTCATTCCAAAGAAGGGAGCTCCATTTGGCCAATAAGGTTAGCAGGCTAATGTACATAACAGAGTGAGAAATGACAGAAACATGATTTAAATAGCACAGTGTTTGAAGTCTCAGAAAAAAGAAACATAAACAATGGGAAAATGAAAAACTTAGAAAGTAAAAATTCAAACTGTTTATTGTTTTAATTTGATTTCTAACACCAGTGAAAGAATCTGGAAGTAGTCTGTTCCTCACTCAGGCTAAGGGAATTCAGCTGTACCTTGCTCATACTAGGCTGGTTTAATCCCTGTTCTCTCATCATCCCTCTTTTCTACAGTCTCTGTCAAGGGAGAAATTACTCATTTTATTAGATATCAAATTTCTTGAAAAATAAATTATTCTGAACAAATTGTTTTTTAAAAATAAATCTATTGTATATTTTAATAATTTATTTTAAATAGTTTTGTTCAGAATAATTTGCTTTGTTATGGAATTATCTATTATACTGATTTGCTGTGTAAATGATGAAACTTTTATTGAATGATAAATGATACTATGAAAAATTTTAGTAGATCTATAATAAAATAATTATAAAATTATTTCCCTTCAAAAGAGTGATAATAATTACTCTACAATTTGTGTTAATCTCAATAAAAAGTTCTAGGAGGTATGGTGAGAAGTGAGAAATTGAGAGCATAGGGGAAAAAAATTTAAATTTTTTAACCCCAGATTTCTTTTTCTTGGTGCTACCACCTTTTCAGATTTTTATTAGCTTGCAATAGATAATAAACTATTGTGTTGGCCAAAAAATTCATTTGGGTTTTTCTGTAAGCTGGCTCTAGTAGCATTTAGTTGCCTTTAACTTCATTTGAAACAATTCTGTTAGATTGTATTGTGACAGTTGTCATATCTGTGTGCACTTAAAAAAACTTACCAAAATTGGTGAATTTCATGCAGCCATTTTAATATTGAAGGTGGAATAAAAAAATGCTTTATTATTTTGAGAAAGGTAAAAACACAACTGAAATGCACAAAAGTCTTGTGCAGTGCATGGAGAAGGTGCTGACTGATGGAACGTGTCAAAAGTGGTTGTCAAAGTTTTGTGCTGGAGATTTCTTGCTGGATGATACTCCATGATTAGGTAGACCAGTTAAAGTTGATAGTGATCAAATCAAGACATTAACTGAGAACAATCAATCTTATACCACGAGTGAGATATTTGACATATTCAAAATATCCAAATCAAGCACTGAAAATAATTTATACCAGCTTGGTTATGTTAACTGCTTTGATGTTTGGGTTCCACATAAACAACAACAAAATTTTCTTGATTATATTTCCGAATGTGATTCTCTACTTAAACATAATGAAAATGTTCCATTTTAAAAACAGATTTTGACAAGCAAAGAAAAATGGATACTGTACAATAATGTGGAATGGAAGAGATTCATGGGGCAAGCAAAATGAACCACCACCAACCACACCAAAGGCCAGGCTTCCTTCCAAAGAAGGTGATGTTGTATATATTGTGGGACTGGAAGAGAGTCCTCTATCATAAGCTCCTTCTGGAAAACCAAACAATTAATTCCAACAAGTACTGCTCCCAATTAAACCAACTGAAAGTAGCACTCCATGAAAACCATCTGGAATTAATCAACAGAAAATGCATAATCTTCCGTCAAGATAACACAAGACTCCATGTTTTTTTGATGACCAGGCAAAAACTGTTACAGCTTGGCTAGGAAGTTCTGATTCATCCACCATATTCACCAGCTGTTGCACCTTCAGATTTCCATTTATTTTGGTTTTTAAAAAGTTATCTTAATGGAAAAAACTTCAGTTCCCTGAAAGACTGTAAAAGGTACCTGCAATAGTTGTTTGATCAAAAAGATATAAAGTTTTGGGAAGATGGAATTATGAAGTTGCCTGAGAAATGTAGTGGAATGAAATAGTGAATAGGTTGTTCAATAAAGTTCTTGGTGAAAATGAGAAATGTGTCTTTTCTTTATACTTTGAAACTGAAGGAACTTTTTGGCCAACCCAATATATTTGGAGGAGTTTTCCTTTGTTTGGTTTTTTGTTTGTTTGTTTGTTTTTGCTTTCTTCTTTGCTCATTTTAAACCATTATCAAAACAACAAAAGATAGAATTTTTTTTTCATTGGGTTTCAACAAACAAGGAAAAAGATGAATTTGCCTAAGCATTCATGGTCTCAGTATATTCACAGAGAACTGAAACATTCAGTTTGATTATAGTGCTAGTTTTCAGAAGCTACCATGGAAGAGTTGCTTCCCAACTCTTTCTTTTGATTCATGGGGAAAAAAACTCCTTTTGCCCCTTCCCAAATCAATTTCCTTGCTCCCTTTTCTCTTTAACAGCTTAGTCTCCCACCAATAACATCTCTTTTTCTACTTTCATAGATGTTAACCTTGTCCATCAAAATACCCTAGAAGATAACTAGACTATACCAAATTAAGATCTCCCCCAAATTTTATTGGTGTTTGATTCCAACATGCTATATACAAAATATTTCTATTTTTAATCCATCATAATAAGAAGGGGACGGCAGAGGATGAGATAGTTGGATGGCATCACCAACTCAATGGACATGAGTTTGAGCAAGCTCCAGGAGATGATGAAGGACAGGGAAGCCTGGTGTGCTGCAGTCCATGGGGTTGCAAGGAGCTGGACATGACTGAACAACAAAAATAATCTAGAATCTCAGAACTGGTAATTATTTCAAACATTACTCAGCTACTCGTCTGACTCAAAAATCCTATCCATAGTAAAGGACTTGTACAAGATGATTTTTCATTAAGACTCTTCTTAACTACCTATATCATGCTTTACTTCTTATATTCAAAGATAGATTAAATTTTATTAGATTTGAGTGGAAAATGTACTTAATTAGGTTTTAAAATTAGATTTCCCATATTTACAAAATGAAATTACTATTAATAGTTTATATTGCTCTACCTACATATTCTCAAATAATAGGCTAAAATTTTTATTAACCAAGATTCTCTTGCCATACAGTATCTATGATTACTAAAATGGTTCTTTATCATGATTAGCTTTTTCCATTTCTTTCTGAGTACCCTATGTCTTCATCAGATTCAAATTCACATCTTCAACACATACATAGTTCTTTGTGAAACCACTGCCTGCATATTCAGTTCATGGGGTTGTAGTGGGTCTCAAAGTCTAGTGTGTAATCAATGCTTCTTGGAAAAGAACACAAGATTTAAAAGAAGTAGACTAACCCCACGTGTATACTCATTATTTCCTGCCAAGCACCATATATTTTAATTATATATTTTACTATAATTTTATTACCTTCTTTTACAATTTGTATTATAAATATAATTACATATAGTGATATGTTTTATATTTATAACATATAACCTAAAATGTTCATTTTTAAATAATTGTGCTCCCTTTTGAAATTTCATTTCAAAATGAATCCTAATCTTTGATGACTGGAGGTGGCAGAGGTAAAGTATACCATTCTCTTTTTACACAAAGAGATACAAAGTGATAAAACATAGAAAATCCCAATTCTTTTCTATAATTTCATCTGGCATATATCATTATTTGCCACCATACAAATGGCTACTTGGGCCATAAAAGTGGTTATCCGCAAAGTCAGAGAAAATAAATTTCCTTGACATGCAAATATGGCATATGCTTTGCCTTCTTTGTCATTTTTCTGTTTGTTTTGGGGATTTTTATTTGTTTGTTTGGCCATGCTGTACAGCTTGTAGGATCTTAGTTCCTTGACCAAGGATTGAACCTGGACTCCCAGCAGAGAAAGTACTGAGTCCTAATCACTGGACTGCCAGGGAAGTCCCTGTTACTTTTTTTCAGAAAAGTTGTAGGAACTGAAAGAAGCATAGACACTTAAAGCAAAGGCAAAAAGGAGCCAAGTACAACCTCACAATAAAAATGGTTATGAAAGAGACAATATACTGCGAACATTATGTTAGGATAATTGTTAAAATGTTGATAAGAGAAGGGAAAACTAAAATGGTTTCATGATATTTTATTTATATGTACTACTATTTAGATGAAATATTCATTTATAGCCCACTTACTTTATACCAGGCACTGTCCTAAATGCTTCCATTTATTAACTCATATAATCTTAATAAAACTCTGAGAGATAAACACCATTATTGTACTAGTTTAGTTTCACTAAAATCAGTATATTAATCATCTCTTTTGATCGTACAATGTAGACAAGGTTAAAGCACATAAGAAATATAACAGTCTTCTGGTGTTTTTTTCAACTCTATGACTACAGATCATTTATAATATAAAACAAATATCAATATATTAGAGAAATTTTTGTGAACTGATCAGTTCCTTACTTAATAAAATGTTCATTTTGACTATTAGAATTTCAAGTTTCTACATCATTACAATCATTAGTCATTTTGAGAGATTAACTTTTTCTGGAACTTAGATCAGATTCTTGAGTATTTTAAAATCTTTACCAGCCTCTTAGTTCTCATCTTTTGAGCAGAAAATACATGGGAATTTTAAGTTCATTAAGAGATTCTATAAAATCATAGTAATAATGTCTTTCTTCTGGTTTGTTCTTCATGGCTATGGGCATCAGGAATGGCTATGTAAAGGACATGACTGTCACACGTATCTCCCCTCTCCTACTACCATCCCCAACTTGCTAATAATACCATGATTGAATAAAATGTGACTTAATTTTGTTACATGTTACAAATAATTGAGTAGGAAGATATTCTAATTAAGCCTTAGTGCTTGATAATAACCAGCAAGTATTTTTGATTGCTATTAAAAGATCAGCATTTTGTTACATCTGGATAATTTATGTGTGAATTTGCCTTATTTTTTGTAAAATTTTCTAATGTGTCAAGAAAAATATGGAATGTGGACAGAATAAGACAATATATAACAAAAGTCATCTCGGTACTCAACCTTGAAATAGACACATTCTGCCCTTATCCTTCTAGGCATTCGATATTAATATTATGCTTAAGACCTTACTTTCATGCTAGCTACTATTTAATAGGTTTATGTTATAATGAAACACTTTGATTAGGCAACATCCTGGTTAGTTTTACTCTGTACAATTAGTTTCTGAAGCAAATACTGACAATATCTATTGTATACCTGCTCGGCCCTTCTTGCTAATTCACGTTGTATCTTCCTCTTCTCTAAAAGATCCTGCTCAATTCGGCGTTTTCGTTCCTCCTCCGTCCTCTTCCTTTGTTCCTCTTGTCTTTGTTTCTCCATTTCAGCAAATTTACCTTTAACAGTTCCTAAGAAAATATGAAACAAGTTTGACATTTTGTTTTGTTTCTTTGTTTGCAGTTTTATTTACAGTTTACCCCTCAAGTGGCTTACCTGTTAGCTTTGGGACATAAGCCTTTTCTACTTTAGAAGATACCTCTTCTTCATCATCAGAAGCAAGCATTTCTTTAATCTAGATGGGTAAATAAATTAACATGAACATGTCCAAACTTCAGACTAAATCATATTATATGCAGAGTTTGAAATTAGCTTATAAATGCAGAAAATATTTTAAATACAGTTACTATGAAATGTGGTTAATGTGAATAATAAATAAAATGTAAATTTAAATGATGAAAATGAATATTTGCACAAGAATAAAATAAAAATAAAATAAAATAACCTCCTGCTTTCTCCTGTTCCATTCTCTCTCTCTAATATATTGTTCTTTTCTTCTTTGCTTTTCTTCTCTAGATCTCCTTTGATTTCTTTCTTCCCTTGCTCTCTGCATGGCTTCAAACTTATCCTTTACATCACCCTTGCCAAGTTTTGGCACATAGGTTTTTGGTATAGGTTTAGATGAAGAAAGCAGAATCTTCATTAGAAGAAAATAAAGAGAAGAAAGTTAAAAAAAATAAGAAAGGAAGAAATTAGGTAAAGATAGATCAGAATAAGCAATATAAGAAATATTTATCAAAACAGAATATAGAAATGAGTTTGAAACCTTTATTTGTATAAGAATCAGATTAGATACCTTCTAAAATCTAAGTATGAAAGATGATATTACAGAAAATATGAGAGTAAAAATGTTAATAATATATTGCAAGGAAGTCCCATTTTGTATGTGTTCCACTGAAGCTGAACGCTGGAAAAATATAAACTTTGAAGACTGGATTCCAATTCAAAACAACCTGTATTCTACTGACCTATTTCATTACTAAAGATTCAGATTTTACATTACTTCCTTTAAAGATACCCAGTCTAATTTTAATAAGTTAGATAAGTTGAAAACATAGCAAAAAGCTTAAGCCTAATTTACATATTAATTTTCTTGCTTGTTTCTGTATCTAATACGAGGAAAATTGAAGAGCCTTTGCTTCTCATTTGTGGTGGAGGTGAGCCATGGTCTTTGTGCACAACCAGTGATTTTTGTTGTTACTACTGCTATGCTGCCCATCTAGAACTTCTTTAAGCCAACACTGAAAATACATGAGAATGCTGTATCATTCCAAGTAGGATGTGCTCTAAGGAGAAAATTCCCAAATGACAAACAAGCTTTCCAAAGAAGGAGGAATCTGTTAAAAGATTGGAGCAACTGGTTTCCTCCATTTTGAAACCAGGAAAGCAAATTATTTTCATCTTTTTGAAAATTACGCTGATCTCTGAAAGAAGTTTCAGTAAATAAAACTTCATCACCTCAGAACACCAAACTCCTTCTCCTAGTTATAATGGCAAATTGATTAATCTGTGGCATACACAGCCTCTATTTTATTTTCTACTTATGGTGTCATTGATTTCTCATAAGAGTATATGTCAATTCTGCTTTTTTTTAATACTGAAAAAACAACTTCTAAGATTTGTCAGTATATTATGTTAAAATTTACTCAAGATGCTAGCCATCACATCCACTTTATCATCACACACAAAATTTTATAATCATGCTTCCTAGATAAGAATCCAAATGAAAATACTGAGACCAGCCTGTGAATTTTATCTCTTCTTATGTCTTACATCTTGACACTATGTTACTATGAACTTCTGTGGATGACCTTTCCACCAGCTGCCCTTCCAGCAGTTGTGTAGTCAACGCTATGATTCCCCCATTTTTTAACTTATAAGTTAAAAAGCTTACCTCAGCCTTTTGGGAAATATCATTCATGTTTGCTCTATGTGGTCTTGGGGTGATTATGAAGCTTTGTAATTTTTTGCACCTGAAAAAAAATATTAGTATTGAGTAAGAATTTTTGATGACTTAATTTTTAATGTGCTATATAAATATTTTTATAAAGAGAAATAGCACATTTATTACCCATTAAAAAATAATGACATAATCTAAGCACATAATTAATTATAGTAACTCTCAGTTCTTTCCCCAAGATTTAGGGTATAGAAGGTATAAGGTGCACGGTGTTAAAAAAATCTTTGTAAGTTAATAACCCAAAATAGTTTAATGAATGTATCGAGTTCCTGTGCAAAGAATTTATATTGTTACTGGATGTGTATTAGTCTATAATTATCAACGAGGTCAAGGTGGTTGATCACATTATTTGGATCTTCTAAGTCTTTACTAAAAAATATTTGTTTTGGTCTAGTTCTTAACCTATATGGAATTGTCTATTCCTTTAATTCTGTCATTTTTATTTCATGTAATTTCAAACTTTTAACAATGCATATGCATGTGTGTGTGTGTGTATATATGCCATTCCCCTTTTCTGCCTACGTCTGTATTGATTGAATATTTTTTAGAATTTTATTTTAATCTATCAGCTTTAAATTTTTAATTTTTAAAAAATTCGAAGGTATAATAGACATACAGTAGGCTATACTTTTTGAAAGTGCACAGTTCAATAAGTTCTGACATATGTATATACCCAGGACACTATCAGCACAATCAAGATATATATAGGGATTCCCCGGTGGTCCAGTGGTTAGAACTCAATACTCTCACTGTCGTGGCCTGTGTTCAATCACTGGTTAGGAAACTGAGATCCCAGAAGCCACACAGTACAGCCAAAAAAAGAAAGAAAAAAACTGAATATATACTTACACCCAAAAGTATCTCAGATCTCCTTAACCTCCCTTTTCTTTCAGCTGTTCCCACCTCCATTCCTAGGCAAATAATGCTTTCTGTCATGTGTAGATTAGTTTAAGTTTTCTATGAAAGGAGTCATACAAGCATGTACTCTACTGTTCAGCTTCTTTCACCATGCATAATTATTTTGAGATTCATCCATGTCATTGCATATATCAAAAGTTCATTTCTTTTTATTACTGAATAATATTCCATTGTATGAATATACCAGAGTTAACCACTGTTAATCATTCATCTGCGGATGGACATTTAAGTTGTTTCCAATTACTATTACAAATAAAGCTGGTATGAATATTCACATACAAGTCCGTGTGTGGACATACGCTTTTTTATTTCTCTTGGGTAAATAAATGAAGTATAATGGCTAGGCCTTATGGTAAATGTATGTTCAACTTTTTAAAGAACTGCCAAACTGTTTTCTAAATGCCGGTACTATTTTATCTTCCCACCAATATGAGAGCTATACTTTCTCTGCATCTTTGTCAACACTTGGTATAGTCTTCTTAATTTCAGACATTCTAAGTGTATGCAGTGACATCATATTATGGTATTAATTAACATTCCCTGATACCTAATGATATTGAACATCTTTTCATATATCTCTTTTCTATCTGTAAATATTCTTTTATGAAAGTGTCTATTTAAATCTTTTGCCCATTTTATTGTTGTTCAGTTGCTAAGTCCGGTCTGACTCTTTGCAGTCCCATGAACTACAGCACGCCAAGCTTCCTCATCCTTCACTTTGAGAGTTTGCTTAAACTCATGTCCATTGAGTCGGTGATGCCATCCAACCATCTCATCCTCTGTTTCCCACCTCTCCTCTTGCCCTCAATCTTTCCCTGCATCAGAGTCTTTTCCAATCAGTTGGTTCTTTTCATCAGGTGGCCTAAGTATTTCTGTGTCTGTGAGATAATTATGTTTTCTTAATCTTCATTATGGTGAACTACATTAATTTTCTTTCAAATGTTAAAGAGACTTTATATTCCCAGGATAAAATTCATCATGCATTATCCTTTAACATACTGATAATTTGATTAAAACTTTTGAGAAGTTTTGCATCCATGTTTATAGAACATATTCGTCTGCAGATTTTTTTTTCTTATAATGTCTGTTTTTGTTAACAGAGTAATACTGCTCTCATAGAATGAGTTGAGAAGTATTTCCTTTTCTTTAATTTTCCCTAAGAAATTTCCTCCATTTCTTTATGTTTCATGCAGAATTGGTATTAGTTTTTCCTTAAATATTTGCTAGAACTTCCCAGTGAAGCCTTCTAGGGCTAAAGTTTTCTTTTGTGGCAGAAGAAAATATGATACGAGGGAGGTGGACATGATTCCATGTAATTATTAACAAGTTCTTAACTTCGGTCATTTAGTAGATCAGTGAGTGCTTACTATATTATTAATAATAACTGCCCAATAAAAGTAGGTCATGCATGAATGAGAGTGTCATTAACCAAGGTTTGAGTAATCTATGCGCCTGAGATAAAAATAACAAACAGCTCTAGTTCTGCTCTCTTACCTGAGCCATTCTATTATATCTAGAGTTACCTATTAGATATTTCTTCCTGTGTAACTAACAAAACCTAGTCTTCATTGTCATAGCTTCTCAAGTTTCAGAGTTATTTATGGTTCATTCTTCTTCTATATCTCCTAATTTTAACAGATTATCACAATTTGTTAATGTTACTTTCAAATTTGTTCTTATATGTTAAGTACTTCACTATTTTCACTGCTCCAGTATTAATACAGCCTTCATCACCTCACAGTTTGATTACTACAATTTGATAATCAGACCTAAATCTAAATTCCAACTCTGTTGCTTCCTAGTTAGGATTAGGTAACATATGTTATCTCAAGAATAATGCCTTACATTATTAGGTATCAATAATTTTGACTGATTTCATTACTCATGATCTCCCTTACCCTTTTCAGCAAAAACGAATTCCCTGCCAGTGAGCATATATTAACATGTTATTTGTGCAATTTAAAATAGTAATACAAAAGGGCATGATGAAAATTTGTGCAATCTCATGAGATTATAAGGACTGATCATTTTAGCTGAATTAATTGAACAGTGGGAAGTCTTTTTATCCTGGTGAAATTAAATAAAATTGTGTGGCTTGTTGATACTGTCAATAGTAATCCTGGAGAATAAATGGATCAGTTAACCCTTGTCACCTAGTTAAAAAAAAAATCAAATTAAATTTTGACCTCTTTATAGATTCAGAATAAAATATTGATTTTTAAAATTTAGTATGAACAAAACCACTTAAAATAGTTTTTTAAAGTGTCATTTCAATATTCTGAGCTCTCATTTTGAAAGTGTGAAAATTTGAATAGTACTAATGTTAACATTATTGCTTAAAATATGAGCAAACTATCCTTTGCTGACAGTTTACTCTGTTCTGAGCTTTGAGGATAAAAAAATTGTAGCAAAATAAGTTTATTAGCTTTTGTTTTTTAAGGCGTAAATTACAAACCAGTAGGACCCATATGTCTTTCATAGTTTTTGGTTGAACAAAAAAAAAATTCAAAATCAAGCAGATAAATATTTGTAGGATTTATAGATAATTTTTAAAAGACATTACATTGCCTGGTAGAAACAGTAGCAGGATTCCATTGCTAACTCTGTTGTCTTTCTGTGCTAAACCAGGGTTAAAGGTATAAATTTGACCACATTTGGTTTGTTAATTATACAGGAAAAAATTCTGTTCCACAGTCATTGACTGCATTGTATTCTCTCACTGGTACTACTGTACTATCTCACTAGCACTGTCTCACTAGTACATCCTTTTATCACAATATGAATAATTTATGATGATAATAATCCAAGCTAATAGTTATTGAGCCTTTACTGTGTGCCAGGTAATATACCAGCTGGTTAACAATCATTATTTCATTTATTTTCCACAATAATCCTTTGAAGTGAATACTATTATCAAACCCTATCTCAAAAAACTTTCCAAACTCAGTCATTTAAAATTTCTTAAAATATTAATATGAGAAAAATGTCTTGGAGTTTCTCTAGCAGGATTTGAAGTCTTATGGAAATTGTTACAGAAAATGAGACTTAGAAAAGTCAAGTAACTTGCCAAAGACCACACAAATAATGAGTGGTGGACAAAGGGGACAGAGGTTGGCAGTGTGACTACTGAGTCTGCACTCTTACCCATTGTATTATGCTGATGCCAAGAAAGCAGCACAACTGCTTTGTGTGATGGGGATGAGGGGAATACCAACCAGCTTATAAGCTTTGACTTTCTTGTGTAATCAACAGAGCCTTTAATCCAATTATTTGAGAACCACAATTCCAGCAGTAGAAATATGTCAGAAGCTGAAAAGACATGATTAATGGTATTCTCTACATTTAGTGAATTTGTAATCTTTAGCTGGCAAATAATAGCAGAATACGGTGCTGGATAAATTGAGAAACAGGTATTTTTCCCTATGAGAGCATCTCAGAGTTTTTATTTAAGTAGCTTATTTCCTTTTAAAGTGATACAGGCTAACAGTTATTCTCTTGACGTTAAGCAGAACACAGACTGAGGTTGCGAAATTATTCGCAGGTACTGAATGAAATGCTGCTATCTCAGCTGGTTGCGGTTTAGAATTCATTTAGTAAACTCATTCATGTGGGATGAAGTCAGGGGCCGTTTGGGCTCTGATTTTTAAAGCGCCCAAGTCAGCAACATGCAAGCATGACTGCTGCAACTAATGACAATGAAGAATCCAGAAACAATATTCACATGTATGTTATTCTCTTGATTAAGGAACACATGGATATATTCTATCATTCTGCTAAATTGCCAAAAGTACAAAAGGCTTCTACATTTTTATCTAACAGAACATTATTTAACAGTGTACTCCAAATTCCCTTTTATTTGTTTACTGATTGACAATTTTGATTTTATGAAAACTTTTTATTTTTTTAATGCCGTGGTTGCTTAGTTGTTAAGTAGTGTCCAACTGTTTGTGACCCCATGGACTGTAGCCTGCCAGGATCCTCTGTCCATGTGATTTCCAAGGCAAGAATACTGGAGTGGGTTGCCATTTCCTTCTCCAGGGGCTCCTCCTGACCCAGAGGTCGAACCCACATCTCCTACACGGGCAGGCACTGGCAGTTGGACTCTACCGCTGAACCACCGGGCTGCAGCCAGGTCTTAGTTGCAGTACACAGAATCTTTTATTTGTGTTGCAGCATGCAGGTTCTTTAGTTAAGGCATATAGGATCTAGTTCTTTGATCAGGGATCAAACTCAGGGCCCTTGCAGTGGGAATGTGGAGTCTTACCCACTGGACCACCAGGGAAGTCCTATGAAAACTTTTTAAAGTATTAATTGACTCCAACAAAGTCATGACAAGGACTCTATGAAGCATTTAAAAATTAGCTGAATGTCACACATTTTAGTGAATCTCAACACTAAACCATAAATCCATCAAGGAAATCCCTGCGAAAGGGAGTCACAGACACTGAACTTTAGTCAAGGAATGGTGCCATAGTGCTCTCTAACTTGCAGCTGAAAATGTTTCAGTTTCCGTAGATCCTCTTCTTTCTCTCTCTCCATCCTCACTCTACAAGCCTGAAATACTCATGCCCTTCCTACCAGACAGACACAGTCACCTTCGTGCATGCTAAGTCACTTCAGTCCTGTCTGACTCTTCGTGACCCCATGTATGTAGCCTGCCAGGCTCCTCTGCTCATAAGATTCTCCAGGCAAGAATACTAGAGTGGCTTGCCATTTCCTTCTCTAGGGGATCTTCCCCACCCAGCGATCAAACCCAAGTCTCATGATGTTTCCTGCATTGGCAGGTGGATTCTTTACCACTAGCGCCACCTGGGAAGTAGCCTTCAACCCTGACAAAACTACCTCCTTTTCTGTCAGCCAACTAGGGACTGTGCTGTGGACTAAGTTTCTCAATATATGAATGATTGTAATTATATGTGGTAGAATGAGTATTATGAAATTAAAATTTAAAAACAAATAACATGTACAGTTTCAATCTTGTCATAACATTTCATAAGCTTTCTCATACAAAAGCTTACAGATTTGTGTATTTTTTTAATTGGACAAAAGTTTCATACAAATATAATATGAAATCTGTCAAAATTTTCTCCTAGAATTTTTGATGCTTAAGGACCTTGGTAGAATTCAGAATTATAAATATATCCTAATGATTATATCTCACTTAATTGTTGATTTTTCAAATATATGGCAACAAAGATGGTGGGAATTTCCTGGTAGTCCAGTGGCTAGGACTCAGCACTTTTACTGCCAGGGGCCCAAGTTTGATCTCTGGGTGGGGAACTAACATTACATAAGCTGTGCAGTGCGTGTGGCCAGAAAAGCAAAATCAAAAGACAACGATGGAAGAAATACTGGAATTAGAGCCTGAAAACTTCGATGAGGTCATTTATTAGATGTATGGTCTTGGGAAAGCCAGCTAAATTCTGTGAACTTCCATTTTACATGTAAATTAGGCATAATAATGTTTTTCTTTTTATGAAGTGAAGTGAAAGTCACTCAGTCGTATCCGACTCTTTTTGACCCCATGGACTATACAGTCCGTGGAATTCTCCAGGCCAGAATACTGGAGTAGGTAGCCTTTCCCTTCTCCAGGGGATCTTCCCAACCCAGGGATCAAACCCAGGTCTCCTGCATTGCGGGCAGATTCTTTACCAGCTGAGCCATAAGGGAAGCCCAAGATTACCAGAGTGGGTAGCCTATCCCTTCTCCAGCCTATCCCTTCCCAACCCAGGAATTGAACTTAAGTCTCCTGCATTGCAGGTGGGTTCTTTACCAACTGAGCTATCAGGGAAGCCCTTTTCTCTATATGCATACATGCTAAGTCTCTTCAGTCATGTCTGATTCTTTGCAACACTGTGGACTGTAGCCCACCAGGCTCCTCTGTCCATATGGATTCTCCCGGCAAGAACACTGGAGTCTGTTGCCTGGCTCTCCTCCAGGGGATCTTTCCAACCCAGGGATCCGACCTCATCTCTTACATCTCCTACAATGGCATGCAGGCTCCTTCCCACTAGCAAATAAAATGTACAGCTTCTACCTTCTGAACTTCACTGCTGCATCTGACACTCTGTCACTTCTTTATTCTGAAATCCTTCTCACTTGGCTCATGATACCATTTCTCTCCCTGTTCCTTCATGTCTCTAACCACTCCTTCTCTTTTGAGGGTTTCTTTGCCTCTTTACACTTCCTCAGTGTTGTTTGCCCCCATGTTTCAGCCTTTGCCCTTTTCTTCTCTCTCTACACTTTTATTTCAGTGAGTTAATACACTTTGGTAGTTTACCTCTCTGGTTTCATCTTTCTCCATTCTTCCCTCCCACTCTATCACATGTCCTGAAATACTGGCCCACCTGAGCCTTTACACAGCTAGCTCCCTCAGCCTATTCTACTCATTCTCTTAGCTAACTCCTACTAATCCTTTAGTTCTGAAACTAAAGGATTTCTCCAGGAAGCCTTCCTTGACTCATGAGACTGGGTTAGATGGTTCTCTAGTGTGTGTTACAATAGCACTCCCATGCTCACCCTAATTACGGCATTTGCCACAATATAAGTTACCGAACATGGCTGCCCATGCAGGAGACAGAAGAAATGTGGGTTCAATCCCTGGGTCAAGAAGATTACCTGGAAGAGGAAATGGCATCCCACTCCAGTATTCTTGCTGGGACAACCCCATGGACAGAGGAGAGAGGAGGCTACAGTCCATGGAGTTGCAAAGTCAGACATGACGTGAGCATTCTGGGCAGTGATAGAGGATGAGATGGTTGGATGGCATCACTGACTCAATGGCTTGAATTTAAGCAAATTCTGGGAGACGGTGAAGGACAGGGAAGCATGGTGGGCTGCAGTCTGTGGGATCGTAAAGAGTTGGACATGACTTAGCAATTGAACAATCACAACAACCAGGCACTTTCTTGACTACCTCCTCTACCAGAAAGTAAGGTCTTTGAGAGTACAGACTGTATTTTATATACCATTGTATCCACAGTATTTAGCATGTGCTGATATATAGAAGACATATAATAATTATTTACTGAATAAGTAAATCCTGCCAACTTACAGAGGAAGCACTTTATATGCTGAGATATAATGTGTGACTCTCATTATGGTTAACATTATGTGGGACTACAATATAAATAGAACACACCATTCATTACACAAATATTTATTAAGCAACTCTTATGTGCCAGGCACTCTGCCAGGTGTTGAGAAATGTAGCACTGAACAGACAGACACTCTCCCTATTCTCATGTTATTAATAGTCTCCTGGCCAAAACTCTGAACAAAAGCCTTGGAACAGGATTTTTAATGGTCCAGCCCACTATGCTATCTGTAGACTCAGGTAAGATTCTAACATCAACCATACCTGATACAGAATTGCAGACAGCAGACACCATACCCCAACCTTCCCACGAGATGCCTGAGGTCAGTGACTTCCATTCTCAGTCCACATTTTGCTCTTCTCTTACTTCCACCTGGGCCTTCATCTGTACATTTGGTAAACTTTATGTTCCTTTTATACAATACAGAGGATTGATTCCTTTCTAGTGCCTAGCTCCATGCCTGCTAATTAATAAACTATAATTTAAAATAAATCCCCAAAGCCATCATGAAAAGGTTTTCAATATCTATGTAGTAACCATCAAAATGAAGAACTCTAAAAGATCCCATTCCTTTGACTCAATTTTTAATTCCCTTAATAAACTATGCTGCTAAGTCACTTCAGTTGTGTCCGACTCTGCGACCCCATAGACGGCAGCCTACCAGGCTCTCCTGTCCCTGGGATTCTCCAGGCAAGAACACTGGAGTGGGTTGCCATTTCCTTCTCCAAAGCATGAAAGTAAAAAGTGAAAGTGAAGTCGCCCAGTCGTGTCCGACTCTTCACAACCCCATGGACTGCAGCCTACCAGGCTCCTCTGTCCATGGGATTTTCCAGGCAAGAGTACTGGAGTGGGGTGCCATTGCCTTCTCTGAAACTGTCTATACTACATTTTAAAATTTGCTATTGAATATTTCCAAAAGATTTTCAAATTAATCTTTTGGAAACATATTCTCAAATTCCAAATATCCATTCAATCTTTGATCATTTTATCATCTCCCACTTTCATGCTTTCTACATATATTATTAGTTAACATATAGATGAGTTTCACCTACTTGTCTATAAACTTATGTGAAATTTGCTGCTATATTTGTTGCTTTATAGCACAGAGTTCCCAGGCCCTCCTTCAACTTCACATAATAATCCTTACTAGAAATATTCATATATATTTATTATTCATGTGGATCATTATCGTTATGATTAATAAACTTACAAAATGAGAAACTATAAAATTCAAAGTATTCACTTTAATAGTTTTTCTCTCCTTCAGAATGCTGATAAACCTCTTTGAATTATTAAAACTTTTCAATTGGTACCAGAATCCAAAGTGATAAGGACACAAAGTTACCTCGGTTGCTATAGGAAAACTTATTAAACACAATTTCTTCAAAGTTCTTAACTGGCACATATAATCAGAATAATGATTTTAAGTACCGGTTACATATTGTAAAATAAAGTTTCAAAAGCTCCAGAGTGGGACATCCTTGACAGCCTAGTGGTTAGGACTCTGTGCTGCCAATGCAGGTGGCTTGGGGCTCGGATTCGGTCCCTAGTAGGGGAACTAGGATCCCATACGCTAAGCGGTCAAAAAAAAATTCAGAGTAACTTCCAACCCCAATTATTTTGATTTCTAATAACGTGACAGCTTGCCGTTCTTTCTACCTTCACCAACTTGGCTACTACCTTCTCTGCCACTCTGTACTCTTTAGTCTATGACTCCAGCTCTGAGGATGTTAACTACGTAAGACCAGAACTAAAATTCTTATCTGGGCTTCCTAGGCCCTTTTGCAGGTTCCCTTAGCCTCTCTGATTTACCTTGTCTTCTCCCATTCCTTCAGCCTCCCACCTTGACACATATAGTCAATGACTGTGTCTACCTCTGAGAGATTTGTTTTCTCCCTGTAGTGCATGTAGTATCTTAGTTCCCCGCCAGGGATGGAACCTGTGCCTACTGCGGTGGAAGCTCAGAGTCCCACCCACTGGACTGCAGCGAATTCCCTCCAGGAAAATTCTTAAGCCACTTCCTTACCAGTGAAGTATTTTCCCAAACAAACAATGGTGGTTTTCTGCATTTCACACCAAGAAGGGACTTTTTTGCTTTCAGTCTCTGACATCTCAAAATGTGCTTAGATTTTTCTAGATATATCTAGATTTTCTGGTTTCCAGATGCATCTGGCATAAGTTAAAAATTTTATATTAAACATATCCAACATATTAGTCTATCTTCTTTAACTTTTATTATTTCAGGAATATAGTGAAAGCAACTAATATAATCAAACCTCATACACCCACCACTAAGCTTCAACAAGTATTCGCTTCTTCCATTGTCTTCACCAAACAATCTATTTCATTTAGTTTGTCCAACATCTATTTCAGCATAATGCACAATACTTTACAGATGCTCTAAATCCTACTCCAGCTGCACTTGCCACATTCTAGGCACTACGCAGTGCATCCTCCTAACACCTCAGAATTATGCCCAGAATCAAATCCCATAATTCCTGCCTTTGATTCTTTCTTGGGAAGACTTTAAAGTAACCACTCAGACAAAACTGGTTACTTCTCATTTGAGGAAGTCATTAATAAAATGAAGTTACATATATCAACAAAATGTAAGAATTTTTTAAAAGTTATAATAAATTAGAGGAAAGACCTGGTTTTTCTACATTATATAAAGGAGGAGAGTGGAAACTAACAACTGAATCCCTGTTATGTGCCATATACTAGGTGGTTTGCATGTTATTTCATAAACTTAGAGGTGATACATATGATAGAGTCAGAAATAATTGGGAAATGAAAAATTAGCTAAAATGAATAAATATGTACTTATTAATTAATTCAAAAACATTTATTAAACATCTTTCTACAATGTGCTAGACAGTATAAGGCACTACATATACAAAGATGAGTGTAGAATAAAATATTTCTTTTCAGGGAGCTCATAGACCACATGGGATGACAGACAATAACCAAGAAAATATACAAAGGCCCAATGTACAGGCCTGCTAATGAGGAGCTCAGAAAGCTTTTGTTTATATAGATTATATCTACAGATATCAATGTATTAAAAATTAAAAGAGAATTTTCAAATATATACTTGTCATGGGAAATAATAACAAACTTATTATACATCAACATACACATATTTTATGAAAAAAAATGTATTTTCCAAAATAAAAATACTTAGGAGAATGACATGATTTTATATGTTTGTGTATCTTTTTAATATCTGGCCTAAAAAAAGATAGCTATATTCTCATATCTACTTCTGTCTTCAAAGTATTGTGATATGTTGTTTTGACTGAAGTATATAAAGAAAGCATGGCCTCATACAGATATGTAGTTATAAAAAGAAAGGCCTATGGGTCCTTGAAGGGTCTTGGGGCCTCCCAAGGATTCTAAAACCATATTCTGAGATTTGTTGAATTATAGGAAAAATATTCTATCAAATCACACCAGTTTTAATTCAAAACAAGAAAGTAGTTTGAGTGGGCACTCTCTGTCTGTATTCTAGAATACTAAATGAGGATTAGTTTAACAACGTAATTCTTACACACAGTAACCTAAATACCAAGGGATTTTATATCTGGAATCTCACAGACTTTCCCTAATCTAGTACTAAGTGACTTCTCTTGTCTGAGCAGGCAGACGTAAGGTCTTTAGCCACCGTAAGGGAGCAACAGCAGCACAACAATTAGGCCCCACTGTACTTTTCTAAATGTCTAAGATCTCAGGCCAGCCAGATGGACTGTTATCAGAAGCAAGAGAAAACAATGGCCTAAGGATAAGGTTGAACATGTGATTCATCAACAAGTTTGGTCATAATAAAGGGACGATGAATAATAAAGGGAGTTAATTCCAGGTGGCACTAGTGGTTAAGAATCTGCCTGCCAATGTAGAAGACACAAGAGACTCAGGTTCAATCCTGGGTTTGATCCCTGGGTTAGGAAGCTCCCCTGGAAAAGGAAAGTGGCAACCCACTATGGTAATCTTGCCTGAAAAATTCCATGGACAAGAGGAACCTGGCAGGCGACAGTCCATGGGGTTGTAAAGAGTTGGACACGACTGAGTGACCAAGAACAGCACACAGAAGGGATTTAAGAATGCCACCCCAGCATATTAAGTGCTGATGTTAAAGGAAGACAACTGAGTATCCAGCATAGGGTTCTGAGGGAATACTGCCGTCTTACTATAGCCTGTCTGTGATCTATCAAAAGCGCATTTTTTTCAAACTTGACAGATTAGACCCGTATTTATAACATAGTATTTTTATGAGGAAAACTCACTGTGTACCACGAATTATGCCTTGGTGATGGTATACAAAATTTTTGTGACAGCCTTTGAAATCAATTAGTTTTGTTAGGAAAAATAGATGGGGCCACAACTAATTATAATACAAAGTAGTAAGCATATATAATAGCAGGATATGTACAGAGCTATAGAAATATGGAAAAGTCATGGAAAAGATCATGGTGGGGTTAAGTAGGAGGTGGGGTTTAAAGCAGATTACACAGTGATAAATGGTGACATTTGATGGAGACACTGAAGGATAAGAGGACTTCACAAAGTAGAAAGGAGAGTAAGGGCATCTAGGCAAAAGGAGCAACATGAACAAAAACACCCATGCCTGATAGCCCACTGAAAATTGGGGGAGCTATGAGTTGTCCAGAGAATGTATGGTAAAACTAGAAAGACAGACTGGACACAGAGTGGAAAGATTCCGAAATGCCAGGCTAAGAAAAAGTTTAGACTTGATCCTACAGTCAATGGGAACCAGCAAAGGATTTTTAAAGCAAACATGTGACTTAATGATACATGTATTCTAGAAAAGAAAAAAACAGACTGATAGCAGTGTAGAAAATTGGAGTAAAATGAGGGAAGACTACAGGGAGAAAGACAAGTACAATGATCTTGGCAAGAAAAGATAAGGGCCTAAATTAAGATGGTAGCATTAGGAATGAAAAGTCAGAAAAGATATTTTAGAAATAGGATTGACCAGACGTGGTAACCCATTCATTCATTTATCTAAGAAGTATTTATTAAGCTCCAACTATATGCCAGAGATGATCCTAGGCTGTGAAGAAATGAAAGTGAACAAAAAGACAACGTCCCTTCCTCCAGGGAAGGGGGCTGTCTTGGGAGCATTATTGCAAAAATTTTGACCAAATTAGATTTGGAGGGTAGAGGTGAGGAGAGAAAGGAAGGAATTGGTTCAAGGTTTTTATTTTGAGTGAATGGATGAACAGGGTTACCATTAAAAGCATGTTTAAGGGGTAAAAAAAATGAGTTCAGCTTTGAACAGGTTTTACTATCTGTCAGAATTACATTAGGGGTCTTGTTATACATATACTAAGAATTATGAATTTTTAGAGCTTATTCACTAAAGACCTTAAAGACCAATTAGTCAAAGCCATTCATTTACCATAAGAAAAAACAGGAGGTTCAAAATGATTCAGTGACTAATTCAAGGTTGCAAACTGTTCAGCAGCACAACAAGGAACTAGACTCCAAGTTTCTTGACTTCTAGTCAACTACTTATTTCACTCTACCATTCTACATTTTTATCTAAAAGTACTTGAAATATATATACATGAATTGTATATATCACTGCAGATGGTGATTGCAGCCATGAAATTAAAAGACGCTTACTCCTTGGAAGGAAAGTTATGACCAACCTAGATAGCATATTAAAAAGCAGAGACATTACTTTGCCAACAAAGGTCCGTCTAGTCAAGGCTATGGTTTTTCCTGTGCTCATTTATGGATGTGAGAGTTGGACTATTAAGAAAGCTGAGTGCCAAAGAATTGATGCTTTTGAGAAAACTCTTGAGAGTCCCATGGACTGCAAGGAGATCCAACCAGTCCATTTTAAAGGAGATCAGTCCCGGGTATTCTTTGAAAGGAATGATGCTAAAGCTGAAACTCCAGTACTTTGGCCATCTCATGCGAAGAGTTGACTCATTGGAAAAGACTCTGATGCTGGGAGGGATTGGGGGCATGAGGAGAAGGGGAAGACAGAGGATGAGATGGCTGGATGGCATCACCGACTTGATGGACATGAGTTTGGGTAAACTCTGGGAGTTGGTGATGGACAGGGAGGCCTGGTGTGCTGCAATTCATGGGGTTGCAAAGAGTCGGACACGACTGAGCGACTGAACTGAACTGAACTGATGTGCTTAGTTGCTCAGTCCTGTCTGACTCTTTGTGACCCTATGGACTATAGCTTGCACTGCAAGCAGATTCTTTACCGCTGAGCCACCAGGAAAGCCCGTATATATGAATACAAACAAATATACTAATGTTGGTATCAACTGGCATAGCAATTAATGAGGTAGACCAGGAAGTTTTTTAAGATGACTTAATAGCTTAATAAAATGTGTTTCAAAAATATACTTTGGGGCTGTTATACTAAGGTATAGAACTCAAACTTTGAAATAATATGAAAGTTTCAAAGTAGAATATAATATTAAGTATAACAGATCATCTTAAAATATGCATGCTAATGTTCTCATTCTAAAATTTCACTGGACCTGTTTGACCTCTAAATGTTCTAAATTTAGTTACTTTATTTGATTTTTATATGTGTAATTAAAATATTTCAAGATAGAAAATAATGCAAGACTTAAGAATTTTAAATCACAGCTCTGTATCATTTACAATAACTGTTTCATCATGTGAAAGTATTATCTCCTTTCTCAAGGAGAACAGACCTGACAAGAAGTGACAGGTTTAAATCTGCATTTCATTAAATACAAGTAAATTCTTTGTCTTAACTTTTAAGAAGGTTATAGACAGAACACTTACCTATATACTAGAAGTAAATGTTAAATCTCACCTCTTTATAGAACAAACAACATTGTTTCCAGCTTCATAAAATGTGAGCCTAAATTTTTATCAGTTTCTACTTGTACAAGAAATATAAATTTATGTAACCTTATTACATTTAATGAAGGTTGTAACCTTCTACTTTGAAAATTATATTAAACATTATAAACCTCATTACAGTTCAAAAATATGAAACTAGATCCTATTCTACCTACTTAAAATAGTGAGTTTTTTCCTCCTACCAATATATAATTCCTCACTGATAATCAACAATCTTTTTTTTTTTTTTTTTTTTTGCTTTGGCTGCTTCTTTCATTTTGTTTTTTCCTTTTTAATTTATTTTTTAAATTGAAGTGCAGTTGATTCACAGTGTTGTGCCAATCTCTGCTGTATAGCCTAGTGACGCAGTTATACACATTTACACATTTTTAAAGATTCTTTCCCATTATGATTTATCATAGGATATTCAATACAGTTCCCTGTGCTATTCATTAGGCCCTTGCTGTTTATCCATTCTAAATGTAATAGTTCGTATCTACCAGCTCCAAACTCCTAGTCCTTCCCTCTCCCTACCCACCTCTCCCTTGGCAATCACAAGTCTGTTTCTGTGTCTGTGAATCCATTTCTCTTTCGTAGATAGGTTCATTTGTGCCATATTTTAGATTCCACATGTAAGTGATATCATATGACATGTCTGTCTCTTTCTGACTGACTTAGTATGATAATCTCGGTTGCAGTCATACCAACAATCTTATTTTCAACTTGCCTCGTCATTCTTCTATATTAATATATAATACTTTGCACTTGTATGACTGTGTGGAATATTTTTCAAAGAGCATTCATCACACTCTGAGTCCCTGAAGGGAAAAACTGTGCTCTACTCCATTTTTTATCTTTAGTGTCTCACATAGCAACTAGGACACAGTACAAAGTCAGTTCACATTTGAGCTAGCGGATGAATAACTAAGAGATACCAGAAAAGTATCTGATCCAAAATGAGCCCAAATAAAACTCCTGTATTATATCTCTAAAAGGAAAGCTGGTGATGAGGATACATGAATGAGTAAATGAACAAACAAACAAAATTGTAGAGAATAAAATTAGATGGAATCAGTTTACATTAAGCTAGGTATCATGAAAAACCAGATGTGGGATTCCCAAGCAAATGGATGTGGTGATTTCTGGAGCAGACTGGAATTCCTCAACCCTCTTCAAGCGGAAGATGGCCTTTCAACGAGGGACACAACTGGGAATGGAAAGACCCAGGCCTCTGGCTCCAAACAAGTCGGTAGGGCAGTGAAGTAAAATAGTAGTAAACTTCACTTTATGACCAGTGTGGAAGGGTTGCTAAAACTCTCCTAAAGACTTCTAAGATGGGGAAGACGTAGGATTATTTAACAGTTCCTAGGAAAGAGTTCTTTCCCAGAAGTATCTCCCCTATACTTTCTAAAATCCCATCAGTTAAAATATTCTGTTTTAGTTCTCAATACATGGTTCCTTTCAGTTCAACTGACACTAGCAATTAGTGTCAATGACAGTTAACCTCTCCTTCCCAGCTCCATGATTACATTATTTAAGAGAAGGATGCTAATCAAAATATATCTATAGCATTTAAAGTCCAGCTTCCTAATGCCAAGTCCAGCAGACTTTCTATCATATCATGGCTTCAGACTTACCCTAATACTTAGATCAGGGCCCTGCATATTCAAGTGTCTATGGTCAGGTAATGTAAGTTAATGTTATGCAATATAACTGACAAGTAATGTATATCAGTGATGACTGGTTATCAAACAATAGGGGATGGTGGAGACTGTTAAGAGGAGAGCGTGTTGTGTGCCCTGTCTGAGAAGGGAGTCACTACTTAGTTTCAGAGTATCCCTGCTATGCAGAAATGTGGGCCAGTTTTGCTGAGACCTTTCAAATTCAAGAGAGGCTGAAAATCCATATTTCAATATAAAATGTACAATTTTGAAACATGCTTGTGGCTAAAAGTGGCTTTCTGGCTCCCAGTTTGTAGACCCTGATCTAAATAAACAAGCAGCATTAAGAAAATACAGAGAGACAGGGGTGGGGGCTGTTTTGCCTAGAAAGAGGGAGGCAGAGCGAAAAGGAAGGAAATGGCAGGAAAGAAGGCCAGAAAGAAAGGCAAAGTCAAATTTCACCAACCTCAAATGGGTCCAGGCATCAAGAAGTTATGGTTTCTCAAGTATCTACTTAAGTCATTAAAGCCTAAATGTCCATTCTGTTAATCACATGCCTAAATTTCCAAAGTAGCAGCATTTTGATTCATCCCTCTTGTTAAGTGTGCTGATGGGGTCATCCTTCAAAATTAGACCCAGGGGCCAGGTTTGGGCAGGGAGGCTCTTGCCAACCAGCCTTGTAGAGACATTGCCTGCCTCCTCCACTGCCTTGCAGGGTGTAGCAACATCAGACTAGCAATCAGGACAGTAAATCCCAGGGTTTGTGTAAGGGGCTGTATGGTGATGACTCTGTTGGTTTACACTTCTAACAGAAGCCCATATAATCTAAAATCAAACTGCCTGTATCAAGACAAAAAATTTTTTTCACCAACCTCAAAACCTGGCCTAGGGACCCCAAACTGTCTTCTAAGTGGAGAACAAAAAGGAAGAGATGACAAAATAAATAAATAAATAAAGAAGGGGGAAAAAAGAACCAACTATTGAACACTTACTAGATGGCAGATACTGCACCAATGCTTTCACATAGGTACTTCCACTGAGATGTGGCATTGTGAGGGGAAAACTCCTATTTGTGGAGAGAAGGGGGAACTATATCAAAGTACTAACAGTTTATGTGTCAGACGATGACAGCCCCCTTTTCAGTTCCCCACAATTTTTAACCATAAATATAACATAGTTGTATTAATTTTCTAATAAAAAAACAAATTTGACTGGATAAAAATTCATCCATCTTACCACAGAGAAAGTATATTACCATGCAATGTGAAGGATGTGCTCAGTCATATCTGACTCTTTGCAACACTTTGGCCTGTAACCCTGCAGGTTCCTCCATGCATGGGATTTTTCAGGCAAGAATACTACAGTGGATTACCATTTCCTCCTCCAGGGGACCTTCCTGACCTGGGGATTGAACCTGTGTCTCCTGTATTTCCTGCACTGAAGGTGGATTATTTTACCTGCTGAGCCATCCAGGAAGACCCATACTATCATAGTCAAGCCAAACCATGCACTGAGTATTTAAATAGATGAAGAAAATATAACAACTCCAAGTGTGTATAAATATGGAATCTTGACAAATGATAAAATCAGAAGGAAGAGAACATAAAAGAAGCCATACAGGTGATGTAGACCACAGATAGTTTAAATAAGAACAGAAATATGTGAAATTACTAAGAATGGTATAGGTCATTTTCCCTCTTAATTATAAAGTTGACTACTAAGATGTTTTGTGTGTCTGGCCAGCATAAGATAAAATGCACAGAGTCTTCTTTTCTATAAAAATACCCAGACATCTGCCCGTCTGTTACATACTTTTCTGCATTTACTGTAATACATTGTTTTCTTTCTTTTAGGCATGTATTTTTACTTACACAATATTTTTATTTGCTTTTGCGTGTGTGTTTGTGCACTCAGTCGTGTCTCTTTGTGACCCCATGGACTATAGCCTGCCAGGCTCTTCTGTCCATGAAATTTTCCAGGTAAGAATACTGGAGTGGGTTGCCATTTCCTTCTCTAGGGAATCTTCCCCACCTAGGGATCAAACCTACATCTCTTGTGTCTCCTGTACTGCAGGAGGATTCTTCAGTGTTGAGCCACCAGTGTGAAAGTGAAAGTTGCTCAATTGAGTTCAACTCTTTGGGACCCCATGGACTATACAGTCCATGGAATTATCCAGGCCAGAATACTGGAGTGGGTAGCTCTTCTCTTCTCCAGGGGATCTTCCTGACCCAGGGGTCGAACCCACGTCTTCCTCATTGCAGGCGGATTGTTTACCAGCTGAGCCATGGGGGAAGCCCTTATTTCCCTTAATGAGTTTCAAAGATAACAGTAGGGGTTTTTCCCCCCTAAATGAAATAGTATCTCATTTCAGGCCACTTGGGTTCTAAGCAATCTAAATTCCCAATTGTGTGTGCATGTGCTCAGTCATGTCCGACTCTTTGCGACCCCATGGACTGTAGCCCACCAGGCTCCTCTGTCCATGAAATTTTCCAGGCAAGAATACTGGAGTGGGTTGCCATTTCCTACTGCAGGGGATCTTCTCCATCCAGGGATCAAATCCATATCTCTTGCCTTTCCTGTGCTACAGGCAGATTTTTACCGCTGAGCCACCAGGGAAGCTCTTAAATTGCCAATTAATCTCACCCAAATATACATACCCAGTTTTTATTCTGTTCACAAGTGAAACCCTAACCCAAATACCTCAAATGTAATTTCAGGGGAAAAATACTGTTCAAAAACCTAGATAATGCATTCCTTTGTTGATGCTAAATATAGTCATCTCAAGATGACATACATTTTAACAATGATCAGTCATACATATCAAATTTTCAAAAATAGCACAGATTTTCAGGTGAGCAGGAAAAATTGCTATTCTCTACATTCAGTTTAAAATGGATTTAAAAGTGTGTCCCTTTCATGAAAATGGAATTACATCAATACTGTATTAAGGTAAACTGGATTTTAAAGAATCTTGTGGTTTTTACTTTGGGCTCCTTAAGGGAATCACTGCTGATAAAATACAGAATTGTCCACATTTTTCTTTAAAATATTCCAGTTAAAAATACAAAATATGTTTAAAAATAGGAGGCTAATAGCTGTGAGGATCTTAATTAATTACATTAAATAATGAAAGTTTATTTATACTAAGTATGTGTGTGTGCTCAGTCCTGCCAGACTCTTTGGGACTCCATGCAGTCCTGCCAGGCTCCTCACTTCATGGGATCCTTCAGGGAGGAATACTGGAGTGGGCTGCCATGCCCTCCTCCAGGAGATCTTCCCCCTCAAGGATCGAACCTGAGTTTCCTGCCTCTCCTGCATTGGCAGGTGGGCTCTTTACCACTGAGCCGCTGGGCAAGCCTTATTACTAAATATACCTCCGCAAAAAAATAAAACAAAACAAACCTTGTCCCTCAATTTAATTGATTGTTCACTTTTCCACCCTACTGGACTTCAAAACTGAAAAGAATTTCAGAGACTTATGTGTATTCTGCGTTTTCTTATGGCAGAAATTTTACCTGTAAAAGGATTATCGGGGGAAAGTAACGCAATTCATTCAATGACTGACGGGTGACTAAGACGGTATAAATACTTAAGTTGACTTAAGCATGCTACCCAACACATAGTTATGCTGTGACTCGAAGACCCGTGGGCCCACACATGAATTCATTAACAAAATTTAGCTGGTGAATGATGCTCCAGTTTCTTCGCTCATGGAACTGCTTTCTTTCTTATTATGGCTTATTTCTTTTCTCTACCTGCCTCCTACCCAATGACAGACATTTTGTTAGGACATAGCCTTATGCTATTTTTATCTTGTTCTCCTTCTGTCCTCTCTCTCTCTCTCTTCCCCTCACCCCGCTTTCCAACTCTTTGTTCATTCTGGACCTTAAATAAATATGAAATGAAGCCATCAACGAACCTCTGAACTTGGCTATTTTCTTTACAAAAGCCATTAATAATAATTTTTTTTTCAGCATTTGTACAGCGTTTCACAGTTTACAAACAGCTGGAATGGCTCGGCGTTTTTAAAGAGCATACAGTCAAGGGAGGTCTCAAGAGATGATTCCATCACTCATTCCAAGTTCAGCTCTAGCTGCAACTCCCAACATCCGACCTCGGACAGAATCGCGAAAAACTAGTTTGGAGGGAGGGGGCAGATGACGGGTAGTTAAATCACATCTCACTCCCCAGCCTCCCACTGGGACAGATGGGGAGTGATTTCTCTTAAAAACAGCAGGCAGTGCCGGCGGACAAGGAGACAGCGCCGGGGGCACGTGGTGGGGAAGGACGCGGCACTTTACCTGCCGGGCCCACTGGGACCGAGCAAGGGGTCGGGAGCCCGCTCCACTTGCAGAGGATCACTGCCGGAGGATCACTGCCTGCGGGACCCAGAAAGCTCCCGAAACTGCATACATAGGGCGCAAGCTAAGCTGAGCTGCGGAGCTGGGCAGGGATGTCGCGGCCAGAATCTGCCCAAGGCCGGTGACCGCGGAGAGACAGCCAGGCCGCCCCGGCCCGCCCCACGCCGCGCGGAGCCGGGGGATGCGGCTCCAAGGGCCGGTTCGCTCGCGCCGGGGACCAGCACATCTACACAGCTGGATGGACCCCGGCCAGGAGCCGCGGCGCGCGTCCCCGCAGACCCCGCCAGTCGCCCAAGGGGAGCCGACGGCTCGATCTCGGCCGCCCCAGTCCCACGTCCCCCCGACTCCTCTCACCCTCCTCAAGCCAGCGACACGCGAAGGTCCAGGGTGCGCGCGAGGAAGCTGTGCGCGTCGGGCGCCGGGGTGTGGGCAGGGGTCCGGGTGCTCCAGCCGCCGCTCCAGCCGCTGCGATCTCTCTGGCCGCCGCCGCCGCCGCCCGCTCCAACAGCAAGTTTCCATAAAAGTCCTGGTGCGCAGCCTGTTCCCGCATTCCAGGCGGGCCCAGCGCCGGCTGCAGCTGTTCCAAAACACGAGGCCAGCTCCCCCAACCCCCGCCTCCGCCGTATCGCCCGGAGAGGGGTGGAGAGTCGAGCAGGAAGGCGGGCGAGGGGGGCGGTGGCTGCCAACTTTCCGCCGGGACCTGTCGGTCGCCCGACTCTGGATCCCGGAGCAGACCCCCTCCCTCGGTCCACCTCCGCGTCCCGGCGGGCTCCGGGGAAAGGAGGCTGCCTCCCCGGTGAGGAACGGGAGCTACTGGAGTGGGATTCGGAAACAGGCTGCAGCTGCCTTCCCTCTACCCACTAACGGTTTCCTCTAGGGCCTGCTTCTCAGCTGAGCTATCGGTTCTGGGGTCTAAGTGGCCAAATCACTACCTCATCTTCATTCAAAGCGTCGCCCCTCGGCCAACTTTCCTTTTACTGTTGAGAGCAGAGAGCAGCAGAGCGGGGACCACTTCATCTGTCTGTTGCTCTCCTTCTCTCGGTGCTGGTCTTTCACTCTCAACAGGATGGTTGATAGAGGAAAGTGGACGAAAGAGAGGATGCGAAAGAGGAGCAGACGGGGAGGAGGAAGCATAAAAAGAAATCAGATTTACATAACATTCCAGTTTTCCTTAACAGAGGGCAAATCATCTCTGGTCTTTCTAAATCCACATTAAGGCATCTTGCAAATATTAGCACCAGCTAATTGAATATTAGAACTAGATTGAATATTTTCAATCTGGACCACCAGTCTGTCAATTAAAGCCATCAGACAGTCCATATTAAAACCTGAAATACTTATTAAATGGGGACATTTTCCTGGTGGGGGAGATCTTCAAGTCTTCACTGCATGCATAAGATGAATATCAATTTAATGAATGAATAAACAAAATTGAACTAGCATCTACACAAACCAGGGACAACCACCTCCAACTTCTAGCGCTGGACTCAGGTTACATTTTCAGAGATGTTGAAAAGGCCTTCTGGTCTTAACTATAACCTTCTTTCTCCACCCCATCCCTATACACTATTTACTCAGATGGCAATTCTTTTAAGAGGTATAAGCCATTCATTCTTAAATTACAGAAAAGTTCTAGATTGGTTAAAAAAAAACACAGCTATTTAAACTTATTCTCTTGCTCCCTTCAATACTATCACCCTGACCTTCTTCGATTCATGGAATTTTCTGTGGTCACTCTAGTTGCCCGGCCTTTGCACAAGCTGTTCCCCCTGTATGAAATTCTCTTTCCCTAGACTCTTCACCTACCTAAATTCAACACATGCTTTTGCTATCTGCTTATATGTTGCTTTCTCAGAGCAGTCTTCCTTTTACCCCAATCTGCATCAGTCCCTGGGCTTTCAATGTGGCTCACTGATAAAGAATCCACCCACAATGTGGGAGAAACAGGACTGATCCCTGGGTCAGGAAGATCCCCTGGAGGAGGAAATGAAAACCCACTCTAGTATTCTTGCCTGGAAAATTCCATGGACAGGACTCTGGGCTGCAGTCCATGGGATCACAGAGTTGGACACAACAGCATGCATGCACGTATCAGTCCCATTACAAATTCTTATTCCACTCTTCCTCCCTACACTTACCAATTTATAATTACACTTTTATAATTATGATTTAAAGAAGTGAGTAGAAACTCTCCTAAAGGATCTACTCAGCAGATTCACCAGACACAACAAAGCTCTTCATTCTATAAACTTTGCTAGCTGCCCACAGCATGCAAAGCTGTGTCTTCTCCCCTCGATTCATCATTCATTCACTCAACAAATATTTAGTTCTACTTAGGATATACCAGTCACAAAACAAAAAGCCCTGCCATCATATGACATATATTCTAGTGGAAGAGGACAGACAATAAGCAGATAAACAGCTTAGTAATAAGCAATAGAGATAAAGCAGAGCAGAAAAGTAGGAAATGCTGGGAATGGAATGGCTAGATATTATCCCTTTGGATAAGAGTTTAGAGAAAGCCTCATATGAGAAAAGCCTATGAGCCATGTAAGTATCTGGAGATCTCTGGGAAAAGATTGGTCCAGGAGGAAGTGCAAAGGCCCCCATGAAGGATGCTATCTGACATATTCTAGAAAGAACAAGAAGGCCATGTGAGTGAATCTAAGTAGTTCAGTTCAGTTCAGTCACTCAGCGGTGTCTGACTCTTTGTGACCCCATGAATTGCAGCATGCCAGGCCTCCCTGTCCATCACCAACTCCCAGAGTCCGCCCAAACTCATGTCCATTGAGTAGGTACTGCTGCCCAACCATCCTATCCTCTGTTGTCCCCTTCTCCTGCCCTCAATCTTTCCCAGTATCAGGGTCTTTTCAAATGAGTCAGCTCTTCGCATCAGATGGCCAAAGTATTGAAGTTTCAGCTTCATAATCAGTCCTTCCAATGAACACTCAGGACTGACCTCCTTTAGGATGGACTGCTTAGATCTCTTTGCAGTCCAAGGGACTCTCAAGAGTTTTCTCCAACACTACAGCTCAAAAGCATCAATTCTTCTGTGCTCAGTTTTCTTTATAGTCCAACTCTCACATCCATACATGACCACTGGAAAAACCATAGCCTTGACTAGACGGACCTTTGTTAACAAAGTAATGTCTCTGCTTTTGAATATGCTATCTAGGTTGGTCATAACTTTTCTTCCAAGGAGTAAGTGTTTTAATTTCATGGCTGCAATCACCATCTGCAGTGATTTTAGAGGCCAGAAAAATAAAGTCTGACACTGTTTCCCCATCTCTTTGCCATGAAGTGATGGGACCAGATGCCATGATCTTTGTTTTCTGAATGCTGAGCTTTAAGCCAACGTTTTCACTTTCCTCTTTCATCAAGAGGCTCTTTAGTTCCTCTTTACTTTCTGCCATAAGGGTGGTATCATCTGCATATCTGAGGTTATTGATATTTCTCCCAGCAATCTTGATTCCAGCTTGTGCTTCTTCCAGCCCAGCATATAAGTTAAATAAGCATGGTGACAATATACAGCCTTGACATATTCCTTTTCCTATTTGGAACCAGTCTGTTGTTCCATGTCCAGTTCTAACTGTTGCTTCCTGACCTGCATACAGGTTTCTCAAGAGGCAGGTCAGGTGGTCTGGTATGCCCATCTCTTTCAGAATTTTCCACAGTTTATTGTGAGCTACACAGTCAAAGGCTTTGGCATAGTCAATAAAGCAGAAATAGATGTTTTTCTGGCACTCTCTTGCTTTTTCCATGATCCAGAGTATGTTGGCAATTTGATCTCTGGTTCCTCTGCCTTTTCTAAAACCAGCTTGAACATCTGGAAGTTCATGGTTCACATATTGCTGAAGCCTGGCTTGGAGAACTTTAAGCATCACTTTGCTAGCGTGTGAGATGAGTGCAACTGTGCAGTAGTTTGAGCATTCTTTGGCACTGCCTTTCTTTGGAGTTGGAATGAAAACTGACCTTTCCCAGTCCTGTGGCCACTGCTGAGTTTTCCAAATTTGCTGGCATATTGAGTGCAGCACTTTCACAGGATCATCTTTCTAGCTAAGTAGGCAAAGGGTGAAATAATACCAAGTGGAGTGGGGCAGGAGACTGATTGTGAGAAACCTTTTTCACATTGTAAGGACTTTGGCTTTTACTCTGAGTAAGATGGGTGACCATTGGTAGATTGTGAACAAAGCAGTGACATGATGTGATGTATTTTTAACATGTTCAGTCTGGCTGAAGTGAAGTGAAAGTCGCTCAGTCGTATCCAACTCTTTGCGACCCCATGGACTATACTGTCCGTGGAATTCTCCAGGCCAGAATACGAGAGTGGGTAGCCTTTCCCTTCTCCAGGGGATATTCCCAACCCAGGAATCAAACCCAGGTCTCCTGCATTGCAGGCAGATTCTTTACCAGTTGAGCCACCAGGGAAGCCCAAGAATACTGGAATGGGTAGCCTATCCCTTCTCCACCGGATCTTCCTGACCCAGGAGTTGAACTGGAGTCTCCTGCATTTATTGCCAGTGGATTCTTTACCAGCTGAGCCACAAGAGAAGTCCTCAGTCTGGCTGGTGTACTGCAAATACACTAAAATGAAGCAAGGAGACCAATTAGGAGACTTTCAAAATAATCGTGATGACAGACAATGGGAGTTTGGGCCCAGGTGATAGTTCTGAAGGCAGTGAGAAATATTTGGTGTATTTTTTCCTTGGTACTTTTGAAAAGTAGAACTGGTAGGATTTGGGTAACAGATTGAGTATGAAATGTGAGGAAAAGAAGTTTTTGGCCTGAGGAACTGGAAAAATGGAGTTGTCATTTACTAGGATGAGAAAGACTGGGAGGAGGTTCAGGCAGGTACAGGTAGGAGCTCCCTTTTGGACATGCTAAGTTTGAGAAAACTTAGAAATTCTAAGATTTGCTGACTTGCATAAACACTTCTTGTATATTTATCATGAATCAATTGGATTTGTTCTCAGACTTGACTCTATTAGTTGCACATTATTGAAATTACATAAACATTACAAAAAGGAAAAAATCACAAAAGCAAAAATAGTTATCATTTTTATAAAAGCTAAGTTGAATGCTTTGAAGACTTAAAAGCAAACAGCTTTCAAAAATTACCATCCAACTAGGTGTGGGGAAGACAAATGTAAAAGACTGTGTAGAAAATTATGAAAACCTATGGGGATTTGGCACTCGTTGCTTTTCACGTAAATTTTTTCTCCTTTAAAAGTAAGGGAGGGCTTCTCTGGTGGCTCAGTGGTAAAGAATCCGCCAGCCAATACAGGAGACACGGGTTCAATTCCTGATCTGGGAGGATCCCACATGCTGAAGAGCAACTAAGCCCGTGTAGCCCGTGTGCTACAACTATCGAGCCTATATTCTGGGGCCGGGGAACCGCAACTACTGAAGCCCACGTGCCCTAGATCCTGCGCTCTGCAACAAGAGAAGCTGCAATGAGAACCCCGTGCTCTGCGATTAGAGTAGCCCCCGCTCCCTGCAGCTAGAGAGAAGTCCCTGCAGCAACGAAACTCAGTGCAGCCAAAATTAAAAAAAAAAAGTAAGGGAAACTATAAATCCCAGATAATGATTTACAGGTATAGTTTATGCAACAGACATCTCAGAATACTGTGTTGATCCGTATACACAAATAAAGGCCCTGACCCTACCCCAAAAGACTGGCCCAAGAATGTGCACAGATTCATTTAAAATGAAAGTAATTGTAATATATAATGTAATATATATTTTTACATAATGTAACTACAATATGTAATACATTATGATACATTATATATACATTATCTCTTTACAATTTCTTATGATTCCCTGGTGTGATAGTTAACCACCAAGATAACCTCAAATGATCCTGCCTCCTAGTCTTTCTGTCCTTGTGTAGACTCCTCCCCCATCGTATCATGGTGGGTCTATGTGACTAATAGAATATGGCACAAATGATGGTATGTCCCCTTCAAGCCTAGGTTATAAAAGATATTGTGTCTTTTGTCTTGATGTCTACTGGATTACTCACTCTGGAGAAAGCCAGCTGCTAGGTTTTAAAAGATACTTCTCCATCCAGGTGGTTCTGTTCAGAGGCCCATGCAACAAGGACCTAAAGCTCTCTGACAACAGCCATATGAGTAAGCAACTCTTGGAAGCAAAATCTTCCAGGTTTAGTCAAACCTTCGGATGACTGCAGGCTCAGGGCAGAATCTAAGCGAAGACCACTGGAACCAGCCATTCCTAAACTTCTAACCCTCAGAAACGATGGGACATAATGTTCACTGTCTAGAGCTGCTAAATTTGAGGATAATTTTTTAGGGAGCAATAGATAACAAGTACACCTGCTTTAACCTACTTTTTAAAAAATCCCATGTGCTATCACATAAAGTACTCAGTCCTTTTTAAAGTCTCTGGACCTATTCTCTCACCTATTCTCTCATTTTATTTATTAAATAAAAGAATTAGCAAACTTTTAGAAGTCATGTATCTCAGGTATTTTCAAATGTCAAAGTCCTTCTCTATATTTAAGTATTGTGGTATTATTTCAAATAGCAAATTATAAAAGTTCTGTAATTTCCTATAAATAAGTACACTGTGTGAAAGGCTTCTGTGACACACATAAGAGACAGTTAAAAGCAGAACTTGAGGTGGTATTTGATATACCAGTTGCCTTGCTGTGGCTTTTAAGAATAAAAAGCATCATAGAAGGAATGTTTGCCCTTTTTTTTCTGTATGGGAATTCAGTCCTTTCCTGCCCCAATGATAGAGGTTACTTAAGGGTCTTCACTGTTAAAAGGTAGAAAAAAAAAAGAACCTCATCAGACAAAAGAGCTGTGCAGCTTGATCAAATGTGTCAGTAGCATGAGGAGAGAAAGAGATTAAAGGAGAAGAAACGCAGGGTAGAGGACTACAGAATGCAGGGTGTAGGAAGCGACTCTACATAAAAACAGAATCAGAGCAGCACAGGAACAAGAGACACAGTGTCGGAACCAAGGGCGGTTTTAACGATTTCCAGCGAAGCTCTACAAATGGTGTGAACAACTGGACGTCCCAGGCGCTGCAGTTGTAACGAATCTGCCTGCCAATGCCAGAGACTCAGAAGAGGTAGTTTCAGTCTCCGAGTCAGGAAGGTCTCCTGGAGAAGGGAACGGCAACCCATTCCAGTATTCTTCCCTGGGAAATCCCATGGACAGATGAGCCTGGCTGGCTACAGTCCATGGGGTCGCAAAGAGTCAGACACAACTGAGAGACTAACACCTGTGAGTATGCGAGCAATGAAGACACCGAGATGCGTATAGAGAAGCATTTTAAACAAACATAATAATTCGGAGAGATGTATTTAAAGTGCAAAATATTAAGTTCACATAGCACAGTCAATGAAAATGGCATGAGATAACAGAAGGATGGCAGACAGCAAAGAAAACGGAAGATGATACGGAGACACAGAGATCTAGTTTTCCATTCTGTCTCCAACCTCAAATCCTTGCTAGGAAAAAGTTTAACTCCTATTTATATGATTTGCTTATTAATATACTTAAGTTTATGTCTAACTTAAGAGTCTAAAAATATAGCTATATACATTTACCTAGCCTGTACATGTTTGTTCTAAAACAAACCTCTTCATTAAAAGTCCCAAATCAAAATACTGTTTTTATAACCAAAAAAGCCTTCTCTCCATCTGGTATCATCAGCGGTATCCAGGCAGCATCCCTCTCCTTAAGTAAATGTACTGAACCCCTACCAAGTGGTGGGCAAGGGGCATGTATGTCTGAATAGGGAAGGATGCATGTCCATCAATACAATAGATTCATATTGAGTTTGATGGCAATTTTAACCATAACCCTTGAAATTATTAATTTAAAAAACCCCACAAGTACTTTACCTTTATTCACCATGAAACTGTTTTCTCTCCCAGTTAGTATGTAAAGGAAACATATACTTTCACACTTGATTTCAGTACTTCTGCACTGTTCTATATTCTCCATGCCTATATATGTGGTCTTATGGAGTCTGAAAGTTTCCATAGGGTACGTAGGATTTAATGAGACAAGTGTGACCCTGCAAATTATAAGTATTATATAAAGTACTCAATACATCAGTAAGATGTACCATCACTTTTTTATTTGGCAATACAGAAATACCATGTTACAGTGCTTATTTTGGCTAAAGAGTCAGTGCTATTTTTTTTTCTGCTACCGTAGTGTTTTACTTTTACATAAATTAATGAATGCAGTCTTTACACTTAAGAAATAGACACACAGATTTCAGCCAAGTGAAGCTAATACACAGCTGTTCTCAAACTAAGCAAAACAACAATATAAACACAAGTAACAAAGAAAGGATGCCCTTATTTCCATTAGTCACAGATTATATAAATTCTTCAGTTTCACGTACAGAGATATTTCTAAATTTGCTTAATCCAAGCAAAAAAAATTTTTTTTTAATTCCGTGTCATTCTTATAATCACTTTGAAATGTATTGACATATTCCAAATAACTCCCTAATATGTGTTCACTAAAAATAAAAGCAAGTTATGTTATGAACATAATTTGAAATTTCTGATTATGAAAGGTCACAGAGAAGTATGTTAAATGTTACTTTGGCATTTCTATCTCATAGGTTTAAAGGAATGATAAGCTAAAGAATTCTTTTTAATGCAGATAATTATCCATAGGCAATCAGTTAAGTGGAAAATATTACATCTTAAGGCAAGAAAAAGTTTGCAAATATTTTTTATAAAGTCAGTTAACTGAAAAATTAATATAATCAAACAGATGCAAATAAAAAATACTTATGGGAAGGAAAAAGTTCTTTGGCGCTGACTGTAACAGTATGAAAAACTTGCCTTCTTTTCAAAAAAGAATCATTTTGACATTTAATAAACATATTGTAATCCTTCAAGAATTACTAGCCTTTTAGTTGAACAAAGATGTAAAGAAACCAAAGGAGGAAGAAAAATTATCAAATAGAAATCACCTGAACACTTACTTTTTTTCTTCCAGAAAATAGGAGGAAAAAAAATCCATTTTCTCATGATTAATTCAAGGTTTTCTTATAATTTATATAGGGAAGCAGATAGTAGGATTCATGGTGGCAAAGGCAATTTTCTGATAATACTACCATAAGTAAGTGTTAAACAGGGTTTTATCCTAAAAGGCTCTAGACCAGTTTACTTACTTTATATTTTTAAAACATTGCTTTATCTGTTCAACTCAATTTCAAGGCAAATTGGAATTGGAACATACACCTTAAGTACTCTTCAGTGGTTAGAAACATTTTTAAGAGATGTTTCTTTACAAAAGTCAAGTTTCTTCCCTTACAATAGAGAGGGGTTTTTTTTTTATACCCATTACCCTAAAAATCTATTTGGTCATTTTTGTCTCTTGTGTCAAAGGCCACAAAGAAAGCATCTTACTAAAGTAGTAGCTTCTGAACTGACCAGAAACTAATCAACCTCAAGCACTGAACATGACAAACCAATCTCTTAAACATGGACAATTTTTTTTTTAAGGTAAAGTATAAAAGAGAAAAATACAACTTCTGGAAAGCCATTCATTTTATCTGATGAAATAAATTCCCCAGAGTTGTTTCATGTACTAGCAGCATTATTAAATAGTGCAATTCTTTGAAAGAGATTTCGAACAATATTTTACTCAAATAAAAAAGTAATTAAGTTTACTTATAGCTTTGTTTATAAAACCACAGCTTAAAACATTCAGTCCTTCAAACAGGAAAATTAACCTAAGCAATAACTATCTTGCTTACATAATAATAGGGATGGGTATGTACAGACATATGTATATGTGTGAATCTTTCAAGGTCAGTGGTACCTCAACAAGAAACCAAAACACAGAATTTAAATTAAAAAATGAAATACAAAATACTATATAATGGAAATTTTAGCTTTGATATATCTAAAGATATTCCTCCATTAATAATAAGAATTATGAACAGTCAAGTATTAAATTAAGAATACATGTAAGAAGAATCCAGGAGTTACATACTCAAAAAATATTACAGCAATATTTCATATTGTTTAATGCTGTAACCTACACACTATGGAATATAGTACATGCAACTAGCATAAAGATTCTGAATCTATTTTGTAACTAATATTACATAAATATGGCACATACATAGACTTAAAACCTTAAACGATTATGCTTCTTTCCCCACTTTCCATTTTCTACTCATTAATCAGAAACTAGGCACTTTAATCTAAAAATACATTTAAAAATATATATTTTAGATCCTTCTGGATAACTCATTCCCAAAATGAATAAAGATCACTTTAGGAGCAAAATCAACAAATCTAATCCATTGTTATACTGAGCCAGCCACTCTAAGTAAGTGGTATATAATTTACACACAAAATTAAAACAACTGTGAAAGTATCTAATATACTCCAGACCCTTATTCATACAAACAACCTATTTGTTCATATATTTATCACAAAGGACAAGAAAACATACTTCCATACCATTAAAAAATATTTTGTTCTATATTCAGGGGGAAAAAAAATCTTCTTTAAGACCTCCCTAAGATTCAAAGTGTCAATGAATATTTTAAAAATATGGGCATAATATGACAAACTCTCAAGTGTGCTAAGTTCTCTATGAAATAACTAAAAGCTAGTTTTTTAGAAGGAGAAAGAAGAAATGATTTTACTAAGTCAAAATTAATAGCTTAGGATGTTGAGAGATAGTCTGAAAAATACATGGGAGAAATTTTAATTGCTGTCATAGTTAATAAATGATATATTTTTAATCAACATTCATTCAAGGGAAATGCTCTTATCTATACCAAGATAAAAGAAATTTCTTCAGTCTCTCTATTGTAACTTATGGGACCAATAGTAATATATTTTGGAAACTTTAGTAAATCTAATATAAACTTGTAAACTTCTCGGTGGCAATTCATTTAAATGTTAAATAACAATACTCAGCCATTACAATTTCTTTGATTCAAATACTTAAGCAAATGCACAAGCAATAACATAAGCAGATATTAAACACCACTACTGCCTAAACTGGATTAAACAACGAACAACTTTACAATTAAAAATACATTTTCAGGCAAAGTTAAGTTCGTTGACACTAAGAGTAATATATTCTTGCATGTGTGGGCTATAAAAGTCTTGGCTAAAGTACGTATCTTCAAGGTATGAAGCATAAAAACAAAGCTTTTGAGAATGAAACTGGACATTTCAGACAGCTTGAAGACAACAAATCGATTAATTCCCACATACTGGTTTCAATTCAAGCAATATTTCTATAAAATAACATTTCACAACAATTATTACCTAAAAGCTTGTAAAAAGACACTTTGGATACACTACACAGGGATTCAAAGACAGAACTTCTGTGTAAGTACAGTACAATCACTCATTCTTCACAAGGTTTTTTTAATCCTCCCTGAGTCCATATCTACCAATTCTGTAATGTATGTTACAAAATTAATAGTTACCTTAAAATATTTCATAGCACACTCAAACTGTCTGATTTTTATGGTACTTATTGTACTTTGGCTTCTAATAGGCCACTGGGCATAACAGGAACATGACTATTTAAACAGCTACTTGTATGCCTCAGTGCATCAGCTCCAAGACAGGCCATTAAAAGTTCAGTGCGGCGAATAAGCAACTGCATGAGGTCTTCAGCTAGAGACTCTATACTGGAATAGCGCACCTTCTCAAAATCAAAAATGTCTTTGAGAAAGAAAAGAACTTGATTCTGGAAAATGAACACAAAACAAATTGGCACTTGTTAGACCAAAATTATATTAAATCCAAATAGTTATTAATATCGTAACAAATGTTGAATTAGGAGTCACTTTCACTACTAATTTCAAATCTCAGTGGAAAAGTGTTTCAACTTTTTTGGAAGGTCTTTTCTTTTTCGGTAAAATGAGGGCTAGTTACTTCCCTGGTGGCTCAGAGGTTAAAGCGTCTGCCTCCAATGTGGGAAACCCGGGTTCAATCCCTGGGTCGGGAAGATCCCCTGGAGAAGGAAATGGCAACCCACTCCAGTATTCTTGCCTGGAGAATCCCATGGACAGAGGAGCTTGGTAGGCTACAGTCAACGGGGTCACAAAGAGTCGGACACGACTGAGTGACTTCACTTTCACTTTCACTTCACTACTTGTTTTGACCACTCATGGCTGACGTAACGGTCAACAACCAAAAAAGAGCTCTCTGAGAAATGCCTGTAAACACTAGAACACTATATAAATGTAAGGGTCTACTAATATTAGTCCATTCCCAATAACTGAAGTTTTCAGTGTTACCTATGAGCACTGGTACCATTTGAAGACAGAAGAGTAAACTATTTCCAATAATTATAAATTCCAAATGTCTATTTTTCTGTGCCAAAAAAAGTTAAGACGTGAAAAATAAAAATAATTTCAGGTCTCAAATCAGTGGAAGATGGTGAAGGATATTTCATTTCAGTAACTTAATACTTAGGCTGAAACTCATTTTAAGCATCTTGTATACTACTAAGTATTAAGTCTCAGGTTGTTATGTTGTGATGGAAAAAAGTATTTCCAAAGAGCAACAACAAGAAAACAAACAAACAGGGATATTTAATTTCTATCCTACAGAAAACCAAATGTTATGTGTGTTAGTCACTCACACACAGCCTGCCAGGCTCTTCTGTCCATGGAATTCTCCAGGCAAGAATACTGGAGTGGGTTGCCATTTCCTTCTCCAGGGGATCTTTCGGCATCAAATCCATTTCTCCTGCATTGTAGTCGGATGCTTTACCATCTGAGCTACTAGATAAGCTCCAGAAATCAAATATTAAGAAGTACTAAGAAGGCACATCATAGATTTCAATGGATTTTATATCTGGGAAGGGTTGTTGGCAATCAACTTGTCCAGCACCCTCATTTCACAGATGATAAGGAGGAGAACAAAGCATGATTTGCCCACAGTCACGAATGTTCATTAAGGGTAGACAATTCCTAGTCCAAAGTTTTCCCACTAAACACCCACCTTACAGTTGAGAGGTCAAGTAAATGCATCAAAGATGTATGAGTTTTCAATGACAGTAAAAAAAAAAAAAAAAAAGTCCTAAGCTATTTACATAAATGCTACATTAATAGCACATAAACAAAATAATTT